>NC_140580.1:586608057-589108057 GCF_964204655.1 Triturus cristatus | reverse complement strand
AGGAGCTCCGCAGCATGCACAGGCCATGCCAGCCCCACAACAGTCTATACAGTTTGTGCCAGCTGCACCAGCGCTGCCTGTTGCTGCCACACAAACCACGACACGACAGCTGTACCAGACCGCACAGTATGACTATCCTGATTATCAACGATACGCATGAACCAGCCTAGAGAGGGAAGTTGACTTACCCCTTATCGAGGTCCCTGTAGACCAAGAAGGACCTTATGTACATAGTGAACTATTAGGCCAAGATAGAAAAATTTTACTTGATACAGGGGCAAGTCGAACAACTATAAAACGTAGTGAAGTTCCAGGGGCACCCCTCTCAGGCTCACAGAATATTTCCCTTGGTTTTTCAGGAAAACCTATTGTTAATGAAGTATCACAGCCTCTTCCACTTACGATAGGACCCTTAACCCGAACTACAGATTTATTGCTTACTAAATCATGTCCAGAAAACCTGTTAGGTATAAAAACACTGAAAGCTCTAGGAGCTATAATATGTTGTTCTCCGGAAGGAGTAAGATTGTTTTTACGTGATTTCAAAGGTCACTATGTGTCTCGAGACATGGATCCCCGACTGCAGACTTTACCTACACATTTATGGGCACAAGGCCCTACTGATGTGGGTTGCATGAATATTACACCATATCGAGTTACACTAAAGGCAGGAGTGGTACTACCACGAATGCGACAATACAAGTTACCACCAGATGCTGTAGTGGCTTTACTGCAAATTATTGACGAGCTCATTGTCCAAGGAGTGGTTGTGGAAACAGACTCCAATGTATGTAATTCCCCGATAATTCCGATTCTTAAACGAACAGATCCAAAGGCCCCGCCAGTATATCGATTGGTTATTGATCTGCGCGAATTGAACAAATGCATTGTGCCACAATTCCCTGTGGTCCCAGATATCTCGTCATTACTGACAGCTATTGATTCCGAAGCAACATTCTTTACTGTAATTGATCTCAAGAATGCCTTTTTCAGCGTCCCAATAGATCCGGAAAGCCAATACTTGTTCGGATTTAGTTTAAATGGACGTAGCTTTAAATTCACACGCGCACCTCAAGGATTTACAGAAAGCCCCAGCATCTATAGCCAAGCACTGAAACGAGAACTTGACAGTATCCACATGCCAGTCAACACTGCCCTGCTTCAATATGTCGATGATCTGCTGATCACCGCTAGAAACGAACCTGAATGTGAGAAAGCATCACTGACGGTATTACAATTTTTGGCCGAAAAGGGGCACAAGGTGTCCCCTTCTAAGCTGCAATTCTGTGTCCAGCGAGTTGTTTACCTTGGTCACTCGCTGTCCAAGGAGGGAAGGCAGCTTACACCAGATCGCATCCAACTAATTGCAAATATGCCGATACCCAAGACACAAAAGGAGGTGCGGGCTTTCATAGGCCTCACTTCATATTGTAGGCAGTGGATCCCTCAGTATGCATTTCTAGCAAAACCACTCATTCAATTGACAACACAGGAGGCAGCCACATCGACTGTCCTCCCTTGGACTCAGGAACATACACACGTTTTTGAAAGTTTACAGAAAGCTTTATGTCAAGCACCTGTCCTAGCAACACCATGTTACAATAAACAGTTTACACTCTTTGTTACAGAACGCGAAGGTACTGCCTTGTCTGTACTCACACAGGAACAAGCAGGATCACACAAACCATGTGCTTATTTTTCTAGTACACTAGATCCCGTAGCTCAGGCTTTGCCTGCATGCCTAAAATCAGTGGCAGCAACAGCTTTAGCAATCAGACAAAGCGATGCCATAGTATTAGGACATCCATTGACAGTACAAGTACCACATGCAGTAGAGGTTCTTTTGAACCGCACACAAACACAACACTTGACTATAGCACGACTCACCGGTTACGAATTAACATTGTTTCAGCCACATATAGAAATCAGACGTTGTAGTACATTGAATCCTGCCACACTGTTACCAGTAAACGGAACAGACCCACTTGCACATGATTGTATTGAAGTTATCACTATCACGACGAAACCCAGACAAGATTTAACAGACGTTCCATTATCAGACCCAGACCTGACGTTGTATGTAGATGGTTCATGTATGAGAACAGGTACAGGAGAGTTAGTGGCCGCTTATGCAGTCACAACAGACGCTGAAATCATTGAAACAAATTGTATAAATACCTTGTCCGCTCAAGCAGCAGAGCTCATCGCTCTGACACAAGCCTGTATTCAAGCCACAAATAAAAAAGTCAACA
Source organism: Triturus cristatus (assembly GCF_964204655.1). Taxonomy (NCBI): domain Eukaryota; kingdom Metazoa; phylum Chordata; class Amphibia; order Caudata; family Salamandridae; genus Triturus; species Triturus cristatus. The sequence continues at coordinate 589,105,805 of NC_140580.1, read as the reverse complement.
TATACACTGATTCACGTTATGCATTCGGAGTTGTACATGACTTCGGCGTGCTGTGGCGAGAGAGAGGTTATTTAACTTCTCACGGTGCCCACATTCAGCACGGACCCCTCATTCATGCCTTATTAGATGCAATACATCTACCCACTGCAATATCAATTATGAAATGTAAAGCTCATACGAAAGTTACTGATATCATTTCTCAAGGCAATGATCTAGCTGACAGAACAGCTAAACAGACTGCTCAAACTCAAACATCCGACATGACAAAGACAATAGTCCCGACACCAACACATTGCATGATGGTTAAGGATCCCGCTCTTGACGTAATTGACATACAGACACATGCTACTCCAGACGAAATAAGGAAATGGACTGAATTAGGAGGGATCCAAACGGATCAAGGATGGATGACAAAGGAAAAATCTGTGTGGTTCCTTCCTGATTCAATGGTCCAAGTCATTATTAACACTGTACATAGTCCAGCACATCTAGGAGAAAAAGCTATGCTAGACAGCATCCAACACATTTGGTTCAACAAACATTTACGAGCAGCAGCTAAACAAAAAGTCCGTACCTGTATGATCTGTTGTCAGTTTAACCCAGGAAAAAGCATTCCCGTAGAACAGGGTGGATTTCAGCCTCCTGATCACCCTTTTGAAATCCTCCAGATGGATTATATCCAGATGGAACGATGTCGAGGATTCAAATATGTTCTCGTAGTTGTCTGTGCTCTTTCCCGTTGGACAGAGGCATACCCGGTTTCAGATTACACTGCCCCGACTACTGCCAAACAGTTAGTTCGAGAATTCTTCCCACGGTACGGTTTACCACGTGTTGTCTACTCAGATAACGGCCAGCCGTTCTCATCCGAACTAATGAAACACGTTTCACTTTTGTTAGGTTATCAGTGGAAGTTTCACTGTGTCCGACACCCCGAGGCAGCAGGCCTCGTGGAAAGACATAATCAGACCCTGAAAATTAGATTGTCCAAAATTTGTAGAGAGAAAGGTGTCGACTGGGTAGTAGCTTTACCCGTTGCACTCTTTTACATGAGAATGGTAGCACACTCTCGAACAGGGCTATCCCCTTATGAGGTGATCTTCGGTAGACCACCAAATATGTGGGGGACGCCTATACCACGCAAAATAACTGATATTGACTGTAATATGCTGACAGATTACTTGGCTTCCTTGATGTCTGCACTACAATCTTGTCGTTCACAGGTAGCTGCAGCTTTTCCCGACAACACTGAGGTGAAACCCCATGACGTAATTCCAGGAGATTTGGTCTTAGTGAGGAACTTTGATCGGAAGTCTCAGCTGGATCCTAGGTGGAGGTCGCCTCAGCTCGTATTACTAACGACGAGGACAGCCGTGAAGATCGAGGGTCGAAAAGGCTGGATACATTCAAGTCATATCAAGAAATTTCATGGACTACCATCAGATGTAAACGACACACCTTGCGTGTCTTCCCCGAGTGACTCTAAACTTCCTTTGGTTGAATTGAATAGTCGTGAACTATATAAACTAAAACTCAGGTCTAACCAGTCAGGCAATTTGATTGTTTAAGTCCTCTCCAAGGTGAAGCGGTCGAATTTGTCTCTGACATGTATCCCTTAGACCTGTACAGAGAAAGAAACAAAAGGATAAAGCTGAAACGACATGCGTACTGTAAATCACTGCGTAGTCATTGCACAGTGACGTTATTAATTCTGTTTTTCCTAAGTCTTTTAATAATTACTGCAAGTATATTGTTGCACATATATCATCCTATTTCTAGACATGTTTATAATGTTACTGCTGAACATTCTTTTAGTGAATTACCTCCGCATGAATTGTCATATAGATTTGCGCTGCGCAATAACACTTTTATTAGTATGTTACATCATTCCCATCAGGTTAGCAATGCTACAAATTGTTGGATATGTGGCCGACTCCCTCCCTATCAGAATTATAAAGGAATTCTACCTCTCTTTCCATACCCGTTCACACACAACGGCTCCTGTGGAGCATGGTTTAGTTTAATTAATTCCCAAGATTCGAACTCCGCAGTTTATCAAGACAACGGGGTATGGGGAAATCTGAACTTAGTTTTACTTAAAGTCTGCCACCCCAACAAGGAGGGACTTCCCAAAAGAACAGGAACTGATCTAGAAAATGAAGTATATGGATTAGGTAATTTTACGCTTAATCTTATGATCCTAAATGTCGAATCCGAAGCTACTCCAATTTTGCCCGCCATGTCAGTATTTCCAGTAAAAGGTGAATTATGTGTAAGAAAGAATGGTTCCATACATATGGGCCATAGTAGATGCACCACTGTAATAGAATTTAGTGATCAAGGCAAGTCGACATTTAGAGCTTCCCGCCATTCCTATTTTATATGTGGTCAGACGGCATATATACGTCTGCCTCTAGATTGGGATGGTACCTGCTACATCGGATTCCTTTTGCCACCTGTTTTCCTAGCTCCTCCTGATTATCACAGAAATACTCATTTAGTACACAATAGAGAAAGGAGAGATCTCCCAATAGTCGATTACACTGAAACAGCATGGGAAAAATACACAGATTTCAATAAAGGTCTCTTTCCCTATATAGGTACCGTTACTAATAGTAAGCTGATACGTAGATTAACTAGAACCCTTGAAGCAGTAGTGAACAAAACTATTTCCGCCTTAGGCAATTTAACAGAAGAGCAGTCTGCTATGCGGATTGTTGTGCTTCAAAATCGTCTTGTCCTTGACGTCATCCTGGCCGATAGGGGCGGAGCTTGTAGGGTCATCGGATCAAGTTGTTGCATTTTCATACCAGAAAATTCGCCATCTGTATATAAAGCCATAACCCGCCTTCATAAGATTGTAAGCCAGATACACCAGAATCCAGGCACCTGGACCTGGTCCGGTTGGTTTTGGAGTGTATTATCTACCTTTGGATGGAAGGTCCTATCCTTCCTAGGTATTGGCTTTCTCATACTATTCAGTTGCTGCTTATGCCTACAATGTGGACCAGCGATTTGTGGTCTGTGTGCCACATCGTGTATTCCACCATCAAGATTTCATTCGTCCCAGAAGAAAAAAGAAGAACAAATGATGCTATATGAACAGATCAATGGATTGATGAAGATTGATATCTCTTGACGGGCAAGTAGGGGACAAGGAGGGAATGTGGAAATATGGATTTTTATGATCAGTTATGTCCCCTATCTTGGACCCCAACGGTTTCATGTATAAATCACAAATACATGTATGTTCCCTCCAGTTCCAGTTATGAAGACGCAAATACATGTGCGTCCACCGTTAACATGTCCTCTTTCAGATCCGCCATGAATGGGCCGGATATTCCATTCCTAAGTACGAAAGGCCACCGGCTTTATATGGTTCACTTATGCCATTTCACAGTCCAGGCGAGTAGGCCCTGATTCTGCCATCAAGCTTTTCCTGCCTTCTGCCTCTGAGAGCTCCAGTCTGAGCCTGCATCTGTGACCATGAACTTTGTCTCATTCCCTGCGCGGCTCACGGTGCCTGACATCAGCTTGTTGCCTGCCAAAAAACTGTATTTCACCTTCGAAATTATCTGCTCCGCTCCCTGCCCAATGCATTCCTGTCTAGTAGTTTAAGTAAACATTCTTCCAGCTACCGAGCAAAGGCCCGGCTTCTCTGTCTTTATGCAAGTAATTCATAGCCCTATTATTATGGAAGACTTCTGCCCTCGCATCTAGTGTAGACACTTAGACGCTTGTACACGCACTAACAGTCAGTATAGTCAGTATAGAATAAGATTCTACTCTAAGAGACCTCTCTTTTGGATAACATAGTTCTTTAAACATAGGATGTTAGATATGATTTGGGATAAGGTTGACTTGACCCTCCAGACATCTGTCGCCACATGTAGAGTTAAATGTCAAATCCCCTTCACCCCCTAGTCGCACGTCAATCATACGTCATGCTGCTGCGCGCGCATTTCTGCCAAGTATTTCTGCTGACATTGCGAAATTCTTTCATGGAACCACCCCATTATGACATCATACCTGATGACGTTCTTTAGTTACACCCAGTTACGCCCACTTTTGCTACGCATGTATGTTTTATCTCTATTATCAATTGTTACGCCTCCTGCATTTGCTTCACTGTAATGCCTATTGTATAAAAGTGATTACTTATCAATAAAGTATGTACTTCACTTCCTGAACCTCCGTGGTGATGGAACCTGGAGTCAACGATTCGAATCGTCCATTGGAATAAAGCCCATTCCGAACCTCTAATATCACGGATTTTGCCTCTTATTTTACTGAGCTATCTTTATTATTTTTCTGTATCAAATTAAGTCCCGGTAATTAAATTATTTACCACAGTGGGATACAAAGAACCCGCCGTTCACCTCCGCTGGTGTGAACTGGGCGATCCAGCCCGTCAGCCTGTTGTAGTAATCAGCGGAAACGTTCCTGTCTCGGTGGCACGTCAGCGCGGAGGCCCTGGAAGGATCGGTGTGGCGGAGAACAGAGAATAAGTCACCAGCCGGTGGCTTGAGGTACAGCCACATCCCGCGCACAAATCGGAAGAAGCGCCCCAGCACTAAACAAAGACGCGCTGGTGGTTCCGTTAGAACCCAGGTGGAGCCCGCGCGGAGTATTGGATAGTGCTCATGCGCAGCACCGTGAAGAGCACTCTGCCTGGATCCCCCGAGGCCCGTGCTGAAGCCTGAAAGGTGCACATGCGCAGCAGCGCCACGCCCCAGCCAGCACACGGAACCCTCCATGACCCAAATAAGTGTGGCGGCACCTGTTTAACTCACAGCTTGCACACATGAAAACAACAAGCATTGGCAAAGTACACCGTTTGGGAGAAAACCAGTATTGGCAAAGTTTGCATGAATGATCCCAGCAAATAAGAGCCAGACAACAGCAAGTACTAGCTTAACTCACTGCTCCTGAAGAAACAAGTACTGGCAAAGTCCACTGCCGGGAAGCACACAAAAGGATAAGACACCGACATCCATAAAGCAAGAAGGCTGTCGTGCCACGATCCGTCATGACTGACAAAGCAACAGCAGCGGCAGCTCCACAACCAGTGGCCCCTGCAATTCCAACAGCGCATGTGCACTCACAAGTTAGTGCACTTCCCCCTTTCAGTGAACTAATCGATCCTGCCACCGCATCCCCGAGGTGGACAGTGTGGGTCGGCCACCTAGATAACTATTTTATCGACACCAGAGAGACAGATGGGGCAGTCAAGAGGTCGTTGCTGTTACACTTCGCAGGGGATGAGATCTATAAACTGTTTGCGCACCTGCCGAACACGGGGAGCCCCGCGGACTACGAAGCGGCAGTTAGAGCGATCAATGCTCACTTCGACACCCAACTCAACCCAGACTACGAGCGTTTTAAATTGCGTCAGGCCCGTCAGAGGGAGGGCGAATCCATGGACGCTTTCCATGCACGCCTGAGAGAGCTAGCCAGCACGTGCACGGAAGATGATCAAGCCAAAGAAGTACGGGCGCAGCTCATCCAGGGGTGCTGCAATAAAACCCTGAGAACACTCATCCTCGGACAGCCCCGGATCACCTTAGAATACATGTTTTCCTGGCACGATCCCACGACCTGTCCGAAGTCAGAGCTACGGCCATGGAAGCAGCGCTTACCACCACAACTGATCAAGCCGTGACAGTTAAGACAGAGCGAGTGGACGCAGCCTGCACATCGCATCGCGGCAACCGGGGTCGGTGGCCCACCAGAAGACCACGACAGCCACAGTGCGGATACTGTGGCAGGGAAGAACAAGCTCCAAACGACTGCCCAGCAAAAGGCAAGACCTGCTCGAAATACGTAATCCCCAATCACTTTTCGAGCGTATGCTGAGGAGGAATGCGGAGCAGAGGGATACCAGGACGAAGACCACCGGCCAGATCGGTGAGACACCTCTCACTAGACGAGCCTGACACTTCACAGACGCCGAAGACACCTACCCAGTATAGATCGTATCTCGAAGACCCTTCCACCGAGGAAGAAGAAGAATGCTACCTAATATCATTTGCGAATAACCTCAAAAGGAGGCGGCGTCCTCAGCAGACATGTGCCATTGAAATCGCAGGGTCCCCCGTCCCAGCCCTCATCGACACGGGAGCATTGGTAAACGTCATGGGAAGCCAACACTATAAAAAACTGAACCCAAGACCAGCACTCACGCCGTCCAAAGTAAGGATCCTCACATATGGCAGCCAAATGCCACTTCCCCTCAAAGGGAAGATGACTGTCCAAGTAAAATCGGAAAGCCACGAAGTCACAACAAAATTTCATGTAGTTGACAGGGAAGCGGATATTCTCGTAGGAAGCCACACCACTGAGGACCTAAGCCTGGTGACATTCGCAAACGCCGTGAAGACGCTACAAACAGAAGACATTCTAGAATTATTCCCACAAGTGTTCAAAGGCTTGGGGAGCATGAAGCGACCACCTGTACAGCTACACATGACACATCAGTAAAGCCCATTGCCCTGCGACACCAGCGAGTCCCGTTTCACTTGCGACCGCTAGTAGAACAAGAACTACAAAAACTGGAGCAACAAGGGGTAATAGAGAAAGTAACTGGACCAACGCCCTGGGTGTCCCCCATGGTTGTAGCGGAAAACCAAAACAACCCGGACAGATTAGACTCTGCATAGACATGCGAATGCCCAACCAGGCGATACGAAGAGAAAGACACCTGACACCAACGGTTGACAACATCTTGGCTGACCTCAATGGGTCCAGGTGGTTTTCCAAGCTGGACCTCAATGCAGGATACCACCAGTTGAGGTTAGCTGCAGAAAGCAGATAAATCACCACTTTCTCTACACACCTGAGGCTCAGGCACTACAAGAGGCTAAACTTTGGAATATCGTCAGCCGCCGAGATATTCCAGAATGCCGTGAGAGAGATCTTGTCCGGACTTCAAGGAGTGGTAAATGTCAGCGATGACATCCTGATACATTCAGCGCCACTCTAGGACCATCACCGCCAGCTCCGTGCCACTCTACAGCGCCTCACAGAACACTGAGTGACCCTCCACAAAGAGAAGTGCCAGTTTTTCAAGAAATCGATCGAATTTTTTGGATAAGTCTTCAGCCAGGAAGGGGAGAAGGTGGACCCTCGAAAATCACAAGCTAACCAGCTTGCCCCAGCTTCCACGACAGCGTCAGAAGTTTGGAGTTTCTTAGGTATGGCGACCTACTGCGGGAGATTTATACCCAACCTCGCGACCATCCCGGAGCGGTTGCGAAACCTGACGAAGAAAGACGCCGGTTGGAGATGGAGCTTAGAGGAAGAAGAAGCCTTCCGCAAGGTGAAGTCGGCCTTGTTGGAGAAAACAACCATGGCCTACTTCGACACCTCACGGCCAACAGAACTAATAGTGGACGCCAGTCCCATGGGGCTGGGAGCCTTACTGACCTAGGAAACGGAACCAGGGGTATGGGTCCTAATGGCTTTCGCAAGCAAATCGCTAACTGCAATGGAGACTCGATATTCACAAATTGAATGCGGAGCACTCGCCATCAAGTGGGCCTGCAACCACTTTCATCTCTATATCAGCGGGCACCCGTTCCGCGTGGTAACTGACCATCAACCGCTCCTCCCGCTATTCAAGGGGACCGCCCCTCATCCCCCACCCAGAATCGAGAGATGGGCGATCCAACTCCAGCACTACCAATTAGAATTAGTCTACCGCCAGGTGCCAAGAACCCAGCTGACTTTTTGTCGCGCCATCCAGCCACTCTCACAGAAGAAACCTCAGATCAAGAGAAGCAGACTGAAGACTTCGTCAACATTGTCGCCCAGTGGGCATGTCCAAAAGCCCTCACTATCTCGGAAATTGAAGCTCACACACGAACTGACAATGTTCTGGAAAAGGTGTTAGAAGCGCTACATAAAGGCTTGTGGACTGGGTTCCTCCACGATGTCAATGGATGGAACGAATCAGACTGGTCCCGCCTAGGGAAAGTATGGAGAATCCATGAAGAGCTGAGCGCCGCAGCAAGTGGCATTGTGTCGAGAGGCTCACGCATCATCATACCCCTGAGCCTTCAAGAACAAGCAACTGCTCTGGCACATGAAGGTCACCAAGGCACGAGAAGAATGAAAGCCAGGATGAGGGAAAAGGTGTGGTTCCCTGGTCTGGACGAGGCCGTAGACGACTTTGTGCGTGGGTGCCGAGCATGTCAACTCACTGGCAGCCCGGAATCACCAGCACCTGTGATAACAGAAGACCCTGCCCCTTCGCCCTGGTCGTGGGCGAGCCTTGATCTTGGGAGTTTTCTAGACGGACGAGTCACTGCCGTTCTAGTTGATGGCTTCACGAAATACCCGGTCGTGGAAGTGCTGACTTCTACCGCATTCAACCACCTCGTACCAATTCTGGAGAAAACCTTTGCATTATTTGGGCTGCCACACGTAGTTAAAACAGTCAATGGACCCCCGTTCCAAGGGAGTGAATTCAGGGAATTCCTATCCCAGCTGGGAGTAAGGCATCACCGCATCACCCCACAATGGCCCCAAGCAAACGGCAAGGATGAACGATTCATGCGGACCCTGAACAAAATCTTACGTATAGCAGTGGCCGAACAGTCAGACCCAGAGGTCGCCCTTCAGAAATTCCTGCGGGAGTACTGGAGTACCCCTCACTGTACAACCCAGAGATCCCCATGGTCGTTGATGCTATTGGGGCACAGGCGGAACATTATCCCGGTAGCTGAGAACTGGGAGCCAGAACCATACAACCCCGCAAACGCTCAAGCCCGGAGGTCAGCGACCAACGAAAAAGCAAGTCGGCGGCGAAGAGCACATATCCGGCCGATGGTGCCGGGATGTGCTGTCCTAGTGAGGAGCCGTCGCAGCGGAGGGAAATTTCGCACACCTTACGAACCAGGACTATGGCTCGTCAAGACAGTCAAAGGGACTGCTATCACCGCTGAAAAGAACGAAGAAGTTCTTACCCGAAACGTCTCATGGTTTAAGAGGGTCCCCAATCCGGAAGGTGAAAGACCAAGGCCCGGGGCGTCCTGTAGTGGAGAAGGCCTGGGAGAAGACACGATCCCGAGCGCCACTGTTGACCTGGCTCCGAACCCAACAGCGCCAGCGATACCTCTTGACACATGGCCTAGAGATTTGCCCAGCGCAGCAGGGATCGCCAGTCCGAGGGGAGGTACCCGTCAACATCGGTATGATTTGAGGCCCAATCCAAAGCCAAATCAAAGACTTGCCGATTTTGTGTGTTAATCTTCATTTTACCTTGTTCTGTCTTGAACTGATTTGGGATGGGATGTAGCGGTCTTGTTATCCACCGCTAGCCGTCTCTGAGACCACACCCGGAAACAGATGCACACATTGTATTACCTTTTGGCCAGGCGTGGCCAGAGGGCTTAAATAAACGGGCCGGGGTCGCTCTTGACTTCCGGCCCACAGTAGCTATCAACCTGTGTGTGCGTCCCTCTTTTCTAGCATGCTAACTGCAGTAGTTTACCTCCTGACAATCTTCACTCCCACCTGTATAAATATGGAGGCTCGCTGGGCACTCCGTCTTGTATTAGTAGATTAAAATGGATTTCTACTTAAGTTAACTGCATACATTTTCTTTACTTTTCTAAATATGTTTTTTTTTTTTTGTTACCTATAGTGTGAGCTTTTTATATTCCTTCCATTTAACCAAGTTATTTTTTCCTTGTATACAAAAGATAATGGCAGACCATTTCCCTGGGCCCATGGGCAGACTGGCCAGGTATTACATCTTTGATGACATTTTGGGCCGACAATGCATCCCTGTCTCTGCCTTAAAAGCTTCAGATGCAGCTCCCCGGCGAGAGTCGGGCTCCCTATGCGAGGACGCGACAACCTCTGATCTGATGGACCTTCATTTTATGCCACTTGCCCAACAGATGCATCCAATATAACACGTTGGGTCTCACTCTGTCAATGATTGCTTAAGGGCACCTGAAAACCCTTCTGGTAGTGAGGAAAGGGTGTGTCTGGGAAAACGTAAGAGCAGTAAACCATCTCCCCTTCCCTCCCTTATTTGTTCCCAAGGTTGTCTTCCCCATACGCAGCTGCCATTCGCCAGTTCCAGTCTAGTGAAGGAAGGCGTTCATTTGGATGGCCAGACTGAATCACTTCGTAGGAAGTCAACAATAAAAACTCAAGCGTTAACTCCCTGACATTTAAGAAAATGTGCGACTGTGTCCTTAAGTTACCTGTAAAACCAGTTGGAGGACAAATGTATAGAACTCTCAAAAAGCCAAGGATTTTGCAGCCATATTGATGGCAGAAAAGAAACCCCTTGATGTGCATCCTGAGGTGACGTTGCAAGTGTTATGCCCCATTCACAGACACTTCCACTGAAAAGAACCTGTACACAGTGGCAAGAACATTTAGCTCGACAGCCTTGCATCCTCTATTGCAGGTCTATGCTTTGACCTACCGGGCACTTGTTTGAAATTCTGGAATGTTCTCCTCTCCACAACATACCTACACCGCCCCACTTGTCAGGCAGAAGCCGCACTTCCTTCAGCCACACAGCATCTAGAAGCGGTTAGCTTTGCGTGCTGCATCATATTTTTCTACACTGATTAATTCACTCATTTATTAACCATCTTTTGAAAAAACGAGACCAGGGGAAAATATGTTCCTAAAATGATTGAGTAAGTATAAGTGTTGCCGTGTTCATGTTTAGGAATATTGTGAACCGTAACGCCTCAATAAAAACCATAACTGTGGATGGCTGAGTGAGTTGTGTTAAGGCAGGCGCATACTCCCAGCATGAGTTGTCACTCATGACACACTAAGAGCGTGCTGGAAAGGGCATTCTGTATAACATGAGACCCATGTGTCGCAGCAGAATGTGATTGGCTACTTCTTAGGGCTCTGGAAAGGATCATGCGTGTCCTCCATCTTGAGTCAGTGAATCTCCTGGTGAAGGGCGCTTACATCAACACTGCTCCGCACTAGCGTTCTGGGAGAGTAATGTACTAGATTAGAGCGCATTCCTGGAGATACTAGTTTACTGTAGCTGTCTTTACAACACTTATCTGGTAATATTAATGGATAGGTAATTGCCTTTAGCATATACTTTGAAATTTTCAAAGCCGGCCAGCCAATCAGTTTGCTGAAACTGACGTTCGTACCTAGCGGTACAAGCTCTGAGGTGAAGCTCTCTCAACAGATAGCGCACTGAGGAAAGGGGAGAAGGCGCGCCCACATTGATACATTCATGTGCCTACATCATTGTAGCCCTTTGAACTGGTCAGTAGCGCTATTTATCACTTGCCTATCTTGTGCATCCTTGTACGCAGTTAGGCCCTGGCTGGTTACCTGCTAATTCTTTCCGACCAGTGCAAGACACATGGAGGTCAGTCCACCGTGCTTTGAGCTGTAGTTCATCCTCTAAGATTCAATAGGGCAGCAAATATGGTGGCTACTGTAAACAATAGTAAAGCGGTTCGAGTGGACAGCACCAACCATATGTCAATGATTGCTTTGCTACGAATAGGACACATTACAACGTGTACTAATACCACACGTGCCATTACGACGCGGGTATTACTACGTAAATACATTTACCACGACCTATCCTCAAATCACATACTTTTACCATGAATATGCCTTTACCACACATGCCATTACAATGCAAAGACGTACACTTGGTAAAAGTGGTTACGGTAAGTTACACTAAACTGCCCTACCCAAACTCAGTACCCCCGAACGACCCCCGATCCCCAATCCTTTCCCAGCCCAAAACCCTAAATCACTTCCCCTGCACGACCCTCTCCCGACCCCCAGTCTTCCCCCTGCCCTAAAACACTACCCTACATGACCCCCCCCCCCCCCGGACCCTACACCCTAAAATACGACCCTCCCCTGACCCCCAGTCCTCCCCCTACCCTAAACCGCTAACCCTGCACAACCCTCCCGCGATCCTCAGTTCTCTCCTACTCTAAAACACTCCCCCTGCACATCCCTTCCATGACCCCAGTCCTCTCCCTACCCTAAAACACTCCCCCTGCACATCCCTTTCCCGACCCCAGTCCTCTCCCTACCCTAAAACACTACCCTGCACGACCCCCCAACCCTACCCTGAAAACACTTCCCCTGCACGACCCCCCTACCGTACCCTAAATCACTACCCCTAGACGCCCCTCCCCGACCCCCAGTCCTCTCCCTACCCTAAAACACTACCCTGCATGACCGCCACCCATGACCCGTTTTTACCCTAAAATAGTAACCCCAACCCCAGGCCCAATCCCCCTGACCTGTCTCTCCTCGTGGTTCCTGCGGTTGTCTGAGGGGCGGTGCACGTTGTTGTGAGGAAACGTAAGAGCCCCTGTTTTCTCATGACGACGTGGATCACCTTTTTTTATTTTTTTGTTACAATGTATGTGCTTTTACCACACATACCTTTACAACGAAAGTCGTTGTAAAGGCATGCTTGGTAAAAGCACATGCGTTGTAAAGACTACACGTTGTTACAACGCATGTGTGGCAACGCTTGCGTTGTAAAGGCATGCGGGGAAACGGCTGTGATGTAATGGTTGTTTTCCTTCCTGCAGCAATTGGCACTGCAGGTGATTTGATCATCTGGCAGCGTTCAGCAACACACAATTCCATATATTTAGATTACTAGTCTGTGCAGAGTTCTATGGTTTATGTTATTGAGAGCTGGACAGTTTGCATGGATGAGCAAATGTGAAGGCAGTACTTATATGTGCTGTTGTAGAATAGCAGTTTAAGAGCCATGCTCAGCAATATTCATGAAACCAAGCCACAGCTAAAATACTACTGGGAGTCCGGAGGAAGGGGATAGCTTTCTCCAGCAGATCTGCTTTGTTATGTCTATTACAAACAACATTTGCTTATCCACTGCCCACAGCTGCCCGCTCGACTATCGTGATGGACTTTGCACTTAACTTGCAGGCCTTTCACGTTGCCTCTGTCCTTTCTTGGAGCCATGAGCCCTCCTGTCCCCAAGTCTACACCTGTTCAGGTTTATGGGTTGCATGTGACGTCAGCTATTGTTGTGCATGAGTAGATTGGTTTACCTGAGGGTTTGCCGAAGTGTAGAAGATTACACACACATATTAATGGAGTATGTGAATATATTTATTTTCTACATACAGTTGACATTTCAGAAGGATATTTTTCAAGACTTTTTAATCTTATAAATCCAATGGAACTTTTTATGTTTATTTATTTTTGCTGTCATTTTATTTAGCCAATGAGATCCTTTATATGCACATAGATCTTAATTACCCATTTGTTATCCTTTATTTCATATTGTGTAATGATGGTATTTATCTGTCAGGTCTGTGTGAGCTTTGTGAAATCTTGATGACTTAGAGTGTTCTTCAAAAAAAATAAATGAATCCTGTGATTCTGTCAGCATTATTGGAATATTCAGTAAACCATCATGCCCTCCATTGTCCATCAACACCTGCAAACCTCCAGTGACCAGCATTATTTGGAAACCCCCAGGTAGCCATCATTTATTTTGGTACCTATGGTGGTCTGCATTATCTGGGAAACTTAGATGTTATGATTCATCTGGGGACCAATGTTGGCCGATGTATTTGAGAACCTCTGGTGGAGACCATTTCATGGGGGATTCTGATGACTCATGTTGGGGGCTAAAAGTTAGGGGATAGCTCTATCATGCCACATTATCCAGTATTCTTTGGAGGCCAATAATTATTTGGGTGTTTCATGTGGTGTGCAATATATGAGAATCTCCTTTATTTCGGACTCGCAGTTGGCACCATTTTCTGTGACCACCTCTAGCTGGCATTATCTGGGGAACATTTGACATTTGCCTTATCCGGATGGAGGGCATTATTTGTTATCTCATTTGGAAAAAGCAAAACTTAGAATCATTGTGGCTAGCATTACATTGGGGAACTCTTCTTTCATTGTGTGGTTACAGAACAAAATATTTACCTAAAACAAACCCTGTGGAAAAACCCCAGGACTTTAAACTGGCCGAAGCTCCATTTTGAGGTTGGGACAAAGATACAGACTTTGATCATTAACGAATAGCACAGCCAGAAATGCTAAATTTACAGAGTTTACGTTGTCCATGTGTTTTTTTACATCTTGTTTAAGACTGGCTGTAAAAATGCAAAGATGTGCTGGCGTGTTAACCAGTCCTGTAGCACATCAGGATACACAATGCCTAAATTAAGCACCTCAAATATACTGACTTCCTTGTTATGACGTCACGAGCACATCTCCAGTAAGTGTGTTTCATTCATCTAACACAGCATATAAAGACGTTTGCTAGAATTACTGCTCTTGCTTTTCCGAAAAAATGGCTGCGTCGTGCTGAACCCTGTGCGTTAAGCATGGGCCCCACTCAGAAGCAACTTTCAGAGTTTAAAATATGAGCTGTGCATTGGCTGGCTTGGGTCAATTAACAGCAATTAGTAGAGAATGATGGCGAACAAGACCACCTCAATTTCTGAATTGTTGACCTACCAACAGTAGCAAGAGATTGATGTGACATCAGGTTAAACATCTGGAGCGGCGCCAATAACAGCTGGATATTGTCCAACGCAAGCAGACCTTTGCTAATAGTGTTAGGCCGAGCCACATCTCCATGTGTGCTTTCTTTTCTTTTTGCCATCATAAACAGCTTTTCTGCAAAAGTCATGCCATTCAGCGGGAGAGAGGGAAGTAAGATCAGTTTACGCAAACCATGAACTGGCGAGCTGGGCCAACTGTTGACAGCTCTTCAGCGACCGAGCACTGGCGTAAATTCTGATACTCAATTTGAAATCCTGCTGGTTAGTACATAGTGTATGGATTTAGAAAGCCCAAAGGGATGGCTAATGCTTGAAATGCAGCAGGGAGCCTGCAGTTCAGCCTTCGTCTCACTGGGCGAGTATTGTAAGATGGAGCGTGCCACTCGTGGTCAGGAGACATAAAGGTCCCAGTGCTAATCATTTCTTCCATCCATTCTGGGATTTTCAGCACTCTTTTGACTTTCATAAATCATCAAACTTTTTTTCGTGGCTTTGTCCAAATATGTTAATCTCTACACTGTTGGCTTCTTGGCGCATTTCCGTGAAAAGTGCTCCATCTTGGTGCCTTGTGGTGCTCCGTGCTACAAGCATACATCTCCCTGCAGATGAAAATTATAAAGGGCGAACGGAACGGTGAAACAATTTATAGGGAACATTTCTTTGTATGCAGTAACTTAGTGTTCTTTGTTTGGGAAACGCTCTATTTCTGATCTATGAACCCGCTCATCCCCGATTGCCTACACTCTACAAAAGGGGAGACTTCAGATAGTTTCAAAATCTATGCAAATTTGAATTCTGACATAGGTCAAGGAGGACTTCTTGCCACGTCCTTAAAAATAGAAATCGTTAGTTACCTTGCATCCTCCTTTTAAATCTGAATAATTTCAGCCACTCCTTAGGTTCTGACTCAAGATGGAAGCCTACCTTACATTTAGGACCCAATTACGAGGAGGCTCGGAAAGCCTCCGGCCAGAGGTCAGAGGCTTTCCGAGCCTCATCGCGGTTTCAGTTTCGACCCCTGCATTACAATGCAGGCAGTTGAAACTGAAACCGGACAGTCATTCCAGCTGGATTCCAGTTGGAGACTGGCACATAATCCTAATGGATGGTGTTTCCGCCGTTGGGATTACGATGTTGATTTCCGTCAGGCTTTCCATATTGGGCTTTCCGACGTGGAAAGTCTATTGGAAAGTGACGTTGGGGGGCCTAGGGATCCCCATAACCCTGTGGCCTCCAGTTGGGGGCCGAGGGGGCACCTATGGAGCCCCCTTGTGAATCACTGCCCCGTGTAGCAGACACTTCACCGCACCGTGAGGTGCCTGCCACTTGGGGCAGGGATTCACACAAACTCCCATTTCTCTATGGGAGCTTGTGCTACGGCCGGTTTACGGCTGCTGCACGAGCTCCCATAGGGAAATATGAGTTTTGCGAAAGCACCATGTTTGGTTGCATTATAATTAGGTATGCAGAACCGCCGACCCATGGCCAGGCGGTTCGCATACCTATACAGTGTCTGGGTAAGCAAGTCCGCCTGACATTGTAATAAGGCCCCTAGTCTGCTGACTGCTCCAGTGAACCACTTCTCTTTGACAAATAAATGTATCCTACAGCCTGCCGTGGCCCCGGCTCCTAGAGTCTGCATCTGCCGTAGATGCCCCTATACCTTATTTGATGCTCCCACAAACCCTGAGCAGCTGTAAACCAACCAAAAGACAAAAGAAACCTGAGCTGTTGTTTTTATAAGAAGGGGGCTCAGTTTGGTCAAATCGTGAATGCAATACCTCGTGAATTTGCCTGGACACTGACCTGTTCATCCAGGGACAGCAGTCCCTCAGACTTGGAGCTCAAGGTATTAACTTTGGGGAAGCTTTACTCTGGCATCTCCCTGGCGAGTCCGCCAGTTTTTCACAACCAATTCTCTTTTACCTGAATTTAGGGCTATTTAGCATTCAGACTTACATTTTCGCCAACAGCCAACTCTCCGAAAGTTTGGAAAGCTCAATATTTCTTGAAAGCAGGCGTACAAGTGGGATGTCTACCCCATAGAGATTTCCTAACCGTGTGCTATATAATTTATATTCCTGCAGGTTTTGGCACTGTGAGGCGTATAGTTCCAGGGGCCACAGACCTAGTGATATCGGCAATTTAAATTCCGCTTAATTTTCTGTACACCATATGTATGTCTAGTGTGCATTTCTTGATGTCTCGTGTCATAATGTGTTCTTGTTCACTGAACGCCGCACAGATTCTGAAATACTAATGTAATATATTCAATGTCCTTCTCACCTTTTGTTTTATAGGTCTATATAATCAATGTATCATGGTCCGACTCCACATCCCAGGTTATCTACCGAAGATACAGCAAATTCTTTGACCTTCAGGTAAATATTCTGGTTGATTTCTGTAATCTTTTCTAGACCTTCCACAGATAGGCCTTATTTGCAAAGCCAGATGAGCTCGCAATCCCGACTTTGGTTTGTGGACAACAAATTGATCAACATTCAATGTTTGCAGGGAGGCATTTTATAAATAAAACCTGCACATGTCAACGATAAATGACTCATGGTGCGCTAAGGATTTCCCACATACACATGCTACTGTCGACTTAATGGATAGTATGATTGGTCCTGTGTTGCATAGATGCCCGCAGTGCCTATATATATGCATATACATACATATGTTCTCTGCTTTTCCACCTCCTCCAGCACAGTGTGGGCGCGGCACAATTATTTGCTCCCAATCCCACCCCTTCACTTAATGTGCTCAGTAATGAAAGGGAACATTCCATGTATGTCTGAACATTCACCGAGGAGTTGGAGCACAGCCTGTTTGTTGCCTTGTTGTTCTGAAGCTGGGAATAGAGCCAAGATGGCTGCCTTTGACAGATATAAACGTATGGGACATTCCCTGGTAACTGAGAATCATTCAGTAATCAATGAATATACAAAATGCTGTCAAGAACATATAGATTATATATAACTATAGATTGTGAGTCTATTTAATCTTATTGGGAATGGTTTTTGAACGTGATAATTACAATGACATTACATGAGATGATGTAGAAGGTGCCATACTTGCTCAAAAGTTTAAATTACGTAGAATTTCACAGATTTACTTAAGGTTTTATTATATTGATGTAGAACACTGCTTAAAATTGGCCAGATGCATTCAAAATCTGCGGCTTAAATGACTACATGCAAGCTTGATCTGTAGAGCGGTGGCATAAAACATTATCTGCTTATTGAATGTTCAAAGGTTATGCTATTAAAAAGAGTTCACCTCAGTGGCGTAGCATGGGGAAGGGTCGGTCTGCCCCAGGCGGCACAAGATTTGGGGGCCGTGGCCTCCCCCCTGCTCTTACCTGCAGCCGTTGCGGGGTGGCAAACGCAGCAATCGCCTGTACCTCTCCCCCCACTCTTACCGGGGACCTCCACTGCCAGGCGGCCAAAACAGTTACCGTGTGTGTAGTTCACCTTTTTGTTGATGGGTTAACATAAAGTGGCTGTGTTGTGAAGAAATGGGTTCATCTGGGTGCACTTCTAACCATCTATGGGGCCATCATCCCCCAAGTGGAAAATAACATAAAGCTGGATCCGCATACCATTCTTCCTTGAACTAGGGAGCGAGAGAAGAGTTATTTAGCTTGGGTTGTGAAGGTTGTTTTTATATATATATATATATATATATATATATATATATATATATATATATATATATATATATATATATATATATATATATATATATATTCACTGAAAAAACCATAGGTTTCACACATGTTATAGTTAGCTGGACATTTCACTCGTACAAAACCATTGAAATTCCCCCGTTCTAGTTAGTTCAGCTAACTATAACTTGCGCGCCCGCAATCCACTGCTGATGACGTCACATATTACATCACTCATGACATGGTCAGTGACATCACTCATGACATCACTGATGGCATCTCAAATGACTTCACTGATGACATCATCCATTGAGTATGTGTTTCAGAACAATTTTAATGTGTTTAATATATATAGGGAAAGGCCTGTTGAAGAATAAGTGGGTGTACAAGTGTGTAAATGGATGATTTTCTGTGGTGCGTAACTGACTCTCTAAGTGAGTCATTAAATGTATCTTACTGCAGACTACTGACTAAACTGTGTAAATGTCTGTATGTGTCTGTATGTTGGTGTATAAGTGGCTGCATGGTTTTGTGAATAGCTATATGAGTGTCTATATGAGTTATTGATTGCTTGTCTGAGTATCTGTATGGGTTCCTGAGTGTTTGTGTGGGTAGGGTGTGTGTGACTCTATGCATAGATGTGTGAGTGGGTGATTCTATGGGTGCATGGTTTTAAGAGTGCATCTTTGATGGACTGTATGGTTGAGTGAGTGTATGTATGGGTGTGTTAGGGATTGAATGTATATCTCAGTGGTACATTTGTGACTAACTACAAATGTGAAAGGCAGTATATATGTGTGTAAGAGTATATAAGTGGGTAGATGTGAGAGTGTGTGATTGTGAGAGTGACTGTATGGATGAGTGTGTGCTTGTATCAATGATTCTATAAGAGCGTAAGAATGTGGTACTATTTTTATGAGTAAGTGAACTTGAGTGTGTATAACTGCATAGGTGAGTAAATGGGAGTGTGATTATTTGCATGACTGACTAGGTGTGAGAGTACCTCTATGGATGATTGGTGGTGTGTGAGTGTCTATATAGGTGTATAAATGCATATGATAGTCTTGTATGGAGTGACTGTAAGTATGAGTGACTGTACAGGTGAATCAGTGGAGGTGTATGTAGACCTAAGAGTTAATAAGTGGGTATGTAATTATTGGTATTGGAGTATGTATGGTTTTGAGAATGGAACTCTGAAATTTTGAGTCGGTGTATCTAAGGTTATATTAGGGTGTGAGAAGATGTGGTAATTTATCACATGGATGACGTCATCAGTGATGTCATCAGTGATGTCATGAGTGATGTCATTTGAGATGTCATCAGTGATGTCATGAGTGATGTCACTGATATGTTCCTGACCAGGCGCAATCGGGAGGGCACTAGGGAGGGGTGGGTGGAGGGGGAGTTTCCAAGTTTAAGGTTTGCTGAAAGTAGGTTGTAAGTTCTGTAGGTAGTTAGGGGAGCAGAGGGACAGCGATCAAAAGCGGGCAGCGGGGTTCTTCACCGGAAGTATGCTCCTGACAGTTTCGTATTAATGTGCCATGTTTCTATATGACGCCGCCCGGCCTCTGGGATGTGGGCAGTACGGCTGTGTATACTACACGGATTAATGATTAAGGGTAGGATGGGAAACCTGCATTATTGACATGCATCCTGGTTGCTGTAAGCTGTACTTGGTCCTGCAATAAAAATGGTTTGACAAAAAAAATGAGTGATGTCACTGACCATGTCATGAGTGATGTAATATGTGACGTCATCAGCAGTGGATTGCGGGCGCACGAGTAACTATAACGGGGGAATTTCAATGGTTTTGTACGAGTGAAATGTCCAGCTAACTATAACATGTGTGAAACCTATGTTTTTTTTCAGTGAATTTGCAAGGTTTTTTAAATGCTAATTCCTAACTATAACGTGTGTGAAACCTATGGTTTTTTCAGTGAATTTCCAAGGTTTTTTAAATGCTAATTCCCAACTATAACGTGTGTGAAACCTATGGTTTTTTCAGTGAATTTGCAAGGTTTTTTAAATGCTAATTCCTAACTATAACGTGTGTGAAACCTATGATTTTTTAAGTGAATTTGCATGGTTTTTTAAATGCTAATTTATGAATGTATTATTATATTTTTTAAATATTTATTTTACAATAAGCTACCTATGTATATAGTTATAGATTGACTGTATCCTGTAATATGGAATGGCTCAGCTCTTTTTTTTTATTTGGATAAAGTTGAACAGCATAGTTAATATCTTCTATAAACTGATAAACACTTGAATTTAAAAAAAAAAAATTTTTAAGGGTTTTTGACCGTGCGCGCACGGTGCGCGCATGCGTTCGTGCTCCGTGTACGCATGCGTACGTGCTCCACGTGCGCATGCGTACGTCGTGCGTACGCCGTGCGTGCTCCGTACGCGCCTGCGCGCGTGCTCCGTACGCGCATGCGCGCGTTCTCCGTGCGCGCATGCGCGCGTTCTCCGGGCGCGCACGGCAAGTCATGTGATTAAGAAACAACACTTTTCATTGGTTTATAGTAGTTTCAGGTCATGTGATTAAGAAACAACACTTTTCATTGGTTTATAGTAGTTTCAGTTCCAGAAACTTCCAACACCACACCCACTCCCCTCATTATTTCTTCTGATTCCCTGGGAGAAGGAGCTGAGCAGCTTTTCCAGTACTCCAGTACTTGAGAATGGCAAAGCAGCAGTCATCTTCTGGGAGTGAGCAGGAGATCCTTGTGCCACAGAGGCAGAGGAAACAGAAAGACTCTTTTATATGGCATTTTTTTACTTTTCCAGAGGGGCAGAAGAAGGTGAATGCTCCGAAAGTCACCTGCACTATTTGTGGTGTTTTCTTATCAAGAGGAGATCCTAAAAAGAAATACTCTTTTGGTATTTTCACTATGATCAGGCACGTTAAAGGAGTACATCCTGTGGCTTATGCTCGAGCTGCTAGAGACAACCCTCCAGCAGCTCAGCCGAGCACATCAGCAGCAGCTCAGCCGAGTACATCATCGGCAGCTCAGCCGAGCACTTCATCTGCGGCGGCAGCTTCACCTGCTTCTGTTCCTCTGGATATGCACCCTCTGTTCCAGAGGGTGCATATACGGTGCAATGCGTGCAATGCTCTTCTCTCTTATGGTGACACCAGCATTCCCCTAATAGAGAGCAAGATACAGCAGCACACATGCGGCACCCCATAATTTTTTTCATTTTTTTGTTCCTCTGTTTCTCAATTAACACAACGGCTCTTTTTAGAGCCACCTAACATCTAAACATTTTTTTTAATGATTTCTTTCCACCGTGCGCGCACGGTGCGATTTAAAAAAAAAAAAAAAAAAATTAAAAAAAAAAAATGTTTTTTTCACCCTTCGGGGTCCTTCAGGGACCCCCTGACAAAGGCTAGGGGGTCAGGAACTCTGTACCCTGCCCCCTTTTCACGTTCTCCACCTTTCTTTTTCACTGTCACACACAAAATGGCGGCCGACACTTCCTGATTTCGACCGATTCGAATGTTGACTGACATGTAACCACCAACCACCAATCACAATTACGCTCGCGCACGTTAGGGTGCGCGCACGGTGCGCGCTTATAGATATTTATGTACTTTTAACTGCAATTTTCTCAGGAACTACTGAACAGATTGACACCATATATGCAAAAGGCACATCCCTGACCTGAGGACTACCTCTTTGCCAAATTTCAAGTAATTCTGTTCAGCCGTTCGGGCTGTACCTTCGACTAAAGGTCCTATGGGAAAATGCATGGGGAAAACGCGTTTTGGGACCCCCCTTTTTTCTCAGCCCCCGCTTGACGAATCACCCCGAGACTTTCAGGGTAGGAGCTGAGCGGAGTGCCCCATTAGTTGTGCGAGGATTCGTCAACCGGCGCCAAAGTTATTCAAAATAGAATTTACAGATTTCCTATGGAAACTCGGTCCTAACTATAACTATCTACTGGCGACCGCCAGTAGATTATATATATATATATATATATATATATATATATATATATATATATATATATATATATATATATATATATATATATATATATATATATATATATATATATATATATATATATATATATTTCTAGAGTTTGATAATGCCTCCACCTTATAGTTGAAGCACTCTCGCGTATGAAATGAAGGACAATTCATATACTGAGAGACAAGGATGTGACTAATATGTTATCCTGGTATTTGTATATCCTCTTGCTGAATGAATGCTTTCCCTTGTGTCAGAAGCTTTACAACTTCTCCAGCTTTGCATTCTGTTCAGAGCATCTTTTTTCAGACCTGATTAGAAGGGGAGTTTGTAAACTCTTAGGTTACAAATTGCTTTATTAACTTACTCCTTTTTGTGGTACTCTCATAATGGGGTTTTGGGGGGGCGGCCGACCAACGGGAGGCCTGTCACCCCCGGGGAGTTTTGGGCCGAGGGAGCAGCCGTAGACACGTACGGCGTGCCTTGGGCTCCTTTTGGGCTCGTTGGGCTGAGGTTGGGCAGTTTTTGGGCTGGAGGGCATAAACCCGACCATTTCGTATCACGAGCCACCATTTCGGTGGCCGTGACACGACAGCCGGTTCTGGGGAGGCGGGCAGTGGTGTCGGTTTTTGTCCCACCCTCCCTCCCCAAATTTTTGTTTTTTCATGCAGTGTGCGGGGCCTTTTTTGGTGGGGGACTTTGGAAGGCGTGGTGGAGTTTTTTGCGGTTGGCTTTTGGGGGAACAGGTGCATCCGAGGGAACACGTGTAAGGGGTTGTCGCTGGAACAGGTGCGGATGTGAGGAGATCTGCTGCTGGGGTGTTTTTCCCTGGTTGTTTCAGTATAGGGTTGGATGGTTACAGTTATGAGAATAATATAAGAAGTTATTTAGTTAGGTATGTGTAGAGAAGTTAGGAATGGCCAGTTGTTTATAATGGTTGCAGGGGGGGGGGAATATGTTATGGGAGGGGGTGGGGGGAAGGTAGGAAGACTTTACTTAGTGAGGTTTAGTTTTGTACGGCACAGGCCAAGGGAATTTCTGATGTAAGGTGCACCTGTTTCCAATAAAGCGGCCTTTTTCACACCAAGGAATGTGTAGTGGTATGTGCTGCCCCCAGGTTAGGCCCAAAAACCCTGTTAGGAAGACGTTTTGGAGTGGTCGGCTCCACCTACAATCACAACTAGGGTGGGACTATTGCCAGAGCCACTCTCTGTCTCCTCCTGTTGGGCTGCTTGCTCTATCAGGTGTGTGGTGTCATTGGGACTCCTCGCCTTCAGCTGCACTCCAGTTTACCAGAGGCGGTAAAAGTGCCACCTGGCTCGCACTCGTTGGCTACAGGCTGTTTGGGATCTTCATTCAGGGGCATAATGGAGGTGGGGGAGGCAAGTTCAGGGCCGGACTGAGAACCCAAAGCAGCCTTGGCAATTTTGTAGGACCAGCCCCCCTGAGGGGTGGGAGGGTGCAAGTGTGATGCACTGCTGCTTTTGTTCCTGGAGGCCGATATTGCAGCACTGCTGCAAAACTGGCCCTCAGTAACAAAACAAGCCACCACTACTGCAAAACTGGAACCCTTCCTTCCAGCCTACCGCGGAGATGCCCGTTACGCCCAGTCCGGCACTGGGCAAGTGTCACCCACACTGCCCTGATGTGCAGGCTGCATAATTCAAATAACCATTACACACAACTCCTCCCTCGTTGAAGAAACTTCTCTGATTCAGCCACCATTCCACCTTATTGACTGGGTGTCCAGCAGCCAATAGACAAAGGGCATGCAAAAACATCCTATCATCCATCTTGAAGGCGCCAAATTCATGGCGAAATGGCTGACAATGGAAGGACAATTGGGTACTTCACAAACTTAGATTTATTTATTTACATTTGTTTGTAAAGCACTGGCACGTGATGGAAGCCACTTTGAAGCACTAGTGCAACTCATGGGGCAGTTTTTGAATAAACTAAACCTTTCCAAGCTGTAGAAGGCTCAGCATCTACGGTGGGTCAAAGATCTGCCGATGATGACTCAAGTACAGGCTTCATTGATGGTCTCTCTGCACTCCTCCGGGCAATAGGGGGGCTTAACTCCTTGTAGTTGATCTGCATTCTCAGCCATGGGATTGAAAATTATGTATCTGCATTAATTTTCTTTTTTTGTTTTTTAATTGGACATTTCTACTTTTATCTACCATTGTTTGTGTTTTTAATGCGGTAGGAAACAGTACTTAATGTGCATTCATAGGACTACCGTGCTGAAAGTCATCAGTTTATCAAAAAGCAATCCGAATGAAAAAAAATTAAATATTTGATTATTTTTTTTGAAACTTTTGGAGACTTAAATGACAGAATATAAAGAAAATGTTTAGCGAGTTTCTCCTGACACTCTACATTTAGGTCTACCTTTGGCAGTGCAACTGTTTGTATGATCTATTGTTACAGTGTCTTTAAAATATGTATAGTGTGTGTTTTGACTCCGGACTGTGGAGTAAATCCTCCCTCATCTCATACTATGGCTACTTGGTAATATCGTCCACTTAGATGGGGTGCTTTCAATGGAATCCACGAAGGACTATTTTACACGTGAAAGTAAACTCAATCATCACACTTAAATTCAATTTATTATCTCACAGATGCATTTTCATACACAAGGCAATCTTTTTCCTACTTTTTTTTCCAAACACTGGCAAAGCCAACAGGTTTGGCTTTAATGTCCTAAATTGCACTTCTGCATGCAAACAGTATCTGTGAATGCTTATGTTTTACATGTTAGAACATTGGCTTTGCAAATGCTTATTAATTCTGTTTATGTGCAGTCATTGAACTTCGCAGTAACTACTTCTAAGACGCCTTCTAACGCATTAGCTACTCACATTTTACTAGTGAGTGCAGGTCTCTGGCTGCCACTACTCGAAGGCACATTTCCTAGGTTTTTCTTTCAAAGATAAGCATTTGGCATCGAACCCTGCATTGCGTGATGGTTGCACAATCACGATTGTGAGGGTTTGTGTTTCCTTTTGGAAATTCCGCTTTTATTTTCATGTGTATGTTTTTTGGGTCTCCTGGCCTTTCGTGGTCGATGGGAAAAGTTCTCTTCAGGCTGAAGTTATCAATAGGGTTAGTGTGTTGGGCAGGAAATGATGCCCTGATCAGTGGGGAGCGAATTCTGAAAGGTCCTATTGATAAACCGGTAAAGAGCCGAGCTCCAGTGGAAAGCGCCCACCGTGCCACTGTTTTTGCCCTGCACACTATTTAAGGAAACTGATTAGAGCACTCAGTCTAACTCTTTTATTTCTAGCAGATCCAAACATCAGTATTTGGCCTTCACCAATCAGGTGGCCTTTAAGTGCAGTGTAATGTACGGTGTCTTATTAGTATGCTGCTGTAGTTGGATTTTTCTGGAATTTGTTTATGTAAAGAATGAACTTCAATGTAAGTGTAGTGCTTATGATGGTTGCATATTTTAATTTAATTTTGTACATTACAATACAAGCCACTTGTAGGGCGCCCAGCCGCCTCTGAAAAGGCGCCCCAGCGCTAGCGGTAGAGGTCAGAAAAAGGGAAAGATTAATAGCCAAAGGCTTAAATGCCCTCTAGGCAGGAGTCAAAAAGCAGAGTTTTAAGAATCTTTCTGAAGACCGATTCAGAGGGCCTGCACCCTACATTGAGAGGAAGACCATTCCACAGTTTGGAAGCGAGAAAGACAGAAGATCTGCTGTATCTTCTAGCCTTCCGCACGTGATGCTGTTTAAATAGTTTGAGTATATTGGGTATAAGTGATCTGACGACAATAGGAATTAAATCTCCTCCTAAGATTGAGGGAATATTTTTGCATACAGGCCCTAAAACATTATTTAATAATAATCATTTTTATTACATCTATTTCTTTAGGAAGTCTGATTATTCTTTGCTGAAAGAGTAACTTGAATTTGGAACAGGAGCTGGTGAGATGTTAAATGGGACACGCAGAAACGGGGGCCAGAGGAGGTTTATAGACCTGCGAGGGTAGACTCCCCCGGTTCATTAAACAAAACACAAAGACCACTCAGGTCTAAAAGAGAGAAACGCAAAGGCTGAAAATGAAGGCGTCGCATTAAAGGACGGCTTCCCTCACCCACCAAAGGTAGCATGCTTCATCATTTGGGAACCTCCTCACACCATGAAGCTTAGTCATGGTGTGGGCTACAACCCCCTTGCTGCGAGGGAAGAGCTCAGGGATGTTTTAAAGTCAAAGGGGTATTACTAAAACCCAACGCGAGCTTTCAGGATGTGGTCAGGGACGCAGTGCAAGTGATAAGGTGAGTTAAAACTAGCTACAGGGTGCTGTTCTCCGGCACAGCCAGCCGCCTTCTCCACCGATACTTCAAGGTTGGAGATGTTCTTGCTCCTTGAGTACCCATGCCAAGGACAGCTGAGGCACTAGGCCTGACTTTTGCAGGCACTACCTGTGAAACCCAGCATCTGAAAACCACGGATCACTGGTTCTGTATTTAAATATCGTACCAGAGTTTTGCACCATTTAATTTTCACAATTGCTTGTGTTCTTCACTTATTTCAGCAGTAGCACTTTTTTGATCCTGATGAAAGCCGCAACACTCTCAAAGTCATTGGTTAAATCATGTCGATCCAAATATAGCACAACTGGATCAAATGGCTTCCGTCGTACTTTTTGTTTTTAATCTTAGCACATGGTAGCCAGAATAAAGATATTTGGTAAACCATGTAGCTAGTTTTACTTGCACTGCGTCAATGACCACATCCTGAAAGCTCGCGTTGGGTTTTAGTAATACCCCTCTGACTTTAAAACATCCCCGAGCTCCTCATTTCTAGCTAGAGGGTTGTAGCCCGCACCATGACTAGGCTTCATGGTGTGAAGAGGTTCGCCAATGATAAAGCATGCAACCTTTGGTGGGTGAGGGAAACCACCCTTTAAAGGGACGCCTTCATTTTCAGCCTTCGCGTTTCTCTCTTTTAGACCCGAGGATTCTTTCTGTTTTGTGAGATGTAAAATAGTACAGGGTTGAAATATTGGAATTTTTGAGTCTCTTCATTCCCTGGGATGAGCTGTATTCCTTTTAAGGGCCACACTGATGTGCCTGATATGATGTGTGTGCAGGAGGAGCATACTACAATGTGTGTGTAGTCCATGCATATTGCTGTTCCATCTGCATTCTGTGGGAGTTGCCGTTGTAGTGATATTGCATTGTGCAGTTGACGCTCGCCCAACTTGTCACTGTGGATCACCATAAAACATCTTTATTTTTACACTGATGCATCTGTAATTTTTCTAAAATAGCTTTGATAGGACAGTAACGATGAACACCAAAGCACAACCCAAGAACCATGACTTTTGACCTTCATGTGTCCTAAAGTAGGTGCTTATGTGAAGTAGAGTCCAAGTAGAGGGGAAGAGCTTTTGTGAAGTGATCAATTATGCCCTTATCAAGATAGATCTTCAATTATGGTGTGTATAGGCTCGTTGGTCTTATCCAACATGTAACTTTTGCACCATAATTAAGAGCAGGAGGGAGTGTTCTGTCCTTCCCTGGACATCTGTCCTACTCAGTTATCATGCACATGCCTTCCGCTGTAGAAAAGGAAGAAAGACTAGTGGATTAGATGCCTGGGCAGCCTTTCATATAGGTACAACAGGACAAACGTGACAAGTGCCCATGCTGTCATGATACCTGTGGACCTATTAATAGAAAGGCTAACATGTTAGACATCTGCCAAAAATTAACCTTATAAACAGCAGAAAGGCTACTGAGGTAAAACCCAGCTACATACATGTAGTGAATTCTCTGTCCATGCATGGTAGACCGTAGCCCTAAACAAAATAACCAAAGTCTGATTTGACAGAAAGCCAATAACGCTAGCCCATTACGCTAACCCTCAGGGTTAATACTCTTGAGTTTATGTTCCTCAAATGCATAACTTTTCTTCATATATGCATAATGTCTCGGGTAACTTTACTTAAACCTAAATACTGGTCTGTGCTTTTAAACAGTCAGTTTTATAGATACCAGTTTTACCTATAAGTGGGCATTGCTCCCTTGCCAGGCCATGGAAAAAGTAATCAAGACAATAAGGCCTCGTCAGAATTAAGAAGCCACTTGTAATGAAGGCCTAAGCAGGACTGACCCTGTTACTTCTGAGATATTTTGCAGACTAGTTGTTTCTTATGTGATCTCAACTTAACCCTACCTGTCTTATCCCAAGATTTTTTAGATTGTTTATTGCTATTTTTTGTGGAGTGCTACTGAGCATCAGTGGAACATAAGCAAGTCCAATTAATCTCTTCTGCTTGTTTTTTACCCCCTAACAACCAATCACATTTTCACATTTATTAGATAGGACCATGCCAGTATGAACCAAAGCTGTGTTTCATTACATAATCCACTACACCATAAAAAATTCCCCCGTTTGCGGTTTTAGTAATAGTTTCTTGAATGTTTTAGCTACGAAACTTGGACTGTCTCATCTCTACCTTGAATCCACTTTGACAGGGGAAATATTCATGCTTCAAAAACCCTTAGTAGTGTCTTTTGCCACTGAGGTTGCCTGTATCTACTATGGGGATAAGATTCTTTGATCGATTCCTTTTTAGGTTTCGCTTGCCACAGTGCTTGTGCTGTGCTTGAGAAATCTATTGCTTTTTATTATAAACTTAAAAGGGACTTACATCCCGCCTCCTCTGTTTCCTGGTTTCTCATTCATTATCTTTCCTCCATTTCTATTGGCTGTAGCATATTTTCCTTCGTTTACCAATGCTTGCTCCACGTCTGCTTCTCTTATCAGTTTCTTGCTGCCAAAATACTGTCAACAACCACTTTGATGAAACTATATTTTCATAAAGTTTAGCCTTTTACTATTGCAGCATATTTATATAACAATTTATCACCCAGAGAGATTAAGTGATTTACATGGAATCACAAGATGTTGCACAGCGCCGCCGAGACTCAAACCGGGATCCCCAGCTCTCGAGTCAGCATCTCTGGTCACTGCGCCACATCTTCTCCACT
Source organism: Triturus cristatus (assembly GCF_964204655.1). Taxonomy (NCBI): domain Eukaryota; kingdom Metazoa; phylum Chordata; class Amphibia; order Caudata; family Salamandridae; genus Triturus; species Triturus cristatus. Next base: position 589,076,608 of record NC_140580.1, on the reverse strand, counting down.
CCCGTGTTGTCAGGGAGCTCTTTACTTCTCCCTGACGATGATTGATGAAAACAGCTCTTTATTCATTACATAGTCGAAACCGTTGCATTACCAATGCTTGTTTAAATAAACTGCTAATTGTTCTGAGGTCTGGTTGTTTGGAACAGTGCTAGTAAATTACAGATTAGCTTAAATGCATATTTTAAGACTTTACCTCGCCACTTCTCAGAGATCATTAAGGACGACATGTTTAAATACAGGTCAGGAAGAGACTCTACTTTCTGATAGTTTCACTTACTGTTAGTGCGTTTAACGCTTAACATTTACAGCAAGGCAGCTCTCATGGGGCTTGGCTTGACGTCATCCTGGCCATCCGCCGGCTGCCCTGGCCCTGGCCCGGCTCTGCCCCCGCTTGTGAAGCGGTGACCTGACTCCTTTGTTCCCTGTTCCTCCTCCCTTTTCCCCCATGGACAGCTGTTAAGGGGGGGGGGGAATGACGATTCGCTGGTGAGCTGCTGCTTCTATCGTTAGTTGGTGTTGGTTATTGGAATTATTCTTTTTTTGACTTTCGTGCTCATTTTCTTTCTTGACATCTTCTGGTTCAATTTTTTCGTTAATGCATCGTGCTCTTACATCTCACCATACCTGTGGACCCCTATATCATTATCCTGGTATTTATTAGGTCTCGCCTGACACAGCGCATGCGCTGGTCTGGCGAGACTTATTGAGAGGGCTCCAAAAAGTGCTCCCAGGCCAGCCTAGAGCTACAGTGCATGTGTGCGGGCGCGCGCGCCGCTTTTACCGTGAATACTTTCACTTTCGTGGCCCCATGGCCACTTGGCATAGCCAATAGGTCTCGCTTTTGGGACCTTTATAAGTATTTAGTGATGCAACTGTTGCATGGCTAAACACTTATAAGGTCCCAAAGGCGAGACCTATTGGCTATGCCAATGCTTGTTTTTAAGGATGCCTTGGGGCTACTAGTTGTACTGGGACATGGTCCCCAATGTTGGATTGATATAATGTATATCCCTACTTTATAGCTGGCTATACTGGAATGTACCAATACGACATTGTGCAACCAGCATTTATGACGTCCTGTTACAATGTATGCTGAGATTGTTCAAAAATAAAAATAAAAGTTAAAAAAAAAACACAAAAAATCAATTGAGAGCCTGGGCTACATTTTAGGCCCTTATTAGGAGCTTACCGTTAAATTCCAATATGTGTGGTAGGTAAGTAACACCTGATTCTATTGGGTGCTTTAAATACAGCTCCAATCACCAGTCCGCTTAATGAGGGCCTTTGTGTTGTATTCCGAAACTTTAGCATGTATTCAAGAGTATATTGTAATATATGGCTAGTGAGCTCCGCAGCAGGTTAACCATATGCTTAGTCAAAGAACGGGGATTGCTGATGCGGTGTATGCCTGGTGATGTGCGTGCGCAGGTGTGTGTTTTTGGTATTTGGGTCGAGATGGGTGCAGCACAAATCACAGACTAGCTTGTTGGTGTGGAAAAGGCTGCTTTATTGAAAACAGGTGCACTTCACATCAATATTCCTTGGCCTGCGCCGTACAAAACTAAGCCTCACTAAATATTATCCTCCTACCTTACCTCCCTCCCCCCTCCCCTAAAATTGTTCCCCCTCCAAAACATTTATAAACCCCCAAACTTGCAACATTTAAACCTGTCTTCACCTAACTAAGTACACTCCCTATGCTCTTTCCCCTTCCTACATGCTCCCAGAGTGACCTTCCCAACCAATAAATAGTAACTGCAAACCGCTGTACCCCCCATTACCCAGGAAAAAACCTCCACTCAGGAAAGTCTAGGCTTTTCTGACCCCCCCCCACCCCCCTTAGGACTCCTGACGTTTCGGGTATCTGCAGATGCCTAACGCCCTGTCCAAAACCTCCTTCACCTGCACTATGTATAACTCCATACCATAGCGGGACAGATGGACCCCGTCTTCCCTAAAGAAGTAGACCGCCGCATAATGCAACTCTGGATGTTCTATCCTCTCAAAACCCTCCTTGCTGTAAAAACTTCTCATATCTCTGTTAATTTTCCTCTGCGCCCTATCTATGGCCGCTGGTCGCTCCACCCCCCTCCAATACCTCCTGGGAATAAACTTGGACCAGACTACATGGCAACACGCCCACTGCTGCCGAATTTCCAAAAGATCCCTCTTCATTTGCTTCAGCAAAGCTAAACCCTTACAGGTCACCAGGTCGTTCTCCCCCAAGTGGATAACCAAAACATCCGGGCAAATCCCGCCTCTAATCGACCTGTTCAACGCCGGCAACAACTCGTGCCATCTCATGCCCCCTTTTCCCTGCCAGTAACACTGAAACAAACTAGGATCCAACTCCAAATTCAAACTGTGATTCTTGCCCCATTCGTAACGCTCTGCTCTTTTAAAAAACAAATGCCCGATGATGAGAATGGACAATCCCTCCGATGCCGGCCCCGACACCGCACCTGAAAAGACACATATGTGATAACGAGGAAGGAACATCAGGCCTGTCCTCCCCCGGAGCCCCGCATCCTGATGTATGTCCTATAACAGTCTGATTTCCATCGCCCCAGGCGCATCAGCTCTTCCCTCCCCCTCCCCTGTTTCGCTGCGTCTGTTGCCGCACCTATGCAGAACAAATGGGTCCCAAACTGCCTGGGATCCTCGCCAAGACCTTGCAGGGTGAGCCTCAAAACCCAGATGAGTTGAGCCGCCGTCACCTTGCTCCCCTCCTCTCTACGAAAAACCTCCCCAGTCAGCTGGCCCACCCCGGCTGCCAAAATCCTACCCCAGGCCGCAGGGCAAACCTCCTGTTCCCCTACCGGCCCCATCACCACCCACATCCCTGCACCCCGTTGGTCCGTCTTTGAGCGCTCCAGGCGAACTGCCACCTCCCTGGACTGCAGATCCACTGCCCCCCACTGAAGCCCACGCGCCCCCTGTGCATCCAAGAGCTCCAAAACCCGGAAAGGCCCGAAATACATCCACGACATCAACGTGGAAAAGAGCACTATTTCTTCGCGGTTGCGGCAAACCTGCGGCAGGAGCCGTGTACAGCGGATGAGCAAGCCCAAAGTGATGGACCCGCACAGCTGGGATCCGCTACCCCTTTCCCATGCCCAGCCTTCCATTAAACGCGCGCCCAGCTCGCCGGCTGACGGTGCGTACCCCCACCACAATTTTCCCATGAAAGCTATGGCCGACAGCTTGCCTGCCATCGTCACTTTGGATAGGCCCCCGTTCATCATTGCCAGGAGGAATTGTACCACCTGTTCATCCCTTCCCCAGGGGCTGGCATGCCGCGTCGCACCACTCGCCAAGAACTCCTGCCACGCCTGCTCGTAAGCCCTCCAGGTTGATGTGGCCACCGACGCTCTTACCAGTTGCACAACCCTTTCTCTCCTACCGACCACATCCCTGCTGGCACCTGTGTCTTGTATTCGTCCGCCTCCGTGGCTAGACCATGGAACCTCTACCACTGTGAACGAGACAAAGCATCCACAATGTCATTGTCCACCCCCGGCACGTGTCTGGCTTGAAACAGTATATCATTTTCCAAACAGCGCAGCACAAACACCCTCAACAACTTGAGAACCTGTGTGTCCCTGGCCGATTGCCTGTTCACGACCTGCACCACCGACATATTGTCCACCTTGAAAATCACCCTCTTGTGCGCCAACGTCCGCGCCCACACCACCACCGCCACCACCAACGGGAAAAGTTCCAGGAATGCTATGCTCCTCCCCCCGCTCTTCCAGTGTTCCTCTGCGCACCACTTCCCTTGCCAGTACATCGCAAAACCGCCCGCCCCCGCCGCATCCGAAGAGATGGTAACGTCCCAGTCTTCCGCGGGGTCATTGGAATACCATTAAAGTGTTCCAAAAATGTACTCCACATGCGCAAATCCGCCTTCATGCCTGCCGACAAGCGCAGATGGTGATGCGGCAGCGACAACCCCGACAATGACATGCCGAGCCGCCTGCAGAAAGCCCGCCCTGCCCGCACCACTCGGCACGCGAAATTCAAGTTCCCCAGTAGGACCTGTATCTCTCGTAGCGTCACCTTCCTTTTCGCCAGCAATGTGTCAATCAACAGCAGCATGCGCCCCTTTTTGTCTGCGGGCAAACGGGCTTCCATGGCCACCGAATCCAATTCGATATCCAGAAATGACAGCACCGTGCTGGGTCCCTGCGTTTTCTCTGGCGCTAGGGGCACACCCAGGTAGCCCGTGAGCTCTGTAAAACTGTCCAGCTGCTTCTGGCAGTCCGCCGAACCGGGCAGTCCCACCAAGAAAAAGTCATCCAGGTAGTGCGTCACCATCTCTTTGCCTGTGTGCCACGAAAAAAACCACTGCAGGAAGGTACTGAAATGCTCAAACAGGGCACGGGATATGGAACACCCCATGGGAAATGCTTTGTCCACGAAAATGGACCCATCAAACTGTATACCCAACAAGTGATAATCCTCCGGGTGTACCGGGAGCAACCGAAATGCCGACTTGATGTCGCATTTTGCCATGAGGGCCCCCGTCCCCACCGTCGCGACCAACCTCCGCGCCACATCCACGGAAGAGTAAGACACGGAGGAAAGCTCGGTGCAATAAAATCATTCACCGACGCTCCCTCCGGCCAGGTCAAATGCTGTATCAGCCGGTATTGGCCGGGCTCCTCCTTCGGAACCACCCCAACGGGAGAGATGATCAGGTCCCGCATAGGGATATCCTGAAATGGGCCCGCTATACGCCCTTTCCGTACTTCTTTGTCCAATTTTTCCCGCACCACTGTGCCATGAGTCTTGGCTGATTTCAAATTCTCGGCGCACCTGGCAGCCCGCGGACCCCCGTACCCCAGGCGGAAACCCTCCCGAAAACCCCGCTGCAGCAGTCCCGCATCCTCCGTCCGAGGGTACAATGCCAACATTGTGTTGAGCTGGTCCAGCCTAATTGGAGTAAGAGCCTTTGCCAGGATGTCCCTGTCCTCCCCTGCCCCCTCTACCCCCCGGCTGCTGTCCCGCCTGCCGGACTGCTGTCCATGCCCCCCCCCAGCATTGCACCACGGGCTGATGCCCTGCGCATTTGGAGCATTCGTGCCTGAACTTGCAATATTGGCGGGCGCAGTTACCTTTGTTAAAATCCCAGCACACGCCCACTGACCCCCCCCCGCAGTGGCTCCTGCCTGCCCCATCCCCCTACGGGTGGGGCGGTTCGGAAAGGGGCGTGGCGCTAGCGGAAGGCCACTCGCCGTGTAAATTGTCCTCCCGAATTTGGCCCCCCCAATGGTCTGCTGGTAGAGGTCCACGTCAATCTCCCCCCACTTCGCCTCTGGATGCCATGCCAGCCGCGCCCTGAACTCCTCGTCGTAATGGGACCAGGCGTATCCCCCCGTATGTTACCTGCGCTCGCCTGATCACGTCCATGTACTTGAACAGTGCGACGGACCTGTCAGGATATTTCTCGCAGAACACACTAGCGAAAATCAAAAACCCCCCCGACCAGTTCTCGCTATTCATCGGCACCCTCGGCCTCTTGGCCAGCTCCAGCTCCTCTTCCTTGGAGCCCTCCTTTGCCGTCAGCTCCCTATGAAGGAGCTTCAGAATATCCACGTACTCGCCCTTCCAGATTTTCTCTTTGGTCGCCAGCTTCAAATGGGCCCCCAAGGGTTTCGTGATGCCCATGTATGGCAACTTCTTTACGGGGATGTCATGGCTTTTCTAACCTTGTTTGGGCGTCCCCCCTTCCTCCTTCCCTCCCCCCCTCCGACCCGGCAGACCCTTCCACCGCCAGCGCCGCATCCCCCCCACTCGTGTTGTCCATACTCCCCGACTCTGGCCCCACCCCAGTGTCCTTCACATAGGTCCCTTTGCGCAATCGCACTCCCCTGTGTGCGCCTTACCTGGCGTCAAGGTCGGTGTCCGCACCGGATCCCGCCGCCTAACCAGTCGTGCAGGAGGGGCCATCACGCTGTCCGCTTTTTCCAACCGAACCAAACCGCTCTGTAAAATACTAGGTACATTGTTAGTCGCAGCCCCCCCCCTGCCTGCCCTTGCTCTACAATTTCCCCCTCTTATGAACTTTCTTCATCTTAGTCCAGCAGTAACGGGCCATCCTCTTCGGACTCCAGCCCTGATACCCCTGCGCGGCCCCTATCTAACCGGCCTGGCCATGGGCCGCCCTCTGCGGGCTCCAGCCTGCTCAAGCCTGCCCGCTCCCTGCACGTGCGTAGCAAGTCCCCCAAATCTACACTATCTCTCCGCTGCCCTGCGTGCTGCTGCTCGTTGTCCTGGTCCTTGTAATCGGACCCGTGACCCCGTCCCCCCAGCGGCCGCATCGACCCATCGGGGTGAAGCCACCGGGACCAAGTCTTCCCTCTTCCTGGATGCCGCTACCGTCGGGTCCCTCGTGAGAGCGCGGCCGCCCGCAAAAAGCAGAGCCAGCCCATCCTCTCGGTGGGTTGGAGCCGCATGAAACTCTCCCGAGCACCTCGCCACACTGTCCTGCCAAAATAAAAGTGGAGTCCGACATGCCGGGGTTAATCCTGCTACCCGCACCGCCTCTCCCCAGACCCTCCCGCCCCCCCCGTGGGAACCCCCACTCCCAGCCTGCCCCCGATGCACTGAAGGAATGCTCCCCCGCCGCGATGGAGTGGCCCGCCCGCTCCTGGCTCCCCCGCCCCAAGCGACCCACAAGCCCCCTTCCCCCCCCTCCCCATCGCTCCACCCCAAAGACTCCAATACCCGCCGCACCTCCCCACCGGCCCTCGCCCCTCCTCTGGCCCCCTCACCCCTCTCCCCTCACACCTCCCCCCACGGCTGCCTCCAACCCCCTGCGTCCGACCACCGAGCACGCAGGCCCTCCGGCACCCTGTCTAGCCATCCCCCCGCCTCTAATAGTTGCTTCGGCCCCCCCACGCGCCCCCTCTGGGACCGCTCTCTGCCCCCCTCCACTCCACTCCCCCCTTGGATCGGCCAGGTGAGCCCTTCGCCTCCGTGTTGTCCCCCTTCTCTCTCACCCTACCCCCCCACCCCCACTTGCGGCCCCCCTGGCGAACTGTGCGAGGGCCCCCGCGCCCACCTCCCCGACTGCTCCTGCCTGCCGCTAGACCCCCCTGCCTCCTCCCCTTCCTGCTCACATCTATCAATACTGGGGAGGCCCACCCGCTGTCAACCTTCGCGGTGGTGGGCCGCCCAGCGCTCAACGCTTCTCACCAACTGTTTTGGCCTTGGGGCGGCCCCGCCCACCTGCATGCTCCTTCGGCCCCCCCCCCCCCCCCCCGGAACCTCAGTGCCGGCCGCGGCGCCGGGCCTCGCCCCCCACCCCGAACGCGCTTCCCCGGCGCGGCCGCGTGAGCAGTGCGGCCGCGCCCCCCTGCCTCCGCACTCACCCGTTTTCGTGCGCGCGGAGGCTCACAAGCCATAACCGCCGCCGCCCTCCTAGGGGGCCGCATTTTGACGTCGGGCCGCAGCATGTCCATGCGGCCCGCGTCTTCCAGCAGCGGAAGCGCCCCCACGACCTGGGGATCCTGTAAACCCGCCATCCGATCACCACCAGTAACAAACACACGCAATCTACAAAGTCGCTACGGAACTTTGCTCTATGTCCCCAAATTTGACAAATTTGCACCGCCATGCCCCCAGGCCGGCTGTCGTGTCACAACCACCAAAATGGTGGCTGGTGACACGACATGGCCGGTTATATGGCCTCCAGACCAAAAGTAGCCCAACCGTCAGCCCAACCAGCCCAAAATTAGCCCAGGGCAGCCCAACAAGCCGAACTGGGCTCCAGCTGCCGCCCCGCCCCCCCCCCCCCCCCCCACCTCCCTCCCCAAAGCCCTATTGCGGACATGAGCGCGAGATCAGTGCGCGCCCTGGATTCCTTAGCTTGTCCTCGTGCCATCCAATGCTACCCCGCAGGGACTTATGGGAGATCTCTCAGTGCCACAGACAGCTGATCTGTGGACACTGAGCAGGTGACGGCTTGCCTTCCGGATTCCAGGCGGTCTGCTGATGTACTGGACCAGGGGGTTTCCAATAAACAAGTTCATGCAAACCATTCCTGAAATTAATAAACATAACTGACCCAGTGGCGGTCCGCCGAGAAATGTCAGGCAGCCATCACGCCCTGTTGTACTTAGTGTCTCTCGGTACTAAATTAGTATTAACAAGTTGTTAAGCGGTTCATTTTAAACAAAGAGAAAACCATTCCAGTGAGCCTCTCTCCACTGATTAGGTGACCGTCCTGCGTACAGACTGGTCTCTAGTTTTATATTTTGTGGCAAGGGATGTGGCACATGCCTGCGTCGTCGAGAATAAAACTTCCAAGCCAATCTTTATAGCTTATGTTACTTGGAATCCGTAAGCAGCGTATATGGTTACACAAACGGGTGTACTTTTTTGCCATTTACAAATTTAAGGACAGCGATGTTGCTGCACCTGCTGTTGTCCATCAGCACTCTGCGGCTGAAGGCGCTGATTATGTTTAATAAAAAAAGAGTAAAATAGGCATAAAGCACTGTAACTCCGAAAGAGACGTTCCATAAATCCTGTGTGCCTCAGCAGTGCAGTGGGTACACCCAGCCTCGTGTGATGGTCAGGGTACGTGGTCCGTTGTCCTAACCAGACGTAATGCAGGAGCAGGCCTGGATTCTGGCCAGGAGCCTCCTTCACCACATGAAGGGCTGAGGCGCTTCTTTCTGTGGTCTGGTGAGGCCTTCTCTACAGTTTACAGAATCGTGCAGAATCTGGTGCGTCTTCCCTTGGGCTGAGGCTTCTCATGAAGCGCCAACCACATATGCGTCTGCACACATTGCAAGGCTGCCATTTGCTCGCTTTCCCTTGGAAGCCAAAGAGACCACATGAAGTTGAGATCTAAGACTTCTGTGGCTCGCGTTGTGGGGTGATCAAGCAGCGTATTGTTGTAATCCAGGATGATTTAGTCCCCAAGACATATGGTCACATTAAAGCTTGATGTTCTGTGAAACAATGTTTGGCCTATTTTTGCTATTGCTTAGCACATAAGCAACTGCTGTGTATCATCTCAAAAAGTCTTCTTGTAATCACTGTGTTATTGTAAATTCATACTTCGGCAACATGCTCTGTGAAAAAGAGGAGACCTTACAAGATGGTTACATTAAGTCTGGGGTGCAATACCACCAAATATTCAATGCCACCAAATAGTAATTGAACCACCCTTGTGTAAAATGAGCACAGTATGATTTCTGGTCTTTAATTGGAATCCTAAATCCAGGAAAATAACAAAGATCTAGTCACGAGAGAGAAAATAGACACAACAGCTATCAAGGCGATAACAATTGTAGTAGTTTAATGACCCGCAAAGCAGTACGAATGCATACAGACACAGTCTTATATCATGCAGTCCGTTGTTACCTGAAGGCATTGGGAACATTTCACGTGCGGGTGGCACATTGTGCCCTAAAAGCTTAGTTCCGTGCTTCATTGTAACTGCAAAAATGAACTGCCTTCCTTTCAAGCTGGGATTATTCTGAGCTCTGGGTACTATGCTGAAGATAACTTGGGTTTAGCATCTTGCAGGATTGACTTTTGGTCAAAACTAGTCACTGTGAGAGATCTTGTTCTGGTTTCCATATTCTGAGCAGCTGTAAAAGATTTTTCTCAGGTCTCCATGTTGTGGTTCCATTGGGTGGAAAATAACATGATCTTTAAGAGGGAATGGGCAGTAGGAAGCCCGAACTTTCTGTCCAGCTGGCTATTCGCATACTCGGACCCCCTGCAAATAAATCGTCATTTTCTCCCTTGTCCAAAGCTCAAGTTAGATGGGGCACAAGCTCAGTGCTCCCTGCTGTTAGGTAGTTAACCCCGTCCTGCTGAGAGGCGCACTGTGAGGCTGCAGGTCTAGGGAGTTTGGGTGCCTGTAGAGAAGCAGTCGTTTTTCTTCGCCTACGACCGGTTAGCTCAATGTGAATCCAGAGCGTTCAATCACCAACACCTCCAGAGGAAATGACACCCCTATGAAGCAAATCTTAATAAATAGAAGCATACATCGGCCTTAGGGACCTATTGGCTTTGCCAGTGGTTTTACCCCAGCGGCACTCCCTCCTAAATGCTTTACAACATGGCTAATATACAGGAAAAATAATAGCGTACGCTGTCGGCTGCGTGATTTTGTACGTGCGCACACCAAGAAAGCACATGCGTTCAAAATTATGAGTTTTTATCTTTTTGCTTACCAGTCCGAGTTGGGTTGATTAAAAAAAAAAAAAAAAAGGAACCTAGTGGGTGGGGCAAGCAACATGTAGGTTTGAACCTTGGAGGGCGAGGAAGTAACTGGAGTGGGGAAGCAGAATGGAGGGTCAGCAAAGCAACACAGGGGTTCTTGGGAGGAATCCGCATGAAGGCCAGGAAGAGACGGAGGAGGTGGAAGCAAATGAACAATAGAGAGTGTGACATGTAGTTAAAGTGTACGGGAGAATGGCTCAAAGGTTCGAAGCAGTATAAAAGTGTAAGCATACGTGAGAGTGGCTCGATGGACAAAGATCTGTAAAATAGAATTTTCATAATGTTATGAAAAGAAATGTACTGGGATAAGTGGGCAAACGCAGAGAATGGGGTAAATGCATGCACTCTCATGAAGTGCTTTTAAATAAAGAAAAAAACATTATTGAAAAGTAGACCCTTGTGGAAGGATGAAAGGAATCAGTCAGAGAGGTGGTTAGCAAGCTATGGTCCACAAGGGGAACAAAGGCTACATGGATGGGCTCAAACAAACCAAACCATTGAATAGAAAGCAAGCAAATAAGAGCAACAAAACAAAAAAACAACTGAAGCAGTGGGCGGAGTTGCTTTCCCGGTCAGCTGTCAACATGTCCCCAATAAGTCTTTCGCAACCAGATAGCTGTGCTGCCTGGCAGGCTTCTACTAAACCGGCATCTGCAATGCAATAGGTCTCACATTTACACAAGTTTGAGCTATTAGCATTGTAAATGACAATGCCTCTTATTTCAGTTTTGGTTTTTAAAACATAAATGAAAGGCATTGTCATTTACAGTGCCAATAGCTGAAACTCTCACAAATGCGAGACCTATTGCATTCCAAATGCTTGACCCTCCTCCCTCCTGCAGTAAGTGAAACTCATTCAAGAAAATGGTGCTTACAGACTAAAGAAGACGTACCGTGTAACAAGCCTAATAACGTATCAGAAGCCAGGATTTACGAAGGACAATGAAACAAGCCAATGACAAATATGGGCGGGAGTTCAAGTACATACTGCAATACAGCATGGCTCGCAGAGCAGCACATGCGCTGCCCAGGCTCGACCTAAAAAACATTGAGGATACCCACTTTCAGGTGTGCAGGTTGTGGCTCGTCACATTGACTTCCCTGTACGTGAACACTAGACAGCAGCCATCTTAGCATGGTGTTTGATACAAGGATCACTGAAGTACAGACTTGAATCCTGGAATCAGTGTGCTGTAGGAAAATGTATGTTAGTGTAGCACTGAGCTAAAGATATTATTATTTCCCTATTAAGGTTATGATATTGTTGCCGGGGCATCCTTTAATAACAACCTGAACTTTTCTCGACAGTCACACAACACACACAACTGTAGAAAGGAACACAAACGGTAACCTAGGTCTCAGGAGCACCCTAATAATAAAAGCTGTGTTACGGTTACTAATACTCGTTTGTTTAAGCGAAACCCGGTGCCACGTTATGCCTCTCTTGTCGCCATTCACTATGAATTGTACATTCACTTTGTGTTTTCTGTGAAATGAGCTCCTTCAACTTTAAAAACATTATCTATGAGCTAAACTCCACGAGGGTGCCCCGTAGACCTATCCATCACACCTCTGGTCTGTGCCACATTTCTCCACTGCTCTGTGGTCTCTTGTTGCATAAAAGGGACCGCAAGCATTTAAGCATGCCCACTCCCTTGCCCGGGGCACAACGGAAGCCAAGGAAGATCAAAACGCAAGCTGGCAAGCAATGCTGCATGAGTTATGACAAGCTGCTTGTTTTCCCTTTCAAGATATAGACCAAACCTAAAACACGTTTCTGCAGCAGGGTTAAAAATAAATGGCTCTTCACCAGGGCGTCATGCTACTTCTAATTGTCATGATTGTACATCCCTGCATTTATTGTCCTAGTGCACTCAATCAACATGCTGGAACTAAATTAAATCTATTTGTGCAACGCTGAACAAGTCAATCTTTGTCGGTTGTCGTGTACAGTGGCACTCACATCACATAGGCAGCAGAGTGACACCAGGCGCCCTTTAACCCACCCGATTACTTCACTGAAAGTGACATAAAAAGAACTTTTACATCTTTGCTAACCAACGTATAAATAGTTTTAAGAGTCAATAACGTATTGTCCAGGATAGCGTATTAATAAATGTTGGTTGATGTCTGCCTCAAGCGACCACCTACTCACGTTAACAAAAAGCAAAATGTACCTTACTTAAGTCGTTGAATAACAATGTTTGCAAATGATAATATAATATTAGCAAATACACACTAGTGTAACCCTAACTCTCACCCAGGGAGATTACTCTTGTTATTCATCACACTTTTCATCCCTTACGGTGCTTCAATAATTTCTTGATAGCCGAGAGCGATCCCTTGTGAGACGGTTCTTATTCATCCTGCACTGCATTGTGCCGCCTTTCACTAGGGGCACACTACAAATATATCACTAAGATACATATTCTTGCCCAAAGTTTAATATCCTGAGTGACTGCTTGCTGGGTGCTTGGTGATCTGCTGTATCCCTCTTTGATCTCGGATTTGCGTCCCATGGCGGCAATGTGAGTGACACCCTGAAGCTGGACAAAGGACCTTAGGGGAACACTGAGCATCAGAGACCAGACTTGGAAGACTTATCCCGCAGGTAAGTGCCTCTGCAAGACATGGGGTCTTCGATAGACCCCGTTCAACTTTGTTATTGTACCGCCTAGCGAGCTCTCCCACTTTCTCCATAGGCCAGTCCACTTCTTGACAACCTCCGCTGCACAGGCATTAAAAAAAAAAAAGATGGCGGACTGCATGCCGCTTAAAAAATGGTTCTTCGTAACCGTGAAGGCCCACCTTCCTCCATTCCATCATGAACAACTGTTTTCTGTAAACCTTTCCTTCGTTTGAGTATTGCCACATCATGCTAATAGATTAACTCCTGTGCCTTCCTTAGTTTCCAAAGATGCAGGAGCACCAAACTGCAGCGCTGCCCCCCACATGCCACCCCAATATGGTTCTCATATTCAGACCTCAGCTATCTGACGGCCCAGGGTTACTGCCCTCTAAATACAGAGCACAAGCTGAGCTTTTGTGCTCCAGATATAATCGCCTGCTTTCTTTACATTGAGCATAGCTGAGGTATGAAATTCCCTCTGTGCCCACACAGCTTTGCACATATTTTAACTTTGCTTATTTTGCCAAACACCATAAGTAACCCTTTGAAAGTTTCTGTGGAGCTCTATCGTTTAGGGATCTTGCTCGAATTTATCCGTGCAAGATAGTCATGTAAATTTAACGTGGCTTTAAATCATTTTCTAAATTTTCTCTTTATTCGAAAAAACCCATACTACAAAAGCATCCACCTCGTGATCCTTTTTGCAAAGAGTTTATCCTGAAATTGCATTGCTAAGCCCACAATTGAAAAAGTTGACACTTGCTTTCACACTGCCACACTTGTTTAAAAGCCCCTAGAAGTTTGTTGGTTAAGTGCAAATAAAAGAACTGTGAAACTATAAAATAGGCATTGTAGATTTCATCAACCGCACTACCAAAGTGTTTCCGCAGGCTCTCAGGGCAGTGGTAGCTATGCTATGACGGGGAGCGTAGCACCCCCTGCCAGCCTCAAAACTTGTAAAATAAAACCATAATAAACTGGGTTTATTATAGTTTTATTTTTGAGGCTCTACTAAGAACCGGTGAGTTTTGGGGGTGGGGCGATCGCGGAGGCAGTGCAGTCATGAAAGGGAGTGGCAGGCACTGCACTCATTGTGCATGTGGGTTTGGCCGGCCATCTAAGACCGGCTAAACCCACATGCGCACTGAGCTGTCTCCAACCCCAGATGCGTTGCTGGGTTGCAGACAGCAAGCTCAGACGCCCAGTGTCACTGGGAGTGCAAATTCATGGCGCTCACACCAATCCTGACGATTCTCTCAAGCATGAGAGCAGCAGCAGGATTGGCTGCAGGGGACACAGAGCCTGCGCTGGTGAGTACATGGAGCAGAAGAGCGTTGGGCGGCAGCTGAGTTCTTTTTTTCCTCTTTTTCTTCAAATGTTTTATGTGTTGCTCACCCCCCCCCCTCTCCCAGTTGTCCTTCATCAACCCCCATCTCCCCTCCCTCACTCCGCCAGGGGGATTTCCTACTCCCTGCAAGCAAGCTCAACACTGAGCATCACAGAAGCAGAAAATTTAATAAAATTAAATCACTAAAAATATCATCACTAGTTGGGCCTTATTTAGAGTTTGGCGGGTGGAATAATCCATCATCTGCAATATTACACGTGCCATAGGCTGTAATTCACTTGTAATACGGTTAGCGAGAAATCTGCCACTTTTGTGATGCATGATCTAACTCTAAATATTGACCGTAGTTGACAGCGGCCTGGAGCCAGGCGTAGCCCTCCTCATTTTAGTTTTTGTAAGCCTGGCAACCAAGTGAAAGGTAGAGTAGACAATCTTATGTGTAAGAGTCCCACTGTGCGCAAAGGGAGTAAGCTAGAAGAGTGCACGGATATGGTGCTCAGGAAAAACTCTCCGCCAGGTTGACCATGTACCTGATGCTCCATAGCTGGGACTGACCTTTAAACACTGGGGTCTAGGAAAGTCTTTGTACTCCTAGCTTCTTGAGATGTCGCTGGTGCCCATGAGCTCTGTCTGTATCCAGTTGAGAACATCTGCTTTTTGACAATCCGGCAAGGAGCGATGCATCAACAAAAGAAGCCCACAGTGGTGAAAATTGCATTCTTTATGAAGGCATTTTCAATTTTCACACAACATCATGCGAGTGTGGCATTTGTATAGTGAGTGCACGTTTGTCCCACTTGTATGTGTTATATTATGGTAGTCGTTTTTTGTAAGGCTGATCTGTCTGAAACATTCTGGCTTCTTGGAGCTGACAACTGATTGACAACTATGTTGTGTATCATTTTCCTCGTTGGAGATTAGCATGGACAAGGGACCAGTTGTCATGGGTAGAACTGAGCATCTGGCTATATGTGCATTTTTAATGTTCTTTTTATCTATTTGTCTGAGTACTACGATCATCAAGACATGCTACTTAATCCAGAATGGATGTCTCTGTACCCTGGAAGGGCATACAATAGATAGCGATGATTGTAGTGCCTGTGTAAACAGACAAACAGCTTTGTTCTGTCCACAATTTGGGAGTTATGGTGTAATAGTTTAAAATGATGGAGGTAACATATGTGTGGTTTCTGGGTTACAGCTTACTGAAATCAAGGTGTGGGATGGCTCGATTCACTTTAAAGTGGAGGTGCAATGCACAAGGAGGACTCTAATTAATCAATCAATCAAGCAGGATTTATGAAGTGCAGCTAATCACCCACAAGGGTATCCAGGCACTGTTTGTGATGATGAATGGCGCTCAGCTGTAATGACAGCTGAAAATGAGGCAAAAAGAGGTTCAAGGATTAATTCTACATAAATCCAAACAAAGGGTGAGAGTGGTCACATTGCAGGAGCCCTATGGATAACTGCCTAAGCGCGCCTTCAGACCAGTTGACTGTATCACTGTGGTTCAGTCATTTCTATATTACTTCTTTTTGGAGGGAGTTCAATCATAACACATGAGAAGCACAAGCTCTTCTATGATGGCTCTAATCCTTGTCTGGATCTCTTCTCTAAAAGAGTATGGCACTGAAGAACTAGAAAGAAGTAGATTGCTTAGTTTTTGGAACCTTCACAAACTTTATGTAAAAAAAGAGCGATCCAAGGGCTCAGAGTGGCAAGAATTACGCTGTTTCTCGTAAAATGTTTGATAAGAAATGTCAGATTAACAGTGTTTTGTACAGGCTTCACTTGGCCTAGAAATGGGCCGCCTGAGTGATAAGAGGTAGAAAGAATACATAAAATGACAGGCTTTTGTGAATGACTTTTCCACTGGTTGGATTCTTTTCTGGGTATCTATTTGACAATTCTATGTAGCTCATAATTTTGAAATGTATTCTGTGTTGCCCAAGAAACCACAAAAGGACATTGAGGCTTGTCCATTGTCAAGCATGTAGTCTTGAATGTTGATTCCATTTCACAAAGCTGCCTCAAGGCCCCCTTGATCTTTAAATATTCTAGCTCATGTGTTTACCACCAGGGCAGGAAAGTCCTCCCCAGAAAATACAGGGTTGTTTCTTGTTGGGTGTATAAGAGCTCTGTCAGTACTTAATTTAAGCCGGTGGTTTCCGGTGCTAGGCACTGGCACTTAATTGTCAACACTGGCACTTATGACAGTCTGCCACATGGTGGCACTGTTTGTCTGATTTAGAGATCAGCACAGCAGTTGTTTCTAATTAAATATACCTTTAAAAATTGCTCCTATTTGCTGTACAAGCTATTCTTATAGCTTTTGGGGCCTGGAATAGTTTGGATTGTCACACTTGTAGGAACGTGATGATTAATAGTTGTGTTGGTACAGTCACTGGCAGTGCTGGCAAAGGCAATGGGTGGTGCAAGCTGCAGTGGCCTCCTGACAAGGACCCCTGCACTTACGTTTGTTTACAAATTAAGCACAGGCTGTGGTAAATTTTCCCTGATTAAGCACCTTACAAAAAAGCAAGTTTGGTTAAAGAGGGAGAGTAATTTGGACCTTGTGGCCTCAAAGAAATCATTAGGTGACTTTGAAAATTGCCAACTTGGGTTGGGAAAGTATTTTTCATTCCAACCACAGTCTGTTTTGCGAATGGACTAATTAAAGGGCTGCTTCTGCCAGGTCTAGTCTGAATGGCAACTGGAGTGTGGCAAAAAAACCTACATGAGAATGCGTATAGGAATCTTATACCATGCAGTGGAAAAGCTTCTTTGATGCCCTGATTTTTTTTTAAAGTTTAGGCATAGAGTGTTTTTAAAACCTGTATTCAGCAGGTCTTGATTTAGCATTTTTGGCTGTTTTGTTGAGATAGTACTGAAGTATTATCCTAGTTCTCCAAACTACCCGGGTACAGATGCACAAGCTAAAATCTTGATTATTCATGGTGCTTACTGCGTGAATTACCTAAAATTGCAAAATTGTTTGCCATTTTTGCTGTGTCGATTTGAAGTCCACTTCCTGCACTGCAGTTTCCGGAATGGGTGTAATGTTTTTCAGGTTGGGCTGGGTCCTGGCTTTCTCTAGAAGGGGTGGGATTAAACCTTCTTCGAGAGAGACCGCCCATGCAAATGTATTGAGCCCAAATGGTCTGAGTTGTCTTTAGTTTTCCAGTTTTCACGTGACCTGATTATTTCTGTTTTGAAACTTTATACGCTAGACAATATTTAAATTTTAACATGAAAGTGCATGCTACAAGTTAGCATGCGATCAGGCCGCAAACAGTGTGATATATGTGCATATGACGTATGAATGTGATTGTACATGGTTGCAGAAGTATTTCTCTGAGATGGAAGTGAAACTAAAAATGCATGTGAGAGGTGTGTACCTGGCCGTGCCTTGGCAGAGCGTTAATCACTGGGCCAGGCACGCGCGTTCACCTGCCCTCAGCCTCACTCACATTAAACAAACAGCCGGTTCTGAATCGAGGTGACGCCCAGTGAAATGCACATATTGCAGCTCGTAACTTGTTCAGACCTCATTAGCGCAGACGGGTGTTCCCGCCGCTGTGGTTGTCTGGTTCCCAGGTAGGCCCTGCCCGCGCGCCGGACTGGGCCTTTAACAAAGGAGGCTGCACAACAAGGTGAGCCCAGGCAGCCGAGGAGAGGAAAGGGAATGAACATGAGGTCCTGGAAGCTAAAGAAAAGACTAATGAAGCGAAGGAACTTCTCACAAAAGAGCAAGGTGAGTGGATGGAAGAGCAGATGCGCCCTATCTGGATTTGGCTATTGCAATTCAGTAATGAGATCCAGGCTGTCTTCGTTGAATGCTGATTTTGTCACGTGGTTTGATGATCTTTTATTGGCAGCTTGTCAATATCCTCGTCTAATGTTGACATCGGAGGCGAGAAACACTGAATGAGTCCCGCCTGTGAGAAATGGCCTGATAATGTTTATCGAAAGCCTTTTAACTGCAGTACATTGGCATTCAAAGATCATATCTGTGCTGAAGACTTTAAAAAAAAACGTGAATAGACGAGGCACATGTTGTACAAGATTCAGCAAGCCAACTTACAAGTAATTCGATAGTTTCTGGAAGTACTCCTCGTTTCAAAAAACGCGTACCCTTTGTGCTAAAGCATTTAATACTTTGGCAGTCCTACTGCTGTTTTGCATAATTGTCAGATAGGTTTTTGGGACTTATCGTAGGAAGAGAGCCTACTTCCAAAAACGGATTTTACATAAATTGTCAAGAAGGTTTGGTGCACTGTATATGCCATTTCTGCCTGGCAAGATTTCTTACAAAGTTTTACCGATGTGGCAAGATTCGGCAGTCGTTGTTTTAATTGTTCTTGTTTTACAGAAGTATGAAACGTGGTAAAGCATAAGAAGCATCGACCGGAAACAGAACTCCGTGTAATATTATAACAGTATCATAGTTACAAGATGCTTTCGTGGATTAATGTTGTTTTCTAAATTTAGGGATTCCCTCCTGCACCGCTCTGGGCTTCTCAGTCACTATATATCGATTGCCTTCCCTATATTAGATACAGATGTGACACTTTTTGCTTTTCATAACTGCACGAATATTTTCAACTGCACACTTCCAAGCATGCAAATGGACAACTTTATTCATGTTAAGCAGAATGTGGAAATGATAAATTTGGGAATGCGCAACTCTTGCGTAGAAAAGTGTACATTCACTGTTGGAGCTATGCGTACATTTCTAGGCGTGCACTGTGCCTGTGACCTGCAGCCATCGCAGTAAGGCCTAGGCTCTGCACAGGCCAGACTAGGAAGTCCTCTTCTCCAACCCTATGATTGGTTGTTGATCATGCATTTTATTGCTATAAAGATTTTTCACCCATTTGCATATGGAAATCAATGAGTTTAGCCCAATTTGTTAGTAAGTACCAGGCACCTTAAAGTCCACCTTAATGAAGCCATCCCATATTTTTAAGGTGAGTTTCCCACTTACCCCCTCCACCAGCAGGATGGTGGAACTATGTAGAACAACCCCAGCTTGAATGTACTTATTCTGCTAGTTGAGCTGTTGTGTAGCACGCCCTGTGCAGTAATCCAACATTGAATCTAACTGGTACCCACCCAAAATAAAAGCAACCTTTGTTGTGCTTTCTATGGACTATATCGCATGACACGTAAAGCAGTGCCGAGAACATGTGGGAAGCTGGCGTGTTGACAAGTAACAGCTTGCAAGTCTTTATTTAAATAGTTTGTTTACTTTTCTAACAGCTTTGGAGGGACAAATTAAATACCAATCTGTTGACACATAATCAGTAGTTTGTGCACTGCATAGTCTGCTACTGCATAGTCCTCTGCATTTCATGTTTCATACCCCATAAATATGTCAGCTGCGCTCCCTATCAGGCCCTGTCTGTCTTTAATTATTGACAGGAGCGTTTTCTGTACTAGTGGAGATGTTTTGGTGGGTGTGGACTATCCAGGCCGCTGTTGCACGTGTAGAGCCTGTGTTTAGGTGCCGAGGTAGTGTGTGTGAGAAAGGAAGGCACATAGCTGCGTGTCGGGATGTGCGTCTGCACGCCTTCGCTGGTCCCCAAGCAAGAGCCTTCTAAGATGGCGGCTTCTGGTGGAAGTGGAAGCTCTAGAGCTTGATTTCCAAATCTCAGGATTGGGCTATTGAATGCTCCTGCTGGCAGATCTAGTTGCCGCCAAGGACCAGCCGGTTGCAGCCATTTGGATCAAGCTACACCTGTTTGTTTACTTATAAAGCATTTAAGTGCTGCAGAAGCAGTTCATTCTCTTTTTGCGAATCAAAAAGGGAGTGAGAGGCTGGATAAACTGGATACACAGCCCGTGGTGGTGAAGAGAGACATAGGAACCGGTAAGCAATCTTAATCCAAAATAAATCATAGGGTACTGCCAAGCATGCCATTCCTGCAAAGCATAATTGAAAAGGCATGACCTGTTTAAAGTGCCTGGATACTAGTCTTACATTCAGTCCAGGCTCTAGCTTTAACACAACCTGCAGGACGTCCTTCCCACAAGAATAAATGGGGCAATGGGGTTACCTGCAACACAGTCCTCCGAGGCTGCCTCTCATACCCCACTGGGGTGTGAAGGAGCATACTGCCCCGTACTTTTGGTTCACAAATGAGAGGAGCTGTGTGTGACCTTCCCCTCCAATGATAAAGATAATTTTAGGGAACGGGGGCTCCCCAGTTGTGGTGCAGCAACACACCTCTCTAGTGGAACACAGTTTTCCTTAATTTATAGACCAACCGGTCCATATAATAGACCTCTGTATTTTAAGAGGGATTTGAGGTTGACAGATATTTCATCTCACACACCACCTGTACATTTTGCTGTCAATTGCGGCCACACACCCCTTTATATATCCTTTTTTCTGGTGAAAGGGTGACGAAGGGGAACCTTTTCAATCACACATTACTGTTTTCCAGAATCTCAGGATGAAGAGAAGGGCGATGTTGGAGAGTGCCCCAAAAAGAGAACAGCACATTGTGAAAAGATCCTTAAGAGGTTAACAGTAAGGTAGTACCGTAAGAGAATAAAAAAGTAATCAAGAAAACCTCTCACAAAATATTCAAGTACACAAGCAAAAACATGTAACAAAAAATGCAAAGCAAGCCCTTTCAGAAGAAATCCCCAAAACAAGTAGATACTTGTCAAGCAGCAGAGAATCCCAAGTATAATAGAAACCAGGGATTTATGTGCAATGGGATGAGGAACACGACAAAAAGAGGAACCACAAACTTTGAGCTACAAGGAACTGAGTTTCAACTATCCTCTAATACTACCAAGGCTGAAGATGTCCTTGGTAACCCAAAATACTTCTCACAAACTTGAATTAGGAAAATACTTCCTGCAAAGGGCCTTGCATGGTTCTCCCTCCAACAGGAGCAAGTTTTTTCCTTGCCAATTTTAGGTAGCCAAACACCTTGGTATAAAAGGAAGATACACTATTGCTTCTGTTCTTTTAAGATGGCCGAACTCTCGAATTGTGAAGAGATGGCAGATCTATGGTAAGAACCACTAGGCGCTATAAAGTGAGGAGGCCACCCCTCTGCCTTCCATGGTCTGAAATGGAACCATGGAGATTGCGGCTTTGTCCAGAATGGAACTGCGGAGCTTCACAGTCCTGCTTCTGCATTCTTGTGGCAGTATTGTAAAATTTGCTCATCCAATTGTCTGTGTGCAGAACAGCTCTGAATTTCACAACTCTGGGTACAAGGTTCCCCTTCCCTCATACACATACCAGAGGACCCACAGATGAACTGACGATTGTTAAAATGCTTTACGTTGGTGGCAAAAAAGATGCCAGCTCACTGAGTGGGAAACCCGGCTAAAACAACCGACAGCAAACCTAAAGTACTTTTGAGGAAATCACTGAACCCATGCTACATTTTGTGCCCCTCCAAGGCCCAAGAGCATAACAACACTAAACAAATTCTAGCTGAAAATGGGTTCCCCATCAATGGCCGCTCCTCCAAAGACGTACAATTTTAACTCAATTCACAATTACAATGTTTACATTTATCTAAACAACATTCTATTAATTTTTTTGAAGATTTTAATGCTGTGCATTATGCAGTGGCTTTAAATAACTATGCTAATAAAATAAACTTGAAACTTAAACTCCTTCATACACATGCAATTTCATCGAAGATGGAAGAGGAGAGGTGTATTGCCAAAAGAAGAAAAAAAAGACCCCTAATGACATCAATTCTTGCACTGGCAATAAATGAATTCCTCCACCAAAGAATAATCATTGATGAAGGTCAACCTGTCCAAGGATGATCTCTGTATCCTTTAAAGATGCTTCTGTGTCTAACTCCTTCCTGTCGTCTGGCTGAGACACCCCATCATCAGACCTGTGCTTAAACATCAGCCACACGAGCCCTGAATGAGGTAATGATGGCAACTTAAGTGGGTCCACAGTGCAAAGATGGTTCTTATGTTGTAAGCTAGTTATTCAGATGTTCATCCAAAAAACAGACCTCTCCTCTTTGCTGCTAACGTTGATTGGCATGTTTGATCAGTGCCAGCTGACATTCTTTGGATATTCCACCACAACTCAGAATGCGAAGAACAGTTAGCAACCCCTATAGCAAGCTTTTGATAACTCATTTTGTTTTTGTAGCCTACCTTGAGATTGCATCTTGAATAGCTGGTCGCTCATAAATGCTACAAACTTTTTTGGGCCATTCCTATAAAGGGTTTTGTGCTTTCAAGACAGACCCCAAGCCTCTGAGACTTGGCCTGCCCAAGAAACGTGGCATTTTATGTGTTTGTTGCCAATTAACAAATGTTTCTCAAGTACATTGTTTAGAGTGGTTGCTGTAACAATAGTCTCTGCATCTGGAAGGTCCTGCAAAGAATCCAACTCAGACACCATACTTGGAGAGGCAAGTAGGGCTAGGAAGCTGTTATTTGTATGTGTATGTGCAAGAGTACAAGCCCAGAGCAGAGGTGGCTGTGGCTAGCCATTTCAAAGGTTACTGTAAATAAAAACTCCGATGAGCAGAAGAGATAACAGCATCTACACGGCATCAATACTTTTAAACAGGAAAAGCACTGAAATGTCATCCACATTATACATATACAGGATACGGATCATCTATGAGAAAATCAAAACAAAGTGCTTCTATGTCAACAATGAATTATTAACACGAAAAACTCCCAGTGACATAGCCTCTCCAATGACTTAATATCTTTATTATGTCCCTGTTCTTAGATGTGCCCTGGAAAGTGAGAGGATCCACAAAACCGTAAGTCAGGGCAGAAAATCTGTGTGGTACGGCACATTCCCCATGCCTTACAGCTGGTTAAACCAATTCTTCCATATTGGATTCAGAGTCAGGAGATTGGAGCACTTCAAGTGCTGGTGGTGGGCATGTGGCTCAATGAAGAGCACAAGTCATGAGAGTAACTAACTTTATTAAGACATTAACTTGCTGTCCTTCATTAGGGAGCCAGTGATGGGCGAATATGTAAAAATGATTTATCTGTAGCTTTACCTGTAAACAAGTGATCCTTTGACTTCAGATGTGTTATTTTCTGCTCCCATAACACAAAACTGAATATACTGGGGCTCCTAGGAAAGTGCTTTAAATGTCTTTAACTTAATTTTGAGTGCATGGTGCACCTTGCCAGGAAAGTCACTCAACAGTTTAGTTTTTTCTGCCTGTGGTCTTTAGTCCAATACCATGGAATGTGAGTCCTACGTGATCTGCAGGAGCCAGCATTGCTTTTCCTTGATCGATGAGGATAAGTGCGCTTGAAGAGGACAGAGATTCTTCGACATCTAGGAATTCCATTACTAGACCTCTCATGCAGGTGAAATTGGAGCATATCTCAATCTTGATATCCCCTTTCACATTCAGTATTCCTCAAATTTGTGCTTGCTGCCTTTTCCTCTACTGGTCAGATATGGAACAATTTAAATAGTCAGTTAATCCCAACATCCCTATCCACCAGTGTGCCAACATCTTCAAACTTCAACTCAGATATGATTGGTTGCCTACCACATCAAAAACTGGAGGAGAAACACTTCCTGAAGCTGGACCTCTCCAACAAAATTTGAATTGCTGACAACTCCGCATGGGAATTAAAGTACAGTCTTACAAAACATATAATTGGGTATCGGAAACCATATCACTATTGCACAGTAGAGTGTATTCCTATGGACTCCTCTTCACTAGCGCCCTTCACTGTTCCTGGCAATTGCCCCAGGATGTAGACGAATCCAACTATAAACATAAATATTCTGTCCGTTCAACTTTATTTCTGTTGTGTCCATGCCGTGCAATTCTCAAAGCCTTTTCAAAATCTCTTGCTCACTCTAGTTAGTTGTCCCTCCTGCAGCCTCTCTCACTGCCTTAGCTGGTAGACAGGATTTCATCCAGAATTTATTTAACCTGCAGTCGTTTCCATTCGATGCCATATTTAAGTTCACATAATCACATGCCTCGCCTTAAAATCAATGTTCATGTAGGCCACCAGATTTAAAACGAATAAGACCATAATCCAGCTTTTGACTGGCATGACTGTAGGGACTGTTTTTTACTAGTTTTGCTCTGTGTTGTGCAACGTCGCTGTGCTCATTCAAATGAAATTGAATACCTTCTCTGTTATCCTAATAATTTAGGTAGAACTTTGGTGTACTATTTATCTATTCTCAATTGGGTTATTTTAGACATTTTCTTCTTATACAGTGCAGTGGTGCTCATGGACCCATTTAAAATAATGCAAGAAAAGTACAGGTAACTATGTATCACAACCCAGTTGCTGGGCCTACAACATCTACAATGGCTTGGTGATTGTTATCACAGATTTACCTTTCTATCGCTTTAACAAGCATGTGTTACTATCAGTGTCGGACTGGCCTATAGGGCAATCTGGCCGTGCCCAATGGCCTCATCTGATAGGTCAGTGTGTGGGCTGGATTTATGGCCATTTGTGGACCTGTTTTATCATCTGCCGGGTAGGTTTTTACCTTTAATTTCCCAGATATTAAAACAAATATTGCCTCCGGCAAGCTCAAATCCATGCAATCTTCCATACCTTTCAAAACACCTGTACAGAATGCCTTTACAGGTTTACAACTGTCCAAATGGGCCACTTTTAAGATTTGACATTCACGAATGGGGGCCACTTTTATTTTGGTGCCTGGGCCTATCTACTGTCCAGGGCTGGACTGGGAATGAAAACCGGCCCTGGCAAACTGCTCCCCCCCCCCTTCCCCCCCACCCTGGGGGTGGGGGTGCGGCCGAGCTCTCTGCCAGGGCCGGTTTTCGGCCGATTTTGTTACCGGGCCGATTTTGCAAAAACGGCCCTGTAACAAAAACGGCCCCCACCCGTGCGGCCCACCAGGGTATTGCCCGGTGCCCGCTACGGCCAGTCCGGCCCTGCTACTGTCCCAGTCCGACGCTGGTTACTGTTACCCAACTCTACGATGCTCCAAAAAAATTATCTCACAAGGATAAAAGGTGGTCTCCAACCTGGCAGCATTCATAACCTCAACTGGAAGACTGTATCACGATCTCGTCCGCAAGTGCTTAACTCACTGAGAGATCCCACCATTCTCTACCACTAACGCTAGGTTCATCACCAGAATAATCCGATTTCCACCAATAACCCCTTCATGCTGCAAGACCCATCACGAGCCCCTTGAACACACAGCTTTTCATCCAGGTCCCATCCTTTTAGTACAAACACTGGAGCGTAGAGTGATAATGACGAGCACAAGGAGACCCCAGAAATGCTGCCCTCAGGATTGCATCAGTGTCATTACAAAGACCTTCTTTCTATTGCTCTTTTGGTGGAACAGCTGTTGTCCATTTGGAGAAGATGGAATGACTGCTTCCTGTGATGGAGTTGATTCAAGGCAGAGCTTCTGTTCTTTTCTTTAAAGAGAGTGCCACCTACAAAATAAATATGAAGAAATAGTGTTCAGTTTGGCTTTGGACATGATTCACTTACTTAATCTTTGTGCAGATGCATACTGTCAAGTACCATATTAAATACTTGTCTTTACTCAATATTAATTATTTAAACGATCCTACAGTATTTTGAGATATTGTAAATGTATTTACTCAGATTACTGAATATCTGAGTCAGATTTTTGTATCTCTGTATTACTCGGAGATGTAATGTTCTCACATTACACCTCTGAGTATTAGAGATTTTTTGTAGAAACTGTCCTCTGCTCACCAAGTTTTCTAGTTTATAATTCCCGAATATGAATTCTGAAAAAGAATTTCAATCTTAACTAGAACTATACAACTCTGTAGGGAGAGCATCAGATTTTGGTATATGTAAATGATCTTTATACTCCGAGTCATTGAAAGGGAATCCTGTGAGTGCTGTGTGGGTAGTTCCTAAAGGCAGGGTGGATTCAGACCATAAATGTATAGATTGCTCACTTTGTCTTGTTTTCCATCTGATGTAATCTTGGTATGATGCACTTTTTCTTCCTACCATCTCATATGGAAGGGCCTGAAACACCATCAGAACAAAATCTAAAGTACTACATTCTGATGAGCCTTCCATCGCTTGTAATATGTCATTTATAGTGGATGATTACTAGTAGAAATATACTTGTATTATTGCAGGGTGTCAGGCATTGTGTGACCAATTATCACTGAAGTGTCCTCTCTAGGTTATTAGAAGCAGTTTATAGGTTAGATCAGACATTTTAGTTCTTGTGGGTGCAGGAGAGGTGTGTTGGAGAACACTTGCTCATAATGCAATAGTTTGTACCTAAGCCACATTTCTAATCTGCCTCTATGGTAACCGTCTTGGAAGGTGAGGGTGGCAGAAACATATACTTGCAACATAAATAAATAAGCATTGGGCTTGAAGGTTACGAGAATACAGTAATGCTGGATTTAGGTATAAATTGGAGACTGCAAGAAAAACTGGACATTTAGAGAAACTGGCAAATGGCCATGCTTAGCTACCCCATGAAACTTTCACAAGCATCAATGCCCGGCTGCTGCATAAGACACACAGTATAAAGAGAGAGGTTCTGCCATGGAAGTATCAATAACTTTTTGGTACATTTCTCCTCGGCGATTTAGGACTATCAATCAATGATGCACAAAAATACACTGCTGACCATAGATAATACCACAAATAAACAAGTATTTACAATGCAAGAGGTCTTGCAATAGCGAGATTTTGAGCTATTGGCATTGTAAATGGCAATGCCTTCTATAATATTAAAAGGCATTGACATTTACAATACCAATAGGTCAAACTTTAGCAAAAGCAAGACCTATTGTATTGTAGAGCACGGTGGCCATGAAGCGGGTGCCGCGCTCACCAATAAAATAAAAAAAAATTAAACTGAATGTGGTGTCCGTAAAGCGAACACCGTGCTCAGCATGCAATACATTTTTTTTTTTTAAAAGGTGAAAGAATACGAAGTGTCCCTGAAGTGGACGCCGTATTGTTCTAAAAAGTAATAATTAAAAAAAAAAAAAGTTTTGCCAAAGTGCCGTGAATGTTGTGTGGGTAGGGGGCAGCCGCTTTTAAAGTTAGAGCGGCATAGCGCTCTGTACGAAAAGCGGTGGGCACGCTGCAAATACAAAGAAGCAGCCACCATTGTTTGTCCCCATAGTCCATAAACAAAATAGTGCGTATCCACATATAAAGCAGTCCGTATAACAGCGGAAGAAAAAGGTTGTTGTTATGGGAGGTAACAAATGCAGACAAGGCGGTACCAAGGATGGACTAACAAGCCTACTTATGAATCAGTAGCAAGCATTTATGAAGGACATTGACACAAGCCAATAACCAATGTGGGCAGAGAGTGGGAGGGGCTTCCAGTGCATATTTCAATACAGCATGCCTCGCAGAGCGAGCAGCGAAGGCACGCTGCCCTTAGGCTCGACCTAAAAATGACAATAACTCAATTGACTTGAAAAAGTGTAGATATATTAGAAAATCATATATCGTATGTGATGATACATATATCAAATAATAAAAGACAGGACTGATACACATTGAACAAAAAATAATACTGACATACAAATGTGACTGATATTTTACACAAATAATAACATAATAGCAAATAAAAAATTTGGACACAAATAACATGCAAACAGAAACTTATTTAGGACCCCTTGGAGATGATGTTCAACCACACTCGTTTATGTAGGGGTCGAAACTTTGACGTCAATTGAATAAGCGTTCCATGCCCAAATAGACATTACCATGATCAGAATGAAAATCATATGCCTGTTTAGGGCCATCTAGTATATTTGGACACCCAAATAAGTTTCTGTTTGCATGTTATTTGTGTCCAATATTTTCATTTTCTATTATGTTAGTATTTGTGTAAAGTATCAGTCACATTTGTTTGTCACAAAGTATTATTTTTTGCTCTGTTCAATATTTTTTGGACAATTTGAATCAGTCCTGTCTTTTATTATTGATATATGTATCATCACATACAATATATGATTTTCTAATATATCATCTACACTTTCAAGTCAATTGTGTTATTGTCATTTTTTATTTGTGGTATTATCTATGGTCAGTAGTGTATTTTTTGTGTATCATTGATTGATAGTCCTAAATCGCTGATGGCAAATTTACCCAAAAATTATTGTTACTTCCATGGCAGAACATCTGTCTTTATACTATTGTCATTCCCCAGGTTCTGCATGATACTGGGACGCCCCACTGTTATTGTATATAACATACAAGCACAAAAGAAACCTGTTGAACTCCACTTGCATTGAGAATGGGTGTAACAGGCATTTTTAGCTGGCACGGAAATTCGGGAATTGATAGCTGTGCCTTCGAAAACATGTTTTATTCACTCCTGTGATAGGCACTATTTTTCATTTCTCCATATTCCCAGTTACAGTTCAATAACCATGCTTACATTTTGAGGCCAAATACAGCAACTCATTCGAAGTAGGGACCTTCCACAGAGAAAACCAGCGGGCCCTACTCCACTCTCTACAGCCTCCTGCAATTTGTAGGGCATTCTAAATGCAGCAAAAGTAGACCACTTTTGATTATTTTTTTCTTCAACAAGTTGTTGGACTTGTCATTTGACTGTGTCCATGGGTGGCCATATTACTGAACTGCATATTCTTGCAAACAGTTTCCAAATATGGCATTAATCACAGGCTATCACTATGAGAGTTTACCTAGCTGTGACCTGGGCAAATTTCTTCTACAGTGGTTTGATAATTTATTAGTGCAAAGAAAGTTTAGTTGCCTTGCCAGTCCAGACTAATATACCATTCTCTTAAATCTAATTCTTTTTAGTCCAAGAGCTTCTTTTTTAGGTCGAGCCTACAGCAGCGCATGCGCTGTTGCTCGACTTTTGTAAGTGGGATTTAAAAGTGCTTCCCACCGGCATTTGCTGGCCTAATGCTTGCGTTCACGCTCACGTGAACGTGCAATTACTTTCACTTTTGCGCGCGCACCACTCGCATTTAACGGCGCGCGCCTCTCTCTCCTGCTGCAGCCCCCATCTTTGTATTCCCCGCGCCGGATGTTTTCATGTTTAAATATTGTGTTGTTACTAACTTTGTCAGTATTGATGCCGTGATTATGAAATTGCCAATAAAAACTTACACTTAAACAAAATCTTGTGAACGAACCCCAATGCAATGTTTGCATTATTTGATTTCATTTTTTTCTTAAAAGAGAATGTGCTTAATGCTTCTTTTCTCTCGTGCCGATGTATTTTGTCACGGGTACGGTATGTACATGTGTACAGTGTCCCTGGACTCGCCCCTTACCCGTGGCGCCCCGTCAATCACGCGCCTATAGGCTGGTCTCGAGCCATTCCGCAGTCGGTTTATGGTTTCTCATTACCATGTTCATGTTTCACATTTTGGTTTAGCATGATAAAGCACTTCACTGGCCGCTGAATTCCTCACGGATTTATTTTGCCGTTTCGTGAGGCTGATGTGTAATTCAGTGCCTAGTTTACAGGTGGATTTATTTTCAGTTTGCTGTTTTATGGATGCATGCAGTCAGTACTGCAACTGGGACATAATGACTGTGGGAAACCTAAAATAGGGACGCTGCGGAGGTGGAGTTAACGGGGGCGGGCCAAGCAAGGAAGAGTTAAAAAAGATGCATTGTGTGGTAGGCAACCTAACATCTAATGTCTGCAATTGCATATTAATTATTTTTATATACTCCGTTCCAAAGGAAACTGACAATTAGAAAAGCAATATTAAACTGTACTGGCATATTTGACTCTCTCATATAGACCACATTTTACAAAACCCATAACTTTGCTTATCATAAATGCTCATACCGGATATAAATAAACTTGCATACAGATGTGCACAACCAAAAGTAAATAAAAGAAGCACTACACTCATACATAAATGTATCCCTCGGCAGAGTAACTGATAAACTGCCTCGTTGTACCTTTTATCCGCTGCTCCATCTGGGGATGAGATGTGAAATTCCTTACCTGTGCCAAGCCCAAAAACAACCTATTGAAAATGAATGAATTACCTGTCAACTATGCAAATGTCGAGAGCCCGGTTCAGTCCATAAGGAAAGTAATTGGCTGCTCAGTAAAATTCACACAATGCGTGTGCGGGACTGCCGTGATTGCCGAGGGAAGCCTGTGTGTCTCGTATCGGGGACAGTGGCGGGGAATGCTGCTGGCACCAGTCAAGAACGTTGTTCTCAAGCAATAATACCCACCGGAACGGGAAGCCTGTGCGTTCCCACAGCATTCGCGCGCTGGATGTGTGTCAGCCAATTCAGGAATGGGAAGGCGCACACTGACGCAGTGTGGATGGTCTCATTTGATGGTGAACTATCCAAGTGACGGGCACTCTAGACTAGAGGAAATTACGACTTTCATATTGAGGAGGGACTATGCACCCACCTGCGTGAGACTGACGGCCATAACCCTCAGGTTTCAGACTGTCTCTGAGGAGACCTTTCTTACGCTACATGTCTGCAAACATTGGAGTGTTTAAGACGGGCTTTTCATTGACATTTCACTCTGTACATTTATCTGAATAAGGTTTGACTGTACACGGGCAATTTGTAACAAGCATTGGCATAGCCAATAGGTCTCGCCTTTGGGACCTTCTAAGTGTTTAGTTATGCAGCACAATATCCTTGGTGCAACAACATCAACTGTTGCATGGCTGAACACTTATAAGGTCCCAAATGCGAGACCTATTGGCTATGCCAATGCTTGTTCTGCCATGTCAAGTGACTAAGGGCCTGGTTTCAGAGTCTGGCTGATGGGTTACTCCATCCAAACGCGACGGATATGCAGTAGCGGCCGGGGCAAGTTAAGAATGGTGATGCGGGGTTAGTGTCTGGGGGAGTTGACAGATAAAAGAAAAGAAAAAGAAAACCACTTGCGCTCGCTGCATCGGTGATGCGGCAAGCACAAGGTAAGTGGTTTTCTTTCTTTTTTTTCCCCATTTTATTTTCCCTCGTCATCGTCTATCGACTCCCTCCCTCCCCACTGAACACTACTCTTACCCGCACCGCTCGCCACTGCGGAAATCCCGTCCGCTGTACTACAAGTGCCGTAGGATATAATGGACTTGTAATACATGGAGGGGGCATCCGTCACGTTTGTGATTGAGTAACCCATCTGCCAAACTCTAAATGTATCTGTCATTGGCCACATTTTGGGAATTGAATTGTATATTTATTAAATCTAAGTAAATAAAGAGTTATTGCCTCTTACAGCTTTATTTCTAAGATTTTCTCAACTACCCATCTCTGCTTTGTTGGGGAAGAACTGTGGTCTTTTTCTAGTTGTTGTTTTAACATAGTTGCTTCTCGCCTTACCCTGTAGTTGGCCCACCTCTCTCCTTAAGATAGCAGTTTCAAATTTACTGTGTAATTTGGCAGGCTGTTTTTACAGGGCCATTTGTCACAGTTGTCCTGCTTCCCTGTTTAAGATCCTTATTCCTTAC
Source organism: Triturus cristatus (assembly GCF_964204655.1). Classification (NCBI taxonomy): domain Eukaryota; kingdom Metazoa; phylum Chordata; class Amphibia; order Caudata; family Salamandridae; genus Triturus; species Triturus cristatus. The sequence goes on along the minus strand of NC_140580.1, from coordinate 589,044,933 downwards.
TTCACGCTGCAGTTGGCCTACCTTTCTGGTTCAAGTAATAATTCCTGATTTCATCCTGGAGTTGCTCTCATTTGGCCTGCCGGTTGTAACTTTTACTGAAGGAGTGCGGCCAGGGTGCCATTCCTAAGGTCACCACATTGTTCTTTGTATCGGAAATGTCATTCATGTTCACTTGTTAAGCTGTACTTTGCAGGCAAGTGGTGACTGCGTCGATGCTCATGTTGACGCAAAAACAGTTTTAAAGTTGTACCATTTTCCCTCTGTTGTAATCCACTTTGGGTGTGTGATGTCATGGAGAGAAGCACTTCAACGTGAGCCAGGATGGGAAGAAATATTGCATTCAAAAACCATAATTCACGGCTGGGATGAATTCTTTTCCCCATGAGGTAAATTAATCCAAAATCTGCCTCATCAAACAGGACAACCTCACAGCTTGATTGCTGTCATGGGACATAGTCTTTTCTGTCGGCATTCCTGGTGCACTGTTATTATTTTCTTTGCTGTGTTTGAGTTGGAGCATTTGTTGCATGAGTGAAACACAGATGGGATCGTGTAGGATCTTTCTCTACTTCGCTATTCTGTTCATGGATAAGACTGCATCTTTGGAATTTTGGATGTGTTATGACCAGAATCTCTTCTACGTTACACGTCACAGGTAATAACCAGTGACGGCTGCCACCAAGTAGTACGGGTGGTGCGGGGGATAGAATAATCAATTAAATGTTACTTCCCTTGTTGCCGGCCACCGCCTCGCCTCTGACTCTTCTGTTCCTGCCAGAAGCAGGAAGCACACACAGGCTCCCCTAAGCCAATCACGACACTGCTGTCACCATGACAGCAGCGTTGTGATGGGTCTGAGCACCGTGGTTCGGTGCTCAGACAGGGAATAGGAGTCTGTGCGTGTTCTCCACCCAGGCCATACAATACAGCCGGTCGAGAACATGCAAATTGCACATGACTGTTTAGCCAGCCCAAGATGTCGGCCAAACTGTCATGCACACTTGCATGCCCCAACTACTGCTCCCCTGCTGCCTGTGATTACAGCCAAGCCATGCCCTCAAACCTGCCTGACAACGGAAAAATAAAATAATAACACAGTTTTATTATCATTTTACCTTTCCTTTTTCCACTGCTCAAGGAGCAGTGGGGCGGCGCTCCTCCGCCTTAGTGGAGGGGCCGCTGCTGGTAATACCTGTTTATGTAAATAGCATATAGGGCTCTTTTGTGCATGTGATGAGGGCAATGCCTGGCCCTGAGGGATGTGAACCACATTATCTCAGTTGAAATATCAGCCTATGTCATGACCATAATATTGACTCCAAAGTATCGGCCTGTTAGAGCTATGAATGGCAAGCCCAGGGCTTTATTTGGAGCAGCCAGGTCTCAGACCTAGCAGTGTTTACAAACTGACTTTGAATCGGTCTATATATCATTTTCCAAAACTAGTCGATATATTATTTTCTGATCTTTGTTCTTCAGTAAGCATATATGATGAACTAATGCTAGATATTATATTGTATGTGCTATGGTTTAGAAATAACTCTACTTGGAGCACATGTCTGTGTACTTGCAAAAAGAGATGTGTGCTTTGCGTGGAATCAGGAACGCAGCGATACCTTCCTTGTGATTTTACAAACCAGGGGAATGGCCGCCTGCCTCACCCGAAAAGTAAATATCTAGTACGTCATATTTCTCACGGTGCTAATGTTTGCCCTCTAAGTGAACACTGTGGCCAAACCATCCAACCATCCATATACCCATCCAACGAATTTTCATTGGGATTCAGAAGTAAATTCAGGTTGATTTTTAGTTGCTGGGATAGCATCAAGCTAGCTTACCCACAATTTGAAATAAATGTGCACTATGCAAGTATCTGGCATAATATTCGCTCAAAAAACCTTTCTTAAAATAAAAAGCAAATCAATAAAAATGTTACGGGAGTATTTCCCTCTGAATTGTTTGAGCTGAAGCATGCTGCCTTTAAGGTGGTTGCTGAGAGAGTTGTAAATAGTATTGTCGCTCTGGATAACGGCTGCCATCATGGAGTAGGCAGCAATTTTCTTGGTTGCTTGCTTTGAAGTCATTAATAGTGTTATCAAATGGCCCCATCCAAGACCGAGCTAAATTGGTGATAGTGGTAATGATGGTTTAAAAATGCTATGAATGGACTTTAGTTTTATCTCGGGGATGTTTCTCCTTCAGTTGATACTTTACACGTTAATGTAATATGAATGTGATTGGTACATGCAGAATGCAGTGTTTACCAAATGTAGACCTGCCCTACAGAAAGTTCTCGATAACCGCTATGAGGGAGCATTGAAGAGGCACTCTCGTCTTCATTGGAATCGAATGTAATGATGCTTCCTTTCCACAATACAATTTGCATCAAGGGCAGAAACTTGGTGCATGTATATTTGGGAGAGTGGTGTGGTTTGGTCGTTTGCATGTATATTATGTTCTGGTTATAGGACATTTAATACTTGTGCCAGCGTTTGGTAAGCATTTTTCACTAGGGAAACATATTTATTTGGGAGGTAACATCTCACGATTAGCGCACATATGCTTTCACGTAAGTTAATACCCTCTAATGTGTGCTCTCAACTAAGTCCATAATGCTTTAGGAGTGCTTTGGAAATGTTTGTACCTTGATTCTTAACTGAAGAGTAGTGATTGATGTCTTATGGCTGGTAAGTAATTAATCCTAGAACTAAACTCTCAATTTGTAGTGAAAGGTGAAAGAGAGCTATGCCACCATTATGCTGCAGGAGTTGATACATATTACATAAATCTCAGCAATGGATTCGAACAATTCTGTAACATATGTAATGAGTTCAGTAAATGTTCAAGAGAAAACTGAAAAGTGGACTAAAGTAAATTTTATAATAGTGCTGTACTTGCAGCATTTATTGCAAAGAAGAGGACAGTGGAGTCCAAAGGCCATTTTTAGGTCTCTCCTGACGAAAGCAGCGCATGCGCCTGGTGAAAGCAGCGCGTGTGCTGCTCTCGCCATGAGAGGACCTTTTGCGATCGATTCAGCCAAAGCTGAATCCACGCGCGTCCAGATGGACAAAGATGGCTGCTCTCGCCATCGCGTACTGACAAAAAATGCACACGCATGTGGACAGCCCGACGCCATCTTTGTTTGCGTAGGGATGTGCACACGCGCGCGCATTTTTTTTTTTGTCCGTGCGGTTTCACTTTCATTCTTTTACGGCCACTTGAGTCCGCCGGTAGGGTCTGATCATTGACACGGCTCACTCCTTCACACATGCTCACTTACTTACACTCACATAGTCATTCATTGGTGAGAATCTTGTCACCAGTTACCTCCCACGTACCTCGCTGAGCACTGATACAGAGCAGGCCGGCGTACATAAGAAGCCAAGGAGTGACACGCCACATTACAGAGAAGTAGTGAAGGCAAAAACACGCAGCGCCTCACTCGTGCTTTTTCCCGCCTCCTCCTCTCATTGGGCTTACTGTTTGAATGGGTGAACCAGAGAGCCAATGAGATGAGAAGGAGGGATCTTTGAGGCTGAACTCACCATGATCGGGATCAGAGCGAGCCAGCTGTATGCCCAAAACCTGCGCATAATCTCCACTTTTGGCAACACACCTGCTTGCTGTTACTGCTATTTCATATAGGTACAAACTTTTGTGGAAGGGATACTCGGACACACGATCACAATAGTGTTGCTGGGCAATGCACACTCCGGGCGCCTCTACAATCACGCCGTTGCCCCCCCACGAGGGTCACGATCGCAGCAGCGCTGCAGGCAAAGGTACACTCCTTGCACCTCGGCGATCATGCTGCTGGCCCCCGCGAGGGTCACGATCGCAGCACGTAACTCGGGCCAGCGGAGGTGATACTTCCTCACAGCTGATCACGGGCCGGCAGCGGTGACAGTAGGCACACAGCACTTCTCAGGTTCCTCACGGTCACAAGCAGAGACGATCATGGGGAAAGCTCCTCTCGGCCACACGGATCAGCCCCCAGTCAGTGAGTATATTCATTAACTGCAGTGAGTAGTTGTCAGTTATGTGGGGGAGTGAAGGGGGGAGTTCGGCGCCCACCCACCCACTCACACTGAGTTCAGAGACCCTAGAAGCACAGTAACAGCACACAGGTCTTCAGAGTGTTAGCAATGGGCTGTGCCTATCCCACCTCTAAAGGAATCTTCAATTGGTACGTGATGCTCACACTCTGCCCCCCCCCCATTAAAAAGTGGCAACGGAAAAGACCATCCGCATTGTGGTATTTAAATTACTTTGTCACCAGATAAAATGCACCAGTGAAATTTAGAGTAGATTCAACAGAAAAGGGAGGGAAGCAGAGGAGGAAACAGGCCGCATCTCTCTCTTCCCGTCTCACCTATCACTCCAACGCAGCGCTGGGCCTCTAGGCTCTGCAGAAGCACTATTTGCGACTCTTCTTCACCCAGACGACAACACATTGCGTTTTTTGTGTCAGGTTCTGCGAGTGGCGCCTTACACAGTGAGCAATGCCCCTCGCTGCATGTGCAGAAGTGAAAGAGGATGTACACCTTTCTGTGCCAGGCCCTTGATGCAGAGGGCACTACACTGCCCGTTTGAACCTGAGGCGATGATAGCCCTCTCTTTAGATATGCAGCAGGGCTGAATTATTAAAGCCCATCTGGGCAATACAATGATCTACCACACCCTGGCCACTGTACTTAAGAAGGGCTGAGGCTGGGCGCATCAATAGACACAAGAAACATCATGCCATCCCCCGGTCTCCAGCTGAGTATCTCCTCCAATAAGTAGCTATCCACTGCCTCTCTGTGCCCTGATATGAGATCACAGCATCCACCCACTGTAATGCCACAGATCAATCAGGTGTCGGCGTGCAGTATATAACGCTCTGCCGTCACGGAACGTGGTGACAAATTAAAACAAGCATTTGCAATGCAATAGGGCTCGAATTTCGCGAGTTTGAGTTTTTGCCATTGTAAATGAGAATTCATTTTAAGTTTTTAAAACATAAATAAAAGGCATAGTCATTTACAATGCCAATAGCATTATCATTTACAATCCCAATAGCTCAAACTAGCGCAACTGCGAGAGCTATTGCATTGCAAATGCTTGTTATTTCATATCATTTTAATCAATCCAGGAATCATTTTTAGTCTACAATCCAAAATTGACGGTTCACTCCACGGTGTACCAACCAATGCAATAACCAACAGTCTTTCTGAAATGTGCTTTATGAAAATAATTGTCAATAAACAAATGAATTGGCATTGATTTAAAGTAACAAATTGAAAATGGAGGTATCTGATCAGAGACACTTTTGTGTCCCCTAAGATTGATCACTTATTGAGTTGTAAATGGTAAATAAAGTAATTTTTATGCTCAAAGTCTGACATTTTCCTCTGCTCAGAGAACTCCACATGACCCGGCCTTCCATCTGTTGGTGCGGTGAAAGCGTGGAGTGCCTTTAGTTCTATTGCTGGCCTGGAACTCCAGCTCCCATGCCAGGAACACGCCTGCCCTGTGGGGAACAGCTTCCATCTGGAGCCCCTTCTGTTTTAATTATGGTCTTGTTGAGTACCGTGTAGAGTTCCATCAGGATCCTGTGGGATATCCATTCCATGTGCAGCTGCACCTCCACACTGACCCGATGAGGTACAGTGCAATGTCTGAAGTACTTTGTAACTTAGTCTATAAGGAGCACGCCGACATGAGTAGAGCATGGTCTGCACGCACCGCTTGCACCCTGCCCCTAATACAAATGCTGAAGTCATCAAATTTGTTTGGCAGGAGATTGTAAGGCAATGAAACACAACAACCATAATTACTGCTTCGGATTTGTAATGCACTGCATGTGCACACGGTGTAATGCGCATGATTGCTGCGCAAAAATAACTAAAACAGATTGCCGTTTGATGTAGTGCTACGTTCTCCTAAAAGTACAAATCCACATTGGTGATAAAAGTTAGTAAAGAGAGAACATTTTAGAAAAACTCGAAATAAGGGACAAGGTAACTGATGACAGCTGTTAGGTAATTGGAGAGCTACTGCTGAAGAATAGTTCAGTAGGTTAATGCACTGTTAAGGTAGTGCCAAGGTTCAGATCCCTGGAGTTTGCTTTATTTTTCGTTCTTTTTGAGGTTGACCGAATAAGAAATATTTTGTGAGGCATTATTTACAGTGCTAGACAATGACAACAATGTGGTACACACTTCATGTATTAAAAGTAGGCTGTTATGGAAGGAGAACAGTTGTGATGGTGGGTCAGGGTGGGATATTTTTCGAGGTCAATGGTGAAAACAGAGGTAGGATGAGGAGCAGTAGAGAGTCTTTGGCGATATTGCGAGGGGAGTCTTGATCTGGACGAGCTTCTGCAGCAGCATGTTTTTAAATGATGGGGTTAAATTTATGAGGGTAGTTATTGGTGACCAGCCTTCACTCCGTATTAGTGTGCAAACCTTGACCAGCGCTGAGCGTACACTCCCACTGGCGCAGCAGTTTACAAATCCTTCCCCGATGTGACATGAAAATGAGGTCGAAATGAACCGGATGTCTATGGTGGAAGTGACGAAGGGATTCCATCCTCCTATCACGGCTTCATGTGACTTTCATGTGTCCCTCAAGGTGTCTTCTGATGGTGTAGGGTGTGAGCTTGAGGTTGTGCTCCTTATTGGTCATGTGCATGTTTTTCGGAAAGCAGCAGGTCGTGGCTGCCTCGTGCTTGGCGAGTGCCTGATTCCGTGGATCTCTGTTGCCAGGCTTGTTCCCTGGTCGCTGGGATAGCTGCTGCAATGGTCTCCTTTTGATGGTTGTACTCCCCGTCTTTTAGATGTTAGTCTTTGGTTAGGGAAGTGTGGGCCACCCATCTGGAAGACCAGCCACATTCAAATAGCTATGTTTCTGCCTCTAGACCCAAGGGCGTAGAGTGAAGTTGGTCTCTCACACATTCGTAGATGGTTTTCCTTGATACTTATTGTTGTGTGTTCATTGTGAAGCCAGTCGTGACGGACAGGCTCTTTGAGAGCCTCCGACATCATGCCAATAAAATCACATGCTGTCTTCATCCCCGCCTTGGCTTTTTACAGAGACCTTGATGAGGGATGGGACAGACCCAATGTGGGCACGCCTGAGTTAAACTTAGAACCCGGTACTAAGTCATTTGACGCTTGACATATTACTGTGAACTATGCTTCAGGATGGAGTTAGAGCCTCCATGTCACAGACGTAAAGGCAAATGGACCCAGTTGTCTTGTGTCCCTGCATTCCTGGTGACTGCCACTAGTTATTCAATTTTCTTGTGTGCTTCTACAGTTCACTCTGCAGAAGACACGGCTTGCCTCCGGTAGTGGAGAAACAGTTGGTCAGACTTCTCTTTCGTGGCAGAAAATACCTCATCACCACTGACTCACTGTGTGCCACTTTGCAAACGTCCATGTTTGGATACAAAGGCCGACACTGTAGCTACAAAACGTCACCACGCTACAGAAGTCAATGGGTCAATGATCAGCCATGGGTTGTGTCCAGGGTGATAAATGATCCGCCCTGTCTGTGCATTGGATTAGGAGCTAGAAGTCTTCGGCACTCGCTGACTAGACGGTCCACTGTCTGTCCTTAGCTCTGCTGAAGACTTTAATCCACTTTTCCTGTCTAGCGCAATAGGGTTTTAGATGGGAAAATGGACATTGTGCCACATGAGTCCTGAATAAGTCACTGTGCTGCAACTCGCATGCATATGGACTCCTGGGGGCTAAGCATTGTGCTCAATAAGGCCAAGAACAGAGGTGTGGAGTAATCCAGCCACCTGACAAACATTCCAGCAGAGCTAAAGTCACTGAATGCATGGACTGTAAATATTTTTTTTAACAAAGATTATAAAAGAGACATAGCACTTAAAGAGCATTTACAGAAATGGGCGGTGTCCCAGGAACAAAACGTGCAGGATTCATCCGGTGAAAAAAAGAGTAGGTTTTAGATTCAGGCTTCGAATGGGCTAGAGGGAAGAATCTCCCCACCAGGAGCAGCATCCGCTCTGCTGGTTCTCCCAGTCCTCACTGACTGACTGCCAGGGTCTACACTCAAGCAAGCCCCTACATCTCACTCACTCCAGGCTCAGCGGAAAAGCAAGAGGCGAAAACTACATTACTACTTCATGCTACTCATCCTTAAAGCGACTCGGAAAGTAAGGCGAGTATGCGTAGAGAGTGACCGTCCCACTGAGGCTATGTGTGTTACACTCTGAGCAGCGTCCAGACTTACTCGGACAGAGGAGATCATGGAATAGTAAGTAGCATGCACAATAAACCACTTGTAATTCTGTGGTGCATCCACTTCAGACTGAGTAGCCTGTTCAAGAGTTTTATGGTTATAGACCGCTTTAATAAACTCTGTAACCCGCCAAGGCCATTTGCGGGTCTGCGGGGTAACTGGTTTGGGGTAAACGTTTCTTAAAGTGCCATATAACGTACACGAACCTTCTTGAGTCGAGAGTAGCTCCCAGGGAGACTGTGTGTTGGTTCTCAAGCTTAGAATTCATCCGCCCCTTGCATCAAGTGAATGTAATAAGGCAGACTAGTGTGAGGGCTGCAAATCAGATTTCGAAAACTGTAATGACTCGAAAAATTATATCAAAAACATAATACATAAATGAAGTACATAAAATTAAGCATGTAATGGTTATGTCTATAAAGTTAAATCTGAAAATCGCTACTAACACCTTCCACTGAGCCCTGAACCCTAATGCTAACCTCTAGTGCACACCCTAACCTTAACACTAATCCTATGCTTTACCCTAGAAATGACCCCAAGTCTATTGTGAAACTTAAAAGTAACGCTAGCCATGATCTTAAGATTGTTATTTTATGTTATTTTTTATTTATAAGAACGCACTAGATCAAAGGCTTCTGGCACTAATGAAGTGTGAGTAGGTGCCGAGGAAATGGACATCCACAGTGGCGTTGCTCGGCTTTAGGCCGGCGGCAGCTCCTGCGTTTGCCACCTTTGGGCAGCCGAATCTAAGAGGGATGGGGGGGCTGGCGATTCCTGCCGCTGCTCTGCATCAGCCACAGGTAAGGGGGGAGGGGCGCTCTTGGCCAAGGGTGGAACAGTGTCACAGGTGTTCATTCCTTGCCACACACCATATCCCTCAACACTGCGCCATCTTGCACAGTTAATGTGAATCCATATTTGCATGAGTAATCTTGAGTAATCTGAATGGTTTAATGTGGCTATTGTGTACGTATGGACAATGCCCATGCCCAATGAAGTTTGCGGATAATGTTTGACAAGAAGCGTATAAACTGAAAGCTCCAGCACACATAAAGCAGAGCGTCTGTGGTGAGGCATGAACCATCATGTCCCAGAACAGGTTTCTAAATCTCCCCTGGAGCTGTGATGGGTGCACTCGCCAACTCCTGTCGGTTCCTGTTCTGCCAGTATAGTTCATTGACACTAGCATCATCTGAAGTTATATTTGTTCTTTTAATTATTTTTAACTAGGTGCTCTTTGGGACTTAGTGATGTGATCCTATATTCTGTGGTATGATTTTTTTGTGACACAAAGAAGCAGAAAAAATATACCTAGGTAAGAGAACACTTGTTCCGGAACGATCAACTCTTTAGGGAGACTAAAGGCCAAAAGATATTAAATTGCAGGTAAGAAGTTATGGCCAGCACACCACACCACTGGACAGGAGTTCCAACTTTGCAAGTAGTGGTATCTACTATTTACTGGTTACAGACAGGGTGCAGAAAATCAGAAATGAAGGGGGGCCTCTTCCTGAAAGTAAGGCACCCAATAAGGGAACGGTGCAAGAAGCTTGTTGTTCATGCCATATCTGACTCTGGGGGTGTTGTTCAACACCTGCCTCTTTGTGGACCAAGGAAGATTGTTGTTCACTCTTTGTGCCTTTGGACACAGTGGTGGCGATGGACTGTGGGTTAAACAGTGATCCCTATGATTTCGCATTTACTATTACCTGTTGTGTCAGTGTTGTATTGTGATTCATAGCTACTATGGTTTATAGCAGTGAGCGCTGGACCTATCAGAGTTACCTCCTATTATATCATGTAATCTGCTGCACATCCATGTTGTCAGGAGATTCTTACATAGCTTCAATTTATTTGCGTCTACATCTGGGGTTTAAGCCCATGGGGAAAATGGGATCCATATCGGGGTGTTAAGAAACAACATTAATATTCCTACAGTACTTCCTTGGGTAAATGGAAATCAGGCAAACCACGACATGACATTTACAGAGGCGCAGAATCAAAGACATCCATCAGACCGGGCCATGGGCAGGAGTGGTCAGATTGCCTCATCATTCCTCTCTGCTGCACGCGTGAACTGGATTCACATATTTAAGCCCAATGGACTAGAGAATGAGTCCATTAATTGCCGCATCCACCTTTTTGGGATTGCAGAAGATGACCTGACCAGCGTTCTCCATTTACACTGTAGGCAATAGTTATTACCAGACAGACTAAAAAAGAAGAATCTTGACTTGGAGAAACCGTCTGCCATTTGAGACGAGAATTTGATTAAGGTTGTGCTCATTAAAAGATTGCAATGTTGTGAGAGCCAGTGAAGACAGCACATTTGCAAACGCAGGGGGGCTTGTGCATAGACAGTGGGCTGTCTTCAGCAGCTGATGTGCCTTATGCCAGGTCTGGATGGTGGTCACTATAACGGGGTTGGAAACATGTGATCTAATGATAGCCCTCAAAAGGAGCAGGTACAATCCGCAGAGGTGGCAGAAAAGACCACATTCAAGGTGTACTCAGCTTGGAATCCAAGGTAGCATGAAGAACGTATCGAAGAGGAGTCAGTGGGGATGCCAGCCAGTAGCACCAAAGCAGAGGCCACCATGGTCAGTGGCAGCGTGTAGTTTGGCCAATTTCATCCACGGTTTCCAGCCGCTCCACAGAAAGGTCTTTAGGGTTTTCTCCAGGGGGTCCATTAGGTGGGCTGGAATGCGGAGTGGAAGCATATGGAACATGTAGTTCAGCATGGACACCACGTTCATTTTCCGGACCTCCGTGGCTCCCCAAAGAGAGACCCCAACTGTGACAATGAGCCATGTCGGCCTGGATGCTCGTGTGGAGGTGGTTGAGGGTTCGATCCACCATTTGTTGGAGTTTTGACGTGATCTCTATGCCAAGATAGCGAATGGAGGTGGGAGACTATTTGAAAGGTAGATTGGCCAAGAGCGTCTGCTAAGTAAGAGGCCGGGCTTCACTCTTACTCCACTTAATTTTGCACCCAGAATGGGAGGAGATCAATGTGTTTCTGTAACAACTGCTATTAAAAGGGTCTTGTGCCAGTAATGTTACATTAATGACCCTTTCAAGTCAAAAGAAATAGTGTACATGAAATGTTCCACTTAAAACATTTTTGTGTGTGGGATGTTACTTTAGAAAGTGAACTGCAAGTCTTCTCTTGTGTCACATTTTAATTTGAACCAGTGGAATGTTACTCTTTTCCATAAGACTCCATACAGTCATTAGGTTGAATTAATTTTACTGTTGCCAAGTGGGTGTTGGTATTGTGTTTGCATGTCAACTGAAGCTATGAGAGGTGTTCAACAGTGATGGTTATTTTTGGTCGTCAGAAGTCAGGCTCTAAAGCCTTCGTTCACTAGCATTCAATCGTGTTTGATTATTGTCTTGATAGCCAAAAACATCCATCAGGCTAGGTCATTCCAACGGGAACAGAGGCACTTCTGTTATATTCATGCAATATGTGCCTATTCGGGAGATATGCGACACCGAGCTGCAACCTAGTCTTCACTGTCTATGGTCTGTGGCTATTATTGCCCAGCCCGTTCTACAGACCCTCTTCCCCTAAAGAGCAGCCTGCCTATGTACGATCTCCTCCTTGGCTAACCCTCTGAGTTCTCTGGGAGGTGGCATGTTTATCCTATTGACAGGCCAGTGACAAATAAATAGATGGGCAGTGCATTGCTTCCCAAAGTGTGGTGACATGGAAAGCACACTGTAGGAAAGAAGATGAAATCGCCTGCCCAGTAGCACTATTTCTTTACTGGTTAGGTATGTACTTCTGATGAATTTTCATGGCTCAGTATGATCCTGAAGGGCCTGACTGACTGAAAATCTGGATGGAAAGCTATTAATTTGCCTGAGAAATGTGTCCACGCTTCGCTGTCCCAAATGTATATGCTACCAGGATTTTAGGTATTTTTCATTTCCACGGGTTTACTGCTGCCTGTACTAGAATGGATATTTGCCATGGCAATGTGCCCCTTGCATCTGTCGCATATTTGCTATTCAGGACGTTAATCATATACTTTAGCTAGATACAATGAACAAGTAACTCATCACTTTGTCCAAATTCAAGGATATTTCAGGGTTTAATATTAAAGTGCAGGAGGGGTGCTTTCTTTGAAAAATCAAAGTGACAGAGCTCCACTTTAGTTATAAGAATTCCAATATTTCCACTACACACTTTCGAGGAAAGATCTTTGAAAACTAGCTGTATATTAGAAAATTGTTCACAAAATGCAGTGATGCGATTTACAGATGGTAAGTGTTCCAGGATTCCCAGTAGAGACATTTATCTGGTAAATGAATTTCCCGAAGGAGAGTCCAAGCATTACTCATATTTATGTTTCCTGAACCTCAGGATTTGGGCTTTATCTGAAGAGATGAGCACGAATAACAGATTACGAGTTCTCGTGTTTATTGCAAAAGCTTTGCTTCTCCGTTTGTTGGTTTCTCGTGGTACAGCACAGAAAAAAGTGCAGCAGATCTGCTAATTTGCACAGAGAACGACAGTGGAGCAAATTCTTCCTCTCTTTTGGATATTGACCTTCCAGGGTTGCTTGATGCTTGCAGGGCCTGTCTATTATTGATTTGAAGCATCATGTAGGATTGTGGACTGTCAATCGCTACCGGAGATCCTTGCAGCAGAGACCTAGTGGGTCCTGGAATCAACTGCAAAAAGAAGGTTGAGGTTGTATCTGTTTCTGTTGGATTGCAGTTTCTTGGTTTTGTCTGAGTTAGCCCCAAGAACACTGTTTATGCCTTATTTGGTGGTGCACAGTGTTTTCAGATGTTTGACCATAGTTTTCCAAACCTCTTGCCTACTGCTTCCTTGTTGATCAGATTCATACAACCGCTGCAATTCATAAAGAGCTGTTATCGGGAGGTGTTAGGAGTTTGGCCGTCCCATTGTCTAAGATAAGTAGCACTTTGGATGTGCCGCTCTCCACTGATTCCTAGTTACATCACACGGGTACATAAATGGACATTTACATAAAGGATGGGATTGGATAAGTCACAGACACCCAGGGTACCAGTCACTGTTTTTACATCCCTCCTCCTCCTTTAACTGGTGTCCTGCTTCCTGCTGGAGTCCATTGTGATGCTGCAGCATGAGCTGGATTTTGAGGCCATGTGGCAGTGAAAAGCTGCGTTGAGGGGGGCAATTAATGCAGCCCGCTAATCTTCCGTATCTTCTGCTGGTTCCCACAGTGTGTCAAGCATCTCTTCCCAGAAAGAACTAAAATATCACCACTTCCTTTGAGATGGGGCTTCCGGCATTGCTCCCCGGGGGTCACAAACAGCCCTTCCCATGGTTCATGCTTGCAGTTTTATTGAAGACTCTGGATCACATCCTCTCCGCTAGACACCTCTGGTCTGCTTCACTGGAAGAAAAAAGCACGAACCCTGGTCTCCTTCAGGGATTTTGGGCCACAGCAATGGCTCCTAACAGTTTTTTTTGGTGGTCATCTTTCTTTCTATTTTTTTCTTACTATACTTCTTAACTTTCTTCCTTTTTTTATATTTTTTTATTAAGGTACATATGCAGTATACATATAGAAAGTAAGTACATTGAAAACTCTAATAGCATAAAAACAGTATATATCTAAGGGGGGGCCGGGCAGGTCGCGAGACCTGAACAATCACCAGTGACAGTAGCAATCATTGTCATTGGTGCGGCCTGTGGGATCACCACACAGGGCCTAAAGTGGTCCCCTCCTGCGGGCTGATGCACTGGAGGGTGCCATGTCAACAGAGACAGGTCAAGGGGGGGTTTAAAGCAGGGTGGGAGGTTGACCAGAGACTTTCATGGGGTGGATTCCCAACCTCATCACTGGCTCCTAACTCATATATACAATCACAGTTCTTTAAGGTTGTGATGAAACAAGTAAGGATAAGTGTAGCCTTGTTTCAAGTCATGAGTGTTCAGCATTGGTGCCAGGTTTTTGTTCAACAGTATTCTGAGAACAGGATTTGGTGAACAGAAGCACAAGATGGCTACTGCAACAACAGATACGTGGGACCTAGCCAGGCCACATATGATAACGAAATAAACGAAAGAAGACAATGCACACCAGGCTTTAGTCAAGGCTAAGCCAAAAACAAGCTGAAGGTGCGCAGTATTAGGAATGAGTAGTTGATCCGCGCCTTTGTGATTTTTTTTTGATTTTTTTTGTGTTTGTATTTTTTACTGTTGTGTTTTTTTGTTCTGGTGCTTTATACTTTGATTTCTTCTTCCTAAGTGCTGACCTACAAATGCCAGAATGAACAAGGGATTGATATACATGACACAGAACAGGATCAGATTCCTGCCTGCGCATGTCAGGAGCCCATCAGTGAAGAACGCAGTTTTTGCAGCTGAAGAGTAACTGGATTGTGTATTTGGGGGGCAAGCACTGATACACTTACAGTAACAGCTGATGCATTGTTAGCGGTGGCGAGAGACATTGTTTAGGTGGAGTGAGGAGTAGAAGCTGCTACGCATAGGCTGCTATTTACAAACCCTGTGATTTAACCATCCTGACCAATCATCTTTTAAGTAGAAGTGCACCTTCAGTTTTTACGGTCTGACTTGACAGCGCAACTGTTGCCAGACAATTATGTGAACATCACTAGAGAGGGGCGTTGGCTCTACCCACATGTTGAGAGCCAGGAGTACGTTTTGATTGGGGAAAATGTGTGCGATTCCACAAAAAAGTGCTTGCCCTCCAGAAAGCTGTGATCATTTTGTTTATTTAAGCTTGAAGTTTTCAGGGCACACACGACATTGGAATGCTATTAAAGTGGCTTGGATAACTAGATAATTTTTGTGGTTTTTCTCCGACAGCAGCACAGATGGTAGGAGGGCAGTCACTAACCTGTTTGGATTTTTAGGTCTGGCTTGTCACTGCCACCTGCCCTTTTAAACCTACATCAATATTATTTTACAGTTCTTTGCTTCCACACAAATACATATCTATCCCCATGCTGTTTACTTGTAATGCCCCCCATTTCTCTACAGCATTCCTTTGAAGCCAGACCTATTGGCGTTGCCAATGCTTGTTGCTAATTGTAGCAGCCGGTGTGAGACCTTTATCAGTAGCGGTTTGTCACTATGCTACAGACTAGAGTGTTTAATAAACAATAGTCTACAAAATTGGAGACTGCCCCATCATCCTGTGGAAAGTCGTGACATCATTGTGGGAATCAATGGGCTTTTGATTCCCCCTCCTCCGCGACCCCTATAATTTCGGTGAAATGACCGCATTGGAATTGGCGACATTACTCTTAGAGTTCACTTTTGAATTGAATTAAACAAAGCATTGAAATCCCATTTAGCGATATGGCTGCTGGTGACTACCCTATACCCCTAGTATAGGTGCAGCGCCTGTTTGTCGGGGAGTTTTTCTGGGATCTCACTGCTTTCATCTGAAATGTGCCCCTGACCTCACCAACATGTCGGGATCCGTTGCACACATCTCACCCTCGCTGTGACCCCCATCTTTGATGTGGTTGATGTGGCAGCTTCATCAAAGCTAATGGGCCTCAAAGACTCCCCCGGGGAGCTTGACTTTGAGACTTCCGGTTTCGATCAGACATGACATATGTTTGTGAGTTTCTTGACTCGCATCTTTGGGGAGTACTGCTTCGTATAGTAGCTTTTTAACTCTATCCGGGCCCCCAGCGCGATCTAACCCTTTCACTTCGAGTACAGGAAAGGAAATCCATAAACAGGTCTGTCATGACGAAAGCAAGACCTCCTGTAACCCCAAACACCTGGAAATCGGCCGCCATCCCTAGAAAAGTCTGGACATGTATGTTTATAAGGCCTGCAGCTGTGCAGTACATGGCACTTTGTCATTACAGGACTTAAGTGATATGAAAGACATGAAATGACAAGTGTGTCTCAAATACGTGTTTGATTCTATTCATTTATTTTATATAGCGCTGCAGACATAAACAAATAAAAGAACGCTTTGCAAGTAACAACCAGCAAACTGCAGTGTGGCAGACACACCTTTAGGCATAAAGCATGAGTGGGCGGTGAAAGGAGGACAAGAGAGCAATGAATATTAATATCTGATCGCTTTGGAGCCGCTTTCAAAATCCCAGAAGATTTTGTTTGCTGCTGCCGCCGGCCCCATCCTGCATTCATCTGCTGGTGCTTCACTCGAGGAGCTCAGCTCTGCTCTTGGTACAGTCTCTTGCTGTCTAACACCACAGTGCCTTACTCTAACCCCGTCGCACTCTATTTTGCTCTGCTTCTTTTCACCTCTTGACTCTACTCTCCCCTTCTTTTGGGTCTGTCTTACAGTGCGTTGCTATTCTTTTAACACTGCATGGCTCTTTCCTCTGTCGTTTTCTCACACACTGTACAGAGCTTAACTTTGCCGTTGTCAGTCCCATGCTAGGACAAACAATGTCTACGTTTGGTTGGTTTTTTTTCTGTTGCCGCTCTTGCGTTTCTGGGTAGATGCTATATAATACCCCATTTGGGTTTAACAGTCTCTCCTGTGGATTGCTCCTCTGTAGACTCCATATAATGATCCTTTGTGGTTTAAACGTGCCTCAAGCGAGTTGCTCCTCTGTTATTCTTGAGTGGCTCCTCTGTTATTCTTGAGTGGCTCCTCTGTTACTCCCGGTATACTCCATATAGTACTCCTTCCTCAGTTACTCCCAGTAGACTCCATATAGTACTCCTTCCTCAGTTACTCCCAGTAGACTCCATATAGTACTCCTTCCTCAGTTACTCCCAGTAGACTCCATATAGTACTCCTTCCTCAGTTACTCCCAGTAGACTCCATATAGTACTCCTTTGTGGTTTAACAGTGCCTCAAGCGAGTTGCTCCTCTGCTATTCTTGAGTGGCTCCGCTGTTACTCCCGGTAGCCTCCATATAGTACTCCTTCCTCAGTTACTCCCAGTAGTTCCATACAGTACTCCTTTGTGGTTTAACAGTGCCTCAAGCGAGTTGCTCCTCTGCTATTCTTGAGTGGCTCCTCTGTTACTCTCAGTAGACTCCATATAGTACTCCCTAGTGGTTTAACAGTGCTTCCTATGAATTGTTCCTCTGTTGCTCCTTTGTCGCACCTGAATACACTCAATCCAATACTTCTTGGTGCTTCATGAGTACCTCAAATGAGTTGCTCCTCGGTCGCTTCTGTGTAATATCCAAGTAATCCTCCCCCCTTGATCTTTTTTTTCTGCATCTTCTCCTTGCTACATCTTTTCTCTTTCTTTTTCCCCTTGACTCTTCCACTCCTCTCACCTTCCTCTTGGCCTTTTTTCCCCGCTCCCTGCACTTACCCTGTTTCCTTCCCGCTATCTCCTTTGCATCTGCTGCCTCTCCTTACCCTCCCATCTTCTCCTCTTCCCTGTATCTCCTTCTGCATCCGGCCCCATTTATGCCTTCCTATGTGTCCCTTTCCCTTCCTCACTAGTTCCTCTGCTTCCACTCCTTGCCCTCCCCTCTTTTCCTCTTCACTCTCATGCTTTATGCTTCCACCCCATCTACCCCTTAACCTGGGTCCTACCCTCCCCTCTTCCATCCTCCCACCAGCCCCACCCACTCCTTCCCTTCTCTTTTACAGTCTTCCACCTTCTCATAAGCCTCCCTTATCCATCTCCGTTCCTACCTACCCTATCTCCCTCTCCTCTCTCATTCCCTTTCCTCCAACACCTCCATTCTTCTTTCCATTTCACCCCCACTCTATCCTTCTCTCTGGTTGTGCCCCCCCCCCTGTTCCTTCCCCTTCAATCCCCTGATGCTACTGTAGGAAAGTGGAGTATTATGTGGTGTAGGGGTTAGAACTCACCATGTAATACTGTTATGTTAACTAAAAAATGGTCCTTGGATTCACACTAATAAATCCTTATCTCAGTCCTGGTAGTGTGGTAAAGCGCAGTCAGGCTTGACTAGAGGAACATGTGTTAAGGATTTCAGAGTACCAACATGGAAAACAAATAATTGACACAACTCGAGAGAAATCCGACAGCAATTTATGAAAATAGAGTACATTTTTATCTTAATTTGGACACCAAAACAAACAAGGTAGCGTACATATAACCGGAGTTATGGGTTCATAAAGCAAAACAAAATCAGTCCCAAATTATACTGTGAAAATGTAACATTGCGGTCAGTGGGAAAAACCACTAATGACAATCGGTTACTTGCAGGTTGAGTTGCATTGTATCCTTGCAGGGAAAAGGTGATGCGGATCCCAGAACCAAGCCATGCCAGTCAGTTCAATTTTACCTGGCCCTTGGAGCCTGGGTGCAGAGTTGTCCGGGCTGTAACTGGTGCTGAACGGGAGCCGCGGGAGAGCTGCTTTTACAACGGAGCTGGTGCTGTGGGGAAAAAGATGCAAAACAAAACAATGGGGCCACTGTTGATTGATGTTGGATAAACATTGGTTGGAGTTCCCTCTAGGTACAGTGTCAAATGCAGGGGTTGGTTGCCGATCTGACGACCAACAAGCCTTGGCAGCGGTAAGTAGGGCAGAAAGTCACTTTGCCGTCCGGTGGTCCTGGGGAACGTGTTAGCTGCCTGAAACTTTGTGGAAGGCAGGACTACAGTTCCCACAATGCACTAGACCATCTAGATTTGGGCCATCCCTCAGAGAGCCTGATGGCCAGCGATTCTTCAGATCCAGAACGTTGTTTTACCTACAGTTTGCAGGGGACTAGTGCCACTGGTCCAGGGAAGCCTGAGGGTGCTTCAGGCTTCCACAGGGGTCCCTCTGTCTGGGGTAACTGAGAGATAGCCTAGGATAAGTCTCGGTCAGGCAGTTCCAGAAGCATTGCCACAGGTGCAAGGTAGCCCTCTTTTGCTTTGTGCAAGTCTTGTTGTCGTAGACACACGTCTCTTCTACTTTCCTCTTCGATGCAGTTTGTTCAGAACTGAGGTTCTGGTGTTAGGGATGTCCCTTAAATGCTAGATTTATGGGCGACAGGGGTGTAGGAGCAAGTAGCCAATGGGTTGCTAGTCCCTGCAGCTAATCCACCCCTGAGGTGACCACATCCGGCCGTGTGGGGCACCTTTTCTACCCAGAACCCTCTATTCTACCAGTCCTAAAAATGGCTGAAATCAACTTTTAGTGTACAGACCAGGCTGTATTTTATCATAAGAAGGTGCTAGAGCAAGAGTATGCCCCAGAGAAGCTGTAAAACTATGGATGTGAACTGAAGATAAAAGAATCTCAGCAACGATCTCGGATATGACAAGAGAAGGTTTCTTCACAGTCCCACACGGCTGAGCTTGGTGTCAAAATTCACTGGAACTGGCAAGTGAGAAAAATTAATGAGAAGGTGCTCACACTGTGCCTCAATTTACACTGTGGTGAGTATACCATCAGTTGTCACTATAATATTGAAGCCCACAGCACACCATACCCTGCTACCCCTTTTTGCATATAATCATCTTTTATATTTCACTATTCATCACTATGTCATCACTGAAGTCTGGAAGTTGGTTATGTACGCGAATAGCTTTAGGCATGCATTAAAAACTGCTTTTTGGCAAGTTTCTGTCGGGAGGTATTTTCTTGACTTTTCAGTTGATTCGATTTGGAGATAATTAGCTAATCTCACAAATGTTTTTATTGAGTTGTTAATTACACCCACATTATTTGTGGAGGAGGCTGAAAAAAACTGGTGGACTTGTTCATGATTAAACCCCACTGACTACCAAGGCTCGACACCGGTTCTCGGCCTTACATCACTTTGTTTACTCTAGTCAGCATCTGATTACCGTTTACTTCTAAATCACCACCAAACAGAGTGCAAACAGATTTTTTTTTTGTAACATCGTTTTAAGCCAACCACTCCTTCTCGTGGGTTCCCAATACAGCTCCATTAATCTAGACTGTGGATTTTTTTGGAAGAAGTTCAAACCAGCCCGAATTATTTTCCCACCCCAAAGAACATGCTCTCTTTGTTGACTCTTGAGGCCTGCACATCTGTTAAAAATGCTGAAATAGGGGGAATGTGCCAGGGTTTTCCTAGCCTTGTTTTGTTTAGAAAATGAAACTTTGTCTGTGGGCTGTGAATGTAGGCCGGTCAGCTGCAGAAAGCATGTGTTATTTGTATAGTCACCTGTGTCAAGGGAGCGCAGGAAGTCGTCCTTGTATTTTCAGCAGGGGCAGCCTGTGTGGACTGGGTGTTGGGCCTGCAGAGCTTCCTGGTGGCACCTGCTGACACACAGGAGTCGTCTTTGATCATGAGTTATGTGTAAGAGCGTTCTCCTTTCTGACCTCCTGCACAAAAGCACTTTTCTTTGCACTTTCGTGTGTAAATATTTATACTATATGGAAATTGAGCCCCATTTTTATTGATTTCAGTGAAAAAACGCCTCTCAGAAAATATAACCGATCACCTTCAAGTTTGCGCAAACTTTAAAGCTGTTGTTTTAACAAGCAAACCTATCTCGCCAGCCTAGCACGTTCGAATGAAGAATTTTCGTTGAAGCCAATAAGCTAGTTAAGAAAGTGCCAGAGCTTGACCTCTTTGCGCAAACTGCAGTTCATTAGTCTGAATTTTGGAAGGGCCTACTCAGGCCTGCGTTTTTCCGAGGTGCTCAGAATGAGTACTATTGTGTTGGTTTGCATTAACACTAGTGGGCATATCGTGAATATAGTGCCCGCGGGGTGCAAAGGGCGTTGGTGCATGATTCTTGGGCCTGCATGGTGCTTTGGTATCACAGAAGGGACCTCAGATGCTTGTGTGGGCCTTGTGTAGTATGGACTGTGCCAGCTCCTTCATGAGGGAGTGTTCTCTGATTTGCACGGTGGTGTGGCACCAACGGAGGAGAGAACACTTTGCCTTTGCATCCATGTCATATTAAAGACTCCGGTGAAGAGACTGTGCACCAGGTAAAGGTGGTGCATAATGTGTGGCCCCCTTCCCAGAGGAGTCAGACGGGGCACCCAGGCACTCCCTTGCAGTCTAGTGCATAATACACTACACCCGCTTGCAGGGGATGCTTTTTCCTTTTCCAAAAAGAGGTCAGTGCACCTCCAATGGCAGACGGAGCTGCTGTTCAAAGCCCAGCCTTGTCTTTCATTCATTCACAGTCCTAGGCACAGGCGGGAGCTGACAGAGCTTGCGTTTGCACTAAACATAGTGCATTTTTTTGAGAAATCATGGCACAAACAGGAAGTGCTCCCCATATGTAATTTCAGACCCAGACCGCTTAAGTTTCCCAAGTCCATGCATGAATAGCTCTTGCAGTTCAGGTTTTGGCCTTGCATTTTGGTACTTGTAGTTTTGTTTATCCCATTATGAAACGAGGTCTACAAATCCCAGAATGCTGAGTGAAACCTGCACTGGATGAGCTATTCAGGCACACACATGGGAAATTTGAGCGTGCCTATCAGCACCTATTATTCGGTGTCCATGAAATGGTTCAGATTGTCGCACGTTCTCTGTGGATGGTAAATTATTATATTTTTTTAAATAACTACATTGCTGTTCATGTGGATCGATTTTATCCTACTGGTGTTTAATGCCTCTCCAATGGGAGCCAGTTTTGCATATATATATAAGTGAGTGATGATGAGGTAGTTTGTGCAGATCCACTCTGCGTTTTTGGTGCAATCGGTGCTGTTTGATGTTGTTATGGGCTGGAGTGTGTTCTTAAGTTATTGCTGACAGAACTATATTCCCAACTTAGCCACTTGCTTTCCGAGCTTAGCCTCTCGATTGGAAGTATTCTTGCCCAACCTCATCCATGACCTATTGCGTGCACCCGTTGAGCACACTATACATTGACCATTTGAGTGCAAATTAGATTTCTTTAATGGTAGCAAAAAATGCAGTGTCCGTCATCAGATGTGTGCTTGTTTATGTAGAAGTTTTTGGTGAACACAGTGGCATCTCTCTGGGTCAAAAGCTACCTCCCCGCTCATTTATTCTAATATTATATTTTGTGTTGGAACTTGTATACATCATTTCGACATTAGCTAGACCTCAACGCGGGAGACTTTGGAATAATAGATGGGGGGGGGGGGGGTCAGGTTTGATTTCGTGTGACTTTTGGGTTGCTGCATATTCTACTCTGATTAGTTGGACACTGCGTCCCTTCGTCAGCACATGTGTCCATTATCCTCAGCTCCTGTCTGTCCCAGCTCCTGCGTTGCCTGCCTGGATCTGGAGTGCTTTCTTTATTTCTACGTTTGTGGAACTGAAAGCGGGTGTAATTGAGTTACAAAGCTACCTAGATATTGATGGAAGATGGCCAGCCAGCAGGCACTGGTGGGCCCATTTTCTTGCCTGTTGTAGCACCCCAGACGGTGCTGTGATTTTTTTGCTATAAAGCGAGGTAGACCTGTTGGCTTTGGCAACAATACCTGTAATGACCTCAGCTCCTCAACAGGCAGAATTCACTCCGAGCACATATTGGATTTGACTCTGCTACCTTCTCATTCCCTTGCTTTTTCATTTATGCTTTGCCTGCAACTAGTCAGTCTGTAGTCCGATATATTTCTTTATTTCGCTACCCTTTTGCCACGAGACACAACTAGAAATGGTTCTGCCGAAGCGCTCCTTCCCAAAAAAGCTCCGTGAGAGCCCGTTGCAGCAGTCACTGGGGAGGCCCGAGCTCTAAGACTCGTTTGTTTCTGTGTTAGTAGAAACGGCATCTGTGGAGGTCTCGGCAGTGCAGTCCGTGAGCTGGGTGGTCTGTTGAGTCAGGTAGGTCCTGGCACTCCTCATCTCCCTCCTGCTCCCAGCTGAATGAAGAGCGATGAAGTACGGTGGCCCGCTAGGCCTGACATGCATCAAAGTGCATCCATCTTAACCATGCGCACCTGGGGCTGTATTACACATACGGCGCATCACCTTTAAAAAGGTGTGCCCGGCGCAGTGAAGGAAAAAGCGCCGTATCTTGATAAATGCGCTGCCTTAGGACAGCCGCGGACTCGCATTCATGTGAAAAACAGAGCGGCTGCTTTGAAGCCCTTCCGTGTTTTCATAGTGCAGGCGGCAACCCGCCTACACTTTGAAGGGGTATTAGAGATCCCCTTGCAGGTGGGTGCAGTCAGTGACTGCACCCGCCTGTAACAGGATGTTTTGGGGGTGGGGGGGATCAATAGTACCCACTTTCCTCCTCCAGAGGGCCGCTGTCAGGGGGTACACTATCAGTGCGCCTGTTGAGAACTTCTTTGCTTCTGACCCCGCGTTGTTAACACGGCATAGGTGCAGATGCAACGGGATTCCCTCATTTGCATGGAGCACGCCCTCTGAAGATATCGCTGGCGATTTATTTGCGCCAGCGCTATTGGTATTACAGAAAGGGCCGCACATGCGTCTGCGGCCTCTTCTGTAATTCCAATGTGCCCGGGGAGGGGGGCGAGCAAAGCAGGTACAAAACGCCAGTTGGGCCCCTGGGGCACTTTGTGTAATGCGGCCCCTAATGTTAGTAGCACTTCAGACCAGCTGTCAGATACGCTTATGTCACAGGACTGCACAGTGATATAACGTAGGCACCCCTCCATTGATTCAAGAGCGATTTTAGATGCGAAAGCTTCCCAGAACAAGACGTTTAAGATGCAACTGGTAGCGAGGGCAAAGCGCACGCAACAGCATCTGAGCTGCAAAAAACGCCAGCTGAGCATTCATTCTTTCCTCTCTTTGTTTTTTTTTGTAGATGCAAATGTTGGACCGGTTTCCTGTGGAAGGAGGTCAGAAAGATCCTAAACAGAGGATTATTCCGTTCCTGCCAGGTAAGATGTATATTCAGTCACAATCATTCCTGTTCCTGCTTGATAAATGGCGTGCACGCCGGAACTTATATAGCCGTGCATTTGTTTATGTGGTCATGGCTGCACCTGGTTTATGTGACTGGTGATTCTCTTAACTTTTGCTTGCACCTCTTTGTGTTCACCAACCTTCATGATGGAAGCACACAATGCACTTCCTGTTCTATTTAGGAAGAAAGAAAAATCGAAACCCACCAGTCGAGGCTCAATGTGCGTTGTACAGGTGCAACTACGACAACTGCGTATCAATTTTTATGACAACAACTAAATAGTTTTGCTGGGTCTGGTGGCTCTCTGGACTGATTCATTCACTCCAGGGCCAGTATTACAGACATTGCGCACACTGCCTCTTTGTGTCACGGCGCAACCTCTAAATAGGTGCGCCAGGTGCAAAAAGGGATTGTGCACCCTTTTACAAACAACGTGCTTCGCCAGGGCAGCCAAGAACTAGTGCTTCCTGGGGGTCCACATTCAGCGGAATATGAGGCCGCTGAATGAAGCTGAAACTTTGCCTTTCTCTGTGCAAGCAACACCTGCCTGCGCTTTAAAGAGCGGGCAGAGAATCCCCTGTAGGTGAGTGCAGTGAGTGACTGCTTCTGCCTGCAAGGAGCCTATCTAGGGGGCCTGTAGGACCCCCTTCCATTACCAGAGAGGGCTGTTTTCAGGGTGCAATACTGCTGGCGCGCCACCTTTTTGTGGTGCATTGTCAGTGCGTCTCCTTAGTGCGTAATTGCTTCTGCACCTGCGTCTGTAATAAAACACGGTCTCAGAGACAAAGCAGGTCCCACAGTTGCATGGGGCACGCCCCATGCAAATGGGAGAACTCCCTCTCTAGATAGCACTGGCCCTACATGTGCGCCAATGCTATTATTATTACAGGAGGGACCGCACAAATGTATTAGTCCCCTTCTGTAATACCATAGTGCCCTGGGGTGCACAAAGCAGGTGCATAGGCCCGTTGCAGCCCTGATGCTTTATGCATAATAGGGCCCCAGTAGTGTGTTTCATGTCATGGTTACACTTTTGAGTCCCTTTCCGTTGATCCTTCTCATCTCTATAAAATGAGTACCATTGATTTGGTTAACAATAAACCTCTGTTATTCAGCACCAAGATGCCCGAAGGACAAATGTGAGCCTTACAAATACACATAACGATCATTATGTTATGCTATCTTAGGCAAAACAATACATATTTTGGACTACCAAGCCAGAGAGGGTTAATTGCTCAAACAGGAAGCTGACTTAATATACAAATGTTTTTCCTTTGTGTCTTTGGACTCCATCGTGATTTTGCAATGATTTGGTTCATAGGTTCTTCTATCAGTAATGCTTGGTCTTTATTGATTTCCAATAGCTTGAACCTAAATGTGATGTCAGATGAAGGTTTACTTTGTCCTTCTTTGTCCCAAAGAGCAGAGATCACTTTCAGATTAGCACTCGTTTCTTACGACCCTAGCATATTAGTTTACATTTTCTTATACATTTGACTAATTTGCTATCCGGCAAAGGGGGAGGAGACCGGCGCGGTGAGTATGCCTGGCATGGTGTGCTTGTCTGTTGTCTCCCAGTATTTATTTAGATATTAACATGCACAAAAGAATAACAGTCGTTAGTGAATGAAATCTAATGGAATTTAGGACTTTCTAATGGAATTTAGGCCCTTGTGCTAACTGAGAGACTGCAACAAAAAGAATAACCTAAACACCCACTGTGTGGCGTAATACCCAAACATAAGGTCCAGTTGTACAATTTGCACCAGATTTATGGATGGAAACTGTGTGCAGTGCCTGGGTTTCGGTGTAGGAGGACTTTAAAGTGTGCAGCGTCTCTCGACCCTGCACCAGCCTCAGACCCATAGCTACCAAGTGCCCCAGTATTGCATCTGACCTCTTTCTGACATTTTAGATACCCGTATTCTGGTATCTGGAACTCGTATTTTGTTTTCCTTGTACAAGTATGGGCCTACAACTTTCAGTTTAGAGAGTGCATATTGACAACAGAGACAGGACTAGCTGTGGGTGAAATACATGACATGGAGTCACTTGAAAGCTGTGCAGCCATCTGTTCCATTTCTGACTGGTTTTAGTGTTTGGTATGTTTTGCTGCAGTCTGGTACTTTAGATTCACATTTAAAAGAGTGCCTTGACAATTCACTGCTTCTGTTCTTCATTAGAAGAATAGCTTTACATTACTAGTTCTACTCTCCCCGATTTTACCCTACTTCGAGTCATTACAGTTAGGTCATTTAAGGGATGGACTTCTTATCAGGTCAAAGCTAGTCGACCGCCCAAACGCTGTCTATTGCAAGGCATATTGTAGCTTACCAAGAACATAGAGAGACTTGGATCCCACTCAATGCTTACCATTGGTTGATTTTCCTTGTCACTCTCATTTGTCTCCTTCTTATTCGTGTCCCAGCTTATCAATTTTGTGTTTGTCCCTCCCATGGAGCATTGCAGATTTGCAATATCTTTGATTGGCTGCCATCTCTGTTTTCACTGCTTGCTTTTCAAGCACTACCTTTTCTTTAGTGTGAAGGAAATCAATCTAATGGAGTGTGTGTGTGTTTTCAAGCCATCTCCCTTGTGTACGTCTCTCCCCCTGCACTCTCTGTTGCCAGACAGCTTCTCCCGCCCCTTTTGCTTTTGCATCCCTTCAGTCCCCCATCCTAGTGCTTTTTTCCCCTCCCATGTTGCTTTAGCGTTTCCGACCCCCTTCTGTTGGTTTGCCATTGGCCTCCCACCCCACGGCATGTTGTTTCTCCATTTCCCCCACCCTTCCAAGTGTTGCTTCAGTTACCCCTGCACGACTTTTAAAATACAAAAATGCTTTTATGTACTTTATTTCCTGTTTATTTACTGATCTAAATCAGATGAGTTACTAAAAGGAAAAAAAGGACCTGCGTCATTTTGTAGCAGTGCACATCTGTGGTGCATGCACCTACAAAATGTCATGAAAGATAGTGTCAAAAGGTTTTTTTTTTTTTTTTTTTTTACTTTAGCCACGCTGCACAGCATTGCGGATGCCGAACGGCGGGGCGAAAATAATCCGCAAAGCCAATATGTAACAAAGGCGAGACTTATTAGCTTTGCCAATGCTTGTAACTGCAGTTAGTGGTAATAGTAGCTGCCTGGGCACCCCTGCAGCTTCCTCTTGGATAGGGCCAGCAGCCGTTGTCTGTATTGGGCTATGGGGTGCCACTGTAATCAATTGCTGACAGAAGCCGGTGGATGCGCCCAGATTGCATCTGGAAGTGCGAGTTGATGTTTGCATTCCCCGCTACACCTGAGGCAAGGAGGGCCAGCATCATCCTGGGGTGCAAAATAAGCTTTGTCAGCAGAGGTCTGGGTGTAATAAATAGCATGGAAACGGAGATCGGTGGCATTGCAAGTGGTATTTTAGCAACTGGGATGGTGTCAGCGTTGATAATGTGAATAAAAGATCCATGATCATAAGTACTCAGTGCCCAGTAGCCATAAGGTTGAAACCAAAAACGACAAGTTCCAGAATGCAAAGCACTGCTAGAAAATTATCCTGTCCTTGATTAAGGTATTCCACATGACCTGGATCTTTCTGGTAGTTTGTTGTTTTTGCATGAGAGCCAAGCAGTCCTAGTGTTTGAAATGGAAGAATCTAAAGTTGATTCGGAGTGGTGGAGATAGCAGAGATGAACTTTCAAATGCAGATGAGCACCAGTAGCTGGGTGAAAGCGGTGAGGCAGAACGGGGTACAAAAAACAAAAAAAGAACTTTACCTGGCTGCTGCTCTTCTGCTTTATTCTGACTGCTGCCCACGGGCTGAGGCTCCCAGACGCTGTGATTGGCCTGAGCGGGCTGTTTTTCCGCTGGTCAGGGACTAGGAGCCTGCTGTTCTCTCCACCCAGCAATGCAGAACGGGTTGGAGAGATGTACGTGCGCATGTTGGTTTGGCTGTCATGAGGCCGCCCACCATACTGTCATGCGAAATGACAGCAGTAGCCACCACTCCCCCTCTGTGCTTGCTGTAGTGCTGGGTGAGTATGGCCTCACCCGCAAGACTCTGCTCAAAGAAGTAGAAAAAAATTATAATAAGTGTTTTATCATTTTATTTTTTAATGAGGAGCCGCCGCTGATGAGCACATCAAAATACTAAGAAAAGAATCAAATATTTACACTTATTTGGAACAAGGGGGTTTTGTATAAGCGCCCGGTGGCTTGAACTCAGCACTAGAATAGGCATCACTGCAGCCCACCCGTCCTATCGTACAGGGCCAGACTGGCTCCAGGACGTTTCAGTGGGCTGGCAGGATGGAGGAGGTTTCACTGCTGTGGGGGTTGATTTTGTTGCTGAGGACCTGCTGGCCACGTTTCTGCATGCAGCGCTTCTAAATATAAAATTGCAAAAACAAATGGTTTTAAAGCATACTTCAAGCATACTTTGAAACCATTTGTTTTTGCATTGTTTGCTTAGAACGAAACACCCGGTCGCTAGTTTGGCCCTGCTCCAAGATTGTGATTCTCAGCACATTAGAAAGTCTCTTGGCTATGCCGGGGAGAGCATGTGGCGATGGTAGCGACTAACCATGGCAGTGTCTTTAATCGCGTGGCACTGCATTGGTGACTCTTGACCTTGTGAAAGTGATTTGGATTGTACTTCAGAATATACACAGTGTTTCATGCATCTAACAAGGCCTCACAGCGCAGTGACAGGCAATGGGCTCCTGAGATGCCCTTTCCGAGTTCATGGTTGAAGAGGCTGTGCGGTTATACTTTGTCTTCTACTTGAGGTGTTGGGTTTGATGTGGGGGCATCTGTGACTTGCTCCAGTCATGGTGCGTCACTCTTGTAGCTGTGCATATGCATGAAGTGTTGCAGAAAAGTATGAGTGTAGATGCAGTGACATATGTCAATAACATGTATGACAATAACTGCAGAGCCCCAACCATTTCATTCCAACTTCCAAGGTGTGATGCAATGTTCCTGGACACTGAAGTAGTTTGACTAGTCACACTCCACTTCAAATGCTAGCAAAAGTAATCAACTTTCGGCAATCGACCTTTGTGACCCTTGCGTCTGTGTGGACCATACCAAAGCTTGTGCCTTAGTGTTTAGCAGACCTGCCAACTCACACGGTGCCACTATGTGTCACATGATAATGCTCCCTTCACACAGTGAAGAACGGATATTACATGGTGGCAGGGAAGGTGAGCTAGAAAACGCTTGCACTGAATGGGTTTGCAGATGTCCATTGAGAGATGGAAAAACATCCCAGGACATTAGGGACAGTTTCAAGAAGATTTTTTTTTTTTTCTTTTTTAGGCAGAGGGGCTGATGGGGGGCAGATGTGCATCTTCGCTGGGCAGATGTGCCTCTTAGACTGTTCTGGACGTAAGGCTCGACTCCCTTCAAGGCCTGCCACCTTGTCGCAGGGTGACGATTTCTTTTTTTTAAGTTAGAAGGTCTGGTTTTAAGAAGGGTGTAGGATGTCTTTAGAGTCTTACGTTTGGAAGCCCTCTTGCTCCATGTTTCCTGGTCAGCGTTTGTAGTTAAGAGTATAATGCCGTCTTTCTTCGCCCCGTTTCTTCCTCCTCACAGCTGTGTTCTATTCCTATCCCAGCAGCCTCTGAGTCCAGTGACGTTCTGCCGCGCATGGCCGGAGCGCGCCCGAGGCGGCCTCGGTCACATCAGGAGCGTTGCTTCTCTTTCATAACCCAGTGCTCTGTGGCGCAGCGTGACGCAGCTCTGCGCGAGGGCCTTCTGGCTGCGTGACCTCTGAGGAGAATACACGCATTGTCAATCCCGGGCTTTTACAGACTGTCTCGTTCCTCTGGATAAACTGCTTTTATTTTTCTGCGCGCCTCTGTCAAATAAATTATCAAGATATTTAAAAGTGGAGTTCCTATGACGTGAAGTCCCGAATAATGCCTGTTTCTGTGCAGCACGTACCATCTCCATAGATTTACTAGCCTTATAAACGGCTGGTGCTTTTGCTGTCCAGTTTATTGAACAGGGATGGGTGAAATGTCAATTCTAAGTGGCGTGACACAGCCTCAGGGGGCCGGGCCCCCTGCAAGGTAAGGGAAGGGGCCCCATTCCCTAACGTCCTTCCTGCTTCTGAGAGTTGTATATGTTTGAAACGGGCTTGTCCAAGGGGCCCCCCTTTCAGGTAACGGTGAGAGCCCCCCTGCACTGACTGCGGGGGGGGGGGGGCGGGGGGGGGGCCTCCGTTACGCCCCTGCAATTCAGTTCTGCCAGAAATTGAACCTGTGACCTACAGGTTTCTGACGTATCTTAGCCGCAAGCGTTTAACACACTAAGCTATCCCACTGGTTAGTGTCCCAATGTCAGCTGTAAATAATCCTGTATCTAGGCCCTCTATTTCTGTTTCAGTGGCCTTTGCAATGTATATTTCAATACATTCTGACCGTTACCAGTGCTTCTAAACTGAAATGGAAAAAAGTAAAGGAGAATGTTTTTATATCATTTGAAACCTCAGGTTGTTTCTAAAAATGCAGTATGATAAAGTCCCCTTATATTATTCGTTTTTATGCTCGTTTATAGCCCTCTGAGATTAACATGCTTCTTAATTCAAAAAGGAAGATCATTTTGCAACAGCCTGCTCACTGAATGAATTCCAGTACACTTACTAACTCTTACCTTTGAGACCGCTTTAGCTGTGCTGGCAGACTATTGCTTAAAAAAAGCCACACCTACTATACATATAAGTAGAGGGGCTCAGGATCAGTGGGCTTCATCCATTGATCTGTTGAGTTTTTCTCATTTTCATTCTGCCCACCACAGAATACAGCGTGGAGCAATGCATCCGCCCACTTCACCCATTGGCTCCCTTCACTTTGAGAGACTCCAGGAAACCTGCCCACATTGTTCACATTCGTCTAAAAATAGTATCTTTCTCTTCCGTGACAACGCTGGTTCAAAGTGTGTTTTTAAAAAAAACATTTTTTATAATAGCTTTAAATATTGGTTATTTATTTTGTCTGCACTTGAATGTGTCTGGTATTTCTATAGCGCAAACCAAGTCAATAGGCAGCAGATTGTGTGCAGATTAAAGACATTTATAAAGTCAACAAGTGATCGTAGAGGCAACTGGTTTGTGGTCTGCTAGTGTATTGGAATATAGTGTTCTTTAAAGAGGAGTGTCTTCAACTCTTTCCAAATTTGGAGCACCCTTGGGTTGTTCCTGATGGATACGGGGATGTTGTTCCAGATCTTGGGTGTATAGAGGCTGCTGTCTTGTATTTACTTTTTTACTCCTAGTCTGTAGTGGAGGAGTGCTGGCTGCAGGTGTGCTGAGAACACCGAGAAATGATGAGCTTGTTTGCAATAAAAGTGGGTGTTCTAGTCTTGACTGCATTGTAAATGATGCATCCGGTTTTTAAGAGGATACAGGCCGGCAATGGGACCAGCGGAGTTTCATATTTTTTCAAGCCCTGGATGGGACATGTTGTGGTGTATAGGATGACCGTAAGAGGTGCCAGTGTGCAGTCTGGGAAGCCAAATAGCATGACATTACCATCATCCCGGTACAAGTGTGTGAGGGCTTGAGCAGCAGTTTTGAAGTCACTTTTTGGAAGAACCAGTTTCACCTCCTTTAGAAGGGAGAGCTGGTACCCAGCTGCCTTGTGTTTTTGGCAATGTGTTCCTTGAGAGTGAGGTTGGTGTCCCGGGTAATTCCGAGAGACTTGGCTTTCAGTGAAATTTAGGTTTAAAGCCGTCAAGGTTTATGTCATTGGGCCAGGTTTTTACTGTTTCTTATTTGTTGTTCTTGGCACTCTGGGGGCCCAGGTAGATGGTAATTCCATCTCTTTTTTATTGTTGCTATTTTAAGGTGGTTAGGTGGCATTATAACATTGTAGCTGCCTGCAACATGACGGCTTTGTTAGGTCATGGTTTAATCTTGTCTCCATCACAAACAGTAGTAATAAAAGGAATGGTGCTATTGATTTGCCTTTTATTTAAAAACACAATTAGTAGAACAGTCAGATCACTGAATATTTTATTGAAACTTTTATTGGAAGCGTACAGCAGTCAGGTTTAGGTGGTAAAAGATTTTCTTTTTTGTTATTTTTTTATTGCATAAGTGTGCAATCAAAAGTTTAGAAATAACCATTGCACTGGCTTTCAAAGGCCAGACCTATTGGCTTTGCTGATGTTTGTTATTCTTGGTTAGGCAAATGTATAGAATATCATACTGTTTTTCTAACCAGGTGGAAATTACAAATAACCAGTACCAAATGGTGTTTTTGAAACATTTAATGGTACCTTAGTAATGGAAACTATGAAACCCTGTGCACATAGAAATGAATAAAGTACTCTTGAACAGCGAATGCATTTTCTAATCCGTTTTATCTGAAGAGCACTTAAAATGCTGTTTTCATGCCTCGTCCAGAAATTCCAATTGCACAGTTTAAACAATGGTTTATTTTGGAATTAGTTGCACCACTTCAGTATTATGTTTGGATATATTACCTTTTAAAAAGGAATACGTGTGTTCAGTAGCAAATCTCTTTAACAAATTATCGCTTAAACAGCAAAAGCATTTTCCAATACCTACTATGTAGAAATAAATTTGTATTTACTGAAAAGCAATAAAAGAAAAAATCACATGTAATCTTAATTTAGGACGAGAAAAGGCACAGAGATGAATAGTTTTAGATGCATCAGTCCATTTCCTTTCAGCTCTGTTGGTCGGTTGAACCACAACAGTAATGCTTTCCTATGTTATGGTATTTTGCGTTTTGTTAAGTGGTAGTTATTACACTAGCGGCAGATGATTGAACATGCACGTGGCTCTTTATTGCTGTATTTTCTAATAAATGAAGTTATTGAGGCAATATATATTTTCTTGTGTATATGGATTATATTAGCATTGTTCTAGGACAGTCGTTCTGCTTCTCCTTTTATTGACATAAACAATTAAAAGTTGCAACCATGCTCATGCCAAGGATACTACTTCTGTACTTGATATGTGTAAGAAAGATCTCTCCAACTGCAAAGTCGTGAAATCCACAAATCTGTATTAAAATACTTCTCATAGCATCTCCATTATCTGCATAAAAATATTTTAGTCCATTAATAAAATACACAAACTGACAACATAAAAATAGTGACTCTGCTCCGTAATGCATTTCGGTCATCCACTGTGTCCCGTATGCGAAACCCATGATGATACAGAAGATTGGCACTCTTAAGAAGATCAGTTGATCGCTTATTTTAGTTCTAGACTCCGGCAAAGATGGAGTACCTTTCTGTACCTTCATTATAACTAAATTTTAGGTTCAGCTTAACTGGCATTTCCTTTGCTCCTGCTGTTATCAGTTATGTAAAATATGCCTATAGTGGGTTTTGGCTCCAGGCTGAGGGGTAATTCTCTCTCTCACAGAATATGATATTGGCTGTTTAATATATCATTCAACTTTGTAGGAAGTGCTTCCGTTGAAATGCATCTGGGACCATTTTAAATCTGAAAATTAGACAACATCATCACACTGCTTGTCACATTCAAATCTTTAACCCCTGTACACATTATAGGAAGAAAATATGCCCTATTTTAAGGCGATAAACAGCCTTTGCCTATGTAATTAATATAAACAGCATTTGTGAATGTGTATGTTTGCAAGTGTTGGCAATTATACTCCGAGGTGTTGGTTTTGCCAATGCATTCTAATATTGTGTTTTATACCACACTTGTGTCTGGGATCTGAAAAGTGTGTGTTGCTATATTTGCGCACCCTAAGCTGTATAACACGTGTGATTATTGCATTTCCTTCGACCTACATGCAGATGACACTCAGCTATACAGGAGGTGATAACATACCTTGCAGAGTTCATAGAGGGCCTACAAGCATGGATGACTCAACATGATGTCAGACTGAACCCATGGAAGATGGAGGTCCTACTGACCTCTCGTCTAGATTATACTTATGAAGTGGTATTCAGGCTAGAGGCCGCAGAACTGTTGGACTGTAAATCTTCCGATGTCCAAAATTCGAAATCATTGAGATTCAATAACCCCAATCTGTGGGCTGTTCACTTTGGACTGTCCATGTGTCTCTCTTTGTATGTGTGTAATGAACAGAGAGTTAGGAAATAATTGGTGTTCTTTTGGGGGTGTTCTAGACAGTGAGAGACTCTGTGATTAAATGGTGGTGTAGATAATATATAAATGGATGGATGTCTGCTTTCAGTTGAGGCTTTTCTATCTACTGAACCTGCTCTCCACTTTGGATCTGTAAACTCCCCTCTCCACCGAGGTAACAAAATGGAGGTCTTGCAGGAGGAGGGTGGCAGACACTTCCCGTCATGTTCAGTCTTAGGGAGGTGACTGATTGGTGCCTGGCAGAAGTGGATGTCACCCCACCGGATTCCCCCGAACCATAAGCCCAATTCTAACCTCACCCCAGTTCCCTAGGGACACCATGGTGTTTTGGTCTGGGAACTCCTCCAGGGAGGGATTACTGAGGGGTATGTGTGGTTTTCCCAGGGTGGTGTAACTTAGTCTGCGAGGCAGGAAAGGCGCTATTGGTCCGGGGCTGTTATCTGGAGAGGGAAGGGTGATATCACCGCTTCCTCACAGTACCAGGTCTTGGATCCAACATGTGCTCTGCGAGGCAGGGCTGCCAGTACTGAGGCTGGAAATTATGTTTGGCTTGGAGCTCCCATGTTTGCTTACTTGATTTAGTATACACTGATGTGTGTCTTTTACTCGTTTTGAGTTTAGAAATATAGAATATGCTCTTCAGAGACCTGTTGTCTGTGTTTATTCTTCGTTGGTCGATTTATGCTTCCTGACCCAATCAAAGGGAAACTCTTGTGGAGGTCGGTTGTCGAGTGACCTCAATGGATGGTTGTGCAGTACAGACCTATATCGCATGGGGAGTCAGTCACACACTCCCACCCCGCCCACAATAACTATTGTACCTCCCGACCATTGTTATCATTGCTAGAGACACCTTGCACTGAATCAAAAGGCAACCAACAGGAAGAATGCCCCACAATTGTTTGTATTTAGCTCATGTACTATTGCAATTGGCTTCTACTTTCAGATTCCCTTTCCTTTCTCATTTTACCTGACATTGCTCCAAAGGATGAATTCATGCATTGTGTACATCTCTCAAAGCACAGTGAAGTGTGTGTTGCTATATCTAAGCACCTGACAAAAATTAAAATTCATGTGCTAGGTTGTCGCATGACACCCTGAAAGATGCTGGAGGCGTGAGCATTTGCTAAATGGTCCTCAAGTAGTTCATTCTGGAAGCACAGTAGTAATATATGAGCTCTTTATGGAAGGGTATCTAACAGCACCTCCGGGAGGGACCAAGAACCCCTTGAACACATTTTATTTGATGAAATGACCAAATGTTAATTTGTTGTTTGTTTACCTCTGTCTGACTTTCCCTTTATGGGGCTTTGCACTAGTATTTGTTGTTTGTTTACCTCTGTCTGACTTTCCCTTTATGGGGCTTTGCACTAGTGCAATTAGTGCGAAATTAGACCTTTAGAACATATACGTTTCAGCTAAAAGACATGAAACATGAAACTGATAGATTGCCATGTGTGCTCTGTGCTGAACAGTAGGGCGCTGGCCCCGAGCTGCTCCCAGCCCTGCCTGGGGACTGCCCTTGGCGGCATAGGTGTGCATTATTCAGAGATGGATTATGCGTGCGTGCAGTCGGGCTGTTGTCTGCACCTCCACATTAATCTAGGCCTCCAAGGACTTGCAGCGAGAAGCTTGGCTTCTAAGCCTTTTTGCCTCCGAATAGTGAGTCATGGCTGCGACAGGAGTTTCACCACGATCGTAGCCTAGAATGTGCCACGAGTGCCTGTCGGAGCACGTTGACTGGAAAACCTGGAGCATGGGCTTCTCCAGGAAAACTGCACTTTTTGTAAGGGATGAAAGTCAGCACTTTGCAATGCATATGCATTTTTTTTAAAACAAATGCTCATAAAAAGTCAATTTGGTGTGAAGTGATCCTCAATAGTACTGCCCTATTCTTTTTTTCTTTTTTTTGTATTATATGATCATTTTTAAATCTGGAGTTAGCCAAGGCCTTTTGATTTTACTTAAATAAATGTATAGTATACTTACTTATAAGGTCAGGCCCCCTACATCCACTGCTGTGTTGTTTAGTCATTCACATTTTTCTTCTGCCCACTACAGCACACAGCATGGGCCAAGGGGCCAGTCCACTTCAGCTGCTGGCTAACTTCACTGTGAGTGAAGGGATTCTGCCCTTTCTCAAGGTGCACATCGACACATAATTTTGTTCCCTTCAGGGGCTACTATGGCAATGTGTGCTTTTTTTGAGACCCAAAAATGTGTTCTGCTTTCAGCCAGTGTTTGTTTTAGATTGATGAGGGCCTGGCAGCTTCGCCCACAATTAGGTTTTGCAAAAACCGTGACGAAACAAAGCAGACATTGACAAAGTCCAAAAGATGACAGACAACGCCAGACCTACTGGCTTTGCCAATGCTTGTTCATTTAGACTTGATTACATGTGGATACTGCTGAATTCGAAGCACTTTCTCCTGAAATTCTCTATTTACGCCCAAAGCATAAAGCATATCAAGCACATGTACAGGTTTCTTACCGCTGTGCCTCAGTGTTGTTCACAAATCAGCCAGAACCACACCTTGGTGAACTGGCACATGCTTTGGTGCCACTGTTCTACATCCCTCTTCGATTTCTAAACAAAAGCCAATATAGATTTTGTGAAATAAGTAAGTACCATTAAAGCCATTGCTATGCGTAGAAGACAAGGGCACTCCTAGTGTTCTTACTAGCATTATGTAACACATGAGTCATTGTCCAATCATACCAATGCACTCAAGTCCATTTGTACATGCATCCATTGGTCTCTTGGTTTACAAGGTGCACGGTGCTAGTGCGCCAAAATTACAAGGCTTGAATTATCGATTCCAGACAGGAGTTGCACCACTGGATTGTGCACTTACGAGATTTTATCTCTAGAATGGGGAATAACAAGTGGACCTAGAATTACTGGGCTTTATTTCGAACGTAGATTCCCCATTCTAGGAACAATTCTCTTCCTGTTTACCACCTGTTTATAGCTGGTGGCAATTCGGAGTAATGAGTGGTGGGTGCAAGGGGCATTAGGAAGGGGCTGGGGGAGACACCCATACTCCCCCATGCAGAAGGAGGAGGGGGGGGGGGGTTGAGTGATGGCAGGGTTGCACTTATGCCCGCCGCAGCAGGCCCAATTCTCACTTAATTTTAGTGGCTGGCTTTTTCTAGACACTAAAATTGGGGCCTGGGTTCCAGAACCAAGAAAATCCAGGTGGAGAAACTTTTGGCCACTTGGGATCAGGAAGACTGATGTCCCAGAAACCCCCACCACTTCGACTGTTAATCGGGCCTGGGATGAAAACAAGCTCAGCACTGGTACCAGTCTTCAGTTCAGTGGTGCCTCCTCGTCTTTCTTTCCCTCTATCTTTTAACAGTGAGTGAAGCACCTGCTGATGAGATAACCCTCTGGTCAACGAATTGACTCCCAACAGGTCTTATTTATGTCGTCATCCTTACAGGGTAACGTTGACTTGGAGAATAGTAGTATTAGCTATTTACAGAGTTACAAAGTGGCTAAACAATTACAACAAAATGTATATAAAATAAGTTCTTGTATTAAGAGATATGGCTGATATCACATAGGTGCAGTCTTCGCCCATTTGACTCTATTGACCATTTAATTCCATTGCAGGAAATTTAATACAATCTCATTTTGAGAGTCTTTTAAACCATAGCCACTGCTTTCTCCAGTTAAAGTAGCATTGACATCCAGGGATTCTAGGGCTGGGAATTCTTTGCTGGGGGGGTGGGGGGGGGGGGGGGCAGAGCTTTTGTAAGATGAGGGGTACAATCTATGAGAGAATGCAAAGCGTGAAATAACCCTGCACCAATGACTCCACACTATTCCACTGAGTTTAATGGGACACTTGCCTTAGTGTGAATGAAGCGCAGGTGATTGGTTAGAACATTGTGATCAAAATTCTACTGACAACCACAGGCCAGAATGAAGCTACCTGGGCGAGCGTGCAAAGCTGAAGATGTGGGATAGGAGCATTGTTACAAGTTCCCTCAACAGTGGTAACTGGAGCTTGAGTACTTTGCATCCTGAACTGTGATCAGATGGCAGAGTAGCTGTGCTCCATAGACACTTTCTAACACTTCCTCACTGGCACGGGGGCTCCGGTACACTGGACAACCATTGACTTAAGACGTATGTCATGTGCTCCCCTAGTCCCCTTTAAGTGGATTTGAGTTCCCATTAAACTTTTGGGTTTCCCTCTGTAAGTAGCTGACCTATTTCATACTTATAGCAATGTAGCATAGATGTTGATATTCAGTGTGTGTTTGTCTTTGTGTTCGTGTGAGTCTGTCTGTCTTTTAACCCAGACCACCACCCTTAGGTGCCATTCCACTGTGGTGGTCAGAATGACTCCAAGCTGCGCAGGAGTGGCCATCATTCCTAGTCGACTGTTAGACTCTCTATTGTGACAAATAATGTCTTTACAATACACCCAAGCGGCTCCGTTGTGGCTTGCGGACCCAGCAAAGCCTCCATAATG
The DNA here is from genome assembly GCF_964204655.1 of Triturus cristatus. Taxonomy (NCBI): domain Eukaryota; kingdom Metazoa; phylum Chordata; class Amphibia; order Caudata; family Salamandridae; genus Triturus; species Triturus cristatus. The sequence goes on along the minus strand of NC_140580.1, from coordinate 589,006,347 downwards.
AATATTCTCGAGAAACTCCATTTAATTGCGTGCCATACTCTGAAAAGTGTATTTGCAAGTTACCTGATGCAGCGGGGCAAAATGGGTAGTGACAGCTACGACTCTCTGGAAAGCCATCTGCAAAGTTATTCAGGGGAGACATATGCTCTCTGTTTTTACGTCACTCACCTCTGCACCCTAACTGCTCACACAGCCTTCTCTCCTTTATATCAATGACGGGGGTAGGTCAGCCCTGATTAATGATGTAGTCCCAGCAGGGTCTCACACCTACTCTGGTCGTACCTTAATAAGTGTTGAGGCAAAACTTAAGCATGCAAGACGGTGTTGAGCCGTGTCCCCCCCATTCCCTCCATGCCCCCCCCCCCCTTCATGTGTATTGAGCAGTGTCTGTAATCCCTTCCTGGAAATCGCAAAGCATGTGACAGCATCTATGTACCAAACATCCCTGGGTAGACTACCTCATGGTAAATCAACCCACACAAAGCCCTTTTATTTGCCTATGGGGTTGGCATCTCTACGTGGTTCACCGTTGATAGACTGTACAAGGAATTGGGATTCTGGCTCCAGAAACCGAGTTACATCCTGTGCTCCTCAGCGCACATCACAAGGACAATCTGTTGGACGCATAAAGGCTCTGGCGACTCGGCTGCCATTGACACAACAAAGGCTGGTACTTCTCCCCTTAGATCCAGACCTCCCTGCCTTCGTATGATCAACAAATAAGTGTAAAGTAAGATCCGCTGCTAGAAGACCACCTAGAGGAGCTTTATCAAGAAATTGAGTCTTGTTCAGATTATAAGTTCTCTACTCGGTTCAACCAAAATAAATGTTACTTGAGGAAACCATATTGAGATTAGTAAGCATTAGTTGGAAAGCCATGAGGTTTACTGAGCATTTAGGAGGAGAGCTAAGGAAATATTAGAGCACTCAAGGGAATCATTTCTCAGCTGTAGTAATAACAGTTTATGTGCCCTTCTGAAAACATTGTGCCTGGCAGAAACGGCGTCTGTTCCACGGGACAATTTGTTCCTAAGTAATGCAGCAGATTCTTGCTGGAACTATGGAAGGGGATGGACTAGCTGGTTTCTTTTTCCTTTAGTTTCTATGTAAGCATTTTCAGCAGTCAAGTCTTTAATGCAAGATCTGCCAAGAGGGTCCCTGCCTTCAGGGATCGTGCTTGGTGCCGGGCATAGGCAGCCAGGGCTGCTCCTTGTGCAGAACCAGCAATTACTGCTTCGCTCTCTTTGAGCACAAGCTCTCAGCTCAGGTTGACTCCTTCCCTGAGAAAATTTCATAAAGGTCCTCACAGCACCACATACAAGGTAACCATCTAAACAGCTGCTCTCCAGTGGCATCCCCATAGCCTCATCAGACCTTGCCGTATCCTTCCTGGAGGAGATACATTGACAGCTTCCTCTTAGGCCACCTCAATGCCCCTATAGTCCTATAACTTCGAAAGACACACTCGGATACACCGATGTGCAAGGTTGGCCTGCATGGGAGTCATTCAAGCAATTGAGTAACCTACCAGACCTTATTCCATCTCCTGGAATAAACTTGGAAGGCTTGATTGTGATACTGTAGAGGAGTAAAGAGCATAAAAGGAATGCTTGATAAATCTGCTGGAGACCATTGGTACAGAGGTCCTTGGACACCAGTGGTAAAGGAAAAGGATGTATGACGGATCACACATTCCATTGTAATGCCTGTTTTGACAACGTTTATCCCTTTACCACACATGTCTTTACAACGAATTTCGTTGTAAAAACATGAATGGTGTAGGAATATGCGTGGTAAAGGTTTCACCAGTAAATATAAGTATTTTACAGGTAAATCTAAACCATATATATATTATATATTATATTATATATATATATATATATATATATATATATATGTGTGTGTATATATATATTATCTACTGGCGGTCGCCAGTAGATAGTTATAGTTAGGACCGTGTTTCCATAGGAAATCCGCAACATTCTATTTGGAATAACTTTGGCGCCGATTGACGAATCCTCGCGAAATTTTCAAAATAGGTGGGGCGCTCCGCTCCTTCCCTGAAAGTCTCGGGGGGATTCGTCAAGCGGGGGCTGAGAAAAAGGGGGGGTCCCAAAACGCGTTTTCCCCATGCATTTTTCCATAGGACCTTTAGTCCAAGCTACAGCCCGAACGGCTGAACAGAATTACTTGAAATTTGGCAGAGAGATAGTCCTCAGTTCAGGGATGTGCCTTTTGCAGGTCTTGTGTAAATCTGTTCATTAGTTCCTGAGAAAATTGCAGTTAAAAGCATATATATATCTATAAGATAATAATAATAATAAGCGCGCACCGTGCGCGTACGGTAAGCATACCGTACGCGCACGGTGACGTGCGCGAGCGCAATTCTGATTGGTTGTTAGATGTCAGTAAACATTCGAATCGGTCGAAATCAGGAAGTGTCGGCCGCCATTTTGTCTCTCGCAGTCTGAGGCAATGAAAAACAAAAAGGGGAAAACGTGAGAAGGGGGCAGGATGGACAGGTCCTGACCCCCTAGCCTTTGTCAGGGGGTCACTGAAGGACCCCCAAGTGTTAAAAAAAATATATGTTTTTGTGCGAAAAATCGCGGGATGCGCGCACCGTACGCGCACGGCACGAACAACGCATCGTGGGCGCTTGGTGCACCAAGCGCCCACTGCGCGTGCACGGTGCGTGAAGCGCACCGTGCGCGTACGGTACGCGCACGGTGAAAAAACTTTAAAAAAAAAAAAATACATAACTTAGCATTTAAAAAACCGTACAAATTCACAGAAAAAAACATAGGTTTCACACACGTTATAGTTGGGAATTAGCATTTAAAAAACCTTGCAAATTCACTTAAAAAACCATAGGTTTCACACATGTTATAGTTAGCTGGACATTTCACTCGTGAAAAACCATTGAAATTCCCCCGTTATAGTTAGTGCAGGCAACTATAACTCACGCGACCGCAATCCTCTGCTGATTACGTCAGATATTACATCACTGATGACATATGTGTCTTTCTGAAAAAAAAATATTTGTAATATATGTATAGCTAAAAATTAATGGAAGAAGACATGGGTAAATAAGTGTCTAAATACAGTGATGTAATATCTGACGTCATCAGCAGAGGATTGCGGTCGCGTGATTTATAGTTGCCTGCACTAACTATAACGGGGGAATTTCAATGGTTTTTCACGAGTGAAATGTCCAGCTAACTATAACATGTGTGAAACCTATGGTTTTTTAAGTGATATATGTGTGTGTCTTGATTCTTAAGGAGAAGGACTATGGAATGCTAATTGTTTATGCCAAGAATAAAATAGGAACTGTAAAACTGACCTGAACAGTGGACTGGTGGTTGTTTGAATGTGCTGCCGGATCGGATGTTCAGACGAAATAACATCAATGGAGGAATATATATAGATATATATTACTTCACGCCACCAGAAACTGCTCCAAGGACGAGAAGACAGACCCAGATTCAGTGCAAAAAACGGGTTTATTCAAGGAATGCCTGCACCTCCGCCATTACGCTTTTCAGCCTCCTCCGAGGCCTTGATCACATGATATATATTTTTCTATAAAATACTTACATTTTTATTTCCAATGATTTTTATTGAGATTTTTGTCATAAAAATGAAAACAAAAACAGCACATACAAAGCTTAACATTTAGTCATACAAAAACATAGAACATGCATAAGTTCTGTAAATTCTATAATCTACGGTACCCTCCGCTTCCTTCTGTTTCTTTTATAGTCTGCCCTTCCCCCTCTGTTCTAGTAATGGGTCTAGGGTGTGTAGAGCGGAGATAGGGGCCTGAGCTGCGGTATGTGTGTAGGAGCATAGATAGAGAGAGAGAGAGAGAGAGAGCTTGGTAGTTTTGTTCTAAAAGCTAGTAGACCGAAGTCGCACCCGCTTTCTTCATGGAGGTTCATATGGGCCTAGGTACTTGTCCTTTTGGGAAAGGAATGCATGGTAAAGGCATATGCTCAGTAAAAAATGTACAGATGGGTACAAACTTTTTTGTGTGTGTGTGTGTATATATATATATGTGTGTGTGTGTGTATATATATGTCTATCTACACACACACATCTATATTTATTTATATACATGTACTTTTATATCTACATAAATACATAAGAATGTGCATATGTATAAAAATATATAGTAAATACACACCTCCTTAAAACCCCACAGCCCCTCAACCCATACCCACCCTAAACCCTAAAATTACGCTTGCCACCGAAAAAGCCATACCCACCCTGCTCCCTAAAATTTCCCTTTTCACCCAAAACCCATTCCCATCCTAAACTCTAAAATTACCGTTGACACCCAAAACCCATACCCACCCTAGACCCTAAAATTTCCCTTGCCATACAAAAACAAATACACACGATAACAATGCCCACCCTAAACACTTTAAAAAAAAAAAGTTCCTATATATATATATATTCACTGAAAAAACCATAGGTTTCACACATGTTATAGTTAGCGGAAATTTTACTGATAAAAAACCAGTGAAATTCCCCCGTTATAGTTAGTGTAGGCAACTATAACTCACGCGACCGCAATCCTCTGCTGATGCTAATACTGTATTTAGACACTTATTTGCCCATGTCTTCTTCCATACATTTTTAGCTATACATATATTTCAAATATTTTTTTTTCATAAAGACACATATGTCATCAGCAGAAGATTGCGGTCGCGTGAGTTATAGTTGCCTACACTAACTATAACGGGGGAATTTCACTGGTTTTTTATCAGTAAAATTTCCGCTAACTATAACGTGTGTGAAACCTATGGTTTTTTCAGTGAATTTGTACGGTTTTTTAAATGCTAAGTTACTTTATGCCATTCGTGGCGTGCGCGCCCACTTAACGCAGTTCGTTCCGTGCGCGCACGGTGCGCTTTGCGCACCGTGCGCGCACAGTAAGCACGCGGTGCGCTTCGCGCACCACGCGCCCACTTTACGCAGTTAGTGCCGTGCACGCACGGTGGGCACGCGGTGCGCTACGCGCACCGCGTGCCCACGTTACGCTAGATGGGCCATGTACGCACGATGCGCTTCGCGCACCGTGCGCACATGGAGGACATATGATGCACTTCGTTTTGAAAGGTAATATTTTAATTTTTCGTAATTTTTATAAGCCATGCACAAATGGTGCCCTTCGGGCACCATTTGCACACGGGGTGGAGAGAGTGTTGTTAATTTTTTCTTTTATTATTTTTGTTTAAAATATTGTGGTTTTTTACTCCTCCAATAAGCCCTGCACATTTGGTGGCCTGCGGCCAACAAAAGCACAGGGGGTGTGGAGAGTGTGGATAGTGTTTTTTTTTTTTACATTTTTTACCGTACGCGTACGGTAAGCGTACTCGGCGAAATTAGCGAAAAAATAAAAATTGCATTTTTGGCCTTGGGGGGTCTTTGGGGACTCCCTCAACATGGCTATGTGTGTGGGAGCTGTCTAAACAGCCCCTTTATATGTTTATTGGTTTTATTTAACAACCTAGCTCTCAGTGCGAGAGAGAAAATGGCGGCCGCCGCTTCCTGGTTTCGGCTGTTTCGAATGTTTACTAAGATCTAAGAGCCAATCAGAATCGCGCTCGCGCACGCCACCGTACGCGTACGGTAAGCTTACGGTAAGCGTACCGTAAGCTGGCTCAGATATATATATTGATTTAAAGGCTATTTTCTCAGAATCTACTGAACAGATTTACACCAAACCTACAAAAGGCACTTCCTTGACCTGAGGACTACCTCTCTGCCAAATTTCTAGTAATTCTGTTCAGCCGTTCGGGCTGTAGCCCTGTCTAAAGGTCCTATGGAAAAATGCATGGGAGAAACGCGTTTTGGGACCCCCCTTTTATCTCAGCCCCCGCTTGACGAATCCCCCCGAGACTTTCAGGGTAGGAGCGGAGCGTAGCGCCCCACCTATTTTGAGAAATTCGCGAGGATTCGTCGACCGGCGCCAAAGTTATTCAAAATAGAATGTTGCGGATTTCCTATGGAAAAGGGGTCCTAACTATAACTACCTACTGGCGACCGCCAGTAGGTAATATATATATATATTCCACACGAAGATTCACGCTACCATCCAGCATGAAATACAAGCCCATCCAGTCGAGAGGTCAGTTAAATGAGATTTTATTCAGCAGACAGCGTGAAAGTAAAAGCATAACGCGTTTCAACACAATGGTGTCTTAATCATATGCAGCTGTGGGGAACAAGTGACTCGGAGTTTAAATACACTCTGTTGGTAAACAGTGAAGAGGGATTCTAGTATGCACAATTCAAAGCGCTGGTCACAGTTTGTTTTTCGTTTTTTCTTCTTTTTCACTTTGGGACTACATGGTACCATTGTAACATAATATTCAGATTGTTAGCTTTGTTTAGTACATTTCTTTTCAAACAGTGTTCAAATTTTAAAGGTTTCAGTCCCAGTGTTACTCGCTAGTTGACTGCAGTGACCAGCATGCACCATAAATACAGCATTGCATCCTTCTTATTTAAAGTTAAATTTCAATTCAAAGGTCATAGCTTGCCCACCTTCGTGCTTCAAAGGAGTCCATTCCATATTGTGCAGGGGGGCAGCCAATGATTATTTTTCCTCCATTCTGCTCAAAGGCATTGTTCCACAAAGTGAAAGCTAAAGGTTTCACTCTTTTCCTGGCTGCCCGCATTCATTCATTTTCCTTGCTCTCGAAGTGCCGGGGAAATCCACAGCAAACCCTGGCTGCATGCATCATTCTGAAAGTTTTCAACCAGCAGGCCTCACATAGCGATAGTGGCAGAGCCTTCTATTACGGCGGTGGCTCAGCAGGAATCCGTCCTTCATTTTAGTGACTGCAACCGGCGGGCATCCTTCACAAAAATCCATATGAAGTTTTGACGAATTGGAAGCCCTTCCTAGCGGGTCGGGGCTTGCTGGCGACGTCACCGCCTAAATATTCCACACGAAGATTCACGCTACCATCCAGCATGAAATACAAGCCCATCCAGTCGAGAGGTCAGTTAAATGAGATTTTATTCAGCAGACAGCGTGAAAGTAAAAGCATAACGCGTTTCAACACAATGGTGTCTTAATCATATATATATATATATATAATATATATACACACACACACACATTTAAAACACAACCCATACCCGCCCTAGAAATTTCCCATATATATAATTATAATATAATATGCTTTGATCGCGGCAGTGTACCGCAGAAATATGCAAGCTCCTTCTTCCCCACTCCAATATGCCAAGGAAGAGCACTCATGGGGGTGATATTAAAGACTGTTTATTGTTTTGCTCTCAATGAACAGACTTTAATATCACCCCCGTGAGTGCTCTTCCTTGACATATTGGAGTAGTAGGGGAAGAAGGAATATATATATATATTCTAATACTTACCTAAGACTTGCATTTAAAACGCATATGCCTTGAACATTCCTATCTTTACAATGAATATATTCTTAAAGACATGCGTGGTAAAGGCATATGCATTGTAAAATCCTGCGTGGGAATGGTAATGCGTGGTAACGGACGCGTTGTAATGGCTGTTTCCCAAAGGAAAATACCCACCTCAAAGGCTGCCCAGTAATCTTTGGCAGTCCAAGAACCTGGAGAGAAGGCCTCACGTTAATGTACTTAAATGTTTCTGTGGAACACATCCCCATTTCCAGCAGACTCCCTTCATGCCAAGGGGTGGGCTGAACCTCTGCATCCAGAGTAGTAGTGTAAAGCATTTAAAATAATCAATGGCACAGCCAATCAACTTGCCGTTGGCTTGCAGCCTTTTGGCTTAGTCTGTTTTATGGTTTCATTCGTTTAGGAAACCTTGTTGGAAGAGCTACCCGGCCTTCACTAATCTAAAAAAATATTGGCTAAAAGCAAAATCGTTTAGTCTTAAAAACACACATTGCTACAGCAGTCCGTGGCACTGAAGGGAACTACTTTGCGCGCAGGCGCCCTCCTTGTGAAATAGGCTAGTGCTGTCATTCACACCGAGGTTAGCTTACGGCTGAAGTGGCCCGACCCATTTTCCCATGCTGTAGAGGGACGAAATAAAATGTGAATAACACAATAATAGACCAAGGAATAAAGAGGACTGACTTGAAGCCCTTACAAGTATATTATGTATATACATTTAGTTTTAGTGCATTTAAAAGGGGTTTCCTGCTAATTCCAGGCTTAAAAAAACCATCAACTTTCTCCATTCTAGAAGACAGCAGTGTACGAGTGAAAATGAGGCAGGGCAGACTGCCTTCTGTATTGATCAGTCCCTAAAGCCAGCAGTTGAGTGCCCAGCCAAAGACCTAAAAACATGTTTTGCTGTTCATATAGTCTATATAAAAAAAAAAAGTTAAAAGCCCCAGGAATTAATTTAGTCGGAATCATTTTTGAGGAAGAAAAGGGAACTTTCGTTCTCTTTTCGTTTTTTAAAAAAAAGACTGAAATGGCCGGCCCGGTGCAGTGTTCGTGATTAGATATCTGTCGAAGATTCTGCGGTTTTATCTCCGATTTCAGTAGCCAAGGCCTGGGGTGGCTTTTATAAATAGCCATAAACCTCTGAATCCGTCCCAGTCCATCTGCACTCTTGCCTCTTGTTTTCCCTTCATTTTCTAACAGCAATGTCAGACTCCATATTTGTCATACTTTCTTTGTGCCCAAGGCTACTGATAAATTGAATTCTCTTTTGTCTTCAAGCTTTATTTAAAATTCTGACCCGACGTGCTCAGTAGTTCCGCGTCTCTTTTCTGCTTGAGTAACAAGCCTGCATTTTTTCCTTCTCTTTATTTTGTAACTTTTATTCATATAAAGGCAACCTAAAAACGCAAGCATCAGTACTACGATATGGAAGTTCGGCAATATCTACATGGAGTACATATTTAAACTTCAAAATCGTTATTTTTTCAACTTTTATTGCTTCATTTGCTGGAATTATACCAGTATCATATGAACTGTACAGGAAGGGCCTGCAAAAGCAAACAAAACAATTTACTGGATACAGTTAATGCGCTCGTCATGGCGGTGGCCTAAATCAGAGGGAGCACTAGCTTGGGAGCACAATTAATGAACTCGCTTAGGTTCTCATGCCCCGCCCCCACGGACTACACGATGCTTTAGACACACATGGGCCAAGAAACTCTGCATCTTCTAGCTTTGTACCCCTGACAGTATCATTTATTTCCCCTTGTCTTCTGGAATGCCGCTCTTGGAAGCTCCCGTTGAACATTCGGATTTTTTTTTTACAAAGTGTAAATAAATATAATATTTGTTTTTCATAAGCATAAATCATTTTATTTTAAAGATTGGGTCCTTAAATTACAACATCCAGCGAGCTAAAGGTAATAGTTTTGTTATTTTCAGCCTGCATATGAAATCCTTTAAACTTTGCATAATCTACCAAAGCGCAGCAATGCAAATTCAGGTAGCGCATGTTTCTCCTGGAAAAAAAGTAAAAATGTTAAAATCTAAAGTAATGCACAGAGACTGTGCATCATTTAACGTATAAAGTAATTGCACATCTTTTAAAAGTTAGACTCTGTCAGCGCACCGGCCTGATTGTGCCAGCGCAACAACGGGAGCTGTTCACAAGCCCTGCTCCTGCAGGGTAGCAAACAATATTGGGGACCGAACTGATGAAATCTAGTGTAGTGTCGCGATAGTAATACTGACGTGACACGCAATGGCGTGCGCGTCAGGTCACGTGTATCGATCCCCAATAAATATGACGTCGCGCGTGCACGTAGGCAGAAGAGCCACGGCAGCAGTGACGGAGCAACAACTACATCTAAGTGTCCGGTGTCTTATTGTCCACGTGCGAGGGCCTGTGCAACAGAGGCCCGTGGTTACAGTCCCTAACGACACCACAAAGTGGCGACGAGGGTGGGCGTGCCCTCGCTATTGCTCCCTGCGTTCAGGTGGTGTGGCGGCCGGTGAGCGGTCCCCGCTCGCGGTGCTCGTGCCCCGCTGGAACGCGCTGCTGTCCCCGCGCCCCCTGGCCTGTGGCGGAAGAGCGCGGAGGCGAAGCGCTCCCGGTCGGCAGGGTGAACGCGTGAGGGACGTCTGCTGCATCGGCGCCCCAGCGCGCTACTGTGAACATGTGCGCCCCGCCCCCGCTGGCCTGTGGCGCGCGGAGCACCTTCCACACCCTGCCTCCTGCCTGAAGCTGCCTACGCGGAGCGCCTTCCACCCTTCCACACCCTGCCTCCTGCCTGAAGCTGCCTGAGTGCTGTTGAGCCTTGCTTCTCGCCGCCAGCACGTCGTATGGTCGCGGGAGGGCCTGATTCAAGTGCTGCCTGAGGGGTAATGAGATCGCCACACCCAGCCTGCATGAGAGGCCCAAGTTCAATAAAGGCAAGGCGCTGAATGACCCTCATATCCCTGATATACCAAGATCACCGGGGGAAGGTCACGCACAGCCGGGGTGAAGGTCCTGCCACCCACGTGGGAGCCATATCTGTGAGCCATCACTGTCAAGGGTTGGAGGAGGTCTCGCCCGGCGCAAGCAGCGCACGTGACCAGGAGGTCTCGCCCGGCGCAAGCCGCGCACGTGCGACATGGCAAACATCCCGCCAATTGAGCCATTCTCCGTCGAGGGGTCCCCGTCAGCGGTAGCAGCCCGATGGAGAGACTGGGAGGACAGAGTACGCATCTTCTTTGAGGCCACGAAGGTCCAAAGAGACCAAAAACGCGCAATGATAATTCACCTTGGCGGGAAGGAGATTCACAACATAGTGAAGACGCTCGCGGAAAACACCCCCAAGACGCACACAACGTTAATAGCGGCGCTCAACGAGTACTTCGAACCAATGGCAAACCGCGACTATGAACGTTTCATATTCCGCCAAGCACGCCAATTGCCGGAGGAGTCGCTCAACAAATTCTACGCTCGTCTAAAGAACCTAGCGGCCACCTGCGGGTTTCGGGATGAGACGGAGGAGATAAGAGGCCAGATAATACAGGGGTGCGCGTCCGTCAAGCTGAGGGAAAGGATCTTAGAGGAATCCGGTAAGCCCCTAGCTGATATCTTGACAATGGGCCGAACGAAGGAACTATCTAAAGCGCGCGCTGCGCACATGGAGGCGGCCCTACAAGCGCCAGTGAAGACCGAGCTGGTCAACGCAGTGGCAGTCAAGCCAAAACAGAGGTGGCCCCGACGAGGACCAGGCCCGGCCGCTCAAGAGCAACCCAAGTCCTGTGGGTATTGCGGTGGCTCGCCCCACACCCCAGCAGAGTGCCCAGCACGAGGGAGTAAGTGCAGGGGGTGTGGACGCTTCAACCACTTTGAGAAAGTGTGCCGGTCGAAGAAATTCCGAAGGCCCCGCCAAGCCGTCAACACGGTTGAGGAAGGAGGCCCGGGGGCCAGTGACATGGACGATGATGAAGAGGAAGAAAAGGTAATACACAGAGTCCACATGATAGGCACGGCGGCACGCCGGACTAGGAGGCTGCCGCAATGCAGCATCCGAGTAGGGTCACAGGAAGTCACGACGGTGGTAGACACAGGAGCCAGCATCAATATCATGGCCGCTGCGATGCACAAATCCATGCACCCACAGCCAGCACTCCATCCCTCGACGATCACGGTGTTCGCATACGGACAGGAGGAACCGTTAAAGGTGCGGGGAAAGTTCAGGACTGTGATATCCCATGGGACGCGGTCAATCACGTCAAATATCTATGTTACCGAAGACGGGCAAGGCATGCTCCTGGGCTGCCGAGCGGCAGAAGATCTGGGAGTGGTAACGTTCGCATTTGGGGTACACCAAGAGTCAGTACACCACACCTTGGAGGAGTTCGAGGAAAGCTTTCACGGAATAGGCAAGTTCCGAGGCAAAGAAGTCCACCTACACATCGACCCCACGGTTCAGCCGATAGCACTCCGGCATCGCCGCATAGCGTTTCACCTCAGGCCACTGGTGGAAGCCGAGCTGAAGAAGCTAGAGGCGGCGGGAATCATCGAGAAAGTGTCCGGACCGACCCCGTGGGTGTCGCCAATTGTTGTAGCGAAGAAACCCAAGCAACCAGGCGCTGTCAGAATATGCGTAGACATGCGGCTCCCCAACGCTGCCATCAAAAGGGAGCGACACATCACTCCGACCATTGATGACATCGTCGGGGAAATGGCAGGCGCCAAATGGTTCTCAAAGTTGGACTTACGCTCTGGGTATCATCAACTAGTACTGGACGAAGCGTCCCGGAACATCACCACGTTCTCCACGCATGTAGGTCTAAGGCGGTACACGCGGCTGAGCTTCGGAGTGTCGAGCGCTGCTGAAGTATTCCAGAACGTGATACAAGAACTTATCGCAGGAATCCCCGGAGCGATCAACGTCAGCGATGACATCATGGTGCATGCCACGACCGTGGCGGAACACAATGAGAGGCTGGTGCAGGTGCTACGACGCATACGAGACGCAGGCCTTACACTGCATCCGGAGAAGTGCGAGTTTCTGTGTAGGAAGATCCAGTTCTTCGGCTACACCTTCTCGGCAGATGGTGTCAACCCGGATCCGGACAAGGTAAAGGACATCAAGGAAGCGGCCGCCCCCGCAAACATCACGGAGGTGCGGAGCTTTTTAGGGATGGTGAACTACTGTGGCAGGTTCATCAAGGACCTGGCGAACCTCACGGCGCCACTAAGAGAGCTCACCAAAGAGTCCACCCCCTGGACATGGAACAGTGACCAGGATCGAGCGTTCGAGGAAATCAAACAGGCGCTCTCAGAAGCCACGACGTTGGCATTCTTCGATCCGGCCAAGCTGACACAAATTGCCGTTGACGCCGGTCCAGTCGGGTTGGGCGCAGTCCTGCTACAACGGGAGACAAGTGCCGAGGGATGGGCCCCGGTGGCATTCGCCAGCCGGTCACTTACAGAAACTGAGCAGAGATACTCACAAATAGAAAAAGAGGCGATCGCCATTCATTGGGGTTGTCGTCACTTCCACCTGTATGTCTACGGCAAACCATTTGTTGTGACCACAGACCACAAGCCACTGGTATCCCTGTTTGCGGGCACGTCCACTAAGCCGCCGCCAAGAATCGAGAAATGGATGTTGCAACTGCAAGATTATAACTGCAAGATCGAGTACCAACCGGGCGCCCGGAACCCGGCGGATTACCTCTCTCGCCACCCTCGCACAGCAACTCCACAAGAGATGAAGGACGCGGCAGAAACGGAAGAGTACGTCCGCTGCATCACTGCGCGGTCGTGTCCCAGGCCAGTGTCCATGGCCAGCCTGTCACAGGCCACCAGCGAAGATGAGTGCCTACAAAGAGCAAGAGTGGCGGTCCAAAACAACAGCTGGACCCGCGCCAGAGAGGAGTGGAAAAGTTTGACGCCTCGGGCGAAACAAATAATGGAGAGCCTATACAATGTAAGAACTGAGCTGACGGAAGACGACACAAGATGTTTGTTGAGAGGCCACAGGTTGGTCATCCCGACGTTCCTCACCCAGAGAGTGGTGGATCTGGCCCACATTGGTCACCAAGGCATGGTCAAGACCAAGTCAAGGCTCCGAACCAAAGTGTAGTTCCCTCTCATGGATGAGATAGTGGAGGCCACCGTTCGAGAATGCCAGGCGTGCCAGGTAACGGGGGAAGTGCCACGGCCAGCCCCTGTCGTGATGGAGCCTCGCCCTAGGAGGCCCTGGTCGAAGATAAGCGTCGATTTTGGCAGCCTGCCGGACGGACGGCACACTCTGGTTGCCATAGACGATCACTCCAAATATCCCGAAGTGGAAATACTGACTGTGTTGAGTGCCCAGGAAGTAATCCCGAAGCTTGAAAAGATCATGGCGACACACGGCATAGTCAAGGAGATCAGAACCGACAATGGGTCACCGTTTCAGAGCCAGGACTTCGCGGCGTGCCTACAGACTCTAGGAGTTCATCACCGGCGAGTCACCCCCCGATGGCCTCAGGCGAACGGAGAGGCTGAACGCTTCATGAGGACACTCAACAAAGTGATACGGATCGCCCACGAGAAGAACCAATCTGTGGAACTTGCAATCTTTACATTTCTCCGCAGCTATCGCCAGACGCCCCATTCGATCACGGGAGTAGCACCGGCCCATCTGCTGATGGGGCGGGTTGTCACTGACACCATACCGCACCACCCAGAATGGAAGCCCGAAGCTCCCAACGACAGTGCCATTGATGAGCACCGACGCGGGGCCTTTGCTCAAGTCGACGCCCGACGGCGGGCTGTGTCCTCACACCTAGTCCCAGGTGACAATGTACTGATCCGAAATCGGATGCCAGGGGGCAAGTTTCGTTTGAACTTTGAACCACAACCATGGACAGTGGAGACGGTCAAGGGCACGTGTGTGACAGCCAGGAAAGGTACCGAGAAGATAACGAGGAACATTTCATATTTCAAGAAAATCCCAGTGCCCCCTGGAACGGATGAACGACGCCAAGACGGTCCCCTGAGACACACGCCGCGAGAGGAGAGATTCTTAGAACTTGCTGAGCATGAGGACCAGGCGAGCAGAGGAGCGGAATCCCTGAGTCACGGAAGTGCCGCACCGCAGCAAGGCCGCCAACCAGAGAATACGCCACCCGAGGTAGCTGGCGCGCCAGAGGCTGGAGATGGTGGCGCAGATGGTGACTCCTTGGGCAGGGGCCGGGGTATCGTGTCGGACTGTGGGGGACCGCGATATGACCTGAGGCCGCACCCTGAGCCCTCCTGTCATTTACGAGACTACGTCAAGTAAGACTGTTTTATTTTTTTTGTTTGAGGGGGTTTAGAATTGCAAATGTATAGCGCAGGGGTGATGACTACGAAGGGACCTGCCGTTCATATTTTAAAATACCGTCACATGTTGTGGGTTGTTATTCTTGTTTTTGTGTGTTGGGGAGGAATGTAGTGTCGCAATAGTAATACTGACGTGAAACGCAATGGCGTGCGCGTCAGGTCACGTGTATCGATCCCCAATAAATATGACGTCACGCGTGCACGTAGGCAGAAGAGCCACGGCAGCAGTGACGGAGCAACAACTACATCCAAGTGTCCGGTGTCTTATTGTCCACGTGCGAGGGCCTGTGCAACAGAGGCCCGTGGTCACAGTCCCTAACGACACCACAATCTAGAGACTCCCAAAGGCATTGGCAATAAGCCCTGGACAACACAATGGGTCTGGCTTTATTATGCTAACAAATGCACAGACTGGTAAGGAGGAAATTAGCGCTCACTATTTGTCTCTGTGCCACGTCTTTATATTCCTCCTGTGTCTGTTGCCTGTTTTTCAGCTCCCACCGGTTGCGTGCTGCCTGTTTTTTTTTTTTTTAAAGTCATAGCCATGCGAGGGCCTTTTGTAATCGAATCAGCCAAAGCTAAATATGCACACGTACGGATGATAGATGTGCACGCGCACGCCGATGTGGAGAGGTCAACACCATTTTGTTTAAATTATAAGCACTAATGCTTGTTAGTCCTGCCCCGTTCATGTTGTCCGTGTTCCCGTTGCCAGCAGCGATTTTGTTTAAAACTAATGCTTGTTTTAAGTGTGCTGTGGCGGGACACCCCAGGACACACTGCAAGATGCTGCGCACTTCCCTCTGCTTCCTGCTGCCCCTGATAATGGGTGAGTGACGGGCGAGCGCACGGGCGGTGGGGGCTGAGGTGCGCTCCCGGTCCCTGTGAAGTTAGTGCTGACAGACAGCCGCCTGCTGCCTTGTTTCACTTTGATAGAATGTCATAGATCGTGTCCTTGTGCCTGTTCAGTACAAATGAAGTACGTTTATAATTCTAGCCCAGAGTTGGCCACGAGCACCATGAATCATTGTTGGTCCATGGACTCTCCCTGGCGGGCTCGCCCTTCTTAGTACGTGCGCATGCGCTGTATGTTGTTTGTTGGATTTATAACTGCTCCCGTCTCTGAATAAACGTACGTGTGCCAAGATATCGTGCTCAAGAAAGTAGGCACGAAGAAGGGAAGCCACTAGCAACAGCATAAACAAACGGTGAGTGAATGCGGTGAGACGCACCAGTGATGTGGCAAATCTCTTAGTGAGAGGTTAGGCTTGGAGAGATGCATTGCTCTCCGCACATACCTGTGTCAAGTCACGTGGAAACAACTTTTGTTTTCCAAATCATATATGTGTCTACTCTGAGAGGAGAGGGTTTGTGCAAATTGCATCCAAGTTGTTCTGATCAGCGGGGTTTGCCACATCCAGACTCCTCGTTTTGATTAACATTCTATAGTGCTATATTATAGTTGCGAAAATGCAATAGGTCTCACCTTTTATTAAGTTAAAGCCAATTGCTTTGCTATACAATACCATTAGCAAAGCAAATGGCTTTAACTTAATCAAAGGCGACACCTATTGCATTTTCAATGCTTGTTTTTTGAGGTGCTGCTATCGCACTGCAAGCTTAGACAATCCAATATAAAGTACAGACAGGGCAGTCACCAGGCGCAGAAAAAGGCAGCACGCTCCGAAATGAAATGAAATGAAAATAATATTTGTAGAGCGCTATAGCTACCCTGAGGCGTCCTAGCGCTATAGACCAACGTGGGCAAGGAGTTTGCCAGGTTTATTGGGGACTGTTAAAAAGCAACATTTTTAGGTGTTTACGGAAGGGGAGCAGGTTGGGCTCTGCCCGCAGGTGGGGAGGAAGAGTGTTCCTTAATTTGGCCGAATTGTAGGAAAAGGAGCGGCCACCACATCTTGCTCTCTTGATTTTGGGAACTAGTGTGAGGAAAGAAGACATCGATCGGAGCGGCCTATTAGGTTGATAGGGAGTGATCAGCGATTGGCAGATGGCCGGGCCAGTTTTCCAGAAGGCCCTGTGAGCAATGCATAGGGCCTTAAATTTGATTCTTTCCCTGACTGGAAGCCAGTTTAGGCTCTTCAATCCTGGGTTGATGGAATGCCAGCGGGGGATCTGAAGGAGTGTGCGGGCTGCACAGTTTTGAATAGTCTGAAGTTTGCATGTTGTGGATTGAGGGGGCCCTAAATAAAGGGCATTCCCATAATCCAGGCGTGACAGAATAAGGCCCAGGACCATGATCTGTCTTGTCTGAAATGGGAGAAGAGGAAGGATTTTTCGAAGCAGCCTGAGTAGTCCATAGCACTGAGCTGAGAGATTTACTGCTTGATGGTTAAAATTGAGGGAGTGATCCAGCCAGACGCCCAAGCTTTTGATTGTGTTATTGGGGGTTGGGGCAGGGCCGAGGCAAGTAGGCCACAGTAAATTTGCATTGAAGGAGGCGGTCTTTCCTAGGAGCATGAGCTCAGTTTTTTCTCCATTTAGCTTTAAACAGGAAGTTCTCATCCAATTGGCAACCTTCTCTAGGCAGCAGCTTAGATTGCTTGGTGTGTTGTCCGGCTGGTTTAGAGCCACCACTAGCTGAGTGTCATTGGCATAGGTGATGCTTTTTACGCCGAAAGGGCGGACGATCTCAGCTAGGGGGCTCATGTAAATGTTAAACAGTGTTAGGCTCAGGGAGGAGCCCTGAGGAACCCCACAGCCGAGCGGCCGGCTGGTGGAAACAGTGTTGCCTTCAAAGACCTGGAAGGAGTGGTCAACTAAAAAGGATCTAAACCAGTTGATCGCATTTCCTGACATTCCTAAGTTCATAAGTCTATGGATTAGTATGTCATGGTTTACAGTGTCGAATGTGGCACTTAAGTCGAGGAGGATAATTGCCACGGCGCCTCCTTGGTCGAGAATTTTCCTGGCCTCCTCGGTTACTGTGAGGAGGGCGGTTTTGGTTCCGTGCTGGGGGCGGAAACCTGTCTGGGAGAGATCAAGTAGGTGGTTACTTTCCAGGAACTCTACCAGTGCTGAGTTGATATGTTTTTCTAGGATCTTACTCAGCCATGGTAGCAGGGATATTGGCCGGTAGTTGCTAGGGTTATCTTGGTCAAGGTTGGGCTTCTTCAAGAGAGCCCTGACCATGGCACGTTTCCAGGGAGGGGGGAACAGTGCCAGAGGAGATGGAAGCATTAAGCAGGTCAAGGGTGGTAGAAAGGATGTTGTCTATGACCGGCATCAGAGAGCGTGGGGGAGCAGGGTCAAGTGGGTAACCAGATTTCACCCTGTGCATAATAGAGTCTAATGTAGGGAGATCATGAAGGGGAAGGATATACAGAGTGGCTGGGGGTTCACGTTCTGGACTAGTGATGGTGGCCAGGGCTAGATCAGGCTGAGTGGGGGGAAAGGAGGTGTACATTTTTTGTATTTTCTGGAAAAAGAAATCAGCCAGACTGTTAAAGCGGGTTTGAGCGTCGATTGGGTTGTTTCTAGAGAAGTTTAAGGAGAGTTTTAGCGATCCGATAGATTTCCTTGGGGGAGAACGCAGCTGCCTTAATTTTTTGCCACATTCCATGAGCCCTGGCGCAAACTGCTTGCATGCATTTTAAATTGGCCCGTTGGCTCTGGGTTGTGCAATGTTACATAAAATCACATATGTTGTTAATCTGCATGATGAATTGGTTTGCCAATATTTTTCCTTTTTTTTTTTTTTCTTTTTTTTTTAAAAGATCTCGCCAGACTTGTACATTAACCTAATTTTGCTGTGGTAGAGGTATCCCCTCTGACCTCAACCATTGGGTCGGAGCATTGATTTGTAGTTATAAATGCTGGAAATTTCCCGCGTTACGTTGAGCTATCACATGCGCAGAGGCTCATGTGGCCAGTACACAGTTAGAATCGTTCCACCTCGACCTATGCTTAAAAGAGTGGCACGCACTTAATACAATTGAACAAAGGCCGCCACAAGAAACGTAACCAGATCGCATTGGGGGGAGACTTTAACTTGATGATGGACGGATTAGTGGATAGATCCCCCCACAGACGTGACCCAGCACGGGGTTCCCTATTGCGTGATTTCGTGGAGGCCCTGGGGATGGTGGGCGCATGTCAGGGACACACACTTCACATTTTAGTCGGGGGTCCACGGGAGTTAATCAAGAAAAGATTACCTATTTACACACGCACAACATATCCATGATTTTTCGGACTCACGGTGTCTGGCGCGGGGAAATCTCAGACCATTCCCCGGTGTGTACGGTCCTGGGTATGCAGCACTCGCCGCAGCCGGACCCCATACGGATTCCACCCTGGGCACTAAAGGTCCCTCACATCAGGGACACTTTGAGGACAGAGACAGAGTACTATTTTGCAGAAAATACTGGTTCGGTCACATCAGCGGTTACAATATGGGGGGCATACGGTGCAGCTATCAAGGGGAGGACGTTGTCGGGGATTGCTGGCCATAGGGCCGAGCGCCGAAGAAAAGTTCAGGAGCTGGAGGCGGACATTCTTCGTCTTGAAGGTGTGAACTCCCTAGATCCGGAGGCAGACACACATCTATTAAACATAAAACGACAAGACTATAAACAGCTATTACTAGAGGACGTAAATGGGAGAATGTTGGCCAGCCGACATCGTATTTATGAACAAGGGAAGCGTACAGGAAAGTTACTCGCCTGGCTGGAGCGGAAGGAACAGGCAGCACGATGGGTGCGCGCACTCAAGGGGGCTGAGGACACCCAAATCACAGACCCACGGGAGATCGCTGAAACATTTGCTCTGCACTATAAAACAGTCTATGAAGCCCCGGTCGCCTCCCAGGCGGCATGGGCGGCAGATCTTCTAGCCACTATCGAGGTGAGGGGTCTATCTGAGCAGGACAGTATGGCATTAGAAGCTGAGCTGTCCACTGAAGAAGTGCATAAGGCCATACAAGATGTCCGTTCTGAAAAAGCGTCGGGCCCAAACGGCATCCCGATCGAGTTAATTAAGGCTATGGCCTTCTTGCTGGCACCTCACCTTCTCAATCTTTATAACGAAAGCTGCGAGCACGCCCTTCTACCAGAAGATATCCGAGAAGCCGCTATAGTGGTAATCCATAAACCGGGCAATCCGGTGGACGAGTGTCAGTCATATAGACCTATCTCTCTGATCGCCATAGAGGCAAAGATATTGGCCAAGCTACTGGCGAATCGACTACTCCCTTATTTGCCAGACTTGATCCATCCGGACCAATCTGGATTCATGCCTGGACGAAATACGGCACATAACCTGCGACGGGTCAACGGGGTGATAGGACGGGTACATACCCTGGAGGAGGAGGCAATACTGCTGGCGCTCGATGCACAAATGGCGTTTGACACCGTGGCATGGGAATACCTGTTCGCAGTCCTAGACCGAATAGGTTTCGGCCCCAAGTTCAAAAGATGGGTCCAGCTTCTATATTCGCAACCTTCGGCCCATGTCTGAATGACCATCGCTCCACCTCCTTCCCCCTTGGCCGAGGCACTAGGCAGGGCTGCCCACTGTCGCCTCTGCTTTTTGCTCTGATTCTCGAGCCATTGGCGGTTTGGATAAGGGGGGATCCTGGGATCAGAGGCATGAGATGGACGGAAGAGCACGAGGACCGAATATCATTACATGATGATATCTTGCTATACCTTGCCTCCCCAGCTCGTTCATTACGTCGGGTACTCCACATATTCCATATCTTTGGGGCACACTCTGGGTATCAAATAAACTGGTCTAAATCCCAGATGTATTCCCTTTGGGGAGAACATCCTCGAAGTCCTCGAGGATACTCTATCCCGGTGGCCCGCCAGGGTTTCCTCTACTTGGGGATATTTATCACCACCGATACTGCGTTGTTTTCCGACAGGAACCTCCAGGGGGTGTTGCGGCAGTTTCGTACAGATGTGGTATATTGGAAGACCCTCCCTCTGACATTGTTGGGCAGGGCGTCTCTATACAAGATGCTAGCTCTGCCGCGTTTCCTATACGCGTTACAGAATACGCCCAATGCGGTCCCCAACTCCTATTTTTCGCAGATTGAGGCAGCATTGCGAGATTTACTATGGGACAATAAACCGCCACATATAGCAATGGCTAAGCTAACAATGGGATGGTATGATGGGGGAATAGGCTTGCCAGGCCTCGCAACTGACGGCCATCAACAATTGGGTGTTCGGGAGACATGACGATCCGAGCGTCCGCACGGACCACTGGCTAATGGGGAAGGGGGGCTATAACAGAGCCCTTTACACCAATCACAAGAAATTGGGACTGACCGGCCCGACGGCGCGCACAGTGGAGGTGTGGCATGGAGCGCAGAACCGGATGGGATGGTGGGGATGCCTAACGAAAGCTACCCCACTATGTGAGCCAGACATCTTAGGGAGATTAAGCACATATGCGGGGTTCGATAAGTGGGAACTGATCGGAATTTCCAAGGTGGGCGACCTGTGGGCCAAGGGGTAAAAGGCATCATTCCCGGAACTTCAGGCCAAATATCAGTTCGCTCCATCGGAGGGATTTCGTTACCTGCCGATTAGCCATGCCATAGAATCGGCTCGACTTAAAAATGCACCCCTTCCGGACTCCTCTCCCCTGGAGGATAGGCTCTTGCTGGACCCTATGAACCGTAAGGCCATATCACTCACGTACAGGAAGCTGATCAACAACCGGGCGGATCCGATGTCGAAGCTTAGGCCGGCTTGGGAGGCAGAACTAGGGGATCTGACTGATGAGAACTGGCGTGAGGCACTGTCCTCGCCCAGAGAGGTGGCTATCCCAATGCGTCTTCACCTGGTGCAGCTTAAAGTCCTACATAGGGTATACTATGACGCTATTTTGTTGCACAGGCTTAATAGGCGGCCCGACTCGCTATGCCTTCGGCGTTGCGCTCAGAAGGGAACATTCCTTCATGTCTTATGGGACTGCCCCCTCATACAGAGATACTGGGTCAATGTTACCAGACAAATGGCTAGGGCATGTGGTAAGGCAATACACCCGACACCCACGCTGTGTCTGCTTAATATATGGGAAGCGACACAGATTGAGTAAGAGTGGGCCACAGTGGGGTGGTGTGTAGCAAAGAGGAACATTGCCCAGTGGTGGGGAGTTGACACCATACCACTAATGACAGAATGGGCCAAGGACATGGATCATGCTATGCTTGCTGAGAAAACGGTGTTCAAGGGGAGGGGGTACCCACGCAAATGGGATCACAAGTGGGGAAAATGGAATAAGTATAGAGGAAACATGTGTATCTCTCCGATGATAGAACTCAGGAAGGAGAGGCAGCAGATACTTGTGGGGGGAGCACAGGAACAGTTGCACATAGGGTGAGGAGTCCTGAATGGCCAGAGAGACACGACGACTCCTAACCCGGGGACATGTAAGTGCATATTGCAGGGAGCGATTGGCGGAGTTTGATTTTCAGATACCCTGGACTTCAGTGTGGTGGAGGGGCGTTGAGGATGGGTTGTAATGGTATGGACTGGCATTTCTACGTTGTCAAGTTATCTGTCACTGCTGCTGTCTTTGTTACTAATAAAAGTGTTTTAAAAAAAAAAATATAGCAACTAGTGCTCCCCCCACCCTCTGTGCATGGCTCTGGCCTGTGCTCACCTCACCCTGCCGATGTGGCCGTCTGGCGCCGTTGCTGCATGGTGTTCTCCGAGACCAACCCGACACAATCCACCATACATCGCAACCCCTCCTGATCGCAGGAGCTCAGCGACACCACATTGCCAGTTCTCCGTGGCCGGCCATGCCGAGTTGCTTCATCACTGCTGTCCTCTGCGGCTTCCGGTCTCAAGCTGCCTTGTCCGTCTCCTCTTCGGTAACAACTGCCTGGGCCTTTCCCTCATTGCCGGACCCACGCTGGTGGAGATGCCAGCCGCTCTGCCGACTTCACCACTCAACTACCCCCAGCCGCTCTGCCGGCCTGGGGGAGTACATTGAGATGCCATTGAGCGTTAGAGGGGGTACAGGAGCACGAACACCGGGCAGCCGGCACAAGTGGGGAAAACTCGATTCACGTGGAGCCTGGGGAGAGCTTCGCCATAACGAAACCTGCAAGCGCTAGTCCAACGATCGCTGACTCGAAAAATCCTTCTGCGCCGCTCCCCAGCTCCACGATGTAGTGTTGAGCTGTGGTATGAGGAGCGGTGCCTTATACCCCCCCCCCCCCACAATTTTATTTCCCGCCCTAAACGGGAGGAGATTCGAACATCACCTGCCCCCCCCCCCCCACCCCTCCCATTGGCCAGGTGACTAAGCGCCATTCTGGCGCAAGTTTTTGCCACGACGTAAGCGCCCATTCTGCTTTGGGGTGCTTACCGGCGGCTAGAACCAGATCCTTCCAGGGCTCTGGCATCTGTTATGACGCTGGCCCTCAAGGCCCCCTTCGGGGGCGGCCTCTGCAATTGCACACCTTTTAAGTTAATGGTTGATACATTTTTATGGCAAGAATGCCAGGAAGGGTGTGGCAGCAAGGGTCTGTGAGGGGCTGTGCAGGGGAAGCCTGGCAGATAAGGCTTATCGGGGGAGTTTGGTCGGTGAGGGAGGGGCTTCCAGGCTGACGTGAGACATCGCATCTAAGGTGGAGAATGTTCGGGACTGTTATGGTGCGCGCGGGCCTAGCAACGCTAGCACTACGGTGGCACGCTAATAATCGAGACCATACCGCTATGTTATTTCGGCGCGAATGCCTGGTAAAGGCGCGCCCCCTTTATTTATACATCACGGCGGTGGCGTACGCATAACGTCCTCTTCCTACGCGCTCTAGCGTCGGACGCTAGAGCGCTAATTGCAACATCCCTCTCCAACTTAGCTGATGAACACGAATCTGGATGCCAAGGTCACTCACTTACTTGGCATGCGAAGTCTTTGAGGCGGCTGCTCGGCGGGGGATTCCCCCTCAGCCCATACCTGGCTGTTTCTCGGGTGTTGGGGTTTGACGGGCAGTCTAGTGCAGCCCCGCCAGCCGTGGGGTCAGGGTGTTCTGGCGTTGCTGTGAACTCGTTCCTGCTCGATGGTGACCAGGGTTCCATTTCGGGGCTTTCGGTGTCTTCTTCCTCGTCTTCTGCAGCTCTGTGTCTATACTCTGTGGCCTCAGGAATCCGTTTGAACCATGAGATGTTACGTGTGGCCGATTCCCCTCCTCTCCTTACTGTTACCATTGTTCCGTGTCTGCGTTCCACTTTCCAGCTCCCAGGCTCATACCTTGATTTGAATTTTCCTCCCGGCCTTCTGTTCCTTATGAGGACATCATCCCCTGGTCTTAGGACGCGTTCTCGACTGCCTCTTGACTGGCTCACTTGTTGGTTTCGGTGCTTCCTTCGTTGTAGCGCTTGTTCTTCCTCAAACGGTGGAGGGGCCCACCCTGGGGCTGTAGGCAGACCATCACGGCGAGCCCCTTTTAGCATGAGGGCCCAGGGGGCTTGTTTGGTGGAGCAGTGTGGCGTACTCCGATATTCCCCCAGGAACCGTTGAATCTCTCGTTTGGGGTCTTGTTGCTCAGCGACTGCTATCCGTAGGATTTTATTTAGTGTTCGCATGAAGCGTTCGACCTCGCCGTTGGCTTGGGGCCATTGAGGGGTGATCCGCCTGTGTCGTATTCCCTGGAGCTGGAGGAACTCTTGGAACTTTTGGCCTTGGAATGGTGGCCCATTGTCACTTTTTAGTTCAGAGGGGCGCCCGAACATGTTGAACATTTTCTCCAATGCTGGGCCTACAAACGTGAATGCCGTGGATGGTAGCGCTTCTACCAGGGGATATTTGGAGAAACTGTCAATGACTACCAGTGTCACCCTCCCGTCTGGGAGGCTCCCAAAGTCTACGCTGATTCTGTTCCATGGGTGCCTTCCTGGCTCTTCAGTTATGATGGGGGCTGGGAGTTCTGGTCCGCTAGTTATCTGACATGCGGGGCAGCTCTTCACGATGTCCTCCACTAGGGTGTCCATCCCCGGGAACCACACCTTTTCCCTCATCCGGGCCTTCATTTTCTCCGTTCCCTGATTCCCCTTGTGGGCGAGGAGGGTGGCTTGGCGGCGTAGCGCGGTTGGTATGACAATTCTGGACCCTCTCAAGACGATTCCTTCCCTGGTTGCACTCAGTTCGTTCCGTATTCGCCATATCTGTTGTAGGTCCTTTCTCACGTCATCCGTCCACGTGTTGGCGGACTGTAGGAAGTTGGTCCATGACCCCTTTTGGAGAGCCTCTCGAGTCTTGGCCATCACGGTGTCGCGCTCTGCCGCCTGTAGGATCTCGTGGAGTGTCAGCACTTGGGGGCAGGTCAGGGCAGCTACGAGGTCTAGGTGTGCTTAGGCGTCGTCTTCCTCCTCTCTCCCAGTCAGGGTGGACTCACCTTTGTCTGGGTGTCTTGACAGAAAGTCGGCCGGATTCTTGGCGCCTGGTCGATAAGTTATGTCCATGTGATATTGTTGCAGCCCGATGGCCCATCGCTCTATTCGTGGCGGGGGGTGCGGTGCTGTCCCTTTGAAGAGGGGCACTAGCGGCTGGTGGTCCGTCACGACAGTGAACGGATGCCCACAGACATATAGGTGAAAGTGTCGACAGCCCCATTTGATGGCGAGCGCCTCTCGCTCAATTTGCGAGTATCTTTGTTCGGTCGTCGTGAGCGCTTTGCTTGCGTACGCCAGTGTGGCCCATCGCCCCAGTTCTTGTTCCTGGGTGAGTACCGCTCCTAGTCCCACCGGGCTGGCGTCGACTAGCAGCTCTGTCTTTCTGGCTGGGTCGAAGTAGACCAGGGTGGCCTGATCAAGGAGCGCGGTTTTGATGGCTTGGAATGCGTTGTCTTCACGAGGTCCCCACTGCCACGGGATGTCGTTCTTCGTGAGGTGTCTGAGCGGTTCGGCAATCGTGGCAAGGTTTGGGATGAAACGCCCGCAGTAGGTGGCCATTCCCAGGAAGCTGCGTACCTCCGAGGCGGAGGCTGGCACGGGGGCGTCCTTGATGGACTGGGACTTTCTTGGGTCTACCTGGATGCCGTGGTTGGTGAAGGTGTAGCCGAAGAATTCGATTCGCTGCTGGAACAGCTGACACTTGTCCTTGTGGAGTGTGACTCCGTACTCCTTGAGTCGTGCCATAGTGCTCGTCCACTGTTGTTGAGTGGATTAGTATGTCGTCACTTACATTCATGACTCCGGGTAGGCCTTGCAGGATGTCCCGGATAGTGTTTTGGAAGATCTCCGCTGCGGACGATATCCCAAAATTGAGTCGCCGATATCTTCGTAGCCCAAGGTGTGTGCTGAAAGTGGTGATGTATCTACTTTCCTTTGCCAGCGTTAGCTGGTGGTAGCCGGCGTTTAGATCCAACTTGGAAAACCAGCGAGCCCCGTTGAGGTCGGCAATGATGTCGTCCATGGTGGGCGTAATATGTCTTTCTCTCTTGATAGCTTTGTTGGGTAGCCTCATGTCAATGCACGCTCGGATTTTGCCTGGTTGACGGGGCTTTTCGGCGATCACCATTGGGGACACCCAGGGGGTGGGTGCGGTGACTGTTTCTATGACTCCTTGTTCTTCGAGTTTCTTAAGTACTTCCTCCACCAGTGGGCGCAAGTTGAAAGGGATTCGTCTATGTTTCAGTGCCGTGGGTGCGACTGAGTGATCAATGTGGAGCTTGACTGGCGGGCGCCTGATGTTACCTAAGCCGGTGAACAGCTCTGGGAATTGGTCCAGCAGGTTGGCCGTCTGGGTGTCTTGCACCTTCCGGAGGAATGCTAGCAGTCCTAGATCCTCGGCGGCGTGTCCGCTTAGGAGTGTGTCCACTTCTTGGTTGATGATGTGTATGTCGATTGTTATTTCCGCGTCTTCTACCCCCACTGGCACTGTCATCTTCCCTAAGAGGGGTAGGGGCACATCGCTCCCATAGGCGTAGATTCGGGCCTTCGAGGCCTTGAGCTCTGGTTTTGGCCGGAGGCGGTTATACTGGTGTACTCCCATGACTGTGACCGATGCGCCGGTATCGATCACGGCGTTCACTCTTGATCCTGCTACCATGACATCGCATCGGGGTTGTGGTCTTCTAGTGCTTTTGAGGGCTCTGGTGAAGGAGACGAGATAAGTCTCTCCGTCGTCATCAGATTCGGAGTCGTCTTCTTGCAGGGCTTGCGTTTGTCTGTGTCCTGTGTCGGTGTGGGAGGACAGGGACAGCTGCGATAACTGTCTCACCATGTTTCTTGTGGGCCTCCTTCCCTTTTGGTCTTTTCGGGTGGTGCGCTTCCTGCAGACGGAGGCGAAATGGTTCGGGGTGCCGCAGTTGGTGCACGTCTTCCCTTTCGCCGGGCAGGTCTGGCCTGGGTGCTCATCGTACCCGCAGTATCAGCACTGGGCCTGAGGCGGTCTCCTAGCTGTCGGTCGGTGCACCTTCTCCTTTGCTTGCACCGAGTCCGCCCGTTCCGTCTTGATGGCCACCCCTGACCCTGTGCCTCGTGTTAGTGCTTGGTCCATTTCTTCTGCTCGTGCGTCAGATAGGTCGTGGGACCGTGCGAGCACCAGGATGTCAGCCATCGGTATATTTGGTTGGCGAAGGATGAGACTCCGCAGTTTCTTGCTCCGGATGCCGTAGATGAGCTGCGCTCTGATCTCCTCCTTTGCCCTGTCTCCGACAAGGTGTGTCCCCGCTAGTACCCTCAGCCGTGCGTGAAAAGCGTCTACTGACTCCCCTTCCTTCTGCTTGGCTTGTCTGAGCTTAAAGTGTTCAATACCTGGATTCATCTGGGGGTCAAAGTGCGTGTTGAGGGCCGTGACAGCCGCATCGTAGTCATCCGCATTCCCAGTATTAGGGAGGTGCTTGAAAAGCAGGTACACCTCTTCCCCTGCGTAGTGGAGCAGGAGAGACCGCTTCACCGCACCATCAGTCTCCCTGGAGCCAATGAAGTAATTGTTGAGCCGGCCGATCCACGTCTGCCAACGTGGGGCGGCTGTGGTGGGGTCAGCTGCCTCGCTGAAAGGCGGCAGGACGCCGGTCGGCGGGTGAAATGGGGTGGCCGGAGCCGGACGGGCATCGTCTCCCATGGCGCTGTATGGGTGCTGTGGTGCTGGGTGGCTGGGACACCTTGCTGCGTGGACTCAGCACGTGGCGGCACACGTGGGTGGAGGCAGAGGCTGGGGCAGGAGGGGGCACAGAGGGCAGGGCCCGTGGACGCTGACGTGATGCCGGGGTGAGGCCTGGTAAGCGGGGATGTTCATCCGCTGTGTGCTGGCAGTGATTTAGGTGCACACACTCTCACCGTGTGTCAGGCAGTTGCAGGTCGCCGATTTCAGCCTCAGCGGCTGCCCACGTGGCAAGCGTGCGTTGTCCCCGGCTCCCGGTAGCAGCGGAGCGGACTGGAGGATGTTCGGAGGAGGTGCGGCTGCGCGTTCGCGGGACTGCCGCGAACGGACTGTGTGGCAGCGGCACGGGTGGTCGTGCACGTGGCGGGTCTGGCCACTCCTCGTCGCCAGTGTTATGGTGCGCGCGGGCCTAGCAACGCTAGCACTACGGTGGCGCGCTAATAATCGAGACCACACCGCTATGTTATTTCGGCGCGAATGCCTGGTAAAGGCACGCCCCCTTTATTTATACATCAGCGTACGCCACAGCCGTGGCGTACGCATAACGTCCTCTTCCTACGCGCTCTAGCGTCGGACGCTAGAGCGCTAACTGCAACAGGGACCTTAAAATGCTTCGTTCTTGAGATACGTGTTCGCAGACAAGCATTTGTTTTACTTCAAACCCTCTGCATAAAATAAATAATCATATTTTGCATTACTGACAATCTGGCCATGTCCCACAGCAGTAAGAATCTAACTGACGTGCGCATGTAATCATTTTTCCTTGGAAATCAGCGCGCGTCGTGCCGCCTGTCTTTGTGTCATGAGAGCCGGAGAGCCCTCGTGAAACCAGAGCTCAGGGAAAGTGGATTTCTGTGGCTTTTTTTTGTGCTCAAAGGCTGTCAAGCCACGACTGGCACTGATTGCCGACGCCATTACCTCATAATGCATTAAACACAGGAACACAGCTTGTCATGCCTGGAGAGGAGACAATACATTTCGGAAACTTTAGCATGCAAGAGAAATGACTTACAAAGGTAGCAAGCCTGTGGTTTCAATTACAGTAAGGCCCTGTCGTTCATGGCGCATTAGAACTGGAACCGGGGGTGTTTTAAGAGCTTAGCGCTGGCTTGGGTTGAAATGATGGACAAGGTGGTTCTCGAATGGCTCAGAAAAGGCCGTCAGCCTCCATCACTTCAGCTCTATAAACCATTGCCGGGTCCAGCGAGAGAGCTTCGGATTTCTCCGTGAGCTTTGAAACCCGCAGAGAAAACATACATTGTTTTTTAAGGGGTTACTTTTCTTCGAAACTCTGTGATCTGGCTTTTGGGAGGAATGCAGGTGTCAGGCATGGTGTGTTTGATTTAGCTTTTTTTGCACCATTAATTTATTGCATTTGCTTATGTCATTGGTGCGATATGTTAAAAGATTGCATATCTCGCAAATGTCATGGTTGGTTCAAGTTCTAAGATTTTTTTTTTAAAAATGGGATTATGAGCACATAATAAGCAAGCCGTTGGATAAGGAAACTCCATCACTTTCATGCTATGAAAAAGCCACACCATAGCATGAAAAATAAAACTTGATTTTATATAGTTTCCATTATGCATGTAAAATGACGGACTGATTTAAATAAATTGTGCTTCCTCTAAATCTGGGATAACGCCAATCATGCTAGTTTTGGGTCAGGGGTACCACTGGTGAAATACAGTTTTACAGGCGGTATTTTTTTACCCTTTTGGTAGTTCTGAATTCACTGGTAGAGCCCTTCCTCTTGCACATTCCAGCAGGGAGTTCCATGTTACCATAGGGTATATCTCCATTTATATGCGAGGTTATCTCCGTCATTCAATACTGTGTAGTTACGCAAAATCATTTGATCTGAAGCTTTCTTTTGGCTAAGACCAACTGTGGTCGGCAGCACACCCATGGGAATGGCGTCGGGAGTACATGGACGAGTGGATAGTTGTGTAGCCTGCATTAGTTGAAGAGTGTGGTTTATTGCCCTTCTTGAGCAGGACTGTGGTTCTTCTTTTCTGCCCAAAAATATGGATGTGGAGCAGCAAGTATTAGAGTCTTTTAAGAAAATTGATTTATTTTAATAGATAAGGATGTTCACTGCTTTATCAGCTGCCGCCTTGAAAAGAAGACAGTGTATGTGAGAGGAAGACACGATGAGAGAAGGTCGAATCTTAGACCAAGATAGAAACTTGATGTGCTGTTTAGTCCCCACGGAGCAAACATTCAAATCTCAGATCATTGGTCAGTGTTGAAGTTCAGATGTGTGCAAAATTGACCAACATCTGGACGCATTCTTTGTATATTAAACATTAACCATGTTCTGATTGGAAAGAGGCACATACATCCATTGTGCGTGAATTTGTGGCTATCGCCATCAGTCAAGTACATTCATTTCACATTATACACATTTTGCCAAGATGCATGTCTATCCCCAACACTAGTTGGTAAACACCATATGGAAGACCTTCATGTGGGTCATAACTATCAGCCCCAAACTTTCACATTTTGCATTGATGTATGTTCCAGCTTATGGATGTAGGAAATTCTATTTACTCCCATCTATCTGGGTGCATTTCCATTCATTACAACCAGGGTTTGGCCAGCTACTGCCTTTAAATGTTGACAATGCCTCACTAATGCCACCCTGTATGTCAACCAAGAGTGTTTTTTTGATTACACTCTCCTTCCAGCCATGCAAGCCCATGCTGGTTTTTGGCAAACTGAGATTCTAAAATGTAAAATATGATGTATGATAGATGAGCATCTTGCCTACCTACAAATGTGCGTGAACCACCCCATGACATATGTCAGAAATCCATGCTTCTGAAACCCTGCAGCAGGAGGAAGTCTTACATTTTTGGGGAGTATCAAAATTGTTGCTTATAAAAAGCATATGGAGCTCATTGATAATGCTATAATGTGGTGCATGCTATGACGTTCTCCCATAATCCTTGGTGTAGACCCTGTGGGCTCGGTGTCCTAATGAAATGCAGATGAAGTTTGGTTAGAACGGTAACCGAGCTGTAATCAATTAGCTGCAACCCATGTCCTCTAGGGGAAACCTAAGCCCTAGCATATATGCTGTAACCTCTGGAACCAATTCAGGCTGGTCCTGATTACAAGTAGGCGTGAATGGTTGCTGATTACGAAAACAAATAGAAAATGTATAGGTTTCCACCCAGGTGTAACACCGAGCGTTCATTCTCTGGTGTTTGACAGCCTGCAATATTTTGGTGTCCCTAGCAACAGCCTGTTTTGAATTACACACTCATTCTTTGAAGCTCTAGTGCTAACATGATTTTCCATTATTCAGACACTGTATCCTTCAGCCATTTGCCTCTATGTGGAACTGAAGGACTCTCCAGTGCTGGTTTATCTTGTTTGAGGGATGAGGAAACTAAATCAATGCAGTGCGTTCGATTACTTTTTTTTTTCCAGTGCACAGAATATCATTTTGTGTACCAAAATTAAGGTTAGATATTAAATGCCAATGTTTTACCAACTTACAAGTTGCTTGATTCAGAAGGAAAAGAGTGTTGGATTGAGACAAGTACTCCTCACTGCTGATTCATTGCAGTAGAGTAGATGCAAGGATTTAAGAACAACCATTAAAAGGAGAAGAGTTGTATTTAAGTGGAAATGAAAATATAATAAGGGGTTGTCCAAACTGTAACATAAGCTATCGTCCTTGTCAGACCCAGGTATTCTGCTTTTCAATAGTCCTAATAACCTTGACTCTCCGGGTATCACCCAGCCCTGAACCGATCTGTAGAGTGTGTGGTAAAGGGAAACAAATCTGGATCTTGCTGTATAACATCCTACCCCAAAAAGTGGTTCAAAGACTGCCAGAAGCACGGGTTTCTACAGCCACAAGGTTTCTCAACCCCCAGTGGACAGCTCCATATTAAAAAAGCATTGGCAAAACCAATAGGTCTCACCTTATTGGCTTTGCCTATGGTTTTTGCTGATGCTGGTCAGCATCGGTAAAAGCAAACATGGGGTATTTCTGCTGCTAACCAGACATGCCATCCATTTAGTTTTCTTAAATGTATCATTTCAAGATGATGGATGTGTTGAGCAGTAAAAACATTTGTTTTTAGAAGGTGCTCGAAAGTGAAGAATGTTTGATGGTGGGAAGCATCGGAGGGGCAAGAGGTATTGAGGAAACAAAGCTGATAACGTGAGGGATTCGTGGTGAACAAGGAGGGTCAGGAGATCAATAGCGAGGGGGTTATTTAAAAAAAAAAAAAGCCTGATGGAATAGGACGGGGTTGAGGAAGCAACGGATGAAGGGGGGGGGCGTGATAATAGAAAAATGGAGAACATGGGGGAAGTGTTTGAAGGGGGCAACGCACTTGGTAGAGAAGGGGAGAGCAAGGAAAACATGCAGGTCCATGGAATGCTAAAAGCATTAAAAACCAGCATTGGCATAGCCAATAGGTCTCGATTTTGGGACCTTATAAGTATTTGGTTATGCAGCACAGTATCCTTGGTGCAACAATATCAACTGTTGCATGACTAAACACTTAAAAGGTTCCAAAGGCGAGACCTATTGGCTATGCGTACCGCAAGCAGGTCAGATCTGTGGGCTGTCATAGCACCGAGGTACCGCAAGCAGAGCAGGTCAGATCTGTGTGCTGTCATAGCGACGCGGTACTGCAAGCAGGTCAGATCTGTGTGCGGTCATAGCGCCGGGGTACCGCAAGCAGGTCAGATCTGTGTCCTGTCGTAGCGCCGAGGTACCGCAAGTAAATCAGATCTATGTGCTGTCATAGCGCTGCGGTACCGGGCTGGGAGAGGTGTTGGCTTCATCCAAGATCACAGGCTGCTAGATGCCGCTCTCAGCCCAAGATCACACTGAGTGTCAGTTGCATAGAAATGAGTATAAAATGGGAGTCACAGACACCAAGATCACACACAGCCAGACACAGATCTCATCCCAAGATCAGACAGAGTGGCAGCTGAATAGAATTGAGTATATTCAGTGGGAGTCAGACACACAAGATCACACACTGCAAAACCAAGATCAAATGTAGTGTGTTAGCTGCACATATACTAAGGTCACACGCTGTGTCAGCTTCACTGATGAATACTGTAAGCTGTACAGATTCCAAGAAACAGAGGTGCAAACACCAAGATCACACAGTGTTAGTGCAAAACTGACGAATATCACACATAGCGTCAGCTACATAGAAAACACAAGGACACTCAAAGTGAGAGTCACAAACGCCAAGATCACCCACTGCTAGACTAAGACCACGTACAGATACCAAGATCACAGATACTGTCAACAGGATAAGATCATAGCGTCAGCTTCACAGAACTCAAGATAAGGCACGGTATAACGCTCATAGATACCACGAACAGACAGCAACAAACACCAAGATCACACAGTGACAGAGCACACTGTTAGAGATTAGACAGGTGGATTCACAGACACCAGGATCACACACAGTGGCAGAGCCTCATATAGTATCTGCTACACCACTGACTAAAATTAGGGTCGCTGTGGGGGCTTGCTGGCGGAGACCCTGCATGTTCTCGGAGCGCTGTGCTGGGCTGGGAAGAGGTGCCGTGTTCATCTAAGATCACACACTGTTAGACTAATATCATAGAGTGTCAGCGCCACAGACACCAAGATCACGCATAGGGTCAGCCGCAGTCAATGGTGCTGCAACAACTTCCAGAATGATGGTGCTGCCATTAATGTAAGCGATTGTGAAAAATCTGTGTTTTTTCTTAAAGGGGGCATCGAAGCGGGTACTCTGTAAATTAATATTTGCCTGACATTCGTGCCAGTATGTCAGTGTTGTTTTTATCAATTATATTTATAAAGAATTTATCAAACGTGGTTACATATGCCTCTGGTTTAACAATGTACACCAAGGACAGGGCAGTGACCTCATGAGAAACGCACTCCAGGGAGTGAAGCTGTCCGCAGTACCAGCAGAAGTAGGGTGGCAGAAGCGGCGCAAGCAGATGCATCTTGCCTTCTACTCTATCGAGTACCCAATCTGAGTTGTAGGTGGAAGGGGAAAGAAAAAATGTTGCGACTGAAAACACACGAGTGAGTTGGCGAGGAGAGAGACGCGTCTAAGTGAAAGTGATACCGCAAGCTCTAGGCCACAAGCAAAAGCGTGTGGTGAGCTTTTTGAAACCCCAAT
Organism: Triturus cristatus; assembly: GCF_964204655.1. Lineage (NCBI taxonomy): Eukaryota > Metazoa > Chordata > Amphibia > Caudata > Salamandridae > Triturus > Triturus cristatus. The sequence goes on along the minus strand of NC_140580.1, from coordinate 588,972,330 downwards.
TACTAAAAGTCTTGCCAGTGCAGCGCATGCGCTGGCTCATGCGAGACCTAAAAAGTAGGTCCCTGATTGTGACCCATGGAAGGGAACAAGTCTTTCAGTCAGAAGGATGGCAAAGAAGCTATGCTCTAGGGGAGAAGAAACCGAAGGAAAGCCATTGAATAAGAATGAAGCAAACGAGAGTGACAAGAACGCCAACAAATGATAATCAGAGGAACTAGCATTGCCTACATAGACAATTTTGTCTATTGTCGACAGACATATTGTCTGTTGACAATAGACAAAGTTGTCTGTAGTCGAGACCTAAAAAGAAAGCTTTAGGAATTTGTGACAGTGCAACGTCACACAATAATGACTTTTAACTTTAGAGAGGAAAATTTGCGACAACTTTAAAAAAAAAAAAGGTAGCAAACGCACCCTCCCTTCAATGGTGCAGAAGACCATAACAGCAGCATGTTTTAAGGCATTCTGGGGCCAAAACAGAGGATCAATGGTGCTAAAATAAAGATTAAAGCTGGAGACCATATAGTTTCTTTGTGTAGGAATAGGTGAGGAGGTCAGATGCATTAGGCTACAACCTACAATTGGAAAAGCAGTTTTAGAATTCTGGCTAAAACCTGCTAATGACTAAAACACTCATTAAACGTGTGACAGTGGGTCCCTTGGCAACCATGTTGAAAGTAGGGCATAATTTACAGCCGAAGGTTTAAACTGTGGATCACACACACAGCTTTGACCACTGAATCATCGGCTTTTGCATGCCGACTCATTGACTCAAATATTTGTATTGTTTGAAAGCTTTGGCTTTCTTGCCAGATTACCAAATGTACACCACCTGGGAGTGGTCCCTTTTTTATTTTAGTTTTAATACGAGGCAGTTTTTGCACTGCCCACCCCTTCAAAAGTAAGTTTTCCACCATTTATATATATTCCACAAGAAAGACCAACCAAGTGGTCCTCCAATTCCATGTGGAAGTATTGATGCATTCTTTAGGTGGAGCCTAGAGGTAGCACTCATGCGCTGCTCTGCGAGGCATGCTGTAATGTTTCTGAGAAGTTAGAAGACACCCACCACATGCCTACCGCTTGTGATTGGTTACTTGGTCCACCTTTCTAAATGCCATAGTTTTGGTTCGTGGATAGAGTACCTTTGTCCCGCCTTATGGCTGTTTTGTTTCCGCCCTGGCGTTTGCCCCTTCTGCATGGATCTTTTCGATACGGGCCATATGTTTTAGTACCCGCACTACTTTTTCTTTTGCCTCGGCTTCTTTAGTGATTTCTTTGCTATGCGGCAATGAGGTATGAATGGCAGGCTCTTAGATAAATGTATGGTGGCAGGTACTTTGTGCAAACGTCTGCTTCGTTGGGGGCCATTTCTTTGCTCACTTGCTTGCTTTGTTCAGGTGTAGTGCCACAAAGGGGAGCTAGGTGGCACTGCAGAGACTCTTCTTGGCCCTGGCAACCTTCCTCAGCTGCGGGCTGTGCGGCGCTTACTTGCTGAGAGGAGAGGCTACCCTCTGGACTATGGGCAACAAAACAAGGTGAGAGGGGCTTTGCGGGTCTCTCCCTCACACGGGTGGCTTTGTCATTTGCCTCAATGTCATTATTTGTGAGTTGAGACCGCTGGTATGCGAGGCCACTCCTCCAAGCACTCTAGGTCGGTTGCAGTGCCAACACACAGCCTCTAAGTGGTGCTTCAGGCACTTCTGGAGGCCCCGGCTGCGTTGCTTCACTCGGGTGCTGCAGAGGCAGACATATAACAGTCAGTGCAGCTGCCTGTGTTGGTGCTGTGTTTGGGGCAGCCGCCAGGTGGCGCTGCAACCTCTGCCCTCCCTTGTGATTGACTCTTGCACGCTGGCTGTGGCAACATCTCATTGCAAGGTTGCTGCAATCTTCACCTGATGGGCGGAGGCACACCACGCCTCACTGACCCAGACACAGTCTCTCCCTCTAGCAGGCGGTCTCTAATGCTGCCAACCCAAACGGATAATGGCCCCCTCACCCACAGGGTGCAGTGTCGGATTATTGCCGGAGGTGGTGCGGCTTCTTCCTCTTACTTTTCGTTATGCTGGGGTGACGATTTTCGTTATGCTGGGGTGACGATGAGCAGCGCCAGGCGGTAGACGCCATGCAGGGCTTGCCACAGGGTTGATACGGGCTCAGTCTTGTCTCGCTTGCTGGCGGGGTCCCGCAATTTGACCACAGGAGCACTTCCCCTTACATGCTGGCACCAAGTTCATGCGGCTGGATGTTTCTTGCCCTGGCTGCATCACTTCTTCATGCACTGCGTTATGCACATCAGGCAAGTGAGGGTGTAGGACCGGCAAGGTTCTATCGGTAGTAGCCGCTTTGCAAGGAGGCATGCAAACGGGCTTCGCTGCGGTTATGTGCGTGCTCTCGCCTTGTTGGGAGTGCGCTGTTCTTCTCACTTCTTGAGATTGATTGCTGGCGTCTCGGGGGCCACGGCAGCCTTACTAGTGCTGCGGGCCACGACTTTCAGGGGGTGTGACGGTTACGATGGATGCAGCAGAGCTGATCCACTCTCTGCTCACCTGTGGGCACTTCAGTTTCGGGATGGCTTCTCGCCTCTAGCAGTGAGGATAGGCAACATGGAGGCGCCTCAAGTGCGGTGCTGGCTGCAACGCTTCTCCGCCTTTTTCACTGCTCTCAGTGGCTATCGTGCTAGGTGCAGGGGTACCCTAGACATGGGCTACCCTTCTCCCCACGAGGAACAGCAGGGTGGCTGCCAGCATACACGCGGGGTCAGACCCGCTCGTCGCCATTGTGTTTTTGTGGGCGCTGGACCCTTATACTATGTAAATTATGGACACAGACATAGTTGGGGTCCTGGTAACTGGCCCAGGGCACGTGCACCCGGCCCCTTGTATTGGCAGGGTCAGCTGACCGGTGACACCTGAAATGGATGGGTGTGGGGTGAGTGTGGAAGCCCACCCTCTGGGAGTGGCTGGTGACACAGTACTTGCTGAACACTAGAGGGAGCCCAGGACTCTACAGGTGCGCGCCTGTTTGTAGCTGTGTGTGTACTTGAGAGTTTAAGACCAGACCCTGCTCACCCAGCCGTGTTATTTAAATCTCACACCGCCACTGGCTGCATCTTCTCAGATTATCTTTTACTGCTGCCCTCTCCTCGGCTTCCTCTTCACAGGGCCACGGCAGTGCACTCAGTGAGATGTTGCATGACGGTGTTAAGCTCTTAGCCCCAGGGAGGCGACTTCCTGGACAATAGTAAAAGCAGCTGATGTGTGACCCTTCAGAACACGGGCGGAGAGTTTAGGAGCCTTCACGCCCCCTCTCAAACGGGGATGCGTTTAATGGCCGCCGGTGTGAGGCCTTGAGCTGTCTGGCGTCGATGGAAATAACGAGGCTTGAAGGGCGATGTGTCGACAACGCTCTTTCCTCGCAGTGGGTTTTCTGTTTTACAAAAAGTGTCCTCCAACACATGCTTTTATCACTTTTTCTTTTTAGCATCCCCGAGCGCCTTTTATTCAAACAAAGAGCTCTCTGAATTGACGACTCTTGGCTCCTGTTCAGATTAAGCTCCAAGGGGGTGGAGAGAAGTACAAAGCTGAACAAGGCCCGTGTCTTCTGTTTATTGTTTGAAGGCCACCTTCGTTCTCGCTAATAGCAGGAAGTACTCACGCTTTTAGTGTTCTTCTAACCTGCTGCCCCGAGGAGACTTTTTTTTTTTAATTAGTTCCCGTATAGAGTTACATTCAAATCTCCCTTTATCTGAACTCAACTCAAAACATCAAGATATGCTGCAGTCTTTGCATTTGCCCCAATGTTCTCATGTGCAGTCAGCTAACACAGGTGTTCCTTGCATGAGACAATGTGGACTGCCAGTGCATATTGTACAAAATTACTTAAATAAAAGTCCAAGAGCCCAAAGTTATTCTTAAACCCCCAACTGAATGCAGCTGTTGCCAAAATTCCAATACTGTCTAGTCTTGACTCAACCTGGTGCCCATTTCTTGCACAGCCCTAAACTTCCTGTCTCTATCACTTTTGTACATTCTTTATATACCTACTTTCTGCTTTTGTCCTAGTCTTTCTTTATCATCCTTTCTCCCTTTTGTGCCTTTCTCTCTCAAGCTCAAGGTTTGATGATGAATAATAAGTCATGCTGCCCAAATATTAGTTCGCTGCCCACCAAATGCAGCCACCGGCACAAATTAAGCACCAAGACTGCCTTTAATTGACTCTTAAGCTGAGTTTACAGAAATAGACTTCATGGATAAAAACACAGCTTTGCATGAGCTTCTGGTCATGTTCACTCCCTCACTTCATTTGTGATTTTATTAGTTAAAATTTCCCCACTGTGTTATTGAAGTAGGCTGGCTGAAGATGGAACTCCAGCTTCAGTTGTAGGGTCATATATTTCGACCTCCTTTGCAAGCACTGTACAAGGGAAGCCATGAAGAAATATTTACAAGTATTTTCATGGGAAAGTTAGGGGATGGACTCTGACCCAAGGCATAAGAAAAGTGGGAAGAGGTGTGGGAAAGCGTATGTTGTGGCTGAAAAATTATTCATCATTATACACCCAGTGAGCAACACGTGCCACGTGTTAATGGTATACATAAAATCAGAAGTAAGGACAGTGGAATACAGAATCTTGAAAATCCACTCTCTCTAATTCTGCCCAAATCACATAAGTCTTAACTTATCATCATTTGCAGGGTGTCACCCACCTTGGAATCCCCTTCACCCCCAAACATGTGAAATACTGCACGTAGTCTTGACTGGGCACACATGCCCTGAAAACCCAGCCGACCTATCAGAAATGGGCCCACCCTCCAATTGAAATCAAAGGCCTCAAACTACAGTTTCTCTCAATCTTTCCTTCCTTTGAGATTCAAAAGGTGGAGTGGTATGAAGCTGGCTGCTGTATCTCAGTGGCGTAGGCGCAGCAACCTGTATGGTGAACTATCTCACCATCCCAGACATTGGAAACCGCGCAAACAATTGAAGGAGAAACACAAACTTTAGCCCACTCGCCACCTAGTCTTTTCTTTATGCAGATTTTGTATGTCAATGTCAAATATTCTTATAAAGCGCACAAATCACCAGAAGGTCTCAAGGCACTAGCAGCAAAAATGACAGTAAAACAGTGATACCCAAAGCGAAAACTTATTGTGAAAAGAGCCAGGTTTTCAGCATTTTGCGAAAACATGTATGATCAGCTATGGATGAGAGATCTGATGGTAGTTTATTCCAAAGCATGGGGGCAAGGTAAGAAAATGACCGGCCACCATTAAGCGAGGATCGAATACGCGTCTGGGCAAGGTATGATTTGGTACTAGACCTTAAGGATCGCCCAGGTACATACCATTGCAGTTTTTTTTGCTAGGTAGCCAGGACCGGTGTCATACATTGTCTTGTGTGTAAGATTTAAGATTTTAAAATGGCCTCTTTGACGCACCGGGAGCCAGTGCAGGGTTTTAAGAATAGGGGCGGAAGGGGATCTGGGGGAAGATTAAGAATAAGTCTGGCTGCGGTATTTTGAAGAATTTGGAGCTTGGAAAGCATATCCTGCTTAAGTGCCATAAACAAAGCGTTACCGTAATCAAGACAGCTAATAACAAGACCCTGAACCAAAGGTTTCCTCGCTTCGATGGGTAGCCACTTAAAAATGTTACGAAGATTACGCAGAATCCCAAAGCAAACGTCTAAGACCTGGTTAATATGAGTTTTCATGGACAAAGAATTGTCGATGGTAATGCCTAGGTTGCGTACTGCTAACTTGGGAGAAGGACAAGTACCTAGCTCCGGAGGCCACCAATCCTGCGCCCAGAATTGCTCAGCTCTTCCAAATAGAATAATCTCAGTCTTGCTGCCATTTAGCTGTAGCTTATTTAGACTCATCCAGCTGTTAATTTGGACCATGCAGCTCTTAAAACGGGATTGTGTGCCAACATAATCAGAGCCACATGTAACAAGCAATTGGGTATCATCGGCATAAGACACAGTCTCAAAGCCATATGATCTAATGATACCCGCTAAAGGTGTTAGATATAGATTAAACAGCATGGGGCTGAGAATAGAGCCCTGAGAGACCCCAACTGTTACTTGGTAACTGCACGAGACCATTTCCTCTACATGAACAGTGGTAGATCGGTCAGCCAAGTAATTGTCAAACCAGTCCAATGCCTTCCCTCTGATACCCACCTCCCACAGTCGATGTTTCAAAATACTGTGGGAGATGGTATCAAAAGCAGCAGACCGATCCAAGAGGACCAGAATTGCTGATTCTCTTTTTTCCAGAGTGAGCCTGATGTTATCCACTATCTCAACAACCGCGGTCTCCATACTGTGAGCAGCCCGGAAACCTGATTGTGAGGAATCAAGGAAGTTGTGGTTCTCTAGATGGACAGTAAGGCGTTTATTAACTAGGTGCTCCAGTACCTTCCCAAAATAAGGTAGCAATGAAATGGGACGGTAATTTACTGGTAAATTGGGATCAGCCGAAGGTTTTTTAAGGATTGGCTTAACCTGAGCATGTTTCCACCTATTCGGAACCTTGGCTTGCTCTAGTGACATATTAAAAATAACAGTTAAGACATTCGCGAACAGAGTCATAATCTTCGTACAAGATCGAGGAGGAAAAGGGTCAGCTGGAGAACCAGATTTAATCTTAGTTAAACCTTCCACTACTTCAGTAGTGGTTATGGGTTCAAACTCCATTAACAGGGGAACGTCATTTCTTTCCAGCAGAGGAGGTGTCTTAGTCATATTACTGGTGGGGTAGTTAAGGTCTCTATCCTGGTGAGGAAAAGAGGCATAGATGGTTTTAATTTTCTTATCAAAGAAGGAAGAGACAGAATCAACCCACTCTTGAGTAGGGGAAAAAGAGGACTGCTCAACCCGGGGGGAAGTAAATTCTTTCAATATTTTATAAAGTTCTTTACTCGAGTGTGCGGTGTTGTTTATACGCTGGGTCAAATAGATCTTTTTAGTTAGTTTGATGTTTTTTATATAATTTAAATGACAGTGCCTGTAATTCCTACGATCTTCGTCAGTTTTGGTTTTCCTCCACTGGCGTTCAGCAGCTCTGCTTATTTGTTTATCAATTCTTAATGCTGCTGTAAACCAAGGTGAAGCATTATTTTTTACTTGAACCTTGGAAAAAGGGCCGACTTTATCCAAAGCCGATATAATGGCAGTTTCTAGAATGCTAGCAGCCTGTTCCACAGTATCCGTTTGACATAACTGCGGGGGTTCAAAATGTGCTAAAAAACCGTCAGGAGTTACCTTACGCCAAGGCCGAATCAGAATACTTCTATTTGGTCCAAGTTTCCTATGTGTGCTTGTAGGCACACCAAATTTTTAAATAAAGTGGTCAGTCCATAGTACTGGACAGGGAGGTTCAATAGTCAGTTTGAGAGAGTTCGTAAAAATTAGGTCCAGCATATGTCCGGCTAGATGCGTTGGGCCGACTACCCTCTGTGTCAAACCTAGCGTGTTCATTGCCCCAATTAAGCGGCCGGAGTCAGTATCCAGTAATAACTCCGCATGATAATTAAAATCACAGATTAAAATAGTTATCTGTAGCTAATATGTAAGACACAATTGCTTCCAACAAATGGTTGACAAAATACGTTTTTGGTCCTGGAGGTCTAGAGACTAGAGCTCCGCTCCAGGTTTCCGAGTCAGGAATGACTATATTAAAAATCAATATCTCCAGCATCGTAGATGTGAGAGACTCTAATACTCTAATCTCAGAGGGGGCCTTAGTGGCAACTGCGATACCTCCTCCTCTACCCATTTCTCTATCTAATCTTGTTAGATGATACTGAAGGGGGAAAGCTATTGTGACACTGGATGAAGCTAGCTAGGCTATGAAGCCAGGTCTCCGTTATGAAACCGATATCGGGTTTTTCCGCCTCCAAAAGGCTCCAAAGTTCGAGGGCATGCTTAGGTATAGACCTAGCAATGAGATATAACGCCAGGAGGGGTTTAGGAACTGCATTTATATCCATAGCACAGATGTCTGCTATATCGTGCGTTCGTACAATTATCTCTTTACTATTATGAGAGGTGAGCTGATGATTACTAAAAGACTCGATCGTTCTGTAAGACTTTCCATGTATATTTAAACTCAGGGGGTTCAGAGATCGCAACTCCTCACTAGAGTAGCACAACATGACAATAAAATGAGCTTACCATTGAGTGTAATGTAAATCAAACAGAGGTCTTGGCGTTTGTCGGCGGTCTGGCGCGGACGTGCGCAGACGGGCTTGCCTTTGGCGCGCCACTGCGCGCGTCCTCGCCCTGATCAGCGTTAAATAGGAAGAGTGGGCGGGCCAACTACTAAAACGCTGACCAGCTGAAAATGTGCCGCTCGATATTCAAATACCAGGGAAATGAGCCTCGAGTCCCTCCGCTTAATCGGCACAAGCCGTGACGGAACGGGGACAGGCCGGTCGGGGGGTGCAGGCTCACGGACAAATAGCAGTGCAAACAGGTAAGGATTTAAAAGTTAAAAATACAAACAAATAATTTCACATTTAAAATTTCCACATTAATAACGCTCAGGGCATAAGCCTTCACGCTAACAGCAGCCAGTCACTGGCCGTAGAACTGACTCTTCGCTGTATGCAATAAAAACAGAAAACACACAGGATCAGAGGAGTAGGCATGAGGGTTATAGTTGATTATTTTATGATTTTTTTCACTGTATTCTTCTACTTGTGAATGTATACTATGCAAGGAACCCTAAGAATAGTGACATATTGATGTCCCTCACATTAGCAGCATCATGAAAACGTTGTGCATGCTGTGATGGCATCCTCTGCAAACTTACCTGACACCACCTTCCTGTATCTAGACGCAAAGACCACATAAGGTCTAATGAGCAGCTTTAGGACTATAGTCTGAGCACTGGCTCTCGCGTCACCAGCAACGAGACCTGAATCTAGCTTGGAGGGTCTGCCCAAGGTCTCAGAACCTACTTTAAGACTGGAGTCCCGACACGATCTCCCGGTTCATGTATCAAGGGATGTAACTTGAAGAATTCCAATATAACAAAGAAATACATGCACCACAACTGACACCACAAATGTATTGCAAGGAAGACCTTCTCCTGTGGAGCACATATCTATGTTTATGAGGTAAGAAAAAAAGCCCATCTGGTTGTTCAAATGCAGTTGACCAATAAATACAATTCCTTTTCAGGAGCAGGAACAGTCTCCGTAGGGACAGCATACTACTCCATCATTGTATTAAAATTTAGTGACCACACATAATCAAAACTGATCTTCTTATTTGAGGTAAATTTCAACAGTGATCACCTATTGCCAAAATTATGCGGAGCACATTTTCTTGTTATGAGACTCCGGATATTATAGGGAGAGAGGGGATTTATCTCAAGGATGGTAGCAGAATAACGCCTAGCAGCGTTTAATCTAAAATGGGACAGTTCAGGAAAAAAATGTTTACAATGGTAAAAATGCTAAATTCTCCATAGAGATTCAATAAATCACATAATATGACCTCCTCATTTGAGAATTTAGTGACTTTCACTGTCTGAATTGTGTTAGAATAACAAATCATCTGATAGCACTCAATGAAGGTCAATCCATGGTAAACATCTGAGCTGTAGATTTAAAACATTACACACTGGACGTCCCTCCTTGCTCTATGACCCACGCTTGTAAAAAATGTTTTCAATAAGGTTACATGTGCTCATTTTGTGGCACTGTATACCAGGGTCTTCAAGCTAAAACTCTACGATTTATTACCTGTGCAATTTGTCGCAGATGAACACTGAAGAAAGATTGTTCACTAACACAGTACTGCACTATAGTATTCTTACTCAAACATTTTGCATTTATAAAGAGTAATAGTTTTTATTTACATTATCAATTTATGATGCTGTTTTTTAATCGTGCCTGAATATTTTAGCACAAGTAAAACCATAATCCAGGGTTCAGTGCATGGAATTGAATGTCTGTCTTTAATACAGAAATCAGAATTAATGCAGAAATATTTTTTTCATTTTTGAGATTTGGGAGCTTTTTCGCACCACACTGGTTAATTTTTATTTCCCTCAAGTTATTCTATTAATGTGTCCAAGTCGTGTGAAAGGTGCTCTTTTGTGATGTTTGTAGGCCTTCTCGTTCTCTGTAGAGTCTGAAGTAGTGCCATGTAAATGCTGGCTCTTTTGGATAAGGCACTAAATTCTACGCGAACTAAGAACACACTGTTGGGTGATTTCCAAGAATTCTTTTATGCCCACACACTTTTTATGTGTCAGCAATTGTAAAACAAGAAAACCACATATTTCTGTCATGTAATTTTCTTTGACCTTAAACTGTGTTCTGCCTTGTAATTTAAGTTTGATTTTAATGTTTGATTCTTAGATCCAGTTCAAAATCAGTACCCCTAAAACATCAATTACAAAGTTAAGAGTTAAGAACATTGGCTTCTGTTAACTCTTTTGTAGCTGTTCTACTGAAACCATAAACATGTAACATATTGATAGGCATCCCTTTCTTACCTTATATCCAAATCTGAACAGTTTGAGGCGAACTGTGCTTGCAGCCATGGGCTGTCCCTCTGAGCACACTCGGGGTCTACCCTTGTGTGTGGCTTAAGATACAGTTTTATCAAATCAATCCACAATGCTTCAGCCAGAATGATTCATAATGTGCTTCATACAGTGGTATAAAATATCCATACAAATCGAGGCTGATCGTATGCTGGCCTGTTATTCTTATCATGCCAGCCTTCTGTGTTATTGGACATAAACAGGACGGGAGCACACTGCCCCGCCATCCCAGAACCCAGTTCACTCAGATGCATTCTGGTAAATGCTGTGCATGGCAATACTTAATTCCCTTCAGCAATCTTTCGTTTTTACCATGGGTGGTGCAGCCAGTGCGGATTATCTCCAGACATTTGTGTTATTGGCCCTGTTTTTATCTTATGATAGGTGGTTGGTGTCTTTTCCACAATGACGTGATAGAGCGTGGTTGCTTTAGAAGCAGTTCTGAATTTCGATAGTACTGGGCGAAATAACATTTTATTTATTAAAGATTTCTAGAAAAGAATGCTTTAAAATGTAGGTCATAAATAAATAATAATGAAATAAAATTAATGGAAATTGTCATTTTTACTGAAAGGGGTGAGCAACCAGTGGGCCATCAAGCTGCTCCCTTTCATTGTCAAAAGGTGGCTTTGGTCTTCTCAGCTACTTGGCCGTCCATGTGTGGTGGGGACATAGAATGGGAGGAGAGAAGTCTATTAAGGAATACTTCACCATTCCCAAGCCTCCAGGGAATCATTGAAGGAGGGCCAATGGCAAGGAATGTCTCCGCAACTGCAGCTGCGGTGGAAAAGTAGGGAAGAAAATCTAGCACTCAACACCATGTAAAATGCACAAGAGACATAAACCTGAGCTGACAAGCTGGAAGAATAGCCCAAGCACAATAACAAACACCAACATATGCAAACAAATACACGAAAACAACAAAACGTGTAAAAAACACAATCAATGAATTTTTTTTTTTTTTAAAGAATTGTTATTTTAAGAACATCCATTGCTAACTAACTAACAATTGCACATTTACAATAAATATTTTCAGAAATGTAATTTCGGGAATCTTTACATATAGCACCTATTCTATAGACATAGAAATAAACTGGAAACAACCCCCCCCCCCCAAAAAAAATGCAAATAATCTCATTCTTTGATTACAAAAGAACACTCAAGTGGTTATGTGTAACACAATCAACACTTCACACATCACATTAGTTGCTGGAGTTCCTACTCATGGTTGGACATACAAGTACCTGCCCTTTTCTATCTAATGTTTACTTTGCAAACATGGGTGAGAGACTGTGCTCAGTAAAAACAATTCTTGTAGGCCGTGCTCCAGGACAGTGCACCAACTTGAACACTGATATGAGCTAAGGGTGAAAACCCCTCATGAGAAAAGGAGCAGAAATAGAACAAGGGAGACGTAAAAGGAACATGAGATGAAACCCTTGATGCAGTAACCAGGATACCACCGGTCTACAGAGAGATGCTGCTTCACGTCAACATAGGTAACGAAAGATGACACAGCAGTAAACAGCAGTGGTTAAGAAAAGACAACCACCACAGGAAACAGAAGGGATATAAACACAAGCAGGAGACGCAAACCGGTAAGAAGACAGGGTTAGACCCATGAGAGGCAATGGAGGCCTCAAGAGCCGCTGTAAGGATCAGCAAAGAATATTCACAGCACAGAGGAAGTTTCCAAAGCTAGAGGGGCCTGGGCCAGATTTAGAACAACATTTTGTGCTCACAAAGCGTGTGCATTTTACTTTGGGATTGCAAAGTATTAATTATCATTTTACAGATGTGTATTGCAATTTGCAAAGGGAAGGCTTGAAAACGGGGTGTTCAACCTGCTTACCTAAGTCCAAGTACTTTCTCGATACTGTAGTAGTACAATATTTTTCTACTCAATATTTTGACATGTAGGCTTTTTATGACTCCATTTGTGGCACCTTACTCTGTGACAGTGGAGGCGCTCAGCATGGGAGAGAGCAGACCTCATCCATTGCTGCTTGCTTCACCACATGCCCTTTCACAATGTACCACTTGTTGTGGCATTGTGACACCTTATAGAGAGAAAGTTAGTAATGCTGGCCCGTGGCCTAATTTGTACCAGTGGTTTCAGGTGGACAGTGGCCCTCATATTTGGGTTTAAAAATAGTTTTTAATCATCAGAGTTTGACCCACAGCTCGAAAAGGAATTGAGAAAGGGGAGCAAAGAGGAGAAGAAAAAAGGAAAGTCAAATACTCACATTGAGAGAAAGTAGGTGGTAAACTGCAAGTGTTTTGCGGCAGCAAATGCGGTCGCAAAAGAATTGTGCATGCCATGGTGACTCGCTAGTAGGAAGGGACGCTCCTTCCTAATAGCGGGAGTCGTAAATGTTATTTTGCGAGTCAGTGTCTCGCAAAATAGCATTTGTACATGCCATTACCCTTTTTTGCAGTCGCAAACGGGAGGATCTCCCGTTTGCAGCCACAAAAATGGTCGTGCATTTGGCCCAAAGTGCAGTGTGGTAGAAGAGAGAGGCGTAAGGTGGAAATAACATTAGGCAGCTTTGGTTTTTAGCAACCCTGGCATTCAGCAACACCAGTGGTGAGCTATAAACCCTTTGTCCCTGCACTTATATATAGATTTTTTTGTGTGTAAATTAAGCACTGATGTGGACACTCTGTGCATTGTAGACCTCAATCGCTATGTTCACGGCTTTGAGTAATGAAGACAGTCGCGGCTCGCATGATTCGCGGGTGGGGGGGGCTGGTCGCGCGGGTGTTCGCGTGGGGGGGACGAATTTAATAAAATAAAACTTACCTTACTGGGTCCAGTGCCGCCTCGCTCCTGGCCAGGTCCTGCTTCTGGAAATAGGAAGAAGGCAGACTCCCTCCCCTCAGCCAATCACAATGCTGCAATGGCAGTGTTGTGATTGGTGCGGACAGCGCCCAGCCGGGCACCTGTAGGGAGGCCATTTTCTCTGCAGCCTACTTAGAGAAAATGTAGTGTGTGCATGACTGGTTTGGTCGGCCCCAGAGGTCCGACCAGTCAGGGTACTCAGAGTGGTGCAAGCCACTCTTCCCCGACCCAATACCAGGCATACCCTTCCGCTTTTCCCCAACCAGGCATACCCTGCCTTCTGCTTTCTCGCAGCCCGAGAAGCAGAAAATAAAATGGTATTTAAAATACTATTTTATGTTTCTGCTTCTCGATCTGCGAGAAAGCAGTGGGGTGACGCTCCTCCGCCCACATGGAGGAGCCACCCCTGAATGAAGAGCAGGCCAATTCCCACCCTATTGATACGAGTTTGGCACCCCGCGGCGCACAGCCCCTTTGCGCAGTGATAGCAAGTGCTTCAGTGCGCTAGGGGTGAATCTGCTTGTAGTGAATCCATTCCACCTAAGTCCTCTAACTGAACTCCACAAAATGGCAGCTCTCTACAGGTCATCTTTGGAAAATAATCCCTGGTCTCTCCTGGACATGTGCACGCCAGGCGCCTGGTGTGTAGTAGAGTTGTTTTTACCACATTGTAAAGCTGTGCACTTGTGGGTTGCGGTGTCACAGGTGTAAGCATGCCAGTAGAAATACAAGGAAGACTGAGGACCCACAGTTACAGAGATGAGCCCGCGGGGATGCTCCGGAGCATGGAAACGGACAGCAGGGATTTGTTTTTAATGGAAGGACAAACCTTACCACAAAGATTTATTCTAACCTTTACCTTACCTGATACATTCCAACGTGCCGCCGGTAGATCCCTAGGTAGCCGCATTGAATCGCACTCCTTGGGGTCCAAAACTAATGGCTAGCTTTAATTATTGTAATGCAAACCTTTTATTTTCCTGTGAAAACTACTCGGTGGGGTGGGAGGGAGCGTTACAGTAAAAGCGATCCCCGTCTGCACTGTTGCTGTAGTGAGAGGACGGGTACCCGCAGCTAGCTCACTGACGCGAGTGGCTGAACGCCTCTGGCGCTGAGAGCGATGCTGTGTAGGCATCAACGCCAGGTCGATTGGCTTCGGATGTGACTGAAAATATTGGCTCTGGCGTATTTTCTTAAGAACGATGCTTGGCCGGGAGTATTTCTAAGCAAATAGTAAGCGTAGTGTTCAGGATGTAATAATCGCACGTGGGAGAGCTTCGGCAGCGGCCGGAAGACGTGGGCATTGCGCGTGTTTCCATGTTACCTCACAGGGCCTGGGTGTGAGGCAGGCAGATTCTACAGCTCCTCAGAAACCAAAACCTTCCCCCTTGGTCCCTCAGCAAGTTGCAGTTACATTCCAACCTTTTGTGAAATGCATTAATGGATGTCCGAATATTGTGGAGAATGCATTGGGACCTTAAAAAAAAATTCCCTTGTTTTACACTGCCATCTAGCTGCATTATTTGTGTGTTTAAACGTTTTTGTCAAAACCTATATAAAGGAAAACATAGTGAATAATGCTTGCAACATTACTTCAAGGTGTTATATAGCGGTATACAATTTTTTTGGAGAACAACGTTACAGTACATGAAATATGGCCTTACAGGCAGTTTTAACAATAGTAGGGGGTGGCTTCGGACATACTAAAGGTAGCGAGGACGTAGCAATGAGTATGAATGGCCCATGCACAAGAACCAAGTAGACACGAGCGTACACTAGTTGGTTGGCGAATGAAATGCCGAGTGTGCAAGAAAGGGAGAGGGAGGGCGGGAGTAAGGGGAGAAGGGAGGGGAGGTAAGGAGGGGGTATGGTCCCCTGGTGTGTAGTGGGTACCAGTGGGGTTTGGTGAAAGTAGGTCTGCAAGGCATAAGACGCGTTTAGAGCAATTACATAAGCAACCATAGAAAGTACATACAGGGCATTACTGGGACGTATTTACTCACGTACAGGCAACAGTGTGGTATTTTCAATTTTGCCAGATATATTTCAGATACGACAACTGCATGAGTTATTTACCTCCTGACGCAGTGGGACAGTCTTCAGATTGTGGTATGGGGATTTCAGGATTAGAACGCAACCAGGCCTCTCGGGGTCTATGGAACTCTCTACACCCCTAGCTCCAAAAAGTGGAACCCCCATATCTCTCATATACCTGGGCTAAAATCACATTCCTTCCTTTTGGGCTGGCTGTACAGAGCTACTGTATATATAGAGAAAAGAGTATCACGGAAAAAATACATACAATTGTTCATAGAAAGAGCACATTTAATTACCCCTTCAAAAATATCAAATAATCAAAATAGAATACATCTTGCATCATTTACAGTATATCACAAGGAAACAGGCGTTTATACAAAGAAAGATACAAACACATATATCACATACCATCAGTTCAATATATAACAAACAACAATTAACCCAAACACAAACATTTTTTATCAGTGTCCCCTTTCAAAGTATCAGGCGGACCACTCGGAGGTAGTCAAACTAAACAGTGGGGAACACAAGAAATGAGGGCAAATATGACCCAAACTTCGTTCCAGGTGTCCCAGCGACAGTCTGTGAATCACTGAAACTCAAGTGACTCCTCCATCCAATATCTGTCGACGTGACCACGTTTCAGCCAAAGTAAACTTCAGGCCTCTTCAGGACAGGGGTTAAATGGCAACTAAAACAATAATAACAATAAAGGGGAGGGGGGACCACCATTAAAGAATATACAAGAATCTAAGACTAGGGGTGATGACCAAACCGTGCGCACAAGTCCAATTGCCCACAAAGAGACCAAATACACCCTACGTGCCAAAGTGATTTTATAAAGAAAAAGAGGGAAATAAATATGAGCTACTGGTCATTAACGCTTACAGCCAGCCCAACTGGTCATTAGCGCTTCTGAAGTATTTGGTTATACATTGTGTCCTGGTGAAATGTTCTTATATTTTGTTTTATGACTATCAAAAGTGAGTAGCACAGTAGACTTTGTTTTTTATTTTCAATTTCCAGGGGAGGAATGGAAAGTAAAGGTAACATTAGGCAACTTCGAATAAAAAAGTTGATAAAATCCTTCAAGAAATGTTGCCTAATCTCTTGTGCGTTCTTGTTAATGTGATGGGGGGGGGGGGTTACACCAACAATTCTGTGCTACAGATTGTGAGTTCCTCTGAATTTGTGGAAAAACCCTTTAAACAAAAGAACAAAATGGAGAGTTTGAAGAGAGGAGAGCTATGAGGGGCGGTCTGCTACATTTATATAAATCTCAATGTATGCTTTTGCTATTTTGAGTTGTTCTTGGGTACACCATGCGTGCAATAGCTATTTTCTGTTAGTTCTCAATTAATATTGGTAATAGGCATGATTTACAAAAAAACTTTAAATCAAAGGGCATACTTAAGTCTGTACCTGTTTCACATTAACTTTTGTGTTGGAATTCAGAACAACAAAACGAATGATTTCCGAGAACCTATGTAGGTTTGCAGATGTGAATCTTTACTCACAACCTTTTGCCTGGCACTCTGTCATCGTACAATTCACCATGTTTAGGGTTAGGCAGAACGGGTATCGCATCTGAATGTTCTCTCTTTTCTCCACTAGTTGCTGCTGCAACCCATTGATTGTTTGGGGGCCGAAGGGGGAGGTTAGTTCCCTTTCCCACTTGGTAAACACACTTGCCAACATTTTGTTGTAAATTTTCGAGTGTGTCCAGGGTGGACACTATCTGCAAAACCTTAGTTTACCCTTCCAGATTTGTGTGAGTTCTAAATGCTTTGATGGCCCCTGTCCCCTTGTTTCCGGCCCTTTTCCTCCCCCTTTGCCCTCTCCTCGGTTGTTCTAGCTCATACTAAAAAAATACTTTTCAAAGTAAGTGAGTGATTCCGGTTTGTACGAAGGTTTAGAAGTGAGTGATCACAGAATCAAGTACAAAGCACTTGTTGGCCATTTCTTAACTATGAGACAAGTGCTGCCAGAGAATTATACATTGGTTTTGATGCTCGCATGGGCCACTGCAAAAAGTGGCACACCAAATGCAAATCAGCTCGCCCTTAATCGCCAAGAGGATGCCACGCAAGCTGCCAGGTGACACACTGCTTGCACTGGGAAACACAAAAGCCCACACATTCCTCTTCCTAGAGAGCATTATATTTGTTGCAGCTGGGCAGTTTTTCATAATTGGACTTTGACCCAAAGCAAGAGGAAGAATGGCAGAAAAGGGAGATAGAAGAAGGAATACAAAAAGTGCAAAACAATGACAAAGGGAGGAAAACAGAAATGAAGAAGACATTTCAAGTGTTAGATAGAGCTGGCAGGTGTAGGGTGGTGAAAGAAAGAGATATGATGAGGTGGATTTAAGTCTATGCAGCCTTGTTATTCAGCATCACAGACTGTGAGATCCTACAAAAGCTTTGCAACCCTGCATTTTTTTTTAATTTACTTAAAAAAAGTTAAGCACTGAAACTGTGTGATTGTGGAATTGTTCTCTTTAAGCATCATTATTCTCCTGGCTTAAGTTATCTGGATTCATTGGTTCTTTTTTTGATTGGGTTTCCAGTCAAACAGGTATAAACATTGCATACATATATTTTAAATCTAAGAATGGATTTGTGTATTGGTTAAAGGGGAACATTGTAAGCCTTTGCTTCATCTTTGGGTTCTTCCAAGTACTCGGACTGCCGTGAAATGCTGGTGTTGGGTTCTAAAGTCTAATGTGGGGCTTGTTTTAACTCACAGATAAAATGCTCTCCAATATAATAAACAAAATAAGTGTTAAAAGGGACATCTATAAAGCATGTTCCATGCAGTGAAGAAACGGAGTGCTGTACAATAATGGTCGGAGGTGGGAGACGATACAAGATCGTGTACATGAATTTGCTGATTTACACATTTGAGTTGCTCAATTACATCTCGCATAGTTTTAACTGCATTACATCCCACAACTATTTACATTGAGAACACAGGGAGGTTAAGTGATTTGCCCACAGTTGAACGATTTTGCCTCAAGTACTGCATCCTTGAATAGGACCCATGCCCCAGTTTGGCCACCTAGCCACTGGAACATACTTGGGCTAGTGACTAAAAGCTGATAGAAGCGAAGAATACTGAGTCCCAATGAGCTAGCTCATATCGCGAGAATCCCAAGCAGTGTCCAACAGAAGCTTGCGCTTGGTCCACACTGATCAACTCTAAGAATGTTAAGACTATTTGAATGTCATATACAAGTTCAAAAGTTATTTTTTGTAAATAATAAATTAAAGTTAGTTAAGAATGAAAAAACTAATGCATGAGGCAGCATGTAAATAAAATGTGTACCATTAGGAAACTTTCATTGTAGATTTCAGCCATGACACCTCATAACTAAAGATAGCAAAGGAGACATGCATCATTTTTAGCCATATACTTGGTTTGGATGCTTGTATGTTTCCCCATAATTCAGACCGAAAAAAACGTTGACAGTAATTAAAATGATGTCATGAGAAAGGAGCAGGCACTTGATTTACGGCTAGGCTTATATAGAGAATATGCTTTAAGGAAGTGAGAAGTGTAAGCGGTTAGTTGAAGGAGAGGTCTTCAGTGAGTGATAGTAGCTTTACCTGCTTTACGAATAGTCATATAAATAAACTGAAGAAAAAATGATGCAGAAACTGAAAATCTGCAAATTTCCATGTCCATTTTCTCTTGCACATGTGTGTATGTATATGTGTGTATGTATATATTATCTACTGGCCGTCGCCAGTAGATAGTTATAGTTAGGACCGTGTTTCCATAGGAAATCTCAAAATTCTATTTTGAATAACTTTGGCGCCGGTTGATGAATCTTCGCAAAATTTTCAAAACTAATGGGGCGCTCCGCTCAGCTCCTACCCTGAAAGTCTCGGGGTGATTCGTCAAGCGGGGGCCGAGAAAAAAGGGGGGGCCCAAAACGCGTTTTCCCCATGCATTTTTCCATAGGACCTTTAGTCGAAGGTACAGCCCGAACGGCTGAACAGAATTACTTGAAATTTGGCAGAGAGGTAGTCCTCAGGTCAGGGAAGTGCCTTTTGCATACATGGAGTCAATCTGTTCAGTAGTTCCTGAGAAAATTGCATTTAAAAACACATACATATCTATAGCCGCGCACCGTGCGCGCATCCTAACGTGCGCAAGCGTAATTCTGATTGGTTCTTACATGTCAGTCAACGTTCGAATCGGTCAAAATTAGGAAGTGTCGGCCGCCATTTTGTTTGTTTTCAGTGCGAGAGTGGAAAAGGAAGGTGGTGAACGTGAAAAGGGGGCAGGGTAGAGAGTTCCTGACCCCCTAGCCTTGGTCAGGGGGTCCCTGAAGGACCCCGAAGGCAGAAAAAAACATTTAATTTAACAAAAATCGCAGGGGTGCGCGCACCGTGCGCGCACGGTGAAAAACCATAAAAAAAATAATAAGACATACATAACTTAGCGTTTAAAAAACCATACAAATTCACTGAAAAAACCATAGGTTTCACAAACGTTATAGTTAGGAATTAGCATTTAAAAAACCTTGCAAATTCACATAAAAAAACCATAGGTTTCACACATGTTATAGTTAGGTGGATATTTCACTCGTAAAAAACCAATGAAATTCCCCCGTTACAGTTAGTTGAGATAACTATAACTCGCGCGACCGCCACTCTATCACAAGGATGATGTCATCAGTGATGTCATGAGTGATGCCACTGACCATGTCATGAGTGATATAATATGTGACGTCATGAGCAGAGGATTGCGGGCGCGCGAGTTATAGTTATCTCAACTAACTAAAACGGGGGAATTTCATTGGTTTTTTACGAGTGAAATATCCACCTAACTATAACATGTGTGAAACCTATGGTTTTTTAAGTGAATTATATATATATATAGCTTTTTTAAAACCCACCCTCTTCAAATCCCTAGCAGATCACCCCATGAGTGATGGCCGCTATCCGTCTCGCGAAAGATGAAGCTGTTCAACATTTGCAAAATGGGAATCTCAGTGCAGTTTGCACGGTCAACGGGCAAGCGGCCCACGGTCTCTATTTGGTGCTTTTCCATGAGGTACTGATCACGGGATACTGCAACCATTTGTCCCTCTGTTACTATTTTTGTGCCACTGCGACGCAGGAGCGGTCTGGCTGCAGTCCAAGTTGGCGGTCTGTCACCAGTCCTGCTGCGCCTCATTAGGTGTTAGAGATACCAGTTGTTTCAGGGAAGAGGAGAGCAGAGGTAAGATTAGTTGAACATTTCAAATCATTAGTAAAAGTAATTTCCTTTTAAGTATGAAGCTTACTCGACAAGCAGCTGGTGAAGATGGCGTCCTGGTTAGACAGCTGCACTCCTCTGTCAAGTACTCTAGATTAGACCATCTGTTGAAGCACACATTCCTGGTTGTATTAAAATCAGAATTCTACCATTGTTGTCTTAGCGAGAAATTGATCCCACAGTACCACTTATGTTCCAACCATATAAACGACAAAAACAATTTCCTCTTCAGAGTTGTAGTGATGCCGTTGCTACATAACCTACCCACAGCTATCTTGTTATTCAAGGCTAATAACTCCAAAACTCCAAAATAATTCTTTATAGCTAAACGCTAAAACATATATCGAAGCCG
The DNA here is from genome assembly GCF_964204655.1 of Triturus cristatus. Lineage (NCBI taxonomy): Eukaryota > Metazoa > Chordata > Amphibia > Caudata > Salamandridae > Triturus > Triturus cristatus. Next base: position 588,951,264 of record NC_140580.1, on the reverse strand, counting down.
TCTGCATATTAATTATATGCCTCCATTTGAGGTGTATTCTGAGAGCAGTAAATTAGTTAGACATGAAATAAAATTATCATTCAATATGAATGAGCTGCAAGGCAACCCATAATAAAATAGAGGGTTATTCAAAATGGAAGAACCGAGCCCTCTCAGAGAGGAGGTTGCATGCTTTTCCAAACATTGAATAAAAGGTTAACTAATCCATCAACATGGATATAAAAAATATATACTACCGCCATTGCTTACTTTTGTGGTGTTTGTTCAAACGTGTCTCTAGCTCATCGACTTGCAACTTTTATGAAGGAGACCTTTGTTATAACTCCTTGAGTTACCTAGAAGATTTTGGCATTAGAATTATGCTATCTGGAACCTTCCTCCTTATTTTACCAGCCCAGTTTGGGACAACATTGGTCAAATATGCAGAGCTGATTTTGTCACCCTCAAGGCTGTTATAGAGCAGTGCTGTAATAAATGATATAAGAACACCAAGCACAAAAAGTAAAATATATGGGGGTCAGTCTTGGAGGGCACAGAACATTTTGATAACCATGTGTAAACTTCACTGGCTCCCATTGTCACTTCCAAAAACAGCTGTATTATTTACAAAGCCGACATGACCAACACCTCTACCTATATGGCTGACAGACATACCCTCTACCATGAATCTTGACACACCGCAGCCAAAATCAGACGCGAGACAAACAAGTAAGTAAGTAAGTAATAGCTCATAAAGTGCACAATTGCCGAGGCGTCTTGGCGCTGAGGGAGGCAAGAAAGTACAGAAGTCAGGAAGAGCTAGATCACTGTTTGCGCGGGAAGAGCCAGGTTTTAATATGGCTCGTTTTTTATGCCAAGTCCGCTGTAGTCCAAGGTCTATATGTTTAGTTGCTGTGGTAAGGTGGCACACTGCACAAGACCCACAGGGGAAGTGACCCTCACCCGGAGGAAGTTCCCAGAGGGTAGGTTGTTTGGTATGTTGAGATCATGGGCCAGTGTGCACCAGCAGGTCCCTCATGTTCTGGATGCGTTTAAATGCAAACAAAGGAGTAGGTTCAGGGGTAAAGTTGCCTGTCTGTAGTATGACCCAATGTTTCTTAATGACCTTTTGTACTTTATTGGAGCTAGGGGTGAAAGTAGTGACACATGTTAGAGTATCTGTCGGTGTCTTAACCCTACTCTCCAAGAGGCTCTACCTGTGAATGTTTTGAGCCCTTTTATACGCTTGGCGTATCACCTTTTGTGGGTAATGGCATTAAACTAGGTTAGATGTCAGGGTAGTTGCCTGTTTCTCACATTCTGCCACGGTATTGCTGTTCCTTTTGAGACAGAGGGACTGTCCTACCGGGAGGTTGTCCCTGAGGGCCTTAGGGTGGTGTCTTTTGTAAAGCAGGAGACTGTTTCTGTCAGTGGGTTTCCTGTAGTTGGTAGTAAGTATTTCCCCATTCTGGATGGCGATCGATAGGTGAAGAAGGGGGATGCTGCTATCTGACTGGGTGCTGTTAAATTTCAGAAATGAGTCCAAGGTGTTGACCTCACTCTCATAAAAAGCTGCAAACCTTTCTGTGTCACCACTCCAAAAGACAGGATGTCGTCAATATAGCGAAGCCACACTAGCAAGGTTTCTTGGAATGGGTTGCTGTCAGGTAAGATGAATTTACTCTGAAACTGGCCATATAAATGCAAGCCAAACTGGGAGCAAAGGTGGTTCCCATGCTGGTTCCTTATACCTGCTGGTAGAGTTGATTATGGAAAGAGAAGAAATTCTCTTTCAGAGCCATGGCTGCACAATCTATGATGAAAGTGATCGGGGTTTTGAAAGGCCATGTGTCTGTTTCGTGCAGAGTAGTCTGCAGGACCTCTAGGGTAGCATCCTGGGGGATGTTTGTATATAACGCTTCCACGTCTAGGGTTACAAGGAGACTAATTCTGTCAGGAGTAGGCAAAGTCTGTATCAGATTCAAGACATCAGTCGTGTCTTTGAGGTAGGTGGGGGTCTGCATCACGATCCGTCTGAGAAAGAAATCGCACAATTTGCTCAATGGTTTGAGAAGGGATTCGATACCTGAAACTATAGGCCGGCCTAGGGAGGGTTGACTCCTTTATGAATTTTAGGGAGGATGTAGAAATGTGAAATCCGTGGTTGATCATTAACTCTGCTTCATGTGTAGTAATCCACCCTTGTGTCTCCGCTTTCATATATCAATCTTCTGAACTTCGTAGTAAGGCGTCTGGTGGGATCGTCCCTAATGGGGAAGTAGTAGCAGGTGTTGGTTAGTTGTCATCAGCATTCTTAATTTTATGTGCTTACGTCCTGGATAACAATAGCCCCGCCTTTGTTGGCTGGTTTGATCACGATGGTGGCGTCTTCAGTGATCCCCTTGAGCCGGTCCCTTTCCTGTTTGGACAGGTTGTTGAATGGTCGTTCGTTGGTAATGGTGGAGAATCTTTCAGGATAGCCTGTTCAAAGGTGAGAATCTCGTGGGGAGTCATCGCTGCGGGAGGCGTAAACCTTGAGTTCTTCCGTAAACCTGTGCCCTCTTCGGGAGTGTAGGGTTTGTTCTGGAAAAAAGCCGGTAGCCTAATCTTGCGAAAGAATTGATGCAATTCTTTGTGTAGACGGAAGGAGTCTTCTTGTGGTGACTGGACGAATCCTAAACCCTTCTCCAAAAGTGGACGTGAAGACAGGTTCACTACTAGTATTTTTGACCAGTCGCATTGCTCCTCAGCATCATCTGGGCGTCTGGTTCCTGCCAGTGCACGTTCTTGTTCCCGCTGCTTCTTCTGCCTCTTCTTCTGCCCCTCCATCTGTTGAAAAAAGGGGTGTTTGGAAATTGTTGATACGGTTGGGCTTGTAGAGGATGACCAGGTGGACGTTCCACATAGGTGGTGGTCCAATCCATTGCCCCGGAAACATGTGGGGTTGGTATTGATGTGTGGGAAAGTTATGGAAGAGGGAGGGGTGGTTGATTATACTTGTTGCTCCTAGGTCTAGCAGAGTAGTTCCTGCCGTCGTAACTAGAGTCACTACTCACTGACCCAGATCTTCTAGAGAGGTTGCTGGTACTTTCATCTGAGGATGTATCGCTACTCTGGAACTGGTAATCCTCCTTGATGTAGGGGTATATTTTCTCTTGATCGAAGCGTTTTACATCTTTTTGCTTTGTGAGGTACTCCATATGTTAATTCATTTCCTCGTTAATCTCAGCTAGGCGGGATTTGAAGGCTGTGATGGTAATGCCTGCTTTAAGTGCATTTTCTGCTAGGGTAATTTGTATGAGTAAGGCGTCTGAAAGGCGTTTGGCTGTATTGATGATCAGCACAAGCCAATCGCGTGTGCATTTCCAAGCTATCTTGGGCCATTCCCTACGGTAGGTGATATCTTCGAGGAAGATTCTAGGGGTAAGGGTGATTAGTAGGCTATTCGGGGCTTTGTTGGCTCAGGGATAGTCCATCATTATGGACCCAAGGAGATCTGTTTTTATTTGTTGCCTCCTCAGAGCCGTCAGAGCCTTCCAATCCTCTGTCTTGCTACCCGATGCCATATTGCCCTGTGCAGTCAGTAATGATGGTGCTCTCAAAATCTCAGCCACGGTGTCATCATCGAAGCTGAGACCCGGGTTGTCCATTTTCTTCTGTGTAGGTTCTAAGCTGATACCAGGAAACCAAAATGATGTCACAGTGTTGCCTAGCTGTGGGAGCTCCCGCGTTGAGTAGGGGGCGTTGAATGGTGTGTCGTGTGCTATTAGAGGTTGAAAGGTAAATAAGAAAGAAAGAGCTAAAATGTCCCACGGCTAGATGCCGTACTATGTCTAAAAAAAACCACAAGGGTGGGGGGGGGGGGACTGGGAGCAAATGGAAAGAGGTCCAGTATCCGAGATCCCAAGGCTCACGTTACAGTCACTGGAGGGTAGCTGTTCCTACAATGAAGAAAAGCAGGCCTATTCGGTCGCTGGAGGGACTAGTGAAAGTGACTATCTCAGATAAACGGTAGGATTAGGTAGTCTCAGATGGGGAAATTCCTCCTTTTTGAAGAAGTACCCTCACACACCCAAGTGGATGTCATGCTTCATCATCTGGCGTTGCTCTTCGTGGGGGTGGTGCTGCAGTCCCCCACTGGCCCCGCAAGAGGGCTCTTTATTGGAGATCTTTTGGAGCAATGCAGCAGTGGTGAGTGCGGGTGTGTGGGGGAGTGACGTGAGTGACTTAAAAATACTGCACTGGTACCCTAAGAAATCTTTATTCAGGGGTCCGTGTGGTATGGTTAAAAGATTGGCGACAAGAGAAGACCTGTTGATCTAGTAATCAGAGGAGTGAGTATTTTCCTTCTGCTTAGTCTAGGTGATAGTGGTGGTGAAAGGTAAATAAATTTAGGTTGACACGTTTCACGCCTCTAGAGGTCCCTTGTGGATCCTTTGGCGTTTCTTCAGGACCGTGCGATGTGTAAAGAGTGAAGAACAGGGGTCTGCGACAGCGACGCTTAGTACACCCTGCTGTACCTATATTCAGGTGTGGTCAGGGCGGCACTGCACACGCAGGGAAACGACGTCTATTAGTTCCTAAATCCAACCTAAACAAGAAAGCAACACTAGTCTTTTAAAAAAAATCATCATACTAAGTAGTACCATGTAAATCATGCGTGTTGAATCATACACGACATCTGTATCCAAATGGATAATTATCACGATGCTGATAATTCATCTCAGCGTGAGAATAGGTATCTATTAAAAAGAAGCATGCTGGTGCACTCAGAACCCACTCGCCGAGAACCGTCTTGTGCAGTAATCCAAGTCACGGCTCATCTGTGCCCACAATCGTATGACTTGCAGTGATTGGTGGTAACACCCCGACCCACATTAAATGTGTGAGTGCCCTCAGCCTGAGGATAATTAGCTGTTACAAAGAAACATGCTGACGCGCACATAACCCATGCGCCGGGAACCGGCTCCTTAAGAGACCCAAATTCGCTGCTCATCTGTGCCCACAGTCGTTGACAAGCAGTGATTGGTAAGAACACAACGACAAACAAGGCATTTGAGTGGTTCACTTAAGTGTGGCGTGTGAGCCATGATCAGTGGTGTATTTTGCCACCATTTTCTCAATTTGCATAGTGTGAGCTGCCCTGCAGCATTACTGTGGGATATACTTCCAAGCAGGGGCGGCTCCTCCGCTAAGGTGGAGGAGCGTCGCCCCCCTGCTCTCAGAGCAGTGAAAAAAGGAAAAAATCAAATGATGATAATTGTGTTATTATAATTTTTTTTAGCTAGGTTGGGGGGAGGACGGGGTTGGGGACACAGGGTGAGGAGTGGTGGGCACACTCTAAGTGGGCATGACTGTTTGGCCGGCCGTTTTGGGCCAGCCAGAACGTTATTGGCACTTTGCCTGTTTCCCACCAGGGCTCCCAGTCCCCGTCTGAGCGCCGAACCCCGGCGCTCAGACCAATCACAACGCTGCATTGCAGCATTGTGATTGGCTTAGGGGGGCCAGTGTGCCACCTGCTTCCATGATACGCCAGGAAGAGGAGCAACGACGGAGGAGAGATGCCGTCTGTGAAAAGGTAAGTGTTTTTTTAATAGCTTGCTTTTTTGACCTCTGTCCCACCTGCTCCCTGCCCCGCCTCCCCCGTTCCCTGCCAGCCGCTGCTGCTTCTAAGGATCAGTAGCACGCATGATTCTTTGCTACATTGCAAAACACATGGACAATTTTAGCTACTTGTGGGTATCTTTCAATTGCAGAGGCTTTTGGCTACCACTTCTGGAAGTTACGAACAATCAACTAGCAAGGGGTATTAATATCCTTTTTAGGTCTCGCTTGACCCAGCGCATGCGCTGGTCTGGCGAGACTTATTGAGAGGGCTCCAAAAAGTGCTACCAGGCCAGCCTAGAGCTACAGTGCATGTGCGCGGGCGCGCGTGCTGCGTTTTACCGCAATTATTTTCACTTTCGCGGCCGCAAGGCCGCTTTGATGTTGATCACGATAGCAATCGTGATCACTATAACTGTCGCGGCCGCAAGGCCGCTTGGCATAGCCAATAGGTCTCGATTTTGGGACCTTATAAGTATTTAGTTACGCAACTGTTGCATGGCTAAACACTTATAAGGTCCCAAAGGCGAGACATATTGGCTATGCCAATGCTTGTTTCCTTTGCTGCCAAACTGGGTAAAAGATAGTTTGCCCACATGCTGGCCATTCATGAAGCAAAATGTATTGATACTGCAACTTGCGGGGCAGGGGTCTGGGTTGTGTAGGTGGCACCGTCCTTGCAAGTGTCAGAAAATAATTTTACTCGCCGTTTATTGGCTCTTCCACCATCTACTGCCAATTGTATCTGTAATAGGGAGTTAGGGCTTGTACATCTTGAGGGCATCCTAAGGACATGCCCAATATACTGTGGCGTAGGGTCTGGACCTACGAGGCCCTATCTCTAGATAGAATGATAATTGAGGTCTGTTTGTCTCTGACCCCGGGGTTAGAGATTCCATGGCTGAGGGGCATCGGGGACATTGCCGCGGCCTTGAGCAGGCATGACCTATTTGATGATCCGTCTAGAACTCTTACTTTGGTGGGTTAAAAAACTCTTAGGGCCTTGTGCTACTCCCACTGGGAGGACTAGAGGTGGTGAAACACAATCCAGTCCTCCTCTGTGGTCTCACACATGCGGCTTAAACCACTCAGGAGTCTTCAACCATTTCTGTTACATGATGCAAGGCACTACCAGCACTTTATGTAGGATAAAGTGCTGGTAGTGCCTTGCATCATGTTAGGTTTCCACTTGGCTTATTCCATAGGCTAGTCACCTTTCCTCGGTGTAATATCTGCTCACATGATCTATCACCCTGTCCATGTGATCAGGAATCAGCACAGAGCACTTTACATATTCCCTTTTTTTGCACCTTTTATGGTTACTGCAGGTCCCGCGTTTTAAATCCTTTATTGAATATACACTCCCTGCGTCATTGCATAGAAGCACTGCACTTATCGCAATCCCTGGCATCAGAGCAGAGTGCGTCTACCATGTATACTTTTCTGCAGCTGGTGATTAAGGCAAGGAATCTCTGCTTGTGTAGGTCTCCGAGTTGATTGCTAGTTTTTCTGTATGTTTAAATGGTGGTTCTTGGTAGACTAACATGTTCTTTGCATCATTGCTTTGTATTATTGTACCAACTGCAATTTCTGGCTTTATGATGAAATGTGCTATCTGTGCTCTTTTTTGGATGAGGCCTACTGCAATGTCGAATAACTGGATTGGCAGGCCTCTAGACTGACGTCACTGCAGCTGACTCATCATGTGATCAGTGGTTTAGGAATTACTCTATGGGGGGTGGGGTAGTAGTTTTTACTTTTGTTTTTTAAGGTGCTGAAAACGTAATCATGCTGTTTTATTGTTTTTTTTTTATCACTATCTGTGCATGGTTGCTTGTGATTGTACTCTACTTTTATGGTTCGTATTTAGTTGTCCGAATATTTTTGAATCTTGATTTAGGAATGTAGGTTCACCTCCTGTGAAGCCCTTTCAGCGTACAAGACAAACTCACAAAAGCAAATGGCTTTGAAAATCAGTCCAGATGTGTACCTGCTACAATAGATTTGTTCTTATTGCGCTTTTTATTCTCGCTCCATTGACCCCTTTGTGATGTGGTGGCCTAAGGTTGTCACTGTGCACTTAGGCGTGTTAAGGCTATTTCGTTCAAGTATCTTTCTAACACCAGTTTGTCCTGCTTGGTCTTTCATATCCAGTTTGCCAATAGGTCTCATTCAAAGGTGGAAGAATTGAATTTCATATTATCCTGTAAAATATTTATGAATACGTTAAAAGAAATTGGATCCAGCTGTGAGCCACATTGCATTTCATTCCAGAGCTCTCACTGATTAGTTGTGCAATTTGTTTCCCCCCTTCAGCCTGTATTACAAACCCCCTTACATTTTTTTTTACAATTATTGATCCCTGTCCTTTTTGATTACATTTAAAAGGCTTCCTTCTGTAAGGCATAGCTGAAATTCATCTTTGAAGTCCATGTGTATTACATTCACAGTGTTTCCTAGCCTAATCGTTTTGGTGATTAATGCATAGAGGTTAAAAGGATCTTTGGCGAAGACTGGTTATGCCTAAATGTGATTCTTACTGGTGAATTTCTGCCTGTCGGGGTGCTGCATTTCAACCTGCCTTAGGTATCACAGTAATCATTCTTAAAACTGCTTACAGGCTTATAGCTGTAATTTTCTGAATGCCTCACTGTCTTTTTCATTGGTGCAACAGTGGCTAATAAAGATAATCTGGTACAAAATCAGCTGTTCTTCCTGCTTCAAGAAGGAACACTAGGTTGGGGCTTATCAAATCCAGAGCTTGTTTGCTCTCATTTTTTCCTACACAGTTATATGTTTTAGTCTCAAACCTAAAATGGTTTAAATGTATCTATTCACCATGTTGTTTGTTTTACATTGTAAGAACATTGTATGTTTAATTATGTTGCATTTGGCTATCTTTCGTTCTCTACATGCCTTATCTTGCATGATATCCCTTTTGTGTTGGCTATGCCACACACAATACATTAGTAATTTGTCATTCAATCCAAATAAAGCAGAGAGATTTACATTTTCTATAAAGCAGTTGCTGTCAGAATGTCTGTATTGCAATGTGTCTTATACCGTTTGCTATTTTTTGCTGTAAGCAGGTACTTTGGGAACTGTTTTCTGAATAACCTGCATGTCGTTTACTTCTTCTGGGATTTTCTGTTGTAATATCTGTTTCTTTCTTGGTGCATTCTACCAAAACCGTGTTCAGATACTTCAATTAATCTCATGCATTAGCATCGTTTTGTCATTGTCTAGATTAATATTGTTTTTAGGTCTCGCCTGGCGAAAGCAGCGCTGCTCTCGTCAGCAAGACATTTTGGAATCGATTCTCCGCCGTGGGCTCATGCACGCGCCTGCATGGACAAAGATGGCTGGTCTCGCCATCTGTCCAAAGCAGACCGCATGCGCGTGTCCCTACGGACTGTGGACAGTCCGCCATTTTGCGAAGCTTTCGTTGTCATAGCAACAAAAATGCCGCTTCGTGCGTGCTTTTAATTAGCATGGCCTTCGCACGATCACTCCGATCGCTTTCACTTTCATGGCCGCTTGTTATTGTGTTCCTTCTTCCACTCCCACTCAGCATTTCTGCTAACCCCCCTCACGGCCGCTTGTTATTGTGTTCCTTCTTCCCCTCCCACTCAGCACTTCTGCTAACTCCTCCCCCCCCAGTCCATGCTTGTTTACGGGGTATTCGCCTTTCGTCCGTTATCGTTTTCCAGAGTGCACAACGTCCATCGCTGTGGCAGGGAGACAAAAGCAAGTCCCTTCTGCAAGCACTTTTTTGCACCTCTTTCAAATGTGCTGTGCTTTTGAACCGCCGTCTTCCTCCATGGTGCCACGTGTGTTATTTTTTTTTTTCTTCAGACTCTAAGATCCTTTGGCACCTGCTGGTATTTCTGATCACACTTCAGGCTGTCTCCTCCCTGTCTGAAGTTACTATGTGCGTGATTGATTAGGCACATTACACGTGCACGGACTTCACGCACCCGCTGCATTTAATACTTCAAGTTCCTTCCTTATCGATGCGTTTCATGGCCCTACCATGGCGGACCGGCCGGGGGGCGGCTGGCGCTGCCTGCTTAAGACCGTCAGCCTCCTGTTCTGGTTGAGGTGCCACGCCAGCGTGTCTCACAGGGAAGCGGGGGGTTACTTTCTAGGGGCTCACCTGCCCCGCCACCAGCACGTATGTTCACCATTCTGCCAACCACCTGCCTTCCACTCCAACGTGCCCACTGCCCTGCTTACAACCCTCCGTTCTCACCTGCCCTGCTTACAACCGGCTCCTCTCACCTGCCCTGCTTCCACCCACCTCCTCTTACCTGCTCTGCTTCCAACCACCTCCTCTTACCTGCTCTGCTTCCAACCACCTCTTCTTACCTGCTCTGCTTCCAAACACCTCCTCTCCCCTGCTTACAACAATCGGCCCCTCCACTTCCCAGCTTACAACCACCACCTTTTGCCTGCCCGCCTTACAACCACCATCTCTCACCTGCCCTGCTTACAAACGGCCCCTCTTCCCTTTACAAACGGCCCCTCTTCACTTTACAAACGGCCCCTCTTCCCTTTACAAACGGCCCCTCTGCCCTACCCTGCTTACAACCACCAGCTCTCACCTGCCCTGCTTATAAACGGCCCCTTTCCCCTGCTTACAAACGGCCCTGCTGCCCTACCCTGCTTACAACCACCATCTCTCACCATCCCTGCTTACAAACGGCCCCTCTCCTCTGCCCTGCTTACACCCACCCCCTTCGGGGTGGCGCATTCCTGCCTCCCAGCCAACGAACCTTGCGCCCCATCCTCTCGGCATCACTCAGATGCGCTTCTACCGCTGGCGCAGCAGGCTCAGTGGCCCCGGGCCCCAAGCGGCAAATAAACCCTGATAATCGCTCATTTTACTACCGCCCTAGCAGTGACGTGGCCTGTTTTCCATGTTTGCACCAGAGCCCAGAGCATCCTTTCTATGGTACTTACTTGCACCAAGACTTTACCAGACTCACCTCGCCTCCAAAGTGTACACCCCAAACATGACACCCCTCTTTTAAGCCAACTAGTGCGCGTCATGTCTCAACGTCAAAAGGTGCCATTGGGCAAGTAATGCCCTTGGTGGCAAGTAGGATACCTTTAAAGCTGCACTGAACGAACGAGTAAATTTTTTAAAATTAGAAAACGGTGAAACTTTTATTTTGCACTCGTGTTAACACATACAATAAGAGACCTTTAAGCTATGCAATACGTACAGAAAGGTTTTCCACACAAGCGAAAGATGTTTCTTGTTCTGCTCACACTGTTATTCTGCATAGCCCGTGCTTAAAAAAATAAAATAACAAGCATTAAAAATGCAATAGGTCTCGCTTTTTATTAAGTTAAAGCCTTTTGCTTTGCTATACAATACCATTAGCAAAGCAAATGGCTTTAACTTAATTAAAGGCAAGACATATTGCATTTTCAATGCTTGTTTTTTACAGTTTGTAATGATTTGAGTTCTCAGAATGTTTGCTCCCACAAACTTCACAAGAGTACCAAGGCTGGATTGTCGTCCTTCGAATAACACCGTGCTTGGAGAGCTCAGGTTGACATAAAAGCAGATGCCTTCCCCCTGCTTCCCCTCCTCTGTTTATTCAATCTTTGTGGGAAAGAGTAAGGCTTTCCTTGTCAGCCCAGTGGTGGAAGAAAGATATGTGGCGAGATGATACCCTCGACATCTGAATCCTCCTTGGTGTTGCTGTAGCCGTTTTACTCTTTAAATCACCACTGTGGTCTCCACAAATGAGGACACATATACCTCACTGCTGCATTAATGAAACTAGTCTTAAAGTGATATTTGACTATTAAATTTTAAGCCACACGGCTCTGTTGCTGATAACAACAGAGTTATCATAAGCAAAAGTCACAATTTCTGTGGACTCAAACATGTCCTAGAAATTAAGTATTTGTGCAATCATGCCTTCAAGCTTGGTACTGTGATATCTAATGCACTTTAAGGACTTCATAAGTGGTAAACGCTTGTCAGCTTTGCAACTGTCCACAGACCCAGCGTACCTGAAATAGGTAAGTGCATGGATCACCTGAAAAGAGTGTGATCTGAGTATTCACCAGGCGGAAAAGAACCCGATGGCGGAGTCAAGGCGCCAGATGATGATTGAATTGTACTATAGCCTTCTACATTAAGTGCAATCCGAGAGTAACCTTACAGCTGTCTAGAAAGGGTAAGAGAATAAACACCCATCCTTTGCCAGGAGGAACCATTCAATACTAGTGACCAGACCACACCCTGCATGCTATTTTGTCACCAAAATTAGTTTTACAATTAACATCCAGAATCTGCCTGGAACTTTCTGTAAATTCCAGAGAATCAAGCAGTCCAAATTCTCTCCATCCCCCATCTACACCGTCTATAATTGAATATCAGACAATCTCTATTATCATTGTTAATTGTTGGGATCGTCTGATATTCAATTATTTGAAGACCGTAATCAGAACTGTTTCTTTACATGGAACTTGGAAACAGCCTGATTTATATATGTGCACCATTGTTAATGTTGCACACCACCGCACCTATGAGCACTGCGCCATCTGCATCATTTGTAATTGTATGATACACCATACCTGTTTGGAGAATAAATAGAGAAAAATTGGTTATAATGTTGAGAGAGCGTGTTGTATTGACTGTATAACAAAAGAACCTCATGGAACCGTTTCATTTGATCTTGCTGTGTACCCTGGTTCCGGTATCAGGCATAAGAGGCAGGTCCTATGTATACGGGTCCGGTCCTATATATTTTCATCCCTTGGTAAACGTCTGCATTACATTCCACCCACATGTGAAAATGGCAGGATCTAGATGAAATTCACTCTGCTACCACATAGAGGTATGCCAAGAACAGTGCTTTTCATTTTACTTTCCTGCCCACTTCGGCTGTCTTTCACACATCATGATGTAAAGTTCCATGCCCCTTCTGCCTTGGAGGTATACAGGGCATTTTAGCCAAGCTACCCAACTTCATGTCATCCCAATAACTTGGCTTCTAAACTTTGCCCACTCCGGCTTATCTGGTAGGATAAAAATGTCTTGTGTTGCTTCTGGGACGTAAGGTACAATCACTGTTGATTAGGGAAGCCCAGATTCTTCCCCAATGAAGTGTGTGTATTGCGTCCAGTGGCTTGACTCAATAAAATGTCAAGGACATGACCCACTGCTCCTGCCATCGTTGATTGGACCCCTGGCAAGGCCAATTCAGCCCTGAAGGTTATATTTGGGTAATTTATAATTACTGTTAATTTGAGTAATTTTATTATGTGCTGATCCAGTTCTTTGAAGCAGGACATTAACTGTAAAAGGTACTTTACCAGATGAGAAATTATTATTGAAATTGGGTCAAATCATAAGCAGCAGTAATATTAATCTGAAAAAAGTGTTTAAAATATTTAAAAAAAGTAATATTAATCACAATTTGTTTCGAATATTTGACTTTTTGAATTTTCTCAAATTAGTGTTCACAAATATAATAGTTAAATCCTTTTTTTTCCCTCTTATTTGACAGTTGTAAACTGTTATGTTTGAGTAGGAACCAGTTAGGGGTCATCGAACTACGTTCAAAATAAATTCCAGAACCATTATAAACTTGTAACAGTAAAACTTTTGAAAGTAGCAAAAAAAAAGTAATGACTACAAGTTAGAAAACAAACTACAGGTGACAGCAGAAATGATAAACTACCGATACTGAAAATGTTTGCACCCCTATAATTTCACACTCCACACAGCTACTTTCCATGCATTTTGAGTAAGCTTATGAAGAATGTAATAGTTACCCAAAACTTGCCACAAGCCTGCTTGCAAGCATAGGATGAGCCTCTATACCCACATGCCATGGTGACAAATTGCTGTACATTTGCAAAATAGCAAAGAAGCGCTAGCTGACAGCGTGCATAACAAGTCATGGATGAGTAAAATAGGCAAAAAGGAAAAGATTGATTGCTTCCGGGTACTTGCGGAAGCACAAACAAAGTGTGTGGTTAAGACCCAGGCACTCACTCCTAATGGGTGTTTTATGCACTTAACTGACTTGAAGGGTATTTGGGTCGGCAGAGTTCTGCTAGAGTGCACTGAGCTGGGACGCTGGGGTCATAATCACTGTAAGGGCCTAAAGGCCCTGGAAAGCATTAGGGGATCTTAGGCAGAATGGAATGGGATTTCTGTTTAGCTTTGAGGAAATGGAGAGGAAATGAATTTGCTGTGAAGTTAGTGCAGAGGGTTGGGCAGGAAGGCAATATAAATTTCCACTTGGATGTGATTTATTTCAGGTTTCATAAATATGCAGTTAAAACGATTGTGGACGCACACACAAATATGTACATCTTGCATATATATATGTCTTTGTTTTTTATAGTTTATATTGTGACCCAAGACGACATCCTTTTTTTCAAATTTTGTATTTATTTATATTTTATTGCTAGTGACTTTTGAATTTTTTTTTATCTATATCAAATTTGGTAGCAAATGAGCCCATCTACATCTGTTTTCCAAGTTCTCAGTTTGGTGCAGACCAGTCAAGTGGGTCAAACATTTTATTAGTGGCAATTGCTCTTTGAGGAGAGGTTATAATGGCTTTGTGTAATATTATGCTGTCCGCTGCAGCAAAAACTGCTGCACGGATTTATACTAAATGTAACCTGAAGATAGAATTTGGATTGGAAGCAACCCTTTTACAGTTTAATGTAAATCTGTTAAGCAGTGACTGAGTTTTCCTGAAAATAAAAAAAATGCTGATTCAGCAAATTTAAATGGAATAGGTTTACAGATTGTGCCCAAACATCAGTATAAACTTGAAATCAAATCTGGTTGGTTACCATTCCTGCTAGTTTGCAAATCTGCAATCAGTGGCAGCTGGTGACATTTGAAAGTGGTGGCGTAAACGTTGGGCATGATTTATATATAGCAAGCGATGTGAACAAGTTCTATGGAAGTTCTGGGGTCCAGGGGGGAGTCCATCTCCTGAAAACAAAATGAAAAAAAGATTGGCAAATGGTGCATTTTAAAGCAAATGAATGTAGCGATAAAGCAAGGCTTATTAAGCAGCGGTAACATATTGTCTTGAAATATTAAACACATTTAAAACTGCCCCATATCTTCTTGCATTAATAACAGTTACTGTAATGTGTAAATTGTTCTGCACGACAACTTTAGCCCGTTAAAATGTATGCTTGCCCAGTGTCTTGCACTGCATGCAGCATTAACTTTGGAAAAACATGCTCTAACCAGACTTTGAGAAGCACCCACAGATGCTGGTTGCAACCAGTTATATATAAATGTGTGCAGCCAGGTCTTTAAGTGAGATGAAAAAAGTGGGTGCTCTCTATAAAGAAACATGCCAAATACATTTCTGTGATTCCCATAGTGTGCCATCAGACCGGTAGTTTTGTTTCTCTCTAAGATGTAATTGTATCCAGATAAATGGCACAGCAACTGATATATGCCTAAAGCCTGTCAGTGTGATTGACTTTGTCACTGGGTGTTAGCTGTTTAAGATAAATGAGTAACAACAATAGATTGCTTATAAATAATTAACATTAGAAATGGTTAAATTCTTAAATAGTGAGTGTGAATTAAATAGCATTGAGGCCTGTGGAAGGAGTTTTGGCCCGCAATTATGTGTGCTTTGTTAGATATGTATCCGCTTTTTCTCTGCATATCTTGTCCATCTGCACATCTTCAACCCCCTCTCTTTCCTCTTCAGCATCCTCCTTTCACTCTTCCCCGAATGCCCTTCCTCGCATCTGTCACTTCACCACCCCCAACATGCACTGCACTCCCTCAAATGTAAGCACTTTCATTTCTCTTACTTTAGCTTTGCAAATATTTTGACATCAGTGTACCCCCTTCACACACACATCCACAGAATTTCATTTGCAAATGGAATACACAAACATTGTTCTGTGTGCTCTGCAGAGAGGCCAACCCACTGACAGGCACTTACTTTGGCTTTAGCGTCCGCTCACTCAATCAAAGCCCCTCATAAACACCTGGCATGTCTCAAGCTTCAAAGTATGCAAAGACAAAAAATACAGATAATCAAAATTATAAAACCGCTAAATCGCGGGGAATGCAAGTAAAGCATGTAAAATAAGAGAGAAACTAAATCGCTGAACTGCATTCCCTCGACGTTTTTAACATTAATTGTTTGCAAGTCAATCCATGTTTTTAGTGTCAGTGTTCACTTAGGGGCATGCTACACAGGGCCAGTTTTAATGCCATACATCAGAGAACTAGCCACTGTAAGCACATGTTACACAGTAAGCAAATATCTCTCACTTTGGGCCTGACTCTGATATTTGGATCCATTGCACAAGGGAGCAAATGCTGCAGCTCCACTTCTAAAGAAGCGAGCAATGTGCAGTAGGTCCTGGGGTGTCAAGTGGAGGTTAGAGTGATGAGGGGTCTCGGCACAATATACAGAACACAGCATTACCTTGCAAACACTTACCGTTTCCGAGAACAAGGCACCGAATTTAAAGTGCCTACATCCACTCTCATGTAGATCAGAAGTGCTTACATCCACTCTCACCACTCTCAATGAAGAAAGGGTGGGATCTACGTCTTTGAATGACGGACGTCTAAAATGACTCATGGAAGAAGTCTCCTAGGCATGAAACCGTGATGCTTATTGCGTCACTGGCCTACAGTGTGCATACAACCAGAGACCCCAATGGCAATGAAGGGCTTTAAAGCGGAAAGCCCTGCTGGTGCATCACGTTAAGAAAGTTGATTACTGCCTGTCTGTAAAGTTCAGAAGATAAATATTACTTTTCATTAAATGTATTACATGCAATAAAGTGGTAGCTCCTCAAATCCAGAATAATTCACCTGATGTGTAATATTCAGTTACAGCATAGAAGCCTAGGTGCTAACCTTCAGTGATAATTATTTTTGTGAATGTGAAAAGAAAGGTTGTCAGGATATGCCTTCTGTCATCACTAACCCCCTTGCCACTTTCCTCTTCATCCCTTTCTAAACATTCAGTATATTCATCATTGAAAGACAAGTAAAGGTTATCAGGATACACTCTGCTAGAGCCCCGATCCACTACCTGAACAACTCCTGCTTCAGTCCATTCTAGAAACCTACTACAGTTGCCTGGGGAACTGAAAGTGAGTGAGGGTGTCAGGACGCGTCCACCTTCCTTAATGACCCATCTAGAACTAACTCCGTCGCTTTTTTTCCAAGCCACTTTCCTGCTAAATAATTAAACTCTGTCCTGGATTGGGTGGGTAATCTGACTGATACTCACTTGACCAGTGCGCCAGATGGGTTAATCAGATCCGTGCTCCTTAAAAAAACTTCATTGGGTAAATCGCGCACCTTCGACTTCAGCGTTCTTTACGTCCTCCATGCCCCCTGGCTTCCTCTCCTGAAATGTTGCCCTCTTGTAAATGCAATAGGATTAACAAACTGTTCTGGTCAACCATATATCAGTGGTACTGGTTATGAGCCCTCCTGGTCCAAAAACAAAACCCACCTGAACAGTGATAACATCCTTAGAGGGCTATGCTGGGTATATTGTCTCCGCCATGAAGCTCGGAGCGATGTTCTTAGGTTATGCTTGGTAATCTAACCCTATGATTTGAGGCTGCGCAGCCCAGATATACTGTGATACAATCCACAGGTTTGTGCTCTTCCATATGGGTTACAGTGTACATCAGTGGACCCCAACAAAGGTCACATTATTTGTATAGCTGGAAGCCGAGGGCTACTTGAGCACTGTGACCTCCCTGTGACTCATTGATATACATACAATTTATACCTAAAAGTGCAACCCGCGATTCATGTGAAACCCACAGAGTATATTTCCATTGTCAAAATGATTCTACTCTGCAGTATGTGGATGATCGGGTAGTTAATGTCTACTACATGAGTGGTGAACACCAATGGCAGGTGGATGTTGTTTTTGTTGTTGTGCTTTGCCATAACGTTGAGTTCTTTTATGGTGCTGTGATGTTTCTCGGTGTTGAGTTGTTATGGTCTTTGGTGCTATTATTGTGATTGTATTGGGATGTTGTGGTGCAGAGACCACCCTACTTGCCCAGGTTGCATAAAGGAAATCTTGTTGTGAATTGTAGTGTCTGTGAATAACTTTCCCAAGGACAGTAGCCTCCTATTGCCCTGGTTATTATACTGGTCTGTGTATCTTGTTTCTCCAGCAAGAAAGCTCATTGAGTTAAAGTTTGTTGCTGGCATCTGTTGTGATTTGGCTAATAAGTCACAATTTGAAACTCTGCAATGCCAACTCGGTGTCCTATTCGCTGGTGGTGGATACATTGAGTACCATCAGATTGAGAAGTAGTTAGGGCCGGACTGGAAACTGAAAGGAGTCCTGGCAATCATTCCTTGACCACCCCCCATCCAGTGCGTAGCGAGAGAGCACAATGAGCGAGCCCGACCGATTGTAGGAGGGTTTGGGGGGGTTCTCCCCCTAAGAAAGTTTTTGAAAAAGACAGCCCAAAATGGTGAATTTTACAGAACATTTTTCATTACATATTCAATTGTATCAACTTTCAAAGCACAGTAAATAGTAGATGGTGACCTTAAAGAGCACCAGCTTACCCATATTCTTTAAAGCGCTGTGAATGCAACTACTTTTGTCAGTGTATGAATAGTGTATCACTATTTATTGTCACACTTTTCTGAGCATAGCTATTTCCACTTGGACTAAGAGTGCTAGCCCCGCTGGCACGGGCCCCATTGCTCCATACCTTATTGTCAGTGTGTGTGCTTGTTTTCAGAGCAAATTCTTTTGCACTATTAGAATTTGCAGTGACCAAGTCTGCACACGGTATTTGTCTTTCTTTTGTGTTCAGATTCCCAGATGTAATATTGCTGAAATTTCCACCCATTTGCTGCCACTGTGTAAAACTTTGTTTGCACTACCTAAATTGCTTTGCGTGGGTCAGATCTGCTGTGGCTCGAGCAAGCGTTAGCATGTGCGTGCTTTGAGGTCTCACCAAAGCGTGCCCCAGACGGTCATCATGAGTCAAATGTGAGTTCACGATACCACGGTGCTCATAGCAATTCTACCTATTGGGGATTCTGATTAGTCAGATATCTGCCGATAAAAATCTTACTATAGATCAACATCCAGACTCCACTTGTTCATGACATGCACTGATCAATAGTCCTCGATATGGACTCCACCGCATGATGTGCACAAACCTACAGTAGATGACACGTACACACTTTAGTGCGCAAGCTGCACATACCTATATTGGACGAAATGTACATATCTACAGTGCCCTACGTGAACACACCTACAGTTCATGACATGGACATACCTACAGTGCACAACATGCACACACCTATAGTGCACAAAATGCGCACTCATATAGTGCACAACATGCAGACACCAACCATACATGACATGCAATCACCTACCATACATAACATGCACATAGCTACAGTCGATGGCATTCACATACCTACAATGCATGACATGCACACACCTACAATGCACAACATGCACACACCTACCATACATGACATGCACACACCTACAGTGCGAACATGCACAAACCTTTACTACACAACAGGCAGACACCTATATACATGTATTCACCACTTGGGTGTGTGACGTCATGATATCTATATTGCACGACCTCTAAAGCACGGCATGCAGACACTTGAGGAGGCTCATCCGGGCACACTGTTGTGTTGGTGCGCAGCTGACACGCTTCCTGGCGCTCACAGCCCAGGCCTGTTTAGCGGAGCTGAGGAGCACATATTGTTGGGCCGCAGAATAAGTGGGACACAGACACGGTGTATTAAGTTATCAACATCGCTATCGTGGTCTCCCTGACCCTGCCTGCTCAGCCATCACTTTTAATTTTTTATTACTCGTGTATTATGTGAACTTTTTAAGGAGACCCTTGGAATTAAGGGTTAATTTCATATTTCCAGTGGCCGTGTCTGTAATCACTTTTCTGCCAAAACTGTACAGCCCGGGGAGATGCCAGTAGTCACTCTATTAGGAAAGTGAGGTGCACTTGGTGTGCCCTCTTAACTACAAGCCCTGTGCTGGGTCTACTTTCACTCCAGATCATGGATAGCCCTTAGTGCACATGCATGATCATTGTATATGCTGAGGCGAGGGACAAAAACATTACAGCTTCCTATGGGACTTCGAGACAGGCTTGTGCGTTATCCGGAGCCAGGCAGGGGACTTTCTCCAGCCCAGCAAGCAAAAAACTCACCTTTTTGTGCAAGCCTGATTTTTTTAGTTACTCATTGTATGAGTAAGCCTTCTTTTTTTTTTTTTCTTTTTTTTTACATTACTGCGACTGTATAACTTCAATTCTAGTGAGATCATGTAGTTTATCAAGAAAATGTCTTCAGGAAACTGTCAAACTAGATGTGTGCCAATCCATGGCTACACGTGTTGCAATGTTCATTGCACAATTATAGAAACTGGTTGCACGCAATGTATCTGTAAAGTGGATGGTGGAAATGAGGCCCTTGCAATAAAAATGCATCGAAAAAGCCCCGATTTCGATTTTCATGTTGACCACCAGCAGGCTCCCGCACCTCACATGACGCACGAGACTTGTCAATTTCACAAGCATTGCACATATTAAATGTAGGTGATTACGCCACCACTATTTTTTAAAGTGTTTCAGCTTTTAAACAAAATAAAATAAGTTTAAATTGAAATGCCTGGCCATGGCTTGCCAGTGCCGAGCCTCATTTTATTGCCACCACCCGCACCATGCAGTTGCGCAGCTCGCACCAAATCAAAAATTGTAATCATGATGATTGGCACGGTCCCTGACGGTGACAATCATCATGATAAAAAAAAAGGATTTATTGCTGCGACGGCGCGCAACTCAAGCAGGCTTGAACTCAAGCCACCTGACCTCGCTCCATCCTGCTCACAATTAAATCCACACTGCGCAGTCAGATTAGAACGGGCCGGGGCCTAAACCTTTTGCTTTATTTAATAATCCCGGACCGGTTGTGATGCCCGCACAGTGCCCACTGGCCCATGACAGGGTGGACGGACAAACTCACCTGCTGCGGGCGGCAGACAGGGCCCAGGCCAGAGGGCTAGAAATAATATTATGGCTGCAACGGTTCCTCGGCTCCAGCCTCTCTGTCTCTCATATGCCAGGCAGTCACGCGCACTTGCGCGAGTCCCAATGTGCGTGCGGCATGCAGGGACCCACCAGCCCCACCCTAAGGGTGAACTGAAGAGTGGGTGGCGGTGGCGCGCTGCCTCCTGTGATTCCTGATTATTAAATTCATCTAGCTCACTGCTGCACTGAGTCCGGGTGGTGGTGTGCTCGTGCACCACTGCAGTTGTGCTTTTTTCACGGAGTAGACAGTCTGTCTGAGTCTGACTCCGAAGCGGAGGTCAGAGAAAACCGGCCCCCAGTGAAACAAGCATTGGCATAGCCAATAGGTCTCGCCTTTGGGACCTTATAAGTGTTTAGCTAAGCAACAGTTGCATAACTAAATACTTATAAGGTCCCAAAAGCGAGACCTATTGGCTATGCAAGCGGCCGCGAAAGTGAAAGTGATCGCGATCGTGATCACGATCAAACATCAAAGCGGCCACGAAAGTGAAAGTAATTGCGGTAAAGCGCGGCGCGCGCGCCCGCGCACATGCACTGTAGCTCTATGCTGGCCTGGTAGCACTTTTTGGAGCCCTCTCAATAAGTCTGGCCAGACCAGCGCATGCGCTGGGTCAGGCGAGACCTAAAAACCAGCCCCCACCCCATCCAGCCTACCGGGGGATTGCCCTGGTGCCCGGAATTGTGCAGTCCAGCCCTGGAAGTAGCAACACCTAATATTTATAGTTGTTTATAACTGGGAAAAAGTGATGGGATATCTTAAAAGTATTATTGTTATTAATGTGATTATTGGTATTGTGTGGGTCTGAAATAGGAACTGGAGTTGTATCCAGAGTATAAGAAAATCGATATGCACTAAAGACAGGACCTAAAAAGTGCAAAGCGTATGATGAAAATGGGGATCATTAACTGACCCATCAGTCAGTCAGCAGATTGCACTGATATCCTCAGACCTCTCCTGCTTAGACACCACCATCCGTACCCATCTTATTGGAAGCATCACAAAACAATGGCATGGGGGTGTTTGCTACAACATTGCCTGCCACTACATGAACATGGCCATTACATACACTATGGTCATTACCAGAACTGTGACCATCTCCTGGCAGGTGTATTGCTGTCACTGAGCTCAGCCCTGTCACTTTGAGCGCTAGAGATGCCCTCCTCCTGCCAGGTTGAGGCTTCGGCCAAGAAGATCTTGTGTTTTTGAGGGTGAGGTGCCAGTGTACCAGGATATAAACGGAGGGTTTTTACACACCCCAATGAATACATTAAGGATTAAAGCTTGTTGGAGTCAGGAAAAATGTAAGTACACTATTCAATAATAACCTTCAGGAAAATGTATATTTGAAGAATAATTGGTCTATTCTACTTCTGCAGTGTCTGGGGATGTTGGAATCCAGAAGCGCACCGCTCTCTCTGCGAGTACTAGCCCCCTCATGAATATCTATTTATAATAAGACCTACCCCCTACCGGTAAAAAAATACACAAATCAGAATATAAGATAACATATTCCCTCTGTTTCAAATAACATCATTGCACCATTTAAATGTTAATCCAAGTTGTATGTTGGACTGCTCTGTTCTTCTCAATGCAGTGCATTGTTTGTATACAGTAGTAAAGATTCATAACTGTAAATAAAGTGCCCGACCCCTTTCCTTAATTGTGTATTGTCCAGTCTCTGCTAGCTCCCCTTTTCTGTAAAAAAATCTAAGATTCATAGTCACATACTGTAAGATTCCTACTGTGACGTCTCTTCATGTATATACCTAGTTTTTATTAGTTCACTTAAATGGGTCTGAAAGGAATGATGTTGTCGTCATCGCCTGGGGGTGCTGTAACTAGTCTAGATGTGGCCACGTGAAGCTCTAGGGCTCCCACAGACTTCGCCTCTGGGCGGTACTTCTCCAAACTCTGTAAATAAGCGTTATTCAGTGTGTGCTGTAAACTGCATCTTACCTATGGCTCTACTTAATATTACTGTGTACTGTCATTATACAGTTCGACATGTTATATGTTAGTGTGCTGACTATTAAACTGTAGTGTGTCTTATGCGAAGCGCATTGATGCTGTGGTCTAGGGCCTTGTGCGCTCTATGCACAGACCTCAAACATATACATTTCTTTCTTAGGTGATGCTGGTTTTCGCCGTTCACAGACTCCCTGTGTCCTAAAGCCCCCTCTGTGGTGTTCGCAGCTCTGCGCCCATCCCCTCGGACCGCAGCCAGCGCCGTTCGACTCCAGCAGATGTTTATTGTTTCCTGGGCGGTGGGAACCCCATGAGCGCCTTCTGTGTCTTTTTTTCCCCTTTCATTTCCTCTCATAAGGTCGGCATTGCTGAGATTCGGGTGTTGCATTCTCTGTTCGGGACTTTTTATCCATTTTTATCGCAAACTTCAGCAGTAGCTTAGCGTCCAAAGTATAGGGCTGGTGTTCGTTTTAAAGTGATTGTACACGGCTGCAACATAGTGATGGACTGAAACTAAAAACCGAAAAGTTAACTGTTCATAAGAAAGGGTCATAAGGAAGAGGTGGGGGTCAAAATAGCAAAGTGTGAATTTGTTTTGAGCTCTGAAAGGAATTCATTAGTTGTTGAAAGCAGCTCTATGCCTTAGAAGCTACGCTCTAAAAATGCCGTAGCTGCCGCTTACTGCGAGTTACCGAAAAGAGATGCGAGTGCCAGCAATGGAAATATATTACAACTGCTGCTATACGCCCCCTAAAGGGCCAACCTCCTTTCAGCCACAGATTTGATTCGATCAAGACTCGTCCTTCAATAGAAGCCAAGTATAATTTAGGTTACTCTGGTTACAGCCTTTGCTAACAATAGGTGGCATCAGGATACACAGCAGAAGTTTCCCCATGACACATTTTGGAAAGTAAGCTGTGTATTGTCCTTCTATCTGACTTTCTTTCGGCCCCAACAATGGGCAACCTTGAAGTTTTTTAAAGTCGGTGAGGCCAGAGGGCACACGGCCTCTTACCTTTTCGTTTCTCCTATGGCCTTCCTTATATTTTTGACGTTGTCCATTGCTAACTGGAAACTGTCACATGGACACATTTTTCATACAATGCAGCACTCCGTTCTTCTTATTGTGTTGTTTACGACACATTTTTTTCTTGCATTATCTTATTGCCAGCTGCTGCATGCCTCTAAAGTCCTCCCATGACTCTGTCCTCAGGGGGTGGCCAACTGATCACTCTTGGTCCCGAGTGCTCTTACTTCCAGCTAGTTCAGGGGTGTGGCACAAAGGCCCTTCTTTTGAGTCAGCACTCACCAGTGCCATCCACCTTCATACATGACTATCTGTTGAGTTGACTTGCCCATTGATCTTGCAGTAATTCTCTAATTTCTGTCCCGCTTTGTCTGCTTCTTTCTCTGCCATTTCCTTTTTCATTTTTTTTCTTTCTCTCTTCTCGCTGTCTCTTTTTTCTGCCTCACTGTTCTCTTTCAGTTGCATGTTTTCCTATGTTTGCTATATCTAGTTCGCTCTTTTGGTCTTTACACTCACCCCTTCCCTCTCACCATCTTCCTACCCTTCTGTTTCCTGCACCCCTTTTTTAGGTCTCGCCTGAGCCAGCGCTTTAGCGCTGCTCTGGCGAGAGCTATAGAAAGCGGGATTTGGGAAGTGCAAACGAGTGGTTTTCAGGCCGCCAACTACAGTGCATGTGCGCCGGGCGCGCGCACCATTTGTCAGCCTGCTGATCACTTTCTCAGCCGCTTTGATGTTCTCAGTGAGCCGCGCGGCCACTGAGAACATCAAAGCGGCCGCGAAAGTGATCACCATTTGCCACCCCCTCCCTTATCCCACTTCCTGCTTTTTTTTTTTGGGCTTACACTCTCCATGCCCTCGGGCTCCTTCGTGCTGCTTTACCCTTCCCTCTGCTTGTGCTTCCTATCTCCTCCCACTCCTGTTGTTCTTTCTTTTTTTTAAAGTCATTTTACTAAGCGCCAACGTGAACTGAAGGTATCGGAGCGCTTTACATGAGCACCAGTTAATTGTACAAGGATTTAGGCCGGGTAGATTATGTAATTTGCTCAGAATCTCATTCTGTTTAACGAGCGCCGGGACTCGAACCTGGCTCCTCAGTTCCAAAAGCCAAAGGCAGCAGTTTTAGTGGTTACGCCACACCCTCACCCCTATGTTAGCCTTGTACATGAGAAGAACGCTTACCCCATTAATCGTCTAAACGTTCCACTCCGGCTGATTCAATCCCTATACTCAGGTAAAAATTTGCATTTAATACAGATTCACCAACGTTTAGGAAGAAGTTGGAAATCTATCCCTCATAAATTGCAGCCCTTGATGTGCTTGCATAGATTAACAGAAATAACCGTCAGTGCGATTGAAAATCTACATTAATTGGGACCCACTCTGACCAAATGTGGTTTGTGCCTTTCATCCTTCAAGTGTCTATTGTGGCTTGTGGGTCTCGGGGAGCCTGCAATCTGATGAAGAAACAGATCGTCCGTTTTTGAGTTTTTATTCAGTGCTTAAAGCCAGTGGTTTCCAAGGGCTTGCAGTTTTGGCAAATAACGGAGATAAGGGGGGAAAAACGCGTATTGCTCAGGAGCACACAATTCAGGCAAATGGGACTTACAACCTGTGCTCCTTGTGTCAGAGCGTGCGATGCAATAGATTTAGAATTTACGCGATTTGAGCTATTGCCATTGTAAATGACAATGCCTTTTATTTATGTTTTGGTTTTTAAAAAGAAATAAAAGGCATTGTTATTTACAATGCTAATAGCTTAAACTTTTGCAAATGCGAGACCTGTTGCATTGCAAATGCTTCATCTCAGGAACATAGCAGTATTCATGTTTTCTCAGTTACTTTTCCTTCACTCTCCCTTCTCTCATACTATTTGTTCGACCTTCTGCTTACCAGCTGGCTCTATTCTCTCTCATTATTTTTTACTCTCTTTCTAAAATATGTGTCCTTGCTCTCCTCTTCTGCTAATTATTGCTGTCTATAGTTACATTTCACTCTTTTTCCCCTCGCTCTTCCTCATTTACTTTGTGTTCTTCTGCCTCCTCGCTCCATCTTTTTTTTCTCTTCTTGTAGAAGCTGCACATGCTGGCCCATTCTGATCCAGCTCCCACTTGAGACTGTACGGGAGAGACTCAAGAGGGAACTGGGTGGTTCTGACACAACTTTCATTCATTGTGATGGGACGAGTGGAGATGGCACATCGTGGTCCCTGCCTGGTCGCCCTCACTGTGGTGTTAAACATATGAATACACAACTCCACATACACCTAAAAATATAACACCTGTATGTGTTTTATG
The DNA here is from genome assembly GCF_964204655.1 of Triturus cristatus. Lineage (NCBI taxonomy): Eukaryota > Metazoa > Chordata > Amphibia > Caudata > Salamandridae > Triturus > Triturus cristatus. The sequence goes on along the minus strand of NC_140580.1, from coordinate 588,925,286 downwards.
GCTGGATTCTTTTCAGGTCGAACCGACTACACAGTGCATGCGCTGTCTTTTAAGAAATAATTTATAGGATTACCATGAACATACAAGAGGTTGGAGTCTACCCATTGCTTACCATTGATTGGCCTTCCTGTCACGCTCATTTACCTGCTTCCTATTTGTGTCCCAGCTTGCGAGTCTTGTATGTGTTATTCCAATGGAACATAGTCTCTTTGCCATCAAATTTTACTGTCTAGCATCCATGCTTTCATTGCTTGCTTTTCAAGTAGTATTTCTTTCTATTTGGTTAAGCACTCCACAAGAGTGTATGTATTTTCCAGCAGTCTCTCTTGTGTATTTCTCTCCCCCTGCACCCCGTGTTGCTCTGTCATTTGTTTGCTTCTGCCCACCCCTCCATGTTGCTCTCAGGTCCTCATCCCGGTTGCTTTCTGACCTTTGTGCTTCTCCGCCAATTGCTCCACATTGCTCTCTTGCCTGTTGCTTCTCCTCCCCATCCCATACTTCTTGTTACTTTCCCCCACCCATGCCCTCTTTCTGTCACCTTTTGCTTTTCTTCTTTAGCCCCTCGGTGGTGCTTCTGGCACCCAAATCCTCTGTCTTCCCCGCACATTCCTTCTCTGTTGCCCATTGCTGCTCCTCCCCACCCCTGTGCTGCTTTCAAAGCACCATCATTGTTGTTTCACCCATGTCCTTTGAATTGCTCTCACCACCCCTGCTTAAAAGTACACTTGCACACATTTTTTTCTTTCAACTTGCTGATCCAACTTGCATCCACAAATACAAAGACAGAAACCTGGGAGGAATATTTTGTAGGTAGACATGCTTGGTGAGTTTGCCTACAAATTCATGTGGCAGGCTGCATTATAGGCTTTTTTCTTCCTCATTTAGCCATGCTGCAGAGCATGACTAAAAACCATTGAAATAGCCAGTGCTTAGTTTGAGCCTGTGGTTTCCCTGCTTGACACCTGCACATAATTCTCAACACTGGCACTAATGACAGTCCACCACATGCTGGAGCTGTCTATTTGATTTTGAGATGAGCACAACAGTGTTTAATACATCAATATACATTAAAAATGATAAATACCTACTACCCACTCATTCATATAGCTTTGGTTGGCCTGAAATAGTCTGAATTGTCACACCTGTAGGTCTGCGAAGGTTAGTAGTGGTGGTGGTATTGTCATTGGCAGGGGCAATGGGTGGCGCCAGATGCAGTGGCCTTCTGAGAAGGGTCCTGGCATTTACTTTTTTACAAATTAAGAACTGGATATGGCCAATTGGTCTCAAAGGCGAGACCTATGGGTTTTTGCCAATGTTTGTTTACCCTCATTCCACCATGTAAATTGTAGGCCTGGGTGGTAAATTCCGTTCCGCTTGCGGAATTTGAGTTATTTCGCGTTCCACGGAGAACGCGGAATTGCCCAAAATTCTGCCTTTCACGGCTTTGCGGAAGTTTTTTGCTTGTTCGCGTTCTCAAAATGCGTGTTTGCGAGATATTTCCCCCCAAGCATGCAAACAGCGTTCCTGAACAGGAAAATAGCATCGCGATCAAGCAATTCGAATTTCTGCGTGCTCGCGGAGATTTTTTACCATTTTGCGGAGCTTTGCGTAGCACGACTACGCAAATTCCGCCCACCCCTAGTAAATTGTACAGTTAACACACAAGCGTGGATCATTGCAATCTGAAAATATATATGGAGATAAGCAGCCACAGAAAATCCTTGCACAGTTATTTCTCCCGAGGTGCAACCCCCAGATAATCTGCCCCTCCCCAGCACCCTGATGCCATCTAGCTAGGTTTTGGCTCTGTAAATACTCTACATACATGCATTTGTAGCTGTCAAGAACCCCATCTCCTGATACTTGCAGTTGAAAAATGACCATCTAGTTACTAAATATTCATGCAGCCAGGCCGGATCATCGCAACTGAATGTTCGAGGCACCATCATTTTCTTTTAAGAGGAATTGCATAACTTTTGTTAGGTTGAGATGTAACTTCAGCGGTCCTCCCTCGTGCTGAGAAGAGTGTTTATGGGATCACATGAAGGCCTCGCCTGCACAATAGCATAAAAATCTTTCACTTTACAAGAGCCAAAACCGTTGAACCCGGTTAATGCTTTTTAATGCAGGCAGAGTGGCTCAGTGAGACAAACAGCTGGTACTTTCTTATGCTGTGGTCTAGAGGTCACAGGTCAGAATTGCAGTAAAAGTCAACTCACTTTCTGTCTTGCAGAAGTAGGTACATTGAGTACCATTAGAAGGGGGTAATAGTAAAACCAGATAGTTACAACAAATGGAAGCCTCAGATGTGCAGCACAAAGCTATCTGTGTTAAGAGCCGCATGCACATTCGAAAGATTCCTGCCAGTCCATAGAGACAGGTGGAGCATCAGGGCCTGGACCGTTTTTGCAAAATCGGCCCTGTAACAAAATCGGCCGAAAACCGGCCCTCGCGAAGAGCTCGGCGGCACCTCCAAACCCCGGAGGGGTGGGGGTGGGGGTTGGTGGGGCCGGCCGAGCACTTTGCCAGGGCCGGTTTTCGTTCCCAGTCCGGCCCTGTGGAGCATCCTGAGGAGCTGTAGTGCTTCGCGAATTTTCTACGAATCATAGCTCCTCGTCCAAAAGTCTGTTTACTGTGGAGACTCCGCATCTGCCAATGTCTTCAAACTAATGTAGTAACTAGTGGCTCTTCCTGGATAGTGAAGATAAACACAATAAATAAAGATTACATAAGGCCAAAAATAAAGTGAAGTTTGGGGAGATGATTAAGTTTAGCATTCTCCTTAAATGGAGACGGAAGGCTATGAAAACGCTTCAGATGGAGGTCCGTGTATTCCCACTTTGTCAACACTGTGTGTGTCATAACTAAATAAAACCCGTGGCAGAAGCTGATAAAAGCTAGACCAGTGCTTCCCAAAATTTTAGAACCGTGACCCACTTTTTAGAAGGCCAAACGTTTGCGATCCACATAGCTTTAATGAATATGAGGCGGGCGATTTTTAATGCAACTAAAGCATCGTGTGACCGTGCACTGTCATTTACTGACAGCACATGTTCCATTGAAAAGGCATCTAAATATGCACAGACGTGCAGTGTTACTAAAAAAAAAATATGTTGCCCACAAATGACAATGTGTGGAAATCGGGTTTCAGTGAAAATGTATCATTTTTGCATCCCCAAGTAAAGCGTATTGATTTCTTTTGATCCTATTAGAATCACACTTCAGAATTCCAAAAAATGTGCTTCATTTTTGATTTCCATGATGCTGAATGCGTACTGTTCACTTACAGCTATTTGCATTTTGTTGTGTGTTCCAAACAAATGACATCCTACAGCCTTTCCCTGTACTCCAGGAAGATTGTCACATAATTCACATTACTTTTCTTTCTCTTGCTGAAAAGTTAGAGGAGTTTGTAAAACACTAATCTTATGTTAAAAAATAAGCAGCAATCTGTCACAAGACATAGCCTGACATTTGACCTCTGTCTTTGAGGCACAGCAATTGTGTGAAGATAAACACAGAATTTAAAGGCATCTTTATTTATTGCTTGGACTTTCATAACCCACCAAAAATTGGCTATTGACCCACAGTTTGGGAAATTCTGGACTAGCCCTTCCAAACCCGCATCAGCAGTTCCTGTTCTAGCTAACATTGCTCCTCAGTTCAGAGTTCCTTATTGAGAGCTGAGGCCATGGAGCTTTCAGAAGAAGCAAACCCTGGAGGAAATGCTCCACAGCCAGTTGCAAATTGTTTCTACTGGATCCAGACATGGCGAGTGGCCTTCTGGACATATACTGCAGTGAATTTCTACTTGATTTCAGGTTCAGCTTTGAATTGGGATATTTGTGAACTGTGACATACCTGCAGAAGATTACAGTTATTTGGGTGGGAACGATTGAAAATGGATCTTGACACTGGGGTGAAAACAAACAGATTCTTTATGATACAGAGCTGAAAGCTGTGGGGTAAACAGTAGGGGTGTTCCAAAGAAGGCAACTCTGCTTTCTGAAGTTCTGTCATTAAAAACAAAATGGCAGCCCACTGACATTCGCTGGGTAGGTCGTCCGGCTTCACAGCCGCATCCACACCCACGCTAAAATCTAGCATTCCTTCTACCATCACTTGAGGACGCCTGTGACCCAACCTAATTGGGTCGGGATTTTTATAAGGTACACCACATTTAGGTTTTTAGTGATTGGAGTACTAGTTAGTAGAGTGGTAGATAAACCACTGTGTAGATGATAATTCGATTAATGGTCCTGACGAATTGCCAATTGATCACTTGTGTGACAGCTCAAGCAAGAAACATGTTGACCATTCTGAAGAAGGAACCACAGAACATTAGGTCAGTAGGCTACCACTTTTGTTTTTAATTTGACAAGTAGACTCCTCCTTTAAAATTCTTTAAGAGGAATACTTTGTCTATTTTACACTGCCCTACTCACTTTGCACATCAACACACCCATCTACACTCCTCGGCCCTACACCTGCACTCCACATTACGGCTTTGGAGCAAAAGATCTCTGAAAAAGAGCCCCTTCAATGGTGCCCGTCGGGCATTGCAGTACCCAATGATGAAGCTTCACACGCATTGGGGTGTGTGAGGGCCCCAGTTCCTAAAGTAGCTGACTCCTGTCCTACAATTAGGATATAAAACCGACCAGTCTTTTATTCTCTCTTTCTATCAACAAGGAACTGCATACCTGGTTGATATTACTTTATATTTAATAGGGGCTCGTGTGCTGGACCTAGAAGCGCACACAGTTCACCCCTTCTTTGATGACAAACTTTTAAATATTTTGACATCTGTGTACTCCCTTCACACACATGTACACAGATTTTCAATTGGAATACATGACCATTGTTCTGTGTGCTCTAAAGAGAGGCAATCTCATTGACAGGCACTTTGCTTTGCCTTCAGCCTCAGCTCCAGAGCTCTCAGTCAAAGCCTCTCTTAAACACCCGGCATTACTCAAAGTATGCACTATACAAGAGTAATAAGATTCACAAAGAAAATATAGAAACGCAACATGATGAAATGGCTAACGCTCTTGGGGAATGCAAGATTAAGTACAACATGTGAAATAAAAGATCCAAATCTCTGACATGCATTACCATAAGGTTTTTAGCATTCATTGGTCGTAAGTCAATTCATGTTTTTGCCTTAATTTTAAGGGCATGAAGATAGGGCAAATGTTAACACCATAAGGCATGTAACTGTCTTTACAATGAGCACATATTCATTCGCTTGACTTAGATATTTAGATCAACTTCACAAGGGAACCTCCCCGGCCTGCCTGACATAACAGAAGTACTAAGGCCCTGATTATCTAAGACCCAAAAATATGTGTTGTTGTTGGCCATTTTTTTAAAATCAATTTATTTTTATTAAAGCCAAGAAATGAATACGCTGTCTGTAGGACATAACATTTATGTTTTAAGTAGTTGGCAGATTGGGAGACCTTCAGCTGACACAATAAAAAAGTGTGAAAATGGTACCGTTGCTTAACTTTACGGATCTCAAGGTATTCTTTATTTGAAGAAGGGGAGTGAGTTTGGCATCTTTAAAACTACCTACAATACCATCTTTGTAACTTTAGTAGTCCAATAACAGGTATATGAAGTTACCAAAAGAATGTATCATTTTTCCTTATTTGAGAAAGGCAAAAAGCAAACTCTGTTGACTTTTTTCCAGTAGTGTAATCCAACAAAGGTTGCATCTCAACAGTGCCCCCTACAGTATATATTTGGAAATGTGTTGTGCCATGAGTGTCATGAACGGTAGCGTACCCAAATTTTGCAGGTATGTGTTCAGTTTTACATTCTCATTGACAGAATCACAGACGTCACTGGTGATGTGCGATCTATGGTGATTTCTTTGTCTCTCAGTGTTCGCGACACATGACGGAAGAGGTGAATCACCCACTCCTCCAATTTCCCAGCCTCGGCTTGAAGCGGCACTCCCTTGATGCAGATGTTAGACCGCCTCCATCTATTTTCAAGATCCTCAAGGCGGAGAGAGAGTTCTTCATTGCGGTCTCTGAGTGCCAGTAGTTCTCGCGTCTGCTTGGTTAACTCTTCCTCTCTACGGTCGGCAGACCTCTCCAAGGAGTCAACGCGGTCGGCCAGTTTCAGAATCTCCATTCGAACCCGTTTTATATCTGAGGCCACGTCCTGCCTTAGCTCTGCGAAATATTCCCGAAGGGTGCCAAACTGTTGTTCCAAAAATTGGCGAGTGATCGGTTCCTTCACATTCACACCTGTCTGATCTGTATCTCGCTCTTGAGGGGATGTTAACAACTGGTCATGGTCGTTCCCTTCTGGTTTCTTAGCTCCAGGTTTTTAGGTCTCGGCTAGCGAAGGCACGCTTGCGCAGTCTCGCTCGCGAGATTTAATGTTTTTAGGTATGGGGCTTGAACCCGCCCCTCTTCTCCATTGGCTGGCTTCCTAAACGGAGGCCAGCCATTGGAGGAGAGGGGCGTCTGTCCGTTTAAGCCCAGTCTTTTTCGGATTCGGGCGTGTTTTTTACTTTCTTTCACTCCTCTGGAATGTAAACATTCCAGCCAATGGCAAGAGGAGAGAAAGACAAACACGCCCCGAATCCGAAAATGCCGCTGCGTTTCTCCGAGGCATTTCTGCTTGACCTCGGAGAAAGGTGGTGGTGTTCATGGCGTGACCCAAGCCTAGCTCCGTGATGTTAGGACTGCGGGTTGAAAACATTTGAAAAGCATCCTTCGTTGAAGGAATTAGCGTGATTTTACGCGGAAGAAGGTAGAAAAAGATGAGATAGGAACATATTTGCATATAAAAGTTTCTTTAGCTACTTCCTGGAGATACTATTGCCATGTATGTGTACGTGCGTGCTGTCCCTAGTCCCGGCAGGCTCCGCGCTGTTCTAAGATGGCGGCGCCCGTGGCCGGTACTTTCGGGCCCATAAGCATGGTGTTTCGAGTTTGGCTGTGCCACACCTCTGTGATGAGGCCGGGTCTCCGAAGCCATCTGAAAGACTGTACTAACTCTTCCGTTCCGCTAGGACCCTCCTGCCCTGCCGTGCCCCGCCGTACTCCCCCTGCTCCTCCCCGGGGGTGTACATTTGTTCCGAGACTTTCTGAGCCCTGAAGAGGAAGGATCCCTGCTGGCGGAGCTTGAGCGCCCTCTGGCAAAGGGGCGATACCAGGACGGCCACTGGGATCAGGTGAGGGAGATAAGATGCTGAGTGGGCGTGGAGGTGTAATTGGGTAATGTTTATGTAGACGGTTGGGGCACTGGGGGCAAGTTATGGGTGGGTTATCAGGATAGTACTATCAGATGACGCCATCATCAGGGGCTCCCTTATTCAGTGGCCGAGCAACCAAGGAGAGTCGGGCCAGTGGTTTAGCTTGGCTCGTGCACGAGCGTGTTACATACTATGGTTAGTTAATATGACTATGTTATGCAGCTTTATGATTTACTGTTGAGGTTGTATGTTTAAGGTGATGTGATTTACTGTGGTAACGAATGATCATTGGCATAGCACTCTGGATTTCATCTGTATGAAAAATTCCAGGCAATGGCTTTCTGTGGCAATTGCCTTGGGACTCATACGGGTGATTTCGCTCCAGTCGGCTCCTTATTTAAGTACCATAGCTACTGGTCCTTTTACAGGGCTCATTTCGCTTCTATTTCAGTTTGTTTCACGCAGTATTTTTCCAATTTCCTGCCTCGTGTTCTGGAAATGTTGAAAACTCGAGCAGCTGACCATTGTAACTGCTTTCCCCTCTCACCCACCGTTTCTCTGTGTGTTCTCCCCTTCACACCTTGGCTTTCATTTATGGTATACAGAGTCTGGGTCACTGGGTTTACATCCCGTTCCCAGAGATCTCAAATTCGACTTCCGAAAAAGACGCCCCTCCCACCCCAACTCTGTGCAAACTAAGATGATGAGACCCAAAGATGCTCGCCCCCACCGTCTCAAGCTTAAGTGGAGCATTCTTTGAATTCCAGTGTGGCTCTGGGAGGCGGACTCTGTGTTAGTAAAGGCAGTGGACTTCTGACCTGCTGCCAGGGTAGAGCCCCAGGTGCTGGAGATGAGACCAGACTGTCCTTCTAGGCTCACGTTTCCCCTTGAAGGAGTCTGTGCTCCAACACGCCAGACTTGTATTCAAAGAATGAGACTGCTCCGAGTGGTGAGGCTCGCACACAACTTGTGAGACCGCCCTCTGAGCTGCGAGATTAGTCCCAGGCACCCCCTGAGCTATGGTGTGACGTGGACGCACTCGCGGAGTGAGACAGCGCACTTCAGCGTGAGAATCACACCCGCTGAATGATAAACTACTTCGAGGTGTGAGACTCACTATTAAAGGGTGAGAATTTCCGATGAGTGGAGACTGTGCTGAAAGGTGTGAAACTTGGAGCCAATACATGAGACTGCACTGAGAGTCTCACACCCAAGTGAATGAGACTGCACTCCAATGTGTGATGTATGGAAACTCATCACTACCCTCATGCCCAATGTGGTCCGTTGCTGTGCTGCCGACTTTGGTGCAGGAAACCAGGGTTCGAGCCTCGAGGTCGCGTCCACATCTTGTGATTCTGGGCAAATCACTTAATCTCCCCGTGCCTGAATATGTAATGTAAATACATTGCTCATGTACAGCGCTCCAATACCTTCGGGTCGAGTTTGCGCTATATAAAAGATGCAAATGATGTTCGTGACCGCCCTTACCCCGGGGGTGACACTGTGTGTAGTTGTTGGCTCGGATGAGGGGTGAGGGCTCCCGCCTCTTCCGTCCTCCACCCCTTTGGCTCCGGGCCGAGACGCTCGAAGAGCCGTGGCTCAGTCCCGGAGCCCAGTATTAATGCTCGGAACCCACCTGCCTTTAGGAACCCTATGCTTGTTGTAGGAGGTCCTTGATGTAAAGCAGGCTCCTCCAGCAGTGTTAGTTTTCATTCTGCAGGCTATGAGGGGTTTAAAGTGCCTGTCTTAGAATGAAATAAAATTAAATGAACACACCATTTATGTCATGTTCCCTTATGTGAATTGATTTAGATTCTCTGTTCTGTAATGCATAACAAATGTGGTTTGGCAAAACGATGGTCTTTACTACAAATGCTTTTATTTGTAATTTCTTTGCAGGCAAGGTCCTGTTCAGGAGGAGCCGCATTCGAGATGTAGCGGTGAGGAGGTTGAAGCCCATCGATGAATATTGCAGGGTATGATTCAATTCCATTATTGTGCAAATTGATCTTAAAGTCTCCCGTCAATAAAATGTGCTGACATCAGTGAGCACTGAAAACCCAAACTAAACACATTGGTAACAAATAATATTGATGCCAGAGTAATCAATGCAGTTTCAGATTACAATATTTTTAATAGCCCACTACAGGCGTGTGAAAAATGTAATTTCAGCTGCTGCGTTGCCTGGGAAGAGGTGAATAATGTGTACAGGAGTGGTAAAGCATCATTTGTGCGCATGGAGACAGATAGGGTAGAAATCCAAGATGATAAAAGTATAGACAGGCAGTGTAGGCGAAGATCACAGGGAGAGCAGTTGACAGGAAAATAGGCTACAGGGTGAAAAAAATAAAAGGAAAAAAATACATTTCAATAAGTGATGAAAATACATGTTGATGCTTTGTGCTTCGAGGTTGGTTGATTTAAATTTTACTGCGGAACCATTTATGATTGAACTCATCCGCAGATGAGCTTCACACACACCCTCAGACAAGCCCCGTACCAAAGTGATAAGGGATCAAATAATTGGTAAATGTACTTTATACATAAGACTTAATATACCCCAATATCTCCAAAGTTAAACTTACTGTACTTAAAAGTGAACTCGACCCTGCTATTGGACTGTATAGGGAGCTTCATTAGGTTTTAGAAATATTTATAGCATCTCATGCCACTGAAGTGGTGTCTTTGTATCTAGGAAGTTTTGTTTTTGAAATGTGTATAAAGCCCACATTCAGGGACAGACGTACATAGAAAATAGGCCTAGGCGCCAAAAGAAAACTGACCCCATTAGTGAATTGAAGTGTCCTATGCTTGCAAATTGGGACAGTTTTGAACTTGTAAAGACAAGCTGTACAAGTGTTTTGCAAGGTATGGAAGTCTGCATGGATCGGAACCTGCTGCAAGCTATGTTTTAAAATCCGGAAAATCTACAGTAACCAGCATTGCAAGGCAAATACATCTTGCCTATGTAAGAGCTATTGGCTTTGACAATGTCTTTTAGCTATGTTGTACAGCAGCATGGCTACTGTCCAACCTGACTAAAAGTTAGTGGTGTAGAGTAAAGTGGAGTAGAAGAGGGTGGCGTGGAGTGGCGTGCAGTGGAGTGGCATAGAGTAATGTAGAGTAGAATGGAGTAGCGTAAAGTGGAATGACCTAGAGTGGGGTGACGTCGAGTGCCATGGAGTGGAATTGTGTGGAGTGGAGTGGCATAGAATGGTGTGGCGTAGAGTAGGGTAGAGGCATGGAGTAGAGTGTCTTAGAGTAGAGTGGGGTGGAGTTGAATGGCATAGAGTTGAGTGGCATAGAATGGCGTTGTGTGGTGTGGCGTAGGTTAGAGTGGCATAGTGTGGAGTAGAGTGATATATAGTAAAGTGGAGTGACATAGAGTGGCGTGAAGTAGAGTGGAGTAGAAAGGCGTGAAGTAGAGCGGGGTAGACTGACTTTGAGTAGAGGGGCGTAGAATAGAGTTTCATAGAGTGGGGTGGAGTTAAATGCATTTTGTTAAGTGGAGTGGCTTACAGTAGGGTGGCATAGAATGGAGTAAATGGGAGTGGCATTGTGTGGCATGGAGGGGCATCGAGTGCCATGGAGTGGCAGAGTAGAATGCTGTGGAGTGATGTAGAGTGGTATAGATTGGCGTGATGTAGAGTGCCACAGTATTGCATTGAGTGATGTGGCATAGACCAGAATAGAGTGGAGTGGAGTGGTGTAGAGTGGCATGGAGAGGCGTAGAGTAGAGTGGCGTTGATTGACATGATGTAGAGTGCCATAGAGTGGCAGTGAGTGGAGTAGCGTAGAGTAGGGTGGGTTAGATTAGTGCAGTCGTGGTTGTAACATAAGCATCAATAGAGATGGCAGCAGAGCGAAAGCAACATAAATAAGAAGTTGTATGCCTGTGTTAAAAGTAGGAAAGTACATTGCCCGTATAGGAATAATACCGAAAATAAATTAAACAAGCATTAAAAATGCAATAGGTCTCGCCTTTTATTAAGTTAAAGCCATTTGCTTTGCTAATGGTATTGTATAGCAAAGCAAATGGCTTTAACTTAATAAAATACCATTAGCAAAGCAAATGGCTTTACCTTAATCAAAGGTGAGACCTATTGCATTTTCAATGCTTTTTCTTTTTCCGTCTCATCTTTTTCTTTTCTCATAAATTATGTCTGTCTTCTAATTTTTTTTTATAACTCCACTCTATCTTCTTCCTCATTTTCAATTCTCCTGTCTTGCTTCCCTTCTTTTCCCTATTTCTTTTATTTTCCGTTCTCTCTCCCATTCTTCCCTCGCCCTTCCTCTGCCTTGCCATAGTTTTCTTTTCTTGCAGACGTGCGCGCATTAGCCCAAGTGGCGTGGTACCCCCACCCTCCCACATGCAGCTGAGGGCAGCTCCATAGGACAGGATCTGCAGCTTGATGTAATCTTCTCGGCAGAGAAGCAGCTACCACCCCTCCCCTTATACCCTCACCCCCCGTGTGGCTGTGGGGCCTGGGACAGGGGCCCTCAGCAGAGTGTTTCACGGAGGTGGGGGTTGTCTTTAAGGGGGAGGGAAGAGGGACACCACAGTAGGAGCAGTCAAGGGCTGATGATCATCTAAGCATCCCCCAAACCCACTCCCGAAGTTCACACGAGTTTCAACTCACAGGGGGGATTAACCCCTCGCGCCGCAGAGGACCCCTCCAACATGGAGGCTCCATGTACTCCCCACTTCCGCCTGACCCCCACCCCGCGGAGCGGGGGCGCCCTCTCTGTGCATGGACCGCGCTGCAGCAGAGCGACAGAAAATAACACCCTAAGAAAGAAAGAGAAAAAAAACTAGAGGGGCGGGAAAAGTGGGAGTAAGAGTGAAAAACTGAGAGAAAGAAAAAAGAGCGAGAGAAGGTTAATGTGGGTGAAGAACACGAGAGTCCGAGAGAAAGAAAGTATGCAGCACGTACAGGGCATGTGGAAAATATGAGAGCTGAAAAATAAGAGGAGCAAAGCTACATAGAGAGAGGCATAAAGAACGACCGAGTTAAAAAGAAAATGGTGCGAAAGGGACAACGAAGCAGAAACACAACTAACGAAGAAGATGGGGATAATTGGAAACATCTGCGAGGGGATTAAGGAGGGAACTACATGGAGAAAAGGACGGAACAAGAAATGAAGGAAGAGACTGGAATAGTGGAAGTCGAGAAGGAAGGGAGAACAGGAGAAACGAAACTGAATAAAATAATATAATGGACAAAGAAGGAAAATACTGCAAATGCTTAATTTTGAAACTGAGTGCGGCGCCGCTTCACGGACACCGTGCTCGGTTTCTTTATATATTTTATATATAACAAACAGAGCGCTGTGTCACAAGAACACAAACAGCTGTCTCCAGGCCACGCGACTGTGCGAACGCATGCAATAGTAAAAAAAAAAGTGCAGCCAGTCATTATAAAACCCACTGTCTCACGCCGACAGTGAAAGATCCAGTCCCGCTGGGCGTGGCCTAAAACAGACAGGGTGGCAACCAGGAGGGACTAAAAGCACTTCTGGAAAATCAACAAAGTCTGTTCTGAATAATAAGTGATGACAAACGACGCACACCAATCACAATTGCCGGCGGAGCTCAGACATGACTTCTGGAACCATATCGATTCCAAGAAGCCTTCGCATGGCGAGAGCAGCGCATGCGCACTTCTAACGCCAGGTGAGACCTAAAAATAGAGAGTTGCAAAAAGATGAGAAAGAACTAAGAGGAGGAAGAACACATGTACTTGGTCCGTGCTCCAGGGAGGAGGTAACACAAGAAAGGAAGGGAAACCTACAGGAACTAAGAAATTCAAAGATTGAAGATGAGTGACAAAAGTATGCTGTGTAGGTGAGACCCAAAAACTGGCCCAGCAGACCATAAAACATGCCCCCAAAACAGCCGAAAAACAGCCCACACATGACCTGTCAGACTAGCCCATCAAGCACTGCCTGATAGCCCTATCAGCAAGGCCACTGGAATTATGCAATGATGCGGCGTTTCCTGCATAATTGTGAATTTATCCCATATGTCACGTAAACCATCATAAAATGCTTAATCTACGGATTTTAACAAAAACTAATTTTGTTTCTAGCTCAATCGGATCGAAAGTTAAAAAAAATATAGTGACATGTTCCTGCGCAATGGGTGGCTTTGGCAAAGGTTCACTGGTCATCTGTTAGTAGTTTATCGCCGTATTTGGTTGATAAACTGGTACTAATGAGGTCAAATGTTTGCCCATGTGTAAAAATGACAAAATAATGCAGCAACACTAACAGAAAATGTGCTGCATTACTCAGCATAATCTGCCTTTTCTTGCTGCATAATTTAGTGAACCCTACCACATAATTCAGTGCTCCCCTGTCGCATAATTCCAGTGGCCCTGCCTTAAAGGCCAGCCCACATTCCTCTGGATTTTTATCTGTCAAGACGTGTATTATTCCCACTGGTCTCCAAAGGGCACTCCCAATGTCTAGAAAGTTTATTTTAGTTTCGGCCTACGAAAAGAGCCTTTCTGGTGTTGGTATTTGTCTATATAGTTTTCAACATATGTGTAGTACCAACATGCTACTGAAATTGGGCTTTCTATGTATATCGAAAGTTCAGCTTCCTGTTGGACACCTGGATAGCGCTCCCATGCCAGGGGAGTGGCCGTTGTCATTCCTTATTAAGACTGGGGGGGTTCCTTCAAAGAGCGCGTGCCTTTCCTTGCCCTCCCGTTCATAACTGTGCTGATGACACAAAGATGTGCGTTTATGTTCGCTTTTTATTCTCCACGGTCACCGGTGCTGTGCCGCTATACATGACGTCACTCTTGCTGTTGGTGCCCTGACTAAAGACACCCCCGTCCCGTTAGATTAAGGGCTCAGCTCAGTTCAAACTCGGACATGACGTGTCCATGCCCATGGCTTAAAACATGATCCCTGCGGTTGCAAAATAAAGGCCCCCTTGTGCCCGGTAGTCAAGTATCCTATCTCAGACAGGAAGTCTACTGAAGGCAAGGGAGAAGTAATGTCACGAGTTCACCCAACAGGCGCGCTCCATCTGAGAGGAGCCATTTACAGCACTCAGTGCAGACGCGACTTGTGACCTCCCTGACCCGGAAATGACTGACTGCATTGAGATCATCTGAGTGCCAAATGCATAGATTATATCATGTAAACCGTCCAAAAATTGAATTATCCCCGTCGGCGTGTTCCTTTTCTGGCCCTTGCACTCTTTCTAAACGTCCTCTCATCTATGAAAGATTGCAGAATGACCCTTATCTGTGTATGTTGATGCTTTCAAGCATTTGCACTGTCGAGTATTAATCCGTTTGCCTTATTTGGGGACTCATGAGTTACTTCTGGTTTTTGTGGAAGATGTGTCTTGTTGCATTAACTGATTACCGTTGGCACAGACAGATAACACAGAGAAGCATTCCATTGTGCAGCACAGAAGTATCGGAACAGAAACATTCTTTGTGACATAAACCAGCTGCAGTACTGTAACATCCCGTTCCGACTGCAGACCAGTCTCAGTAAAGACACAACACATTGTTACAGCAGATCCTCAGCAGTACAGAAGCATCCCATTCTAACTGGAGACCAGTCACAACACGACCACATCATGTTGTCATAGCAGACTAGCCGCGGTACAGAATCATCCTATTGGAACAGCACACTGGTCAAAGTACCCAACCATTCCATTGTTACATCAGACCAGTAACCGCACAGAAACATTCCATTCTGGGGGCAGACCAGCCAAGGTAAATGCCTTGCTGCTGCTATGTTCTTTGCCAATGCTTGCAGAGTTGCATCGGCTTTGGTAAAGCCAGTAGCGGTGGGTGGCCATCTTCGTATTTTATTCTGTATACTTCCAAGATGGCAGACACGTGTGTAGATGCAAAATGGGAGTCAACTTGTACAGGTAAAATGATAAGTATGCAAAATAGGTTTGTTATACCATTCCCAAAAGGCCACCAGTTTGTGTCTAGATGCAACATGGCAGCCATCTAGACTTGGTATACTTATTTTATACCATTCCAAGATGTGAGTATTATTGTGTTTACTGTATAGATGCAGTGTGGTGACTTTGTTGAAAGTACATAAAATAACATTTCCAAGATGGCCGTACAACACAACTGGCTTTGTTAGTGTTTGCACCACAATTCTACAAGCGTTGGTAAAGCCAGAACCAGAAAAAAGCACGTAATGTCAAAGCAAGGCCAATTGGCCTTGCCAATGCTTGTCTGTGTTTGGGAATGACATTTTTTATAAGTGATCCCTGATCATTACGGATTATCAACCTGAATTCTTAGCTACTGCTTCGGCAACAGTATATTATTTCATTTGCGTGTATAAAGACTTAAAAAGTAACATTTTCAAAGCACAAATTGTAGCCAAAAAATATAATCAAATTGTGGAAACTAACTAGGTCAAGAGTCAAGGTATGGCTTGAGAGCTTGAGTGTTTAATGAAAAAAGTCGGATGTATGACGTTACAACGCACACTTTTACAACGCATGCACTTACAACGCATTTTTTACAACGCATAATCCATTACAACGCATGACATTACAACGCATGACACTACAACGCATTTTTAAAAAATACCTTTACAACGCATTGCCATTACAACGCATACTACCTTTACAACGCATACCATTACAACGCATTATATTAAATTACATTTAAGGTAAGTATTAGATAGTATAGGGGTAAAAATTACTATTCTAACTCCAGGGGGTGCAACAGTAGGGTAAGTGTTGGATAGTATAGGGGTAAAAATTAATATTCTAACTCCAGGGGGTGCATCAGTAGGGTAAGTGTTGGATAGTATAGGGGTAAAAATTACTATTCTAACTCCAGGGGGTGCAACAGTAGGGTAAGTGTTGGATAGTGTAGGGGTAAAAATTACTATTCTAACTCCAGGGGGTGCAACAGTAGGGTAAGTGTTGGATAGTATAGGGGTAAAAATTACTATTCTAACTCCAGGGGGTGCATCAGTAGGGTAAGTGTTGGATAGTATAGGGGTAAAAATTACTATTCTAACTCCAGGGGGTGCATCAGTAGGGTAAGTGTTGGATAGTATAGAGGTAAAAATTACTATTCTAACTCCAGGGGGTGCATCAGTAGGGTAAGTGTTGGATAGTATAAGGGTAAAAATTACTATTCTAACTCCAGGGGGTGCATCAGTAGGGTAAGTGTTGGATAGTATAGGGGTAAAAATTACTATTCTAACTCCAGGGGGTGCAACAGTAGGGTAAGTGTTGGATAGTGTAGTGTAATATTATGCGTTGTAATGGTATGCGTTGTAATGGTAGTATGTGTTGTAATGGAATGCGTTGTAAAGGTAGTTTTTAAAAATGCGTTGTAATGGATTATGCGTTGTAAAAAATGCGTTGTAAAGGTAGTGCGTTGTAAAAGTTGCGTTGTAAAGGTTGTTCCCCAAAAAAGTCTAAAGATGCAAGCACATTGCCCAAATGTCATTCCTTGTGGGAAAACGTTGATTTAAAAAAATGTATTATTAATTGCCTTGAGCTATGTCAATTTTAAGATGCAATTGAGGGATGAGCACCTAGTGGTGATCATCTCCACTTTTCCTTGCCATCTTGTCTTGCCATCTTGCTGGAGTTTTGGCAACTGTGCCCAGTCTATGGTGGCAGGATTTTCGTTACAGCCGAGTGGTGGGCTAAATGCAGCAATCGTTACTTCAGACTCCATGTCCTGGTTACTTTCTTGTGTGCCACTTTAATTACATCCAGTAGTTTAGTGAATTGATTTCAATTTTTATTTGGTCTTTTTAATGTTTTCCTGTAGATTAATATGTGGTCTTGTGCATGTGTGTGCTATTCTTTTTTTAGCACCTTACTTAATGATTTGTGGTTCTATACCCTTATTGTGGTGGAAAGTGCCAGTTCTGACTCTCTGCCTGTCTCTTGGCTGGACCCGCAATATTTTAGCTATCACTGCAGTTGTATCTCAACCGTGAGTCATCACAGAGGCGGAGCATTCTGAAGAGGTATGACAAGACTCCTAGAAATAAAGAGCACTTCACACGTTCAAAGGGAAGATGGGTTTCCTTCTCTTCTTTTGATTGGATGCAGATGCGCATGTCCTTACCCTCCTTCTTGGTCCAGCCTCGTCCTGAGAAGAAGTGCTTTATCCAGGACAGACAGCTGAATCCGTCAACAGGGAAACTTTTTTCTTATCTTTCGATAAATGAACATGATTGCGATGTAACTATTTTTGGCTGATAAACTATTGTTTAAAGTAACATTCCCAGAAAATCTTAGAGGTAGTCTGTTTTTCTTTTTTTTAAAAAAAAACCTTTATTTATGTCAACATGGTACACAGCTATTCAGCCGACATCCCGGAGGTCCGGCAGCACGATGAGAACAATACGTGAGGTAGTCTGTTTTTCGATCTCATTACCTAACTGAAGTTGACAAAGACAGTAGATATGGATTTAATGTGCTAACGCATATAAAGACAGAAATGCAGAAGGGTGCCTTTGTGCATGTCTTGGCGATGAGCAGGTGATGGCGAGTCTGGGGGATCTAAAATAATTTCTCATGCTTTGCAATTCAGACACTCACTACAGGTGGAGTGGTGCACCCAAACTGCCAACAGCTTTAGGTGAGAGGAAAATACTCTTCTGTGCTGAGCCAAGACTTGATAGGCAAGGTCTCGGGCCAATGGCTGAAAGAGGGTGGTCAATAAAAGCTAATGGTTCAAAGGGATGGACCAGAAGCCCACTGTATACATATTGGAAACAATAGAATAGCATAGAAAGATGCATAGTGAGGGCCACACCTGGAAAGTAGGTTTTAACCTGAGGCAATCTGCATATCTTCAACAGCATGCATCCAATCTGGGGAGAAGGCCTTTTTGGTTTGAATACTTTCATTTACAGAGTATTGTTCACGTCATCTAATAAGTACAAATTCGGTATTTAAAGGGAATGAATTCTAAAAACAACACAAACCACTGCTGTGTTCCCCCAATGTTTTTTGCAGTTGTGGAAATAATGGACCAAACACGTTTGTAGATGGTAGGAAATGTGTTCTTGTGGTCACATTGTTGACTGTGAAATCAGGAGATTTATGTTCAAATTCTCTCTACCCTCTCTCTTGATGTGCAGCTCAGTTCTTGAGCTCCTTTGTTTGTCAGAAGACTGGTATTGCTGTCACAAACTCGGCTTCCCAGGAATAAGCACTAATATACGGCAGTACATACAAAAACGTGAAAGTCAGGAGCCTCGAAGGGGACCTATTTGAACGTTCTTTTTGCAGGGGAAGCCATGGACACAGCAGAGGTGTGCTCCGCGATTGTCCAGAAGGCTGTCTGCCACTCTTTCATTCCTCTGCTACCTTTTTTGTTGGTGCATTTCTCTAGTTTTCTGTTGCTCTGCCTGTCAGAGGCAGAGTGATGTGTTGGGGAAATTGTTGGTTAGCCTGACAGACTGAAGTTGCTGACACGGAAGTAAGGATGGGAAAGAGCGGAGTGTGCCAAGTATCATCAGATGTAGTCCCGGCATCAATTGGAGGGCCTTGTAGGTTTACAGTGGAGGTCCAGAACGTCACAGGTCAAATGTTTTAAAATGTACACACTGGTTGACAAAACTGAGTGTCATTTTGAGCCCTTTCAGAGTAAGGCAATAAAAGTAAGATACATCCATGGTGCCTGCTACTCCTTGTAAAGAAGAGTTGGCAGGGTGGTTTGCATAGATAGTTGAGTCAATAAAGCTGGTTCTTTGTGGGGATATTTAATTTCTAACCTTGTAGACCTATGTATCATTTTTAGTGGAATGCCCTCCTGCTGCCATCACGGAGATCGAGGAATAGTGGTACTAGCATCCCTCCATGCCCATCAGTATGAACATTGCCCATTCAATGGCCGTGCAGCCTCCTCAGACTGCCAACCAGTGACCGCCCCCATACTACCCACGCATATCAGCTCCTTGCGCCAACCATCAGTGTCTGTCTGTGTGACCCCCTCACATTGCCTACCAGTGCTATTTCTCTTCATGCTGCCCTTCAGTGCCAGCACAGCACTCTGCCATCAATATGAGCTTCTCGCACTGTCAACAGGTGTCTTCTCCGGTTTGTGCTCCTGCAATGCCAGCATCTCACACTGACCCTCAGCAGTGGCGTAACGTAAGTTGAGGGGGTCCCCTTGCAAAGTACATGGAGGGGCCCCCCCCTCTGAAGTCAGTCAGGAGCTCTCAGGCCAGGGTTCTGTGCTGAGGGGTCCCCTGGAGCTCAGGCCAGGGTACTGTGCTGAGCGGGCCCCTGAAGCTCGGGGGGCCTCCCTAAACTGCGGGGGCCTATGTTATGCAACTGACCCTCAGTACTAGGTTCTTGCACTGCTGGAAGTGTTATCTTCACCAACTGCTCATTCGTACCAATCCTCCCAGGTCCAGCTCCCTGCATTTCCCGTTCATGCCAGTTCTCCAAATACCCTCCTGTGCCATCTCCACCGACTACCTATTAGTGCCAGTCCTCCCATTGCCCACAAGCGCCAGCTCATCACATTTCCTCGTGTGTTCACCAATCCTGTCCTGGACTCTGATGTTGAAGTTTACACTCCGTGGCTGTATCAGTCCCTGTCCTTACCTCTGAGATGGCCGCCACTGCCCCAAATGGAGCTTTCTTTTCAAGTGAAAGCTTAGCCTTGTCTTTCTTCTCTCTCTGTTGCCGACCCTCCTCTCTCCAATCGATAACATTGCCCTTGTCATTCCCTCTCTCTTACTCCCTGCTCTACTCTGTTCTATGCTTCTCTTTCTGAAACATTATCCTCCCGGTATGCCTCATGTTTGACACCCTTCCATTTCCTAATCTTTCTAGTTCTCTGCCTCTTGCTTCATCCTTCTCATCTACACACTCCCCTTCCCTTACAAGTGTCTTGCTCTTTACCTCTCTACTCTCCATCATCTCTTCCTCCTCCAGCCATTGGTCCTACATCGCCAGTGACAGGCCTGGCTGTGCCTCCTAGTGGCAGCCAGGAGAAGGGATATGAGGCTTGTGATCATAGCTGTCTGTGTCATAAACAGTACTGATGTCCTTCGGTCATCGCTCTCAATCAAGGTCAGACCCCATTTCACATGCATCCATGTTTAAGAAAAAATGGCCACCTACCCACTTAACTGACTGATTCTCCAAAAAGATCCGATATTAAGCTTATTAGGTTTACTCCCAACTGCAGAGAAAATATTCAGATTTTTTTTATTTATACCGGATTGTAGGAATGTTTTCTGTGAATAATCGCAAATACCCAGGAGTAGTTGCAATTCGATGTATTAATTCTGGGCCACTCGCATGTGAAAGCAAAACTTGTTTTTTCTTTTTCTTTGCCAAGAGGAAAAAACATATACTCCATGAAGAAATTTCCTATTCACACTCTCACCTATTTTGAGGGTCTGCCCTGCCCATTTCCCATTCCCTCTATAGATATGAATTTACTCCTGCCCTTCACAAGAGTAAATCTGCTTCCATTTTATTGGGGGGGTGGGGCACTGAAAAAGTTAATAAATAGACACAAACTACTAGGTTTGTGGGTGTAAACAATGATACAAGGGCCGTTACCACTTTGAAATGCCCACTTATCGCACCTGTGAGCAGATTTACTTGCATTTGCATGTGAGTAAATCTATTTACAAGCGTAAATCCACATTGTTTGAACCCTAAACCTAGATTACAGTTATCATTATCTCAGTTGATTTTTCTGTCTTCAACATTGACTTCCATTGTTCATGCGGTCTCAGTACAAAGATGCCTTTGGCGGATGTGTGCCTCAAAGGTTCGCCCTCTAAAACTGCCCATTTGCACACCTGAGTAATTAGCAGCCTTAAATGATCGTGCAGCCTAGCTCGTGAATTTGATTGCACAGTTGAGCTGGGACGTCATTTCCTGATTCGGGAACTGTCACAACTATGATAGGTTGAGGGCAAATTCTACCCTCAACGGCACCGTCTCCCCATAGAGTCTGTGAGTGCAAATGAAAACATCTCTAGCACTACATCAAAAACTGTTCACTACACAAGAGCCCAAATTATTCATGTTGTCAATGCCTCCTTATCCACACACACGATTGGAGAAGAAAATCCGGTGCGCCAGGAGGCTTTTGGCTGTATTTCTCTTCTTTATTCTTGTCCCAATTAGTCAGCAGCTGCTGGTGCTTTCAGCTTCCCGAGCTATCATTCATTTCCGTCCTGTTGCATTTTAGTAAATAAATCAGACCGGCCATTTCCTGTTATCTTCTCCCTGATCCTTTTCCTCTCTTTCTTTCCCTATCTGGAGGTCGCCTCCTTCCTTCCCCCGGCTTCCCCCTACATCACTTCCTGTCCTCTGCCTGTTTGCGTGTCCTTAGTCTGCCCATCGTTGCACGTCCCCGGGTTCTGCAGCCATCAACAGTTGTCATCAATGTTATTCACTGTGTATTACATTAGTCCGTGTGTATTCCCACACTTCCGCTTGCTAGCTGTTTAGTGATATTAATCTTTGGATCAGCGTCTTTACATCTTCCCTGACGTGCTGATAGGACTTAGCGTGAATCTAATGCACTTTTTGGTGTATGCATTTTGTGTATAAAATCTCCAGTTTCTCTCTTCGCTTGTCCCTCTCTATGGTGGCTTGTGTTTCCTGACACACTCATGTTTGTCCCTTTGTGCTTCCATTACAGGCGCTTGTGCGGCTTCCTCCTCACATCTCTCAGTGTGATGAAGTACTGCGGTTCTTTGAGGCACGGCCGGAAGACCTGAACCCTCCCAAAGAGTAAGTGTGACGTGATATCAAACCGGGTCAGACTAAAAGTGGCCCACATTTGCAAATTGGGGCCATTTTGAAATTGAACCGCCATGCTGTATAGGTGTTTTGGAAAGTATGGGAGGCTATCTGCAGTTGTGCTTGCTGCAGGCAGTGCTTGTTGTAATATAAAGAAATTCAACAATTAAAGTCACAAACAGTCTAAGAAACGGCCCACACACTGACCCATCAGACCCGCCCTTCTGCTGAATATTAGTGACCATTACATATTTACATTAAGCCCCTATATGCCAACGCGTTGATTAAAAAAACTTGAAAGCACCACCTCAGTTTAAGTACAGTGAGTTTTGGAAGTGTGTATCAAAGGGGTGGGTTTCCATCCGGAGATGATACAGAATTGGAAACAGCAAAGAGTTGACTTAATTGAGCTTGAGTTCTACTTGAGTATTGTCGCCCCTAAAAGCATAATTTAATGAGATTTTTAAATTGTATGTCTCTTTTGCACGATTGGAGGGGACAGGTGTCGGGGCAGAAGGAAATCTCTCATCCTATACTTGCCAGGAAGCTGATATTTTGGTGTTTTAAATATGAATGTGTGTGCAATGATGGTTGGGTGTGTTTGCCCCTTATGTGCGTTCATAGTTGCATAGGTATGTACTGACTGGTAAACAATGATGGCTGGTGCGTCATGGCTGAGCCTTAATTGCAGCAGAAGGCCATACTGCCGGAGTGGTAGTACTGCCCAGAACACAATGGGAATCCATCATAGCCTGTAATATCTAAAACAGTAGTACCAGATAGGACTTCCTGTAGCCCCCTTTTATTTTTCCAGTTGACCCAGGAAGAAGTGTGGCCTATACGTCTGTACTTCCCCACAAGAGACTTGCGGCCTCCACCGCTTCATTTACACAAACCAGAGTCTGCGGGAGCCCGCAAAACTGGGAGTGGGCAAGACAATATGGCCTATCTTGGAAAATCTGGTCAGCTTGAGGGGGTGTACCACTAGCGACACCATTTCAGTCCTTTGCAGCAAACAGAAAAATGCTAAAAGGGAAGGTACAGCCCAAGTTTGTTAAAGAAAGAGAAGCAGATGTGAGTTGAAAACAAGCAGTCTTACCTCAGGGTGGTGCATCCACAAATAATGTAATGCATTGACAACCCTTCAGAATGAAGAGCTTCAGGGGTGGCCTTAACTTGTAAGTAGTTTGCAGTGGCAAAACCCAGATAGGTCACTTTTCGGGTTTTTTCAGCTGGATCACAAGGGTATTTAATCTTGTGGGAGCTGTGGATACCTTCTGCGTGGATTAATCTAACCCATGTCTGTTGGTTCCATCCATATAGCTCCTAAAGGGCCAGCCAGCCGGAAGAGGATCTTAAATGGGGAAACATTGGTCCTAGAACTGGAAAGGACCAGAATGTTGATACCAGTAGTATACTCAGGATTAGGGGGGGGTAAAACATACCAGCATGTGTATAATTCACATGATTACATCCAAGCCTCAGTCTCATTTTGGGAATTGGTCAATCGCAATGCTGTTTTGGCAAAACAACAGGCCCTAATACTGACCAATCAAAAAATGGCATGGCTGAAACAGATCGTTTAAGTGGGTAGGGAGTAACACACCACCCAAAGTATACACCCAGGATCAGATCTCCGAAGTGGTAAAACAGTGCCCCATTCCATCGCTCTGCTCGGTGTGAGAGTTGGACTCTGTCTCACCCATTTACTTACTTGTCATACGTCATGGATAGTAACTCTAAAAACCCTCAAATGGTCCTTATACAGCAATAGTGACAGCATGACTAATAACCTGCTGTGTATTAATTACAGAAAGGATGCAATTAACAAATAAGTGGTGCCCACTTAATTGCATAAATGTTTAATCAACACAGTTGCACGCCTTGATCAGTTCTGCCAGAGGCTGGTATGAAATTAAAAATAGCAAATGGTGACAAGCACCTTCAAATTTCTGTCAGATACCTGGGAAGCTAGAGTTCAAATGGCCCCTCTTAGTAGTGAAAATATTCAGTCTGCCACGTGATCCCCTCTGCTGAACATTTTGCCTCCTGCATTGCACTGCGTGCATAAACAACACAGCCGTCACAGGCAGTGAAATGTCTGGGACTGGAGGAAAGGAGCAAGTGTACTAGTGGAAGGTAGGGAGGAATGTAAAGGTAACCTCAAAAGTAGTCTCCACTGTGGCTAAACGTAAGGTCCCCCCGCAACTAAGTTTGGTGGGCGGACCACTATATTGGCAGGTTGGGGGGGAGAGTCTCTCACCTTTGCGATGGAGTACCCTCTCCGCCACTTAGTTTGGTAATACCACATATGTGGTATTACCTCAAATGAGCGATACCACCAAACATGGAGCATTCAGTAATGAGTTGATTCCTGCTGGTGATTATGATTCTACTGAATTTCAAAGTTATTCTTTTACTCTGAATGAGGTACACATTTTATCAATCTTACGATTATGAAAAGATACATCATCTCTGATGAGATTCAAATGTGTGATCTGCACACTGCAGATCTCTAGAAGTCCCGCTTGAGTAAGGTCATGTATATAATCTGCTTTGGTGCCAAATGAATACCGATTGAGAAGGTGGCACGTTTCTCCTAGTTGGGTTCTCAAAATATTTTGTTGATGTTAACACACAGCGTGTTTAACCAACCATGAGTGTAGCTCTCTTACACCCAAGAGCATCCAGTATCACTTACACGTATATTTCTTTTCTCTCCCTCTTCCTGACGAGCAAACACCTAAGCCCTGTATCTGGTCCAGTCATCAAGCGGGCAGCATTAAATCCTCAGTGGACCCTTCAACCTCTGCTTCAACATCTTTACTCCTCAGAGCAGTTGTACAGAACTTTGTCATTGACGCGCCTGATGCCATGCACACCTCTCTATCAGGCACAACTGGTTTCCTCCCCTCTCTTTGTGCTTTAGGGGAGAAGCAAACTAGTGTGTAGTGCTGTACAAAAACTGAACTGAACACATACAAATATAAACAGTGACCGACCCATTTGGTGACAGATGATGCACCAGGCCCTTCAGAGCTTTTGTGTATTTAGGCATTTGTATGTAGTTATTTAGGTATTGCCAACCTAGCAGAGAACAACAAAGAGCTGTCCAAAGAGGTGTTCGGGTGCAAGAATTAGGAGTGGACACATTTCATGTATGTACCTGGGGAAGGGGACAGCACTCTTAATCGTTGAGCAGATCAGGGCAATGATGGCCCTTACCATTGGAAGGAATGTGCTTTCAGGTCTTGGGGTGTTCCGTTATCCATATTCTGGATGCGCGGTTCGAGGCTTGTGTTATTGGGTTTTTAGTTTTCGTAGCTCTTGCTTCCCGGTGTAGATATGTCATGGCTTCTTGTGATGCATTCTGATGTTATATGTGCCTTCTTCTGCTCAAACAACTGCAGTGTATTTTGTTGGATATTTGAGCGAAGTTCTGCTACATTTGAGAAACTAGACGATCGACAGTCAGAGCCCCACAACTACCTTGGTTGAAGTCCATAATTATCCTTCTGCAAGTATAGTCATGTCCAAATGAGTTCCCAAACCCCCCAAAAACACACACTGGTAAGTGGGCAAAAGGCTATTTTGTTGAAATTGGTCTATTGCTCCTTAAAACCCTTCTGTTATCCTCGGAAATGTTCCACCTCACTTCATTAACCAATCCTTCAAAATGTAAAATCTTACTTTGATTACTGTTTGTGCGCCCGTACACTTGGGAATATTCTGGTTCGAGGCATGTGGGCTGCTGAATTCATATCTGTGCATAGATCGCCGCCTAGTGTTGGGTCCGGATGTTTGCACGTTGTTGTCCTGGAAGAGCCTTCGAAGTATCCTGGGATAGGTGACTCCTCCCCTGGACTACAGTGCGCATGGGCATCCTCTCCATCCTCAGATTGTTTTTTTCCGCCATTGGGTTCGGATGTGCTTATCTTGACTCAAGTTAGGAAAAACTTTTTCCAGGCCAAAAGGCCTCTAGTTCGCGTCGGTACTGTTCCCGATCGGTATCGATAGTATCTTTGTTAGTTTACTAACTTCCAGAACCAACTTTTTCGCATCTTACCCGACCATCGACCCGACATCGACGATGGAATCGAGGACACCATTCAAGCGGTGCCCTGTATGCAATGCGAAATATCCACACATTGACGTCCATCCGGTGTGCAACAAATGCCTTTCACCGGATCACGACGAATCTACATGTATGGCCTGTGCCCGATTTCGATCCAAGAAGACTCTCCGGAATCGCCGAGCGGCGAGACTCGAGGCGCAGCAAGCTGCACCGGCCCCGGCCGACATCTTCAGCACCGAGACCGAAGATGTCGAAGAAATGGAGAACCTACCCTCCAGTCCCGCTTCCGAACATGACTCCGGATCGGAAGACGTCGACGAAACACTCTTTCGCAGAGATGAAGACGACACCGAGGTAGGAGACTACAATGAGGCCTTAGGGGCTGAAGAGAGTAGCTCCGATGACGAGCAAGGCCTACCCGTTCAGACTGAGGAAATCCCAGTGCAACAATCTATGGCTCCGGTCGAGGGATCGCCTTCGGGCCTTACCCAAGACCTATCCCGCAGTTCTTCCGCCCCGCCCTCGGGCCCGGCCTCGGACATTCAGCGGCAGCCATTAATGCCCAAACCGGCTGGTTTCCCTTCTTCGAAACCGAAACCAAAAGCTGTATTGGTTCAACTGAAACCGAAACCGAAAGTGGCGCTGGTCGGATCGAGGCCCTCCACACCTTCGACGCCAGCAAAACCCGTCGGCACCG
Organism: Triturus cristatus; assembly: GCF_964204655.1. Taxonomy (NCBI): domain Eukaryota; kingdom Metazoa; phylum Chordata; class Amphibia; order Caudata; family Salamandridae; genus Triturus; species Triturus cristatus. The sequence continues at coordinate 588,898,540 of NC_140580.1, read as the reverse complement.
AGCGCAACAAACGAGACTTCGGTGCCGAGCTTGAAGCGGCCGACGTCGGAGTCGACTTACGGAAAAAGACCTTCGGTGCCACCAAACCTACTCGGCTCCCGGCACCGACGCAATCGGCTCCGACCCCAAAGGTCAAACTGCCTGCCGCGTCTCCCACCGCTTCGACGGCACCACCAAAGCCACACTCATCGAAGACGTCGACGGCCATTCCCGCCCCTCGACTCGATAACTCACCGGCGCCGAAAAAGTCCACGCCCGCCTCCACAGAACCGGTCGGCGCAAAGGAATCAAGGGCGCTCCAGGTGCCACCCGTTGCTGCGCAACGCACCAAAAACAAAACTGTCCTCCAGGACACGCCGGGCTCCGAGCCAATAAAAGCTCCAACAGCCTCTTCAGCACCAGCCAACATTACTTTTGGCCTGCCACCATCCACGGCCCCGAAACTGTTCCAAATCAGGACACGGGTCACCCACACCACGATCACGCCTGCCGAACGCTCTGCGGAGACGTCTCCATCGCATCTCATCGACGCCGACACCGGCAGGATGATTATCCACAAAAGGAGAATAACTTCTGAGCCAGCTTTGGACTCCTTCCGGATCCCACTTAAGAGAAAGCTGCCAGTGGCTTTGGAACCAGTTCTTTACGAACCTTTCCATTCACCCTACCAGGATCCACAATCCTTCTCTCCCACACACTCCGACACGGATGCGTTGGAGGACTACATGGGTGACCAAGTGCCCTACCCCGGAGGGATGGACCCTGATGGCCAACAGGACCCTGATCAAGCTTGGGATGACCCTGTAGACCCAGGTGCACCTATGGATGCACAAGACCCGCAACTCTATGGAGCTAAAACATCTCCCACAGAGGACACTGCCGCGTTCAACGCTCTAATTGAACGTGCTGCGGCCAATCATGGGGTGCAACTTCACTCTGACACCATCGAGGACGACTTTCTCATGGATACTTTCGCATCCTCAGAAAGGAATATAAAGACTCTGCCCATGTTAAAGGGGGTCCTCAAACCAGCAAAGGACATCTTCAAGGAACCCACCAGGGCAAGAGTGATAAACCCCAGGATCGACAAGAAATACAGATCAGCGCCTGGGGACCCTACTTACATTAGAGGCCAATTACCTCTGGATTCCATTGTCGTTGCGAATGCTCGCAAGAGGGCACACTCGCAAACAACAGGTGATGCTCCTCCCCCGGACAAAGAGTCCAAGGTGCTAGAGACCTCTGGCAAACGGGTTGCCGCCCAGGCAGCTAACATATGGCGCATTGCCAATACTCAAGCGCTCCTCGCTCGCTACGATCGAGCGCACTACGACACATTAGAGCAACTACTCCAACATCTCCCTGACCAATACAAAGAAGGTGCAGAGATCCTCATCAGGGAGGGACAACTGCTCACAAATGCATCCATTAAGTGTGCACTGGATGCCGCGGATACAGCTGCCAGAGCCATAAACACTAGCGTCATGTTGCGACGACACGCCTGGTTGCGAATCTCCGGATTCAAACCGGAGGTACAAAATAACATCCTCAACCAACCTGTCAACCCCGACTACTTATTCGGGCCGGAGGTTGACACCACCCTAGAGAAAATAAAAAAGGACACGGACACTGCAAAGTCCATGGGGGCCCTACAGACGCAGTCCTTTCGGAGCGGCTCCTTTCGTCGCCCCGGAAATAGAGGAGCAGGTAGAGGACAGGGGTCACAGCAAACATACAACAAGGGCAACACACAAAACACCTACGATAAAAACACCCGGGGTGGATATCGTGGCTCCAGCACAAAGGGCAGAGGACGCGGCTACGGCAACACCAGGTCCTCTCCCAAGAACAAGCAGGGACGCCCTCTGCCTTCCTCCCGACCACATAACACCTGTCGGGGGAAGGCTACAAAGGTTCCTGTCCACGTGGAACTCCATCACCACGGACAGGTGGGTCAAAGATATTGTCAAATACGGTTACTGTCTAGAACTAACCTCCACTCCACCCTCAATACCTCCAAAAAACCGTCCTATGTCCTCAGAGCACTTAACGCTCTTACAGCAGGAGGTGCAAAGTATGATTCTAAAAGGCGCAATAGAGGTCGTACCCGTCCACGAGCAAGGTACGGGGGTGTACTCCCTGTACTTTTTAATACCGAAAAAGGACGGGTCACTCAGACCTATATTAGACCTGAGACCCCTGAACCAATACATTCTTTCCGAGCATTTTCACATGCTCACTCTACAGCAAGTCCTCCCGCTGCTCAAGCAGGGAGACTTTCTGGCCACACTGGACCTCAAGGATGCGTATTTCCACATACCCATTCACCCCTCACACAAAAAATACCTCAGGTTCACTGTTCAAGGGCAGCACTACCAATTCAAAGTCCTTCCCTTCGGCGTGACGACAGCACCCAGGGTGTTCACGAAGTGCCTAGCTACTGTGGCGGCACATCTACGGAGGCAGCACATACACGTCTACCCTTACCTGGACGACTGGCTCGTTCAAGCGAAGTCAGCCCAGCAATGTGCCAGCCACATGTCTCGCACCATCCACCTCCTTCACAGTCTGGGGTTCTCACTAAATTACCCAAAATCCCATCTCCAGCCCGCACACGTACAACAGTACCTAGGTGCGACTATAGACACTCTGGCGGCCACAGCTCAGCCAAATTTAGTAAGAATCAACAGCATGCAAATGCTGATTTCCAAGTTCAAACCACAACACTCCCTTCCCGCGCGAGTGTTCATGCAGTTAATAGGCATGATGGCCTCCTGCATCTTCATAGTCCCACACGCGAGACTACATATGCGCCCGCTTCAGGAGTGCTTAGCACGTCAGTGGAATCAGGCTCAAGGATAGTTGAAAGACCTAGTGTTGGTGAGCGGTCGGGCATACAACTCTCTGCATTGGTGGAATCCACAAAACCTTTGCAAGGGCCGACCGTTCCAAGAGCCTGTCCCACAGATAATACTGACGGCGGACGCGTCTCTCCAGGGATGGGGAGCTCATGTACTCCATTACACAGTGCAGGGACTATGGACACAACAACAAAAGAAGATGCACATCAACCTTCTAGAGCTGATGGCAATCTTCCTCGCTATGAAAGCATTCAAAGTACACTTGTGCAACAAAGTCGTGTTGATCCGGACGGACAACATGACTGCCATGTACTACATACAGAAGCAGGGAGGAACACACTCTCCACAGTTGTCTCATCTGGCTCAGAGCATGTGGAAGTGGGCCATTCAGAGGAACATGTTCCTCATAGCAGAACACCTCCCCGGCAAGGACAACCAGATGGCGGATCTGCTCAGCAGACACAGCCACCAGATGCACGAGTGGGAGTTACACCCATCAGTACTCCAACCGTACTTCCAGCAGTGGGGTCATCCAGAGATAGACCTATTTGCGACAAGCGAAAACGCAAAATGCCAAAGCTTTGCCGCCAGGTTCCCACATCCGCAGTCGCAGGGCAATGCGATATGGATGAACTGGTCAGGCAGATTTGCGTACGCTTTTCCCCCAGCACCACTGATACCGCTGGTGGCACGCAAACTCAGACAACACTCACTGACACTCGTCCTGGTTGCTCCAACGTGGGCACGCCAGCCGTGGTACACCACCTTTCTCGAACTTTCCGTGGTGCCGCATCAAAGGCTGCGGGTCAAACCCGAGCATTTGACGCAGAACCATGGAGAGATTCAGCACCCAGATCCGCAACAGCTGAACCTGGCAATCTGGCTCCTGAAGTCCTAGAGTTTGGCTACCTAAACCTGCCACCTGACTGTATGGACATCATTAAGGAGGCCAGGAGACCCACTACCAGAGCTTGCTATGCAGCCAAATGGAAGAGGTTCGTCATTTATTGCAATAATAACGACATTAACCCGCTAGACGCATCCATCCAAAACATTATTTGTTACCTATTACACCTATACCGATGCAATCTGGCGTACACCTCTATACGTGTCCATTTGACCGCAATATCAGCCTATCTACAAACCAGGCAGCACCTCTCTCTATTCAGAGTGCCTGCCATCAAAGCATTCTTGGAAGGACTCAAACGAGTCATTCCACCTAGCCACCCACCAGCCCCAATGTGGAACCTCAACTTGGTCCTCACACGCCTGATGGGTCCACCCTTTGAACCTCTACACTCATGTGAGATTCAATTCCTTACCTGGAAAGTAGCTTTCCTAGTAGCGATAACTTCTTTACGAAGAGTTAGTGAACTCCAGGCACTAACCATCCAAGAGCCATTTATACAGGTTCACGCCAACAGGGTCGTACTACGTACCAACCCCAAATTCATGCCCAAGGTGGTATCGCAGTTCCACATGAATCAAACTATTGAACTGCCTGTTTTCTTTCAAAACCCACAAACTGTCGCAGAAAGGGCACTCCATACACTAGATGTAAAAAGGGCCCTCATGTATTATATCGACAGGACCAAACCCTTTAGGAAAACAAATCAACTTTTCGTTGCCTTTGCCCCACACCACAAAGGTAACGCTATCTCCAAAGCAGGTATAGCCAGATGGATCGTTAAATGTATTCAAATTTGCTATCAAAAGGCTAAACGCACTTTAACAATTCCCCCACGAGCCCACTCAACACGTAAGTTAGGGGCCTCCATGGCTTTCCTAGGAAACATTCCTTTGCATGACATATGTAGAGCAGCCACCTGGTCCACTACACATACATTTACCAAACACTATTGTGTAGATGTGCAATCAAAACAGCAGGCAGCTGTAGGACAGGCTGTTCTCAAAACTCTTTTTCAGACCGCTGCAGCTGGCACTGGTAGCCGCCGCTAATAAGAGGGCACTGCTATATATTCTATGCACAGATATGAATTCAGCAGCCCACATGCCTCGAACTGAATATGCTACTTACCAGTATGCATCTGTTCTTGGCATGTAGGGCTGCTGACATTCATATCGCCCTCCCTCCTCCCCGGCGCCTGTAGCAGCTGCAGCTCTCAGAATTACTGTAAAGCATGGTCATCACTTTTCTGTATCTACTCCATCACTGCCACAATGGCGAAAAACAATCTGAGGATGGAGAGGATGCCCATGCGCACTGTAGTCCAGGGGAGGAGTCACCTATCCCAGGATACTTCGAAGACTCTTCCAGGACAACAACGTGCAAACATCCGGACCCAACACTAGGCGGCGATCTATGCACAGATATGAATGTCAGCAGCCCTACATGCCAAGAACAGATGCATACTGGTAAGTAGCATATTCATTGTTGGCCGTGCTAGTGCATACCATGTGCTGCGTTATCAGCAAACGTGTCCCTGGAGCACTTTCCTTATGGTTCTGAGATTTCCATCAACCTGAATCAGTTCAGTTCAAAATGCTTTATTCGGTTTGTTTGCACAACCATACAGCAGACATAAAATATAAAACATACAACAATCGTTCAATAAAACAATAAAAGGAACAAAGTACATAGACCAAATACATTAAATATGTACAAAACATACTAACTAGGGTACAATCTCCTCTAACAATACCAATACATATTAGAATTGTCGGTGTAAATACAAGGAGAGAAGGCTCTGGTAAACTCAGTAAATTGACATGTGCTAGTTGCTAAGGTGCTGAGTAGTGTGCAAAATACGCTATATAAGATGCAGTTCCCGTATCTGAACATGTGAAAATATCGCGAAGAAAAGACTCTGCTGTACTTGGCAGAGTGACAGATGCAACATGCTAAAAAAATTCTGAATGATTAAATAACAATAGATTTTCTGGCGGCCATACATTTTAAAATATAAGTAGCTACATAAAAACATATATCTGCACTTTCCAGAGTAAACATTAACTGCATCGCGTTCCTGGTAGACCGGACATTATATTTTAAAAAGATAGGTTTTAAAAAATATCTTCTTAAGAAAGTATGGAATTTACAAAACAGCATAAAATGACAGCAACTCTGTTTGGATATATCGTCACAGGGGCATGGAGTGTTACTGTGCTGCCCAATAATGGGGAAAGACACAAGGTGGTGTACTATACCAAACCTTAAACGAGTAAGAACAAAACGGTGAGAATTTCTTGAGACTTCCGTTAAATATAGCTGGAAACCCTCACTCACATTGTTTTCACAGTAAAAAACGGAGGTACATTGTTTAGCACAAACAAGTTCTCTAGATTTTCTTGAGTTGCATAGAAAGGTCACCTTAAGCTCTGATTTAGATATACTGGCAGCTTCGTCCGGCGCAGAACAAGGATCCAAATTAAAAAGAAGCTTATACCAGTAGTGAATGTGTCGGAGTCAGGGAATATGCAAACAGTGGTCCAACCTTAGGCAATCTCTGATTACTTTTTGGGTGAAGATGGTTTCAGTTTTAGACCAAATAGATCGCCATAAGGCCAGTGGCCGTAAAGCTACAAGATCTTTAATATAATCTAGACCCACTTCTCTGTGGATTAGCTCTGTAGACGCCAACCTGAATCAAGGTAGCCTGATCCGCCTGTGTTAGTGAAGATTGGTTTGTCTAATATATTCTTTTGTAATGGTTTCTATTGGTTAATCTGAAAAATACGGTATGTCTGAATCTGTCGGGGATCTTTTTGGTCAACGATGTGCATGGATGCAGTGGTGCAGCAAACAAGCACACACGTAAACGGGCACAAGCAATCCTTAACGTTCCTAACTCACCAAATGAGAATCGGTGGCTCAGAAGTCACGTGAACGGATGTTTGGCGAGGAATCCTTGCCGAGTGACGTGAGTAGTCTGCAGGGCTGCTGGCGCAACAATCATTTTTGGCACCCTCCCCCATGACCACCTCCTCAGATTCCCTCACGACCACTAGGCAAACGTGCACCTCATCTCTATAAAGCACCTTGCTCACACATTTCATTTGTTTTGGGGCACTGATAAAGGCTGGCTTTACTAATAACAATGTACATCTACCCAAACAAACACTTTTCAGCAACATTAGAAATAGATAATGAAAGACTGGGGAAAAAACAGAACGCCCAAACCTATTTTATGCAGTTTGCATGCAGCTCTTTGATGACAGTTTGTTACAGTCACTGTTCTATATTAGGGTTCTATCTTATGAAACTCATTAAGAAAAGGATCTCTGTGACAAAAGCAGTAATCCACTCTGCTATTTGCATATAATATAGATCTGTGATCTGCACGCTCTTTGCAGCAGGCATATTAACTCTCTGCGCTACTTAATGGCGAGTCAAAACTCCCCCATACAAAATTCTTCTCTCTCTCTCTAGCAGGAACATTAATCACAAGAGTTATCTTGACATTTTTAATGCTGCCTGAAAACTGGACACACAAGAAACTATGCTGCAGGTGTTTTTAAATTGTAAGTTATTGCTAAACACAGCGTCCCCCGCTGAGGTCAGCACACCCTCTCCTTGTCAGCGCCCAGTGCGGCCTCACCAGCCTCACTGCCCTAAAGCTGGCCCTGGTGGTCTGCTTGTTGCCCCAGGACAGCCCAAATAATTCAATTAGGTTTTTTGTTATCAGACCTCCTGCCAAATAAAATCCAGTGTTCTACTTTTGTAAAGAATCAGTCCCCATTTTACGGCTCACCCTTTGCTTCACAGTTAAGGGTCCTTGCCTTTGGAGAAAAAAAAATCTGTTAAAATTGGGCCACATTGGTACTTTCCAACTGCTAGTCAGAGGTGTAATAAAACGTGTGGGTGCCCCCCCCTACAAGATATACTGGAGGGGCCCCTCACACTCGCATCAGTAGGGGCTCCCTCTATTATGGGTAAGCATGCCCCCCCCCGCACCGCATGCCCCTGGCTAGAGTGTCTCTTGCCCCCTCCATACACTCATCCCCCATCGTACCCCACTGAGCAGCTTCAGAGCCACATACCATGGTTTAGTTTATTCCTTGTTAGGAACACTATATGTGTTCATATTTAAAAATATGCATATATTTTTACAAGCTATTGATTTGAAAAGAGAACATAACTGGGTTTCCACTGGCTCAAAACGAGGTCGTCCTTTGCATTGAGAATGTGTGACGGAACTGCAGTAAACAGAACATATTTTGTACAGTATACATCATTACAGAGTGCCCTCTCTGTACAAGAGTTACTCAAGTTAGTAACAGTTTATCGTTAAGAAAACCCCTCCCCCTTACCAGACTAACCCTGCATTGCCGGGACAAGGAATGAAAAACTTGTCAATTTTCTGTGTTGCAAGCCAAATGTGTACTTTGCATTGGCGTGATGCATGCGGAGCCCCGCCAGTCTCCACATGTAACACAACAAGTTTATTTTCCAGATAGGGTGAAGTCCAGTGTTTCAGTCTGTGAATCCATTATTGTCTTTTCAGGTGAGCCATTTTGGTTGCATGACTCCACGAAAGACAATGGAGTTGATGGTTTTTACAGCAGTAGATGCACATTTACTGTCGGTGATCATTTTTGGGAGTCAAATCAGCCAATCAGGGTTTGTAAAGAGCTGCTACTCACCCGTGAGGATTTCAAGGCGCTGGGAGGGGGGGGGGGGGGGGGCTGCTGATCTGTCTGCACTATGGTGTTTAGTCGAAGAGCCAAGTCTTGAGATCCTTCCTGAATTGGGTCAGCGACGGGGATTGTCTGAGGTGGGTCGGCAGGGTGTTCCAGGTCTTGGCGGCGAGTTAGGAGAAGGATCTCCTCCGGTTCTGGTCTTGTGGCCTGGGGCAGCTGGGCGGAGTGGAGGTGTCTGGTGGGGACTTGGAATGAGAGGCGGTGGTTCAGGTATGCTGGTCCTGCATCGTGGAGAGCTTTGTAGGCGTTCCTGAGTGTGAAGCAGATTTGCTGGGAGACCAGGTCTGTGAAGGTAGTGGACTGATGCATCATTGGTCTTAGTGGCAGCATGATGAGGATTCCAAGGACAGTGACAATTTGTAAATGAGTGAGTTTAAAATAAGGTAAGAAAACAGAGAGGGACATTCGAAGTCCCGTAAGTCCTGGGTGATGGAGAACGAAAATCGGTAACGGGAAACGGCCACTACAACGCGGCCGTTTCCACGCAAACCTTAACCACGCATGCATTACAACGCATGCGTGGTTACCAGAAAATCCTTTACCACGCATACTTTTACTACGAGATACGTAGTAAAGGCATGTGTGGTAAAGGCTAAAATTAGAAAACGGGGGCTTGTGGGGTCTCCCCCCCCAAAATTAAAAAATAAAGCATGGGGAAAGAAAGGGGGCTGGGGGGGGTCTCCCCCACCCCCCCAAAACAACGCACCTGATGTCATGTCGCAAAGTGGAGGCAATTGGCATCGTTTGAGAGGAAACGGAAAGAAACTTCTGCTTCCTCTTTACGACGTACGAGGTCACCAAGGAAGATGAAGGAGAGGAGACGATGTGAAGAGGTAAGGGGAAGTTTAGTTTAAAATATATATATATATATATATATAAGGATTGAGGGTACAGGGCAGAGGTAATTATAAGAAGGATTGGGGGCTGGGGGGGTCACGTAAGGGTACATGGGAGGGGTATAACCTTTACCAAGAGTATGCCCTTACCATGCATAAATTTACAACGAATATCGTTGTAAAGGTATGCGTGGTAAAGGAATATTCGTGGTACAGGTTATGCGTGGAAATAGCATTCCGTTGTAACACATGCATGGTAAAGGCATGCGTTGCAACGGAATGCGTTGTAACGACATACAACCATCGGTGACCTGCACAGGCCAGAAGACTGCTGAAGGAGAACATTAGAGAGACCTCAAATAGACAGCCCTGTTCAATATTCTAGGTAAAAGACAAATTCAAACAAGAAGTGGGTGACTGTGAATCACCCTGGTACCGTTGTGACTTCACCACCTAGGAATGGTGGAGGCCTCTGGAAAGATTTGAGGGAACTCGTGCTTATTTGTAAAAGCAGGTGTGCATAGAATATATCTTTTACCAGTCGGACTGTTCCGCCTCCTGTCTTCCATCACTGCAGTGTGTGGTATGCACATAGTAAATGACAGTCACAATGGGATAATAGGAACCCTCAAAAATAATTACAAGGTAATCCATTAGCAATTTTGAAAAAGTATTGTCTGTGCACTACCACCCAGGTATGCACGGGTGGGTGAAATCTCATACTCCGTCAATCAGTAATATTGTTTTACAAGCCTTCCTCTTTTGTTGACTGGCTTCTGCAGTTCTGGTAGGTGCTCGCCCAGTAGGATGTTAATTACTGGAATTAAATTTCCTGACTAGAAAAGTGCATCACGTGCATGAACTGATGACCTGAGCTGTCTGCAGCCTGTGGGGCTCCTGTCTCTGACTAATGTAGCATCGTTTAACCTCTGACCTGTAACCTGACGGCTGGTCACTTACAGGACTCCCCGGTGAGCCATACTCCACTGGCCCCACGCTAGATCATGTTACGAGCTCACTGTCCGAGGATGGGCGCCATGTTGGAATGTCCTGGGGGAGTGAGTGCGCGCAGCTTATTCATCAGCAGTGAGACCATGGATGCAGACGGCGCGCTTCCTCCCTAGTGCCCAGCTCGGGATGTTGGGGTATCGGCCCTTTCTCATGGGAAGACAGACCCAGCTTAATGCTACCATTACAAAGTATTAGGCAATGTATTGTTTTAGTCAAATAGTAGCGAAGAGAGTCGGCAAACACAGCTTAAAACTACTAATGTTCATCTGAAAAATGTATGTAAATCAAAGACACCTTTTTAGAATGTGGATGTTTAACATTGAGAGTAGGAGCTGTTATTTGCCAGTGTATTCTCAGAATATATTCGTTATCACGTTTCATACTCTGATTATCACATTCTTTTAATTTTAGAGGCATACTGTGTGTTTTAGGTTGTGTGTGTGTGTTGACTGCATTTTACTGTGTAGTTTATGGTCGCTAATTAACTGTCTGTGCTTCATGTGTGGATTAGTTTTAATTTCATTTTTTGATCGCATGTGCATTTATTGTTTGTGATTTTCATTATACTGCTATTATTATGTATGTTTGCTTTGTATGTTTTGCGGAGCATGTTGTTGTGCGACTATTTACTCTTTTCAATACTGTCTGTGTTGCTCTGTGTGTCATACGGTTGAGCTCTGACCATCAGAATCCCAAAGAGGGCATGAACACCTCCACGTGCAGTGGGACAAGCCTGCAAACTAAGTATTATGCCAATATATGCCCACTAAAATTGAGGAAGCAGCAAAATTAAAACCTGACAGTGACCTTTAAAAAACAAAAACAAAGAGCTTCTTGTGCCGCCAAAGGCTTGTCACTGGTTTCCTTGGTCTCGGCAGCCAGACTGTACAGGCCAAGTACATCACTGGTTTAAGGAGCCTGATGCCACTGGCAGATGAGCGGCTCAGAAATGACTACAAGAAATCTCCACTTTCAATTGGTCACGGACCATGGTTGCTCCTTGTGCACTTGGGTTCCTTTAGCCCTTATATAGCTGAAATGGGGCTCCACCAATCTCCCATTGTCCGATTTATTGCTGAAAGAAGAAGTTTGTAAAAGTTGTACTGGTGTATTATAAAAACCAAGATTGTGTAGATTTTAGTGCCACCTTTGAGATTAATGGGACACAAGCTCCGATCTCACTCGGAAGTGCACAAAGCAGCGCAAGGCTTTAAGATATGACCGCATCTGCTTACTTGCTGTGTGTGACCTGTCACTATTCTTAGGTTGTTTCCTGGTGTTTCAGACCCATCCTGTAGTTAAGATGGGAAACCTAAAACAAGGATTGACCAAACTTCTAGTCTTCCTTTTAGTGAAGGCTTCACTCACCCTACAGACCATAGCAGGCGACTTGATTTTTTTTCAGCGGCTTTTGACGTTTTTCTGATCATCCCCTTTCTTTTTGTCATCTGTCAATTCTGTTGTTGGTTGCATCTATGTAGTTATCTTATGTCCTCCATCTCCACAACAGTGTGGTGAAATAAACTACACATTTAGGAAATGCTTCAAAGCCTGCATCTTTCCTTATTAATCTTTCTTAGTTCTGTATCTCGTTTGTTAGTCCCTACTTGTTAGTCAGCGAATTGAGGCTCTCTGTGCCCCTAAGGCTTATGCACACCAAACTGAAAGTCAAGAGTATTTTATATCTGTAGGAAAGTGGAGTATTATGTAGTGAGGCTGGTTAGGCGTCACTATTTAATACTCTTGCAATACAACAAAACAAACACAACATGAAACTTAACCAACCCAGGACCAGTTTTGCCATTATAGGAAGGACCTGGCCTGGAAGTTTGGGCTGGATTGTTCCCATGAGGAAAAGAGTCAAGCCTGATTTGCATATGTCTGGGTTCAAATTGAGGTGGCAAGGTGGGCAAAAAACTAAGGATTGGTTTGGGATGCAGCTCGAACGTCTGCCAGTGGCTGAGATTAATTCAAGCATTCTTTCCATCATCTTGTTCTTTTTTAAACTTACGCCCTAAGTGCGCCGAGTATGCCCAGACGTGGGCCCCGGGCTCACTGTGCCACTGTAACCTAACTATACCTGGCTGAAGAGCCCTAACTAGTGTGATGCCAGTCTAAGGTTGCTTATGTTCCAGTTCAGGAAGGACCTGGCCTGGCAGTTTGGGATGGGCTGTTTGCCTGAGGAACCGGGTCAGGGTGATTTGCAAATGGCTGGGCCCACACTGAGGTGGCATGGTGTGCAAAAAACGATGGATTGGGATGCAGCCCGAGCAATTGCCAGTGGCTGAAATTAATTCAAGCATTCCTTCCATCATCTTGTTGTTTTTGAGTTTGAGTCTTTAGGTCATGACTTCACAGAAGTGGATTTTGGGCAGGGTCTGCTCTTAAGTTCCCTTATTTTTACCTTTCTGCCCAGTTAGAATGCCAGGAGTTGCATCTCCAGTCCATTGTTAAAGAGCAGTCACGTCTTTGCCAAATAATTCCATCGTCAATTGGTTATAAGGTGTCAACAGTAAAAAAAAATAAAAAAATTGTGCTCCCCGGGGGTAATAAGTGCATGTTTTTTTAGATAAAGTAGAAGATGTACACTTACTCCTGCTAAAAAAAAAGAACAACCTTTGTCCCCATTACCATTTTCCTGCCCTTAACCCCCAGCCTTCCTGGCTGCAGAACTCATCAACTGTTCCTCCATCAGTTGAGCAAGAACCCCTGTCCCAGGAAGTGATACTTCACTGAAGTCTCAGTGCATGGCAGAAGACCGGAACAGGTCTAGCCATCATGACGATGAGTTTCCAAGGTCTCGAATGTTTGCAAATGTGCTACTCCTGTGGTGAGAACTTGGCCGTGTGGGTCTTTTGAACAGCTGTTCATGGTGTCTAAAATAGCTTTTATGAAAGTAAATACTCTTGATCCTGCCACTGGCTCCTCATGCCTGTCAGCAGTAAATTCAATTAATCCATGGTCTGCTGCCCTCAAGTCTCCCCTTACTTGTGTCTACAGGCCAGCGTTAACCTATCATTTCACTACAAACTGTAGAGCTGCAGGCGGGAACTTTGTCCCCTTTTATTGTTTTACGCATCCTGAAAAGCTTACCTCTTGTGAAATCTTAAATGTGAAGTTTAATTCCTCTGTGATGGTTAGACTGAAAACAACTGCATAATTGTGTTTTAAGAGGATAGTTGTTAAATTATGTTCTAGACATTCACACCAACATGTTTTCTGTAGTGCAAATCGAACATTCAGACACTGGAAACGTTTTCCATAAATGTCTGGTTAAATCTTGTTTCTCAATTTCCGGAAGTAAGGCAATGTTTCTATTGTTGAAGGGCAGACCACTCTTAAAGTGGTGATCTAATAAATGCGGCAGACGTACACAAGTGAAGAAAGGACGGTTTGTTTCTCTTCCTGGTCCCCATGGGCATCCGCAGAAATTTTTCCAGGGGGGGGCTAACCTGGCAAATGAAGGGGCGTGGCTAATGTTAATCAATAGGGGCGGGGCTAAAATGGCAGACAATCAGGATCGGGTAATGCTCAGGCCAAGCTGAGAAAAAAAAAGTAGTGAATTCTGCATTTGAAACTGGACAACAATTAGAGCACACATGAACCCTAAAATTACCCCCTGGCCTCTTAAAACTCATACATTCCCTGATCCCTAAACTTGTCCCCCTGGCACCCCAAAACACATAACCCATACCCGCCCTCACCCCTAAAATTTTCCCCCTGGCACCCCAAAACCCATACCCGCCCTGAACCCTAAAATGTCCCCCCCTTGCACCCCAAAACCCATACCCACCCTGAACCCTAAAATTACCCCCCCTGGCACTCCAAAACCCATACCTGCCCTGAACCCTAAAATGTCCCCCCCTTGTATCCCAAAACCCATACCCACCCTGAACTATAAAATTACACCCCTGGTACCCCAAAACCCATACCCACACTGAACCCTAAAATTACCTCCGGCACACCAACACCCATACCCCCCAGGAACCCTAAAATTACCCCCTGGAACCCCAAAACCCATACCCACCAGGACCCTAAAGTTACCCCCTGGTACCCCAAAACCCATACCCCCCATGAACCCTAACATTATCCCCCTGGCACCCCAAAACCCATACCCACCCTGAACCTTAAAATTACCCCTGCCCCTCAAAACCCATACCCGCCCTGAACCCTAAAATTACCCCCCTTGCCCCTTAAAACCCATACCCGCCCTGAACCCCAAAATCACCCCCCTGGTACCCCAAAACCCATACCCACCCTGAACCCTAAAATTATCCCCTGGTACCCCAAAACCCATACCCACCCTGAACCCTAAAATTATCCCCTGGCACCCCAAAACCCATACCCACACTGCACCCTAAAATTACCCCCTGGCACACCAACACCCATACCCGCCTGGAACCCTAAAATTACCCCCTGGCACCTCAAAACCCATACCCACCCGGAACCCTAAAATTACCCCCTGGCACCCCAATCCCTAACCCACCCTGAACCCTAAAATTACTCCCTGGCTGCAAATTCAGGATGGTAAGTGTAAAAATTCAGGACAAAGGGTCAAAATTCAGGACGAAAATTCAGGACAAAAGGTACGTTTTACAGAAACATCAGAGGAAGTTGCGCGATAGTATAAAAGTAAGTAAATAGACAACCACTTAAATACAAGTCAAAATAAGTTTATATCAAGTTTAGGCAATCGTGCACTTCACGGTTTTTTGGTATGCGCACAGCTTTGAGCAACTGTGCAGGTCTTTTTGAGGTATTTCATATGATAATAATCTATTTATATGGTTACTGCACTGGGTTAGCCAGTCTGATGTTTTGTTTACAACTCATGGTCTTGAGCAGACATGTATGGTGCGAGAAGTGCTCAGGAAGATCTGCTCGGATAGACTTTGTTACCAGCATCTCATATCTGAATGCCATTGTGAGATGTAAAAGCGGCAAGCATAGGTGATTTAAAGGGAGGATTGCTGTGATGACCCCACTGTAGGGAACGCATTATGGGTGTTTCAGCAAGTGGAACTTAAAATATGGAATCTGACTTTGCTTATGGGTGCTTCGCAGAGAGTTGCACTAGCTGACGGAAGTCACAATGGTGCTTTTCCCTGCAGCTTTCTTAAAGAAGGCACTGTCAATACACTATTACATAGTTTATTTTTGACACCTTGCCTATTGTTACAAACACAATATACATCTCAAGCACAGCTTATGGCACTATGAGGCTCTCCCTAAAACCTTACACCCAAGACAAAGCATGCAAACATTTACAATTACTAGTGTAACATTCAAGTAGTAGTTGGGTGTCACTCAAAATGTTGTATGTATGATGTATCAAATACAGAATAGTAATACATAGGCAAGGGAGTAGCCAGAAAATTGAAATACCTCCCACTTTGAACTAAAGCTCTTATGGCACCAAGAAAGCAAAGTAAGTCATCATAACCCTCCCCAGAAGAGGTATATTGTCCAGGGATCTAGTCATTCAACCTTCCATCAAACCCCTGGCAGCTACCATTTCAAATGTACTTTCTGTTATCTATTAGTGTTTTCATCTACCATTCAGTCTTTCACCATTCATTCTGTTCTTCCAACTGTGTTCCCATCCATATCCAAACCTTTTCAACCATTTGCAAACCTATCCAACGTCTATTTGTCCATCCATCATTTCACTCATCCATCTACCCTTTCACCCAATCCATCCATCATCCATCCACCCTTTCACCGAAACCATCCTTTCACTCATCCATCCACTCTTCCACCAATCCATCCATTCACTCTCATCCATCCAACCATTTACCCTTTCACCCAAGCCATCCTTTCACTCATCCATCCACTCGTCCACCCATCCATCCACTCCTCCATCCAACCACTTACCCTTTCACC
Source organism: Triturus cristatus (assembly GCF_964204655.1). Taxonomy (NCBI): domain Eukaryota; kingdom Metazoa; phylum Chordata; class Amphibia; order Caudata; family Salamandridae; genus Triturus; species Triturus cristatus. The sequence continues at coordinate 588,882,288 of NC_140580.1, read as the reverse complement.
ACTCCAGCCACCATTTCACTTATCCATCCATCAACCATCCACCCTTTCACCCAATCCATCCTTTCACTCATCCATCACCCATCCACCCTTTCACCCGATCCATCCTCTCACTCATCCACCCACTCATCCATCCAGCCATTTACCTTTTCACCCAAGCCACCCTTTCACTCATCCATCCAGTCTTTCACCCATCCATCCAGTCATCCATCCATCCATTCATTCACCCTTTCACTTATTAATTCATCAATACATCCATCATTTCTCTCATCCATCCACCCATTCACTCACCCATCACCCACCCTTTCACTCATCAATCCATCCTTTTACTGATCTATCTTTCATAGTTGGTGGTGTGAAGGGTGGGAAACCCCGCGGACAGCGCACACGTGCACACTATTGTTCTTTCACATCCCCTACTGCTCACCTTTCCATCCCAATCCAGGTGAAGAGAGCACTGAACATGAGGCGCTGCACAATACAGTGAAGACCGCTCGTGTTGCGTCTCATAAAATCAAGGGCTTCAGCTGTATTGAACGTGCCACCATCACCCTCTGGGCCCATACCACTCCCGGTACCTTGGAGATGAGATTGGCAGTGTTTCTCAGGGACTCTGGTGCTCGACTGCGGTATTGTAATGCAGCCTTCCGAGGTTGCAGGACGGCAGTGGAGATAGCGCTGCTCCTCCTTCATGGCCCGAGTTTCAGCGCTCAAACACCAGTATTGTGAGTGCAGGAGTGCGAGCTTTCAAGCCTCGTCACGATCGGCTGGATCGGCCACACACTTAGACATAGAGCAGGTTGTTAGCAAGGCAGCTTCGTTTAGGAGCGGCCTTGCAAGGGGGGGTTCTTTAGTGGCTGATGGCAATTTTGCATACAGAGGGATGGTGCCTCCAAGTGTCACTCAACTCTAGGACTGTTTAATGCTGTGGCTCCACTGACTGGGGGGCGCACTGAAGGACACACACACTGCCATTACGTTTATAGGGGGGGGGCACTCTGTCCTGCTAACCTGAAATCAGGTTCTCCCAAGCAAAGCACTCCACACACTTTGTAAAAAATAACAACTAGTTGAAGACGCATTCGCGCCCCCCTGGGAATGCAGCCATTGACTCCCAGGGGGGCGCGCCCCACCGTTTGAATACCTCTGTTTTAAGCTAAGGGCTATAGAGGTTCCAGGGTGGGAAGTATGCCTTAGCAGCCCAGACTGGCCATTGTCATTCTGTATGTGATAATGAGCGACAGACAGAATGACAATGGGCGGGAGGGGCTGCGAGGAGGAGTGCGAGGCGCCGCGTCAGGGAGTTGAGGCCTCTGGCAGGGAACAGCTCTGCTCCCTGCAGGGCCCAGAATTACAGACAAACAGCGTCTGTAAAAGCAAGGGCGTCTGCAGGGGGGGGGGGCAAAGAGGGGCACTCCAGGGGGGGGCAAGCGCCCCTCCTTGCCCCCCCCTGCGGACGCCCATGCTGGTCCCTAAGGTAGGAGTATAGTTATAATAGCAAAACTATCCCATAGACTGAACTAATGAGAGCGCAAAAAGATTTTCTTTTTACCCGCCATCAGCTGCCATTGAAGCAGAGAAGTATCATTTATCTAATGATCTATCTGCTAATAAATTTGGCACCTTTTGACGAATCTCCACAAAATTTTGCAAAATGGTGCTCTTTTTTGCCTATTTTGTGCATTTAAAGATTCAGGATGATCTGAGAAAGCGGGGGCTGAGAAAAAAGAGGGACCCAAAACGCAAAATCCTCATGCATTTTCATAGATTTCATTAGGCAGGGCTACAGCAAAAACTGCTAAAGGAATTTACACCAAATTTGACAGGAAGCTACATCTTGGTCCACATATTGTGCCGCGTTCTTTGGTGTAAATCCGTTCAATACTTTTTGAAAAATTAAGGTTTAAAAATGTTGTATATCTGGACTGTTAGGTACACACTGCCCCACTCCCTTTTAAAAAAAATATGGCCCTGGAAGGTTGGAATCTCCAGAGCCTAATGAGGCTTCGGTGGGGCTGGGGGGGTTCCTCGTCTCCCTCCCCTTTTTTTTAATCATATTTGATCTCTCGGAGGATGGGGACCCCAGGTCCTAAAAATGCTCATAGAGGGGGCTTGCACGACCACCTCAACAAACCTACTTGGGGCTCTGGGACCCCATCCCTCAGTGCACAAGAAGGCATGGAGAGATTAGGCATGTCGCCCCCCCTCACATTTTTTGTCTATTTGGCCCCAGGGGATGTGGTCCCGGGCATAATAACGCTCAGGGAGTGGGGCTGCACACCATCTATCCCTTTTTTATTGTATTTAGCCCTGGGGAATGGGGTCCCGGGGGCCAATTAAGGGCTGTGATGTCATTTAGATGTCATCAGTGATGTCATAAATGATGTCATAGAAAATGTGATTAGTGATGTAATATGTGAGATCATAAGCAGTGCATGGCGGGGCAACAGTTGTAGTTAGCTCTGATAACTATAACTGGTGAATTTGTGTGTGTGGTTTTATTTTAGGTCAAAACGTTAATGTTGTCACAGACATTTTCAACTAAATATAAAGTTACTTTAACCTTAGGTTTTTCAGTGAATATATATATATCTCTCTCTCTATATATATATCTCTCTATATATATCTCTCTATATATATATATATATATATATATATATATATATCGCCAGTAGGTAGTTATAGTTCGTACCTATTATCCATAGGAAAATCGTAACATTCTAATCCCATTAACTTTGGCGCCGGTTGACGAATCTTTGCAAAATTTTCTAAACCAATGGCCCGTTCCAGTCAACTCCTATCCTGAAAGTTTGGGGGTGATTCGTCAAGCGGGGGCCGAGAAAAAGGGGGATCCCAAAACGCGTTTTCCCCATGTTATTTCCCATAGGAAATTTTAGACACGGCTACAGCCCGAACTGCTGAAAGGAATTACACCAAATTGTGTAAAAAGGTACAGCTTGGCTCAGAAAGTGACCTTTTTAAAAATGGCGTAAATCTGTTCAGTAGTTTTTGAGAAATTAAGAAATAAAGATAGTGATATCTAGAGGCACGGAGGATCTGCACACCCTCTCGATCACGAGCTTCATTCTAATTGGCTGTCAACACTTCAAACCAGGAAGTGTTGGCAGCCATCTTGTGCCTCGGTGTGAGAAGTTGGCCTGGCATATGCTGGTCACTAGTTATAGTGGCCCCCTTGCACCAGTCCAATTCGACTCTTGGTAGATAGGTTTAAAGACAACCTTTTAAAGAAAGCTATCCTAGTGGTAGCTGTGGAGAGCAGCCTTCAGGCTAAGTCTCTGAGGAATGTAAAGCAGCTTGTTTTACCTTATAATCTCTTGAATTACCAAATGAAAAGACACCACACAGGTATATATATCAAATATATATGTATTTATTTCTAAATATACTCTACTAATCTCTTTATGAGATTAGAGCCAGGTAAACATTCAAAAGATCAACAGTTCTCAATAAATTAAGCACAAATATGGCTGTAGCCCTAGGGGCTTACCAGACCATATACTAAAATAATGGGTTAACAAACTCGACTTGCAAAATGAAGAGGCCTAGGGCCTTGGGAATCGCTGGGGCTTCACTTCTACAGTGTTAGCAGGTAAGTAACCAGCCCACAGGAGACGCGTGCAGTGTCTAAACACACACGCGGGTTTTCAATGCGTTTCAATGGCAAATGTCGCGGTTTGTAAATTACAGTTTTAGGGCACTTTGCAAAAGTCAACAGGCAAGCAACTTACAGGGTAAGTATTTCGAGAGCCAACACACACTTGGGCACCGGAGTGCACGAGTTACCTCACCCAGGGAAGCTGGGTGCATAGGTGTCCTTTGGTGTCGGGTCGCGATGCTGTTTCCAATGGAGACCACTGGATACTTGCTGCTTGTGACGACTGGAGAGGTGTCCGTTCGAATCCGACGATGGATTGGAGTTGCAGAAGACCTAGAAATTGAGGGGACAGAGTTCAGAGTCACTTGCCAGTGACCGGTGGCAAGCAAGATGGATGACCACAGCTGTCGCGCCTCTTCAGGTCAGTGATGGTGTTTTGTCTCTTCGCTCACGAGGTCCAGGAAGGCTCGACGATGACCAGCAGCTGGATTCGGGAGGTCCCACGACGTCTGCAGCTGTCAACGGTGTCGGCACCCGGATTGGAGCCAACAACCTTGGCAGCCGCAAGTCTCGTGTGGAGTGAAGATTGGCAATTGTGCAGACCAGCAAGGTCTGATGGACTTGCCCAGCGAGGGTAAGTGAGGGCAGGCCCAGAGCAACCAGGCGAGCCCTTGGAATCGATGTGGAAGTCTTCAGGTGAGTTACTATCCAACGGGCAAGCAACCGCGAAGACGCCTTTGCAGGAAAAGTTTAACAACAGCCCACGGTCACTCGGGATGAGGTAGGCCGCTGAAATTCGGTACTAGACCTGCTAGGGACTTGGACAACAAGTGGTCCAAAGCACAACTTCGTTGGACGTAGTTTAGGGCTTGCACTCAAAATCAGTGCACGGTTCCCTGGTATTGCTGTTCCTCGTCACTCGTGAGGTCCAGACGCCACAGCTTCGGTGGGGACTCAAAATGGCCGTCGAGAGGTCAGGAAATCCACTTCAGGGGACGCAGGGACTTTGGGCTCCGGCGGGAGTGGTAAAGTTTGCAACCATTGTTGAAGAGTTTTGGTGCCTGCCAAGCAGGGGAGTCACTCCTTGACTCCAAGGGAGATTCTTCAGTCTTCCAGAGATAGTGGAACATCGAAGGGCCAGGATTCTTCTTAGTTGAGTGTCGTCCAGGTGTAATCTAAATTGCATTGGCAATGTGTGGTATCTTATAGTGAAAAGATGGGAGGGACTAGCTCTATGACCACTCCTCTAGGAAGGTCAGGGTAGTGGGTGGTTACACCCACTTCCCTTTGTCCAGTTTCGCGCCAGAGCAGGGGCAGGTAGCCCCTGAACCAGTTTGAGCTGGCATATGCACAGAGGAGCCTACTGCTCCCCCAGTGCAGGACTTCAAAGCACTCTAGAAGTGCACCCACCCAGCCCCAATACACTAAATCCTGTCTGGGAGGTGGTGACACCTCCCTGTGACAGGAAACCCTTTGTTGGGCTCCCTCCACTGCGAGTTTCGGTCAGCAGCAGGAGGGCAGCCCGGTGTCTGTGCTGGTGGCATCCATTTTGTGATGCCAGGGCTCTGAAAGATTTCTACCGTGTAGTACAGTGGGTACATGTCGTCCCCTCTAGAAGGGTGGGATCCTACTCCCACACCAGTTACTGGTGTGGGGGTAGGATTCCAAGTTGTTTGACACCAAGCACGACATGTTTTGATGCAGTCATTCCAAAGTTAGCATTTACCGCGAGGTTATAATGCACTTAAGAGTATATGGTTTAACCGCATCCACAAACAGCAGCAGAGAATAGACTCTGCCAGCTGCAGAGGGGTCCTGCTCAGGCAGAAGCACCCCCTCACATAGTAAACCATGCACCCTGCCCTTGGGATTGATAGGGCCTACAATAGGGGTGACTGATAGGTTTATATGTGTGTGTATGGTGAGATATAGGAACCTATACCTCTGTGAGGAGTGCTAACACTACCTCACACAGGCTGCAGTAGCAGGCCTGTGGTGTCAGATTGTGAGTGCTTCCCAGGGGTGGCATAATACATGCTGCAGCCCCTGGTAGGCCTGTGAAGTACCAATGCCCTAGGTACCTAAGGTACCATATACTAGGGGCTCACAAGGCACCACAGTATCCAATCACTAGTGCATCTAATATGCACACCAATCATTTAAGGAAGTAAGCAGATTGGCTGGGATCCTGCTATCCAGGACCCCAGCCTGACTAGTCAAAAACCATTCAAACACCAGGGAAAAAGTGGGGGCAACCATATGGTCAGATTCAACCTTCCTACACTCGGTAGAACCGAGGCACAAGAAAAGCGAAAAACAAACGCGCAAAAAGGGGGCAGGGTAGAAACACCCTGACCCCCTAGGCCTGCTCAGGGGGTCCCACAAGGACCCCCAGGGCCAAAAAAATCATTTTTTTTTTAACGCGGGATGCAAGGAGGGTCCGTGGATCCAGCCGCGAAAATGAAAAAAGCGAAGCGCGGACTTCCGCGCTTCGTTTTTAATTAGCCCCCGGGTGGGCCGAGTCCCGGGGGCAATGTTTACATTATAATGGGGGGCCCAAAGGGGCCCCCGCAGCCCTGGGGACCGCCACCCCCGGGGCTTTTCAAAAGTATTTGCGGGGGGCTCACTGCCCCCCCAAGCCCCGAGGACCGCCACCCCCCAGGGCTTCAATAGTAAATGGGTGCCCCCTGGCGAGTTGTAAGTTAGGGGATTAATTCCCCTTCAATACTGAGGGTCCCTGGGGGCCAACTAGCCCACCAGGTACCTCCAGTATGTGCCAGGGAGCTGCGTTGCAGAGAGGTGTTCAGAGGCCACACCCCTTTTTACACCTCTCTGCAACGCAGCTCTGTGGCGCTTACTGGAGGTACCTAGTGGGCTAGTTGGACCCTAGGGACACTCAGGATTCAAGGGGTCTTAATCTCCCAACTTAAAATGGCCACAGGGCGTGTTTACTCAGTGGTGAAGGGAGGGGACGGGGCCTGAGGTGACGTGTGCAAACACGTCCTGTGGCGCGTTTTCAGTTGGGGAAATAATTCCCCTTCAATCCTGAGGGCCCCTGGGGGCCAACTAGCCCACCAGGTGCTTCCAGTAAGCGCCACTGCACTGCGTTGCCGAGAGGTGGTCCAGGCCGTGCCCCTTTTTACACCTCTCTGCAATGCAGCTCTCTGGCGCTTACTGGAGGTACCTAGTGGGCTAGTTGGACCCCAGGGACCCTCAGGATTCAAGGGGACTTTATCTCCCAACTTAAAACGCCCACAGGGCGTGTTTGTCACGTCACTGGTGAAGGGAGGGGCGGCTCCCTTCACCAGTGTGCAAACGCACCCCGTGGCATGTTTTAAGAGGTAGTTTTAATCCCCCTGCCCTTTTATGTACTAGGAGCTTACAGAGGAGGTCATGCTAATCACAGGGGTACCCCAACGCATAGTGTTCCTTAGTGTATGAAGGTGTTTTCACTGTATTCGAAGTGTCTTTTAGCATACCACTGGCTCTAGGCCTGGTTAGTCAGTGTCAGTTAACAGCAGTACCCGTCTGAAAAAGTTGTGGGCACAGGATGATTTTGTAACAAGGCCTGTTTCGGCTCCTCTGTTGGTTCTTTCTGCACATGTCTTGCTTCTTCCTGCACTTTTCTTCATCTTTGAGGACTTCTGTTGTTTCTTTCTGCTTTTGTTTTGCTTCTTACTTTTTGTTTTTCTTCTTTCTTTACATGTCCTACCTCTGTAGGCATAGTTAGAAACTAGCATTTAAAAAACCTTAGAAATTCACTTAAAAAAACCATAGGTTTCAGGCATGTTATAGTTAGAAATTAGCATTTAAAAAACCTTAGCAATTCACTGAAAAAAACATAGGTTTTAGGGAAAGTTATAGTTAGTTGGACATTTCACTCGTACAAAACCATAGAAATTCCCCCGTTATAGTTAGTTCAGCTAACTATAACTCGTGCCCCCGCAATGCACTGCTGAGGACGTCACATATTACATCACTCATGACATGGTCAGTGACATCACTCATGACATCACTGATGACATCTCAAATGACATCACTGATGCCATCATCCATGTGATAAATTGATGCATCTTCTCACACCCTAATAGAACCTGTGATGCACCTACTCTAAATGACAGACTGCCATTCTCAAAACCATAGACACTCCAACACCAATAACTACACACCCACTCACTGATTCTTAGGTTTACACACACATCCACTCACTCACCTGTACAGTCACTCATACTTATGGTCACTCAGTACAGGACTATCATATGCACTCATACACCTATATAGAAACTCATACACCACCACTCATCCACAGAGGTACTCACACACCTAGTCAGTCATGCAAATAATTAATCACACTGCAATTTAATCACCTATAAAGTTATACACACACCAGCTCACTTACTCATACAAATACTAGCACATACTTACGCTCTTATACAATCACTGATACAAGCACAGACTCGTCCATACAGTCACTCTCACAATCAACCACTCTCAGTTATAGCCATTTACATACTCCAACACACATATATACTGCCTTTCACATATGTAGTTACTCACAGATATGAAACTGAGATCTACATTCACTCACTAACACACCCATACACACACTCACCCACCCATTCAGTCCATCACAGATGCACTCTTGAAACCATGCACCCAGTGAATCACCCACTCACACATCTATGTACAGAGTCACACACACCCCACCCACACAAACACTCCGGCACCCATACAGACACTCAGACAACCAATCAATAACCCATATAGACACTCATGTAGCTATTCGCAAACCCATGCAACCGCTTACACACCAACAGACAGACGGATACAGACATTCACACAGTTTACTCACTAACCCATGCATTCAGTAAGATAAGTTTAATCACTCACTTATAGTCAGTCACGCACCTACTAAATCATCCATTCAGACACTGATACACCCACTCATTCTTCAATACGCCTTTCCCTATATATATTAAACATATTTAAACTTTACAGAAACACACAGTCACTGGATGATGTCATCAGTGATGTCACTGACCATGTCATGAGTGATGTAATAGGTGACGTCCTCAGCAGTGCACTGCCGGGGCGCGAGTTATAGTTAGCTAAACTAACTATAACGGGGGAATTTCTATGGTTTTGTGCGAGTGAAATGTCCAACTAACTATAACTTTCCCTAAAACCTATGGTTTTTTCAGTGAATATAGATATATATACATTTCAGCTCCCCACAACGTAGAAACTACCAGCACTCGCGTTACTATAAATCTATTGCAGATTTATTTGGCGAAAAGAAATCAACACATTATATATATCTCACTCTCCAAGATAGGAGGTTGGCCACTGCAAAAAGGATCATCACCAGGAAATGGAGACACTACTTCCTGCACTACAGACAGTACTTTAAATGGGCTGGTACTGTCCGGTACGGAGTACCAGCACTTTTTTATTTTGAGAGGTAGTGTACCGGCACTTCTCAAGAGAAATGCTATACTTTTAATTGGAGAGTACCGGCACTTATCAGGAACAAGCAGGTACTCTGGTATAGAGTACCTGCACTTCTAGTTTTCCAATTCAAGCACTGCCTACAGACCTGTCGAAGTCATAGGCTCTGAAGCATGGAGAGGCTTTATTCGGAATCATGAGCCCACCACAACCATAAGAAATTGTCAGTGGAGTTCAAAACCTACTTCTTCCACCATTGTTGTGCTACAACAGTGCATGATCCCATATAAAGTACATATTAATACAAATGACTCTGCAAAGGCGGCAGGATGACTGAGTGACTACATACTTGTTGCTGACAAATGCGGTTACCTGAGGGGCACGAGTTTTAATCTCAACAAGTAATGCTTTGCTTTCCATCTACCTGAGGTCGGTCAATTGAGTGCCAAAATTGGGGAAAAGTAACATCTGTTATTTACAGCTCGCAGAAATGGTACAACTGTGGTATCAACCGCTACACTAAAAATAAATTTACTTTCATATAATATTTCCCTCGGAAAGGCCTGGATGGGTAGCACGCCCAAATAGAGGTCATGCGTGGTTGAACCGGTGGCTACATGCACCCAAAAATAAGGGGATTCTCATAATGATGGTCTGTGTTGGGCCTCTACACCCTCTGCCTACACCCATACTCAAGTACTATCTGGGATTTCCTTTTACACTTTCCCAGGATGGCCTATTTTGCAGGAGCACAACAGGCCCGGCTCCAGGAATTTTTATTTGGGTGGGCCAAGGGTGCTTTGCGGTGGGCCCTTGCAGGCCCAATTTGTCACTTGTATGTCTAGCCAGGCCTGCTTCCGGGCCCTCCTTTATCTCTCCTTAGTCTCACAAGGCCCAGTAAAATGCACTCTTTTCCAAACCTCTAAATGTTAGCACTCTCAAAAAGTGTATTTTTCCATGTAATGTCCCTTTGATGGGAAGAGGAGGTTTCTGAGGAGGGAGTATCAGGCAAGTGACACTACTCGGGCTCCCTCTGTGCAACCTTTAGGGAGAATCCCTCTTCATAACTACCTCCACCTGACCCCTGAATCTGCAGTGCACTCCCTTACAGGCTTGATTATCCACTTTTCTACCACCCCTCTCCAGTGCACCTTATCTCATAGCTGACCTTCGGCCCCAACCCCATGTCATCCACCATCCAGTTCCACTTTCATTGTTTCCGGAAAAAAACCATTAGTAAAATCACCTTCAAACTTGAAATATTGAATATAGCAGTAAATGTAATTAGCATGTACTTTGAAGTATGTTCCACAGTTGCCCTTATGACCCAACTGTTCATTAAATAACCAAAAACTGAAAGGCCATGACAGGGCCGGTTTTAGCGCTGGTGCAAAAGTCTTTTTTTTGGCACCCCACCAATGACCTCTTTCTCCGTAGATTCCTTTACTACCAACCTCCAACAGTGCCCTTCATCTCTCCGTAGCCTCTCCCCCTCATGACCTCCTCCTCAGACTCCCTCCCTAGCACCCTCCACCCTCCCTCATCTCTCCATAGCCCCACCACCCCATGACTTCCTCCTCAGATTCCCTCTCTGCCACCCTCCACTACTGCCCCTCATCTCTCCATAGCTCCCCCACCCCATGACCACCTCCTCGGATTCCCTCATTGCCACCCTCCACTAGTGCCCCACATCTCTCCATTTGTCTCCCCACCCCATGACCACCTCCTCGGATTCCCTCACTGCCACCCTCCACTAGTGCCCCTCATCTCTCCGTAGCTCCCCCACCCCATCACCTCCTCCTCGGATTCCATCACTACCACCCTCCACTAGTGCCCCTCATCTCTCCGTAGCCCCCCCCATCCCATGACCTCCTCTTCGGATTCCCTCTTTGCCACCCTCCAACAATGCCCCTCATCTCTCCATAGCCCCTCCCCCTTTTGACCTCCTCCTCGGATTCCCTCACTGCCACCCTCCACCAGTTCCCCTCATCGCTCCATAGCCCCTCCACCTATTGTCGTCCATCTCAGATTCCCTCAATACTACCCTCCACCGGTGCCCCTCATCTCTCTGTAGCTCCCCCCTCCACCCCATGACCACCTCCTCGGACTCCCTCATTTCCACCCTCCACCAGTGCCCCTCATCACTCGTAGTCCCTCCCCCAATGACCTCCTCCTCAGATTCCCTCACTACCACGCTCATCCCTCGGTAACTCCCCCTCATGAACTCCTCCTCGGATTCCCTCACTGCCACTCTCCAACAGTGCCCCTCATCTTTCCATAGCCCCTGTCCCAATGAGGTCCTCCTCGGATTCCCTCATTGCCACCCTCCACCAGTGCCCCTCATCTCTCCGTAGCCCCTCTCTCATATGCATTTCACTTGTTGTGTAGCGCTACTCATTTCATTGTAGGGTGTCACAGTACTTTACATCATGCACACATTATACAGAGACAATAAATCAGTCTACAAGGAATGTCACATAAATTAATGAGGATTACAAGGTGTAGGAATCACGTCATCTGTACTGGTGGGCAATATATTTTAAGAGGGTTTGGTCTGGAGCACAAACACAGGATTTAAAAAGTACTCCAGTGGTTGCAGGTTGGCTTTACTGATAAAATGTATTTCTGCCCGAACAAACTCCTTTTAGAAACATAATAATGAAAGACTGGGTAAATTCTAACTATATCACAACACAAAAAAAGCAAAGTTTGTATGCAGCTCTTTGATGACAGTTCAGAGGTCACTGTCCTATCTTTGGATTGTAACTTCTGAACTGCAAGTAACACAAGGATCTCTGTGACAAAGGCAGTAACCCACTGAGCTATCCACATAAAATACAGTTTATCTGCATTTAAAAACTGCCAACAGACAAATGACCGCTCTCCTACAGGATCATAAATCCCCAGTTATCTGAACATTTTTTATTGTTGTACATCGGTGGCAGATTCACTGCCAGGGCCAAGGCTCATGTTTGGGTGGTCCAGGCTCACCTTTGGGTGGGCCTGGCCCACCCAGCCCACCCTCTAGAACAGGGCCTGGAGCACAGTCACAATTTTTCAGAACAATTCTGTAACATTTTTCGTATTAGACCGCTTCAGCCCTTATGGACCTTTTCCCTGGTGCTGGCTTTCTTGTTTCTAAGCCCACCGCCAGAGCCCTGGATCGCCAATGTTTGTAGAGATTGTGGTGGGCCAGCTTTTCTGGTGTGGAACCCTAGACGAAACCAGCGTCTAGTCAAGGGGGTCGCAGGCTCGTTGTTGGGGAGGAAGGACCCCGAACAAAGAAGTTACAAGGTTTCTGCCCCAAAACTGATAAAGCCGCACGACTTCCAAAATGCTGCGCTTTTGAGAGGCCAATGTGATGTACTTTTCTCTCATGGGGGCCTCAATGGGAAACCCATTAGGAGACGTCCGGGGGAGTCTCAGCGGCGGCCGGGCAGAATGTGCAACAGATAAAAGATGAAACAGGGGATTCACTCGGAGACCTATCTCCTCTGCAGTGACGTGACGAAGATAAATCGGTGAAGGCGCCGTCCCCCATCCATCTCTGGTGTCCCTGCCCCACCGTCTCTGCTGCTGGCTCTCCCCAGGAGCTCTCCCGGGATCAAATGGCGGCATGTTTTGTCTCAAATCCGACCGTGGGGCGGATTGCTGGATTGTCAAAGCTTTCGTTTCAGTGGAAAATCCAGAGAACTCTGACCGACTTTCAGGGTTTTAATCCAGTGCAATTGACAATTAACTCGAAAGCCTGCGGGGCATTGTGCTGGGAGAGGGCGTTACGGATTTTGAAGAAGGGTCGGACTTCAGTGCATGGCTTTCTCCACAGAACGGAGAATAAATCTGTGTCGCATTAAAGGGTAATTAATGTACTGAGCACGCCAAGTCCAGCAAGGTGACGTCAGCGAGAGTAAGCGAGCCCTTGGGTTTCCTAGCGTTTGTTAGTATCTGACAAATAGTGAGGCAGAAAAGGCGCGTGGTTTACATTGTCCCAGTTTAAGGTTAACTATTTCAGACAGTGGTTGCTGAAAAGTACGGCGATTGGAGGGGCAGGAAAAAGGGTTAATACATTTTTTTAAATTAAATACACAAAAGAAATAAATAAAAAGGTACTTGCCATGCTTTCCGGAGATATGTCTGCCTTGCTCCGGCCGTCTTCTCCTCTTGACGTCCATCCAGCTGGGCCTAACCAATCCTGACGCTGCTTGAGAGCACTGCTAGGATTGGAAGGCTTCTTTCACCACTTCCGAGGACATTGGCGGCTTGTGTAGGTTCTTAACCTTGCTGTCTAAGGCAGCTGGGTTGAGAGGTTTATAGTGCGCATGTCAGGCTGGCCGATGCAAGGCGGCCGGCCGATGCAAGGCGGCCGGCCAAAGAGACATGCGCACTATAAACTAGTGTACGGGCAGCCCACCACTGCTGCCACTCAACAGACTCCGGCCCGTCGTGACACTCGGTTCAGGACTAGTTGATGGAAAATAAAATTGTAATGAATTAACTTCATTGCCATTTTATTTTTCGTCTCTGGGGCAATTACGTGGGATGACGCTCCGCCGCTAAAACGGAGGTGCCGCCCCTCATTTCAGGGTGATCTTTGGCTCCGAATTTGAGGTGTTATTATCATAAAAGGACTAGAGAGACTTGATGGCTGGCTGTGTCATTCCACAATGTGGCAAGTTATTTCAGTTTGACCCAAAAAGTGTCTGTGTCCAGAATCTGCATCTCTAGATTTTGGAAGTCACAACAATGTTTATCTACGCCACTGCTGTAAACGGCACAAGTTTTACAGAACACTCGGATATAGTTTCTCTTTTCATAATATTCGTTCATAGGGTGGCGGATATCTCAACGGTTTGGGACCTGTGTGATACAAGTCAAAGTACCACGCCACCGTTTTCAATCTGTCCACTTTAGTGGTGTTTAGAGGGCATTGTCCCAGCATGTTAAGTTTCAGTAAGGTACCCAAGGAGCTCTGGGTTAGTATCACTTGACTGTGAGGTATGTATGATGTGTGCAAGTGTCAACTCTGGTGTCCCAGTGGACTCTTGAACATTCACTTCATAACAAACTAACTCTCTATGTACACTTAATTCTACCAGGCTGTGATGAGCGGCCAAGCCATGGTCCGAGGTTGCACAAGTAATTATGCTCAAAAAACGAAATGTTCAAACAAAGCTTTCATTTACAGCTAGAAAAGTAGGACAGACACAGTTGCAAATCAACACAAAAACAGAAGACCCTCGTACCTTGTGGGGTGAGATATGTCCGCAAAGAAAAGTAAAGAAAGTAATATGTCTTATGGCGCTACGATCCTATTGGTGAAAAGTGTATGCATCACCGGCACTTTGTATGAACTATTGGGTATATTATGGACTGTGTGTACCAAAACCAGTCACTGGGCAGAGATGTCAGACAAAACGCTATGATGCACCAAGGTGAATATAATGCATCACTCCTGTTTTCTCCTCAGACCTAAGTGCAAGGGTGGATAACTCGGCGGGTTTGAGCTCAGGTGGCTGAAGATCTTTTGAAATACTAAAAAAACACGTAACTGAGATAAATTCACCCAAAGTTAGCAGATTTCAACCCAAAATGTCTGCGATGAAGATTTAGAAAGTGAATGAGGCTGTTCACAAAGTCTTGGTATCAATTTAACAGGTTTACCCGGATCCAGTAGTCGTATCCAGAAAAGGAGAGAGTTGAGAGGGTGACTGTCTGAGGTCCAAACCGATCTTGCATTCTGAGTTAAACACAGTGCGGCCGAAGGCGCTAGAGCTTGGTTAAGTCCCAGAGTACATCCTCCATGATGCCAGCATTTCAACAAACAGGGCCGCCATGTTCAAAATTTTCAGTTATTGAGTGCGTATTTTTGTTTGGCGAGTGCAGCCATGAGGACTGAGGGCACCAATTCAAATAAAATGTTCACAGTGGGATATAGGAAATTGGGTTATGGAGTTAAATCGAAAGTGTACTACTAGAAAATGAAAACAGTTTCCAAATTGTGGCAAACTGCCTCAGCTGACGGACTTCGCCTTAGGGCTTAGAATAAAGAAGAAAACCTTTGTACCTTTGGTGTTAAAAAGGGGCAGATAAAGACTCTGACATCGTCAGCAGTGGTTGGGGAACACATCCAGGTTGACGCATGGCCACCACAATAGCATTCCTGAAAGGCTTCCTTGTAGGAACCTGACCTCTCTGTCACAATGATGCTCTTTGGTCCATCTTGGGCAACTGGACTGCAAGGTTCTCTTGGATCCTTCGCTGCTTTGCCGCCCTGAGATGCCCTCGGTGCATGCTGGGCCTCGGTCTAAGTCCTCGTGATCATGGGCCTGCTGCTTCCCACACATCAGGTGGTCGCTTCCTCCGCTTTCGCATGAGCGCAGTAGAGCATCTCCGCAATCACACTCCCACTCCCGTTCCCCGTTTTGAGGGAAACAACCATAAGCTGCATCCTATTTCAGGCTCGAGGTTTATCTGTGCTGATTCAGAGAGTTTAATTTGAAATCATGAAAATCGAATAAGTACAGTTCAGAATGGACCAGTATTTTTAATGCGTTTTTGGTAAAACCGCACTTTGTATTAAAAATTCGAAACTGCTCCAATCAGGAAATCGTGCCTTTCCTTAGCTTTCTGCAAGGCGGAAGAGGCGCTTGCTGCAACTTGCTAATGGACTGTGAATTACTCCTATGCTTATCAGACCAGGACTACTGGCTGTTATGTGATGCCTGGGGGTGGTGTTAGGGGAGGGCAGGTACTCAAACAAACTTAAAAAAGCTGGTGGAAAGTAGATGTGTATTCAACCACCCGACCAAGCGCCTACAGGGTCTCTGGGCGGAGCCTAAGTGTCAGCATCATGCAAGCTGGCGTCTTCAAACGGAAGGGGAACATAAGTTTTTTTGCAGAACTCACAGTGTGCTTCATCGGGCACCATTCACACTTCACCTAGTTTCCTGTTACACAACATGCATATAAAATGCCCCACACAGGCATCACACTATATTTCTCGGGAAAATATGGCAACCTATTATGTGGGTTGGGGCTGATGATAGTTGGTTGCTACCCAATATTCTGGATCTGGGTACACTTTGGGGTCGCCGGTGGCTCTACTGTCAAACATTATCAAAAACATCAGGAAGTACTACTTGTCAACTCACAGATTGCTGAGTTCACTGGTAAAACACAGGGCTGGGAAAGATGAGAAAAAGAAGAAGAGTGGCAGGGTTAGTGGGGCACAGCTTCCCTAACCAAGGGAATAATCCATCTCTAAAGTAGCCCTGGAAGAAAGCGGATACAAACGAGAGGTGACTTCCTCCAGGCGAGAGGAAGGTCACCGCGCGAATATTTTATAAAAGACTACGAAATGTGACCAATCCTGTGCAGGGTGAAGGGCAGCCCCAAGTTATGAAACCAAGCCCTCATCCGCACCTAGGCATTAAAGACTGAAAGTTCATGGCTTTTAAGGATTGCTCCAGCTGTCATGTCGATGGATTTCTACTTTCTGTAGGTGTGGTCTACCAAAACCTTCTGATTAAAAGGAACAATCAACATTATTTGGTCACGCCTTTCTGTTTTGTGAGCTTTAAGTCGCCTTGCCTCTTGGAATGCTCTACCTACTGCCCGTCACATAAAGTAGCAACAATTCCAGGCACACAAGCGAATAAAAATGCCATTTTCTTGTCTAACTCCATCTCCCTCCTTTAATTTTTTTCTGGTAATTACTGTTTTATTCCATATGTATGTTTTATGGGTAGGATACAAATTTGGTGTGCTTTTGTCAAGGGGTTCACCGGAGAACGAAAATGAACTAAACACCTTTAACATGGTTATAGCAGTGGGCAAGAAAGCATTGGTGGAGGTTGATGAGGATTGGGCAGAGATTAACGTTACTGGGTCGGTCACTGAGACTTATCCAGAGGCAGTACGAATATAGCATGTCACAAGGCATGCTATTACATCGCACGCTTCTACAACGCAGCCGTTACAACGACCACGTTGTTAGTACGCAATACCTTTACATTGCAAGTCATTAGAACAACTTGCTGTAGGGGGCGCGCTGGACTTAGGAATAGTATTATTTACTATTCCTACTCCAGTTTGCGCAACAGTAGGGAAGGTGTTGGAATTAATTTCCAATACCTTATGCCCCCTACAGCAAGTCGTTCTAATGACTTGCTATGTAAAGGTATCACGTACTAACAATGCGGTCGTTGTAACAACCGCGTTGTAATAGCACTGCGATGTGATGACAGCGTTGTAAAAGGTGGTTCCGGCAGTACCAGCCCATAGCAATGGCACCATCTGAGAGTGATTCTGCCAGCATGTGCAAAGCGTTACCCCACATGAGTGCACAGCACCGTTCGCGTTTGGCATTGCAACAATGGTGGTGTGTTTGCCGACGTTCACATACATAAGACGGCTGAGTTAGTTCATCAGCGTATAGGCATTGTGTGGAGCTTAATTCTCTGATTCTCAGAACACAATCTTTCTGCGGCCTGCCTTCTGGAAAAGCTTCTAAACGCAGTTATATTACTTCAGGTCGAAGAGTATCAGTTGGGAACCTTCTGAAATCCTTGCTTTGTAATGTGGATTCATCTTGGTCTCCTTATTCATCCGGGAATCCTTTTCCTATGTCCCGAAAGGACTTGGATATCTCATGTGCCACTTGGTTCGAATCCTGGGCCTTCACCGAGTGATATTTATAAGCAGCTTGTTTATTTGTAAATCTTTTAGACCCAAAAGTCTGATAGCAACTACTAGTGAGCATCTCCTCAACCGGTTTGGAGATTGCTGAGTGTCTCGGCAAATCACATTTAGTTATTGAGTACGCTCTTTGGTAACATTCTCCAGTTTGTGCTGGAGCCTTTCCAGAGCAGCTAGGAATATTGTTGGTCTTTCACATTAGAGTGGAGTTTCTAATAACAATCTATAGCACAGTCAGTACAGAAAATGCTCTTGCCGCTAGGGACATCTTGTTGGCTTTCATGCAGTTGTTGGCTTACCTTCAGCACCTCTGGGTCCAAGACCCTTAATAGATACCCATGTCCATTCTTAATAAATTATCATATTTTAAGGTTTTTCATCAGTGTCTCAATTATTTATATATACATTGTTCATATCTGGGAAACATCAAGTGGATGTAAAAGCAAGGAGGCAGCAGCACTCTTGTGTAGTAATAATTGGAAAAACTATATTAAATGGTCTTAAATATGATTCCCCTTCAGTGCAAACAATTTTCAGAGGGGTATTATGTTGAGGTTTTGGATGGCTCTGGCCATTGCTTATGTGATAACAATTGCTGGTAATACCATTGATTTAACTGAGTTGCTGTCCTCCTTGACTAGTCTGCCTTGAGGATGCCACTCTACATCTAACAAGTCTCTTTTTCTTTCCAGCCTCATGCACTCAAATCCTGCAGGATCATTCTTGTACGTAGTTTCACTAACCACTGTAACAGCGCTGAAGTTTTATTCAGCCACTGCGTACAAAGGGAGCTCTACCAAGGCCTAAGATTTTAAGCATTTCCTGACAGATCCAACCATCACTTCAGTTGTTGCTTGTTATTTTGCGTTTGTAAGACTCAAACCACAACATGTTGAAATGGCATACAAAACTCAGCCATACACTACTGAACTTGTTCAAAGGCATTATGTCTCCTATAAAAAGGTGACTCAACCACTGGCCTATAATCCAGTCTGAGTCAAGCTTTCAGCGTGCCCCTGCGAGCGACGGGTGTGTCTGGATGCCGCGGAGAGACCTTGACAGTTCTTTAAGACTCTCTTATAAGTCTTCACTCCAGATCTGAAAATAGGCAGCTCATTCCCGCGAGTGAGGGGAAGGCAAAGTACTATCTAGGTTTTCAGCTGCACACTTGTTCCTTCCCAGTAGCGTTCAGCTCAAAACCAACCCCCAGGGGAAAGAAGCATTTCTTAGGCTATGCAAAATACATAGGATTGCTCGCTTCCGTCCCGCAATGATACACTCGTCAGAAATCATAAATGTAGCAAATCTTTTGTAACAAATGATCAACCTATCTGTTCACCAGTCATAGGAGAGAACCCACGGAAACATCTCTTACCCTCGCCTCAAATTTCCTACTATCAGCCGTAGATAATCTGGGTACAATGGGCGTGGCTCTCTCCTGGCGCGACTCCTACTCAGAGTATTGTGGTACGACAGGCTCAATGTCTACTCCTCCACCATTGGGCACTCCACAAGGGTCTTTCCTAGCGGAGTGCTTATCAACAATGTACCGGTTTCTTGTTAACAGCAAGTTGTTTACAGGCTGAGGGGTTGGTGTGTCCATGTCCCCTAATCATGAATAAACTGATAGTTAATCAAGCCATGTTCAGTTATTGCTTACAGGATTGTAGTTGTTATGTACAGCACAGTGTTTGTTTACAGGGTGGTAATTGTTGTGACCAGCTCACTCCTTGTTTACAAGATGGCAGATGTGGTCAGTTTAGTCCTGGTTTACAGTTGTTGTGACAATACCTAGTCCTTGTTCACAGGTAGATAGCTGATTGGATCATAGGCAGGTTTTGCAAGTGTATAGGTTTATGTGCACTATTGGTTTTATTGGCTTAAACGTCAATCACGGCCAATCCTTTTTTACAGACTATTTGTTGGGAGGGTCCTGTCCAGCTTTTGTTTGCAGGCTGATCGCTTCTGATTCATGGACAGTCCTTGTTCCTATGCGTCCAGTTATTTTGGTCATGCTCAGCATGTTTACTTACTTATTTTTGTTGGAGGTAACTTCCACGCCCTTTGTACTGACTAAATGTGCTGGTATGATATGCGGTCCTTGGGATACTTGCTGCCAGGTCATGTCTGTTGCATTATTTACACACTGGTAGAGTTTGTGCTCTGTGAAGAAGTGCTGCTGGCTGCTCCATAGTGTATAGTGGCAGCTCCTGCACACCAAAGTACTGCAGCTGTTGTTTCTCTTAGTGTCTGTGTGTTTTTAAAGAGTTCACTCTGTGGGTTAACATCTCACTAAAGGGCTTTTAAGGGGCAAGTATTGTTCCACAATTACCCAATAGGATGACCTCACCTGTATGAGGCACAGACTGAAATGCCCTTCTTTCACCTGAAAAGAGAGGTTGATGCCAGGGCCGTCTTAACAGCATCATCGGCCCCCGGGCAAAGCAGGGCACTGGGCCCTGCCTGCACAACCACTCACAGGAATAAAAATGTTTAATGGAAAATCAGTGTTAAATTCTGGTCTGCGTGGGGCCCCTATGCTCGTGGGGCCCAGCATGCCCATGCGTTAAGATGGCGCAGGTTGACGCCCCACCCCGGCCCATGCAGCCCTTCATTCTTTCAAGATCGATGAAATATTTACCACTTTGCGAAACAACTACGGTGCCTATCTGTAGTGCTTAGACGCCCACACCAGCACTTGAATCCTTATATACATCAATGGTAAAAGCAGCCACAATTGCACACATCAATTGCATTGCGTGATACAAATTGCGAACTGTCTTTATATAACAGATTTGGGAAAGATGAAAGGCTGCGTTCATCTTTTAATAACCAGACACGCCCGACTCCCACCTCAACACAATTGGCTAATGATGCTGAAAGCGGCCGAAGGACATGGAATGCGCGGGAACAGAACAGATTTGAAGACGATTACCGTAAAATAGGGCAATTTATTTTTTAAGTATTGCCAGTGCAAAACGCAGTTTTGCCACATGTGAAAATGTCCTTCATGCACTGATCGTTTAGCTCAAATGCAATTTTGCATTGGTCGATTAGTGCATATGCTGGAGCAATGCTCGACCACCGGTGCAAAGCACGCAATCCTGTCCCGTGGGTGGGAGCAATCAACAGGTGGACTGGTCTGTGTGTCACGGTGGTTGGCAGCCAGGACAGACAACACGCAACAAAATCTTATTTTCATTAGTGCTAGGCGAAGACCTTTCCTGCTGTATTTAAGTGCATTTTATGATGTGTGCTTCCATCTCTTCCAGGAGCGAGTTGTTAATGGTATGCACTTTTTTTATGGAGAATCCTGGTTTATGCCCGGTTTTGCCTGTCTGAAATCCACCCGGAGTGCTAATGCAGCCTGTAAAACCCTATCACCATGAAGACGTTTATGACAGTGGGAAAAGACGCATAAAGGTGGAAGATTTGCCCGCGTCTATCAGGTGGACGCATAAATCACCGCCGGGCCGGCGGTGCGGAGTTTATATCCTTGTTAAACGCAGCCTCGGCTGCCTGTGAGGCGCGAGAGCTCTGCAGTGGCCCGATCATGTCCCCGCGAGACACTTTTGATAAATGGCGGGAAACGGAAAGACCAGCGGGAGAGGGCGGTTAGGTGACGTGCATTAGGGTTACCAAGTGACTCCAGGCTCCAGAAGCCACCACGGTCCAGTCCTGGGCTTTCCTTTTACACTAAAATCTTATCTAAAAGTATGCATTTATTTACTGTTTATTCTTGGTCGATAACTACCACATGAACGCGACCTCAAATTAAAAACGCATTGTTTGGTCCAACTGCTTCATCTGGGGAAGACAAGAGTAGTATTAATTTGTTAAATTATGTGGTAACGGTGACACTGTTGATGCGACGTTCATCGTATGTCCCAAGGCTTTATTGTCTCAAAGGCCCAGTTCTTCCCAGGCCCTGTACAATGCGCAGGCCCGGACTGGGAACCGAATCCAGCCCTGGCAAACTAGCATTCCTCAATTTATGCTTCTTTTTTTCCAAATATTTTTCAGGATTCCCCATTTCTGCCCCTTTTTAGGTCTGAAGTTTGCCAAGATCTTTTAATTTTATTAAAATTATATGTATAATATATTTACTTAACCGCGATTCTTATGTGTATTCAGATATATATATATTGACTTATTTTTCTTCAATATATGCAGTAGCAGTGACACTACCATAAGGATAGCAGCATTTTCGCATTCACGAAGTGTCAATAAAGTTTTGTGTATATACAACAAAAAAAAACATATAAAAAAACATATGAAAAAATCAGATGTTGATGTACGTACGCGATGAGTTTGCGGATGCTATTATATCGATACAACAGTATACTATGTTGTTTAGGTACACCTTTTCCTAAGAAGGTACTTTTGTTACAATTTGTACAACAGCATATATATAGTAAGAAATCTGTGGCTGTTGATTTGTACGTAGTTATTTAATTTGGCGACCGTATGGCACATAATATGCGGACAGAAATGTACATTTGTTCTAATTAAGAAGCAAATGACTTAAGTAATTCGACAAACTTGTAATGTAATTAATTGAGTACCTTTTTTGGAGTATTTTACCATTCAAAAATGGCCGATGCATTGGCAATGAAAATGTATCAATATGCTTTTGTTCTGTTTCCGTTATGTCCTTCTTTTGTTTTACTTTATTTGGCGTTCACGCCATGCGTAGTAAATTGTGGATTGTTTAAATGTGACATATTAGGAAAACAGTTTTACCCGTGATCAAGGCGGTAACGCCGAAACGCGTTGGGCATGTGCGGCTTGGCTATTGAAAATAAACGAAAATAAACGACTTTGAAGCCCCGTGATCTGGAGCGTGCTTTCTTTGGTAAGGAGTGCATGGAGTGCCTTTTGGCATTGTCGAACTGAATATATTTACTTAGATGTGATTTAATCTAGCCCTCTTCATCCATTCAATTGCTCACACTCAGGAAATCTTTTTGTAGATGACTGAAAACTTGTCGTGGAAGAAGTCCGCCAGGATATGGCACAGTTCTTGGGAGGGAGTGATGTCATTCTCGGCAGCTGAGGGGTTGGAGAATTCTTTCACAATGGCAAAGAGCTCCTTGCTGCAGTTTTTGCTGCCTTCTAGGGCATTCTTCTTTGTTTCTTTCAGGAGGCCGTGGAACTGATTGAGTGGGGTGGTCTCCTGTCTCTTTGCTGGTGCACCACTTCCTTTCTAGTTGCAGACAGTTGCATATAGTGGATTCCAGCTCCATGGTGACTTAGCTGGTTCTTCTGGCAGGTCGTTTGGATTTGGCTGGCTTGGCAGGGGCAATTGTATGGGAGCATTCTGTGATCCACAGGGAAAAGTTCTTCGCCGCCTGTTCTGGATTGGATGCTGTGTCATGGAGGTGGGAGTTGAGAGCGTTGTTCCACTGGTCTTCTGATATCTTTTTCCAGTTTCTGCGCATGAAGCCGGGGGGCAGGGCGCCAGTATTGTTAGGTCCTGTAATGGTGAACACTGTAGTGGTAGGTCCAGGTGACCTGTGAGACGTGGTTGTACTTGACTGTCGCTGGATGTGAAAAGGGTCGAGCGTATGTCCTGCGATGTGGATAGGGTCGGTGAAAAGTTGCTTGAGGCCAATATTGCTCATTCTTTCCAGGAGTTTGGTTGTGTTGGTGTCGCTGGGGTCGTCAAGGTGGAAGTTAAGATGCCCTAGGGAGATGTAATGCTCTGAGTCGATGGTGATTGGGGCGATGAGGTCTGGGATGGTGCTGCAGTGCATGTATTTTCTTTCTTTCCCTCGTGAGCTGTTTCCACTGAAATCCCCAACCCTTGTGCTCTCCATGTTGCTACCTCTTCCCCAGCTTCACCATTGTTTCCCCAACCTAGTTATGTTTTGTCTCTTTTTAGGTCTAGCATCAGACAAGTAATTTTGATTTGACTAAAATTATATTTGTATTGTAATAACTTACAGATGCTTTTGTCCAGCCCTCTTAATCCACTGATCTGTTGTGTTGGTCACATTTTTGTTTGCCCACCACAGCATACAACATTGGCAGTACATCAGCCCACTTCAGCAATTGGCTAACTTAACTGTGAGTGATGCATTCTGCCCCTTCAGGTAGACCACATCCGCACACAAAGTATGTTCTTTAAATGCCAGGGGCTACTAGGACAGTGATTGTTTTGAGATCAAAAAACCATTTCTCCTTTCAGCCAACATTTTTTTAGATGATTAGGGCCCAAGCTTCCTCAACGCTAAAGTTTTGCGAAAACCATGACAAAGCAAAAGAAGCATTGACAAATCCAAAAGGCTGGTGTCCATCGCTTGTTTAGATCTTGTCTTCGCCAAGACCTTTTACTTTTACTATAATTATATGCATAATGTAGGTATGGGGGCTTTCAGACAACGCTTTCATCTATTGGTCTGTTGTTGTTGTGAGGTCATCCCGAATTCCTCTATTTGCTTTATTTCCCAGGTGCATGTACAAAGCATATGTGGAGGCGAGTTAATGTCCGGACAATTGTACGGTCTCAAGGCCTTCTGAATTCAGGCAAGCCACAGGGAGTGCATTGTCACTGAAAGGCAGTGGATTGCATTATAATTTGAGGCCAGGTTCTAGGGGATCCGAGACCATGCAAAATGTTGTCATCTAAAAGTATGATTTAAACAAAAGTAAGTCCTCCAAATCTACCCTTTTCATGCTTACGGTAAATACTAATGCTGATACCAAACGCGTAGAAGAACATGTGTACCAAACAATGTAAAGAACCTGGCAATAAGAGTCCTCAAAATAGGCATGTAACAACATGATATGAAGCAAGCTGGTATCCAAGGATACAACATTAGAACATCATAGCAAAACGGTTTGTGACATCAAACATATTTCCTTCACAATCTGTAACACCTAAAAAACCTGGAAGAAAGACCAGGGGCCATATTACACAATGTGCCTCCTGAGGCGCACTCATAGTGCGCCACCTTCTACGTTCTAGGTGAGTGCGCCTCCTGATGGCAGCCCTCTGGTGGGGAGAAAGGGGGTCCCATGGAGCCCCCCTTAAGACACCCCATTCAAAAGTGCGGGCGGATTGTAGCCTGCACTGTGAAAATACGGAGCGGCTGTTAAATGGTAGCGGCAGTTTCAGTCGATAACCCTTCAAGTATTGCCCGGCGGTAATCGCCTCTCATACCATTCGATAATTTACCAATGAAAGAGGCAGGCGCCGGAGACTGGAAGGCAGGAAACAAAGTTTTTATTCCGTCGGAGCAGAACACATCAGATCAGACAGCAAGGTATCGTCACAAGGTGCTCTAACTGCATCTCTGAGGCCTGGCCTCTTATACACAGGTTTATGACTTTATTGCAGGGTTATCATACATGGCACATTCTTGAGATTGTCTTGGAACATGAAAGAACATCCTCGGAATCCCCACTTCGAGCTCGTTCCCACACATATCTACTGTGGAAGTCCCCACCCCATCCACAGTAGGAGATGGCTATCACACAGCTGGACATTCCGCCAATTCCCGGGGGTGTGTGCGACCGGCCGGGTCTCAGGGGGTAGGGGCTTTGATCTACTGTAATCCCTTTGATGTGGGGTGTTTCCCTTACAGTAGGGGCAATAAACTGCATCCGCAGGGCTAGGTGATGGCCTGGGATCGGTTCGGACAATGGGGCGCAGAGGAAGGGGGTTATCAAAGAGATGCATGACCATGTATGGGATGTCGGTCAGGCGTGGGATGTGGTTCCATGGCAGGGTCGCGCAGAAGGAGAGGGTTTATGGCCCGTGTATGAGAGAGCAGGGGTGGCCGGCGCGCGGGGGATGCTTGCAGCGCCAGGGGGACGCGCTGGCGATCGGCATTAAGCAGGGAGAGACCAGGGTGCCTAAAAATGGCTGCCGTGCGCTTTCCTGTGTGTCATGCTGGGGAGAGACAAGATGGCGCAGATAATGTTCAGTTTGCAAGCTAAATTTCCACAGTCCTCCCTTTTAACATGTCTCGCCAGCTTGTCTAGTTCGGATCTATCCCCATAATACTACGAACTTCCATCTCATACAGAGCTTTCATTCGTTCCGCTTCAAAGTTCAAAGTCTTAGGGCAGATGCAGTTCATAAAAAGCGAACATAAAGGTGGCAGACACTGAATCCCCAAGCAGCATCCACATAGTATCACAATTGGTATTAGGATAAACGAAAACAGCCTCCATCCCCAACTTCTAATAGTGTCCCAAAACCAACTCCCCAGTGACCATTCTTCTTGCTCCTGATGAACCTCTGCGGAAAGTCTGTGGAGGTGTTCAATTGCTTTGTAGACTGAGGGTGAGTTATCCGGTACGTAGGTACAACAGCTGGACCCAATGATGCGGCATGCTCCTCCACGATCAGCCAGAACCACATCTAGAACGAGGCGGTTCTGAAGAGCCACTAGGCGGACGGCCTGGAGCTCGGCGGTGTTGTTGGCGAGGATGCCAGCCGTAATGTTCATCGCCGTTTCGACTGCCTGGGTTAAGTGGCGGATGGCACGGCTGTTTGCCATTGGACCCCAGAGTGGAACAAGACCTTTTACTGCGTCCATGAACTGTGCTCCGGTGGAGTCGGCTTGCACAATGTCTTTGGCACGTTTCTGTCGGTGATGGTTTGCTGGAGCCACATATGTCGGAGGAAGGACAAAGGCGATGTAGCAGGTGCCTCCCCAACCTTTCGGAAGCCAGGTGTAGGCCTTAGTACCACAGACGAAGTACATATTCGGGGAGGCAACAAAGGAGGGTGGATCAACTGAGTCCAATGTTCGGGTGATGAGGCAGGAGCTGTGGCCCACCAGCTGCGCCCCCAGGCCTTCGAGGCACACAAATCCAGTGATGATGATGACGGATAGGGCCACTGTTAGGGTGGCGGCCGTCCGTTTCCGGAGGTAAGAGAAGGTGGGTCTGGCTGGGTTGTTGAACACTTGCATTTCAACTCGTTCTTTGGCAGGGATGTCCATGTGAAAGGAAGTGTTTGATCTCAGAGGGCAGAAGGGGGCAGAAGTTTTTCCAGTTTTGTTCAGCCAGAACCCATGGTAGAAGTGCGACACAGTTTTGCCGGAAGTGGCATTGTCCCTGTAGCTTTCCTGCAGGAGGATTAGCCAGGCGAGGCAGGAACCATGGACAGAAAAAGGTGAAGGGATGAAAGGGATAGAGTGTCCAGTGGCATGTGGTAGCAATCCACAGATCCAGCAATTAGTGGTGTTGGCGGCAAGATTGTGTTGGTGGAGCAACTGCACAAAAGAGTTATTCCAGAACTCCTTACGCCTTTCTCGGAGTTGGGGTGAAAGTGAGATCAGATGGTGTTCTTTCATGGTGGTAGGTTGAACGGTGGTCAGCAATGTCTTATGAGCGGGTGTGCTCTCCTCCATGATCCAGAAGGTGACCATGAGGAGAAGGCAAAAGAGAAGGGTAATGAAAAGTGTAATAGTCTTTGAGCTGTGCATTCTGTCAGTCTTTGGGTTTTTGTAGTGGATCTTCGGACGTCCGGTTGCTTCCATCATCTTCATGTCGGGCGCTTCCATCACCTTCAAGAGACTCGGTAGCGGGCAGAACCACAGACTTTGTTTAGTTTCTCTCCTGGTGGCCTTTGAGGTGACTAGGCTACCGCTCTGAGATTTCCACTTAGTTTGTGGTCTGCTTAGCCGAAGTTCTCTCCTTTCGTCGCAAGTTATACCCTTCCTTGGATGGCACGGTGGGATCGGGATATTTCACTAGCTCAAGTGTCTCCGTATCTGGGCGGCGGTTCAGGGATGGTCGGTCTTTGTCCAGAAGTTCTTCTTGGGCGGTGATGTTGTCCGTAGTCGTCAGGGTCGGTGATACCTTCTTGCAGTGGTGTGCATGCAGCCAATTGCGTTTCCCCTCCACTCGAAGAGCTGTTCGGGTGGTGATCAGGACTTGCAGGGGGCCCGACCACCGGGGCTCCAGACTCTTGGTGCGCTGGAAGTTACGCACTAAGACAAAGTCGCCGGGTTGGATGTCGTGCCCGGGGCCCCTGGAAACATCGGGAATGGCTTGCAGCACCTGCTGATGGATAACAGACAACGTTTTAGTTAGGTTATACAAATAGTCAGACATGAGGACGTCCGGGACGTCGTGGATGGATGTTGGTTTTGGTGCAGTCCAAAGGTTCATGGGCCGCCCGAAAACGACCTTGTAGGGGGTTAAGTGGTATTTAGTGGGGGTGGAACGCATTGATAGCAATGCTAGCGGGAGAGCGTCTGGCCATTTCAGTCCTGTGGTGGCAACTATTTTTGCTATCTTAAGCTTCAATGTGGCATTATGTCGCTCAACCAAGCCTGCAGATTGGGGATGGAAGACAGCGTGGAATTTCTGTTTCACACCCAGCCCCTTTAAGATGAGTTGGATAACCTCGGCTACAAAGTGGGGGCCATTATCGCTCCACAAAATTCGACAAAGGCCGTATCGGGGGAAGAATTCTTTCAGTAGTACTTTTGCGGTAGTCATAGCGGTGTTGTCGTGGGTTGGGTAGGCCTCCACCCACTTGCTGAAGGCACACAACGACAAGTACGTACTTAAAACCTTGGCACCTTTCTAACTGGACATAGTCCATTTGTAGGACTTCAAAGGGGTGATTGGGAACCCCAAACCCTCCCCGGGGTACAGCAGTTCCTTTCCCAGGGTTGTGTTGGAGGCATACCAGGCATTGTTGGACCAGACGTTTGGCTGAGTCTGGGATTTTGTCGTTGTGCCAGACTTTGGAGATGAGTTCGATCATGGGGGCAGACCCTATGTGTGCGGGGGAGTGTGCCATGGTCAGCATGGGGATCAAGTATGAGTCGGGTAGCAACCATTTGTTCGAGTCTTTAGTTCGCCAGCAACCGTCATCGTCCTTCAATCCCACCCGGGCCCATTCAGTTAATTCGTGTGGTGTGCTGGCTAGTTGGATATCCCTAATCGTTTCCCTAGCATCCTTCCATTTCTCAGTTTGTGACCTGGTCACGTACATATGGGTCGTGGACCTATTCTCGGCTGTGGTTCGGGCAGTAATGTCAGCTAGTGCATTTCCCTGTCCTATAATGTCTGTCACCTTCTTGTGTGCCTGGCATTTGATCACAGCCAGCCGTGTGGGGAGGAGGACTGCTTCGGTCAGGGCAGAGACTAGATCTCCATGCAGGATGGGTGTGCCATGGGAAGTCAAGAATCCCCTCTCTTTCCATAAGAGCCCAAAGTGGTGAACTACCCCGAAGGCGTACTGACTGTCTGTGTAAATGTTTGCGGTTGTCCCTGCTGCCAGGATGCATGCTCGTGTGAGAGCAATTAGTTCCGCCGCCTGTGCGGATCGCTGTGTGATGCGGGCTGTCTCAACAACTGTTCGGGCTGTGGTGACTGCATAGGCAGCTGAGGTGGTGCCATCGGGGAGCTTGATACATGAGCCATCCACCCACAGTTCTCCGTCAGGGTCCGGGAAGGCAGTATCCCGGAGGTCAACCCTACTCTTGGTCTGTTCGTCGGTGAGGGTCACGCAGTCATGTATAGGGGACGCATTGGGGTCAGCGTCAGGGAGAGGTAGTAGAGTAGCTGGATTCAGAGTGGTGCATCGTTTCAATGTGATGTGGGGTGCAAGCAGAGTTAGTTCGTAACCAGTCAGTCGTGCGCTAGTCAGGTGTTGGGTCTTGGTTTGGTATAGGAGGGTGTCAACCGCATGGGGTACCAATACTGTGAGGGGGTTCGAGAGCACGATCCCCTCACTTTGCCGGATAGAGACATCAGCGGCGGCTACTGCTCGAAGGCAGGCGGGCAAAGCTCTGGCTACAGGGTCAAGAGTGGCAGAGAAGTAGGCACAAGGGCGTTGTTTCAAACATTACTGACTACTTCTTCTACCACTCCTGCATCGACTAGGGACTCGATGATTTCCACCAATGCCTTCTCGCCTACGGGCGATATCCGATACTGTGGAAGCTTTGGGAGCACTGCGTCCGGTCGGACGGTTATGTGTACTGGGTCGATCACCATGCGCCCTACATCTGAGTCGGTTTTAGCCCATAGATGTGAAGGTAACGTGTCGAGTAGGGACAGGTCAGCATCGGTTATAGAGAGCATACGCCGTGTGTGACAAGGTCTGAACAGATCTGGGTTATCGTGCAGGATGACTCGAACTCCGTCTGGGGAGCATCTGATGGTAGCTCGAAAATGTTTTAGCAAATCAAGTCCCATAATAGCATCGGGGGTGTTGGAGGAGAGTAGAAAGGTCGTGTCAGTGGCGTTATCTTCTAAGTCAAAGGAGATTGGTGCTGATAAGGGGTTAGTGGAGGGCGTTCCATCGAAGCCTATTGAGGTTACATGTGAGCCAGACAAGGGTGCCCTAGGAATCAGTCATTTAGATAACGCATTACGTGTCGCCCCAGTATCTACCAGGAATGGAGACTTGGTGCCCAAGACCTTAGCAGTGACGTAAGGACCTTGCTGGTCAACACGGAGTTCGACAGGATCCCTCCCTTGCCCCTGGCGGTCCTATGCGAAGTCATGGGTGCTTTCGTAGTCGGACTGCTGACACTGGTTTTGTCGGGGGCGATCAAAGGTGTTTGGTCTGCCTGGCCTGTCGTTGATGGCGTCGTTCGTGTACCCTCGTCCCTGTCCTCTATTTCTGGGGTCATATGCTGTGTCTCTGGGGTCCCTATTTTTGTTCAATTCCAGAAGGACCGGGCACTGGGATATCCAGTGTCCGAACCCTCTACAGAACGCACATTGGTTCCCATCTAAGTCTCTTAGTCCGTTGTAGGGGGCAGGGGTATGATCTCTAGGGGGTAGCTTTCTAGGGGCGGTTGGTTGGTAATTCCCTTTCGGGGGCTCCCTTCCTATGGTCACCCCTTGCAACTGTGCTATCATTACCCTCTCCTTCAGTTCCTTTTTCTTCCTCTCTGACGCCCTATCGTTCTCATTCTTTTGGTTTTCGTAGTATTGGGCCATCTGGAGGATAGCTGCGGGTTTGGAGGCTGCCCAACTACTCTCGCTGGTCTGTAGCTTCTGGGAGACTTCTTGTGACAGACCTTTCACATAATTCTGGATTAAGAGGTGATGTCCGGTTGCAGTGGTCATGTCCTGGCCACTATAATCGGAAAACACAGTCTCGAATCGGGAGAAGTATTCAGACACATCCTCCTGGGGTTTCTGGCGACAAGCCGTCACTATCGACCAGTCTACCTTTCTTTCTGGGATTAGAGTCTTCAATTTCTGTACAATCTTGTCTGGGAGCTCCAATATGGCTTTCGGGGGTTTCTGTCCCGGTTCTCGCTGTTTATCTATGGTATCGAGTTGTACCCAGGTATATCCGAACGGCTCAGCGTGGTCAACTTTCCGGATTTGCTTCCACACATCAGCCGGCAGACATAGCCCGAAGAACAAGTCGATATCTGCTAAAGTCATTATTGTTGAACCTAAGGCTGTACCCAGTTCGGTGTAGAAGGCAGTCGGGTTCTTTCTTAAGTCGGGTAGAGTTTTTCTAAAGGTCAAAATATCTTGTCGGTCCCATGGCTGGTAGACCCAATTATATACAACCCTTCCCTTCGCATCTTGGTGGTTGATGTCGTCATGTGTTCCCTGACCTCGTGGGGGGACCCAGTAGGGGGCGGCCTCTTTGATGGGCATCATGGTATCAGTCCTTCCTTCCTGGGGCTTAGTCGCTATGGGGGTTTCTGCTTTGGTGGTCTGCCTGTGTTCTCTAAGGTGTCGATAGACCTCGAGTGTACGAGTGAAGAGGTTCGTTACATCGCCCTCTCCTTCTTCCCCAATGTCTACCTTCCTATATAGGGCCGCTAAGCCTTCGGGACCTTTATCGTGGTCCCTATCCTCATATGTATTCAGGGCGTGATAACAAAGTCGTACGACAAAGTGTCGTCTGCGGCTGTCGGCATAGGAGTTATACACGTCTGTTATATACTCCTCACTTTCCTTTCGCTCCACCAGTGTCCCTACTATCTTGTCGATTCCTGCTCGTTCATCCCTTGTTAGTCGATTCATTCTGGTGGAATCTTTCTTTCTCATCTCAGGGTCATCCAACGTTATTGCCGACGTTGTGTTCAGTACAAGAGGCTCGGCCGGCGCGGAGGCCGTGAGGACCGAGGCCCCTGTACTGCTTTCGCTTGTGTTTGGGGGTTGTGGGTGTTGCACTACCGATTGGGAGGGTGCGTATGGAGGGGGCATGTAAATGATCGGGGGACCTAATAGTAATTCATCATTCGTCCGTTGCTTAGAGGACAACTCAGGGTAGAGCCTAGAGGGGGTCCTAACAGCGTACTGGCCTAAGGTTTCGGGCTCCTGTCTTAGTTTAGTTTCCCTTCTCTCCTTTATTTCTTCTTCTAACTTTCTAGCGGCAAGGTGAGCTGCCTTTCGTAATTCTTTTTCTGCTTTTACTTCTTCCCTCTTTTTCCGTTGTGTTGCTTCTTTGCGCCACATGCCGATACTGTCAAGCATAGTAGGCGTCGTCTTATTGCTACGCAGAGCTATTTCTAGCATTTCTATCTTATGGTCGTCGAAGGATCCCATCAGTGGCCACTGACTCTCGGGGTCCTTCCTTGTATATTTATGCCATAGCTTGCTATAAGCTACGGCGACTAGTCCATATTTAGTGAACATGTCCTTATTAGGGGTGCCTTCCAGTGGAGCCGGATGGTCCACCTCTAATAAGCGGTCCGGGCAGAACCAACTACCAATCAGTGGGGAGAAGATAGGCATGACGGGTTTCAACGGGGACAAAAGTCAGCACTACCTATCTTTTCACTGCTTGCAAAGACTAGACAGAATATCTCTATTCCTCGTTATTTGTAAGAAGAGAATACCTCCAAAGAACCAATATCGAACAACTAGTGTTCGGACAATCAATCAATCAATCAATCAATGGGGAGATAAAGATAGGCACGACGGGTTACAACGGGGACAAAAGTCTGCGTTACCTACCCTTCACTATTTGCAAAGACTAGACAGAATATTTCTATTCTACGTTATTTGCAAACAGAGAATATCTCAAAGAGCACTATTCTTCAAAACAATCAATGTTCGGACAATCAATCAGTGGGGAGATAAAGATAGGCACGACGGGTTACAACGGGGACAAAAGTCTGCGTTACCTACCCTTCACTATCTGCAAAGGGAGAGAGAGAGAGTATTTCTACTCCTCCCCGTTTGTAGACAGCGAATATCTCAAAGAGAACAATCAATGAGCAATACTAGTATTTCAAATAATCAATCAATTATTTCGCAATTTGTCGTGTTTCACGACCTTACCCGGACCACGTGGACAGTTTCTCGTCTTCCGCCTCCAGCGCCCGATCGTCCTCTACTTTCCGTATTTGCCGCGGCACTCCTGATGGTTCCCAGTCAGGACCGTAGATCACTCGAGAGAGGTCTGCTCGGAACCAGTGAAGTTCGGATGATCGGCTGCCAGACGAGGGTCTATCGGGTAGGAGCTCTCCCGATCGTTGCAGTCGTTCACTCTGTCGACAGGACCTCTCCCACTGGATCCACGTGTCGCTGATGGGCCCCACGTTTGGGACGCCAATTGTTAAATGGTAGCGGCAGTTTCAGTCGATAACCCTTCAAGTATTGCCCGGCGGTAATCGCCTCTCATACCATTCGATAATTTACCAATACAAGAGGCAGGCGCCGGAGACTGGAAGGCAGGAAACAAAGTTTTATTCCGTCGGAGCAGAACACATCAGATCAGACAGCAAGGTATCGTCACGAGGTGCTCTAACTGCATCTCTGAGGCCTGGCCTCTTATACACAGGTTTATGACTTTATTGCAGGGTTATCATACATGGCACATTCTTGAGATTGTCTTGGAACATGAAAGAACATCCTCGGAATCCCCACTTCGAGCTCGTTCCCACACATATCTACAGTGGAAGTCCCCACCCCATCCACAGTAGGAGATGACTATCACACAGCTGGACATTCCGCCAATTCCCGGGGGTGTGTGCGACCGGCCGGGTCTCAGGGGGTAGGGGCTTTGATCTACTGTAATCCCTTTGATGTGGGGTGTTTCCCTTACAGTAGGGGCAATAAACTGCATCCGCAGGGCTAGGTGATGGCCTGGGATCGGTTCGGACAATGGGGCGCAGAGGAAGGGGGTTATCAAAGAGATGCATGACCATGTATGGGATGTCGGTCAGGCGTGGGATGTGGTTCCATGGCAGGGTCGCGCAGAAGGAGAGGGTTTATGGCCCATGTATGAGAGAGCGGGGGTGGCCGGTGCGCGGGGGATGCTTGCAGCGCCAGGGGGACGCGCTGGCGATCGGCATTAAGCAGGGAGAGACCAGGGTGCCTAAAAATGGCTGCCGTGCGCTTTCCTGTGTGTCATGCTGGGGAGAGACAAGATGGCGCAGATAATGTTCAGTTTGCAAGCTAAATTTCCACACGGCTGCTTACAGACGCTCCGGTTTTCACATGAATGCGCTGCCCCCAGGCAGCGCGAGTTCGTGGCTACCCTGTGGCAGTGCATTCCTTATAATATGGCACATTTCCCTTCATTGCGCTGGGCGCACCAGAGCAATGAAGGGGGATATGCCGAATCTATAAAGCGGCCCCAGAACTCCAAAAATGTCTGGCTCCTCTAAAATGACACATCAAAATCAAAGCCCTCTCGTTGTCAGAAGGTCTCAACTGAAATCTGTCCCATTTGGCCAACCACAGCCACGTTTGCCAAGGCATTGCTTGGGGTGCCGTAGGTCCCCTCAGGCAGGTGAGCTCCGACTGCGGTACTGTCGCCCATGTTGAGCGTCTTAGTCCAGGCGTCCAGTGCCACGGACGTTATCCATAAGGCTCACTGTGCAAATTGAACCTCCTGTGGGTTCCAAGCTTTCCTCAAGAAACACCCATCAGGTATAGGCAATGCTGACATTTTATCATTGCCTAAAATGTTGAATGTTTTGTAGAAAAGGGAGTGTGTCTATGATTTTAAACCCAGAGTTCAGGGCAGGCCCGCACACCAAAATATAAGAAGCGCCCATTAGGGAATTAAATAGCTAAAAAAAAAAAAGTAGGCTATGTTTACAAATTGGGGCAGTTTTGAACTTGTAAAGGCACCCTATAAAAGTGTTTTGCACGGTATGGAAGACTACACAGATTTGTATTAGTTGCAGCAGGCAATGTGTGTTTTAATATCCGGTAAATCAACAGTAAAAACTGGCCCAATTGACTATAAAACAATCCTGCAGACACCCAAAAATGGCCCACACACTGATCTGTCATACCAGCCACGCGGGTACTGCCCGATTGCCCTATAAGCCAGCCCGACTCTGGTTACAAGGCGAATCTTCGTGTGCAGAGCAGCGGGAGGGAGCTACAAACTAACCCAAGAAGGCCACAGGTGGGGACACGGCCTGCATTATGAATTTGTTTTTAAGTTTAATAGGGCATAAGTGCAAATTTCCATGTACCCCAGAAACGGTGATGAACTGTTTCACAGGAACGAGTGAGTGAGAATATCTGTGTGACACAGCAGCACAAATTAAAGGGCTTCCAGGCGAAACAGAATGGTCCAAAAAGGTAACCTTATTTTGGTAGATACAGGTACTGAGGCAGCGGAAACCACATGATTAGCCCAGGATCACACATTATGGTCAAGGGGTGTCAGCCAGGCTTCCTTTGCATGTTTAGTGGTTCAGTAATCTGAGTTTAGAAACCACTGGATGGAAACCAGGTGTGTCTATTGTACCTCAGACAAATTGTCAAATGCTCACCGCTGTCAGTCACCTCTTAGCATGGTAGTTGGCCGACGGCGGATGACTCATTCAGTGCAAGATACTGTCAGCGATTTTTAATGACCATGGTCTGGCCCAGTGGGTTGGGATGATCTGTTACTTAGATGTGCTATCCATCTCAAAACAGACATAGGTGTATTAGCCGCTCTTCCGTGTGCTTCTGCCTCCAGCGGGTAGAGGTGGTACGTTCCACATGGCGATATAGAGATCAGAAAATCCAAACTCACAAGTAAACAGTAAAAATTAAAAATACATGCATTGCGTCAAGCACAAGCACCATCCCAAAGGGGCTGGTCATCAATAATTGAAGCCATTTGTCTCATCACAGATGGCAGGAAGTCCAGAAGGTAGTCCTACTTGGGTGCCAAACACACCTCGGGAGGTAGGGCTTGAAGGTCCAAGTGTTCCTTCCAACTCTATATTCTGCTTTTTGATTAAGTGTTGCTTGTAAAAACTTGCTTTAATATATTTTTGCAAGCATGCATGAGCTTGGCGTTTAGAAACACCACAAGGTGTTTCTAAAGGTATAGGACACCCCTTCACAATGTCATCCCCAATCGCTAATTGCTCTCTTCGCCTTCATTCTGTGTTTTGCTAATTCTAAAAAATCTAAAACAAAAAAAAAGGGCAACGTTCTTGCCAGTGGCTAGTTGATTGGGACAAATCGTCACCACCTCTGACGACTTGTCTTTTTCAAGGACTTCTTGGAGTCAGAGCACACGCCAAGTTTCTGCACCCCTTGAGATGTCAATGGCTCAGCTCCCTGAGTGGTTGTCCAATTAAAGAGTCTCCTCGATGCGTCTTCAACTTTCAAGGATAGCCACTCATGTTTGGCCCCTTTTGAGGACCAGCCTGCTCCTCCTCATCCATCACTTAAGGTCCTTTAGGCTTTGATTAATGCAGTCATCCCCTTCCCATCCCTCGCCACACGTACCACCAGCCTGGTGTCATCTACATCAAGTGCATAACCTCAGCTCATGTCTTACTGTGGACATTAAGGGGCAGATGTACGAGATTGTGGCTGTGCTGCCCTGCATCAAAGGGAAAGGAATGTGGTGTATCTCTGGCGTACAGTGCATTCCTGTCCTTTCTCCCTGTGCTGGCACAGTTTCGGTAGCCTAGCACCAACGCAGGCACCCTTACACCATGGAGCATTGGTGTCTGCTGGATTGTTTTTGTGCAGGAAGGGGCACCTGCCTACACAAAAACAATCCTGGGGAGCATTTTCCTCTTTCAGAATGCAGAATGCAGCACACATAGAAAGAGGGAAATACAAGGAGAAATAGTGATATTTCTCCTTGTTGCGCCTCCTCAGGGGAGGCGTAAGGTTTTGGTGCATCCCCAGGTTTACAAGGTCCTGTAAATCTTGGGATGTGTCAAATTCATGAGTGTTGTGTGGGGACACCCACCCCAATGCCCATGCCATGGCACGCCTGCCTAAGGCAGAGTAAGGCAATGCAGCGATTTGCGCTGCCTTCCCTTACTCCAGAAACACACACACAAATAACTCAGACTCTGCAATACTCATGCATGCAATACAACTGAAAATGCTGACATGGGGATGCATCGAAGCCATAACACACAGAATGACACCGAGCATGCAGTGGCTTTTTATGTCAGATCACATTACACCAGACCACAAAATATTCAGCTGTACCTTGCCACACCGGAGCTTAGTGAACCACTCCAAGGCACCACATTACACATAGCAACATCACATATCAACACACTACACACATTTCTATACTGTAATACACCACCATGTCTCCAAACCACATCACACTAAACCACATCTTATCAATCACTCATACGACATCACATCACCAAACACCACAGCACACTACTGCATATCGCGCTATTTCAGTATGTTTAACACCACTCAACATCACAAAAAACCCTACCAATTGACACAGCATCACGCCAAACCCTTTAACACAAAATCATATCGTTCGGCACACGTTTGAAGGCCATATCACACATACACATTTAAGTGCTAGGTAATAAGAACTTCAAGAGTATGTGGCCTAAGGGCTAGAGTGGTCGACCTCGAAGTGGGGAAAGCAGGTTTGAGGCTCGGCAGAGACGCTCAACATCCAGTGATTCAGGGCAAATCACTTTAATCTCCTTGTGCCTAACAAAATGAATGTGTCCATCTGTAACGAGACTGGTGCTCATGTAAAGAGCTCTGATACCTTTTGGTCGAGTTTACACTATATAAAATTCAAAATATAAAAAAAAAAAATAACAGTACCATGCTGTCACACATGATAACACAGAACTCACACATCAGGAGGGGTATGGAGCCGTGGGCATTTGTTTGGAGACACTGGGAACTGTTTGAAATGCTCAACAAAGGGCATCGGTCAGCGCCACGGTTCTCTGCAGCTGTAATAAGCGGATAGTGAGTGGGCGAGCAGAATGCCCGGGTCCCACCAGGGCCACATGCCGGTGCCCGACCAGTGGGAGTCATGCAGAGGAGGGAGATGAAGATGCTTGCAAGAGAAGCTTTATGATTTTTCCTGGAGAAGGATTTGCATCTGTAGGAGTCGAGCTCGCAGCCAAAGAGCTCAGTGCATTGAAGGACGCTCTGCGAGGCATGTTGTACAGTGCTGTGGTTCCTGTTAACTGCCTGCAGTTTGTTGGGTGGGGTGAAGTGATTCAGAGTTAGCAGTGGTGTAGTAAAGGAAGTCATGGGCAAGACAAATGGGTCCCCTTATACCAACTGGGTAGTATAAAAATAGCCATAGTTGCAGGGGTGGGGAGGTTGACATGGGTTTCATACAAACGCTGGCACCGGTGGACCTGCTGCACTATGATAGCTATGCCCCTGAGCGAGAGACGGACCGGTTTCCAATATGGGCGTCATTTTTCCCAGTAGCTGATCTCGGAGGCGTAACAAATGCTGTGTTCAATAATGCAGGGAACAAAAAGCTTCCTCAGTTTAATGCTGGGTTGCAATGAGCGTCTCATCCCTGGGGTCCCAGTGCCACTGCGCCTGCTACACTAATGATGCAAAGCCAGAATGGTCTCCCAGGGTTCGTCGGATGAAGAATTCTTCCCAGGGAACAGAGGTGAAAATTTCCATCAATTTACGTGGGAGCTGGGTTCATAAAATAATTGGTAGTATTTGAGTCACATCACACAATTTTGAATATACATTTGTAAAACAGTTAAGGCGGGTGCACAGCAGACGTATTCACTTGTGAAGTGCAATCGATCTTAGCCGTGTTAACAGTAGACAATACTGTTCATTTAATGCCAAATCCTGCTCTTTCCACTCTGGCATTTGTGGTGTTGATGGACTTTAAAAGTGGTGGGACAAAATTCTTGCCAGAATTTGAAGCAAGCAAACGAGCAAAGTGTGTGAACCATACTACTTCTAGGATGGATCAGGAGATGTTCCCCCTAAGAAAGTTTTAAATAAATTGGGACTCCTAGTTGGGACTCCTAGTGCTATTTACATCACCATTCATCGATGCATTTGCTAGAGTCCTAGCTTCTGAAAGACACTACAAAGGAGCTGACCACATTAAAAAAAAAAAATCCACCCATGTGAGAGGAATTATCTGTAGTATGCCAGAGCTAGACTTTTACCACAGTAGTCTCACATATGTTAAGAATTACCTCCAGGATGCCAGCATATTATCATGGGTGCAGGAATTAATACAAATCCGGCTCAATGACATGAACCTTGACGGCTTGGAACCACAACTTTCAATGAATGCCAAGGCATTTGGATTCACCATTGACGCCAACCTCACCCTTAAGGCGTTAACTGCCTAATAACAAACACAGCGTGATACCAGCTCTTTGTTCTAAAGAAAATGAAACTGTTTATTTCAGAAAAACATTTTGTAGTGAAGTCCACGCAGGTAGGATGTAGTTTAAGATGATTTATTGAAGTAAGTTGCATGTAGTTGTGTTCCTGTGAAGCAGCCCCACCAGGAGCAGCCTGCCTGCTGCTCAGCCCATTCTCCAACGGTCACACCTCATCCACACCGGCACCCAACATTCCAATACGCATCAGCACTCCAACATTCCATACAGCACATTCACACTGGGCTGAGCAGGGAGGGAGATGATCGCAAGATAATAACATGAACACAATACTATATATCCCCCTTTCCTATATAACAGAAACAATAAATCTAGTTAACTGAAAGAAGATATAACAAGGAGAACCATAACAAGAAATGAAAGTGAGGAACACAAATGCAGCAGAAAGAAATGCAATGAGAAAAAGAACAAAAAAGAAAGAGCGAGAAGATGCGAGTGAGTAAAAGAAGGAGCACTAGATAAGAAATAAACAAATAGATATTACCCATCCTCCCCTTCAGTAAATAAACAACAGACAAAATGCAGGAGTAAGGGATAATAAACAACGAAATAGGAGATTGACGGAAAAACACCAATGACTACCCCCAAACATACCGACTGGCCACACCAGTATGCAAGGGGATGAAACATAGCACGACACAAAGTAAACAAAAGCTAAACACCCCGAAACACAAAGTGGAGAAGGAAAGGTCTTCTCCTAAACAAGGAAAAAAAGAAAACACGCTACAATGAGGGAAAAACAGTGGACAAAGGAAGACTACAACCAAATGTAGTCCCGATTCCAAGGACGAGAAAAAGGTAAAACATCACAAGGAGAACTGAACAATAGAGAAAACAGAGAAGATGAGACAAATATACAATAAGTATCCCCTATCCTCCCCTGTTTTCAAATTGACAATGTAATATAATATAAACTTAACGTTGAGTTCAAAAATTTTAAATGAAATATAATATAAGCAGAACGTGGCGAGAAAATAACAGCAAAGTCTAAGTGTAGACTCAAATAAACTGCACCCCATCAGGGGATTATCAATGTAAAGGTAGATGACGAGAAAAATGTAAGATGGGAATGACACCTATATGGACATCCCTCATGAAAATATCCACTAGCAGAAATGGGACAGAAACCCAATAAGACACACCCTATGTAAGGGTAATGATGTACCACTAGTACTTGAAGATGGGACTAAAACCCATGACCTATCCCTGACATAAAGGTGGTTATAATGTAAAT
Organism: Triturus cristatus; assembly: GCF_964204655.1. Taxonomy (NCBI): domain Eukaryota; kingdom Metazoa; phylum Chordata; class Amphibia; order Caudata; family Salamandridae; genus Triturus; species Triturus cristatus. Next base: position 588,841,742 of record NC_140580.1, on the reverse strand, counting down.
GGGACTGACACCCATGACCTACCCCGTGACATGAGGAAGGGAAGAAAATGTTAATGGGACAGAGACCCATAACCTCCCCCCAGGCATAGGGGAGGAAAGCTAACGATGTAAATGGGACTTAAACCCATGGGCGTGTGCCCTGTGAAAAGGGTAGACAACGTGAACCCGTAAAGGTGGGAGATACACCCAATTGAGACAAATCTAAAGTAAGTAAATGGGGCTATAACCCATTGAGACCAATGTAATGTAAGCAAATGGGGCTAATACCCATTGCCATCCCTCTTGTAGGGAAGAGTAAAGTGTAAACATGCGATAAGAACACGGAAAACATGAAGCTGTGTAACCAAAGTCTAGAAAAGTAAGATGATGTGCCAATATACCCATCAAACAATCCCACGCAGGATAAGTGGGAAGCAAAACAGTTCCTTTGTGATATGGTGAACATCAAACTGTCGCCAGGGCAGGTAGGACCACGACACTAGAAATGCTGTCAAGTGTTGATTTATTCTAAATTAAATCAAAGATACAAAGAAATGCAGGAGTGTAGCAGACTTCCTCTTCAGGTGGATGGCAAGTCTCCTCCTTGACGTCTCGGCAGGGGTGAGGGTGGGCAGGATACTCCGGTGGGTAGGGGAAAGAAAACAAAATAGAGGAGTGCTGTTAAGACTCAGGTTGTCCAATTCACAAACGGGGAGGGGTGTGAGGGGAAGCAACACCCGACTCTCAGATGGTGTGGGAGGAGGTAACCGTCACCAGAGGGGATAGGGCAACACGCTGTGCGTCCCACTCGGATTCTCCCCTTTAACGTGCTACCGCCTCCCGGTGCGGCTGTAAACACCCTCTCGGATCCCTGGAAGCGGGCACGCACCTGTTCAAGCCACGTCCCTCCTGGAACGTGGCGGGGTGCTGTGCGAAGAGGTTGGCCTCCTGGTTCTACCCCATCTGCTTCGCTGGGGCTTCGGATGGTGGGCTGTTCTCCCTTGGCTTGTCCGACTCGCTCTTACGACTCCGTCTCTCGGCGGTCTCGCTCGCCTTCCGGCTCTGGGGCACGTCCTCATAGGTTCCTGGATCATTTTCCTCCGCTAACGCTCCGCTGCCCCACCTCCAGGGGGCGGGGCTTGTCCATTCGTTGACGGGATCCTTAAAGGGCCAGAGATGTGGGGAATCCTCGTTTCCGGACAGGTGTACCTCTGACTCAGGCAGCTGGGGAGGAAAGAAAGGGGCGGTTCCATCAGGTAAAACAGCAGGGTCGGGGTCCGTGGGAGAAGGACCCTGACACAAACATAAACATGAAACTGTAACGTCAGCCTAGTACACAATAGGCTTATAAATTGAAGAACTTTCACCATTGCTGAGTGTCAAGGTTTAGGGTGTGCATGTTACAACAACCCTGTGTCACACACTAAAGTACATAATCTTTCATAATTGCCACTTGCCGGATGAGTTGTGTGTGTCACCGAAAACAAAAGGACACACAAGTCAGGAACAAGAGATTCGCTATTGGCATATCGTCTATTTCTTCAAAGAAGCTGGCAAACCGAAAAGTACCAACCAACTTTTTATAGAAGTAGATAAATCTTACGAAACATCTTGGCGGCATAAACTATCATCTGTGTGTACATCTCTCTTTATCACCACAGAGAATATGTCAGACGTGACTGAACCTTTCATCGGCACAGATTGTTTGCAATCCTTCGCTTTACACTGGGTGACAAAAAGTCCAAAATATGGCGGCACGTACAATGCGCTGTGCCGGCTGGCTCACAGCGCGTTCATGTAGCAATGCGTCCTTGTGCAGCTCGGGAAGCTGCCTAGCAACGTACACGACGACTGGAAGGCTTCAAGCGACAAGGAACGAAGGTAGGAATGCGCGTGCTGAAACCGTTTCATGGCCTCCATTTAAACTGCAAAGCAGCGGTTTAACGGTCCAACTGAATACAGGTCTCAAATGAGGGAAACAAACAGGGTCACAAACTGACTCACCAGCAATGTCCCGCTCCGGTCTAAACAAGCACAAACGTAAGCTTACAATAAAGCGCTTCGACTTTCTTCCAATGCCAGGTGAGGAGTCAGTCGTATCATTGCCCTCTGTGAGTGACACGATCCAAGACTGCTCGTTGGCAACATCTCAAGGAAAACCTTTTCTTGATGAAACACATAGGCATTGGAGAAACGTGTAGCAACCCACACTCGTGTAACTTCAACATTGTAGATATTATTCCTTCACAATTGGAGGCAACAGCTGTGAGAGAGAATGCTCACTAACTCAGAAGGGTTTTAGCCCTTGGACTTTCACAAGTTGACATAGAAGCAAAGCTCAATGACCTTAAGGAGCATGAGAACAACACCACAAAGTGTCGTTCACATAGAGAATTTCCATTGCTCCTTTCCAATAACACTTCCAAAAAAATGCATCATGAAAAGCCAAAGAGCATGAATTTCCTTTCTTGTTGACTAGAATGTGCTGCCAAATTCCATATGGTTTTTGAATGTCCTCCAGGTCATGCAGTATGAGGCTGGAATCGCACATACGTGACCCAGATGAATTTTCAGGCTGTATATTGTTAGGCTTGATGACACAAGCGGTAGTAGTTACATCAAATTTTAGAGTAAGTAATGTTGATGAGCACTTCATGCCAGGGCTAGGGCTGTCTGATGGTGATGACACTGGTGGGGCTGAGTGGTGTTGTGTTTCATCTTCACAGGTTTCTTGTGTACATCTTCAATTGTATATATACTCATTGGTTTCTTTTGGACATTTATGCTGAACTCCTTTGTTTCTTGTTTGAGCTTTTTCGTGGATACCTCCTTTTAGTAATGCATGTTGGGTTGCCTGCATCTGTAGGCTCTGTAGCTAGCTTCAACTTCAGGTCCTCTTTTGATAGCCAGGTCCATGAAGTCCACTTGTAACACGTAGGTAGTCACCAACTCGTCATCAAAATAATGTAGTAGTGAAGTCCACGCAGGTAGGATGTAGTTTAAGATGATTTATTGAAGTAAGTTACATGTAGTTGTGTTCCTGTGAAGCAGCCCCACCAGGAGCAGCCTGCCTGCTGCTCAGCCCTTTCTCCAAGGGTCACTCCTCATCCGCACAGGCACCCAACATTCCAAAACGCATCAGCACTCCAACATTCCATGCAGCACACAGCACATTCACACTGGGCTGAGCAGGGAGGGAGATGATCGCAGGATATTAACATGAACAGAATACTACACATTTCAGAACTGCTTTTTAGGTTCTTGTACTGTCACATCTGGATGGTTGTAGCACCATAGCATGCATCATTCAGAGCCAGAAGAAAAATTATTACATCACTCCCATCCTCACGTAACTCCACGGCCCCCCCTTTGCCAGCACACACCAGCTGCAACATTTACAAAGTCATCAAAACCAGCACCCCTTCCTATCTTGGGACAAGCTCACCATCTCTGGTGGATCTCTGCACACCCATAGCCAGGACACAATTAAACTGGAGACCAAGAAGTGTAAAAAAGAAAAAGCAAAACAGCAGGCCATGCCCATAGGTGCACCCAGGATCTGAAACAACATCCCATATCAATAATAACCACTCCAGCGCTGTTCCGATTTAGGAAAGAGTTGAAGACACACCTCTTTAAAGAACACTACATCACAGTGCAGTAACAATCAAGCTATTGCATCTATCATTTGTTCACTTTCTGCTTTCCTTTAACCCTGTACAGTGCTCCTCTACCTTTCTGGCTAGGTTTGCTTGATATAAATACCACATACATACATACATACATACATGAGTGACCCCAGTATGCCATGGGTGCCCCCTTATGCCATGCCAAGAATTACATACAGTATGCCAGAGGCAGGATTTTCTATTTATGGCCCCCATATACCATGGATGCCCCCAGATGTTAAAACCTACCCCCAGTATTGAAAAGCCAGCATTTTGCCTTGGGTACCTCCATAGCATTCGTGCCCATATGTTACAAGAATGACCTCCAATAAGCTAGGGCTACACTTTGCTATAAGTAGCACCCCCATCAATTTGCCCTGGGTGACTTCACCCATAACCCAAAATGACCTCCATCATACTATAGCCAGCAGCATACTTGCAAGAATACTGCACACACATTTGTGCATGCTGGTAGACATTATCACATACACACTATCACAAACTTGCTCTCACATCCACTCACACTTTCTAACCTACTCTCTCGCAATCATACCACTCGCCCACGTCAATCCACTCTCGCTCCCATGTTTGAGATCTGCATGTTCTGTGGTAGAAAAGCCATAATTGCTGCTTCCCTTGCCACATCTATCTTGCCTGTTATTGAAGCTTGTTAAAAAAATTTATTATGATCTTATATCATGCGTGGCTGCTTAAGGCTGCCCTGGTGTAGTGGGTTCGGGGTGACAGACACGCTGCACAAGAAGGTAAGGGGTTTCAAAGTAGGTTTTTATTGCCAAGTGTAACAGTCTTTCTCATCCAGTGAACCGGGGCTGCTCTGACGTGTTCAGGGTAGGTCGAATCCCTGCAGGTGTTCCCGTCGTCCCTCTCTCCCTGTTAGTCGTTCTGGACAGGTTTCTCTTCCCCGGTATAACCCAAAAGAAAACAAAAGGAAATCACGTGTTAGGCGATGTCGCCCAGCGAAGCAATGAAGGGTCCAGGAGTGAGGGACACCGTGCAGCGAGAGTCTAATTGGTGTCTAAGTGCTCAGGGGAGGGGATTTGGGAATAGGGGGTGATGGCGGGTTTTTCGAGGTTATCAGTGCTTTAAGAGGATTTTCCCTTCCCCACCCAGCCTGCGACTTTCCCCCGTACCTGCTCCAGCCACGCTCCTCCCCTGGGAACGTGGCAGGGCGCCTCGCGGAATCGGTGGCCTCCTGGCTTGTCGTTCTCGGCTCCCGTAGGCTCTTCGGTCTCGGCTCTCGGCTCCGCCGTCCGCTCCAGTCTGCTCCTCTTCCGCCACTCCAACTCGTTCTCCTCCGATGTCCCGTACTCCTCTCCGCTCACCGTCGCTCTTCTCCTCCACTCCAGCTCACTCTCCAACTCCGGGGAAACGCCGTCCGCCACCTTCCTGTTCCTGTTCTCCTTTGAAGTCCCGCTACAGGACGCGTCATCCAGGGGAGGAGTCTCGTCGCATGGGATCTCCCTCTTAAAGGCACCCGGTACCTCTTTCTGAGTCCAGTCTGGCTGAGGGCTGTAAATCCAGTCCTGCGGTTGCTCTCGCTCCTCGCCAGCCTGTGTATGAACATAAAGTGATATAGAGGGGTCATGTGACCAATATGGCCAAACAGGTGAGTCCTCCTCAGTCATGTCCCCTGCCCCGTCACACCTGGCTTTTTAACCCCGCGACATTTTGCATGTTGAGATTTTCAGCCACTAGATATAGTGTAAAGAAAAAATGCAAGGTCGATAGTGCAACATTGAGGTGCCTGAAAAGCCCAGACAGACCAAAGTATCACACAAGACACTGAGCCACTTTGCAACTATGGAAAAAGGTTTAAGAATCTAGTTTCAGTTTGTATTTTTTCCCCTCGGTCTTGGAAGCAATCACAATATAATAAATGATGAACTGGCTAGAGGGAGTGTCGAAACTACAGTCTCTGCTAATGGCAACATATTCACACTGCTCCAAACAGTGGGGCTTGCTAAAAATGTTACCGCACACCACAATGAAATCCTGAGTGGGGCATGGGGCGAGGGGCCTATGTCAAAGCACCTCGCGGCCCCCACTTCTAGCCACTAGCAGAAGCAGATGAACTGTCTGAATTGAGAATATGCTGTCAAAACCTAGACCTAAAGATGAGTAGTTATTAAAGTGCTGGTTGCAGATGATTTACTTTCCCATTCTTACATTCTAGATGTACAAGTTGTGCTGCTACAAAAACGGCATAAAGTGGATGTATTTTGTGAAATATTTATTACGTTGGATTTTTGTTTTTAATAAGTGAAGCCACTGTTTAGCCTCTGCCCAATACCTGATCAAGATTCGGTACTCCACCAAATTCCTCAAGTCTTCTCTGTACACCCCTAATGATCAGAGCTCTGTGATGGAGTACAGAACTGCCTCTCATGCTCCCTCCGGCTTTTACTTCTGGCAGCCAAATTCCCAGGGCCAGCTACCCACACTGCCCTTTCCCTCCTCGTCCCAGTGTGTGGTTAGCTTTTGGTCGAAAACAATTTGATTACCAATACTCTTTCCTTCCCTCGAGGGTTGGACTGGGACAAAAATCAGGTCCGGACACCAACAATAAACGTGACTCGCGTTCATAGATCAAAATGTTGAGGCTTTTGGCGGTGCGCGGTTTTGGTTGCACCTTGGTAAATCATTTTTAGAATAAATTGAAATGCAATTTAAATCTTTTTGGGTTAGTAACACTGTGAAGAACTGAATAGGATTTTAGGGCAACTGTACAGAGGTTAGTCGAAATACCCATCCAAAGAAATGTGGGGGTAATGCGGGGCAAATGGTTGGTATTCAGGCACACGTGTGTTTGCCAGTCCCATGGAGGGAGTAGTCTATGGGCATTCATTCTTGTGTGCATGGTCACATGCTACTCCCTCAGCCTGCTTGCCTCTACAAAGCTTTCCTGGCACTACTTTTGCACTACATCTTCAGCCGCAGTATCTGCTGAGGAGATCTGTTTGGAGTACTAATGCAGTGACTATTAAGAAACCAGCCGCGTTGACCACAAAACCGTCCATGGTGGCACAACGAACAGGCCACACTGATTTTAGTGTCAGACTTATTTACACTTCTGTGCCAGGTGAGCCAGGGTGAGTCTGCTTCTCTCTCGTCTCCTTCTTCCCTCTATTCTAGTATTTTCATCTCTTCAGCACCATCATTGTCTTGAAGCATCTTCAATGGCCTAAAGTTTCAGACACAACATCTAAAGTAACCTAACCCGTACCATGGTTTTCCAGTGTGTAGAAGCTGTTGGCACCTTTCTACACACTTCAAACCCATGCAGATATCAGTGGCGGCTGACATGTCCCGAGGGTGGTGAGGCGGGGGGGGACATACATTTTTTTTTTTTAAGGCACTTACTTTTTTGAAGAGTGTGATGTCCTCCTAGATCCTTCTCTCCTCGAGACAGGCAGGCTCTCGACTCCCAATCCAATCCTGGTGCTGCTTTCATGCAGCATAAGAGCAGTGCTAAGATTGGTGGGAGCGCCTCTATCAGCGCTCTCAAGAGCACTGGAGGCCTTTGCATTCTCTAACCCAGAGATTTAAAATGTGCATGCCTGACTGGCCGTAAGACAGCCGGCCAAAGAGACCTGCACATTTTAAACTCCAGAGCACAAAGCTCCCTGCAGCCACTCAGCAGCAATGGCCCCGCCCTGTCCTGACGCTCAGTTCGGGACAGGTCAGTTACTGAAAAATAAATTGGTAATAAATAAATGTTATTATCATTTTATTTTTCAGCTCTGGCTTGTGGCTTCTGTTTGTGGGGTGACGCTCCTCCACTCAAACGGAGGAGACGCTCCTGGCAGATATGCCTCCTGGCATAATGCAAATCCTAACCTAATTGTGCGTCGGCTCACAAGAGATTTATATAAAATATTTAAAAAACAGCCTAAAGTAGGAAAGGAGATTAAAAGAAATACATTGACTCCGGGGGATTCTTATGGCAGTGGAAAACGCAATTATGCAGTTCTTTCTTGATAGAATGAAAGAGAACGCATTAGAGAATGTGGCTGGGCCTGCGCTTTTTACAAATAAATCTGCAGCCCTGGGACATGGGATGGAAAAAGGGGGATTGCAGTGGAATGAAGTCCCACACGAAGCGTTCGACAATGTAGCCCAGAAAATGTGAAACATATCTTTGAATTGGGGTAGAGAATATTGCGTTATTTATACCAGGTAAGCCAGGCCTGTTGTGGTCAACACACGTATTCCACAGCGAGCCATTTACTTCAAGAAGTCTTGGCCGAGTGTTACTTTGTCAGCCAGGATAATACAAACTCAAGAGGAGAGAGAGTGAGCCAACAATTTAACAGGGAGAGCCGAGCCAAGGATCAACTCTGGCTCTAAGGGCTTGTGCACGAGCCGAGCCTTGAAAATATTTAGAATGTAAATCATGCAACAAAGAACATCTTAGAATATGATAAGGCATTTTCAATATTCAAAAAGAGTACTTCTTTAACATGTGGAAGGTTCCACCTTAACTCATCGGATTAGATCTCTGCGTTGAGAAGTATTAATTAAAAGTGAGTTATTAAACATGAACTGAGAAACCTTCCTGTCCCCACACTGATGACAATGCTATTATTGAACTAAGAGGCAGACATTTGTACCCTATGTGCAGTGTGTGCAAGATTCTTATTATACATAGAGCAGGATTTTTGTCTATTAAATCGAACACAAAGCGTTTTTGTACACCGCACACCCTGAACTCGCATATTTAAAGGTGCGCTCATATGTGATATTGAACAAATAAAGGCTCTGTGAAATAATATATATTTGTCTAGGATCACCCAATTTAGTCAATAAGGGAAGCCAAGTTGATTCCAGATTTTTCAGTTTCACACTGTCTAATTCAGCCTCCAGATGGTATTTCTTTCTGACATCAAATGTCAATGCTTTGTCCTTAATTCTTGGAGGATGAGATTAGAGGGAGGGTAGGGTGCTAGGCGGAACCAACGTTTTATTTTCAACAGTTTAACTTAGTGAGAACCTTGTGTAGGGACATAAAAGCGTTTATTTGTTTGGGGGGGGTGGGGGGGTTGACTCGGGGAGATTTGCTGGGATTCACAGGATGCTGAGCCAAGTCTTGGATCCGAGCATGGTTCCCCCATCACATGATCGGCTACTGTAGCCACTACGCCACATGACCTATCGTACACACTTGGCTCGTTTTGGGCCTGAGATCCCAAGCAGTGCTTGGTTTGTAAAAAAAAATTTGAAAAAGTAAGGGCTATGGCCCTCCACAGGAGCCTACTGGAGCTTGTACCACCTATTGCCCCTGCCAGCCCTGCCAATGCCACACCTACACGTGTGACAATTCAGACTCCTTCAGGCCACTCAAACCCATGAGAATGGTCTGGGCAGCAGGTATTATTAATTTTTAAAGTATATTGAAATATAAAACACCCTGTTGCTGTGTTCATCTCAAAACTAGACAAACCACGCCCCCTGTGGTGGACTTTCCTAAATGCAGTTGTTGAGGATTTAGTACCAGTGCCAAGCACTGGCAACCATCAGTCCAAATAAAGCACTTGCTCCAGGAGAACCTTGAGATGAGCCACAGCTATCTGGCTCGAGCCTGTCTCGAGCTTTCAGTGACTCACCCACCATTAAACTCAGAGCTTTAAGTGGGATGAAAAAAATGGTGGGTCTCTCAAAGGGGCGTGGCCAATGTAATTAAGGGCGTGGCTTAAAAACACATGAGCTAAAAATCTGTTTAGCTCAGTGTGCCCCCGACTTGTATTTTGCTGTTCCTGTCATTGTGTCCAGATATATGATTCAAGTCACATCATACCTAAAAGTCAGGACTTTTGGCTTTGTCAATGGTTAATAGTTGCGTAAGATAAATAAGCAGCAACTATGGCTTGTATATAATATTGAAAAAACCTCCACTTAAAGCCCTGGTGACGCCTCCACAATGTTGCTGCTCCTGAGTTTCAAAGAGAGATGGGAAATTCAGAGAGAAAATGACACTCTTTAAAGGATTTCCCTTCCCCTACAACACTCACCACGCGCACATCGATGTGCCTGCTGTCACTGCAGTCTGGGGAAAAAAAACTAACTGGCTGTGCCAGGACACAAATCAGAGCCCGATACAGACCCGTTAAGAGGCCCCCTTAAACTGCCGGTGCTCAGACCAGAGGCGCAACTAGAGCCAAATTTCGGGGGGGGGGGGGGGGGGGGTGTTAAGAAAAATTTTCCCCAAGCCCTTTGAGTCCAATGGGTGTTGCGCGCCTGGCTCAGACCCGGTGAGACCCGGCCCACTTAAAGCCCTGATTAAACTCGAAGCTTCACGGGTGAGGCCAGGGATCTAAAGTTAAACCTCACCGAGCTTTTTCTTCTCAGAGCCAAAGACTTGCCAATGGTTTCAATCGGGTTTTCTAAGGCTGAGAACTGTATGAAATAAAGTGGGTGAAATAACGTGCACCGTACTGTGCAGAGAGCAGGGATACAACGCCAACCCCGCAGCTGCAGTGGCGCAGGTGGCCCCCGCCCTTTAGGAGAGCCCACGTGCAGCCCAATGTCTTGGGTAACTTTAGTATATGGAAAGCTGGGGGCCCCTCATCACATTTTGTGGGTGGGGGCACATACTTTTGCGCTGTATCACTGAAGAATGGTGGTGGTGCATTGTCCTTGCGAACTACGTTGTCACCTTTTGCCAAATTCTATCCGTGCAGAATCAAGCGCCGAGCATCTCTTGTTGGTGTCTGTCCTGATGGAAATGCCCTCGTTAGTTTTACTTCAGACATAACTGTCTGCGAAGGCCAGAAATCAGTCACGTGCTGAGCAATGACTGTCACGCTTTTTGACCTGTTTGAGGCCCACCTGTAATGTACTTTCATAAAACTGTTAATTTTCCTGGCATCCTCATGAGTAACTTTTTGCCAGCACGCTGAGCATGCCGGGAGTTGCAGGGCATTTCATAAGTTTGGAGGCCTCCAAGACCCAGCATGCTTAGTGCTGTTGGCTGAAAACCCAGCACTGGCTGGGAGTAGTAACCCCTCCTGACACGGGCCTGCGTCCAGCAATGCTGTCATTGGAGGCTTAGCGCGCCCTTCCCACGGCAGACGAGCGCTCTGTGCTGCTGGAGCAGGGTTCTGTGCAGAGGAGGTTTCTCCAACTAGTATTGTAAATTCTGCACATACTGTATGCATTATCGCAAAGCTTATAGGGAGCCCCCGAGGGTGGGCGAGAAGGGAATGCAGCGCATGTGATGTCTTGAACTCGCGAACGCCGAGCTGGGTCCACCCACCCGCGCGCGCGTGAGGGGGACACAGCCAGCAGCTGTTGCACGCGCACTCACCGCGCCGTCCCGTCGTTTCTCGTGCAGCGGAGACGCGTTCATGCAGCGACCCAATGTAAGTACCCCTGCTGTGCCAGGCTGTGTGTGGCGCCGAAAACCGGACTGGCCTAGAGGCAGTCCGCAGGTTTTGGAGCAGGCAGGTTGACTGTCTGCGAGGGCAGTTGGGCTGGGGCTAGAGGTCTGGAGGTGTTATGAGAAACTGGTGTCTTTGGGAAGCCACTAGGGCTGGGGCGGGGTTTGAATAGTTTGCTTATGGCCGGAACTTCTCTCTAAAATGTCAATAGGCCAAAGGAAAAGTCCTTTTTTTGGGGCGACACACCAGTGCTTCTGGAAGTGCAGTTGAGCTGGGGCCGAGCCACATGGATGTGAGGACAGGGATTAGCTTGGGGGTACCATTACAGAGCACTTGGAGTCGAGAAGTCAAGGGCGCCATTCTACAGCTGTAAGGCCAATACAGCGGGTGGAGTCAGTCACTTGTCAGGTTCTGACACTTCCCCAGCCCCGCTGCCTCCAGAGAGAGCCAGCCTGCCATGAAATCTCTAGATGTCCTTGGATGGAAGCAAGGAGCTCAGCTACAGAAGTTTAACATCTGTATTTTGAGTGACGGGAGTGCCAGGACGTGCAGCGCGTCGAAACGAGACCCTGGCACGAGCAGCCTCCTGGCCTGTTATGCTCGAAGGTTTATTGTTGCTGCCTCACGAGGCACCGTCCGTGCCCCATGCTGGCGAGCGAGTCTCCACGTAAGCAGACGCACCCGCAGGGAGATCTTTAAAAGTACTTGCTTGCCTGCCTGAAGCCTCAGACGCAGGGCCGGACCGGCCGTAGCGGGCACCGGGCAATCCCCCGGTGCGCCAAACGGGTGGGGGCCGGTTTTGGGCCCCTGGGGGCAGTTTTTGTTACACGGCCGTTTTTAAAATCGGCCCTGTAACAAAATCGGCCAAAAACCGGCTCTGGCAAAGAGCTCGGCGGCTCCCCCAAGGGGGGGGGGGGGGGGGGGGGGTCGCCAATCACTTTGCCAGGGCCGGTTTTGGTTCCCAGTCCGGCCCTTTGCACACTTGTTTGTGTCAGATCCTTTAAAGAAGTGTGGCAAGAAAACAAAAAAAGTACAGCAGAGCAGAGCTGCTTGAAAGTTATCGCAATTGTATTAAGTGTTGATCCAAGCTCGTTGTTCCAAGCTGGGCTTTTCCTAAACTCGCTCCATTGATAATACCAAACCTCTTGCTGAACTCACAGGGCCTGGTAAAGAATGTCGCGGACAGGCAGGGCACGAGTCCAAGGTACACGAGAATAGGCGGCGTCTACCCACTTTTTTGCACATGGTGGATGGCGTCTACCCAGTCAAGAGGTTGGGCCCCACAGAAATAAACAAAACATGTCCGAATTGGGACACATTTTGCAGCGCCTGCACATTGTCTACTTTCTTCCAAGCATACATGTGCAGTCGGGGAAGGGGCAAATTAGATTCCAGCTGGGGCCAAAAGAAATACCTAAATTAAGAGGCCATCAGGCACCATCATACCTCCTTTTTAGGTCTCGGCTAGCGAAGGCTGCGCTTGCGCAGTCTCGCTTGGCGAGATTTAATGTCTTTCAGTAGTGGGGCTTGAACGCGCCCTCTTCTCCATTGGCTGGCTTCCTAAACGGAGGACAGCCATTGGAGGAGAGGGGCGTCTGTCCATTTAAGCCCCGTCTTTTTCGGATTCGGGGGCGTGTTTTTTAGTTTCTTTCTCTCCTCTGGAATGTAAACATTCCAGCCAATGGGAAGAGGAGAAAAAGAAAAACACGCCCCGGAATCTGAAAATGATGCTGCGTTTCTCCGAGGCATTTCTGCTTGACCTCGCAGAAAGATGGTTACAAAGTCGGCGAACTCCTGCGGGGTCCTGGGGTCGGTGTCAGCCATGCCGCTGTCTGAGGACTGCCTTGCCTGGAAGACAAGTTCCTGGTGCCCGTGTGCAGGTTGAGTCATGTGGGCTTTGTGCATTTTGAGAATATTTCTTGGGGGGCGGCGAATACACGCGCTCAAGTCGACATTGCAAGAGGTAGAGTGAGTTTCAAACCGCTTGTTTTGGTATGGTCTCCAGGTATTGGCTGGTGGACAACATGGCCAGTTCATTGGCTGCAGGACATGCATGAGTCTCTGACGGAGATAGCTGCTAACCCCACGCCGTGCCAGCTTGTCAGGAAATGCCAGGCTTGTGTAACGCGAGCGCACAGACCGTACCCGAAGACACCATGACTTGTTCACTGTAGGTGGGGGCTAGCGAGTGGACTCTTCCACTCACCTGACTCCTCCCCCCAGCAGCTCCTGTGACGCATTCCGCATCTGCGCACCACCCGTGCTCTACTTCTGTGCGCATGACGTAGACTCCTCTGGCTCCCGTCCCAGAGTCATTCCCGGATTCACTTCAGACTAGCTCTCCAGGCGCCAGCATCTAGACCCCGGATCCAGACCCACTCGCCCTCTTTGGATTCGTGCTTTTTCAATGGTGAAAAATTCCGATCAGGCATCTCTCTTTGAAAAATAATTGCACTGGGTAGTCCAAATTAGTTTAATGTTTTGGTGATCCGTGCGCCTTGCCACCCGTGCTATCTGCTGCACCACTGTTCTAAAATATGCTGGACATGGAGAGTGTTTTCTAAAACTGGGTGTGCACATGCCACAGTGACCATTCCCGTCACGAGGGCAGTGCCTTGTCTTGCCATCAGAAGTAGTTTCGTTCCAGTTGTGATCCTGTGGACTTGTTGGAAACTGTGAAATCAGGGGCAGCCTTTTTAATCCCATCTACCCTATCTGGCCAAATTGTGTTATCCTGGACTATACCTTATTGATCTTGTGTCTCTGGTACGTTAGTGCAAGATTGCGAGTATTTAGAAACATTTCAAAAGCTACCTATAAGTTTATTGTTAATCACATTGTAGGTGGCTCTATGCGTGTGTGACTGTGTCTGTGTGTGGGTAACTCTGTGTGTGTGTGTGGCTCTATTTGTGTGTGGGTTGCTCTATGCGAATAGCTCTGTGTAGGTGGCTCTGTGTGTGTGGGTGGCTTTGTGTGTGTGGCTCTGTGTGTGGGTGCAAATGCAATAGGTCTCGCATTTGAGAGAGGTTAAGCTATTGACATTGTAAATAACAATGCCATTTCTTAAAATGTTTTAAAAACAAAAACGTAAAGAAAAATAATGTCATGAGCAATGTCAATAGCTCTAACTTTAATGATGCAGAGACCATTGCATTGTAAATGCTTGTGTTGGAGTGTCCTGGCTGGGAGCTATAGGAGTCTCACATCCGACAGGTCTCTCAAGGGGGCGTGGCAAATGTAATTAAGGGCATGGCTTAAACACATTTACGCTAAAAATCTGTTCTTAGCATAGTGTGCCACCCGACTTGTATTTTGCTGTTTTTGTCATTACCTCCAGATGTATGATACAAGTAAAATCATACCTACAACCGGCCAGGACTATTGCCTTTGTCAATGGTTGTTAGTTACGGACCGCCAGTGCCAGGGCACAAAACAGAGCCCGATAGAGACCCATTTTGAGGCCTCCTTAAAAAACTGCCAGTGCTCAGACCCGGTGAGACCCGGCCCACTTAAAGCCCCGCTCACACCCAAATGCAATGGCTGGGTAACAAAGGCTCACAGCTTAATACTTGAGAGGCTTGCTTTTGACTTTGTTCAGTCCTTGTATATAAGTGATATACATGCACTGTAAGAATATGAGATGTTAGTCTATCCCAGTATTTACACGAAAAACAATTTAAACACCACTGTTTTGTTTTATTTCTTTTATAGCGCTACTCATCCCAATGCAGGGTGTCAGAGTGATTTACATCACAGGTATACATTATACATTGACAATAAATCGTATGTTTGTAAATAAATGAACCGGATTTATTATACAAGAGAGAGAGGGTTCCTATATGTAGTAGCGACATGTCCTTCATAGCTTACTGTGCTGTATTAGAAGGATTACAATTTATGAACTGCAAGTAACAAAATTATCTCGGTGTTAAAAGCAGTAACCCACTTACACATTTAAATAAAATAAAAATCTGTCATCTGTGTGTTACATAAGGTGCTTTGCAGGAGACATATTAACCGTCTATGATACTTTGATTCAAAACTGGGACTAGACAAAACACAGACCTCTCCTGCAAATAGTATTCTTACCATTATTATTATTCCCTGAGATAGACCGCGCACAGCAAGTGCCTTCACCCCGTAAGATATTTTAAAATGCAGACTATGCCACCAATTATGCAATCAATCAATCAATCATAGCATTTGTAAAGCGCACTACATACCCGTGAGGGTCTCAAGGCGCTGGGAGGAAGGAATGCTGCTACTGTTCGAAGAGCCAGGTCTTGAGGAGTCTCCTGAAGGTTAGAAGGTCTTCGGTCTGCCGTAGGCAGATGGGGAGGGTGTGCCACGTCTTGGCGGCGAGGTGGGAGAATGATCTGCCATCGGCGGTCACTCTTTGGATACGGGGGACGGTGGCGAGGGCGTGATCTGCGGAGCGGAGTTGGCGGGTGGGGGTGTAGAGGCTGAGTCGTCTGTTGAGGTACGCTGGTCCGGTGTCGTGGAGTGCCTTGTGTGTGTGGGTGAGGAGCTCGAAGGTGCGTGGGTGAGGAGCTTGTAGGTTATCCTCTTGTTGATGGGGAGCCAGTGCAGGTCTTTTAGGTGGGGTGTGATGTGGCTGCGGTGAGGGATGTCGAGGATTAGGCGTGCGGAGGCGTTCTGGATGCGTTGGAGTTGTTTCAGGAGTTTGGCCGGGGATCCTGCGTAGTGCGTTGCCGTAATTATGCAGAGCAGATTTACTGCCACATTCCTCCTTGTTGCCTACTTCTTTGTGGCAGTGTTTTAAAAAATAAATGTAAGTTGAGGCCCAGATTTTGCGTTGGGCTTGTGTCACTTTTTTGGCACAACCCAAACACAAAATCTCATTGTCAAATATTGTAATGCGCTCAAATGTACTCATGATAGACCTGCTAAACGTGTGTGAGGTTTAAGATCAGAGGTCACTTATTGTGATGTCACTTCTTGTGAGGTCATGGGTTGTGATGCCACTTCCTGTGATGCCATGCGCTCTTTCAGACGCTGTGAGGTCACCCACTGTGATGTCATGTGCCATGTCACTTGCATACTGCCTAACTTGGTTAGTCCCCCTGACTTTTGTTTTTTAGGACTTGTGCCCTACAGACAGTGGTGCACTGTTGATTCATTACAACAAAAAATCTGATTGCCAGGGATCGCTATTTATCTGGTATGGTAAACGGCGCCTGCTACATGTTTTCACTTAGCAATCTGGAATAACACGTGGAATATGAGGCTTTCCACACCAAAACCTGCATGAGCCGGGACCAGTCAGCCATTTTTTACCTGCTAAGTTTCAACAGTTTTAACAAGCTAAAATTCAACTGGGGAAAGCTCCAAGGCTGCAGAGTTTATCGTATGCAACAAGTACCAGAAGTAGTAAACTTCACATCTCTCGTAAAGGTGATCCCTGCACAAGAATCACAAAATAGTGAGGCAGTCTTAATCAAGACCACAGCGTTCTTACAAGCCCACCAGCTGGAGGTGAGAATGTACCGCTTTCACCAAACTCTACTGAAATGGAATTGAGAGTTTGGTGAAAGCAGTTGCGCCAACGCTGAAGTATGTTTATAAAATGCCTATAGTCCATGGAAGACGGTTTTGAATTGCCAGTCAGGATTATTCAATTCATCAAACATCAGCCTTGAGAAACAAAAAGTCTACCAGTCAACAACACGTCAAATCGAAGCTGGGATTTATTCATTGTTTACTTTTGTTCGTGGATCGTTATGAGCTCAAATGAAGAGAGTCCAAGGCAGGTTTAGTTAGAACGGGTATAGTAATGCTTTCAGGGTCCAGACTCAAAAGGGTATGCAAAGTAGTTGCTAACAACATACTGCTGCCAGTCCACTGCTCTCCCTGGTTGGATTTATTGTCACTCATTTGCCTACTTCTCATTTGATAGCTTGCCTGTTACATGCTTGTGTTTTTCTGCCCCAAACCAATAAACTTGTGTCCTTCCACTGCTCAGTTTTAGGAGCTACCTTTATCTTTTGACTTAAGCACTTCACAAAAGTGCATGTGTTTTCAGCTGCCTCCCTTGTGTGCTTCCCTTACCACTCCTGCACACTCTGTGTTGCTTTCTCTCCCTCTGTGCTTCTCCCCTCCCCTCTGTGGTGAACTCGCTCTTGTGTGCATCTCCCCTTCGTATAGGACTTTGCCGTTCTTTTGCTTCTCCCCCTCAGGTCGACATTGCTCTCTCTTGTTTGCTTTGAGATATATATAATTATATATTTATAGATATAGATATATATTCACTGGAAAAAAAATAGAGGTTCCGGGGATGTTATAGTTAGGCTGACATCACTCGTACAAAAGCAGAGAAATTCAGCCTTTATAGTTAGCTAGTCTAACTATAACTCGCACCCCCGCAATGCACTGCTGATGACATCACATATTACATCACTCATCACATGGTCCGTGACATCACTCATGAGATCTCAAATTACATCACTCATGACATCATCCAGTGACTGTGAATGTTGTATATATCTATATATATCTATATATATATCTATATATATATCTATATATATATATATATATATATATATATATATATATATATATATATATATATATGCCAAGCTATATTAAAATAATAAGTGGGTGTATGAGTGTATGGATGATTTGTTCGGTGCATGACTGACTGTATGAGTGAGTAATTAAATGTGTCTTAGTGAATGTATGAGTGAGTAACTACTCTGTGTAAATGTGTGTATCAGTCTGTCGCTTGTTGTATAAGTGGCTGCATGTGTTGGTTAGTAGGTACATTATTATTTATATGGGTTATTCATTGCTTGTCTGAGGGGCTGTGTGACTCTATGCATGGATGTATGAGTGGGTGAATCCCTGGTTGTATGGGTTCATGAGTGCATCTGCGAGGGGGTGTGTAAGTGTGCGTATGGCTGCGTTGGTGAGTGAATGGATGTCCCAGTGGTATATGTGTGAGTAACTACATATGTGAAAGGCAGTAAATGTGAGTGTTGGAGTATATAAGCGACTGTATGTGTGAGTGAGTGAGAATGGCTATATGGATGAGTGTGTGCCCCTGTCAGTAATTGTAAAAGAGTCAGTATTGTTAGTAGCTGAATGAATAAGTGAGGTGGTGTGTGTATAACTGTAAAGGTGAGTAAATGGCAGGGTGATTGATTATTTGGGTGACTGAGTAGGTGTATGAGTAACTATTGGTGAGTAGCAGTGTGAGTGTGTATGGATGTATGAGTGCATATATCAGTTGCTGTATTGATGAGTGACTGTGTGAATGAGTGAATGTATGGGTGAAAGAGTGGATGTGTATGTAGACCTATGAATCAGTGAGTGGGTATGTACTTAGTGGTATTGGTGTGTCTATGGTTTCAAAAATGGTAGTCTGTATTTTAGAGTGGGTGTACGAAAGGTTATTATTAGGGTGTAAGGAGGTGCATCAAATATTAAGTGGATGATGTCATCAGTGATGTCATAAATGTCATCAGTGATGTAATATGTGACGTCATCAGCAGTGCATTGTGGGGGCGCCAGTTATAGTTAGTCCAGCTAACTATAACGGCTGAATTTCTCTGCTTTTGTACGAGTGAAGTGTCAGCCTAATTATAATGTCCCTGAAACCTCAGTTTTTTTTCAGTGAATTTCTAGGGTTTTTTAAATGCTAATTCCTAACTATAACTTCCCTGAAACCTCTGTTTTTCTCAGTGAATGTCTAAGGTTTTTTAAATGCTAATTCCTAACAGTAACGTAGTAGTCATGTTTGCAGAGTGGTGCAGAAAGGGGGCTGGGCCTGGGACCAGTGCTCAGAAATTCCACAGCTTAGGACTTACAAGAGGTACCAGGAGGGCTTCTTGGCCCCCAAAGTCCCTCAGGAGTAAAGTGGACTTCATCCCCCCAACCCGTAGTGTACCAGGAGGCGCGTTTGCAGAGTGGTGGAGAAAGGGGGGCAAGGCCCCTGAAGACGTCTCAGCTATTCCACTGTGTGGGACTTACTGGAGGGAACAGGAGTGATAGTTGGCCCCCAAGGACAACCTTGGGGGCCAACTACCCCTCCTATTACCTCAAGTAGGTCCCACACAGCAGCATTGGTAAGTTGTCAAAGCAGGCCACGCCCCCTTTGCCTACCAACCTGCAAACGTGCTCCCTGGCGCGCTCTTGGATGGGGATTAAAGTCCCCTTCACTGCTGGGGGTCGTTAAGGGCCAACTAGTCTACTTGATACCTCCAGTAAGCCCCAGATAGTGGGACTGCTGAAAGGTAGACACAGGCCACGTCTCCCCTTTCGCCACCACTCTGCAAATGCGCCTCCTGGCCTGTTCTTGGTTGGGGGATGAAGTCCCCTTGCCTCTGGAGGGTCCCTGGGGGCCAACTAGCCCTCCTGTTATCTCTAGTAAACCCAACACAGCTGGATTACTGAGAGTGGTCCGATGCCAGGCCCTCTTTTAACACTACTCTGCAATCACGCCTCCTGGCGCACTGCTGCTTGGGGGATGAAGGACCTCATCGCCCACCAGCAGTGCACCAAGAAGCACGTTTGCAGAGTGGTGTAAAAAGGGGTGTTGCCTCGGACCACCTCTCAGCAATCCCACTGTGTTGAGCTTACTGGAGGTAAGAGGTGGGCTAGTTGGACCCTAAGGACCATCATTGGGGAAGGGGACTTCATCCCCCAAAATAGAACGCGCCAGGAGACGTGAAAAGGGCGGTGCTTCCGCGAGTTGCAGAGCATCCGTTATTTTTATTTTATTTTAGGAAGGGGGGCAATGTGGCCCCCCTTCCTCTGACCCTCTTGGGCCCCATCCCCCTGGGACAGACCCACTTCATTTTTTTTTTTTATAAACCTAAAAAGGGAGGTGGGCACGGGCGCCCCTCCCCAGGCTGATTCTGGCCCCAGGGACCCCATCCCCTGGGGCTACGCCTTTGCTTTTATCATTTTTTTAAAGGGGAGGGGGCCGTGCGGCCCCCCTCACCAGGCCGATCCCGGCCCAATTTTTGTTTTTTTGTTTTAAGGGTGGGAGGCCAGCGCCCCCCTTCCCAGGCCTTTTTGGCCCCGGGGACCCCATCCCCCGATCCCCCGGGGCTTGGCCATTTTTTTTAATGCGTCTATTTTCAGGGGGGGGAGTGGAGCCACGATTGTGGCCCCCGGGGACCCCATCCCCGGGGCTTCTTTTTTTTTTTTTTAAATAAAAAATTTAATTCTCAGGGAGGGGCGCCGAGTGGCCCCCCTCCCGGGCCATTTTTAGCCCCGGGGACCCTATCCCCTGGGGCATGGCCATGGTCAAGGGGACCGCGGGGGGAGCCTAAAGGCCCCCACGACCCGGCTGGCTCCCGCCTCCTGCGGGGGCCCGCATTGCTTTTCACCCCCAGGGAGCTGCTAACATGCAGCTCCCTGGGGGTAAAAAGCATAGTGTACTCGCTTTGAACAAGCAGAGCAATGTGCTCTTGCTTGTTCAAAGCGTGTACACTGTTTGCTATGGGAAGGCCGAAGCAGTGCTCCCGCCCTCCCATTGCTAACTGCAATGTCCCAGGGGTAGGCACCCCAGGACACTGCTGAAGCCGGCCCTGGGGGGTGCCGGTCCCCAGGGCCAAGAAGGGCTCCTGAAGGGGGGCCGTGCGGCACCCCTCCCATCGTGTTAAAATGGAAGGTAGTGGTCCCAGGGGTCCGCAATGGACCCCCACTTTTTCTTAATGCCCTGGGGAGGTGGTGGTCCCTGGGGCAAGTGGGGGGGGGCATGAGCCCCCCCTACAAAAATATTTTTCAAAAGGAGAGCCCCTGGGAGGTGGCGGTCCCGGGGGGCCATGAAAGCCCCGGGGAGGTGGCGGTCCCCGTGGCTGCATGGGGGGGCAATAGCCAACTCCACGCATTGCATTATTACAAAAAAGCCCCAGGGAGGTGGCGATCCCAGAGGCTGGGGGGGGCCGTGTGCCCCCACATTTAAATGAGTATCGCCCCTGGGAGGTGGTGGTCCCGGGGCTGCAGGGGCCCTGCAGCCCTCCTCATCACAATTTTATAATGCCCCCGGGATCTGGCCCATGTGGGGGCTTCAAAAGAAGAAGTGCGGGAGACCGTACTTCGTTTATCTTTTTTTCATTTCCAACCGGATTCACGGACCCTATGCGAATCCCGCCAGCAATAAAAAGAATAATGCTTTTTTGGTCCCTCGTGGGCCCTGCCCCCTTTAATTGTTCTTTAATGATTTTGCTCTTTTTTTCTTGTCTCTTAGTTGAACTGAGTCACAAGATGGCTGCCAACACTTCTTGGTTTGAAGTGTTGACAGTCAATCAGAATAAAGCTTGTGCTCGGGAGGGTTCACAGTTTCACATCGGCTGCCAGATATCGATATTTGTTTATTTTTTAATTTCTCAGGAACTACTGAACAGATTTACACCATTTAAAGCGAAGAGTACTTTCTGAGCCAAGAGCTACTTCTCTGCCAAATTTGGTGTAAGTTCGTTCAGTAGTTCAGCTGTAACTGCGACAACATTTTTCACATGGAAATTAACATGGGGAAAACGTGTTTTGGGACCCTCCTTTTTTCCCATCCCCGCGCTTGTTGAATCACCCCGAAACTTTCCAGACAGGAGCTGACCAGAGCGCCCCATTAGTTTTGAAAATTTAGCGAAGATTCGTCAAACGACGCCAAAGATATTGGCAAATCAAAAAATGCTTTTCCTATGGAAACTAAGTCCTAACTATAACTACCTACTGGCGGCTGCCAGTAGGTAATATGTGTGTGTGTATTTGTGGATACATATATTTATTTTTCATTTATGATTTTTTTTTTTTTTTTTTAATGAGTATCAATTCCTTACCCTGGAGAGACCGACAATTCTGTCTGTAGGTCATGCCTAAGATTGCCACTGTCCTTAGAAATGGCAGAGCCACAGCAACCTCAGTAGCCACAGTTATTCCTTTAACATAGTTTAATATCAACAAAACTTCCAGTTACCATTATTCACTGTTGAATTCTGCTGTATGATGCTTAGCAGTTTGCATCACTTGGGAAAGCACTTGGCTGTTCTGGAATCTATTGGTTGATCTTCCACTGCTTACTTTGAAGAACCAATTGCTGACAAGTATTTTTGGTCACAACACTCATTGGTCGATCCCCGAGGGCAGAACTTCTGATCGAGTCATTTGTTCTTTATTGGGAAATGTCATTCTTTGCCATACTAGTTTTGAGTTAGCTGGGGCGCTTTATGAATACCACTTCTGTTTAATCTACAAGGGGACCTAGGTATATGCTTGTTCCTGGTCACAGGCCGGCTGTCCTTGCATTATCAAAGGTTAACATGGTTGGAGTTTGGCCGCAATGTAACTACATGAGGTGTTCTTCAAAGCTGTCCAGAATTGTTGGTTCTTTCTAAAACAACCTTACGTGGAAAAAAAGTGAACTCCTAACAAAGAAGCTAAACTAACAAACTTGAATTGAAGATATTTTAATGGGGTCATCTATATTTGTTTAGCGTAACGGTAACCAATTCTAAATATTATTTATGTGTAATTACATTTCCAAGTAACTCACCTGTTTTCCTCGTAGACAAAATGATTTATGTGCTCTGGCTACACCCTCCATGTCCCTCACACTCCTAAAATGCCAACCTGCGCCACCTTTGTTGCAGAAGTTTGCTTTTTCTCCACGGCGAATTGACCTTGTTTTTGCCAGCTGGGGGCAGCCGTTTTGCAATGCAATCCATCTATTACAAGAACTGTCTTTTTCTGCTGGTCTGGTGCTGCTGGCACGTCATTCCTGCTATCCTCAGGTGACGCAGCCTGTGTGGGACTCCTTCCGCATGCAAGTGTGAATACTGGAGGTTGTGTGCCCCATAGTACTAGATGAAAACCAGTAGGCCTGCTTATTAGCATGGGATTTAACCTGCCGCTGTTGGGAAACAGCACACACAATTGCTGTTATTAACAGCAATATTTGAGTAAGCTCTCTATCCTATTTGTTCAGTATTTTTTAAGTTTTGTTTTTTTCTGTCAATATTTTACGATCAGAAGCTTAGGTGCCGTATGCAATAAATTGTAGGATATTAGAACAGTGAGGAAAGTGTGTCTCTAAAGTTTGAATCAAAGTGTCCCACAGTTACACCTGCCAATTGTATCTACACTATTGTCTTAATTATATACTTTGATTGTTAATACTCATATGAATATTGATTTGCACAGTATGTGCAATAAACTGAGCTGTGTTTTGAAGTTCCAGAAATGCATTTTTTATTACCGAGCGCAGGTGTGCTAATTTCATGTTAGAGCAGAGAGCGCCCCCTTTGGACTCGCCTGGGCTGTAGTACGTGCTGTCGGGGTAATGGGAAGAGCGCTGCCTTGGGCAGTCAACTGAACGTTCTTACTGGCTACTACTGTAATTGAAAGAAGCAGTGTAGTGTACGCGCCTTTTATACCCTTGATAAGTGCGGAGCGCTCATGAGGGTGATAATCCTGGTGATTGTGGAAGGTCAGGTGTGCTGGGTGGAGTTTTAGTGGCACATGGACTGAAAAGGACTCAACGCAACAAGGGTTCTATTCACCGATGTACATTTTGCCAGGGGTTATCTTTTTGTGTGGAAACACAGTATGTGTCTCCAAAGGTCTCTGAAGAGAAAGAAGACAGTCCCAGTTGGTGCTCAAGCACCCGGTGATGTCATCATTGGCATGTTGAGGTGACGCCGAAATGTTGCCCATTAGAGTTGAGCGCCGGTACAGATGTGAGCTCCATGGCTGCCAACACCTAGAAGTTAAAAGAAGCCCAGAGCTATATGCTCGACGGCGTCACTGAAGAAGCCTTCGCACGTGTGGTCCTTGGAGAAGTTCTTGCATTTGAAGCACTACCCACTGCCTCTCCCGGCTCGACCTATGAGAGGTCTCAACCTCCCGCTGATGCAAGATGTCTTAGGACAGCCAGCTGCCTTCCTCCCCTTGAGAGCTGCTGCTTGAAGCATAAGAGGAGGTAAAGGTAGGGCCGGGGGAAAGTGAGGCACGACTGGACTGCATGGGATGTCTGATGAAGGTTAGGGAGGTGCTTTTTAATTTTATATATTTATTATTTTTAGTATGGTTAATATTTGGTGCCAGGAATACATATTCAGCCTGGTCTAAAACCGCAAAGTGTACATGATTGAGCAATCATTCACAAAAATGTTTTAATTTATGCGGTACCTTTAAAAGCATCCAATATAGTTTAGTTCCTCGGAAAATGAGCAGTGCCCTTGGGCTATTGTCTAAAACAGTAACACTTCTCATGGTCAAGTTGTGCTAGCCATGTTGCAAAACATATAGTGCAATGGAGCACAGAGAAAATCTTGCTAGCCAGTGGAAGAGCGCACGAAATAAGATAATGACTACTTAAAGACTTTATTTTTAAATGTCAGTGTCGTTTTACTGGTCTTTTAAGGGTCAAGACACAAAGAGACAAGGTAGTAGAGGGTAAAAGTGTGACTTCTTACAGACCTTGAAGAAAAACAGCTGTATTGTAGAGGGAGGAAAGAAGGGGAACCATAAATATAGTAACCTCATTCGTATGTTCTTACAAATGTGCACTGTCGTAAAAAGAAAAAATCGCATTGTTTGTGAAATTCAAGGCTATTTTTATACTTGAAGTACAATTTCCAGGTTGACCATCTCCCTCCAGGTCATTAAGGACACTATTTCCAGTCTTGAGCTTTGCATTCTGGGTGTTGTAGTCATACTTTGCTTTCATTGAACGAATTAGGAAAATGCACCTACAATCTATAATTTGTAGTTAAAAAGGTCAGGACTCAAGTCCTATTTATCATAACCTGAAGCAAAGGGGTCACCTTAATACGTTATTATGAAGCTTAAGCACATAACTCTTTAAAAGATGTGTAACTCGTTGGGAAACTACTTAGTGGCTTATTAATGCAGGTACTGGGCAGTAGTAAACCTTAAATGAAATAAAACTCCCAAATATGGACACAATTGGAGTCAAGCTATTCTTTGAACTCATAAAGATAATGCAAGTAATATTTATGTGAGGGGATCTCCCACAGATTTATTAGCTTCTTATATTCAGCATCCGTTATTGTTATTATTGATTCTTGCATTATATGAGCTGATTGTTATATGTAAACTGTGAGTGGACTGATTTATTCTCAGCTCGGGTTCAGGAAACACTAGTGACACTGCAAGACATCTGCCATAGAGGCCTGCAAACCTGATATTTATTTGCAGCAGCAAAATGACAATGGGTCCAGTAGTGTGAGTGGTCCAACTTGTCAAATTGATTTGTGTTTTTAAAGCTTAATAAATGACAATGGAATGATTTCCAGTTCAGTTCAGTTCATAAACTTTATTCGGGTAGCTTGGTACCCATAAAAGCACAACATCATAACAAAATAAATAACAAATGGAGGGTTGACAGTACATAGTAATAAAACATTATGGTGATATAGCTATAACATTTAATACATTTAGTAACAGATTAACAAGGAACTCCATTTGTAGTAGATAAATAATTACTATTAATAAAACATTGTATCGGCTAACAATTACACGGAGGTGGTCAATCAAATAGGGACTCAGGGATCAGACATAGTCTTACGCGCTCTGGTGGCAATTCTCAAAAAAGTGCTTATACGAAGAATTAACTCTTCGTCGGCCAGAGAGACTAAGCACGAATAAGCATTATCCAGACTAATAGGTCTTCTCTTTTTAAAAAATGGGTCTAAAAGCCACTTTGTATATTTTATATAATACTTACTAAAGAATAAAAAATGCAAGGAATGATTTCCATTCATGCCCTTGGTGGGCAGTGTTTTATTTACTTCGAGCAGGACCTTTGCCTGTTATGCCGTCTTTGATCATCACCAGAAGTAGAATTTATTCTTCACTACCTAGGTGCAGGATTCCAGGTTTACTACTAGGAGTGTAGTGTGACTACTTCCATGTGCTCCTTATTACTCCTGTGCGTAATTCTACGGATCGTAGAATTGCGCAGAGGGGGTAAGGGAGCCCAATGTACAGAACACACATTTTGCGTTTTTTTGGGTTTTTTCTTCACAGGGAAATCATTTTTCCACCCAGAGAAAGTCCTTCCCTTCCTGCCGATGATCCATCCCCCTCCCTATCCTGGTAAGGGGGTTAGCCCAGTCCTTGTCTGGAGTAACTTTCCATCGAATTGCAGGGTTTGAAAGGGTCAGAGTCTAGTGTGTGAATGTTCAGAAAACGAACATGCTTGTGAGCGTCCACATACTTGGAAAGGCTACCCACTCTTTGTAACACCTACTTCCCATGCCCTGCATGGGTGTAACTAACTCCCATATGGATGCTGTGAATTCTGTGAATTCCTGCCAGGGGTGAATTAAGAATTGTCAGCCATACACTAACCCCTTTTGCAAAAAGTACCTTTGTGAAGAGGGCCCTTTGTGTCTATTATAAACTGCAGGCTCTGTCTCCATAAAAGCCATTTTTTAAAACACTACTTTGTTTTGAAGCGAATATGTGTCAGGTGTTTTGTGTAACATATTTTTTGAGCACACCCATCTTCCAGGCAGCTGCCTGCGACCAGTCTCTTGATGCTTAGAATGAGTATTTATATTGGAATTCTGATCCATAACATCTTGAAGTGCGTCTTGTAAGTTCGAGGACAGACGAAGATCTTGGTACAGTTGGCGGATGACGCAAACTGAAAGGTCTGATGTGTGGCTTAGTGTGAGATCTCCCTTGGGTGGATGCCCCTCTCTACATGGGCACTTCTTCATTAATACAAAGAGATTAAAACCAGACTTCTTTCTTGAGCCCCCCTCTCCATACAGTGCTCGCGTTGGACACCTGTAATGAAGGTTCTTTATGGACTTCTCCTCACAGCTGCTTCTAAGGTGGGCCTGATATTTTGGGCGCGGAGCGGCGCCTCACATGCCAAGCCGTGAGGTATGTGTGCTAGTTAATTAGCATGCAGGAAACAAGAGCAGGTGGTAGGCTGTTATTTTCCAGTCCTGGGTCTTACAGTCTTAAGCTTACATCAAACACGTGGCACATATGAGCCAGGAGGGTCATGCATGCTGGCAGGTGCCCACGTCCCGTAAACTTAATGTGCTATGAGTTGCCAAAGTTTTTTCTCCCAGTTGAACTTTTCTATTTAGCTCTGGCTGCACTCATCTGGTACGTATGACATGGTGAAACGCGAGCCTCTTGAGACAAAGGGACTGGAGTGGTCTGTAGGCGTGTGGTGGGATTGTCACTGGTACTTGTGCGAGTCTTGGAGATGAGATGGGTGTGACATTTGATGTTCAGCCCAGTTTTTAGTTTGAACTAAGGGCGAGTGTATTCCCGTGAGTAAGATGAAGGCCAGATGGCAGTGTCCACACGGCCACATGTCATACTCTAGTTTTCCGTATCAAAATATACACAACGCTGGCACTGCTGGATTGTGTAATAGCGTTATGCAAAAGTGAAAGAAATAGTACCCCCTAGTTTGTGAAAAAAATAAATTAAAATCATGATAAAGTTAACTTTTATGGTGTTCTTTTTGTAATCTGTAGAAGTAAAAAAGGGCTCTGACAGGATTTCACCCTCTTTTAATAGGGTGACTTATTTATTTTTCTTTTATATTGTGCTCGTTCACACAACGGGGTCACTCCAGAATGCTTTCCAAGGATGGGGTGAAGGTGTGCTCTGAAAATAGGTTTTTCATAGAATTTCTGCGATTGCACTGCTAATTCTTAAGCCAGCTGACCTCTCTCCTGTAATAGTAAACAGGTGTTACAGGCTTTTTGGTTACTGTTAAAGTCAGTCTTGAGTAAACAACGTCATTTATTTAAGATGTGTAATGCACATTTGGAATCGCTGTTCTGATTGTTGCATGATGCCTGGTTGCTGGTAACAGAAGTATGAACTAAGCTGCATTAGGTGGAAATGGCTGGTTTAATTTCTCTGCGGTTACAGCTGTGAGGCTGTACTATGATCCCACCCTGGTTTCCCTTACAGTTGAGCCTCAGTCAGCTTACAGTGGTGCCCCCCCCCCTCTTTCTTCTCATTTCTCTTTCCACACCCTTAGTGACTCTTATCCTAGTCGGCCTCTCTTCTTTTTCTCTCTCTCTTCTCCCTTTCGACCTCACTCTCCTTCAGTCACTCTATTCAAGTGGGCCACTAATCCTAATTCCTCTCGTTTTACACTATACATATGTACTTCTGTAGCACGCTCCTAGCCGAAGGGCAGCAGAGCGTGTACAGGGTTAAAGACGAGCATAAAGTCAATGAGTGATAGGAAAGGTAGCTGGTTTGTGGACCGTGAACAATGCATTGTGATGTAGTGTTATTTAAGTAGGTGAGTTTCAACTCTCTCCTAAAATGGAGCAATGTTGGGGCTGGCCTGATGGATACAGGGGTGTGGTTCTAGATCCAGGGTGCATAGCTGTAAAAGGCCTGCTGCCTTGTTTCTTTTTAACACTTCTTAATTTGCAGTTTGATGGTGTTCTGGCTGCAGTTGTGCCGAGAACCACCAGAGATGGTGAGCTTGTCTGCAAGATAAGAAGGAATGCCGTTTGCTCTTACAGCTTTGTAAATGCTCCAGCTGGTTTTGAAGATGGTGTGGGCCGGCAAGGGGTGCCAAAGGAATTCCACCCGGATGGGGATGATGTGATCACATTTCTTCATGCCCTGTATGAGACAAAGGTGTTGTATGTAGGACGCCTTTAAAGGATGCCGGTGTAGAGCGTGGGAGGCCATGGGGTATGCCATTACCAACATCTAGATGTGAGCGTGCCAGGGCTTAAACAGCAGTTCTGAAACCGCTTTCTGGACGAAACTGTTTCACCTTCCGTACTCCTTCACTCTTTCTCTTCTTCCCTCTTGCTCTTCACCCATCTCTCTAGTGAGCTACTTTCCCTTGTTCCCTTTTTTTGATTCCTCTAACCAATCTTCCTGTACCAAAATCTTCAAATTTTCCTTCCCTAATTTTATAAATTATTTGCTTATTTTTCTGGCAGTACTCCAGTTATTTTGTAGATTGGTTCTTCATTCTATTAATAATCACTGCCCTGCCTTTCCATTATTATACACCCACACTCTCCCTCTGTTAAGTAATTTAATGTAAATGGCATTTATGGAGTGCAATGGTTAGCATATGGTGAAGAATGAAGAGCGGGCATCGGATTAGCCACATGGATTAGTCAGAAAGCAGCCACGTTTTTAGTGTGCCCTTTCTGCCGCCATCTTTCCTTTCACCAGAATCATTAATCCTCTGCAACATCTCTTTATGCTGGTTATGTGGTATTTAAGTTTTTAATTAGCAATCGACCATCCTGTGTTTGAATATAAATCGAGACTTTGAATATTTTCTTTCTGGCCCTATTGTTTTCCTTTCTAGAGTTACTATCACACCTAATCTATACTCCATATGATGTGAGCTATGTCATGGCTCTCTGACAGCCATGTTATGTCATATTGCATTCTTTTATGGTACGGCATACTATGTTTGTGCATTTTTGTAGTTCATTTGTTTGGTCCTGGAGTGCTTTCACAATCTGATAGTTCCAGGAGTTGTGTGTAGTGAGCACAGGTTGAAGTTGGAAAGTAACTTGATTTTAATCTGCTGTTGAGATGGCAAATGCTTAGCCAGCTACATGCTTTGGAGCCATGTTCTGTGCATGATAGTGCCAGGAGTTGAGTTGAATGTGTAATATTGTTGTATAGTGATGTTTAAATATAGCCAGATGCATTTGGTGGAAGCCTCTCGCTTCTACTTCCACCTTTTCAAGACACCGGTTGACCCACAAAAGCTCAAAAAAACAGCTGCCCATTTTGTTTTGGAGATAAACCTATACCATGTACCCCCTCTTGAGGCATAATAGGAGCACAGTGCACATACAATGGAAGGGAGAGCCATCACATGCAGTTTAGACTGGTCCATTAGGGTGTGGTGGTCCGAGCCCTGTCACTTTACATCTTCCACTCGAATGAGTCATTAGTAAAGCTGAGGGGCAGAACTTATGACACTTAATTAGCTATTGCACACTACAGGTAGACAGAGGGTAGCTGAGCCACCAAAATTCTTTTACAGCAAAACAAAATTAAAAAAGCATTGGCATAGCCAATAGGTCTCGCCTTTGGGACCTTATATGTGTTTAGCCATGCAACAGTTGATGTTGTTGCACCAAGGATATTGTGCTGCATAACTAAATACTTATAAGGGCCCAAAGGCGAGACCTATTGGCTATGCCAATGCTTGTTCTGAGACTGAATGGGGCCTCATGAAGGGTGGGGTGCCCTGCAGGCGTCCGCGTTATGCTTGACTGTGGGTGTACACGGGACGGAAATAGCTGGGGGTCAGTGGTTCCTTTTGATGGGATCGAGCTCGCGGCGGGAGCTCTGTATTAGAAGGCACGTGGGGTTTGTTGATGGTGCGGGTCCGTGTGGTGGGAGGGGCAAAGAATTGTATAGTGAATGAGGGAGGCTCTTGTTTTGATGCCAGGAGGATCTTAGTGGAATATTTCTGTAGGGCTTGTTTAAATCTGAAATGGCGGTGTGGGTATCCGAGGCACAAAGGAATTTATGAAGCTGCCGAACAAAAGACTCATCTGCCGCAGAAGTCCGCACCCTCCCGCATCCCTGCAGCAGCTGAGGCGTGGAGTTTGGCGGTGCGGGAGGGGGGCTCTCCATCTGCTTTGTTCAGAGCGGTTCTTTGGTGGGATATGTGCTGATTGTCCCTCCCTTAATGGGCCTGTGCCGACTCCACCCACTGCCCCGCCCCCATCGCTGTTATAATGGCCACTTATTGCCTGGTAAAGAACTGGGGTAATCGCCTTAAGGCCAAAACCGGTTTAAATCTTAGATGTGGAGCTGTTGTAAACATTTCCCTCCTGCTGCATTCGGGACAAATTGTGAAACTTCTTGTTTCGTCGAGATGGGTATTGAGCTTTTTCCCATGTATGTCTACACCAGTGTCCTTGCTCTAAAAGTGTCGCTTTGCTGTCCGTAGACCTTCTGTTTAAAACATGCAGAGTTTGTTTTGAAATATTTAAAATATGCAGAGTGGGGTTGGGCTCCCCCTGAAGAGTTTTGCTTTCTCGCACCATTCAATAGAGTCCTTAAAGTATCATTCTGAACGCTATGGAGTCCCTTCAATGCAAGAGGAGTTAGTTAGCATCTCACATGGATACTGGATCATCACAATTCTCTCACCGGTGCATTCCTTTTTTCAATGCATCACGTTTTCAGTGTTCGAATAATGACTCAAAGTGACTTAGAAACGAAAAAAAAACACATCCGCGAAAGTGAAAGCGACTGCGTTGTCTTTCATTAGTAACATGATCCAAGGGAAGAATGCAGATGCCACAATGCGTGCCGCTGCTTGCTCCCGGCACAAAAACGCTATGGGAGTGAACATTTAGACAAAAGGTGGGACAAACACACGCCTTTGGCCAATTGCATGCTTTCATTTTTGAAAGACACATGCAGTGGCCAATGAAATCTGTGGGAGTTACCAAAATCACACGGACAATTTTAGGGGAAGTTTGGAGTGCTCACAAGCCTCCCATAGGCTCGACCTAAAGAGACTGAACGTCTGCCTAAGCAGAGACTGGTGAATTCCTTACCAAGGCAAGCACTTCACTGGTCCCGCCTTCTCTCCAGACTGGCAAAGAAGTAAGGGGCATGACTGGGAAAAGGAGAAGCTATCAATTATGACTGCTTCTACCATCTGTGGTAGGAGCACATTTGATTACTTGGTTAAATGACTAGCTGATGTTTAGAGGACCTCACAAATATTTACTAAAATCAACATCTAGGATTTCAGGACAGATATATTGTTGTTCATGAAAATTACAAGCTGCAGCAGTGGAGGATTTAATTTATTTATCCCAAAGTGAATGTTTTGTTTTTCATTTCGAATTGTTATTTTGAGAAAATGACAAACTGGTATTTCGTACTGCATGATGCATTTCTGGAATAAACTTACAGCAGGTATTTTCTTGATAATTCACGTTGATTTTTGGGAAACTCATTGCTGGTTTGTATTCCTTAGTAAGATAAGGCACTGGCTGCTATGGCTGTCATTGTATGACATGTTTGAAGGCATTTCAACATCACTCTTGCTAAAGCTTTCCGTGCTATGCCCTCTGCTGTCAGATCCCTGAATAACAGATATTGTTATTGTCCACTATCTGGTTCTTCGTGCTCTACACCAGGCTTCTCCAATGAGTAGCTTGTAAGCTACTGGAAGCTCTCCAGCTACCTCTGAGTAGCTCTCCTGTGTATGTCCAGTCTAATAAATTAAAAGCATTTGCTTGGCTGAATTAATATATGTATACCGAAATTGAAAAGTATACATTAGAGATGAAAATGTGTGTAGTTTTTCAGAACTCATAAACTGATATTTGGAGAAAAATTGTTGAATTTCCAAAATATATTTAAAGCTGATATTTGAGTTGGAAATCATGTGGCATTGGGTAGTTGTATTACTAACATTATTCCCCTTGTGCCATTGCAGCTATGGCTGTTACGTATTACCCATGTAAAGGCATTCCAAATTGGCAAAGCCTTTTTTACATTACTACTGGCAACCCTACCTGATGCACTGGCATAATTACTGCTGGTAAACATGCAAAGGGTGGCATTAATGTACTCTTGTCTGACCTGATAACTATTACAACACTAATAAAATTAGTAGCTCAAGATGATTTTCACTGACCATGTGTTCTTAATACAGAAAAGGTTTGAGAACCCTGCTCTGCACAGATGAACAGCAGGATTAGCGTCTGAGCCAATAATACTTGTCTCCCCCCCCCCCTCCCTCTTGAGCTCACACCGAGGACATGTCTGCCATGTGCTTCACCCATATCTAGTGATGAATTTCGCTCCACCGCCTTTATAATTCACCACCCGCACAGGGCGGATGCTTAAAAAATCTAATCAACCCCAGCCCTTGCTAGATGAAGTGTTACTGTGCTCAGATTCTGCAGACCTCGAGTATATAGTGGAGTGTGACTGAAGGTATTCAAAGGAAAACTGCTATCCAGATAGTCAGTGCTTGTCACCCCCCATGCACAACACAAAGAGCCGTTTTCATTGTGCACCTTTTAGTCGAATTACATTTTATTTTTTTCGCCAGAATACATAAACTTCACATTTAATTTTTATGCAAACAAAACTCTCAGCAGCCCAAAAACATGGAGCATAAAACAGGACGACTTAGTCTTTGAGGCTGAGCAAGGACAGAAGTACACTGTGTCAGCCTCCCTGCATGACAGGTAAATTGCTGCCTTTGCAGACTCCAGTCCAGGCCCGAGCTCCTGTTACACCTGGCAGTGTGTTGATGTTTAGTGCAGGCCTGACAGGCTGTAATGTCAAATGTGACACAGAAAGGGAAAGGACTTTTCTGTAATACGAGTTGCTGCTTGCTTTACAGGAACTTTCTTTCCCTTTCAGTGTCACAGTCTGGCAGCATTACATCAGTTACAATTACAGGCGATGAGTGTTTTCTGTGTTCAGGATGTAGGCTTCTTGTTTCTGGAGATCACCTTCGTATATTTCACAGATTATACAAGGACATGAACCTTCCATGTGGGCCGTGCTGAAAATGAAATAAAAGTAGGTCTCTGTAGACTCGTAGATTATTGCAAGCTTTCCCACCATCTCCCCGCCATGTGCCTGCCAACTTTACAGAAACAAGCATTGGCAAAGCCCATGGGTCTTTAATTGACAAACTAGACTGATGGCAAGCAAGGAGGACTAAAAATGTTACGGAATGGAAATACAAAAATACATTAGCAGTGTTAAGTATTAGCAGTCCAAACCCGGCACTTGAGTGCATGTCTTTTTAGGCAGATGTGCACATACTATCGGAAAAAAATGCCTTTAAACTGTGTACAAGAGACACTGATTGAATCTGAAATTTTAATAACGATCAATTACAAGCCTGTCCTAAACCAGACTAAACCTCTCCCCGCCCTATGTGGTGGTAAAACGGACCTTCCAAATGCCTTTCTAAAAAATGTTATAGGATTGGGCTAACTGGTCTCCAGCAGCGGATCCTGAAATGTCTTTCTCTCACTTTAGTTCCTGCTTAGCAGAGTTCTTCAAGGACACTGTCCCTTGATTTCGAAGAAAGTTCCCTTTAGGCGACTCTCCCAGGCTTGGATTTCAGCTTCTCCGAGTCAAAAAAATTAAAGACCAAACAGGGTGAAAGAAACTGATGTCAATTCTATGATCATACATACAGGAAAGAGAAAGGATTAATGGGTGTAAAGATAAATATATACTTGGCTATCTTGGTAGTTTAAAGAACACATTTATATATGAAATGGTGAAAGAGATGGATGGATTGAAGACAGTATAGTTGGATGGCAATTTCTTAAACTTTGCGTTTCTGCTATTCAATCCGACTTCAGCAATGACATGATGAAATTAAATTCTGAAATATCAGAGATGTTTGGTTCCGATGACTTTAGGAATGATGGCTTCTGGTCTGTAGGCTTAGAGATTCTACTTACCCCAGTTAGTTTTGTGAAAAATATAGACTCTACATTTGACTAAGGACTTTCTATTGAAACTCAGATCAGTTCTGTAGTATCTACATACGCCTATCAACTGAAACCTCTTAGGAAACGTCCAAGTTATCTTGCATGCATTTCATGCCATGATCGTCACAACATCCATCTTCCCCAGGCTTGATGATGCCAATGCTTGTTACCTGGGTAGTCTGCAAAACTTCTCTCCAAATTGCAACTGAACAGCTGTGAGGCTGGCTCTTGGATTGCGTCAATTTGATCACATCTTTAGGGCCAGGCGACACTGCACTAGCTAGCTACCTGTGAAACAGAGAATACTTTTCAAAGCCTTATGTTTGGCCCGTAAAGCGATAAATCGCATTGGTGACCCTGCACTCATGGCCTATGTTACTAAGTCCATTGAAACACAAACTTTGCGTCCTGATTCGCAGGTCAGGGCAATTGCTCTGCGATTTAGAAAAAGGAGGAAAGACCTTTACAGTTTTGGCCTCAGTAGTGCGGAATCAACGACCATGGGCACGTGGGCCATTTCTGACCATAGAAGTTCCGTAAGAAACTGAAGACTTACCTACTACTTCAGTAATGGTATGAGCCAAGTCATTAGGAGTAGCTCACAGACCGTTCTTAATGAATCAGCGTCCAAAGTATTTTCTTCCTCTTCTATTCTTTTCTCCCATTCTTGTAGCACCAAGGTGTTTTTTTGGATTACATTTTGTACTTTAAAATTATGTTCGTTAATTCGTTAAAGTGGGCTCACCCAATGACTCGTGTTATGTGCTTTGGGGAGGAAGCAAAGTGTGAATGGCAGTTAAACAGACCAATGGATGGAGACGACCAAAGGCCCCTCTATGTATGCATGTAGTTTTTATTTATGCTTTTTTAATTACATGAGTCTGGAGACTTAGCCAAAGCTGCATCTACGCCAGTTCTAACTAGATAAGTTAGCTTGTGGAAAATCAGATCTCACCGCCTTGCATACCCACCCCCGCGCCTTGGTATAAATGGGCGTTATTGCCATTCGTGCTGTCTTTGCTAACCTCACAAAAAAAAGTTTCATAAGTTATTTCCCATTATCTTCTGAAAGATTTATCCAGTATTTTGAAAGACACCAACAACCACTCTCCCGTACCCACAAACTACATCACCCCACTGTAATACCCTTAGTGCCACAGTTGTACGCATGTGGGTTTTCTTTCACCTGAAGATTGAGTAGGAGGCAGTTTGGACACTGCAATTAGAACATGTAAATCTCACGTGATTTAAATTGCTGAAGTTACTAATCACCCTCCTGTACAACCAACAATCTTACATCTTTATTTATTGCCAACAAGGTTATCTGCTAATGTACGCACGAAAGTGGTGAGGATTGTCTGACCACTACGTGTTAGTTTGACAGCTAAGCTAATGCATTTTGTGGAAAGAAATAACATTAGTCGGTTGGGAGCTTCTTGACTTTTAGATCACGTTTTCCTTCCTCCTACCAACAATGAACAGTGCCTTGGCCTCTGTTGCCACCTGATGGTCAGCTGTAGTATTGCATTTCTTCCTTGTTTGCTACCCTATCATGTAATGTATTTGGTCCAAGAACGAATAGCAAAAGCACAAAGTATTATATTATCTTTTAGGGTGGTGAAGTTTCGTGGAATAGTTTCTTAGTTGAGAGAGAGACCGAGATAATGGTAATAGCTCCAAGAGACCTACCCGGTGATCGTGCGCTCTATAAATAACCAATAACATAACATTACCAAGTAGACACCATCACAGACTTCCTACGCTGCCAGGAAAATTCTGGCTTGAAATTATTGTCGCTTTGAATAAAATATGAGCTCAAAGTGACCTGAGGAACATATGACCTAATTAATATACAATTGTAATTATTGGTAGGAAAAAAAGGGGTAATGAAGAAACACAAAAAGAGAAATACAAGTTGAAAGTATGTCATTGTCTTTCAGTTAAGGCACATTGACGATAAACAGTGCGATCAACAGAGCATACCCTGAGCCAAGGGAAGATGATCGATACGGTTGAATATTAACAGATTTAATAAATCACAAGCGAAATAATGGACATCAAGATTTCTGGAGCTTGCTGTCTAGTAAGAATGTTGAGTGTATGCGATATATGTTAAAAATTCACAGTTTGAAGCACCGTAAATGAGACATGTAGGATGTCATAATAAAGATATTATCATAAGCAACACATGGTTCTAAGATAGCTCTGTGGGTTGTGCATTGTAGGCAGGGAGAGATCTATGTATTCCCTGCAAATAGCCGGTTCAAATTCAGACTTCTGCAATAAAGACACTGGGTGCCTGGCACAGAGCGGGCAATGGTTGAGACCATGAAGGTAGCAGGCACTCTGTCCACCCACCCAAAGGGCAAGCAGAGGTGCGTATTCCTATTACAGGACCCGAATGGAAGGGCGTGTGGAAGATCAGAGCCACAGTGTCATGCTTGAAGAGTCCCTAAGGCGAGAGGCAGAAGAAATGATGTGCACTCACTCATGAGCACGCGTAATGAGATGGACTTTGCATTAGCCACGCGAGGGATGTCCTGGACAGAGCTCCGGATTAGACCGGAGCTACAAAGGTTGGCATGAATCCTGAACTGCGAGGCCTAAGGTTTCAGAAGTGGCAGCTTTTCTCGCTTCTATTGTGGCCCTGTGATGAAGTCTGGGGGACACGAGATAATGAATCTACATCTGTAGCTGTTCTTGCTTCTTGAGGGTTACACAAAACACAGCCATCATTCTGTACCTCCTTTCATCCTATTCTTTGTAGCTACTGGTCTAATCCTAAACTCTTTTCACGGTAAGTCCTAGCTGGAAACCTCTCTGGAAGTTCTTGGGTATCCCTTCGGTCACCAACCGTTTTTTCATATCTCTGTGGATTTATTGTGTCATTTATCTTTAATCCATCCCAAAATGTGTCTTTCGTTTTCCCCATCGGTGTTATCGAACAAATAATTACTTTTAGATTTTTTTTTAATGTGTGCACTGCGTGACAGAATGTGAGTGATGGGAGGGGCGTTAGTAATTTCTTCAGTAAATTCCAAAGATCACCTTGCAGCTAAGTATACAAATCAGCACAGGTCTATACGATTGATAAGCGATGTTGCACAAAGGCCCTGTACTCGCTTTGCAGTAGCACACACCAGCCGTCTCTCCAGTTCCAGTGTCTCGTTGCTGAGAGGCTAAGAAAACAAATCTGTGCATCCTTTGTACAATGAAGATGCAGGGATGGATATATGAATGGATGAATGTTGCCACTGCAAAAGTAGGATTATGCTGTACATGTGTCATTTGATTTAGAGTCCAGTATTGCACACAGCTAACTCTGGAGGTTACCCCGAGCCTCCTCTTGAAACGTACACTCCTTCGAAGAGCATTCCATTTACCGCCAGCTGAGCAGGTCATTGTGGCCACTTGAAGGTGTAATCCACTGACGCATATTTTAAATGTAACCATAAAGCAGGCGCCATTGACATTAGCAGTCTCCGCTGCTAGATGTTGGGTTGTTTGCCCAATATTAGTCTGTTTCTATTGGGCAATCCTTTTATCTCCACACCATGGCATTATTGTTCTCAAAACAGGAGTGTCACCTCCACTTCTGGATTCCTGCACTGCTGTCTTTGCTCTGGTTAGTCTGTTGGCCGATTCACACTCGTTACATTTTGTATGCTTCTTCATAACTTCACATGCACTTGGTGTTGCATTCAGTTTCTGCTCTGAGTCATTGATTTTTATTTACAAGTGCAGCTCATAAGCCTTTAAGTCGGTTTAGCACGTGTGCAACATATTGCCAGAGTTTAAAGTAGAAAACTCTAACCTGCAATAAGTCCTTCCCATTACAAGATTTCACATTATGCGCTTCAACACCTCAATATGTGTCTTCCACTGTTTATCATGGCACCTCTATTTCATTGCCAGTGCTCTGTGCAGAGTATTTCCCACAGTGCCACTTTTATGATCCAGTCAGCTTTTTTGTGCATGTCTTTGGTGTCATCCTTGTGAGAACGAGCAATTTTTTTGCAGACTCGTATCAGTCTGAAAGCAATGTTGAAGAAACTGATCATTTTAGCACAGAAACATTGCAGAATGTATTCATTGTGTGAAAAATGACTGGACATTG
The DNA here is from genome assembly GCF_964204655.1 of Triturus cristatus. Lineage (NCBI taxonomy): Eukaryota > Metazoa > Chordata > Amphibia > Caudata > Salamandridae > Triturus > Triturus cristatus. The sequence goes on along the minus strand of NC_140580.1, from coordinate 588,803,107 downwards.
ATTACTCTGTGAATGGACCAGCAATATTAAATAAATAATGCCATAAAATAGTAAACTAGAACCAGAACAGATGGATTTACTATTAGTCCACACGAGCGTCCAGAAAAAGTGTCCAAGTTAGGAGTCCAGAAGAGGTGACATTCTCAAATTCCAGCTTTAGCAAGTCAGTCACAACCCTTTTCTCATTGTTTTAGCTGTTAGTTTTTGTTGAGCATGAAACCTCGGGTTGGAGGGCAGAGTCGGCCAAAAAACACAGAAGTCAAAACTTTGTGATAGCACGTTTCGTGGCCGTGGGCCGTACTCTGCAGTACACACACCCCAGTGCCAAGCAAACAAAGCACGTGCACCTGCAGCCAGAGCTCCACTGTTTGAAAGAATGTCATTGGCTCTCTTCAGTATATTCCAAATGTTCCTCCAATACAGCCTCTGGGTGAACTGTTGTCCCACGCGTCATCTCATGGTCATTCCTCCTTATTTGTGACACCCACGTGGTCATGGACCGCGTTCTTTTGCACCCCATTGACCTTTGCACTATAGAAATGTCAATATATAGTGAGCTAATGTGCCTGATGCAGAGCTTTTGCACAAGCTACAAACCGAAACCCTGGTGGTTGACTCGCCCTTTTATTTTTATGACTTGATCAAGCTGGTGGATCCAGTCAGGGGAAAGTAGCACCAGTCATCTAGGGCACGTTGAAACTGCACTGCTATGGGAATGGAGGTCAGTGGACTGAGCGAACCTCCGAAGACATGCGAGTCACTGGTTCCAATCCTAGCAGAGTCGACTCAACATTTTGTCATTCCAACGTCAACATAAGCAGAATTGAGTTTGATAATAAGAACATAAAACATTCAATATTTGAGTGCCAAGAGAAAATGCACTTTTTGCTTTATGCTTATAATATTGGTCATTAAATAGCCTTGTTTTCGCCACTATTAACAAGGTCTCAAAAGTTTAGTAGTTACTCCCCCAATCCCACTGACCAGAGACAAACGAAGAGTTCGGCAAGAAAGAAATAATATCCTTGGTATAGTGGTGCCGAAGGATGGATCACGGCAACTTCTGTCAGCCATAGAGGTGGGTGAGCCAGATGCCTGGCTCCACCTGAGCTCGAGGTTCTCGTGGCCCCTCGAGCCCAAAGCAAGCCGAGCCAATATGTAGCATCTGCCTGGCACCCATGCTGTAACGTCATGACCAAGTATGAAAGGAGTATTGAAACAGGCAGAGAAAGAGATGGCCATCTACTGGCTGACTTGTACAATGTGAATCCAGAAACTCGAGAACAATCCCGACTTCCCCGTTTGATCAAATTGTGTGATCATAGGCGAATATTTCATTTCACTGTATCTCCCTTTTCTTCATTGTCACTTATGGCAGCACCTACACATGCGTGAGTTCAGGTTGTGCGCTGTACAAAGATATCTTGTGTGGGATATGAAAGACGACAGTGTTGTTACATGTATAGTAATTATCTAGGCCACATAGGACAACTGTCTTGCCTTTTAGTTCTCTAATGGCTTGATCGTGTAGGAGGGGGCATGAGTGTTTTTAAGTTCAAGTTTAAAAAGTCACTTTAAATACATGCCTCTCTGTGCAGAGGTATAATGTGAAACGCTTCCATGTGGTAAACAAAAATACAATATTTAGAATTTTGAAAAGAAACGTTCTCATACTTTGCATGATGTTTGGTGCACGATGTACATGGAAAACATGTTATGGGCTCGACTCGTACACGGTTTCTGAGAGCCGAGCCAGACCCTTGGCTCGACCCTCCTCGTTAATCTGTTGGCTCGTCCACCTCTAGCCATTTTCACTTTCCCTTTTTATTTGTTTATCTCTGTGGTTCATCTATCGCAGTCATAATATTTTATATGTAGGGTGCACTGCTCTCCCTGCGCGGTCCCATTAAATCGTGCCTTCGTTCATGCTCTGCTGATGCACAGGCATGTGTGGCCTTGGAGATGTGGCGCTGGCTGGTCTCCTTGTTCATATACATGTAACCTCAGATCTTTACGACGGATGTTTACCCGCAAACTCGTGTAAATCTGCAGCGCAGCCCTATCCACCACATGATATTTTTTTAAGGTGAGGCCACCTGTGCTGTCAGGCGTGGTTCTGCTTTCTGCTCAATCGCTTCCCTGTTCGTACCCCGGCGCCGAGGGGCACAAGCCCCATTCAAGGCGAACAATAACTGAAGCGCTTTGAAATGAAAGCCATGTTGAAACTTTGTGCTGCAGCAGTGCAATCTTGCCTCCTAGTGGCGAAATTAGTAAACTACAATACGTCTAACCGGTCAATATGTGTAACTGGCACACAACTAAATGCGCCTTCAGCTAGAAATGAAGGTAAAAGGCAGACCGACCTAATTTGTCAATGTTGTGTCTGCTATAGAACCAAATTCCGGTATATTTGTTTACCAGTTTAGTGGAACTCGTCTGTGTCTCCAAACCTTTCTGAATGTCATCATTATCTTTACCACCTCTATCTGTGAGTTGGTGCATGTGGTCACCAATTTCTCAGTAATGGTAAATGCCTCATATAGTGCTTACTAAAAACGGATATCTTTTAAGAGCTTTAAAAAAGAGATGTTCTTATTACCAACTCGTGTAGACATTTATGAGAGTGACAGAGTGAGAAGATCCTGTCGGAATTCATGTGATCAGCAGGTCTGGGCAGGCGGTCAGCTCTCTCAGGCTCGGTTGAAATGGTTTTCTCGAAGCTTCTCAGAACCCCCCGTCCTACCTGTGTTATGCTTTGGGAAAGGCAAGGCTGAGAACTGTGTGCTGTTTTCTTCATAAGTCTGAAGGTGCGTGGAGCTGCTGCGACCACACAGCCGGCACGAGGTCCAGAATGCCTGCATCGTCGCTGGGCCAGGGTACTTTCCCGAGTCGCAGAAGGAGTTTAGCGACTTTAAAAGTGACTGGTGATTGCTCTGGGCCATACTACAGTGCATGCCTGTTTTGTCCACTGTGCCTGTGGAGACAGGGGCAAAACCTTATGCAAATCAGACTTGGTCCTAGTCCAACGAGAACAGTCCAGACTGCGCGGCCACGCCCACTCTGACTGGGGGAACTAAAGTAACCCCAGAGCAGCAGAAAAAGCGCGAATTGGGACCCGGCCAGGAGCTGAGGTGGCCTGGAGAAGGTAAGCTTTATTTATTTTAATTTGGCATAAAAACCAACAAGGCAAACCACAAAGGTGTTTTGCGCTAAGACAAAGGCACCTTTTGGATATTAAATAAACGCTGAGATTTTGCAAACCGTTAGTATATCTGGGCCTTAGTTTGTGATTGTTCAGTGATGACGTGGCGTTTGATGCGTTACATTGCGGATTTAACTATGATGTGTGTATCTTTTAGTTTTTTTGTTGATGGAATACGTTTGCACACGTGCACAAATGTACCGTTTACAAATGCAAGGTGAGATTTCACTGATTTACTATTAAAAAAACGCTTTTCATGTATTTGAGTGTACAAAGAGTAATTATACAGGAAGGCACTTCAACTTGGTGATGTGAAGAGTAGATGAAACAACGTGTATGTTTGTAGAGCTGTGGAAGGCTGGGGCTGGGGCTGGGGCCGGAGCCTCGCGGTATAATACATTCTTGGCCCCAGATTACACTGACAGGTGATGGGTTTCGAATCCGTTCCACTGCCGGGACAGGATGAGGGGTTGATTCGAACACAGCCCGACTACCAACAGGTGGGCAGGGCAGTGGACAGAGACCCCCATAGTTCTCTGTCTGGGGGTACGTAGGCAGCTCCTCAAATGAGATCTTGAAAAAGTGAAAGAGGGCGACCTCACCGTGCCATCTGTGCAAGTACCGTGCGTGTTGGGCATTAGCGAAAGCTTGGCGACAACCAGAAGAAAAGAAAGGGGTGCCAGGTGCCCCAACACAATTTCCACAACATCATTTAGAGTCATTCCGGGAGTTTCTTACATCCTATAGCCTGATTGCTGCTGAAGGGGAGGAACTATCTGAATGCGCGCAGTGAAGGAGATTGGACACTCTAGGCCAGAGGTCTTCAAACTTTTGGATGCCGAGACCCCCCTGTCAACATTTTGAGGCGTAAGGACCCCCTCTTGACAAAAATGTCTAAACCTGTTGACTAAATTGCGTGGGATGAAAATGTAAATAAGGTTATGTGATGCCGCGTATTTTGGGATAGCATTGCTTCATTATTTTGATATTTGTTGCACACAGTAACGCTGAGGAAAGATTTCACCCAATCAGTACCCATTTATAACCAAAATACAGCAATTATCATCAGAAAGATTTCAAGTCAACGTTTGTGAAGGGCCTTCCACTCTGCAGCAATACGTGCTGCCACATTAGAAGCTCACCTGGCCCTGACCGGAAGAAGCAGGGGTCCCTTAAAACCCTGGCGGTTTTGTGTAGAGTTAGGCCTTTTACCCATGCAGCTTTCCTCTCACCCCCTCCCTTCCATCCCTCTCTCCTCTCCTAACCCCGGATCCCTCTCTCACTTTGCAGGTCATTTTCTTTCACCCCTTTTTACAACTTCTGAACTCTCCCCATTCAACCTCTCACTTCACCTTTAATCACCTCTTGCCATTCTGTCCTTTCACTGCCCTCATCTCTAACAGTCTCTCACATTTATCTCATGGCCTCTCTGGCCCTGTCACCTCCCGTGCCCCTCAGCACTTCTCATTCACCTCGTCTCTTCATTCAAATTTTTGTCTATTTGTATCTTACACCTCTCCAGTCCCCCCATTCCTCTTTCACATCTCTCCTTTGTTCTAACAGAAGCCCTCACCTTTGGATCACACTCACTTCTTGCGTGTCCACACTTCTCTTCGGCAATTCACATTTCTCCTCATCCCTGACCTCTTCAATCAAATTCTCTCACTCCCTTGCTGTCCTCTCTCATTTTGGGTGCGGATGCAAGTTCAGAATGGGATGAATGAATGTATGATTACTGATGGGCTTGTTTGAGTGAGTTGCATATTGAGTAGTGAGGGGGACAGGTGAGTGAAGTGTCACATGAGTGCAGGATGAGTAGTGTACTCGTGTGACTGCAGGTTGAGGCATAGTGTGAGCAGGACAAGTGCATTTTGAGAGCAGAGTGATCACTGTGAGTGCAGGGTGAGCTGGTGAATGGTGCAAGTGCATGGTGATCAGTGTGAGTGCATTGTGATCGCTGTGAGTGCAAGGTGAGCGGGTGAATGGTGCAAGTGCATGGTGATCAGTGTGAGTGCATTGTGATCACTGTGAGTGCAGGGTGAGTGCAGGGTGAGCGGGTGAATGGTGCAAGTGCATGGTGATCAGTGTGAGTGCATTGTGATCGCTGTGAGTGCAAGGTGAGCGGGTGAATGGTGCAAGTGCATGGTGATCAGTGTGAGTGCATTGTGATCACTGTGAGTGCAGGGTGAGCGTGACAATGAAGGGCGAGAATGAGGAATGAGTTGTCTGAATGCAGGGTGCATTCCCAGACCCATGAAGTAACTCAGCATGTTATTGACGGGGCGTAGACTTTAAGATCTAAGTTAAACTATTGCGGCATTAATCGGGGATCGAGGGTGAAGGAAATAAATAATGTGCTGATCCTGCAACAAACTTCCAGTCCTATGGTTAGGGTTGCCAGCAGATTATTTTGGTGGCCCAGTCGGTACAAAAAAAACCAGTCACCTAAAGCGGTATTTTCAGCGCTTATCTGTGCATACTTCCCAGGGCCAGCTTTAGTGCTGGTGGTGCCCTGTGCGACCATGTTTGTTGGTGCCCCCCACAATGACCACCCCCACCACGGATTCTCTCACTAGCACCCTTTAACAGTAACCAAGTCTCCATAACCCCACACTCTCAGATGCATTGAATTAGTTATATAGTGCCACTCATACCAGTGTAGGGTGTCCGAGCACCTTGCATCACACACACATTACACAGAGACAATCAATCATAAGTGTGTAAATCAGTGTATAGGAAATGTTACATAAGCCAAAGGACTAAAAGTATAGGAGTCACATGTCATCCATACTGGTAGGCAGTATAGTTCAAGAGTGCTTGGTGTGGAGAAGCACAAACTCAGAGTCGAAAAAGAAACAGCATAGTTGGGAGTTTCCTTTAATAATAAGAATTGATTTCTAGCCAAATTAACCCTTTTTGTAACATTAATCAATGGTCTAATAATGTATTCTTTGTAGTGTGTATGCTGTTCTAGGATGAAAGTTAATAGCTCACTATTCTCTATTAGGACTTTAAGTTATAAATTGCAAGTAACAAAAGGATGTCTCTTTTGAAAGCAGTAACCTGCTGATCTCTTCACATCATACGCACTCTGTAGTCTACTTGGTACACGTTCTTTGCAGCAGGCATATTAACCCTCTGCACTAACATCACCCAAGTCAAAACCTCAACTATACAACATTCTGATCTCTCTCCAAGAAGATAATTAATCACACAAGTTATCTTGACATTTATGTGAGGCCTGGTCATTGGGGAGGGGGGGGGGGGGGAAGAAACGCTGCAGCAGGTGCTTCAAAAGCACAATAAACTTTCACACACGGCGCCCCCAGGAAGCCAATTTTGTATTCCTTTCCATGAAATGCATTCTCACACTACGGCAGTGAATGTAAAATCCAAATGTAAGGAATAGGCACAGTGGGGACCCAGGGGGTACTGGAACCAGCAAAAAAAACCTAAGCCTCTGTAACCAGTTTACAAAGGCATGTTAAAATGCAAATGGTCTTTAAAGACCTGTGAAAAAACACGGGGGTGCCGGAGATAGGAATCCAGACACTGCCCAGCTGAGCCCCCAGCAGCTCAAGTTTCACTGCAGCAGCCCGGGCTGAGACACAGGACGGGGGAGGGGGGGGGGGGGCTGAAGCCCTTGGGCCTGGGCAGAAGTGTGACTGGGAAGGCGCGACCCCCTTTGCATCACTCCACGGCCCCCCTGGGGGTCGCGCCCCACAGTTTGAAGACCCCTGCTCTAGGCGCTGCACATGTGAGCTGCTGAGTCACAGGAACCACCACGTGTGAAGGTCGAATTCTGCTGACTCAGCGCACTGGTACATCACGGTAAACTGGCATCTTCCCAGCCTGGCTTTATGAAAGGCAGAGCTGGTCCATGTGCACCGCGATGCACAGCAGGCTGTGCTGTGTGCAGGGGCAATGTAAGCAATTACTGTAAACAGGGCCTCACATGTGCTTCCCGGTGCCCCTGGCGTTCGGGCGGCCACTTAAAGCCTCCCTGTGGGAGGAAGATGGGGGGGGGGGGTTACTTTCCGTGGCTATATAGTTGAAAGTTCGTGGGTGTAACCACTGTGACCTTCGGAGACCAATTTATCAGCTTTCCTAAACGTAATTCCCTGGTCTTTTTGGGGTTGTTTCCATACTGAGTAGCCAGTGTGTCCCTGATAAGTTCTTATTGGTTGACTTTTCCAATTTTAATGTGATCTTGAGATCCTCCAGTCAGTGCAGGTGCAAGCAGGGCACAGTGTTTCGTCTGCTAACAGAACTCGTGTTATGAGACTATTCAAATGCGCTCTTTTCTTGTTTATGCCGGATATGAAAACTGCTATTGTGTTTAGCCAAGTTTTTTGAACATTCATTTTTTTGGACTGGTAGTTAAGGGCTTTGACGGAAGATTGGAATGTTCTTAGTAGAGAGGACTACATTTCAATCGTCTTGTTTGCTTTCCTTTAGCCTGAAAAAAGCTTTCTAGCCCCCCCCCCCCCCCCCCTCCAAATCCAGAAAAGTGTCATTTTGTCCAGCGGTGCACAGGAGTCTCGGGTGGCATGGGTCCCCTTATAGAGCTAGCTCTGCTCTGCAGAGAGTCTTGCCCTGATGACATTGAATAATTATTCAACAAACTGTTTTACATTTATTTTGAATGTAGGTGATAGTTGAGAGGCTATTATAGACATTTTTCACAGAAATACGGTTTGTTTCATGCAACATCCATATAAAAAGCTTATTTTACATCAAAACAAGACCTCACATGTGAGAAATGTGAGGCTGTCACAGAGATTATTTGCAGTACAATTAGTGAGCATTATTGATGTTAAAACTAGAATTTAACAATTGCTTTATTAACCTTCTTGCTTTCTCAAATATGCTTGAAAATGCACCATTTGCCCGCTATTTTTTTCAAACTTTTCTCAGGGGCAGAAACCCTCCGGACCCCTTGTGGCTGTCGGGCTCGCTCGCTGCGTTTGCACGCTGCGCTTGCTCGCCACAAGCCACTCACCACAACCTTTTACACCCCCAATTTCAAGACTCACCAGCCACCACTGCCCCAGACCAATAACGGGCACACTTGTCTTTGAGATGCACCCCGGTGTGTGACAGTGTGAGTACAGTTTACATGGCTGCCCTCTGTACTGTCTCTGTGCTAATGTGTGAACTGGCGATTGATGCCACTGAAATCACAATTTGGAAAAAACGATTGCAATCATTGTACTGTTGAAATGTGAATTGAATGATCAGTGGACACCAAAGCAAATACATCATGGCTCATGTAGAGCACTCCACTGTACATCGGTGTAGAGAAACATCTAAAGTGCTGGCAGCATACAAGCAAAAATACAACAATGTGAGAAGCCTGCAAACCAAATATGGACAAGTGATTAAAAAAAGCACAAAGCTCCATTTTTATGAATACACATTTTAGCCAAGCATTTGCATCGAGCAGTGGCACGCTCGAATGCGGTTGCCAGAGCAGGTTAATGTACCCATGTACATCTGGGCACCCCGTGCTAGAGTACACTGAAGCAGTGAAGAGGCAGAGACCAGACCGGTGCCAGGTGGGCCATGCGAGTGGATGGAAGAACCCTGGGGGGTTCGTCTGTGATTTTTCGCTGTGGTTCAGGGCCGCTCTTAGGAGTGACAAGACTCCAGTTGAACTTTGCTAGTAGTGGGACGGGGGCATCTTTACTCTTTGTACAGACATTGTGTGCTGAGTGTAGCGTATGAAATGCTTTATTGGCTTTTTGGAGGGTGTTTCATCTAAAGTTGGCTCATGGTAAACCCGTTTTATTAAACATTATAAATCTTGGGAAGGTCATTTATTCCAGATATCTTAAAGTGATCCCGGTAGGCACAGAAAGATGCCTAAGTCTAAACCATTTAGGCTACATTGCATGCATTATGCACAGAGCTAGACATGCTGCAAGCTCGTGGGTTTCACAGGAAGTGGAGCCTAAAAGCCCCAAGGTGACAAGCAGACACCTTGATACCATCACCTGATGGACCACTCTGCCAACCTTCAATTAATGCAGAGTTGACAAGCTTAACATGTTAAAATCTGGCCCCACATTTCCTGTAATGAGAGAAGTTGACAAACAAAAGTCAACAAACCAGAAGTATCTTCCTTTGATTTTGCCCTTGAGCACTAAATAGAAATCAATTCGTGATGGGTCTAATACTTAAATTAGTCTTAGCCCGTGGTAACAAGTTGGGGCCTCATCCCAGTCCATTGGGTGTTTTTCATCCCACAATGACACATCAGACAGATAATCAAGCACATGCGAATCAGCCTTCAGTACGGGGCAGCTTGGGTCCAGTGGCACAGTGAGCACAGAGCCCTCACCATGGTTTATTATGATTATTGCTTGTTGAGGCAGGCACGCTCTACTATGCCAGTTGGATTTATGGCGTGCAGGCACTATACTTCCAGTGCCACCTTGACTGAACTTTTTAGTGATTACTGCCTGGCAGAGTGACTCCCTGCGATTTGTCTCCAGCCTGTACAATCCTGACGCTTTCTACCTAAATGTGCCCGATGAATCGTATCACTTGTGATAAATATAATCTATTGCTTAGGGTACTATGATCGAGTTTTAACCCCTTCAGTGCCCGCCCCTTTCCCCGCCCTGTGCCGGCCGTTGTATTAGCGGGCGGGGTCTATGACGAGCTGGACTCGTCATGGGCACAGCGCCACCGCGGCCCATGACGAGTCCAGCTCGTCATGGGCACTGAAGGGGTTAAAATCTGGTCTGGGCATTTCTGTCATCCGTGTTTAGGACTAAGCCTAACTTGTTGGGGAAATGCATCGCTCCCATTGACTGTACAAAGACACTCTTCACACCTCGATACGGAATTAGGCCCAGTGGTGCAGATTATATTGTTGCATATCCAGCATTTTACTCTGTGCGAGAATTTTAATATATCCTACATTTTAATTCAAACAAATCAGCAGAAACGCCATGTAGCCTGGAGCGCGAGGCTTACCTTGGGGCTTACCTTTACTTCAAATGATTCACGCTTTTTAAAAAGTCTTTAATTACCTGCTAACAACCGGTGTACTTGTTCGCAGATTTTAGATAAGTCAAATAATTTTATATTCTATTGATTTGCAGACTCTCACAGTAGTGACTAAGTGATCTTGTGACCTAGTCAGAAGTGTAAAGTAGCCCTTCAATATTAGTGTTAAGTGAGCACATTTAATATACAGTGGAGCCCTTTATCTTCTGTGTGATGCCGCTTCCCCAGCTGAATATGGTGCAAAACTGTGACATCACAAGAGAAATGAAGGAAGCTCAACTCATCCAGTACTCGTGTGCAGTCATCTTTATTGAAGGACCCTAGAAGACCACACTCTACATCGTCTCTAGCATTATTAGCCTTCCATAGATACAGTGGGCCTATAGTTGATTCAAGTAGAACTTTGTTTTTAAAGGAAGTGATCAGTATTCGGGCTACTGGCAGCTCGTTGAACATTGTGCCATTCAAGTGGCGTGTGGACTCCAATGGTCTCTGCACCAGGGCTCGAGTCGGGGTACCACGCGGGTGGACGGCGTCCCCCCACTTATTTTACCGGGTGGACGCCGTACCCCCTGCGCAAAAGCTGGCCGCATTGAGGGCTTCACGAGGAAAACATAATCCCAGCACACCACCAAATAAAGCAAGAGAGGAAACGGCGCGCGCTCACAAGGGGCCCGGGTTTGGAATAGGAAGGAAGTGTGATGACAACGCCGAGGTTTGCTGGTGGCAGCTTGCCCCCTTCACCTTTCGTGACGACACTTTCTGCCGTGACGTCACTTCCGGAGACACCACCTAACTTGGAGCGTCCCGGCGTCCCCCCACTTCTTTTTTTAGGACTTGTGCCCTGCTCTGCACCATAAGTATATGGAGGCTAGTATTTCTATATTCTGTTGAGCTAATCTACCGAACAAATCTTGAAGTGTTTCCTCTTGCTGTCTTTTAGGTGCTGTATGTCGAGGACAGACACAGCCCCACGTTCTACATTGTGGCTGTCCCCCCTCTCCTTTGTGGGGAAGATGGTTTTCCTGTTCCTTACTGCTAGTTGCTTGTAGCTAAAAAATAGTTGCAGTGGAAATCCTGCCGCACTCGGTTATCGTTAATTCTCACCACTGCCATACGATTGGTGGAAGGGTGGTGGAGCTGGAAGTTTGGGGTGTCAGTGTAGAGTGGGGTGGGGGCAAAGGTAAAGGTAGTACCTTATCTTCTGAATTTCCCAATTTGTAGAGTTTCGTTCTGTATCCACTATTAAACCCCCCTCAGACCAAATTCCCCATTATATTTGGTGTCACCTGGATAATATTTTACACACACACACACTCGCTCATTCACACACTCACTTTTCTCTCTCTATCTCTCTCTCTCTCTCTCTCTCTCTCTCTCTCTCTCTCTCCATATATATATATATTTGACTACTTGGGGGTTTATAAAGTGCTGCGAGTTGCCTTTGGTTGCAGTCGAAGATATGCCTTAGTCGTATACTGTGTTGTCCCACGACAGAATGCTAAACTTTAGTACTACATTCTTCAATCACTACTCCTGGTGCTTGCAATTTCACTGATAGCCACTACAGAACACCATTTTTTCTAGCCTATAGTTAAGTACATGATAATCGTAATAAAATGGATGCATAAAAACGGTATACTTGGTTGCAAGATTGCAATCCCAAAGCTGAAATTGGCCCTCAGTTTAACAAAAATGCGGTGGTTAAAAGACTGAGTCCATCACACTCAAGTTTGAACATGTACGTGTTGGGTTTGTATCACTTCTTCAACATGCATGTTAATGTGTGTTCACTACAAGCCGTCTGCTGCAAAGTGATAAATAAACTAAATGAGCGATCTCACCTTGAATGTTCACACCATTGTACACATTAAGTTCGCAGAAGGATGCATAGTGGTCTTGTGGCACACTTGACCCTACGTGATTTTTGCAACAAGATGCATTTTATTTTTTTTCATCAGCAAGATCTAAATGAAGCACACCTTGTTATTTGTGAATTTTGCCTCTTGCTTCACATTAGTTCATTTCAGTGCTTTCTTTCTAGTCTCCTATGAATATAGGTTTTTGGGCATTTTTACATTAGCTATATTCATTGGTTTATCTGGGGTTTTGGGAATCTGATAGTGTCACCTTTTGGTCAACCAGAATACTGACTGTTTTGACAAAAGTCTGTAAAAAGGGGAAGTTGTAGAGAAGGTAATATACAGTAGGATACAGCTAGTCCCCTGCCCAAAGCTTTCCAGTCACAACCCCCAGTCTGTGTACTGTGTAGCGTTCTGTTGAAAGCAAGCCTGGACAGCTCAGGCTTCAGATGTTTCTTAAAATATGTGCATTTTTGGGCTCAGCAGACAGGCAAGTGTTGAGGATGCTAGAACGTTTTGCCCAGAAATCCGCCTCCATCTTTCAACCACCTGCAGGCTCTCTGGGTGATCAGGTGTGCTACCGCAGAGCACACATTCTTGTGTGGAGTGCAGAGGGCATTTCTCTAGGTAGCCTGGTCCTTGCCCCAGTAGGCTTTGAGTATAATCCAGAAGAGGATCCCTGCATTCGAGTAGCCAATGGGGTGATATGTCTGTGAGGGTGGGGCTGCTAGTCGCTGACATGCAGTCAGAATGTTAACATTTCAGGTGACTGCACACCAAGGGGAGACCACATTGCTCTCAATGCTAATAAACATGACAATTGATTAATATTGTAGGTGCTATTATGAACACCAGAGTAGTGTGCATTTGTGGAACTAGAATTTTAAAGCATGCAATTTAGATGGTAATGTAGGTTCTAATTATAATAGAAAGGTGTGTGCCTTTAATGTGCATGAGATTGATTTTATGTACATGCTCTGTGAAAGAGGCTTTTATCACTTAAGAGTAGTGATAGGGGAGTGTGTTGGGAATAGACACATCATCGAATAGTGATGATAAGGCAGACTGTGTCTGTGTGGTGTGATAAGCTATTGGAGGAAGCCAGAAGCAGGGCTGGACCAGAAATCAAAATCCTCTATGAAAGAGACTGTTTAACCCAGCCCCACGCTGCTGGAGGCTGTGGCTGTAATGGAGCCGTGGGCATGAGTGGGCATGCCAGCTCACCCTATCCCAAATGCTGCAGCCTATCGTGAAAATGACGTGGTGGTTGAATTGCCAGGCATGCCCAGGAATGAAGAGTGGTTGAGATTACCTCTGAAAAAACCTGAGTAGTGTGTGGAAGATCCTGCTGGCCGGGTGTCTGTGGTTGGTGAGATGGTTCTTTGGTGATGCTTCATTTGTCTGAATTAAAATGGCAGAGTAAGGAGCGGGGCCTGCACGTCCAATCCTGGAAGTGTGTCTGGGAGGAGAGCGGTGCACCTACCCGACCCGCATAGAGATTTGAACTCCCACAGTTTAGTTGCAATGCGCAGGTAGAATTTTTGACCCAGAAGTCTAAACGGGTGCCCTGAATGGTGAGCTCTACGAGGTCTGGGTAGATGATGGCGTATTCTGGATCCTGACCGTAATCCTCGTGGAAGTGAGCTTAGTAGGAGGCTGAGCTAATTTTTTGGATTAAAAATATGTAGTGTTAACTGAAATTATCTATAGTTATGTGTGTGTTGAAATAGTGGAATAAAATAAACAAATGCTGCACTTCGGTCGAATTAGAAGCTGAAAAATAGATTGATGCAGTACACAATGAATATAAGAATGGAAATGTGCTCACGAATATCCCATGTACAAGAATATACAATATACATGAAATGATACAATGTATATATATATTGTACAATATACAATACTATAATTTATCAAAGCATTTAAAACGGCTTCTGCCCTCTTATGCGTAATCCTAGGCAAGATTCTCCTGTGCAAAATGTCGAGCATTCTCTGTCCAGCCTTGTTGTGCGCAGTCTCGTACTCTTCCTGTTTCATTGAAAGATGTACGCGAAATTAAGATTACGAGATTTACGATACTCGATGTCAAAAACTCGCCTAAACGTTGAGTAATCTCGCTGTCGGTTTACGAAACTGTGGATCCCAAATGCTGGTCATTCCCAACACATCAGGGCACTTGCCAATCTGTCAGGCTCCCAGTGACGTCAGCCTTCCTCTAAAGCTCGCTGGAATGGAAAATTGGCGCGCCAGCCCTTGAAAGGGCTGTAGTCCTGTCAGTCCTTTCTGGAGCTGAAGTAATGCATTAATACTGTGGGAGTCAGCCTGTGATGCACAGAGACTTAAGATATCACATAGCAAGCGTCCTCTCTGTGACTGCACCAAGACTGCCCCTTTATTAGTCTTAGCAGCGCCGGCATCCTTCCACCGTGGAGACTGGCTTCTGAAGATGAGTCTGTTTTGAGCTATGCCCAAGGACCTCTTTTTCCAGGCTCTGTTTGACCCCAGGTGCGAAGGGGTCTTTGTTAATTGAATACTGTAAGGTACAAATGGTACCCATGAAATTCGCCTCTAGGCTTGGCCTATTTTAATAAGACTCACACTTAGTAAACACACGATTATCTGAAACAATATGCAACCAGGGTAAAAAAAATCAGCATAATATGTTTAATATATTTTATTGTGGTTATTTCTTGGACATAACTCTGGCCCGTTGGGGCAGTGATGTGCTTTATATAGAAGATGAAGTGTGTACTGTGCAGGGTATTATCACATTGAGGCATGCACATGTTTCTGAAGAGGGAGGGACTAATCTTACTCCTTGTCCACCAGTAGGAAAAGCTCTTACGTCACTTTCCTCAATCCATTAATTTAGAGCTGCTTTCGAATTTCCAGTGTACATGAACGCGTGTATTACCATGGCCATAACACAAAGAGTTTTCCAAGCACTTTATCACCACTTTTCCATCTAAAAGATTGGCTTCCTTTATTATAATGCACAAATATAGAGAAACCACATGCACATGCTTAAACACTGCTAATAAAATCTACAGTTTTGTGTAAAGAATTGCCAGAATGCTTCTCAGTTGTGTACTTTATTACTTTTCACAATTATCATTTGTAGACGATCTTTATAGTTCAGTGAAACGTCGCTCTGTTCACTGGACATCAATAATGTTCTCGATTCCCTTTCGTTTTTATGCCATACTCTCTATAAAGGCAGTTTCTAGTCTCTACGTTTAAATTATTTAACATACTTAAGTATATGGGTCATTTTCTTTTTTTGTTAGTCTCTTTATTCTTTTTGCATTGGTTTATCAAGAGTAAATACATCCCAGCCATTAGCTTAATACGCAGGCAACAATACTGGCCCCTCTGTTCATCTCTGTGTGCAGTTTCAAAACCGCTGGGCACTTGGTTAGATACATTGAGGTTACTGTTAATGATGCCCTTAATGGCAACCTCTTGCTCAATTTAGTTCTCCTCCGGTATTTCTAATCATCGAGTATTTTTCTGTGTGCCTCTGGATGACGGTAGATCTACCAGGCCATTCCCCTTCATCACTATTGAAATCTGGAAAATGGGTTATTGTGGCCAATGTTGTGATGCCCACAATATTTCTGTCTGCTAGAAGTTGACAGTCTGTAGTTATGCAGGGCGGTTTTACTTATGCACATGCAGTCATTTAGCAAGCTTGATTAATAGGACGAAGAGTGGGAAAGAGAGGGATGGAGAATGGGTAGGACAGTAGCAACGCGGAGATCTTGTGGTCCGTTAGTTATAAGCTAGTTGCCTGTGGCACCGTGCTCCCTATTGCATTTTACTTGTTTCTTTATTGTATATAATTTATGAACACATCAGGGGGTTTGGAAAGAAAAAGCACAGATAGTTCTTTGGTATTCATGTTTATCTCATCATTATAGTTTTTATTGGGTGGTGTTGCAATGTTTAACAAGAGCTCTAGTTAGTTCGCGGTAACTTCTTGACTGAAGCTCTAACCGCTGACGTCTTTCGCTCACCATGGGAAGTGCCCTGTCTGAGGTTTGTCAAGGCTATTGTCTGATTCCTAGAACGCACAAAGGCTTGCATGTACATGTTGCCGCAAGTGTGGAACTCATCAAATTCCCAAAACTTATAATGATATAGAGTCCGTTGTGGGCCTGCCATGATGTTTTTCATGATGTAAAATGGAAGAATGGGACGATGTCTATCGAGTTGTCATGGCTAGAAATAATGTAGTTAGTTTAAGATTTTTAACTTATAAACAGGCAAATATTTAAAGAAATGGATGGCTAAGCAGACCCTTAAACAACAAAACCGTGGAGAGCTATACCAGTAATTTGGCAGCTCTGTACAATTGTATGTGTTGAGAGCTCTTGGTGCACAAAGACTCTGGACGGTGTCCTGATAACTATATAACATTAATGAATTTCAGATGTTGCACATATGCTGCAAATGAATTTGCGCGCAGGTGGATAATTAGTGAACTGGCGTCGATGCATCCATTTCACAGGGAACAGCCCCGGTCTGTGTTCCGTGGTCTGTTCAAACTAACAGCTGCTACTGTCTCTCTTATTGGAAATGGATGTAAAGGCCGCCCTCGCGTCTGTCTGTGAGTGTTCAAGCAGACAGCGATAAGTCATGGGCGAAAAGTCCAACCTGATGGCCGTCGATCAAGAGAAGGATTACAGGCTACTGCCTTTACAGACATCATTCATACCAAATCTTTCAAATGTTTATTTCACGTTGCAAAAGGGGTCGGTTCGCCATTGTTAGATTTTAACAGCTCCCTTTAAACTGCATAAATGTCCACATATGACTTAAGGAATCGCAAGCGAATCCTGGAATTGCGGGAGCAATCATTTTGACTCATTCCTCCTAATAGTGTGTGATAGGAACCGGAAAGCCCCAGACTGAAGGGCTTACTTCACCCAGCATGCGTTGCAGCCAGTGGCACTGCTGATCTTGCAGCGTCATAGACATCAGAGAATCAGCAAGTAAACAAAATGTGATCATTGATGTGTGGAAAACAGACGATAGCTGAGTGGTCGAGCCTGCTAGATGCACATGTGGAGCCATAGCCTTTAGCCCTACCAAGGCCAAAATTAAGAGTAGCATTGAGTTGGCCTACACTGTTCTCTATTCTATAGGCACAGGATGCGCTGTTCAGCTTGAATTGTGAACAGCATAAAGTGCTTTATCATTATATGAATCAAGTACTTCTGTTGGCCAGTACCACAAATTGCATTTTGGGCCTGGGCTGATCTCTATTCTTGAAAGATGACTCGAAGCGCCCGTTAGTGACACATTTGTGATCAGCAGGCTACACTTAGGAATTCAAGAAGGGCAACTAAATCCATCCAATGTTGATAAATTGAGATCCATTACATTTGCTGGTAGGCACACCTGTTATTAGCCGCTCTTACTACTGTAAAATCTTAAGTGTGAAGCACCATAAAAAAAACAAGTTGAGGCATGCCCATTCACTTCTCCGGTGAACCGTAAGAGCAGCATATACTGAGAGAATGTTAGGAGTCTATTGTTGGGTTGGATTGACCTCAATTGCATAGTCCTATTTTGGGCAGGAGGGACGACGGGGATGAAGATAGAGACAGTCTCTTTAGCGCCTCTCTCATTTCTGCCAGGATATAACATCAATATGCGCGAACGCCGCCACTTTTGAGGCCATGGCCTACCTGGAACGCAAACGCACCTAGAGGCTCTAGCCACGTAGTTCGTTCTTGTTGGTTGCATACCTGTGCTACCTGCAACGCTGCCACATCACTGGAACAAGACTAAGTATTCATGTGCAGCGTCTCCCTGCCTCTGAGACATGTGTGAAGATCTAAACCACCCAACCTGGGCAATGGCTGCTCTGAAGACAACATCTCATGGACCTCCTATCCCTTCCCTGCGTGGCGTGGGCTCCAGTCAGTCGAATGTCACATCTTCAGTGCCACTCTTCCGAGACGGCCTCAGAACTCTTTAAGCCTCAAGGGAGAAGGCTCCTGGTCTAGCCACGAGTGCTCGCTGAGCTACCTCACACACACTCGATCACCCCGCAGGGCTTTAAGTGGGATGAAAAAACTGGGGGGGGGGGGGTCTCTCAAAGGGGTGTGGTCAATGTAATTAAGGGAGTGGCTTAAAAACACGGAAGCTAAAATCTGTGTTTAGCACAGTGTGCGCCCGACTTGTATTTTGTTGTTCCTATCATTGCATCCAGTCACATCATACCTACAAGTCAGGACTATTGGCTTTGTCAATGGTTGCTAGTTGCATAAGATAAATAAGCAGCAACTATGGCTTGTATATAATATTGAAAAAACTTCCACTTAAAGCCCTGGTGACACCACGACAATGTTGCTGCTCCTGAGTTTCAAAAAGAGAAGGGAAATCCAGAGAGAAAATGACTCTTTAAAGGATTTCCCTTCCTCTACAACGCTCACCCCGCGCACATGCCTGTTGTCACTGCAGTCCAGAAAAAAAACTAGACCGCCTGTGCCAGGACACAAAACCAAGCCCGATAGAGACCCGTTTCGAGGCCCCCTGAAAAAGACTGCCGGTGCTCAGACCCGGTCCACTTAAAACCCCGACCCCATGTTTATCTAGTACCAATCACACTGTTGCCCGTCAGCCGCATCCCATTCAAGCAGTGAGAGGCCTTCAGAGCCTGCGCTTCCGGAGACATTCGTGGTCTATTTCCTGCACGTGCTTCTTTAGTTCCTGGCATGCTCTTCGTGTTTTGTAAACGACATTGATATGTACTTTAACTTTTTTTTTTTTTAAAGCCTTGCGTAAGTGCAACATTTGTGCAGAACATTACAATGTGCATCTTTTGTAGCGGTCATGATTTAGTAGTGCACACGATCACGTCTCTTGCAGTCGACACTTTCTCATAAAACTTTTGAAAGACATGCTCAAGTGCACGTTTTTCAGAAGACCTGCTCAAGTGCTGTGCACCGTTTGTGCAGGGCTTGCTCAAGTGCATATTGTGCAGGCATTTTCACTTTCACCATTTGCAGGGATCGTGTGCATGCACATCCTGGAGAAGCTCACGTCCATCTTTTGTACAGGGCGTGCTCACTCGTTTCTTTTATAGAGGAAGTGCTAATCTGCATCTTTTGGAGGGGGGGGGGGGGGCATGCTCTGATGCATCTTTGAACAGGACCTTTGTGTTTTTCTGTGCATCTTTTAATTCAGATTCTGCTTATATGCGCCCTTGCATCATAACACATTTTTTTTAAATCACGCAAACTGGTTGCAATCATTGAATGCAGACTGCTGTCTTTTTAGGAATGTTGCTCAGTGTAATCATCATTGAGAGAAAACCCATATGTTTTAGCGAGGGCTGATTACGAGTAAAGCGAGGAGAAGGGGAACAGCATGGGGAGGGCGGGCACTCGTCCAACACCATGTGTGTTTTAGCTCTGATATCATCGACCCCCAGAAGGCCATTTTCTTAGAAAACTGTGGCTGAGGATATTGTCCACGAAATGTTACACATCAGGGAAAAGAATGAACGGACATATTCACAAAGGGCCTGGAGCAGCCCACCTTTTCTCAGAAGAATAATAACTAATGGGCCTATATTTTGTTACCACTATCACAATGCTTGTTAAGTGGATGAGCTGGGAGTTGAACTCTTATCCCTCCGTACTCTAAGCCGCCAGGTCACGCTCTTTTGTTAGACAACAATAAAGCCTCTACTTCGCCCTACAAGTGGGGGTGTTGTACCCCGAATCTTGGCCTGCTAGTAGTGTCTGCAAGAAGGCGAACTGGGGACCAAACGCAGCCCTGGCAAAAATGATAAAGCGGCCTCGTGTTTTTTCCCCCCTCTCTTTCTCGCCCTCTCTCCCTGGTGCCAGAGACAGTGACTGAGGGAGTGGCGTCCTTCAGACACAGGCCTCCAATAGCTGCTACCCCTGGGGAAATGCCCGATGGGATGAATGACCAGTCCGGCCCCCAGTGCCTTGAAAAGGCGTCACTGTGAGCACAGGGCACATCTTGGCCAGACGGAGGTCCCCTTCCAGGGAAAAGCCCATCCCAGCCCTTCTCCCGGCAGCTGAAAAGCATTAAGGCTGTGAGTGATTTGGTCTCCACCCCGTAGGCACAGCGAGGCTTACCTCATAGTTCAATTCTGTTCCCCAGCTCCTCCCCTCCCCCGGAGTTCAAGGGGACACGTTTTGGCAGTACTGCATGTGTTTTTTTTTTTAATTTCTTCTTTCAGGATTATAAGAAATGCATTGCTGGAAACGGATACAGGCCGTGACTCCGCGCTGATATTAAACATTTCTGCGGCACTAGAAAGCATGACGTGCTTTAGACTTGGCTCTACTCCCCACAGAGCATATGTATATTTTTTTATTTTGGGCCTCTTGAAGCAAAAGAAAGATTCACTGCTGGGGGCGGGGGTCTTTTAGTGAACTCGGTTTGTTTCACTGTGCTGTGCGCCATTATGCAATGGCAGCTGGTAACTTGTGGGAGTAGTGAGATGGGTACACACGTACAGTCACTTCCATGTGACGCATCCACAAATACACACACACACACATCAATTTACAAGCACACACTTGTGCACAAACTCACACCCATTTATTCCCAAGGAGACACAAACCCAGATATTTGCACCCATCCGTTCACAAGCATGCATGTCCACAGCCATCCATTCACAAGCACATACGTCCACATATTCACAAGCACATACATCCCACCCACTTACCCATCCATTCACAAGCACGTACATCCTCAATTCACAAGCACATATGCTCACTTACTTACACTCACCAATCACAGCAAAGGGGCATTAAATACAGATTCATTCATACATGCACACAAGCACCCAAGCATTTAATAAGGCACTTACCGAGCTGCAGCGTTGATGGCAGATCAAGGAGGTGGTGGGAAGGAGGGCAGTGGCACTCAAGAATTGCTAGAGGCTCCGGGAGGGCTGCTGGAAATGTAAGATCCCGCCACCTCCTGTCATTGGCTAACCTTTTCAAGGGTTACCCAATGAGAGGATGGCCTTCCGTAATTCGTCAAAGAGTGGTATGGGGTTAGTTAGACTTGTTGACCGCTCTGAGATGTCACTGATAAACTGTAAGCTCATGGCACTTCAAAGCTTAAACCTGAAGCATCCAGGGCTGACTCCATCAGTGACAAACTCCCTCATCATGGGGTGGAGGGGTCTTTGCATGGGTGTACCGGGCTGATGATGTCACTGCCATCAGTTCTGTGACATCTTCAGCCCAGCAAACCTTAGCTCAGGCAGCCAGGTGCCTGTGCATTAGCACATGTAAAGTGTCAGGTTGCCTGACCCTGACACGGTGAGATTTGACCAGTCTGACAGACACTCATCATCCTTTGGAAAGGGCAGGGGCAGAGCCCTTTCGCCCATAATGGTGACCTGCCACTGTTAATATGTATTCTTTCCAACATGGCTAACACAACTACTATGACTGCAAAAGCCCATCAAACCATAAGTGTTTGCTTACTTATCACCAGTAAAAGTTCAAATCTGTGGCGCACAATTTACCATGGAAAACTCAAAATGTCTTAGCCCTGCTGATTTCGAATATTTTGCAAATTTTCAACAAAGATCTCAAACTTTGGAAATGACCCTTATTTTCAATTGCTTTCTTAATATCGCTGTCAAGAGAAATGGCCTACAAACGCCACAAAGGAAGGAGAGATGACTGGGGCCAATGTGGGGGGTACAAGGAGGTCACTGACTGAGGTACTCATTGATTTTGAATGTGTGCAGGCAGTGATGAGCAGTGAGCATCTACAGTCTTTCAATGGACGCCACCCAGCCTTAGGCACTCAGTCATTCACTGACTATGTCCCCTAGAACCTAATGCATTAAGAACATGGTGGCTTCTCAGTGTACAGGCATGCTACGGAGGGCATCAGGAACTGAGTGTGAGGGTACGGATACCCTTGCCTTGGGACTTACAAGCGAGGCTGCTAAGATGTGTGCGGGAGAGACATGCAAGAGAGTTGTGGGTGGAGTAGCAGACCTGCCATCTTTTACAATAATGATACAGCATGATGTGATGCAGGGCCTTGAGGGGCGGGCCTTTTCAGCCCACGACCACCTAGCCTATCAACGAGGAGGACGGGTTTATAGCACAACCCAACCCGAGCTGACACCTCCATCCTTTTCCAAAAATGAATAACAAAAGCTTTTGAGGCTGTTGCTGACTTTCTCTGGGGGCATTGTGTGAGTTGCAAGATCTGGGACCGAAACTCGATATAATTTAGTTAGTTTAAAAAATATTAAAAAAAACTTAAGGAATAAAGAAAATAAATACAGTGTGTGCAATGTCATGTACTTGTCTAATTTTTCGTGCTGGTCTCCGGAAGTTTAGTGCAATTTCACTCTTTGTTTCTATAAAACTTACTTCCTTTTCCCAAAGCAATTTGAAACTTTTCCCACACGTTTTCATGATTTTCTGCTGATTTGGACAGCCGCTAAATATAATTCCCATGACCCGTCCGAGGCACCTGGACCACACATGTGTGCAAGCTGTGCCCCTGGTAACAGCACATCCCACTGGCATCTTAGCGGTCCTATCTTGATTACTGCTTAAGGACTGAATTACAGCCCTTTCCCTCTCACACAAACTTCACATTCTTGCACACACACACACACTAACCACCTCCTGAAGAGACTCCCATGCTGTACCACCTCCGGCTGCTATGTACCTCAGGGTCTGTCTTTGGGAATCTAGACGCTGCACTATCTCTGGTATAGCTTTGCTGCTTGAAGCGGCCCTACGGCACAGCTCTTCGCTAGAAGATTCTGTGTAGCTCCGCCTACTCTGTCACAACCAACTGCAAGCGAATTAGGTGGTATCTGAATCTAAAAATTAGCACAACAACTCATCATACAAAATATATGTTAATAATCTTGTACCCGCTGGTTGCCGCCAGGGCTGTGGAAGATTCCCCAGTCAGCCTTTGATGGTTAAGCCCTGTAGCCTTTAGGCTTAGCCTCCTTCCAATGAGTTCCTGGGTCTCGGCTCGTATAGGTCGAAGGTCACTGCAAATGGGGAAATAATCAGTTTAAATTAAAAGCAAACAGGGCATGTGAAGTGAAATTTGTAAACCTGGCGTCAAAATCTAAGCTTTATTCTTAGGACAAATTGTTATCTTGGGCAAATCGCTTTCCTCCGATGCTCAAGAGCTCTATAATCACGAATTTTCTTTTAGCATAGTTAACAGAGATTTTCTGTTTGCATTTTTAAATTCATTTGGGTCACTTGGCAGGCATTTTAAGTATATGAAATGACAGTTGGTGTAGTCGCACAGAATTACGGACTATACCGCGATTTGCCACGGAATTTATAGGGTTGCATACCTTTTTACTGGTTGAAAATGCCAAATCTATAAATGTATGATAGTCACATTCAGTATAGGATGATACGTGAATATCCTTAAAGGATTAGGACTAATGAAAAAAGTATAAAAGAGAAACAGCTGTGATATGGATTGATTACAGCCAATGAAGCACATTGCTAGCAGGAGGTAGTGAATGATAGTGTCGCCACAAACCTACCTCCTTTGTGTCCTAGTGGGGCCAACTCAGCCTATTACGCTTCTGCAGCCGACGCAACGGCTGCATGTCAGAATACCGAAGTTAAAAATACTGACCTGCAAAAATACAGACTGCATTATTGTCAAGGTATGTATATGGGATTCTATAGCGCAAACCTAGCCACAAAACAGCTGAGTGCTGTGAAGGTAAGTATGTATGAATAAGTTTAAAGAAAATGTTAACTCTGCGTCCTCTTGCCTTGATGAGGTATGTTTTGTAGATCTGGAGTTAAGATTACTAGGTTTTCTCTTAACAATGTATATATACCTCTACAATAAAGCGGTGGTTGATATTATGTTGTCAGTATTGTTACTGCTCGAGATTAAAATCCCAGTGTTGCGATAACCTACAAATCGAGTAGGGTAATATGCACACCTGTTAACCAGTCACCTACAAGGTGACAAGACTGCGGCGCAGCAGGAAGCACTACATAGAAAAATAATTATATGCATATTTTTAAAAAAATTACACTGTATACATCATGGCAGACTCTTGTTAAACAAAGAACAGTCTGTGCGCGTTTGGGCTCAGCCCGTCACCTCCAGTGTGTGGCCTTTGTTGGCAGTAGTGAGTGGATGCAGGAAGAGGCTGCCCCAGGCTCAAGGGCTTGAGTGCTAGACATGTAGAGAGCAGCCACGGGCCCTCTTTCTGGACATGGCTGCAACATCTGACATCTACATCTCTTGAGAGTCCTTGGCCAGTGTGGGTGGAGGATGGGCCAGCGGGGTTCATGTCCTGTATGGTACTGTATGATAATGTAATCATCTTAAGTGATGAAATGTGTAGATAAGTGGCAGGGAGGACGTCGAGGGCCGGGGTGCATTAGTGCATTATTGGGAAATAACTCAAGGCGTCCTTGGGGAAGAAAGCAGATGTCTGCTCGGCTGTTAAGAGCAGCATAATAACTAGATTGACCCAACTCGGGTTGAGTTGGTTTGGTGGAGTCTGACCTCGCCTTGTATTTATTCTTTGTAAATCTTTCATGACGTGATCCTATTTTTGGCTTAACACTGTTTTTAACGCTGATGCATTCGGAAGAAACAGAAGGGAGGAAAGAACCTTAAAATACTGAGCCTAGTGGAAAGTGAAACCGAAGCTTCGGTGTTTTCACTCATTGCATGTTAATGTGCTCGTTCGCCGCTCCTGCCAGGGTGCAGCTGAGCTGCAGGCACCTTGTTTTCTCAGACGAGGAATTCTGGTTTTAAAATACTCCAAGGCATGCTGGAAGTACTAGAAGAAGGCAAAAAAAGAATTCTAATCAATGCTAAAATAACAAATCCATTGCCAGCCATGATAACATGACACATTGCGGGAATGTAACTCGACATATAGACCAATGTTCAGTCGATGATTGGTTTATAGCCTTATGTCCTAACAGAGGATTCATTCCAACACTGAAGTGGTAGGAGGCACAGCATTTAATGTCTTGGGTATCTCAGTGGGTTGAGAAACTCCCCACAAATCAGCTTCGATGCTTTGGCGAAAAAAAATATATTGTTTGACAATAGTAACCGTGTATGCGAATATTCATGCATAAGACGTCAGTTGTGTCATTTCAAAATAGTTTTTACCTGGTAACATGATTGGGTGCAGCCTCAGGTGTGCAAGAGCAGGCGTGGAGATCAAAATCATGAAAAGTTGCTGTGATTAGAAACATTTAGAACACTTTTATGTTGCTTTTATATATAATATGAGTAATCCATAGGTAGTAGATAGCAAGCAACTTGTTCTTAGTTTAATTGTAGTTTTGAAGACTACAGTTCACTTGCAATTCACTGTGGATAAGGCACCAAGGACTTTTCAAGAAAAGCTTTGCTTGCATATTCCACAACGGACGGATCTATCTATCTATCTATCTATCTATCTATCTATCTATCTATCTATCTATCTATCTATCTATCTATCTATCTATCTATCTATCTATCTATCTATCTATCTATCTATCTATCTATCTATCTATCTATCTATCTCTCTATCTCTCTATCTCTCTATCTCTCTATCTATCTCTCTATCTCTCTATCTCTCTATCTCTCTATCTCTCTATCTCTCTATCTCTCTCTCTCTATCTCTCTATCTCTCTATCTCTCTATCTCTCTATCTCTCTATCTCTCTATCTCTCTATCTCTCTATCTCTCTATCTCTCTATCTCTCTATCTATCTATCCTACCTGCCGGTGGTTGCCAGTAAGTAGTTATAGTTCAGACCATGTTTCCATAGAAAAAGCGTTTTTGACTTGCCTATATCTTTGGCGCCCTTTGACAAATATTCTCTAACTTTCCCCCAAAAAAGTATGGCCATGATTCTTGTTGCCATGGAAAGTTTCTGGGTGTTCTGCGAAGAGGAGGCTGAGAAAAAGTGAGGGGTAAAAAAGAATGTTTCCCATGTCAATTCCCATAGGAGCTTTCAACACGACTACAGCCCAAATTGCTGGACGCAATTACACCAAATTTGTCAGAAAGCTAGCTTTTGGTTCACTTATTGTGCCTTTTGTTATTTGGTGTAAATCAGTACAGTTGTTGAGGAATTTAAGGAAATCCAATTTGTTTATTCGCACTCTCTGCCAATTCACGAATAATAACGAGCTTGTGCAGGGAAATGTAGAGCTCTGATTGGTGAAGTGTTGGCAGCCATCTTGGGACTCGGCTTCAGGTGAGTCCCACAAAAAAGCATGAAAAAAATAAGGGGTCAGGTTAGGAATACCCTGACTCCCAAGCCTTGGCAGGCAGGGCAAAAAAGCATTTTTTCCAAATTTGTGCCCCAAATTCACGGAAATTTTTTTTGGGCTCCCACACTTGTTTTTTAAAGGGCCCCTGGGGGTCCCAGGTCCCGGTGGCATTGTTTAAAAGGAGGAGGCACACAGGCCCCCTTCCTGAGGCATATATATATATATATATATATATATATATATATATATCAACGCTTGTTCCCCATGAACAACAAGCACGGCACACTCCGGAATCTTGCGAGGGCTTTTAATAAGATCAACAAATCACATTGCTGGTAGTCCATGAGAAACAGGCATATTGACATGCTGGCAGTTCGTGAAGCCATGGCATACGCGTTTCGGCGATGGGGCCCACCTACATGTAAGTCCCGGGAACCACTACCCCCCTGGGGCTATGGAAACATTGATTAGGGGGTGGGTGCGTGGATCTCACTGAGCCTGGGGGTTCACCACCCCCCCAGAGCTAAAAAAAAAATGCCTTATTGGGGGGTGGGGGGGGATGGGCATGGATACACCTGGACCCCGGGGACCACTACCTCCGTGGGGCTAAATACTCTAAAAACAATGGGAGAGGGGCTGCGCAGCCCCCCTCCAGGGCAGTTCTCGGCCCTGGGGCAGGCCCTTGAAAAAAAAATGAGTGGGGGCTGAATGGCCCTCCTCCTGGAGCCATTAATGGCCCTGGAGACCTCCACCTCCCCAGGCCGACTCCTGCTATGTCCCAGGGTGCCCACAAATTGAACACACATATACAAAGCCTTTCGGCACAGCCAATATTAAAACTGGTAAAGCAAAGCTGATTCCAACTATTTCCTCTGGCTATCTTGTTTCCCTTCTAAATTTGCACAAGAGCTAGACAATCCACAATGCATCATATACAGAAAAATATTTTAAATTTTACCTGACAAGCTCAAACTCACTTTGAGTTTGCTCTTCACAAGCAGGACCTGGAATTGAAATCAATGGCCATTAAATACTATTATATGGTTACAAAGGCAAAGCCAACTACACTAAAAATGGTGCACCGCAATATATACAAACTAGAAATGAACCCCTTTTCGACATATTTAGAGGTAGCCATTAAAGATCTAATCCTCATAAAAGATGGCCTACTAGGAAATCCGACTTACTCAGACTTAAAAGTAGGCCTGGGCGAAGCACTACGCTACGCTCGCGTAGTTTGCGAAGTTCGCGCTACTTCGCGCTACGCGAACTGCACGTAGCACAGTGCGAACACGCGTAGCGTAGTGTTGCGTAGTGCTGCGGTCATTTTTTGCTTGCTCGCGGTCCTCAACGTCAAGTTGGCGACCGCGAGCAAGCAAAATGACATCCTGGCGAGACTTTTTCCTTGTTCGCGATCGCGAGCATGGAAAATAAACCTCCCGGCGAGATTCCCAACGCGAGAAGGTCAGGTTTCTCATTGCGAGGGGTCGCGTATGCTCGCGACCGCTCGCGATGAGAAACTACCAGTTCGCGTTGAGAAAGCTGCAGCTCGAGGAAAAATCTACTCGAGCAGCAGAAAACTACAGCTCGCACTGTGCAAGATGCCATTTTCAATGATTGCACAGTGCCGGTTGCTTGTCCGCACTGTGCAATCATTGAAAACAACATCTTGCACAGTGCGAACATGTTACTTCGCAGTTCGCGAAGTGCTACGCGTAGCTCGCGTAGTGCGAACTTCACTTTGCGTAGCTTCGCGAAGTGCTACTTCGCGAACTACGCCCACCCTTACTTAAAAGCCATATTGACAAGCATTGGAAAGGCAATAGGTCTCGCATTTGCTTATGTTAAGGCTATTGGCGTTGTAAATGGCGTTGTAAATGGCTTACCTGGTTGGTGCAGTGACACACACTGCCACCGTGCTGAGCTCCTCTCTCTTGTTTGACACTTTGATGGCCTTGGTCCGGTCTGCTATGTTATCATTTGGGGGCTATGATGTACTGATGTGGGCAGTCGGCGGGAGCTTTTGTGTGTGCACGTGCCGATCTCTTGGGGCTGCACTGGTAGAGATCCGCTTTCACTGACGGGGCATAGCTCAGCTGGACTGGGGGTCCTGGGCTGTGTTTACCGATCCAGTGCCATCAACACCAGAATAATTTGAGAGTCCTCTCACTGCAAACTGACTGCAACACTCCTGTGTTCTGAGCATTGCAGAAACGTATTGCCACGTACACTGCATCTCCAGTATGTCTACTGTCCCGACATAGAAAATACCTGGTGCATCTACACTGCCTACAGTAAGGTGGAGCAGTGGGAGGGGGGGGGGGGGGCAGTAGGCGGAGCTTTTTAAGGTTTCTTGGATTCAACATCCACTGTTTAACACATTTAGGAGATAGAAAGAAACTGAAGAAGGCCCAAAAGGCACACTGAACACGCGACACCAGTCACCACGCTGCTTTATTGTTGGGGAAGTGTTTGGCATCAGTTTCAGTCACTGCATGGTTCCAGTAGCGGGTGTATAAACATATTAAAGTATAATTAACTTGTTATTACTGAAGTGGTTATAGGTGAAAATGTAAGAAGTCCAAATAAAATATACATGCAATTGTTTTACCCAAAAGAGAACCTATACAAACTTTCGAAAATGGTTCAGCTATTATATAAAATAAAAACTGTTGAAATGGGGGCGGAGGGAGGGATAGATTATCTTCTCTCTTATCACAATAAGAGCCTGTAAAACATCTAGCTGCTCAGCAGAGGACAGGCCGGAGGGGCTGGATGAAAGTCAACCAGCAGTGCTCTGGACAGCTAAGGTTACAGGATTAGTAGGCACTTCCTCCTCTGTGTATTGCAGACATAAAAACACACAGATGCACTTTGTTTTTTCTATCGTGAATAAAGCCATTGTTCTTCGCTTCATCCGTTTGGGTCACTTGCAAATGAATTTGCCTTATTTAGGGCAGAATTTCCCTAGGGGTTTATGTTTTGCTTTAAACTAAGATTTTCTCACACTAGATGCAAAAACAAACTTGTTGCTGTCGCTGCTTAAAAGGAGCATTTCGGAGCTTATTTCAACAGTTGTAATAAACCTGTGTGGGTTTCACACCTGCTGAAAAAGCAGGAATCCTTTCAAAGTTGCCACTCTCGAGATAAAGAAAGTGAGTGTGAAATGATTTAGGGGGCGTGGTTTCAGCTCGAGATAAAAGAAAGTGAGTGTGAAATGATTTAGGGGGCGCTGTTTCAGCATGGCTGCCACCCCCACACCGCTCTCCACAATGCGTATGTGGGTGAGTTTTAAAAATAGTAACTCATAGCAACAATTAAATGAAAGTTCCATGTACAGCCCGGGTGGGCCTCGCTGATTAGCAGAGTGGAGGCACTTCACTGAAAGTCACCTCAAGGGGTGTAGCTACCAGTAGTGCAGCAGGTGCAATTACACCGGGACCCATTGGCCACTGAATATGTTGTATTTTACTACCTAATCAACAGTTATGACAGATAAGCAGGCTCTTGGGATATATCATATTAGTCTATCGAATAAATACAATGCTTTTCTGCTGTCTGCACGTGCAAATGTTACGTAGTCATGGAGCTCCCTTTCCTTCTCTTTCATGAGCCAGTTGGCGCTTTCTGATTTCAATGCGCAATTAAAAAGTTCGCCTGGAGGATGTTTTATCTGCCTTCTCGCAGGCTTTCCATGTTACGCGAGACCCAGCGCTGCTCCAGATGTACACCTTGGTGTACGTTTTTTTTTTACAACACGTGAAATAAAGGCCCGATTGTGCGGAATTTGCTCTGTCACTCAGCTGAGATAAACATTGACTGTGGCTGAATTTATGTCTCTTGAAGGGAGAGCGGGCTATCTGCTGAGGGAGGAAGCCGTGAATGAGGTAAAAATAGACGGGCTGCAGGGATAATCGAGGCTGGCCTTCAGATAAAGCACCGGGAATCCGGAAGCCCTTTCACTCACATCTGTGAAGAAAAAACCCACAATGGATTAAAAACATGGAGTAACGCTTTCCTTTCGCATGCAGTGGGGAAGGGGGTGGGAAGGCTGACATGACAGAATATGGAATGTCGGCCTTAATTCAAAGTACGCTGCTGAGTCAGCGATATTCCACCATCTCACACAAACTGTGCTGTTTTCACACTAGTCTCGCCAGCAGCAGACCAGTGAGCCCAGTGAAGGCACGGCAACCAAGTGACAAAGTCACAGCCATGCTCCCAGCGGTTTCTATGGAGGAAATTAAAGTGTTAACATGTTGTTTCATCCTCACTTGAACTGTGGTTGCTATGCAACCGGGGCTGATCAATGGGATTTCAACTGCATTCAGCTTCCCGAGATGGCCTCAGAAGCTCAAACTGCTTTGAAGAAAAAACTGCTTATGGGGTAGGGAGTGATCCGCTTGAGAGTTCGATGCTCGCAGAGCGTAGCTGCAAGTGAAGCGGGTGACATGTTAGCAAAAAATAAAAAATTACCGCCCTTCGGAAACATGACCCGTGATTACAGGCCTCCAAAGATAAGAAAGATCGCCACAACAGCCGTAAACCAAGCCATCCAGTCCGGAGGGGCCATCCCAAAAGGCGAAAGGGTGGCAACCCAAAAAGCTAATTTCCAATGGCAGGCCACCGTTTAGCATAAACATTGATGCCAGGCAATGGAAATGAGGGGCGGGGCTTCACGCCCCCTTCTGAAAGTCCTCATCCACAATATATCTCGCCGAGCAAGCAGCGCATGCGTGCTGCAACGCTAGGCGAGAACTACAAAGCAAGTAACTGCATTGTCACAGGAAGCTGATTCAAGTAAGCTGAAATCGGCCCGACCTTTTAATTCAACATGCAGCTGTTATTAATAAAATAGGATGCAGCCATATCTGAGGGCTGCACTAAGTAAGCAAGGCAGAACCCACATCTTACCTGCGGGATCCATGACACTGCCTATGGAAGAGTACAGAGCATCATGGAAAAACAAGCTAGTACTCACCATGTCCTGCACGTTTTGTACCTACAGATGGGAGTCAGTTGTACATTTACTTTGTTGTTGCCCTGAAATTTTAATCCCACATTTACTGAGAACTCTTTAAAAAAAAAAAAAAAACATTTTTAAACAGTTTGTATCACATGCGAGGAAGCAACTGTATGCTGGTGCTTCAACGCAAGAGATATTACAGAACTAGCAGGGTTCGATATATATATATGTACACTATTGTTAGCAAAATAAAACCGCATTTATGAGCTGATGTCAGACCTAATGCAGAATTCCCGTTTTGCTGACCACGCAGTGTAAAGTCTGTTGTCTGTGCAACCCGAACTTTTAGCAGTTACCCAGTATTTTGACGTTCTATAAATTGTATTATGTAATTTATCTTATTGCTGTTGTATTTGTTTTAACAATTTTATAAATTGAATCAATAAAGTCATACACACATACTGGAGTAATGCAGTCTGTGTGTAATTCAAGCGTCTCCTGCTCCATGAGACATACTTCAGTATGTTTCTCATTCTCCTGCTATGAAGTGAGTAATTCAGCTTCTCCTTTGTGACAGTAAAAAACACAGGGAGGGTTCTGGGCCACTTTAAGGTGCTCTCCAGTAGCAGACGTGTTGCAACGGTAGTGCAAAGTCTGTTCACTGTGTCATCAATTTATTTTAATTTACTTAAACCCAACATACAGTCTTCCGTTAGATTAGTGAGAGACATTAACCCAAATAAATGTCTCGTACTTATCTTTGTATTGATCAGAACACATTTTATATTCAGAGATTTCAGCATCATATATTCACAGAAGTTAGCTACTGTTAGAGCCAGCATTCGCTGTAAACTAATTTCCTGTGAAATGGCCAGACTTAAATATGGTTTCAAGTTTAGCAACCTATTAGAGCCAAAAAAGTAAATAATAAAAAAAAAAAATTGCTGGACATTCAAAAAAAAAATGCTGATAAATCCTTTTTCCCTTACCCTTCCCATCACAGGGCATTTGATTAGGAAACTCGATTACTCACTGCTATTCACCATTCTGTACACTGACGAAAAAAGTGCATTATGTTGTTGCACATGGAGAAAAGATAGAGGGAACATTGTAACCTCAACCATGAAGCAAATTATTGAAAATGACCAGCTCGAAAGTTGGGATGGTAACTAAATTGCAAAGGGGAAGTTGTTACTGGGGGGCAGATTTCCATTTGGGAATCATAATTGACGGGCTCGAGTGGGAGCAGGCAGTGTCCAGCAGTGTCTATCCCCCCCCCCCCTCTTATTTTTGCACTTCTTTGTCTTCACAATTGGTGGAACTGTTTTGTCATGGGTGTCTCCAAAACTGTAGCAATGAGATGCCATGTGTGGCTCTATTGCCTATCAATTTTGGGGTATCAGTCAGGCCTCCTGTAAATCAATGTTTCTGTAGGGCCATTTGGAGTACCTTTCAGATATTTATTCAGGTGTTGCATTGGGTACATCAAACTGAAGGGGCATGTATATCCATCAAATATAGTAATTCACCCAGTGCTCTGTGTCAGATTAACATATCTTAACAAAGTATATATTTAGCCACATGAGCATCACACTCTTAAAATACTCAAGCTATATGCTACATGCTAAGAAGACATTGGGAAGAGGGCCTATGTCTTTGTCTTAACCAGTGCACATCCAAAACTCCAACCATGGCCTCCTTTGCACCTGGAAAGCCAGGGCACAAGCCGTAAAAAAAGAAGGGGGGGGGGTGGCTAACCTAATTAATCAATTAATCAGTATGCAAGTGGCATCACAGCGTGTGACATCACAGGAAGTGGCATCACAAGAAGTGACATCTGATCTTAAGCCCTCACATATATGTTTAGCAGGTCTATCATGAGTACATTTGATCACATTTCGAGTATACTTGCAAACCCTCCTGAATTAGGCAGTAGATTCACACTTTTGCAAGCTTCACATAAACCAATGTTGCCTTTTGTCAGCGTAAAGCTTCCTCCACCCATAGTGCTTTAAAAGAAAAAATAGTGATATTTAAATTATTACAACGCCTCCACAGGGGTAGTAAGTGCTACGTTGTTGCTTGACCGAATGCAGATAACAACGTGAAGGCGCTGCTGAAAGTGTCCCGGAGTTTGGAAATTACACCAGGATGAATTGAGCATCTTTCCAGTGGGACCCAACTTCTTGGCAGGGTGGACGGCGTCCACCCTGTGAAAGTGGGTTGACTCCGTCCACCCGCGTGTACCCCCGACTTGTGCCCTGAGGGAAGCATTTTCTTTCAATGAGAGAAGGTGACTTTTCAGGTTTTTGTTTCTTACGTGTATTTCATCAGCATGTGTTGCAAGTGAATGGACCATCTGGTACACTCCCATCAATAGGTTTCATTAATCATATCTCTGGGTCTACTTGTTGAATTTTTGTAATTTTGGTCTTGTTTTAGTCATAAGATTCTGAATATTTTCTAAAGTGTGTGTGTGTGTGTGTGTGTGTGTGTGTGTGTGTGTGTGTGTGTGTGTGTGTGTGTGTGTTGTGTTTGTGTGTTTGTGTGTTTGTTTGTTTGCCAACTAGAGACCCATTTTCTAACAAGAACATTTAGAGCAAACAGTTGAACGTTATTATGTGAACCTCGCCTATTTGTAATAAATTTATCAATCGCACTACTCCCCCCAAAAGGAGTGGTCCATGTACACTTAAAGCCATTATTATTTCGGAAAAGCTGGTGCCCTCTGTATTGCCCATCACTGCAATATCCTCGGACCCAGAAGGAGCTTGAATCTCACTGAGATATGGCGTCCAAACACAAGATACCAACAAAATTCCTTTAAGCCGGCCTGCTGTTCCTCTTCAGAGCTTCCGGCTTGGTGTTCTTTGAGATAATCTGGTTTTAAGAACCAGAGACATTTTACTGTGGCTTGCGCCCAGGGGGCATACGCAGGTTGCAGAGCTGTTCCTTCAGAAAATATGAAAAACTAATATGCAAGTGAACAAAAACGTGTAAAAACTGAACACGTTTCAAGCGATTAGATGGAAAATGATGGTGGCGCCTGCTAAGACAGCGGGCGGACGTCGCTGGAGGGTCAGTTTTACTGATTACATACGCCCGTCTTTCTAGGAGTGGAATACTCAGTTAATAACAAGGCTAATATGAAACGTCTTCTGCGAAAAATGCGAACAGGAAAAAAAGCTCAAAAAGTGAAACCAGATGTTGAGATGTGTTTCTTAAAAAATAAAATGGTGCCTCTATTGTATCTTTCCAGGAAAAGGACTGTTGTAAACACCCGTGGTGCGGTCTCCTGTCGGGAGAGGGGAGGCTCCCGTCAGGAGTCCATGTTCCACATGCTTTTCACTGATTGCTACTTACTCTTTTGCTGCACAACAATGTTGTAGCTGGTACTGGTTAAAAAGGGTTAGGAAATGGAATGAGTGACTAAATAAATGAGAGCTGCCCCGTGCTCTTACAATTGGTTACATGGTAAATCGGTTAGGCGTTAAGCGGGTTTCCAATGGACACCTAACACTCGCGGTGGTTGCTGGGTGAGAATGAATAGGTTGTGCTTCCAGTGAAGTTAGAAGTAAGTTTATCCTTTGGTTACTACACACTTACTTTTCTATGTATAGTTAGCTCACACCTCATGCCAATCAACCCCAGAACTCAAAACGAGAAACAATGTAGCCGAAGCAGTGAACACAAAAACTGTCAAAAGTAGAAATTTCATACAAAATATTTATTAAAAATTCTTTATGCACATGTATAACAACGATTCATAAAAACACTTACAAATATTTCATTCGTGCAAGAATAACTGTTACCACAATGGATGAATAATAAAAAAAAACAAAAGGCAAAATACATACACAGTAAATGTTCAAATTATCCACTCGTATTCATTGGGTAAAAGAAATACCTCATACATCAACATTAGTAAACCTAATCTTTCGAGAGAAAAAAACAGACAGTATACTTTGTCATCAAATTAGACACATTCGTGAGAAAAGAGGGTACATTGACAAGAACCTGATACGTTCAATTAACTCGGTATCTGTGGTTCCAGCCAAATAGAGGAATTGTGTAAAGCAAGGGCGTCTGAGTGAATCCAGAAAAAATTAAAATGGACGAGCACTCATTTTAGTTGGACCATGCCAAATGGTGGCATGGAGTAAATATGGATGCACCAAAGTAGTGCTGGCTGTCCCTTCTGTGTTGCAAAGAAATTCTATCGCCCAACGCAGCTGTGCTCATTATATTGATATCGGAAGAAGCTGAGCCACCCTGCCTACTACCTAATCTGGGCCTGCAGGTTGCACACAATTCTCTACAGTAGGGGTTTCATGCTAGCAACACTACGATGCTTTAAAGGGCTTGTGATTGTTACTGCATCAGGTAGAAGGCATTTGCATTTAAATATAGTGAAGGAAAGAATAGTCTCTGGTACACTTGATGTGATATCATAAACCCAGTGACAGGGGACAAGTCTGGAATTCATCAGGGCTCCCACTACACCCACACTAGCCTCAACTGGCACAATCAAAAGGAAAAATGCTCTAAAGTAACATGGTATTAAATACTTTTATTTAATACTGTTCTCCACCACCTGACATTGTAATAGAACATAGTCAGTTCAAGGCCTTTTTGTCATCGACCCAATGCTAGAGTTTCACTTACTCCACTGCTTTTATAGCGTCAACAGCTTTCCTTTCTGTGCAATTTATCATTGTTCTTCGCAGAAAGCGGGTGCTAGCAACCATGTGAGCGTACCTGACTTGCAAAGTTAGTGTGGTGGAAAGAAAAAGTGCTGGGTTATTTACATCACCACTCATCCAATGGCCACAATCCACGCTTTTGGAACCCATGCCAGTGCTGGTCCAAAGAAGAAACATCATATCCTGTCCCCCTGTAAAATGTCAGCCATTTTAGGTCCGCTGTACAGATTTGCTGCTACTTACGCCCTAGCAACAAAGATGACAGATCCCGACAGTGCTTCAGGAGTATGCCAGGTGGAAGCTGTTCTGGAAAATAGTAGGTGTCAGCACAGCATCCTTCAGCTAAAGAGCAAGTTTAGTAGGGAGAGACGCAGAGAAGGGACCCAGGCTGTAGTTTAGGGTTCAAAAAAGTATGGCACCTGAAACACCCCTATTTTAGACTCCAACATGCAATGCCTCCTATGGTTATTCACAGTTTTACTTTAATTTGCTATAGATCATTCAACTTGTTTTGTCCTTCGTCTTACAACAGAAGTGTATTTGTACACAATAATAATTAATTCATTAATTGAACTGAGTCCGATTGGCTAGCCTATGTTTTGAGGAAGTAAGGCCTAATTGAGAGCACCTCAGAATCTCTGATAGTTTACAGCTCCTTTCATCTGAATCAGGTATTCTATGTTTTAGACCAGAGTGTACATCGTATGCAGCACTGGCCATTCCCAGGGGCCTTAATCCTGATGTCAAAAGATTACCGGCCATGTTGCAATATAGAACTATACTATTTTTTTGTTACAGGAAGCAAAGTTTTACTTCTTGAAGCATTTTATGAATATTTACATAGCATTAATAGACTTCTGTTTAGTTGTATTAGATTGATATATTTGAAGTCACCTACGCAATGTTTCATGCACACACCATGATGGCACGTTTGATCTGCTCACTCATAAAAAGAGGGAATTCCCCATAACAAAAGGTATTTATATATATTATACAGTGGTACTCGACACTGTGCAGTTATATGGGATTCTGAGTTACCATGGGCAAACCGTTTTTTTGTTTTACTAATAACTTTGGCGCTGTTTGATGAATCCTCACACAGCTTTCAAAAACGTTCATCCACATCAGCTCCTTCCTGGAAAGTTTTGGGGTGGTGTGTGTCAAGCGAGGGGCCACATATAATGGGGGGCCCCAGAATACTTCCCCCCCCATGCATTTTCCATAGAAAACACTGGACAAGCATATCAAGGAAACTGCCAAACAGATTGACCCTGCTGCCACTGTGGCCAGCTTGCTTCCCCTGACTCCTCGACCCCCCCCCCACCCCCTTGCTGTTTTCCGTGTTTGTGACCCTGCCCCATCGCTTCTGTCCTCCGCAGTCCATTGTGCTGCCACTGTCAGTGCAACCAGCTTGTCCTCATTTTCGTTTTGTAAAGCAATAATCATAATTTCTATGACAAAAAGGAGCCTCCTCGTGTTGATGTGTTACAGCTTTGATTCCATCAGATGGCTTCAGGCATGCTACAGTTCCGTCAAGACACAGAATGTTAGCGCTCTACTTGTTCATTAGAACAGTGTAGGGGCTGTAGTAGAACACTTGGGAATTGGCTGTCAGATGTTGCTGCAGTTGGAAGTACATGTTTTACTCAGATTGTCTGACTTTGTTCTTGAATAACTAAGAAAGATGTTGTGAATTTATAGAAAATGTGCTTTCATTTTAGCTTTGTGAGCTCCTTCCATAACCTCTATGAAAAACATCATGAGCAAAAAATGTTTTCTCTCAAACATGCTTCATCAAGTCCGAGTAGTAGATCCGCATTTTTCGCTGGGTAAAGTCCCCTTGGAAGATACTACAATTCCTGAAGTTGGTATGGTGCCACATACAGATGATTTATAATGTGACTAAAATCTGATCTGATCCTTTGTATGTGCTCCTTTTGGTGACCCTCAAAACCTTCCCTTCACTACAATGCATTTTAGTGGTAATCATGACCCTAAGTCAAGATGGCTGCCACAACATTTTGTGGCTAGCCAATCAAAGAGACTCCCCACTCATCCTTCCCCCTTATTATTTGTTAATTCATATTCAGGATGCAGTGGCAACGTATTGTTCATGTTGTGGCCAGCCAATCAGGAATGCTTTCTGCCCTATACAACGGTAAATGAGAGCATCATGCAAAAGCAACAGTCCTGATCTACAAAACGTCCCAGGAAGAAGCTGAAGTTGATGAACTTTTGTTGGAAAGTTTTGTGAAGAATTATTAAACAGCCCAGAGCTATTAGCAGGAATAAAAATGCTCTTCCTATGAAAACTGTGATTAATATATAATTATACAGTGGCGCCAGGCACATAATAGTGATTCTTACATTTTAAAATACAATCTTGCGCACAGACCCCACAGCCTTCTACCATGGGCAACATGACATTAGTCACCAACTCATAGCCGCAAGGTTTGGTGCTATAGTGCAAATGTGGCACCTCTTGCTGGAGGTTTCTTAGGCAGTGTACACTCCCAAGAACCTACAGTAGGTATGTGCCGAGAGAGGCTTTCACATTCGCTCAACACTTTTTGTTAGCGAAGGTTTGAACTAGAGACAGCTGTAGATGTCTTGCCAGGCTCATGTTTTCAAACATTCATAATACAAATATATACATTTATAGGCCTAAAGGGGGCTACTAGTCCCGACTCTTCATCAAGCGCCATACACCTTTTTGCTTCCACCTAGTACAGCATAGAGCATTGGGCAATGGATCCGCCCATTTCACCCATTGGCTGTCTTGCACTGCGAGTGACAGCATTTGTCCTGATGAAATGTACTCGGCGTCCTAGAAAGGAGTGCACCTCAGAAGCGCTTGTTAGTTCATGCTTAGTGACTCTTTAATAACATGCGGAGCAAACAATGACCCACATAGCTCAAGAGTAGGGCCTGGGGCACAAGTGGATTACAATTAAGGGGCCGTGATGCAGTGGTAGCTCCTCCACTAAGGCGGAGGAGCTTTGCCCCACTTCTCAACCGGAAAAATAAAATGATAATAAAGTATCGTTATTAGCATTTTTTTTTCTGTTGCAGTCAGGGGTGGGGCTAGCCAGAACAGGAGGAGGGGTGGTGTGCACTCCCTAAGTGTGCTTGAACTGTTTGGCCAGCCCTCTAGGGCCGACCAAACCGTTCATGCGCACTTTGCATGTTCCCCACCAGGCTGCATTACACAGCCTGGTGAGGAACATGCACAGGCTCCCTGTTGCCGTCTGAGCACCGATCCACGGTGCTCAGACCAACCACAATGCTGCATTGTAGCGTTATGATTGGCTCAGGGGAGCCTGTGTGCCCGGGTGCTTTGTGCTGCCGGCCTGGACATGAAGATGAGGATGGAGGACAGGCGGCGGCCGGCTGTTTCAGGTCAGGAAGTCTTTTTTTCTTGTTATTGAATTCCTCTTCTACATCCCCTGCTGCACCACCCCTGTCCGGTAGCAGCCACTAATGATGTGAAGTGATTTCTTTTACACCTCTTCTCCTGTCCCTAAAGAAACGTAGACTAACACCACTCCAAGACGTCAGTGTCCAGTGAATAAACGATGCATTAAGTGGACATTCATGGAATCTGTCAGTAGTATACAAAATATACATAACTGAAACAGTCAATATTGTGCTAAGTGTGAGTAATGGAAATGAGCAGTGATGTGTTAAGCGGGCCTGCTAGAAACTGTCAATGGTGGTCTTTATTGGGCATAGTAGAAAGTTGCCATGAAGTTTTATCTGTGCCATTGATATCCCATCACATACAAATACTGTACACTATGCAAAAGCGATGGGCTTTGTCAGTGCTTTTTATGTGTGTTTCTATTATTGGCTGCATGGTTTTGCTTACCATGTTGATCACAGTGGCTTTTATATCCATTTTTTAAAAATAGAAGGCCTATTAGTCTGGTTAATGCTTACTCGTGTTTAGTCTCTTTGGCTGACGAAGAGTTGATTTTTCGTACAAGTACATTTTTGAGAATTGCTACCAGAGCGCGCAAGATAATGTCCGACCCCTGAGATTTTATTATGACTATCTTTGTACAACTGTAGGATGACATAATGTTTTTATGTAATAGTTATTTATTTATTTATTACCAATGAAGTTCTTTTTAAGTTGTAATCTAATTCATCAAAATGTTATGGTTATATCATTGTAAATTTTCCCATTGTCATGTATTTCTAACTCTCCGCTTGTTATTTAATTTTTTATGATGCTGTGCTTTTATGGGTACTAAGCTACCCGAATAAAGTTTATGAACTGAACTACTGTACACTATGCAAAAGCGATGGGCTTTGTCAGTGCTTTTTATGTGTGTTTCCATTATTGGCTGCATGATTTTGCTTACCATGTTGATCACAGTGTATGGCGCTAGGCTTCACAGAGATCTTTGTGCCCGTGTGCCCTGGGCATAGAGTGCCGGGGCCTGGGACTGCCCAGTACCATAAAGGGTCCATTCTGCGCTCTCTGAAGAGCGCGGCTTCGCTTTGTGAAGAGGACATTGAGAGGGTTATACAATACACCAATTTATGAGAAGAAATGAATGGTGCACTGGAGAAAGTCACTTATGTACTTCCATGTGTGCGGACGGATTTACAATGCTTTAATCAAAGTGAAATGCAATATATTAATGCTGCGAAAATGTCAGTAGCTTTAATGACGCAAACACTGTTGTCCCACCTCCACCTATGGCTGAACCGCGGCGCTTTTTACCGCCCTGATCTTAAACTTAGGTTAAAGTAGAAGGGGAAGACCGCGCAGCTGCGCAATGGAGCCGTCCCAGCTTCGTGGTACCCGCCACACGCGCTATCTTCTGCGCTGGGCTCTTGTTTGTGTAGCCGTTTGTTCTGCAGGGGCCTGCGTGACTGAGATGTGACTGTAGGTATGTGCTACCCGGTGATTATTATTCGCAAACACATGTGTATCTAAGCAGTTTGCGGGTGTCTTCAACACCGCCTGCTACTCTACTGTACTGCTGCTTGTACCATTTCTACCTGTACTACTGAGGCAACAAACCCTACTCCTAAGACTACATCCTCTGGCACTCATACCTCTCTGTCTATATGAACCAGTACTAAAAGCACAGCAAACACTTCTCGTTGGCCACTTCTACTAACACTTCAAGCCGGTGGAGCTGACGAGCTCTTGGTTACGCACCTGCGCGCTACGAGAGGTACTATACCTGAGAACACTTATTTTAGCAGCCTACACAGCAACCCTACACACTCACCTACTCCCTGCTGACGAGAGGTAACTACCTCGAAACACGTGTCCAGGGATGACTAATGCTACACTTACTTGCACTCATTACTCGGGCATAGGCGTATCCGCCGACGCTGACTTCAGGGACCACAATTCTTTGGGGCAACACGCTGGTAGGTGTAGCAGTGTGCGACCAATTGGACTTTTGTTAGTATTCAGGCTTTTCGAGCCGGTGGAGCTGACGAGCTCTTGGTTACGCACCTGCGCGCTACGAGAGGTACTATACCTGAGAACACTTATTTTAGCAGCCTACACAGCAACCCTACACACTCACCTACTCCCTGCTGACGAGAGGTAACTACCTCGAAACACGTGTCCAGGGATGGCTAATGCTACACTTACTTGCACTCATTACTCGGGCATAGGCGTATCCGCCGACGCTGACTTCAGGGACCACAATTCTTTGGGGCAACACGCTGGTAGGTGTAGCAGTGCGCGACCAATTGGACTTTTTTTAAACACTACTCTTAAGACTACATCCTCTGGCACTCGTACCTCTCTGTCTATATGAACCAGTACTAAAAGCACAACAAACACTTCTCGTTGGCCACTTCTACTAACACTTCTCTTGCTGCTTCTGCCAGCACTAGCAGCGGTCTCGGCCCTACTGTTAAGAAGACTGCGTCTGCATGCACTCCCGCTATTACTACTTTTGTCATTACGACTATTGCAACCAACTCTACTCTTGAGACTATTTCAGTTGGCAGCAGTACTGCTCCCACTACTGCTAACAGCAGTAGTAATACTATGAACACGACTGTTGAGATCATTGCTCTCAACAATAGCGCTTCTCTTACTGCTTCTACCAGCGCTACAAATACTGCTGTTAATACTGCTTCTATTGACATTGGTACCTCTCTCACCACTTCTTTTAGTGCTTTCAATGCAGTAAACGCTACTTTTAACACTGCTTCTGCTGGTACTGCTAGATATACCAATACTACAAATACTACAACCACTGCTGTAAATATTACTTCTACTGAAACTAGTATTCGTCTTACTATGTATATCAGTACTATTAGTAGTGTCAACACTACCTTTAACACTACTTATACTGGCACTGGCGTTTCTCTTACGACTTCTACCAGTACTATTGGTACTAAGAATAACTACTATTAAGACTTCTTCAGCTGTTACTGCTACTCTTCCCACTTCTGCCAGTACTGGTAGGACTACTGGCCAGACTGTTAAGACTACTACTTTTAATTCTGCTAGTATTCCTACTACCGTAGATGCTATTTCTGCCACGAGCACTACTGTCACCACTACGGCTAGGACTGGTTGTAGTTCTGCTTCATGTATTGCTAGTAATGGACTAAGTGCTACTAATAGATGGTAGTTATGGTGGGACACCACTACACAACATATTCACTCAATGCGACTTGATGCTGAACCTGTGGTAGTACTAGCAGCATTTCTATAATTATTTCTTACAGTGCAACTACCAGTAAATAACAATTGTGATTTATATGGAAGGCGCCTCTAACTGCATTGCTTCAAAGTGCTTGATGATGAAAATCATTAAAATTGTCAATCCATCAATCAGTACTTGTGTAGCGCAGTTAATCACCCTAGAGGGTATCCAGATGTCACCCTGTTCGCCCTGAGAGAGCTGACGCCAGCCTCGGCCAGCAGTAGTCAGGCCAGTAGCGTTAGGGTGGCCTAATGCTTCACCCGCTGCTCGCTTCACCCAGCAGTGCTTAGACTGACCCTACTACTGGCTGTGCGACGAATACTGCTAATAGTATTGTTAGCGAATGACCCGTGTCTTGACGGCACAGTGTTTCAAGTCCTGGGCTTTTCTTTTACAAGTCGTTTTTAGCTTTGATAGATGGTATTAAACAAAGACTATAGGTTCCAGAATGCACTTCTGAGGTAGTTGAAAGATTAGGACCGGAACAAGATGTCCTAGTGACATGGAGTCCCAGGTCAGGGATTCCTAAACTACTTCTGCACTCACTAGTAACACAGAGCACATGCGAAATATTTGCTTTTGTTATTCACAAAGTTTCTCCTTGTTTGCCCATGCTGCTGTCATTATTATATACAAATATCCCGGCACTCAGAAGTAACCACTATTAATCATATTGGTATGTAACCAAAACAGAAACCATTAGATGTTATCACAATGTCACTGGCAGCCAAACAGATATGGATTCGTACAAAATGCGTCCAATAAAGTTTTTTTTTTAATTTAGAAAAACATTATATGAGACGCATCACAGTTCTAAACCAAGGTCTTATTTTGTACGAATCCATATCTGTTTGGCTGCCAGTGACATTGTGATAACATCTAATGGTTTCTGTTTTGGTTACATACCAATATGATTAATAGTTGTTACTTCTGAGTTCCGGGATATTTGTATATAATATTGTCTATCACGGTGAATGCAGTGCAGGAT
Source organism: Triturus cristatus (assembly GCF_964204655.1). Taxonomy (NCBI): domain Eukaryota; kingdom Metazoa; phylum Chordata; class Amphibia; order Caudata; family Salamandridae; genus Triturus; species Triturus cristatus. The sequence goes on along the minus strand of NC_140580.1, from coordinate 588,759,416 downwards.
CTGTGTATTTTGGCATCTAGGTAGTAAGGTGCAATTTTATCCTGAGTGGCACCAAAAAACTGGTTGTTTTTGTTTTTTGAGAATTACTAAATTGAGAATACTATTGTCTACCCAGCCTGACTATAAAAATATTGTTGATGTGCGCTCCCTTTTACATTACTACATGCTGCTGTCATGTAGAGTCACAGCAGAGTTGTCAGTTGGGCCCTTGTTTTAAGGAGCATCTTTATCCACTCATGGTATTTCAACAACCGCCCATTGGGTGTTGGGACTTGTAGTTTTTTCCTTTTCCGAACTAGTCCTAGCCCTACAAGGCCCTGTCTGCAAAGTAGAAGTTAGCTAAAACGACAGAACGGGAAATGGAGCCAGCAGGCATTCAAATGACTATGCCCATATACGTGCATTGTTGTTTTATTCTTTTTTATTTTATGCGCAGATAAAATGGTGGTGTATTTTATATGCGGTATATTTGATGGAGACACCCGAATGAAAGAAATCCGACCTTGATGCACCTTTCCTTACGCAGGCCTTGTGGTGATTATATATATATATATATATATATATATATATATATATATATATATATATATATGCACCAAATCCTACGAAAGGAGAGTCGACGCCGTGTCGTTCAGCTAATTCTCTTTATTGTCAGCTGGTAATGTTAGACGCGTTTCGCCTGTCCTGCAGGCTTGCTCACTGAGCAAGCCTGCAGGACAGGCGAAACGCGTCTAACATTACCAGCTGACAATAAAGAGAATTAGCTGAACGACACGGCGTCGACTCTTCTTTCGTAGGATTTGGTGCATACGGGGACCGAGTCTCGGAGGTCCGGAACGCCGACGCGCCCTTCGGTCTGGAGGAGGTGGGATTACCGAGGCACTCGTGGATTATATATATATATATATATATATATATATATATATTATATTATATATATATTGTGCACCACGAGAACGCCACATTGTTAGCATCCTTTCTTCACCACATTCTTTCTTTCTAAAGACTCTCAGGCTCGCGCGCAGGGTCTCCCGCAGGCGATAAGTGACATTTTGAAATCATGGGGATATATATGGTTGTGCTTCTGGTCAGTGGGACGACAAACCACTGCTGCCCAAAGACAGAGAGTGCCCGTGCCCTGACAGAGCAATCCGCGCGCCCGAGCAGCACATGGGTTAATGTTCTGGCTGCCTGGGAGTGGGAGCAGGAGAATCCCCTTTGATGCAGGCAGCGGATGGTTCACTCTGTCTGAGGGTCACATGGTGCTTCCAGAGCCCGAGCAGCAGCTGCTCGCTGCTGGCTGTGGAGGGAGCCGTGCTCTGGCGCCTGCAGGCTCCTGGCAGTGACTGCAGGCCGGCTGTCCGGGGCGAGCCGCGGGTGATGGGCAGGGGGCGCTGACCGCGGGTGGGGCACGGCTGTCCGACTCGATAACCATGTCTATCTGTTGTTGTTTCTATTTCAGGGACTATGGCACGTCCAAGAGAAAATCAGGTAAGAGACCTCAATGTTGTGTCGTCATAAGAGACGTGTATGGCGTGTCGTTGGAAGAGATCTGTGTGCTGTGTCGTTATGCATTGCCTGGATTATGCGCTGTAATAAAAGCCCTGATTGTTGCGTCATAGGAGGCCTGGGGGTGTGTCGTCACAGCAGACTAGAATGTCGCGGCACTAGAAGAGCTGTTGTGTGTGTTGTTGCATGAGCCTGGGTGCTGTGTCATTACTGCCAACCGAAAGCTCTCTCGTTCTAAGAGTAGCCACTGTTATGCTGTTGTAACACACCCACTTTACTCTACCAGTTAAAGGGATGATCTCTGTGCTATGACTAGGGCTTGCGTTCTGTTATATAAAAATAAAAGCAGTGTCCTCATCAGATACGTGAATTCTGTTTCGGTTCAAGATACCCGAATGATTTGCCATTATAAGAGATTCAGATGTGTCGCATAGAGTAATACCTGAGCTCTGTCTCATTGAGAAATCTGTAGGATGTGTTGTGATTAGATGTGGGAAGTGCATTCTGTGCCATTTTGAGGTACTTGGACAATGAGTTGTTATAAAAATCATGCGTGTTCCTGCAACAAGAGACCTTTGTGTTCTGTCATTATAAGTTCCTGAACTCTGTGTCGCTATGAGGTACCTGAAAACGGTTTCATTTTGAGGTCCGCGAACATAGTGTCATTATGTGGTCCCTGAATTCTGTGTTGGGTACCTGGATGATGCATTGTTATGGAAGGCATGAGTGTTGTGATAAGAGACCTGGGCATTATGCAGTTATAAGGCACATGAACTCCGTGCAGGTGTTAGGTACCTGAAGGTTCCGACACCAATTATCCTCATAAAAGGCATGAGTGCTCTCGCTGTGAAGAGAACCGGCGTTTTATGGTGTTATAAAACTCCTCAACTCTGTGTCATTATAAGGAACCTGAATGATATGTCATTATTAAAGGTGTGGCTGCTCTCATTATATATGAGGTGAGGTACACCTAACCTACATTATATGGATTCGCAAGTCAAGGAGGGTTCTGTGGCCAGATAGAGGAACGAGGCCAAAGGTCAAATTCCTTTATAAATTCATGGACCTCCGAGGTGACGTGACTTACAATATCCTTAAAATATACAACAGCGGTACGTTATTGTTTATAGTACGTGGTTATACCATCAGCCTTCCCACAGACCACTTAAATACGTGGTGTGTTGCTCTTTCATTTGAATGAGATAGGATGTTTGAAAACATGAAGAATAAAAGAAGAATCTATAATGCAAAATTAAACACACCAAAAAGAAGTTATATATTTGTTGCAAAAGGGTATGGGATTCAGCTTTGTACATGTCAGGTTTAAAAAATGCTGTGACTTAGCACGCATAGAAACATGTAGAGAGATTCAATTTTCCCCATAATTAAAGAAGTGGGGGGGGGGGGGGGCCTGTTGCCATAAATGTCTAATTTCTGCTGGTCACTGTTCATCTAGTAAAAGAGAACAGAAGAAGCGAAAGCCAAACTTTGTTTTGCTGTTTAAACTGCAGCTGCAATTATGCTCCATGACTCGCCTTTTATTCAGGTCCTGGCCGCAGTCATTGTTTAGTCCGAATTCAACTGTCATTAACCTATTACAGTCTCCTTTATGCCATTTCTTTATTACAAGCGACTTGAGATGTCACAAGTCGTGTGTAGTAAGGAAATTGAGGACAGTTTTTTTTTGCAGGGATTGCAGGCTCCCATGTGTTATGCGGGACCGGTATGCTATGTTGTTCTCAGAGCCCTGGCTGTCGTGTCGCAATAAGAGACATGAATGTTGTGCGAGTATCGGAAACCTCCGCACTGTGCTACGGTGTCGCATTAAAGTGCCTGGCGGTTGTGTGAGGGTTCGCTATTTTCTGACCCACATAAACCCTGAAGCCAGCCTCTCTGCGTAATACATGCATCTCCACCCACACCAGTTGTCACTACACAACGTAGGTGTCTTTTTTTCGCCTCAGAATAGTATGTGTTATCGTGCAGAGATGACTTGTCGTGCCACAGTGTGTTTCCTATTAGCACATATTACATCCATCGTGTTACTCAGTCATTTTTCCTTTTTCTGCGTTCGGATGCAAATTTCTGATCAGTGACTGAAGGTGCAGTCTGCTGAAGGCGATGCCGCTTGTAAGGGCAGCTTGCCACATCCGATGAATCTCTGTGAACCTTCATGTACACAGGGGTGCATCTGTTCCTCACACCTTTACACGCACAAGAAGAGCGAAGCCCGCTGTCTGTTCCTGCTTCAAGCCATTCCCTTGGCCACGCCCTCCGATTCCATAAAAATGAAGCTGTTGCGCTGCTCTAGTCAGGCCGCCCATCACACCTTTCTCTGGAGACCAAGCTTTATAATTTTGGGAATGTTATACTTCAAGAAATGAAGCATCGCTCCCTGTTTCTCTGGCAGGTGTAAGATGTGGCATGTGGCGTCACTACGGGTGAATGGAACCAGGTGTGAGGAGTGGGCAGAGAACGGATGAATGTCTGTAGCTGCCGCTCGATGCGAGCATTCCCTGCTCGAGTGCGCGCGTCATGCACAGCTTTCATCTTAATGGCTGCATAGGCTTGTGGTTGGAGGGAAACCTGCTTGTAACAGTCGTTTACCAGTATGTGTGGGAAGATGTGGTTTATGATATATATATATATATGTGTGTATATGTATATAAAATTTGGTGTAATGCTGTTCAGCAGTTCGGGCTGCGGCTAAAGGTCCTATGGGAAATTGCATGGGGAAAATGCGTTTTGGGACCCCCCTTTTTTCTCGGCCCCCGCTTGACAAATGACCGTGAAACTTTCAGGATAGGAGCGGACTAGAGCTGGCCAAAAGTTTTGAAAATTTTGCGAAGATTCGTCAATCGGCGCCAAAGTTATTCCAAATAGAATGTTGCGGATTTCCTATGGATAATAGGTCTTAACTATAGTGTGTGTGTGTGTGTGTGTGTGTCAGTGTCAGTGTGTGTGTGTGTGTGTGTGTGTGTGTGTGTGTGTGTGTGTGTGTGTCAGTGTGTGTGTGTGTCAGTGTGTGTGTGTGTCAGTGTGTGTGTGTGTGTGTGTGTGTCAGTGTGTGTGTGTGTGTCAGTGTCTGTGTGTGTGTCTGTGTGTGTGTCTGTGTGTGTGTGTGTGTGTGTGTGTGTGTGTGTGTGTGTGTGCCAGTCAGTCAGTCAGTCACAAAATTCATTGGTACAACACTCATATATATGACAAAGATTTCAAGGGTCCTTTAGGAATATTGCTTTCACAAGAACAGTACCCAAACCACTCTGCACCACTGCCAGAGCCCCTAGGATTTTGCATCGATGGATGACCACAGCAAATCGTGGTGATACATTTGAGGGCGAGACATTTTTTGTTGTAATCTGAAGTCTCTTCTGTAGGCAGAATGTGTTTTTTAACACTTCAAAGGTTTTTTTTCCTGAAATTCATATTCAAAAATATTTTTGGTCCTCTTTCTTACTGAAGACTACCAAACAGTATAGGGCAGTATTTCACTTACTATTGTCTATAAAAATTTCTCTGTTGGAAAGAACACCTTCTTCAAGCTTACTACCCCCAGTATAAGCATATAAAATAAATACAAAAGTGTAATAATGTCCTATATTGCCATACAAACCTCTCGACCAACAACCTTCTCATAGGTGGATGCCAGTTTGGGGCCATATTATATGGTTATCCTGCAGTATATATAGTATAGTGCATATATTGTTACCATATGTTACACACACTATTTGCTATATATTGATATGATATGATTATCATTGTTGTGAGAGAGAAGGGGAATCGGGATCCATGCGAGGCTTCGCCTTCCCTTCATTTATAACCATATGATAATTGTAGTTCCTGCAGCAGTATTTGTTTGCATTAGTGCACGCCCACTTATGCTTTTTGTACAGTCCTATTTGCTATCATGTGCAACAATCATTGGTAAAGCCAATAGGTTTTGCCTATGCAAGATGTATTGCTTTGTCAATGTTATTTTTGACCCGTTGCACAGCAGCACAAATTGCCGTGCAGTATGTGGAAAAACAGTGTGGGGGTGACTCAAGTAACACAAGGGAGGCGGGTAGGGGTGAGTTACAAACAACGGACAGTGGTAGGAGGGTTTGGGAGTGTGTTGCAAACAACGCTAAGGGGGAGGAGGTCAGGAGTGGGTTATAGACAGCTGACAGCAGGAGGGGTGGGGGAAGGAACAACTGACAGAGGGAGAGGTGGGTGGGGGAAAACATGAGGAAAACACATTGTGAAGCAGGAGGGGTGCGTGGAGAGAAGAAATAAAGACAGCAGTGGAGGGTGGGGGAAAGCAACAGTAGAGAGTGAGCAGTAACAGCATAAGGAGGGAGATGGATTGCAAAGACATGCACTCTATAAGTATAAAAGTAAAAAGTAGAAAAACGAGTACCTGTAAAAATCTGCAGCCAGTGAAAGGACACTGCCCACAGAAGGGAAGCTGTGCTTGGTCCATGCTCCATGACAAGAACACACAGGAAGCCCTACGAGGCAGTAGGAGATGAGAAGGATGCCCTGACCAATGAGAAGCAAGGAAACAAGAATGACATGGAAGTCAACCATTGAATGGGAGGGCTCTAAGCCTCTTTTAAGCTTTGATTTAACAAGAGATTTGACCAGCACAGTGCAAGTGCCTTGCAGACGAAACCTCAATCTAATCAAGCTATGTCAGCTCAACCCCTCCTACAAAACAAATTGCTCTATTTAAATGACAGCCGGTTTCCCAATAAATCATTTGAATTTGTAAAGGTTATTGATGGATGGGGCAAAAAAGATTTTAAAAAATAGTTGTGTAAAAAATATTTAGGGAGTCCCATTAGATAAGTAATACTGGTCAAACATGATAAAGCAAATGCCACCTTGTAGGGGAAAATGGAGATTCACCCAGAAATTAGGATGGTAAAGTTTTCATTACTCATTTCCACAAATCCAGTAAAGGATATTCTCAGTAGCCACATGTAAATGAATAAGTATTGCCAGTTTCCATAAGACCAGCACACAGACTGGCAATTTCCAGATGCCTAGAAGATGCAGTGTGCGTTTCTACTTGCCCACTAACCAGCACTGGCAGTTTGAACATGCCAGTTAAAAGATTATATAATTGTCCACATGTGAAGCAAAATATATTGTCATTTTAAATATGACCATAATTGGTATTGCAAGTTTCTACATGCCCTTTCGCAGTTTTTTTCTGTTCCTACACGGCGAGCAAGAGGAATTCTTAAATTCAACATAGCCAGTCACAGTAGTTAGATTGTTGTCATTCAGATGTCTTCCAGTTTCCATATGCTTAATAACAAGTGTGGCCTATTTCCACATGCCCAGTATGAAATATTGTGTTTCCATATGCCCAAGTAACAGATATTTCATTTTCCAAATATCAAGTTGCACATATTGGTAGTTACAGTGGTTCTAAAAAGCCCAGTAAGATGTTTTCATATCTCAGGAACACACATGGCCAGTAACAAGAATGGCCAGGCCCCAAATGAGAATTGGTTATTGCCAGATCGCTACAAGCCGAATAAGCAGTATTTACATTTCCACATAGCCACTGTAAGAAATTGGGTTAGTAGTTGAGGGGTTGAAACCCTACTCAAGCAACAACCACAATCCTTGTCAGGGTGAAGTCACAAGCAAACCCCAAATTAACCTGTGCTCAACCCTCTGGTAGCTTGGCACAGAGCAGTCAGGCTTAACTTAGAGGCAATGTGTAAAGTATTTATGCAGCATGTCAAACAGTAATAAAGTGAAACTGCGACACAGGAAAAATCCCACACCAATTTAGAAAAATCTAGAGTAAATTTTAATAAATCAAAATGACAAAAATTCATTCAGTAGAATCAGAGATATGCAAGTTCAAGGATTGCAGTCAAAATAGCACCAAAAAGCACAAAGCGCCAATTGTGGTTTCTGGTCTTGCTGGACCAGGACAGTGTCACAAGTTAGGCATACCGCGATGGAAAGCGGGCCGGATACAGGGACCCACTTGGGTCCCCTGAACACAGTACCTTAATCCTGGTTGCAAAAAGGTGTGCAGCCCCGTGTTGAGGATGCAGTGCATAGCAGAAGCAACGCGAAGTCCGGGCGAGGAGGTGCATTGTGCAGTGGCAGCTCCAATGGGTTGTGTTGGGCAAGGCAATGTCCTTGTGTGGAGCTGCGTTGCATAGCGGCGGTTCCGATCGGCTGCGTTGGTCGAGGCAATGTCCTTGCTTGAAGATGAATCATGCAGTGGCGGTTCTGATGGGCTGCTGTAGGTGATGCAAAATCCTTACATCAAGAAAGTTCACACAGCAGAGAAGACGTGTTGGTTCTGAGGGCATTGCATTGAGCAGCAAAAGCGATGCATGGGTTCTTTGGGAGATGCAGTGCACCGCGGAGGAGATGCATTCGTTCTGCTGGATTCACGGACAGGCTAGCAGAAGAACACCTTCAGGCCCACTTTCAAGGGTCTAGAACTGGGGTGGTGCCACTTTGGAGGGCAGGACTTGAAGATGGCAGAGTCCAGGTGCTGGATTCAAGGTTGTTGGGAGCATGTTCTGTCCCTGAGGCTTTTGATCAAGAGACCAGCCAACTAGCCCTTGGAGTCACTTTTAGGTCCTAGGTTTAGAGTTGTATGTCCATTCTTTTTCACCCAAGCAGGTGGGCAGCAGGTCAGCACAGTGGGGCATCAGTCGTGTAGAGTGGTTGTCCTTTCAGCAGCACAGCACTCCTTCATCTTGGCAAAGTCTTCTGCAGGTCCAGAAGTGTACTGAAGAGTTGGGTCTGAGGGTCCAATATTTATACCTGGTGGCCACTTTGAAGTAGAGGAAGCTTCCAGAGTTTTCCAAGCTCCCCCCACCCCCTGCCTGAGGTGTCAGGCATCCCCTTCTTCCCTGTCCTGGTACCAGCATGTGTGGGGTCACAAAAGACCAGTGTCAAACCCTTTGTGAGAGTGCTCTTCTTGGAACCGGTGCAACAACTAGGTGAGGTTATTTAGATGCTAGGCTAGTCTGTATGTCAGTGAAGCTTTACATACCGTTGGTACATGCAAACGTATGGCAATACTGTTTTGTATACCGAGGGATGCAATGGTGATTTAAATATGGGGGAGAGACACTTGGAAGTGTGGATGGATAATTCTGCTGTTGGATGTGTGAGCCGGTAAGATTAGTAACCTCACATCAATAATTAATCCGCACCTGTCCATGCTTAGTGAGCAACAGACCTGCTATCCCGAGCTCCAGTTGGCACCCAAACTCGCCATGTAGTAAACAGATCTCCTGCTTTGGAATCAATCCTGGCCTGTTTGGCATCCATGGTCACCCCAGGCAGGCTGGCGCGTTGAATGCAAGTCTGTCATATTTGAACTGCACTCTTGGCAGACAGACCGAGTGGGCCTTCTATTAAAATCACTGTGTAATAAATAAGCAGGATCCTAAAATAGAACTGTTAGCATTCTAGGCTGTTTGATCAATGCTTCAATTTATTGGCACATGATGGCAACGCCATGGCATGTAATGGCAATTTTTCTGATTACTTTTTATTTTGTCCCGCAGAAGTTAAAATGGGCAAATAAAGGGCATAGGCTGAATGATGGTAAATATATATTGGCACTGTATTCAAACTGGTGTTACTTCTCCTGGCATAGGATTTTCCATTGTCATTTTTCCAGTGAGTAAGAATGCATGAGATAGGTTGCTCTTCTCGTCACACCAACATACTGGCTTGCTGTGCCGCCCACTCAGTGTTTTGTATGTGGTGCACATTGTTCTCACTGGCACATTTACGATTTGGTGCTAAGGAGAACAGGGGTTCCTGGAAATCTGGGCAGAGTTTGAAGCACTGGAAAATATCATTAGTTCTCCCTTAGAACTGACTAAGTCCAAAAGTGTTTTAGCCATTATGTTTTCAAAAAAGTGTTGTAACATTGATTGATTGGCCACACTTTTTCAAAAAGTTGCTTGTCAGAGTGCCAGACCTCAGAATTCCGGTAGAGGGATTTGGACTGGCTCGCCGTGCTCGCTCACTGCGGCATGGGGCTTGTATTATTCTTACCGGGCTGTTTAGGGTTCCCAGTGCAGCCCTGCACGTCATGATTGGCTGGAGATTTCAGAAAGGGCTGCTATACTGGCATTGTGTACAGTGATTTAGACCCAGAATTGTTCAGATGTGGTTCAGCATGCCCTTTAAGGAGTGTTTTGCGCATGATATGTTTCTGAGAGCTTTAAACACGCCAAGGTGCAGTTTACTTTTTGACTACAAAGAAGAAAAGTAAAACATTGAAATATAACCTATTTCAAATGAAAATGCTGAATCGAAAATTTCAAAAAGATGATCTTAATTCTGATATTGCAATTATTATAAAATGAAAGGTAAACATTGCACATTTGTTTTTATCCTAGTGGCTCCTTCCCTCTCCCCGGGCTGCCCTTCTCTCAGCATCTGCAGTTCTTGTTATCTTGTGCTTTTCGTGCATGGTCCTGGTTACCTCATGGCGACTCATTATGCCCACAGTTTTTTGTGGCCAGCCTCAAAAACTGGTCCTCTTACTCAGCCGAGCAGTGTCTGCTGTGTAGTATGACCCTGCCCTTTTTTTCGCTTGGGCATTCCTGCTTATCCAATGTTATCAAGTCTTCCACCATAAATCATGGGTACCTAGAAAGGGCACCCAAAAGCATTCCTTCAAATTTTCGGACCGGAAACCCCGAGTCATAATTTGTGATAATTTGCACATGGATAGCACTTGTGAGCTCAGACATTTTGGTACACAACCTTTGCTTCCAAGAAACGAATAACGGAACATCTCAAAACAATTAATAACCGGGACTTCAGATACACCATGGAGAAACGCTATGATCTAAAACATGGCAACAGTAAAAAAAAATTTAAAAAAGTGGGTTGATGCCACTGACCAAATTGCATGAAAAGAAAGAAATGGGACACTCCAATTAAGACAGTTGAAAGAAAGATATATAATACAAATTTACACTGTCTTTTCCCTTTATTTCAAACACAGATGAGCAGCTCTTTGTCCACTTGGACTGAAATCACATCATATTCTGTCATTCAAGTAGAGTGCTAGCTTCTAATGCCATTGAGAACCTGTGTCCTAGTTCACTCGCACCATGATCGTGGATACTGAAACTGGCCTTCGTAGCTACTACTCAATGCTTTTGAATCCGAAGCTAAAATGCTTGTCCACCAGATTGTTCACTACAAACGAGTACCTATTAGAGGATTCAAAAATGTTATTCAGAAGAATAAATGACACAATCAATCGTATTCAGCATAAAAAAAATACGCCCATCACCGGGGTTTTGGGTGCAGGGCCTGGCCGTTTGTTATTTAGAATCGGTTTTGAGTCTGTTTTACACACACACACATTTATATGTATATTCATGTGTGTGTGTCTGTCTGTCTGTCTCTCTCTCTCTCTATATATATATATGTATGTATGTATGTGTAACATGATTTGCCAGAACCACCGAAAGCCTTAAAAGGAGGTCACACCCACCGACACTCAGTCGTGCTATTACTAAATGGATTGGAGCTAGTCACTCATACTCACTCCAGCGGGTATGTGACTAAAAATATGGCAATATTGGCTGAACGAGGGGTAAATATTTCCTTTTTAATAAGAAATAACATCTTTGTGGTGATAACGTTTGAGGTTTGTGACAAAATGTTACCAAGTGAAAGTAGGAAACTTTTACAAATTAAGCACGGAGCAGGACCGAAGCACTTTGCCCTAGTGACAAGGCTCGATATGGTAACCATGCCTATATACAACTCTGTGCTTCTTCTGGGTGGGATGTTTTCATTAAGACACGTAGATCCTCACCACCTCTGGTACTTAATTTGTGCGGGTGTTTGCAGGAGGGGAGCATCGGCACTCATTTTTGGGGACCTGATTTTTTTTTCAAAATCAGACTTTGACTCCGTGAAAGGGAGAAATGCAGAAAAGTGTGAACAAAGGAGGACGAAAAAGATAGGAAGCAGTAAGGAAGGGAGAAAGCAGGAATGAAAAGAAACCTGCAAGAGTGCGGGGGAGGGACAGGAATCCTGGAGTGCTGGAAGAAGGAGGTCTGAGGTAGATCCAAGACCAGGTAGCGCCTTAGGAAGAACTTCTGGCCTCGGCATGTATTTATTTACAAATCGAGCAGTGTATAACCCCTGCCCTCTTCCTCGTTCCCACTAGCGCAACACGAAATGATTCAGCTCCCATATCTCACAGACATTCATTGGCCTTAGGCTGAATTGGGGAATGGAGCCAAAAGGACTGGGGGCCCCTTGAGGGGTTGAGGCGCTCCATGCCACGCAGAGGCCTTACACACCTGCTCGTTCCATTCATGATAGATGTCAAATGGAACTAGTTCTGCCCTCCCGGTACACTTGCCTCTCCGCTGCGCCGTGTGTTTGCAAGTTCTTACTCTCCTCCAGTGGAGTTCCTGAAAGCCCTTCCTGTTCTGCAGCGGCGCACTCCTTCCTTCTCGCTGATGGTCACGTATTCCATGCGTTAGTGCTGGACTCCAGCTGGCGAGTTGTACCTTCTGTTTGGAGGCTGCATCACACCCTCTACAACTAGTTACCCCCCACCCCCCTTGTACCGAAGGCCTAATTTCCAGTGTGGTTTGATTACAACCGGCTTTGAGGAAGGCGCGCGGCTCACTGCGTGCAGAAACGTGACGGTCGAGTGGCGGCCAGGGACTGTGATGCGGGGGGGGGGGGGGCGCACGCGCACCAACAGATGAGCGCGAGGGCAGCAGGCGTGGACACACAGGGTCTTTATCAGGAGACAGAATGGAGCCTGTCGTGCCTGCAACTGCCATAAAGGAGCCGCTTGTGACCACTTGAGCTGACACAGCTGGTCTACGGGTGAAATCTACAGCTGTCCCATGATCGCATCTCAAAGGGCAGCCGAGTGAATAGCGGTTGGTAGAGGGGGACCCGCTGATGTACTCCGGAGGCCTGGGAGAGCCCAGGAAACCGAGGGGCATCCATCTCTCAGCTTAGAAATGAACCACAGTGAGAGGATGAAAAAACGCAAGAAATGCAGAACCCTAATGACCTTCATTCCTGGCACTAGTCAAAGAAAGTGGAGGGAGGCGAGTCCTTTAGCAGACCTAGACCAGTTCCGCCACCACCTACCTTGTTGGTATAAATGTGGCCAGAGCGCCCGAAGACCCACTTGAAGAGCTGATCCCCCCCTTAGGTCTGGGATTGCCCCATCCTGACCATGCACTGTAGTCCAGTGGCGCCTTCCTACACGTGGAGCGCCTGCTGCACCAGTTGGGGTGGAGTCACTAAACCTTAAGGCATGTTAGGCAGGGGCGCAACAAAGACCCTTGCAGCTCCTGCGGCTCAGGCGAGCCCCAACCCTTCTAGGAACCCCAATTCAGCCCAACACCAATGAATATCTCTAAGATACAGGAGACTGGGGGGGGGGGGGCCTCATCACATTCTGCAGGGGGACACTGTCATTTTGAGGGAAGCCACTTATTTCAGGTGCGTGTCTTGACGAAGAGCACAAGACATCATTCCTTGTTTTTGGAGTTACGAAGACATTTGTTATTAAACTCTCTATGCCACTAACAAAGTATTGTGGTCAACACACCCACACGCTGGTTTTCCATTGAATTCACAGTGCACCGGAGCCTGCAGGCGGCTGTCAACTCCCGCCCAGCGCTCTCTGATTTGCTAATTGAATCAATGAGCGCTGGCAGCCGATGGATGGGAGTCATCAGCTGAAAGGAACTCAAAGATTTGCAATGACAAGGGGAAATTGACTAGGATTCCCCACATTCATTTAGTTAACAATGCTTTTACAAAGCTGTCTGTTGTAAACATTGATGTTTACATTCTTGTGTCTTATAGGGGACGATATGTTCAGTGGAGGGACCCCATTCAAAATGGACATTCAGGGCACGCAGCAGCTGAAAGGGCCGTCTTTCTTGAAATGTCTGAGTTTTCGCTTTTTTAACCGTAAAGTTTTTTCCTGTTTTCCTTCTAAAAGCCACCATGACTTTGTGTTTTTTTTTTTTTAACAATTATTAAAGTAATTGAATATATGATCCTACTCAAGGTTGCCATAGAAATCCTTTGTTTTCTATATGAATTACTAAAAATCTTTCTGGAAGGGACCTTTTGTTCCTCGTAAATAACCTCGCCCATAGTCCCTGTCATGATATAAGGCGCAATATTTAGATAATACTAGAAAGCACAGTTTTGCTCATGTTGTTTATGTTCAGAGAGCTAAAAAATAAATAGCTCCCAATTGCCAGGCATTGTAGTCAAGTGCTGAATCCTGGATTGTAATACCGGTCTCTAGTTTTCCAAGTAGTCACTTGATCACAGATCTTCTCAGCATCCAGGAGGCTGTGGTCCTAGAATAGCAAGCACTGCCAATCCTTATTCTCTTCCAGTGGGGCTCAGGGAAGGGTGTCATTTCACGAAGATCAGAGGGGTGGTGGAAGTGACACCGCACTCCTGTTAAACCCAATAACCTCGTAGGAAGGAATTTCATATTGCCCTTACCCATACAGTACATCTTGTATTAGTTTTTTAGGTCTCGCTTACAGACAGCTAAGAACTGCCTATTAGCCAAAAAACTCTTGTAGACCATACCATAAACGTAGTGGGCTTACAGTCCAACTATTGCTAACCATTGGCTGGCTCTATAGTCACTCTTATTTGCTTGCCTCTTATTCGATGGCTTATCTTCCTCTTCTTGTGTTTGACCCTATCATGAAGTGTGGTTTCTTTGTCATCATTTTGACTGGCTGACTTGTATCCTTCCGGTGCTCACTTTTAGGGAACTTAGTTTTATTTTAATTTAAGAACTCCATGAGAGTGCATGTGTTTTCTTGCTCTCCCTTATATGCTGCTCTGAATAGAATATAATCGTACCAAAGGGGGTTTGGGATTGGTTGGCTCAGGTGACCGAATTCCACACGGAAGTTGAGCAAAACGTATTTTGCAGGGCAATGATAACATTCCATCCAAATAGAAAAAAACGTTCTGCCATCTCGGAATTATGGAACCATGATGGGGTGTTGCTAAATTATGCAGTGGAACAGAACCCCTATTGTGGGTGGGCAGCAATCGCATATAGGGTTTGTGTAGGGTTACCGAAAACTAAATTTGCAAAGGTAAAGGATGACCTAAGATATGCAAGAAAATCTGAGACTCCTTTGGGCCATATTTTGGGCGCACATAAACCAAATCCAGTATATTTTTTACTTTTAGGTGTTGGTTCTTTTTGAATACATCTAGGTCATCAGATGCTGTGCTGGGCAGTACTCATATTTTCTGTACTAAAATGCAATAAAAGTTTCATGAAACGAAATGCAAGGTGTTTTAAAAAAAAGCCTTTTCAGAAACACGGCTATACCTCTCTAGAAAGACCTTTAAAACCGATAATCAACTGTGTGTACTTTTGTGGCATACCATGTCAGAATAGGCAAGACCCTAGGATTTTAATTGTGAGGTACAGTCTTAAAACCGATCTTGGCCACTTGCACGTAGTATATTTCCATGTGTGACTAAAGGGTGCATGTGACTGCTCTGGGAGAGGCTCTGAATTGTTAGATTTGTTCTCCTTGAGGCAATGAGGATTAATGGGGTAGGTACACTGGGAAAGATCCTATATACCATACCCTCTAAATAAGCACATAGTTACTTTACTCCATCACAGATATCATTGTGTACATGATGTGTTGTATTCTAGCACCTGCCACATATTGAGCTGTCTACATTTTCATCATGAGTTGTGATGTCTGTGGGGCCAACTGTGGATTCCACACTTGACCACACTGTAGATATCTGGCCAATTTTTTAATCTCCTGGAGCCTCAGCCAATGCTGAATTTGGAAAAGAAAAAGTGCAAAGCGTCAATGTTTTTAGGATCCTGCTGAGAGATGCTGCCTAATGGCAGGGTTGCCAAATACCAAAACCTGCCTAGCTTTGTTTCCTCCTCATGCCTCTATTTTCTGCCACCGTCCACTTCCTTTCATCTCACTCTGGCAGGTTCTTTCTCACTCCTTCATTTTTACTTTGTCACTGTTTCTAGTCTTTCTCCTTCTCCTTGTTTCTCTACATTGCTTGGCCATGGGGTGTTTTATAACGACACTGCCTACCCTTAAATATATGGACACAATTAATTGTTCATAGAAAATTGTCATTTATCCAGAGGTGTACACATTATAGATGTATACATTTACTACTAATCGAGATAAGGAACATGATTGTACATCCTTTCTGTTATATCTTGTTTTGATATGGTTTGTGGATAACTCACTCAAGTCTGTGGCTGTGTTTTTCTAATAGGTGAGTTGTCTTTGTGTAATATTTTGCTGCTGAAATTGTTTATATCTTAAAATCGCACCCAGAGCAGTGACGCACTGTGTAAAATGTTTCTTCTGTGAATGGCTGTCACCGTGGTGAATTATTTGGTGGTATAGAAAACCTCACCCAGTCTCGTATGCTCGCTATGTAAATCTTTGGGTTAAAAATGGAAGACAAGTTAAATACATTAGACGCATTAACATGGGCCACCCTGCTGTGAAATGCCAAGTGTGTTAATAACCAGATGCCTTTTGTGTAAACGCTCTTGCAGTGACTTCCCAATACCACCACAGAAAGTTGTCCCAGTGCCTACTCGCACTATTTCCAATTTGAACAAAATTCCATAGAGTGCATGTGGTAAAACATATCGTATTCTATATTTCCCTTTTAATATGTGAAACATTGAGCTTGATTTAGTGAAAATTACGTTAAAAACATCTATCATTATATGGCCTTCTTCAGGGCTTTAAGTGAGATGAAAAACTGGAGGGTCTCTGAAAGGGGCGTGGCCAATGTAATTAAGTGTGTGGCTTAAAACACGTAAGCTAAAGATCTGTGCTTAGCATTGTGTGCCTCACGACTTGTATTTTGCTGTTTCTGTCATTGCTTCTAGATATATGATACAACAAGTAACATCATGCCTACAACAAGTCAGGACTATTGGCTTTGTCAATGGTTTTTAGTTGCATGTGACACCACGTCAATGTTGCTGCTCCTGAGTTTCAAAAAGAGAAGGGAAATCCAGAGAGAAAATGGCTCTCTTTAAAGGATTTCCCTTCCCCTACAACGCTCACCTGGCATGACGTCATGCCGTCACTTCTCCAATAGTGAGAAGTGAGCAGTGTGAGCAGCGCACATCCACGTGCCTGCTGTCACTGCAGTCTGGGGAAAAACGGACCGCCTGGGCCAGGGCACAAAACAGAGCCCAATAGAGACCCGTTTCGAGGCCCCCTTTAAGAAAACTGCCGGTGCTCAGACCCAGTGAGACCCGGCCCACTTAAAGCCCTGGCCTGCTTCCAGAACATTTTTAACAGGAAACCCCTCATATGACATCTACTAAAAGATTTTATCCTTGAACCCTCTTCAACATTGCCATCTATTTCATAAACGGGCAGCACCCTCACAGGCATCGGCTCGTGATTGGCTGATGTTGTTTTTTTTAGAGCCACTCTGCATGATTGCTTCAAACATCATTAGCACTCAGGCATTAGTTGAAAAAAATCTCATCCACTTCATAGTGTATTGATTGCTTTTTCCATGCACGTCATCAGATCTCTTCTGACTTTGAATATCCAGTCAACATCTTATTTATTACTTCCCAGAATACTTTGAGGTTCCAAAATGTGACTATGTTTCAAACATTTAAAGGGATCTTTAAATTCTGCCCGTCCTCTAAACTCCAAGTTGCTTCACTTTACCAGGATCCCTATAAAATGTTCCTGTTAAATTGCTGGTCAATTTCTAAACACTTTGCAGAAATTTTCATTCGATTAGAGATAAAATGCCCGGAAGCTCTGTTTTTAACTGAAACATGGCTCAACCATGAGTCAGACCCCAACCTTGTTCAAGCCATCCCTCGTGGTTACATCATTCGGAGGCAAGACCGGTAATCCGGTAAATGCGGCGGCATCGCTATTGTATATAAAATTCAACTTAAATGCCGCATTTCAGCAGGTCCCTTACCTGATTGTGAGAACCTCTAATTTGCGATAGGATTTTCACCCACACTTACCTTTTCAGGTGTTTTAATTTACCGTCCCCCTGGCGCATATGGACAATTTTGTAAACTTCTCCCCGAAATGGTAGCCAACTTAGCCAGCTCCCCTCCAATTTTAAGCTCTTAGGGGATCTTTATCTCCATGTTGATGACCCTCTCATTTAGCCGCCTCCGAGTTGGTTAATGACCTGGAAGCTTTTCAACTCAAACAAAAAGTTCTCGGTCCCACCCACTTGAAAGGCCACTTACAGGATCCCATTTTCACTAATATTGACTGATTATTGATAAGGTAGTCTATTCCAGTGCCTTGGTCCGACCATTTCCTGATTCCCTTTACCTGGATTCCCTCGTGCCCTACCCTGTTCGTCAGCCCTGCTAGAAGCCAAACACGCTTATGGTATAATCTCTCGCCAGAAAGCTGGATCTCCGCTCTGGAAAATACCAGGCTGACCCCTGATCCTAATCCTATCAGTGCTAATGATAATTTTAATAAATAGATTGAGTCCTCGTTAGACCAGGTCCTTCCTAAGAAGTGGATTCAGAATACAGCTGGGACCAACAGAACGGCGTAGTACTCCCCTAAGCTCTGCAAGCTTAAACAAATTTGTAAAATATTTGAAAGAATATGGAGAAAGGACTTTTCTCTATTTAATAAACTGAAATACAGGGAGGCCATTAAAATCTATGAAGTGGAAATGAAATCTACACAAGCTTCATAGTATGAAGAAAGAATCACCCTGGCATCTAACTCTCCTTGCGAAATTTTTTGCATTGCTGAAAACCTTCTTAGACCATCAGCACCTCAAGTTACTACTGGTGATGCCTGTTCTCGCTGTAATAAACTGGCAGAGTTTATTTACAACAAAATCCAAGTTATTTACACTTCCTTTCCTCTGGAGGCTTGCCACAGCAGTTCGTTATGTCTGGACATCATGCCTTCGATCAGTGAGCACCGTCTGGAGGAAATCCCTCCAATGGATTTCAAGTCGTTAGGAATTACCTCAGCTCTGGTAAAATCTGGTTCACCTACAGATTCAGAACCCCCCACTATTTTGAACCGAGTTGCTGGAACTGTCTTTCCAGTGATACTTGAGCTGATTAACGCCTCTAGCTCTACTGGAGTAGTCCCCCCTCCATGGAAAAGTGCCATGCTGAAGGCGTTGCTAAAAAAGCCGAGTCTCAACCCTGATCTCCTGGGGAATGATCACCCATTTCGCTTCTTCCGGGGATAAGATTGTTGAGAAGCCTGTCCACTCCGTCCTCTCCACATTTTTGGAGTCTCACAATCTCCTTCATCCTTCACAGAATGGCTTCCGACTCCAACAGGGTACAGAAACTGCCCTCTTAGCAGTAGTCGAAGAGTCCAAGAATATCCTGGACTGTGGAGGCTCTGCCGCGATCATCCATTTGGATGTTAGTGCAGCCTTAAACACTGTTAACCACCAAACCTTGGTCCATAGACTCCGGAATTTGGGGGTGATTGGGGGGGGCCATAGTGTGGCTGCAATCTTTCTTGGAAGACAGGTCATTTCAGGTCTTTGAAGGAGATGCTATTTTAAAACGCATGTTTCCCAGCTGCGCTCCACAGGGATCTTCCTTGAGCCCCACTCTGTTTAATGTATACATGAGCCCGTTAGAGATTGTGCGCCCTTTTGGGGTCCAGATTGTCACCTATGCTGACGATATACAACTTGTTGTGGCCCTAAACCACTCGGACAATTCCTCTCCTGGCCTAGGCTCTTGCCTGGAGAAGGTGGCCAAGTGGATGGAGCATTCATATTTGAAATTGAATGGAGATAAGACGGAGCTGATGCTCCTAGGTAATTCCCCTATTTCTAATGCAGAAGTGTTGGGGCCAGTTTGTCTTAGCCCCGCTCCCATTCCCAAGAACCAGATCAAAAGTCTGGGCATCTGGCTCGATCGTGATCTGAACTTCAAGTATCAGGACCTGAAATTGGCTGTTACTTGTTATGGAATCCTTAGTAGGCCTGGGCTAAAATTTTGTTCCGTTCCCGGAAATTGCGATAATTTGAAATTTTCGCTTTCCGCGGAAAGCGCGAAAATGTCAAAATTTCCGCATTCCGCAGCTTGGCGATAATTTGTTTCTTGCTCGCGCTGTAAAATAATACATTCTCGCGCGCGATCGCCTTACCTGAATCCCTGCGTTCGCCGACAAGTTTTCTTGATCCGGTCGCGTTCTCCATGAGATGTTGTATTGTTTTTAGCCATTTGCGCTGTCTCGCGACAATTCGCGCCCGCAGTGACGTCATGCGTCGCGCGATCACGTCTTTCTTCTCGCGATCATGCACCGTGAGACATCTGAAAACAAGATGGCCGCGCCCGCGAGCAACCACATGGGTAAGTTGGCGAGCCGCAACCATGCAGAAAATCTCGC
Organism: Triturus cristatus; assembly: GCF_964204655.1. Lineage (NCBI taxonomy): Eukaryota > Metazoa > Chordata > Amphibia > Caudata > Salamandridae > Triturus > Triturus cristatus. The sequence continues at coordinate 588,739,467 of NC_140580.1, read as the reverse complement.
AAACATGCGGGAAAAAAACTTCCGCATCTTTGCGATATTTCCGCGTGTTTGCGATAATTTTTAACATTTTCGCGATAATTTGCGAAAGTGCATTTCGCAAATTCCGCCCACCCCTAATCCTTAGGATGCTTAGGAAAATTCTTCCGCTTCTACCTTTCCTTGCAAGGAGACTTATGGTCCAGACTTTAATTCTCTCCCGCCTGGATTACGGGAATGCTCTTTATTTAGGAGCTCCTTGTGGCACCATCGTGAAGCCACAGACTGTGCAAAACTGCGCAGCGCGTATGCTCCTTTGGATTCCGAATCGCCAATCCATGAAACCAGCTCTCAATACCCTCCACTTGCTTCCCAGACAGGAGAGAATTAGATTTAAGGCTCTCTGTGTTGTTCACAAGACATCAGCAGGGAAGGGACTGCCTATTAATCGGTCCATTATTTTGCCCTACCATTTGAACAGGTGCCTGCGTTTGGACAACCTCCGTCTCGCATTAGTTCCTAGAATAAAAATGGTGAGAAGCGGGGGCCTTCTGTTTTCCTATAATGCTGCCAGGTTGTGGAACACCCTTCCCCTCACATTTGTCTTGAGCATAATCATTTGGCCTTCCGGAAATCTCTCAAAACATGTTTTTTTCCTTAATGTTGCTTAGTAGTTTTTACTGTCTGTGCTGCTACTAGCACTGGGATGCTCTTGGGTAATTATGCGCTTAATAAATGTTTTTCAATTCATTCATTTATTCATCTTCCACTGACCACACCCCCACCTCACCAAGCATCCCTCGGAGGTTCGCTGCAGGAGTTGTTTCAATTTTGTGGGGTTCTTGGACATAGAACCATATTGTTAGTCATGGCTGTTGCCAATATGCAATGATGGGGTGGCAGAGCAGCGGGGGGTGGGGAGGTTTAATTAAAAGAATAAAATGTAAAAATCTTACCCGATCCTGCTGTTGCCTCGCACTTCGGTGTTCCTCCGTTCTCCTGCTGCTCCCGGGAGTCCCTAGGACAGAATCCCCATGCAATCCAGACGCTGCTCTCATTCTACGAGAGCAGCGCCGGGATTCGCCTGAGCGGGCTGGTTTGACGCTCCACCCAGGCACAGGGAGTCTGTTCCATTTCTCCATCCGGCTGTGGAATACAGCTGGGTTAGAGAACCCTAAGTGAGCATGTCTGTTTGGGTGGCCTAAGACAGCCTGCCAAACAGACATGCACACTTAGAAGTGCACATATCACTCCATTCCTCCTCCCTTTTTGGGAAAAACAAATATGTAGCCCTTTCCATTAACATTTCTTGTTCAGTTATTTTGCTGATTGCAGAAACATGCCGCCCTCACTGGCCCTTCACTACATCTTTGAAACATTGTCTCCAGATTGTGTCACAGTGATGATTCTGTTCATAGGTCCAATGCAAGAAAGACTCTGATAAGGCAAAATTATATAAATGGATGGATTGTCAAAGTAACCTTTCAATTCTTTCTAAAGTAAAGAATGTTTTTAATTGGGTTGTTGAGAAAGACCTGCCTACCAACTGTAAACTACATCCAAAATCATCTCTTCTGTTTTGTGATACTTTCAGATCGATTAAATAAATGTCATTCTACCACTGAATTTCACCATGAATAACTACTCAGTGAATCCCCCAAAATGTGTATTTTTTGTAAAGGAACAGACAACCCCAATGCTGTGGTACTGCACCGTGCTTCCAAACCTTATTCAATAGTTTGTGTTCCCTTAAAGCTGAAGTCTGCCTCCTTTGCTGTTCACTAAAGGTCACGAACTTCGGTATCCCTAATAACACATATTCCTAGACCACAACAGATATATCTTCATTTGCACGGGCCAAGAAAAGTGGCGGGAGTTTTTCAGCGCTAGTGCCAAGCCTCTGGAATCTTATCCAGTGCCGTTGAGACTTCTGGAAGAAGCCATGCCTGTTAGAAAAAAGACACACACATTCCACCTCGCATGCCAGTGTGCACTTTTTAATGAAACAAACACAACTTATGAATATGTTGTTAATGATGTAGGCTATGTACATTTTAGAACCCAACCAAATGTTTTTAGCCTGACTGTAACGTAAGCAGCACTGCCATATGTGCAACTCAGACCATGCATTGGCCATTCGTGTCATTCACGAGGTCCTACATTTGTGCTCCTCTGCACACTTTTATGTCTCCGGTTAAAAAATATGCAAAAAGAGAAGGGAAAGATTGTGCGTGTCCCTACCTTGCACCCATGCCCAAAATCACACGACTATTTGCATCCTCCTTATCTTGGTAAATGCTCCCACAGAACAATCTCTGGGCAATCTAACCCTACAGGGCTTCAAGCCCAATCCATTGGGTACAAATAAGTGAAAGCTTTTCAAATACTTGATTATTCCTGTTTCATGTGCATGCTCAAAGGATCTCTTTGTCATCAGCACAGCAGGATGCCTTAGGACATATTGGACGTGTGTGTACTTGAGTGAGAAGACAGGAGCGTGAGCCATTCCAATGTACTCTATTGGAAGCGGGTATCTGGAGGGTCAGCTCTGCCTCCCTGTGGTGACTGGACGTGCATTGATCTCGGTTGACGTTGTTTCACAGCCCTACTCAATGACCCTTTCCTTGAATCATTGAGAGATACGAGTTCTTGTTTATGCTCTGGGACTATTATGTCCTATTTGTTCTGACAGGTTGGTTCGGTTTGATTTGCACTGTTGACTATTCAGCCCTGGAGAACTATAGGAGGCAGAGGGGCATCGACAAAAAACATGTTGGCTTTTGATGGCAAGATATGTGAACTCGATGCTGGACTGAAGCCGAGGTTCACGTGGGAGGACAAGGTGCGCTGACAGCCATGACCCCCGTCATAGTGATCGACTGGCAGAGGTCTCCAACCTGACCGGGTTCTCCAAAAAGACAAAAATAGACATTGAGCATTTGGGGGACGTGTGAAGAAATGGATCTTTCATTTCCTTTGATTTCCTGAGGCCAGAATGTGATCTAGCAGTCTCCCAGACACTTCATTATTATAGATTGGGGCATGCCCTCAGAGTGCACATCCAGGAGGGAACGATTCTACCGGATTTCTCTCCCCTGGAGGACCGTCCGTTAGCGGACCCAATCCCACAAAAGAGTGTCTCAGTGATCTATAAAAAGCTAATGAATAAATCCATGGACCCACTGGGGCCCTTGAGGGCATTGTGGGTAGATGACCTGGGCGATATTACCGATGAGAAATGGATGGAGGCCATTCAAGGTCCTCGAGAATTAGCGATTCGGGCACGGTTTAGGCTAATACAATCCTTCATTGAACATATTTCCCCAGCACCTTACTTCATAAAATGGGAACTGCGAGAGACCCGCTGTGCATGAGGGAGTGTGGACAGATGGGTTCCTTTTACCACATCCTTTGGGAGTGCCCACTGATACCCCGATATTGGGGAGAAGTAACTGCAATTATGTCACATATACTTTCAGTAGTAGTCCTACTTGAGTCGAAAGGGCTACTTCTGATGATACAAGGGGAGGAAGAGTTGCCCAGACACGTCCGGATATGGTTAGCACTGGCGGTGGGGTTTGCCAAGAGAAATATTGCACCGAGGTGGGGGACGTGGCTCCCGCCGTCGGTGGCAGATTGGGAAAAAGACCAAGACTAGTGTTAAAGGGCAAAAGAAGTGGTGTATCTCAGTAGGGCAAGCACCAAAAAATGGTAAAAAATATGGAGCCCATGGCAGGTATATCGAGGAATAAACTTTATGGAGGACAGTCTCAAGATTTGGGTTAACTTTCACAGTTAAGATGATGAAGTGTAAATGAAGAGCGCACCCTTTGTTTATATGAGTATTTAATTTCAAATGATCTGTCTGTTCTGATCTGTAATGAAGAGAATCGACTTTCCGATGACATTGTAGTGCGATGTATCTCTGCAACTGCTATGCATTGTTCACTCTGGTATGATGAGCATGTTTATTAAAAAAGATTTAAAAGATTTTAAAAAAATGTGAAGTCAACAAAATAAAAAACACTTTACTTACATTTTATCTGAAGAAATATGAATATTTCTCGTATGTGCTCTCAGCGGAAGACTTATCATTTATTGAGACTTCGTTCCATAATTTTGACAGGATATTAGGTGGCCATCCTTGTCGCACTAGTTGGAGCACATCGAGGATTGTTGTGGGACTCTTAAACTCTGGGTGGACTTACGTCAACATGCTATTGTATGTGACCACAACTTTTAGTGCATGGTGGCCACTAATTTTAATAACGCTGCATGTGTTCACATTTTTCTCCCCCTCCGTACCTCTTTCTGCTTTCCTCCTTATAAATGTAGTTTTACATTGTACTGGAAAGAGACAATTTCTGTGGCAGGGTTATTTTGTAAAGTGCACTAACACCAGTTTGTGGGTAGAATCATAGTGTTGCATCTCTTTTTAGGGATCTGAATCTTAAGTACTTCCTAGTGAAACAACCATAATAAATATTAAATTTATAGTTATGTTCTGGATACCTGTTTTTAATGGAAAGGCGCGCGGCATAATTGCCACATAACTTGATCTGACTTTTCATACAATATAATTGAGTCAATTGTGCCGCATAATTTGTTGGCATATTTCTAGTGGCCCTTCCTGTGCTGTGGTTTGTAGACAAAGGGACGCGAAAAGCCTGATAAAGAACCTTTTGTGAGTGCAGTGACTTGCACCCGAGCCTACCTTGTAGATGCAGGTGTGTGTGTTGTGTTTAAACCACCCTCCCACATGAAGGGTGTGGCATGTGCTGCACTGAAAGAAAGGAGCGTGAAAGTACAGCGAGGCTGCACAGGCCCTTTCTTAGCTCAGGCTGGGTCCTTTGGCATTGGGATGCTGTTCTAACCCGGGCTTGCCTTTAAAGATCGCTGTTGGGTTCAAATGACGCTCCAGACGTGAAGACCCAGAGTGCCCTCTTCTGTGAAGGAAAAACCAGAGCAGAATGTGTCGAGTATTCTCCAAACATGATGCAATCGGACAACCCGGATGTACTCCTATTTAGCAGAGCTTTTTCAGTCTTCTGTAGAAGGCACATCTGTAGGTTGTGTTCATAAACCAAGCTCCAGGGTGAATCAAGAATAGTATGATCTTTTTTCAATAAATATTTTCAGCGTTGACGTTCAAGTAGGAATAAATGGATTTGCCTCCCACATTTAAAAAATACGTGCCAGTGACTAGCAGACAGGAACAGGGGATCGAAAGAGAGATACAAGCCAAAATTAGGATACTTGTTTTACTTTTCTTTCAGTATGGCACTGTTCCTTTAAGGTTACTTAAATATATATCCGCTTTTATTGGCCTAGCCAAATTGAGAAATGCACGTAGCTAACTTAAATGCGCCTATTTACCGATAACGCCGACGCAGTCAAGGAGGTATAAAAAAATATGTTTGTAATTCGTGGTGTTAAAAAGTCATGCTTCGCTGCCATCCGGCCTGACAAAAAGGCCACTATAAAAAGCATCCTTACAGCATTACCACAAGCAGCCTTAAGGAGGCGCTAGTTTACAAGGAATGTCTACAAACTCAACCTTGTCCCTGGAGGAGGGAGACCTCCCAAATGCAAACTGCCGTTTTGCTGGTGATCCAAACATATTTTCACCATTTGCTTCACACCAAAACCTGGCTGTACAGGGTACGTGATCTTATACTTTGCGGCAGCTCCCTCATAGTCCTTTTGGCACCAGTACACAACAAACATGTTTACTTTTCAGCCTCATCTGATTTAAAACGTTCTCGATTCTTTCCCTGGGCGGGGCTCGCGAGTGTTCAGACATCTCCGGTCACTCTGTTGATTTCGTCCAGCATTTTGAGATAATGACAAAGAGCTAGAAAGTCTGAATGCAAATAAAGGCCTTATTGACGGCGCTTGTGTTTAGCTTCCAGCCCTGAATGGTCACATTATGGGGGAACTGAATGTACTTCTTATGCTGAAGCCTTGACACTGGGCAGCACCACATCATGAGACTGCCCGCCAGCCCTCTAGCACGAGTGCTTCACTTATCTGCAGTGAAATGGGTGAATTCTTAGCAAGGGTTTCCGAGCCTTACCCTGCCCTTGGCCTTTCCAAATCGAGCGCACGTTGCAGAATCTTTTCCTGCTTGATGGTTGTTTTGGAAATTCAAGCTAATCGTTTCCCACATATTATTCGTCTGGAATAATTCATTTGGGCAGTAAAAATTAAATGGATTTGCCAAGAAATGCTGTTTTTGTTCAGTTCAGGTTCCTCATTTTTTCCATTTATCTTCCACTACCTTATTTGATTTATGTGAGTTTATATCATGTAAATTTTTTGATTTGGAGTATTAGGGATTTAGTTGGTGTGTAAAGCAGCATTATATCAAGATGGGGTTAGAGCAGTCCTCTTTCTATCCATGCCAGCGCTGCAAGTAGGCAGTTGCAGGTGGAGCCCATCACCACTCATCTTTGGGGACCTACACTTATTTTTCCTCAACAAACTTCGAGCTTCAGCAAAAGGGAGAAAAACACCAAAGGGGGAAAGGAGGAGGACGAGAAAGGTGGAAAAAGAGTAGAAACTAGTCAAAGCAGGGATGAGAAAGAATGTGCAGGAGTGAGATAGAGAGGCAGGGAGTGTTTGGTGACGGATTAAAGAGGCATGAAGTGGAATCAAGACTGCACGGTCCTTGTTTTCTGCTCACCGACATACAGTAGCACCAGGCGCAGGCTTCCCTATAAAAGTTTGGACTCCAGCACGTATCATTTTACAAATTTAGCACTGATCTCTGTCATCATCAGCTGGGAAACTGAGGTTGCAGCTGCCAAGTACATGGCTGGGCAGAACCAAGAAGCAAAATTGTCCATGTCCTGGTGACCCGTGAACTCTTCTCTACTGGAAAGACTTCCTCTCCCATCTCCTACCTGCTTCCATCTTTGGGAGAGGTACACCCTACTCTAGAACCTGGAGGTGCTTATTTTTAATGAAAATTACTGCTGCTTCAATCCTGAAAATCAATTCCACTTAGTGCATTTCTTTGTCGAAATGGAGTCCGTCAATCTCTCTTATCCACTTTCGAGCTGATGACACTTGAGTAAGAAATAATTGATCACTTGTTGGAATGTGTGATCTTCATCCTTGATGGCTTACATCCTTCTTATGTTCCATTTAACTGTTGGCGACAGGAAACCAATGCAGTTCAGTGGTATAGAGTGGGAAAATGAAAACTCAAAACTGTAGATTGAAAAAATAAAGATTAAAATGTGTCTCAATATCTTAAAATTATTAAAACTATCCAAACTCACATCCTATAGATTGTGTGGTTAGGTTAAATTACTCTTGTAACTTCACTCCTCACATTTTTGGAGGCTAGAGCGTGGGTGAATGTCTAATATTTTGATAGCAGTGTACGCTTTATGTTTGTGATCGATTTTTTTAAATCTTTACTTTTGTTGTCTAGGCAGTGACATGCTACCACCTATTGCCTGGCTGCATGCCACAAGCATGTCTGTCTGCTGATTTTGCTGATGGGGTTGCTCTTACCGTGGAATACTGTTCACATGACACAGGTCATGCCTTATTCCACACAATTTGGTCAATTAACTGTGCATCTACTTCGTGTTGTCACAACAAATCGAAAAATCTAAGCAGAGGAAATCAAACAAATGAACATTCTAGAGTTTTAATTGAAGATACTGGATTTGACGAAGAGAGCCAAAGTGCATGCTCCTCTAATTGGTTCCTTTACAAATATACCAAACCTGTCATTCAACTCCAACATGGCTTCTGATTTGTTTTTTAATTATTTAAAAATTCCCTTATTTATTTAAAATAAAGTGATTGTCCGTTTCTTGGTCCAGTATGACCCTGGCCTTTGTTTGGAATTATTTCTACGTAGTGTTTGATATTCTGTAGGGGTGCCTAATGTTCGCACAGGAAAGTAAAATTCATGCCCTCATTTAGGAATTGCACATGAGGTAAGTACATATAGTGTATCAAAACCAGAAACATTTATTTAGAGAGGGATTCTCAAAATAATCTGGGTAACATTGGAAACCCCCTATATACCTTTGACGTTGCTAGATGTTTGGGTCTGGCCTCACATCTGACCTCATCTTAGCTATTTGAATGTTTCTGCACTTTCAGAACTTTCCCTAGTAAGCCTATACAGAGGCAGATACACTCCAATAAACTAAAATAGCAGATTTACTTGTGAAGCAAATCAAAGATGTAAAGTGCTTGAAATCCGGTATTTTGGGGTGGCCACTGTGGATGTCATTTAATATTGTTAATATATGGGATAATGTACATCCTGATGTACGTTATAAGGATACTGCATTTCACAGAAGGAAGAATTCTGTGACCATATAGCAGACCAAGGCTGAATGCTGACTTCATTATAAGGTCGTGGAACTCCTAGATGTCTTGCAATATCATTTTACTGTACATCAGAGAGTACTTTCTCCCTTATGATATATGATCACACATCACTCTTCCCACCCACCTCTTAAACCTTTGGGGTCTTAATCCTTTATATGAAACAGATAGTATAGTTGCAGACATGAAGGATAAAAGCTAAATCTGTTGTGCAAATTTGAATGCACCAGTTAGTAAATTGTTGCAAAAGCATTTTAGGTTCGGTTTAATGTAAATCAGGTTTTAAAAAGGCTGTTTCTGAATGGATAGTGACATTCAGAGAGATTCTTCCTTTCATGTCATGAACTGTAGGCAAAAAATAAATATGACGCCAACTATCTCTTATTTCTGCTGATCACTGTTTGTTTAGAAAAATGGATCATAAGAATACAACAGCCATTTCTCACGTTCGTCGTTTAAACTGCAGCTGCAGATATGATCCATGGCCTGCCTTTCACCTTAGCAACTGGCTCTAGTAGCTACTGGCACCAATAATCAGGTGTGTTTCGCTAGTGGTTTGTGCAACTACAAAGAGTCGTATACAATAGTAATTTAGCATGAAGTCAGATTGGGTTTCAACAGTAATTCAAAGCAGTGAACATCTAGCAAGCTGCTGTTTCTTAGAAGTATTTTTCATGCAAGATCACGTTTCACATTTTAGCAAACCGTAGTGATATATTTCGGAAGTGATGCATGTGGTTTAGGTGCAATTATATCTTCAACATAACGGTCGAGAACCATCTCAACATAGGATAATGAAACTAAGTGTCCGAGTCCACGCCCCACCATCACGGTTACATCTGTCCCTCAGCTCTCTGAAGTGCTCCATTGACGGTTGTAAGTAACCAATATAGGAACAAAAGATGTGAAAGTAAAGCAAAAGAGGAAGGTGCACCAGTAAGAAGTCCAGGGCCAAACAATATCTTTGGTATATCCTTTTAATTTTCTTAAAGACTCACAGCCAACGCGTTTCGTTCCACACTGGAACTTCTTCAAGGCAAAACAGGGTTCTGTATGACAAACAACGTGATACGGGATGCAACGTAATGGTGTCCCGCATGCATGAGTAAAGAAGTAAGTGCACTTCGCTGTGACTTTTCCCCAGAACACGTGGGGGTTGCTGGATTTCCCAGAATACTGGAATCCTTTTCTTTTCGTGCTCGTACCATGGAGCCGACACCCTGGTCCACCTGCAACTTAAAGTTACCTATTCTGACGTGGTGACTCTCCTGCTTTGATTTTTTAAAAAACTAAATTAAAAAACGAAACCAAAATATATCCCCCTTTTCGATATACTTATCAGAATTCTGACTGTGAATATTTACTCATGCATGCGGGACACCATTACGTTGCATCCCGTATCACGTTGTTTGTCATACAGAACCCTGTTTTGCCTTAAAGAAGTTCCAGTGTGGAACGAAACGCGTTGGCTACGAGTCTTTTTTACAAGAAAATTAAAAGGATATACCAAAGATATTGTTTGGCCCTGGACTTCTTACTGGTGCACCTTCCTCTTTTGCTTTACTTTCACATAACTGGTCTACAGTGGAGTCGAACTACGGCGCACTCCGGAAGATTTGTGCACAGGAACTGAACTCTTATCTTAAAAATTTGGATTTGAGGTGCTTAACTTGTGGTCAGCCGTAGCTTATGCTCTTTGCCTAAAGGAACAAAAGATGTGATTATCGGTTTTAAAAGAAAAAAAAGCTCAATGACTTTTTTGTAACATAAATAAAACAATGCAATTTCTAAGGCCGCTCTAGATTGTAAATTTAATAGTTACTCCCAACAGGTCACTTTATCGTTATTTGTCCCCACCTTAAAAGTTTTCCTTTTGGCCCTTAAACTATTGAAGTATTCTACAAAATGTAAATGATTCTGAACTGGCGGGTAAAGAGAGTCATGTAATCCGCCATCATGTAATGTGAGTCATCTATGTGCTGCCTTCCTATTCCTATTATTGCACAGGGAGCCTGTTTGTTCCTTTCCCTTAGGCTCCCTTCAATTTATGGTGTGTTCCCTCCTTATTTGCAGCCTCAGAATGCAGTTACACCTGTCTATAATGGGAGTTCATTTACAAAGGTTATTAGGGTGGGAAAATGCATAAACATCTTTAATGAATATCTATGTAGCTGTTGAGTATGCTGGTGTTCATTAACTTCTACAGGTGGGCACATGCAGATTCGCTTTAATGGACTCCTCGCGAACACTGCAAACCCTGCGAGAACAGCACATTAAATTCAACCATACTTATGTAATTTCTATGACACAAATCGTATTAAAGAGAGCAAAATTCAGCGTTCTTGATTGGAATGTTGACCTCACATACTTTTGTGCCCCCAAATTGTACTTGGGTGTGAAAAAATGTGAAGTGGACCCTGTATTAGTAAAGCGAGTATTCAGTTCTTTGCGAACGTAAACTGACCAGGTCTGCAGTAGTTTGAGAGCACATATAAGTGCAGGTGACAAAAACATGCACTGGGAACATTTTAAGATGTCAAGAACACCTACCAGTTAAAAAAGCATAAAGCACAAGGAAAATGTAGGTGAATACCATCCAGTAAGGGGTTTATTGAAAGTAAGTGAGCAGGCCGCCCTCACGCCTCTAAATATCAAAGGCATGTTTCTTCATATTTCAGTGTAAATTACCTAATGCTAACATCTCTCCACTGTAAATATATATAAATATGTATGTGTGTGTATATATATATATATATATATATATATATATATATATATATATACAAAATACTTTACTTAATGACTTTTGTGAATACTTGTCATCCGATCGAAATGTGGATCAATTTTTACAACCCTGAATGGGTCAAAATCTGAGCCCACACAAGACATTTGAAACTGTGATGCTAAATGTATTGTAGTTGTAGAGTTGGGGCTGCATAAGGGAAGTACCCTGGCGGTGCAACGCACTTTGTGCCCATTATTTATGACCAATGGATACAGGAGGGGCAGCCGACATTGTGCAGCATCTTTTGTGAGTTGGATCGAGCAGGCAGACATTTTTTACAATCTGAATCGAACATATCCTCATTGGACCCCGGTGCAGGCACTCACTGCACCAGGGCTTCCTGTCCCCTCCTTAAACTGAAGAACTCCCCCTACATTAAGAGAAAGATAATGTCCACCTTTAAGTTCTGCAATGTCCCCGGTGCAGGTGTGAGCTTATGCCTGAACTGGGGACAGCACTTTTTTTCATGTTAGGCTGCACTGTCCCAGTCTGCAGAGGTGCACCCTGTTAGAGCTGCACAGATGGGGACAGTGTGCTCAATAAGTTATTTGGTGCCTGACCATTGAAACCATTACACTCTATAAAGTGCACTTCTGTAACTAAACCTGTCAACAAGGAGTGTTGTCTCTTTCATACCACCTAATGTTAAGGTTATAAGAAGAGTGCTTAATTTGAGCCGATGGTTTCCTGTGCTGGGCTCGGCACTTAATTGCCAACACTTGCACTTATGGCAGCCTTCCACAAGGTGGCGCTGTCTGCCTAATTTAGAGATGACCACAACAGCAGTTAATTATTATTTCAATATACATTAAAATGACTGTTACCTGCCGCTCAAGCCATTCTTAATACATTTGGGGCCTGAAATTGTTCGAATTGTCACTCTTGTAGGAGTGCTATGGTTAATAGTCGTGTTGTTACTGTCGTTGGCGGCATGCACAGGCAATGTGTGGTGCAAGCTGCATTGGCCTCCTGGCACTTTTTTTTTTTTTAAAAATGTATAATACAATTTAAGCACTGTATACGAAGGAGACCCACGAGAAGGGCATGTGACACCAAGTCCTGAAATTGCATATTTCTCATCCCGGAAGTCCTTGAACCTCTCCGTACCTTTGTGTACTTACTATTGGATACAACATGTCTGGTGTTCACATTCCGTCTGTACGTCTGGTGAAAATATTACTGCTCGCGGTCTGTGTGTCTGGCCAAACCAAATCTGTCTTTGGCTGTGCCCAGGCCAGTGTTTGAAATCGTGCCCTGTGTGCAATCTAAAAGTCTGACTTCATTAAGGACAGTACTTACCTTCGTGTGTCCACTAAGCACGTGCGGGATACAAATAGTGCAGTAATTAGACTCTGTTCGCCTGGCTTTACTAAGCACAAAATATATAATGCAGAAGTTGTACACCACACCAGTTAATTCATAAGTTGTACACCACTCCAGAAACGTAGAAGGACGAAGCTAGGTCTAGTGGGTTTGTGCGTGCTTATGTGTTATGGGGGCGGGGCTCCCCGGTGTGCGGTTGCCCCGGGGCCTGCTGGTCTTTCTGTCAGCTGCGAGTGATGGTGGAGGCCGTCCTTGTTGTTGCATTAATAGAACAGCACGCGGCGCCCCCGCGCGCTTTCATCTCCGCGAGGTGCCACCCCTGCAAGCGTTCCATTGTGGCGCGGCTCCTGTTTATAGTGCAGTGGCTAATCATTAACGGGAGGGACTTTCCGTTGCTCCTGCGATGAAAACGTCTTGTAGAAACAGAGAGCTTGCTGGGAAATAAAGCTCCATGAAAAGGCTTCCACTGTGCGCCATCTGGCTTCATTCCGAGGGTGCCCGGAACTCCTAATGCCACTAAACTGTATGTCGTGACCCCGGCACTCTGCAGTGCGGTTCTAATGTCTCCCGAGCAAAGCAATCAATTAAATGTGCCTCAGTTCAAGATTCTTAAGAGGTCCTCTCCGGGTCTCCCCGTGGCTGAGAGTTAAGAGTGTGTTTTTCTACTGTTGTCCAAACAAAGTCCAAGACAAGCTGGAGTTGGCCAAATGGGGAGAGGTCAGAGTGCAGTAATAGGTTTCTGAAAGATGGCTTACCAGAACACCACGCCTGTGAATTGAGGACTGTGGAAAATGTAATGCATGTATTATGCTTAAAAATTGGAAACCAACCCCACAGCCTCAAGGCTGTGCTGCGTTACCCTGTGAGCTTTTCATAGTTAGGATAGCATGACTCCCAAAGTCGGGATTTTTGGGAGTGACTCCGCCTAGAGGACATTATAATAGGGAGGGGAGGAGTGAAGGCATTGCTGAGGAGGTGGTGATTAAGGTACCAGAGCGGCATAAAATTACTATCAGTGGGTTACCTCTCAAGGCATTGGCAGCTGTCATGACAGGACAGGTGGACAGCCTTTCCTCACAAAGTGTTTGTGTCACCAAAGTATGTGGGTAACACTTGCTTAGATGTAATTACGAGGAATCTCTTTTCTAAGTCAGACCTTGCTTGGATGTACCGTGCCCTGTAAACTTCAGGACACAAATTCTTTGCAACTGCTGATACCGAGTGTGTACATCACGTCTGATGGGCCCTTTTGGGAGACCACATCACTCCAGGTCATCACTGGCACTGTCTCCAGTCCTAAACCTTTCGCTGATGCAAGACTACAACACCTAGAAAGCATTAGTGATCACACCAAAGTTTAGGACTGAAAACTGTTCACCCTACCATTGGATATCTTACTATACGTTATGTTCTATTGTGTTGTATAGCGCACTAATCACCCAAGAGGGTATCCAGGCGCTTGGCAGGCGCATAGGTTTGTGCTCCCCAAAGGTGCTTATAAGAAGAGCCAGGTCTTCAGCTTCTTGCGGAACTGAAGAAGTGAGGAGGAGGCTCTGATGTGTTGAGGGAGGTCGTTCCATGTCTTGGGTGCAATGTAGGACAATGAGTGACCTCCAGTTTTGCGGATGCGGGGAATGTGGGCGAGAGAGAGTGAGGCAGGGCGTAGGGTTCTGGTGGGTTTGTGAAAATGTATGCGACGGTTCCGGTTACTTGGTCTTGTGTTGTTTTAGCCCTATGAATGTGTGTGAGATGTTTGAATTGGATGCACTTGTGAACGGGGAGCCAGTGAAGTTTTCGGAGGTGCAGTGTGATGTGGGAGTGACTTGGGGTCAAGTATGAGTCTTGCAGCGGTGTACTGGATGGTCTGGAGTCTGTGTAGGAGTTGTTTGTAGATTCTGGCGTAGAGAGTGTTGCCGTGATCCAGCCTGCTGGTAATTAGTGTGCTAGCCTGATGGTCCATCTAGTGTTGTGAGCAACCATGTGAACATTTTTTGTAGCATGTGTAGGATGTGGATGTAGGAGGTGCACACAGCATTGACTTGAGCCGTCATGTTGAATTTGTGGTCTAAGATGGCCCCTAGATGTCTAGATTTCTAGCGTGGTCTGTGAGTGTGGGTGTTGGTCCTAGCTCCGATGGCCACCAGGTGGAGTCCCATGGGAGGGGGGGGGGGGGGGTCTTGTTGCTGAATACCAGTACTTCCATTTTGCCAGAGTTCAGCTGCATGCAGTTGGTTCACATCCAGTCTACTACCATGGTTCTGCAATTGGTGAAGTTGGTTCGGGCGGTGGTTGTTTTGTCCATCAGGGAGAGGATGAGTTGGATGTCAGCAGCGTAGGCGATGTCTGATGATCGGATTATGTTGTCGAGCGCTGTTATGTATGTATTCAAAAGGGTGGGGCTGAGGGATGATCCCTGTAGGACTCTGATTATCAGTTTCATGGTCTCAGATGTGAAGGGTGGCAGCCTTTGGGTTCTTCCCGTGAGGAAGAAACAGATCCATTTGAGAGCGGATCCTTGTATGCCAATCTTGTGTAGTCTTCTGATGAACGTGTTATGGGAGCCAGTGATAAAGACCACAGAGAGGTCTAGCAGGATAAGAGCAGCTGTTTCTCCTCGGTGCAGGATAATTCGAATGTCATCGGTGGCTGCGTTAAGTGTTTCAGTGCTGTGGTTCTTTCTGAATACTGATTGAGTGTTATCTAGAAGATGGTGAAGTTCGAGAAGTTGTGAGTTGCTTGTTAATGGCCTTCGCAATCACTTTGGTTGGATAGGGAATCGGTGGAAATGGGTTGTAAAGTGGCGGACGTGATGGAGGTTTTGATGATGTGGGTCAGAGTACTGCTGATATTCCCAGGTTGTAGATGTGGTGGGGGCACAGGTTCGTTGATTGCCGCGGTGTTGTTTCTGTTGAAGGTTGTCCATTCTGTCAGGTGGAAGTCTTGGTTGGTGGAGGGTAGGTTAGCAATGAGTTCTCTGGGGTTGGGTTGGTATGCAAAGTTGCTATAGATGTTTGCGATTGTGCTGTAGAAGAAGTTTGATAGGTTATCGCAGAGTTGTTGGGAGGCAGCGATGTTAGTGACAGCAGTTGAGGGCAAGGCAAAATTAACAATTGAGAAGATCTCCAAGCAACGGTTGGAGCTTCCTTCGATGCGGTCTGCTAGTGTTTTTTTCTTGATGCCTCTTATTTGCTGGTGATAGCGTCTGAGTGCAGCCTTGTGGGTAGTTCTGTTTGTGGTGTTGTGGCTGGCTCTCCATTTCCTTTCTTGCTGTTTACAATGTTGTTTGGTGCTTCAGAGGTCTTCTGTGAACCATCTGACCTGCTTGTATGATCTACTATGCGTTTTGAGTTTGATGGGTGTGAGGGAGTTAACCTAGTTCTTGATCCAGTTGTTGTCCTTGTCAAGGTTGTCTATGAGGCTCAACAGGCTGAGAGCTCTGCGCCAGTCTGCTTCTGTGATTTTGCCCCAGCTGCAGCTTGGAATGCTGAACCAGGTAGGGGTGCTGACTTGAGGTGTATTGATTTGGAATGGGATGATGGAGTGGTCGGTCTATGTGAGCGATGTGGTGAAGTTGTATTTGATGCTGTCGCTTGTGGTGAAGTTGGGTTCCAGCGTGCGTCCTGTGGTGTGTGTTGGTTCTGGGATGAGCTAGGTGAATCTGATGTTGCTCAAGCTTTCGAGGAGTGCTGTGGAGCAGGGCTGGTTTTGGTCTTCCCACTGGAAGTTGAGGTTACTGAGGAGAATGTAGGTTCTGGAGTCAGTGGTGAGTGGAGTGAGGAAGTTGGTGATGAGGTTGGTAAAGGTGGCTTGTGGTCCAAATGGTTGGTAGGCGAGATTTGCAGCTTGCAGTGTAGGTTTCCAATGAATGGGGTGGCGTTCGCTGTGGATGTTGTGCATTTAATTAATTCCTTGTAGATGATCGCAAATCCTCCTACTGGCTTGCGAAGGCGGTCCTGTAGCGCGATCTTGTAGCCTACTGGGGTTGCTGTGGGAAAGTCGAGAGACGATGAGGAGCTGAGCCAGGTCTCTGTGATAAAGAGGATGTCAGGTACGTCGTTACTCAGAAGGTCCCATATGTTGGTTGTTTGTATGCTGAGTGACCATGGGTTGAGAAGAATGCAAGCAAGTGGGTGTTGATGTGCAGGTTTGCTGTGGTATGTCAGGTAGGGTAGGCGTTGTTGGTGCTTGTGTGGTCTGTGTGTGTTGGGAGGTGTTGAGGACGTTTTTAGTATTTGCTTGGGGGTGTGCGGCTGCTAAAGAACCAGCAGTGGTTGCAGGTGAAGGCTCCTACCATGGTGTGAGGTGCAGCCACTTAAGGAGTGATGCGGAGTATCGCTGGGTGGTAATTGGACCAGGGTTCATGATGCTGGGCGTGGTCCAGGTGCGGATGGGCGCAGACAAACTTGCCTTTGACTCGCCAGCGGCACGCTCACTGCATATCCCTGTTGCAGCTGCCATTATGTAGGTCCTGGGAGGGGAGAGGAGTGCAAGGTGTTATGATGTCATTTCCTGTGCTGATGGGTGGTGGGAAATGTGGACTTCTGTGACCTGATATTCACTCTGACAAAAAGACGTGCAGGAGTCTAAACAAATAGAACCAACCAAAGCTGGGGCTAACAATAATTCAGAAATAACCCATGACACAAATCAAACTGTGCTGTTGTCTCGGAAATCCCATTAGTTGCACCCTTGCTCTCTTCACGGGGTGTTTATCAGCTGGATGGGAGGGACATAGGGGCTGTGAGGAGCACACCTAGGTGCAAAGGCTGCAAGGTACCCTCTAGCAGTGACCAAAGGTGCAAAAATCCACTGTTGCCAAATAGTGACGGGTATGCAGCTCATTCCAACCTTTTCAGACACATGCAAACAGTGACGCACACACTTCCCCCCCCCCTTGCGCTGATGCTAGCACTGTAAGCGCCCAGAGGCGGAGCAGTCCTGCCCCCTGCTGTCTTGCAGTGTTCGCCTCTGCCTTGTTTTGGAAGAGAGGCCACCTTTAACAAAGGCGGCCCAGTGCTGAGATACTCTGTGGATGATTCACGTGGATTAGGGGCATTCCTGTGGGTGAGCAGAGGCGCCTGGCCATTTTCCCCTTCCCCACCTGTCAAGATAATCCTTTAATGGGCTGCGAAGCCCCACACAAGGCGCTGACGTGCGCATTCTGTACGTGGGTGTCATCTCGGCGCTGATAGGGCGACGGACTGTGCACCTGCGGTAACTCACTCTCTGGCAACACGTCAAATGCACAGCACTCGCGGTCTTGAAGGGACGGACTCTTTTGAGGATAGTCTTTTTTTCGAAATGGTATTGTGTACCGATTAGTAATTGGGTCAGTAATTTATTTTTCCTCCATATTGTTCTACTGTGGTTACTAAGTTCCGTCACGTTCCTATTTGCAAACATATTTTTTAAAATAAACACATCACCGAACTATCTCTATTTCAATACCAATATAAAATCAAAATCACCATGAAAACTTATTTTACTTGAATTGTGTAGTAGATTTCACAGATCCTGTGTGTCCTGATAAAGAGTCCAGAGTGAAAATGCTAATTTCGTAGACAGTGCTGCTCTTCATAAATGCTACAGGACTATATGACGTTACTCCGCTAACAATCACACCGCATACCGCCATTTACCATGCTACAGCAGTTCCATTTCTTTTGGTTATTAGCTTAAAGAGTGCGCAAAATGGTGCTATTTGGGAGCCTATTAAGAGGCAGTACAATGTAAATACCGCGTGTACTTGGGGCACAGAATTCCCCCAATAAATACTGTTTATGAAAATAATTAGAAATAACTCATTCATACATGAATCAAGGCTAGTAAGTTTATTATGGTGAGTTACGGTCTAGTTCTGAAACGAGCATGGGTGCTGTACAGTTACAGCTGGGTTACTAGTGGGCCGGTAATCCGGTTTCAGATGAAATAGGAGTACAAATGTCCCGGTATTTCCAGGCACACACTCGGGGCTTTAAGTGGGCCGGGTCCTGCCAGTGCTCAGCACCGGCAGTTCGTAAAAGCAGGTGCTGAGACGGGTCCCTATCGGGCTCTCCATTTGTGAAAACAATTCTCAACTCTGCAGCAGTGCCACTGCTCAAAGCCTTTGATGTAACTTCCAAGAGTCTCGTTTTAGTTCTTTCACAGTGTCATCATTTCAGAACTGAAGCATTTTCAATATTATATACAACAAAGCCACAGTTGTTACTTATTTATCTTATGCAACTAACAACCATTGACAAAGTCAATAATCATGACTTCCTGTAGGTGTAATGTTCCTTTTTAAAAAAAATTTTTTACAGAGTTTTATATAGGGCGAACTTGACCCGGTATTGGGTATCGAAGCGCTTTACATAGCACCAGTTGCGTTACATGAGCACACATTCATTTTTGTTAGGCACGGGGAGATTAAGTGGTTTGCCCAGAATGACAGGATTTTCAGCGTCATTGCTGAGCCTTGAATCCGGTTCCCCAGATTTGAGGTCGATCACCCTACCTATTAGGCCAACTCCTCTCCCCTTGTATGGTACTTGTTGTACCATAATCTGGATGCAATGACAGAAACAGCAAAATACCAGTCGGTGGCACAAGATGCTTAACACATGTTTTTAGCTTAGGTGTTTTTAAACCACGTCCTTAATTACAATGGCCATGCCCCTTTGAGAGCACCCCCCCCCCCCCCCCGTTTTTTCAACCCACTTAAAGCCCTGCACATGTCCATCTGCAAAAAAGAGGGTAGAATAATGCCGAAAATGGGCCAACACCTTGGAGAAAATAACCAGACAATATCAAGTACCGCATGTGATTTCCCATTCTCAGTGTCAAATTTCAGAATCTTCTGGTGCGGTTGTGGTAATAAAGCCTGATATTAGTGATACTGAATGAGGTATTACCACACTTTGTTACTGGGACACTCGTGATTGGTCCGCTCATGTACTGGAATGATACTCCAGTTGTTTGGGTTAAGCTAATCATTTACATTCAGGAGTCAGTCATAGGATGCAGTGTCTGTTTTTGTGTCAAGGTGATGTGTGGTGCTTGGTGACTACATATTCACCATACTGCATCCTATGACGTGACAGCAGATGGGCAGTGTATTTTTGAAGTAACACTTGAGCACATGGGTGCACTCCTTTAGTTGTGCAAAGAGAGGTAGCACGCTTAGTCCACACACACCCTTATCACCCCCAGCATCACAGAACATTTGTGATGCGGAAGACCAACTGACATTAAAGGAAACTGCTGAAACCTTAAATTTCCAAATAACTTAAGCCATGTGCCTCTCCAGATCAACAAAGCAGACTCTCCTTCACAGTGCTGGCCCTCTGATAAAACACCGTTCAGCGCTTTGGCCTGGTTTGCGGCTTAAGAGGCTGATGACCGCTGTTTTTCTGTAATCAGTAATTCTGTATTCTGTGCTTATGGTACGCACATATTTGACATATCCAAACTGCAATGAATCAACTGTATAATTGATAATCAGGTTGTACATTGTTTCAATACCCTTTGTCAGTAATAGAAGTTTGTAGAAAATAATTGTGCTTCATTTGACCGATCATTGAGCAGAGATGGCATGAAATGTGATGTCTGCAGTGTTGATAACATGCTGGTACGTCACTGTGAGTTTTACTGTATCCCTGCACCGACGGTGGATCTATTAAAATTCAATATCTTGTCATTTTTCCATGGCGGATCTGGAAACTGTCTGCCTTTAATTCAATCAGATTGAATTTATGAAGACTTCTTTGCGCTGATAGTTGCCAGCTGTACATAACCCTTTAATTGAAACAGGACATCACTTAGAAAGAGAGGAGATTAAAAACATGATGTTGAACACCTCCCCAGGAAGAGGGAAGAGGTTTGCACCCTATTTGCCTCCGATGTGACGTTCATGCGAGTCTGCATACTCCGAAGCGCGCCTCCACCAACGCGGGCACCGCATGAAAGAGCGCAGATTATAAATGAAATGACAGATAACCAATATATCTCCTTGTTGGACCCAATGATAGTCTGGCTATAGCTGCGCGACGGTCCCCCAGATACTCAATGTGCAGATGGCAGAACACGCGCCTCATTCTTGGCCGTGTTGCGGTCCTTTACGCAGCTTTTGCGGAATGGCGCAGAATGGCACTGCGTTTGCAAATCTGCTGCACTGTAGATGGCAGTTGAGGAATCTGTGCAGAGAGAACACAGCAAATGTTTACTCCAGCACCGAGATGCACATGCTGCAAGTCCTTTGCCCTCGGAGGGCTGTGGAGATGCATGTCTCTGCGGTGTTCGGATTGCTCACTGCTAACCCTCATTGCTCTGAGGTCTGGTCTCCTCATCTCATTCCTGGATGATGGTTGGGCTCGCCAGAGGGACATCACGGCCCGGAGATCTGCTCCTGTTTATGGTTCCCAGGGGTGGAGCCTAGGATAAGAGCTTGGTACTAGTGGGTTTTGAGATTTTAGTTGAGGGTTGGGATAGATAAACCCTGTCTGTGCAAGAAGGCAATCCTCATAATGTAAACAATGGAGTGAGGAAGCTGGACAGTGAGGTTTCAGATCTTTGAAAGTGCTGATCTGTAACACAGCTCTTCCTGGCCCACAGGCGCGTTAGTGACTCTGTTGTGCTCAGGAGAGTGAGTGCGGGCCCTGTCACAGCCCCACTGCCGGTGCTTTAAATCACTGAACTATTTACCACGTGAAGGAAGTGTGCATGGCTTGTCAGGAACCTGCAGGCTCGCCTCAAACAGGTCCAAACCTTTCTTTGTTTTCAAACAGAGTGCATTTTAGTTATACTGTTTTCACAGCTACATTGTGTTTAAACAAATGGCAAATGTGAATTCCAGCAGTATTGGGAATGGAAAGATAGGAATGAAAGCGTAGCCTACTGGCCTAAAAGTACCTGTACCATCCTATTGAAGGATAGGGCCAGTGGCTGCTGCTTGTATATGAAAGTGGTGGGACGATCTGGCGCATATTTCAAACTATTTTCAGGCACTGTTAGAAACCCAGAAGTCCCTTAAGCGCAACCCCAAAGCTCTCAATCGTGGTCCATTATAAAGAGTGCTTATGACAGGCCACAATTAAGAGCTCTGGAGATGAGGTTGAAGGCAGTGCGAGTTTCTCACACTGCCTGACAGTGGGCAAAATAAAACAATTTTAAATAAAATAATAATAATAAAGTACCTACCTGCTCCTCTCCGGTCCCGTAGTTCGTGGCTCCAAGGCAGCGAGGGGTTTTGGAGCCAGCACCCCTAACCAGTCCGGACACTGCTGTTAACCAGCTTGAGAGAACCATCAGGATGGGTTGGAGTGGGCAGGCTCAGCACTCCTGGGGGCCTGCCTGTTCTCTACCCAGCTGTCTAAGACCGCTCTGGTTGAAGAGGCTTAAAGTGTATTTGTTGAGGAGTGCTTGTATGCTTCCATTACAAATGTAGCAACACTGTTTAAAAGTGTTTTAAGGGTATACAGCATATATATATATATATTTCCTCCAAGGTAGTACTGCCATTAACGCCGTTCGCCTGCCCAAAGCGCCGGTGCCAACTTGACACTATATATATATATATATATCACACTCTTCCGGGCGTTGCAGGATTGCCTCCAGAGACGGACCCAAAGATGGTGCGAAAATGATAATTTATTGCTCCTCACTAGTCGCCATTATGCGTTTCAGCTCGCTTGAGCCTTGATCACATGATATATATATATATATACACACACACACATGTGTATATATATATATATATATATATACACATATATATATACACAACATAAGTGTCTGTAGCCCTATCTGTAATACCGAAGTGCACAAAGCAGACACACATGCCTGTAGGGCCCCCAAGGCATTTTATATAATATGGCCCTAGATGGTGACATCTAAGATTTTACATGACTGAAAACTCATATGTGTTCATTGTCACATAACCCTGAGTACTTGAGATTGTAATTATGGGTGGTTCCTCAGGGGTTATTAAAAAATAAAAAACACTGTAAATTCAATAAAGAGTCAAGACTCCGCAACAGTGTAAGTCTGATGTCTAAAATTACATTAGCTGAAAGAAAGGCAAGAAGACCACTAGTTTTTTTTTAAAAGAAGCAACAATCATAGATGCATGCAAATACAAGATACCCTGTGATGGCACAGTGCTCAGTAAACATACTATGATGAGGTGTGTGAGCAGATAGTGCAACACTGAGTGTACAGTTAGCTTACATTCAGTTCAATGTGGACTGTCATTTAATGAACAGTCACCGTAGAACTATTTGAGGAGAGGCCACACTTCAAACAGTCAATGTTTGCACCAATGAAGTCATAAGCATGTTTGGTCTTTACCTGGACAGTTAGTTGTGCAGGATGTGGCGGGTCCCAACACCATAAAATAGGTATTTATTTCAGTTGATCAAAGGAGTTGAACCCTATTTTATGTGGTCTTCAAGAAAAAATAGTGCATATAGTAGAGATTGAAGTGGGGAGAATTAATGGGCTCAAGGTTCCAGTACCTTGTTCATTAAGGCATATCCGTTACTATACTTTTCAAAAAGGAAAATAATTGCCAAATGGCAGCAGACTCCTGCATTGCAGCTTGTAAACTCTTTGCAAAGCTCAGCCAGTGGTCAGCTAGCACTGAAGATTGTGTCTTTTCAGGCACGCTGCTGCTCCTGCAGACATCCTCACAGGTGGGATGAAGAGCAGGAGGTCTTACCTATGGCTCAAACCTCGGGTGCGTCTCACTGTGTTCGACAATACAGCCTGATAGCCAGCCTCTGTGTTCCTGATGAGTGGGAATGTCTGATCATTAGCATTTTGATACTCACATGATAGGCCACCTCTGCCCAGGGAATAGCTCCGGGTGGGGGTTGTTGGGGTGTGACACTCTCCAAATAAATGTATTCTTGGCTTGATAGTTGGGTCTGGGGGCCTATGTGTCAGTGTTTCTCGTCATGAGCCATGAATGAAAGACACAACAGTGACCCGTGATGCAAATAGGAAAGCGACAGCGAGATACCCATCTGGTGGCTGAGTTTTGAAAATGTGAAGCCACATTAATCAAATCCATACCGGCTTCACTGCTTGCCCTAAAACCTAGGGAAATATTTTATTTCACAGAGCCTCTTTTTTTCTTTATTATCAAATATGAGCTCACTTTTAAATACCTGAGTTCAGGATGTATGCTGCACAAGCAACTCTTATGTTTGATTTAATAGACTATAATACTGCTCCATCTCCAATATAAGTCTAGGTTGCGTTTACATGACTACTGACTTGTCTCTTAGTTCACTAATGACATTTTCATTGGGTGGCAAGCCATGAATGTTTCTAAAACCTATTACTTTTAATAAATGTCTGTTTATGCAGTGACATAATCCGATGTACTAAGTTGAAACACTTCCACATATTAAAGAAATACATTTTTTGAATTTTGAAGAGACTGTATTACAATCTTTGCGTTTTGTTTCTTGTGCGATATACATGGCAAACGTTTTTATGGCTCAGCTTGTGCACGGACTCTTAGTGCCAAGCCAGACCCATGGCTTGGCTTGTCCTATAAAGTAATTGCACACCCTCCTCTATTTGTGACCCGGGCTCAGAACATGGGACGGTCAGTCCTTGATAAAATTATTTGTAAAAGGTAATGACTAGAAACTTGAAGCCCTGCTTACATGCACCAATGTGACAACTCTACCATCAAGGCTTCTTGTAGCTGAGGCAAAGAAGGACGACTAGTGAAAATACACTTAAAATAAGTGTTCCCAGGGCAGGGACTCAAGACCATCGTGTACTCATTAGGTCACAGGGAGAACTACCATACCCACGTAGGCCTGGCAGGGGTATAGCTTCAGCAGGGGCGTTTGGGGTGTGACACCCCTCACATGCATTCTTGGTTTGCAGTTGGACATTTTTCTCACCGTTCACATTTCACTAAGAGGTTTTAACCTGTTCATTTTTTCAGTAGGAATTTTTATATATATAGTGACTGGTTTAACAAAAATGTAGTAAATCTGCACCCATAGAAGTACTCCATAAATGGGTGCAAATTTACTACTTTTTGAAATTAACATACATCGACAGTAGAAGGCTTGGTAAGCTGCACCAGTTCCAAGTTTCCAGGCATGCCACTGCCAATCAAACAAGCTAAAGCTGAAGGGATGAATGTTTACAAATAGTCTAACCAGTGGCATTTGTTCACTGTAGCATTCCAACCCATTGTTTTGTGCCCACTGTACCACTCTAGACAGAGGGCACCTAATGCAAACCAGTACTGACCCCGTTCCTCATGGAAACAGTCCATCCTGAACCATGGCCATCTCACCCCTCCACCATGCAGCCCACTGCTTTTGTTAAAGTGAAATTTAAGATTCGTCCCACCACACACACACAGATCTCACTGGCTAAGCTATGAACATGCCCCTGCCATCTGCCCCAGTACTATGACCCACCTTTAATTGGCTCCATGGATTTGGTCTTTTAATTTGAAAAGGCATGACTGCTAGTTCCACATGCAAAATGAAGGGCCATGACGTTTGACTCCTTAATGCACGGCTGACATTGTTGCCAACAGTGTGCATGCTGGATATTGTAACCTTTGGTTTTAGACGTTCTAGCTATCAGTAAATGCATAGGCTCATAGCTCTTCATGTCATGCAGGCTGACCCTGCCATCTTGGCTGTCACCTCCCCGCTCCTGAGACGCGGTGTCCAACATCACAATTTGTGGGTGTGTGTGTGTGTGTACACGTACGTGTACACACACACACACAAGTACACAAGTGAAGTTCCTACTAAAGCCTAGTCGTGTGCACCCTGCGGGGCTGGTGCAAGTTTACGGGTGCAGGGCCTGTTTTAAATGTTCAAAAGATGGAATCAGAGTTTCAGATACAGAAAGAACTCGCACTCCACTTTTTCAAAATATCAAGGATGTTTAATGAGTTGCCTATAAACAATTCACTTTTATCTCCCTAATTTGAGCATGGACCTTGTGCCATAGGAACCACTCTTGTTGTCATAAAAGAACACAAAGGAATCAGAGACTCAAGAAACTTGTTATCTTGCTTCCTCTGTCACCCAATGAAGTGCCAGGAAGTTAGCAAGGGGCTGGATTAGCGCTACGCAAAACCCCAAATAAAACACAAATGAAAGAAAAGTGCACTCCTTTTTTATCAATTTTTATAAGTGAACCAGGATTGAGCATGAATGGAGAATAAGCTTCCTAAAAGGCACTCCATGGACAAGCATTTTTCCAAATAATACCAACGTGACAATCTCAGGCAGTGGAACGGTGCCCGATGCTTGTAAAACGTGGCTGTCGTCTTTTGCTAAAGCGCAGCACCCTGCGAGTCCTGGCTGCTTTTCCCCTAGAGCAGAGGATGGCCATTCTAGGCTGAAAGCTTTCCTTGTATGAGTTGACATCACCAGTACAGAGATCAGATACAAGACATTTCAATGGTAATGTGTATGTGTTGATGTATTAGATTAAGTAAATGGTACTTCATAACTCTCCTACTGCGTGAACTGGGCAAGTAGCGTCCGAAATGGGTTTTCATTCCCACTAGAAAATAGTTTTTTTTTTTTTTTTTTTTTTTTTCTGGACTGTATCGAAGAGCAACTGCTGATGGTTTCTACTGCAGTGGCGGCTGCCACCAAGTAGTATGGGTGGGGAATAGAAAAATAAATTAAATGTTACTTACCTTGCTGCCGGACGCTGCCTCTCCTTGCCTCCGTCCTCTTCTGCTCCTGCTGGAAGCACACACAGGCTTCCCTAAGCCAATCAAGATACTGCTGTCACCATGACAGCAGTATCTAAGTAGAGAGATCTACAAAGGCATAAGAGATGCATTAAAAACTCCGTGGCTTCAAGCCATATTTTGCCCCAGTTAGATACGACCTGATCTGGGAGGAAAGGCAAGCGAATAATGTCTTATGATTAAGCTTATGCGTGTTTCTTGATATAATGGATCCAGTCTCGAATCGTAAGATGAGAGAGGTGCTAGGGTGGAACCTTTTTATCTTAAAACCCCAAGTAATATAAAAGACTTATTAATGATCGACTGATTATAAAAAAAACTTCAATGTCATTGTGTTAAAAGTAGTCTTCTGTACCACTTGTGCGTAGATGTTCCTTCGCACTTTGAATATATATTGTCCATGGGTTGCCTACCATTCCCCATTCTCATTAATACATTTCCAAATTGATTCTTTTAGTCTGTTTGGATACTCTATTTAACGGTTTCTTAAATATATGGCACAGCTGTGAAAATTAAGCCTTAATCGCCACATCCTGTCTGAATAAACAGAACTCTAACTGAATAGGAGTTTAAAAACCCTCCAGTAAATTTTTAGTTGAGCTCTGTCCATACAGACTGAGAAGTGCCCTGGAAACAATTCTAACCCATACGTTAATGAGGGAGGAAATTACCTGTAACCACTTTTTTTTTTTTTATTTGTTTTTATTTTGCAACAAATTACAATCTATACACTTTTGCATAATAACAGACAGTAGTCATTGCCGTTCCACATATGTATACATGTAACCACTTTCTTAATGGTGGACATTGACAGGCTACGTAACTGACTACAATATGCGAATATTAAAGATCTACTTTTATACACTAATTTGGCTAAGAGATAGCGAGTTGATCTAAGGCACCAAGCCAAACGCCAAGTAATTTTGAGTAACGGCATCGGCTGTACATTTCTTGTCTATTTTCCAAGTGCCTCAGAATTTGCGTGTAAAGCCATAGTCTTGAGTTCTTGATTGTATTGCTGTTGACAATTGTTGTAACAATTATATGCATCCAAAGCTGTGAAAGATCTTGGTAAGCTTACCCGTGTGCAGTCCAAAATAGAAGGACCATCAGCATGGCTTAATCCTGAACATCCCCCGACGCAGCCACATCTCCGGCCACCTGAGGGACCTGCACTGGCTCCCCGTCAACAAGAGGATCACGTTCAGGCTCCTCACCCACGCACACAAGTCTCTCTACGACCTAGGCCCCAAGTACCTAAACGACCGCCTGACCTTCTACACGCCCACCCGCCAGCTACGGTCCACCAGCCTCGCCCTCGCCACCGTACCACGCATCCGAAGAACCACCGCCGGTGGCAGATCCTTCTCCTACCTGGCAGCCAAGACATGGAACTCCCTCCCCATCCACCTTCGGCGGACCCAGGACCACCTCGCCTTCAGGAGACAACTAAAGACCTGGCTATTCGAGCAGTAGCAGACCCCATCCCCCAAAGCGCCTTGAGACCCTTCCGGGTGAGTAGCGCGCTATACAAGTGCTATGATTGATTGATTGATTGATTAAACAAACCTCGGTTCTTCAAACATGCAGTCTATAATGTAATAAAATAAAGAAATGGCACAATCGCACCCACACTGATTAACAAAGTATGGAGGCCAATCAGTTAAATCAGTTTTCTTGGAGTATCTCCTTTAAGTACTGTACATCACAGTGGGGGATGGCAAAACTAACATTTTGGAAAGAGAGACTGTCTTCTCGTTGTCTTATCCAGGAGGGGGTGAGGAGCCCTACCCCACCCTGGAAGAGACCAAGATGATACTAGAATACTGTATGCCCACCCCTGTGCCCACCCTGGTGGATCCTGTTCCCCCTCCTGTGATGGCTCCTCCTGTCCCCCCATGTGGTGGCTCCTGTCCCCCCCGCCTGTGATGGCTCCTGTCCCCCCTGTGGTGGATCCTGTCTCCGCCCTGGGTGGCTTCTGTCCCAGTCCTGGAATGGCTCCTGCAGCGAGGGTGAAGTTCTTGATGGGCCTCTTCTGAAAAAGGCTCAGCTCAAAATTAATATGAAAAGGTGGGCGAGTGAGTAAGTGAAGGGATGGGTGGATGGCTGGATGAATTTGTGAAAGGGTGAATGGATGAATGAACGATTGAATAGATGGATAATGAGAGCGGATGGATGGATGGATTGAGTGAGTGGAAGGATGGATGAGAGAAAAGGTAAATAGCTGGATGTATGGGTAGAAGGGTAGCTGGATGGGTAAAAGGGTGGATGGATGAGTGAAAGGATGGATGAGTGAAAGGATGGATGAGTGAAAGGATGGATGAGTGAAAGGATGGATGAGTGAAAGGATGGATGAGTGAAAAGGTGGATGAGGGAAAAGGTGGATGATGAGTGGGTGGATGGATGAGTGAAATGATGGATGGATTAATGAATTGATAAGTGCAAGGGTGAATTGATGGACGGATGAGTGAAAGAGTGGATGTAAGGATGGATGAGTGAGTGAAAGGGAGGGTAGATGGACAAAAGGATGAATAGATGAGTGAAGGAATGAAAGGATAAATGGATGAGAGAAAGGATGGATGAATGATAGGGTCAATGGATGGATTCATGAGTAGATGGATGGGTGGGTGGATGGGAGGAAGGATGGCTAAATGAAAGGGTCGATAGAGAGAAAGGGAGGATGGATGGCTGACTGAAAGGGTGGATGGGTGGAAGGATGAGTGACTGACTGGATGGATGGATGGATGTATGGATGAGTAAGTGAGGATGGCTGGATGGGTGAAAGGGTAAATGGCTGGATGGATGAGTGAATGGATGGATGGGTAGAAGAGTGGATGGATGAGTGTACAGATGGATAGGGTGAATTGGTGGATGGATGGATAATGGATAGATGAGTGAAAAGATGGATGGATGGATGGATGGAGGGATGGATGAGTGAAATGATAGATGGAAGGATACATGATGGATAGGTTTGCAAATGGTAGAATATGTTTGGATATGGCTGGGTTTACTTATATACTACTGCGCGACCTCCTCTGATGTGTCTGTAAAACGTACCTATTGTCCTGAAGTTTTGTCCTGAATTTTGACCTCCTGTCCTGAATTTGTGTCCTGAATTTTGACCCTTTGTCCTGAATTTTTACACTCACCGTCCTGAATTTGCACCAATGCCAGTTGGTCACTCTAGGTGGGTCTCCTATTTTTCTTTGCCCAAAAAGGTATTGGCCAAAGGGCAGACCTGATAGATTTCCAATAGTAAGTTTTAGCTTTGGACTCATTGCCCCCTTTTTTTGCATTAAGGTATCTCAGTGAATTCATGTGGCAGTGGCAGAGATTACAGGGCTTCAAATTAGGTGTCTCAGGCTTCTATCCTGCCAAGGTTGATAAACAGGTGTCTGTTATGTGTTTAGACACTGGGGCAGCATCATTGTGCTCTAATCAAGGACAGCACAGATGTTCTCATTATTTTTCCATCGCTTGTGTCTATAGTGTGTTGCGTGACACGTTTGTTTCGATCTGCTCTCACCAGTAATGCCTCACCATTTTACCTTCCTGTCGCTTACTGATATGTGGTGGTGTCTTGACAACCCTGTGTGCTTCTAACTTTTATTGGCTGCTTCCTTCACTTTTCTGGTATTTCTTTTCCTTGCTGCTGCTTTTGCTGTCACTCCCACTGCCATTCCCCGACTTTGACAAAACTCACGAGCTTTCATTTTCCATTCATTATTTCAGTTAGCTTTTACCATTTTGATATGTTCCGAAATAATTGCCTTTTTTATGAATACTCTTTTGGGCTTTTACATCTGACGCAACTTGTGGTGTCTTTTCTGCGTCACAAGAAGGCATTTATGGTTTGGGTTTACTTGCCTTGGGTTGTTTTGTTTGCATTTTGGCAGCGCCTATGAGATGGAGACTTTCCTAGCATGTGGATGTATATAAACAGAGCATTCATTCGTCCCCATGAAACCACTACTCTAAATAGAGAATTGTTAAACATCACTGGTACAGTGAATTTAATCTGTTCCGTGTCGCATGGAAGTAGCGCACCTAATCTTGTGTTTTTTTTCATTTTTTTTAATGCTAGTACAAAACTAGGAGTACCAAAATGCAAAGAAAAAGGGGTTTTGATGAAATTCTCTCCTGTTATGGGACAACTTGGATTCTTTTAGAAAGACCAAATGTACCCTCGTGATTAATAGGAAAGGTTTTAATGTTATCAGATTACTTCTTATCACACAAAATGCACCCTGTTTCTCCCCTTTTAGCCTTAATAATCCTTTGGTATATAGTTTATAAAGCACCGTAGTTGGTAGTTAATAAGCCCATGCTTAGTCATTCTGGTTGCCTTTGACTTCAATGGCTCCAGGTTGTTACTGTCAGACTGCTCACAAGAAAACCTCCACAAATTGTCATTGTCTGTGTAGCCCATTCACCCTTTTCTGCATGGTCACCCCAGATTTTTCACCTTTTCTGGACCCTGTTTTTGGTGTTAGGACGTAATGCACAAAAACACATTTCTACAATGAGCCCCACTGTGTTCTAGCTAGGCTTCAGTTTAAATGCACTCCAGTGACGCATGGCAAGGAAAACTGCCTTTGCCATATAGAAAAATCCTAAGCTTAATTATATTCAAAAGTCACCCTTAAAGTGTACCTTACGAGCCCGCATGGCAAGGTTCTAATCTGTAAACTTAGGCCACACTACATATTTGAGGCTAGTAAGCCCTCAGGGAAATATAATCCCAAAGCTATTTCACTTTATAGGCCTGGCTATACTTTTCTTTAATAGGCCAAGGTGGTAATAAAATATTTATTTTTCACCTCTGATTAGGAAAGGGCTATAAAATGCCTCAAAATTATTTTCTGGTTAGTTTTTAAAAATGTACTTAACAATGAAATAAGATTTTTTTTATTTACAGATTAAACAGAAAAGTAACTTTTAAAATTGTAATTTAAGCTGCCTGAGCCAGAACTTGCTTAAAACCAGTTCTGCTACCTATTACACTTCCAGAGATGCAATACACAACTTGGGCTGTTAGAAGTAACAACTGTGACCGAAAGGCCAATGGCTTGCATATGGGTCTGGGAAAGGCTAATGGGTGTTAACTGCTGATCAATAGCAGGGATTAGCTATTCACAAGTGAACAGGAAACGTTTGCAGAAAAAAGGGCAGCTTTAGCTCTACCTCTTTTGACTTGGAGATGCCAAGGTGGGCTTCTATTCATGCCCAGGACCCTCTTTGACAGTTCGGCTCAAGCCAATGGAAGGGGAAACCAGTTTTGACCCTGTCAGGTAGGAAAGGGGCCAGGAAAGAGAGGCCATAATGGTAGCTGCTGGGTCCCGCCATCTTGAAACATAAACTCTTGGGTGATTTTACAGTAAGGCAAACAGAAAGTTCTGCATGAGGAGGTGGGGACTGTGGGAAAATTGTTAGCATTGGACAATAAAATTCCTCCAGTCACTGGCTACTGCACAAGATAAATCTGACAACTCCACTGCCCTATCTTCAGAACATTCCTGGACTGGAGAAGACTCCACATGAAGAAGGCCCTGCCGGAAGAAAGAAGATTTTCTGCTGGGAGAAGAATCCTGAATTCTGACTGCTTGCTCCTGCTAGAAGAAGAGGACTCAAACAAGAACAAGAATTCAAGGACCCCTGAATCTTCCTTTCACCCATGGACTGGCACGGCTTTCCAATGGTCAAGAGGTTGGTCGCCTGTTTAACTGTTTTAAGGACACAACAAGCATTTGCATTGCGATAGGTCTCGCTTTTACAAGCGTTTGAGATATTGGCATTGTAAATGACAATGCCTTTTATTTATGTGTTTTTTTTCTTGCACTCTTGCAAATGTGAGACCTATGGCATTGCAAATGCGTGCTAAAAAAATAAATAAAAAATCCTTAGGGGAGAGAGTGTCTTGCCTTCAACAGCAAGCAGGACAAAGCTATTTGAGAAAATAGTGTTCGGAGGCTGTAATTAAAGCCTACTCAGTAACAGATGTAACAGGGGTGTCACCATGAGAGGTTACAAAAATAATACAAGGTGGTACTAAGGAGGGACTACTAAGCCTTTCGACCAATGAACAGCCACAGTTTACAGTGGACAATCACACATCCCAATTAAAAATATGGGCGGAGAGTGGGAGTTTCAATTCCCTACCTGAATACAGCACGCCTCGCAGAGCAAGCATGCGCTGCCCAGGCTTGACTTAAAAAAGCACATGCGCTCATCTACAAAATGACATAGCCACATCGTTGCTCCATGTTTTTTCTTTAGCCATGCTGCACTGCATAGAAAATGCTGTACGGCATAATCAAAGGACATTTGCAAAGCAATAAGGTCCCAAAGGCGTGACCTATTGGCTTTGCCAATGCTTGTTTTTCTCTATTACAGTGTTGCACGGGTGACTGATGGTGGTGAACACTGATTTTATTTCATCCCACATTCAACTGAAGTTACGAGCATAGTGACTCTGTATCAAGACCCACATGTTGTCCGCAGTCCATCAGGAAATCATTAAAAGTTACAGCAGGTTGAGGAGTCTCTCTCTCTCTCTCCACACTGGTGGCGTTTAGGTCCTCCACAATTATTGCTGGGAAGCTCCATCATCAATGTTTGGTGGGGCCATGCACTGCATTCACCAATGTCCTCCACCTTCCTGCTGCTCTTCAGCATCTACCCATTCAGGTAAACAGAGCCACCCAAGAAACCTCCACAAAGTTCGGTCATTGCGAGCAGGCCTCTCCTGCAACTTGCAAGACCATGTATTTAACACTCAGGGTAAGACCACAACTCTTTTCTGTACAGAGTACGTAGCTCGGGTGAGGTCTCTGTATCAGCAATCCGCTTTGGTCATGCTCCAAAAGCAGCAGCTCAGGCGGTGACCCTGAAAAACTGTAGGACAAGAACACCAAGGTGAGGCAGCAACGAAAGAAGCTTCTAAATGATAAGCCCGCTCAGGAGACACCTCCCATAAACCCGCCAATACTTTATCATGAGGTCAACATAGCAGCTCAAGAACCCTTCTGAAAGACACAACAGCTCAAGAGGTGCTTCGTACCTGGCACAATACCTTGGCGTGAGCGCCTATGTCTGGCAACAGCTCAGAGGAGCTTCTTATTACAAGACCGCCATGAAACAGTGGGCCACCATAACCAGGATAAAGCTTGATCATCCCACGGTTCACTGCCTCACCTCCATGAAAACCCCCTCACTCCCCCAAATGGGTTTCAGAACTGAGGTGCTGGTCTCACTGCTGTATAAAATGAAGGCATCTTTTACTTCCAAACAACGGGTGCCACCTATGTCTGCCGTCCAGGGACAATTCAAGATGCCATGTCTCATATCCAGATACCGATTGGGCACCATGCATGCTTCCCTTTTGAAACAGCGTCACACTGCATGGCTCCAAAAGCCTCACCGATATCCAAGTGCGACTCGCATCTCCTGCAGCTGCTTAATCCTGCCGTTCTTGGCCGTCTGGAACAAGGCTGCGCCCACATCAGACACCGCCCACACTTGTTCCAACACTTGAGCCCTGAAAGCAGTCCCCACCTCATATAATGCCTCCTCCTACTTGCAAGAGAACACTCCTACACACCCAGCTGTATGCCCCGCCCTGTGAATACAAGGGGGCAGAGGGCCGGCAAGAAACTGGGCTTTGACAGAGAATCACTCCCAGGAACCAGAGAGAAATGTTTCAGTGATGAGTCAAGTGGATGTTGATTGAAATGAATAGTGGAGTACTGACAGTGTAGGCCCAACACCCTCGGAGGAGAGGGGTCTGCAAAGCAGGGGGGGTGGGATGTGTGTGTGGGTGGGTGTGTTAGTTAGTTAGTTAGTTACAGATAATACCGCTGGAGCTTTTGGAAGATGGGTTTGATTTTCAAGCCGATAGGAACGGCTTGGGTGCCCCCACAAAGTCAAATCTGCTAACTGCCACCAGCAAGAATCACACACAAAAATATTTGCAATAAATGCGAGACCTATGGCATTGGAAAGAAGTGGCCATCTGTGGAAATATACCTTTTTATGGGTACACTGGTGCAGGGTCACCCTTTTGTCCACGGGTTTAAAAACCAACAAAGTAGAGATCAGCACTGGAGTAGGAATACATAACAAGTTTATTAATCACTCATGAGTGGGACCACGTCCACACAGCACTCTCAAGTGTTGGGGGAGGTAGTACACTGAAGTCACAGAACACAGGGCTTATATACAGGTTTTCTGCACTGTAAGCATGTGAACAGAAATAGGAAGAGCAAGTTTTTGAAATAGTTTTCAGCAAACAAGGGCAGATGAATAACCACTTGGTCAGCAAAGTGGGAGGGGGAGCAGGAGTGCTTATGGCAGCAGTAAGTGATTGACAGTTAAGAGATGTACTGGCAGCTACAAACTCTCAGCACGTACATTGCCTTTAGCTGAGTCAGGAAGTCAACTAAAATAGATGGCACAGGCAGAGTGAAAAGACGAAAGAATTACGAAGGAAACTTAAATGGACACCACAGCCAAAATGGCTGTTGCTTATGCCAAGTAAAATATTACACGTTTCCCACATGCCTGCTTGAATAGAGAAAGCACGCATGGTGCCCTGATGTAAGCAATCTTATAATAAACAACAGGAGCATAAACCCATAAACCGTGTTGAGACAGGGGTAATAATGTAAAGAACAACAAGTGATCTCAACTGGTATCATTCAATGTAGACAAGTGAAAAGCATGTAGACAACCCGAACTTGTACTTGGCGCCGTGTTCGCCATTACTTAATTAAGGACCCTCCAATTGTCTTTTTGTACCCTTCACGCCGGTTGATTTTTGACGCTGGACCGCCCATGACTGCTATTCTTCCATTCATTAGAATTGCGTCAACACTGCGCCTTGTCCACCCCCATGATTACAAGTAATCCTTGTTTCATTCAGAAATTTCAACTATTACAATTTGCCCTCCCCTGGAATATGACTTTAATTACCTTTTCCAGCACCGTTTGATTTTTGCAACCCAGTCCTGATGATGATCCCAATTCAACCGGATCGAAACGCCGTCGACACCTCAGCTCAATTGATGGCCTTATGGTTCTTTAAAATGAATATGTAATAATTTTTATTGTCACAAATTGAATTAGAACCCTTGAATTTAGTATTCAACCTTTCACTTTCACTTCGCGCGGTCCCCTGCTGTTCGCACCTTGTCACTTGCGTCGCAGTCTTCGTGTCACGTACACTTTAAGCACCAAGTACAAGTTTGGGTTGTCTTTATGTTGCATTGAATTTTCGTGCAGTGCTGTTACAACTGTTCTATTATTCCTCTCAATTAAGTTGTTGTATGTCTTTCTGTATTTAATTCATCCAATACAATATATTTTCTCTACAACTTTCTTATTCAGAGTCTTCCTTATCCCAACTGTAATGTTGTATACATGCTTTTCACTTGTCTACATTGAATGATACCAGTTGAGATCACTTGTTGTTCTTTACTGAATGTAAGGAAAGCACGTCATACCTGCAGTAGGAGAAACTAGTGCTTACAGGCGTACCGTGTAACAACCGAAGTAAAAGTGCCTGTCGGCTACAAATGAAGACAAGGTTGTACTAAGGAGGCACTAGCAAGCCTATTTACGAATCAGAAGTCAGCATTTACAAAGGACAATGACACAAGCCAATGACAAATATGGGCAGGCAGGGCTTCTATATGATACTCCAGTACAGCAAGTCTCACTGAGCAACGCATGCGCGCTGACTCTAGGCTCGACCTAAAAAGCAGAAAGACTCCTTACTCCAAGAGGGCCAGCTGACTAAAGAGGACTAGACCCAGCAGGAGGCCTAGATGAAGAGAGACCAGGGCGCACTTTTCATGTTTGTGCTACGTCGCACCTTAAACCAGATGCGCCGGATGCCAACATGAAAAGTGCGCCTTGTCAGGAAGAATGTGCTTCCCTCGAGGCAGCCACAAACTCATGCTGCCCCCAGGGCAGCACATTCAAGAGAAATACAGAGCAGCTGTTTTAAAGCTGCTCTGTGCTTCTTCTCCTGTTTAAAACTGCGTCTTCTATATGTACTGACATCAATATTGAGATAAAGGAGTGCATATTATTTAAATGTGTATATACAGTCTACATTTTTCAAACTCGGGATTTACTGGGAATTATCTATTTAAATATGCACGATTGCGAGACATCTGTGAAGTATCTCACTCGTTGCGAGGCCCAGTCTTATTTTTCAGATAAATTAATTCCAGCTATAAGCGTGTCTACTTAAGGTTACAGTGATTTCAAACCTCTGACTAACTGAGTTGGTGATGTTCTCTCTATATTTGGAAACAGCTGAATGCTCGTTTTTCAATTTTTTTCTTTTATTGAAGCTTTACATCTGTGGAGAATGAGCGTTTATGCTAATTATGATGTATCCAACATCAAAACACAAACAAGAAAAAAATGCATGGTAAGGCATTCTCTGGTTTTTTTTAATAAGATTCCCGCCAACAAAAATATACCCAAGATCACACGGTGTTAAGGCAGACAGGAGCAGGTCCAGACCCGTTTCCAGAGTTATAAAGTTGTATTCTCTCAGGACATACTTCTTTGCATGTGGATCTCTGTTACAATCAACGGCTTCTTCCATCAACAAATAACAATGTTTTTGCTTTTATACATTGAAAAGGGTTTCTTGGTCTTCAGCAAGACTGATAAGAGAGGGAAAATCAGCAATGAAAGGTTCCCTTGAGCTTAAGGTGCAACGTAGGCAGCAGCACAGAAAGACAAACACACTCTCGCTCTCTCTCGTCCACTCACACAATAATTCACACTTTGTGTAGTGATGGTAGTAATAGCGGTTCCATAAGATGAGGAATGGCAGCAGTCTTAGGGCACCCCCTAGCCAGTTTACTACAAAAGTCCAGGAAAAACGACTTTTTAAACATCAGCGTATGGGAGCACTACACCAAGAAAAAGATGCTCCTGCTTGGAGTGCGAAAACCATTGCACGGTTCCTGCCCCGCGTGTCCTCTTTTCTTAGCCCTGAATGCTTGTCCAGTAGAGGCTGCAGGACCGGAATCTAAGAGAATAAGGTAACGGCTTGACTGACACAAAAAGAGGGTGTCTCCGTAAAAGGAGTAATACAGACGTATAGCAAGGTGAAGGGGGAAGGCGTGATAATAGAAGTGTAAAGGACTGTGGTTTAAAGAGAGCTACTGTAAGGCCTGGGAGTGGAGACGAGAGTAGAACAGCTGGGTGGCTGGCACCACGGGCCGTATTATGTATACGGTGCATTTTCCTGGTTATTCTGGCACTACCCAGGAAAATGTGCAGCATTATAGTGAATGTGCTGCCCCCCCGGGCTGCTTTGAAGCCGCTCTGTTTTTCACTATGCGGGCGGCAACCCACTTGCACTTTAAAGGAGTATTAGAGACCCCCTTGCAGGTGGGTGTAGTTAGTGACTGCACTTGCCTGCAAAGGGACCCCCTTTCCTTCCTCCAGAGGGCTGCCATCAGAGGGAGCACTGACAGTGCGCCACCTTTTAGATGGCAGTGCGCCTCCTGACAGCTTCTTTGCCTCTGCGCCCTTGTCTGTAATACGGCGCGGGTGCGGAGGCAAAGGGATTCCCTGATTTTCATGGGGCCACAGCCCATGCAAATGAGGGAATGCTCTCTGATGATTGAGCTGGCGCTTTATGTGCACCAATGCTATTGGTATTACAGAAGGTGCACAAGCGTTTGCGGCCCTTTCTGTAATACCAAATGACCCGGGGCGCGCAAAGTGGGTGCAAACACCTGTTGCGCCCCCGGGGCACTCCAGTAATGCGGACCCCCTCTGTTCTTTAACCTGCACCTCGAGAAGACACATTAGGTGTCAGATGTAGAGGATGATCACAGCAGGATTTCGTCATTTGTGGTGCCTCATTCTTTGTTATAGTTCCACAATTGTTTTGCTATAAAATGTAACCAGGGTGGTTAGGGGCAGTGCTCTCTATCTGCAGAAAACTTTAGCGAGCAAATCTACTGTTTATTGTGTG
The DNA here is from genome assembly GCF_964204655.1 of Triturus cristatus. Classification (NCBI taxonomy): domain Eukaryota; kingdom Metazoa; phylum Chordata; class Amphibia; order Caudata; family Salamandridae; genus Triturus; species Triturus cristatus. The sequence continues at coordinate 588,701,283 of NC_140580.1, read as the reverse complement.
TAAATGGCTCCACATGCATCTATCAGGTTGCTTCAAGGCTCCACATTTAGGCTGCACTGAGCGCATACTAAAAAGATCTCCGTGAAAAGTTCGAAACTTATACTTTGAATTGTAATTGACCTGAAACAAATACTCAGTCAAATTAGTTTATAATGTCTTTGTAGCTATAAAATAAGCACTTACTTCAAAAACAATTAGCCAGAATTTCTTTTTCAATCTCAACTTTGCCTTTAGCCAATTTGGACAGCCGAGCCATGTCACTGTAGTGTTGTAAGTTTAAATTTGCTCAAACAGTCATAGTGCTTAAAGTTCACATTTTAAACTTCTTTTCAGACTAGAAGCGTGATTATACGTTAGGTAGGTTTATTTGCAGGGACACCGTATGGCTAAAAATAACATTTCAAGCAAGTATTCTCATGCATAAATCTTACGAACCAAGATTTTCTTGGTGAAATACTTGATGAAATTCCAAATTCCTTGGGGATTAACACTCCCATTTGTAGCGGTGCAGAGCGGGCTCAGCTGCACGCTCGGGGAAGTGCACGCCGCACGTCTAAATTGGGCACATTCACACCAGTGGTAACGTGGGTGCCGACTGCCCCCAAGCGGGCATGCCCCTTTCTTTTATTGTGCGTGCTCCGCCCGCTGGTGGAGCGCTTGGGTGTGACATATCTGGCGGCGGCCGGTAACAGCTAGACCGCGCCGTTCATTACATCCCATCCCAACTCAGTCACCGTTCTTCGGCTGGAGGTTGGTTGCTTCACCACCTGACAGGTGTAGTCTCTTAGTCGGGAGCTCGGTCTGGGGTTCTCTCGTGGTCTGTACCGGGGGTTATCACCCCGGGCAACAACGTTGTACTCTGGTATCTCAGGGGTTGTTGTCGCCGACATGCATGTGCCAGCGGCCAGTGGTTCCGACCCCGGACGCCCCTCGCTGTGTGCCGTTAGGGTTGGTGGCGGCACTGTGTCCATCGAGGGCTCTTCTGGTTCTGTTCAGTCTTCCCCCCTGGGGCCTCGGGTGCTGTCAGCCTCCGGGACGGAGTGGAGCTCAAGCACTCTCTTGATCTAGGAGATGTTCCATGTCACTCTCTCTTCTCCTCTCGCCACCGTCACCATGGTCCCCTTCATGTTGACAACCGTCCAGTGGCCCGTTCGTACCTGGTTCGGAATTTGCCTCATGTCTTTCATGAGCACGGAGTCCCCCCCCCCCCCCCCCCCGTAGGTCTCTGGGCGTTGCTCTCTGGGTCTTGCTGGCGGCGATATTTTTTCTTCCTCCGCTCTAGGACATCTTCCTCGTAGGATTGGGGGTGGGGTCCTTCCTGGGCAGAAAGGGAGCGTGTCTCGGCGAACTCCATGGAACATTAGCACCCACGGTGTGCATCGGGTGGTGCTGTGGGTGGTGCCTCTGTACTCCCGGAGGAATGATTGCAGATGACGTTCAGGGTCCACTTTCTCTGCTACAGTGATCCGTAAGGCTTTGTTGAGGGTGCTTGGCTTGAGGCCATTGTGGGGTGATGCGCCGATGTCGTATGCCGAGCCTCTGCCTAAAGTCATGGAATTCGCTCCCTTGAAAAGGGGGCCCATTGTCGCTCTTGATCTCCTCCGGGCATCCAAGCATGGCAAACGCCTTTTCAAGTATTGGGGTGATTTAGGAGAACGCAGTGGAGTTGACCACTTCTACCAGGGGGGTATTTGGAGTGGCTGTCAATCATCACTATGGTCATCCGACCATCGGGGAAACTTCCGAAGTCGATGCTCACCTTCTCCCACAGGGTCTTCCCATGTTCTTCCGTCTGGATGGGTGCTGGTCTCTCCGAGGCACTTGTCAGATGGCATGCCGGGCATCTCTTCACTGTTTCCTCTACCTGGGCCTCCAGCCCCGGAAACCACACCTTTTGTTGCCTTTGGGCTTTCATTCTTTTGACTCCTTGGTGTCCTCCGTGGGCCAACTGGGTTGCTTGGTGTTGTAGAGAGGATGGTATCACTATCCTGGACCCTCTTAGTAGAATTCCTCCTTGTGTCACACTTAGCTCATTTCTGATTCTCCACATTTTCAGGAGACCTTCCCTTTCAGGCCGGGCCCAGTCACTGGCTGATTGCAGAAACTTGTGCCAGTGTCCTCCTTGGGCGGCTGTTCGCATTTTGGACAATACGGGATCTCCTCCTGCAGCCGCGGCAATGCCTTCCAATGTCAAGGCTTTCGGGCATGTTATCGTGGAGATCATGTTTAGGTGAGCTTCCAATGCGTCGATCACCAGTTCATCCCCTTGTTCGTGTTGAGTGTCTTGAGAGGAAGTCGGTGGGGCTCTTGGCGCTGGGGCGGTAGGCCACTTCCATCTCCTACTGATGGAACCCGATGGCCCACCGTTCAATCCTCGGGATAGGTGCGGTGCTGATCCTCTGAACAACTACACAAGAGGTTGGTGGTCGGTGATGACCCTGAACGGTTGTCCACAGATGTACAGGTGGTGGAAAAGATGGCACGCCCACTTAATGGCCAGGGCCTCCCTCTCAATCTGCGCATAGTACCTCTCCGTGGGCGACAGTGATTTGCTGGCGTATGCCAGGGCTACTCATCTGCCAGGTTCTTGCTCCTGGGTCAGTTATGCCCCTAAGCCTACAGAGCTGGCGTCAACAAGTATCTCTGTTTGCTTGGCAGGGTCGAAGTACCCCAGGGTGGTGTGGTCACGGAGGGCTGTCTTGATCCTCTGGAATGCTGTTTCTTCCAGGGCTCCCCACTTCCACATTGCGCCAGCCCGAGTGAGGTTGCGAAGTGGTTCCGCGATGGTGGCCAAGTCATGGATGAACTGGCCACAATATGTGGCCATCCCAAGGAAGCTTCGTACTTTGCATACTGTCACTGGGGCCAGGACGTCTTTGATAGCTTGGGACTTCCGTGGGTCCACTTGGATGCCCTCCTTATTGAACAGGTACTCGAAGAATTCTATTTGCTTTTGAAAGAAAAGGCATTTATCTTTGTGTAGGGTAACCCAGTGGTCTTGAAGCTGTTTCAGCGTCGCCCTCAGGTGGCGGTAGTGTTCATCAGCGGTGTCTGAGTGGATAAGGATATCATCACTCACGTTCAGCACCCCTGGTAGGCCTGTTAGGATTTCCCTCACTGTGTCTTGGAATACCTCTGCCGCGGATGATATTCCAAAGTTGAGGCGTTTGTACCTCCGTAGCCCAAGGTGGGTACTGAACGTGGTTATGTAGCGGCTCTCCTTGTCTAGGACCAGCTTGTGATAGCCTGCATTCAGGTCCAGTTTAGTAAACCAACGAGACCCGTTGACATCAGCCACTGTCATCCATCATCGGGCTGATGTAATGGTCACGCTTTATGGCCTTATTAGGGAGGTGCATATCTATGCATAGCCTGATCTTCCCTGGCTGTCTGGGCTTCTCGGCTGTCACCATAGGGGATACCCACAGGGGGGTCCCGAGACCTTTTCAATGATCCCTTGATCTTCCAGCTTTTGCAGTTCTTGTTCCACTAGGGGTCTGAGGTGGAAAGGGATCCTGCTGTGTCGCAGCTCCGTCAGCGGGATCGATTGGTCAATGTGCAGCTTGATGGGTGCTTTCTTGATCTGACCTAGCCCTTGGAATACGTTTGCAAATTGTTCTAGTAGTTCTTTGGTTTGGTTCGCCTGTACAATTCTTGCGAACATGACTAATCCAAAGTCTACTGCTGCGTGGCTGCTCAGTAAGGTGTCGGCCTCTTGGTTGATGACGTGAATATTGGCCGTGATTTCACTGTCTTCTCCCTGTTTTGGTACTGTCATTTTGCCCCAGATTGGTAGGGGTGAGTAACTCCCATATGCAAATATTTTAGTCTTAGATGGTCTGTGCTCTGGTTTGGGCCTCAGCCGATTGTATTGTCGGATGCCCATGACGTTTACTGATGTGCCGGTGTCAATTACTGCACTTACTTCTGACCCCGCAATCTTCACCGTGCACGTGGGCTGTGGCCTTCTACATTTCTTCAGCGCCTGTGTGAATGACACGAGGTACGTTTCGCCTTCGTCTTCCTCGGTGGATGAGTCTTTGACCTGGTACGTGGCTCGTTCGCTCTTCCTTCCCCTCTTGAGATGACGCCAGAGACACGCTCAACAGTTGTCTCACAAGTTTAGTGCATGGGCCTAGCTCCTCTGTTCTCCTTCCTTGGGCCCTTCCGACGGCACACAGACGCAAAGTGGTTTGGAATTCCACAGTTGGTGCATGTTTTCCCCTTTGTGGGGCACTTGTGTGGTGGATGTTCCTCGTGCCCACTGTACCCGCACTGGCCTCTGGGAGTCTGAGGCGGGTGGTCTCGTGGCCTGGTCCTCCTGTCTCGTGTCGTGATGGCGTCGGCTGTCTCCGTTTTGATGGTCGCACTCTTTTCAGTTGTGAGTGTTAGCGCCAGGTCAGTTTCTTCTGCTCGTGTGGCCGACAAGTCATGTGACCGGGCCATGACTAGGGTGTGATTCAGGGGTATGTTCGGCTGCCTAAGGATGAGTCCTCATAGGATCTTGCTGCGCACCCCCTGTATAAGTTGGGCTCGAATCTCCTCCGCGGCCCTCTCATCGGCTAGGTGTGTGCTCGCCAGCTCCATCAATCTTGTGTGGAAGGCGTCGGTGACTCCCATTCCCGTTGTCTCGTTTGCCGTAGTTTGAATCTCTCATAGTCCGGATTCAGTTGGGGGTCGAAGTGTGCGTTGAGCGCAGCGACTGCTGCGTCATACTCAGTTGGGCCCCCAGAGTCCAGGAGGTGCTTGAAGAGTAAGTACACTTCTTCCCCATCATAGTGGAGTAGGAGCGACCGCTTGATGGCTCCATCCGTCTTCCTGGTGGCAATAAAATAATTCTCTAGGCGGCCCAGCCACGTCTTCCATCGTGGGGACGACGTCGTAGGGTCAGCCGCTTCGCTGAATGGGGGTAGGACCCCAGTGGGCATGTGCTGTGACGATGCGGACCTGCGCCAGCTGGTCATCTGGGTTATCTTCCATGTCCACCCCAACATGTGTGGCGTGGTTGGTAGGCTGTGCTCATGCCTGGTGTAGCTAGTGCTACTCGCTTCTACATCCGTTGGGGTTTGCTGCCGGAGTGGCGATGCGTGGGTCGTCCCTGGTGGCCCAAAATGTGATTGCCCTGTGTCACTCCCTCTGGGCTCATGTGCCATTGTGCTGGGGCCTTAGCTAGTCCTTTGGTGGGCCAAAAGAGCTGGTAGAGCCAGGGCTGTGTTTGCAGGGCATTCAGGGCCCATGTGGATAGTGCAGGGAATCGGAGGCTGCTGTGTGTGGGCCTCACTGTATGGCCAGGGGCTGCTCCTTGCCGGCAGTCTGGAGTTGTGGAGCAATTGCCCTACTGCAGGCCTGGTGCGCGAGGGCCCTTGTGGAGTCTGGCACGGTGCAGGCTGTGACCATGTGGCTGCAGGCAGCTTGGTGCCGGCGATTGTCGGGCCGGGTTAAGCAGCCGGTCAGCTCACGACGAAATGGAGGGGCGGGTGCGTATGTTCTGCTCCCCTTGTCGCCAGTGTAGCGGTGTAGAGCGGGCTCAGCTGCAAGCTCGGGGAAGTGCGTGCTGCACATCTAAATTAGGCACATTCACACCAGTGGTAACGTGGGTGCCGTTGACCCCGAGCGGGCACGCCCCTTTCTTTTATTGTGCACGCTCTGCCCGCTGGCGGAGCGCGTGGGTGGGACATATCCGGCGGCGGCCGGTAACAGCTAGACCGTGCCGTTCATTACACCATTCACCAGCTATTCTGAGCGGGTTGTAAATGGTAGCAGGGTGGGTGGGGTGGGGTGATGTGGCATGTGGGGCCACAAAGGGGGGGGGGGGAGTGTGGTGGGGAACAGAAGCAGACGTGAGATGGTGGGGTGGGAGTTATTGCAGGGACAGAGGTCGGACTGCACTTGCAGCCCAATCCCAAAGTGACGTTACCAGCCACATTTTTCAGCTGGTAAAATCAGGTTCGGTATTCCAGCACCTGGGAAATCAGGGCGAGGAAACACCAGACAGTTATATTTGGGTAGAATGGTATGCCATCTGGCCATACAGCTTCACCCAACTTATAATCAGGCCCTGAATGCCTTCATACTTGAACACTGATTTAGAGTTTGGCGGATGCAGGGCACCCATCACAAATAAGTGGATGTCACATCTGTCCTATTTAGAGTGCAGACATGGCTCTCCATAGTAAATAGGGTGGATGGGACATCCGCCTATTTTTGGCAGATGTCCCTCATCCGCCAAAACCTAAATCAGGGCCCAAGTATCTCTGAACTAAGAGTATTAAACTAAATGATTTTCCATTAACTGTGGAACCCGGAGCAGTCAAACTCATTCTCAAACCAGTAGGTGTTTTGCAGACTGATTGGTTTGGGAATGGGTACGCAAACTGCACATTTGCAGTCAGTTGCAAAACAATGAATATGGAGTATTGTTGAATATTCATATTAATTAGGCAGGTCGCAATTGGAACTCCTCCCCTCACCCCCCATGTGAATAGCTGGAGATGGAGAGATGGTGGGCTGTAATGGGCCCCAGCCATCATCCTTTCATTTGCTCTCTCTGTAGTTGAGAACACATCCAGGAGGTAAGGCAGTGGTACCAAAGGGATATCTTGCCCTTTGAGAATCCGTTGCCATCCCCTTTGGATTTAGTAACTGTTCAGTGCTTTACAACCACAATTGCGGTTACCACCCATTTATACATATCATTGTGAATCGCTATTAGAACGCCCCTTTCATGCCCCCCAGAATTGTGATTCATAATGATTTGAAAAACTCTGTTTGTGAGTCAGAAAAATACTTTTCATTCTCACAAACGGAGTGTTGCAGCACCTGCCACAATAATATTTTGTGGTTGCAAACCTTGTGATTTTGCAAATTGCAGGGGTTGTGAGTGCAAAATGATTTCGTACATCTGGCCCTATGTGTCTGATTTCAAGTAAATAGTGCTTATTTTGTGTAAAGTTTAATAGGATCTGCTGGGAATTGAGCTTGATACAGCGCAGGGATTGTAAAGCGTTTCAAACACTCACATATTCCTCCATTTCCATTTCAGGAGAGGCAGTTGTAGACTGATTTTGGAAAACGAGCCTCGCCCTGTCTGCACGGTTAGCCAGGCCACGAGTTCTTATTTCACAAACATTAACTTCGAAAACACAGGGACTTCCACTTCTGGGCCCAGCCAGCCATGCATGTGCTGACATCAGCAACTGCAAATATTCCATTAAGCTGAATTAGGCATTTTCAAACACAATGGCACCTTTTACCCTACTGTTAGGCATCTGGATTTGCTTATAGAAAATGGATTTTAAAAACAATGTGGATGTGGTGGGCTGTTTTGAGAAGTGTGTTTGAAAGATCGAGTTACCAAGGTGTGGGACCCAGATTTTCTCCCACTCTTTGCAAACCTGAAAAGCGCCTCATACTGCCGCATAGTCTTGAAGGACGGCCCTCCTCACCACTCCCTGCCAGAGGAACGCCTTAACACTGTAGCCATTTTCTGCTTTCTTTTTTCCTGCAAAGATCCCGAATGGGCAGTTCAGGAGGCACACCATGAAAGGTGCACTGGAAAACCGTGGGCATGGACACGGTAAGGTGCATGGACACGGTAAGGTGCAGCAAGACTATGAGATGGTCGAGTTCCACATTTTACAAAAAATCACCAAGTTTGGTGTAACTTAAAATCATTTATGCTACATCGAATGTTGTTCACGTAACACCGCTGTGCTTTTGTGGTGTTTCTCCATCATAATCTGCCACGAAGGTGGGTTGTGATCATGCAACGTAAGAGTGGTTCGCCAGATGCTAGCCTCTCACGTTTTCTGCATGTCCTGAGTGACATGTACAGCCTGTCCTGGACTTTTAGCTCTTAGAATTTGTAGCCCTGAACTCCTAAAAGGGAGAAAAGCCAATCTAGAGGTACACAAATCATAGCATTATCAGCTAAGTCTGGTGAGGGCTTGACATCATAGGCTTGACATCATAGGCTTGACATGAGTCTCTTCAGTTCTCCACAGGTGTGGAGCATGTGGGGCGCTGTGCATGTGTATCTCAGACTGCAGAGATCTACAACAACAAAAAATCCCCATACTCCTTTGAGTAGTCTTTTACTGCCTGCCGCCACCTTATTGTCTTCCTATCAAGACAAGCATTCAAAGCAAAAGCAAATGGGTCTGGCTTATGAATGCACTGTCAAGCCAGACCAAAATAAATCCATGTAGGTTATTGACTGTCCTCCTCCCATCTGTGCTGCTGCTTGAGAAAAACACATAAATGATCTAGTTATCGAAGACACTTTAATAGCAATTCAATGTCATCTGTGTGCTCCTGAAATTTCAACCTCTGGCAGCTGGACAAAAAAACAAAATGATCACAGCTGTGTGGAGGGCAAGCAATTTTTTGTGGAAACACGTCTGCCCTATCGAAACATGTACTCCAGGCTATTAACATGTGGGAGGACCCAAAGTTCCTCTTTAATGATGCTCACATAATTGTCTGGATATAGCTGTGCTGTCAAGTCATATATAAAAAAAACGGCCTCCAAAATGCCCAGAAAAACGTTCTGTTGCTCTTATTATAAAAAGGCATCAACAGAGTCATACAGTGTACAGGGTCTACTTCACCTATTTACATACCCCAAATCTCAGCAGAGTGAAGTCCTCTTCCGGATTATTCCATGCTCAAATAGGGCCTATTATTGAACCATTAAAAAATTGTGAATCTAGCACAAATTCTGCCATGTAGGCCTGAATTTGCATAGTGGATCTCCAGTGTGCCTGCTTTCACAGGTCAATCAGGTTTAACATGTAGGCATTGTCGACACAAAAGTGTGCCTTTGGTCTCTGAATGGTCTTGAGAATTGTCATTGAAGCCCTGGCAACTGTGTTGTTTTGTGTCTTGCTTGAAAATATGAATGACTTGACCTTGCACACCACATGGCCCATTCAGGTTAAACTCAGTAGTGTTAGTGTGGCTGGTCAGGCTGAAGGATGTTGGAGTGCTGCACATGGAGGAATGTGGAATGCCTGGAGTTGAACAGGCAAGGCAGTGTGTAAGGGAAGCAGTTGATGGCGACGGGTAAATCGTAGCACATCTTTCCTCCATTTCTACTTCTTCACCTAAAACATAATACAATTAAAGTCTTATTTGGATCCCAGCACCTCTCCACAATCCGTTCCTCATTGCGTCAACTTGGGTGTCCAGTACACACTAGTTTTCACCTACGAACTGGCTTTTGAGTGCAGCCCTTACAGTGGTTTCGGTTTCACTGGCTTTCGGGAGCTCCAACCAGGGCATGTGAAATCTATTTCCCTGGAAGATTCATTGCATCATAGGCACATTGTCACAGTCTGAAGCAGGGGTGCTCTGGGCTGATGGCCTCATGCATCCAGGTTGTGTTTCAAAAGTAAGAATTTCGATGTGGGACGCTCTAGTGCACCTTTCCTCCCAGTGGTTCCAGAAATTTGAGCACATGTCCAAAAACCTCGGATAATTACATGGTGCTGTTTTGGTAATTATCCAAGGAGATCCTTCTCATGGGAGTAAACTTTGCTTCTGTTCCTCAACACTCTGTTTTCTTTCATGACGGAGCTTCCAAAATTGGGTTGAGTCTACTGATGAGATGTAATCCAGTGGCGTAGCTAGACCTTTTGCCGCCTGTGGCAGTCCCTGCATTTACCGCCCCGCGACGGCAGGTAAGAGTGTGTAGGGTGGTGGTGCTGGTGATCCCTGCTTTGCTGCCCCGTGACAGCCGCAGGTAAGATCGGGGGGGGGGGTGCAGCTCCCAAACACTCATGCCGCTCAGGGCAGACTGCCCCTCTTTCTACGCCGCTGATGTAGCCCATTTCTCTGCAACAGCGGGTGACCATAATTTGGACCACCATTTAGAATTGGGTGGAAGTACTGTCACTGCCCTGACATGATCACCAGCACTTTTGCCTTATAATTCAATGGGCAGCAAAGTAGTCTCAAGGCAGTAGTGCTACTACCATGCCGACGTCATGCCTGTTCCGCTATGTATGGCACTTTATTTGAAAAGTTTTATTTCAGTTACTCACCATTCACTTTTCAGAGATTCCAGGAACATCAGAGCCTCAAACGGCTGGAATCTCACTTAGAAGAATTTAGGGTTTTCTACAAATTCTAATGGTACCAATGAAACATAGTCCCTTAAAATGGAGGAATGGAAAACTAAGGCAATGTTTCTCATTCACAGTCATATACTTTGTGTGGTTAAATAGCAGTTCATTAGTGAATGAGGTAGTCTTTCCTCTAATCTATTTTACTTACAAAGCATCACCCAACCAGATGAGCAGTCTGTTCCTGCACATTTCTGTTTTCCCTTTTTGACAAAGGCTTTCTCCTACCACTAGATCTTCTGCCAGTTTTTTTCTTGAATTAAATAGTATTAAAAACAACACTACCATGGAAACAGAGGATAATTAGATGTCACCAAATCACCTGGACATCATTTTCCAGTCCTTGGTGGAAGAGGTGTGGCGCAACGGCCAGGGTGCCTGACTGCGGCCCATGGGGTTCGTGGTTCGATCACCGGTGGCAGGTTAGCCCAGCACCATGTGACCCTGGGCAATAGCTCGCTTAATCTTCCCGACGGCCCCCAGCGCCGGGACACCTTTCCGGAGGTAGCTGTGCGCTTTACAACTGCTGGTATTTCATTTCATTTCCTTCACTTTCTTTTAACAAACCTTTATCAGGCATATTAGTCCAATTTGTTCAGCTGAAATAAGCCAAGACTACCACTCCTAGATTACACTCGTCACCAGTTGACCTAGAGTCTTCTAGTCACTTAAACCATGGCAAACTTTCCCTCCTCCCAGCGCCTCCAACCATGTGCAATTCAAGTGGGCATGGCAAAGCCAGCTGCTCCGCATTCACATTATCAAGATGGGTCCTATTGGTTTTGCCAATGCGTGTTTATTATTTAGATTGCACTGGAGGACAGCAGACTACAGTTTCGAACCTCAAAACCATAGAAAGCTGTTATATCAAAGGCCCAAACACTGCTTTTCTAATGAGCGGAAGGGATTATCCTTGTTTGGTTTTAATTTCTGAACCATCTTTTTTTTGTTTTTTTTGCTTTTCTATTTTATTTTTAAGTCTAAATGATTCATGGCGTTCCTGCTTTGAACACAACCCCTCAGCCCCTCGTGAAGGGGACCTTCTGTGAAAGCCATCGGACTCTGACGACGAAAACATGGGAGAATAACAGGAAGTCCGGGTTCCATGGTTTATTGCATGAGTCCCAGATGAAAAATAACCCGAGCCTTGTCTAGCTAGACACAAACAATGCCTCTGCTCCCCCTCTGTCCCTTATGCCGTGTGCATGCTTTGCCAGCGTGGGGTTGGCACGCGCTGGCAAATTTCTTCATCCACATTTTTGAGGCTTGCGTGTATTTGTGAAGTATGCCAAATGCCTTTTAATAATATTGTTTTCCTTTTTTTGCCCTCGAAGATGGGAGCAATTAGTGTGCAACGTTTTGAAAAGGGGAAGTGTAATGCCAAACAGATGTGCGCGGAGCAGCTGAGAGGATTGCTTCTTTTATGACATGGTCGCCTTTGTGTTGACTCGTGTCTTGCTCCTGATACAGAATGGTCAAGGTTGTTTCCACAGCGCCGGATTCTGGCCTGCTTCTGAGCTCTCCCAGTTTTGGCAGATTCGCGAATTTAGACACTGAGAGATGACATCGTTTTGGTCAATTGCGGAAGCCGGTATTTGGACTCAGTTTCGCAGTTGAAGTCTAAAAGTGCATCACTTTACTAGACTATTATTTTACTCATTTTGAGGAGGTGATACCTTGTGCATGTGGAAAGCTGCATTCACTACCTAAAATTGAGATTACTAATCTCGTTTTGGGGTTTTATTTGCAACAGAACTGCACTTCCTGGCAGTGGCGTCTTAACACATGGGCACGCTGGGCAGGGGCATAGGGGCCTCATGCAGACCAGAATTGAACACAAATTTTCCTTTAAACATTTGTATTCCTGGGAGTGGTTGTGCAGGCAGGGCCCAGTGCACTGCTTTGCCCGGGGGCCTATAATGCCATTAAGAAGGCACCGCTTCCTGGCAGTGTACACAGTTGCGCGCCCTTCCTTGGGTAAACTTGGTGGGCTTTTTCTCTGGTCCTGGCACTCCGTGTTTACTGGGTAGTATTGACAGTGATACTTTCAATTTTCCAGGGGCGGCTCATCTATAGGAGCATAATGGGCGCTGCACCCCCTGACCACACAGCACACTTCTAGAAACAGAACGTATTTAATTTATTTCTACATTTATTTGCATTCTAGTTTCATGTCATTCTGATAATAAGCCCGACGTACTGCTGCTTAGTGGGCGTGGCGCAACATTGACATGTAGTGACGGCGGTGCTGCCTGCGCTCTGTTGTAAAGGGAAGTGCGCATGTCGAACTGACCAGTTTCTTTGATACGACCAGTCCGACATGGGTGCTTCAGTCTTCTTCCACCTGCGCTTTGAAACGAAGCCTTGAGAGATAGCACACTGGTCTCAGATGGAGCGGTGGGGGCACTTGCCCAGCCAGTCCCAATGCTGCTCTTGTGCTATTCCAATAAATAAATAGCATAACAGCAGCATTTGGATTGGCTGAATGAGTTCTGTAGGAGGAAGCAACCCTTGCTTGCTTCCGCTCGCAGTGTATGCAGCTGGCAGCGCGAAGAATCCCTCCCATACAGTCAATCATTGTGGGGCTTTATTTTGAAGCCACTTCAACGATTTGCCATGTTTCTTCTGATCCTCGTTTTGGCTGTGCTGTGGGACCTCTCCTTTTTAGGTCTCGCCTGACCCAGCGCATGCGCTGGTCTGGCGAGACTTATTGAGAGGGCTCCAAAAAAGTGCTACCAGGCCAGCCTAGAGCTACAGTGCATGTGCGCGGGCGCGCGCGCCACTTTTGTCGCGATTACTTTCATTTTCGCGGCCACACGGCCGCTTTGATGTTTGATCGCGATCACTTTCACTTTCGCGGCCGCACGGCCGCTTGGCATAGCCAATAGGTCTCGCTTTTGGGACCTTATAAATGTTTAGTTATGCAACTGTTGCATGGCTAAACACTTATAAGGTCCCAAAGGCGAGACCTATTGGCTATGCCAATGCTTGTTTAACACTGCAATGCTGATCAGCAGGATATGGATGGACGGGGCAGGTCAAAGTTTGTGTGCCATGATCCTGTCCACGGACTAGTGAACTAATTCGCCTGAAATAAATATTCGACTCATTGATTATACAAACTTAATTCATGGGAAGGTTATGTGCAGTGAAAAGCACCCCCAATGATTTGGGGTGTGTCCCCCAGGCACTGGCTAAGAGCCGCGTGTGCGGTTTTTAACTCGTTTAAAGAAAAAAGTTCATCACAAGTTGAAGTGTTCTTAAAGTAAAGCTTTTACTGTTTTCTATTCGTTCATAGAAGAACAATTGGCAGTTTTAATCCATAGACGATGATATCTCCATTGTAATTTGCAATTACATGATCATTCCCATATCATTCCCATGATCATTCGGGAATCCCGACAACCACTTCACCGCTGAACCTACGCACCAGAATTCCGTAAACTCGATTTCCCCTGACGAAGGCAGGTTCTGCCGAAATGCATTGGGAACGATTATGGGAATGATCATGTAATTGCAAATTACAATGGAGATATCATCGTCTATGGATTAAAACTGCCAATTGTTCTTCTATGAACGAATAGAAAACAGTAAAAGCTTTACTTTAAGAACACTTCAACTTGTGATGAACTTTTTTCTTTAAACAAGTTAAAAACCGCACACGCGGCTCTTAGCCAGTGCCTAGGGGACACACCCCAAATCATTGGGGGTGCTTTTCAATGTTTCCATTTACACTCCATCTCGGAGAGTGATACCCCGTGAGCACGGTGCAACTTTGAAAACTTTGGGAAGCTTCAGGTAGTGCGCGTACTACTCTCTTCTTTGCAAGGTTATGTGCAGATCATGCTGGCCTCACATTCCAGAGGTGTGTTGATGTATAATAGGGTTTGGGTCCAGCAGACATGTGTTAAAAATTAATTGGCCATTTAAGGGAGAACAGAATATGATATCTACTCACACTGGGTATGATGCCCAGTTGGTCACTATGATAGAAACTAGCAATGATAGCACTACAAACATTTTCTAATCCTGCTTGTCCAATTCCCTTTACCTGCAATTTGTATTTGCTAATAAAGCAGTTTCTTTATTTTTTTCAAAAGTCTGCCATGCACTGGCCTCATTTCACACTCAAACAAGCTTGCCAGACAATGAGCAAGGAAAGTAACTCTGATGGCAACATATCTTGGCAAGCCTTTTGGCCACACCCAGCAAACCTACAACTTATCCAATTTTCAACAACAGAATTCCAATCTATTTATGCTGTGGTGTACAAGTTAAAACTAAGAACCAAACTATGAGCTAGTCTTAAAGAATACTCTAAACCGAGGTAAGAGGGTACCAGAGCCCATTGGTGCTACAAGCTCATACCCGTGGCAGAAATCACGCTATAAAAATAATTATAAAATAACTTCAAGTACTTTTTTCTTGTTATTTGCACAAGTAAAGCACCTAAAATCAAGGTGAAGGCACTAAATTCCCTGTTAACTTATATTTTCTTATCCAAGATAGTGGAGGAGAAAAGGACAGCATACGACCTGTGCCACCCTTCAGTGACGGCACTGAATAAACGCGGGTCCTCCACTTGTTGCTATGAAGAGTATAGAGGAAGAGACAGTACAGTTTACAGCTAGCACATAAGCAAATACTCCATGTCTGGGCTGTTTTGTGCTTAATTTGAGCCAGTGTTTTTCGGGGCTTTACACCTGCACTTAATTGTTAACATTGGTGCTTGTGACAATCTGCCACAAGATGGCGATGTCTGGCTTATTTAGAGATGACCACAACCACAGTCAATTATTAATTCAATATACATTACAAATTACTATTATCTGCTGCTCAAGCCATCTTTATAGCATCGGGGGCCTGGAATAGTCTGAATTTTCACACTTGTAGGAGTATGATGGTTAGTAGTTGTGTTATTACTATAATCGGCAGCACTTGCAGGGGCAATGTGTGTTGCAAACTGCAGTGGCCTCCCAATAGAGAGCCTATCTATTTTTTTTTAATTACAAATTAAGAACTGGTGCTGTTTTGCGAGATATGTGATCAGCTCAATGGAGCTGGGGGTTTAGACTGTTACTACTCCGACCAGACACAGAGAATCTTAATTTTGGTTGGGCACCAAATTTAGCATTTAAGCTGTCTAGCTAGACTGAGATGAACGTGCTACAGTAATCTAGAACAGAACACCTGATTACAGCTTACTTTGGTTGTAACAAAAAATCCCTAAATCTAAGAGTGAAGCCCATATCACCCATTGGTGGTCACCTGTCCCTTGAATGGACGTCTCTTATCAATCCAGTATTTCGATAGCCGAATAGTGACTGGTAGTAATTATGTGTCCTCCTTTTGTGGCAGCTGGAAGCCATCACAAGTATGGCTACCATGATGCACACAAGTTCAATAAACCAGATAATTGTGGGAAAGGTAAAGAGAGGGGTCTTTATAATTTTGGGGCATTTGTCAGCAATTTCGATGTTTTCGGTTGCACTTAAGTCAGTAATTTGTACATCCCGAGCAATGTGCCTCTTTCACCGAGGTGATGACCAGCCTGCAGCTGTCTGTAAGCCTTCTGATTGCATTCTCACTGCAAAGTTACAGGAAATGATTTTAATTACTCAAATTATAAATAGATCATACTTTTCTTGAAGATTCTGTTGTGCGTCTGTCAGTGACGCTGCACTCTGGAGCATGACAAATGTAAGTTAAAAAGGAACACAATGGAAGAGCACTTATGGATTATAGCTGGAGTTTCCCATAATTTATTTATCATTTTTTAAAGTGCACAGAGAAGGTGAATCAGCACACATTGATGAAATGATGTTCTTTCCCTCCCTGCGCTTGCTGATACCACAAGCCTGCTTGCATTAAATATTTGTGCGTTTAATCAATACTGAGAGGAGGTCCTAGATGGCTAACATTCACATATTTCGCTGCATCAATACATTCCCCAAAAAGGACCTCATTCTGCTTTGACAGTTCTCCGGAACAGTTGTTTATTTCGCAGACATGGGCAGTGCTTAATTGGTAAAACACTAATTGTCAGAGCTCTTGTCAAGAGGCCACTGCAGCTTGTACCACCCATTGCCCTGCCAGCACTGCCAGTGAGAGTACCAACACAAATACTAACCATCGCACTCCTACAAGTGCGACAAATTCACACTGTTCAATGTCCTCAAAGCAATTAGAATGGCTTGGGCAGCAGATACTAGTAAGTTTTAATGTATTTTGAATTAATAAACAACTGTTGTTCGCTCATTTCTAAATCGGACTAACAGCGTCACCATGTGGTAGACTGTCAAAGTGCTTGTCGTAACAATTAAGTACTGGCAGGGGCGGCTCCTCTGCAAGGGCGGAGGAGCGTCGCCCACTGCTTTCTGGCAGTGCGAGAAAGTCAAAACATAAAATGGTAACAACTTTTTATGTTTATTTCCACATGGCGGGCGGGTGGGCGGAGATGGCAGGGCAGGAGTGATTTCCCCACTCCTGAGTATGCATGACTGGTTTGGTCGGTCCTCTTGGGCCTCCCAAACCAGCCATGCGCACTCTGCACTTCTCCATGCAGGGTACATTTCAGCCTACATGGAGAACATGCAATCCCCTACAGCCCCTGGCTGAGTAGCGTCCTGACCAATCACAACGCTCCACTGGAGCGTTGTGATTGGCTTAGGGGAGGGAGGCTGCCTGCTTCCTGTTTCTGCCAGAGGCAGGAGAGCAGGAGCAGACTGAGCAGTGAAGATGCGGGACCCAGGCTGGCAGAAAGGTAGGTTTTAATTTTTTAAATTTTTATTATTGAAACCCCCCTTCCCTCGTGAACCCTCACCTGCCCTTCCCACCCCACACCCCACCCTCCCCCTGTGAGCCATGCCGTCCGCGGCTGAGTGCTGGTGCTGACAATTGAGTTCCGGTGCCAGCCCAAATAAAGCCCTGGGCATGGGAAGCTTTTTTATATTCAAGGCATAAGGCAGAAAGAGAAGACAATGCAGCAACAAGTAATAAACTCTTGCAAAAAACAAAAAAAATGAAAATTTTATCCTTTATCTCAACAGGGTGAGTGTAAAAATATATTCCGCCACCCGTCCTCCTCCTGCGATGGTGGTGAACTAGGCATTGACCTAGACATACTCTACAATGGAACTAGCTCTGAATTACTGTGAAAACATGCAATATATTTATATTGCATCTTAGCTCGCTGGAGTCTTCGCAGTTAACATAAAATTAATAATTACAACCCCTATAAGATACAACCTTCAAAATATATTATTTCTCTTTCCTTTTAGAGACCTATTCTAAACACTGCATTCCTAATATTAAAATGGTAGGGTCATAGAAATCTTTGCTATTCCACCGTTCACAGTGCCCTCTGTCTGTCCCTGCATGGGTACTGCCTTCCTGGTAGGCGGGACTGCAATGCCATTCCAATTTAAATGCGTTTTTCAATTCGCTAATACATCGCTGTTTCATAATTTGGAGCTTAAAAATCTTTTGAGCCACATGAATGTTCAGCACTTTGGATAAAAATGGTGGATATGTATTACATTTTTGGGGTTTGCGGTTACAAATCTATCCAGGAACATCCGTATGATTCGTTAAGAGCATTTGTATAGCATACGTCTACCTTTTATATTGCATCATATCGCTTTCAGAGTTTGGGGAGTTCTTTCTTAAGTTTTATGGATTTTCATTGATAGTTTGTATATGGCTGTGCGTTTAGATTTTGGTTAGTAAAGATGTGTTGAATGTCTAGAATATTAATGGTTGATGTTGTTTAATGTGAAAGAAAAATTAGTTGGGTGCAGCGATCTATTTGTATGGACAAAGATATTGGACATTTCTCATTTTTCTGATGGCCAGTTAGCCTTCACCTAACCTGCAAAGACTGTTGTCTACACATTTATTGCTATCCTAAAATGTTGCTATGTGGCAATGTGCCTACACTTGTGCGTTAATTTTATGCTACATTTATCTGGATATTTCTAACATGTACATTGGTGTGGCGAGGAGAAGAACTGTTGAGTTGATACCTTTGGTGCTGTGTTGTGTGAGAGGTCTGCCATGGGTATTCTGTTTGAGTAAGGCAAATTCTAAGTGTAACTGAAAAGGTGTTGTGTAAAAGTATTATTGGGTGAAAAGTATTGTTGGGTATCCAGTGATAGCCAGTTATGTTATATCAGTGTGTTTGGCGCCTTTGGTAAGGACGGTCTTTGGTGTACTGACTGAGAGATTGTGTGGTGTATCTTGAGTTTTGTTTATATTTGTAGTGTAGCAGTAGCACTGACATTTCAGTTATTCAAAATTATAAGCGTGTCTCTTAAAGTACATTTAGAAGGACATTTATTGAGAAGGAAGCAAAATGTACTTCCTGAGTTACCTCAATTTAAAATGTTAGCACCGTCCCTTCTAATAATTTTAATGGCTCAAAATGCTTTTGTTTTATAATCTGTATTTGCCTATCTGAAAATAGTTATAATTCTTTGGAAGATTGTCTAAATACTGGAGATGTTTGTAAATTCAAGGACTTTGTTTCAAAACGTACAGCAGTACTTACTTTAACTTTTAGTGTTATGTAAATTTGTGAATGCCTGCCTTTTGAATAGTTAAATAATGCAGTTCTATTTGAAGTTTCTTTTTTGCATTCTAGCCAAAGTGGTTATTTTGCACACTCCTCACTTTTCTCTTTTTCACCCAATCTTTTCACACTTGGTTCTTGAATGTCCAACCCCATAAGTGGCACCGTAGGCAACCTTCTCCGAGATCTATGCCTAGATATGTCATTAGCAAAACAGATGGAGGCTATATTCCTGAATAAATCACCCAATATAATGTGACCACTAAGGTCCTCCTTATGAGTGAGCCGTTAAATCTGCTGGGTTTGATAATGGTTATTACAAGAGGAGAACATTTCAGCAATTAAATGGGCTACTCATTACAAGGGCTTAGTGTTTGATTTCTTAAACCTATATGCCTTTCTGACATTGTATACAACGTTCATTGAGTTGTAATGTTAATCTGTGAATGTCATTGTTCTAATGATATTTGATTTTGTGATTGATTCTTCTGCTGCCTTTCTGGGATCTTCAAGTCTGGATGTCCAGTTTGTCTGCGACACCAAAGACGGACTTCGAAGGTATTGCCTAGTGTGTCCATGTTGTTTTGCAGTTATGGTCTTCTGCATGGCAATGGGTGTTTTGTGATTGTAGTTCCTTCTTTAAGACTACACATGTGTTTGCACAAAACATTAAAAGTTAACATTGAACATGTTTGCAATGATTTTCATGTTTGATGTGTTTTTCTCATTTTTTTAAAAAGTTTGGTCTAGTTGAAAAATATTTCTCAATGTATTAACCCTGAGTTGATGAAGCAGAGAATGTCGTCCCTAATACATCCACTTTCCCTGGCCTACTCTTGTCCAAATGCACTAACTTATTCCATTTCCCCCAGCATAGGCACGATCACAGCTCAAGATCATTTCTAGCTTACTTGAAAGGGAGGTCTTATCACTCTTCTTAATACAAACACCATGCTCTAGCCCTCAAAATAAAAACAATTTTGAAATCTCGGAGATGAGAGAAAAAGTATACAGGGGGTGTAGGCTATTGTCTCCACATCATTGCTGCAGCTGTAGCAGCTTGCAGCACTTCTCTGTTTAAAGTTGACTTATCCAGTAATTATTTATTTGCCAGAACCTCATAAAGTTAGTAAATCGTCCCTTGGAGAGTACATAAGTAGTGTCAGCATTCTTATTTATTTTGCTTAATATTTCTCTGAGCAACCACCCAATATCATGCCTTTGATTAGTTGCTCATTGAGGCATCAGGACATATAAAACCATTATTGATTTGCAGTTAATGAAGCATTTCATTAGTTTGCACCAATGTTTATTCCATTTATCATGTGTTCTGATTCTAGTGCACATGTATTCATATGAATATATGGAGTTTAGGAAGAGGCATAACAGCTTTGGGCTTTAACATGAATGTGCGAGTAAATTCTCACATTATTTCTCCTGCCTGAAATCATAGTCGCAAATCTTTTTTTTTTTTTGCAAAATACATTTTTTAGATGGAATCAATTTGCTGTTCACAGCCCTCTCATTGAGAGAGAGAAAAGGACTGCAGAGAGCAGAGCAGCATGGCTTCAAGCAGAGCCACACCTAGGGCATCTTCTCACAACAGTCCTTCTGCAGAGGCATAACTTAACCTAATCTGTCAGATAGGTGTAGGATTGGAAAAACAGGGGAAGCTCAGGAATGCATGTGTGATTTTAACTTTTGAAGCTAACATTTAGGCATCATTTGAAAGGGTAACATTTAAATTGTTGTGTGTTTTCTTAATATTTACATACTCTGCTGCTGCATTTGCCACGTTTTTTTTATTTCTGCAACCATACATTTACTCTACACTACATTTGGCTGAGTAAGCCTTTGAAAATAACAGGGTGGATTGCTGTGTATGCACCCCCATAGCGAACAGTTGCCAGAACTCACAATTAATCAGAATGCCTGACAGTCTCGGGCAGGTTTGTTTCATGCCTAATTTGTTGCATGCTCATTAGCTCCATGTAGTTTGAGGGAGTTGTATGGGTTGTATCTTGTGCATTCCTTTTGCTCATACTGGTAAATTGGTCCATACCTGTGCTTGAATGAGGGCCAAGAAGGATAAAACAGGCCATATTAACAACCCTTGTGAAAACATAACATGTTGCCCAACATGGAACTTGGATATTTGAGTGCCTTGAAGAGTCACACACAGGTTCTTGTCAAGTATTACTAATATTGTGACATCCACTGTAATGTTGGTTATTCTTCCATCAGATCAGATACAAACTCCCAATTCTGTTAGAGGGCTTGGTAAGCAGTTAAAGTAAAAGGATTTCATCAAAATTTGATAGAATTTTGATTCACATTCTGAATCTGTTGGCAGATGGGACTCTACAAATAAGGGTCAATGTTAAGGGGTCAGTAACTAATCACTTGACGTCACAAGAGTTTCCTGCTACCAAGGATAAATAAATAAATGAAATAAAGGATACACTCCTCCTTGTTTGCCACCTACAAAGTTCTGCTGCCTATTTGGCTAGGGTTTGCTCTATAAAAATACAGTATGCATACATACAAGCCAGCATGTTCTCTTACATGCTGTATATCACATGAAAGCAAGGAGATTTATATAAGTTAGCAAGAACACGCATTATGGTTCAATTGGGAATCCTTACTACGTGGCGGAGCCAGTTAGAATGAGTCCATTATCCTTTTGAGGGCCCACATGGCTAGTGTTAGCAGGATGTACCTCATGCACAGAATTTGATTGCTGATCAGTTAAAACCGTTATTAACAGAATTAGTGCCTATACAACAGTAAGTATTACAGATGGTAGAGACAAATGTAGGGACATCAGATTCACGCAAGGACCCCCGACACAAACAATAAGTCTGCAGGCTATTAATATAGAAATGGGCAAAGAGCCTGTAAAGTGAGATTAAATACTATTTTGGATTGCTTGCAAAACGAATCCATCTGGGCCGGCCAGCTCATACATAGCCCTAAGACAAGCTTAGAATATCAACTGTGCCTTCCCAAGGGAATGGTGTCACCAGCTGAAGAACGTGGTACCCATGGAAGCATATTTGCTAGCATATATACCATTACACATGGTACTCCCTCTATTGTATTATGACCAGATGTTCTAAAATATGAAGAATAAGGAGGGGATTGGTCTGGTGGTTGATTTATGTTTGAAAATCAAATAGTCGATTATGTGTGGTCTCTCCAATAGTTCCTAGTAACGTTCAGGGAAAAGCAGCATTTGCGCCACTATTTTGCTACTGTACCACTACCTGACCGGAACGGGAATTGTCTAAAATTATTTACGTAGTACATACCTCTATAGATCAAAACATCATAGGCACTCATCCTGCAAAACCATAACTCAAGCCTAAAGCTGAGAGAGGGGGAGCGTAGTAAGAGAACACAACAGACGTTAAAAAAAACTGAAGGTTAAACAGAAAAGATTAACCGGATCCCTACACAAAGCAGAAGTCCAGTGAGGGTGGTTATAATCTGAGGGACCATGATAAAATAAAAAATCCCGATTGGTGTCAGTATACTAGCAGCCATTCTTCGCGTTCTGCACAGGAGAGAAGGCGTTCGGAGCAGTACTCCGCAGAGGAAAGGAGCAGCCAAACCAAGCATTGTAGAAGATATGAATACACAAGTCTGAAAGCAGAGAGGTGGAAGCCTCGGGGTACTGAGCATAGTTTGAAGAAGGAAGAGAATGGTTCAGATCCAAAAGCTCATTTTAAAAAGAAGAAAGCTTATCTGCCACACTAAGCTGAGGAAATTAAATAATGTGGTATTTTGCAGCCCCAAAATATATCGAGAAAATGACTAGCCCAAATGGGATTCTTAAATTTCGGAAGGGCTGAGCAGGTGATGCCTTTATTCAATTTAATGTTGGTCTCCTTTCCAGAAAAGATTTGGACAGATAGTCGTTCGGCTATGTTACATAGGCTACAGGTGGATATGCTAGAGAATAAATATTTACAAACACAGGATTATAAGAAACACCTAATTATCAGGGTTGTTCCAAGCACATCAGCCTACACTTATGTTTTATTCAATGAACAACAAATTACCCCACATCCTACCTATTGCACTTTTATTCAGCATCTTAGGAGCAATTTACTGTGGCTGAGAAAATGCTTATGGACATGCAAACGGACATTTTGAAGGAGCGTCCTCTTGCACGGGGAAAACAACTTATAATAGTTTCTCCCATACCTGCCTTCGTGGCATCTACAAAATCTAGCATACCAAATGTGCGTGCATTATACTTGCACTGGATGCAATGAGCCTGAACTCCAAATTTGAGTAAATTACATTTTGAATACATAAGTGTTTACATTATCAACTGGCATTACCACAGATCCCTCACATCGTTGCCCAATCATGAGTTCAAAAGATTCTGTATGGACGGCTTGTCACAGTTTGCTGTTGACGCTAAATACAAATATTTTGTTACTCGTGCTACAGTGCTGGGCGTTTTCTGATGTAGTGGCTTCAAGCTAGGCCTGGGCGGTAAATTCCTTTCCACTCGCGGAATTTGGGTAATTTTGCATTCCGCGGAGAACGCTTAATTGCCCATAATTCTGCGTTCCGCAGCTTCGCGGAATTTTTTGCTTGTTCACGTTCTCAAAATGCGTGTTTGTGAGATATTTCCCCCCGAGAACGCAACCTGCGATCGTGAACAGGAAAAAATCATCGCCAACAAGCAATTCAGCGTGCTGGCGGATATTTTTTACCATTTCGAGGAGCTTTGCGGAGCGCGACTACGCAATTTCCGCCCACCCCTACTTCAAGCTGCTACAAACTCACAGTTAAACATTAGGGGATTCCACTGCACAGTCAGCGGAGATTGATGCCCTCCTCCTAGTCCTACGGAAGACATCCGCTATTTCCCCACGCTTGCAGTGTTGGACTCTGCTTTCTATGTAAAAGGTTACAATGTACACCTAGCCCACTGCATTTTTAAAGATTCAGAGATTCTAAGGGTAAATCGATAAAGGCTAAACAGCTTTGGAGAAAGCTAGCTGTCCTGCAGGATAAGCATTATACGGTCCTTCTACAACATAAATTAGCCAATAAAAGTGAAGGGATTTGTCATAAAGGTGACTGTATGGCTGATTTGCAAATCTGTAAGGTTGCTGCTGTAACATGATCTCACACTAAGATTAATGCAGGGTAGTGATATAGGTGACATTAAAAGGAGCTAAGACACCTGAACGAGACATTGTAAATATTCCTACAGTTTGACTGTGGATAATGTTGGCATGGTGTTTATACCAAGGATAGAACATAGACATATTTCCTATGAAGCAGTTAGGTTAGACCTCATAAAAGCAGGGCACAAGGGCATTGCATCCTCTATGAAGGCACTAACACAACGGTAAAAAATATCAGTGGCCGAATACAACCAAAGCTACAAAAGAATATTTACAGCGCTGCAACAAATTACATTTCACATTGTCCTCCTTTCGCATCACGGCAAAAGAGCCTGTATTCCAAAATCAAGGACAGCAACAGTGCATCATCTTGCCCACCATTATATAGCTATTTTAGGCTCGTTCTTTTGCCCTCCACTGGAGCTTACATTAGACCTTGACCTACAGCTCAACACCACAGTTTTAATGCACTTAGTAGTGTCACAGTTATCTTTCCTAAAGCATTACTGCCTTCTGCTTAGACCGTTAACATTTGTTAATGCACTCTCCTGAGGCAGTTAATTGGCCCTTCTGTAATTATGGGCAAGGTGAAGGCAAAAATATGTAATAATAAGAAAAGGCAGTTAATGGCTCTTGATAACCAAAAGGATGTGGGAACGATGGATAATACCAGCTGCCTTACCCGTCGCACCAAAAATGGAGATAAACACACCCACTATCTATATACGCTTCATGGTCCAGTTTCACACTTGCTGAACTTGGTATGGAGATAAAAAACTGTAGTTAGTGGCGATATTCCAAGCTTTCTAATTAGCACAGTAAATCTCATCATACCATACAAGGGTGGCAATTTATATTAAAATGACATGCCACATATTGAAATAATTCAAAATAGAAGATTTAACTAACGGAGATAAATCACACCAGAGTTTTGTGTTTGATCCTGTGAGTGGCGGAGTAAGCAAGCTGCCTGGTTCTGGATCACTTGCAACCCATATACTCATTTTGGGGTTATTGTAGCATGCAGCTTTAGTACGAACCTACCTAGAATTGTTGTACCACCTCTGCAGTTGTACCAAAATTCAAATGGTAGAATAGCTATCTTCTCTTTCTTTCTTTTGCATTTGATCTATCCGCTCTTAAAGGAGGGTGGGTGAAAAGAGTGATACCCGCAGCCATCTGGGCTACAACAAAAAACCCTAAATAGCAGCCATTCCGCAACAAGTTTTCAGAAACATTCAACTAACATCATATGACCAGACATGTTTCCCCTCAACTCCTGGTAGATTGTAATATGAGAATAATTAGTAATGAGTTGCCTTCCTAATAATATGACTAATCAGAGAACTGGACACTGCCATATATCATGTCAATAGTATAGGGAAGCGCAGAGAACAAGGTTCGCGTTTATGCGTTGGCTACACAGCGACGACTATATGATATTGCCGATAAGTACAGTAAGCTGACTGCCTGGCCAGACAAGAGAGACAGGGAGATGAACTGGGTTTTAGAAATTCAGGATCCACAAGGTGGCCTACATACAACTGGGGCGGCTATAGCGGAGGCCTTTGCAAAGTACTATGAAGACACATAGAAATCCACAACCAATAGGTCTGGGGGAGACTGTGCTGATCTCCTTAGAGACCTTTCCCTTCCTACTCTCTCAGACGATGACAGGGATGCACTAGACCTCGATTCCATGGTTGAGGAGATAGAGGTTGCTATCCGAGAGCTGTAGTCTGGAAAGGCGACAGGGCCAAATGGCCTGAAAGTGGGACTATATAAATGCATTACGGACAGAGTTGCAGGGCACATGCTAGGCATGTTTCTAGCCGCCAGAGAGACGTGGGCTGTTTGCCAGAAGACCAAAGAACAGCCACCATTGTGGTTATCCCTAAGAAAGTTAAGCCGCCTGCGACCTGTCGTCCCTACAGACCAATATCACTTTTAAACCTTGAAGCCCTTGCTTATAGATTGCAAGCGGTTATTACCACGGTGGTCCATCCCAATCAGTCCAGCTTCATGCCGCATAGAAGGACCTAACTAAATTTACGATGTCTCTATTGGTTGCTCCATATGACCGCAGCCCCCAGACTGAAAGAGCTGTACTACTTTCCTTGGATGCTAGTATGGCATTTGATAGCACTGAATGGAGTTATCTATTTGCTGCCCTCGCCAGACTGGGATTCGGCCCTCTGTTCTGTATTTGGGTTAGACTCCTTTATCAATACCCGTTAGCAAGAGTGAGAGTTAACGACATGCTGTCTCGCCCCTGCATAGGGGCATGAGGCAGGGATGTCCCCTGTCACTGATGATGCTTGCACTTGAGCCCCGGGTGGCCTTGGTCCATCAAGACCTACTTGTATGGGGTATCGGAGGTGATGGGGACTGGGAAGACAGGATCTCCCTTTATGCTGATGATAGATTGCTCTAAGCCACACAGCCCCACCTCACGGTTGACAGGATATTACATATTTTCCAGCTCTTCGGTGACTACTCCGGTTTTCAGATTAACTGGGACAAGTCCCTCATATCCCCCCTTTCTGGGGGTGCCCCAGCCCTGTCATCTAGGTGTCCTCTTTAAGATGATGGCCTCCCACACCTACTTCATGCTGTACAGAAAACCCCCTACAAAATACCCGCTGACTTCTTCCAGAAGGTTGATAGTGAACTCCATGAACCCCTGTGGAATGGCGACACTCAAGAATTGCTCTCTGTAAGCTCCAAAGAGGGGTGTCTGAAGGGGGGGGCATGCAGTTCATTTCGTACGCAAATACTACTGGGCAGCCCAGTTAATAACAATCAATGACTGGGTTTTTGCAGACAGAGACGAGCCGCCATATCGAGTAGACAGAGAGGCCCCGGGTGGTCGTGGCTACCCATCACTGTTCTACAGGAAGGGAAGAGAGGGAGCTTTGCTGACCCACACTCAGGCGCTGGTAAGGGTGTGGCGAGAGGTTACCAGATTCTTGGGACAGGATGGACGGCGACGGATAGGACTCCTCTGTGGGACACTGACCTCCCGCAGGAAGTTGGGAACCTGGCGGGGTTTTCCAAATGGGGGTTGCTAGGCATTGACCACTTAGGGGATGTGTGGCTAGGACAGGCTCTGATAACCTTTGAGGAGCTACAGACTGAATATGACATGGCTGAAACAGAGCGGTTTCGACACATAGTTGAGACACGCACTGAGGCGACATATACTGGGGGGAGAACAACTGCCAGAGTCAGCAGCATTAGAGGACTGACTACTGCAGGATCCCATGGGGGCCAAAGCAACCTCCCTGACATACAGGAAATTAATGAAAAACGCCCCTGACCCTCTAGGGGCTCTGAGGGAAGCATGGGAGGGGCGCATTGGACATATCGAAGATGACTGGGTGGAGGCAATTCAGAGTCCCAGAGATATCGCTATACTAGCCTGTTTCCCCTTACTACAACTGCAGATACTCTACAGACCATACTTCTCTTGATCACTCTTACACCCGCTAGGGAGATGCGACACAGCACTATGTCTTCAGGGGTGTGGTATGATGGGTTGCTTTTTCCATACATTTTGAGACAGACCAAAAATCCAACAATACTGGAAGGGGTTGACACAAGTTATGGTCCGGGTCACGAGTCTCACAGTACCGCTAGAGTCTTGGTGTCATCTCCTGAATATAACAGGAGAGGCGGTTTGGCCCAAATACCAGCAGATATGGCTTGCGTTGGTTGCTGGGGACATAGGAACATAGCATGGGCCTGGGGGATTGGCCGGCCTCTGTATGTGGCTGACTGGGAAACTGATTTGGACTGGGGCAAGCAGGCAAAACGGGTAGTATATCAGTCGGGCTGCCCAAAGAAATGGGAGAAAGTTTTGGAACAATGTTGTGTCTATAGGTGACAGTCAGTGATTTATACAAAAGGGCGAGCGATACTCTGTTGAATGGACTCCGGCCATGTTTTGAACATTACCACACTGGGTTGATTATATAATTGTATGTAGTCAATTTCCATCTGACACTACCAAAGACTGCGAAAGTGCGGTGTCTTTTTCCCTGTAAAGCCTATTGTGCAATTGCTTGATCAACTATGTGGTTGTGCACAGAGCAACTGTTTAACAAAAAGATTTTATTTAAAAAATGGTGTAGGGAAGCTATTGAATACATTTCAGCTGTTTACCTATCTAGTCAGGGTCACAACATTTATGATTTTTTTGAGCTCCAGAAGAAGAGGAGTCTTAAGAATAGCGCATCTTACAAAGGAGACAGCAAACAAAAAGTGGGCATTTTCTGGTGTAGTATTCCAGAAGGGTTGTCATGCTGCTTGGCGAGATCCTAGTATTGTCCTCCCGAGCAGACAGTCTTCCTGTAAACGATAGAAGCGCCTCAACATTGCCAGATATGTAGCATCCATAACATATTCTTCATCAGTGGACCTAGTGTAGATTTCAGGCTGAATGAGTGTCGAATTCCCCCATGAGAAGGTCACCTTAGTGCTACCTGGTGCTATGTAATAGATGGGAGAAAGGGGGGAATAAATTACCAGGATTCTTGATGGTTGTGAAACTGGCCATCTAAAGGAAATCCTTACCTTTCAACTGCAAACAGATTACGCCTCAAATTTGATTCACTAGAACCACTACCTTGCCAGTACAATATCTTTAAAGGATGAAGTAATGCTGCCCATGCATTCATATGGTATAACTGCAAACACAGAAGTATGTTTGCCCGCTCATCATTTTGGTTACCATTGTCTATTTTTATTCAACCAACTTTTACAACAGAGTTTACGTCGCTTTTTATCATAGTGCAGTTGTTGGTCCTCATTCATTACCAAGAGTATGGCATTCGCGACTGAGTACATGGCGCATTACATACAAGCACACCAAAAGGTACTCTCGTCAGTATGGCTCTTCCAGTCCTGTAGCGATCTTGCTTATTAGTTATCATAAAGAAAAAAAAGTCATGCTTTCTGGTTGGTTGTTTCAGACGGGAAGCGGCGTTTACTTCGCATGCGTTTCTTCGCATGCCGTTTCTACGTGTTAGTTAGCATACCTTTACTACGCAATTCGGAAATACGAATTGCAGTAAGGGGGAGAAGGTGTTGGATTTAAAATCCAACACCTTCCCTAGTGTCCGCATAGACTGGAGTTGGAATAGTAAATTATACTATTCCAACATCCAGCACCCCCTTACTGCAATTCGTAGTTCCGAATTGCGAAGTAAAGGTATGCTAAATAACAACGCGGTCGTACTAACGACCGCGTAGAAACGGCATGCGAAGTAAACACATGCGAAGAAAAGTTAAATATTCGTGTGTATACTCGCGACACCTTTAGCTTTGTCGTCTCTACCCGATGCAACCGGTGCAGGAACTGGCTTTACCGCATTGGCTTCATATACATTTCATTTACTCTACACATTCTTAGCGCCCTGTTTGTCTGATGGTCACCATTCTACCGGCAACATCACTCCCATATTCATAAATTTTGAGCAGCCTACAACCCCGTTGGTAAATGTACTGCTGTGCGCCTCCTCTAACTGGCTCTCTTCCTTCCACAGTGACCGGGGCAATGCATAGCCTTCTGCTTATTGCACTGCGCATCTCCCCCAATCACCACTTTCTTCCTGCGGCAGAGGAGTGGGTACTTCCGCTTCCGGCGCCATCGGTTTTCCATTGCTGTGCACTCCCGATCCTAGGATCCCATTCCGAAGTTTCCCCTCGCCTCACCAGAACTGCACCCAGCCCTCCAGCCAGTCCTGGCTTCGAACAGTTTATTTCAATTGTAGACTATACATTTTTTTTTCATTTTTTTTTTTCCAAGCATTTTGTTCTCTGACTTTTTTTAATGAGTCACTTATTACCATTCCAAATCCTTAACCTATAAATCTAGAAATTCCCAGACACCTGCTCTTCTGTCTTTGATGCTTGAACTTTTTTGTTGGCCGATTGCCTGGCATAGCCCTTGCTTAAACTCGGCTGTCTCCTCTCAATCACGAGAAAGAAAAGCAGGGCTTTCCTATCGGTTCCAGCTAACCACAAACGGCCTCTTTCCCCCTCTCTGATACACTTCTCGATTGGGCTGCCTTTGCTGCCAAATTATATGTTTCTCTGCTGTCTCCTGATAAACAGATTAATCAGGGTTAACCTTTTTCAGAGGATGCGTCGATCCTTTTGTTAGCTAGCACAAAGTGTTCGCTCTTAGAGGACTCTGGTCTTGGCCACGTTCCACAAGAAAAAGGGCGCTCCGGCCCCCTGCTGCAGTTCAGACAGCTTGGCTCTGCACCCCAGGTCGAAGAATGTATAACGACCTCTCTGACTCAGACCCTGCCTGGCTTTGTTCTGCGCTCATACATGCGGCACCCTGCCCAGAAATCTAGTCCGAGTGATGAAGTAAAACAGCACCCCCAGCAAATTACAATCTGTCAGATGAAAATGTGTTTTTTCGTGCCACATTTAATGTTTGCATAGAAACAAAGCTAGTTACGTAAATATATATTTCACAGGGCGATTACCTAATGGTAGAGTCTGATTGAAGCGGGGGAAAGAGAGAGTGGAGGTACACAGGAGTGGGGGTAGTCTTTATTTTAGGGTAGAGTTGCCAGAAGTAAAGATTTCAGGACCTTCTTGAGTGATGGGAGCTGATGTAAGCAAGCCCAGGGTCAGTTTGAGGAGGGAACTTTAGAAAGGGCTATAACAAGTACACAAATCTAAC
The DNA here is from genome assembly GCF_964204655.1 of Triturus cristatus. Classification (NCBI taxonomy): domain Eukaryota; kingdom Metazoa; phylum Chordata; class Amphibia; order Caudata; family Salamandridae; genus Triturus; species Triturus cristatus. The sequence goes on along the minus strand of NC_140580.1, from coordinate 588,670,740 downwards.
TTGGGTAGCGTTTAGGGGCAAGAAGGTGGTTTAAACTAGTGTGTTTCAGATTGCTAAGAGTGTAGCTGGTTAGCTGTTGTGGCGAATAAAACACAGGGAAAGGACAAAGATGGGTGTGAGGAAACATTTATCCAGCGAGGAGGGAGGAGAAACTGGGGAACACTTAGGGTGAATGAGTAGCTCAGCCAAGGTACACTGTTAATAAGGGGGAGATGAGGTATTTACCAATAGGGTCAGGGCTCAGCGAGCCCCACCATGCGCAGGTGAGCTTGAAGAGGTAGCTCTAAATTTTATGGGGAACCGTGACCTCCATTGGCTTCTCTAGCTTGGGAAGAGACTATGTAGAGGCTTCATGCAGTCAGGGGAACCTGGAAAGGTACAGAGCTTGTTACTCCTGTCCCAGGGTCTGTACCTACACCAATGTGCCCTGAACAAAGAAACCCCTTTCATTATTAAACTGAAATCTGGCAAAACATTCCTGTAATTTCTAGCAGTGTTAGCTAGACATTTGTAAAGCTTGTTGAAATATTTGTGACGCATGGCTATTATTCACAAAAGAATGTCTGTGCATGATCATTTTCATCCTGAGCTGGTTGTACCTGGTGATGAGAGCAGATATAGCGCATGACACTATCTCAAAGTGGCCACAGAGATCAGTAGTGTTAGCATGAAATATCCAACGGCCATGTGCATTTAGTGTGTCTCATGCCTTTTTGAAAGCCATTTATGCAATTCTGATTCCAATCTGAAGGCACTACAAGACATGTTCCCTTTCAGAGTCTCGGCCATGCCCTCCAGCTGTACCAATTTTAGAAGCCATCTTGTGGGAGCAACAGCTTGATGATTTGCTGGTATTTGCAAGCTCCGCCTCTAATAGGTGCATTCAGCCCCTTGGCGGTTTCCCCTCTTTTGCACTGAAAATGTCCCATCGTTGAGGGCTATATCACTGTGAATTACTTAAGATGTTATGGGCCCTGCAAGTGACATTTTAAACCGGGAACATTACTCCAGAATTCAAATACGAAGTGCAGAACACCAGTCCCAGTCCTGGCCAGGCTGGACATCCCGACGAGGGCTTGTGCGGTGGAGACTTTGCCTGCTTTCCAGAGGCCCTGAGGCCTGTGACCAATGACCAGGAAGTGAAACACTGCGCCTCCGTGGCCTTTTCTTGCAAAGGAGCAGAAGTCAAATCCTGAAAGTTTAGTTAGTTTACAGGGCGTGTAAATATGATCAGCAGCCAGAAGAAGTAGATAATCAACCTTTGATTCATAGTAGGTGGTACCTGGTGCTGGAGGCCTGCAGCCAGAAAAATGTGGAGATTTGGAGTCTCTGAGTCCTAGGTAGCAAAATGGGTAGTCTGAAGAGCCAGTGCGTCTTTGCTTCTGTCATCAGTTTCCTGAATGATGTGCATCTGCGCTCACTCCCCTTGCTTACGCTGTTAATACTACATGCACATAGTTTGCTATGACAGCAAAGTAGTATTAAAAGGATGTATGTTTACAGTGGCCCAAAGATGAAGTATTAGTGCTGTACAAATTGCTTAAAGAATAAATCAGATATGAATTATAACAATAAAACGATCCAGCTTCATCCACCAGGCAAAATGGAGCTCACTCAGCCTGGCCACCCAGTTTATTAGCTTTCCAGTGAGGATGACATTGAAAGGTAATGAAGATGACCTTCACTCTGGTCATTAAAGACAAAACCATTTCAACAGCAATGTTTGTTTGCATGGCGGACAATACCTCTGTGGGCTGTGGAAGTGATAGCTAAGATGGTCGCAGGGCCGGCTTTAGCGCTGGTGGCACCTGGTGCTACAATCTCTTTTAGCGCCCCCCCCACACCCCATGACCGCCTCCTCAGATTCTGTCCCTACCACCAGCCAAAAGGGCCCCTCCTCTCTCCAGTCATAAGATATTGCTAAACACAGCGCCCCCCTGAAGTCGGCGCCCCCTCCAGAGGTCTGCGCCCAGTGCGGCCGCACAGGTCGCACTGCCTTAAAGCCGACCCTGGATGGTCGTGTGGTACGAATAATGGTGACACTCTCGCAGTGTGCACGAGTGGTGCGGTACGCTGCCGCATAAACAAATGAGACCCATATTTTGTCAGTGCGTAATGTATCCTCGGCAACTCAATGGCCACCTCTACATGATTTCTACTGCAGACTATAAGCCAGATCTGCTTCGTAAATGGGTCTAAAGATGTCTTTCAAGTCTTGTCTAAGAGAGAAGCGGTAACTTTAAACTTTACTGATCATGATCAACTGGCGTGACCCATCTTCTCAAATGGGAGCTTGAGGAAGACTAGTAGCATGACTAAGTTGAGCCCACCAACAAACGTATGTCAGTTCATTAAGTCTATATATAATGATTGAAGTGCATTTTATGACTCTTCTCTTCCATAGAGCCACATCAAAGTGCTGTCCACTTCAGTTTGCATCTGTCCTATGTACCTAATGAAATTTAGTCATATGTACCCTGACATATAAAGTTGTACTGTTTACTTACTGTCGCAAAGGTCCTGTGAAGGAAACTGTGACCTTTTACTTTAAACTTGTGATCCTGCAGGTCAAAACTAAACATGACTTGCATTTGATGTCAAAAAACAATATCTGCTATCACAATTCTATATCCCAGAAGATAGGCGATGAGCTGCTTTTCCTTATAACACCCTCTTCCTATCAGCCTTCTCTACATTTCCCTCTTGGCTGATCTCACACTCCTTCTGTTATCCTTGGTGCTCTAATAAGTACAGAATGTCTGCAGTGCACGGTAAATAGGGTCGCCATCTTTAAATAGTGAATCTGACTGCTGCTCGCTTTAATCTTCCAACGTATTCAGTAATTAACTATTTTGGGCTGGTTTTTTTTTTTCCATAGGCTATAATTGCAGACATGTCCATCACATTTGCAAAAGATCTGAGCACGAAACGTAATACTGATCACACAATTAGGGCTAGTATGGAAGTCAAGGTAAGATTTAGCTCGGCTCCTTGCTCCTCAGTCGTCGGCCACTAGACCAGATCTTCTTCTCTTTGGACATTTACCAGATCCTGAAGTCCTTGGGATCTGGCACACGCCTCTCTCTTTACTCCCCTGTGTTCACTATTACCTCTTTTCCTACCAAACCTCCTTGGTTTCCTGTCTTCCAGTGATCTGTTTTCCAGGGTAGTCTATTTGCGCAGAACTTGTTCGTCGTGAAATCTGCCTGTTCATCATTTAGCTCTTTCTATTAATATGTATCTCGGAAGATGGAAACAATTATCGTTTGGACAAAGTTTGTAACGTGAGAACTTAAAGCTGCTTATGCTGCTCGTTACTCAATGACCTCTCTTTTTAGTTGAAACATAATTCCAAAGAAATTACAAACGAAGCAAAGCGGTGCTGGGCGGAATGTATAGATTTTTCCAACTTCTGTATGTCCTTCCCCGATGGAGTGTTAAACAAGGTGAATAGAAATACTGTAGAGATGAATAGCTGCCGACAAAGTAACAGGCCTTTGGTCTTCAGCCCAGTGAAGTGGTTAGACGTGGCGGTGATGAGCTCAGTGGTCTTCGTATGAGCGGATAAATGAGGAGGGATTTAAAAATGGCAGGTTGCGGGTGATCATCGAAGGACTGTGCCATGTGCCATTAGTCACGTTCTTGACATGGGAAGGGCTTCACGCTGCAAGTAGGGGATGATCACAGTTTGGCCAAACAAAGTATCCAATGCAGAAAAGAGATCAGGGAGCTATGAAGCTGTATTTTTTGCATGCATTGCAATCATTTGCTTTCCTTGTCACTTTTGTTTTGATGGGCTGAGTGTGTGGTAGATTGCGACCAGGAGGTGTACTGTGGTCACCTGTTTAAACCTCATCCTGTGATGTTTTACTACATCAATTGCTCTCTATTTTTTTAATGGCTTCATGTGGATGGACACTTGCTCCATCCAAAGACGACGACTCTGTGCGAATTTCATAATATGTGTAGGAATGGCCTTCAAAATGGCTTCCCACGCACTGGCTCGTGCATGTTCATCACCTCCTCCTTTAATGCTTCTGCAGAGACCTTCGGGAGACAGGGAGATGTTGTTTCCTCACAACGTTGATGTTGCATAGATCGACATTCTCCCGGGTCTTTCGTTATGCAGAGTGTTTGTAAGGAAGGAGACTGCTGGTTTTAAATGCCACATATTCAACACAATGTAAGCCTGTTTCATGTTATGGTATGCCATGTTATAGAACGTCATCAGCATTCTTATTATGCATTTCTACTTTTTATAAGCTCATGTAGCACATCATTCTACCTTTTCTTTGTTATCGAAAACATCAGACTTAAGTTTGCTAGCGACGCTATGCCATACTCTCTCCTGGCTCTGTATTTGTAGAGCGGATTGGGCTCCAGAGATGTTAGAAAAAAGTTGACTTCATAGAGACTAAAAGTTAAAAAATGAAAGTTCATTTGCGTTAATGGCTAGTCATTTCAATTAAGAAAGCTTGTAGGCATATTTGGTTTATTTGCCTTCTAAAATAGGCATTAGATCAACTATGGCAAGTCCAAAGTCTAGATTAAACCCAAAGCTGTTACACTTATGTAATGGGCAACATTTCCTTCCAGCAGGGAAAATAGGATAATTGTTTAAGCATTGTGGTTACAGGAGATTGAAGGAAAAGGCCAAATTATTTCAGCAGTTTTTTTCCGTGTAGAACTCAAATGTTAGATATTTGCAAAATGGCATGCTTTTCGGAGAAATATGGAAAACAGATGCTGATAATTGACCCCCATAGTTACCGGGTGCGGAGAAAATGAGGCGATGAGGGATAATTTGAGAAATTATACATATTTAATTTATGGAACTATTTGGCATCGGACTGTGGCTTATATGTCTTCATGAAAGATTGGACCTTGTATTAACTGTGGGAAACCCTGGTCACCCTCATTCAGAGCGTTTGCAGTTTAGGAAACCGAAATAACTTTGAGTGCTTACTAGGCTGTGAGTGCAATTAATAAAAAAAAAACATAGTTAAAATCACTAAAACATTATTTTACATCTGCAGTTAGGCATTTAGGAGGAATATATTCTAGAGTATCAAATCGCATATTTCCTAAAACTGGATTCCAGCTGATGAGGTTCAAAACCAGGGATGCCTCGTGGTATAGCACCCCGCTGCCACCAGTTCACACACCGGATCATTTTTTATAACAATCCGTCATTGCCCTAAGGTCAGGCTTATGTGTACCATTATTCATTTGGGGGGAGGGGGTTGGGGGCGAGTATTCAGCTGTATAGGGAGGGCCCATTTTAGCATTCCAAGGGCAGTAGGTAATGTAACCATATGATTGACACAAAGTGACTTGCCTTCTCAAAGGCATGTGGCAGGTGAGAACAGTGTTACTGAAACGCCATGAGCTTTGCAGAGGTGACCATGCAATGGCGGAGAGAGGCTAGAAGGTAGAGTAGCAAATTGAGGCCTACATGAGCCTAAGGAGAAAAGGAGACCAAGTGACTTTAGCCTTATACACCATAGACATGATCTGCCTGTTTGGTGACGTAACGAAAACTGGAGGGGGTATGTGCAGTATGTAGGGGAGTCCCCCTCACACCTAGACTTTCAAAGTGAAGATGACAGATGGCCGGGCACACCCTCAGGACCAGGAGCCTGCCTGTCCCTTCTCTACAATGGCAGGGATGCAGGGCCCTTTCGTACACCTCTCTGTCTGTCTGCTTTGTGTTCTTACATTGATCCAAGAGTGCAGATAAACAAGCATTTGCATAGCGCTAGGTCTCGGATTTGCGAGACTTTAAACTATTGGATTTGTAAATATAAAAGTGGGCGCCTTGCTGCAACACAAAGTGCGGCGCCCGAGTTGTTAATATGAAAGCAGTCGTCATGCTGAAACCTAAAGTGCGGCGCCTGTGCGTATTTAAGTTAGTGTAGGGGGGCAGTTTGGGGATGAGGGCCGTGACATAGGACAGTGGGAATAAGATTGAGCCCCGCGGCTGCCCTTGTTCAAGCTGAAGCACGGTGTGGCGCTAAAGCGCAGCTGCGTCCTGCTGTGCTGTGCTCAGTGTGAACATTGATTTGGGCGAGCCGCACATAAGAAAATAAGGCACAACCGCCATTGTTGAACCTGAAGCGTGCAGCGCTGGTAAAAAAAAAAAAAAATAGCAAAGCGCAGCTTAAAAAAAAAAATATATATATAAAATACCATAAAAAAGATGTAAGGCATTTGCATCGTTAATGGGGTGGCTGCCATTGTTGAAACAATAAGATAAGATAAAGTGTGGCGTGCTGCGCGGCTTAAAAAAAGACAAGCCATTTCAGCAGAGCATGTTGTGTGTGCAATAGGATTAAGTTATTTAAGAAAATAGTGCTCACAGACTGTAAATAATACATACCGAGTAACAACACATGTTACAGGGGCAGTCCTCATGGGTGGTTCCAATAGGAGAAAAGGAGGTACTAAGGAGGGACTACTAAGCCTATTCACGAATCAAAAGCCACCATTTACAAAGGACAGTCAGAGGAGCCAATTGAAAAGATGGGCGGAAAATGGGCAGGCTTCAATACCTGAATACAGCATGTCTCAAAGAGACGACAAAAGTGTTGCCTAGGCAAGACCTAAAACTGGTGTTCAGCAGTGGCGGCTACTGTGAACGCAAACTGGGGGGCTGCCTCAGTGGTCTTCTCCTCCTCTGCTCCTGTCGACTTCAAGCAGCCAATGCACAGGCTATCGGACGCCCCATTACTCCGGATTGAATGCTTTCCAAGTACCAGTTTTATTTAAACATGGGTATGTTTGGGATTTAAACCGCACAGAGCTTCCTAAACTATATGGGAACTGTCATATGTTACTAAGAGTCCTGTAAATTATAGGTACTACAAGTTAGATTTTTACTTGTGCCAGATTTGACATTAGACTCAACCATTTGCTACATACACCTTGACAATTTTCTGTATGTCGAACGTATTATCTGTATATATATAATTTTTTTCACAGATCACGAGGTTCTCTTCGAATCGGTTGAAGACCTCCACTGTAAACCGTGAGTGTATCGGTTTCATACACCTGAGGTCAGGGTAAGCCTTAGTGTGCTTATACCGCCAAGGTGTTTTTTCAAAATGAGGTCCTGATGAAAGCTTAGTAAAATACATTGACAAGCTGAAACATGTTGACCACCCGATCATTTTGAGGATAAACCTGACCAATTTAACGCCAGGAGTTATTATCCTTCTTCACTTTTTAACCCATCCTTGCCTCGCCACTATTAAATTGTTTTGGTAGACGACACAGGATTTTTAATCCCTTTATCCTGATTTTCACTCACTAAATCACCTCACTTCTTTAGTTGAAATTTGGTTGCTCCGCTCTAAAACCAGCGTCGAAGCACACCAGAGGTGCATAAGGCACCTCTGGCAAAACCCCATGATGAAGCAGGTCACCAACTATGTTGGTGAGTGAGGGTTTTATTTCAAAGTTAGGTTGACTCAGTCCTTCTGGCATGAAGTTTGATTTTGGAGAATCACTTTACGTTGATTCTCTGGTTATTACCACACTCTTCCGTTGTTTTTCATTAACCCAGGAGCCACCTGACCGCATTTTAAGCCTTTTCATTGGGTGCGCCAATGTGCGCATTCCACACAGGGTGCTAATAGATGTGGAAGAGGAACAGGAAAGAAGGAAGTGACCATGAGAAGCAATATTGGGGGAATAAATTCAAGTGAGCGGGAGAACTGAGAGAGGGGTAGAGGAGAGAGATAAAAGACAAGGGCGACGGTCACCATAGGGTAAGCAAACACTGCAGCTCTGCATGGGCGTCTGACATGCACATTAGACAGGCGGTTGCAGGCAGCAGGTTGTCTTCCCTTCCCAGTGCGCACTCCACTGGTTTGATATGAAGGATTAAACATGGGATACAGCTTTATAGCACGTCTACATATCTTGGCACATTCAGTACACACTTTTAATGCTAACGTTTGTAAGCAAACTCAGTTGTGCATGTTTTCGTCAGAGGCCTGCTGCAGCTTTCAGCTCTCAAGTCTGCACTAGAAGAAGGGCAGTGTGTTGTCACATGCCTCTCCCTGTGAGTGGTAGTGTCTGGTTCAGAATACCCACTGGACAACAGGAATTCACTCACTGTGGGAATCGATGTGCACAGATTTGTAAGTATAGTTGTAGTTGTGATCTTATACTGGTAACTGGGTTATTTTACTTGTAGTGTTCTGGCTTACTTTACTTGTAAAGTGGTTGTACTTTTAGTGCTGTAGTTGTACTTACAGGGTTGTAGTGATTTAGAGCGGATTTGTTTTGTTGTACTAGTGTTGTTGCAATACATCAGTACTGTTCTAAATGTTCAGTTGTGCTTTTATATCGTTATAGTTTTGCTGTAGTGTTGTGGGGCTGTAGCATTGTGGTCGCTTTTTATAGCACAGTTGAAGTTGTTCATTGGTAACGGTGGTGCTTGCAGTGGAAAGAGAAAGTGTAGGTTGATGGGCAACAGATCAAAGAACCCTTTGGGCTACTTACAGGTACAACAGGTGTGTAGAGGCACACCGAGCAACCACATAGCAGTGGTGATTAGCTACCCTTTGAAAAGCTGGATACATGCATAATCCAGTACAGGTTTTGCCTGAATGACGCAAAAGCATTGAGAATATGCTGCCTCCTAAAAGCACACGATTCTCTCTACAGTGTAAACTGAGCTACTAAGGTTAGAGGAAATAAGACGTGGGGAGGGTGGGATACCACACTGCAAGTGTAGTTGTAAATTGTATTTAGATAGCACGTTCTACCTCTGACAAGGCTTTGAAGCGCTTTTCAGCGAGTAGCTCTCTACTCAGGGTCAGGCTGGACTATTGGGCAATCAGGCAGTGCCCAATGGGCTGGTCTGACAGACCAGTGTATGGGCCTGTTTTTCTGTCACTTGGTACATTGGCCACATGTTTTCTGCGGTCGCAAATGGGCCTAAAACCCCTTTGCGACTGCAAAAAATGGTCGTACATCTGGCCCTTAATGTTTTATTTAAATATCTAAATAAATTATTATACACTTACAGGTATTCTTTATATAATCGTGTGTACACATTGTGATGTGTGTGTATTATTATAGAAAGAATCATAAACCCATATGCACAGTCCTCTACTTATGTTATTGCTATACTGTCACATACATATGTATGTTAATCATAAACATAAATACTTTTCTTTTCATATTCATGTTTATTTTTTGAATAACTAAAAAAAAAATATAAAGTTATACAGACAAATCCATATATCTAAGTATATACAGATACTTTTTTGTATACATAAATACACACAAATATGCATTACACTTAGTAACATTTCTGTACAATGAATAGATCCCTATATATCTATACCCATATGTACATATTCGGTCAAACATACACCGGTATATTGTTCATAATTATTCAAAGGCTGTTATAATTTTTCAATATCTATAATTTATTTTCATACCTTTACAGGTACCTTTCCTATAATATTTACACTCTGACTTGTATGTATTATCATAGAAAGGAGCATAAACCCATATACAGCCAGCCATCTATACCTATATTATCAATATACAATGACATTCTTATATCTTTAATGTATATCTGCATAGAAACTAAACTCCTATTGATGTACACTTGCATATAGATACAGCAACAGTTAAACACATATAACACATCAATCCATACATTTTTAATTTTGATTGTTTTTAATGAATGTAGTTATGTATTTATGTTTATTAATAAATAGGTGTGTGTGTGTGTGTATATATATATATATATATATATATATATTATCTACTGGCGGTCGCCAGTAGATAGTTATAGTTAGGACCGTGTTTCCATAGGAAATCCGCAACATTCTATTTGGAATAACTTTGACGCCGGTTGACGAATCCTCGCGAAATTTTCAAAAAGTCTCGGGGGGATTCGTCAAGCGGGGGCTGAGAAAAAAGGGGGGTCCCAAAACGCGTTTTCCCCATGCATTTTCCCATAGGACCTTTAGTCCGAGCTACAGCCCGAACGGCTGAACAGAATTACTTGAAATTTGGCAGAGAGGTAGTCCTCAGGTCAGAGATGTGCCTTTTGCAGGTCTGGTGTAAATCTGTTCAGTAGGTCCTGAGAAAATAGCATTTAAATCAATATATATATCTGTAAGCGCGCTCCGTGCGCTTACGGTAAGCTTACCGTACACGTACGGTGCCGTGCGCGAGCTCAATTCTGATTGGTGGTTACATGACTGTAAACATTCGAATCGGTCGAAATCAGAAAGTGTCGGCCGCCATTTTATGTCTCTCGCTCTGAAAAACAAAGGTGGATAACGTGAAAAGGGGGCAACGAAGAGAGTTGCAGACCCCCTAGCGTTTGTGAGGGGGTCCAGGAAGGACCAAAAAGTACGAAAAATACAATTAATAATTTTTAAAAAAAATCGCGGAGTGCGCGTACGGTGAGCTTACCGTACGCGTACGGTAAAAAAAAATAATACAAAAAAAAAGAATTAACAATCACATTTAATATATAAATCTAAGGACCCCCAAGGGAGAAAAAAACAATTGATATTTTGTAAAAAATCGCGAGGCGTGCACGGCACGAAATGCGCAACGTGGGCGCTCGGTGCGCGAAGCGCACCGAGTGCCCACAGCGCGCGCACGGTGCGCGAAGCGCACCTTGCGTGCAGGGTGTGTGCACGGTGAAAAACCAGAAAAAAAAATTAAAAATAAATATATAACTTAGCATTTAAAAAAACGTACAAATTCACTGAAAAAACCATAGGTTTCACACACGTAATAGTTAGGAATTAGCATTTAAAAAACCTTGCAAATTCACTTAAAAAACCATAGGTTTCACACAAGTTATAGTTAGCTGTACATTTCACACGTAAAAAACCAATGAAACTCCACGTTCTAGTTAGATCAGGTAACTATAACTTGCGCGACCGCAATCCACAATGTCATTTCAGATGTCATCATTGATGTCATGAGTGATGTCACTGACCATGTCATGAGTGATGTAATATGTGACGTCATCAGCAGCTTATTGTGGGCGCGCGAGTTATAGTTACCTGATCTAACTATAACGTGGAATTTCATTGGTTTTTTACGTGTGAAATGTACAGCTAACTATAACTTGTGTTAAACCTATGGTTTTTTAAGTGAATATATATATATATAATACCCAGAGATATACAGACATCGTAGAACTTGTGTAGAGATTATGGACTTGGAGGGTGACCAAAGGCCGTACATTTGGGTGGAAGCCTGACCAAAGTCAAAGGTTTCGCCATCTCATTTGCTTAGAGTGCCCACTGGCTCATGTCTCCAGCACCCCTTAAGAGTCTGAAATCAGGGAGAAGATGAAATTTTAATTTCCAATTGCCAAAATGCAGAATATGTAAAAGTGCAGGTCAGCAAAGAAAATTCCTTTTGAAGTACGTGCCATTTAAACAATTCTTTAAGAACTAAGGTTGTACCACAGGGTAAATCCAGAGACCATGTACGGCCATAGAGGTGCATGTTAAGGAGGCAAAGAATTTGCCAGAATCTTAGCATTAACCCGTTCCGTGCTCATGACGGAACCACTCCGTCATGAGCCACGGGTGCGCTGTGCTCATGACGGAGTGGTTCCGTCATGCTGCGGCCGTTGGCGGCCGCTCCGCCCACGCGGCGCTAATTCCCCGCCTGTGCGGGCGATTAGCGCAGTGGGCGGAGTCGTGACGGAACCACTCCGTCATGAGCACAGCTCACCCGTGACTCATGACGGAGTGGTTCCGTCACGAGCACAGTGGCACCGCAACTGCCCCCAAACCCCCCCAGCGCCGCGGCGGAATTCCTGCCGCGGCGAAGGGGTTAAGCCATGCTCTTCAAACATAGCGGCCTATGTTCAAGCCCAAGATCACATTAGTGCTGATTATCTCCTTCACGACTACCAGTCTGGATTATACTGGAGAACAGGGACCACTACCTTACACACCATAGTCAATGCCCTCTTGACCACAGATGATGATGACGCCTGCATCCTGATATTGCTGGACCTCTCTTTTTGCCTTCAACATGATTGACCACCCCATCCTCATACACAACTTGAAGTCTTGAAAGAGATTCAATGGCAATGTCCTTCATTTGTTCTCCTCCTAACTTTACTACCAACACCAGATTATTCACATCGGCACCTCCAGGCCACAAAAAATCCCTATCACCCATGGAGTCCTCCAGAGTTCCAAACTGTCTCCTGTCATCTTCAAACTCTACACGGAGTCAGTTGGTACTCTACTCACAGATAACAGCTTCAAGATTCACCAATATGCTGATAATGCACTACTCTACTTGAACGTTTCCTCTCCTTCAGACATCCAGCACCCCAGACACTGCTGGCATATCATCCAGAACTGCGTAGTCAGCTCCTACCTGAAGCTCATCCCAACCAAGACAGAATTCCTGGTATTTGCCAAGAACAAACAAAATACAGTACAAACTTGACTCAATGACATAAACCTTGACAGCTCTGAACCTCAACTTTTATTGAATGCACGCGGTCACCAACCTCACACTCAATGAACACATTGGCAAAATAACAAAGATGACCTGGTACCAGCTTTCTCTTCTACATAAAGTCAACCTGTTTCTTCCTGAAAAACATGCAGCAGGTCTCATCTTGTAGCTAACAAGATATGATCACATCACCCCATCCTGATGAAACTCCATTAGCAGCCCTTTCAGGTCTGCACCTTCTTCAAAATCAACTGCCTAATTTGCAAAGCTAAAACTATCTCCCCTCCCCCAGTCTTGCAAACAAGCTCACATTCCCTGTAGCTAGGACACCACAGCCTGCAGACAAAGAAGTGTGAGGGAAAAAAAGAGAGTAGGCCCGTTGGACCTGGCCCTCTCTGCAACGCAAACTTTTAACCTTCACTCTCCTGTTTTCTGAACTTGTTTTTGTTGACTTTTAGGGCTCTGTGCACTTTACTGCTGCTAACCAGTGCTAAACTGGTTGTGCTGTCAACTTTAAACATGGTAAAATTGGCTTACACCCAATTGGCACATTTAATTTCCTTATAAGTCCCTAGTAAGGTGGTAATATGTGACCCCAGAGCCTGTAAAATAAATACTACTAGTGGGCCTGCAGCACTTATTGTGCCATTCACTTAAGTAGCCCTTAAAAACATGTCTCTGGCCTGCTGTTGCAGCTTGTGGGCAGCGGGTGTGCGAAGAATTCCGCTCTGCCGGCAGAGTTAGCAGAGTTTTTCCCACTCAGCAAAAAGTGAGAAGTGACGTGGAGCGCAGTTTTTTTCTTGAGCGGCTCGCCAATGGTAAGTTGGCGAGCGCTTATGAGAAAAAATAACGCAATAGACCTCCTCCTGGCGAGATTTCTTATTGCGGGTGGTCGAGGCAGGTCGTGACCGATCCAGTTGAGAAATCTGCCATTCGTGTTCAGGAAGCTGCCGCTCGAGTAGAATGTCTACTCGAGCGGCGGAAAGCAGCAACACCCTCTGGTGCGACACTTAGTGCCATTTGTGCTGATTTTACAGCGAAAGTCAGTGCGAGCAGCGTTGCTTAACAGACTTCACCGCTGGGGAACCCCGCGGAGTGCAGCCTAGTTTTTCTGGCTCTTTGCGGAGTTCCGCTGAGTAAAACTCAGCGAACTCCGCCCAGGCCTACTTCAAACTACCATTTTGACCTGCCAAAATAAACCTTTAGACAGGCCCAAACCTTCCATTTTAATACATATGTCACCCTTAGAGTAGGCCTTAAACAGCCAATAGGGTAGGGCATATTCTATTTAAAAAGTTGGACATACTACGTTTAAGTTTTACATGTCCTGGTAGTGAAAAACTCTCACATTTGTTTTTTCACTATTGCAAGGCCTACCTCTCCCATAGGATAACATTAGTTTACCATATTTCCTTTAATAAGTGATCACTTTTAATTGGGAACAGGTAGGGAAGTCATGTTTATTGTCTGAGGAATTGCAATTTAAAATTATCTTTAATGATGGTCAGACTTTGTCACACTTCTGAAAATGCCACTTTTAGAAAGTTAGCATTTTCTTATCCTAACCATTTGGTGGCTGCAGCTTGTCCCTGGGTCAAATGACTAGGTGTAATTGGCAGTTGGCCTCTGTGTATTCCTTCCAGACAGCATCACAATTGAGGGTCTGTGAACTGGCAGCATGGGCCACCTATGGCAGGGTGCGTAGGAGAAGCTGTCACCTACCAACACTTGCACTTCAAAGGCACTGGCTCAGCTCACATTAGCCTATTGTGCCCCCAGACAGACAGGGGCCTGGACAGGAAGGCAGGAAATTGCAGACACCTCTATAAGGGAAACTCCAGAAGCTTCTTCCACTTCAAAGTGGACACCAGGTACAACATGGGGACCCTCAGACCCAATTCTTCAGACCACTCCTGGACCTGTTAAAGATTTCCTGCTACTCTGCTGCAAGAATGACTGCTCTGCTGCCCTACCTGCAAGAGGGTCTGCTCTTCTGGCCTGGTACTTGGGTGTAGGGGTGTAACCAAGGCCTTCATAGCCCCCGCAGTGCAGGGGAGGCCCGAGCTTCAGGATGCCCCCTCAGGACAGTACCCTTGCCTGAGAGCTCCCGAGTGAAGACAGAGGGGGTCCCCTCAATGTACTTTGCAGAGGGCCCCCCTTAAGTTTCATTACGCCAGTGCCTGAGTGAGAAGGGCTGGACCTGCACCTTGAACCCAGGACCATCAGATTGAATCCAAGGGACTCCTGTTCTGTGATACAGGGACGCAACAAGCTCCAACACCCTTGAACCTGCACCTGGACTCTGTCTGCTGCAAGTCTTAAAAATGATACTGCACCTGTCCTGGACCCTTGGAAGTGGGGATAAAGGTACTCTGCTAGCTCAGCTGAGGTCCCCATCAGAACCATAGACGTTAATTCACCAAAATGCCGGGGGTAGCAGAAGTGTCATCACATGCCCTTTGACATTTACTTTCACTCACACACATGCTTAAACATACACACACATTCACACATATACACACATTCTCACATAAACTTGCTCACACCTGCAACACGCACACAGCATACATTTAAAAGAATTTAATGTTTTTACCTGCCTCCATTGCCAGGGAAGTTCATATTCCAGGTATTTGTACTCCATTTTTTTATTATAGAAATAGTAAATAATATAATATTATTCACTATTCGTTTAATAAAAAAATTGACGGAAAACAAAGAGAGGAGTTCACAATCCAGCATCCGTAAGGGCGAGCTGCCCTTCTGTTACTTGCCCTGATTTTGCAACCTCTGAGGTCAGGTTTGCAAAGGCAAGTGAAAGGGGTCACAATGGACCACTAAATGCCGTCCATACTCAGATGCAGCGCGACGCACCCCAACACAGCCCTTGCAGCACTTCATCGGAACTGACACAGCGCGATGCAACTCTACACAGGCCTCACCTTGCAGCTCTTCATCAAAACAGGCGCTGCGCTATGCAGTTTGATACATGACCTGGCATCGGTCTTCACAACACCCCACATCAACGGCATAAGCTACAATTCTCAGCAGGCCTAACCTGGTTCCTGTATACGACCTACACTCCATGGTGGTCAGCCTGCATTTGTGGCGTTGTCCTGGTCCGGTGCGACCAGATAACCACAGTTGGCACTTTGTGCCTTTAGCACTATTTTTAACGAAACGTTTAAAAATTCATAACTCTGGTTCTACTGATTGGATTTTTATCATTTTGGTGTCAAATAATTGATTCAAATTGACTCTTTTTCTAAATTGGTGTGGGATTTTTCTTTTGTTGTGATTTCACTTTATTACTGTTGCATAAATACTTTTCACATTGCCTCTAAGTTAAGCCTTACTGCTTTTCTGCCAAGCTACCAGAGGGTTAAGCACAGGTTAATTTAGTAACATTTTGTGGTTCACCCTGACCAGGATTGTGGATGTTGGTTGAGAATATGCGCAAGATACTTTTTGACTAGCTTGTGCATGGAAGATTCTGGGGTGATCCATCAAGCGGGGGCTGAGAAAAAGGCGTTTCCCCATTCATTTTTCCATAGGAACTTTAGACACTACTATAGCCCAAACCACTGAACGGATTCGAGCCAAATTTGGCAGAAAGCTAGATCTTGGTCCAGAATGAGTGCTTTTTGTGTTTTGGGCGTAAATCTGTTCAGTAGTTTTGGAGAAATTAAAGTTCACAAAAATTGTATATATCACACCGCGGAGCATAAGCGGAGCTGACCGATCTCAAATTGATATCTGATTGGCTGCTACCACCTCAACCAAGAAGTGGTGGCAGCCACATTAAGACTCGGTCCCAAGTCTTAAAAAAACATTAAACAAAAGACTTTTTTAAAATTTTGCCACAAATTCCCTGAGGATCGCGCTTTTTTCTTACAAATACCCAGAGTGGGCCAGGGCAATACAATGATTTTTTTTAATTGGGGGAGGAGTGCTCATAGCACCCTTACTCAGGCCATTTTTTACCCCTGGGACCTCATCATCCGGGGCCTGAAGTATTTTGAAAGGGTTGGGGGGCGCACTGTCACTGCTCTCCAGGCCATTTTTGGCCCATGGGACCCCATCCCCTGGGGCCGGCAGTTATTTTGAAGGGGAGGTGGGTGCGCATCCCCTCCCCAGGCTATTTTTGGCCCTGGTGAGCCCATCCCCCGGGGCCTACAGTTATTTTCTAGTGGAGGGGGCCACACGGCTCAGTATTTTTTAAGGGGGGTGCTGCACGGCCCCCTCACTGAGTCTCTAAAGGCACCTGGGACCGAAAACGGCTTGGTGGGGGGCTTCACAGTCCACCCTCCCCTTTGAAAATAATATGGCTCTGGTGTTCCCAGGGCCTAGTGAGGCTGGGAAGGGGCCACACACACCCTCTAACATCTTTACACTTTTTGTGGGTGGAGGGGGGGGGGGGGAGTGACAAGGCCTGGTCATGGGCCAGGCATTGTGACCAATCCCCCAGTACGCATGGCCAAAGGCTGTGTGCAGCTTGGGGTTGGCTGGATGTGGGGATTTGGCTGTAGGACAGACCTTGCAACCTAGCCCCCCCCCCCCGTCATTCACGGCCAAAGGCCATGCGCGGGGGGTTTGGATTTTTGTATGTTAGAAAATATTTATTTCTTAAAAGAAAACCTACAAATTCACAGAAAAACCAAAGGTTAAAGTATCTTTATAGTTAGCTGAAATGTTCAGTTAAAACTTTGTTGTTGCGTCTAAAAACCACAGAAATTCACCAGTTATAGTTATGTTATCTCAATTAGCTAGAACTTGAGCCCTAAAGTAATTGAAACCCGTGGAGTGAAGGAGGATAGCCCAATCAGCCTCAGACTTGCGTAATACAGTTTTAGACTCTCCTTTTGCCATTTTGCTCAGAACCTTGTAATTTTACATTACGCCCACAAAAGAGTAACACCTCCACTGCTGACTCGGCTGGAAGGTGTGAAAGTGTGGCGGCTTTAACTGGACAGGCGGGATGTTCACTCAGCACGCGTTGAGTGCTTCCCCTGAAGGAAAGTAGACACGAGTAGGTGATGGGGCTTTCTGGCGTTCTCTGCCAATGGAAGACGAACAAAGAAAAACACAACTGCCAGGAGTCTGGAAATGGACTTTACGACCTGTTCATTTTTAGGTCTCGCCTGACCCAGCGCATGCACTGGTCTGGCGAGACTTATTGAGAGGGCTCCAAAAAGTGCTACCAGGCCAGCCTAGAGCTACAGTGCATGTGCGCGGGCGCGCGCGCCACGCTTGACCGCGATTACTTTCACTTTCGCGGCCGCTTTGATGTTTAATCGCAATCACTTTCACTTTCGCGGCCGCACGGCCACTTGGCATAGCCAATAGGTCTCGCATTTGGGACCTTATAAGTATTTATTTATGCAACTGATGACTAAACACTTATAGGATCCCAAAGGCGAGACCTATTGGCTATGCCAATGCTTGTTAGTGTTGAAAAGACTGAGATGTAAAAGTTTCTGTTAAATCTGTTAAACCATCCCTCGCCCTGTGAGATAGAAGAGACATAAGAAAAGAGCTCAAGTCGGGTGAGCCTCTCAGTTAAGGTCAGGGGGTGTTTGGGCTGCTACACCCCCCTAATCTATTCTCTAGAAAATAGTTGAGTAGATGTGTTTTCAGTTGGGTATGGTGAGGAGTCTGTCGGATTGCACCTATGATCTTTACATCCTCTCTCTTATTAAGGTCTTAAAACATGTTGTTTATTTGGCGTATTTTAACGTGATATGCCAGCTTAGTTTTTGGAAAACCTGAAGCTCGCCTCCTCTGATCTTACTGACCAAGCTACACCCCTCGTAAAGGTTTTCCATCTAAACTGATGTAATTAATGCAAACGGCGTTGACAATGCATTAGAGCCTTATAGCCGATTAAAGACCGTCCAGTGATGCCTGACGGCGAGTGGCTAGCTTGTGGCGTGCGGAAAAGGGAAACCTGAGTTCGATTTTGACTGCCTAACTTAAGAAAATTGTGGGCTTGTGGGTACAGAAATTTATATTAGAGAGGCGGTGTTGTGAATTCATACTATCACAAACTGTACCGCATTAGACAACATATTTCGCCTTTTCTTGCCCCATAATTTGGTCCTTCATGTCGCATAATTTTGTTCTCCCCTGCCGCCTATTTTTACTGGCCCTGGCCCTTATTTGGTAGAAAAGCCCACTTATTCAAGGGCACGTTTGCTGTCTCCCCCGGTGTGAGTTTGTTGGGACTGAGCAAAGGACAGACAGCTTGTGGTCTCTCTAATCTCCCATCTGATGACTTACGTTTGAGCGCTGATACTTTTATGTTGTCTGCTAAAGTTTCTCGGATTTGAATAAGCAGAGAGACCGCTTCCTCTCTAGATTCTCGCTGCTTTCGTTTGAGTTGAAGGGGGATTTAATGCGTCATGTATTTTTGCAATGTCTGAAAAGACAAACTATTTTCTTCATACAAGTTAACAAGCACTTGCAAACAATAGGTCTCGCATTTACCAGAGTTTGAGCTATTGGCATTGTAAATGACAATGCCTTTTATTTGTCGGTTTTGATAATTAACACATAAATAAAAGTCGTTGTCATTTACAATGCCAGTAGCTGTAACTCTTGTAAATGCGAGACCTATTTCATTTCAAAGAAAGGGCCACCATTGTCCCGGGCTGCTTGGAAAGTGAAAGCACGCATAGCGCTCTGAATGTTGCAGGAAATCATGTCATGCTACAGTAGGAGAAACTCAGTAAAGTAAATAGTGCTTTTTATGTCTCGCCTGAGCCAGCGCTTTAGCGCTGCTCTCGCGAGAGCTTTTGTAAATGGGGGATCTGGAAGTGCAAACGAGTGCTTTCAGGCCTCCAAATACAGTGCATGTGCGCCGGGCGCGCGCACCATTTGGCAGCCTGCACACCATTTGCTTTCACTTTCGCTGCCGCTTTGATGTTTGATCCCGATCGCAATCACTTTCACTTTTACGGCCGCTTGTTTTGTCTTCCTTACTTATTTTCCTTCCTCCAAGCCTTTACCCATGTCTTACTTACTTTCCACCCTCATTCCCTCTATCTCACCTGCATTTCATTTACTTCCTCTATGTCTCTGACCCCCCCCCCTTGCTTTCCTTCCTCACACATGAATGTCTCTCTTCTTTACTCTATCTCCTTCTCCATGGCTCTTTCTCTCTTTTGCTTCCTTTCCTCCCTCATGATTCTATCCCTCCCTTGCTTCCCTTCCTCCCTCCATGAATGCCTCTCCTTTACTTTCTTTCCTTCCTCCATGCCTCTATCCTGTCCTATCATGTCCTAATCTGCTGCCCAGTAACATCCTGCCTACGCTTCCCTTACCCCCACCCTTTCCAGCAGCCCGGGTTCTGCTCCCGGGGAGGGGGGGGGGGGGTGTTGGCCTCCACTAAGGCCCCCGGTCCAGCCACAATCCCCTCCCTTTGGGGTGAGGGGGCCAAACCAAGGGGCAAAGCACTTATATTCATTCTGCCTGTCTTCGCCATCCCGGCGTCACCTCCTGCCAGAGTGGGTCAGGCTGTTGCCTGTCCCCTGCCCTTATTTGCAGTGATATTGCAAGCACCCATTACTCTACTCCTCTGCATCTTCTCTAAAATAGACGCACTGAGTATTATTATTATTTCAGGGAAACTTATATTACACATTGCTTTCCTTGATGCAGCTACAGACGTTAGGTCAGGATGGGCTTTAGAGTCAGAAGCGCCTGGTGCGACAATTTTTTTTCTCGCTTTCTTTAAGGATGTTGTTGTTATTGTCATATCCCAATTCACATGTGCCGATAACTCCTTCAGTGCTATTTGTAGATATTTCTAAATTTGTGAACTTTGATTCAGCTGTATTTCTATATATTGACCCATCCTCTGCAAACCAGTGACCTTTAGAACTAGCGATTAGAGCGGGGAATTTGATGCAGGGTCGTTCATAGAACTCAAAGATAACACTTAGAAATAAAGTGCATATATTATTTAACGAAAAGTTAAGCAAGTGAAGGCATACAGTAAACACCCCCTAGGCTCGCAGAAGTGCCGATCACAAAAACAGGAAAGACTGCACTGTACGCAGCACAAGGCACACAGGCTGCACCCTTTGCTTGTCCTGTAATGTTGCCCCGTCTCTGCGTGGGCTCTGCGTCCAATGGGTACACGGGTCTGGAGAATTCATTCAAATGAGAAGGAGCCATTTATGTAGTTGGTGGTTCTAAAAATGTGGCATCGATCGAGTCTTCTTAGGCAAATGCGGCACACCCCTGCTCTAGGTCACACCTCAGACCTCTGTGTTCTTGTCCAGCTGAATCAGGTCTTTAAACAAACACGCTGCGTGATAACCTCACCACACGGCTGCTTTGATGCACTCGAGGGAGATGAATCAAATTCAACCACTCATCTAACCAATCAGAACACCCAGTCACTAATCCACCCGCTCATCTATCTACACATGCACCTACCAATCTCTCATTCATCCACCCATCTGCCCACTCGACCATTCCTCCACCCGCTCTTCCAGCCACCCGCTCATCTATCAAAGCAGGCGCCCGCTGATCTCGTCATCCATCTGCTCCCTTGTCCCTCCCTCTAGCCGCCCACCTACTCATCCACCCACTCATCCATCGTCTCATCCATCCACTTATCCTTCCTGCTACTCATCTATCAAAGCATGCACCCGCCGTTTATACATCCATTCATTCATCAGCTCACGTGTCCATCCCTCCGCCCGCCCATGTTGCGTGCCTGTGGGAAGTGTCCAAGAACGCGCATGTTCCCCGTTCCTCGTGCGCAGCTCCCCCTCTGTTTTTGCTCTTCACGCGCGGTGGGTGGCTCCAGGCCCTCTCACTAATTTGCTGTTTGGGCTGAGAGCGCCAGGAGTAATGAGGGGGCGTGATAGGCAGCGGCGGCATGGCCCCTTCATTACTGGGAGTCCCTTGTGTACTACAGCAGTGCCCTGTGGGCACGCACGTAGACCCCCACCCAGCACTGTGTGCAAGACGGACCCTGGTGTGAGCAGCATCTAGGCACAGTCCTAAAACTCCGAGCCTCAGAATGGAAAGTGTTGGGGCAGGACATTCAGAACTGCTCGAAGTTCACACATGTGATAGATATGGCGAGTGGACAGGTATGTGGGAAGCATGGGTGAAGTAATCACAGACATGTCAAACTGTGGGTGATCATGTGCTTTATCTTCCTATAAATACAGTTTTCATATAGTTTTTTTGCTCAACAACATGTCCGAGACGTTTCGCACAGACCATCAGTATGTCTTTAAGGTTGTGTGAATGCACGTTCTGTAACTTTTGAAAGTTTACTGTGCATACGGAAACATCCCTGAGCTCCCTGACCTCGGCAGGGTGGTGGATTTCCCCTCCTGGACAGTGGCGTTACTGTGTGGCCTTCTGGCACGCATCTTTAGAATGGCTGGACCCCCAATGTACAGGGTTTGAAGATGACCACTGTGTCTGTGTGTGTAGACATCGACTATATTAAATACCCCTCTCAATAGCCCTCCGTGTAACTCTAGATTGGGTCTGGCTGTTGGGGGCCATTGGTGAACAGCTCTCACCAACAGCTTCAAAAGCATAAACAAGCATTTGCAATGCAATAGGTTTCGCATTTGCGAGAGTTTAAGCTACTAGCATTGCAAATATCAATGCCTTTTATTTGTTTTAAAAACCAAAACATAAATAAAAGACATTGTAATTTACAATGCGAATAGCTCAAACTCCTGTAAATGCGAGACCTATTGCATTGCAAATGCTTGGTTTTTTTTCTTTTTCAACCAGTAGTCATTTACAGAGAGCATATACATAAAATAAAAAGAACAAATCAGGATACCGACATAGCAACATAGCGAATAGCGAGAGGATAGCAAAGATAAATAAATAATAATTTGCAAGGAGCACAATCACAGAAAGAGCAGGAAATGTATACAGGATAGCACAATTTGATCCTTTTGAGGTGGCAGGGTTTGATTATTAGTTTCCTTATGTTGCAGGTGTCATAAATTCGGTAAGAGCCCCCCAGATTTTAACGCCCAATCTTCGCTTCTGTAACTCTTTGATGGTATATAGGTTAGTTTCAAGTTTGCATATAGCAAATAACCTTCCTCTCCACATCTCAAAAGTAGGGGATTTTTTCTGATGCCACAGTGATGCTATACATAATCTTGCCACAGCGACAGAAATATATATTAAATATCTGAATGTGTACATTCCCTGTGCTGGCATAGCATCCTCCAAGACCCCCAACATCATAACTGTTGGGATTTTC
The DNA here is from genome assembly GCF_964204655.1 of Triturus cristatus. NCBI lineage: Eukaryota > Metazoa > Chordata > Amphibia > Caudata > Salamandridae > Triturus > Triturus cristatus. The sequence continues at coordinate 588,648,008 of NC_140580.1, read as the reverse complement.
TTAATGTGCACCCCTGTAACGTCCATCAGAAAGGTCTGCGTCCTATTGATTAGTTGTCTTAATTCTGGGCATGTAGCAAACATGTGAAAGATATCTGCCTGGTCCCTCCCACGCCGGGTACATTTGTCCTCATTTATCCCCCCTCCCAAACCGCGCAATTTTTGCCGGTGTATAATACAAATTAAACATGGTTTTATACTGCTGTGTTTTGAGATTAGAAGATATCAGAAGTTTATCAGCTAATATAATAGACTCTTGCAGAATATTACCCCCTAAAGACAACCTGATATTCCATTTAGCATTTTGTGCCTCCACGTCATCCTTTTGTATTTCAATAAGTGCTTGATATATGTTACCAATCTTTCCCGGATCCTTCACCACTTCTAATAGATTATTTTTCTGTGCTAAGCGTGAGGCATCCCCTCTTTTAATCAAATAGTCTCGAATCTGTAAATATTTTAAAAAGTCTGATTTAGGGAGATCATATTTAGCCATTAATGAAGTATATGTCCTAATACCACTACTATCTACTAGGTTTCCTAAAGTCAGAATACCTTTACTTCTCCATCTATTCATGATGCCATCCAAACAAATAGCAGGAAGTAGAGCTGGGGCATCCGTTGGGGTATAATAATTAAACCTACCAATCTTCAGGTGCCGTCTGATCTGAAGCCAGGCCTTATGAGCAGCCTGAAGCACCTTAAAGCGAGTGTTTTGTAATAGCTGGGCTCAAGGATCTTAAAAAAAGTTCTCTCTGTTATAGAGCCTAATAGCAGCTGACAAATATGAGGTATGTCCTCTATGCTTTCCTCATTTACCCCAACTAATAAAAATTCCCATATATTGTAATAAATATGCCCAATAGTAAAACTGGAAGTTAGGGCCCGCCCAGCCCCCTCGTTCTCGCGGAAGGGACATAAATTTCAACGCTCTGCGGGGTTTCCCCTGTGCCCACAGAAAACTGATGCAGATAGATAGTAGTTTCTGAATCTGTTTCCTTGTAATTTCTAGTGGGACTGCCCTAAAAAAGTAAAGAACCTTTGGTAAAATGTTCATTTTTAGAACATTGCATCTTCCCATCATTGACAGATGAAGACCTTCCATCCTGTCTAATTCCTTTTTAATCTTGCGTAACAGAGGATCCCAATTAGACCCAACCATCGAATCAAGACACGCATTCAGGCGCACCCCCAAATATCTTGCCTCCTTCATGACTCTTGGATCATTAAAATGTATCTGATCTGTACATATAACCTGTGTCTTGGCTAGATTTAGTTTATAACCTGAGCTCCTCCTATATGCTAATGCCAGTTGTTCCGTCTCTACCAATGTGGTGGTGGGATCTGGCGAGACTATCGATATGTCGTCTGTGTACGCTAATATTTTAACCCGTTCCTGTCAAGCTTTGTCGGGTACCCCTTGATATAGAGATGGGATTCGACTCTAGCCCCAGCGCACAGACTCGAGCGTTTGGTAATCTATACATAGCTTTAATTTCCTGAATACAACCAGTTCCAAACCCTTGCCACCTCATTATTGCCCATAAAAATTCCCAGGAGACACGGTCAAGCGCTTTTTCTGCATCCAATAGTATACATGGCAGTTTACGTGTGTCGGCAATATCCAGCATTGTCGTAAGTCTGCTTATATGGTTGACTGTGCCTTTCCCTGGTATGAATCCATGTTGGTGGACCGACACTAAAGGTGTAATCACTCGAGAAAGTTGCGATGCTAATATTTTTGCGTAGATTTTCCCATCGCAATTTATGAGCGATATCGGTCTAAATGACCCTGGATGTGTGGGTGGCTTCTTTTTTAAGAAAAATTACAATACTAGCTGCCTCCCATGACGCAGGGGCAGCGCCCTTTTGTGCCTCTTGAAATACGGCTAGTATATCTAATTGTTTTTCTGGTAAAAAGAGTTTGTACAATTCTAGCGGGAGCCTATCAGGGCCAGTGGCTTTCCCTGTAGCTAATGAGCCTATGGCATCTACAAGCTCTTCCATTGTAATTGGTTCCTCTAGTGCTTTCTGGTCTTCTTCATTCAGAATTTTCCTATAAGGATATTTATACAATTCTTCCCCTCCCCCCTGAGTGTCGCTATCTTCTGAATACAACCCCTCATAAAAAAACCCCGAAGACCTCTAAAATCCACTCTGATGTTTCTACTATCTTCCCCATTTCGTCTTCAATTGCTGTAATAGTATTTTTAACCTGTTTACATCTGATCTTCTTGGCCAAACATCTACCTGTTGCCTCCCCAAACTTGTAACACTCTCTCCTAAAAAGATGGTATTTCTTTGCAATATCTTTGGCCCATTCCTCGTTCATTCTGGTTTTGCAGCATGCCACCTCTGTTTGTGCCTGTGTAATGTCTAGCTTCCCCTGAACTGCTTCTATCAAAGTGCATTCAGCATGGCGCAAATCCTCATATAATGCCATTCGGTGCTGCCTAAGTTGTTTCTGCACATGTAACCCAAAACTCAGTATCTCTCCCCTGAGCCCAGCTTTCATAGCATCCCAAACCATGTCACACTTAGTGGAGTTACAATTTATGGCCAGGAACCGTGTCAACCACTTTCGTATATGGCTGACAAATTCTTCATTAATAACAACTTCCTATCAAAGGAAAATGTGCTTCTGGACCGTGTCAAGACATGCATTGTAAGTTTCAGTAGGACTGGGTTATGATCCAAAGTTATTTGGGGAAAAATAGGTATGTGTGCATCTTTTAGGTGAGTTTTGGGTACAAAGAAATTGTCTAGTCTGGCTAGCTTTTGATGAGGACAGGAGTAGTGTGTGTATCCTGGGTCTGGATGTTTTATCCTGGGCCATACATCAACTAAGCCATGTTTGTAAAGAAGTTGCTGTAAAGCTTTGTATACCTTAGGTTTCTTGCCAAAGTATTTATCTCCCCCCAACCCGTGAGTCACTTCTCCTATTTGGATATTAAAATCCCCCGTAAGTTTCAAAGGGTTTGCCCAGGTGGCTAATTCTATATTCAAGTATTCAATAACCTGAGTAGACAGAGAAAAGCCGCTGGAGTAGAGTTTTTTGTTTGTCCTGATTTTTGCCCTGCTACTGTGGAAAAAAAGATGGCAGCTACGACAGCTAATCAATTCTTTTCAGGATAAGGGTGCACAAGCATTTCTCTTAAGTCCAGCTAAATTGAAAATAATATATAAAGGAAAAACGAGATTTTTATGGTGCGAGCTAAAAGCAAATGAATATCTACACGAGATTAAGCCCTAGGAAGGATAATATATAAGTTTGGAGATTATAGTCAATGCCTGTATGGTCACTGCCTGTAACTCTTGTAGACATATGCTGACACATACGATAAAGATTTCTTAAGGGTATTCCCCTATAGTGAACTATCTTTCTTACTTCTTGTTTTATACACATGAGTTGAGGGGTATTTTGCAATCGGGGGGCCACCGGGGTTAGGGGTGGGTACGAGGCTCTCCATCACTGTAGACCGTTGGGTCTACCATCCTCTTTGTTGGGGAGGGTGGGGGGGGCTCCTTTCGTAGAGGAGGCAGTAGTGGGGAGGAGGGGGGTTCACTGGTGTAGGGAGGAGGGTGGCTACCAAGGGTGGTGGGTCCTGGAGGGTAAAAAACCATAAAAAAGCCAGTAGCTATTACAGGACTTCTAAAAGGGAGAAAGATGATATTAAGAGAGAGAGGAAGCGATATCTGCTCTATTGAACCAGGTTAAAATTGCATTATTAGCTGTATGTACATTTAATGTGCGAGGACTTAATGAAAAGGGGAAATGATAAAGAGTGGCACGAGAAATCAGGAATATGTCCCCTGATGTAGTTTGTCTCCAAGAGACGCATGCCCCATGGAATAAACATAATATACTAAAGGAGATAGGGTATGAGCTTCTGGTGTGTACCTCTCAAGGCACTACCACTAGAGGTGTCGCTATCCTTGCTAAAAATAACCTATTAAAAGTAACGAGAAGCTCAGCAGATAAGTATGGGCGCTGGGCCATGATTGAGTGTATCGCAGCTAGTGTGAAATGCACAATATCCTCTGTATACGGTTCTAACTACGATGAAACTCAGGTTATTGAATACTTGAATATAGAATTAAAGAAAATAGTGCTTACAGACTAAATAAGACATACCGTCTAACAACAGAGGTAAAAGTGCCAGTCCTCATGGGAGGTTACAAATGAAGACAAGGCGGTACTACAGAGGGACTAACAAGCCTATTAACGAATCAGTAGCATTTACAAAGGACAATGACACAAGCCAATGAAAAATATTGGCGGAGAGTGGGCGGAGCTTCAACTACATACAGCATGCCTCACAGAGCAGCACATGCGCTGTCCAGGCTCGACCTAAAAATGTGCAGGAAAACAAGATCCAGCAGTCAGTACTGAAGAGGTGCTGCGCCCTGACTCAAATAGCATAACATCCCCAATGCGCAATACATGTCATGCACTGCACTTATTGGTATATAATTGTGCTGAAAGGGGATATGCATGTAGGTCCAATAAATGTCCATTGGCGCTTAAAAGTACTATTACTGAAATCAGATGTGTTCATTTTCAGTCTCAGAAGGACAGCAGCTTAAATTGATGTAGCTATATTTCATTTTTGCACCCTATGCATCACATGTCTCGACAGCAGGTGCATTAGCCAGTGAAAAACATTAAAATAACTGGATCTTTTAACTTGTAGGATATACTGAGCTGTGCAACAAATGAATGAAGCTTTCAAATGAATGATACATTGAGCGCCCACCAGTGTCTAGAAGCAAGACCTGCTATGTAGCTACGGAACTGGACAGAGGGAGCCGTGACCCACTGATCTATGCTAGCAGCTGCCACTCGGAGGGCAGATGTACCATGTAGATAGCTCCGTGAGTTACTATTCTTACCTTCGTAATCTGTGGGCAATGTAGTGTGTTCAAGGTCACTGTGCCGAGAGAGAGAGAGCGAGTAGAATAGTGGGGGGTGAGTGAACCCTAACAACTGAATCTGTGTTGCTCTTCGTCCTCCAAATCCTACTCTCATCCATTCCGCCACAGATGGAAGATAGTCACGTGACTCTTACCATCACCCAAAATATCTCTTCAGTCTAAAAACACAAATCAATGCAAATTCAAACCCGCAAGGCGTGTTCAGGGTTGGACTGGGACAGAAAACAGGCCCGGGCACCAAAATAAAAGCGCGGCCCCCACTGGTGAATTAGATGCTTAAAAAAAGGAAGTAAATATGTGCCCCATGTTTGGAAATTAGAGCACTTTTGAACTTGTAAAGACCCACAGTATGGGTGTTATGCGAGGTGTGAAAGGCTGCATGGATTTGAGCTTATTGCAGCTAATGTTTGTTGTAATATCAAGGAAATCAACTGTAAATACTGGCCCAGCCGACAATAAAATAGGCCACAGACAGCCAAAAACTGGCCCACACACACTTGTTTGCCTGACCCGTTGGGCACTGCCTGATTGCCCTATAGGCAGGGCCACTAGAATCAGAGAAATTGTGCAGCCACAGTGACTTTCTCATTAATATAGATTTGCCACATAATCCATCATCTGGTGCATCATATCTGCAGATTTTAACATTAACAAATGTGTTTCTTGCACAAACTGTTCAAAAGTTACTAAAAATGCGACGGCATGTGTTGCCATGCAATGGAATGTCCTATGCAAAGCAGACTGGTCACCTTTCTATTGCTTATTGCTATATTTGGGTGTTAAAGGTGATACTAATTAGGTGCAGCCAATGCCCAGATAGCGTTACCAAGTATAACAAGCAGTTACAATGCAATAGGTCTCACATTTGCAAGAGTTTGAGCTATTGGCATTGTAAATGACAATGCCTTTTATTTATGTGTTGTTTTTGAAAACAGAAAAATAATAGGCATTTTCATTTACTATGCCAATGGCTCCAACTTTTGCAAATGCAAGACATATTGCATTGCAAATGCTTGTCCATTAAGCTCTGGATGCAGGGCCATCAAAACCCTGCAGAGTGCTCTGAAAGCAAGAAAGCGCTTGAAATGGGATGCAATAGTACTGATTTTTCAGATCGTCCTCTATCACAAAGCACTCCAAAGTCATTAGCATAATATTCCTCTGAGGGCACTTTCATAGCACTCTGCACCTCTCAGACCACTTTAGCAGCACTCTGCGCCTTTCATAGCACTTTCACAGCACTTTGCAGCTCTCAGAACACGTTCACAGTACTCTGCACCTCTCAGAGCACTTTCACAGTACTCTACATCTCTGAGATCACTTTCACAGCACTCTGCACGCATCAGAGCACTTTCACAGCACTCTGCCTTTCATAGCACTTTAACAGCACCCTGCAGCTCTCAGAACACTTTCACAGTACTCTGCACCTCTCAGAGCACTTTTACAGCACTCCGCAACTCTGAGCACATTCACAGCACTCTGCACACCGCAGAGCACATTCACAGCACTCTGCGCCCTTCATAGCACTTTCACAGCACTCTGCAGCTCTCAGAGCACTTTCACAGCATGCATTCTGCAGCTCTCAGGGCACTTTCACAGCACTCTGCAGGTCTCAGAGCACTTTCACAGCACTCTGCACCTCTCACAGCACTTTCACAGCATGCACTCTGCAGCTGTCAGGGCACTTTCACAGCACTCTGCACCCCTCAGATCACTTTCACAACACTCTGCACCTCTCAGGTAACTTTTAAAGCACTCTGCGCCTTTCATGGCACTTTCACAGCATTCTGCACCTCTCAGTGTACTTTCACAGCATTCTGCATGACATTCTCTATTGTATGTTTATTTATTTATGCTTTTTTATATAGCGCGGACATTACACAGAGGTGACAGACCGCTTTGCAATAGAGCAAAAGAACGTTACATGAGAAATTTAGAGTCACATGGTAGTAGGTGACAGTACGTATAGCTACTACGGTTACTCATGGTGGGAGTTACGTATTTACAAATAGCATATTCCTTACAAATTACATATTTTTAAAAGTTTAAGCGATTAGATTTACATAAATACATATTTCATATTTACAGGGTTGAAGCAAAAAGGTTGTTATTGCTCTCGAGGGTGTCATGTAACAGTCAGGATCAGGCCATTAAATGTGATGGCATATGCCACGTGGGGAGCTTGGTGAGGAGTGTTATTGTTATTGCCCTATCTGCCAAACAACTTCAGTGCTAGGTAGTACCTCTTCTGCTGTGAGCGAGGCGGGAGAGGGATAGCTCGACACCGAAGAGGGTAGCGGGACCCACGTGAATGCTTGACTTTCGAAGGAAATTCATATTACTTACCCCTGTGTCTTTGGTACAATTGGTAGGTCACCTAATTGACCCGCTGGGAAATCTACATTCCTTTTTTAGACCAAAACAAGAGAAAGGTGGAATATTTTCTCTTTAGCTACTGCTGACTCTCAGTATAGACGCTGTGCGCCAGGCTGGGCGAGCCACCGCGCTCTACTCGCCACCAGCTCTTGCGCGTCAATGCATTAGGATCACAATGCAGAGGATGTGGTCCGTCGGCTATGCTGCCGACTTTGGTGCAGGAAACCAGGGTTCGAACCTCGAGGTCGCGTCCACATCCTGTGATTCTGGGCAAATCACTTATTCTCCCCGTGCTTGAATGTGTAATGTAAATACGGTGGTATGTAAAAGCTCTCCAATACCTTCGGGTCGAGTTCGCGCTATATAAATATGCAACAAAAAAAACGAGAGTTTGAGCTGTTGGCATTGTAAATGACAATGCCTTTTATTTACGTGTTGGTTTTAAAAACATAAATAAAAGACAGTCATTTACAATAGCAATAGCTTAAACTCTCGCAAATGCAAGACCTATTGCATTGCAAATGCTTGTTCTATCCTGTCAGCCAGTACGCTGGTCAAGGCATACACGGCCGCGGAATCCATGGATATTGACCGCCTGAATCGGGTCTAATGGTATGTGTTTACATAGAGGGTGCTTCCGTGTGCCGTGAAAGCCAACGGCTGGAACAAAAACTACGGTCTCTTTGTCCTACATGCTAATTAGGTATATATTAATCACTGCTAAAAGTTGGACAACTTCCCCGCACCCTCCCAGCAGTGTTGCCAGACTTTTTCTGAGCCCTCTGTTTCGGTTGCCTGGGATTGCGCATGCGCTTATGCTCTGGTTTCTGCTGTAACTCCACCTTTCCGCATCCGTCATGCCGTGTGACGTCACGCAACAAACAAACATGGCAGCCTCCTTGGCTGAGGCAGTGACGCCTGTTAGGTGAGTGGATCGGTAGCCTTAATCTTTCTAAACAGACACTAATACATCGAGCAACCCATGGAAAAGCATCTTGAATTCCATATGCATAAGCAAGTTCGCAGTGCAATCACAATTAGATTTTTTTCCCTCGTACCACAGCTCACCTGCTTCGCAGCAATGTCTCCCAGGACGTCAGTCCGCTGCAATTCCAAACTAGAAAAAACTGACCTGAAAACAGATGATGCAAAACAAGTGGTGCATGCGCACGTGCGCAACAGCCAAGCATGTGATTTCAATTATCGCGCCCGTGTCGGGGCACGATAATTGAAACCACATGGCCTATTGATGTCTATTACGCTCACCAAGCGCGTAATAGACACCAATAGGCCATGGGCGGAGCAATGCGCCCGCCTTTGGCCAATTGCGTGCAGTCTTTCATTAAAAGACGCACGCAAAGGTAAATCGCGTAGCCCAAAAGGAAAAGCACACGCACGAGCGTGTGCGATTCCAGGGCCGATTTCTGGACCCCGGACAAAAGGACTCTCGCCTGCGCGAGCACTGCTGCGCAGTGCACCGCAGGTCGCGAGACCTAAAAATTATGAAGTAATGCTATTACAAAATGTGCCGCGTAGTGCCACATAATTTGCCTTTTCTTCTCCACATGTTACTCAACCCTGCTGCGTAATTTGGCTCTTTCCTGACACAAAATTCCAGTGGCCCTGCCTATAGGCCAGTCCGAGCCTGGTTAAGTTAGAAGAGGACACTGGCTGAGAGCTGAGCAGCAGACAGGGTCACTGGAAGAGGGGGTGAGCCAAGCGGCAGTATGTATGTGTATCTTTGTCATGGTGCAGAGCTAGTGTGATTGGTCCCTTGTAAGGAGCCGCGAGCTCTCTATGTACCTTCACAAAAGTGTCATTGCTGACAGCAAATGGACCGCTTTAAGGGTTCTGTGGAAGTGAAATACCTTACTAGCTTGCCCGTTTCAGTTATACTGTCTCTATGACGTTGTATATAATTATAATTATTTAAACCACGTTTGGACCACTTTTCAGAACTATATCCTCAAACTCATTTACTTCGTCCCCTCTCTCGTGATCGGCACTTTTTCAGCGATCCTCGTGGTGTTTGTCTACTCCCCATGCTAGCTGGGCAATATGAGCAAAAAGTTAAAATGCGCAAATTCGGGTCAAGTTCGCGCTATATAAAACCATTGCTTAATTTGTGCTGGTGCTTTCCGGTGCTCAGCACCGGCACTTATTTCACAGGGCCGGGCCTATACATTTCTTCACTTGTGGTCTGATTGCACGATAACTGTTCAAAATAAATATAATTAACTGGGTGACTGCCTGGGCTTTGGCGGGGTAGAATTACACTGTTTCATCTTGTGTGACTGGGAGATCAGAGAAGTCCTAAGGTTAGAAAGAAAGAACATATTACTCAAAATTAAGGCCTGTGATATGCAATCTGACGGAGTGCAACACGACTGTGCCTCCTACTGGAGAAACGAAAGGTGAAGACGAGTGTACAGGACTGGCAGTCTGTCAGCTTACAGAACGGTTGTAAGCCTACTGATATACGATGCCAGGGATGTAGAGTAAACCCCCGCAGCCCACATAGTGCGTGGGTGGGGGGCCGGGGTGAGCCCTGTAATCCTGAGGGGCCCCTTCAAGTTGTGTGTGTAGTTGCGACATGGCTGTTTTACACTGTCTTTTTAACTGACAGTGCTGTGTGCAGTAGCTTAGTAGTGCCAAACTGCTATAAAGCTGAAAATAAAAAACAAAAGAAGCACATTGAACGAAATGGGAGGATGCCCCTACAGCTACTGAATGGAACCATCCTATCACTGTGCTCATATTAAGAGTTACAAGGATGGTCAGTCAGTGGCAAAGGAAACACCCCTTATTTACAATACCAGCCCACACCCCTTATTTACAATACCAGCCCACACCCCTTATTTACAATACCAGCCCACTTGGGACCACCTGTCTCCCGCCATCACCTGCTGGCTCTGCAAGGACCCATTTTTCTTGTTTGACCAGGGACCACTAGAATCCATGCCATGCCTCTGGATGTGAACCGTAAAGTAAAATCAGTGCTTACTTTGAGCCGGTGGCTGCAGGTGGGGCCACCAGCACTTATTTTTGGTCACTAGCACTTATTGTTCCTATCACACTTAGACCCAAGACAAGAGAGAGAAAAACACAAAAGGGGTGAGAAAGAAAAAGATGGAACAGTGACAAAGGGTGGAAGCAGAGACAACATAGAATGTGCAAGAGTGAGAGAGAGGGGCACGGAGGGTCTGGTGATGGGTTAAATGTGCATGAAAGGCGCACAAGCCTACCCGGGCTTGGTCTTTGCCACCACAACATTCTGCAGTGCTGGTGGCGGCTTCTGAGCAAAACTTTGAGCCCCGGCACTTAATATTTTACAAATTAAGCAGTGTATAAAACTCTGCAAACAAAAAAAAAAAGGGTGTCAGTGTTTTTTGTTATTTCCTGGGACTGTTTCTGTTCCCATTTTGACCTTGTGTCTTCATCCTTAAGGACGATAAAATAAATAAAAAATGTCTGAAGAGCATTCGATCTATTACCACAAACATTGTAAAACGTTTTGGGTAAAACATTGCATGACTGGACAGAGGCAGGATACTGAAGTTATTCATGCCGTGCCTATAGATTAAGGAAACTGAAGCAGGCAGGAGGAAAGGGACATGTGCTATAGACCGTGACCAGAGGGGTAAGAAGAAGGTTTACAACTCCTTTGCAGAATATCTCTCACTGGAAAAGTTCAAGCTATTTCAGCGCTTCAGAAAAATTATTTTGCCGCTGGAGCACTCCTTGTTTTGTAAACGCTGTTATTTGGCACGTTGCTTGTAATTGGCCCTACACTTGCGCAAACACTCAAACCCATCCCTTCACACTGACAGACACATGCATGGGCGAATGGATACATTGTTGGGGGTCTTTTATTGAACACAGCAAGCTGATGCCAAGAGGAACAAACCCCGTCAGCATGGCCACAGAGGACCAGTGACAACAGAGTATCAGGACGCCTGCCTCTCTTTTTCAGAAGAGATGTGCAGTTTGGCTGCTTGTTTGGGTGCTCTGGAGCATTCCTCAGTGATGGGAGTGCCAGTTCTTGACAGATGAGTGTTTGAAAGTGATGTTGAGTGGGCTTGTTGGCCAGTCATCGCTGATGCTGTTTCGGAGAACTGGCTTTCACTATGGTCCGACCATTGCAGTAGGGTCAATAGCGTTGCTGGGACAGTTTGCTATGGTCATGATTGGGGGCTAAGGCCAGTTTGAGAGTGGAGGCTGAAATGAGTAAAGTGGAGATTGCTGTGTGGACTTTTTGTTTGGGTCATCATACATCTCGTCTTCACTGGTTTCCTCACACACCCAAGAACAAAAATACCAGTAGATTCATTGACATGGGCCTCCTATTAGCTAAACGGGAGGTGACGAGACTCTGGAAGTCAAAAGCGGGCCCCACGCACGGGAGGTGGGCCAAGGAGCTACAGAAATGGGCGGCGAGCGAAAGCACGCTTCGATACCAATTGGCAACCCGCAAGGCTGATGACAGGGCGCTAGAGGCGGCCGCGGCATGGGAAGGACTGGTGCAAGCCCTGCGAGATAGTATGCTAGAGGAGGACGAGACGCCGTCCGAGCCCGAAGAGGCCCCCCGGAGCAATCCAGCCACACAAACACAGTGAATAGCTTTGTACTTCTGAATAGCACCCAGATCACAAGCAAGAGCCGGGAAAAGTCGCAGTTGCGGGAGTAAGCACGGGAGGTGGGGAGGGAGGGAGGGGACCGGGGAATGGGATGGGGGAGGGGCAGTGTTGGGGGCAGGGAACAGGGAGGGGGGGGAAAACTCTAAAGCAGAACGTAGTCGCCCTACCTTATCAACAGCAAACGTAAAGCTCGCACTACAGTTCAGTCTGATGATCCCTAACCATCGCTGCCCGGCCTCCGGGATGTGGGCTCATGAGCTGTGTACGGTTGTCTGAATGGCCACAGGATCTATGGCATTGGTACCAGTGATGCAGGCAAAGTAATAATGTATGCTGCTGCTATTATTGTTCTGCAATAAAAACGGTTTTACAAAAAAAAAAAATCATACGTCTCGTCTTTAGAAAGTTAAAATATCCTTTAAAAAATTAGGTAAGGGGCTGAAGCCATGTATAGTATAAGTGCAGCAGGGCGGCGAGGTGCACTAATAGGGATGCACTGTGTCTCCTGGGAGGGGTAGACAACAGTGCACTAAATGTTTTCTTATGTTCAGTATGTGTTTTGAGCAAGTTGACCATAAGGCCTCATAATAAATGCCCTACAAATTCTTGTTTGGGTGCAAATTAAAGTTTATGCAAAAATCGTGGTGGTGAGATGTGCGCAGTTAGCACACCTCTACACGTTTCCTTTCTTGAGCACATTTAGCCCGGAAAAACATGCGCTATTTGCCCAAGCAGAAATGTTCAGAAAGTGGCAAAACATAAGGTAGTCGGGGTCCAATAAGTGCTTAATTTGATCCGGCACCTCCACTTCATTGTCAACACCGGGAGTTGAGCACAACAGTAGTTGTTTATTAATTCACTAAACATTAAAAATTACTAATACCCGCTGCCCAAACCATTTTTATAACTTTGGGGGCTGCAATAGTCTAAACTGTCACACTTGTAGGAGTGTGATGATCCGTTGTTGTGTTTGTAAGGTTATTGGCAGCGCTGGCAGGGGCAATTGGTGGTGCGAGCTAAAGTGACCTTCTGAGGAGGGCCCTGGCACTTACAAATTAAGCACTGGGTCCAATCTTTGATACCGTACCCTAGCCCTCGTTCCAACCTCACTAACTAGGCATGATGCGCTATTAGTGCACCTGGCAATTGCTAATACCTCACTCCGTGCTACCAGTGTTTACCGGCATCACAAGTTGCTCAAATGATAAATGCAGCTTGTAATAGATAGAGGCGTTATAAAAGGTCCAGGAGAGTACACATTGGCAAGGAAGTAAGGTTCAGAACATGACCGGTGATTCCTCCTGGGTGATCGACAGGACTCATCTGAGGATGGGGGAGGGGTGAAGAGTAAGCAGAAAGGAATCTCTGTGTTCATGTGTGAGGCTGTGGTGCGCCTGGTTCTGTGTATAACCGAAGGTCGAGTTGTGTGGGAAGATTGTTTGATGAATAAGTGACCGCCAACCTACCGCCGAGGAGGCTTCAGCGGTGATGGAGGCCGGCGGGGCTGCCAGGATGTAAACACAAAACCTGGTGTGTTTCTTTCTTGAAACACTCTAACCCTTAGCAAATATTAGCGCCAAGATATGGCGCCAACACTTTTATTGAGGAACTATTAACTTCTATATTCAGTTTTTTTAAATATATTGTTTAAAGTGCTGAGTTGGGGTCTCAGTGATTACAAAAAGCTATTGATTTTGAGTATCAAGCCCGGTGTGAAGTTACGTCTGAGTATTTATTGACCCAGCTAGAATATCAACATAGGTTTTGCCTAATATGCGCAAACTTTACCCCATCCTTTTCGCTTTCTTGTGCCAGTGCATGGTAAATTTGTTAAAGGAACATAGCTGGTAACGTTAAGAAAACAACCAACGTCTGTGAGTCTAGCTTTCTTTCGCTTGCCATAATCTGGTCGTCTCCTGTTATTGCTTCTTTAGTAAAGAACGTTGATTATATCGCGCTAAAATCAGAACGTAAGTTGTTTCGAAGAACTACTGGGTCCAAATTACACAGTTTGGTACTGATGCAATATCGTTTTTTGCCAGCATATCTATAGATCGACCACCGTGTAATCAATACCTTTGAACCTGTTCACCCTTGCAGCAAACTTCAATGTTCACACATCATTCAGTAAATAGCTGTTTATGCATATCGGGCAGAAGTGCAAATGTCGGTGCAAATGGTACAGCAGGAGAGCAAAGTGTACAAATACTGACCATGCAAACAGAAGTGGGACACGGAGGTTGAGTGGCTTGCCCAGGATCATATCTTTCTGGAACGGGAAGCCAAGATTTCATTTTAGGTCAGTTAGTTCCAATAGAGTAGCCAGTTTGTCAGGGGCTCTAATGCAAAGCAGGAAATGTCCCTACCCACACCCCACTTTTAGCTGCTGTTTGGATTGTAAATAATTGCAGTAGTCCCAACTGAATGAGCCTCGGTGCCACTGCACCTGCCGCACCAATGGAAACTACGCTCCTGGTTAATTCAAAACCAAGAAAAGCAGTCATGAGACCAGCCCCTGCAAGGAAAATCCTAAACAAATACATTCTGAGGTCTTTTGACAAAACTGAGACACATTCATCTCTTCCTGTCACCACAACAGAATCATAACAACTCCGTGCCAGCTCCTCGCTGAGGAGTCACGAGACCTGGGAGTTAAGAGTGTGATTGAGGGGTATGTGGGGCGGGGGGTGGGGGGGCCTGTGCGGAGCTTGTTCCAGAGGGTAGCACTGCACTCTGTGGGATGCACGTTCCTGTGGTGGCCATGGTGGCGCGTTAATAATACTCGTCTGTGCAACGTGAATGACTGGCTTTGCACTCAGGGCATTGTTCTGTGAAGCGCGGGCCCTGCATCGCCCCATTGTGCACGCGATAGTGAAAGGTAGCCTGGAGTCCTCGGCACGCGACAGTTGGCTCCGCCAGCGCCAATCCCCATCTGTGACAGAGCGCGCGCCACATGCAGTCTAAGGGCAAACTGCCACTTCGGGGAATGACCGGAATGGCCAGCTGGGGGGTGGCAGTTGGAAACCTTGGGCTTGGACCGGCCTGTGTGCGCCGTTTCCATTTAAAATTTTCAGAAACAGATCTTTAGGGGGAACACCAGGCTCTTGGAAGAGGCTAATGCTGTATTAGTAAAAATCTGTCAAGAGGGCTTTTTTTTCTCCTTTTGCTCAAGTAAACACGCTCCCCTAGCTCCCAGCACTCTTCTCCATCCATGCCTCCCTTTGCTCCTCGCCCCTCCCCGCGCGCTCTCCTCATGTGTTTCTATTTAAGGGCTGGCGAGCAGGCGCATGCGATTGGCCTGCACAGACCCCTTTGAGTTCCAGCTCGAGCCCTAAGGAGAGGAGAAGGAGTTCTGCCTCAGCGAGGGCAACTCTTTACTTTCTCTTTGGGCCGGCCGGGGGTTGTGTCACGCATGCACGTCTTGGCGCGCTCCCTTGGACCTGGATGGTGGCAGTCATGTGGGAGCCCACCATGAACCCTTGTGACTAGTTCCCGGTGCCGCGCGCCCCTCGCCTCCCAATGTCCCTCTGCGCCGCTCTGCTGGGGCCCAGGAGAGGCTGCTGCTATATGGCCGGCCACTTGCGGAGATGCAGCGAGCTCACGTTGGCTTCTGATTGGCTCGGCGCGGGCGACGAGGCGGCCAACCATGAGTCGGGTGCACCGAGGTCACCCCAAGGGAGCGATGTCCGGCAGCTGGCTGACCGCTTGCTTTCTTCCATCCCCAGGTTCGGACCCCAACTCTGACCCCATGATCCTGGAGCAATACGTGGTGGTCTCCAACTATGCCAAGCAGGAGAACTCCGAGATCAGCCTGCAGGCCGGCGAGGTGGTGGACGTGGTCGAGAAGAACGAGAGCGGTAAGGCCGTTTCTGGCTAGTCCTTTCCTGCCCTCCCCACGTCTGTTTTTGTTCTTTCCTCTCCCTCCCCTCCAGGAGCTGTGCATTAGCCCCATCTGGTACTGTGCTCGGCTGCTGGCTGAGGAGTTCGAAGTCTCCCCTTGTTGGTTTGGGATTGAGGCCAAAATGTTTCCTTCTACTAGAAGAATGTCCCCCATAAATGTGTATTTTAATGTACTATATTGTATAAATACAGCACAAGAACGTCTTTTGCATTGGTATACGCATTTATACATATACACGTTTGTTAATGTGCATATAAAAGTGATATCCACATTGGTGAAACGAGACAGTTAATGGTGAAAAACAAAAATGACGAAATTGTGTTGTTGATGGTGTATTGATTTTGGCTTTGAGTTTGCATTCTTATTCTTTTGCGCGTCTGACAATGCATCCTTTCTGGGATGTTGCTTACTGTGGTATACACCCCTGTGGCCTTGTTTGCAAACCAGGCCTAACAACTGTTTTCTATAGCTGGCAGAGACGTTTCAAAACATGGGCAATGTGGGCTCTGGCCCTGGGCTCCAGCCTTTCAACCCCCCCCCCCCCCCATACAGCTCTGTTCTGCAGTTTCTCGCCCAGATGACCTTTAATCATTCTTAAACAGATTGTTTTAAATACCGTTTTACTTTAATTTATCTTTTAATGTGGGTGTTGTGTAGAGTCTGTTTCAGATATTTTGCAGAGAAATTTTGTTACTGTTTTATGCCGCATCCATTACAAAAAAGGTTTTTAGATCGAAACATGACCTTGCATGTTAGAAATGTGACAGTGTCACATAGATTTGTAGTAAAATTAGTGTACTGCTGCTGAGTTACAATACTGAAAACACACCTCACCAGCCCTGAATTTTAGATGTAAACACATTCAGTATTTGGATGAGTGTCTCTGTGTAATTTCAGGGACATGGCCAAAGCTGGCATGAAAGTTGAAATGAGAACATAAATTCAAAGCTGTTCTGAACAGGGGCCCTTAAAATTCATTTGGCCCAGGGCCCTCAATGTCTTAAGATGTCCTTGATACCTGGAGGCTGAATATAGGTGATCAGCAAAATATCATCTTTTCTAACCTAACCCGTATCAACATTGTGGGCTTTCTGTCCTGTGTGAGGGACACACCGCTGATGCTCCTGCATACCAGCTGTGGTCTGTGTTATTCCTATTGCAAAATGCGTTCAGAAGCAGAGATGTGCAGAGCCCTAGAACCATTAGCAACCCCAGCAGCACCCCACACTGTTCAAGCCCCACCCCCGCATGATTCATTAACACAAATGTCACTGGGTGTTGACTCTGCAAGTTTCCATTTTGATATTTGGACACGTATTTGCATATTTTTAGGTTTTGGGAGAGATACTGTAGTTGAAAATTGTAATTATGTAGTTGCCTATAAAACACTTCGGATCTGACTCCAGCCCTTACCTCTCTCACAGCAGGCCTTACCTCTCTCACAGCAGGCCTTACCTCTCTCACAGCAGGCCTTACATCTCTCACAGCAGGCCTTACCTCTCTCACAGCAGGCCTTACCTCTCTCACAGCAGGCCTTACCTCTTTCACTGCAGGCCTTACCTCTCTCACTGCAGGCCTTACCTCTCTCACTGCAGGCCTTACATCTCTCACAGCGGGCCTTGCCTCTATTCTTGCCTCTGCTTTCTCTGTTCCATTCAGATTCCATCTGTCTCTTTTAGACCATCTTCTCATGGCTGGATGCGCAAAAACAACCTCATTTGTACAAAACGACCTTGTTTTTGAAGAAAGTTTGCACACTGCTCTTGGTGGTGCGTGCATTCTGGAAATTATTCAGGTCTGAGCATTGTTTGGAGGGGATACGGACGAGCCCTTTCATAGTTACCGTCAGGGGGCAATGCATATATGCGCCCTCGGGTAGGGCCTGAAGTTTGCCTGCTTGGGATAAACCTTAATCGTGTTGAGGAGGGAAGAGGGTGCCTTGGATAAACATGACTCATGAGTGCTGGGGGGACGAGGGAGACTTGGGTAACCAGAACTCACGTGCTTCATGCTGTAAAGCGCTTCAACCCCTCGTTAGGTGTACCAAGTGCTATATAAAACCAATTACAATGCGATGGGAAATTGTCCAATTGTCTGTATGTGAGAGATGTTTTTTTGGCCTACTCCGCTGACTGTACGTGTAATCTTGGCCACGGCTATATTTTGTTTTTGTTTTTGATATTTTTCGCAGTATTTTTTGGGGACAAGAGGATGGTTCTGTAAACGCATACCCTCTTGTTACCGTGCTATTTTCTAACATGTCGTGACAAGCACCAGGGCCTGGTGATCCAATGACTCTTTAAAGCAGTTTCCCCTAAGGGCGCCAGTTAGGAGTGTACACATGTATACATGAGGCAGCCAGCTGTGCAGCGTATTCATTGCACAACCAGCACACTGAGGCATCGTCCTTGGGGAATATGGAAAGCCTGCAGGTGTTCACATGTGCAGACTTGTGCCTGTTAGGAACTTTACCGCATATGCTGAGCCCCATACCGGAATCGCACTGAAGTTGAAAGTACACTCACGCTCAGCAGATTTTTGCATTGTTGCTACATGTTTTGTAGTGTGATAATGCACTTGGAACTTAGTTTATTTAAGATTCTTTTTTCGTTTTTACTCTTATGCACTGTTTAGTCGTTGGTTTAACACTAGTGAACACATCTCTAGGAAAGAAGTCATGTTTGTTTTATGAATCCCCTGCCTTCCCAACTTGATGCTGAACTTTCCCTCAGAGCAGCCAAAACCAGCGGCCCCGCCTGACCGCCTCGCAACGTGGCCACTCCCACTGAGGGGGGGAAGCCAAGCTCTGGGCCGCGGTCAAGAGGCCCTGCCCGCCCCCCGAGCAGCGTTTGGATGCATTTATCAACCCCCGCCAAAGCAAACCCTTCTCCGGGCGCGGACCTGACAGAGAGCAGGCGCGTGACACGCAATCCCACCGACATGGAGCGTTCTGGGCTCACTCAGTCACTGGAGACTTTAGGTTGCCTTCGCCAGATGTTTGCACACCCCCAGCTGCTTCCAAACTTTGAAGAACTTATTTGAACCCTTTAACAACTATTGGTACCGAGAAGCGAGGCGATAAACTATGTTATCAGCCCCACCCCTTTGATAGTATCAGGATCTGTGATTTTATGTTTTTTTAAAAAATGGAGGAGACCCGGAAACAGTTTTGTTGTGAAAGTGCTGCTTTTGATAAGGTTGCAATTAAGACTGTGAGGAAGGAAAAGTGAAGCACACACGCCTGAAAATTCCATTCGGTCTGCCCAGCATTCAGACATTTTTTTGATTTAGATCGGTCATACCAAAAACAAAAGTTAAATAATCTTTTGTGTCTAGAACAGAGAAGACTTGTGAAGTGGGAGGAATGAGCAGGCTGGATAGAGTGATAGGCCTCACCCAAATATCTGTATGTTACTTTTGCTGCAACCAATTCAAATGCCAGGCAGTGTCGTGGCTGACCACCCAGTGAACCAACAGACCCCTGAATTGGGGCCCCCAGAAGCAGCACACTGCTGGGGATTCTGGGCAGCACAATGGCTTTCCTGTAGGGCAGGTAATTCCTTGCATTGACCCCGAGTAATGTTCTGGAACAGCTGGAACTATAACGCTCCAAATGACTCCTGCACAACATTCTCTCTTTACTGTTTATCGTGGGAGGAGGATGTTAAACTGGAGGCCTTCCTGGCAGAGGAGCAGGAGGCAGATACAGCACGTTGGAAACTGTAAAGAGGCTTCCAGATATCCCCATTTTCACCAGAGCAAAGAATACAGGTGAGTCATTGGCGCTCAAGAAAGGCACTCTCGTGACCTTCATGGAAACTATGACCTTCGGTCACTAAGACTTTTTTTCCCTCCTTGTTTTTGTCACTTGTCGCTCCAAGCCTTTGGCCATTGATGGGTTTTGAGGCTGACAAGTGATCTAGCTGATTCTGTATGAGACCTGTATGTTGTCTTGTGAACGGGGGCTGCCTTAATCTCATCATCTGAACTCACTCGGAGGTAATGAGAATCGCACGTAAAATAATCTATGTCCTCACCGCATCAGGTGCTCAGCAACAACCACACCCAGAAGGTGGGTTTAAGTATGCTGACCCTTCATAGCCCATTAGCCTTTCTTCAGTGTTGGGAATCTATTCTAACCCCCATGATGATTTAATTGCAGCAAAAGTTCAACTCACAGAAAAGCTGTAAGAACTATGTACTGAACATAAGAAACTTAAATGGAAATTACAATATTTTACTTTCAGTGCAGAGTGTATTTTAAAGGGTGCCCTGAAACAGGCAGAGGTTGATCCCCCTCACCTGATGTATGTAAAAGTATAACACAGAACTTGGAGACACTGACTTCAAAAAATGAGGCAAACCGTGTAGTTCCCTGCAAAAGAAAGGCTGGTTCAGTGCCATGGCAAACCATAAACACACTAGTTTGTGAGGAAAATCTGAGTGTTCAAGAAAAGTGATGTCTTTGTTGGTACGCCAATGGGCCATATCTGTAATGACCAAGGTCTTCAGTGTGCCGAACAGCGGACTATACGTTTCCAAAGATGGAGGAAGGTAGGACATAACAGTGTTACAAAATGTAATATCTCAAGCACTAATAATGGGATTAAATATGTAAAACGTTTGTATAACAATACTTCAGCCTTGTCGGGGCTTTTGCTGACATTCATAAAATATGGCTTGGCAACATTTATCAAGTCGAATGACTTGTTATCAAACTGATAGCGTAGGTTATCAAACTATTAAAATGAAAGCGGGAGTTGGTTATCATGATTGACATACTCTTCCCTGATCCCCACAATATGAATATTCTTCCATGTGGAGAAGTATTTAACATATGGAACTTTCTGCAGAAGCTTGTTGGCCATCTTGGCACATCATCCCCCATAACATGCCATCCCTAGCTGCCATATTTTCCATCCTGCTGTCAGCCAAAACAAATATCCAAATTCTTCTTAAGTGCTTAGATGTTTTCAAGCAAAACTGAGAGACAAATTAGAAAAATCATCTGGGGAACCTCTTGCATCTTTCTTGCTTTAATTCCAAACTAGTAATTCCTGAATTTGGTTTTCATGAGACAATCCTGGAGTTCAAGTTTCGTTCAAATTTAGGCTAACATTTTTAATTCCTTCTGGTGCTTTTACAATATTGCTTCCTGTAGGATTTTCCAATTTCCTGTTCAGGCTTGGAAACTCATGAAAATTCCTATATTCCTTGCTTACTTGGTTTGCAAGGTAGACAGAGTCCCTTACCCTTCCAGGTCGAAATGAGGTCTAGTTGTCTTCATTGGTCACTCACATAAACTATCTGATATTTTTGCCATTGTTACTTTCTGGAAAAAAGATATGGTATGTGTAGGTCAAACATCTGGCTATTGTTGTTGAAAGTTGGCAACTTGTGTCCAGCAAAGTTGTGTTGTCACTTGCAACCCTTTGCAGGGGATCCTTTGCTTGGCGAAGCCCCACTACTTTTCCAAGTGTACCCCCCGACCCCTCACTGCGCCCCACTGAGCTTCAGTTACCTTAAAGGAATTTGTTTTCTTCATCTTTTTGTTTAATCAACCCATGCTGTTGTTTAAGAGAGCTACAGTGTGTCACCTCATACCTGGAGGAAATTTATCAATCTCTGCTCAATTGCATTATCAGGATCCATTGTGAAAAAAAAAACTTTTTCTCACTCTCTATGATCAAGAGAACACATGCGTTTACCTAGGTGTCTGGCAAGAAAAAGCTTTCATCACTCTACCCTTTCCAATAATTTGTAAGATTCAACCATGCTGTAACCCAAATGACATAACCCTATGGCTGGCACTTTGTTTACCAGACCAAACGCCTGCCACTACACCCACAGCTCTCGGTTTTTGATAGTGAATCGAATCTCCACATCTTCAATATAGACAATACTGGACCTCATGATATCCGCATGATACCAGTCACCAACCTGTTTCAGATGCTGAGCTCTCCATGAGAACATTTCACTAAAAAGCTAAATGAGTGACATTGGAAGTGCAAGACTTAGTTCGCTGTCACCACTGAGTCGCACATGTATTCCTCAATTCAAGACTTAGTTCGCTGTCACCACTGAGTCGCACATGTATTCCTCAATTTTCAATCAATCAATCAGGATTTGTAGAGCGCCGCTGCTTCACTCGTGAGGGTTTCTCCTGGCACTGTCTGATAAAACTGCCTGTTCTCCTATCGGTTGTGTAACGCCCTGAACGTCTCAGGATCGTTTAACAGACACGACAATGAGGACGCAACCACTTGTG
Organism: Triturus cristatus; assembly: GCF_964204655.1. Classification (NCBI taxonomy): domain Eukaryota; kingdom Metazoa; phylum Chordata; class Amphibia; order Caudata; family Salamandridae; genus Triturus; species Triturus cristatus. The sequence goes on along the minus strand of NC_140580.1, from coordinate 588,625,892 downwards.
AAGGGTTAGTTCTTTTAATGAAGGCAAATAAAATACAAAGAACAAACAAAAGTTATAGTCACTGGAATCCTCCAGGCTAAGTACGTTACCAGCCCACAGCACGGATGGTCCTAACCGTCCTCTGCATATACGCCGATCCCGGCGTATGCCAACAGAGGGCAGAAATGAAATGGCCGACAATGCCAATCGGTAGGCTGTGAGGGGCACGAAGAGTGTTGGGGAGAATCGAGGAGTCAGGGAAACACCCAGCCGGGGTCTCTACCTGAAGGGAGCAGCCGCTCAACCTCTTCCTCAGACTGCACCGGGACGCGGAGTCACCTCCTGGTGATGCGTCACCGATACCCCAATCACAAGCAAGAAGACTGAACCGAGAGCAGCCGCTCGATCGATCCTGTGGACTTCCGAGTCTGTAACGCGGCAAACACCTCCTGGTGTGCGTTACAGCTGGCAGTCCCTGTGTCTCTGGTCGGGCTGGGAGTTACGACTCCAACCAGCAAAAGCGCCACTGCGCTTGGACTCAGCCGAGTCAAAAAGCGAAGCCCAATGGTTGACCGGTAGAGCTTCCGGGTCCTTCACAGGTGACGATGGGGCAAGACACGGCCCAGGGAGTAACGACTCGACCTACCTCCGTTCTTGCCTTACTGGAGCACCACTCCGGAACACTGCTCTTCACGAAGCAGGTACGTCGGTGTAAACACAATATCCGACAGCCTTGTACCTCCCGGTTCCTCCCTTTATAGGGCGTGTTTTCCTTGAGTTATGTAACAGCTCTCCTGTTTACATAAGGGCGTGTTTCCCTTGAGTTATGTAACAGCTCTCCTGTTTACATAAGGGCGTGTTTCCCTTGAGTTATGTAACAGCTCTCCTGTTTACATAAGGGCGTGTTTCCCTTGTATGACAGGAATTCTTGACAGTACATCCTCCCTCTCAGCGGCTCCCCACGGGTCCAGCGCTGGCAGGAAAACGCCGATGGAACAAGGAGACCAAGCGCGGAGCATGAACCCCTTCAGCCGGTTCCCATGAATGCTCCTCCGGGCCATAGCCTTTCCACGCAACCAGGTACCACAGCTTCCCCCTGCGCCATTTGGACGCCCGTATGCCCGACACTTCATACTCCACCTCCGACTCCACGCATACCGGCCTAGGTGTCCCAGACGGCTTGGAGGGTGCTGGTTTGAGCAATGATACATGAAAGACAGGGTGTATCCGCAATGACTGGGGCAAGCACACCTTCACGTTCACGGGACCCATACACTTGGTAATTCGATAGGGGCCCATGTACTTGGGATGGAACACACTGTTCTTTCGAAACCTCATGTTTCTTGTGGATATCCAGACGTAGTCTCCAGTGCGGTACAGTGGCCCGGGCCTTCTCTTCCTATCTGCCGCAGCCTTGTATCTTCTCTTGGCCTCTATTAGGACAGCCCTTGAGCGCATCAACGTGTCTTTTATGTGTGCCACCCTGTCCGCTGTGGCGGGAATCCTGTCCTCTCTGAACGGATGTAGAAATGGCAAGAACCTGGGATGTTGGCTATAGTTGCTATAGAACGGAGATGACTGTGTGGAGCTGTGAGTGGCGTTGTTATAGGCTATCTCTGCAACCCATAGCAAGTCGACCCATTCTTCCCTGCCCTGGTCCACAAAACATCGCAGATACTGTTTGAGCGTTTGGTTCAGGCGCTCGGTTTGGCCGTCCGTTTGAGGGTGGTAGCTGGTGGACAGGGCGGTCTTAACATGCAGCGCAGTGCACCAAGTCTTCCAGAATTGCGCAGTAAACTGCGACCCCCGGTCCGACACGATCACCCCAGGTAATCCATGCAGTCGTACCACATTCTTTAGGAGTAGTGACGCCAATTCCCCGGCCGTAGGGACTCTCTTGCAGGGGATGAAGTGCCCCATTTTCGTCAAGTAATCCACCACCACCAGTATTGCCGTCATCCCCTGGTCTACCGGTAGGCCCACCACGAAGTCCAGTGATATGCTATCCCATGGTCTATCCGGGGTCGGAAGTGGATGTAAGAGCCCTTGGGTTCGGCCATGGTCGGCCTTCATGGTAGCACACGTAGGACACTCCTGTCCCCACCTCCTGACATCCACTCTCATGGTTGGCCACCAGAAATGCCGTCCCATGCTAGCCACCGTTTTTTCAAAGCCCAAATGACCTGCGCATGGAGAGTCATGGCACCAGATGAATGCTTGTTTCCTTAGCCTAGGCGTGGGTATCAATAGGCACCTGCCCTTCAGGGGTATCCCGTCCTTCAGCTGCCATTCTCTGTGACTGAGGAGCCACCTCCGCCATGCGAATGACCTGATCCCTCTCTTTATTCCCCTCAGGAAAGTATCCGGTTGGATAACCCCCAATACCATCCTCGGGGAAATGATGGAACGCTCGGTTGCAGGCAATGGTTCCTTAACTGCAGATTGACGGGACAGGGCGTCCGCCTTCCGGTTTTCCGTCCCCGGCCGATATGTGATGCGGAAGTTGAACCCCGCAAAGAAGATCATCCACCGCAGCTGCCTGGGAGAAAGGTGTCTAGTGGCCGTCATGAACTGTAGGTTCCGATGGTCCGTGTACACCGATACCACATGTCTTGCCCCCATCAACCAATGCCTCCATTCGGTGAAGGCGTCCTTGATTGCGAGAAGCTCCTTCTCCGCAATATGGTAGTTGCGTTCGGCGTCGTTGAGTTTGCGGGACATGTACGCAACGGGATGAAGCACCCCTGTGTCGTGGTTGCGTTGGGACAAGATAGCCCCCAGCGCCACATCCGACGCGTCCGCTTCCACCACGTAGGGGAGATCCGGATCGGGGTGAGCCAACACCGGCGCCTTACCAAAGGCGCTTTTCAGGGCCTCAAAGGCTTTGTTCGCTTCAGGGGACCAGACAAACTCCTTGGACTTCCTCAGTAGCTGTGTGATTGGGGCCACCACTCCTGAAAATCCATCTATAAACCGCCTGTAAAAGTTGGCGAAGCCAATGAAACTTTGGACGTCCTTCACGCTTTGGGGCACCGGCCATTCTTTCACCGCCTTGATCTTTCGTTCTGCCATCTCCTGTCCCTCTGGACTCAGCATCACTCCGAGGAATTCCACGGATGTGACGTGGAAGTCACACTTGCTGAGTTTACAAAACAGCATGTTTTCCCTCAGCTTTTGGAGCACAGCCTTGACGTGGTGTACGTGCTCCTCCACACTGGACGAATAGATGAGGATGCCGTCGATATAGACGACCACGTAGATATCCAACTCCTCTCTGAATACCTCATTCAAAAAGTACTGAAAGGCTGCCGGGGCGTTGCACAGACCGAACGGCATGACGAGGTACTCAAAAAGGCCGAACCTGGTCTTAAAGGCGGTCTTCCACTCGTCTCCGTCCCTCATGCGCACCAGATGGTATGCCCCTTTCAAATCCAACTTGGTGTAGATACGAGCTTTCTTGACCTGTTCCAGAAGTACACTGATGAGAGGCAAGGGGTACCGATTTTTTATGGTTATCGCATTCAATGCCCTAAAGTCCACACAGGCTCTCAGCTCCCCATTAGCCTTCGGGATGAAGAAGAGTGGCGAGGCGGCCGGAGACTTGGACGGGCGGATGAATCCTAGCCTGAGGAGTTTATCCAGGTACCCCCGGAGATGCACGTTTTCAGGCTCCGTCAGGGCATACAGCCTGCCGCTGGGAACGCTGGCCCCTGGCACCAGGTCGATCTGGCAGTCAAACTGTCTATGTGGTGGTAGCACTTCCGCCTTCACCTCATCAAATACATCCTCAAAACTGTGATAAGCCTGGGGGAGAGCCACATCTTTTTCTGCCGCTGTAGCCACCGTCTGACTCCCGCTCTCATCTGCGTCAAGGGATTCCGTTCTTATTCCACAATGCAGGATGCAATACGGTGACGTCATTTCGATGCGATGTGTTGGCCAATCCACAAAGGGGTTGTGTTTCTGTAGCCACGGCAATCCCAATATGACGCCATATTGGGGCGCTCGGATGATGTTAAAATCGATTTGTTCCAAATGGTTCCTCCCATATCTCATCGGAAGGACCCCCGTGTGCTGTCCGATGGGCCCCGTCACCAATCGCCTTCCGTCTACCGCATAGACGTCTTCGGGTACTGCTTTGGGAAGAAGCACTAGCCCTAGCCTGCATGCCTCGTTGTGGTCCATAAACATGCCAGTGGCCCCTGAATCCACCATGGCCACAACGGGTATCCACTGGTCATGCACTCCCACGTGCACCGTGATAAACAGGTGTCGTTGTCCCTTAGTGACCGAGTTGGAAAATGAAGGGATGGATGAGTGACTCCGAGATGCCCCTTCTCTGGTCTTGGAGTCCTCTAGTTTTCCGCCGGTATGTCCACCACGGCTGTTACCGACCGGTTGGCCCGATAACGTGACGTCTTCGGTTTGGCAGGGCATTCACGTACATAGTGGCCTTTTTTGCCACAATATAGGCACAATCCTTGTTTACGGCGTGACTCTTTCTCCGTGGCTGTGAGGCTCGCTCGTATTGCGCTGATGTCCATGGGTTCTCCCTTGGATGCGGTGGAAGTTTCAGGACTTCCCACCGTCACATAGGATGGAAGGGATTTTCCTTTTCTCCCATGATCCCCCTTTCTTTCACTTAGCCTATGTTCCAGCCGTAATACCAGGTTGATAAGGCCCTCACATGTCTTGGGTTGAGGGTCAATATGAGCCACGGCGTCCTTGAGCTCATCGCACAGCCCTTGATGGAAGAGCGCCGTCTGTTTAGCAACAGGCCACTTGGTTTCCGCAACCAGCCTTCGGAACGCGTTGAGATACTGCACCAGGTCGTTGGATCCCTGTCTCAACTCAAGCATTTCACGGTCCGCCGTGTACGAGTCAGCCCTTCTGTCGAATACCTTCAGGAATTCCTCGCGAAAAGCACCCCAATCACATAAGAGGGGGTCGTCCCTGCTCACCAGAGGTACGGCCCATTGTGCCGCGTTTCCAGCCAAATAGGATATAAGGAAAGCCACACAAGCCTGACTCGTGGGGAACGCCTTTGGTTTGCACGATAAATGTAGCGCCACTTGTGTGAGGAATACCTGCACGGTGTTAGGATCCCCACTGTACCTCTCTGGTGTTGCCAAGGGGATGGCTACCGGCATTTCCACTACTACCGCAGGGGTCTGGTTCGTGAGGGAGGTGCTGGGCGTGAGCGGGTCCAATTGGATAGCATCCAGTCTGGCTTTTACATCGGCTGTTTCTTGCCTAGAGGCAGCCACTTCAACTTGCATGGCCGCTAAAGCAGCCAGCACATCATCAAGTGTTGCCATGTCTGTTATCGACCGGGAGACAGTTAGTGTTATTAAGGTCAGATATTTTGTAACGCCCTGAACGTCTCAGGATCGTTTAACAGACACGACAATGAGGACGCAACCACTTGTGAAGGGTTAGTTCTTTTAATGAAGGCAAATAAAATACAAAGAACAAACAAAAGTTATAGTCACTGGAATCCTCCAGGCTAAGTACGTTACCAGCCCACAGCACGGATGGTCCTAACCGTCCTCTGCATATACGCCGATCCCGGCGTATGCCAACAGAGGGCAGAAATGAAATGGCCGACAATGCCAATCGGTAGGCTGTGAGGGGCACGAAGAGTGTTGGGGAGAATCGAGGAGTCAGGGAAACACCCAGCCGGGGTCTCTACCTGAAGGGAGCAGCCGCTCAACCTCTTCCTCAGACTGCACCGGGACGCGGAGTCACCTCCTGGTGATGCGTCACCGATACCCCAATCACAAGCAAGAAGACTGAACCGAGAGCAGCCGCTCGATCGATCCTGTGGACTTCCGAGTCTGTAACGCGGCAAACACCTCCTGGTGTGCGTTACAGCTGGCAGTCCCTGTGTCTCTGGTCGGGCTGGGAGTTACGACTCCAACCAGCAAAAGCGCCACTGCGCTTGGACTCAGCCGAGTCAAAAAGCGAAGCTCAATGGTTGACCGGTAGAGCTTCCGGGTCCTTCACAGGTGACGATGGGGCAAGACACGGCCCAGGGAGTAACGACTCGACCTACCTCCGTTCTTGCCTTACTGGAGCACCACTCCGGAACACTGCTCTTCACGAAGCAGGTACGTCGGTGTAAACACAATATCCGACAGCCTTGTACCTCCCGGTTCCTCCCTTTATAGGGCGTGTTTTCCTTGAGTTATGTAACAGCTCTCCTGTTTACATAAGGGCGTGTTTCCCTTGAGTTATGTAACAGCTCTCCTGTTTACATAAGGGCGTGTTTCCCTTGAGTTATGTAACAGCTCTCCTGTTTACATAAGGGCGTGTTTCCCTTGAGTTATGTAACAGCTCTCCTGTTTACATAAGGGCGTGTTTCCCTTGTATGACAGGAATTCTTGACAGGTTGAACATCCATGTCTTGAGGTCCTTCCTGAATTGCTGGAGTGATGGTGAGGCTCTGAGGTGCAGGAGGAGGTCATTCCAGGTCTTGGCCGTTTCATTGTGGCAGAGACTTCTGCTAGCGGTGTATTTCACGTGCTCCATCTTGAAAAGAGATCTATACTGAATAACAAAAGGAGCTGCACAGGTATTTCCATGCTTACTTTATCTAGAAATATTCTTTCCCCAAATTGTCATGAGGGCTCCACAGGAAGGAAGCGTTAAACAAGATTGATGTCTTCTCCACTGAAGACACAAAATGTATTTTTTATCAGTTTTTAACTTCAGGCAAAAGAGTCTTGGTTCCTCCAACTGAGCGCTATACTAATTGTTTGTGTGCTAGGTGTTGTGCACAGTGTGTTTAGCAGGTACTCTCCTCCTTTCTGAATTCATTGAAAAAACAAAGGTTTCAGGGACATTATAGTTAGTAATTAGCATTTAAAAAACCTTACAAATTCACTGAAAAACCCACAGGTTTCAGTGACGTTATAGTTAAGCTGACAGTTCACTCATACAAAACCAGAGAAATTCAGCCCTTTATAGTTAGATGAGCTAACTATAACTCGCGCCCCTGCAATGCACTGCTGATGACGTCACATATTACATCACTCATGACATGGTCAGTGGCATCACTGATGACATCTCAAATGACATCTCTGATGACATCATCCACTTAATATTTGATGCACCTGCTCACACCCTTATATAACCTTTCATACACCCACTCTAAAATATAGACTACCATTCTCGAAACCATAGGCACACCAATACCAGTAAGTATATACCCACTCTCTGATTCATAGGTCCACACACATCTATTCACTCATCCATAGTCACTCATACACGCAGTCACACATCAATAGAGCCACTGATATATGCACTCACATACGCCACTCACCCATAGTTACTCATACACCTAGTCAGTCACCCAAAGAATCAATCACACTGCCATTTACTCACCTATAAAGTTATACACACACCACCTCACTTATTCATACAGATACTAACACATACTTACTCTCTCATACAATCACTGACACAAGCACACACTCATCCATACAGCCACTCTTGCAATCACTCACTCTCACATAGTCACTTATATACTCAACACTCACATATACTGCCTTTCACATATGTAGTTACTCACACATATACCAGTGAGACATCCATTTATTCACCAACACAGCCATGCGCACACTCACTTACCCATACATCCCCTCCCTGACACACTCATGAACCCATAAACCCAGTGAATCACCCACTCACACATCCATGCACGGAGTCACCCCCCATACAGACACTCAGGCTCTTATACAGGTGCTCAGTCAACCAATCATCAACCCATACAGCTGATGGCTACTCACCAACCCATGCAGCCACTTACACACCTACTGACAGACTGATAGACATTCACACAGATTAGTCATTCACCCATGCATTCACTAAGACACGTTTAATCACTCACTTATACAGTCAGTCACGCACCCACTAAATCATCCATTCAGACGCTCATACACCCACTCATTCTTCAATGAACCTTGGTGTGTGTGTATGTGTATATATATATATAGATAGATATATATCATTCTTAAACCTTTTAGAAACAGTCACTGGATGATGTCATCAGTGATGTCACTGACCATGTCATGAGTGATGTAATATGTGACGTCATCAGCAGGGCATTGCGTGGCCACAAGAGTAACTATAACGGCTGAATTTCTCTGGTTTTGTACGAGTGAAATGTCAGCCTAACTATAACGTCCCTGAAACCTGTGTTTTTTTCAGTGTGTGTGTGTATATTATCTACTGGCGGTCGCCAGTAGATAGTTATGGTTACAACCTAGTTTCCATAGGAAATCTCAAAATTCTATTTTGAATAACTTTGGCGCCGGTTGACTAATCCTCGCGAAATTTTCAAAACTAATGGGGCGCTCCGTTCAGCTCCTACCCTGAAAGTCTCGGGGTGATTCGTCAAGCAGGGGCCGAGAAAAAAGGGGGGTCCCAAAACGCGTTTTCCCCATGCATTTTTCCATAGGACCTTTAGACACAGCTACAGCCCGAACGGCTGAACAGAATTACTTGAAATTTGGCAGAGAGGTAGCCATAAGGTCAAGGAAGTGCCTTTTGCAGGTCTGGTGTAAATCTGTTCAGTATTTCCTGAGAAAATAGCATTTAAAAGCATATATATATGTGGGCGGAGCCTAACCACACATCTCATCCTGAGATCTGATTGGCTGTCAGCACTTCATCCAAGAATTGTTGGCAGCCATCTTGGGACCAATATACATGATAGCACCTCATTAAAAATCATTGCAGTTAATAGAGAGGTTTTAAGACTTTAGTTACATTATAAATCATTTGTTGATGGTACCATACTCATTTTAGGAATTGTGGTATGTTCTAAGGTGATTTCACCATGTGAAAAAGCCTTCTGCTGGGATATCATGATTGAGAGAAAAATATTTTCTCATGCTTTTACCACAGAGGTTTGGAAGGTGATCTATAAGCTAGACTGAGAGCTTATTTTCTGTAAATTCACATTATCTTTCTCAGTCATGTGAGAATGAAGTCTGACATTCTCAGTAAAACATGTACATCCAACAAGGGCAGAGACTGTCAGTTGATTCCTTTGTGTTCTACTGCAGCTTCCCAGAGTGTTCCAAAGAACTACTAGAGCGCTAACAGTCCTACTTATGATAAACTTATGGCACACCTGAAGCCATCTTGCTTGGATTAAAGTGGTAACTCTTAAAACATTTAATTTAAAAAGGAACAAAATGAGGGGGTTCATTTTTCCATAAAAAGTATGATTAGTGCTGCAGAAAGAAAAATTAGGGCACATTTTGAGTGACTTCTCAAATCCTCTTCTATTTCATTAAAAAATTCTGACATGCAGACTGAAACATGCACTTTCAATACCAGCAGCAGTTTTCCCTGGTGAGCAGTAGCTTTACTACAGTGATCTAATGAGCAAAAAGAGTGCTAACATTCTGAATTTATGGCAAATGTGTGACACATCTGAATGCCTTCTTGATGGAATCAAAGTAAAAAACTGAAAGTATTTCCTACTGAGGAGACTGCAGTAAATGAGGAAATTAGGAAACTTCATAACAAATAAGTCACCCAAGATGGCCACCAGAGACAAAAGAGCCCAAATGTAGCCCAAATATCACCCAGATGTAGCCCAAGTATAGCCCAATGACAGAATGTCCCAGAATGTTCTTAAAAACAACTAGAGCGCTTACTGTCTTCATTATGACAAAAGTATGGCACACCTGAAGCCATCTTGATTGGAATAAACTGGTAACACTTAAAACATTTAATTTAAAAAGGAACACGAGGGGGTTCATTTTGCCATAGAAATTATGATTAATGCTGAAGAAAGAAAATGAGGGCACATTTTGAGTGACTTCTCAAATCCTCTTCTATTTCATTAAAATATTCTGACATGCAGACTGAAACATGCACTTTTAATACCAGGAGCAAACTTCCATGGTGAACAGTAGTTTTACTACAGTGATCTAATGAGCAACTAGAGTGCTAACATTCAGAATTTATGGCAAATGTGTGACATATCTGAATACCTTCATGATGGAATCAAAGTAAAAAACTGAAAGCATTTCCTACTGAGGAGACTGCAGTACATGAGGAAATTAGGAAACTTCATAACAAATAAATCTCCCAAGATGGCCACCGGAGACAAAAGAGCCCAAATATAGCCCAAAATCACCCAGATGTAGCCCAAATATAGCCCAATGACAGAAGTGTGCAAAACACTTATTATTTTGTGTTTTTGCAGTGTTATATAGTGCAGACTTGTCAGGTATTGGAGTGCTTTACATGAGCATTGGTTACATCACACAAGAACAAATTCATTTTGGTTGTAGACATGGGGAGACTAAGTGATTTGACCAGAATCACAGAATGTCGAGCTGAAGCAGAAACTTCAACCTGGTTCCCCAGTTGCAAAGTCTGCAGTTCTGGAAGTAACACCACATCCTCTCCCCTAAGTGCAACATTTAATCAAGTGGTCAACTGGATAAAAAAACATAAAGATAACAAATAATTTAAAAGTGCTTTGTCGCTATTTGAAAACTCAGAAAATATGTCCTTATTTTAGTCTTTTAGAGCACTAACAATAATTTTGATGCCAATAAGACCCTCTCATATATGTAATTTCTAAAGGAAATGCTCTAGGTATTACAGTTTTGATTACATCAAGATGATGTCAGGCGTTCCACACTTTTGTAATACATATAGAATGTTAGCAATCTAGTTGTTCATTAGGATACTGTTGAGAGGCAGAGGCCAGGGGCACGGACTCTGAAAATTGAAGGCAGGTAGGAGGGTGCAAAGGCAACAATTTAACCACACTGAGCAGGCAGGAAGGGCCGTGGAAGCACAACAGACTATGGAGGACAGTGGAAAGGGGGGCAGGGGCAACAAACCAACAATACAGGACTTGCAAGAGAGGCTGTGGCAATGTAATAGACCATTGTGGGCAGAAGGAAGAGGCAATGGTAGTACAACCATACATGCCAACAGACCCGATTCAGCCAGGAAACGTCCAATGTTTTTAAGCTCAAATGGGCTTTATTTGATCTGTCTCCTGTCTACAATCTCCTCTTTTTCAATGTAACTCAAAGGGGAAAATCAATACCCCAGTTTTTTTTCAAAATCTCCCTCTTACCAAGTTCAAAATGTTCGCAAGTATGGTACATTGGATCATGGAAGGAAATGGGATAGGGACATGGACTTGGATAACAGAGGACAGGAGGGACATGGAGAGGTGCACCAAACTGACCCTGCAGGGCAGGCATCAGGGTTTGCAGCAGCACAATACACCACACAGGACATGCAGGACGGGAGTGCAGCACAACAATCCATAGAAAGCAAGAGGGAGGGGACAGGACCATGCACATGGACAACAGAGAACAGAGGGGCAAGAGGCAATGGTAGCTAGCTGACCATAATGGACAGACAGGAGAGAAAACTGCAGCATAACAGACCATAAAGGGCAGGAGGGACGGATCAGGGGCATTACAATGGAACAGACAAGCCAGGAGGGAGGGAGTAGGGGTCTGCACATGTAAACAGAGGGCTGGGGGCAAGGGGGCAGGGCAGGAGCAGCAAGATAGGCATGGAGGTCAGGCAGGATGGGCACTAGAAGCAAGACACACCATAAAGAGCAACAGTGAGACTGTGATGGCATACACACAGACCATGGAGGGAAGGTGGGAGGGGGTCAGGGGCAGCTAACTGACCACACAGGGAAGGTGGGAGGGGCCATGGCAGCACAGAAGACCATGCATGGCAAGTGGGAGGGTTAGTGGCAGCACAATGGCTATGATGGGCAAGAAGGAGGGTGCAGGGGCATGCACAAAGGACGATGGAGGATAGAAGGGAGGGTCAGGACCTGTGCACAGACAAGAACGTTCAGGGGAAGGGGCCTCACAACAGACCACACGGGGCAGGCAGGAGGAGCAGTTGCAGCACAACAGACCAGGGAGGGCAGAAGGGTGTGGCAGTACAATGGACCATGTAGGGCAGGAGGAAGAGGATAGGGGCATGGCATGTGGACAGGCAGGGTGGAGGTGGCAGGGACAGGTTACAGTCATCTGACAATGCTAGGCAGGTGGGAGGGGAGTGGCAGCTCAACAGAACACTCAGAGTAGATAGGAGTGGCAGGTCCATGGGACATGGTGGGCAAAAAGGATGGAGCAGGGGCATGCACAAAGACATCGGAGGGCAGGGGGAAGGAGAATAGGGGCAGCAAGCTAAGCACAGAGTTTAAGCAGGAGGTCAATGATGGGGCATAGAATTGGGCAATGGAGGGCAGGAGGAGTGGACTGGTACATCATACTAAATTGAGGGCAGTGGCAGCACATCAGACCATGCATGGCAGGAGGGAGGAGGCTAGTCCATGGATTCACACAACAGAGGATAGGGAGGAGGGGGATGGGGCAGCAAGCTAACTGTTCAGAGAAGGCGGGTATTAGGAACTTTATTGTTTTTAAAACGTGTGTCTGTGCGAACTACTTAAAATATGAACAAGTATGCAGCATAATCTCACTTTTATTCAGGAAGAAGAGGACGTTTGTGACTGTGACTGTGACTCCGGGCTCACTTGGCAGAAACACCCCCTGACCCTCCACCCCCTATCGCAAAATTTAATGCCCGTGAAAAGGGTAGGTGAACACAGTGTTATATAGAACATAGTCCTGAGAGCACGATTGAAAATGAAAACTAGATATAGTGTATGGTATGAACTATGCACCAAAAGTGTTATATAAGATGAACCGGGCGTGAAATATAATATGCAATACATTGTGCGCAATGACAGATTAATTGGAGAGCGCGAGATAGCACAGGCACTAGCGCGTGCTATGCGATATGCGCCTTGGAGTGTAATATGCACAGGGCAGTGTTGTGTAACCTAACTAGTCTCTAAAGTTGTAATATAAAATATGTGCTGGGGAGTGTAACGTTGCATATGCACTGTGACAAAGATATGGATCCCAGATTGTAATATGTATGGCATAGCACTGTGCGTTATAACATAGGCATCGAGGAAGGCACGTTAGATGGGGCAATATAACCCGTGCAAAGACAAGTGTGGCATGACATATTCACGGGGTGGTGTTACAGTGCACATGGGCTAGAGAGTGTCATAGCATATGCACTAGCTAGTGGAATACAACACAGAGGTGTGTGGCACTCGGCAGGCAATGGTGGGTGTAACACAGCATTGGGCTCTGTCAGGAGAGCGCTGTGACTCTCAAGTGATGTTCGTCCCCTTTCCAGAGAGTAAAATAAAAAGTATTACACATCCGGCAGTGGATGTGTGTTTTATTAACCGTGAGGGGGGTTTCTTGCATAGTTTTGGTCGAATTTTGTCGAATCCCCTTTGAATGGCTTGGTGTGCATGTGTATTAAATTTGCCCGTCAATAGCTACCCATGTTTGTATAAATAAATGACAAGGGTGTCTACCGGGATTAGGCACGGTAGGGCATCAGACATGTCAGAGCTTCACTAGTGGTGTAAATACATTCCACGTGGATTCATTGCATGCATAGTCGCCTTTTAATGAATATCACGCAAATAGTCATGGTGATAGGTACGTTCGGTTTGTCCAGCATGTCCTAGGTGTGTCTATAAATATATGTTTTTTAAAAATAATAAAAAACAGTGGCCGGCCCTGGGGATTGGGGTCAAAACAATATAATTGGGAGACAGGCCCTGGGGGATGGGGTCATCAGGGCCAATAAATTAGAATAAGAAGGGGAACCACACAGCCCCCCTTCTTAAAAAATTAAAATAATTAAAAGACTGGCATCGTGCCGGAGGCCATGCCCCCTCCGTGCAGCACTCTGCAAACGCGCCCCCAACAGGCATCTCCAGTATGCGCCAGGGAGCTGCGCTGCAGACAGGTGTTCTGAGGCCAAGCCCCTTTTTACACCTCTCTGCAACGCAGCTCTGTGGCGCTTACTGGAGGTACCTAGTGGTCTATTTTGACCCTAGGGACCCTTAGGATTCAAGGGGACTTAATCTCTCAACTTAGAACATCCACAGGGCGCGTTTACACAGTGGTGAAGGGAGGGGACGGGGCCTGAGGTGACGTGTGCAAACACGCACTATGGCACGTTTTAAATTGGGAATATAATTTCCCTTCAATACTGAGGGCCCCTGGGGGATAACTAGCCCACCAAGTGCTTCCAGTAAGCACCACTGAGCTGCATTGCAGAGAGGTGGTCCAGGCCGTGCCACTTTTTACACCTCTCTGCAACGCAGCTCTGTGGCACTTACTGGAGGTACCTAGTGGGCTAGTTGGACCCTAGGGACCCTCAGGATTCAAATGAACTTAATCTCCCAACTAAAAACGGACACAGGGCGTGTTTACACAGTGGTGAAGGGAGGGGACGGGGCCTGAGTTAACGTGTGCAAAAACGCCCTGTGGCCTGTTTTAAGAGGTAGTTTTAATCCCCATGCCCTATTATATACTAGGGGCTTACAGAGGAGGTCATGCTAATCACAGGGGGACCCCAACGCATAATGTTCCCTAGTGTATGTAGGTGTTTTCACTGTATTCTAAGTGTCTTTTAACATAGCACTGGCTCTAGGACTGGTTAGTCAGACTCAGTTACCACCAGTATCCGTCTGAAAAAGTTGAGGGTACAGGATGATTTTGCAACAAGGCTTCTTTCTGCTCTTCTTTTTGTTCTTTTTGCACGTTATCCTTCTTCCTGCACTTATCTTCGTATTTGAGGACTTCTGTTGCTTCTTTCTGCACTTATTTTGTTTCTTTCTGTGCATTTTTTCTTCTTTCTTCACATGTCCTATCTCTGTAGGCATAGTTAGAAATTAGCATTTAAAAAACCTTTGAAATTCACAGAAAAAACCATAGGTTTCAGGCACGTTATAGTTAGGAATTAGCATTTAAAAAACCTCAGAAATTCACTGAAAAAACCATAGGTTTCAGGGGTGTTATAGTTAGCTGGACTTTTCACTTGTACAAAACCATTGAAATTCCCCCGTTATAGTTAGTTTAGCTAACTATAACTCGCGCGCCCGCAATGCACTGCTGATGACGTCACATATTACATCACTCATGACATGGTCAGTGACATCACTCATGACATCACTGATGACATCACTGATGACATCATCCTTGTGATAGAGTGGCAGACCTCCTCTCACCCTAATATAACCTTTGATACACACATTAAAAAATAGAGACAAAAATTTTCAAAACAATGGACATACCAATACCAGTTACAACAACCTCTTCAGTAATTCTAAGATCCACATACACATCCACTCATTCACCAACAGTCCTATACAGTCACTCATACATGTACTCACTCATCATATGTACTCATACACCTATACATCCTGTTACACAATGCCACTCATCCATAGAGTTACTCACACACAGTCACTCATGCTAATAAAGAATCAAACATACATTTACTTGCATATACAGTTATACACACACCACCACACTTACTTCTACAGAAACTTACACATACTTAGTCTTTTAAACAATCACTTATAGAAACACATACTTATTCATACAGGAACTCTTTCAATCTCTCACATATACTCACATATATACACCAATAGTCACATATACTAGTTTAAAACATATGTAGTTACTCATAAAGACACTATTGAGACAGTCATTCACTCACTAACACACCCATACACACACTCATCCACCTATACAGTCCTGCACACATGCTGTGTTCAACACATACAAAGAGTGAGTCACTCATTCATGCACCTATGCACTACGTAATACCCCCACCGAACCATGCAGACACTCAGACTGATACTCAAAAAACCAACTAATAACCTATATAGACACCCATGTAGCTACTCACCAACCCATGCAGCCACTTGTACACAAAGTGAGAGACTGATACAGATATTTACATATTTAAACATTACTCACTAAGCCATGTATTCACTATGATCCACTTAATCAGTCAGTTACACAATCAATTTTTCAAAAACAAATCATCCATTTAGACACTTATATACCCATTTATTCTTCCATCGACCTTGAGATATACATATATAAAACATATTTAATTTTCAGAAAAACACACATTCACTGGATGATGTCATCAGTGATGTCATCAGTGATGTCATCAGTGATGTCATTTGAGATGTCATCAGTGATGTCATGAGTGATGTCACTGACCATGTCATGAGTGATGTAATATGTGACGTCATCAGCAGTGGATTGCGGGCGCGCGAGTTATAGTTAGCTATATATATAGTGAATATATATATATATATATATATATATATATATATATATATTACCTACTGGCGGTCGCCAGTAGGTAGTTATAGTTAGGACCCTGTTTCCATAGGAAAACCGCAACATTCTATTTGGAATAACTTTGGCGCCGGTCCACGAATCCTCGCGAAATTTTCAAAACGAATGGGGCGCTACGCTCCGCTCCTACCCTGAAAGTCTCGGGGGGATTCGTCAAGTGGGGGCTGAGAAAAAAGGGGGGTCCCAAAACACGTTTTTCCCATGCATTTAGGACCTTTAGACACAGCTACAGCCCGAACGGCTGAACAGAGTTACTTGAAATTTGGCAGAGAGGTAGTCTACAGGTCAAGGAAGTGCCTTTTGTAGGTCTGGTGTAAATCTGTTCAGTAGTTCCTGAGAAAATAGCCTGTAAATCAATATATATATCTGTGGCAGCTTACGGTGCGCTTACCGTACGCGTACGGTGACGTGCGCGAGCGCGATTCTGATTGGCTGTTAGATCTTAGTAAACATTCGAATCGGTCGAAACCAGGAAGCGGCGGCCGCCATTTTCTCTCTCGCACTCTGAGGGGGGGGAGGAAAAACAAAGGTGGAAAATATGTAAAGGAGCATGTTAGACAGCTCCTAACCACCTTGCATTGATTAAGGTGGCCCACAAGACCCCCCAAGGCAAAAAAATCAATTTTAATTTTTTTCGAAAAAACGCCGATTACGCTTACCGTACGCGTACGGTAATAATTAATTCTAAAAAAAAGATATCCACATTGACCCCTTCCCCCGTGTGCAAACGGTGCCTGCAGTGCACCTTTTGTGCATGGCATATCGATAAAATGAACAATTAATCGATTAAGTTTCTCAACGAAGCGCATAATATGTCCTCCGGGTGCGGACGATGCGCGAAGCGCATCGTGCGTACATGGCCCATCCAGCGTAACGTGGGCACGTGGTGCGCGTAGCGCACCGCGTGCCCACCGTGCATGCACGGCACTAACTGCGTAAAGTGGGCGCGCGGTGCGCGAAGCGCACCGCGTGCACACTGTGCGCGCACGGTGCGCGAAGCGCACCGTGAGCGCACGGAACGAACTGCGTTAAGTGGGCGCGCACGCCACGAACGGCGTAAAGTAACTTAGCATTTAAAAAATCGTACAAATTCACTGAAAAAACCATAGGTTTCACACACGTTATAGTTAGGAATTAGCATTTAAAAAACCTTGCAAATTCAGTGAAAAAACCATAGGTTTCTCACACGTTATAGTTAGCTGGACATTTTACTCGTTATAGTTAGTGCAGGCAACTATAACTCACGCGACCGCAATCCTCTGCTGATGACATATGTGTCTTTATGAAAAAAAATATTTGTAATATATGTATAGCTAAAATTTAATGGAAGAAGACATGGGCAAATAAGTGTCTAAATACAGTATTAGCATCAGCAGAGGATTGCGGTCGCGTGAGTTATAGTTGCCTGCACTAACTATAACGGGGGAATTTCAATGGTTTTTTACGAGTAAAATGTCCAGCTAACTATAACGTGTGTGAAACCTATGGTTTTTTCACTGAATTTGCAAGGTTTTTTAAATGCTAATTCCTAACTATAACGTGTGTGAAACCTATGGTTTTTTCAGTGAATATATATATATATATATATATATATATATATATATATATATATATATATATATATAGTTAGATATATAGGGACATATTTAAATATATAGGGACATATTTAAATATATGTGTGTGTGAGTATCTTACACAGTGGAAATTTTAGGTAGGACCAGTTTCCATAGGAACTGAAAATTTTGGTTTGCTTTTAGCTGTGGGACAGTTTGTCAAAACTTTGCAATACTTAAATAAAAAATAAAAAAAACGGTTTATCCACCTCCGCTCCTTCTTGGAAAGCTTTGAGGTGATCTATCAAGCAAGGGCTGAGAAAAAGGTGATGGTGGGGGCTGTGATGCCATAACAAGTTATCGCTATGTAGTTTCCCATAGAAAATTTAGACACAGCTACAGCCAAAAAGGCTGAACGGAATTACACAAAAATTGACAGAAAGCACCATCTTAACCAAGAAAACCATAGTTTCTGTGATTTGGTATAATTCCCTTTAAGTCGTTTTTGAGCAATTGAAGTTAAAAATCTATAGGTATTTATAAACGCAGGAGTATCGCCGGACTAGTAGATCAAAATATAAGATCTAATTGACTGCCTTACATCGACAGATGTTTGATAACCATTTTTAGTACTCAAGGACCTGCAGACACGCCATGGTACTCTGTTTTAGACCAACGGATATTCAAAAGATCTCCAATTTTACTAATTTTTTAATACTTGCTAAAAAGAAGTTGGATGCCTGTGAGTTGGACACAGGAAATCTGGAAAACTTAAATAGCGAAGGACAAAATTTAGGACTAAATTTATGATCACATGCATAATTTATAGAAATATTAATTGATATATTTTATATTAAGTTCTGGAAAGATGATGGTTTTATGTAATGTTTATATATTGTATTTATGTCTAAGAAAACTTTTTAACTTTTATAACTCTTTTTAAAAAATTGAACTATATTTCTAATTGGTGCGTTTTCGCAAAGAAAGTAGTAATTGTAAGATTTTTAGTAATTATGCAAATAAAATTTACCTACTCAAGGACTCAGTCTCTGTGTCTGGGAAAGAAAGAAAAATAACCCATAAGGTGGGAGGTGGGTGTGGGTGAAGGGTAGGGATATCCTGACCTCCAAGTTCTTGTGCGGGTGTTTCAGATGGAACGCCATGGGGCTACAAAACTCTTTTTTTTTTTTTTTTGTTTTGTTCTAGCAGAACCGCAGTAGTAGTGCGACACAAGAGTAAAATTGTTTTTTTTTTAAAAAACGCCCTCCTTTCCTTAATTAGAATCCCCCCACGGTGAACTAGGCCCAGTGAGGTCACTGCATTCGTTTTCTTTTTATAATATGGGGAGGTGATGTGTGTGTGCGCACCTCCCTGAGCTGCATAATGACCCTGGGGACCCCATACCTTGGGATCAACTTAATTTTTATTTGGCAAAGGGAGCTTGAGGCCAACATTTCCAAGCCACATAATGGCCCCAGATGACCCCGACCTCAGGGGCCCAACACATTCTTGATTTATTTGGGGACGGGGCATGGGCCTCCCCATCCGAACCACTTAATGGCCCTGGGGACCTCATCCTCATGGTAGACAGTGTCCTGGGTACCCCATCCGCTGGGACACTGTGTGTTCCCTGTCTGCTCTCTGGCGGTTACCAAAAATGGGTTTCCTCCAACCCGGTGGGAATGGAAAACATAAGCTGCTCCCATCAAGCAGGAGCAAACAAGTAAAGCTGGATCCCACTGGCACACAGGACGGGTGGTGTATGGAGAGCCGGTGGGGTCATTGAACTCCCACCGCAGTCCCCTACATTATCCAATGTTTAGGGTGCTCAGGAGGGACTAGGATACCATCATTAACATTTTTCAAAAATAGGTCAGCTCACACCGGCACCCAGGATGGGTGCTGGATGGGGAGCGGTGCAGCCCATGGGCTACAGAAAAAAGAGTTGTGTGCCTCCCGTGTGACCGGGTCAACCTTCCACAAGGAAATTGCGGCATTGTGACAGAGTCTGGGTCCCCCCAGGGTTGAACTCAGGCACCCTACATATAAATTTATTAATAAGAAAAATACTTGGGATGAGAGGCCACAAAGAAGAAAAAGAGCTCCACAGCCACTCATAAAATATTCACTGCTCTGGAGCAGCGCCGAATAATGCCCTGTGAGGATTTTTACAATTTCCATTTGTGGTGGTGCCCCAAGGATGGGTAGGGCACCACAAATGATTTATTAAAATGTTGTGGGGGGCTGCAGGGAGTACAGCAGGCCGCCAGAAACTTAAAAAACATATAGTAAGTATTCTGGGTCATTAAATGCATGACCCCCAGGAGAGCTTGCTATTGTGCTCTTAAACTACTTCGAGCTGGAGCTGTATGCTTTTCACCTGAAGTTTGGGGACCCCATATTTTTGTCCTATGACTTCATTATGTTGCTTGAAGACTGTTAAAGAAAGACTGAAACACGTGTATGACTTTTTAAATTAAAAATGCTTTATTTAAGCCATTTTTGGTACAATTATTATTCTTGGTTGTTGCCGTGTGTATTAATAAGGAATGTATTGGATTGTGGATATTAATAAATGATTGTGCAAGTAGGTCTTTTTAATTTCAAATCAGCTCCCTTCTATTACTTTCCGTTAAAACCCCCCAGAAATTCACTGAGGAAAATCAAAGGTTAAAGTGACAGTTACAGTTAGGTATAGTAATAATATCTTTCTTTAAATTAGTAAAATCTTGGCAATTTACAGAAAAAAATAAATAAAGGTTAAAGTGACATTCTACGTAGGTGAAAATGTCAGTTAAAATATAATGTGTTAAACTCTAAAAACACTGAAATTCACCAGTTATAGTTAACTCAAGTAACTATAACTTACGCCCTTACCTAGGGCTGGACCAGCCATAGCGGGCACCGGGCGTTTCCCCGGTGGGCCGCCAGGATGGGGGCTGGTTTTGAGCCCCTGTGGGGCCGTTTTCGTTACAGTTTGGCAGGGCCGGTTTCGGTTCCGGCTCTGCTCTCACCAGGCACTGCTTATGACCTCGCATATTAAATCACTTGACATGTTATATAACATTATTGATGCTATGTGAAATTACATAATTTGTGAGAACACAGTGCATTACGGAGACGAAAGTTACAGTTACTTCATTGAATTACAACTGGCGACTATTAGTGTTTTCTAGAGTTTAAAATGTTACGTTTTAACTCGCTACGTTTTAACTGCCATTTTCACCTAACTATAACGTACGTTAACATTCGTTTTTTCAGTGAAAATGAATTCTGTGTAGTGCACTGTAGACAACGCAACCCTTTATTACGTTCCTTCACATTTCCTAGCCTGGCTGCAGTCATTTCATGGGCTAATGCTGGGAATAGCGATTGAGACACCCAGGGGCGTACACTTGCATTGGTGAAGCGTGTGTAGGTGTGCTGGGATCCTGAGACCTAGGGGCCACTGAACCTTGATTATTGCTGTAATTTATAATTCAAACAGCATATATGGGAGGGGCATTTCCTCCTTTGCACTGCGGCCCATGACACACTGGCTACTTTCCTACCCAATTTGTTGAAGTACATCTCTGGGGAGTGATTCTGACTCGCATGTTATTCTTTGGTACCACTGTGCTGCTTGATGCTAACATTTCAGCTCTTACCTCTCACTGCCTCAATTATGGCTAATGTCAGTGGATCTACTGACTTTTGTATAGCCTTATACCAAGACACATTGCTTGTCTGTTAAATTAAATTTTAGCCACAATATAATTCCACTGTTATCTTACTGTTGGCTGCTAGCATGTGCAAAAAAGAGGTTTGCATGGTCTTCAGCTCACTAATAGGGTGAGTGTCTGTCTGTCTGGTGCGAACAGTGGCAAACTGCAGCTTAAATAGTGGCGTGCAGAGCTTTTTAGTTGCAACCTTCAGGTATTTCTCACAAAAACTGTGAAAAATATACAGAGGTTGCATGAAAATGTGAACTTTGACAATAATGTTAATATAGCATAGGCCACATTTTCACCTTTTTGTTTGAAAGTGTAGTTTAGCATACATTTCACTGTCAGATGTTGTCCCCTCTAGGAAAAGAAACTCTTTGTATTCACTGACATATACAGTGCTGATCTTCAAGATCCCATCTACATATTTTGAGAGTAGGAGTGAAAAGAAAAGTTATTAGGTCTGCTGCTGAACATGACTTTTTGATTGTGAGACAAATACATATGCATGATATACTCACTTAGAAGGGCTTTCAGTCAGCCCTCTTTATCCATTAGTCTACTGCAGTGTCATTCACGTTTGGCTTCCACCCAGGACAGCTTTCAGTATGGAATTATGGGGAAGCCCACTTGCACCATTGGCTCCTTTCACAGTGAGCGATGGCTTACGGCACAAAAGTAGTCCCCTGCAGAATTGGAGCTTGTGGGCCAGTGTGTTTTTTTCTGTTTAAATTACTCTATGTTCTACTTTGCAGTGTTGCGGCAGCTCGCCAAACGTTGCTTCTGAGCCTTTGCCGCCGCTTGCAGTGTATTGCATTCTGCAAGTGCACTATACATGATGTCCATTTTTAAACGGGCTTCAGACCCATTCCATAATGGCTGCCTGCACGTGCGCATTCACATGCTCATGCGGCCATCTTAGACTGGGCTTCTAACACATTCAAAGATGGCACCCAAGGTGTACGCATGCTCAAGTCCAGGCAACCATCTGTGTTTTGTAAAACTTTATTACAAAAACTTTGGGCAACGTTTGCTTGTGCATGTGCCTGAATGTACACACATGGGCAGTCAACTTTCAGTTTCTAAACTGTAATACATAAACATTGACAACTGCCTCTGTATATGCATTTGCACGCATGCATGGATGCCCTTTTTAATGTTTTTGTTAAAAGAAAAAAAAGGTTTAAAAACAATAAAGAACACTGTAATTCGCAAAGCCAATAAGGTGGCAGTGAACGCCAGACCTATTTTTTTTTTTTTTTTGCCAATGTGTGTTTTGGGTATGTTTATTGCATGCATGAGTTCTCGAGCATGGGAAACTGTGCTTGTGTCTGGGGGAAGGAAAAATTGAAAGCTCTTTAAACTATGTGATGGGGGGCACTAGTTGGCATCTACGCTTGTGTGATAAAAACTTTGCGCACACCTAATCTTAAGCGACCCTTAATATTGCTGACTAATGCTGTATGGGATAACAAACATGGAAGACCCTAATTCTTCATCAACGAGCCTGCCAAACTCAACCTCCCAGGCCCAGTTTCTCCTTCCAGTGTGTTTTTAAAAATGTGTTTTTGTATAACGCGGGTGCTGTTCGGGGGCCACTTCAAAGGCATGCCCGTGCTCCACATGCTTTCAGACAGATGATTATTTTGACAGTGGGAGCGGATTTGGGTGGAGCGGGCTTCAGCAGAAGATGGCCCATTCAGCTCCATTTCTCCGGTACCATAATTACTTCAAGTGTACATTCTCTGGAGTCCTTCGAAGCACTGTGTGGTGTCAGAGAAAACGAAGGCCCGAGCGCCCCTTATGCCAAGCTTCAGGGTAACCCTTTCGACAAGGTGACTTGACAACGTCTCCTGCCTGGCACCCAGTGGCGGCTCCTCTGCTAAGACAAAGGAGCGTCGCCCCACTGCTCAAAAGGAAAAATAAAATGGTAACGTGTTGTTTTCATAATTTTATTTTCCCTATTGCAGTCAGTGGTGGGACAGGGCATGCCAGAGCAGAGGAGGAGTGGTGTGCACTCCCTAAGTGGCATGAACTGTTTGAACGGCCCTGTTGGGCAGACCAAACAGTTCATGCGCACTTTGCATGGTTCTACCAGGCTGGATCCTGGTGAGGAACATGCACATGCTCCCTGTTCCAGTCTAGCATCCCCACCCCACCAATAAAGTTTTACCAAAGTCATGACAAAACAAGCATTGACAAAGCTAAAAATATGTTCCTGTAAGTGTTGTTGGAGGTCTTTTTGCTGGTGTTATTTTGGTTTCAAATTGCTTCAACCACATGGGTCTAACAATGTGCCTGTAATGTTTTAGCTGAGTTTGGCTTATCTTGTTTTGTAGCATGTGCCAATGTTAGTTTTCAGGCTACTTTGTGTCTTGTGTGAACTTTTTGTGTAGATAATCGGGCCTGGGGACTAATGCTCTTTGTGTGTGAATGGTATAGCATCTACCAAGCACATCTTTTGGTCCACTGAGATCCCGTTGAAGAATTTAAGGATGGGTGTTGTTTGGTCCCTATATTTTAAATCTACAACCAATGCGGCTGATTTGTTTTCAAGAAGTTGTAAACCTTTTAGTACTTATTTCTTGACAACCTAAGTGCATTCTATTGCATTACTCTATGTAAGGCAACAACTATATTTTAGCAAAGTCCAGCTTGGGATCCCTTTCATGACCTTCTTTTTTTTTTTACTGACTTTATTTACTGATGATTGTACGTTTCCCCAGGATGGGGGCTCACTGAAATAGTGGGTGGGAAGTGGATGATGGACTCTTACTACTATGTTGGAGTGATTTTACTTTGGAGCTGTTCAGGTATAGACCTCTCCATAGTATCCATTCCTGCAATGGGTTGGGCTTTTAGAAATTTCAGGAGTTCTTCCACTCTTTTTTGCTTTGAGTAGAAAGATCTGTGTGGTCAGCATTTAGTTGATAGAGCAAGCCGAGTTTATTGATAAAGTAAACAAAGTGGTGGGTGGGATACTTAAATTAATCTCAGCCACTTGTAATTACACTGGTGGCATCCATTCCCAGGTCATGGTTATTTTGATCCCCAGGCCACCTCAGATAGCTGCAGCCATATGCAAATCGGCCTTGATCCTGCTCTAATAGGAGCAGTCCTGCCCGAACTGATAAGCTAGGCCCTCTCTTATCCATTACACAAACAACCTTAGACCAGTTTCTGCCCTGGTCGCGGCTCTTCAGTTGAGAGCAACAGGGAGGACCTGGCCTGACAGTTCCAGTATTCCAAGCATTCCACCCACCACCTTTTTTTTGTGCTCTGGTTTAATGATGTCATACGAGGGGCTTTTATACATTACACATTCAGAGGGAGGGCACCAGCACTGTGGGCTGTCTAAATGTCGCCCAGTAGAATCTATTTTAGCTTTAGAGGTGATTAGTGCCTCATTCAGGCTAGGGTTTCACCCAAAAAGGCGAACACTGGAAGGACAATCTGTTTCGTAACTTAACTTTCTTGTACACAATGCAGATCCTGTGAGCCAGGGTTGTGCGAAGTTTGTGACCAAGAACGGAAAGGTCTTAAAGATTTTGCAATCATGGCTTTACCTGCCCTCCACTCGAAAAAGTAAAATTGAGTGGAAGGAAATGTAGAGAGGAAGAGGAGCACAGAAGAGCCAACAGGGGGACTTGGTGTCCGGTGTTCTTCGCACCACACTCTTGTCAGTGGATGGGAAAGGTTGCTCTGGTGAGAGCAAGACTAGACTGCCACTTGATTGATTGAAAAGAAACGTTCGTATCTCAGAGGCAAAGTTAACCCCTTCGAGAACTAAAGGAGAGCAGTTAACGCAGTTTTTGTTCACTTCATTCAACATTCCCTCTATTGCCGGAAATGTTTTGTTCTCAGCGTGTACTCTAAATCATGTCTGGTCGTATTTTTCGAGTGTCATGATCGGAACACTTTCTCCGTTGTTCAAAGGAATTTTGTTTTTCTGTCACGCCTGTTGAAATATTCCACATTCGTATCACAGTTGTTGCTCAGATATTTTGCAATAATCACGTGCTCCTGGGGCCTCCTTTCTCACAAATATGCGGGCAGAAAAGTGAAAGCATATTTGCCGAGTTTCCGAAGACGTCTTAACACGGATAGTGGCCCTCTGCGCCGCAGCGGGCCTGTAATAAGCGAGAGCTTGACTCCCCTAAAACGGAAGATTTATAGGTCTGGACTAGGCTGATCTAGCGGCCAGCACCCTCCCAGGCCCATGAACCCGTCTGTTTTTCACAACACTTGACACTTTTGCATTGTGCCAAACGTGTTTGCATTTAAATGGCTGTTTTCTAGTCAAAGCTGCCTAGTTTACATATGTGTGATGTTTCCATGTCTCCACTGTTACTGCGTGTGACACTACCGTGCCATAGAGGGGACCCTTTGCGTGACACTTGTCCGCATGTAAAGCTATACAGTTATGCCCATTCAATTGTATACATTTCAGAAATGACTTCATTGGTGCCCAATGTTCATACTAGTCCCGTGTTGCTGGATTTCCCGATCTTCGTAACAGCAGTTATTGTGTTTGCTTCAATGTAAGTTTCCAGATAAGATCTCAGCTGTAGCTGAAGTGTGCCGGAGTCTTATAGATGGACAGAAGCGCGGACGCTTATCCAGTGAAATGCAAGTGGAACACAAAGTTATTTAACGTGGAGATTTGAAACATTGAGCCATTAATGGTCCGATATGCTCCCGAGAGCAGAACCAGTCCAAGGTACAGCACCCGGTGCACCCAGACTGCCTCTCAGAGCTCTAACTATCCGAGAGAACTACCCAATTACATCTGTGCACTGCACTTTATTGATGCCAGATGGCCCCAAACATCTACCATCCTTGTTGCATGTGCACTGCTTCTGGAGAGCTATGAAACGAGGTTAAGCTTTCAGGGGTCCAAAGGGGTAGCGCAGACAGTGGTGACTTCAAGTGATGTTACTTAAAATTATGTCATGCTTTGAAAATGTATTTGTTACTATTCAGCCCCCTTTGGAGCAGATAGGCTACTTTGAACATAACTTCACGGCGGGTGCATTAAACATTATCTAAACCCTGTGGATAGAGCCCCCACTCCCCATAGGAAGCGCAGCGTTTAGGACCCAAGATCGCCATGGCCTAGGCCCTGTCTCAATCTGGCGACTTCCAGACCCATGACGACTTCCTGTCGCCTCACCTCGCGAGATGCGAGGGGCGTTGGAAGTGCAGCGTTGTGCTGAATGCGTGTCACTTCCACCGCCACAATGGCCAGGAGTATATAGGTGACCTTTGCCTCTGCCTTTTCTGGAACAGTGCATCGCGACAGGCGGAATACCAGCAATTTTCCCACCTAACCAACCCTATGTTTAGGTGGTGGGATCTCGGATCCTAAATTCACAGATATTCAGCAGAGGGGTCCTCCAAAACAGACTCCCAGAACAGCACCAAGGATAAGGTCTAGCAGTCCTGAGCCAACTAGAGGATGTACACACCAGCTTGGGGGCTAGGGTGTACAAATCACCAGGGTGGGCATGGGGCTGCAGCTACTGGCCACCTCATAGCATCCCCTCAGGCAGCTTAGTGTTTGGGGGGCGGTGCCCTGGTATGAGGACATGGGTACAGTGAGGCGGGACCACTCCTCACCGATGCAGGATGTTACACCTGTGTGGTCCAGTGGCGTTTGAGATTGTTCAAGGTCTCTGGTGTTGACGTTCATGAGTTCATATAATACACTGTTTATTGTGTGGTGTTTTCCTTATCACAAGTGCCTAATTCTTCATGATGTAGCATTAGTATTTGACCTAAGTATGTTTCTTACATGAATGTGTTTTTCATATAAGTATGTTTGACATAACTGTAATAAAAATTGTTCCACCAAGTTTACGAATTCTCTGTATATTCTGTTGGTGCCTTGTTTGTGTTGTTTTTGGGCACAGACCAAACCGGTTGTCTTATTGCTTTTGAGAGTTAGGTAGTAGTCTAAACTCTCAGGCGGAACTCTGTGGCCTTACAGTATCACAAGTGATCTGAAGGGGTAAGTAGTGCTGTCACACAACACACCAAATTGCTGCCTTTCCCATTGCAGCAGGGAATGTAGGGGATCCTGCTAGATTGGGAATCAATCAGCTATTATTCATCCTGGTCCGGGCTGCCCCTGCCTACTTTCCTTTCCGAGTAGCAAGCTGCAACGGTGAAGGGGCTTTCTTCCAGCTGGACCCAAAACAAAAGCCCAATTTGAAGGGCCAACAGTCCTACTTTTGTTTGAGTATCATCCTGGGTGGTGCTGTCTAGAGGCTAAAAACCTAGATGCCAATGCAATGGACAGAGACAAAGGCACACAGCGTGTTATCACATCAAGTACTTAAGATAAACTAAGGCCTGGAGGCAGGTTTTTGACTTTGTTCAACCCATGTGTATAAGAGATATACATGAACTTTGAGAATCTCAGAAGCATCTGTATGAGTAATCACCCGAATAATGATTTAAATGGCACTTACTAAATTTTGTATTTAATTTTTAGGTCTTGCCTAGCATTGCAGCGCGCATGTGCTGCTCGAACTGCGAGACATATTGTGGTAGAGGAGATTTCAGAAGGGGACTTGAAGCCCCGCCCATCATTTTCTTTGGCTGACGTCATCGTTTATGCTAAACGGTGGCCTCCGATTGAAAATGAGGATTTTTTGTTTTACCGCCCAGTCTCCTTTTTTCGTACGGCCCATCTGGACTGGATCGTTTGCTTAACAGCTGTCGTGAGGGTATTTCTTATCTAAAGGAGGCGTGTAGTGACGGATCATGTTTCCGAAGTCTGTTTTTTTTTTCTAAATGTGATTGTCTGCCGGTGACGACATTACAAAACAGCACCGCACACAGTCTACACCGAAATAAATTGTTCGCGCTACTGTATTTTTCCTTACCCTGAATCTAATGTTTAGTTTAAACAGATTTCTGTGCTGATATACATACACCATCTCCCCCCTCTGCCTCCAGAGCACACGTGTGCACCATCTCCCCCATCTGCCAGCCGCCGAGGCTCCCTTCAACTCTTCAACCAGTCACTGCTCAACACCAGAGTCCAGCATTCCTTTGTTGTTTATTGAGGTCTCAAGATGCCCCTTCACGCCCAAGGGGCTCCTTTCGCTTGGCCTTGCTGTAGTGATGTGCTAACAGTAAAAAGGTGTGAGATCACTATCACCGCAGATATTGGTGTGAGATCACCATCACTGCAGATATAGGTGTGAGATCACCATTACTTCAGATATAGGTTTGAGATCACTGTCACTGTAGATATAGGTGTGAGATCACACTCAGAAGCTTCAGTTATTGTCCAGCGCTGGGATGCCCACGGGTAGCTATGCGCTGTATAAATGCTGCTTAATTCATTCATCACTATTACTTCAGATATAGGTGTGATATCACTATCACTGCAGATATAGGTGTGAGATCACTATCACTGCAGATATAGGTGTGAGATCACCATTACTTAAGATATAGGTGTGAGATCACTATAATTGCAGATATAGGTGTGAGATCACCATTACTTCAGATATAGGTGTGAGATCACTATAATTGCAGATATAGGTGTGAGATCAATATCACTGCAAATATAGGTGTGAGATCACCATTACTTCAGATATAAGTGCGAGATCACTATCACTGCAGCTATTGGTGTGAAATCACTATCACTGCACATATAGGTGTGAGATCACGATCACTGCACATATACGTGTGAGATCACTATTACTGCAGATATAGGTGTGAGATCACAGTCACTACAGATATAGGTGTGAGATCACTATCACTGTAGATATTGGTCTGAGTTCAATATCACTGCAGATATAGGTGTGATTTGATTTGATTTGATTTGATTTGATTTTAGGTTTTATAGAGCGCACAGCTACCCTAGGGCATCCCGGCGCTAACTAGAAAAGACCACGGTACTGAGGGAAAGAAAGGTCAGGAGGATGAGCTCAAGGGAAGAGTAGGGTTTTTAGACGTTTCCTGAACCTGAGGTGGTTGTGTTCTTGCCTCAGGGAGAGAGGAAGAACGTTCCACAGTCTAGGAGCATTATAGGAGAACAGGCGACCGCCTGTTCTGATCTTCCTAATTCTAGGGACATTGGCGAGGGAAAGAGAGTTAGATCTTAGTTGTCGGCTTGAATGTTGTTGGGTCACGAGTGTCCTCAGAATGGGAGGGCCTTCGTTGTGCAACATTCTATGCGTAATGCACAGGGTCTTAAATTTGACCCTCTCCTTTACTGGCAACCAGTGCAGGCTTTTGAGAGCTGGTTTGGCCGAATTCCTCGCTGGGGTTCCTGTGAGGATTCTAGCCGCCGCATTCTGTGCGCGTTGAAGTCTTTGGACAACCGAGACTGGGGCCCCCAGATACAGGACATTTCCATAGTCCAGTCTGGAGTTCACAAGCCCCTGCATCAGGAGTTTCCTAGACTGGAGCGGGAGTAGATGTAAAATCTTTCGAGCCATCTTTATCAGGCCGAAACAAGTTCCTGCCGTTTTCCTAGCCTGAGTTTTAAAACTTAGGTCCTGGTCAAGCCATATCCCTAAGCTCTTGACTTCGGATTTGGGTATAGGTGGCGTTCCCATACATGGAGGCCAAGGGAGGGATATGGGGATTTTGTTAGAGGTTCCCAGGAGGAGAATTTCAGATTTCTCCCCATTCAGTTTTAACCTGGATTCGCACATCCATTGATGCACCTTCTCCAGGCAGCTGCTCAGATTAGACAAGGCGTTGTCAAGTTGGTTAAGCGAAACGACGAGCTGAGTGTCGTCCGCATACATTATTGTTTTAATGCCGAATGGCTTGACAACATCCTCAAGGGGAGCCATGTAGACATTAAAAAGTGTGGGGCTCAGGGAGGATCCCTGAGGCACACCACACTTGAGAGACTGAGCATTAGAAACGGAATGCCCGTCAACAACTTGAAAGGACTTGTCTTCAAGAAAGGATGAGATCCAGGCCAAAGCGGAGTCCGCCACTCCCATCAGACCAAGGCGCTGGACAAGGGTTGCATGGTCAACCGTGTCGAAGGCGGCACTCAGGTCGAGGAGGATCACTGCCACTGATCCTCCTGCGTCCATTATGCCCCTTGCTTCTTCGACCACGGCTAACAAAGCGGTGTCAGTCCCTTGTCCGGGTCTAAAGCCCGTCTGGGACATGCGGAGAAGATGATTGGTCTCTAAATATGCCGAGAGTTGTTGATTTGCTACCCGTTCGGCTATTTTACTCATAGCCGGTAGCAATGAGATCGGTCTAAAATTAGAAGGATCTGTGGGATCTAAGTGCGGTTTTTTAATGAGAGCCTTGACTGTGGCTTTTTTCCAGTTCGCCGGGACTATACCAGTTTTGAGGGAAGCGTTAATCAGATTGGTAAAAAGGGGGGCGATAGTGGGAGCGACTAGCTTCAGTTTACTAATGGGAGCTGGATCGGATGGGGAGCCACTTTTGATTTTCTGAAGAACGTTGAGAAACGTTTCAATGGAGATTTGAGAGAAAAAGGTTAATCTCAGGGTGTCTTGAGTGGGAGAGGAACCAAGGGCTGATTGTACGGTAGAAGGAGCTGGAAGGGAACTCAGGATTTTAGCAATTTTTGCCGAAAAGAAATCTGCCATTTGATTGCTTTTTACCCCATCCAAGTCTGAGGATGATGGAGGGTCTTGTATTTTGGTGAGGAGTTTCACTATTCGGTAGGTCTCTTTCGCGGAATTAGCAGCTGAGGCTATTTGCTCCTCAAAGTAGGAGGCCTGCGCGGTTTTTAATGCGTTTTTATAAAGCCTAATATGGGTTCTATAGTCGCTTTTGTTGGCTGTGTTCCAGTTCTTTCTCCATTGGCGTTCAAGCCTTTTTCCCTTCCTTCTTATTTTGCGTAACTCTTCAGAGAACCAAGGTAATTTGGACGATTTCCTGCTGGATGGAAGTATTTTAAATGGTAAGACTGAGTCGAGGGAGTCATTTATCCAGTTGTGAAGTTGGATTTCAGCTGACGAGGGGTTAGGGTCTACTATAGGCAAAGTGGAAGTCAGCGCGTGATTCCATAGGATAGTGTCCAATTTTTTCCAGGGACGAGAGGGGACTCGAGGAAGGGGGGTGTCAGACGGTTTACCTGGAAGTTGAAGTTTGAAAGGGACCATAAAGTGGTCTGACCAGGGCAGGGGAAGAGGGGTTTGTACGGAGAGTTTGGAAAGGTTGGAAAAGATGGGGTCCAGTAGCCGTCCTTTCATATGGGTTGGTTCATTGTTAAGTAGTTGAAGATTAAAGGAAGCCAAATCGGCTTGTAAGTCAGTGGCGAGTTTGTTGCTTTGATCATTGAAGTGGAGATTTAAGTCTCCGAGAATAGTGAAGTTTGGGGTCACACAGGCATAAGAAGCGATGGCGTCCATGAGTGAGTCTATGAAACCCCCTACCTGTCCCGGAGGTCGGTAAATTAGGGCCCCAGAAAGTGTTGTAGATGGCGGCAAGTGAAGGGAGAACAGAACATTTTCACTATCTGCAATGGGACTATCTTTAAACTGGCATAAGAATTTGTCACGATAGATGATTGCAATACCCCCTCCAATACCCTTCGGTCTATTAAGGGTTTTAATGAGGTATCCGGGGGGAAGTGCTTGATTAATGTCCGGATCAGTGCTAGGAGAGAGCCAAGTTTCTGTTAAAAACAGGACGTCTAAGTTCGACTCTGATAATAATAGGTGAATTTCTGTCTGGTGCTTTGGGAGTGACCTGCAGTTAAGCAGGGCCATCTCAATGTATACCGGTTCGGGTAGGGGGAATGGGGACAATCTGTAGTCGCAATTTGAGCAGCCCGTGGGATCAGTTTCCAGAGTGATAGTGCCACTACACCTGGTGTTTAATGGTTTCCTGAGCTGGTACAGGGTATCTAGTGAATAGTTCAGTCGAGGGCAGGTGTGACCAGCCTGGGGTATGGGCTCAGAGCTCGGTCTGGCGCGGACGGGCGCAGACGGGCTTGCCCTTGGCGAGCCTTCGGCGCGCAAACGGCGCTCCCGCTGCGCTCGTCCGCTGCGCTTCCGCCTTAGGCACATTTTATAGGGGTTGATAGAGGGAGGGGCGAGAGGGGGGTGTGGCCAAACAAGTGGGCGTGGCCTGAGTCCTCGCGCTACGAGCGTCCGAGGAGTTGAGCAATGTCGGTGTCAGCTGGCAGCGTTCAAGTCCGCTACGTGAGCTGGGTGAAGTGCTCGATTGGTTTGGCAGTTGCCAGGTGCTGTGGTGAGTTTTAAAAGCTAGCACACGTAAATCTGTGACAGTTTTAAAATAATTAAGTTTTTAAGAAGCAAAGGCAATGCGCTGCGCGCTTCTCCCGGCTTCCGCCTCAGGAGTGTGATCTGTATCTACCTGGCGCTTGTACTCAGCGTTTAAGTAGTCGCCTTGGGGGGGCGTGGCCAAACAAGTGGGCGTGGCCTGAGTCCTCGCGCTACGAGCGTCCGAGGAGTTGAGCAATGTCGGTGTCAGCTGGCAGCGTTCAAGTCCGCTACGTGAGCTGGGTGAAGTGCTCGATTGGTTTGGCAGTTGCCAGGTGCTGTGGTGAGTTTTAAAAGCTAGCACACGTAAATCTGTGACAGTTTTAAAATAATTAAGTTTTTAAGAAGCAAAGGCAATGCGCTGCGCGCTTCTCCCGGCTTCCGCCTCAGGAGTGTGATCTGTATCAGTAGGTGTGAGATCACGATCACTGCAGATATAGGTGTGAGATCACTATCACTGCAGATATAGGTGTGAGATCACTAGATATAGGTGTGAGATCACTATCACTGTAGATATAGGTGTGAGATCACTATCACTGCAGATATAGGTGTGAGATCACTATCACTGTAGATATAGGTGTGAGATCACTATCACTGCAGATATAGGTGTGAGATCACTATCACTGCAGATATAGGTGTGAGATCACTATCACTGCAGATATAAGTGTCAAATCACCGTCACTCCAGATATAGGTGTGAGATCACTGTCACTGTAGATATAGGTGTGAGATCACACTCAGAAGCTTCAGTTATTGTCCAGCGCTGGGATGCCCACGGGTAGCTATGCGCTCTATAAATGCTGCTTCATTAATTCATCACCATTACTTCAGATATAGGTGTGAGATCACTATCACTGCAGATATAGGTGTGATATCACCATTACTTCGGATATAGGTGTGAGATCACCATTACTTCAGATATAGTTGTGAGATCACTATAACTGCAGATATAGGTGTGAGATCAAAATCACTGCAGATATAGGTGTGAGATCACTATTACTGCAGATATAGGTGTGAGCTCACTAACTGTAGATATAGGTGTGAGATCACTATCACTGTAGCTATAGGTGTGAGATCACCATCACTGCACATATGGGTGTGAGATCACTATCGCTGCACAGAGGTGTGAGATCACAATTACTTCAGATATAGGTTTGAGATCACTATCACTGCAGATATAGGTGTGAGATCACTATCACTGCAGATGTAGTTGTGAGATCACTATCACTGCAGATGTAGTTGTGAGATCACAGTCACTGCAGATATAGGTGTGAGATCACCATCACTGCAGATATAGGTGTGAGATCACTATCACTGTAGATATAGGTGTGAGTTCAATATCACTGCAGATATAGGTGTGAGATCAACATTACTTCAGATATATAGAATACCTACGTGTTCGGTATACAAGAGTTTAAGCTATTGGCATTGTACATGACAATGCCTTTTATTTATGTTTTTAAAACGAAAACAAAAATAAAAGGCATTGTCATTTACAATGTCAATAGCTCAAACTGGTGTAAATGCGAGACCTATTGCATTGCAAATGCTTGTTTTATAGCACTAGTCATATAGGGTGTCAAAGCACTTCACATCAGACACACACACACATTCTACAGAGACAATATTCCATACAAGTGTGTTAATCAATGACACAGGAAATGTTCCATAAGGCAGTGGTAGTTACAAGGCATGGGAGTTGCATATCGTCCTTACTCGGTACGCGTTATATGTTCGAGGGCAAAACCGCGAGAAACACAAAGTCCTTATTTAAAGAGGAACGATGAGACTGGGGTTGTCTGTACTAATCAGACTTTATTACTACCCAAAGAAACCCTTTTCATCAACTTTAAGATAATGACAAATTGAGAAAACATCAGTAAAGTTCTAAACCCAGCCTTACAGTTAGCATGCAGCTGATGCCAGTTCATAGCTCACTACTCCATAGCAGAAGGATTGCAGCCTATTAGCTGAAAGTAACCAAGGGAGCTCGGTGTCGAAAGCAGTAGCCCACTTAACTAGCAATATAAAATAAAATCTATGGTCTGCATGTTACACATTGTGCTTGCAGCAGTCACATTAACCTGCTGTACTACCAATGAGTCACGACTGCGACCAGACAAAACAAACGTCTCTCCAGCAAGTGCATTAACGACCAGCGATATCTCACCATTATAGTTATCCCCTCAAAATGTCTGGGTGCAAAAAGATCTCTGCAGCAGCTGCCTTAATGCCACAAGCCATTTAAAAATGCAGCCTATTTGTGGACAATTAAATTATCCACAATAGCTTTCTCCCTGTTAACAGTTTCTTTGTGGCTCAGTTTAAAAAAAAAAAAATTTGAAGTTTAGTCATACTCCACTTTTCAGGACAACGTTCCTCGGGAGCCCACCCTGCCACACGAGAATTTTTTTTCCAATTCCAGCACTGCACTGGATTCAAACGTATACTGTTTCTTCCTTGTAAATGTAGGGAGGGTAACTATACTACTTCTCTAGCGCTTGTTTTCTTTTAAAGAAAGGCAGTTAAGGTGTGCATTAGACTTTCCAAATATTTAATTGTAAAGAAACGATAAAGCAAAGACAATGGAGGGCCAGTCGCGTAATCTTAATCGCTTCCGCTAAGATTAAAAACAACCAGATTTCAGATTTATTGCTGAAAAAATCATGACGCCTCCAAAATTCGGAAAAAGCTTGATTTTGCAATCTATGATTTGTGGAAACAACTATTTTTATTGCGTACTGTTCAAAACGCTTAATTTTGCAAACGAAAAAAGAAAACATTGAGAATATAACGTTTTGTTGAAACCGACTGAGCCATCTGTCTATAACATTGAGAGTTTGTGAATCTCTGTGATCATTACGTGTTCCCTTTGCTGACTGAACCGCCCCAGTGCTGGGCACGTTTCTGCAATCCGGGCTTCCACTGTGCCAGGTGTGCCCGCCTGTTGTACGGCCACCGGCCTCGGTGAGCAGGCTGGCTCCAGCACAGACGGGTCTGGGGCCTCAGCCAGGGCTAGACGGGCCTGGGGTCTCACCTCATTCGGAATAGTTCTTCCATGCAGAATACATAGCGTGAGGATTCCAGGCGCTCAGTCATGCGGAAAAGAAGTACAAAATGCGTTATACCAACTCGAAATGCAAGATACTTGGCAGGGTTGTCTAGTTATTAATTTCCTTTTACCTCTAGCCGATAAGTTGTTTATGTTGATTTACATGTCTTAAAAGTGTCCTGATTTGTCTTTTTTGAGGCCATCTTTATTGGCACAGGATGGTCCGTCTGCAGCACGTTAAGTATCTTATGCCCCAAGAACAGGTTTTAATTTACTAACAATAATTAAACTGGCAATCAAAGATATTGCTCCTCTCACTTCATCTCTGAATCAATGAATGTAGTGATTCCTTCATTCGAACTCTAACTCACTCAAGCTCTTATTTTGTATATGCAGTCGGTCTGTTCTAGTTCCTGGAGGTGGTGGGGGTTACATTTGCATTGGTACCATTGCCCCTTAAATGTGGAGGGTGGTATTCACTTCATCCACGTTACACCTAGGAATGCGGAGGACCTGAATGCCTCGTTCTCCGCATTCTCAGAGCATACTTTTTGGTGCTTGCACCAGAAGAATTTTCTATGTTAACAAATAATGTTGGTTTTGTGTTTTTTCATGCAGCTTTCCCTATTTTTGATAGGAGTGCTAATCGCCTTATTGTTGTTATCTGTGCTGTAATAGCGTCTGATAATTATGCTCAGACCCATGTCTGAAGCAGGGGGTAGAGGGGGCACGGAGGGCTCATGTGGTCAGAGTTGACATAGATGTAAACGTTTGAAAGCTGTGATGAGGGTTATCTCTCACTGAAATGTAGATCAAACTTCCATTATCCATTAGAGTACTTTGGATGAAATTAATAAGTTAGGATGGTCACTGAAAAAATTGTAAAATTTTTATAGAAACTTGTAAGTAGAATTAGGGTTTGCCTCACCAGTCGAGGATATGTTGACAACTATGCAGCCAGGTTTATATCCTGAAAGTTGACCATTTGATGCACTGCTCAGTAGATTGGAAGGAATGTACTCTACTGAAATGCTAAACAATGGAAATTTACATGGAAGATGTGTGCATCACTGCTGCAGTGGCCATGCTGAAACTACTCCAGGCAGCGGTCAGCAGATTTCTGTTGAACAGAGGGTGAAAAAACATCTGAAATATAGAAAAATGTCAGGTCCTCATTATCACTTTTGAGATATATATATATACACACACACACATATGATATATATATCGCCATTTCTCATCTGAAACCGAGAGTACACTGGAGCTTCAGTAGAAAGACTGCCGCATCCAGAACATTATGCTTTTTTCTGCTACTACTCGTGGACAGCTAACAAGGCATTGCTCAAATCCTGACAAAAAGGTTCACTTTCCACCGTTCACACTTACAAGCCATCACGAGAGATACCAATGCTTTCCAGCTGGCTGTAGTTGGAAGCACAAGCCCATCACCACGTCATACAAGTACAAGTGGATGGACAAACGAAAAGTATCCCTGGACCTGCTGCTGGAAATGCAGCCAATGCTGGCAGGAGTAGGGTTTTCTTCAAGAGAAGATCTCGGAGAAGACACTGGTTGGTGCAGAATAATAGGATTCCTCTCCAGACTTTCCTGTAGATTGATTGGACAGTGTTGGGCCGGTGTGGTACAATTGCCACCTGCTCACTTGGTCGGGAGTGCAGAGTTCCACAAGACACTGGCCTTCCAATGGGATATCAGCCATCAGATGCTTTATAGGGCAGTGGTTGTTAACATTGATTTCCATCCCGTAAAAAGCCTACCACGTGCTTTCTTTCCATTGAATCTGCTGTTGAACTTTTCTGGCACTGAAGGTGAGTAGAAATAACTAAGGCCGGGTTTAACCGACGAAGGCCTTGCATCTAATGGATGATCCAAGAAGCAAACAATACATATGTATGTGCGTATATGTATATAATATATACAAATATCACCCTTTTAAATAGGATTGAGGAACAGCTAAAGTGAGCTGTCACATGTCCTGTACAAAGACCACAACACGCATGAGTATTTATTAGTGTCCCTTTGGTCAACAGAACACAGGGCTCGGGATAAGAGGCTACACCCTGTGTTCTGCGAATCGGACACTGGTTGCGAGGCAGATTGGTCCTTCTAGCCCCATCTTGTCTGCACTGCTGCCTGCTTTCTGTAACATTGCAGACTATTTATAGTCTCCCGCTCTGGTTTTGATCTCTTAGTATATCAATTACAGACGACTCACAGCTACTCTATTTTATTTCACTACATTAATGCCCTGTTTTTCCGCTTGGTCATTTGACTTATTCAGGGTCAGGCTAAGTGCCCGTCTTTGCAAGAGTTTGACACCCCCTCCTCTTCCCCCCCTTTTACATCAATTCACCACGCCACTCTTTGAAGATCAGTGAGTTAGATTAGTAAGGGCAATATTCAAAAGGGAAGCCATCAGTGGAAATGCCTTCACACTTCCCCACAGCTTTGCTTGCACCCCACACACTTTAAGTTTCCAGTATAGGCGCTATCATTTGTTTCAGCCTCCGTCCTCCGCCCCCAATTGCTTTGTGCTTGAAACTAAGTTATCGCTGCATCTACACTGCTCTAACATGTGCTTTCTTTCAAACCGGATCCCTTTCTTACTTGGAAGGTGGACACACCAACTACAAAAAGTGAGTTTTTCCAGTAATAGATTAACAAACAGGACATTGCAGCAGCTGTTTCAAAAACAGAGTTCATGGTTTTTACCCAACCTGAGAGTCTCACTCTACGCCAAAGACACAACCCTGGAGATTCACAGCTAAGACTTTGGAAAGAGAATAGCAGTCAGGCATGGAGACAATCATGCAGGACGTGCGATGGGCTAACCATGAGTTCTCAGCAGTATGGCAGCTTGCTATAGAAGCATGCCTTCAGCAGTGCTGATCGTATGCAGAATTTCTGAATTCTGTTTTTGTGTATATAAAGTACTCTAGGATAGTTAATCTTCATCCCCCAATTGACAGGAGAATCGTAGATCAATGATCAATAAAACACATTGTATTTTTGTATACATTACATAATATATGCTTTGAGACAGTGCACCATTTCCATGTGCTTTGTAAGACACTCGGGCAGAGTTACATTGTTTTTTTATTTTTTTATTTAACTGACCAATCATAGTGCAACTTACTGTTGTTAGATGTATGTAAAAGCATATTAACTGTGATCTCAAAACTAGTGCAGATCACACCCCCAAACACTACACCTCCAATCAATGAAACTTTATAACTCTGGTGATTGTACATCAAGGCATATAGCACAAAAACAAACTTTAGCACCTCGGAAACATTTACGTCACCTATGAACCACATGAGCCTACTGCAATAAACAATTAGTATGGTTCCCATAAAGAAAAACTGGGCACTCCAATAAAAAAAAAGATAAGCCAATACAGTAAGGTGTGTCACAGCAAGTGCAATGTGTTATTAAGGATTTCCAAAGAGGACTGAACCTCTTTAATATTGTCCTAACTCTCAGGACACAGAATATGGAAAAAAAAACACAAAGGTGCGATATATGCATGCTGTAGCCAAAGATCTGAAAAG
Organism: Triturus cristatus; assembly: GCF_964204655.1. Classification (NCBI taxonomy): domain Eukaryota; kingdom Metazoa; phylum Chordata; class Amphibia; order Caudata; family Salamandridae; genus Triturus; species Triturus cristatus. The sequence goes on along the minus strand of NC_140580.1, from coordinate 588,586,513 downwards.
AGCTCCCCCTGAACATCATAAGGAAACAGAAACCCTTCAGGAATCAATACTGCTTGTGTTGTGCCCTAGAGACATGTAGCAAGCTCTCTTGAACATGAGAAGAAATCAAATGCTTTGGAATGCCAGCCATTCTCACACCGTGCCCGACAGACATGAAACAAAGTCTCCCGGGACCTGAGAACAAGAGGAAGCCCTTAGGAAAGTAATCGTTCTCATATTATGCCATATAGACTCGGAAGAAGCTTTCACCGATCAAGATTGAAATAGTCATCTTAAGGTGTCAATCATTCTTAAACCATGCCTCACGGGCATAGAACTAGCCCAGTACCCCACCCCGAACACGAGAAAAAAAAAACCTTTAGATGTCAATCATTCTTACACCACGTCTCATTGAACAATATCAAGCTTCCCCTGAACAGAAGCAGAACACAGAATTACTCTACTGAGGAAGATCACAACCACATTTCATGTAAGAAATCCAACACAAATCAGAGGCCTGCTTACCATTATATAAATACTCTATAAGAAAAATTTTAGTTTACATTTTGGAATGAAAGCACACTAAATGTTCTCACCTCAGTGCAGTATCTGTGTTATTTTGTTCCTTTGAGAGATCAGTTTTGGAGGTCAAGGTTGTTTCATATGATGAAGGAAGCCATTGCAAACCAAACAAGCATTGGCATAGCCAATAGGTCTTGCTTTTGGGACCTTATAAGTGTTTAGCCGTGCAACAGTTGCATAACTAAATACTTATAAGGTCCCAAAAGCGAGACCTATTGGCTATGCCAAAGCTTGTTTCTGTTTATTGCTGCTCTGTTGTAATGGCGGCGCACGGGTGCCACCATTACTACATAGAAGTAATAAACAGGAAAAAAAAACCTGGCTCACGGAGGACATCAAAGCGGCCGTGCGGCCGCGAAAGTGAGGCGCGCACGCCAGCGCACATGCACTGTAGCTCTAGGCTACAGTGGTAGCACTTTTTTGAGCCCTCACAAAAAGTCTCGCCAGACCAGCGCATGCGCTGGGTCAGGCGAGACCTAAAAAGAATGACGTTTGTCTTCATAAATCTGAGTGAGTACTAGTGCATCTCACAGAACTTTTGGGTCACCTGATAACCAAAATAATTCCGCCAAGTTTCCAGAATGCTCTTCTAGTTCCGTGCCCTACTCAGCGGTGGACATTTGCACAGGCAAATGAGGGAACTTCAGTTACATCTCTGAAAGTCTGCCAGAGAAGGGGCACAGATGGTCTCCTGCTAAATGTAGCTGTCAAATAACTTACCAGGCTTTCAAAAGCGCGAGTGACACAAAATCTCCCATGTTCCCTCCTGATCAGTTCACCTCTGTACCTAAGGTCTAACAAGACCTGTTCCCAAGAGTGCCTCGTGTAGTACATGTGATGGACACAATCATTTATACGCTTTGTGTTAGGAAGTTTTTGTCTCGGACCAAAGTCTTCAAATCTACAGAGATATACTTTTGATGTAGATTGTGGTGTCTTAAACACTTTAACAATGTCTGGAAGTGACAATGTCTGGGAGGTGTGAGGTACTAGAAATGCATTTCGAGTGCATAACATTATTTGGAAGTTCCCTGGGGTACCAATAACTATCTCTTTGTTGCTGTGTGCTAATCTTGTGCCCCACTTCGCCATCTGTGTTCTAGCTGAGGTCTGGTCTCAAAGGAACTGTGCCTCTGGCTTTCACTTGTTGTAGCAGTCAGGTGTTGTGCATATTACCAAACTATTGAAATGCTGCCACCTAGCATTATAAATATGTTTACACAGATTATAAAATCATGCTATGTCTCATTCGTACATTCTTTTGTGATGTCATACCACTTTTTATAACCCTCTGATTTTGGTTATTTGACGCATGTAGAACATGTGAATAGTCATGTGTGCGGCACTCTTCCACTAAATATGTCGCCAGCGTTTTCAGTTTTGGGCTGCATCACTTATAAAATTGCAAACAAACAAATGGCTCCTCTTTCTACTCCTGGTCACTGTGCTACAAGGCACAGCAAATCTGCCCTATTCTTCATTGACAAAATTACACTGCACCTTGGTGTTTCTGTTAACATCTCCTTAATCAAGTTGAAACACTAATTTCCTTAAAAAATGCTAACTTTCATCTCTCGAACATTGAGAATTACTGCACCATCGCTGGTTTCCCATTACATGCCAAAATTATCAAAAATGTGTCTCCTCAATTGAATAACCACATTCACTAAAATTACGTTCGGGTGTATGCCAGACTGGCTACAGGGCAGGTTACAATATGGTTCTTTATACATTCTTGGTGCTAGATGAATCATCTGCACTTAAAGGCCACCTCTGCCTTCTCATCCTTCTGGGTTCAACCACGGCATTCAGTATCGTAGACCGCCAAATATTCCTTTACACTCTTAAACATACAATGGGCCCAGAGGGAAATTCATAAAATGGTTTCACGCTTATCTTTCAAAATGCTTTCAATTAGTCCAAACTAGTTTCTCATTTTCGTATCGCTCTCCAGTCTTATGTGGTGTCCCTCAGGTTCTATGCTACTACCTATTCTGTTCAATCAATGTTGAACATCTACATGAATTTCTTAAGAATGTGAGCTTCTTGATTCACCAGAGCGCAGCTATTACACAGGTCTACCTCCAACAGGACGTCCTTCAATCCACCTTTAAAATAAAATCTTCATTGCAGAGCATTACTAAAAGAATGGAACATAACTTTGACAGTGCAATGCTTTGAATAGTGACTTTCTTCTCCATATCCCTAACCTGACCCGGCCGAAAATCTACTCTGGCTCCTGAAAATTTGCAGCTATCACTTCCAAACTTTCTCCCTCTCTTAAAACTTTTCCCTTCTTTCTTGACTCACAACTTAACCTCCAAGGATGCATTCAAATTGTAGCTAAATTGACGTCATTCCCTCTCCATCTCCATAAAGTGAAGAAGTTTAAATACCCTCTCATTCTGGATTTAAAGTTAGAAGTTGAGGCTAAAATAATCTCCAATCTTTACAGTGGTTCTGCCCTCCTTACTGCTCTCCCAAAAATCTGACTTGGCCCACTCAGAGCTGTCCTCCATGCATCTCCAAGATTTCTCACAAACCCCAAGAATAGGGCCACACTCCTCCGCCCTGGTCTTCCTTGAATGGATCTAGATTGAGGCACGATGCTGTACAAGAACAGCCTGCTTAACATACACAGCGCTGGGCCGCCAAACTTCAAAGCACCTCTCTCAGAAGATATCCATTTTGGTTTCTTTCTTCCTTTACTGGGAAAAGCAATATCTTTCTTCACTCCACATTTTCAGTCCTTTTCCAGCAACACCCCCAAATTCTGGAAGGCTCTCGCAATCAAGAACACAGCTTCTTTACATAGTTTCAAAAGGTTTCTTATGTGCATACTCCTTTTGAAACATCGGCACCTGGTAGTATACTGTCGTGGCCCAAGGTCACCAGCTCAGAGCCGTCCTCTGTTTACGGTGTTCTATCTCCCCAGTCAGCATAGTCTCCTGATGCTACGATTCTTGACCATGATGATGCACCTCTCAGACCGGGCTATGATTCTTTTCCCGATCAACTTTTCAACTCTTCTTGGCTCATCCTGCTTATATGAAACTCACCAATTTGTCTACATAATGCCATTACCAGCTTGTGCTTGTTTCTGCTGTATGTGCCAGTTTCTATTGCCAGTTACATGCATTGCTGATTTGTTGCCTCTTGCCCCCGCTGTTAAATGTACTTGTAATTTTTCCTGCTCTGGTTTATCTGCAAACTAATGTATGATCTGTGTTGCTGTCCCCAAACGACTTTTATATAAACCTATCTTCTCTTGCACTGCATAGCTCCCCGATATCTTGCTTTCTTCCATTAACTAATTACTCTGATTTCTCCTATCTAATAGCATCCTTTGGTGACCATGGAGTGCCTTCTCCCCAGGTATTCGCCCCCGCTCTGGATTCATATCCGTAATTCTCTCTCCTTCTTCAGTAGCTCTTCCTTGTTCCACACTCCTCTCTTACCTGTTTGCACTCTTGTGCCGAGCCGTATAAAACCAGTGTCGGTTATATTGACTTTAGAGTGAGTTGTGCTTCAGATTTTATACTCCTGACACTCGTCATTCACCTTTAATGTAACTACATACCAGCTGGGGAAACGGCATTTACAACGTGGGCTGACCACGCCTACCGTTTCAATACAAGCGGAACAACGCTTCTCTGAACCACGCATATGCGCGGTTAAGCAGCCAGCGGTTTAGATGTAGAGTGGATGGCCGGGGAGAGGATCAGGAAGGATCGGGAGAGGAAGAGCCGGGACTTGACTTGTTAAGTAGTGCTGGGGCCAGGTTTTGGGGCGGGGTACTTTTTCTTAGCCAGGGGCTGAGTTTTAGTGCTCAAGGCGGGTTGGAGGGGCAGTTTTCAGGTTTGGGGTCAGTTTTAGGGCTCAGGGGATTGGGTGGGGGTAGTATTTTTGGCACGGGGCTGGGTTTTAGGGCTCAGGGTGGGGAGTGAGGGTAGGTTTTAGGGTTGCTGGGCTGGGGTATCAGGTTCTAGGGCTTGGGGGCTGAGGTGTGAACTTTACCACTCATATTACTTTACCAATCATGCCTTTACAACAAAAGTTGTTGTAAAGGCATGCATGGTAAAGGCATGCAAGGTAAAGACACGGTCATGGTTCAGACAGCGTTGTTTAGACATGCGTGGTTGTATCATACAATCTGCCAGCTGTACTGCTGTGTACACTCTATTTGTTAAACTTGTCTATGTACAATCGGGCGTGGTCAGCGAGTCTGGGAGGCGGTGTCAGCTATATAACTAAAAATAGCAACGTTTTTGGTTTCTTTTTTTGGGCTTCTCACCTACAGGTGAAAGCATATCAAAGCATATCAAATATAATGCACACATCTTAAATGAAATATAAATGTAGCTTAAATTTATCTGTGGGAAATGCATGTTCCGGGTGAGACAGTTTGGTTGGTTAATGCAGTCACTTCAGATATCTGTGGGTGTAACCGAATTGTCAATACCTTGAATCCTGGTTGCTGCACTAGCGAAATAATGACGTGTATTTATACTGCTAAGTGGTCCAAGCCTGTGCTAGACGGCACTGAAAAAGTAAGTCATTAGTTAAAAAAAGTATTAGATACTATGTAAGATAGGTTGCACACAGATTAAATAGACTGTCACAAAATGTGGAAAAAGGTATTGTTTAAATATTTACCGTGCTTTCAGAAAGTTATGAGTCTAGAAATATGGTGATTGTGCCTAGTGTGAAACCTTTCTATTGTTTTCAGTTAAATGGACACATTCTATCAATGATATCCCATACTGTCTCCCAACTTGTTTTTAGATTTGCTGATTAACCAGTTGCGTATATTTGCATTTCTTTCAGGTAGCAGGCACCACTGACAGTAGGCTTGCTTCTTCTTTAGCTGCCTCTCCGTTCTCTCACTTCATCGAAAAGGAGTCCCTTCTTCTCCCCTTTCCACCTGCAAAAACTCATCAGTGTTTTCCCCCCACCCATTTCACTTCGATCTCTGGTGTATGTCATCAGAGGCAGGTTATAACATAACATGTGTATTTGTAAAGCGCAAGTTCACTCCAAACGGGGCATCTTGGCGCTGAATAACAGATGTTTATTGTTAGCCAACTCAATGGTACTCACTTTATCGATCTCCGAAAGGATGAAAGGCTGAGTGGACCCTCCAGGAATTGAACCTGTGACCATGAGGTCGCACAGGCCTCTGTTGTGGTTGCATTAGTCCACTAATCCACCAGACCCGGCATATATATAGAAAACCTTTCATTTAAAAATGCATTATACAGCGCTTCTTACAGTGCATGCTTTTTTCCAAGGCATATCTCCCTGAGTTTGCATAAGACAAAAAATAAATAAGCAAGGGCTTGATCTCCCTAAAGTCCTGGGCGTGCAGAGGTTGGATAGTGAGATGTAGATTGACCTCCTGCCTTGATAGCTGAAGGCTCAAGACGTTTCCTCGACTGGTGTGCCACCCCCGCCCCGCTTCAGATAATGGTACGGTCAGCTTGGCTCGTGCCTCGGCTGGGTTTGCTTTCTTGGCAGACGTGCTTTGACTCGACAGGTCCTGTCACTTGTTTCCCCGTGTAACTCTCACGGTCCTTTCGCCAGCTAGTGATGCTGGCCTCTTGGAGACGATTCTTCCTGGTGCAATCTTAATCTGCAAAAATGGCAAGACAATATGGCGGTGACTCATGTGCGTCTTTTGTTGTGTCATATGAGGACAAGAATTTTAACGGAATGATATAACCGTTAAGTTTCCCCCAGCCCTGTGCTGACTCCACTCAGCTACAGCCGTGCCTTGGCTCAGGACACGTACAGTAATCGCTAGCAGACAGCCTTCCACTGTAACCAGATATAGGACTGCATTATGTTGTCGTTTGTTTGCCTCGGCGATTCTCTGCACCTCTGTTGTTGGACGTTATTCTTTAGATGAAAGCTATTTTCTAAAGCAATCCATACACCAGAGAAGGCTACGAAGCGCTTTAATTTGTATCGGGTTTCTGGGCGCTCTCTCCGAGTGTATGGTTGGGCATGGTGTTGGGTGGAGTTGGACCTGTATGGGAGGCGCTGTATGTGAGAGTGGAAAAGTGTTGTAAATGTGGTATTGTATTTCAATATTTCTATAGCTCTTTCTTCCCCCATGACTAGGCCCAAAGTGCTTTCTTGTTGGTAAAAATGCTACTCCATTTGCAGCGCATGATTGCATTGCAGAAGGTTGTTAGTAGAGGTGTCACTTGTGAGTCGAGTGTTTTGGTGCCTAGGGCGTGGGTGAGGCCTGGAGAATGTGCACCATGCTTCTTGTGCGTGCTTGTATCCCTGTTGTGTGCGCGAAGTGGAATGTACTGGGAGTCTGAGATATAGCGTTGCAGACAGTGTCTACAAACGACTGTGACTTGTAGATCTAGGATACGACAATAGAACAGGGAACCAGCCCCGGGGAAAAATAAGTTTTTGATTATCATGCATACTCGTTGCCTTTTCTCGTATTCTAGTATCTTTCCTGTTGAAGCAATGCTGCATCGCTTTTTTAACCATCCCAACTTTCCCCTACTTTCTTGTTTCTGTGACCTATCATGCCACAGGGAGGCTGGCTTAGGATGTAGAGGGGACCCAGTAAGCAGCACCAGTACAGGCCCTATGACGTTTTGAATCCCATACTGAGAACAAAATTAGTGCATTTTGAGAAAATGAAATACTGCTCTTTGGTTACTAAAACTGTTTATTTTCTAAAAAAGAATGTGGTATTTGGGAACAAAAAGTGTATCATCACATAGTGACTAGCTGATGTTTGGGACAACTTGTATTCCTGAAATGACTAGATGATGATTTGAGGATTCATTGAAAAATATTTCACTCGAAAAACAGACTATTAACTTTAACTTTACCATTTTCAGACTCTTACTTAGGCACCTTTAACCACACATTTCTGTGTGACTATCCCTATTCCTAGGCGGGCTCGACCCGACATTTGGTTGGAACACTTTGATGTTAGAGTAAAGCTCTATTCTGGGAATGCCAACGGGTGATACCGTTGTCCCTCAGTTTTATTCTAAGGGCGCCCTTGGCAGGTTAAAAACAAAGTAGGATGGAATCGGAGCATATGAGGCTCCTACAGCCAGGGGTCAATATGTTTCAGCTGGTTTATAGTGGTCATCCGGCTTTTGTCAGGACCTGAAGTGGTCAACTCTGAAGAACTTTTTCTGTCCTCCAGAAATATTCTCGGTTCATTTCCCTCTTTTATACCTGGATGTAGAAATAAAAGCAACACAACAAATAGAAACAGTAGATAGTAGCGTAGATTAGTATAATCCATGGCGGCCGGTAATTATGACAGGGAGGAGGGTGTGGGGGGGGTACACACAAACACCTCACTCACACCCATACATTTGCACACACACCCATTCACAACACTCATTAACAAATACACATATATACACGCACACGCCCAACAAAAAACACACTTAAAACGTACCTTAACTGCAGCTGTCCGAGAGGGAAGCCTCGAAAGTCCCAGGAGAGTTGGGACTACTGCCTTCCCTCATTGGCTGGCCCTGGATCAGCCAATTAGGGAAGGCAGCCCTCCCAAACTTTGGAGGTCCCAGGAGGGTTAAGACTGCTGCCTTCCATCATTGGCTGACGTAAGGTCAGCCAGTGAGGGAAGACAGCAGTCCGAACCTCGTCACTGAGCGGGATGGGGTCAGTGAGACTGCTGACCCCACCCTACTCTGTGATGTGTCACTGATTGACACTCAGCCCTGGGCACGTCAGAGCTTAAAACTGAAGCGCCCAGAGCTAAGGCAATCTGTGACGCTCCCCCTCATCAGGAGGGGGAGGGCCGCGAAGCACTTTTGCCAGGCTGAGGAGGTCACACCCCCAGGGCTCTGAGAATCATCAGCCTGGCAAAGTTCAACTCAGACAGCCAGGAGCATTTGATTTAGCCCAGGCTGCCTGACCTGAAGAAGAAGAGTGTCTGTCAGGCTAACCTTTGTTCAGCCTGAAAGGCACTCTTCTTGCCTGGATAAAGGTGGGGGACGAGGCCCCTCAGCCCTTACGGACAGGCCACTGCTGATAATAATAGAAAGCCTTATGATAGTTGCTTTGGTGATTAAATTGGTCATTGTATTGGGGAAACTTTAGAATAACCGGATCCTTGGGCGTACGACATGGGAAAGGAGGAGTATCCAGAAAGTGATCAACTGCCGTTTGACAACAGAAGGATTGATGTTATAAATCTTTATTAATACTCCATTTAAAAAGTGAGGATGCTGACTTTCTGCAGATGATGTTGGCTACCCACATTCAGTTCGGAGCAGGCCACAAGGCCAACCTCTGCTGTGCGCGGGCCCCATGCTCTGTAATGGTGTTGGTAACATTTTTCTCCAAATAGCGGCCAACCAATCAGATCATTCTAGGTTAAGTGACCCAGGTATCATATTTCAGTATTTTTCAGAATTTTGGAATCCTATGGCAATTAAAAAGGGAAAAAGCTATTTTTGGATCCCTCCCTATTTCTGTGACCGTTGTTAGATGGATTTGCATGAAACGTTATATATGTCGAACCGAAAGTGGATGAACTTCTTTATTGTACACATTTTACAGATTAGTGCAAATTCGTTGAATGGTGCTAAAGTTATTAAGAAAACAAAAACCTCTGTTACTATTGCAACCTGTGAGATATATATATCCATCCATCCATCCATCCCAGTGGTAGTCACCATTGGGTAGTTATAGTTAGGATTGTGTTTCCATAGGAGATTCATTTTTTAGTGCAAATTCGTTGAATGGTGCTAAAGTTATTAAGAAAACAAAAACCTCTGTTACTATTGCAACCTGTGAGATATCTCCATCCATCCATCCATCCATCCATCCATCTATCCATCCATCCATCCATCCCTCCCTCCCTCCCTCTCTCCCTCAGTCACCATTGAGTAGTTATAGTTAGGATTGTGTTTCCATAGGAAATTCATTTTTTTGTGTTGCTAATAGCTTTGGCGCTGTTTGAGGGATTTCCAAGAAACTTTCGAAAAAAAGTGCAACTTTTTGACTAGTTGTGCTTGGACAGTTAGGGGTGAGTGGGGCCGAGAAAAAAGGGTGTCCCAAAACTCATTTTCCCCCTTCATTTTTGCATAGGAACTTTAGACACAGCTACATCCTAAACCACTGAATGGATTTACAAAAAATTTGGCAGAATGCTAGATGTTGGTCCAAAAAGAGTGCTTTTTCTTATTTAGTGCAAACCCATTCAGTAGTTTTTGAGCAATTAATGCTCAAAAACTTTGTATAACTAGGGACGCAGAGCCTGTGAGGATCCCAACAGAGCTCAAGCTAAGAACTAATGGTGTGCCACTACCTAAACCAGGAAGAGGTGGCAGCCATCCTAGGGCTCGGGTCTCAGTCCAGAGTCCTAAAAAAAAGTGCAACTCCCCTGACCCCAGTAGTGGAGTTCCTGAGGCCAAAGTGTGTGTTTTTTAAATTTTGCTTCAAATTCACATGCAGCGTGGGGTTGACTGCGTACAACCAACCCCCTGCCATGCAAAACCGAAGGCCTTTTGCTGTGTGCAGTTTGCTGCCTTTATGGGGTTGCCCATAGGGGTTGGCTTTATGTGGGGGGTTGACTACAGGCCCTGCTGCCGTCCCCCCTCAGTGCAAGGCCTAAGGGCGTGCGTGGGATGTGGATCGGAATTACATATGGTAATTAAATATTATTTTATGTGAAAAACAACCCTAGAAATTCACTGAAAAAAACAAAGTTTAAAGTGATGTTACAGTTAGTTGACATGTTCAGTAACAACGTAACATTTTAAACTCTGAAAACCACTGAAATTCACTAGTTAAAATTATCTCAAGTAACTATAATTCGTACCCTAAAGTAACTATAACTCGTATAACACTGCTACTTATCCCACATATTACATTACTCATGACATCTTCTATGTTATCATTGATTATATCACTACAACATTTGCAGTGAAATTATTGATGAGAAAACTACGTATGGCAGGGGCACGAGTTATAGTTACCTTAGGGCACTACTTATAGATAATTCAGATAACTATAACTGGTGAATTTCAGTCGGTTTTAGAGTTGAAAATATTACATTGTTACTGAACATTTCACCTAACCATAACGTACGTGTGTGTGTGTGTGTGTGTGTGCGTGCACACAAAGTGCCATATGCTATTCGTTATCATTGTTGAGTGCGGGGAGGGCCAGAGTGAGGCAGAGCATATTTTATGTGGCGCATTTGCATATATGGTTTATGCCATGCCATTTTTATTTGTTGTTGATTTAACAAAGGGCATTTAACCAAAACCAGATGCAAGGTGTTAAATGTACACAGTAAGGTAAAATGAAAGACCATCTGAATATTAGGACGAGTGTTTCCTTGTGTAAAGCAATTGTTACATGCAATTTATGAGGCAGTAAATAGGCTTTTTTCCAGTTTATTGCTGTGCTGTGGTATTGAACTAGAGTTTCACCTTTGTACTGTAATAATACATGGGTGAATTTGTCCTGATTAGTATAGTTGCCTTTAAATAATGTATTTTTGAGACACATTTATTTTTCACTGCCATGATATATACATCACTGGAAAAAAGAACTATTATGGTCATAAAATGGGATCTGACATTTGCATTGCAGTAATAAATGGCTGGATCTGGTTTAGCAGTACTGTTACTCCAAAAGGCCTGTGTTATCTGGCAAAATGTATTTTCACTGGCATGGCATATATATATATCCCACTTTATGACCATAATAGTGGTCCATATCCTGGACCGTTTAAATCATCCTGCTCTTGGATCAGTTGTAAAAACAAGTATCAAAACCGAACTAGAGATCGCTCTCTTGCATAGACCCATTGAGCGAGCTATGAAGATCTAAGAGCAGGGTGATTCCAGTGGTAAGGATTATGGACCACTGTTATGGGATATATATGCCATGTCAGTGAAAATACATTTTAACAAATAATACAGGTCCTTTTGAGTAACGGTACTGATATATCAGATTCATCCATTTATTGCTACAATGCAAATGTTAGATCCCATTTTAGGACCATAATAGTTGTTTTTTTCCAGTGATTTTATGTATAGTGTGTAAATGTCAATGTAAATATAATCCTATAACCCTTATATCTGATCCATATTTTTGCCTAAAAAAAGAGCTATTACTAGCGATCTGATCTTCTACACCAACAGAAGAGCCCAGTGGAGGAAGGCTTTCTACTTACTACTTAGGCTCTCCGCTGCTAAGAAATTTCCTCATGGTTTAAGACTCTAAAGAGCCCCCTCACCCACTTTCAGATCGTTTGTTACCATATCCATTTAAAATAATGGAACTATCCTCATTGAAGCCCCTGATCGTAATATAGGATTATTTGATGAAAGCTTCTCCGCCTTAAAAAATTCCCTGATTCACAGCGATCTGCCCAAATCTTCTAGGGAATCTAGCCCCTCACATATTCCTAAGGACCTCCAAATAGTCTCCTTGCATAGCTCCAATCACCTTGAAGAACCAGGCTGAATTAGGCCTGGCGGCGCAGGGTACGCCTGAAATCTTCTGAGTTCGCCTGCTTAATTGTACAGAGACACGGAACACTCTGTTGGCATAGGAACTTCAATTTATTAGCTGCAGCTAGGTACAGTTGTCCTAGAAGTACATCAGTGGTAGGTTCTCAGGAGACTGCCACTTCAATCCGTGGCTCACAGTCTTTTATAGCGCTTAAATCCCCTAAAGCAACAACGCCCTCAATGTGCAAAACATGTCATCCACTAGCAAACATTCCTTTTACAAGATACAGGATAACAGGTCATAGAAATTCCTTCCCTAGGGTCGTGTTCTCTACCTGACCCTATAGGCCAGGTGGCATGAGCATTCCTAAGTTTAATTAATTTACAACAGGACGTGTTTGCGTGATGCAGGTGGTGATTCGTAAAACAAAGGGAAGGCAGAGAAGGATCACCAAGGGTCAATAGATGGTTATCACGGAAATTAGTTGCTTTGAGCCGGGTCCCAGAATGTACTTTGCTCAGAGAGAAAGGGAAAAAGGTCATTGAACATGTTACAGTTCAGTGTACGGAGAAACGCTACGAAGGTCGTCGGCGCCTGAGTAAAGGGCAACATCACAATGGTGTCAATACGCAAGATGGAGCCGTAATCAAATTTCCTCAGACCCTCCTTTTGCCATTACTCAGGCAAAAACACACAGGCTGTTGTTAATCAGAATCGACTTCAATAGCCATGGAATCTACAAGCTGTTGTTGCAGCATTATTTTCGTGTTCTCTGCTTTCTGGGATACAGGATTTGGAACACTCAGGGTGGCGCAAAGCCAGCATATAGCGGGACCACATTGTAGGCAAAGGCAACATGAGAAGAGAATAGCCAAAGTCGATCCGACAAAGGTAAGAATCTTCCACCCCCATGTAGACAGTAGTCCCCCAAACCATCCCATCAGAGACCAATTCCCTTCATCCTGGTGAACGGACTCAGCGATCTTATGTAGCTTAGAGATGGCTTGGTATACTGTAGGGGCGCTGTCTCGAATATAAATGCAACAGCTAGATCCGATCAATTTGCATACGCCCCCACGGTCAGCAAGAATAATATCTAATACCATCCTGTTCTGAAGCGTGACAAGGCGGTCAGCAACGAGTTCTGCAGTGAGATTACTCAAAGCTCCAGCTGTTTCATTGACAGTGGCTTCTACAACTCGAATTAGTTGTCTTATGTCTCTACTGTTGGCTATTGGACCCAGAATGGAAGGAGTCCTTTCAAGACATCTCCGACTTCTTGTCCTGACGTATCCTGGTCAGACACCACCCTTCTTTTCTGTAAATGATGCTTGGCATCCGCTATATATGTAGGGGGCAACAACCAAGCGATATAACAAGTGCCTCTCCAATTACCAGGTAGAGAAGTGTAAGCCTTATTTCCACACACGAAGTATGTATTACGTGAGGGAACCATTCGGGGCCAATCTGTCCCATTCAAGGTCACAATATGCTGGCATTTGCTTTTACCTTTATATTCTAACCCTCCTTTCCTAATACAGAATGGTGCTTGTCCAGGTACCACTAGAAAAGTTTGTCCTTTTCAAGAGGTTTTATTAGAGGGCAGGAAATACAAATCCGTAGATCTGGTTTGGCGATCAGCATATTCTGACTTCTCACTATCCGTCCCATATATCCTTTTTCTGTCCCGCCAACATAAATGGTATAGATGTACTCCCAAGCTCGGGTATCACCATCTCCAGAAAATACCCAACTGGCACTCAATTCCCACCATGCACTACAAGAACCATTAAATGACAAGCATTTACAATGCAATGGTCTCGGCATTGGTAAAGTTAGAGCTATTGGCATTGCTCATGACATTATTTTTGTTTATGTTTTTGTTTTTAAAACATTTAAAGAAACGGCATTGTCATGAGCAATGCCAATAGCTCTAACTTTAACAATGCCGAGACCGTTGCATTGTAAATGCTGGTTTCTTCTGCTCAGGATGTCCCCATTAATATTAGACATACACGAAGGACTCTTTGGGTGAGAAATAACTGTCAATCGTATTCATTAGGCTGTTAAACAAGGAATGAAAGAAGATAAGAGAAGGAATGAGAGAAGGAAGGAGTAAAGGAAGGGGTAAAGGAAGGAATGATATATGGAAGGGATAAAGGAAGGAATGAGAAATTGAAGGATAGAAGGAAAGAACGAGAGAAGAACGGAGTGATGGAAGGGGTGAAGAAAGAAATGAGAGAAGAAAGGGGTAACGGACAGAACGAGAGAAGTAAGGAGTGACGCACGGGAGCCCCATTTGAGCAGACACTTCCTGCTACACCACAGGCTCCGCACATGTCCCGGGCAAGGATGCCTGGCTTCCTGTGGGCCGCGGCGGTGATTCTGTTGCTTCGGCAGTAAAAGGGGTAGGCTCCCTCGTAATTTTAATATAAAATAAAGGAGGAAACTCACCAGTACACGCCGAGATATGAGGAAATCCAGGAGCTAAGTGTGGTCACCGGCAGCTGCTGCTTCTTGGGGACGCAGTGATCAGTTTCAGCAATACGGCGGCAGAACAGCCGTGGGCGAGCGCGGCGCAGGAGCTGCACAGGGGGCAACGTGCTGCTACCAGAATTCTCTTCCGGGTGGGCAGAGGAGGGGGAGGCAGGGACGGGGCAATCCCACCGCATACTTGTGCAGCAGATAAATTAGAACCGCACCAGAGGTAAGCAGGGTTGCACGCAGGGTCCGACGTGTGGCAGAGAGGACGAGCACACCACTGCCTTTCTCCGAGGCGAAGCAGAAATGCCTCGGAGAAACGCAGTGGCGGTTTCGAATTCGGGGGCGTGTTTTCCTTTACTCTCCTCTTGCCATTGGCTGGAGGAGATAATTGGACTTCTTGAAAAAAACACGCCCCCGAATCCGAAAAGGACGGGGCCTGTTTAGAGTGACGGACCTCTTCTCCAATGGCTGGCCAGCATTCAAGAGGCCAGCCAATGGAGAACAGGGGAGAAGAGGGGCGGGTTCAAGCCCCTCATCTCCAAGTCATTAAATCTCGGATCGAGACTGCGCAAGCGCAGCCTTCGAGCCGAGACCTAAAAAAGGAAGGGTAATGTATGGTATTCCAGTATTCACCGAACTTGGCAGAAGACCACAAACCCAACAGTTCGTCGCATTAGTAGCCAATTGATGTTGGTGTAGCATAGAAACAAATGTGTTGTTACGGAATTCACTCCTTCTCGACTCAACATGAGGGGGTAGAGTGACATGTGTATGCATTTCAACGGTAACTTTGGGAATGGGCTGCGTAAAAAATTACATGTTGTCCCCATCCTATGCAAGACAATATAATACACATTAAAATCAATATTATTAAAGCCACCACAAAACGATTATGCAATAATTTACTATGCTTCGTGCTTGTTGTTTGTATTTTGTCCATTCCCTTTCGAACAGTCATTTCCATCTCTAAATGTTGCCCGTGACGGGAGGTTGCTTCACTCAGCTGTGATTGTCTGTAGTTCTTTTTATTTTCCTACAAGTCCCACAGGCCTAGAGCCACACCTTGGGTCACAATTCTGAGACTACGATCACGGCCCTGCAACATGTGGAAATCGGGATAAAGACAAAGTCAATGAGGTACTACTGAGGTATTCTTGTTCAATCTGGGCCTCAAATCGTACCTCCGGGAACCAGGTACAGTTTGTTCTGGGAAAAGGAGATGTTGTTCAGTAGGGTCCAACTCCAATGCCGGTGGTATTGCTGCTTGGGCGACCTTGTCGTCTTTTCCTTCTGATCTGGCAGAGTCTAGGCGGGAATCGCTAAACGGTCCATATCTTGGTATCCTTTCGCTTTCAGAATCTCCAATTTGTTTACGAACCCAATGATCATAAGGTAATGGTAGGGGCACTTTCTTGCAATGTACCCCATGTACCCAGTTCTTTTTGCCCACCACCTTCACTGCAGTACGCGTCGTTAACAGTACTTGACGAGGTTCTCTCCAGCGAGGTTCCAAGTTCTTCGACCTCTGGAAGTTTTTAATGCAGGCCCAATCTCCAGGTCGTATGGTATGACCAGGATCAGTTGAAGCCTGAGGCAAAGTATCTTGTACCTGTTGGTGAAGGACACGTAATTTAGTGGTGAGATCATGCAAATAGTCAATTAACAATGGATGCTCTATCTCGGAGTATTTCTTTGGCCTTGGGACTCCCCAAACATTTGCAGAGCGTCCAAATACAACCTCATAAGGACTAAGCCCATACAGGAATGGGTGGCTGTTCTAGTGGATAAAAGAGCCAAGGGCAGAGCATCAGGCCAAGCAAGACCCGTGCTGGCTTGTATCTTTGCGAATTTAAGCTTAAGAGTGCCATTATAGCATTCTACCAAACCCGCTGACTGAGGATGGTTCGCTGCGTGGAACTTTTGTCTTCTGCCAAGGCCTGCACATACTTTCTGCATGATCTGACCCACAAATTCACTTCCGTTGTCACTCCAAATAATTCTGGGTAACCCAAATCTCGGCAGAAACTCCTTCAAAAGGACTTTTGCTGTGGATAGAGCAGTATTATCTTTCAGGGGCTAGGCCTCTATCCATCGGGAGATGGCACATACCACAACAAGAACATACTTCAGATTGTTACATCGTTCCATGTGAATGTAATCTATTTGCAACACCTCAAAAGGGTACATTGGGGGAGCAAAGTGACCTGCCGGTGTTGGTGTTCCCTTCCCCGGGTTATGCATCAAGCATATAATACAATGCTTGACCAGATTGTCTGCACATTTAGGGATCCCCACATTCTGCCATACCGGAGCCAGAAGTTTGCATATACTTTTAGCGCTAATGTGGGCTGGACCATGCGCCATGGTAACTACTGGGTGTACATAAGCATCTGGTAACAACCAGTGTTGATGTTCTGACAAGTCTGTCCAGCACCCTGTCACATCCAACCCTCCTATACTCTCTTTCCACTTACTTAATTCTTTCTCTGTGGCTTCTGCCTGGATCGTTTTCACACTGTCCACAGTATTCTCACACATCCCTCCTTGTGTAACCCATCTAGCAGAGCCCGCAACATATATGCTACTTGTAGTGTCTCTAGCCGTCTTTCGCTATCCGGTCTGCGAAAGCATTTCCTTGACCTACAGCATCAGTAATCTTCTTATGTGCACTACACTTCACAATCGCTATCGGAGTGGGCAAGGTGAGCGATTCAAGAAGGTCATTTACCAATTGGCCATGCTGTATCTTAGTGCCATGGGATGTGAGAAACCCTCTTTCCTTCCACAGGTGGCCAAAACTATGGGCCACTCCAAACGCATACTGACTATCAGTATACACATTCACCCTTTTCCTTTCAGCCAACACACAAGCTCTAGTCAGTGCTATCAATTCAGCTGCCTGAACTGAATTATGCATAATACGCGCTGTTTCCACAACGGTGTACAAGGTAGTGACTGCATAGGCTGAGGTCGTTTCACCATTGGGAAGCTTAAAACTAGAACCGTCCACCCATAGGATCCCATCCGGATCCAGGAGTGGAGTATCCTTTAAATCAACTCTGCCTCTTGTCTCTTCCTCCGTGCGGAGGAAACAATCATGCTGCTCCTGAGTACCGTTTTCTACTGGAATTGGCAGCAATGTCGCCGGGTTCAAGGTATTACATCGCTTAATGTGTATGTGACTAGCCAAGAGCGTCAATTCGTACCCCGAAAGGCGGGCACTCGTGAGGTGTTGAGTCTTCGTTCTATTTAGGAGGGTGTCTACTGCATGCGGCACCATGACAATGAGGGTATTATCTAATACCAATCCAGCAGACTGGCGAATGGAAACGGCTGCGGAGGCTGTAGCCCTCAAACAGCTAGGTAACGCCTTGGCCACTGGATCTAACGTGGCCGAAAAATAGGCACAGGGACGTTGCTTGTCCCCAAATCGTTGCGTTAAAACTGATAATGCGCAACCTTCTTTCTCATGAACATGAGTGTGAAAGGCTTACTGTAATCAGGAGTACCTAACACAGGGGCAGAGCACAAGGCAGTACGTAAATCAGTGAAACTTTTCTGACATCCCGCAGTCCATGGAAGCGGGTGTGGTGTATCTTTAAGAGTGAGTGCCAACAAGGGTTTCGCCAGAAGGGAAACATTGGGGATCCATTGTCTACAATAAGAGGTAATACCTAAGAAGGCACGCACCTCTTTTTGCGTACATGGAATAGGCATTTGGGCAATTGCTTGAATACATTCTGGGGTCAATCGCTGTCCCTCCTTTGACAAGAGATGACCTAGATAGGTAACCTCTTGGCAGCAATATTGCAATTTAGACGGTGAAACCTTGTGGTGGTGGTCAGATAAGTGGCGTAACAGTGAAATAGTAGCCTTTTTACAAGTATCCTCAGAATCTGCTGCAACCAACAGGTCATCCACATATTGAATGAGAGTGGCACCTGGTGGTAAAGACATAGTATCGAGCTGTGATTTTAATGCTTGACTGTAAATGGAGGGGCTCTCACAATACCCTTGAGGAACCTGTTTGAACCGGAAGCTTCGGCCTGCTAAGGAGAAGCCAAAAATATCCCTACTTTCCTCAGCAATGGGAATGCTGAAGAAAGCATTTTTGAGGTCAATGACAGAAAACCAGGAGGCTGAGGCAGGTATCATTGTCAATAGGGCATTGATATCCGGAACAACAGGGAATTGAGGTACTACAATCTTGTTGACCTCTCTGAGATCAATTACAAAACGATAGACAGGTGGCTGAGAGGGGTCAGTTCGTTTGAAAACAGGCAGAACAGGGCTATTGCATACATTTCCCCTAGTCTCTTCAACCACACCATTTTGTACCAAATCATGAACTATAGTCAAAAGAGCTTTTTCGCCGTCACTGGAAATTCTATACTGTGGAATGCAAGGAAATTTAACATTAGGCTTGAGGGTAACAATGTAGGGCGGGATCCGCAGGAGGCCCACATCATTGGGGCCGGTGGCCCAGAGGGTGGCGGGAAGAGACTGTAATTCAGGGGGAAGCTGGTCTTTAGACAAATACATCGGTGAGGTCAATTTCTTACCTAAGGTAAGACGTACACCAGAAGGGGAACAGTGTAATGTTGCATAAAATCTCTTCAATAAATCCAAACCCAGCAAATTTTCGCCACAACCAGTTGTTAAAAGGAGCGGGGCCTCCAATTTGTAAGGACCTATGGAAATGGGCAAAGGGCGTGAAACTGGGTTTAGAACTGGTGCACCAGAAAAACCTACAGAAACATTTGTACAGCCAGACAAAGGTGCCCCAGGGAGTTTAGAGTGAATTATAGAACTCTTTGTCGTACCAGTGTCTAATAGGAATGGCTCTGTAACACCTAGTGCTACAACATCAACATAAGGCCCACTTTGGTCCACTGGAACTGATACTACTCCCTCACTTTGTCCATGGCTGTCCTAGCTAGATTGGAAATTCTGACTCTCATCCTCGGTATAATAATCATCATTGTAATAGTTGGTAGACTGAACAGTTGGCTGATCAAAATAATTTGTGGAATTTCCAGGGGGCATGGAACGTTGGTTATTAGGCGATGTACCTCGTCCTCTACCTCTGGGTGCTGACTGATAACCACCCCGGCCTCGTGACCCGGGAATGCCGCCCGTACGCTGTAGCAAAACCGGGCAATTATACTTTAAATGGCCTTCTTCTTTACAGTAAGCGCATTGATTTTGGCCCAGTGGGGGTCGGGGAACAAAAGGCCCAGACCTCTGCAACTGTCTCTGAAATTGTTGAGGTGGCTGAAATTCCCGTTGGGCAGGGCGAGGGGGATAAGCTTGTTGCAGAATAACTTTTGTTTTCAGCTCTTTAGTCTTTTTATCAAGTTTCTCTCTTTCCTCTTTATCCCTGTTTTCATAATACTGAGCAGTAGCCAATATCTGGGCAGAAGATGATACTGCCCACACACTTTCGGAATTCTTCAATTTATTAGATATTTCCGGAACCAAATTAGACACAAATTTGTCTACAAACAGTCGTTGGCCACCTTCCGTGCTCATATCCTGACCACTATGATCAATAAACGTCTGCTCAAAACGAGTAAAGAAATCAGAGACTCTTTCATCCGCTTTCTGCTTACAATCTGTTAACTTATCTCAATTAACTCGCAGAGGGGGCATCACAGTTTTCAGTAAGGCAATGATCCTAGCTGGGAGTTCTGTAATTAAAGCCTCAGGTTTGGCACCACCCACTTGGAGTCTGTCCGCGGCAAGTATGGCAGCCCAATCACCCCCCAATTCCCCGGGATGGTGCTCCTTCCGAATCCTAGCCCATAATGGTTGTGGGACCACATTACCCATTAGCATGTCTATATCGGCCAAATTCATAATACATGCATCAACAGTTTGGGACAACTCTTTGTAGTACCCAGCAGGATTTTTACGGGGGTCCGGTAAGGACTGTTTAAGGGCCAATACCTCAGATCGTTTCCAAGGAACGTGTACCCACACACGTTGAAAGTGAGCTGGTATAAGAGGATTACCACCCTGAGCTGCAACCTCCTCTCTCCACACTGGGGGAACCTCTCTCATAGGATAGTGTTTTAACTTTCGTCTAACAGAGGAATCGCGTTCTGGCAAAGACCGGCAAACAAACATCATTCTAAAGGTGACAAGCGTTCTTACCGCGTCCTCAACCTCTGTGCCCACAATCAGCCCTTTACTAAACTCGGCCTGAACATCTAGCAGGCCCTGAGGGACTGGTCCCAATCCCATATCCTCCCACTCTTGACCTAAAATGTTACACATATTATCAAAAACATATCTCTGCGTCGGTGCCTCCCACTGCTGAAAGCTGTCCATAATATCTTGCATACTATACTGGGAGCCATTTGTGATCCACCTTCGGGCAAGAAGATCTAACACTTCCTGTTCATCTGGACCTGGGAGCTGACTACAAGTTTGTCTACGAGGAGGAACAGGGGTCATTTTAAGTGTCCCAAAGAGAGGGGACAAAAGGCCAGAAACGGTATCAACCATTCACCTCCGAACGGAGGGAGAATTAGTCATTAGGACAGGAGACAGAATATTAGGCGGGGCAGAAGAGGGAGTAATAGGTACAAAAGGAGACGAAGGTAAGGGAGAGCCCGGTAATACCGGAAGAGTCTGTGATGGGGGTGCAGGAACCGATTGAGGAGCGACAGGTGGAACAACAGGTGGGACAGGTGGTAATAATAAAGGTGCATTTGCCCCTGGCACAGGCTCTAGTGCAAAAGGTACATTAGCCCCCTGGGCATAGGGCAGGGGTAACCTCAACAGATGGGACATTAAGGGATCCTTCTCAGGGTCCACATTCTTTTCTGTAGGGGAAATTGGCAACACTGCATAACATTTATCTACCGCCATACGACGTTGCCTATCTGAAACCTCAATCGCATGATCGGTCTCATTATTTTCAAACTGTTGGGCAGCTTGTATAACAGACATATCCCTCCTATCTCCTTTAGCTTGTTTTATTTCTTTCTGTTTGGCCTCCTTACGCCATAAGCAGAAAGAGTCAAACATAGCCGGCCGGGCTTTACGTTTAAACAAAGTTCCCTCCAAATTATCTAAGATATTGAGCTCAAAACTGCCATTCTGCGGCCACCGTAAAACACCATCTTTCCTAGTATAGCGAACCCACGCCTCATTAAAGGCTATGGGACCAATACCATGTTTAGAATATACTTCATAAGTGGGAGTCCCGGCCGGAGGAATTGGACAAGAGTCCTCCAGTCGGGAATCCCTATCGCAACAACAACACCATCTTCTAAACTTACTGAAACCAGGCATCGCTATTACACTAGTTTCCTCACAAACGTCAAGGGGTTAATTAGTCACTTTATAGTACAAAAACTGCACTCACCCCTCGGTTTCGGCTTTTGCAATAGTTGAACAAAGACAAAAAAAAGACAAAGGAGTGGCCACTATACTTAACCAGATGTTTTCATAGGCCAACAGAGGTCCGTCTAATGTCTCGCGATACCAATCATCATCGAAGGAGCCAAAGCATGGCGGCAGTCAGGGCAGCAGGTCTTCGCAGCCGTTGGAAAGGAGAAGCCACACTGTAAAAACCTTCGGTCCACTTATGACATGCAGGGGTCGATCACGTGGTGCGCGTCCTCCGGAATTTCCTTGCGGGGCTCCTCACGATCCTCGGGCTGGACCCACGACCTCTGAAGCCGCCTCACAGAGGGCACCATTTGAAGAACCAGGCTGAATTAGGCCTAGCGGCGCAGGGTACGCCTGAAATCTTCTGAGTTCGCCTGCTTAATTGTACAGAGACACGGAACACTCTGTTGGCATAGGAACTTCAATTTATTAGCTGCAGCTAGGTACAGTTGTCCTAGAAGTACATCAGTGGTAGGTTCTCAGGAGACTGCCACTTCAATCCGTGGCTCAGTCTTTTATAGCGCTTAAATCCCCTAAAGCAACAACGCCCTCAATGTGCAAAACATGTCATCCACTAGCAAACATTCCTTTTACAAGATACAGGATAACAGGTAATAGAAATTCCTTCCCTAGGGTCCTGTTCTCTACCTGAACCTATAGGCCAGGTGGCATGAGCGTTCCTAAGTTTAACTAATTTACAACAGGACGTGTTTGCGTGATGCAGGTGGTGATTCGTAAAACAAAGGGAAGGCAGAGAAGGATCACCAAGGGTCAATAGATGGTTATCACGGAAATTAGTTGCTTCGAGCCGGGTCCCAGAATGTACTTTGCTCAGAGAGAAAGGGAAAAAGGTCATTAAACATGTTACAGTTCAGTGTACGGAGAAACGCTACGAAGGTCGTCGGCGCCTGAGTAAAGGGCAACATCACAATGGTGTCAATACGCAAGATGGAACCGTAATCAAATTTCCTCAACCTGCTGACTTCCCCTGCTACCTTGAACAAGACACATTTGTCCATAGCTATGCCGCATACCTGTCAATCCAGACATTCCCTCCTCCATTCTCTGAACCTTACTCCCCTGCTGCCTGAGCTCCATCACCACTCCAATTCATCCTCCCCCGCTGCTTCCTTCTGGCCAACACTGTCTGAATTCTTCCTCCGGGTACGCCCACTCTCCATTTCGTCCACATACGTGTATCTTGCCTTCCCCCACCCTAGTGAACGAGACTTCACCTTCACGTTCCAAGACCCATGCTCCTCTTGACTTAAGGAAATCAACTGGGAGCTTCAAGAACTCAAATCTGATATACAAAAGCTCATAAACATCACCTCTGAGCTGGCCCTTGACTTCTCATCCAACAAGGTTTCACAGTGGATCCTGCAAGGGACCAACCAACACCCTAAAATACCAATTTGGCCCTTTGCGCTGAGGAGTGTCACTAGGTTGACTCCTTACCCTAATGACCCCTCCAGACCCATTAGATTTAAGAAACACCTATCTGACCCGAACATGCTTCCCCTCCAACTAGCTTACAACTCCACTCAATCGGACAACCCAGACACTCATGGACCCATTCTACCTATGCCACTAAACCCTCCTAGAGCTACTAGACTCGATCAAGTAATATCCGGGCCTATTCAAACTATTCCAATAAACCCACATAGAGCTCCCAGACATAACTCTAATGCTTTAAACACTTCTAACCTTATGCAAGTGCACATTACACAGCCTACTCACACAGACTCCAAAACACACCTGAAATGCATGCTGCTCAACTGTAGACCTGCGGTGACCTCATCCTAAATTTGGAACTTGACCTCCTAATCCTCTCAGAAACCTGGCTTAATGACTCCTCAGGACCTGTCCTTGACATCCTAGTTTCCCCGAGTCACAACATAATCAGACTTGATAGAGCTAAGAGAACTGGTGGAGGCATCGTCTGTATATACCATAACAGTCTTACATAAAAGTAGTCTCGCTCTGCAATTCTCTTATCATGTGAATATCTGTCTATACCCCTCATCAGTAATTACAGACCCTTATGCAACCTGCACATCTTTTACCATCCCCTGGGAGACAACCTCCCTCGGGTCGAAAAATCTATGGAAACCATCTCATCCAACTTGGGGTGCATTGTCCCCAGATCTTACTTGGAGACTTCAATCTTAATTGGAATGACCCGAATGATCAGGCTGTGAATAGTCTTAAAACTTCATGGCGGACCTCAACTTGACTCAATTCTGTGACAGCCCATTGCACAACTTAGACTCGACCCTTGACCTAATCATCTGCAACCCCAATTCCATTCAGTAGGAATCGATTACCCCTTGTGGCTGGTCGGATCACCACTGTATCACCTTCCTCATCTTAGAACGTTGGAACACCTAAAGATGCCAACCCAAGAAACAGAGACACTGGAATTGATCGTTGCAAAATACAAACGTGAACAAACTCGTATCTTGTTGTAATCTGTCCCTGCCTCCTCCTACGGTCATGTCCGACATCCACAAACTCACTGAACACTACAACAACTCCATGTTGAAAGTCCTGGATGCAATTGCACCCCTACAACTGAAAAGAAAGTCCAACAAAGATTCCAAACCATAGTTCAATGACAGCCTAAACTCCGACAGACGCAACCTGAGATTAGCAAAATGCGCATGGAGATCCTCTCCATCAACCGAACTCCTTAAGCTTCTGAGGTTGAAAAGGAGTATGTACAACAAACACATCAGAACGGCAAAAGCGTCCTTCTTCAGAAGCCAACTTGACAAAGCCAAAAATGCTGTTTGATTTGATTAAACGTCAATCCAACAACACTACCATCCAGTCGACACTCATCTCCAGTCCACAACCAAATTGCAAGGACTTTGCCGTCTTCTTCCTTGAAAAATCTAACAAGATCATATCTAATCTAAGGTCTGCCCTTTTCGATCTACCACTCTCACCAGACTAAACCCTACCTTCGCAGCCCCAGCTTGTTGCAAGTCACTCCCCTAAAACCAATGCCCTTTGGAGTCAATTCTCTCCCTTCAACGACACATCCATTCTTAACATTATTTCTACACTGAAACCCTCTAATCACTTCAATGATCCCCTTCCTTCTAATTTCTTCAAAGAAATGATAAGGTCAGTAATCCCTCTCCCCGGACCAAGATTATTAATGCATCCCTTCTTCAAGGTGAGATCCCCAACTGCTTAAAGTCCGTCTGGTGCTGCCTTAAAAAACCCACAGCTGACCCTGAGGATCTGAATAACTTTCGACCAATCACAAACATCCCTACTCTGGCAAAACTCCTTGAGAAATGTGTTCAGGTACAACTGTGTAACCACATTGGGGAATTCCAACTGCTGGATAAATTCCAATCGGGCTTTCGTCAGCGCCACAGCACCGAAACAGCCAGCACGCATATAGTTAACGACGATCTTACAATTCTTGACTGGAACGAATCCTGCCTTTTAATCTTACTTAACCTCTCATCAGCTTTTGACACTGTCAAACATGACAACCTCCTGAACCTTTTGCAACATAGGATGGGGTTCTCTGGCTCAGTACTATAATGGTTTGCCTCTTTCTACATAACAGAACTCTATTAGTTAAAACCAATCAAACCCTCTCCAATTCCAGTCCTTGCACTCTGGGGGTTCCCCAAGGGTCATCTCTCTCTCCCACTTTTTTCAATCTTTTCATTCAACCTTTTACTGAAATCCTCAAAGCATCTAACACACATTATCACATGTATGCAGATGACACTCAGTTGTACATGAAAATCTCTTTACCGGATGATATCAAGACGCTCAACGGAACCCTGCACAAAACCCAAAACTGGTTAACCTTCAACCATCACAAACTAAACGCCCTCAAAACGGAATTCCTCCTTATCTCACCTCCCAAGCGAGCCCTTATCGTGGAGAAATATATGAAAAATCTCTCCGCTCTCCACTGCACACCATATATCATAGATTCTACGAGATCTCTGGGAATAGTGCTGGATAAGAACTTGAACATGCAAGAGCACATCAGCGCATCTACCAAAGGAGCGAACTTTCAACTGAGCATCCGTAGGAAACTAAAACCCTTCCTTCCCCCTGATGATTTCTAATCTGCTGTGCCAGCATTAGTTATCTCTCGACTGGAATATGGAAGTGCAACTCTCTGTGGTCTACCAAGGTACAGTCTGGCCCCTCTCAGGGCTTCACTGAATGCTGCTGCTAGGATCATCACTGGCTCAAAGAAAACAAACCACATTTCCGCAGATTTGAAATCTCCAAATTGGCTACTATTCGAGGCAAGGATACAACTAAAACTTGCCTGTATGACCCACAAAGCATTTCATTTCAACACTCCTCTGTACCTTGCAAATAAGCTAGTCTTTCGGGAGGTACCCGCTCCTCCAGGAACTCCAGTACCTTGTTGCTTAAAATTAAGAAATGTAAAAACATGAAAACCTATAATCGAGCCTTCTCAGGTATTGCCTCGAGAATCTGGAACTCCCTACCTACGAAAATTAGACTGTTTCCATCAACAGAGTCCTTCAAAAGGGAAGTGAAAGCTTTACTTATGAGTACTTATCTGCTCTAAAAGCTTATTCTCGGCTGTACTTGTTTTGCACCGCTGCCTACCTATGTTATTCTGCAATGTCATGGCTCCATTATTTTGTCTTTACGTTCCTGTTACCATTCCTGTATATTGCTATTGTTTTGCCGCAATTTTCTCCCCGTTTGTATGTCTCACCTCTTCTGTAAAGCACTCTGATACCCGCTTGGGTCTTGTTCGCGCTATACAAAACTTTTTTAATAAATAAAATAAATAATAAATGGTCCTTACTATTAATACTGATATTCTTTGTCAACTCAGTTGAAAATTATTAGCATCTTTCAAATTTGTAACGTATTTGGCAGCATTTAGTTAACTTAGACTGCCACCCGTTTTTCAACCTCAAACAAGAGATGACCTCAGAAGAGAACAGGAAATATGGTGATAAGATATATTACAGCAGCAGAGATATTAAGTAAGATATACGTTCTTGTTGATGGAATTGAACATCAAAGGCTCCTGTAGTATTTCTTAACACGGCCCTTCGTGACTTGGATCTGATATTCTTTATTCAAAGATTGAAGGGAGTTAATAAAATGGAGAACCCCCAGGTATTCAATGGATACCAAAAGATAATCAAGAAGAGACTGGGGAAGTGTTTTTGATTGAAGAATGAGACATACGTCAAGATATCTCCAACAAAGAACATACAAAGTTTGGAAATGTGTGAATCCTTTTAAAGGGTATTTGACTTATTTTCATTTTTAGTGACTAAGTCTGAGCATTGTACATTGAAATATGTGAAACTGCATGTCTTTGTGAAAGAGAACGGCAGAGTTTCCTTTCAAAATGGTTAGCGCTTCAGACAGTGCTGGACTGGAAACCAAAATCAGCCCTGGCAGGGTGTTTAAATTAGCATCATGGAGACATGGTTGGTTCATGGTTGCCCATCTAGCTTTGGAAAGCAGCTCACCAGCCTGCAGCCTGTTGGGGAAATGCCAGTCCAGAAAAATGGCCGCCGCCATTGGCTCAGAGTACAAGGGTGCTGTGTTTTTTTTTGTAAGGTCAGACTTGTAACATACCCTAAGGAGTGTGCTTGAGATAGACCAGTTTCTCATTAGCCGGAGTTATACAAACCAAGGTGGAATGCTGAATAAGAATTTAACAGTTCCAACTTATTTTATACTGCCTCCTTATGCCTGTCCACATGAATGGACGCTTTTGCTCAGCCCGCTTCTGACCTCATCCTTGTCTCTACACTAAACAAGAGTTAAAACTACTGGATTCAATTTAGATTTCTCAGTTCAGCAGACCAGACGGTGCTCCACTTCAGACTTAACATTATAAGTAAATTTATGAAGTAACAGTTTTATTCTGAAGTCATATGTTTGTTTAAAGGTCTGCTGCAACCCCTCAAGCCGGAGAACCCCTGCAAGGCTGGGGCTGCGTGAGCCATTCTTCAAACTTGACTGTGAGCCTCATTGGTGTTTTTTGGCTCATCTGCACATGGGTTTTAACTTCAACAGATCCCCCAGATTGCTTTCATCAAGTTAAACAGTTTTGCCAACTGAGAAAGATTGAAGGTTTGAATAATTCTTTCCAATTGTGCAAAGGGATCCGATTCATTTAAGCAACCTCATTTTGGGACTGACCCAATCAAACCTCCTGGGTACAGTAGCTAGCATTTTTAGGACTTTTTGGCATAAGTCACAGATGCCTAAAAAGGGCGAAAAAGCAATTGCTATCTCTGTATTATTTAAATTAACCCTTGTCAGTCAAGTGGTTCACAGGTCGCTGTGTTGATATCCGTCAGGAAAAAAACCAATCAGTTTTATATGTTGAAATAAATATTCCTGTTTTTGATGAGAACATCTAAAGAAATATGTAGAAAAAGAGTAAAGACAAACACATTTGCTAAATCCATAAATAATTGCAGTTAATGTCATTACCTACTATATATTCTAGAGCAGTGTTTTCCAAACTGTGGGTGGAGAAAGTCCAAGCAATAAAGATACCTTTTAATTCTGTATATAGCTGGTCATATTTGTTGCGCTTCAAAGACATAGGTCAAATATCAGGCTAGGTCTTCTGATAAATTGCTGCTTATTTATTTTTATAAGAGAACTTGTGTTTACAAACTCCTTTCACTTTGTAGTCGGGGAAAGTAAAATTAATTAAGTGACAATCCTGCTGGAGTAGGGAGAGTGAAAGGAAAGGCTGTGAGATGTCATTTTTTGTAACATACTAAATGTAAATACCTGTAAATGAATTGTACATATTCAGCAGGTAAGAAAGTAAAAACGAAGCATGTGTTTTTTGTAATAAAGTGTGATGGAAACAAAGATTCTAATAGGGTCAAAACAAAGACACTGTACTTCGTGGTGCACAAATGATAAATATTCACTGAAACCAGATTTCCACACATTATCTTTAGTGTGCAAAATAGTTTTTTCAGTAAAACTGTGTCTTTGCACATGTAGTGACAATTTCAATGAAAATGTGCTATCTGTAAATGACAGTCTGCTACCCCACAGTGCTTTAGTTACATTAAAAAATCACCCACGTTGTGTCCATTAAAGCTAGTTGGGTCTCGAAAGGTTGTCATTCTAAATATTGGATTGTGGGTCTACAAAGTTCAGGCAGCACTGTTGTAGAAAGTTCCTGCATGTACCAGACAACTTGTGGAATTTTCAAAGCAGTATCTTTGGGCTGACTACTAAGGAGATTTCTAAATCACTCATTTACTTCCAATGGAATCCTGTAATGTTTAGAGGAAGAACAAGAAAAACATTACATTCTTTCCAAAAAAACAAGTTGTTTCCAACCAGTCTGATTGTCATTGCTATTTGTAGGCCGTAAACATGGTTATAGCTGAAGGACAGTGGCTTCTCTTAGTTTCAATTCAGAGATGCCTTAGTGAGGAACTTCTCTAAATTCCCTTTTAGTGGGTACTTTATTGACAGCCCTTGCTAGTGTGCGACTCATGTTTGTCTGCTCTTCTAAAGACATTCGGTTTTGCAATTTTGATTTGTCCAAACTTGCTTTTTGTCATTTCCTCAGTCTATCTGCTTGTAACTCCTCTTACATCAGCCTGGTGACTTATAGTGCACTTGGTACATGTTCTAGGTGTGATCCTTTGTTCTGCTACGGCGTCACCACTCCTTTCTTTGGCTGCACAGTGGTCCTCTGTTTGCCTTTTGCATCCAGAGCCCTATTTTATTCCTCCTTGTGGGAGCGATGCCAAGATGGAGGTGATGGACATCGCATGGTTGTGGGCTCTACAATTAGACTGGACTGCCAGCAAGCATAAAGCAGTAAGCTATCAAAGGAGACATTGTAGCTGGAAGGCATACCTCAAATTAAGATCCTATGAAGATGCAAATATGGACAAAACATTTACAAACTCAGTTTTCTGAAATTGAAGACAAATAAGTATCCACAGTCAATGAAAATGAAGAAATACTTCCACTGACAAAGCAATCCTTGTCATTGGATCTGCCAATACTCTAATCTGGGCGCTGACCTGTGGAAGGGGCGCTGACCTCCGGTATGGGTGCTGTGTTTAGCAATAACTTATGATTGGAGAGATGAGGGGCTCTTTTGCCAGGTGGTAGTGCGAGAATCCGAGGAGGCGGTCATGGTGTGTGGGGGCACCAAAAATGATTGTCGCACCGGGCGCCAACAGCGCTAAAGCCAGCCCTACTCTAATCTGAAGGAAAAGTGCCCTGTCTTGAGTTGCTGTTTGGAATTATATTTTTTTAATCCATTTACTAACGTGCCAAAACTATGCGTTAGATAAAGGCACATTTTTACGTTCTGGAAACATTCATTTAAAAGCTCAACACGTATTTTTGAGTTGATCATGAGTCATGGAGAGGGGCGATAATTCATCCCATATATGAAGGAGGGAAGCCCTCTGACCTGGGAAATTACTGGCAAATCTACCTGTTGGACAATATGCTAGGAGACTTAGAGTTGTGGGTGGATGTAAACCACGTAGTCCTTCCACACCAAACAGGGTTTAGAAAGGGTCTGGGAACCACAGTAAACCTTTTGGCACTGACATCCTTGGTGGATAAAACAATCAAGAACAAATCCTTATTATATGCATATTTTGTGGACTTCCAAGAGACTTCTGATTTAGTCTTGCACCACATATGGCAGAAGCTCACAGCAAGTAACATTGCGCCCCTCCTACTGAAAAGCATCATTACCCTGTATTCAAACACCCGACTCCAGGTAAAACTGAAGGATGGCACATCCGTGTCTCGAAAAATACATAACATCAATGGGGTTCAAACAAGGCTGTGTCCTTTCTCCTCTACTCTTTAATGTATTCTTGGTGGATCTTTTTACAACCCTGGGTAAAGTGAATGCCCACCCCCCCAATCTGGGAGATAAACCAGCATGCTACGTACATAATGCAGATGACGGCCTCTCATTAGCCAGATCCAGAGTGGGAGTTTTGCACTTTATTCTTATTCAAACCAAAATTGCCATATCGTCGAACCTTGAGGAAACCAGGATAATGATCATTGCCAGGATAAAAAATAAACTAGGCCAGTGGTAATTAAATGGTCTTGCTGTCAGCACCACTGTGGAATACAAGTATGGGGCTTGATCATGGATAATTGCAGAACCATTCCACCCCACAAGGAAATCTTAAAGTTGTAATCTGCCACTCTACTGCATGCATTTCTTAGGCTTTCCAAAAAGCTTCAGGGACCCTCACGTGATCCGCTAATGAAGGTGATCCATGCAAAGTTACCACCCACTGTAGCTCTGGCTCAGAGGTCATGCACAGACGGAGCTCCCCATTGCTGAACAAACTAGTAGTGAGAATTTATAAAAATGTTTTTCCGCCTACCAAAACATGCCTCTCCTTCTCAAATCCAGTTTGAATTTGACCTGTATAGGCAAGTTCTGGAAAGACAAACTCCCTTTTTGAGAAAGTTTCAAACTACGCACAGCTGGCTCTGACACACTGGTAAACCAACTCTGGCTAGTGCTATCCGAAACAGCCAGCCTCTCTGCAGACAGTCGGTCCAGAATCTTCAGGCAACTGCACTGTTGGCAACCCCAATCTTCAAAAGGATAATTATCAAAACACCACATCAGATATCATGGCCAGCCGATAAACAAAACTGGCTTCACGCTCACATGCCTGGTCAATTCTAAGTAATTACACCAATCTAGGACCGCAACTGGTCACAAACATCTGCGTGTCAGCACATGTTAAACAACAACTTTTCTGATACAGGTTCAAAGGGCTCCCAACTCTGCATTTTATACCTGCACAAAGAAGAACAAGCATAACTTGTTGCATAACTAAATACTTATAAGGCCCCAAAAGCGAGACCTATTGGCTTTGTCAAGCGGCCGTGCGGCCGGGAAAGTGAAAGTGATCAAGATCAAACATCAAAGCGGCTGTGCGGCCGCGAATGTGAAAGTAATCCAGGACAAGCGCGGCGCGCACATGCACTGTAGCTCTAGGTCTGCCCGGTAGCACTTTTTGGAGCCCTCTCAATAAGTCTCGCCAGACCAGCGCATGCGCTGGGTCAGGCGAGACCTAAAAAGCCCAAACAACTTATGCAGGGTCTCCAAATCAAGCAAGGAAACCCTCTTAACAAGGCTCGAGAATGAACCAGTCAATTATTAAATTAAAAAAGCACTTTTTTTTCACTTTATGCACTTGTGGGGGCTTCAACTCTTGGAAATCATGAGGCCAGTGTCCGAACAAGCAGGTCTTAATCAGCCCAAGGAACCAATATCATGAACATGCCTGCGTCCATTGAATTGAGAGCTGATTTTTCTTTAAAAGGTTCTTGGCAGGACAAATACAGTCATTTGTATTGCCACCCTGACCAAAGCTGCAGTAACACCGACAGCATTTTAATAATTTCATGCACTTTGGTGATCCTCTTAGTAATTCAGTGAGGCATAGGTCCAGGTACATCTGCACTGCCTTGTATGTTTTGATACCCATGTTTTAATACATAAGTTTTAACACGTCTGTTTTTATCGGATCATGTTTAGTTTTATCCCTAAGTATTTGCACAATATGTATAAAACGACTCTCGAGGTAGTGGTAGAACGTTTTGTCTTGACTGTCGCTATCCGCATTTTCGTATAGTTCCCAAGGGATTTGTAATGAGCTGCCTTGCTTTTCCGGCTTGCCTTTGAGAAAACTTGCATGAAAACAATGTTAGGTTAATTTTCAATGTCTTTTTCTTTAGGAGCGTGTAATGGTTTTTATTAACAATATAAATAAAGAATTTGAATTGATCATAATCCACCATCCAAAACACCCAGCCAAAAAAACAAATCACTGACATTTTTATAACCTTCAATTAGTCTGATAATCTTGCCTCCCTTTCACTTCACTCTGTCAGGATACAATGTTTAATCCGTTTCTAGCCTTTGACTTATCGACTTATACCTTTTTTAACACCCATGTCATAAGCTTTGTTTCCCTCCAGGCAGTGCTTAATTTGTAAAAGAATGAGTGCCGGTACGCATAGGTCTGCTCCGAAACCTGCAGCCAGTGCAAATGAATGTCGAGGCGCCGAATGCAAAGGTTGGATAGTCTTAAATCCACCCCAGGACTCTTTAATTCACTTCTGTGCCAGGCACTCCCTGCCCTTTTGTGCCACGCTTGAAGCCTCCTGCTTTCTCCTTTTGTGGCAGTTTTTCTGTCTTTCACTTCTTTCAACTTTCCATTTTGTGATTTTTTTTCCCCCTCTTTTGCTCCTGGTAAATGTTCACTGCAGAAAAATAAGTGCTGCCCCAAATATGAGTGCCAGTGGCCCCACTGGCAACCGCCTGCTCAAATTATGCACTGCCTCCAGCATGATACAAGAACTCTTGCCTTCCAGTAAATAATCTACAGGTCCATCTCTCTACAGAATCTCGTGGGAAGATGAACAAAGCTCATCACTGGCTCATTATTCACCCGGTGTCCAGTGTCGGAGTGGGACAAAAAAGAGACCCAGGCACAAAAATAAACACTGCCTCCATTCGCGATCCATATAGCTGAAATAAGTTTCCTATGTTTGCCAATCAGTCCAGTTTTTAACTTGTGAAGACAAGCTGCATGGGTATTTTGCAAGGTATGGGAGACTACTTGCATTTGTATTTGCCTTTGGCAATGCTTGTGGCAATAGCTGTGAAATCAGCAGAAAAATCCACCCCACCTGGTCAAGAACAGGCCCTTAAACTGCTAAAAAATCGTCCCACACCCTGACTCGTCAGACCAGCCCATTGGGCACTGCCCGATTGCCCTATAAGCCAGTACTACCAACTGGCTATAAAGCGCACCAGTTCATGCCTGACCTCATCATCGGACAAGACTTTAGCATACTTCAGCCTATTTGAAAATTTGCTTGGTAATTGCCTCAAGCCACCGATGGTCAACACTTCACACCTGGTGCCTTCATACAGTCATTACAAACCACCACACAAACCAAGCTGAAGACCTAACCCTATGTGTTTTCATTGCTTCCTAATTTAGTCATTGATGCACAACATATCATTTGAGGATATGGCCTCTCCTCTCCACTTCCCAATTGTCGCTCGTATCATGATCATTGCCATTGTTCATTCTTGACACAGATCACAATGTGCTGTTATTTAGATTTATTATTCATTCTTTCAGCTGACTGCAAGTTAGACCTGTTAATAAGAATACTTAACATCTGGGTAATCTTCCCTCATACCATGTGCCAGACTTTGTATCTAAGATTAACGTTAGACACACCCACTTATAATGCATCAACATCACCGGTGTCCAGGACAGGGCATTGGCATTAGAGACTTAAATTTATCTCTGATTAAAAAACAAAAACCCTCCTGTATTGCCCCAACGTCTCCCCATCAAAGGAAGGGTACATGAAGTATGAGCGGCACAATCATCATGCCTCCTTTAACTGCCTTCTCCTCCCTCCTAACCTCCTCAGTAATGATGGCCAGTCATTCAGAAGTTCAAGTATTCTGACTGCTGCTTCTCTTCATAGATTGCATAAGTACTCTCAGCCATGGCATTGCCTGTTACTGCCACTCAAGCTAGTGGTGTAACATAGGCTCCCGCATTGCGGGGTGGGCTCCAGGGCCCCCCTCAGCACAGTATCCTGGCCTGAGAGCTCCTGACTGTGTCCAGAGGGGAGTTCCGTTATGCTACTAACTCAAGACTCTCACAAGATCCCGCTCAGGGGCGCGTAACACAGGCCCCCGCAGCCCCCGCAGTGCAGGGGGCCCTTGAGCTGCAGAGGGCCCCCTCAGCACAGTACTCTCACATGATAGTTCCGGCTTAAATCCGGAGCGGGGCCCCTGTGTAGCTTGCAGGGGGGCCCCTTCAACTTTCGTTATGCCACTGGCCCCGCTCCTGATGATCTGACTCAAGCGTTTATCAACCTCGGGCTCAACAGAACCCTTTTGGCCCCAGAGGTGCAGCTAGGGTCTGCCCAGAAGCCGCCGACCCATTCATCTTGAGGAGTTTGAAATGAGCAACATCGCATGAGAACCCTTTTCTGAAACCAATCTGTATCCCAGATCCTCTGAGGTTAGTCTAAGCCATCCACAGAACAGACACCGCATTGGTAGTTATTATTGACAAACTTCTTAATCTTGTTTGATTCATACCTCTTTCACTCGCTCAGTACCAGTATCTACCTGCTGCCACAACCCGTGCCGCCAACCAACTTCGCCCTCCCACTAAGTAGCATTAGAAGATCTATTGCCCCATGTCCTAAATGAACCCGCACCCTAAACCCTCAAGAGTTGTATGTCTATCCGAGCCTTCTTTATTGAAACACAGAACGGTGGATCTCTTAAAAAAAAAAAAAATGAACTTGGTGAGAGCATCATACGTCATCAGACCCTGGGGCCTCTTAACGAAGCCCAGTTTGTGATGCCTGCCAGGCGGTGTGGCTCGGTCATTAGACCTGTCCAAATGTGTGGTGAATTCATAAGATGCCGAATAAAATGCTATAAAGAACGATTTTCAGCAGGCTGCAGGTAGGAGCCAGTTAAAATAGAGTGCTGAGTCCATGCCAGCGGCTCCTCCCCTGCACTGGAAACATTCTGAGTGCTGGCTTTGAGAGCGCAGTAACAACCGGGCAGAGCAGAAAGTCAGCGGGATCCTACGGGCGCCAAGCAAGGGGTCACACTCACTGAAGTCATGTGTTGTGAAATCGTAAATTGCATTTGGGGATTGAAGAAGGATAAACTTGAGGGTCCCCTGCAGACAGCATACCTCTGCAGTTATTTTTTAGTACTTTGGCTGTGTCTAGGTTCAGCAGAATAGTGGTTCTCCACTTTAGCTGGAAAAAAGTGAATATTCCTTTAAAGGTGTCCATCAACAGCTACCTGTTTTTTACGTGCAGCTTTTGAGTCATTTCCTGAACCAACTTTCAACTATACCCATCCCCAACTCTGACTGACATCACAAGTTTTTAAAATTCAACAATCTACTTGGAGACACTTGCTGATGAAAACGACATTAGGCCATTTCAATGCATATTTTCATTATTTCCTCCTGCACATCGATTCTGCCATATGCATTTAATTGGGCAATTAGAACCTGTCCTGTATTTTACTCAAAATGTCACTCTTAGCTTTTTTCATTTTCTAAAGTTAGAAGGCCTACCACTATGTTTCTTTGAAACTTTATGCATGGAAAGTGGGGTTTTACGGCCTTCTCTGATCTAATGCACCCTTTGAATACAAGGCACTTCACTTCCTTAAAACTTTAAACTAAAATGCTCTAATGACATGCATCTAAGGTAAGGTAAGACAATCAAGTTTATTTAGATAATAGTCTATTACACCAGAGGTATAAAACACACCTATACGG
This sequence comes from Triturus cristatus, assembly GCF_964204655.1. Taxonomy (NCBI): domain Eukaryota; kingdom Metazoa; phylum Chordata; class Amphibia; order Caudata; family Salamandridae; genus Triturus; species Triturus cristatus. The sequence continues at coordinate 588,550,193 of NC_140580.1, read as the reverse complement.
ATTAAAATTTCTAAATGATTTACATGTTAAAAAAAATATATATTAAAATAGTATTTTAAAAGTTGCATGTATAAAACAAAACCACAGACTAAAAACTCAATTTCACAAAGTCAATTCTTCCCCCTATATTTTTTTTTAACTGATTAAGGCTGCTAAAAACCTACTCACTGCACAAGATACATGTAGGAATTGCATATTTTGTACAAATCATATGGCTTCTAATATCCACTTTAATCCATACTTAATTAAAACTGGTCTTATGAATTTACGCCTAATTCCCATATAGTATAAGCAATCCATTAGAATGTGCACACTTGAGGGTTTCAAGTTAAGTCTGTAGCCACAATCATGATATTTATCCATCAGAGATTTCCCATCACCTAAAACTGCAAATCCTGGGTTAAACCCTCCCCGAAATTTCAGAAGCTCGCTGCCAAACTGGGTTTGGCATTCATGAAAGATATAGGAAGGCTGTGCAGTCATGTCAAGGGTTTCGTAACAACTGTGTAAAACTCTTTGTATTGAGAACTCCAATCTCTTGCCCTGGATTCTGTAACACACTTTTCCTTTAACTCAATTTTTTGTGTATTGAATATGTGTATCAGGTTTAAAGTCTTCTAGTTTCAGTTAGAGGGCTAAATCATTAAGACAACCCCTCACTTCTCTTGCCCAACACAGCTCACTCTGGCAGACTTCCTCCATGCACAGCTTTGATACTTTTTTTTTTATCAAACACATTCGGCTTCTGTGCGAGAAGCGCAAGGTTAAATTTGCTGACACACTGCTACCTGGATTGCTTATACCGTGGTCAATTGGGTAAGGCCTAGTCATTTATTGAGGCAATAGTCCTTTGTTTGATCTCTTGCAGTTTAGTTGTTGTCCAAGGAGTCATCACCGATTAGCCTTTAACGGCTATTCAAATTTATTAGGTTGCTCTCTAGCACAAGAGGAGCACAATTTCTTAAATGACTGTTGCCTTTTGTGTGCCACCAAACAACTATAACTCATCGAGGTAACTTACGTCTCACCTAACAAAGTGGAAGTGCTCATAGAGGAGACCAAATAAAATTGAAAAGTGAGCCTCTCTTTGTGGGGCAAAACCCTAATCTGAATGCCGTGTGAGGCTACAAGGGCAGGATGATCCTGGGCAGTGGCCAAACAAAATATTTTTAACTTTGGTTCACCTTTAATTGACTTTTGTGCTATTAACATGGCCTTGTGGCTACAAATGTACATTCCTGATGTTGTGGCTGGCACCTGTACCAAATTGGATTCAAGTGCATACATTCTGTCCCAGCTGAAGGCAAGCAGAGGGTACCTTGTCTCAGAACCAAGAAGCTGATTTTGTAGCAGAATGAGAAAGGCTGTTTAAAAGCTACAGGATGCCAAAACCTGAGAATAGTGTACGAACACACAGCCTTGTTACTAGGCATAGCAGAACAGTGGCTTCTCTGACCCGTCTGTGATGCCATAGGTTAAAGAAGCAGGATAATTATTAAAGACATCAGTGGCTGCCACTGAGAAAGACCCTGCACCCTCAAGAAGAGAGAAGAAGGAAGAGAAAACTCCTTCACTACAAAAACTCCACAATCTAAGACTTGTGTATACATTCTCTGAAAAACTCTCCCAATGCTGTTTGCAAGATTGGAAGTAATGTGCTAAAATGTAGAGCTTTACAATGCATGCCGCTATGTAAGACATTTTTTACTAGTTTTAGACCACTTTATTCACTATTTTATTTTCCTTTTGGAAAAAGTTATAATTTGGCTCTTTGAAATGTGTTGACCTACTGTGCATGGTCTTTAGTATGTAAGACAGTGTTTGAATAGACGCGTTGTGGGCATTAACAACTCTAGAGGAAGGCTTTTATAGTTCTTTTGCACTCTTTGAGAAGAAAGGCTCACTGTTTGTGGTGCTACATGATACCGCAATATAGCATGTTTGTGTTTTCATAAGATATCCAAGGCAGTATTCTATGAACTGATCCTGTGGGTTTAGAAACACACCATTAGTCAAAAGGATCCATTATCTTACTTGTTCATAAGTGTCCAGCTTTTTGTTCATTGATGCAAACTATTTGTATTTCAAAAACGGGCTTCCAAGTAAAACAGTGACAGGAAGAGAACCATATTGAGTGTTGCTCTAAGAAACCAACTCAGTGGAAGCCCCGGTGATACCAAATAGCTGGTGTTGAAGCCCTAAGCTAGAGTCTATGGTCTTATGAATACATCTTGTGCAATCGTGTTGCTGTTAGTGGCTCATGAGGCCAGAGGTGTAGACCCATCCACACATTCCACTAGAAATACCTGCCCTTCAAACATGTTACAGTAGACCTTGTCTTTTTAGATTGTTGTTCGATTTTATTTTAAAGCAGTAAAGATACAGCAACAGACTAGTGGTGAAGACCGTGAGCATAGGCAGCCTTGGTACGCCTTTTCACCGCTGCAAATAAAAAGGTAATTCATATTGAGCGTCATCCATGTAAAGCATTGCTTTTATAATGAATATTTCTTTGTCTATTTACCTCTTTACATATTTACTACATTTAACAACATTTAGCATAAGTTTTCATAAACCTTTTCTTGAATGTATTCCAGATTTATCTCTTCTACTGCCCTTTCCCAAAGACTGCTTTATAAATGTTTTTGGGAGATTTTCTGCCATATATGCGCCCCAGAAGATACATTTTCTTCACAATGCCCTTGGATTTGCTTGCCAAAGCAGGCCAGCCTAGGTGCACTAAGCTCAAGAGGACTTCTTCACCAGTCTTCTCATTGTTTTAGACACCAAATCTAGTGATATATGGATCCTGTGTTTTTGTGGATCAGAGTCTGTTGCATCTTTGCTGCTGCCAAAGTTCTTTCTGCTCTCATCTGTCTGCCACTCTGCTTCTAAGGCTGGCCATCTATGTACTCTGTTGTGCTCTGATTCCTGTTGTCTTAGCCCTTCACTATATACTTATGTGTAACAGGTTCCATTCAGTATTCAAGGAATCAACTACTGTATTCGCATGATAAACTAAGCACTTTTGTCTTTTTAAACTCTTACAGTATCTTCCAAACATTCCATTCAAATTGTTTAACTCTAATGTCTTCTGCTGCATGTGAGATTCTTGGACCCTCCCTGTCTGCCTCTAATGAAACTATTTTCACTTTCTTACAGATTGCACCCCTTCTCTTTAAGTTGATCACAAATCCTATATACTCAAGATTTACAACCATTTCCCCTCTAAAACATAATCGCTCTGTTTCTCGCATACAAGGCAGGCCTGAAAGATAGGATTTTCTCTTGTTTCAATTTTGTTCTTGGGTACTGCCATTTTTAGGTCTCGCCTGACCCAGCGCATGCGCTGGTCTGGCGAGACTTTTTGCAAAGGCTTAAAAAAATGCTACCTTGGCCGGCCTAGAGCTACAGTGCGTGTGCGCGTGCCGCGCTTGATCGCGATCACTTTCGCAGCCGCTTTGATGTTCTCCATGAGCCAAAACAATCACTATTTTACAACCCAAAGGTTCACTGAATCATCACACATTAAATTGTTTCTCTCTTGCATGCACTGCACATAGAATGCTGTTTTATTTGTTCATTGCATCCGATTTTTTTGGATTTTTTTATGTGTTACTCGAGGCACAACACAATGCAAGCCAGACCCATTGGTTATGCCAGTCAATGTCATTGTGCTGACTTTCTGGGCCAAAATTGATATCTCTGCAGCAGGCAATTATTCATGGGCTTCTTGAGCCAATAGTACATGAAGAATGCCTCCTGAGCTTCAGGAAAGAGAGAGAACTTTGTTCTAGCTTTAGCGCTTAATGAATCAATGGAAACACTTTGCCATGGGTTTAGTGTGTGCCCATTAATGTAATATTTTTAATCTGCATATACTGGTGTAATTGAGCCTGCTTATAAGTCTAGTTGTAAAGGTCTTGTATAGTTTAATGTTAAATGGATCATAGTCTAAGCACTGGGTTCTACCGTTGTAGGTATTTGATGTGGGAGAGGCAGGGATCATGCCATCTGATTGGCCGCCTCCCCTCTGCATTGTGATTGCTCGCTGAGTGTCGAAGGCGATCTTTGCTGCAGTGTGCCTGCTATTTTTTCCCCCAAAGTTTACAACAAGCATTGGCAAATGCACCAGTTTTGGCCTGTGCAAGCAGGTGCAAATTTTGTATTTATTTATATTTTATTGTAACTAAACGCCACAAAAATGCAAAGAAAAGAACACCTGCTGCTGACCAAACGTGGCATCCGATGGCTTGTGATACAACTTAGATTAAACAAGCAATTGCATAGCAAATAGGTATCGCCTTTGGGACCTTATAAGTATTTAGTTATGCAGCACATTATCCTTGGTGAAACAACATCAACTGTTGCATGGCTAAACACTTATAAGGTCCCAAAGGCGAGACCTATTGGCTATGCCAATGCTTGCTTATTTTGGCTTGACTCCAGTTTTTGTTATTCCTAATTTATTTAGAGTTAATATTTTTATCAGAGCCCATTCTGTTCTCCAGAACGCCCCGTAATTTGCCTTTAAAAACCCAGCCTGTTGGTCTAATATTTTGTAAAGAGCGTTCCATTTTTAACTTCTTTGGATCACCCTTACTGCCTAACCTTCAAGGATCCCCCTCCCTCACTACTGTTTGTTCCTGCCTCTTTTCACCTTTTCAGAAATCTCGCTCTGTAGTCCTTTTTTTCTGTCTTTCATCACGATGCTCTCTTCCCCAGCTGGATTTGTCAGGTGTGGTGCCATTTTAGCAGAGCAGAGTGTTATGGTGGTGGTGGCGGGCGGGGTGGGGGGGGGTGCCAGGAAGCATTGGACCCAGCTGGTGGGGGTGATGATGATTTGGTGATTTTCTATTCTGTGAACTAGGGTTTTTTGGTCTTCTTTGCTGAATGCTACAGAAAGGTGAAGAGATGCTGTACAGGCTATAAGTCAAAAGACGGCATGTGACAGATGTCTGGAAGGACTTTCTTCATGCCTTATGGTTGTGTTTTTAAAGACATTCAGGTAGGAACTCTGGGACAGCAGTATAACAACTCACAGATGGTCTGTTTGGTAAGTGGGGCTTTCAGTGATTACATCCTAGAGGTCCTGGTGAATTTATCTGTAGTATGTAGTAGCAGGTTTGTTCATATAAATGAGCTCCTGGATTGTTCCATTATTTTATCTCTGTATCACATGGATATAAAAGCCCCACCCAGAGCCTGCATTAGCGAAAAACATCATGCTCCATAAATATCTATATGTCAATAATAAATGGAGCCATGCGGGTTCTTAGACATCAGTGAATAACCCATGGTCAGGTGTTGGAGGTCCTAGGATGAAGTTAAACTGCCTCATCTGGAATAACCAGAATTATTTTTGGCATGCAGTAACTAAGAATGTGGCAATGGGACATGCGAGATAAATGGGGGAATAGAGGTTTGGAGCGAGTGGGGATTTTATTCTGATGGCAGATATTGGGAGTGTCCTAACCTCAACAAGGCTGCCACTATGGTGTTTGCTGTGAAGTATCAAGTTATATACATACACATGGGGTTAAAGGTCTACATTCATAGACCCCCATACATTTTGTTCTTATTTTGGTCTGAGTTTTGATGCTGTGGGTTCAGTGATGTTGTGTCGAGGGGAAGTAATGATATGTGGTCATGAGTTATGTGAGATGGTTGTGAAGTGAGGTAAGGGAATAAGTAAAGAGGTGGGGGATGAGTGTGGAGGTGGGTTCAGTTAAGAGGTGGGGGATAAGCAAGGGATTGTGGGGAGTAAGGAACTGTGTGGCTGAGTTAGATGTGGTGTGAGTGAGCAGGTGTGGGTATAGAGGTGCTGTGTGGAAGTGAGAGCGGAGTATGGAAGTGGTGGATGAGTGAAGTGGTAGAGATAATTAGTAAAGAGGGTAAAGAGGTGGGCGATGAATAGTGTGGATGAGAGGTGGGTGATTTGTGTAGAGGCAGAGGATGAGTGAGCCATGACATGTGCATGTAAGCAAGGGCATTGAGCTTGCAATTAGATAAGGTCTGGGCTGAAACAAAGTTTCTATCCTCATGAAAACACATGGTTCAGTACCTGTTTTCCAACTGTATCTGGCCCTGTGATGTATCAGGTGATCTGTTCCTTGGAGATTGGGGGGGAGGAACTATACGCCTCTCCTTGTCTCCTATGCGTAAGCCACATGGCAGTATCATGCATTACGTACATGTTATGCCTGCAGATGCCACTAGTGTGGCATCATAGCACTTTGCCCGGAGCAATTACAGACATACCTTTATGTTTGGTTGTAGAGATGTGTGGGTGTAGTATGACCTATGTGGGAAGAGTTGGGTGAGGGCCATTGAGACCTTGACATGTGGTCTGTTTGTGTCACTTGGCGCTGCTGGTATGCTTGCTTGAGTGATGGGATGAGTAGGACTCCGGTGCAATGCTCAAACTTACAGAAATGTAGAATTATCCGGGTTATTCCGGGTTGGTCTCTCTGCACCTGAAGCTATGACGCTATATCGCTCGTTAGCTAATTTGTTTTAAGTAATATGTCAAGGTTATATCTGGAATGGGGCAATACGTTTTTAACAGTGTCACAAGTGCTATTTTGCCTGTGGGTTTCTGCTGTAATTGAAAGTTTAGTCTCATAACTTACCTCTCGATAGAGGGCTTACTGTTGTTAGAATTTAAGTATCACCTGATGTATTACATATGTTTTAAAATTACATAAAACGCTCATGTAGCTTTTCGATTTCTTGCCAATAAACTAAATCTCATATTCTCTTGCAGTCTTTCAATTTGTCAAATTTGACTCGAGATCCGCAATACGTTTTCTACCGTCACAGTTTTTCTTTGGATTGACAATGTCATTTTTATATCAAGGTGATCAAAGTTGAACACTTTTTTAGGTATGACTTGACAACACAGCTACTGCCAGATTTCATGTGAGAAATTTAAAAAAAGAGCTTTCAGGAGTACTATAGAGCGGGTATTTGGCTCCACCCATATGTTGGTGGGCAGGAGTACATGTTTTGATTGGATAGAATTTGTGTGCTTCTTTAGAAAAAGTGCTTCCCCAGAGTTTTCCACTCATGGGGAAGCACTTTTTCTAAAGAAGCACTAAAACTGCAGTTCGATTTATCTAGCTCGAGACTATTAAGCTAGTATTCGAGTCCACCCGGTTCATACTTTTGCTGTGCCTTGGGCCGTGGGTCGTTACAGTAGGTGTTATGGTTGTTTTCCTATGGAGGTTCGTAGGGGTCTAGGGACCTGTTCAAAGCTTCCCACAGTCCCCTTGATGACACTTTTCAGGGTGAGTGTTGCAGCGCCAAGCGGTCCGCTCCTCTGAGGTGAGTGACCCAGTTGATCAAACCTTTGTAGCTAGTTTTGCTAGTGTCTTTCCAGTTGGTTAGTACTAGTTTGACCGCAGCTGTCAGAAGTAGGTCCATTAGTTCCCTCTCTTACTCTCAGAGGAGAGATCCGTTCGTATAAACGCCGTGGTGAGGGAGGCAAAGTCTCTTGTTAGATTGCTTTTAAACACACTGTCTATGAAATCAAATACCCTTCCCCAGAACACCTTGAGTGTTGGGCAGTGGAAGATGAGGTGCGCTAGGTCTCCCTTCACTGTGTTCCAGTTCCAGCAGAGGGAGTCTTCTCTGAGGCCTAGTGTGTGTAGACGGTCTGGGGTCCAGAAGGTTTTGTGTAGTAGCCAGAATTTTGTTTATGCTAAGACTGGGGTGATCTTGTTTCGCGTTGGCGCTGCAACACTCACCCTGGAAAGCGTTATCAAGGGGACTGTGGGAAGCTTTGGACAGGTCCCTAGACCCCTACAAACCTCCATAGGAAAACGACCAGAACACCTACTGTAACGACCCACGGCCCAAGGCACAGCAAAAGTATGAACCGGGTGGACACGAAAACTTGCTTAATAGTCTCGAGCTAGATAAATCGAACTGCAGTTGATATATCGGACGCTAATGTTAAAGTCAAGAATGTATATCCCTCTATCTGCCTGTCCTATCCTCTTTCTCTCTCTCTCATTTCTAACTTTTCTGTCCTTACCTCCTTACATCTGCTCTATCAAAATCTAGCCAGCAAGGGGGTTACCGCATAAACAGCACGGTACTAATGTTCTTTGCCAGCGGTGGTTAACCATGCAACAGCATTTGTGATTGTGTACAATTTATAAAAATAAAGAAAAAAAAAATCCCCAAGAGCTAGGGGAAATGGGAAGAGAAAAAAAAAAAAAGAAAAAGTGCTTCCCCTCCATGCGGTTGTGATTACTTTGTTTATCTAACTGCACAAACCAGCAGCAGTATGACGCTACAGAATGCTCACTAACGCACATAAAGTATTAATCTTTGAATGGGATGGAGCTTGGTACTGTTCAAGTGTTTTAGATAAGATCATTTTTAGCATTTGTTTTTGTCTGACAGCAGCACAAATCCCCTTTCATTTTCACACTTAAGAGTGCAGTTGTGTTCAAGGGTGGGTGACAATTTCCGTTCCGCTCGCGGAACTTGCGAAAATTCGACATTGTCGGTCGAAACTTCCGCGATCCGCGAGGGGACGGAAATTGTCGTCCACCCTTAATGTAAATTAACATTAATATTGTGATCAGGTGCCACTGGCTGACGGTGTCTGGTGGTTCTGCTAAAAGACTTAAAGGACTGACACTTTATAATTAGATTTGTACTGCAGAAACAGTTGATTTAGAAAATTGTCGTGAAAGACTGAGGAAAGGCCGTGATCTGCAAAGATTTTAAGGATTGTAACGCATCATCTGGCATCGCCTGCCACCTATAGAGAGCTACAGTGCACTGGTAGCTATCAATGCCATCACTGCAAAAAAGGTAATCGGCTGGTGAGGCACACAGGGCAGACCCGCAAATTTATAGAAAAAAACTAGGTAGTCATATAGAGTGCCAAAACAAGCCAGGAACTCAATGTAAGACTATAATCCAAATTTTAAAAACATTGAAATAAAAGAAATGTTGGTTCGGGACTACACTGTTTATGATGTTGATAGCAAACCTGATGATAGAGTGACACAATAAACAGAGACAAACTAAGACTCCATCATTGCTGATGAGTCACATCTTGGAGCAATGTCTCACTCCTGGTCAGTCTCAATTGCCAAATGGCCACGTTGACTTTATTGGAATTTAACACTTGGCAATCATAATTAGTTTCTTATAAACTTCTCCTTAGGCCAAAGTACAAAAAACAAATCTTGCTCATGGTGATTTTAAAACGTTATTGTCGACATGTGCCTGGTGTTACATTGTTGGGGGAGGGGGCATGTTTGCGCGTGTGTAGCCTTGCCTTTACCACAGTGCAGTAAATACTCACCTTCCTCTCCAAACTGGTCATAGATGTCCCTCTTCTTGGGATCACTGAGCACCTCATAGGCCTCGGCTACCTCCTTGAAATTTGCTTCGGCTTGAGGTGACTTGTTCTTGTCGGGGTGCCAGCGCAGCGCTTGCTTCCGGTAGGCCTTTTTGATGTCCTCCTCGGAGGCGCCGCAAGCTGTAGTAATCCTTGCCCATCTCCTGACCGGTGCTCACTGACAAGGAAGGCTTCCTGAACTACACACTTCTAGAAGGTCCTACGGGGCAGCGAGTTGAGTAGAGGTATTGCACAAAACGGTGGCATCTTCTTGAATAAATATGCAGGGCAGGATTCATTCTGGCACGATGCTCCTGTCGCAAAAATTAAACCCCAACAGGAAGCACTTATAGTATTTGACCTTCAACTCTGGCACCTGCTTTATTTATATCTGTAAGTCTTACAGATTTAAATAAAGAAGGTGCCCGAGTTGGATGTCAAATTCAGTAACGCATTAATCAGCACAAAATCTCCGCGATCACGCGAAATTTTGCGTGATCGCAGAGATTTTTTGCCGTTTCGCGATATTTTGCAAAAGGCACTTTCGCAAATTCCGCCCACCCTTAGTTGTGTGTTTGCGAGCAGTATGTGATGTCCAGGGCCACAACAGTCTCCATGAATTTCTAGGTCTTCTTTGAAAACAAATTGTTGCGTGACCTAATGTGATCAACAGAAAAGAGCTTTTAAAGTACTACTGAGGGAAGGGCCTGGGACCTACCCATATGTTGGTATCCCATAGTAGAGGATTCCTATTTGGCCAAAGTTTGTGCTTCCACTAAAAAGAGTGATTTTATTGTTATGAAAAAGTTAGAAGGTCTCATGTTATTTATTGTGAAAAATATATGTTAAATTCAATAGGCATTTAAGGATGGGCTATTGTTACTCAATATTACAGCCTACAGGTCGGTATTCTGTTACTGTAGTAGGCAAGGGGTTTGGTGCAGATTACTCCCTCTGACAAACCGTGGGATTAGAAGATTTGCATTTTGAGAGCCCTTGTTAAGCCATTTTAGGAGAAATTGTATTTTACTTTGCCATTATCATCTAATGACTGTGTGCCTGATGATTGCTTTGTTTGAATGCTTAAGCTCACTACACTAAGCCTGAGTTGGTTAGGTGACAAACAATGAAAAACACATATAGACTTAATTGGTGTGCAGGAAAAAGTTATGCCAAAAGCCATGAGTCCGGTCTGTCTATTATGAAAAGTTATGACCAAAGCAGTAGACCTGGCTTATTTATTGTAACCAACATTTGTTAACGCCAATATGCCTCTATCATTGGATTCTTATCACTGTATGTACAGGCTGTAGACCGATATGTGTTTAAACAATATCTCATGGATTACTATAGTAGACAAGTGTTTTGATGTTGGTGTCACACTCTGACAACCTTGGGAGTGAGAGATTTTCACTTTGATGTTTTTTGTTGGGCCCTATTGAGAGGGGTTGTGCATTGTTTTGCCAACTGTAATTCTGTACCTATTTGCCATTTTTTGCGCACTTCAGTAAACCTTTGTTGGTTATGATGTCAAGCCAGTAGTAAAGCCAATAGGCCTTATGAGTTCACTGGGAAATGTTACATCAGACTCCTTAAAAGTGCTCTGTTAATAATGAAATGTTATGACAAAGCAAATCGGCCGGGCTTCTTGTGAAACGCATGTGTTAAAGGCAATAAGCATTTATGAGTGGATTGTTTTTACACAGTGCTAAGGCTTCCAGGTTGGAATTTTGATATTCTGAATCTTGCAAATTGTCATAGTCGTCAAGGGTTTTGATGACCCATCTGAACAAACCATGAGGACACAAGCTATGCACTTTGGTAATCCTCAATAACATGAATTAGAAGGAATTTTTCATTGTTTTTGACAACTGTAAGTTTGTATATATTAGTCATGTTATTATGGTTTATCTGATGGATGCCTTGTGACCAACACACTAGGTGTGAGTTGGTTATCACGACAAGCCAGTGATATTGGTTATAGACTTGATCGTTTATGATGAAAAGTTATGATAAAGACAGTACGGGCCTGATTTATATCTTAGCGGATGAGTTGCTCTGTCACAACAGTGACGGATATACCGTCCGCTGAAATATAAATCCCATAGGATATAATGGGATTTATATTTCTGCAGACTGGATATCTGTCACCGTTGTGACTGAGTAACCTGTCCGCCAAGATCTAAATCAGACCAAATATGTGTGACACATTGATTTTTAAAAGCATAAGTAAAGTCAGTAGGCATTTAAGGGTGGATTGTTTATACTCTGTATTAAATCCTGCAGAAAGTATATTTTGTTACATTAAATCTTAACCCCTTGCATGCTTCTGACAGAACCACTCCGTCATGAGCCACGGGCGGCGTGTGCTCATGACGGAGTGGTTCCGTCATGCTGCGGCTGTTGGCGGCCGCTCCGCCCACGCGGCGCTGTTTCCCCGCCTGTGCGGGCGATCAGCGCAAGTGGGTGGAGTCATGACGGAACCACGCCGTCATGAGCACAGCTCGCCCGTGACTCATGACGGCGTGGTTCCGTCATGAGCATGGCGGCGCCGCGCTCGGCCCAAACCCCCCCCCCAGCGCTGCGGCGGAATTCGTGCCGCAGCGAAGGGGTTAAAGATTACCATTGTAGATAAGGATTTTGGTGTTGGTTACCTCCTTTGACAAATCATAGGGGTTGAAGATTTCCAGTGTAATAATTCTTGGTAGAATCTCTTTGGAAGGTCGGGAAGGCTTAGCTGTACACCAGGCTCTTGTAATAAAAATAATTAATTAAATGCAGCCATATATAAATATAGACACATATAGATACATAGAGGCCCTTTAGGTCTGTCCTCTTCTGCCACTTGCCTGTCTGAGTGTCATTTATACTCTGCGTCCAGTCATTGGCTCTCTTGCCCGCGCTGTGAATTACTACACTTCATGATTATAGAGCACATCCACCTGAAAAAGAATGTTTCAGTGTCAGTGCTGCTTGGTCAGCCCTTTAGCTTTCAATGTTCTTTTTTTTTTTATACTTCCCTTTTCATTTATTATCGTCTCATCTTTTTATTTTGATTTGCTTAAGAGGATACAACAGCTCTCTAGGCAGTTGGCTTGGTGCTCGTTTCATTTGCAGTGCACCGCATGCCACGTGATCACTTCCCTAAACCAGGCGACTATTACAGAATACTTTTGTCCATAAAGGTATCGTTTTACCATTCCAAGATGGCCAACACATTGGCTCTAAACATGATAGCCAATGTGTGACTTCAAAAGAACACTAATCTATGCTCGATACCTCTGCAAGGGGGACACCAGCTGCTATATTTAGTTTGGATAATGCAAGCATTTGCCTACTGAGTAAAGGCAACCTGTTTTCTTTTTTTCTACTTGCATTCTTTTAATTCATCTAGGATATGTTCAGAGTGTGTTTTAATGCTGTTGTGGCAAAGGCTGCATGCAAGAATGAGTCTGCGGATTGATACATGGATGCAAAAATGAATGACAGAGTGCACATTTGCTGACTTATTGAGTACCTAAACCAATCAATGACACACAAGGCACTTTTAGTCATAAGCTAGACATATTTGCATTGTCAATGCTTGTTCTAAATGTGATCTCACAAAAACACATAAAGGTGCAAATAATACTCTTGTATCCATACATATCTTTTAAGTCAACCTACATCCGCTATTTAGTTACCAAGCTTGATTAACTATTAATACTACGTTTTTATTGCACAACACACTGCAATGTTTCTCAGAGTTAATGCAGGCAGCATACCTCTTTCCTTATTTTGCACTTTTTCGGTTGCTGCTCGCATGCTGTTAGACATGGTACTTGTGTCTGGACCTCATACCTTTCCAGTAGTATAGCTTTGTAGTCTCAGTATTTTCCTCCCTGCTCTGATCTTCGTGGCCTTGCTACAACACAACTTTGGACTGCATCCCGTCTGTGAATAAAAGCAACCTGTTTTGTATAAAAATCCCTTAATACCACACGTATGCTCTGTCTGTGCAGTAAATAACAGATGCTGCTGTTACCCAAATTTCAGTACACAATTTATCCACCTCGCAAGGCTGGAAGTTTGAATTGGCCTCGTCAGGATTCATACTCATGACCTCTAGATCATTGCATTTGTTAATTGTGATGATTCAGCACACTAAGCCATCCTCCCAGCCTCACGCATATGTTAAATAATAGTGGTCCTGGGACTGACCTGTTGTCCCCTAAAGCCATGAACATTCTCTCGTTTTAAGGCAGCTCCATTTGCTGTTATCCTCTTTGTGTTGTTACTTGACCAATTCCAGATCCCATGTAGATGATCTATATGTGTGATATTTACCAGGTTCCATGTGAACAGTGTTACTGTAAATCACTACACAGAAACAACTATGCGAAACTACTGCTGCATAGAAACTCTTACTGCAAACAAGCTGTGCACTGAGCAGGGATGCATGAATAGCCACTAGATCCACAGTTCTACATTAGACATAGATGTACATCGACTCTAAGCCTAGCCCTACCCATTACCCTAAACCGTTGTCCCACCCTTCTAAGAACTCAAACCTCAAGACTAATTCTAAGCATAAACCTTTACTATAGGAAGACCTATTACTTACCTCAACACTAAGAATAATCTTAAAGCTTACGAATGACCTACCATTAAGTCTAACCTTAAACCGTAGGCTAAACTGCTTGGCCCTAAACCTTACCCGTGTAATTTTCCTATTGGATGTAGCATTATTCCCAGAAGAGATAGTGACTACCTCATACTATTCACCTGCATCTTTGTTCCCGAAAGGGTTTGATTTGGTTGACCTGATTCTGTGTCTTCAAGTTCTGCTCCTCTCTTTATGAGTTTATAAACAATGCTCCTTGTGGTGATTTTGCCAAGATGTAGCGATAGGACATCCATGGATAGGGCGCGTAAACTCCATAGAGACCTTACCTTTAGCCTATTCCCTTAAGTCATAGTGCTAAAAGACTGTCTGTGTGCTAATGGTGCTGGGGGAGTGCTGAGAAGTAACTAAAATGACAGAACATCAGATCCAAACTGGACTACAGCATGAAACATTTACACTTAAGCCACATACTACGATTTGTTGAGGCCACAATAGCATGTCCCAGCTCACTCTTGCTCATGGGTATACCCAAAGCAGCAGAAACTGAAAGTATCACCTTCGGTGCATCTATGTTTTATGTTTTGCAAAGTTTTATGTTATGTGAAGTTATTGCCCAACATTATCAAGGCTTCATTGTGCATTATATGCATGGCTGATGTGTTGTGCAGCTCTGAAATTGCTTCCAAGTGATTGTGCCTTTTGTTTGCTGGTGTTTGTTGTGTGAGTTTATCATTAGGCAAAAATACCATTGAGAAATGGCCATCCTAGTCCTGTGATGCTGCAGATAGGGATGTCTTTCCTAAGCGTAAGATATTCGGCATTATTAATGTTGGATTGTATCACTATTGGAAATTGAATTTGTGCGTGTTGACAGGTGTTTAACCTGTTGCAACTGTGTTGTAGCAATTAGAAATTACATCTGAGGAATTATGCCTGTGCCCTAGGAGAGAGATGAGGCCTACGCCTTGTTCAAAATATCATGGCTACAAAATTGTAAGGGGACCCAGAAGCAGAAGCCTTTCATAAGAATATTTTGTTGTCCCATAATCTCAACTGTGATCCCACACAGTCTACGTAAATGTGATCATGTGTCAAGCTACGGCCATTGATGGACACCAGGAATCAGAACATCTCATTTGGCAGTCAAGATTGTAAAAGACTCCACAAGTTAGTCTTGATTACGGATAGCATCTTGATCCTTGCAAGAAATTGACTTGTGGAGCCTAGAGTTAACCCGAGTGCTTTTGCTGGAAGGATTCAATGTTTCATGATGGTCACTGGAGTCACTGATACTACAACAGCTTTGTACCCTTCTGCCCATGATGATCTTTCTTGGTTTAACCTCTTTATTCTGCTCACTTCTTTATCCCATGTGGCACATTCTGGCTGCACAAAGTTCCTGAGATTCTGCAGTTGGTTCATGGACAATTCACAAGGCACAGGCAGAAGCTGAATGGCGCTGCTGGCAGCTTGAGGGAAGACTTGACGTGTTGAGCTGGCCTGAGTTGGCCCGAAAAGGAGGCCATTTTGTTAGTTACATATAATGTCTGTGAAGGAGATTATTTCAGGACCTTTGTAGATGTTTATTTAGATGATACCACTCTACATACCCCTTTACTGTACTAAAGCTAACAGTCTCACAAGTGATGTAGTATAAACACTGTGAATGTGACAACCGAGCCTTGTTTGGCAAACTTGGTAACCCCGTATGTTTATGTTTGTGTGTGCACTTCACTTACTCTGCGCACTGTGAGTCTCCAGCTATGTGTTTTGTTTGGACTGGTGTATCCATGCATTTGGAATTGTGCTCCATGCGTCTTGGCAGCAATACCTGATTGTGACAGAATTACTGGAGTTAAACCAAGGTTCAGTTGATTGTTTTGCTTTTTAAATGGCAAGCAACATCAGTTCCACTGAAAGGGTGTCAGGAAGCCATACATTCCACACCAATGATGCTGTGGTTGAAAGAACATATTGCATAGTTTTGATCATTCAGGATCCATCAAATTTGTAGCGTACTAGCTAGCAGGTTCACCAGTTTGTGTCTCTCCCTTTATGCTTGTATCAGGAAGACACTCTATTAGCATGTGATTCTCTGCTTTCTAACTTTTGCAGAAATGTGTTTGCTTGTAATTTCTTCACTTTCTTTTCTCCTTGAAAAGTCAGATTCTCTCTACAAGCTAGGGCCAGACTGGCCATTCTACTACTCTGGTATTTCCCCGTTGGCTGTATGCCATGATGCTGCTTTCCAGAGCAGGGTGGGCTGCCATGCCACAGGCATTCACCTCCCCTTCTCCCATGTCCCCATTCTAGTGGTGTCCTCCTGCAGCATGGGAGAAGGTTTGAAAATGTGTCTACGGTCGAATTTTGCTTCCTGTCTGGACTTGCTACAATCACCAAATGTTACTTCTAGGCGGGAGGAGATGGAGGTGGCAAATTGTTACTTCTGCTAGGGTGGCAAGGCTGATTTTACCAGTACTACCAAGACTATAATTTTCCTCCGTTTTTACCCTCTAGTATTTGGATAGTATACATTCCAGAGACCCTGGTGTTCCTATGCTCGATATTGGGTAAGAGGCCACCCTGTTCAGTTATCGAATAGATAGGAACGGAAGCTGGTCCATTGCAGGTGCGGTCTGGTTCTCTCGCGAAGTAAGAAGATCCCCTCAGTCGACCTCCAAATTGTTTCTCATGGAATGATTCCTGCCTCCCAATCTCCTTCCTGTTTTCCAAGATCTGTGCATTACGTGTCTACCAAAACACGTGCTTGAAGACTGTTAAGGCGTTGTGTATTATCTGGGTCATTAAAGTTGCTGGATAATAAAAGCAAATTTTTGTTTGTCTCTTTTAAACTACGCCAACCACGAACAATAAAATGATCTGTTAAATATGAAACATTCCCTTTAAATCCTGATTTATTCAAAACTACTGTCTTCCGTGCTGTGTTGGCTTGTCTCTCCGAGCTCAGCACAATTTAGTTGCGGCGGACCACTAAAGGAAAAAAAAACGTCATTGGACATTTTTTCTAGATATTCTGGTTTATTGTAAGGCAACATCTGGGAAAAACATTGCCTTTTACTGGATGTGGCTCAGAATACAGAATGTGTAAGCTGAGTGAAGGGCTAAGCAGACATTGGCAGCCATGTTACACTAAGGGAGCGCTGGATGAGAGACCGCAGAGTGCATCAGTGGGAACATCTAATCCAGTGTCAATCTGTCAATTTGCTGGTGTAATCCTCGCATCAAAGGTCTCCTTGGTTCATTGTGAGAACAACAACGACAGCAACTCCTCCACCCTGATCGACAATCTCGCCAACCTCGGAATGAAACAGCTCGTCATGACACCGACCCACAGCGCCGGCCACACGCTAGATGCCATCTTCTCCTCAAGCCCCCACGTCACCTTCAACCACGCCTCCGAACTCACCTGGACAGACCACCACTGCATCCACTTCTCCTTCCGAAAACCCCTCACACACCACCACACGCTACAGACCCCCCGCCGCTGCTGGGGCAAAGTCACCCAAGAACAACTACAGACAAGCCTCGCACTCAACCCTCCGACGAACCCCACCAACCCAGATGAAGGTGCACTCACCCTCGAACGCTGGATGAACGACTGCGCCAACACCGTCGCCCCGCTGAAAAACCCCACCAGCAGAAACACCAGCAGAAGAGTCACCTGGTTCACCCCGTAACTCCTCGACTCAAAACGCACCTGCCGGAAACTGGAAAACATATGGCACAGCGACAAGACGTCAGACAGCCGTACTTCCCACCAAGACGCCATCCGCAACCACCACCACCTCATCAGGACCGCCAAAAGAACCTCCTTCACAAACCGCCTTGACAACAACGCACACAACAGCAAGGAGCTCTTCACCATCGTGAAGGAACTCTCCAACCCCAGCTCCAACGCCAACGACATCCCACATTCGCAAGCCCTGTGCGACTCCCTCGCCACCTTCTTTCACCGGAAAATCACCGACATCCGCGACAGCTTCAGACCCCGGACGACCCCTGCCGACCACACCACACCCCACCGCCCATGACACCCTGACAACCTGGGCCAACGTGAGCATCAAGGACACAATCAAGACCATGGGAACAATCCACTCTGGTTCCCCATCAGACCCTCTCCCGCACCACATCTTCAACAAAGCCAGCAATTCCATCGCACCCCACCTGCACAAAATCATCAACCTCTCCTTCGAGACCGTCACCTTCCCCGAGAACTGGAAGCACGCAGAGATCAACGCCCTACTGAAGAAACCCAAGGCGGATCCAAGCGACCTCAAGGACTACCGCCCCATCTCCCTGCTTCCGTTCCCAGCTAAGATAATCGAGAAGATAGTAAACACCCATCTCACCCGTCACCTCGAAGACAACAACATCCTGGACCCGTCCCAATCAGGTTTCCGCAGCAACCACAGCACCGAGACCGCCCTCATCGCCGCCACAGATGACATCAGGATCCTGCTAGACAACGGCGAGAAGACGGCCCTCATCCTCCTGGACCTCTCCGCCGCTTTCAACACCGTCTGCCATCACACACTACGCACATGCCTCCACGACGCAGGGATCCGAGACAAGGCCCTGGACTGGACCACCTCCTTTCTCTCCGGCAGAACTCAGAGAGTCCGCCTCCCCCCGTTCTGATCCGATGCCTCCGAGATCATCTGCGGCGTCCCTCAAGGATCTTCCCTTAGCCCGACGCTGTTCAACGTCTACGTGGCTCCACTAGCACGCATCGCCCGACAGCCCAACCTCAACATAATCTCCTACGCTGACGACACTCAGCTGAGCCTCTCCCTCACCAAGGACCGACCCTCGCACCGCCAAATCCAACCTCCACCAGGGAATGAAGGCTGTCGCAGACTGGATGGAGGACAGCCGCCTCAAACTGAACACAGACAAGACGGAAATCCTCATCCTCGGGTGCAACCCCTCCGCATGGGACGACTCTTGGTGGCCCACGTCACTGGGGTCCCCCCCCAGCCCCCACCGACCACGCACGCAACCTGGGAGTCATCCTCGACTCGAAACTCTCCATGACCAAACAAGTCAACGCAGTCTCCTCCACCTGTTTCAACACCCTCTGCATGCTCCGCAAGATCTACAGATGGATCCCGACAAACACGAGGAACACAGTCACCCAGGCCCTAGTCCGCAGCAGACTCGACTACGGAAGCGCCCTCTACGCCGGAGCCTCGTCCAAGCTCATCAGCAGACTACAGAGAATCCAGAATGCTTCTGCACGCCTGATCCTCTACGTCCTGCGCCGCGACCACATCTCCCCCCACCTGAGGAACCTGCACTGGCTCTCCGTCGACAAAAGAATCTCCTTCAAACTCCTGATCCACGCACACAAGGCACTCCACAAAACCAGACCAGCCTACCTCAACAGTCCTTCTACGTACCCAACAGGAAACTCCGCCACGCCCTGGCCACAGTCCCACGCATCCGGAGAACTAATTCCGGAGGCAGATCCTTCTCCCATCACGCCGCCAGGACCTGGAATACCCTCCCCCTCTACCTGCGACAAACCAAAGACCTGCTGACCTTCAGGAGACCACTCAAGACCTGGCTCTTCGACCAATAGCAGCAGCACCCCACACCCCACCCCCCAGCGCCTTGGAACCCTCACGGGTATGTAGTGCACTTTACAAGTTATGTGATTGATTGATTGATTAAGCAACAAAGGGATGATGTGAAGTAAACCGTTGGCCTTGTTTAACAGTAGATGGCACCAAATAGCGTGAAGGGGAAAACTTGTTGACTTTAAGTTTCAGGCTCCATCTTGGATTGGTAGCAGACTGCTTCATCTTGAAATCTGTAGCAATGCCACGTGTAGGAAGGCGAGGAATGATCTCACTGCTAGAATCCAAAATGGTTTGGACACGCAAGAAACTAAGCAACAGTGGTACTTGATTTAAGGAGCCTACCTGCAAATGCCCAAAGGTGACCAGAGGTTTGGTTATGCGTGTATAAAGTTTAAAGGTAAAAACATACTTTTAAGAGACAACAGGAGTGAGATAAACAAACATCCTTATTGTCGCCATTAGAATGCACTAAGCTCTTTTGCAGTCTGGACTACTCTGCCTCTTGAAAGTCAAGCCCTCCTCTTTTTTTGTTTCCGTACAATTTGAGTTGGTCCTCAAAAATAGCGTTTTGCTTTGAACAGCAAGGTATTGCACCTAAAGAGTAACCCCCCACAATGATTAGAAGATCAATAGCCCAACAGAGTGTTGTAATTACATTATGGCGCTCCTATCAGGTTACTGTCACACCCTATTACATGATTTCTGAGTTTAGCTGCTACTCACTTGCTTTTCTGTTTTTGGTTATCGAATGCCTCCATTCTTTTGCAGCCTGAATAGTACACTAGATTTCACCACGATGCACATTTTGCAGAGCTCTGCAAGCTCTTCAGTCATTGTTGCTTCCTCGCTGTATCAGCCACAAGCTACTCACACTCTTGTGAAAAGTCCTGTCATCGAGAGCCTCACAGTGCACGTTCTCACTCGAGTACTGCTCGCCTTTATTCATCCCTGTGTGCTAAGCATCATCTGCACTCCTCTATTCCCCCCCACCAATGTTTGTGTGTTTCATTCTATTCGTTCTTCCTCTGTGCTTGAGAAAAGTGTAAGTGACAAATTGGTATTTCTTTCTGAAAAAAAAAACACTATTTGTAGAATAAAGGGAGAACATCAATATATATTTAATATTTAACCCCTCCTGCAGCCGTTTTAAGGGATTTTTGCTATGTTTTCTGCTAATTATTAGAATGGGGGGTTGGGCTCATTCAAAGCACCTAGGCTGAGCTTCTTTTACGAAATTATCAAAAGTAACGGGGTCTAGGTGCTGAAATCAACTAATTCAGTTTTTCTGTAAGAACCAGATTTACAATATGATGGCCCTTGGGATTTATTTCACAATCAGTTCTCTGTTTGGAAGTCAATTACAAACATTTATCACATGTCTTTTTTTGAAGAGCAACTTTTTTTGTCTTTTGTCTGTAACTATTTTACAACAGTGATTAAACGTACTCAAATAATGACAGTTAAATTAAAAAGACCAGTCTTTCACTATAAGAATAAAACACCCGGCGGTTTACACATTTTTCAATCAATCACACTATGCATCCTGCCGGTGTATGCTATTGGGGGTTTGGTATTACAGGAACAGGCTGTTATGCCATATTTCCTAATTTCTGATTATTAGTTAGAAGATGATCTTCCCCCAACCAGCGGGGTCAACGTTTTTCGAACCCTTCGTAATTTCTTGGGTTCTCCTCAGGACCGGGACTGGGTCAATGTTTATTCCTAGATGATGAGAAGTTGAGTCTGCAACGATTATGTTCAATAAGTTTTACATTTTGACTATTCAGTCTGTATTTGGGCCACTATCCAGTTCAGGAAAGGCTGTCTTGCGCTTTGTTCGTCCATGTATTTCGATTGTTGCACGTTGTATTTTCAAAGACCGGCGTGTCTTTCAATAACATGGCAACATCCCGCTGAATGTGCTGAGGCATGGACAATCACAAGCCTGAATGCTGATGGTGCGTACTGATGGGTGACCATGCAGGGCAATGACAGAGATTGGCCCTAGTTGGCCTGCTTGCATTTATTTAGTCTTGGCCACCTGTTACAGCTTGGGGTTGTCATTAATGATTGATATCCTGACCTAACATTACGTCACTGCGCCAAGACGGGGCCTCTTCTCTGTCCCCATCACAATTGTTGTCAGGATGCATCAAATTTGGGCACTTGGGACTGTTCTGCTGTCAGTGTAGATAATCTTTGAGCACTGCTCTTAACCCCTTAGCTGCTGGGCCTTCCCCTCCCCAGTGCTGAGGCCTTTTTTGGCTATTTGGGGTAGTTTGCCCTTAGGGCTCCAGAACTTTTTTCCCACCATTCTGGAGATTCTAAATGTACCCAGGATTTGTGGATTCCCCTCGAGGGTAGTGGAACAATAAGCAAAATATAGAAAAATAGGAAAAAAATTCTCTGGATAAGTGTCTGTTTTTTTCCCCTCAACATGGCATCAATGAACGGTTTGCTGTGCTAAAGTCACCATCTTCCCTGCTTTGAAGAACATACAGAGCGAAATCAAAAAACCTAATGTAGACAAAAACAGGCATTTGTTAGAACAATTTTGTCTCTAACTTTTTGTCAGGATGGCCGATTTACAAAAGCAATACACAATTTCATCCACTAGACCCTTCTGTTTGTGGGTATGTATAGGGTTTGCAGGTTCTCCAAGAACCCAAGATACCCAGAGCCAACAACGTAGATGATTTTTCATTGTGTACTGAGTATAGACCAATTCAAATGGTGAAATATGTAGAGTGAGAAATGGGTAACAAGGAAACCGATGCATTTCTGAAATGGGTACAAGATATGGAGTTTAGTAGCAGTGGTTATTTGTACATCTCTAAATTTGTGGGTGACCCTACTAGTGTATGATTTAGAGTGTATTGCTCTTGTACAATGGCTTACATTTGACAGGCACAAATGCAGCAAACTCCAACTGGTAATAACAAATGTTCTACTATTCTGTCTTCCCACAAGTCTTCCGATAAACCTGGTACTTCACTTGTGTGGGTAGGCCTAGTGCCTGCGATAGGAACCGGACCAAAACACAAAATAGACACATCACATTTTTCACTGACAACTGACCCTTTTTCCCGAATGTGGGTGGCTGTAGATTTTGGACCCCAGCTCAGCTGGCACCAAGGGAAACCTAGCAAACCACTACATTTATGAAAAATGGACATAAGGGGTATCCAGGGTGGGGTGACTTTCATGGCTCTCACCATGTTTTCTTTACCCAGAATCCCTTGCAGACCTCAAACTTTGACTAAAAAAACATATTTTCCTCACATTTCTGTGATGGAAAGTTCTGGAATCTGCCGGCAGTCACAGATGTCCTTCCACCTGGCATTCCCCCAAGTTTCCTGATAAAATGGATAAAGACTTTTGCAAGGTGTATGGTTATCAATTTTTGAACTCAACAATTGCATCAGCGGGTCTCATTATCATTACTATAATGTCCTAGGCACTAAAGAATTGGCTGTGTCTAAATTTGTTAGTAGAACTTTCTTTGTTGAATTTAAGTTTGAGACATATACATACATGTAGCCATCATCCTTGCCTAGATATCACATTGTCTAAATTTTAGCATAAGGGCACATTTACTATTATTTCACTCAATACGGCTCGGCAAGGTACCTTAATGCGTTGCATGAAAGGAAGAGAGCAAAAATGATCCATATTTACAAAGATATGGAGCGTTTCTGCTCTCAACTTATGATGGTGTACTGTTTTCTGCTTATCGCCAATGCAGGCACCCTTGCACAAGAGTGATAGGGTGTCTTTTTTAGGGGCATGATTGTTTTTGTGCAAGAAGGGATATCTTCCTGCATAAAAAAAATCCAAAGAGGCAATTTTCGGAGAACACCCCATTTAGCAGGGGAGGGCACCTCGTTTATAAGTACCAGTAACCATTTTCTTAGCTATCGCTTTACAGCTGCCACCACTATTTTGAAACACAGTTGCATCATTTAAAAAGATTCACAGGCAGTCCTGGTTAGCAAGATTTACAATTGTAAAATATTCAGAAATCGTGCAAAATAATTTCCCGATGCGTTGAATGTATATTGTAAAGAAGTAACAAAATGGTTGAGTCTTTTAATTTGCATGTCTGTTGCAAGAGATTGTATCAGACCCAATAAGGCAATATTAGACCTAGACAATTTTCCTTATTTTTTAAAGGAACTGTTGAGAGAATTGTTGCACTCTGGCAGCAAGCTGTTCCATTCCCAGTCCTGCATTACCCAAAAAAAGTTCCCGCGCAGGACTGGCGGTTGGTGATGTCATTCTGCAAATGGAAACTGTTGCCTGTTCCAGTAAACCATTTTGTTACACTGGTCCTGGTTAAAAGAAGTGACGCCGCTTGCAAAGGGTCTCAATGAGAACCCTTCAGTCTAATTTCCATTTACTGTTTTCTGGGCCTGATATTTACTTTTCACTTTCTCTGCAGACGTAAGTCATAGGGACAAACTGGAATTTTACAAAGTAAATTCTGAAGGACGAAACTTCCTTTTGGGTGATTTTCTGTCCAGATATGTATGCAGTCTATTCGACCTGAAAATGCAGAATTAAAATTTACAGTTTTGTGAGCTTGTTTTTTCTATTTTGTGTGGGCCATGGATTTTTTTTTTTTTAAGACAATTTTATATCCAGACAACACCCACAACCACCCTCACTCTTGCTCACAAGTTCTTTATTTTCTCACGTCTTTAATGAGACCTTACTAATAAGCTTTGCCATCTGCCTTTTTTTTAAAAATAATTTTATTGCCAGACCTATTTATACTCTCCCAAGGCTTTCTGTATAGGAAGGAATAACCCTGTTGGCATGCCCCTCGGTGTGTTAGCCTCAAAAATATAATTTGGAATACAAACAGGTTATTTTTAATTCATTATATCCACAGTCTATATTTTTAGGTTGAACCTGGCCAGCGCATGCGCTGCTCTGCGAGCCATGCTGAATTGGAGTATGTACTTGAAGCCTGCCCGCTCTCTGCCCAAATTTGTCATTCGCTTGTGTCATTGTCCTTCCTAAATGCTGGCTTCTGATTCGTTATTAGGCTTGTTAGTCCCTCCTTAGTACTACCTTGTCTTCATTGGTAACCTCCCATGAGGACTGGCCTTTTCACTTCGGTTGATACACGGTATGTCTTCTTTAGTCTGTAAGCACTATTTTATTGAATGAATTTCTCTTACTGCAGGAGGGTCTCTTGTGTGTGCAGTTGTGACCACTGGCTTGTTTATTTAACTCATAGCAAACGGGAAGATCTTCAGGGGCCATGGGATACAGAAGGGGGCTACTCAGCGATGCCTTCAAGCATTTGGAATGCAATAGGTCTCGCATTTGCGAGAGTTTAAGCTATTGGCATTGTAGATGACAATGCCTTTTATTTATGTTTTAAAAACCAAAACATAAATAATAAACATTGTCATTTACAATGCCAATAGCTCCAACTTGCGTAAAATGCGAGACCTATTGCATTGCAGAGCTTGTTTTTTAAAGAATCTTGACTGGAATGCCGTGCAAGAAGCAGTGCAGGGCAACACTGCATGCAAGGCACGACTTCTGAAAGTAGTTTGTTGAGCTCATTGTTTTCCAAACTGTGGTATTAAAAAACACACTGGAGTTAAGATGATCTCGCCACCCAACTATTTCCACTCTGCTGCAGGGGACAGCCTGTGGGTTACTCATGCAAGCAGAATGGAATAAAAAGGGCGCCTGTCTAGGAGAGTTCACAAAAGGCTAAAATATATATATATTGAACAAGGCAGTGGGAACTGTCGAAACCCGTAACAGCTGAAAATAAAAAAAATGCGTTGAACTTACTTCGCAGTGTTGGTGTCCGGTTTCTCACTGGAGTTGGCATGAATATAATATATATATATATATATATATATATATATATATATATATATATATATATTCACTTAAAAAACCATAGGTTTCACACATGTTATAGTTAGGTGGATATTTCACTCGTAAAAAACCAATGAAATTCCCCCGTTATAGTTAGTTCAGATAACTATAACTCGCGCGCCCGCAATCCACTGCTCATGACGTCACATATTACATCACTCATGACATGGTCAGTGGCATCACTCATGACATCACTGATGACATCATCCTTGTGATAGAGTGGCGGTTGCGTGAGTTATAGTTATCTGAACTAACTATAACGGGGGAATTTCATTGGTTTTTTACGAGTGAAATATCCACCTAACTATAACATGTGTGAAACCTATGGTTTTTTAAGTGAATTTGCAAGGTTTTTTAAATGCTAATTCCTAACTATAACGTGTGTGAAACCTATGGTTTTTTCAGTGAATTTGTACGGTTTTTTAAATGCAAATTTATTTATGTATTATTATTTTTTATATATATTTATTTTACAATAAACTACGTATTAAAATTATATATTTTTTTTGGTTTTTCACTGTGCGCGCACGGTGCGCGCACCCCCGCGATTTTTTTAAAAAACATTTTTTAAAAAATTTCTGCCTTCGGGGTCCTTCAGGGACCCCCTGACAAAGCCTAGGGGGTCAGGAACTCTCTACCCTGCCCCCTTTTCACGTTCGCCACCTTCCTTTTTCACTCTCGCACTGAAAACAAACAAAATGGCGGCCGACACTTCCTGATTTCGACCGATTCGAACGTTGACTAACATGTAACCACCAATCAGAATTACGCTCGAGCACGTTAGGGTGCTCGCACGGTGCGCGCACAGTGCGCGCACGGTGCGCGCTTCTAGATATTTATATGCTTTTAAAGGTTATTTTCTCAGGAACTACTGAACAGATTCACAACAGACCTGCAAAAGGCACTTCCCTGACCTGAGGACTACCTCTCTGCCAAATTTCAAGTAATTCTGTTCAGCCGTTCGGGCTGTACCTTCGACTAAAGGTCCTATGGAAAAATGACTGGGGAAAACGCGTTTTGGGACCCCCGTTTTTTCTCGGCCCCCGCTTGACGAATCACCTCGAGACTTTAAGGGTAGGAGCTGAACGGAGCGCCCCATTAGTTTTGAAAATTTCACAAGGATTCGTCAACCGGCGCCAAAGCTATTCAAAATAGAATTTTCAGATTTCCAATGGAAACTCTGTCCTAACTATAACTATCTACTGGCGACCTCCAGTAGATAATAAAAAATAAAAAAAATATATATATATATATACACACACACACCTATTCACACCAAGCGCAATATTATTAGTCTTGTGGCAGTGCAAACAATAAAGCAAGTGCATTCTGACCCGTTTTCACTTCTTGCAATGATGGGAATAGAGCAGAGAGGATTTCTCCCTACCAACGTCTGCATCAGAAAAAAGACTGAGCAAACTGATTTCAGACTCTGTTTGCATACCTCTGGGTAGAGAATAAATATTTTCTAGTATTTAAATGTGAAAGATGGACACAAATTTCAAACAAAACCAGTCACAAATAAGCAAAAGGTATGCTAAATCAGCATACATTTTTAAGCAAAGTATATTATTGCATAATGATTTATGTGCAAAAACTTCGACTACTCATGCAAAATGCTGTATAACGAGCGGTATCGCACCTCTTTTGCAGCGATTGTATTACTCTCTGTATTTGCCCAAATGCAAACGTCTTTATGTAATTTGATAAATATCGGTTTTGTTTCATTCCCGATTGTGTAAGCAGCAACAGTGGGTCAAAATAGATTTAGTGTTTTATCTTCTATTACCAGTACAAACTGGAAGCAATATGTGCATCGTACAGTGACACCTCCCCCCTCCTTTTGCTTCAAACCCTGGACACTGTTTCCTTTCAGATGAGAAAGTAACGTTAAATGGTTATAAATTTAAAAAAAAAAAAAAGTCTTATGGTATTCTCAGAGTGATACATCTGGGAACTGCTGCCCAGTGTCACTGTTCAATCTGCTTGTTGATTGCATTCTGACACCAGTTTCGATTTTTGAAAGCTGGTTGGTATACATGTGCTAAGCCATAGCAATGAACTCGACAATCCTAAACTCCATGCGAGTCCTCAGGTTTCAAGCAGCCCTGCCAAGTGCTACGCATAACATGCGTGTTCCTAACGCATTTTAAGGCAAGTCCCTCACTAAAAATAATTATCACGCATTTATAGGGGCTCTAATTAGACTGATATTGGCTGCTCTATTTTATTTTTTCTCTTGTTCAGTATGATCTTAACACTAATATGGCGATGTTTTGTAGCCTGGTCATTGTTACCTGTAGCCGCTCTTGTCATTGTTATCTACAGACTTTACTCTTTCTATTGCGGGAGCGGGTGTATGTTAATAGCGCGTCCCGAGCACGCGTTCCTTTTCGCATTTTTGCTGGTCCTAACGTTTCCCGAACGTGGTTTCTGACATCGGGGGTGAGTACATCTCCAGAAGCACTTAATGTGATTGTAGCTCACTTGATTGGTATTCAGCACTTTATCTAAATGTTTGAGGGGAGAAATTTGTTTTCCCACTTTTTCTGTGTTTTGACCTATTTGTGCCTTTGCTGTTTGGAGCTTTGTGAGGTCTGTATAGTATTTGACACCGATTTGTGCATATGTCAACATAATCTGTTATACTTTTTCTGGCACAAAAAATAGCACATCCGGAACACCCATTTTTTCTCGCTCTTTTGCTGATGCTACAATTTCCTGGACTTGGATTCTGACACCGGGGGTTAGTCTAGCTGCAGAATCACCTCATGCGATTTTAGCTCACTTGTTTGGCATTCAGCACTTTATCTGAATGTTTAATTTGTTTATTTGGGAGCGGCTTATTTGCACCTTTGCTTTTCGGAGTAATCGATCTGCTTTGTGTACTGTTCGATATCAATTTGTGCCCATCCCAACATATTCTTTTGGTATTATATACTTTTCGAGTTGTCTCATATTCCTTTGCGGGTGACTGCTTGTAGTTTGTCACTCACTGGCTTATACCGAATGAGCTAGTGTTGTATAATAACATGTAGAGAAATGCTCACACTTTGGGCTGTTGCTATACATTTCCATAGCGAATATTGCAGTGATCGGCTCGCATACTTTATTAATGGAAGCAGACAATCATTGAGGTCTGCAAAATATCATGATGCCGTCTCTGAGATCGCTTATAGGCTGTTTGATCTGCTTCATGCTGAAAATGGATGCCCATCCATGTTAACTAAATCTAGGTTTTGTTTGTGCTGTTTGAATTTCATTTATTCTTTTATTCCTCATTTTTTTTTATCCCTTATCACAGGGCTCCTTGCTCAGTTTGCACATACCTGTGCGATTCACTCTGCGCTTTTTGGATGATTGCTACCAGGCATCGCACTGATGCAGATTCTTTTGATCGCTCGCCTTTGCATATTGTAATTTGCTTCTCTTTCCTTTGGGGGACTGTAAGGTGTTCTCTCCATATAGGTTTATACTGGTATCAATTGTCGGCATTAAAGTAGTATCTTCAGGAATACTTTAACACAAGAATATCTACATGGCCATCATATTTGTAATACTTTACCTCCATTCTCCAACCGGCCTGATGAAGACACCCTAAGTAAGTCATGAATGGGGTTAAAATGGACTGGAAAAGGCCAGTAGGATCACCACCTCTCCCAGAAAATCGTATTTTAAGATGCTGCAAAGGCCCAGAAAAATAACATGGGTTTAAAACCAATTGGCAGTGGGGCTGAATTCTTTGTGTGTCCAGGAGTTTGTATGCAACAGTAAAAGGTCAAGGTGAATAATGGAGTGCTGGAGCGAGATGGAATTTTGTCTAGGGACTGATTTCACAAAAGAACATGAACCACCCATATTTGCAAAACTGTACTTAGAGGATTATCTGTGAGCTACTGCTTTTACTAGGTTAGTGCTCTTCCATTTCTGGTGCTTTGCTGCAGTTCTAAGATCTTCATAGTTTTTCGTTGCTCAAATGCGTGCAATTTCTGATATATTATGTTTGCCTTGTCTTCATTTCTTAATTTTGCTTGCAAGAACGTGTCACTCATAGTCGTTGAAATATCATTCATAATTACACTGAAATTATGAAAATGTCACAAATAGCAATCGGAAACCAACTATTTTCAAAGATTTTGATCATCATTTTTGGATGAGAAGGAAGGGGAATGTTACACCTAAACACACCAAATCAGTAAGTCCGTGAATATCTTGAGCTCTTCGTGGGGGCAGGATCGCACCCTTTAGGGGTTTTGTACATGTTCTAGAGGTATTATGGAAGAGAATATTTGTTAATATGTGCCAGCGGTATAGCTTTATACCTTCATGACATACCAGAAAGGAAAGAAAGGCACTTATTTTGTCAGATCTCAACTGCTTAAGAGTTAAACTGTTTTGGAGGCAGCTTTTTGACTTTGCAGTGCTCTGTAAGGAAGATCTATGCACTCACCTTATGAATTTCGGCTGTATCTGTTTATAGAGTAATTTCACTAAGAACCATTTATGGGCTCCTCGAGTATTTTTGTTCCATTCACAACTCTGGCCAAAGAAAGTGAAAAATTGTGAATAGTAAAAGGAAGAGAGTGAGACACTCTTAGTTCCAAAAGTACCTCTTAATCAGGTTTGGTAATGCGTATTTCGCAATGGGGGACACTAGTTCATGTGTCCCAGCCTAGTACCTGTGGAGATAAAAGGAAAGGGAATTGTGTATTCTAAGTCTCTATTTTGTGTGTTCCCCTCTCTTCCTTTTACTATTCAGTTTTTCACTTTCTTTGGTCCTGACGAAGCGCGAGGGGATCCATTAGGGACCCAACGACGGCGCGAAACATGTTGACCAGCGCACTCTTTATCACACACGGGCACTAGGAGCAGCGGAGTAATACCCTGTCCCCTATGCTATCTATAAATAGAGGACTGCCCTGGGCCCTGTTTTATTTTTAATTCTACCCCCGGACTGACGAATAAAGCTATCCCTACGGCTCCGGAGGGTAATTTTAAGACACTACACACACACACAACTATCAGCCCTTTTTTTCCCTAGGCCCTCACACCCGCATTCACAACTGCGGCGTCCACACAAAAGACCTCCGACAAAGAGCCCTCTTGCGGGGCCCTGGGGGACTGCAGCGCCCCCCCCCCACAAGGAGCAACGCCCGATGATGAAGCATGACACTCGCAAGGGTGTTTGAGGGCACTAGTATCTAAAGGGGAGATTCTCCATCTCACCTGGTTAGGGCACACTGCCTCTAGAGACTCTGTCTTCTCTTTCTATTTCAGCGACCTAATTGGTCTCTGACCCTGTCTTCTCCTGAAGGAACAGTTACCACAATGTGACATAACAGGAGAAAAGAGATCCACTCCCTTTTATCAAGGATTACAAAATTAATTGATATGTATTTATACAGGTTGAGAATATCCCTATAAACTGTGCTGAGCACATAGATTTAGTGGTGCAATTAGATCATCATTTAGCTGAGCGATGCTCAGACAAAAAATGATGACCAGTGTTTTCATGGCTAGACCGACTGTGGAACGTTAAAGCTTAGATCGTTCTCAACCCATGAAATTTCCATTAAATTCGGTATGATGAAGGATCCTTTGTCAAAGGAAGAAAATGAGAGAATTTGTGCGCACAGGCTGCATATGGACTGTGGTAAATCTGGACACCGCGTCAAATGTGGCTGAGAGGTCAAGTAAAATCACAGTGGTTCCCCTTTTTAATCCAGTACCATGCATACTTTGTTTTGAACAGCTACAAACACAAATTTCTGCACTGTGACAAGGACAAAGGCCTGCTTGTTGTGTGCTCAGGACCAAGTTCTGAGGTGGGAACTTAAAGCTATTTTTTGACAATTTGCAGTTCATCAAACGACACAGGTGCCCTTGTGTAATGAAACAACAGCTGAAATAGTTGTGCTGAACAATGATCATTTTGCGATCCAGACTTAATAGATAGTGAAGTCTGGAATAAATTACGTTACAATGCATGCAATTACAACGCATGCTTTTACAACGCATTCTTTACATCGCAACTACAATTGCATTGCATGATTTTACCACGCATGCCATTACAACGCATTTTTTAAAACTACCATTCCAATGCATAATACTTTTAGGGCAACAATAGGGTAAGTTTTGGATAGTGTAGGGGTAAAAATTACTTTTCCCATGTACCCCAAAACCCATACCCACCCTAATACTAAAAAAAATCTCCATTACTTGCCTTATAATGCGTTGCAATGGCATTCTTTGTAATGGTATGCGTTGTAATGGCATGCGTTGTAGTGACAAGCATTGTAATGGCATGCATTGTAATGGCATGCTATGTAAAGGCAGGTGCGTTGTAACAGTTGCATTGTAAAGGTAGGTCGTTGTAATGACTGCGTTGTAATGGATGTTTCCCGAAGTCTGTTGAAACAGCTCTGCTGTAACACCATTAAATTAAAATAATAGTGACAAAAATCAGAAAGGACTGCCAAAGAGGTAGAGGCAATGCCTGCTGCAGTCAGGAAGGACTGATCGCTCAACTGGATTTTTCCCACTAAGAAAGGTGACTGCAAATTACAATGCTCTTGCGGGGGTGATAACTCAGTGTGAGCCAGACTAGCATTAGAGAATTCTTTAATCATTTTAAAGATTTCTGACATGGAATATTTATTGACCTGAAGGGAATTCACTTGATGGTGGGAGCAGGCATGTTTTACTTGTATTCTGTAGTCTTTAAGTCCTTGTTTATATTTATTTTTGGCAGCTGGAGGATCATTTTTAAGCAACGTCCTCTCCAATCGCTTTACATGCATGTTTATCATCTGCAAGTTCATTAGTGTACTATGGAACTGAAAGATGATTTACTACCACGCCTGGGGAGCAACAGCTTCTAAAGCCTAAACTATCCATGCTTTAAAATTAGTACTATTATCCTGATCATTGTCATTAATAGTGTAAGGACACTCCTCGAGCACATTCTCAATTTAGCATGGGAAAACTGGCCAAATTACACTTTAATGTCAACATCTGAAAGGTCGCAGAGAATTGTATGAATATTTTTAGTTTTGAGATAAAACAGCCGTGCCACATGATCTGACCAAACAACTAAAATGTCTGTTATTTCGGAGAATCATAATCACTGCAAATATTAAGTCTAAAATGTGGCCTGCTGACTGCAGCATAGCCTACAATTAGTTTAGGGATGCATTCGAAGATCAAGAGTCAGCCCAAAAGTTAAACTCTCCGAACAAGAGAAATTTGGCAGAGCGTAAAGCTAGTGTGGAAATGAAATTAACAATATAAGCGTAAAATGCGGAAAGATTTCCAGGAGTTCACTATTCTAGGACACCAGGACGTAAGGTAGAAGCCATGGACGAGATAGAAAAAGCTATGGTCCCAGCAAAAAAAAACACTTCAGTGTTATACTAACTCCTAAGTGAAGATGCTTCCTGAAATCACTGCTATCCCACCACCAGGTCTACTCTGCCAAACACATTGAACTATCTTAAGCCCAGGACGCTGAGATATGAAAATGCCACGGTCAGCATTTTCCTAAATCCATGTTTCTAGCAAGTGAAAAGGATATAAGCAATAATCCTCTATGAAATTACTAATGAGGCCAGCTTTTTTTTTTATCAGCCAGTGCTGGTTCATAATAAAGCAGCATGAAGCTGATTACTAAAAAATAAAAACAAATGAGTGTTCAATTGCATGGTAACATTTTTATGAAGGGGCAATCTGAGAATCAGCATCACCAGCAACAATAGGAACAGGTGACAAACTCATCTTATGTTCTGTATTCATTCTATATACAGTTTTAACAACTTGGCGGACAGGTTGCAGAATCACACTACTTTCTACCCAAGGCACGCTCAGATTTACAGTTGGTTGATAAATAAACATGAGTGAGAGAAAAGGAAGGCAGAGGTGGGAACAAATAGTTTTTATTTGAAAAGGAAGTTTGTATTTACCTTCAAAGCAACAATGACACAATCTATGAATTGACTTCATAACTGTTAGATGGTTGAGCATCCCGGAGTAGTAACAGTCAAAATTCATTTTTAGCAGTCTATCTTATCCACAGATATTCGACAGTATGTACAGACTGGTTCTGTTTGTGGACAGATTAAAAGGATTTCACACATGGCACCTACTGGCCTTTAAGACTAATATCTGTCCCTTCCAGGCAGTATCACACAATATCTAAAGACTTTGACATCACCCAACACCTCCGCTATCTCCACTGCTTCCAGTTGAAAGAAGAATAACCTTCAAACTCCTCACCCATGCATACAAGGCCCTTCACAACACCGGACCTGCATACCTGACCAGCACCGTCTCATTCAACGCACCCAAAAGACACCTCCGATCAGCCCAGCTCTCACTGACCACTGTCCCACATTGCCTCAGTTCAAAAAGGACCTCATGACCTGGCTTTTCAGGTGACCCCCAGCTGGATTAAATTATTGTAGAAGGTACCCAAACCATCAAAAGAAGACAATAAAGTAATGCAAAACAGTTTTTTAACCCTTTATCGTAAGTTTAATAATTGATACATATTTATGCATTCATTTCTTATATAATAAAGTTGCTCAAAGGTGAGTAAGAAAGTGATTGAAGAGAGTGCTCGTATAAGAGATAAAGGCAAAGGTATAAGTGCCAATATACATTACATAAACCAAATATATACAGGTTCATACAAAACAAATTGAGCCTGTCTGGAATTTCCGTATAATACTAATTTCCAATGTCTTACTTAGCAACCTATATTATGGAGAAAAGTTAAGGCTCTTAATTCCGATCCCCGTACGTGTGGGGTAGAAATTTACACATACCGAGGTGAGTTTTCCCCTCCATTTTGGGCCCTGAATGATTTATGTATTACATTTTGTTCTTGGTCATGGGCGTGCCTTTAAATATTCCAGCACTTTCATGTATTGGATCCTTGTGAACCATGATGTAAACAAATTTATCGGCCCCCAGGAGCCGGCTGGCCCTGAACGTGTGGCCCTCCACCAGTCTTCGACGGGTGGTCTCTAGGTGAGTTTCACCACATTTTAATAGTACCCTTCACAGACACTCCAATGATCTGGGAATTGATTAGATCTCCCCCACCTTAATTGTTTTACAGGTTGCTCGCTGCCCTGTCCTGCTGAAGACCACTGCTTAAGGAATTAATTGGCCTGTCTTCCTTTTGGGGTCGAAACGTCGACATATATAAATCACCTGTACAGGAGATACGATCTTCGTCTTAACTAATAGTTCTTGTGCTTCCTGCTCCCACTGCACATATATAGATCCTTTAATGTATAATGTGTAATATAATGAATAGATTACCCATTCAGAAGGATGTTGATAGACCTAAATCAATGGTGGATTGTCGCACTGTATGCAGTGAAGTGAGGTGCCATATCACAGAAACTGAGAATGGGACGAAGTGCAACTGTACACAAGGGGGAGGGAGGATGCATTTAATTAGCCAATTCATTATTGAGGAATTTTGGTAAATAGATGATATTTATTTACGTTTTCATCACTGTGAAATACTCTTACTATTTTATACGGGCGTCATCAATGCAAGTTGACATCAGTTCATCTCCCTCATGAGTTCTATGACCTTTGACCACAACATGAACTCTGACTCAAGTTACTGTACTGCGCCTCAGTATAACTGATTGAATTGAAACATTTTCCCATTGTCTCAATTCGCTGCACAAGATTAAAGAAGGGTTGGCCTGGTCTACCCTGAAATGAAACATCGGCTGTTTATTACCCTTAGGATGAATTACCTTTCAGGACTTGCTACCATGAGAGAGGTTGCTTTTCGCTATTTTTATTTCCTAAACCCCAGGAGCAGGCGTGAGGAACAACCATCGCATCATGCGGCTTTGTGAATA
The DNA here is from genome assembly GCF_964204655.1 of Triturus cristatus. Taxonomy (NCBI): domain Eukaryota; kingdom Metazoa; phylum Chordata; class Amphibia; order Caudata; family Salamandridae; genus Triturus; species Triturus cristatus. Next base: position 588,514,829 of record NC_140580.1, on the reverse strand, counting down.
TTTTACTCCGAGCGTATCGAATTGTAGGAGCGTAAGCTCACTGGAATTCACGAAGCCCCAACCGACACTGGGAGATAAAATACAGGAAGCCAAAATGATGTCAGCTGTAACTGGATTACCACATGTATTCTAGGGGGAAGACTGGTGTTAGCAGAAAATGTCATAGAAAGAAAATTAAAGCAAACCATATGGCTCATATTTACAGCAGACCTCGCATGCTTTTCCTTACTCGGGGTCATGTGTATATTGATCAGGGCTTGCACTGGAGTTATATTCCCATGCACAATTGAAAAATAATTCTCTAGCACCATGTTCCCGGAAACTGCTCTTTATAATTAGAAAATAGAGCAATGTAGCCCGTGCACACTCAAACTATATTTGCATACTTCATGTACACTGGAATTATATTATACTTTACGAACAGTGGAACTTTGTTTCTCTGACATCATATCTATTTAAAATTGTTTTCTTCTTGCACATTGGGATTATATTCTCACTCATCAGGTGCACTGGAGCTTTGTTTGAGGCATGTGTGACTGTAGATACTCATTCTCTGCATACTCCTGTTATGTTATGTTATAGAATTTGTAAAGCGCAACTGTTACCCGCAGGTGTCCTGGCGCTATGGCAGAAGTCCCTCCTTGGATTGAGTCGAATATCAACGATACCAATTAAAACGTGAATAGCCAGGTTTTCAATGCCTTCCTGAAGCTAAGGTGATTTGAAAAGTCTCTGAGGTGTCGTGGTAAAGCGTTCCAGGCCTTAGTTGCTCCCACCAAAAAGCTTCGTCCTCCCGAGTTCATTTTTTTTAATAGAGGAGATGCGGCCAATTTAGCATCAGCAGAACGTAATGCTCTTCTAGGTGTATACCACCGAATGTGCTTAGTCAGGTATGAAGGCCCTTTACCCTGAAGTGACCTGTGCACAATACACATGGCTTTAAACAGTATACGTTTTTTCACTGGAAGCCAGTGTAGTTTTTTGATTTCAGATGAGATGGCAGCATATTTTGGAATCCCTGAAATCAGTCGAGCGGCTGCATTTTGTAGTAGTTGGAGTTTTTTCAGTAGCCCTTCACGAATATTTAAATAAAGGCTATTACAATAGTCCAATTTTGAGAGGGCAAGGGCTGAGACCACTATTCTTAGACTCTCTTTGGGTAGCAGGGGCAGGATTTTTTTTACAAGACCTCAAAGTAAATGAGATGGCCGAAACTACCGCATTAACTTGTTCTTTATAAGACAGCTGGTTATCTAACAGTATCCCTAGGTTTTTAACTTTCCTACTAGGCGACGGAAGTGGTCCCAATGAATCTGGCCACCATTCTGGGGTCCAGAGGTTTAAATTGTTACCAAAAAGAACCACCTCAGTTTTGCTGGAATTCAACTTGAGGCAATTTTGAGCCATCCAATTACCAACCTCCGTCATACAATCTTTAAACCCAGAGATAATATTCTGGTGTTCCCCCGGAAGTAGAGACACCACAATCTGGGTATCATCTGCATAAGAAGTAAGATATAACCCAAAAGATTCTACCAAAGGGGCCAGCTGTTTTACGTAAACATTAAAAAGTGTTGGACTGATGGAAGAACCCTGTGGAACCCCACAGGGAAAGGAGAAGGGTTTAGCGGAGAAATCTCCCAGAGTAACCGTTTGTACTCTATCTTCCAGGAAGGATTTAATCAGGTTCCAGGCGTTCCCTCTGACTCCAATTTCCTCTAGACGGTCCATCAGTAGCCATGATGGACCGTATCAAAGGCTGCTGATAGATCCAACATGATCAGAGCCGCTTTTCCTCCTTGGTCCAGTGTGGCTCTGATCTCCTCCGTAGATTTGAGAAGCGCCGATTCAGTGCTGTCCTGCCCGGAAGCCGTATTGAGTAGGGTCCAGCACATGACCTTCCTCCAAAAAACTACTGAGTTGGGTGTTCATAATTTTTTCCGCAATTTTAGCGGGCAGCGGAAGCCTAGATATGGGCCTAAAATTATTAGGATCATTGGTGTCCAATTGAGGTTTTTTTTTAGAAGTGGGAGAATGGATGCTGATTTCCAATCTAAAGGGAAGTGGCCTTTTTCAAACATAGCATTAATAATGGATGCTAAAAGTACCGTAACTGGTTCATGTGCTAGTTTCAATACTGAGGTGGGACAGGGGTCCAGAAGAGATCCTGATCTAATTTTAGCCAACAGTTTTCCAACTTCTGGAACAGTGATAGGGGTAAAATGGAGTAACTGATCCAATGAAGTATTTAAATTATTCTGATCTGGCAATCTCAGTAGGGAATTTTTAGAGGAATGTGAAAAGGTAGAAAATATCACATTAACCTTGTCAAAAAGTTGATTAGCTATCTTATCACAAAGCTCTTGGTAACATTTTATAGGGGGGGAACTGGGTGAGCCAGCATCATTGCTGTTTTGAATAATTCTTTGGACGAGTTTTTTGCCTCATTAATTTTAAGAGCAAAGAAATTTTGTTTCGTTTTGAACAAAAGTTTCTTGTATTCATTAAGACATTCTTTGTATAATGTTTTCCCTGCTTCATCATTGTTCCTTCGCCAGGTTCTTTCGAGAAGTTTGCAACTGTTTTTTTTTCCTGAGTTCCGGCGAGTACCAAGGGGACGTTGGTCGCCTTCTAGTGTTACTGTATTTTTTTAGGGGGGCCAATTTGTTGCTGGCAGCTTCAACCCAGTTAAAATAAAATATAGCGGCCTCATCTAAATTAGTAGGGAGGATAGGAAGGATATCAACTAATAGATTATTTAAGTCCTTTTCCCTTACCTTTTTCCAGGGACGGTTTAGCTGATATTTAGTCTTGCCTTGCATTGGGTTAGGTGAGGGAGAGGTAACGATAAATATCACTGCGTTAGGGTCTGACCAAATGACAGGATATGTATCGATAAAGGTGACCTGTTCGTTGTTAGAAAAAATTCCATCCAGGGTATGACCCGCAATGTGTGTGGGCCCCGAGACCAACTGTTTCAGATCAATTGTGTTCATAAGATCAATTAATGTACTAGTATCTGGATCTCCCTCTATTTCTAAATGAAAATTGAAATCCCCTAATATTGTGTAGGACCTTGTGCCTAGTTCATTCTCGACCCAGCTACTAGCTTGGGTAATAAACTGAGATTTAGGACCAGGAGGCCGATAAACCAAAGTGCCTTTGAACGTATGGTGATAAGAGAGATAGAAACAAAAGTCCAATGTTTCACATTCTGGCCTTAGCGAGCCCTTGAACATTGCGTTTAAACATTCATGTAAGATTATTGCCAGCCCCCCTCCTTTCTTATTCACCCTATTAAGTGTATGACAACTAAACCCCGGGGGTGTGGCATTTACCAAATCTGGACCTGATGCCTCATTCATCCAGGTCTCAGTAATGAAAGCGACCTTGATCTCTTCATTTTCCATCTAGTGTTGGGCCCCGAGGTCAGTGGTGTTGCCTCTACTCCAACGCGACAGCTCGAGGCCCTACAGTCGCGGAGAGTGTTCTTCAAGCGGCAGGCGGTGCAGGTGGCCTCGTCATGTTTGGCCGAGTGGCACAGGTTACAGCCCTGATGGAAATCAGTCTAAGGGTGCTTAGCATGGCAGCGAGGCCATGTATCTGAAGTTCACATGTTCATCACAGTCAAGGCATTCTTGAGATAACGGAGGAGATGAGACAGGGAAGGCACCGAAAGGTGAGAACCCGCATGGAGCCGAGGACGACCAGAGAGTCGCTCAGGACAAGGGACGCAGACTTTGACCTGAGACGTTAGTAGTGGGAACTCGAACAGAAACAATACCGACGGAGGGAGAGCGACCCATGAATGCTGAGAAGAAAACCGCAACAGTGTCGATCTGGAGCATGGTAGCGCGTTTCCAAACCCAACGGCGGAAAGAAAACAGTTTAAAAAAGAAGTCGATGCCCTTGTGCATTACCAACAAGGGGAGGAGTCACAATTCCTCGTGACTCAAAATACTTCTTTGAAGAAAAATTACTTGCCCATATCCGAGCTCAACACTGAATGACAGGAGTATGCAGAGCATGTGACTCTACAGCACAACATGCCACAAACAGATGCTTACAGGGTAATTAACATTTTCCTTCCCAAACAATATGTTTAAGGAAACTCTGCTTTTCGAACCTCATTGAAATTGGAATCTTGGTCCTGAAGTATGAAGCCCAGTTTCATTCTATTCAGTGTTTTTGCACGCTGGTGTAATTTTGTGTTGTCATGCAACTGCTGTAATAATCATTTGCATCAGAAAATGTCAATTCGTAGGAGGTCTCAAAAATTAATGTCATGAATGTGTATGAGGCAAGTGGCTTTACTCAACTCCCTGTGGATGGCAAAGATGGAAGCCTACAAGAGACAGCAGCGCCTCCACCTCTCCTCCCCTTAAGGGTCCAAGGGCTGCTCTGAAAAGAAAAAGATCACATATTTAAACAACCATTTGCAATGCAATAGGTCCTGCATTTACGCGAGTTTGAGCTATTGTCATTGTAAATGACAATGCCTTTTATTTATGTTTTGGTTTTTAAAACATAAATAAAAAGCATTGTCATTTACAATGTCAGTAGCTTAAACTCGCATAAATGCAAGACCTGTTACATTCCAAATGCTTGCCTCTGGAAGCCATGAGATGGGCAGAGCCTTATTCAAGTCAGATGATTACCTTGGCCTCAACTGTTTGCGAGAAAGGGGGTGACAGTCTCCAGATGGATGCTGTTCATCGAAACGGGGAACAGCAAAAATAAAACTTAGCACTCCGCTGGGCGTGACGACAGATTAAACAAGCCCCAGCCTGAAAAGGGCGAGGGCAGAGCTCCCCTGCAGCATGCTGCCAGCGGGCTGTGGTCTCAGCCCCTGCTGTCGATCTGCTTTGAAGCACTGTGAGGAGGAGGAAGACCTTGGCCGTAGGGTACAGTTTTATTTCTGCCCCCAAGACAGCCTCAAGCAGAAGACATGAAAACCACCAACTTTTGCTGCCAGTGAGACTGCACCACGGCCAGCGGCGGGCAAACTTGAACCAGCACTTCCCAGGAAGACGGTGCGAGCTCTCCTCATACACGCTCCCACATCGCCCGGGATATCTTCCTGGCTTCTGTCCCGCATTACACTGCTTTCTCACACTTAGTTTAACTTTTAACAGTGATAGAACGTTTAAAACCAAGCGTGAAAAGAAGCTGCGTGGGTGGTGTAGCATGGCCCGCGAACAGAGGCAAAACAAACCAAAACAAGCAAGAAGGGCAGCAAGGGGCGGGTGGTGGTGAAGGGACAGTGCGTGAGCTGAGGAAATACAAAATGTGTAGTGCACCAAACGTGCTTAAGTGGCTAAAAGTAAACTGATCCATGTAACTGGGTCAGTCATCAGGGTGGAAACAAACATCCAAAAGGCGGGACAAAGTAATCAAAGGGACCATTCAAAGCAAGATTTTACATGGGGCACTACAAAGAACCAATTACAAGTGTTGGGCATGGCCACACAACACAGATGGAATACACCATGCCACGCAGAGCAGCACATGCGCTCTGCTTAGGCTTGACCTAAAAATGGCATATGAGGGAGCATGCAGTGGTCCTCTGGTTCACTCTCTGCTCTCCATTAGACCCCCCTCCAGACTTCACAAGGTTTAAGCTGACCTAGTGGCCAGCCTCCATTCTGCAAGTTGGTTACCACCCCAAGTTGGATATTAGTAACCTTTCATTGGTTTGCAACATCAAATGTGGTCGAAAGCCATTGATTGATGCATTCTACTGCAACTCACAAATAGGAGGAAAACTCACGCCCGCCTACATGCGAGTTACAATGGGCTGAAAAACAATGTGCGAGTCAGAAAGAATTTTCTTCCTCACAAAATGTCTTTTATAGATGGCAGCCAGTGATTTTGTAGTGGCGAAGCCTGTGATTGGAGTCTATACTTCCAGTGCACATTCACATGAAAACTATGCTGCAAATTATTCTTAAACTTAAAACACATTGGGAATATATGTATTCGCCTCACTTCACCTATATTGGAACTATATTCACGTTGCGTCATTTATGATGGATCTGTACTTCATGAATATTGGCATTACATTCCCCATAACACCTGTGATTGGAATTTTGTTTATCTTACTTGTTTTTTTGCAATATTTTGCCATTCTATAGAGCGCTTTATTGTCTAAGTCAATACTCTTGTATCTTCTTACTTGTTCCTTTATCGCTCCGTAAAACCTTCTAAAGTGTTCCGTCAAATTGTTAATTTGCTCTTTCCATGTAGTACTAGTAAGGCAAGGCAAAACTTTCTTGCATGTCTGCAATTCTACGGCAATATGCGGGAATTGGCTGTTTTTTACAATAAACAATACAACCTTAGCAAACTACTGCATGCCACTGCTCCGTTCAGTTTACAAGACTGATTTTTGTGTACGGACTTGAAGAGCAAATCCACTAGATTAAATTATGATACAGGGCAACTGCAGGGCTCCTTTTGGGTCTGAACTGCAGTTGTCCGTAAACTGACCTATTGTTTGTGTTACATAATATATGCTAAGAATGTGCTCTGGGACATCCCTTACTCATGCCTGGGTGGCTTTGTGTCAATTTCAGTAGTTTGTTCTTGATTGGAAGGCTTTCCTTCCTGTTTGTCCCAAAGAGGAGCATTTAGTTCTTCCGGTGTTCTGATTGGACGAGTGGTATCCTTCCACTGCTCTCTTAAGGGGACACTTTTTAGGTCTCGCCTGACCCAGCGCATGCGCTGGTCTGGCGAGACTTATTGAGAGGGCTCCAAAAAGTGCTACCAGGCCAGCCTAGAGCTACAGTGCATGTGCGCGGGCGCGCGCCCCACTTTTACCGCGATTACTCTCACTTTAGTGGCTGCACGGCCGCTTTGATGTTTGATCGCGATCACTTTCACTTTTGCGGCCGCACGGCCGCTTGGCATAGCCAATAGGTCTCGCTTTTGGGACCTTATAAGTGTTTAGTTATGCAACTGTTGCATGGCTAAACACTTATAAGGTCCCAAAGGCGAGACCTATTGGCTATGCCAATGCTTGTTTATTTTGATTTAAACACTCCACCGGAGTTCCCTGCTCTTTGTCGCTTTTTCCTCTTTCTCCAGCTGCATCTATTTTCCCCTCACCCACTCTCCAATACTTCCTGCCTGGCTGAATTCTTCACCAAGCATTTTCTCTCTCCATGGAGTACTTGTTTGTTCTTCTGTACTATTCTGTCCAAGAGACAGTAAATGGTTCCTAGTGATATGGGTAAAGGGGTTTGAAAGCTGCGCATGCCCACTTTACCTTCAAGATGCATCACTTTAAAAACTGTAGACAGAGTAAAGATTTTCAAACTGCAAACATTATGAAAACATTTACAGGAAGGTAAAGCGATGACATGGAATTTGTTTAATTTGAGTCTATTAGCTTTCCAAATCCAATTGAATATGACAAATGTATAAACTGTCTGTACAAGCAAGCACGGCGTCCAAGGCTTGCAACAGGATATATATTTTAAATCCTTAAAAGGTAGGTCATGTTCATAAACCACAAATAAAGAAATGAATATGGTCTTTTGGCAGAATCAAGCCTTGACAACTACAGCACGGTGACAGCTTGCACCCTTTGAGGGAAAGATTATTTAAACTTCCTCTGGTGAAACTAGCACGATCTGTGGCTAAAGAGAGAGTTCTGAGGCAAGGATAACCCTAATATTATTTACACACCGTGCTTGGCCACAGTCTTCGGTCCTGTGGATGGTGGAAAGCTGGAATCAATTATTAATAACTCCTGCCTTCCTGAGATACAATTTTAGATAATTTTGTAATTTTCATGGGTTGCCATCCGAATGGCAAGCAGAGTGGGCAGTAGTCTGAGATGGTTCACTGACTTACCTTAATACAGTCTGTGCGTCATTGAGATGTTCATGGAAAGTTAAACCATGACCCCAAGATTCAAGCCCAATCATATTTAGTCATATTATAGGACAAAGGATAAGATTCAGCGCGATATTACAGCATTGAATCGGGAGGTGTAAGGGGCAACTATCACTGATTGACGCTCGCGAAATTTGCTACAGCAACAGGCAAGGTCTGTAACTTCCACAGTGTAAGAGAGATAGAATAGTGGGATGATTAGACAAATGCAATCAGGTCCGAACTCGGATACCCCCACCATCCATCTCAAGCACAATGTGCCACCTGCAGCAATTAGGATTGACTCAGTCCCCTGGGATGAATAAAAACAGTTTTGGGTGGGATCCAAAGGTGATCGGCTTGATGGACTGCTATAATTATCCTATTGCTGCTGTTTGTCGAAGCTCGTCCAGATTTGGGACTTTGGCGATGGGATAAACATTTATGAAACACAGAGAGAAGGCTTCTTTAGCAGAGGTGGCTAAGACCACTATGCAAAATCTCAGTAGACGCTAAAACAACCTGCACAAAGTGCACAAGAAGAGCACACACAAATGCATGCTACTCCTCAGAGGAATAGTATGATCTAGAGCAAAAGGGTGTGTGTTTTTCCAACTAGGGTTCATGTAAGATGGACTTGTGGTGAAAGTTTCTCCTGCAAAAGGTCACTGTGTACTTTTACTGTTTTTTATATGCACCTGTTGGCGCACTTGACATCGCCACTAACTATGTACATGCATGCACATCATTCATACATATTCTTTAATTTGAAGTGCTGCAATACTTTACTATATTGCAGCGTGGAATAGAAAAAGTGTGCAATCTTGGGACTCTGAGAAAAGGATAATGGAGATGCTCTAAGGATTCATCCTCTGTGTTGCCACGTATTTTAACAATACTAAAGGAGAGCATGTGTAATACCTGAAGGAGCCCAATGAATGTTACATATATTAATAGCTCTACCCTTGATGCACGTCGTTCTTCTTCTGAACACATAGACAATGATACTTGTAGACATTTGTTACAGTCCAGCCCAGTTGCCTGGCTCTCTAGTTTATAGGTCTAGGCCTAGTACACAACACAATGAATGTGATTGTCTCAAAGGCCAAGCATAAGGCAACATGCAGAGCCCTCTTGTGTGACCAGCACATATAGGTTTATCACAGAGCACCATTAAAACCCTGATTTAAGGTGACCTTATAGTTTCGTCCTACATTGGAGGAACAGACCTGCAATGTGACCAGTAGCAACAATTCCACTATTAGTGCAAGCCTGCCTGCCATAGGCGTGCACCTGTGAAGCACTCTGATGAGAAGTGTTGCAGCAGATCCCAGTAGATCATGGTGGCCATAAACCTTACTCAGGTCTGTGGCCTAATCAGGCCTTCCCTTTTTTGGTACCCACGAACAGACCGTAAATTGTACTCTTGCATTTACTCAGTGATGTGCCTATCGCCAGTGGGCTTGTGGAGCAGATTAATTAATAACCTGCTGGTGCGGGGATCACCACTTCGCCACTGGTTCTTATCAAGTAAGGAAGAATCAACAGTGGAGCGAAGTACAAACCATAGGTAATTTATTAAGCATTCAGAATGGGTCTCCATCCAACGAGCACCATGGAGTTACTCAAGGAAAGGAGCACACTTGAACAATGGCTACATGGTTTTTTATAGGGAAGATCACAAACAAGGAACGCCCAGAGGTAAATAGAACTGTGGAAAGAACACACAAATGAGCTAAGGCAAGAATCTGACAGCCTCGGTGTTTTGTGCAATTTCTACGTTTTAAGGCTGAACAACAAAATGTGCTATTCTGAGTAGACTTTACTTAAGGATTAACTATTGCCTGAAAATCTTCGAGCAAGCTGACTCTGCATGTTTACGCAGCCTACAATGTCTCAACTTTAGCTTTGTGACCTAATGTTTATGCAGGTAGCGTCAGGGACAGAATCAGGCTGAAAACAGATCAAAGGTGAGTATGAATGAAGCACAGCTAAATTAAGAAAATTAGAGATTCAGATTTTAAGGTTTCACAGGCTGATGGCCTCTCTTCTACCTATCCTGGCTAGTATTCTGAAAGCTGAATTCTACTAAACCAACTTGGTAGACATTTTTGGTACTCTTGTGTATAGTGCTGGAGTTACCCAAGAAGTGCTTTTAGCCGCACTGCCTTAGATCCTCTCTTCACCACCTCCCTTATGTTTGTGATACAAAATATTACCACCTCGTTTCCAGATCACCCAGATGAGAATTTATTAGTGCCCCGACTTTGACCTCTACTCATCATAACATTTTGGATTAAGGGTTGATGGGCTCGAACCACAAAAAGTCTCCAGGCCTATGCTCAAAGTGACTGTTGCTGAATCCAGGCCTACCTCTGGCCATAGTATTTGTGTACATAAATTGTGTAAACAAATTTTCTGCTCGGGACTGCAGATATATACCATAATATATGTGAACAGGTCTTTAAAGATTTTTTGAGGAAAAAAATATTTTTAATAATTGTGTTAAACTCACTGGTACAAACGGTTTTGCACATTGTTTTGGTCGTCAGTTTATGTTTGTTTTGCAAAACTTTGCAAAGCTGAAGTGGATACATAGGAATCCATCCACTTGCAGGTATCATGCAAATCTTTTTCTTTTTTGGGGTGCTGTCACTTTTCAGGGCTGTCAGTCTGTCAATCCTTTTCTCTATAAACACTTGACTACTGGACTGCGGGCTCCAGTTGCATAGAAGTATTCTGAATGATTTCAGGAACAGTTAATTTATTGTGAGGGGCGACTCTCCACTCGCATAACTTAAAGTGGTTTAATCTGCCTTGACAAGAGGAATAGATCCCATTGAATAAATTCGGTTTCCCCTGGAGAAGGTCATTCAGGTGGCAGAGGGAGCCAGGCACACCCAATTGTACTGATTTCCCGGGTAGCATTGTGTTGAGTGGGTATGCTTCCCTCTTTCCAAATTTTATGTATTCCCAAATTATATGTCGGTGATACACAATTCAAAAATATGCATTTCTATTTGTGCCTTACCCAGTACCATAAAACTGTTTTCACAGAAGCTCCCCCTTGCTGCTTAATAAAATGATTAAATTTATATCAATGAAGCTACAAAGAGCTCTGTTCTGACATTGTGTGATCCAAAGCACGACGTTTTACCACGTTCCCTTATAGGTGATGGACAGGAGTCATGTGGCATCGTTATAGTAGCGGTGGTGCCAGCTTGAGTCAGCAAATCTTGCTGTCTGATACCAGACAAGTAGTATGGCTCGTTATTCTTCAGGCATACATGCCTCCTTTTTGCCATTGTTTTATTGCACTTACATCCATCGTATTGTAGTACTGGGAGCATGGTGCAGATGGGCAGCCAAGGTGCAGGAACACTAGTAATTCATTACTTATTATGTGTTTAACTTTGAAAATAGAAAGAAAAGTTTATGGTCAAAGCCCTAGAAACCTGTTAATCCTAAACACAAATTCACCTCTAGAGAAAATATCTACCCGATTCTTAAATACATTTCAAACTCTTTAAAAATCTATTCCATGTAGTACAATCACCCCATTAAACCCTAAGAACCCAAGGTAATCTAGGCCACTCAGACCCCAATTGTAACCCGTACACAATACCACAAACAACATTCCGACAGCTGAACCTTAAATTCGACATCCATGTGCAGGCCAACCTTCTTTAAACGTGCTAATGAGAGCGCCAGTGGCGGCTGGCATCTATTGGGAGTGGTGTGGCAGGCAAATTGGTGGTGGGTAAAAATAAATATAAAAAACACTTAACTGCGACATGTCCGTCTTTGACCCCTTTCTTGCTGCTCGTCTACCTCCTGCAGCACGAGCCCTTGAGAAGTGCCTTAAACAGTCCTGGTGCTACGCTCATGCTGTGAGAGCAGCGCCCTGATTGGAGTGAGCGGCCTCACTCGCTGCTGCCAAGGACACTGGAGCCCTGTTCTTACTCTAACCCAGCTGTCTTAACACAGCTGGGTTATAGGTTTTAAAATGCATATGTCTGGCTGGCTGTAGAAAGACGTCCGGCCAAAGAGACATGAGCACTTTGTAAAGTGTAGAGGCAGCCCACCCTCCTCCCTGCTGCTGTCATTCAGCAGCAGCCCCACCCACATCCTGATGCGAGCATGAGGACGGGGTTATATTGAAAAAATAAAATGGAAATAAACCAACTTTATTACCATTTTATTTTTCAATTCTGGGACGTGGAAGGGCATTTTAACAAGTGGGGCGACGCTCCTATACACTCAAACAGAGGAGCGCCCCCTGGAGAGCCACCTTTGAACTGATGTCCCCAGAACTCTTCTTCCTCTATCTCTGCTAAATTTCAAGAGGTGGCTGGTTTACGCCCCCCAGCCTTAATCGCTGGTGGAGATGAAACTGTATATGGCATGACTGCTAATATAATTGTGCTTGAAAACAGGAAACGTGATGGGCTCTGTTTCTAATAAGCTTGCTAATATCTAGGTATTCACTGATGATTACAAAATATCTCCTGGAAAATTAAATGAGATCCAGACCCATGTAGCTGATGAAGGGTAGTAGCTCTTGTGGGAGATGAAAGCTGCACCTAGAAGTGTTTCTCAGTCTGTAGCAGGCCCATGTGTTTCATGCGCCGGTAATGGGCGTGGGGGCAGGGACGGGGCTCGTGGTATACCTTTCTCCATGGGTCTCTAACATATTTTTGTTTCACTCACACTCTTCACTCACAACACCATGAGAGGGCAACCACTAAACTCTGTCTAAAGCTGGTGTGCTACAATTTCTGCATTTTTGCATACATGTATTGTATTGTTTTTGGGGGGGGGGGGGGGGGGTGGTAGCAGAGAATCTGACTAAAGCTTAGCCCCAATTGTTCACCTTTCCAATCTCAATGTAAAGTGCCACCTCCTCTAGATGTTATAGTACAACAGCTGTGTTTTTTTTATTGTTACCTACAGTGATTTAGCAGGGGCAGTCCTCCTTGGGTGGCATGAGTTTTGGGGGTGCCGCTCTTACTTGTGAGCAGCAAACGAAAGGACCGCCACGGGCGGCAATAGGGTTTGCTATGCAATTGGTTACCTAGGAGGTTGTATATAGTGATTGAGGCTCATCTGTGGACTTTTGATGTGTCTCTTTGGAAACCACAGTCTTTCCTTGAAAATCTCCACTTTTGTGAATTATAAAATGGTATCCATTTAAAACAGAGGCCACACATGCGGTCCCTGTGAGTTTCTAAGCCTCTGGAAGTAGGGGGAGAAAATGGTTTAGGGCCAGGATCATGGTGCTACCCTAGAAGTTGATGGGGAGGGCGAACGACTGGCCAACGCAATGGCGTTTTAATGGGATATTTATTCCTAATTTGCACAATTCTCTGCCTACATTGCCACTGGCATACATCCATACCAGTGCACTTTGGGCTGCCTGGACCTTACATCATGATTGTTTTAAAACTTAGTATAAAGCACATTGAGGTAGTCAGAGAAGCATATACTCCTCCCCACAAAGGGTGAACCTACATTAAAGAGTGAATCTGGAACAAAAGATTTTAACCTGCGCTTCAAGGATCAAATTAGCAACAAAGTTAGCACCTCAATTTTTTTGTGTTCAGGCTGAAGCAGACCTCAAGCCCAAAAGTTGTAGCGGTGCTGTGTTGGCAGATTGTGACCAAAAATGACAAGAGTCTATCCTGGCTCTAAAAAGTTATAAAAAATATCTTGCGTCCAGGATCCGGACCCTACCCACAGATCCTGATATGGAGCTGAATATTCTCACTATAATTGAGGAATTGTAGTAAAGAAGGGAGCCTGGTAGATACTGTGAAGTTCAGGTTACGGTAGAACGCTAAAGGGCAATAAAAGCGATGCTTTTTCCATTCTGAAAAGAGGAACCAAGCTTAACCTGCTGAGATCAGCATGTCCAGAAACTTCAACACTGTGGGTGGTCTGTTCTGTAGGACACCATGATCCACAGTGTTGAAGGATTCTGAAAGATCCATGATCAGCAGAACAGCTTGCCCATCATCCACAAACTTTAAATCATCTTTAACAAGGACCCAACATGCCATCTCTATCCAATGCCAACGCCTAGACACGGATTGTAAAAGGGAAAGACAGTAATACTGATCAGGAAAACCCTGACACAGCCACAGATATTTCAACAAGCTCAGCCAAGACTGGTAAAAGTTTTTATTACAAATCTGGCCTATATGTTATAGCCCAGATTATTTTCTTATATTTGGATCACCAGAATAAAGGATGATGGCCTTCACCAATGGAGATATTAATAAGGCTGCAGATCAATGGGCAGAATGCAAAAACCAGATTGATTGTCAATCGTTCTTGAGGATGGACAAGCGGTCGGCGATAAATACGCTGTGAATGCATTGGGAATACTATAGACGAGCCCTGCTCCCTTTAGGAGAGTACCATAATCAGTGGGCTTGACTGGGCAGCTAGTAGTCATAGACTGTGTTCTACAGAGACTCATTTTACATCTCACTGACCACGATCGAGCTGTAGAATTATTAAACGCTGACATTTGTTAAAAGCGAGATATCAGGCTGCTTTAGGAGGATTAATAGAATTTTAATGTGTTTTTAGAACTGAATTGTCATAGTCATTATTTTAATCATTGACCGCCCTGTAATACTTTGTGTTTTAAATAGATATTTGACTCCTACCCGACCCGTTAGAACGGGGGGAACTGGGCACTCGAACTCGTCCACGAGCACCAGCCGCCATCTTAGGGCTGGCTCGGGACGCGTTCTAGCTCTTCTACACTTCCGGGAGAGAGCTACATAGAGCGAGCGAGCCCGTTGCTCGGAGAGACTCATTTTACATCTCACTGACCACGATCGAGCTGTAGAATTATTAAACGCTGACATTTGTTAAAAGCGAGATATCAGGCTGCTTTAGGAGGATTAATAGAATTTTAATGTGTTTTTAGAACTGAATTGTCATAGTCATTATTTTAATCATTGACCGCCCTGTAATACTTTGTGTTTTAAATAGATATTTGACTCCTACCCGACCCGTTAGAACGGGGGGAACTGGGCACTCGAACTCGTCCACGAGCACCAGCCGCCATCTTAGGGCTGGCTCGGGACGCGTTCTAGCTCTTCTACACTTCCGGGAGAGAGCTACATAGAGCGAGCGAGCCCGTTGCTCGGAGAGACTCATTTTACATCTCACTGACCACGATCGAGCTGTAGAATTATTAAACGCTGACATTTGTTAAAAGCGAGATATCAGGCTGCTTTAGGAGGATTAATAGAATTTTAATGTGTTTTTAGAACTGAATTGTCATAGTCATTATTTTAATCATTGACCGCCCTGTAATACTTTGTGTTTTAAATAGATATTTGACTCCTACCCGACCCGTTAGAACGGGGGGAACTGAGCACTCGAACTCGTCCACGAGCACCAGCCGCCATCTTAGGGCTGGCTCGGGACGCGTTCTAGCTCTTCTACACTTCCGGGAGAGAGCTATATAGTCCTCGCTCACCCAGGATGCGCAGCGGTCGTGCGCAGCGGGCGCGCGCCGAAGACGCGCCTAAGACAAGCCCGTCTGCGCCCGTCTGTGCCAGATCCGGGCCCAGGGCCACCCCCCCTGGTCCGGCTACCACTCACGAAGCCACAGCTACTCTATGCTACACCTCCGCACAGCTGAAACAGTGGAATACAGGTGTGGGTAGGTCTTGTAAATTACTATTGCCATGTAAACATTTGCCTACTGCACCCATATCTTGTGTAGGTTGCGCTTTTTCTTTGCCATCCCCACGGCTGCCGACAAACATTACGCCCTATTCCCAGGAATCCCTTAGCGCCTCCCCAGTTGTCGACCAATATGTAAAAGCAGCACTACTCAATGTACGCTCACTCCCCCAACATAGTCTGGTAATAAGGGAGACCATTATTAATCAAGAACTGGATATACTCTTTATTACCGAGTCTTGGGGAGATGATGCTTCCGGTCCGGATTTTGTACTGGCTACCCCACAAGGTTATTGTGTATCCAGACAAGATAGGACCTCAGGGCGAGGTGGAGGCTTAGCCATTATATATAGGGATACCTATCGGACCAAATGTAACCTTGTTCACAGCACTAATTGCGAAGCTGTTGCATTTACTATTAATCTCACCCAGAAACAAGCTTTTAAAGGGACACTTGTGTACAGACCTCCAGGAACACGTACTAAATTTTTGGCAGCTCTTACAGAAATTACGGAATCGGTAATAGATTCACCATGCTATACGATTCTTGGGGATTTTAATTTCCCGCTTGAAAACATGGATAATCAAGACACAGTCCAACTCATCGCTGATATGCAGGCAATAGGACTGCAGCAGCTAGTGAGGGGCCCCACGCATAATGCTGGCCATACACTGGACGGTGTATTTACCAACGACCCCAAAATTGAGACATCAGTATTATTTCCTTTGATATGGACTGATCATCAAGCTATAACCTTTAGGATTAAACAGTTACCACTCAAACTTTCTCAGAAGAAAGTCCGTCCGCTAGTGGGGGCACGGAGGTGGAATAAGGCAGATATGCCGTACTTTACTAATCTCCTGATGTCATCTATTCCAGAAAACACAGGTGATTCTGAGACCATGTCCGCAAATTTTCAGGATTGGATCTTAAAGGCAGCCAACCAAGTTGCACCTGAAAAATATTATCGCCCCAATAGAGCTACGCCATTTGCCCAATGGTACACAGAAGAACTGCGTCTCCAACGCCAATACTGTAGAAACCTTGAAAGGCGCTGGAGGAAAAATTACAGTCCCTCTGCTAAGCAAGAGTATAAGAGCGCTCTAGCTATTTATAAAAAAGCCATTAACACGCAAAAAATTCTTTTTTATACTGGCCAAATTGAACAAGCACATAATTCATCTAGGATGCTTTTTCAAGTCGTGAACTCTCTCTCTAGCCCAAAGGGACCTATAATTGACAACTCGCAGGAACTATGTGACTCATTAGCCACATTTTTTAAAACCAAGATAACGGATATTTATTCTACTTTTTCTAAGGAACAGTTAGGAAAAACTGATGTTACTTCCATCACTCATCCAATACCCAGCAACTCCTTTTTTGATCAATTTCAGCTAGCTACTGAAGATCAGATCAGTTCGCTCATCTGTAAGATCAAATCAGGTTCTCCACTTGACCCTTGCCCTCCTACAACAATGAATAAATTACAGAATGTTATCACACAGCCGCTAACTGAAATATGTAACACCATATTTAAATCCGGTGCCTACCCAGAGAGTTGGAAGAAGGCCATTGTTAAACCTTTAATTAAAAAACCTTCCTTGGACCCCACTATTTCGTCCAACTATAGGCCTATCGCTTGCCTCCCTTTTACGTCTAAAATCATAGAGGCAATTATGAATAAACAGCTTTCAGAGTTTATTGAACATCATAAACTCTTAGATGACACTCAGTTCGGTTTCCGGAGGGAACATGGAACTGAGACAGCACTAATAAAAGCCTCAGACGAAATCAGAGAGATTATGGACTTAGGAGGAGCTGCAGTTCTTATTTTATTGGACCTATCGGCGGCCTTTGACACGGTCGACCATACCATCTTGGTCGACCGTGTCGCAACCTTTGGGATCAATCATTTGGCCAAAGACCTTATAGCCTCCTTTTTATCTAATCGCAGACAGGCAGTAAAGCTGGGCAATTACTATTCACCCACTACTGAATTACCTTGTGGGGTCCCTCAAGGATCCTCGCTAAGTCCTACACTTTTTAACATTTATGTTTCGGACTTGGCGAGGGTCATTAAATCTTATGGGATGTGCCTGACTACCTACGCTGACGATACCCAGCTCGTGCTAGCGGTATACAAGAATGGCCCTGTGGTAGCAGCTAGGTTTCAGGAGGGGTTACTGGGTGTACAATCATGGATGCACAGTAACTGCCTGAAACTTAATGCGGAGAAAACTGAGGTTATGACCTTTGGCACAATCCATCCAGAATGGTCTCACATATGGTGGCCTAGTCAGATGGGCCCGCCTCCGATGCCAGCCACCAAGGTCAGAAATCTGGGAGTGATTTTTGATAACAAGTTATCTTTTGGATACCATGTTAACAAGGTCGTTTCGGCTACTTTCTTTGTATTGAAGAAAATAAAAAAACTCTTGCCGTATTTACCAGTCTCTGCAGGAAAAACACTAGTTACCACACTAGCATTTTCAAAATTAGATTATGGAAATGCTCTCTTCCTTGGCACACACAAATACATTTTAAACAAGCTTCAATCCGTCCAAAACATGGCAGCACGGATCCTGCTTAACATCCCTAGGCGACATTCCACTTCTGCAGCCATACGCCATCTTCATTGGCTAAGGGTTGAGAACAGGATCAAATTTAAGGCCCTTTGTATAGCCTATAAGGCCATTCATCAAATAGGACCTAAGTTTTTAAAAGAAGCTTTTCAGGTGTACATCCCAAAAAAAAATCTTAAGATCAGCAGCTAGCCATCTTTTGAATGTCCCCCGCACAAGAACGGCCACCTGGGGTGACAGGAGATTTTTGGTAACAACGCCTGTGCTCTGGAACTTACTTCCTTTGCACATTAAAACTGCACCCACCCTTGTTAACTTTCGCAAATTATTGAAGACCTGGCTTTTTAATCAATGAGAATGCGGTCTGATCTGTGCTGTAATCTGGAGTATCTCGCTGCGCCTAGACACCTTAGGGTATTAGTTGCGCACAAAAATCTCATAAATAAATAAATAAATAAATCAACTTGTTTCAATAAATCAAAAAAAGTCTGATCTTGACAGAGGTTATGTTAGTAGATAATGAAGTAGGATCAGTCTGGGACTGATTCATCTGAACAGCGTCCCAAATTTCCGAACTGCATGTTTGAATGGTTTAGCCCAAGTACTCTTTTAGACTGATTAAAAAGCAGCCTTATTCAGTTTTAAATGAGTATAATAATGGAGGTTGTATTCTGGCTTCTGATGTTTAAACCTCCTCACCTCAAGTCTGTCTCAACTATTTAAACCCTTATTAGAGGCATTCTTTACATTTTCTATATTGTTCCTCAAATTTTCAAATTTGTATATAATTATGAGTTTCTCAGGAGATCTGATGTTTATTATTAAACTGGAATATACCTTACTTTGTGAACTGAGTGACCAACTTGAACTAAAAGTCTAAAGAACTTGGTAAATAGTATGATATTCCACTTGGAGTTTGGCACCTCTTACACTCGCCTCCTTCATACTAATATGCGCCAATATCTTGAGTCGTTTATTGGTGACTACTTATCTACGCCATCCTGATTTATAGTTTGTTTCTAGGCCGACAAGTACTCTTTGTGCTAACAGAGCCGAATTAAATGATCAGCTATACCGAATTATGCAGTTGAATGTCTTCAAGATGCCAGCAGCAGAAACAGCGGTTTCATTCACTTTCCTATTATTAGGAATGTTTCCCTTTTAATTGTTTTTTGGTGCTTAGCTTGCATGAAACCCATGCAGGGCGCACGTGTTCTCCTTTTGTATGATCACTTCCACACCACTGCAATGCATTAACTTGTTTTTCTTTGCCTCCGACTACAAAATGTTTTATTTCTGGAACAAAGCAACCATATTTAGCCCCATGTGTGCTACATGAAAAAATTAGGGAAACCGGTTTGCACAAGGCAAGATGTAGTAAAGACTTGCATCGCACTGCTGAATTTAATTTCCTCGTCTTTCATGCAGAATGAAGAATAGTCCTATAGCTGGCGCAGCAGTATTGCTCTCTTGTGCAGACAGAAGTACAGGGGAGTCCAGCATTGGTCTACTTGGCTACATTCATGGCCGACCTTAAGAATATGCACATAGGATAAAATTACATAGACTAAATCTGAATATGAATCACTCACATAATCGCCCACTGTCATGAAAATACGGCATTGATCCAGTCTTTGTGCACCAGTGTTAGATAACCTGCTAATAGTAGACAATATAAAGCCTAACTAGCTATGTTGGCATTGTAAGCAGTTTGGTAGTCCTCTCACTGATCAATAATTGGGCTTGTTTTTTTTTTGTTTTTCAGGCTGGTGGTTTGTGAGCACCGCAGAAGAGCAGGGCTGGGTCCCTGCAACTTACCTGGAGTGTCAGAATGGAACAAAAGATGACTCTGACATTAACACCTCGAAAATGGGAGAAGGTACAGACTCGACTTTTGGAGACTTATGCCATTCAGTAATTACTTATAGATTGTGCATATGGAATTGTGTAGTCTTCACGCCCTCTTGTCTAGCCTTGTTGACCAGGCAATGTCATGCAAGTTAAATTAAACCGTATCAGGATGCTAAAAATTGCCTGGTTGTTTTGAAGCTAATATGCATATCAATGTGCTAAGGGGTTGAGCAAACAAGGGAAGGCTTTTGTACCATACTGCAATTCCATAATGTTAGTTGCAAGCTTCACCTTTACTCAAGCTCAGAGCAATTGATAAACCATATAGTTGAACTCAGCAATGCGTACACTCAGGACACTGCGGAGGGACGTCTCCACATCAGATGTCACTTACTCATTGAGGTTTATGTGTGGCCAACCACTTTACAGTTAAAACAGGCTGAGGGTGTCCCTTTCTGAGAGAGAAAAAAGCCCTGTGGTCTGGTCTACGTCCACCCACAGCTCCCTGACGTCTACCTGCAGTACAGGTTCATAATCTTGACAGGAAAATGACCTCTGGAGAGTCCATTGTTATTTTGTAGGTACCTTGCTATGTGTTTTTGCGCCCTAGATAAGCTATGTTTATTTGCTACCCATCTCCTTTACCTGTTCAATGGACTCGTGAGTGAAGCTCCCCCGGCAGGCCTGCATACCCATTGCAAAGATGATTTTAGTTACACCTCTGCAGAAGATAGTGTCACTACTTCTCCTATTCTAGCAGGGTTGTATTCTGTCCCACCTTGCTCTCCTGTCCGGCTTCAACTATTATGCTCTATCTGGGCCTACCAGACAAGCATAAAACCATGAGCCCAAGCAAGGTCTCGCTTTTAGTCTTCCCACCCTACCAAGAACAGACGATGATGCCACACTTGCGATCAATACTTTACCTACATATGAAATGTGTGGGGTGGGTGTTGCACAGTCTCTGCACACTGCCAGTCTCCTTTGTGCGTTTTCTCTGGGATGCATCAAGACTCCCTGTTTTTCATGGGATAACAAGCTTCCTGCTCTGCCACCATCCTCACAACATAGTCAACCATTTATTTATCTGTTGTCACGCCTGTGCAAAGAGGACTTTTGCATTTTGGTCCATTATTTCATTTAAATTTGATAGCTTTATCAGTATGCTGATATTGCCCATTACATTCATCGCAACTTTTATTGTTTCACAAGCAGTGTTGGCGATTTACAATCCTATATTTTAGCCTAGATCTGTTCAAGTAATTAAAAAAGACACTAATTTTCGGACTCTGTGAGTAACCAGAAATAAACTAATAGTTCGAACCGGAACCTTTTTCCTTTCTTTGAGTTTGCCTGCTCCCCACCTCTTTTTCTGGCCATTGGCTGAATCTGCCTCGCTCTATCTGGTCCTTTCCAAGAAAGTAAACGTGATAGGTTGAGTCTGCAGTTGTCTGTAGAGCTGTACAAATAGAGGAGCACGGGCTGAACAAGGGGGAGTTGGGCTTGAGAGGTGACTGTGCCATTAGAGCAGCAGCAGGTGCCGAGCCATCCAAAGGCCTTTAATGGAATGTAAAAATATGAAGAGACCATAAATAGTAACATTTTACATAACAATTGTACGCAAATTCTAATAACCATGTATTAATAGATGTATATTTTAATAAAGGTCCCCATGAAAGATTATAAAAGGAAATGGCCCGATTGTGGTGCCATGAATGAACCAAAAGACTCCTATATTTTATGTGTACTGCACAATATATAAAACGGTCAAAAGTATTGTTACATATGAAGCTAAATATAGCATGTCATAAATGATTGAATTACTTTTAGCTTCTAGGTCGTCTGAAATGTTTAAAGAGAAATCGGCACAGTGATGTACAATTGTTTGCACAAGATCACACAAATGGGTATAAGTAGAAGAAGCCGAGATGTGGACCAAGGTTTCCTGGTCACTCAGTGTCAAATGCAGCCTTAGGAGTCATCTCCTCCTTGTTTTACGGGAACGGACAAAGCTTTGCATATATTTGCATTTCGAAAGAGAACTCCGTTTACTGTGTTCAGCAAAGCCTCTGGAAATTATACAAATTAACCTGAAACTAAATAAGAATTATTTGTAGAAGTAAAATAAAGGGAGAGGGCACAGAAGTTAATAATTATCGGCAAATTTAGTAAAAAAAAAAATCCAGCAAACGACATTAAACTGCACCATTCTTGTTCTTCATGGTTTGCTAAAGCAAACCGATTTCCTAAGAAACGAGTAGATGAGAGCACGCGCGCTGTCAATCAGAGTGAAGTTGCAGAAGGTGTAATTCGACTTGTTGTCAAGTTACCAGCTCTCAGTAGACGGATCTAAGAAGTAAACTTGACTCGCTGTTTATCATAATTTTGTGTTGAATTATGCCCAGACAGCTCTCCGTCATTAAACAGACCCATGTGTTTTTTATACGGAAGAGCAGTGAAGTGGCCGGAGTGTGTGTTGTGACACTAAAGGGGAGCCGGGCATTTGACCCGAGTGCAGAACAGGTACCCTTGGTCTGCCCCCTAACATGTAAACCCTTGAGTTTGGAAATCCTGTTACCTACAGTTTTCACACATGCTTTTTTTTAAACTCCAGAGGCCATATCATTGGCAGCAAGAACCCGTTACAGTCACATGACATCAGAACTGCTCCTAGGGGCCGGAAGAAGTATCAGTCTGTTTAGTCAACAGGCAAATGTTAAAAAAAAACAAAGAAAAAAACACAACACACACGTTGATTTAGTGGCTTATTTTGTCAGCAGCTGATGCCAAAGTGTCTTCCCCGACCACTTTTTTTTTTTTTTTTTTAGCAACAAGATGTATAACAGGAACAGGTTATCCTGAGCACCACCAAATGTGTGTTATGAAATCATGATCGCCGAAGAAAGGCGAGTGAGGAGCGCTCTCTGCCACTCGGGCCAGAATGATTTAAATTTTGGTATCAAGTGTCCTGAATGGAGGACTAGAAAGGAATTGTGATTGAACAGAAACCTATTTTAAGCATTTGACGTCTGGAATAGAGAGATATTTGAGAGCCCTGATGAAGTCAGAGATGCGAACGCATCATGTCCGACGAAACACGTGTTGGCTTTTTGGAGAACATTGTAGCGTGTCAAGAAAGGATGAATAGTGATCTGTGACGAGAGTATCTCAAGAATAAACATCGGAGTGGAAAGAAGACGGATTGGACTCTGATTTCATAACACACATTTAGAGAACGCTACACTGCTTATTATCTCGGGCTTTCTAATATGCAAAGTCCCGCCTGCAAACTGGTCCTTAACACAGTAATGCAGCCATGCCATCGATTAAGTTCACTGTGTATCATTTCAGTGGATAATTGCTGAAATTGTACATGAGAAATTTTTCGTTTTAACTTTTGTGCCTTTTGGGAATTCTGGAGGCAATGGTCATTGATGAGAAGATCTTTCCAGTTGGAAGTTGCTATTTTCACGCCTATTTGTTTTATTTTCTTAGTCCCAAAATTAGTTTAAATGGATTTTTTATTTTTTTTATTTCTTTTTATTAAGTAGTTCGACCAAAACACATCAATTAGTTACAGGTAGACGACTTCATCATTTCTCATTGACATTGTACACATTCCAAAATATACACAGTGATTATATTGAGTAGATCAAGAGGATTCAAGCGCATCAGTCTCTATCTGCCGGTCTGGCGGGTGACAGATATCGCCCCTGAAACGATTCCATGCTTCCCACACCTTATTCCATTTCCCTGGGCATCCCCTGGCAATGTAGACTGATTTCTCCCTAAACATGCAGCAGTCTAGATCCTCCTTCCACCTCCCTACTTGAGGCGGTTGACAAGCGCCCCACTGTTGAGCGATGTTACGCTTCGCTACCATGAATGCTAGCGTTGCCCATTGCGTGGTGTAAGTGGTGAGATCTGTGGGTTCCCAGACATTTAATGTGCATCTACGAGCCTCTGGCTGCAAGTCGACCCCCAGGAGCGCTCGCAATGTGTGATGGACCTCTCTCCAGTATGATTGTATATATTGGCAGTGCCACAATATATGAATGTATGTGCCCAGTTACTCACATCCCCTTCTGCACTCTCCACTTTCTAAATGACCCATTCGAACCAGGCCAGGACCTGTAACGTAGGTTCTATGCAGTATTTTAAGCTGCACTAATCTCAGCCTCGCCTGGATTTCTACTACCCGTGGTGAAGAGACCGCCTCCTGCCATTCTTCATCGTCTAATTCTAGGCCATCTTCGTTCCAGTGTCTTTTAAGGGTTTGCAAAGGATCTTCCTAGTTTAAATGTTTTTGATGGTAAACCTTATAAATGAACAATGAAAGATGCAATGCAGCTGCCGGGATGTAAACGTTTCCTGAAAAGTTTTGTGGGGTAGCAGGACTGTCCTTATGTAATAGAGAGGGGGCGGGACGGGCCAAATGACAAATTAACAGGAATAAGCTGAAAAAATGACTGAGAAGGGGCAGCCACTTGGTTTTATCATTTCCGGTGGTGCAGCAGGCGTCATGGGCCCTAAAGTAAGGAAGACAAAAATGGGTACCGGAGGATCCTGGTTGGGTAGTGAAAAGAAGCCATAATCTGGGTGCAGAAGGACACTTGGGTATTTCAAGCCCCGGTGCCAATGCACCTGCTGTACCATTGATACCTATGCCCCTGACCACTCCTTCAAAAAGTCTCGCATAATGTGAAAACATTGGTGATGTGAGGCCTTCCAAGTGCATGATTGACCATTCCAGGTAATATACGAAGGAACACAAAATATTTCTGAAATGTTGATGCAGGCAAATGTTGCTGTTGCTAAAGGAACATCAATAGCACATGCCTTCCTGCAGACTCAATCACCTGGGGAAAGGCATGAGCCATATAGCATAGCTGCCATTGCGCACCCTTGCAAAATCTTTCAGTCAACAGAAAAGGGCAGCGTTGTCAGTCACCAAACACAAGAGCAGTGTGACTTGGTTTAAGCTTTCACCATAGGACATGGATTGTGGGACTGGTACGTATTGATATATTGATTGTAGGATGTAGAAGATAAAGTCATTGAGTGCAGAGCAGAACAAAAGGCTGTACTAAGCAAAGGCATGGGGTCATTTTGGTGGTTTCCTGGGACACTGAGTTTGTCCCTTCCGACACATTGTTGTCAAGCAGAGATTCCAAAACCAAGTTTCTACAACGACTATCCAACATATGTAGTGCTTTATTAAGGATATGGAAGATAAAGTGCTCTAAGTGTTGTGTAAAACAAAAAGCTATCATATGCAGGGACATGGGACATTTTGGTGGTTTTCCTAGGTCACTGAGATCAACCCTTCCAATACATTGTTTTCAATCGCAGATTTCAAAAACATATTACTACAACTATCCAACAGATGTAGTGCCCTACAGGGATTATGAGCAACATCTGGCCTCTACCTGTCCTATAAAGTGCATCAAGAACTTAAAGCCCACATTAAGTGCTGCATGTGTGAGAACCATACACTTGATAATAGCACACCTACAGCACTGGACCCCTAGGCTAATGAACAACTCTCTTAATAGACGTTTAAGTTCATAACATAATACAGAACATGCAGGTTATCAAGGCATGTTCAATCTGGGAATATTGGTACCTTGTTAAATGGGGCCCACCTGCTGGATAGAGAATACTCTACTTGTTTCATTCAGTCATGCAGAAACAACTGAATTGGCTACTTTCCAGTAGCATGGCAAACTCATTAAAACCCTCAACCATGCCAAGTTGGCTTTCTCAACTGATGGGCGGGAATGAGTCATCACCAGTGTCAACTAGCATGACCTCAAGACCTACGTGGATACGAATGGGGCTATCTACATCTCAGGAGTTTTAGCATGCTTAATCAAACCATTCTCCTACCCAACCATGTGATTTTAATATTCAAGACCGTGTCTTAGCTTGGACTTCATCTTTTATTTCAACACTCTCCACATCATCTGCACACCACCTTTCTTGTCTCCAGTTCCATCTCTGACAAATGGCTCCCCAGCAGGCTTTCCTTTACCTGATGTAGTCCTTCAGTCTGATCGGCTACAGTTACTTTGGCAACAAACTCAACTTTCATAATAAAACCACAAATAGAGCTTCTGATTTCAGAATTTAGATTCTTTCTTGTCACAGTCATTGAGTGGGTGACTGGAAATAGTATATAGTGTTTGAGTCGCTTTAGATGATGACCCTATTCATCGGCGCCCAAGCCAAACCGGCTTCCAAATCTTAATTTCATTGTCTAATACAGGTCAATCTTCTACATTTGCCCATCTGGGGCAATCCACTATTGGATTAGTGATCATATTCAAGGTACACCAACACACATTATAGGGATGTAGCAAAATATCTATGTATATACCAATAGGTGCAAAATATAGTGGCAAGACTTTCATATCATCTTCAACTTTGGAGCGTTAAATTTCAAGCTTTGCCTAATCTACACTGCCTTCTAGCCAGTGGAGTTTCCTTCAAGGCCCTGTGTATCAGCTACCTTGTCTTATATGCATGGCATTGACCTGAACATCCGTCGATGAACTTTTGCCCCACTGAGCCATTTCTTGCATTTTACTCGAACTCCAGCTCCGACAATTCAGCTCATTTTGACACAAAGGCTTCGCGTTCCCTGCTTAATTTTCCCAAAATTTGAACTCCCTTCTGACTGGCTTTAGAAATAATAACAATCACATTGCCTTCGAAAGTGCTATCCTGATATAGCTGTTTTCCAAAACATAGCTATCACTATAATTTGCTCTGAGGAAGGAACACTGTCAGGTGCACCCTATACTAGCATAGACCTTATATGTACATCTTGGTCACCACTTCAAGATCAGCTTGCCTTTCTGACCTTCACTCACACACTTTGACACTCATGTGCTGTCATTTACCCACACATACCATCCTGCTGTGCCTGTCTGCTCTCGCACAAGTCTTTGCCCAATGCGCCTCGTTCAACACTATTTCCAACCACCCTTCAAGCGCTATGCTGTATCCAGCACACTTCAACATGACTGGAACACCACTCCGGCCCTCCCACGCAAATACCCCAACTCTTTACATTTAGGAGTCACTAGCCAACACCTTGAACGCCCATGTGTGTGTATTCTAATGCATCCTTACAAGGTTAAAGAAGAACTTTTCAAAGTCACAAAGTGGCACCAGTGCACTATAAAAATGACAACAGTGAGAAGCAATGATTCTAGGCTTCCCATTTGTATGCTGATGTCTGTCTGGGGTTTGAGTCTCCTTGTGATAACCTTCATTAGTGGTCCCCTTTAAAGGCGAATCTCATTCAGGACTGTAACTGTCTTCAGACTAGAGATGCATTCAGCCAGTTCCTCGTTCTGCATACCATTATCAGTGGCAGAGGCTTCGAGACCAAGTAGAGACACTAACACTGTGTGGAATCTCTTTCATGCGGACCTCGTGGTTTGAGAGTTACTCAATGTAGTTTATTTTTGGAAGCCAAACATTTGGTTTGCAAAACACTTGGCAGCTCGTTGCACGTTTGTTCATACATTTAAAAAGAATTAGAGGCTGAGCTGTAATTTATTTGGCCTCATGATCGAACACATGATCTGTCCACTCTGTAGATCATGTGTGCTAAATTAGGACATGTTGTTCCAAAACATCGAGAGGTTGCAAGCAATAAAAGGGTATTCTTCTTTGTTTTCAAAGAGAAGACCGTGATTCTTCTGTACTTGCATCCAGATCTCAAAAGGTTCACCTGTTTCCTCCATTTGACTAATACATATCACTTTTTGCATTCCATGTAATCACTTAGAGTGTCATGCTGGTCTTCCATGTAATTTTCATGGTTATTTTTTGTTCTCATCTCCCCATCATCTTCCTTTCTTTTTCTTTGTTTTCATTCATGTTTCCCACCAGTTACTAAGAGACGCAAAGCTCACCTGCGGCGCCTGGACCGGCGATGGACTCTGGGTGGCATGGTCAACAGGCAGCAGAGTCGAGGTGAATTGACTTGCATGACTGGGTCACATGTGTGGCAAACTGATACTGCATTAAAGTGCATGAGAACATATTGGTTAAAGTTGTCTGTGCGCTTCCTACTCCCCATGTTGCTGTTTTATTCTTTGTGCTTCTACCATTTTTTGTCACTTTTGCCAAAAATGTCTTCATAATCCCATTTCATGACTGTCATTTTTTGCATACAAGGGGAGCGTTTCTTTAAATAAATCTGTGATGTGCTAACACTGGGCAATACCACCATAACCTTTCCTTGGGGTGTGGGGGGGGGGGGGCGGGGTAGGAGAACCCTGCACCTGAAAGGATCCTGAACACATTTGGGAAGGGGATGGGATATTGTTGAAGCACCCTTCTGAGTTGATGGTGAGTTCTGAAGGTGAGGCTCTGTATGGAGTCTGAATGTGGCTTGATCCTTGTTCTGGTTGCTGAGAATGACCTCACCTGGCTTGGTATGGGTAATATTGGCCTGGGTTTGAAGGTGCTATCCTGGCGCATGGCGGAGATTGTGTCCCTGTTCTGAAGAAGGTGACCATGGGCATCATTACACATGCAGCACACTTTCCTTCATTGAGCTGGGCGCACCTTTAAAAAGGTGTGCCCGACCCAATGAAGGACAGTGTGCCGCATTATGGATAATGCACTGCCCCAAGGGCAGCAGCGAACTGGTGCTGACCAGGGGGCAGCGCACTCACGTGAAATTCGGAGCGACTGCCTTAAAGCTGCTTTGTGTTTCACTGTGCAGGCGGCAGCCCGCCTGCCCTTTTAAAGGGGATAGAGATCCCCTTGCTGCAAGGGGATGTCTGGGGGATCCATGGGACCCCCTTTCCCCCTTCAGAGGGCTGCTCTCAGTTGGCACACTGACAGTGCGCCACTTTATAGCATGAGCACTGTTAGTGCCCCTCATGAGGGCTTCTTTGCCTCTGAGCCCGTGTCTGTAATACTGCACGGGCACAGAGGCAAAGGGATTCTCTCATTTGCATTGGGGACGCTCTCATGCAAATGAGGGAACGCCCACTTGAAGATAGTGCTGGTTGCGCAGAGGTGGGGGAGTTGGACGAACAGGAATGGCAGGACGCGCTAGAGTCCCCGCGGGAGGTGGCGACCCCTTCCAGATTAAAACTCGTCCAACTTAAAATACTGCACAGAACATATTACACACGGTCGACACTACATAAAATAGGGAGGGCAGACACGCCACTTTGTCTGAGGGGTTGTGGGCTCACTGGTTCTTTCTATCACACAATATGGAACTGCCCCCCACATTGCACAATACTGGAGGGCGGTTATGGCGACGATCACCCAGGTGTGTGGTTTTGAACCTCGGAAGTGTTTGCTTAATGTGTGGGAGCCCACAGATCTAAATCACGCAGCACTGGATTGGGCAACACTCAGCATCACCCTAGCCAAAAGGAACATTGCAAGACATTGGGGAGCCCAAGCAATACCCTCCCACCGGCAGTGGTGTCATGAACTCGATAGCTCAAAGAATGTATAATGACAGCTGTAGTGCACTCAATGTATTCGAGGTATCAATTTAGCATCATGTGCATTAAAGTTCTGAGGTTGGTGTGCTCGCTTTGAGGTGGTTCCACCCGACCACCGATTCAAAAGAAGTAAATAAACCAGGACCTAGTAGTTCTGGACAAAGAGAGCACTACCGGGGGTACTCAATCTTGAGTGTTCACAAATTGTTCATTCAATAGTCTAAACAGTGAAAACCAGTATTACACTTAAATTAATGACACCAATCATAAAGTGTTGTACTCAAAAAGAACGATGATAAACGCTGGAAGACGAAATTCTCCAATTCTTCTTTATTCAGAAGAAAGTTCGTAAAATGGTGGAGAAGTTTCAATTAGAGGATTTCAAATGCTTGACATTCAAAGCAAGACTGTTCCCAATGCATTTCGGGTGTTCTAAGCACCCTTTTTCAGGGGAAATCTACGATAAATGTATTCAAATATGTACTGTGTAAGAATATACATAAATATTTCATCATAATCAAATACATAATGGTGAAGCGGCCTTACAATTGCCGGGAGGGAAGCATTTAAATAATGGAAAAGATGGTTGTTGGAACGTGAGATTAGCGTTAAAGTTCACAAGGAGAAATCCAGATGGTATAACCAAAGACACCAAGTAACTCTCGTGGGTTAGTGCTGTCGACGGCTTATTGATTGTAATGTGAGAAAGAAATTGATAAGGAAGAGCCCGGAAAGAAAAGAAATCCAATAACTACCGTTACCAAAAAGAGTAAGAGGTGATAAAGAGGATTTTCAAAAATTAAAAAAACGTGTATTATAAATCTTTAAAGTGGGTATGTTTACTTTACCTTGGAATGACAGTCCTGGTGGTTAACCCATGTGTAACTGAGCTGATGGCCAATAATATTGTACACAAGTGGTGCGATCAGCAGTCTCTCACAGGCGGTGGTGTCAAATGAGTTGTCTCAATATCTAACCGGGAAAATGATACAAATGCCCTGAGTTACTCGCATAAAATATAAATCATGTGAAATAGTGTCCCGTTTCTTATGCAATAGAAGTGTGTCTCTCACCTATGTGTACATAGGACGCCGGATACCTTACTCGAGACTTGACTCCAAGTGGTGGAAGGATCTATTCTCTACGAAACGAAAAAATAAGAGAGAGGATTCTGTGTAATATAAATTAACTATGTGCGCGCAGTAAATGAGAGTTACTCTACAGATAAAATGCACTTACTGGTGTCGAATCGTATGAATCCAATGTCATTAGCCTCGGTGAACGCGCTGGCGAGATTAGCAATGTTCATTACGCGACGGTGTTGACGCATGTAACTCATAAAAACGGCGGTTTGACGCTCAGCGTCGAACGTAGTTGATATGGAAATAAGACTGATAGTTGTCAGAAGGAAAACTATGCGGCCATCTTTGTGTAATAACGAGAGTGTGATACGAGTTAAAACGTATAACCACGAATCCCAAGAGCAGAACAGAGGACAGCAAGACACATTAATAGCCTACTTATTGCAAATCATCGGTAATTGACAAGTGAATACATGTGAACAGTGAATGATACTATGTGGAAAAAACGTACAATGATGGACAATACTAGCAACCTTAGTGCCTGCATTGTCCCGAATTGCTAGCAAAGCTCTGCCGTTTTTTTGAACGTTCACATTCTAAAGTGTTTGAACATGAGCCATGTGATCTCAGACGTACATTGTCAACCTGAAATGAAGATAGTTCAATATGACAAACCAAAATCTACAAAGAGTGTTAGCAATTTGTTACTCATAGTGAACACGCAACACATATAATTATGGAAAAAATATTAATCGTAACAATATCATGATAAGTCTTAACAACTGAACTGGGTTAAAACCAATTGTAATTATAAATCGAAACAACATGTCTGAGAGCAAATAATAAAGTTACATGTGCATACTAACTGCAGCGATGTGATGTTACTAATTTATGACTGAATAACACCATATATTTATAAGTGGTGTCCGGGTATCCATCTGGAGTATGTCGTGACTGAGGTAAGGTGAACTTTGGGTCAATATACAAGGCTGGCCCTAGAGGAAACAAGAAAGTTCTAATTTGTCATTAAGACCTTTTGGAACCATGGTATCAAGGTACCTGATCCAAAAGGTTTCCCTTTGTGTGATGTATCTGGACATGTCTCTATCGGTATGTGTGGTAATAATCTCTAGTACAGAGAATCTAAGTTGTGCAATGGAATGATGTGCTGATATCCAATGGCTGGCTAATGGTGAATTTAGTGATCTTGTCCTAATTCTGCTTTTGTGTTCCGTGATACGTGTCCTTAGTGTACTTTCTGTTTTACCTACATAATGTAGAGCGCATGGGCAACAAATTACGTAAATAACATTCTGCGTATTACAGTTGGCAGTAAATCTTAGCTGTATTGATCTACCAGACCACGGATGTGATATAGAGTTCCCAACAAGAACATTATTGCAGTGGGAACAATTGTGACATTTTTGCATGCCTTTGTGTAGTTCAGAGTCAACGGTAGGTTTGCTTGTCAAGAGTTCTCTCAAATCTAGTACAGAGAATTTTTAGATTCTCTGGACTAGAGATTATTACCACACATACCGATAGAGACATGTCCAGATACATCATAAACAAGCATTTGCAATGCAATAGGTCTCGCATTTATACAAGTTTGAGCTATTGGCATTGTAAATGACAGTGCCTTTTATTTATGTTTTAAAAAAACCAAACTTAAATAAAAAGCATTGTCATTTACAATGCCAATAGCTCAAACTCGTATAAATGCGAGACCTATTGCATTGCAAATGCTTGTTATTTAGTAGAGAGGACCACCATTGGGTGCATCTGGTTCGTTCACGATGAGGATGGGTGCGAGAAACCCCAATAGAATGCCTCAACCAATAAACCGCAGGACAGCATTAAACCACTGTCAGGGAGACAATGCCATCAGGACAACCCAATTACTTCTCAATGTACCAGTAACAGACCACCCGGGAATGAAAATAAAGGTTTGATAATGCAAAATCCACACTTAAAACCCACAGAATAGTGACTCGCACTGTTGCAGTGTCCTTATTCACACACAATGAATAGATCTATGTGTATATGCCCAAAATATCCAGGACTGTAAACATTATGTTTTTGATGACATGGAGCAAGAAGACTACGCTAGCCCAAACTGCATGTGAATAGCGCCTACAGATGTAATCCTGGTTTCTCCTCGCTATATTTCTCTTGAAGCCTTTCTAGTTCTGGAGATACGCTGAAAGGAGTGACAGTGTCCGGCTGGGCTCCCTCTGTATTCTGAAATATGCTCCCTTCCCAAGATAACTCTATGGCAGGAGGCATTACCGGTGGCCCTCCGTGTGAGGTGCTTTCTAGAGTTCCTGTCTCTGTTTCACAGCTCAAAACGCTTAAATCTCATTCTGAAGTCCCGCGGGAGGAAAGAGAAACAAGCGTTGGCTGCGCGCGAGTGGCCTGAGACGCAATATGTGGTGGGGGAGGGGGAGAAGCGGGAGTTGTGTGTGCGCGTGCGTCATCGTGATCGCGA
Organism: Triturus cristatus; assembly: GCF_964204655.1. Classification (NCBI taxonomy): domain Eukaryota; kingdom Metazoa; phylum Chordata; class Amphibia; order Caudata; family Salamandridae; genus Triturus; species Triturus cristatus. The sequence goes on along the minus strand of NC_140580.1, from coordinate 588,481,752 downwards.
TCGCTCTGAAAGCGAAAGTGATCGCGATGACGCACGAGTTTTCAAAGTGCTGCTGGCGGCTGGCTTCGCGCGTGCACGATCGCGTGAACGCAAGCGTTAGGCCAGCCAGCAGCACTTTGAAAAGCCCACATACAAAATGTCTCTCCGAGCCAGCGCCCATGCGCTGGGCTCAGCGAGACCTAAAAAGGGAAACCTTTTGGATCAGGTACCTTGATACCATGGTTCCAAAAGGTCTTAATGACAAATTAGAACTTTCTTGTTTCCTCTAGGGCCAGCCTTGTATATTGACCCAAAGTTCACCTTACCTCAGTCACGACATACTCCAGATGGATACCCGGACACCACTTATAAATATATGGTGTTATTCAGTCATAAATTAGTAACATCACATCGCTGCAGTTAGTATGCACATGTAACTTTATTATTTGCTCTCAGACATGTTGTTTCGATTTATAATTACAATTGGTTTTAACCCAGTTCAGTTGTTAAGACTTATCATGATATTGTTATGATTAATATTTTTTCCATAATTATATGTGTTGCGTGTTCACTATGAGTAACAAATTGCTAACACTCTTTGTAGAATTTGGTTTGTCATATTGAACTATCTTCATTTCAGGTTGACAATGTACGTCTGAGATCACATGGCTCATGTTCAAACACTTTAGAATGTGAACGTTCAAAAAAACGGCAGAGCTTTGCTAGCAATTCGGGACAATGCAGGCACTAAGGTTGCTAGTATTGTCCATCATTGTACGTTTGTTCCACATAGTATCATTCACTGTTCACATGTATTCACTTGTCAATTACCGATGATTTGCAATAAGTAGGCTATTAATGTGTCTTGCTGTCCTCTGTTCTGCTCTTGGGATTCGTGGTTATACGTTTTAACTCGTATCACACTCTCGTTATCACACAAAGATGGCCGCATAGTTTTCCTTCTGACAACTATCAGTCTTATTTCCATATCAACTACTTTCGACGGTGAGCGTCAAACCGCCGTTTTTATGAGTTACATGCGTCAACACCGTCGCGTAATGAACATTGCTAATCTCGCCAGCGCGTTCACCGAGGCTAATGACATTGGATTCCTACGATTCTACACCAGTAAGTGCATTTTATTTGTAGAGTAACTCTCATTTACTGCACGCACATAGTTAATTTATATTACACAGAAACCTTTCTCTTATTTTTTCGTTTCGTATAGAATAGATCCTTCTACCACTTGGAGTCAAGTCTCGAGTAAGGTATCCGGCGTCCCACGTACACATAGGTGAGAGACACACTTCTATTGCATAAGAAACGGGACACTATCTCACATGATTTATATTTTATGCGAGTCACTCAGGGCATTTGTATCATTTTCCCGGTTAGATATTGAGACAACTCATTTGACACCACTGCCAGTGAGAGACTGCTGATCGCACCACTTGTGTACAATATTATTGGCCATCAGCTCAGTTACACATGGGTTAACCACCATGACTGTCATTCCAAGGTAAAGTAAACATACCCACTTTAAAGATTTATAATACACGTTTTTTTAATTTTTGAAAATCCTCTTTATCACCTCTTACTCTTTTTGGTAACGGTAGTTATCGGATTTCTTTTTCTTTCCGGGCTCTTCCTCATCACTTTATTTCTCACATTACAATCAATAAGCCGTCGACAGCACTAACCCACGAGAGTTACTTGGTGTCTTTGGTTATACCATCTGGATTTCTCCTTGTGAAGTTTAACGCTAATCTCACGTTCCAACAACCATCTTTTCCATTATTTAAATGCTTCCCTCCCGGCAATTGTAAGGCCGCTTCACCATTATGTATTTGATTATGATGAAATATTTATGTATATTCTTACACAGTACATATTTGTATACACTTATCGTAGATTACCCCTGAAGAAGGGTGCTTAGAACACCCGAAATGCATTGGGAACAGTCTTGCTTTGAATGTCAAGCATTTGAAATCCTCTAATTGAAACTTCTCCACCATTTTTCGAACTTTCCTCTGAATAAAGAAGGATTGGAGAATTTCGTCTTCCGGCGTTTTCATCATCATCGTTCTTTTTGAGTACAACACTTTATGATTGGTGTCATTAATTTAAATGATCTGGATAGCGCCATGGTGCCAGAAAAGGCAGTCTTTGTTACCAGGGGATGCCCCCGAAAATGAACACGAGTGTGGAGGAAATGGAACAATTTTCGGGGAAACATATGTGCTACTACAACCGAGGACTCAGATTCGGGCCTGAGTGACTGCTAACCTGAAAACGGACATGCCATGAGAAATCCCCAATGTGCGGCAAAGGATTTTGGTAAAACTATAGAGGTGGGGTGGGCATACCTGTATCTCTATGTCTCTTTATTGTGTACGGAATTACTGAGTGTTACAATATGTCGATTACTCTCTGAAAACGGTCATGATTGTGAACTACTCTACTTGATGTGTCTTATAATGACAATGAAATGTCTTTTTTTTTTAAAAAAGAGGAGAAGATAGTGCTGGCGCTTTATGTGCACCAGCGCTATTGGTATTACAGAAGGGGCCGCACAGGTATCTGCTGCCCTTTCTGTAATACCAAAGTTCCCCGGGGGCACGCAAAGAGGGCGCACACGCCCGTTGCGCCCCGGGGAATACAGCCCCTGATCTAGAGATTTTGTTTACAACTAGAGAATTATTACAAATAGGGCGTCATGAACCATACTTACAACAGAGGTGATGGGGCAAAGATCATCTTGAAGGCTTGGGGACAGATGGGAAGCAATGGAGGAGTGAGGGACAAGCCGGAAACAACAATCTCCCTTACTTTCATTAGCCTCCCCAATTGAGAAGGAAGAGGACATACAATCACATGCAAAGAATTATGAAATTTTCAGGCAGGCATAAAGCAGTTACTCGGCAGTGCTATTTCATGCCCGATGCTATCCTGATTCTTCAGATTTCGCATTGGCTTCTCTTGGAAAATTTTACAAGTCCAGATGATGCACAACACTTTCTACGGAAAAGGGTGCATGATATTTTAGGTGTGGGTTTCGTTGGAGCCAGTGAAATCACCACACAGGCCCCGAGATCCTGGACACGCTATGAGACTTTTTTTTTCTTGAGTAAGCATTATTGAAAATCCGGGTTAAGTTTGTTATAAAAAAGAAAAAAAAGAGATTCTGCAGTTTTTGCTGAGGTTTTTGGGCATCAGCAAGTAACGAAGTAAGCCAAAGAAACTGAATCTTCCCCAAAACTTCTGGCACGGAGTCCAGTTTGTATTAATTCAGTTCCTCCTGGAACGAAGAGCCTTTTTCCAAGCGGAAGAGTGTAAAAAAGAGATTGCTGACAGAAGGGAAACAAGTCTGAAAGAAATGAATTTTGTGGTTTCGAAGATGCAGAGAAGCCCCCGCCAACCATCCATGAGACATTTTTAGAAAGGGACTCGATATAAATTATAGTCTTTGACTGATTATCTAGTTATTTTATGTCAACTGTGTGACTGACTGATTAAAAACAAAATCTGCAGCTTGTGAGGGTCCAGATTCATTGAGAGTGAGGCTCTGTGTGTCAACCCCAATGTATATGAAAGGTATGCTTTAAAATCAGTCTTTTTTTTAAGGTTTGCAGATTTATTTTTTAGTCAGTGGCATATTTTCTCTTCTACATGTCACACATTTTCCAGTCTAAATTAATCAAAATCTAATAATGGATCTTGGAGAACGATAGGGAAGAATTTGCTAAAACAATTAGCCCTCCATGTGAGGTGCTTTCTAGAGTTCCTGTCTCTGTTTCACAGCTCAAAACGATAAGAATTAAGCTCTGCCTGAGTGAGAGGCAGGAAGGTAAATTGAATTATGTCTCAGCAGGAAAGGTGAGAAGAAATAGAGGATATGTAAGAGTTAGGCCTAACAGTACAATCATCATTTGTTATACCAGATGCAGTCTCAACAAATGTGTTTTCAGTTTGTTTGATCTGTAAGAGTGATCCAGCACATCTTAGTTTGACTGCTAGAGAATTCCATAAGGCTGGAGCTGCTCCTGAAAATGCTAGCATAGTAGCTTTTTTTAGTTCAGAACTGCTTAGTTTCCAGAATCAAGTTTTGCATGCTTCTTAGTTTTCTGTCAGTTCCTTCAATCATTAGCACCTGGTACATATATCCAGGTAGATGTAGGGCTTTGTATACTATGCAGACCAGCTCGAATTTTCACTTGGTTTCCAGAGGTAAACAGTGAAGATCTTTGAGAACTGGTGCAATGTTGTCAAATTTCTTTTTGGCGTATCTCACTCTGGCAGCAGAATATAGCAGAGCTTTGATGGGCGCTACAGCAAACTTTGAAGAGCCTAGTAGAAGTGCATTACCAAAGTCAGTTCTTGAAATAACCTATGGTAGCACAACATATTGGAAGTCCTATTGGGGTAGAAAAGGTTTCGTATTTTTGATCAAGTTGTAATTCAGCTCTGGCTTTAGTGTGTTCTTCTCAATTTATTTTGACATTTTCAGGTTTGATTCCAGCGATATTCCTAGTGATCTCACTTCTTTAGACAAGGAAGGTGATAAACCAGTGTTAACAAGGTTGTCTAGCTAATTTGATTCAAACTTAAGTCTCGAGGCTGGTGAAATAGTATGAATTGGGTATACATTTGTTGAGTTTTGATATTTGGTTGTGAAGGACAGATAAGCAGTTCATCAGAGTTTCCATTCTGAAGGCTGATGATCTCTTTAGATAGATGTGACTATTATCCACATATTGAAATACAGTTACACATGTTTCTTTCAGCAAGACTCTACATATAGGCTAATGAGTAAAGGAGCCAATACTGAACCGTGTGCTACACCACATATTATTTGTGTATGTTTCTAGAAGAACCCTCCTAACCTGACCAGGTGATAGTGGTTTTAAAGGAAGGACAAGAACCATCTCAGAACCTCACCACTAATGTCCATTCAATGCTCAAAGACCTCCAATAGCTGTCCTTGATCCACTATAATGCGTGCAGCACAAAGGTTCATGGAGACTTAGGAGGCATGATGCACCATCATCCAAGATACAATGAACATCGTCAATTATCTTGAAAGTGGCGAGCAACCAGTATGGAAGCCAGATTGATATGGAACTAGAAGATTGTTCTACTCAGTATAATTTTTAAGTTGGAACTTTATCCATTCTTAACAGGTCTGTGACAGGATGAAACCTGCTGACATTGTTGGGGGTCATCTGTTGCTTTTTAAGTAATGGAGTGATGTATACTGTCTTGAGGGAGTTTGGGAAGGCACCATTCCTAAAAAAGGCATTGATTAGATTACATCATAATTTATTAAATAGATGACGTTTTTTTTATTTAAATAAAATATGCTGGATTAATATCTCTGTAATAAAAAAGTCAGTTTGAGACTAGAATTCTGTAAAGACAGACCTCCATTATTGGAGTGAAATAGGTGCATGTATTGGATTTTCTTTTTACTACTGGAAATGGCTATCAGACTTGAGAACATAGTCTACAATCTTTTTGTATTTTATTTGTGGAGAAGTCAACACATTCATAAAATTTGCTCTGTGATTGAGGAAAAAGAAGAATTGGGCCAGCAGCAGCATTGAAGTTTATACATTTGAATAAATCAGATGAGTGGTTTAAGGCATTGTGGGCCATATGTAGGTGGGCTAATACCGGTCGGTTACGGCCGAAAATCGGTAAATTTACCGTTACTGACTGGTATTTAGCACTTTGCGATATAGGAGGCTGGATTTAAGGATTCGGTAATTTACCGATTCGTTATTTTAAGGAATCGGTAAAATACTGATTCCTTAATTTAAGGAATCGGTAAATTACCGAATCCTTAAATCCTATGTAGGGAGCACTCAAGTGAGTGCATTTTTGGTTTAAGCATTTGTTATTTACCACCAACTACAGGTTGGTGGTAAATACTGAATACCTTTTAAAAAGCAATTTTGTGCATTTTTAAAAGTGCCATGTGGCATACATACATGACCTTAGGGCATGTATGTAGCCCACATGTGCACACATGCACGATTCAGGGGTGCAACAGGGTGTCAATGTGACACCCTGCCACCCTTGAATATGCTCCCCCTATTACCGAATCGGTATTTACGGAATCGGTAATAGTGAATGGCTTCCCATTCATTCCTAATTTACTTTTTTTTTTTTTTTTTTAACCTACATTCTATTTACCGATTCTTAAATACCGAATCGGTGAAATTCGGTATTTAGGAATCGGTAAATAGAAATTACCTACATATGGCCCTATGTATTTTCTTCTGAAAGAAATTTGCCTTGATTGAGATGACCATCAGATTGTGGGTTTTTCTAAAAAAAATCTAAGAGTTGGTAGTGCTTTGGTGTCCTTGGTGACACTACAAGTTCCTTCCAGGAGTATGAGATTCTTACGATATGGCGTTTACCTGAGAACTTAAAAGAATGATTGCATTGAGCAGATTTGTGATTTTTTTTTTACTGGTACAGTAGAGCCATTGGAATTTCTCGACACTTTGTTATAGCTTTCAAAGGATGCATTTATACTTCGATGCATATATACTTCTAGAGAGAACTGTATTTTCTTTAATGTAGTAAAGAGCTTTTGACCATTCAAAATCGGCTTTGTTAGAGGGATCATGCCATTGTCTTAGGTTAGATGCCCACAAATCATCATTACAAAGACATATACTTTTTGACATATGAGTAATTTTACTATTGTCCAGCCCTAGTCACAATCCTACTCCCTTCATAAGTGAACCCCTGATTCTCACTCACCTTCCACGAACTAACTCGGCAAGCCGAGGTCACTGCCCAGGCACATTTTAAGTGCAACTTCTGCTACTGATCTGGCGGCATCCTGCAACAGATCAATTCTTCGTGGGGTGCAGTACACATGTAATTAATGAATAGAAATTAATGGACTTTTAGTCTCTACCCTATCTGTCCTCGATTCTGCATTCTCACCCTTAACATTCACAATTTGCCGCCTTCTCCTTGTCAGATAGAAGACAATTTCAGGCAGGGATTTTTAGACCAGCAAATGTGGACGAGGCCAACCAGGCTGCTTCCCAATTGCCCACCATGGTTAGTCTCCGGACACTCTGTGCTGAAGAAAATGTTGGTCACGATTGGCCTTGACAAACCCAAGCCCCCTTCTTCTTTCCTCCCACACAAGTCCCAAAGCCTTCAGATCTCTGTGGCTCCCACTGTGTTCCTACACTTCACGAAATGATTGCCATTTGTTGTTGCAGCAGTTGCCTGACATCTAAATCCTCTGTTGGTCTTCTCTAATTACATTATTTTATTTAAGAACACTGTTATTTCTGTGATCTCTTAACTATTGTTATCCCTGCATGAACTTCTACAAGCATTGGTAGCTTGGCATGGAACGCTGAGTCCCGGGTCCGCGAAGACAGCTGTGTAGCAGCTGAGGCGCAGTCGCAGCAGTGGCAGGCCCACTGCTGTTGCCTCATGTTTTACATTTTGTGGCAGTGGGAGAACAAGGCTATTCTTGACTGTATTTCAAAGAGTAGATGTCCCTGGAAGTGATTATTTTGGACCCTTATCTTCGACGACCCGACAGCTGCTTCTAATTTTCTGTATCTCTGAGGAAGCTGCTTCAGTGAGCACCGCCTCTTATATTATTGCAATTTTGACGAGCGACTGCGCACTCACATTCTGAGGGGTTCAAGGCAGGCTTCTCTCCCACTGAAACAGAGTAGAAAAGTTGGTCAACAGCCACATTGTAATTGGTGACAGAGTTTAAGGAAGGAAAGGGGAGAAATCCTGAGAACCTGTGTGACATTTTTTTTTTTTTTTAAGACGGGTACTGTGTTGTCTCCATTGTGATTATTGATTCAGCTCTATTAATGGTGTTGTGTTTGTGTCCAAATTTTAATTTTCCAAAATTATCTTTTAAATTATTTCAGACATTTGTGTACTACCTTGTGCTGTCCCAGTTTCATGATCCTGCCCGTTCCCCAATGATATCCTGATTTCTGCAATTGAGTCTTTATCCAATCTCACATACAATACAGTTTCATGTGCAGCACCTCAAGCTTGACATGTTCCTGCTACCATAAAAATGATTTATAGAGGGACACAGGGTGGGGAGGTCCAAACGAAGTAATGTAATGTAGATGTATAGTGGTGTATTTATCTCAAACTAATAAAATTTGGTTATTAAAAAATGGTTCCTGAAAAGCACCCAGATGCTCCCTCTAGCTAGGTCCACACTAAATGAAATACGTAACAAATATATATGCAACCTAACAATATCTATTCTCCATTAACTCCTGTATTAATCCCACCAACCATGTGTTTGAGTTCACCCCTCCGACTAATGATTGCGACTAACTGCTAATACTGTAGTCCACTATAGTCGCACAAACAGTAATAGAGTCCCTCCTGATTTATAAAGGTAGTCTCAATTGTCCTGCGAGAGGCATGCAAGTTCAGTTTTTTTCCAACCTACAAGCTGTGAAGATTACATAGCTAAGAGCTAAGGATGGATGTTCTAATCAAAGTTTTTTCAGCCAGAGATATGTCACCTATATCATATGTGCCTCTTGCAACACCCCAGTTAAAAGTTAAAAACACTCCTGCCCAGATTGTGTCAGGAAATGGTCACACCTCAGAATTACAGAAGACATTCTCTTCCCAGCCTATTTTACTAGAGTATAGAAAAACCATTACTAATGACATGAATCCCGTTATCTCTTAAAGAGATCCACGCCCAATCAAAAACTCTGCAGCTGGTGTCTGTCAGCATTCTATTTGGAAAAGAGCTTGGAAGGAGGCTTCGAGACAGGACTTATATACATACTTTAACTAATGATGTAGTGATATTGAGATGATTCTGCATCCTTTTGTGTTGTCCTACAATGTTGAAGGCGTGACCTTGCAATAAGCAGTGTGTTGAGCTGGTATCTTGCATGCTTTAGTTTCATAAAGGGGTTTTCTCTCGTACAATTTTCTTGTGGCTGACCCTATACATGATGTATATAAAACACAAACATTTTGTTTTACATGTGGGGATAAAAATAATTTCTCCCAGGACTACTTAACAATAAAATGTAAGTAATAATTATTATTTTCTTCGTATTTTTCACTTAATATCAAATGTTGCCATTTCTATTCAATGTAAATTACAAATCTTATACATACCTTGGTTAATTATGCTAAATGTATCCAGCTTAGAACGACGAAATGCTCAGCTGATCTAGCTAGGATTCGAACTCTTGCCCTGCAGATCACTCGTAATTGTCAGCAAAGAGTGAATAACTCATTGAATCTTCCTGGGAGCATTGAGGGCGTTTTTGGTTATATATTTTCGTACGTTCATTTGTGTTCTTTACAGAAAAGGCAATTATTTTCTGCAGTATGCAACTGATTCCGAATGTCCATACATCTGGCTATTGTCTGCAACAAGTCTTCCTAGATTATTTGATGTTGTTTTTTTTTTTGCCTTTGTGCATCTTATTATTTTATGTGTTTATTATTGTTTGATCAATGCTTAGCAACCAGATCCTTATGTTGTTAAATAACTAAACCAATGGGGTTGTATTTGAATTGGAATACAATAACTATCACAGATGAAAATTCCTACATCTGCCCAAGAATATTTCAAATAAGATTGTCCTAATTCATCTGTCACTGTATGAAAGAAAAAAAAAACTGTATGACTGCTCCCAACATCTTTCCATCCTTCGACTTCGAACAGGATCGAGCAAAAACAAAAATCAAATCTACTGATATCTGGGTATATCATTAATGCAACTAGTGTGCCTGGCCTAGCACACTCCACGCCAAAAGACCCCAGTGAATATCTGAATGTCTTTAACTACGACAAACATCGCATTGTAGTCTGCATGGACCTTGTGCAAAGGTGTAAAATGTAATGTTTTTTGTGGTTAAGCTCCACGGGGGTATTTTACTGGTTGAAGATGGATACAATCTAAAAGAAAGCCCGCAGTGGCTGAAGGAGCAAGGGTATAGGGCCGCACAATGTTATACTATCTAGCTGCCAGTTCTCAATGCCACAACGGGGCTCTCAATGTGATGTCCATCACATTCACTTGATTCTTAATTTCTATGGAGACATAGAAAAGTAACTACGTCCAATTAATTTACATTTCCCTCACAAATCGAGGATTTCGAATCATGTTAATTACAAACAGTAGCTTGGAAGGGTCTGATGATTTGTCTCCTTGAATGGGACATTCAGGTTGGGGGTCCTGTGAATAAAAATTCACTATAATATTATACACTGCCAAATGATATAGGTGCAGAGATGGGCCAGCTGATGCTATGAGAACTAATATTTGAATTACTGTTGACAATATTTTCCACATTCAATTCCAACCATCTCTCCTTTATACGTGGACAGCAGCTCTGCTTTTCTCTAGTGTCTCATATTATTATTATTATTAGTTCGATTTGTAGCGCACATTGCTGTCCCAGCAACGGGGCGTCATATGGGTTTCATTGGTACTTCTGTTGTTTGCACTTCTAGATAGAACTGAGTTGAGCTTCTCTTGCTGCAGACGTTTGTGAATAACATTAAAACAAATAATATCTGCTTTAAAAGACTGCAAGAATGAAAGAGAATCCTTTGCTGCACAGACTTCATGATCCCAAGCCTTGCCTGAGCGTGTGGCCTTTGACTAGGTGAAAAGAGTCTGATCTGTCCAATGAATGGAGGTGGTGCAAAAGCTTGCCCTATTCCATCCCTTTCAACTATCCGCCCAGCCCTACCCAGGTAATATCAAACTAGGCAGGTCCTTTTTCAGCAGGATACATCTTTTCAGTCAGTTGTGTTGCCCATAAAGGCCTCTGCCACATGGGGCAATTGCAGAATAATAAAATGTGGAATATGCCATATCATACTGTGATGGAATTCCATGGATTCCAATAAACTTCATATTTTCACTGCACTATGCATAACACCCACTGAGTGACTCTTCCATGCATTGGATTCAGACAGATTTCCCATAGGCGACTCGTGGTTATCCCCATCCAACTGTCGAGTTACTTCTTCTTTGACACCAACCTCTCTCCAATGGAGATGGTTGCACCAAGCCAGTGCACTAGAGGCTGATGAGCTTTGAGTGGTGGGATGTAAATATCTGGCCCCAATTACTGTACACGACTGAAGCAAGCAAACCTGACTTACAAGAATATGGTCTGTTGGGGAGGGTTCTCACCTGAGGTTGAAAAATCAGTTACTTTTACTTGGCAATGTTGAAAACCGTAAGAGCAAAATGGTGCATGTAAGAATGTCTGAAAAGTCATAGATAATACAGGCCGTTCTGAAAATGCAGTTTCACACTCCCAGTCAATTTATAGCATCTATCTGCACTTCTACTCCTCCTTTTATTTTTCAGTGTTGCCCCTTCAAAATAGATTTGCAGTCATATGTTATAACTAACAATCTCATTAGGAAGGGCAAGAAAAAAAAGAAAAAAAAGAATTGGCATAGCCAATAGGTCTTACCTTTGGGACCTTGTAAGTGTTTAGTGGTGGGTCTTGATCGTAAAGAAGTAATAAAGAAACCAGCACACAAAGATTACTTCAGTTCAACAATGGAGTGGAGAATGTGCACAGTTAAGGTATTGGGACATCATTTCTGCATCCATATAGAGAAACCTACGTAATTTCTGGGATACAGTGGCGAACATTAACGTATTTCTAAGATACAGGTCGGTAACATATACTGTTTATGAGCTATGGCGACTCCTCACCTCTTATCTATTGAGTTGATGTTGACATGTACCTGCCACAGCTCCTTGGTCTTACACTGCTGGGGAGAATAGGATGAGGTGGTGGCCAGTCAATCACAGGGTTCCCTCTACAGGCAGGTGGAAAGGTCAGTGTTGCTGTATATTATCCACCATCAGGGTCTTGATAAACTTGGAGAACTCCATCCTGAGCCCCTAAGCCAGCGAGCACTAGCCCTGTCCGCACTCAGGTCCCTGCACACCCTGTGAAGCAGTATGTTCCCGACACCCAAAGCCCAAACCAACAGTGGTAGAATCAGCGGCAGCTTCAAGAGACACAGAAGACAGACATGTTCCCTAGTGTTCTTCCCATCCACAGATGGCAGATAGCGCCAGCCATCTTAGAGGAGTACCGCACCTTCAATTACTGCAGGAAATTGCCCAAAAGGATCAGAGGGGCATAACTTATTCATACGCCCAATATTTGTACTCGCTTGATTGCACTACTTCATTGGAATATTGTTTTCCTTCAAGTATTGCTAATATGTATAAGTAAAATAAAATAATAATATTTTAAAACATAAGGTTAACACGTTTTCGATTGACCTGTATGTAACAGTAAATTACGATTCAACAGTTTTAACTATACCCACCGTTTGTTGCCAGTTATTAGCCACTGTCAGTTCCATTCAATTCAGTCAGGGCGGAGACCTGTGCTTCCGATGGTGCCGGTCTGGACAGGAAGCAGTGGTCCTGGGTAGGGAGCCGTGGACCAAGGCCCGGGTGAGGGCAGGAAGCGGGCAGATGTGCCAGTGGAGGTAGTGTGCACACTTCCTCTCCAAGCTGCGAGCAGCAAGGAAGCACAGAAAAAATTAACACTGCCTGTGCGCTCAACTGCGTATGTGCACATGAGCCCGGTTCCAACCATAAGACACCGGAGGACATAATTTAAAAAACAAACACAAAATGCAATGTGGGGGTAGGTGGGGGTGGGCATGCAGCTACATGGGAGGAGTTGGGGGGGATGAATCCTGAATTAAAATGCTAGCAGCTGCGGGTACTTAAGCTGAACACAGGCAAACAGTAACATGAGCAGGAAACACGCAAAAGAGTCCCTCAGATGAACATTTAAACAACCCAAGTGTAAACATGCAGTACTTGGTCCCTTCTCAATGAGAGGAAACAAGGATTAAAAAGGAGGGACAAAGAGGAAGGAATGACCACTAGCAAGCAAGGATTTTTAAAGGACACTGAAACAAAGAAATGAAAAGCAGAGGGCCAGCTGTAAGACCACAGAGTGAATACAGCATGGCTCGAAGAGACAGCGCATGGGCTGCCTAGGCTCAACCTAAAAATGCACAATCTCACAGTTCCTCATAGTTCACTGCAGAGCTGGTCAGATTTTATACCAATACTAGCACTCAGGTTACGGAGACCTAACAGGTTTTGGTTACACCAGTCTTTCAAATTACGGTCTCAGACAACAACAGGAAGTATCACTGTACTATCCAATTTAAATATACATTTGGAAATTGAATTCTTTTTTCCCCAAAACATTCACTTTTGAGTCTATGAAAATAGGTACGTTTTGCCAACAACTATGAGCACTTCATTTTTATAAAAAATGAACGTAGTTCTCGTCCTCCCAACATTTTTATTTTGGTGACAAAATAGACTGGCAATACTGGATTTTTTTTCTTTGATAAATATGTTTAGAGCCCAAACAAAAATGTGTTACATTATTTAAGTACCCATATGGACTACTACTACACATAGATTTTGTCTTGCGTGTCCAAATATCACCATCCCATGCCTAGGTTGCCTACAATAGGACAGAATTACCACCATGATGCTTGAGCAAGAATTGTAATACTCACAAAAGGTACCCTAATGGAACAATTAGGAATGTAAATCACAATGTGCACAAAACCGACTAAAAAGGTGTATGGAAAAGGGCATTTGCTTTTTAAAGACGGGAACCCTCACTCACCACTCAGGTGACATGCTTCATCATTGGGTTCCCTCTTACACACAGTGTCTGCAAGGTACACTCTGTGGGCTACAACTCTCCCTTTGGAGAGGAGCTTGAGGTGTTCTACACTCCAATGTGAACTGTGAATGAGGGGCAGAGTGCAAAATAATATCAAAAGTGTATTAAAACCATCTCATATGGGAAAAAGAACTTTAATAACTATCCCCCATGGATGGAGTTAAAACTAGTGTGACGATAGGAGCAAGGATGTTTCCTATCTGACTAGGTCAACATGTTTCTGCCAGGTGACCGAAAATTCATGGCATTCTTCAGGACCACTGTCTTGTCACTCTGCTAGAAAAGTGATAAACAAAAACCATACTTATATAAGTGTTGTCAATGACCAACTTCAGTCTGGTCTTCTTGCTGTAACGCATAAAAAACATTCCTCAATAATTCACATATTCAAACTTTAAAAAAGTGACTAATACCAAAGTGTGTGCGAGATTTGTGCCAAAAAACCACCATTGTGAAAAACACACAAATATAAATCAGTATTCTCACCAATAGCAAATTATTTATCTGCCTATACCTTTCACATGTCCTTTATCTATATGTGGGTACCTTAAGGTAAAATTCAAATTGAAACACACATTATTCGAGGCCAGTTCGGGTCAATACTTTAAAAACTCTGACGGAAAGGAGAAAAGAAAAAAGAAAGAGAGATGTTGGTTTAGTATATTAATTCCTCATTACCTATAATCTCATCACTATTATTGTCACCAACTATTATCTCACAAAAAAGGAACACAAACCAAAATAGAGTGGGAGATGTTTAAACTCATCTCTACCAACACTCACTAAATATCAAAAGGCACAATTGCAACGGACGTTACATTAGCAAAAACGTTCATCTCAACGCTGAGTAACAATAAATTAATATACTAAACCAACATCTCTCTTTCTTCTTTTTTCTTTTCTCCTTTCCGTCAGTGTTTTGACCCGAACTGGCCTCGAATAATGTGTGTTTCAATTTGAATTTTACCTTCAGGTACCTGCATATAGATAAAGGACCTGTGAAAGGTATAGGCAGATAAATAATCTGCTATTGGTGAGAATACTGATTTATATTTGTGTGTTTTTCACAATGGTGGTTTTTTGGTACAAATCTCACACACACTTTGGTATTAGTTACTTTTTTAAAGTTTGAATATGTGAATTATTGAGGAATGTTTTTTAAGTGTTACAGCAAGAAGACCAGACTGAAGTTGGTCATTGACAACACTTATATAATATAAGTATGGTTTTTGTTTATCACTGTTCTAGCAGAGTGACAAGACAGTGGTCCTGAAGAATGCCATGAATTTTCGTTCACCTGGCAGAAACATGTTGACCTAGTCAGATAGGAAACATCCTTGCTCCTATCGTCACACTAGTTTTAACTCCATCCATGGGGATTAGTTATTAAAGTTCTTTTTCCCATATGAGATGTTTTTAATACACTTTTGATATTATTTTGCACTATGCCCCTCATTCACAGTTCACATTGGAGTGTAGAACACCTCAAGCTCCTCTCCACAGGGAGAGTTGTAGCCCACACAGTGTACCTTGCAGACACTGTGTGTAAGAGGGAACCCAATGATGAAGCATGTCACTTGAGTGGTGAGTGAGGGTTCTCGTCTTTAAAAAGCAAATGCCCTGTTTTGTGCACATTGTGATTTACATTCCTAATTGTTCCATTAGGGTACCTTTTGTGAGTATTATATAATGGAGTAGTACCGGTTATGGTTATAATTCCACCAAGAGACCTTGTTGTGAGATAATATGAGCAAGAATTGTAGCATGGGTGGACACAATCATACCTAGAGTACCAAGTATATGCATTAATTACCATTAGTCTGTCATGGCGACCCTTATTCCAATGGCGGCGTCATCATGGCAGGGATGCTTATAGTATGCCGGAAATTATCCCAATTTTGCCAGAACTGTACCAGAGGTAGGCAGTGGCCACCATTATACAACAAATGCACACAATATACTCAATGGCAAGGGCTAGTCATTGGAACGGAGTTGTGGCATGCTGTATTACAAAGGTACTTGGTATAAGAGATTGGAGCAGAATATTCTGGTTACTTCTCAATTGTGTTTTTATTTACATGGCGTAGCCAAACTCCTGTAAGTATATGCAAACAGTAAGATTAGCACCCACAAGACACAACTTGCAGAGCGAGCTGCATGTATATCGCAGTTTCAACAATTAACGAAGGATTGCTAGAACAATAATGCAGAAAATGCGTACACTGATCATATAGCTCAGCAGGATGATGCACTTGATGCAGGGTACCATTTGTTTAATTATTAGTTACGCATGCGTGCAGACACTTGGATAAAACAGTGAAGAGTTGTTAGATATTAAATCGTTACGTATTTTAAAAAAACATTTTTTTACAAAGAGTCCGAAAATGTCTTTAGCCATTGTTCTTGTGGAAGCTATTCAGTTTGCTCCTGTGCTGTTATCTTTTCATGTCAAGCATATAAGGCTATTTTGTATAGCTTCCAGAGATCTGATTGCGTTTGGAACACCTTTCATTGTACTTTAAAATAATTATGAATGCTTATCACAATGTTTGAGGTAATATTTTTCACATCTTTAGTATAATGCTACATGCAATTGAAAGCTGCTTTTGACCTTGTATGGATCTGAAAGTAAGCACAAAGCATAAATATTAAGTAATACGTGAAAAGTAGGTGGGGTTGAGTTATAAACTCATGAAACTTTAATCAATAACCTATAAAAAAGCTATTCTCTATCGCCATACACAAAA
The DNA here is from genome assembly GCF_964204655.1 of Triturus cristatus. Classification (NCBI taxonomy): domain Eukaryota; kingdom Metazoa; phylum Chordata; class Amphibia; order Caudata; family Salamandridae; genus Triturus; species Triturus cristatus. The sequence goes on along the minus strand of NC_140580.1, from coordinate 588,465,259 downwards.
TAGAATGCTACATTCCTAGACCTAAGTGACACGATCACGTTGCTGTAGCAGAATATTTGATTGAACCCCAGTGACGATACTTGATATTTTTTATCAGTAATCTCATAAGCAGTCATTAAAAATAGTGATATTTACTAGGGTTTCGATAACTGCTCTAAACCTTTTTATCCTCCTTTTAGGTTTAGCTTTGTTTTTATTGACATCCTTAGCACGGATACAATTTTCATAGTCGCCTCACAATACACTGTGCAGCCCAGTGGCCAAAACATGCATTACTTCATTTGCTTGTACCTACAAAGGGCAATCCAACATATTCCCCTCACAATTTGTGAGGCGTGCAAAATGTTGATTTAGTTACTACATAGTAATGAGAAATGTATCCTCCTTTTGTGGTACACAATGCTTCCCACAACATAACTCATGTGGATGAAAAATGCGCTCATCTATACAACTACTCTGTACTTTACACTTGTTGAAGGCCATAACACTGTGGATATTCTTAATCCAATGGAAAATTCGCTCACCACGTTATGTTATCGGGGGTGGGGAGGGGCATGTGGCCTAATGGCCAGAGCTACTGACTTTGAAATTGGGGACCGCGGTTCAATTCTCAGTGTTGACTCAAAATCCTGTGATTCTAGGCAGATCACTGAACCTCCCCGCACCTACAAAAAGAAAGAAAAAGAATCTGACCTTATGTAATGTAATTTGGTTTGCACGCAAAGCGCTCTTAAGACCTTGGGTCGAGTTCACTCTATAAATAACTGCAAAAATAAAATAAAACAAAAGATAAATAAAAATCATCATCTGCTACTCCCTTGTGGAGCGGTTTACTGTACAAAATCAGCCCTTTTATGGCAAATAACTGCTTTCTATGAGGCAAATACTAAATTAAGATCCTATCTCTGCTCCTGTCCAGGTTTGGGATTGTACTTATCTTACTGTCAGAGGGAGGATTTAATTTCAGAGTGTTTTTTATTATGTATGTATCTTTATTTGCCATCTATTGTTTTAGATGGCCCAGTAGGTTCACACACATTTCTCGTCTGTGATGACAAATGGATGTCGAGCAGCTCACCTCATACCGCCCTTGCAGGGCAAACACATCTTGTATGTGAATAACCACGAGGAGAAGCCAAACTTGGCCAGCCACCTCGCTGTTTTACAATAAAGCTGCAGGGTCATAGACCTGTTTGATTATTCCTGCCACCCCTATATATTCGTTGTCAGTGTACAGTGCACAAGTGTGGAACTGTTGCAGCATACCAACGCCAACCAATCCCGTTGTCGCTCTTCACAATTAAACGTGGCTGTCTCTGTTTGGGCAGGAAACCCAACACTCCATTATAGAACTGGAGAATGCGTTGTATGTCCACGGGTCTCTCTCACACAGCATAGGATGCCAAAGGCTTTAACATGCACATGACTACCCAGCCGGCAAAAGCTTCCCGGCTATCTGAACATACATACGAAGTCGACTAGCTCATTCAGTTATCACACGTAAAGGCAAGGCTCCTTGTTTACATGGCCCTACTGTCAGAAGGTAGACTAGTGTCATAGTGATGTTATGCCTGTGAGTTTACTCTTGGAATTACACTAGCTTTTATATACAGTAGTGTCGTCATACAGTATTTACAAACCAAGACTACAGAGAACAGTAATTGAATCTGAAAACCACATTATGCATATCATGCGTTGTGGCCACTTGCAGATGGTGGGGCACTGCCCTAAAAAACTACAACTGATGAGCCACCACTTTGCTAATGACTTTCGTTTTCTCTTGTTATTGAAAGACACTGATGAACATTCAATATAAAGTTAGCATCTGAAACAAATTGAATAGGTTGAATTTGCATCTTTTTTCTTCTTACAAAGTAGGATTTGAGCAATTAGGTAGTACATCATTTTCCATTTGAAAAACTATGGGGGTTACTTTAGGGAAAATAAATACATTTACAAGGTGCAACATTTAATTAGATTGTACCCTAAAATGTTTTTATCCAGACCGACACAAAGGGGAGGCCTTATCTTTAAGCTTTGTAATTGAACTTACCTTTGTCAATCCAAATACATTTCAGAGACTTTTAATTCTTTCTGTTCCTTATTCCTGCTTGCCCTGAATTGACTGTGGTTAATGTTTTTACTAAATCTTTGCATAGCATTCTGATCTCTGTTTCCTGCATTGGCAAGACTTACACCACAGGGTCAGATATGTTGTGAGCAAACAAACCAGACAAACAACAAAATTCATAATACAAATAGCCTGTCCCAGTTGTGCCGGTTGTGTATGCCTCCTTGAATGTGGGAACCATCTAGTCACAGTACAAATACAATATTAATGTTCTTCATGCGCACAGAAGCAGCCAACTGCAGAAAGCCCAACACTGCACTCACTTAGCGTTCATATTGATATTGTCCACATGTGAAGAAAGGTTGTCTTGAGCTCTCTCCACCGGATGGGAGGGATGCGGTTGGAATATGCTGTATAAACTCAACAACCCTTATCAATGGCTTGGGACCAAATTCTTGTTGTATATGAACACTGATGCTGTGTGGCACGAACACTTGGAAACCCAGTTTGAACTCGGCAGTGATTGAGAGTGATTTCTACAGACCTAACTTATTTTTTTCTCCTTTGTGTTTTTCTTGATGGGCTAGAAGAGAAATATGTCACAGTGCAGCCTTACACCAGCCAGGGGAAGGACGAAATTGGGTTTGAGAAAGGAGTTTCTGTTGATGTGATCCAGAAGAACCTGGAGGGATGGTGGTACATAAGGTATGGCCTTCCCTATTAAAAGTGTAAAAACACACACACTAAAAAAACTTTCAATTTCATCAAGTAATTTGTGTACATGCGACAGTTATAACAGACCTTTTGTTGGCTGTCTGGTGAAGTTGTGTATGTTTCCATGGCTCAAATAATTGTTTCTGTGAAAGAGTGTCTTTTTAATAATTTAGCCAGGTTGTTAAAAAAAGAAAAATCATTGTCATAGTGTCCTTGTGAATTTTTGACTTTTGTACTAAACAAAACATAACAGTAAACATTATGGCAACACTAACTGCGTTGTTTAACCTGTACTTATGATATAATTAATGACATTGGAAATCATGGCTGAAAGGCCCACCAATTTCAGCTGCTGGCTAGTGGCTTAGGGAAAAAGGTGAGTGACAATTGCTGTGCAGCTGCACTGAGAGCCAGCAACACAAAGAAATACCCCACATTCTTGCATCCTCAGACACCCCCACTTTTGTATTTTCCACAATTCTATGTTGATCTCTCTTTATCTTGTTTGTCCTGATGTTTTATTAACAAGCTACTGCGGTTACATTTACTGAACAGTCAACTCTTACATCCCTTGCAGATCTTTTGTGTTAGTTTTGCTTATATCTTTTGTTTGAGTACAAATGCCCAGCATGACCTTTGCTGAGAGATAGAATTCATGATGTGAATTACTAGAGCTCGCCTACCCATGGAGGTCAGTACATTTTCCATTTGGCAGTTACCTGTATTAACTGTTTGCCACCGGGTGAGAAAATACTCAGTCTTTTAACTGATTATGAAATGGTTTGCCTTACTTCCTTTAAAGTGCAAGCTGCATTGTCAATGCATTACTTTAATTTCCTCTCCCAGAGTATTGAACCCCTTCCTCTATTGTACTCAACACATCGCAAGAGTGATAAGCCTTTCCTATTCCTCCTAAAGTATGAGGCTAGAAGACATTTATTGATCGGAGGTGAAACAGGCAAAGGTAAAATATTTAGAATGGAAACAAAAACTGTGAGACAGGTAAGTAATGCTAGGCCCATCCAGATACATATTGCTCTGCACACTATTGTAGCAAACCCTACTTACAAAGTGCTTTTTAGGTCGAGCCTACCGCAGCGCGCATGCGCTGCTCTTGGAGAGGGCCTCTTGGAATCACTCCAAACTTTCATAAAATTTGTGCTTGTCCCATGGCCTCCAGCTTGCGGGAGCGAGCAGTGGCGCGCATGGTGCCATCTGTTCTGGATCATGTTTCCGGTCGCTTTCATTTTCGTGGCCGCGCTTGTTTTAAAAGACTTTTCCTGCCTGACGTTACAGCCCGGCCATCAGCAGCAAGTTTGTTTACTTTAAATGACCCTTATCATTGATCATTAAACACAGCGCGGTAACGCACAGCTGGAACCAGACAACTTGTTCACTCTAGCGGGCAGAACACCCTCTCACCGCAGTGAAGTGGTTTATCAGCATATGGCGCTGCATGTAGCACACAAGAACTACTGAATAACTAAACATTCACTAAACTGGAGCGCCCTTTCTAAAGAACTAACGCGCCCCTTCTCCTACAAAGTTACACGCGAGAGAATCAAGATTTGATATCTGAAGCACCTGTAAAGCTACTTACCTCACATGGCGGCATGTTCAGATCCCGCCATGAAGTCCACGTTTTGGGGGAGAGTGCTTCTTAAATGCATGTTCTTTCGCAGGGCATATTTTGAAATGTAAATTCGTATTAATCTTATAGAGGAAAATAACATGCTTGCATATGCAAACATCGGCTGCAGGCTGAGAGACCCTGGAATATGAGTTGAACAATTATTGGTCCCTGTGCTTTTGTTTCTTTTGAATGGCTGTAGGGAAAGGATTAATATCTCCAGAAACACATTAACTGTTGATCACTTAAAAAAGCATGATGGGGCCTGCCATCTGCTGAAGAACATGCTCACTTGGCGGTGCCGACCTGCACTTGGCACGTAATTAGCACACACATGCTAATGGCGCTGCCTATCTCTGAGCTTTTTTCGGGCCTCTCCTGGGGCTGTCAGGGTGTGAAACGCCAGGGACTGAAAGGATATGTCAGGAGCAGGGGCATTTATCTTGCCTGTTCACCCAAATGCTGATATTTCCACTGCAATTAACATTCCAATTTTTTTTTTAAACTGATGGATTCGTGTGTGCTGGTGTCTTCAGATAAGGCGCAATCAACCCCCTCTCTACGAAAAATAAAACCACAGAAAATATTTCTTTGTACTGTTTCTTTGGTATTACCTCCTTCTCCCCATCGTCTTTGATTATTCAATGGTTTTAAGAATATATTCCAAGATTTCTTAAGCATGAGAACAACTCTTATTCTTTGGTCTTATCTCTATCTTTACATGTAACAGGTGTAGTTATAGAACACACATCCATTGATGTGGAGACCTTTAGTGTGCTTGATAGATAACAGATGTTAATGATATTTGTTTTAACGACCTCGGAGGGATGAAAAGCTGAACGGCCCATCAGATTTCAAACCTGTGATCATAGCATAAAACAAAGAGTCTGGCAAAGCCAATAGGTCTGGCAAAACACTTATAAGGTCCCAAAGGCGAGATCTATTGGCTATTCCAATGCTTGTTTATTTGTGCATCTGTGGTTATATGTTTCTAAATTTCAAAACACAAACAAACACCAGAAACCTTTGTTACTATTCCCTTTCACTGGAGGTTCTGACAGAGCAATCATAATTCTGATTTTGGAATTTGATTCTATAACAGCATTTGAGTTTACAACGGTAGTGGATTTTCCAGTTGACCATTACAAATGGTTAATTCTGGCCCGAGATAGGATAAGCAGAAAAGTAAGGGAATTGATACTGTAAAAAAAAGAAAATCTAAATCCTGAGCAGACACTGTAAAATATGAAGAAACAATTCGAAGCAGTGACTAGAATCAACAGGAATTCACTGGTTTCCATATCCTGTGTTCGATCCACAGCCTGTCAAAACTGTTTAACCAAAGGGTCTATCGTCTGAAATGAGGCCACTTGCCTGCATGGGATTTAATTTCCTAGCAGTTCGTCATCAATGCAAATACCCATATGTAGATAGCTGAATCCGATTTAAGCCACATTTAGACACTACACTAGTCATTGGAATTGTCATCTGGTAATTTTAGAACTTGATTTTCGACTGGCCAGTCAGATAGATGGGATGCCAGAATGTAATTTCGTTATTTGCAGTGCCAATCACCGAAACAATACAGGCAGAGTGGGAGATTTCCAGACAATCCCCCTTTGAAAGATGGAAGGCTCAGTGATGAATCAGCATGTCAAAGAACATCTGTGAAAGATGATGAAGCCATCCATTCTGCTACTCTGTCCGGAGCTTTAAAGAGAAAATCCTATAAAGGATGTTGATTCCTGTATGATCAGGGCAGGTGTTCCACGATGCTGCAAAGGCATTCACATAATCACTGGGGTATGTATGATTCACTGATCTGCCCACAAGCTTCTCTGTCTCAGCGGTTACGTTGTGACAGAACCGATCCATGTCGGTGGTGCAGGAATGGTCATGTTGTGACTCAAGTTGCTTTCTGTAGCACACTCTTTTGGTTCCTTGAGCGTGGCCAGCAGCAAGATGGCACAGGTGACACTAGAACAAGTCTAGTCTGCTGTGGTGACACCACCAACAAGGGCAACCAAGCACAGACTTTAAGTAAAGAAAATGCACTTGCATGTGTAGCCTGCCCAGCTCAGTAGACTGTGCCTTGGGCAGTATCTCCAACCTGTGTCATCTTACACTGTGCAGTGATTGATGATCTTGACCTCCACCCAGGATTCCATGTAGTAGTATATTTTTGATAAAACTATTGATTGGCCTTTTCAAATTGCAACCAAATGCATGAACATAAAGGACCTGTCCCTAAAAATTAGTGCTGGTGCTGACCACCAGTAACCGTTGCCTTAAATTATTCAAGGAGAATTGGTTTCATTGTTGCAGTGAAATCACCTACATTTCTAACAGATGTTTTTCTATCACTCAATATTTGTCATATTTTTGACCTCAGAAGGATCAAAGACTGTCTGTCTGAGTTGCATTTGAGTATGTAAGTTGCAGGAGCTTAACTCGGAGAGATACTTTACAAACGAAGAAGGAGACATAGACAAATAACCAGTTACCTTGTTTTCTCACTCACATTCTTTCCCCTTTTGGCTTCCGACTATTGTAAGCCAGCATCATACCGCAACAGTTTTAAACGAAACCCACCAAATGTAAAAATTGTAAGCACTTCTGCAGACCATCCAGGCAAAACAGAGTTGTTGTAGTGCACTGTGACTCCTGGAGAGGACATGTCCTCCAAAGTAGAGGCTCCCACCATACATTCTAGGCTTTTCCGTGTGATCTTCATTTTGTTGGAGCTCAGTTTGTTTCTTCAAACACAAGCAACAACAGTGGTAACATTCCAAAAGGTGAAGATGCCAACACCTTAAAAAGGGTTGGTTTAAAAGCATCAAATATGTACTTTGGGATTTTTATTTTGGTTCATGGAAGATGCTCATACGTGCTTCTCCAGCATTGTTGGGACATGTGTTTCACTTGTGCAGAGTGGCAGCACCAAACTGCTCTACCAAATTATGTGCAGAAGAAAACATGCTTCACGTATCCAATGATCCTTTATCAAGAGCTTTTAACCCAGGGTCAATGCACAAGCTTGTGGGAACACACGTTTACTTAAAATGCAGAACACCTCTTCGCTATCATCACGTCCTCTCTAGCTTCAAGAATACTACGTTTCATTAGCTGTTTGGACTTTCTCAATATCACACGGGGCACAAGCAATATTTCTGCTTTGGCTGTTGCACATTAACCAATAGTAAACTGGGCATAATTAGGAAGATTACAAATAATATACTTGTTTATTTATTTGTAATTTTATTCAGCATGAACCAGATCCAACAGGGCTGCAGAGGGCTTTAAAATAAGCAAGAATGGATACAAAGCTAAAAGATGGGGGGGCATGGTCAAAAACTAAAGCCAAGCTTCATTTAAATAAGTATGCATAAAAAAAAGTACACATATTGTCCAGTAATTGGAAAGTCACTGTAAGTAGATCTCAAAGCACCCATAGCTGGGGTCAGGATAAGGGTGAGTTATCCTGTAGACATTCACAGTTAGAAGTAGTGCTGGAAGAGAAGGGCTTTGCTGTAGGAGGGGTATGCCCTAAAGGCAGGAGGTTGAGAGTCCAACTCTTTAGTTCTACTACCAGACAGCGATTGTTGGAGAGTTTGTCTTCTTGAATTTTACCATTTCTAGGATAGTTTGTGCTTTGCAATGAACATGAGACACCTGAGATGGTTTGTTACCTTGCTAGATAGTTGGAAACCCATGTGTGCAAATATTTAATCCCTCTTTTGTAGATTTTATGTCAATTTGTATGGTCTGTCTTAAGAGTTTAGCAGTCCCAAAACAATTATGTGAGAATTACCAAGAGAGGGGCTTTGGCTCCGCCCACATGTTGGGAGCCAGGAGTACATGTTTTGATTAAAGTTGTGTACTTTCACAAAAAAAGTGCTTGTCATCCACACAGCTGTGATAATTTTATTTGTCCAGCTGTCTGGGCTTGAATTTTAATTTTAAGGGGCACATGGATGACACTGCAATGCTATTAAAGAATCCTTTGGCAGCAAGCACAGATTGGAGGAGGCCAGTCATTAACCTACATGGATTTTTAGGGCAGGCTTGATAGCGCAACTGTCAATAGACCTTTTACCCTACTTCAATATTATTCAACAGTTCTTTGCTTCCAAAGAATTACATATCCACTACCAGGCTATTTACTGCTTACTTAATGGTAATGCTCCACATTAACATACAACAGTCCTTTAAAGGCAGACTTTTGACATTACAAATGCTTGTCTAAATCTTCAGGGAACCTCTGGCTCTCCTGGGTGTATTGGCAGACCCACCAAATGTTAACGTGTAATAAACTGATAGAGAGCAAAGGGACTATACAAATCCATCTACATAAGGCCCTACAATCTGTCAGATTATCCTTTTAAAGTTTAGTGGGTGCCTTGAAAATGGGGAGGGGGGGGGGGACGTTTCATTATTTAGAAAGGCTATGGTTTGTGTTTTTGAAAGCGGGCTGTCTGCGAGTTAATGTGCATCTTGGCTGCTTTTCCTCAACGCAGAGGAGGGCCTCTGTAAACTGCAGCTGTTTCCTGTGACCTCTGGTTCTTGTCAATACTGTTCTCTTAGGTCGGAAAGGCATTGGTTGTAATGTAATCAGCGAATTGTGATCTCACAACCAGACGGTTTCAGACCGTTTAGCTCCAACAAATTATAACGGCATTGTATTTCTCTAGCAATTATATTTGAGGTAAGAGAAGGCCCACGCACTCGGTAGTGATTTGCAACATAATTATGTAACTTGTTATTGTATTCCTTGCTATAGTAGTTCAAGACCCAAATAGTTTTAAAATAAAGATCAATTAGTACAGTAGTAAACAGTTGCAAAACGATCCCAAACGTAAAATACAATTTAAAATCTACAACAAAAGCAATACATTTTTATACAAGCACATGCAGAGCTCTGTAAAATTAAGGATTATATCACACCATCATCAGATATTTGTACCATCCGCATTTAATTCATGCTAATTCTCTCCCAACCGCTTTTAAACATTGTAAATGTATTTATCTCATAAAATGTTAATCTCTGCAAAAAAAATGTCTCTCACTTTAATCAGTTTAGCTAGTCACATGCCAAAATCCATCTCAGCAAAGACCGCCATGGTTTGAGACCAAATGAAATAGTTCTTCACTCAATTTCACTCCAAAGTTGAACTTCCCTTTGGGGCTATCGTGCAGTGTTCAAAGGGCTAGTCTGACAGGTCAGTGTGTGGGCCATTTTCTGCCTGTTGGGCGGCCTGTTCTATGGTTTGGTATGCCAGTTTTTGCTGTTTTTTTCTGATATTAAAACAAGCATTGCCTGCAGCAAGCTCAGATCCATGCAGTCTTCCATACCTTGCAAAACACTTATACAGCTTATCTTAAGTTCAAAACTGCCCCAATTTGCAAACACAGACCACTTTTGTTTAGCTATCTAATTCACTAATGGGGACCGGACACTTTTATTTGGTGCTTGGACCTATTTCTCTCTCATTTTGACCCTGTTTTGCTTAGCTGGAATTCTAGAGCACGTCTCATAAAGTAAGTGAACACATGAACACAATTCATTGAAGCACTTCAAAGGAGGTCACTTTCAGCTCCCCCTGCTTGTTGTCACATCTCTGGTACCTTGCACTTGGATACCTGTTCCTCTTTCTCGACATCTAGCAGCGACAAGATTAAACACAGGACTATATATTTCCTTTTTTGCTGTGGACTGTGTACAACATGAGAAAGAGAGTTCATGTGAAAGGGATTTAAAAAACACAGAGCTCCTAGTGCCCGTAATCAGCAGGCTGCAGTTGCATGCCGCCGGGGAGTTTATTTTTTCTTTCTGGCAGAAGACACTTAGTGGTATGATCTCAACTTTAACAATTTATTAAAGGCTAATTTAGATGTCATTATTAGCATGATGTGTGTGTGTGCATGTGTTTGATAAAGTACACATAATACAATTATACTGCAGTAATTGAAGAGTTTGAGCATGAAGAGACACAAGACTGCTGCCAGTGTGCCTTTATGATGTCACAAACTCTGTGTTGGCTTGCTATATTCTTTTTATGTACAGTTGGGAGTATTTCATCACTAGCATATATAGGATTCCTTTCCTTTCTATTCTTGACCTGGAGCTGTATTACATGAGCAACCCAAGGAGTGTTTTTTTTTTTCTTTTTAAAACCACTCTGGGGTGCTTGTGTGGCCCCTTCTGTGATATGGATTGCTCAAGCGTACTTTATGGACTCATGCGATACCATGAGCAGAATTGCATAGTTGCATGCCGGCACTGCCCCATGGAAAATTTTTACCCTTGTACGCATGCCACATTAAGGGCAGGCTCTGGAGGAAACTGATTGAGCACTACATGGCAGTTGGTGCACTCGACAGGAGAGGAGCATGGGGGCAACAGGGTCAGCTTAGGCATTCCCCAGCTGCCTGCAGCAGTCACAATTTGCACCCACATTTAGGGGACTCCGTGCTCCCTCTTGAAATTGAGGCAATGAAAGACTGAGCTGTGGTTGCAAACCTTTTACTGACGAGCTCTCCCCAGCATACACACAAGCAGTCAAGGTTTCACACATGGGACAGTGCATTTTTTCTGTAATCATGTGCACAGAACCAGTCTGCGACCAGCATACCCACTTGAGCATTGTACCACAATTCTGTCCGGGACAGTGTGCCTGAGAGATGGTTCCTTTGTTTGCTAAGTAGATTTTTTGCTTTTTGACTCCCTCCTTTTGTTTCCAAATAAATATTTGTGTGTCTGTCTCTCTGTTTCGAGCCTCGCCTTTCTTTTTTAGGATGAAGCCTACCAGACAGCGCAGCTGTCTGGTTTGCTAAAGACATCTTTGGGACATTCAGAAATCTTCCCTCGGAATGCATTCCGCTCGCTGCTTACCATTGGCTTTGTGGTTTGTAACTCACATTCTTTGGCTTTCTATTTGCTGGCTTTATTTGTTAATCTGTCCAGCTTGGGGTTGGCCCTCCCAAGGAGCACAGCCTTTTCACACTAGCTCTCCTTGTGTTCTTCCACAAGTGCTCCTTTCTGTAAACAGGCCTGTACATCTTGTTCTTATCTTGTCACGTTTGCTGTGCATTCAAAAACAGTGGTCAAATGTCAGGCTCTCTCTTCCAAGAGAGCTTGGTGTTTATTCTTCTTTCTCTGACTTCAAAGTGAGAGGATTTATGTGACAATCTTGCTGGATACTGGAGGTAGGGAGGGGTGCTTTTCTAGCGCACAACAACATTTAATTGAACTGTGCACGTATTTCTGAATATACCACAATTAGGAAAGCAGAAATGAAGCAAATTTTTGTTAATTCTGAAGTGTGTTGGAAACAAATACTTTAATATGATAAAAAAAAAATCAATACACTAGGTGATGGCGTTTCTACACATAATCGTTTGTGCGCTGTATGTGCAATGAACAGGTCATTTCACTTTAAAATGTGTTGTCTGTAATGGGAGTGTGCTACCACACCATGCATACTCTATGCCACACCACTCAAATTTGCACCACTCCATGCCACTCCACTATACTCTGCTCCAATACACTTTACACCACACGCCGGGACAGTATGCCTGAGAGGTAATATAGCTCATCGTATGCAAGGTCAGTCTTATTTTTCTCGTGTTTCAGAAATGCTGGTTCCTTCTCTTGCTAGGTAGCTTTTTTGCACTCCTTGCCACTGCACTCCTTGCCACTGCACTCCTTGCCACTGCACTCCTTGCCACTGCACTCCTTGCCACTGCACTCTGCACCACTGCACTCTGCACCTCTCTATTCTGCACCACTCTACGCCAATACACTCTACTCTACACCACTGCACTCTTTGCCACTGCACTGAACACCACTCTAGTCAAGGCTACTCCACTCTGTACAACTCCACTCTAAGCCTCTTCACTCTACATCGCTCTGCAAAACTGCCCTCCATGCCAATACACTTCACTGAAACAATCAACGCTACGTCACTGGAAACTATGCCACTGCACTTTACGCTACTCTACTCTGCGCAACTCCACTTTGCCACTGCACTCTACGCTACTCTAAACGACTGCACTCTACATCACTGCACTCTACTCTGCATCACTGTACTGTATGCTGCTACTCTCTATGCCACTCTACACCACTGCACGGCACTCTATTCTGAAACATTGCACTCTCCGCCACTGAACTATCCACCACTCTACTCTGCATCACTGCACCCTATGCCACTCTACTCTGCACTACAGAACACCACTGTACTCTATGCCACTCTACGCCACTCTACTCTGCACCACTACATTATACGCCACTCCACACTGTACCACTCCACACTACTGCACTCTACGCCACTGCACTCTGTAATGCACCGCTCTGATCTACGCCACTGAATTCTACGACACTGCATTGTACTCCGCTGAATTCTATGGTGCTGCACTTTACACCACTATACTCTGCAACACTCCACTCTAGTGCAACAGTCCACTGTACTGTACGCCACTCCACACCACTGTAGTCTACTCTACTCTGCACCATTGAACTCTACGCCACTGCACTCTACGCCATTCTACTCTACACCACTCTACCACTAGACTCTATTCCACTTCACAGCACTGGATTCCATGACACTACTCTGCAACACTGCATCCCATGCCACTAAACTCTACGCCACTCTACCCTGCTCTACTGCCCTCCATGACAATGCACTCTACGCCACTCTACTCTGAATTACTTCACACTATGCCTCTCCACTCTCCACTCTATACCACTATGCTCTACTCTGCACCAATCTACACCAGTCTACTTTGCATCACTCTACGCCCCTGCTTCCTGCAAAACGGCTCTCAACACCACTGTACTCCACGTCACTGTACTCTACTCTGCACTATTCCACTCTCTACAACTGCATTCTATGCCACTGCATTCTACGATGCTGCATTGTATACTGCTGAATTCTATGCACCTGCACTCTATCCCACTATTCTCTGCAGCACTCTATGCCAATGCACTCTACACCAGTCCACTCTACATGGCTCCACTCTATGCCACTTCACTACACTACACTCTATGCCTCTCCACTCTACGATACTCTACTCTTCGTCATTCCACTCTACAGTACTCCACACCACTCTCCTCTACGCCACTAACTTTTAGTCATGCTGAACAGAAGCCACGCTTGTGTACATATGCAAAAAAATGCCATACGGTCACCCAAGTACAGAGATCGGGATTTAGCATCGTTTGTTTGACCCCCCCATGCCATTCCAGTTCAGACCCAGCCATATGCAAATCAATCTTGACCTTTCTCTCCATGGGAACAGTCCAGCCCGAACGCTGATGTACAACATGGCTTAAACACATTGGAAAAGCCAAGAGCTCTTGCATAGGCGAGACCTATTAGCTTTGCCAATACTTTTCTTTCCGTCCCCATCTCTATCTCTCTCTCGCCCCTCTGCTTTTTTAAGTCACATTTTTGATGATCCATGCCTACTTCTCCTTCTTCACCCTGTCTTTGTAAACATGAGTTTTGGAAACATATATCCCACCATCCCACTATAGCTTTCCCTCTTCCGATGCCACCTTTACGTTTTTTGTCCGAGTCTCTGGTTACCAATGACTAATTTCTGTTCTGCAGAAAGGAGTGGGTGCAGAGACTCCACTAAGTAGGGTCCTGCCCTCTATGAGCGATTTTTGCAGAAAGATGGTGCGTGGCAGCGGACCACTCTTCCTCTGCAAAGGCATTGCCTTGAATTGCAATATTCCAGCAGAAGCAACTCTCATGATGATTTAGACTTGAATTGAATGCCTTCACCAGTCTCAGATTATAGGTGGGTGCTGAGGTCGTAGTCAGAACGGGCCCCTCCTTTCCCTCAAAGTTTGTACGATGCTGGTGCATATATGCTCATGCACTGTCTTCCTGCACTGCCAGCAAAAATACATTTGTTAATCTGTTTGTGCGGCACAGAGTGTACTTGAGCATCCGCACATCTCTGCTAATGTAAATTGAAGCCTAAGCAATCTTGACAGAGGTTGCAGGAGTGAGTATTCACGAATATGCAGATGACACCCAATTATACCTAAAAAATGTCATCTCAACAAGTCATTTGCACTTTAAATAACTGTATAACGGATGTCAAATGGATGCCACCGAACTTCCTTAAGCTAAATCCAGAGAAAACTGAAGTGACCCTCAACAGATGGTTTCCTGAATCCAAATTTAAGATGCAATGGCTGGGTTCTGATCAGTGAAGCCAAACCGCTGTGTCTGTGCATCGAAATCCATCTGTCCCCGTTACAAATTGCTCACAGATAACTCAACGAGAGCTTCCTCCATATCCCTAAATAAAAACATAAACCCCTCCTGCATCCTGGGAAGGCTGCACTTTTGTACTGGCCATTGTCCTCCCTTGGCTTGCCTACGGCAACTGCATTCTCCCATGCATTCCCACCTTCTGTTTACTGCCTATGAAAGCCATTCCTCATTCAGCAACCAGCCTTATCCCCATAACCAGAGTATAACCACATATCACCTCTATTAAAAGACCCGCTATTGGCTTCCTATAAAAGCAAGCATATAATTACAATTATCTCCTCCTCAGGTACCGTCTTGTCCTTTCTTTCTTTTCAGCGCCTGGCAACCCGCACAAGTAGCAAGAAGTACTCTACAAATCACCTTACATTATATTACATAACTAAATTCACATTTTTCATTCACCTTCCTACCACTGTGCCATTCCTCCAATCCAACTATATTGGCTCAGAGCCATTGCTTACCATATTACTCTGACTGTGTTTTTGTTGATTCGTTATCCATTGTTATTCAACAATTTAAGATTGCACTTTAATAAAAATGTAAAATAAATGAATATGATCTTCACATTATAGCCATGAATTTGAGGATATGTTGACGCCCTGTGTATCATAGGATAATACAGCTTATCGTCTTGCACACATACACAGCATCCTCTAAACAGTGAACACATATGTTTTAGGCTATAAGGAACTGGTGCCTTAGATCTTTTACTAATTCCAGCATCATGCTCCTTGCTCGTTGTAAGAACGAGCATTTTCTCACAGATTGTTTTCTTATGTGTGGATGTTTTTTGCATTATAGGTCAGTAAAATAAGCTTCGCTTGGGCAATAGGAAACAGGAATGCCATTATTCACAGACTTCCACGTACGATGAAATACTTTCCTCAACAGCCTGCTACCATATGCTGTTATTTTTTTTTATTTTTTTAAATCAAGCCTTCAAGTAGCATTCCCTGATAAGCAGAGTGCAACTCTTAGTATACATCATGTCATTTTGCTTATTTGTTTAGTGTTTTACTCCACAACTAGGTCAACTCAAAGCACTGATGAGCAAGCAAAAATATGTAAAAGCGGGCTAGGAGCAATACAAAGGGGGGGACAGATAGAGGAAATGGCGAAGGAGTCTTAAGTATGGAGCAGCTTGCCCCCAAAAGAGTAATATCACACGAGATAGCGAATCAGTGCCAGGTGAGTAATCAGTTTTGGGTATGTGACGGAGAAAGGACGGAGATGAATTGGGGAGTGGAAAGCAGGATGGACCAGGAAAGATGTTGAGCCAGACGTCCAGGGGATAGAGGTAGATTGGAAGGTAGGGGTGAGTTAAATAGACAATGTCATGACTGAAAGTTCTAAACTTCTTCTAGCTCTATGAGAAACACTTGGTCAGGCCTTATAAATCAGGACAATGCCTTCCCTGTAAGTCAGTACTCTGACTACCTGCGTGTACCCTAGTTGAAATTGGAGAATTGGGGGGTGGGGCTCTAAGTTGGAGGCTCTTCCATTCCTTCGGTGTTGAGGCTTCTGGGAGGCAAGGGACATAGGAACTGCATACTTTCTTTTGTTTGACTAACAGGGCAAGGGGAGCAGGGTCACCTAAGTAAGGCACCACCTTAATGGTGGAGGGAAAGGGGGATCCCTCCTTTCGGAATTAGGGCCCTCACACACCCAGCCATCTGGGTGTCATGCTTCATCATAGGTCTAGATCCTCGTCAGGTCGGCGCTGCAATACCCGACGGGCACCCTATGAGGGGCTCTTTGGCGGAGATCTTTTATTCCTTGCCGTTTAGTGCTGTGGGTGTGAGGGACCTAATGGTTTAGTTGTGCTAAGTGAAGGTCAATAGACAGTACAAGGTTAAAACAGGAAATGGAAGTCCAAACAAAATAATTTTAATGAATATGGCTTCCAACCTGGTTAAAAAGTAAATGTGGCGCACTCCTGATATGATGCGTCAGGATATCATGCTCAACTTAATGTGGTCGACATGTTTCTTGCCTTGGCGTCAGAATGATCTAGCGGCAATTCATCAGTACCTAAAAGGACAGTTAATCTACACTAATGGTGGTGTTCTGGTTAAATGACCGTGATATACCACAAAAGCACCTCACATGTGGTACCTGTAAATGCGATGGCCAACCTGTTGGGATAAAATCAAGATGAGTAAACAATCATATAGTGCATCCTATAAGCATCCCCTAAAAACTTCACCATGTACGGTGAAAGTGCAATTAAAATAGTGAAATCAGGATGCCTAAAAACACGCGTCACATGATTATGACGTGCTCGTGAAGAAATGTATGATTAAAAACACACAGGTTTAATGTCCCGTACTATCAAGGTATCTGAAAACAGTGGACTCACCCAAGATTGGTTAGTGATTCGCACCATCAACTCCCGGCAGAAAAAGACACCTAGTACTTCCAATGTCCTAGGAAATGGGAGGATTAAAATGGCGCAGATTTAATAAAATGTGGAGTACACCTAGTAATGTGGTGTATGGATCAACCAGGCTCAGCAAGGATTAATAGGCAAACACTCGTAAGAAGGTAGTGAGCTGGTTAAAAACGGGCTCAGTCAGGTGGACACCATGTTACCCCGGGGGGTTTTGCCCCACCCCACCGGCTCGCATCGAAACTCGTCTCTCTCCCAAAATCACAAGGTACCGTGCCCAAAGAAAAGGTGCCTGGTATCTGTGACAAGTGGAATTGAGGAAGCTGTGTCTGCGGTACGCCCCGGGTCTTGGTGGTGAGTGAGCCCCCGGCAGTTCAAGGGATGTCTGCTGCCTCGTGGATAACGGGCGCAAACTCACCTCGTTTAAGAGGGTAGGAGAATCAACGCCTGCAAGCTCTGAGTAACACAAGGAGCCAGTACTCACGTGATGTCAACCGCGAGGTTGTCGATGGACCTGCACATACACTGCCGGGGCCAGGAGGTACTGGCCATCCTTCTTGTGGCCTAAATGTAGTCCCGATCACCGGCAGCTAGTGGAAGAAGTAACCAATTAGCACGCGTTGGTGCCCTGGAGCGCTGACACCCCCCCCCATGAAAATGCTGACTTAGCGGCCATCTTGGAAGTGTGACTGCCACATTAGGCAAGGGACATAGGCTTATAGTAGGAGTCCTTTGCAGGGTCCTGACGGAGGCTTGGTGCTAACATTCCCCGAATATAGTGGGGTTGGATGAGTATTTAAATCCTAAAAACCTATGGCTTTACTTACCTGGTGGCTCAATTGGAGCAACCACAGACAGACTTGAGCTCATGTTAGACAAAGGTTGGGCCAGCATGCAAGATGCAGGGTGGGGATTCCTACTTGTTTTCATTTCAGACGTTCTGAGGTAGTGAGTGCAGGAACAGGATCTTCTAGCCAATAGGGCTTAACCAAGTTTTTCAACATAATAACATACAAAGTGCTTTTTGGGTATGACAAGACTGGCAAGTCTTGCTAAGTAGGTTACAGAGGTGGCACACAAATGACAGATTTGTACATTGGCTTTCCAGGCTTTCTCCTGGGACAGTGCTGCTTTTTTTCTTTTGAGTCAAATAGCTTCTGGAATATGAACTACATAAGTATCCTGTCCTCTCATAACAGATCTGAGCTGTCCTTGCTCATCATAGTCCCAAGCCATCAGCATCCTGCTACACCCCGAGACTCAGCTTAGATTCCCTCAGAGAGTACTCGACAGGCACCAGGGTCTCCCCTCACCACTCTTGGATTGTCCACATCGACCCTGAGCACTATCCTTGCCCTGCCTTCAGTGTCTTGATCTGCGGTTCCCTGGAGGATGTGAGCGATAAAACATGCAAGTAGAGAGGGAGATGATGACTGTCCTCATGTATTCTGCCAGCGTTGGGACAGGATATTCAACTGAGATCATCTTTACTGGAGCCTTTAATTAGCAGGTGTAGGTTTAGCACAACAGGATGTGTGGGGTGGTCTGAGGAGGTAGCACTGAAAGGTAAAATTAAGGCAGACTGAAGAAGTGCCCCACCACTACACATCTAGAGAAACACAACAGCTCCCTGTAAGAATATGGGAGTGCTGGTAAATTGAGAGATCTCTAGACCAGTGTCGTCTCCAGAAGTGATTTTTGTTTTTGGGGGTGGGGGCGAGCAGATAAGTGGTGGGGCCCCATTCAACGCGCAATCATGAAGATTGAGTGCACATGTGCTTTTTACACACACACAGAAACTCACTCACTCTTCTTTAAACATTGTAAGCAAACTACGAAGCAAACATTACTTTGGACCGTGGATGAGGTAGCGTTCTTTGAAGTGGCTCAATTACTCCTGGTCTCCTCTTAACACCACTTGGTTCTGCAGTCTCTCAGTTAGATACTTAAGCCCTTTTCCTCCTGCATGTACATGCCTGCATCGCTGCCTTCGCACCTCGCCAAAACACAACACACATTCTCACCTGTAAGCACTGCATTTTCTTTACCTTTCGCCCTGTCAATATTTTGACAGCTGTGCATCCCCTTCAAATGACTCATAACTTAAATTGCACTCAGTAATTTCAATAAATCAATGTCCAATCAAATACTTGTTGTTCTATTAAAAAGAAATGTTATTTCTAATGCTATGCATTCAAAGTATTACAACATTCGTAGGCAATAACACAGTCCACGTGAGGTCAGGCCTCTAGAGTTTATCTGACAAATCCCCGCGCCACCCTCTTCGGTGTAATATGGTTGGAGTTAGTCCGCATTCACTGGCGACCACATCTAGGGAATGCTCACTAGTGTAAGCCTTACTCAAGAGTCCACTCCGAGTCTTAGAAAATAATAAAAATGTCTATGGTGCCACAACACCTTTAGCAGCAAGTCCCCTGGCCCGATAGGCCCATATGAAGTCTTACCCACTCCAGCAGCTCAGACGTGTTCCGTGTTTCAGCAGGTGCCACGACCACGGGCACTTGCAAAGCTCCAGTCTTGCTTGGTCGAGTCAGTCTGTACATTGGGACACGCAGCAGCTTCTTGTAGGCACTGGCTCTCCTGAACAGCGTGGCTGGTCTCAACAGTGATCAGAAGAGCTCTAGTCTTACATTGGCATGGTAAGTTCAGCTTTTCCCCACATGAGGGGAATGGGTTGATCTTTGTGCCCCCGACCGGGTCCCAGCAATGGAGTGAAGTCCTCTCAAGGCCCTCCAGAGTCCATGGGGCAGGTCTCGGTGCTTAATTTTGACTTGCAGGTCACAGCTTCAGTTTTGCCAGGTGACTACCTGAACTTGTCAATAATAAGTACCAGCAGCCCCTCCTAGATTACAGGATTGCCGCGGTAACTGCTGGCAAGGTATCACCTTCTCATTTGCAGCCCCTAGCATACGGGTCGCCACTAAGGTTCACACAAGTCTTTGCTCTTTTTATTAGGATCCAAGCTTGCATTACATAAATATACATTCCAGGTAATTTTCGTCATGACCAAGCATACAAGCAACAAATATAAAAACAGATTTCATATTCTATAGCCTAGTAGCTGCTCAGGGTATACAAAATTACAATAAATATTTAACTTTAATTTTAACTCGCCCCATTTTCTGTAGCCAGTCCCTCACTGTAGGGATTAACTGAGTTTGCCATTTTGGAGCAAGATTGACCGAGCTACAGGTGGTTTTGTTATTCTTTGATGCTGTAATTTGTCTCTTACCGTAAATAGCTCTATCATGTAAAGCGCTCTGATACCTCTGGGTCCAGCCAGCGCTATATAAAACCTCTAAAATAAATAAATGCTATATATAATAGTTTTACCCATTTATCAGATAGGGCCAGTGCCAGATCGTACCCCAGAACTCTCAGTAAGTGGTCGGGGCCAAATTTCCCTGCCACTTCCTTGCAAGATACTGGACAATTTCATCCCAGAATCCCTTAATGGATGAGCAGTGACCGATTACATGTACCCAGTTAGCAGCCAATCGGTCTATGCATCGAAAACAGTGGCCTGGGAGACTGGAGTTCATTTGTATTAAAAAGGATGGGGTTCTATAGAGGAGCCATTTGGTAATAAATAGCATTCAATGCAAATTGGCTTCTCACAACACACGAAAATTCAATTTATTGACTTCCTCCCACATCTTGTTTGTCAGTTCCAGGCCTTCATGTTTGCTACCTTTTTTGTGGCTTTTTGAGCTAGGTCGGAGCCTTTAATACAAGTAAACATTCTTTTCCATTCCCCTGGCTTTTCCAATATCCCATCTTCAATTAGTGCAGAAACCACCTATCTGCTGCTAAGAATCTGCTCTAGGTCTAAGTTAAACAACATTTTATTGAATGTCCTAAAAGAACCCAGAAGCAGAAAATCGTCGTGTATACACTGTCGGACTTCCACTGTGTTTAGCCATCTATCCCCAAAAAGAAAATCTGAAATTTTCCCATATCCTGCTTTTTGACAATTTTTGGTGCAAGCTTCACCCCAAGTTCGATGTATAATACGGCTAGAGGGGTCGCTGCATTAATATGGGGAATGGAATATCTCCTATAGAGATCCCCACGTCTCCATAGAAACCACTTCAAGCTCCTATAGCAAATTCTTTTAGGTGACTTAACAGACTTTAGCGCATCCAGAATATGATACTATTTAAAGATCAGCTGCGTACGATTGTTCATAAAAAGACCCGTGTGAACCTTTGATTTAACCTAGACATGTATTATGCAAAATAGACAAAATAGTAATCCTTAAGGTTGGGAAGCCCCAACCATCCATCCTCCTGCCGTTCGTATAAAGTGCTAAGAGCTACCCTGTCCGTTTTTTTTGCCAAATAAATTATGAGAACATGGACTCTACAGATTTTAAAAAGGGGCAGTTAAAACACATGGAATAGCTGAAAATAAAAAATTGAATAATGGAAGGACCGACATTTTATTGAGGGAGACTCTCCCTAGAAGGGTCAATGGGAGAGAATTCTAAAGAGAAACTAGATCTTGCACTTTTGAGAGGAGAGGAGCGAAGTTAAGGGCATACAGATCCTCGATCTTCGATGTGAACCTGATGCTGAGATATCGCTTCGGATGTGAGTTAACACATGAGACTATGTCTGAATGTAGGACGTCAGGATTACATCCACGTAGTATTATTTCTGTCTTCTTCTTGTTAATTCTATGCCCTCCCAGCTTCTCATATTGGACAAAAATCTCGAAGGCCTTTTCTTGGGTCTCCTTCCTACTATCCAAAATTAACATAATATAGTCAGTGTATAGTTTTATCTCATCCATCTGTGGGAGAGGGGGCGGATACTGTGATTTCATCGGACTGCTCTAGCTAATGGCTCAATGAAGAAGGCAAATAAAATGGGGGATAGCGGGCACCCTTGTCGGGTTCCGTGCAACATCTTTATTTACCCCACTTCTATTGTGTTGATGATGATACTGGCTTCTGCTTTACAATACATCTTAAATATAAGCCCTGTACTCTGGGATGGAATACCAAATTTGGTCAAAATATTAAACAAGGTTTACCAGACCACGGGGTCAAAAGCTGTTTCCGCATCTAGCAGAAGCATCAAAGCTCGTATATTATTAACTGCAAAATAGTCCAAAGCTTCCGCCAAATAGTGTGTATTTGTCCTGCAATGCAGTCTGGCTATAAAGCCATTTCTGACCTATGGGAATTAATCCTGAGATTATTGAATTAAATCTATTGGCAAGCAGCATTGTGATAATTTTATAATCAGTGTTTAGTAATGTAATAGGGCAGTGCGAGTTTGAATCCTTGGCATCCCTACCTTTCTTTAAAAAATGTACTACATTCCCTTTAAAAAAAAAAAAGAAGGCGGTATAGGACCCCCTTGTAGCATTGTATTAGTGAGCAGTAAAAGGTAATCAGCTAAAACATCTGAAAGAAGTTTGAAAAAATTCCCCTGGGAATCCATCCAGGCACCAGGTTTTGCAATTCGGGAGAATCCTGATAACCTCCATCAGGTCCTCTTTAGAGAAGGATCAAGACATATTAACCCCCTCGTCTGTAGTTAATGTTGGAATGTTGCAGTCCTCTAACAACCTGCCCAGAGAGTCTATGTTGACCGACTGAGCTTGTGTTTGTAATCAGCAGCGGCCCCTCCATTAGGGTGGAAGAGCGACGCCCCCCCCGCCACCACCAGCAAATAAAACGATAATAAAACAGGTTTTAACCCATTTTATTATAGTTTTATTTTATTCCCCCGGACCCTCCCCCAGGTCTATGATGAGACTTGGTGGTGGTCCCAGGGGGATGACACTGTGGTGGGGCCCTTCACTGTCCATAAGGTGTTTGGCCGGCCGTTTCAGGCCTGCCAAACATCTCATGCACAGTGAAGCTTTCTCCAGCCCCAGCTGTGTTGCTTGGGCTGGAGAAAGCAGGCACAGGATCCCAGTCTACCTGGGAGCGCAAAGTCATAGCGCTCAGGCCAGTCCTGACGCTGCTTTCCTGCAGTGGCATGATTGGCTGCAGTGCAGTCTGCGAGCCTGTCCCTGAAGCAGGTAGAGCGCGATGGAGCAGACGACGGCAGCGATCAGGTAAGTTTATTTATTATTATATTTATTTATTTTGTTCCCCGAATCCCCCGACCCCAGCTCCGGCCCGCCCCGCTATTTGGCAGGGGACGGGCCGCTGCTGTTTGTCATGTTCAAATGAAATGAAGTATTTATATAGTGCTACATGTACCCGAGGGTGTCTAGGCGCTGCTTCATACTAGTGGATTTCAATTATTACGATGGAGTCACTATTAACAAAAGTCAGGTTTTCAGTCCTTTCCTATATTTAACCAGATTGGTTTCTTTTTTCAAAGTTAAATGCAAGGAGTTCCAGAGGTTGGTGGTGGTAGGGGTAAAGCTTTCACCTCCCCATTTTACTTTCCGCACCCTAGGAACGATTGTATTTCCACAATCCGAGGACCTGAGTGGTCTAGCCGGGATGTAAGGTTTAAAACCTTACATACCTTACACCTAACATGATTTCTCCCACCTTCTCTGGTTCCTTAATCCTAATTCTCAAGGCTGGGCATTTAAAGACATTTATCCTGTTATTGACCACTTCTTCGCAATAGGAATTTTCCAGTAAAGTTGCTTTCCTCATACACTTTTTGGAAATGGGCCTGCCTTAGAGCGACACACTTTACATAATATGCTTCACTCATTGCCTGTCTAGCAGTGTTAAACGCTTTTTTATTAGCCCTGGATGTATTCTTCGAAAACCTATAATAGCTCTGCTGTACATTTTGTCCTAAAATTTGCTTTTGTTTTTTAGCTTTTAAGCTATTTTCTGCTTCCTTGCTTATCACTCTCCCTCTAATAAATGCCTGCAGATCATCCCATACGATACCTGGTGGAGTGGTCTTCTCATTAATCATCAGAAATTCCCTTATTGCCTCTTTGCAAATTTTCACCCACACTTCCTCCTTCAAATATTTATTAAAAACCCGCCGTCTAGGACGCAATGGGGATTTACCCACCACTATCTCAAGAATATACATTGCGTGATCTGAAAACCCATTAGGTATGGTGCTTTGTCTTTTAAAATTCTAAGCTTTGGAGATTAAAAAGAAATCTATGCGTGAAGAGCTACAGAATCTCCTTGAAAAGCAAGTGTATATAATTTTTGTATGACAGACCGCTCTCCAAGGGTCTAATATCTAAGTATTTCCTGAAAGGTCCTAATGACTTTCAGAGATTTGGGTTTTGTCTGTTTTTATTACTTAACGGAGGAGTCCACTATTGGTATCTGCAGCACATTACCCCTCCCCCCCCCGCCCGATTACCAATTCACCAATATTTTGTAATAATGACTGGATTATCTTCGACTGGGGCAAAAAAGCTTACCGCTAGTGACCTCCTTTATCTCTTGCACTGTTTACAACTTTATTGCCCAGCCCTTTTACCCCAAAAAATCAGTGTCCCGATGGGCCGCTTGGGAGGAAGAAAACCCTGTATATGCTACTCAGTTTTTAAACATCAAACATCCTGACACCTTTCCAACCGGGATATGGGTCTCCTGAACCAAAATCCCTGATGGATTTTCAACTAAAGTCCAACTTTCTTTCGCTCGTAGTTTCTTACTATTATTAAGGCCATTGGCATGAAAGGAAACTACCTTCAGGGTGTTATTCGTATTGATATAATATTCTTGAATAGCCTTTAGGAAAAAATGTAGTTTTACTGATCCCCCTCCCAGAACTGTTGATCAGGGTTACACCAACCATATAACTGCCTTTCACACAGATAGAAACTTGAGCCCCATCTTTATCTTGCCATAGGCTAATGAAGAAATCAACTCAATGGTTTGGTCGTACTCTGCCATCCTTGATGTATAAACTAATCAACTTGGCTCTTTGTTGGCACAGTCACTTCTAAGGTGGTAACCTGTGACATAAGGGATCACATAACGTAGTTGTATTGGCTTTGCACTCTCTGCATGGCACTCAATTCATGGCTCAGTCCACGACGTCCCTCCCCTGGCATGCCAAAGTCACTGATTCAATTGTGCATATGGACAAGAACCAGTTCTGTGCATAGCCGTCTTCTCACACCTGCCACCCGGTGTCCTCTTGGCAGCGTTCCCCCCCTGGACTTCGCACTCCTCTTCTTCACAGGGCACACTGGTCTTGGCAAGCCAGTATGCTCTGGCACCCTGCCCTGTTGACAGACAGAAAAGTTGCAAAGCTTTCCCTCCTCACACAGCTCATCTAGCTGCATGGCAGATGACAAATTTTGGGATCTCAACCTCCCCTTCTTATAGTCCATTTCCAGACCCCAATGTGATTTAGGGTCTGGTTCTTGTATGTCAGGGTGCTGCTTCTTTTGATACGTAAACTTCTCTCTCTCTTCATCCTCTTCAAAGGCTGTCTGTCACAGCAGGAATGACTCCGAAGTGGCTAGAGTTAACACCTGGATGTCAGTCACAGTGATATAGGCATCAAAAGGTTAATCCCGGGCTCCAAGCCCTACTCTTTATGATTTCCTTATCAGCCCAATCTCCTTCCTGAGATGTGTCCAGGCCCTTTCCTTTTCATCTATTACTAAATGAAAGAGCCCCCTTTGAAGTGCACAGGTGAGTCTCTCTCTCTCCCTTCCTCCGGTGTGTACCACCCAGCTCACAGGAATGCAGCAATGCACATCTGTCTGGGGGATTCTTCTACTCCTCATGTCTTCACCAGGCAGGCCTGTGCTTCCCAAAATGGAATGCAGAGTCTTCCATGTAATACACTATTACAGGTACACTTGCACTTAGTGTACGGCCGGAGCACGTACACCATCCAGTGCTGTTATCTCGATGTATTGTGCCATCACAAGTACATATACAGTCAGCCCTCACATTCATTCTGTGTGCACTGCTCAGTACTGTAGCATTTCTATATTGTGCCATGAAGTGATATTTGCAAACACACACTGCCAGCACACACACTCACTGTGCACGTGCTGCACAACACTTCACCCATTATGTATTGTACTTCTCGCAAGCACTCTTACACCCAGCACATGCTTCCACTGCGCACGCACTGCTCAGCACTGCATCGCTCATGTAATGTATCCCTGGCAGGTATACATACACCCAGTATATGCACTCACCATGCATCTGCTGCACAGCACTGCTCTATCCTTGTACTGTACTCTTCCCAGGCGCACATACATCCAGCGCAGAATGACCATTCCTGCACTTCGCAGCAGTTTACATTTAACTGATGTAGGCCAAGTGTGAGTTAAGCATACAGCCGCAGAACTTTAAAAAGATGACAAAGCCGGTAGGCTTCAATCCAGTGACACGATAGAAAGGACATGTTCACTCCTACTGGTCACTACACGGTATGTTACCACCATCACACGTGTTGCTTAATTCCTGGTGAAGGCAGTAGCCTTCCGCCATTACGTGGGTAGTGCTTTGGGTGCCCCTCGCCAGTCCACCCAGACCGCAATCTGTGAGACAGGCCTATGTCATGGCACACGCATTATCTGTGTTTGCGTAAAACAACAAAAATCTGCATTAGGGATCCAGACAGCAGTTCAGTTGGGTACTCAAGATAGGTGTCCCTAGTGGGGCGTGTCGGCTGGTCTTTGTTTGGTCCTAGGAACTGTCTGAGCGAAAGTAAGTGCTTTTGCTGCATCTGATAAAGGGTGCTTTTTGGCCGAGAAACCCCTTCGATATTCTATTCGGTGAGGACAGCAACTGTGTCCTGGAAGCAGAGAGCTGAGCAGTAAGTTATGAGTAATTCTCTTGACTCCTACGAGTCCTGCATTGTGGTCATGAGAGCTCTTGTTGCACTTGAGTGCTGCATTTACACTACAACGTGGGGCAGCCTTTGAATTAATAGACAGCAATTGCCAAACCAGGTTTCCTGCACATATCAACGAGAGTGTACCATAAGGTCAAATAGCATAATCTTGCTACTAAATATGTAGTTTTTGTTTTGTCCCTGTCTATTCTGGAAAAGGGCCTGGTTAGCAAAATAGCTGTACCATAGCTTTTCAACTTCTAAGCATTCGGACGGGACTGTGATCGTAAAAGACTTAGGATGCAATGTACATCTCAAAAATGTAATGGCAAATTCACATTGATGTTGTCTGTCACAGAGCTGAAATGTCCCAACAGCCACTTCCCTTCATTGAAAGATTTCTGGGGTCTTTCATTGATGAGTTTTTAGTTGAACATTTATCCATCCTCCTGGAAATGGAAAATCCTGAAGCCGGAAAATCGCTCCTCTTAAATTACAAAATATGTATTCAATTTCTATCTGGTCAAACATGTTGTATCATATAATTCATGTGGAGTAGCTGGGTTTAAAAAAAAAAAAGGAAACGTCTCTTCTGCAAAATGTTTGTTCCCTTGCCAAGGCAATAGACTTGCCATGAAAGGAAAGCAATCTGATCTCAGAATAGGGATGCAAGCTTGTATTTATGGGACCTGGCCTGTAGTGCAGAGCAATTGAGAATGGCCTTTTGGGATATGCATGCTACCGCTTTCGACAGTAAAAACTTGGAAGGTTGTCTTCATTCTGTTTTCTGCGTGATTTGTTCTACTGTGTTGGACGTTGTGATGCAGCTCGGGAGTTCGTGGAGTCGAGCAGGCTTTAGAAGTGATCTGTACTTGCCAGCATTCATACGTTGGAAAACAGCACACTCGGATGAATTTCTGGGACTAAATCTGGTTTTGTGTGATAATTATTTATGCATCTTTCGCCAATACATCCTCGGAATTCAGTAGTGAAATATAATTAATTCGATGCAACAAGGCTGAGTCACAAATTCACGTGTAAATTAGGAAATGCAAAGTTTGTGAACATTTGATCAAATATGAGTTTTTCATTGTAAACCTATACACACGGACATTTTGCAGGCCGTCCCTCAAAAATAACCACCTTTTCATAAGCATGTGTGTGCTCACAGTATACAATCCATATAA
Source organism: Triturus cristatus (assembly GCF_964204655.1). Taxonomy (NCBI): domain Eukaryota; kingdom Metazoa; phylum Chordata; class Amphibia; order Caudata; family Salamandridae; genus Triturus; species Triturus cristatus. The sequence continues at coordinate 588,437,197 of NC_140580.1, read as the reverse complement.
TATACATCTACTCTAGGAAATTAGGGCCGTATTTAGAGTTTGGCAGAGAGCCTCCGTCACATTGTCTGCCGATATTTCATCTCCTCCGTATTACATATGTAGGCTAATATGCACTTGTAATACGGCGGACACTCTGTCTGCCATTCTGCATTAAACTCCGTTTCCTCCTGCTAAAATACAATAATTAGACAGCCTTGTACATCACGCCCGTGATGACACTGGCCACGCAAACCCAAATAATGCTGCGTGAGTGATGCTAAATGTAATTTAATCTGCAGCACAGTGCAAAATGTTTTCTAATGATAGCTTGGATGACGTGTTTTCGAAGCATACTCTTATATACAATTATCTTCACCTCAGATTACGGTCAAATGTACATAAAGTAGCATGAGAATTGTATGTGATTGGAACACATAGTAAGTTGTGAAGTTGGGTAATGTTATCTACCCCAAATTTTGCCCCTTGTGTATGCCTGCTTTAATTTGGCACTTGTAGTCCACGCTATGCTTGGTCATGCTACTTTGCATGACTTTAGTAAGAATGGATTTGTGTTTATTCCAGTAGACACTGGCACAGTTTATATTCCCACAGCCCATCTACACGCTGTCAGGGTATGTGCCCCAAGGACAACAGAATGCATGTAGTCATGTCCACAGGGAAGGGCAAAGGTGACTTACAAGAGAGTCACCATTTTGTGCATGCACATATTGTGACCTCCTTTGGACACCATTTAGTCTGTACTAGGATTCCCAGTCACACAACACAAATGTATCATGCTACCCAGAGAGCACGCAGTGAACACTCAGTTCCCCAGTCACACTAACAATTCACTGACAGTCACATGCCTCAGCTTGATTTCTATAAACATGCACAGTTCCCCTTCTGTCCGTGCAAAAATTAACATTATGGGATGCTGCATGGTAAAATAAGATTTAGGGGGGGACTTACTTTGTTTCCTGAGTGTAAGCTGACCTTATCTATTTGCCAAACTGGCTTTGAAGGTGCATAAACTTCCTGATGTGTACCAGGTTTCTTTTTGGTTTAAAATATAGCACGTTTAATAAAGTGCTTCTTACTCTCCTTAGCACTCAAATTAATAAAGATGGACGAAGGCATCATCACAGCTTTGGATTAATCAGCAGTCATTCAGCGCATTAGCCTGACAGCAGTCTGTCAAAAGGCTACTATTTGCTACAGGAATAGGTGTCTATTATTCTAATTAATTTAAACTAGTCAACTACATGCACATTTCTAATAATATCATTTTGGTATTTTACATTTAATGCTCATATTATCATAAAAATTCACAACTTACATTGGTTTTGTTCTGCACCAAGTCCTATTTATGTTTTCACTCACTCCGCAGCACCCTGTCATTTAACACTGAAACACAGAACATATGGCATTTAAATGAAATGAATGAGCTATATATTTAGCCCGGGGAACGAAGTTAGGATAGTAGATGGCGAGCAGTAAACTGCATTATCCATACAACTCCCTGAAAAGGGAACAGCCACTCAGCTCCATCATGTTGTGAATATTGTTCATACGAAAATACTTTCTCATAGTAAAACATCTGCACCATCACGTTGTGAATCTTGCCATAATTCATAGCTCTAAACGAGCTCTTTGTTGGCTCTCATTTTCACATTCTGTCAATAATATACATTGTAATTACAAATCCACTTTGGATATGGATCCGCTCTCATCGCTTCGGTGGTGGCATACTAAACACTCCCACACTCATTCACTCCTTTGCACAGTCTTCCTTGCATTCATCTTGTCAGGGGTGACAACCTGCACATATTGTGCTAAAAGGGTCCACCTCTGCCCCCTCAGGGCCAAACTGAGGTTATAATTAGCTCTGCTGACACCCATCAGGAGCTTGGAACCTCTCTTAGGATAAGCCTGAGGGGGCCCCCAGATAGCGCTCTAAAATGAAGAGCCACCATTTGTAGGTTATTTGTATGAAGGTTTTGTCAAGATAACTACCTCTAGCAGTGTAGTTCTCAAATGCAGCCATTCACATGTAAACCTCATGAGGGTTACACACGATAACACACCATTCGATGATAAAATACGGACTCAAGTTGTAAAAGAATATTTAGAAGTACAAAAGACCTGTACCTACGAACATCTGCCACCAACCATCAGCCTGCCCATAACCTGACATGCGGGGGACTACAAGTCCTCGACTGTGGGAAAGGGTACACTGTAGCTCCTCAAATGGCCTGCAGATCCTAGGGCTCTACTGTTGACAGTCAGCAAAACCATGGACTATGTCCTGTAAAATCACAGATTGTTGAATCTACTGGTTGAAAAACACAGTAGAGTGCAGTCAGAATTAAACAGGTGCAGAGTGGCGTAGCTTTCTCACATGGACTTACACATTATTGGTATTGATGTTGCTTAGCCATATATTTACCCATGCAGAAAGTTTATTGATATTTGTCAATTTTGTTTGAAGGATGTCATTCCCTAATAAGGGACACGTTTTGTAACCTGTACTATATTTTTCTTAATAATTTTCCTTGTTCACCACTAAAATAAACAGATTCAAATACAACACAAACCACAGGAACTGTGGTGTTCTGCTCTGTAAAGTTTGCTTACAACAATAGGTTTCACTTATTTAGCATACCTTGAGCCAGGTTCATTGTTTTCAAATGTGCTTCTGCACCCCACTGTTTGACCAGGAATTACGGCTGCTGGGTCCAACATTGATTCAAGAGGGCCAGAATCCGTGCCTCACCTTCAGGGTAACCACTATCGTCTTGATTTCCATTTATCTTAGTTTATTTCACCTGAATATCCTAAAAAACATGGATCAGGCCCCTTTTGAGTTATGCTGGACACCCATGAAGTGATTTTGCTCTGTCGCTTCCCATTCCATGGTCAGCAGTCTCTCGTAGCACTTTACTTTTTAGTTGTATTTATATATCACATTTTACACCCTTCTTTCCCAAATTGTGGGTGCAGGTGCCACCATAAAGGTAACATTCTCCTTTTGCCGTGCACAGGTATCAAGGCAAAGAGGGCTGGGCCCCCGCATCGTACCTGAAAAAGGCCAAAGACGATCTTTCCTCCCGAAAGAAGAACATATCCGGGCCAGTGGAGATCATAGGGAACATCATGGAGATCAGCAACCTCCTGAACAAGAAAGGGTCCACTGACAAGGAGCCCTCAACAGAGAACGAGCCAGAGGAGCCGCACATCACCAAGAAAGAGATCAGTCTGCCCATCCTTTGCAACGACTCCAACGGCAACGCCATGGTCTTACCGGAGAAACATGCTTCCAAGCTTGCCCAAGGGTCACCCGCTGTGGCAAGGATAGCACCCCAAAGATCGGAGATAAGTAAGTCCACGTTATCCACAGTTGCAGGACATTGGTGAACACAATCTGATTCTTAGGGTAAGAGAAAGAGAGAATGGCACTGTTAGAGTGAGATGTGTGTGCGTACACATGTGCGCTTGGTCTGTTTTTAACATGGTACTGCAGAGTTGTGTGATGAAATTCTCTTCAAGCTGTGTAAATCTATCTCTCTTACTCAAGGTTTACTATTTAATGACCACTGAGCAGCACTAGATTGGGTTTGAATGAAACCCTTAAACTTCAAGACGTTTACCCTTTCATCTTTTCTTATCTTCCTAATAGGAAGGGCCTTACAATCTTTCTTGATTAGCCAGTCTTTATGAATGTTCGCCTCTCTGTTCAATACGGTGAAATGTCGAGTTCCTTTTGTAAGCCTGCAGTCGCATGTCTACCGTCTTTTGAAAACATTTGCTTGCTGTGGGGATGGCTCCAGGTTTGGAAACCGATACAGGATGCATTTCAACTGTGGAATCTCTTAATGAGTACTTTGTGAGCCTCCCTTCACATCACATGACACCTTGCAGATGGACTTATCTGCACAATCGTAGCAAGGGTAAAAACATGCCATATGATTCTGTTCACCTTTTCCCACTGTTCGAAAAAAGTGAAATGTTTGCTAAAAGCATGCAACATCCCATATTCATCACTTATAATCAGCCTATGTCTCATGACACATCAGCAACATTTGTAGGAGATGAAGCGTGTGCAGGAGGCACTAGGGCTGGCAGGAAAGTAGTGAGGGAACACGATCTGGCCAGGTACTTGAGAGGAGTTTCTAGGGAGGAAGACAAGGGTGGAAGGCAGGAGACAGTAGCTGACAAGCCGATGATGAGAGGGTCGGGAGCGGATACACTGGCAGTGGGGAAGAAGAGCTTGACAGGTGGGCTTTAAGGCAACAAGAAGCTGGCATTCACACAGTTCACAAAGGGGCAGAAACATTGTAGGAGGTTCTTGGCAGGCTAACTGGGCGGAAGTTGATGTGAGGCGAAGAGGCAAGAGGAGTGTTACTGAAAGGTTGGAGGGCTGCGTGGCCCCAAGACAAAGAGGCGGCTGGACGATCTCTAGGAAAGTAATGGTAAAGAAAAAGAGAATTTATAGAAAGAAGCAAGATAGATATGTGAGAATATCATCAGAGGTGAGAGAAGAAGCCAGATCACAGGAGCTGAGTGGAGAATGCAGCAATCACAGGGAAGGGCATGTAGGATGCTGGAAGTCATGTGTACATGTGGAACATGGAGTGATGGTAGTAAAGATGTCGCCCCTGTTAAAAAGGGTTGGGAGCTGTCCTATAGAAGGGGTGGGCCACAAACAGACACTAGCAAGCATTTTACACAATTGTGGGGCACGTTTCTCATGGTATGCAGAAAACAACCATCTTGTCATCAGTTTAAAGAACATCTCACTTGGGTCATCTCACAACACAGGAACCTGGTTGCTGTACACCTGCTACAATTCTCCTGGGTGAATTTATGGACTTCCTCTATGGGATTCCTAACGATCAGCTGCAAAATCGGTGAACAGTTTCCAAAGTTTTACCATCTAAAACATTTAAAAGTACCTTTCGTTCATGCTGAATTCCATATTCCAGCTGTAAAGGTGTGCCCAGTAACAGCTGGATCTTGGCAACAGCATTTATCTTGCTGCCCCGTTAATATCGTGGGTCAGTTACAGTCATCCACCTTTTAACTGGACACCCCCCTCACATTGGTACACCAATGTTTGGATTACCGTGCCTATACACCAACATAGAAATCACTATTGTTAAAGTTTAGGAGGACTTAAAAATTAGCTGTGTAGATAACAGATCTTCATTGTCTTTCTGCAAGGACCCACCCACAAAATGATTCTACAGCACCAAGAAACTGGTGAATATGCATTATATCATGTTTAATAAAACAGGTGTCTTTCTGAGGAAAGGGGAAGTAAAGACCTGTAATACTGAACAAGTTGTGTTCAACCTTATTATAATTGTAAAAATGCTGTGATGACAATAATATTGTGGGACATAATATCAGAAATAAGAATATGTATGTTTTTACTCCGCTAAAACTATCGAAGTATTTAACATCGTTTTGTGTAATATTGTGTATTATATCATCTTTTGATTTTTAAAAAAAATGTGTTAATGGTTTTAGGGTTCTAAGTTATTATTATTTGAATGTTATTTAATGGCAAGTCATTTTTAGAAAAGCTTTTGGGGTTTGTAATGAATTTTAATACTCATATATTAAATAAAATGTATTGGCGATATATTGGGTTTATAAAGTAATAGGGTGGGAAGCATTTTGATGTATATTTTATAATGCTTTAGAAATTCATAATGTATTCAGTTTTCATTGATTAATTAGGTTATCCATTTTAATTAGATTTTTTTATGAAAACTTTTGCGTATTTCTTTATCTACTCAAATTAATATTAGTAGAATATATGGCTGTAGAGGCACTTTCTTTGCATACCCCCGCGATATAGTGTTGGGATGGGACATTACAAGTTTTATTTCTTCGAAGAAGTGCCAACTCACAATGTTGTATGACTCCTCCCTTAGTGCTACAATGTTCATGCGCACTAACTCCATGCTTAGATTTTTTTTTTCTGCCATCGTATTTGGAAGTGTTCTGCAAATGGTTCCAATGTTGACGGGCTCCCTGGGCCTTTCTTGGACATAGACGCCTGCAACGTTCGACACCCAAGATAGGAGACCAATCCTTCTGGTTCTATGATAAACTGAGAACAATCATAATCAACTGGAGAAGAATCTCTGCGGTGCCATGGTACATGTACAAAATTCCGATTTGAGGCCTCCGTTTAAATCCTCCTTGCTTCGGGAGTAGCAACTTAAGGAATGTTGGGAAATACAGGGTGATGGATTGAACACCCTTCCATTTTTGCACACAGTGCATGCCAAGTATCCTTGAACTGACCACCACAGCATCTGCAATCCTTGCCTCTCCCCAGAGCAGTGTGTAAGTGCAAGACGTCAATTTGTTATGGGAGGGAGTCTTTTGACAGTTTTTTTTAATGCATCAACAGCTGTTGCTATCCGGATGTTTTCGGTGAACACGATCCCCTCAATGCTGAGGCAGAAGAGACCGGGCTTTATCATGGCCTCTAATGCCATTTATAGTTTATAGAGTAATGTGTACAAAAGAAGCTTGGATGATGTCATCAGTGAGGTCATCTATGGTGCCATTTGAGAAGTCATCAGTGATGTCATAAATGATGTCAAAGAATATGTCATGAGTGATGTAATTTGTGAGGTCATAATCCGTGCATGGCGGGGTGCAAGTTATAGTTAGACTATAACTGGTGAATTTCTGTGTTTTTTTTTAAGTTCAAAACGTTAATGTGGTCACTGACATATTCACCAAACTATGTTATTTTAACCTTTGTTTTGCTTTGATTCTCTGTGATTTATTTGTATTATTTAGGCCGAAAGCTTTTTCTATCGCTGGTCAGTTGGAATTTGCAATAGTTAAGTATGGCTTTCAAAGTGCATCACTTTCTGTACAGTTGCTTATGTTGAAGTGGTAATAGTTATTCTCCAGCATTGAATCCTTCATAGATTCACATGCTTGAATCTTCCCCGTCGTTATGGTGGGAGTCTCGCGGTATTAAAAATATAGCAGTATAAAAGATAAAATCCATGTAAACCAATACAAAGGTAATTATACTTTAACCCATCGCCATCTTTATATGGTCCAAATGTCAGGCAATAAGACGGCAGCCCTGAGATCACAAACCCCTGCAGAGCCACCATACCTCAGATTTCTAACCGCACGTCGTGTGGGGAGTCTGCCTGAGCTCTCTCAGTTTTCTCTCTGTGGTGAACTTTTGACCTTTCTATTCAACTCCGTATTCTCTGGAAAGAGGTATTGTTATTTTCTTCATTTTGGCAAGATGTCTGAGGGCTCTAAGAAGAGGTTATTGAGAACCTGCAGATCTTGTGGGAAGGCTAGACTGTTTTCTGAGGGCCCCCATAAAGATTGTTTATATTGCTTATATCCCAAACATGTTCCCAAGGAGTGTAAGCATTGCAGGACTTTCTCTGCCAAAACTCTTAAAGACAGAGAGGCATGTTTACTTCTGTGGCTATAGAATAAAAATCCAGATCAGATTCTGGTTCAGAGGCTGAAGAGGCTCATTCTACTCCAAAAAGAAAGCTAGAGCCAACTGTTATTAAAGCTGACTCTAAAAACCAAAAGTCAGTAAAACCAAGGACAAGGTGCCAGATTTACTGCCTCCTGAGGGCTTGTGTAGGAAGTTTTCTTCCTCAGTGCCACACACCCCTCATAACAAATCTGTGGAGAAAAAGGCCCCATCAACGGACCCATCGGCGGCAGCCTCGTCGATGAGAACAGCGCATTCATCTTAACTGACAGTGTCGACGACGGTTACACCGACGATGACGACGACGATGGTGTCGACTTCAACTTTGACGACGATGAAGGCCTCGTCGGCAGCCGCCACAATGACGGCATTGTCGACTGCGATCTTGACGATGACCTCGTCGACGATGGTATTCAAGTCTCCAAATATACAAAGCTCGTCAATGACCATTTCACTAAAGAGGTTTACACCGTCAACTGGCTCGTCGACGGAGAGAAAAAGGTCCTCAGTAATACCAGATTCAGGAAAAATGACTTCAGAATTGGCATCTTGGAGAAAACTCTCGCCGCTACCTCCCTCTCATCTGTTGGAAATGCAGGAATCAGAGGAGGAGGGTTCTTTTGGACCTGCGTATAGTCCCTCTCAGCTCAAGATGAAATGCCAAGACACGGATGAGGAAGACTATCAAGACAAAACTGCAAGAAGATTTCTCTTTTAAAGATCGTGCTCCATCAAGATAACATAGCTATGAATCTTTTCAGGACAATTATGAGTATGAGAAAGAGAGGATAATCCTCCAATGCCCAGAGAATATACTGTTTCAGTGCCAATCTCGTTGGTTTCGGATCTGAGACACATGATCAAGGACTATTACAAATTCTTTCTGGAAGCAAATGCTCTTTTACCTAACACCCCGAATAAGACGCAGAGCGCACCCTCTTCTGAGAAGGCAGCGCCACCACAGGCCTCACAGAAGACATGTCCTCCAACAGTAATAGCCTTCAGGGATGACTACATTGAGAGTGATGTGAAAGAACAACCAGAAGAGGGAAAGCTGACACAGGAAGAGCCTGTGGGTGACGAATGGGATTAGTACCTTGCTCCATCATCTCATTCACCTTCACCTTCCCCAGCAAATTCTCCGCCGGAAGATATTGGAGGGTTCCACGAGTTACTGGAGCGAGCCTCGAAGAGGTTCAATCTACCTCTTCCTGTGAAACATGCTGACTGTTTCTTATATGATTTCAAAGATTCGGCTAGGAAATAAATTCGTACCATTCCATTAGTGAGCTACATATGGGAGGAAGGTCTAAAAATTATGACAAATCCAGCTTCTATTTCAGCATCAATTCCTAGAATGGAGAAAAAATATAAAGCTTCAGAATCGTCTCCGGCATGTCTAATTGGTCATCCTAGACCTGAATCAGTGGTCATGCAAGCAGCGCAGAGGCGCTCTAGAACCCCTACCGCTACATGTTCCACTCCACCAGACAAGGAGGTTAGAAAACTAGATGGCACAGGTAAACGATTTGCGGTTATGGCAGCCGTGTCCATCATGGCATCAAATGCTTTAGCCATAGTAAGCCGGTATGACAGACAAATGTGGTCTGACTTAGTGCCTTTACTATCTCACCTTCCTGATAAGAAGGAAGAGGCAACACAAATTCTACAAGAAGGGGCTAGCTAGGGCAGCCTCTGAAATGATTGATATAGCCATGGACATTTCATCAGTGGCTTTTAGGCAGTTGTCAGGAGCTATCGCTCTTTGCAGACAAGGCTGGCTCAAAGCTACCTCTTTCCATTTGGAAATTCAAGCGAAAATTGTCGATATGCCATCTGATCGTGAAAATCTATTTGGAAAGCATGTGGATGATGCTCTTCAGGGAATTAAGACCATACAGACACAGTACGTGCTTTAGGGATTCAAGTCCTTTCGTGGAGAAGAGCAAGAGGCCAATACCAACAAAGGCTGTTTTTTCAATCAAATAGGTACCAGCAACAGGGGTATCACCAATACCCTAATCAACAATCGTTCGATCAACTAATGCACCTTACCATCAACAGGCGAACAGAAGAAAGACGTCGGCTAGGGGAAAGTTGCAGGACAGTGGTAGGCGACAGTAACATTCTCAATGCACCACCCACCTCGTCAGGGAGCAAACCTCATCAGAACCACTACCTCTCCCAGTATTACCAACAATGGCTGTCAATAACATCAGACAAATGGGTGTTGGACATTATACATCAGGGTCACACCCTAGAGTTTTTTCAAAAACCACCAGCCCGTCCTCCAATTCCCAAGAATCATCAACACCTATCCTTACTAAAGAAAGAGATCTTAAATCTCCTTATAAAAGGGGCAATAGTGGAGGTTCCTCAAAATCGAGGAAAAGGATTCTACTCTTATTTTTTCTTTATAAAGAAAAAACAAAGTACCAAATGGAGGCAGGTTATGGATCTAAGAGGTTTGAACAAGTATATCAGAAAACAACTCTTCAGAATGTTATCACTGCAAGAGATTCTTCTAATGCTGAACATAGGAGACTATATGACATCTTTAGATCTATTAGATGCATACTTTAATGTCCCAATACATGTCAAACATCGACGGTATCTGAGGTTCGAGGTGGTGGGGTGCCACTACCAATTCAGAGTGTTGCCCTTTGGTCTCCGCTGAGCACCAAGGGTGTTCACAAAGTGCATGGCGCCAGTGGCAGCATATTTGAGACCACAAGGAGACCAGGTCTATCCTTATCTAGACGACTGGCTGATAAAAGGTCCGACGTACCATTGCACTCAAAACTCATTAAGAGCTTTCCGCCGACTATTCGTGACCCTAGGTCTAAGGATAAATGCGGAAAAATCCTCTCTGATACGGTCACAAACTCTACAGTTTTTAGAGTCGGTGTTGAACACTAGAGAGGCAAAGGCGAATCCTTCAGAAGAACGCATTCAGGACATTTTAAAGTTGGGATCTCGGATTCAAAGAAGAGAGTCAGTTTCAGTAAGGATGTACAAGTCCATGCTGGCAATGCTCTCATCCTGCATTCCGTTAGTTCCAAACTGTCGACTTCACATGAGTCCACTTCAGGAACTACTCAACCTACAATGGATTCAGGCTCAAGGATCTTTCGAAGATCTAGTTCTTGTCACTCCACAAAAAAAGAAAGCTCTGTCATGGTGGGGAGTAAGGAAGAATCTTTCTGCAGGTCTACTTTTCGAGCCTCAACTTCCCAGTTTCATAATGACAACGGATGCATCCTTGCAGGGATGGGGAGCGCATCTGCAGGACCTGGAAATACAAGGTCACTGGAACTCGCAGGAAACGAGGATGCACATCAATTGGTTGGAACTAAAAGCAGTGTTTTTTTTGTCTACAGGCTTTTCTCCCTAGAATTCACGATACCCCAGTTCTTGTAAGAACGGACAACATGACTACTATGTTTTGTCTTCGAAAGCAAGGAAGAACAAGGTCGAAAACTTGATCAGCCCAAGCTCCAAAAATCTGCCAGTGGCTTATAAAGCACAATATCACGCTACTGGTTCAGCATGTCCCAGGAATCCACAACACGTGGGCAGATTCCTTAAGCAGGTCTGCAAGCCTATGGCATGAATGGGAGCTAGACCAACATCGGATTCTCCAGATATTCCACCTATGGGGAACTCCAGGGTTGGACTTATTTGCCTCCCGAGAAAACAAGAAATGCAAAAGGTTTACGAGCAGATTCCCTAAAAAGGGCTCACGGGGGAACGCTCTTCAACTACGATGGATAGGAATGTTTGGATATGCATTTCCTCCATTCCCTCTAATTCCGAAGGTGTTGAGGAAAATGAAATCGGAACCGTGTCACCTGATCCTCATAGCTCCGGCATGGTGGAGACAGTTCTGGTTCACAGAGCTTCTACGAATGTCTGTATCCCCTCACATTCAATTTCTGCCGGTGCACGATCTAATATCTATGAACAGGGGACAAGTGGTGCATCCTCAAATAAGCAAGCAAAATGTATCAACTTGGAACCTCATGACCGTGAATTCCAATCCTTGAATATTCCTCAGGAATGTCGTGATATTCTGACTCACTCAAGAGCAGTTTCCACCAATAAAACATGCAACTAAGTGGAAAAGGTTTTGCCAGTGGTGTTTGGATCACTCTTTACACCCTTTGCTTTCAATGCCGAATCAAATCCTGCCGTATTTACTGTATCTAGCCAAAGCAGGTATAGCCCATGCATCTCTGAAGGTGCATCTTGTGGCAATCTCACGATATCGCAGAAGGCCGGGGCAACCATCTCTTTGGTCGGACAGAGTAATAAAGGAGTTTATGAAGGGTCTATTCAGGTTTTTCCCTCCAATAAAACATCCAGCGGTACCTTGGCAGCTTAACACAGTCCTTGCACAGATGATGAAGCCACCTTTCAAACCCATTCATAAGGCTGACTTGTAGTTTGTGTCATGGAAAATAGCTCTACTTCTGGCTCTGACATGGGCCAGAAGAGTCAGTAGTGAGATCCAAGCCTTTTCAATTTCTGAACCCTTTATGCAGTTAAAAAAAGACAAGGTAGTGCTGAGAACAAATCCAAAGTTCATTCCGAAAGTTCCGATGTCATTCCACCTAAACAAACCTATTATCCTACCTACATACTTCAAAGATCCAACATCTATAGCGGTAAGATCTCTTCACACGTTGGATGTCAGAAGATGCTTAAGATTTTATATTGATAGGACAAAGACTTTTAGAAACTCAAGCCAACTGCTAATCGCTTTTGCCACCCCCAGGAAGGGATTTGCTTTATCCAGAAACAGTATATCCAGATGGATATCTTCAGCAACTGCATTTTGCCACGAGAAGGCAGGAAGAACTCTAACTTCGAAGGTTTCGGCCCATTCAACAAGGAAGATGGCTACTTCTGCCACCTTGTTCGCGGGAGTATCACTCCCGGACATTTGTGGAGCGGCAACGTGGTCAAATGTCCATACATTTACCATGCACAGCATGAAAAGGAGATTCTGCGGTGGGACAGGCTGTGCTCCGTCGACTTTTCCTTTAAGGTACTCTTTCCTTCAAAAGAATACGCTTGTATATGAAGTAATGTATGATATGATTGTTTTTTCAAAATACTATATATATATTTGTGTGTGTGTGTGTGTGTATATATATATGTGTGTGTGTGTATATGTGTGTGTATATATATTTGTGTGTGTGTGTGTGTGTGTGTGTGTATTTGTGTGTGTGTGTATATATGTATATATGTGTGTGTGTATAGATGTGTGTGTGTGTGTGTGTATATATATATATAGATAGATAGATAGATAGATAGATACTCCGTCGTTCCTGGCTTGACTCGCACAGATGGAAACGGACCCTTGTATTGTGCTAGAAGTAAATCTTTATTGCTGCTTCGGCCTGACGCGTTTCGGCTCCAAAGTGAGCCTTGAACGCATGACACGGAGGGAAGTACTTTTCTTAATTTTAAAGTGACAGTGCTTAGTGATGTATACCACGTGATATTCACAACATCATAGACATAAACAAAATTTTCTATGTTTGGATACATTTCGTAATTAATACTTATTAAAAGTCCATTATAAAATCGCAATACAATACCATATAAATCATTTTAAAATCAATTTAAAACAATTTAAAACAAGATAAATTCTATTTACATCCTCGGTATATGATTATTATTTTGGCCACAATGTCAATATTTTTTTCTCCTTTTTACTTGATCCCAAGTAGCTGTATACATAATATCTTATGTGTGGCCTATCTCAATGTATTGGCACATAATGGCTAATGACTTGTCAAATACGTGTTGTGAATAAAAATGTGAAAGGTGATTAAGTGTATAGTGAATAAAGTGCTAGTGCTTTCACAGTATAATATTCAGTTTCTAGTCAGGAAAGATGTTAGTGTATTGGCATAATACTAGTATTAGCCTTATTGCGGTAAAATACCCAGATGTAAAATCTATTGCTAACAGAATGTAAAATCAATTGTGAACTATGTATGGTGTATCGATGTTAGTCAGATCTTTTTTCCTTATAGCTGTCTTCTCTGGTTGTCCCCGTTAGGATTCAACTACCACTAATATTCATAAGGCTGACCTATTTTTTAGGTTACAATTATAATTGTGGTTGTATTTACGATTGTTGACTATAAGATCTTAGATATAGGATTCATTACTGTATCGAATTCATTGTGTAATCGAATATGTCCTAATTTTATGGATATATAAAATGAATCTGATATAATATTGTTGTGTGCAAATATATTAGTGTAATGAATAACTTCCTATAATGTCAATGCCCTACATTCCATATGTCCCTGTACATTGTTTAAAAAGGAGAAAGATAAAATATGTCAGACATTTCCTCCTAAAATGTAGATAATAGTAATTCTAAAATCATACACATACAATTGCATAAATATATATATAAATATAATCACAGTCAAAAATAAACATGTTCAAATAAATAATTTAGATATTAATATACGTTATAGCGCTGTGTGTACTTGTATGGGACATGTAAATATATAGTTGGCTTGGAGGAAAAAAACTATATATATATATATATGTAGTCTTTGTTGGTTGTAGCATTCTGAAACACACAATCCACTATGCATGCTATTAATCTAGTAACTTATGAAATTTGACTATTTTAGCCGTAAGGATAAGAGGGGTCTTACCCTTAAAATGCTTTTAATGTGTGAGATACTGCTTTCTATTCTGATTCAAGCATGTGAATCTATGAAAGATTCAATGCTGGAGAAATAAACAAGTTACTTACCTGTACACTGTAGTTCTCCAGTATTGATATCTTTCATAGATTCACATGCGACCCGCCAACCTCCCCGTTTTAAGGTGGACCACTTTTACCTCTCGATAAGTATCCTTGGCTCACGCTTGTGCTTGAAATCTGAGGTAGGGTTGCTCTGCAGGGGATTGTGATCTCAGGGCTGGGGTCTCATTGGCTGACATTTGGACCATATAAAGATGGCGATGAGTTAACAAAGTATAATTACCTTTGTATTGGTTTACATGGATTTTTTTTTTAATATTTCGAATACCGTGAGACTCCCACCATGATGACGGGGAAGATTTGAGCATGTGAATCTATGAAAGATATCAATACTGGAGAACCACAGTGTACAGGTAAGTAACTTGTTTTATCTCACCCCTCCAAAAACAAACACTTTACCTACTATTGCTCAGTTTGGCGCAGGAATTATACATTGACCACACGAAGTGAAGTCCTTTCCATACTGTTACCTAGGTTGGAGTTTGAGAAGTAGATAATTTTTTGTTAATTTTTTTTTTTATATCTTTGGTTTGCGTCGAGATATGAAGGTAATTGATTATTAATTGTATTTTATATTGGCATTAGAATTGTAATGGTTTTCCTTGTTTTTAAGTTGTATACATTTTGTATTTGTTTTCAGAATTGTCTTTATAGTTGTGATTTATCTTTAAGAATGATTTATTTGAATGTTTTAAAAACGTTTGTTTTGACATTTTTATATTTTTTTTTGTAAAACTTTTTATTGATAAACAGACATCAGCATTACAATCACATTTCGGAGGAAGTAGTACATCAGGCTTCATGGGAACAGTAGGTAATACACGTTGTACAGAATATACTTTGGCAGGTCTAGGGTGAAGGGGGATCTTCGTTACTGAAGACAAGGGGAGGTTGGCATATATCTCCTCGGTAGGAATTCCACAAACCCCAAACACTGGTCCATTTCTTGGGACATCCACGGGCCACATACACTGTCTTTTCCTGAAACATTGCCCAATCTAAGTCTCTTTCCCAATCCCCCACCGTAGGAGGAAGAGGCGCTCCCCATCGCTGGGCAATGTTTCTCTTGGCGAGCAATAGTCCCAAAGTGACCCACTGTGTCAAGTAAACGTTCAAATCAGTGGGCTCCCAGATACTTAATAAACACCTGCGGGCCTCCATACGGAGGTGTGTGGATAAAACAGTGTTAATAATATCGTGAATGTTACGCGAGTATGATTGGATCAATGTGCATTCCCAAACTGTATGGATAAAGGTACCCAATTGGCCACATCCTCGTCTACAATCCCCCCCGTCAACCCTCCCCATCCGCACCAATTGAGGCCCCGTCACGTATACCCTGTGTAGGAATTTTAGTTCGACAAGTCGGAGACGAGCTGGTATTGACGCTACTTTGGGCGAGGAGATAGCCTCCTGCCACTCCTCATCGTCCATCTCAATACCGTCCCTAGACCATTTCTCACGAAGGGCCTGGAGGGGATCTGGCAAGTTGTTAACCAATTTTTTGTATATCAATGAAATGGTGCTGTCTGGGATATGGCCGTCCAATACTCTATCCTCTAACGGTGAGGGTTCAGGTGGCGTGGCCCCGAGCTACAGATGAGTGCGGAGTGCGTGTCTGATCTGTGTATAGCGTAAGAGCTCCGAATCGGCCAACTTGAATTGTTGCTGCAACACGGCGAATGTCTTAATGTCCAATTTGTCCCAAAGGTCACCTATACGAGAAATGCCTATAAGATCCCATTTGTCGAACCCTTTACTCCTCCACAAATTACCCAACTGTTCAGAGTCCCATAATGGTGTAGCGAGTGTAAGCCTCCGCCCCCAACCAAGGCATTTAGTGGCAGTGTGCCAGACATGTACAGCATGTTTGGTGGGGCCTGTAAGTGTATAGCGCCGGGGCTTAGAGTAGAGGGCTCTGTTGAAGTTCCCCCCAGAAAGGAGTCATCTATCCATACTGTAACCCGGGTCTCCTGGTGGGGCGTAAGTGCAGTGGTTGATGGAGGAGAGGTGGGCCGCCCAGTAGTACAATTTGATATTAGGAAGGCTGATGCCTCCGTCATACCAGTTCAGGGAAAGCTTACAGAGAACGATTCGCGGCTTGCCATTCCATAGTAGATCTTGCAGGAGGCCCTCCACTTCTCTAAAATAGGATGCAGGTATCGGGTCTAAAGAATTTTGCAGGGCATACAAAAACCGGGGTCGGGCTAGAGACATCATTTTAAAAAGGGCCGCCTTCCCCAACAGGGAAAGGGGGAGCGATTTCCAACTGTCAATATCTTTACGCAGCCTTAGCAAGGGGGGGTGCAGGTTATGGGTATAGTGGAGGGAGGAGTCTAGGGAGAGAGAAATTCCCAGATGTAAATCCATCTGTGCATATTTGTATGGGACAGTCCCGCGGTGGGATCGGCGGCTCCCCTGCCACTACAAACAAGAGGGACTTGCTCCAGTTTATGGAGTAGCCTGAATATCTACCAAAGATTGTGAGGATATCCAAGACCACAATCAGGGATCGCCTTGGGTAGGTGAAATAAAGGAGGATATTGTCAGCGTAAAGGGAGATATGGTCCTCTCATTCCGGTGGCCAGCGCATGCCCCGAATCATTGGGTCTCTGCGTACCCAAGCTGCCAAGGGCTCCAGTGCCAAGGCAAATAAAAGAGGGGATAGGGGGCATCCCTGCCGGGTCCCCCTTCCCAGCTCAAAGGTGGCCTATTTTTTTATTGTTGACCACAACCTGGGCCAGGGGTTTGGAATATAGTAGCTGC
Source organism: Triturus cristatus (assembly GCF_964204655.1). Lineage (NCBI taxonomy): Eukaryota > Metazoa > Chordata > Amphibia > Caudata > Salamandridae > Triturus > Triturus cristatus. The sequence continues at coordinate 588,420,149 of NC_140580.1, read as the reverse complement.
ACCCATTATATATATTTCGGGCCAAATCCCATTTTCTCCAACACCGCCCACAAATATGGCCTTTCAATGGTGTCAAAAGCCATGGCGGCATCTAAGGAAACTATGACTGCCGGCTCCAGGATAGAGGCTGCTCTGCCCAACACACTGTGCACCCTGCTCAAGTTAAGTGCAGTATTGCGATGCGGAATAAAACCGGACTGATTCAGATGAACTAAGGTCTCAACCACTGTTAAAAGCCGGTTGGCCAAGAGTTTGGCCAGAATCTTGGGTTGTGCGTTTAATAGGGAAACCGGTCTATATGATTTGCAATCGGTTTTAGGTTTCACCTCCTTATGGATAGTCACAATAGTGGCCGTCCTTTGGTCTAGAGGCAGGAGCCCTGTGTCTCTAGAGTCCTCATACATAGCCTTTAGGTATGGGGCCAATCTGTCTGGTTTGAGTTTGTAAAGTTCGATCGGCAACCCATTAGGGCCAGAAGCCTTGCCCGATGTAAGGGACCTGATCGCTGCTGCTATTTCATCGTTAGACAAGTTACTCACCATGAAATTATGGTTGTCCACTGATAGTCTGGGCAGTACTATGTCAGTAAGCATTTGGTGGGAATCTTCTTTAGAATAAGGAGCAACCAAAGAGTAGACTGTATCAAAATGGGCCGCAAACAGGTCCACTATGTCTTGTGGGTCCGTAATGGGTCTACCGCCTTGCCCGTGGACCTCCGGCACTAGTCTGCTTTCCCAATCCTTTTTATCCAGCCATGCTAGTAATTTCCCTGCTTTATCAACCACCTCATACAACAGCCCCTGCACCGCTCTCCCCAGGGCCTTAGCCTGGTCAGTCGCCAGTGCTCGATAGTCCTGCTGCTTGAGTTTAAGAAGGTGGAGTTTGTCGGGTGTGACATCTGATTCTAGGTCTAGTTCTAACTGCCTGACTTCCACCTCTATGGCCTCCATTTTCCTCCAGGCCACTCTTTCTTTTTTCCCGAAATCAAAGAGAGAGCCTGGCCCCTAATTACCGTCTTGAAGGCCTCCCATAGCGTCTGCGGGGATTCCACAGAGTTCTCATTCTCAATGAAGTAGTTGTCCATAGCTACAAGGAGTTCCCTACGGATGTGAGGCTCCCGAAGATACCACGGGTTAATAGGGGCCACCCGTCCCACCTGTTTGTAATTAAAAGCCACGTGAAGCCAGACCGACGAATGATCAGAGATGCCCCTAGCAAGATGTTTAATTTCCCAAACATGGGCAATTTGAGATGCGGGAATCAAACAATAATCAATCCGTGATAGACTCCCATGTGCCCTGGAATGGAAGGTGTACTTTTATATCTATTTTTGATTCAATTTCAAAGTATCCAATATTTTTATTTTGTTTGAGTTTTATTTTTTGAGAAATGTTACTTTTCATAATGTAGTTTTATATTTAATTTGTATGATTTAATTAGATTTTATAATTTTAACTTCGGTAATATTTATATGTATAGCTTACTACATTTTTATTGAAAGTATTTATTTATATTTGTTTATATTCTATTTGAAGTTGCATTTCTTTTATTTTTAAGTTATTATATTGGTTTACTTTTTTGTATTATATACATTTTTAAACTGAAATTTACCCATATTTACCTATTAATTTTCGGTATGTTTGTCCACAATATTCTTGTAATCGATATTATTGTATTTTGCATTGTATGTAAAGTTGATATTTGTGTCCTGTGTGTTTTTGCCGCAATATTTTTGTATCTCAATATTCTTAACCTTGATATTATGTCATAAAAGCAAATTACTTCTTCATGAAATGTTGAAATGGTTAACTCCTGTGCAAAGTCTAATAGGACCATCCTTGTTCTTTTAAAATATACATTGTATAATGCTCTCTACTCCCCCTCGGTGTGTTATTTCTGCACTCTTGTCCATCCATGTTCTCACTTTTTTCAGAGTGGGACCTAGAGCCACAGAGCAAAGAAATGAGCCAGTCAAAACACTGTTTTCTTGTAGTTCAACCACACTCCTAACACTTCACACACTTTTTGAGAGCCAATCCTTAGAGACCAAAACACCAGTCATACTACAGGCATTGTAACGTGGTAGAGAGTTAGAAGAGAAAAGACTCAAGGCACAGAGCTGATATACTTTGACTACAGATTTTGACATTTTTATTGGAGGCACAGAACTTGTTACTGGCTTGCCTATAGAATGAAACATAGTTACACTTGGTTGAGATATTCGAGCATCAGAGAACGATTTAGGTGATGGAATTTAGGAAAGGATTCCTAGCCAGGGTACAGTGCAGTGGCGTCTGGTGACATTTGAAAGTGGTGAGGGCATAAAAGTTGCGTGCGGTGCACTGTGGCGAGCGAGCGTAGAGAGCGTGCCCAAAACATATCAAGGGGGGTTAGTGGAGGTTCTCCCCCCAAGGAAATTTTGAAAAAAGAGCTGCCAAATGGTGCATTTTCAAGAATATTTCAGAAAGCAAGAATGTTAATAAAGCAATTGGGAAAGTGTAGCAATTACATCAATATAGAGACTGTGAAGTGAATAAAATATGAGTCCTGACAGGCCAAGCGTGGGCAGATCTATTGCCATCCTTTGAGGGCGGCGGCGGAGATGGAATTTCGCACACATTGCTGTCCAGGAATACAGAAAAGGTAAGGTGAGCAAGATTAAAGAGTGCTCTGAAAAAAATGAACACAAGAAAAAGCAGTACAAAAGGGGGGGTGGTGATGGACGGAGCATCAGAACCAATCAAACACTCACACCCAGTCAACAGATCTGGGTTTGATCCATCACCGTTCTTTAGCCCACTCTACCACCCCCTTTTGTACCGCTTTGTTCGCCATAAGTTGGCAGGGTATGCTCAGATGTGAGTCCCTTGCTCACTTTGCCACTGGATTCAAGCAAGCCTTCACCACCCCCTTTTGTACCACAAGAAAAAGCAGGCAGGGGTGCCAGAAGCCATCAAAAGAGTATTTAAACACTGTTTTGTTTGGACCTAAGGCTAAGTGGCTTCAGTGCCCCTTCTGAGGTCAGTGCCTTGGGTGTGGGGCTGGGCCCAGCCCGCACGTGCTAAGGCTGGCCCTGATCCCACACGCTGGGTCCCTACCGTTGAGTTGACACTACCTGAGCACCTCTTGTCCCTGAAGAGCGCAGGTCACTTGGCCGGCTGGGCCAGGGGGATTCCCTTTCCTCTCAAGGCCCCCCCCTTTCCTCTCATGCTGCTAGGCCTCAGTGGCTGCCGGGCCCTGGGCCTGTGTGTAAGGGGCCGGTGCCCCCTCTGTCTCGCTCTCCTCTGCCCAGTAGCAGGTGCGGCCCTTCTCATCCACCCCCTTGGCCTCCTGGGCCCCGCAGGCCGCAGCTGGCCCAGCAGCCACAAGGGCACAGGATGGCTCTGGATTGAACTAGGCCCGGTGGAGAGCCCGCAGCAGGTGCGGCCCGTCTCATCCCTCCTCCCGGGCCTTGCAGGCCGCACCTGCCCCGCAGACCGCACCGGGCCCCACAGACAGGGGGTGGCTCCAGAATGAACAAGGCCCTGTGGAGAGCCCGCTGTAGGTGTGGCCCTTCTCATCCCTCCTCCCCAGCCCCGTAAGTCGCAGCTAGCCCCACATACAAGGGATGACTCTGAATTAAACTGGGCGCGCGTGGAGAGCCCGCAGCAGCACCGGGCATGGGGCTTCTCACCTCCTCCAAGCCTCTCTCACACAGGCCGGGCAGAGTGGTGCCTTCTCCCCGGGAACTAGTGCGGACACCAGGAGGAGGCCGGAAAGCCAGGAGGTGCCCCAGCCCAGTCCGTGGCGGTGCACAAGAGGGAGGGGCAGGAGTGGTGACAGGGGTGGGGGCGATGGAGAGACAAGGAGGGTTACTTAAGGAAGAGGCAACCAAGGCCAAGAGGAGGGATTGGGAGGACATAGGCGAGGGCCACGAGGGATGCCTGAAGCAGGGGGTGAGTTGGAGCATGGGGTGCTGGAGAAATAAAATCTCTTTTACTTTAAAAGTCTGGATAGAAGCACGCATTCACCCGCTCCTTGTCGTCCTTTGAACTCCTCCTACTTGACCTCCCCCTTTGCCTTACTACTCCAAGGAGACTGAGGACTGTTGCTATACAATAGTGTTGTAGAAACAGCTCACTTTCATAAATGAGCTCTTTAAACTAATCACAGCCAAAATAAAATCAACCTCTTACTTCCCACTGACAAATTAGTTACGGATTTGCTGTAGACAAGCGTCCTAATATGCCAGACGATCACACAGCGTGACGAGCCAAGGGACAAGTCAACTGCTACTAGTAGGCACTGAACACGAGGTGTGTCGTGTGTGTGTGGCGCGGTCTGCTGCGACGGCGAATCACTGTCTGCATGGCTTCACATAAGCCAGATTGATTGGTCATCCTTTTTCACTAAGTGCCCCCCACGTGCTGCACCCAATGCCTATTATGCCTCAGACTGCCCGGTGAATGCGTGCCTCTCAGCCAATCCAGACGCTGCTCCAGCAGCACCAGGATTGGCAGGGATACTCCCTGCCCATTAGGAGACCAGGGGCTGTGGCATGAAGCAACCCTCGCTGTCCTAATGTGCAGGTTAGTGCACATGTTCGGGCTGGTCAGAAAAATGACCAGCCCAATACCGAACATGTGCACTATTGTTGCTGCGCTGCGCTTAGTGCGCTAGACCGTCACCATCACTGTCAGTCAAACCCTGAGTGTTGCCCCACCCCCTTCAGCATCCTGATTGCCTCGGCCGTGGCCCGGTGACCGGCCGGCCCGGAATTAACTTAGAATTAAGTTGACTTGTTGTTTACTGTAACGATAAATGGGGCCATGTGTCATTAGTGGGGCAACGCCCCAGTGCCCCAATGGACACACCGCCACTGGCTACAGTGTGATTCAAAACATGATAATTCCCTCCAACACAGAGTGTCAAAAAACATAAGGATTGCCAGAAGGAGGTACAAGAAGAAGACAACATGAATGACTGCATGTCAGAAAATTAAGTATATAAATATGGTGCTGCTAAAATATCATAGCTAGAATATGGACTACCAAAATAAATTGTGAAGTATAGATTTAAAACTCTCTCTCGTGTATGTATATCTTCAAGGTACGTAGATGTGGAGTTAAGGATAGCAAATCTACAATTACCTATACATCTGTACTGTCACAATATTATGGTTGTTGATCTTCTAGCAGCAATATTTTAGCAGCACAGTATTCGTATGATTCATACTGTGGTACTATTCTGAGTGCATCACTCAGCAGCAGGCAAAAATCTGATGACCAAAATTAGAAAAAAGCAGAATCATAATTTGAAGGGAGAAATTTGATACATGACTGATAATATAAGGTGGACATAATTTAGGCAAAAAATAAAGTCTGCAGCAAACAGGCAGCAAACTCTAAATTGGATGGGCCAGCCATCATTGTGATGGTGCCTCTGTCAACCCAGCTGTTTAGTGGGCCAGAGTGCTTTCCCACAGTTGCAAGACCCAGTAGAAGATGTCATGGGTGTTTTGATCGTTCAAAACTACATGCAAGTTTCTGGGTACTCCACTGTCATGCCGCCTTTGCCTGAAAAAAACACCATCAAGGTACGTTTTCCGCTTTTTATAAAGATGGATTAAAATTCTACATCTTGAGTCTGAGAATCAGGATGCAGAATTAACTATTGTAGATTGTTGTTTTTTTTTTTTTGCAGTCCTAAAATTACCTAAAGTAGCCAAAAACGTGCATGAATTGGCCCCTTTACCTTTGTATATGATTTACTAATCCTGCAGCTGGGATTCCTTGCTCTATTACTGTATTGTAGGTTGTTATGCAATTAATCATTGCTCTCATGTTGTAAGCATAGCGTGGCTACATCCATGTATAGAAAGTTCAAATGATTAAAGGAGTGATTCAGCCCTACAGTTTGCATTTGCAGTATTCTTTTCCTGCCAGCTGGCAGCGATCTGTTTCCAAAGAGTGACCCTCCAATGATCTTTCTGGCTGAATGTCTGAAAAAGGGAATATATTGTTCTCTCCTTGCCCCCTCACTAAGAAGAATTTGCAGCTATAAAATAATCCTCAGTCTCTAAAAATCGTGTAATTCCAGTATCTGTTCTGTGTTACTTCCAGTCATGTTCGAGATATACATTCCTGAAAGAGATTTATTAATGGGGACTGTGATTGCAACATAAAACATGTACTGTTTGCTCGGCCTTCACAAGATGGTGCTTTCCACTAACCAAGAAGAAATATTTGTCAGGATTGTTCTTCTCATTCTTAGAACTGTAGGGATAATGTATGCAAAAGAGAACCGATGGCCATGCGTCTTTGAGTCTATTCTTAGTGAACTGCCTTAGTCGCAGAGCTCATAAGATTTTTTTGGGAAGAACCTGTCACCATGCTGTTCTTAGAGAATTCTAACTTGAAATTTGCACAGTAAATCAACTGAAGTGCGTTCAGTGCTTCATGGATTTTTTTGTCTTATGGGGTGCTCCATATCCATCAAGGAAGACAATTTTATTACCTTCCGCAATAATTTGGTGTCACCAGTAAGTGATTCCCCTTAGCTCACCTGATGGAACCCCGGCTCTCTTCAAATGCCTTTCAGGAATTCTGCAGCCTTTGGCAATTTGTAGCTGAAAACAAGCTGAACTAAGTTCAGATACCATTAATGTAGAATATTTTTAACTGTAGTTCAGATGGCCCAGAAAGCTTTGAAACATTTTTAGCGAAAGGACAGGTTGCATCAAAAAGAAATGGGCACTTGCACTACAGCTTTACAGTAGGCAAAAAAGAATATCAACTTAATGAGCATCTGAAATCAGATCCTTTAAAGATGTGAACATGAAGGATACCAGTAAATGCTGACTAGACCCACAGATATGGAGTCTGAATGAACACATTTGCATTGGCATGAAAAGGGAATTAAGCAATGGTAAGGTTAATGGAATGGGGGCTTAAAGTCCACGCAATGGACTTGCTACTCTGAACATGCCCAACTAGTAAAGTTCAACTTTAGGAAAATTGAGACTTTACTTTCCAAGCTCCTTCAGCTTGAAAATCATTGTAACCCAGATCACCTGTCTAAAATACATTAGACCCTCCATAAAGATGTATGAGTATCCTGCCAAGTCTAATCTTATGTAACCATGCCATCTCTCGCCAAGGCCTAGAAACAATTACGAAGTTGACTTGAATTGTGCATCACACACCATACAAACAAAACAAACAATTGAGCAGAGTGTACAGTGGCAGATGAAATGTAGAACTTAACCCTATAGATACCCATGCTGCCAAACCTTCTACTCAAATTGACTTTTCCGAACTTGTGCAAATGACCAAGAGCCCACTTTTTCAGCTCAGCATTTGGATTGTAAGGTCTGCTATCTTTCACCGCCTAATGGATACCTGCAGGTTCTGGGGAAATGGCCATGCCCTTTAAGGAGCACTCATGAATTTCATACCTAGGGGATATGCTATGTGGCATTGGGCATAGATCACTCACCGTGGCAATTAGTAGTGCGTGCAGTATTCTGAGGGCATAACTTGGTAATAATGTCTGTACCACCTGCAGGGTATGGCCCTGGAATTGCGTGATCAAATACTAAGAAAAATGAAATTACACAGCGTTAATAAAATTAAAAAATGACAATATAAACACTTTATTTTCTAGGTTCCCCAAACCTGAGGATGAAACCACCACCAAGAAGAGAGTCAAGTCTGGTATGTAGGGAAATCATAATATGCCCATGTATTATTTTCCTCCCTGTGTAAAATCACATTTTAATATTTTTACAGACACTTCTGCATCAATAGGTTCTTGCTGTGATTTGAAAGTTGCTCATCATTTTGTAAGACACTCAAATGTGGCTTGCAAATACCAAAGGTTGGGACCCCTCTTTTAAACCATTACCCAGGAGGAAAGTCCTATCCAGGAATCTCTAGAATGTGGAGATGAGTGGAATAATTTGGTTAGTTGAAAGTGAACTAAGGCAGCTGATTGGAAGAACAGAGTAGGTTGAAGCACAGGTAAAGTTTGTGAAGTCTACCCTTCTTCCTAAAAAAAGCCTGTGAAGCAAGAGGGACAGAAACTAAAGCACACCGCTGACTAGCAACATATGTATCAGGTGTTGAGACAAAGAAGGAAACTAGCTAGCTATACATCAAAGATGAGGAAAATGGAGGAAGAAAGGGGAATAAAGGGCAATATTGTAAAGGGTGTGGACTTAGCATTACCAGAGTATAGTGCTGGAGAAAATCTCAATGTAATCCATGCAAAATGTGGCCCTTTTTTTAAAAATCCCATAACAAAATTAATATCCAAGCCTTTTTATCACATTTCAAGTAATATCTGAAATTACTTGTTCGAGGCATATGAGCTGCAGATTGTACACTTAGCATAGATCGCCATCTGGTGTTGGGCCCGGATGTTTGCAGTTTGTTTTTCTTCTTGGACAGTCTTTGGAAGTCACGAGTTTGGTGACTCCACCTTCGGTCCGTACTGCGCATGGGCTTCGGCTCCATCCTCAGATTGTTTTTTTCCGCCATCGGGCTCGGATGTGATACTTCGTGCTCCGGCTTCGAACTTCTACGGTTCCAGCCTCGACGGAAAATCCTCGTTTCTTCGAGTTTCTTCATCATCATCTTCATTTCTCGAAGCGGCACTTTCTCCATCCCGTACATCGGCACCGGCCTTCGGGCCCTCCTCGACTCCGGTCCCGGCCGATGGAAAGGACTCCGTTCAAAAAGTGCCCAAAATGTGGGTCTAAATTTCCCCACACCGACCTCCATCAGGTGTGTAATCTTTGCCTCTCTCCAGAACACGAGGCCAGAGACTGCCCCGTCTGTAAGTCTTTTCGATCGAAGAAAACCATCCGGGATCGAAAAGCTCGACGCACCATGGCGCACTCATCGTCTGCAGCTCCACCGGACATCTTCGGAGACGGCGCCGAAGCTTCGGGGCAAATACACACCCAGCAGGAGGAAGACGTCGTCAGCGCTTCCGAGGCCGACGACTCCGACGTGGAGGACATCACACCGGCGCAGCGGGTCGTGAGTACTGTGCCCCCTCCCACCCCCGCGCCCAAAACCAAAGAGACTCAGGTTACTCCCTCGCCTGCCGGCCTGGGCAAAACCAAGACCAAAGCTTCTATCACCCCACCTTCGGGCCCGGTGTCGAAGCCTCCAAAGTCTCACGGCAGCTCGGGATCGAGCCAGCCGACGCCCGGTGCCGAAAAACAGCATCCGGCACCGAAGAAAGTAATATCCAGCTCGACTCCGAAGCCACCGGTGCCGAAGCCTGGACTCTCGGTGCCGACCAAACACAAACACAAATCTGTCGGCACCGACGCTCCGGCGCCGAAAACTCCCTCGACGCCGAAAAAACCGGAGGCCCCAAAAAAGCATGGCGCACACAAACCATCGAAGCCCTCGGTTCCGAAATCACCGGTGCCGACGGACGATTCGGCACCATTGGCTCTGTTTACACCAGACCCTTTACAAAAGACTCTGTCCAAAGATCCAAAGACTGGGCTATTGACTTTAATTATCAAGAAAAGACGCCTTGATACTCCGGCTCCTCCTCCACCGCCCAAACGGAAGGACTCTGCTACTTCTCCCCTCAGAGTGCCCTCCCCACTACCGCCTCCCCTACCTCCTCCACCTCCTCCACCCCCTCCCCCTCCCAAGTCTCCGCCACCTTTACCTCATTACTCTCCGACCCCGTCCCCAGATCCGGATGACGGGGACCCGGACAATTACCCGGCGGACGCCCCAATGGATCCCACTCCACCGGGGACCCCAGACCCATGGTAGGATTACAATAACCCTGATGTACCCGATATACCTCAGGACGACCTATACCCATCCAGGCCGTCTCCTCCAGAGGACTCCTTAGGGTTCCATCATTTAGTGCAGAGAGCAGCACACTACCATGGGGTGGACATGCACACTGAACCAGTGGAAGACGACTTCTTACTGGATACATTTGACATACAGGACAAATCCACTTTTATTTTACCCATGCTTAAGGGTGTCACCAAGCATGCCGCAGAGGTGTTCAAAGACCCTGTCAGGGCCAGGGTAAACCCTAGAATAGAGAAAAAGTACAAGGCGGCACCCACAGACCCTGCATACATTAAGGGCCCTGCTCCCTTAGATTCCCTAGTTGTCTCTACAGCTAGAAAGCGGGCTAACTCCCAGTCCTCAGGAGAAGCCCCACCGCCAGACAAGGAATCCAAACTCCTAGACGCGTCTGGCAAGCGCACCGCCTCTCAAGCTGCAAACATGTGGCGCATTGCAAACACACAAGCGCTACTTGCGCGCTATGACAGAGCACACTACGACGAACTTGAGGCTCTTATGCAGCACCTTCCCGAGAAACACAAGCGTAGGGCTCATGAGCTAATACAGGAGGGTAAACTAATTACAAACACCTCCATTAAGTGTGCCCTCGATGCAGCCGACACTGCTTCTAGAGCCATAAATACCAGTGTCCTGCTTCGTCGCCATGCCTGGCTCAGGATCTCAGGGTTTAAGCCTGAAGTCCAGGCGTCCATACTCAATCACCCCTTTGACCAACAAACTCTCTTTGGGCCCAAGGTAGACGAAGCGTTGGAAAAGATGAAAAAGGACACAGACACAGCAAAGTCTATGGGGGCACTCCACACACAAGCCTCTAAACGTTCCTTTCGACGCTCCTCCTTTCGTGGCACAGGCAGAGGCTTCTCCACCGATAGCACCTCTACCTCCTACAAATCCCCTCCTCAAAATACCTTTTCAAAGGGCAACCAAAGGGGTGGTTACAGAGGCAACAACAATAAGGGCAGGGGCAAAACTAACACCACCCGTTCTGCCACCCCGCCCACACAATGACTTCCCTCCGCTCCCCCCAGACCATTCCACTCCGGTCGGGGACAGACTACAAAACTTTATCCACGCATGGGAGTCCATAACATCGGACAAATGGGTGACCCAACTCATTCGGTCAGGGTACTGTCTCGAGCTAACATCTACCCCACCCAATATCCCACCAAGGCACCGTCCAATGTCTCAAGAACATTCCACACTGCTCAAACAGGAGGTACTCTCCCTCCTCCAAAAACACGCTATAGAGCAGGTCCCCATCAATCAGCAAAATCTAGGGGTTTACTCCCTATATTTCTTAATTCCAAAGAAAGACGGGACCCTCAGGCCCATTCTGGACCTCCGGCCTCTAAATGCCTACATACATTCAGACCATTTCCATATGGTCACCCTACAACAAGTCCTCCCGCTCCTCTGTCAGGGAGACTTTCTCACAACCTTGGATCTGAAAGACGCATACTTTCACATTCCAATACACCCCTCTCACAGGAAATACCTCAGGTTCGTGGTGGACGGGCAACATTACCAATTCACGGTTCTCCCCTTCGGGGTCACCACCGCACCACGGGTGTTTACCAAATGCCTAGCGGTAGTAGCAGCACACCTCAGACGTCAACACATTCACGTCTTCCCTTACTTAGACGACTGGCTGATAAAAGCCGCGTCCTACCACCAATGCGTGCAGCATACAAACAGCACCATCCAACTGCTCCACCAGCTAGGCTTCACGGTGAACTACCAAAAGTCCCACCTCATACCATCTCACACAAAGCAATATCTCGGGGCCACTATAGACACCTCCAAAGGTATTGCCTATCCAAACTCAGCCAGAATCACAAGCATTCAAGCCTTAAGCAAAACATTCCTTCCCCAACACTCTCTTCCAGCAAGTGTTCATGAAGCTCATAGGAATGATGGCGTCTTGCATCTTTATAGTGCCCCATGCAAGACTCCACATGCGTCCACTTCAAGAGTGCCTAGCACAACAGTGGAACCAGGCCCAGGGTCAGCTGACGGATCTGGTGTTGGTGGACGGCCGCACACATCACTCTCTGCAGTGGTGGAACACCACAAACCTTTCTAAAGGGCGGCCGTTCCTGGACCCGGTTCCTCAGGTGATTCTAACAGCGGACGCATCGCTCTCCGGCTGGGCAGCGCACCTCCTACACCTCACAATGCAAGGTCTATGGACGCCACAGCAAAAATCGCTCCACATCAACCATCTGGAGCTCTTGGCGATCTTTCTAGCCCTAAAATCTTTCCAAAAACAGATTTCGGGCAAAGCAGTCCTCATTCGCACAGACAACATGACTGCAATGTATTATATCCAAAAACAGGGGGGGACACACTCTCCCCAGCTCTCCCGCTTAGCCCAGAGCATATGGAGATGGGCAATTCCCCAAAACATCTTTCTCCTGGCACAACACGTTCCAGGCGTACAAAACACCATGGCAGATCTGCTCAGCAGACAAACGCAACAACTACACGAATGGGAACTGCATCCACAAGTTCTTCAGCCATTCTTCCAACAGTGGGGGCATCCTCAGATAGACCTCTTCACCACCCACGAAAACAAAAAATGCCCAAGCTTCGCCGCCAGATACCCACACCCATTGTCCAAGGGCAATGCGATATGGATGAACTGGTCAGGCAGATTTGCATACGCCTTTCCACCTCTCCCACTAATTCCATTAGTGGTCAGGAAGCTACAACAGCACTCCCTCACACTCATTCTGGTAGCTCCGACGTGGGCCAGGCAGCCGTGGTACACCACGCTACTACAACTGTCAGTGGTACCACATCAAAAACTGCACCTATCCCCATGCCTCCTAACCCAGAACCATGGAGAAATCAGGCACCCGGACCCAGCTCAGCTCAACCTGGCGATCTGGCTCCTGAAATCTTAGAATTCGGATACCTTAACCTTCCCCCTGATTGCATGAACATCATCATGGAAGCCAGACGTCCTACCACTAGAGCATGCTATGCCGCAAAGTGGAAAAGATTTGTTATTTACTGCCGTAACAATACAATCAACCCTTTAGATGCATCCATACAGCACATCATATGCTATCTGCTCCATCTTCACAGGTGTAACCTGGCATATTCATCCATACGCCTACACCTAGCAGCGATCGCTGCTTATCTACAAAACAGACAGCATTTATCACTCTTCAGAGTGCCCGCTATTAAAGCCTTCATGGAAGGCCTTAAACGAGTAATTCCTCCCAGGGCACCACCTTCCCCTGTATGGAATCTAAATTTAGTTCTTACACGACTAATGGGTCCGCCCTTCGAACCAATGCATAAATGCGAGCTACAGTTTCTCACCTGGAAAACAGCTTTTCTCGTAGCTATCACTTCCCTTAGAAGGGTTGGTGAAATACAAGCGTTCACTATACAGGAACCCTTCATACAAATACATCACAGCAAGGTCATACTTCGCACAAATCTGAAGTTCTTGCCCAAGGTCATTTCCCCCTTCCATCTCAATCAATCGGTGGAATTACCTGTCTTCTTCTCGCAACCTCAATCTGTTGCAGAAAGGGCCTTACACACACTCGATGTAAAAAGGGCCTTGCTATACTACATACAAAGAACGCAACCCTTCAGGAAGACTAAACAATTGTTCGTCTCCTTCTCTCCACCACATAAAGGCAACCCCATTTCTAAATCAGGGATAGCTAGGTGGATTGTAAAATGCATACAGATTTGCTATCAAAAGGAAAAAGAACATTATCTGTTCCGCCTAAAGCCCATTCTACAAGAAAGTTAGGGGCTTCTATGGCCTTTCTAGGGAATATACCCTTAGATGACATCTGCAAAGCAGCCACATGGTCTACACCGCACACCTTCACAAAACATTACTGTGTAGATGTGCATTCCAAGCAGCAAGCTAGAGTGGGCCAGGCTGTATAAAGACACTATTTCAAACCACTGCAACGGATACCGGTGGTCGCCGCTAAGGTTGGGTACTGCTATATAATCTATGCTAAGTGTACAATCTGCAGCTCATATGCCTCGAACGGAATATGCTACTTACCAGTATGCATCTGTTCTTGGCATGTAGAGCTGCAGAGTTGTACACGCCCACCCGCCTCCCCGGCTACCTGTATCCGTTCCAGTACATCTTATTTAGATACAACACACATGGGTTTCTCACTGTGATTACCAAGCTCCATCATTTCCCTGTTGGCGAAAAACAATCTGAGGATGGAGCCGAAGCCCATGCGCAGTACGGACCGAAGGAGGAGTCACCAAACTCGTGACTTCCAAAGACTGTCCAAGAAGAAAAACAAACTGCAAACATCCGGGCCCAACACCAGATGGCGATCTATGCTAAGTGTACAACTCTGCAGCTCTACATGCCAAGAACAGATGCATACTGGTAAGTAGCATATTCCTTCTTTTTGGCAATACATGATTATAACTGTGCTGCTGTGTAGATCAGAAGTTAGTTCCATAGGTTGATTTGCTACAATTTTGTCCAACTAATGTCCTAAGGAGATCGAATACATACAAGCTCAACATAATTGTGTGTTTCCACTGTACTCTAGTATATATTCAGTAGGTGCCAAAGCCTAAGGTTATGTTCGATTTTAATTTACTAGTCCAGTTCGGTATAAAAGTCACAATGCATTCTTATTAGACATGATCAATGTATCTATGAAAAATATGTTGATATTTAGTCAAGAAAAGAAATATTTGGTACCTGTTTGGGTGCCACACTTGTTCCATCCATTGTTAACTTTGCAATGGAATGGTGGGACTAGGACGTAGCCTGGAAAACTGTGCATGTCTATTCCATGGGACATACTATTATTTGGATCATCTACATTGATGATCTGATCATATGGGGTGGATGTTTAATCTGTTCCATGAGTTTTAAATGTTTAATTAAATAGGCATTAGGGAGTGGGGCGTGGCTAGCAGCCGAAGAACATGGCCGCAACCTAGTGCGGCTCCGGAGCCCAGCGCCCGATCCCACCGCTATCCGGCATACATCCTGGCCGTAAACTGGCAAAACCACCACGACTTGGCCCCCTGAACACCCGGGGCTCCGAAACTTTAAGAAAGCGCGAGCAGCGCGGAGTCTAGCCCGTCCGGCTGCCTCGCTGCGGGTGCGGGGCCTGTCGGCGGCGGAGACGCCGGGGCCTTGAGTGCTGGTTGCCTGACCCGCCGCATTACACGAAGGACCGGACTGCGCGCCAGCGGTGTGGGCGGCCGGGCCGGGGGCACGCCGTGACGGGATCGGGAGGAGACGGAGGGCCGGATCTCCTCCGAGTACCGCCGACCCCCCCCCCCCCCGCCATCAACTGCAATCAGCCCGTCGGCAGGAGACGCTGGCCTGGCGTGGCACCAAATCTGCACGGCGGCCCACTGGGTAAAGGGGCACCGCGAAGGACTTGGGGTGCCCTAGGGCCCTGGACACCCGGGACTCCGACGATTCCTGGAAGCGCAAGCGGCGCAGCATCTGGCCCGCCCGGCTGCCTCACTACGGATACGGGGCCTGTCGGCGGCGGTGACGCCGGGACCTAGAATACTGGTTACTGGTTACTTGACCCGCCGCGGTTCACGGAGGGCCGGACCAAAGCTGGCGGTGTGGGCGGCCAGACCGGAGCCCCCCCCCCCCCCCCGCCATCGGCAGGAGACGCTACGAGACGACCCGCTGAGGTCTTGGGGCAGTCTGCAGCGCGGGGAATAGACGGCGACGAGGGGCAGGCGACACTCCGGAAGCGAAGCCCCCCGAGAGGGAGAGCCCCGGCGACTCCCGGAGTCGAGGAGAGCCGTGCAGTGGTGGAAATAGGCCGGGCCTAAGGCCTGGCGCAGCGGGCGCGGGTGGAGCGAGTCGCGCGCCAACTTCCCCGGTAAGGAGCCAGCGAAGGGTCGGAGGCGGCGCAAGACCGGGACAGGAGCGGGGCAGACACGTGGCCCTGTGGTGCCCTGCTGCAATACTTTGGCACCTCCGAGGCAGGTCCCCGACCCCGCTGACCGTCTGTCGCCGACCACCATGGGGGGGAAGGGCCAACGTGGTGGAGCGCAGGCCAGGCTTGACAAGTATGCCTACCAGAAAGACCGGACTGCCTCCCCCCCCCCTGACAAGGCCAAAGAGATTACCCTGGCAGATGTTATGGCCACACTGACTCAAATGCAAACCTCTATTGGCACAATATCCACAGATGTGACGCTGCTGAGGGCCGACGTCGCAAAAATCAGCAATAGACTGTCCGAGGTTGAGACGACTACCGCCACCCTTACCAAGGACGCGACTGATAGCAGAAAACGTATACAATCACTGGAAAGGGTTCAAAAGCAGCTTCTGGACAAGCTGGATGACCAGGAGGGACGGTCCCGACGGAACAACGTGCGCGTCGTGGGGGTGCCTGAGAGTGAGCGGGGACCAGCACTGGACCTCTTCGTGGAAAAGCTGATCACGGAGCAGCTGCAACCGCGTGGACTTTCCAAATTTTTCTCGGTCGAAAGGGCACACCGGGTGCCTGGGGGGAGGCCACGGCCTGGGGCCCCCCCACGCCCGATCCTGGCCCGCATCTTTAACTTCCGAGATAGAGACGCTATTCTTCAGGCGGCGCGTACTGCCCCCCCGCTGCGGATTGACAACTCCACGGTGACCCTCTATCCGGATTACACCGCGACCGTGTCGCGGCAACGCCGAGACTTCCTCGCGGTCAAAGCGGAGCTGCGCGCGCGAGAACTGAAGTACGCGATGCTTTACCCGGCAAAGCTGCGAGTGGAGGCGGAGGGGCGCACATGGTTCTTTGCCACGCCGACGGAGGCCACGGAGTGGCTGGAGGGCTGGCACCCGGCGGAGGCATCGGGCCGGGCGGGGCGCGCCCATCGCAGCCAGTCTGCCTCTCCCGATAGATCTGGAGGACCCTGAGCCGCGGGAGACTGTCGCTGCAGGACGTGGCCGGGCCGACATGGCACGAGAGAACTTCAGCGGTGGAAAGGAGGCGGAGGCCACGGGGGCCTGGATACACACAGTGACCTCGGACAATGAAGGGACGCTGCAGTCGTGATCTACAAACTTGGCAACATGCTGTGGACCGGTTTCTTTAATGGACACGCACATGGTGCGGGGATCGGACGAGGGGCATGGGGCAGCCATTCCCCCACACGCAAGTAGAAAGTTATGGGACTTAAGCACTCTGCTACGTTGGGGTGGCGGGTAGTTTTAAATCCGCTGGGCAGGGAGGCAGGGAGGAGGGTGGGGGGACAGGGGAGTTTTGGGAATTTTGGTTTTTGTTTGGTTTTAGGTTTGGTTACTACACATTGGCCAGCTTGGCAACTCCGGAAGGTTGGAGGGACACAGGGAGATGTGCGGGGACGGCTATTTTCCACCACCCTACATGGCAAGGGAATCACATAACAACATCAGCGAGGCCACCGTTGGCTCCACGAAGGAACAATCACAGCAACGCAGCCCCGCACTTAAGGTCCTATCGTGGAACATAA
Organism: Triturus cristatus; assembly: GCF_964204655.1. Classification (NCBI taxonomy): domain Eukaryota; kingdom Metazoa; phylum Chordata; class Amphibia; order Caudata; family Salamandridae; genus Triturus; species Triturus cristatus. The sequence goes on along the minus strand of NC_140580.1, from coordinate 588,402,840 downwards.
ACAGGTTGGGAGATAAGATTAAACGGGGGCTGGTCTTACAATATCTTAAGCGCAAGGGACCAGCGGTGGCACTTCTACAGGAGACACATCTGGTAGGCTCGACCACGAAAGCACTGGACAGATGGGGTTTTAAGATGGCGATACACTCTGAGTTCACGACTGGGTCCCGTGGGGTGGGCATACTGGTAAATAAGCGCTTCCCACTGATGCTAGTCGACTCTCGTAGGGAGGACCTGGGCCGCTTTGCGGCGCTCACCTGCCAGTGGGAGGGTAGAATGTATAACATAGTAACAGTATACATCCCGCCGACACTCCACCAGGATACACTCCGGGCGTTAGGGGAATTCCTGCTGACACTACCGCCAGGGGACCTTATTATGGGCGGGGATTTTAATGCGACTATGGACCCGCTACTGGACAGGTCATCCTCCCGAGACCACGGTGGCGCTACCCCCAAGTTGCGCGAATTCGCGGAGGCACTCGGCCTAGTAGACACCTGGAGAGCCCACTATCCTGATGACCGACAATATACCTTCCACTCGGGGGCTCACAACACCCTCTCCCGTATAGACTATATCTTCACTTCACCCGCGGGATTTAGGGGCATGACCGACATATCTCATTTGCCCAGGGGCATCTCGGACCACTCACCTGTACTGATCACGTTTACACTTTCTATGCCGCACAATCGCAGGATATTCCCAATCCATCCAGGATACCTCAAAATCCCAGCAATTCGCAAGGCCCTTCAGGCGACGACCAAACATTATTTTGCTGAAAACATGGCCCCTGAGATAGGCCCTGCAACTATATGGGAGGCGTACAAAACAGTCCTTCGAGGACAAGCAATCTCAGTGATTACAGCCTATAAGAAGACTCAGCAGCTAGAGGTGCTTGGGCTTGAACAGGGGGTGAGAGAGGCAGAGGCCGCACACGCCACGCATATCACTGATGACACCGCACATACCGCCCACATGGCACGGCAGGAATATCGCTCCTATCTTTGGGAAGCCGCACGCGCCAAACAAACGGTTACACGACATACTGTTTACGAGCAGGGTGACAAAGCGGGCAAACTGTTGGCCTGGCTGGAAAGGCGGGAACGGGCGGCGCGTTGGGTGGCGCGGATCAGGCTAGATTCGGGGACTACACGTCGGAGCCGCGGCAAATCGTTGAGGCCCTAGCGACTCACTACCAAAAGGTGTATACGCCGGAGGCCTCGTCCACGGTGGCAGAGAACGAGGCCTTTCTCCGAGACATCGCGATGCCACGGCTGGCCCCGTCGGATGCAGAAGCCCTAGAGGCGGACCTGAAGGCGGAAGAGCTCACACTAGCAATCCTCGCTCTCCGTGCCGGGAAGGCGATGGGGCCCGAATGGAATTCCGGTGGAGTTCTATAAGTCCAACGCTGCCCACATAGTCCCGCATCTACTGGCCATGTACGAGGACAGCCTCTCTACCGTGATACTCCCCCCGGATCAGAGAGTAGCCACCATAGTGGCGATTCCAAAGCCTGCCAAACCAGCGCATGAGTGCGCTTCCTATCGTCCAATCTCATTGCTAAACGCGGAGGCAAAGATTCTAGCGAAGGTGCTGGCGACGCGGCTGCAGCCCTATCTTACGACCCTGATACACCCGGACCAATCGGGATTTATGCCGCGCCGGAACACCGCTTTAAATCTACGGCGGCTCCACGGAATTCTCGAGCGCCGCACCTCGATAGAGGAGGATGCGGCCATCCTCTCGTTGGATGCGCGGATGGCGTTCGACCGGATGGAATGGCCGTTCCTCTTCGCTGTCCTCCGTCATGTGGGACTCGGCCCCAAGATATGCGCATGGATTCAGCTTTTGTATACCGCGCCACTTGCACAGGTGGTGGTCAATGGCCATATCTCAGACCCCTTTCTGTTGGGGAGGGGGACGCGGCAGGGCTGCCCCCTTTCCCCACTCCTCTTTGCTTTGGCGCTGGAGCCGCTGGCGGCCTGGTTGAGGCAGGACCCGGTGATCCGGGGATTAAAGTGGACAATGGGGTGGGAAGATCGCATCTCCCTCTATGCTGACGACATCCTGTTATACTTGGCCTCCCCTGCGCGCTCGATCGTCTGCCTCCTGGATATATGCGCATCATACGGGAGAGTGTCGGGCTACGAGATCAACTGGGAAAAGTCCATTGTCTACATGCTCCGCGGTTCCCCACCTCGGCTCCCGCGGGGTTGTGAGATTCGGGTGGTGACAGACGGTTTCAAATATCTGGGCATATTTATTACAGCGGACAGGGACCGTTTTGTGGCTGAGAATCTAACGAAGCCGCTGCAGCGGTTTAGAAGCGACGTCAAACATTGGCGCACCCTGCCCCTGACGCTACTGGGGAGGGCTGCCCTCTATAAGATGATGGCTCTCCCTAGATTTTTGTATATACTCCAAAACATCCCCTTCCCGGTGCCACCATCTTACTTCGCCGCCGTCAATGCGGAAGTCACCAGCCTACTGTGGGAGGACAAGGCGCCGCGGATAGCACTCCACAAGCTCACCATGGGGTGGTACGATGGTGGGATAGCCCTCCCAGACTTGCGACTGTATTACTGGGCGTCGCAGCTTACGGTGATCAATCAGTGGTTGCATGCGCCAGGGGAGGACCCGGCATATCGTATGGACCGGCACCTGCTGGGGGCTGCGGGGGTCATGGGAGCGCTCTACAATCACAAGAGGGGCCTCTGCCCCCCAGGCCCCACGGCGCACACCCTCCGGCTGTGGTTCGAGGCGCAGCGAGCCCTGGGGTGGGCTGGGAAAATAACCCAAGCCACTCCGTTGTGGGAGGCGAAACAGCTGGGGGTATTGCGTACGACCAAGGGGTTCCATCGATGGGACCTAATCGGCATCTCCAGGGTGGGAGACCTTTGGCAGAAGGGGGAAGTGGTCACATTTACCCAATTGCAAGCAGATTTCGACCTGGCCCCCACCGAAGGGTTCCGGTACATGCAAATCCGGCACGCACTCCAGGCAGCTATCCCGCCCGGAACCCGACTTCCGGAGTCGTCGCCTCTGGAGGACCGGCTCCTCACGGAACACCTGGCACAGAGGGCGACCTCCCTAACATACAGAAAGCTGATAAACAACCGGCCAGATCCATTCACAGCCCTTAAAGACCGATGGGATGCCGAGCTGGGGGAATTCGACGAAACGGACTGGCAGGCGGCGCTTTCCTCCCCTAGGGAGGTGGGCATCTCATCTAGACTACGTCTGGTCCAACTTAAAATTCTACACCGCACATACTACACTCGTACACTCCTATTTAAGCTGAACCGAACTGACTCCCCGCTATGCCTGCGGCAGTGTGGTATGGAGGGAACACTTTTCCATACACTTTGGGAATGCCTGGCCATAGCTCTGTACTGGAAGGGAATTTTGCGCACACTCTCCCAGGTGACCAAGATCCCAACACTCCCGGAGCCACGAAGGTGTCTCCTTAATGTCTGGGAACAGACGGATCACAACAGGACCACGCAACTCTGGGTAACACTGGGACTTATGCTGGCAAAACGTAATATTGCCCAAAAATGGGGCTCCAGCCAAACTCCGACCCTCGCCCAGTGGTCCCGAGACATGGACTCCACAATGGTGGTTGAAAAAACTGTCTACATTCACAGAGGCTGCCCGAAGAAGTGGTCCCGGGTGTGGGGTGGGTGGAATGCTTATAGAGGGAATATATGTGAACCCCCTAGCGATACATCAGACTCAGACCTCAGTGACCCCGAATAGGCGAGATATCACTGGTCGATGCAAAGTGATGTATACTGTCATGCGCAGAAAAAAGGAGCTCTCTGTTTTTCACCATGTCATGTATGTCCCGCGACACTCTCACTGGACCTCTACTCTACTGAACCTGATGCAAATGTGTAATGTTACATGTTTAAACTTCAATAAAAATATTTACAAAAAAAAAAAATAGGCATTAGGATTTCTCAACAAATTTCAAGTTTAGCACAGCATTCTTACACTTGACCTTGTTTATGCAGAATGTGGTACTACAAACTAAACTATTTTAAATTGGAGGTACTGCCAAATTACATGGCTATAGTGTACAATCCTTTGCATGAAGTGAAAAACTTAACAATGCAAAATATCAAGAATTAGAGGAACTTGATTTATCAATCATGATTTCATGCAGGAAGTGGTCAAGATAGTGAAAGTTTTTGTTTGAAAGGCTGCAAAGCCATGTAGGCTCACTTAAAAGTGTTTAAGAAAGCCCATTACTGGAAAAAAACATACCAATCCAACATAGAAAGAAAAAATAACTGACCTATGAAATATACTAATGTAATGCACCACCAGATGTTCTACTAATGTCTAAAATGTAAAACTCCCTTCTGGACAACGATTGGAAGTTTTAACAAGTATGGCAAACAAATTGTAAGACTGTGTTAAAGACACCAACAATTACATACAACAGATACCTGCTTTAGGGCATAATTTGTCATCAAGTATTTACTTTCCTTCAAAACAAGATACTTGCTTGAGGGAGGAGCTGCAAAGGTTTTATTGTTGTTACGTGTGCAAAGAATCCAATCGAGGTGTAAGTAGGCAAGCAAAGTTCATGCCAACACTAATAATCTGTCCAAAAACATCCAAAATGGTATCTACTACAACACAAAATCTGCATCTTGTTTTAGAACATGTGCGAAGGAATATCGAGTGCTTCATATGAAGCATTACCGAACATTTGGCACTGATCAGAAAGGCCCAGGAAAGTTACGCTGTTGGAAATACCACACAATGCACCATGGCATGGTCACCGCTTGTGGCATTGCACAAACAGAAAAGAAAATCAAAGACTTTTCTTTGACAAATTGCAGCCAAATGTACTGCACTTGTTTTCAAGCAACATATTATAATCATCTGCCTTTGCAAATAATGATTGGTTACATTTTACCTACTAAACTGAGCACAATGAATGTTTATTTTGCACACCAATCCAGCAAAATATAACTTTTTAATAAATCCTGCTGCTTTAATGTATTTAATAGTACCTTATTAACTCGATAATGACCAAGGAGGTTTAAACTTACATAAATGTGGTTATACGCCTGTTACACTAACTCTTCTGAGTGGATTTATTAGAGGAGTGTCCTCTATTGGAAAAGTAACTACATTAGAGAGCACACATGCATTTCTTTATGACTGTATTACCCACAGTGTATCAATGAGACCTCAACAAAGCTTATTTTTGCATGCAAATGTCATGGATTGTAACAGTAGTCTAGTATGTAAACTGTTCAGAGTATAAATAAGGTTGTCGTTATATGTTAAAAGAGGGCCATCATATGGCAGAGGAGGGGCACATAAGTCAAACAAATTCCAGCATGCGTCGTGAAAGCATCACCGTATGTCTGTCTCTTAACTGCTATCAAAGGGCCTCATAGTTCTGTTATGCGTGCCAACCTCATTCCCAAACGTGCCTTATTATGGCCCAGAAGTTCAAAGGAATCCCCACATTATAGTACCGAAGTGGCAACACATCCAAAAAGTGCCGCTTAGGGCCTATGTATGCCTATGAATTGACAATTTCAATGGGGTAGCCCATTCCAGTGTAAACTTCGTGGTGATATATTAAGTTGAATTAATTTGGTTGCACATTCTTAACTACACCATAATTCGGTTTTACTGAGGAGGAACTAGGATCTTATGTCCCTTAGTTTCCCAAATTCTTTTTAGCTTTGACCTATATCCCTTACTTTTGTTAAAACAGACTACAAAGTATCTATAGTCCGTTATAACCCAGATTCCCACCCATATATTGGGATACACTAGTATTCCCAGGTTTCCTCTGGCAAATGTAAAGATCTTCAACTAAGTTCCCACTCGTGGGGCCTGTTGGGCGTTGCAGCACCAGCCCTAGGAGTAGGCCTGATAAGGAAGTATGCCACCTTCGAGTGGGTGAGGGCACTTGCTTCTAAGAGCAGATGCTCCTATTGACGCAACACATTCTGGGTCCTTAATATATCACCTGGAAGTTTACATAGGAGCATGTTATCTCTTTGAAATTGTTCTATTGAATAGGCGACTGTATATTTTAACACTCAAATCTCCTTGTCCTCCTACAATTAAGAGTGCCTATGAATTGACAACATATGACCAGAAGGCACATCCATTGTCAGTGGTGCCCTCCTATTGGCAACAGCTGCCATTATGTCATAAACATGTTAGCCCAAAGACCAAACGAGGACTCACTTGGCCAAAAGTAAAATTAAATGCCCATTGAGGGTCATCCCACCACTGTATAGAGGGAGCAAGAAGTATTTAGTACTAGCAAAAAAAAAAATAATTTCTCTTCATTGCAGAATGTGGTACAACACAGATTTTGTAAACCTTCATAGAAAGATCACAGAGGGAACATGGATGTGCCCGGCATGGCAGGCGGGAGCTGACTGACTTCCTAGCAGCTTGTTTTGAAGTTTTCAGAGGTTTCTGAAAAGAATCATTATATCGTTGCTGCATATTTTGCACATTAGTTTTTGTAAAGTACAGATTTCATTCCTTCTTAACGTTTGGAAAACTCTTGGTATATTGTTTTTATTCTGAGCAATATTATGAAATTAGACTTCATAGACAGTATGATTCCAACTAATCTATTTGTTCTGCTTCTCCCTCAGGGATTTCAATTGCCAAAACCTCCTGAGCCTCCATCAGTAGAAGTGGAATACTACACCATTGCAGAGTTTCAGTCCTGTATCTCTGATGGAATTAGTTTTCAAGGTGGACAAAAAGCTGATGTAAGTGATGGGAACTAAACACGACTGGTGTTTACTGAAAAATTGGTTAACTGTTCATAAAACAATTACTGTTTATCAAAAGTAAAAATAAAAAACTGTATTAATGTATTTTCAGGTGATCGATAAGAACTCTGGTGGTTGGTGGTATGTACAGATTGGAGAAAAAGAAGGGTGGGCACCATGTTCCTACATTGATAAGAGGAAGAAACCTAATTTAAACAGAAGAACTAGCACTCTGACAAGGCCAAAGGTTCCTCCTCCTGCACCTCCAAGCAAGGTGAAAGAGCCCGAGGATGGACTGACTCCTAGAAATGGATCCATAGGAGAAATCCAGGATTCTCCGTCAAAGCAGTATTATGAGGAACCAGAATACGATATCCCTGCTATGGGCTTTGACTCTGAGCTTGATCTGAATGACAGCTTCAAGGCTGACCACCTATCTCAAAGTCAAGATTCTGCGTTTGAAAAAATGTTTCAGGCATGCAAGCCGTCTCATGTGTCTCTGCAGCCAAGGGCAACCTTCAAAGTAGGAGAGTCATTGGAGGATGTTGCCCATGAAGATGAGACCATTTATGAAAACGATGGGTTCAGACCATATGCCGAGGATGCCATATCAAGTAAAGAGTCAAGTGGGGATTCCGATTCCTTCAAGAGTTCTTCGTTGTCTTTGATCAGCAGAAGCTCCCCCATTTCTTCTTCCCCAAAATCCTCTCTTGTGAGGTTCAAAGTGGAAAAAATGATTCAGCCTGAAGTAGGTAAACCGGATTCAATCTCAAAGAGTGAAGAAACGAAGCCCAGGTCCGCTTCAGATGTAGGTTTGCGTAATGTGCCAAAAATGAGTGCAAAGAAGGAACTGGAACAAAAAGCAGCACAAATCCAGTTTGCAAGAGCAAAGCCGATAGTTAGGCCTAAGCCTTTCCTTAGCAAGGCCGATTCGCAAAGCCAAGAAAAAATGGATATAAGCACTTTAAGACGGCAACTGAGACCTACAGGCCAACTCAAGAGTGGACTTAAAGCTTCAAAAAGTGAAGAAGCTGAAAGTCCCCCTCGCTCAGGCACTGAGCATATTGATGAGCTCCCAAGAAGATGCTCCATGGATCTGACTACATCTGTTTCAAGTCCTGTTTTTTGCTCCAGCCATCAAGTCAAAACCGAGCAAGATGGAGATTCCAAGGGTACCGCCTACATCACTACAAGTGCATATCAGAAGGTTTTAGAGACTGAAATCAGTTTTCCAGCAAGAGTTGAAGTTGAAGTGTTAGAGAAACAAGAGAGTGGGTGGTGGTATATCAAGCATGGCGATTCAATGGGATGGGCCCCTTCCCAATACTTAATACTCAAAGATCACAAACCACCCAAAGACTCTGCTCCTGAATCTGAACCCTGCTCAGGCACGACAAAAGCAAATGAAAAATCCAATAGTTTGGAGAAAATTGAGAAAAAAGTCCAGGCTTTAAATATCATCAACCAAAACAAAAGAGCAACACCACCAATTCCATCCAGACCCCCTGGAGGCTTTGCTAAACACTCAGGCACAGCTGCTGTCAAGTTGAGAAATGGAGTGCGGCAAGCTGCAGTGAGGCCACAGTCAGTTTTTGTGTCTGTGCCACCCAAAGAAAACAATATCTGTAGCTCCCTGCGAAGGAATGAGTCTTTGTCTTCCACAGACCACTCGAGGCCTGTCCGTCGGAACTCATCGTTTAACACCGTAAGACCACAGGGAACAGAAGCGAAGGTGAAACCAGTAGACAGGTCAGGCGTGGACCGGCCAGAAAGCCCCGCTCAGCCCCCTCAGCGAAATGGGATTCCAGTTTCAGCTGTGCGACCCAAACCAATCGAGAAATCTCAGTTCATTCACAATAACCTCAAGGAGGTCTACGTCTCCATTGCGGACTATGAGGGGGATGACGAGACTGCAGGGTTCCACGAAGGGGTCTCCATGGAAGTGTTGGAGAAAAACCCAAATGGTTGGTGGTACTGCCAGATCCTCGGTGGCGGCCGACCTTTCAAAGGCTGGGTGCCTTCAAATTATTTAGAAAAAAAGAACTAATGAACTGTGCGTTACTAATTTATATAATAGCTGTGTATATAAATACATATATATATATATATGTGAGGTATTTTACACTAAGTCCAGCAAAGCGCTGGTTCTTGGAAGCAGTTTGAGAAGAAGACGGAAACAGTAGTTAGGCTGCCATGTTTAGAAAAAAAATGGAGTTCCAGATATAACTGGTTAAGAGATTTTGTAAAGCAATGTATGAAAAAAGGAAAAGGACGCATTTTGTGGAACTGTTAACCATTTATGCAACAGGGTATCCCCATCTATCATGGTCAGTTGTAGTAAACCAAAACGTGCCTTCCCACGAGACGCCTGCTCAGAAGCATATCGGGGTAGTGAACACTGCTGCAGGGGGCGCATCTAAGCCTTAGCTCTTCTGCCCGCCCTCTCCCGTGCATCAGTGACACAAGAGCCTTGGTGCCAAGCACATGGAACACAATCGTGAGTGGGCCAAGCAGGCATGGAACCAAACACAAACCGCGCCCGGATGCAGGAGCTCAGTTTTGTAAATAGTCAATGTAAGTTTTAGACTTTGCCTAGGTGTGGATATTGAGCTCCATGCGTGCCACCCTCCTGGAGCACTTCAGCATCTGGCCTGTCCTATCCTGATATCCTGCCCGCTTCCGATGCCCCCTGTGCAGCACTTACTTTACATATGTATTGTACTGTACGGCCTGGCTTTTGGTGTGATTGACTGAAAGATCTCCTTGGTGACATGCTACACTGCCATTTTGATTAAAATGCTTATATTGTTACTACAAGTTAAACATTAACTACAATAAAGTAAGGTCTCTTTAATGGATTCAGTGCGGAGGAAAGAAGGGTGTACTATCCAGACGGCACTTGCCTGAAGCCTTTGGAAGAACCAGTGTTTACAGTCATTCCTTCATTCGGAATCTGCTCAAGAAATTTGTTTTTATAGGCTTTCAGATTTCATTTTGTGGCTTGTAATGGCTTTGTTTACCAGGAAAGAGTTGACTGCAAACTCGTAGTAAGGCCCAATGTGTGTATTGTGCCCACTTGAATTCAAAACATACATCTGTACTGGAAAACATGTCTGGTGTAATTTCAGGGCAAAGCAGGGAATAAATGATATTTAGTTAGACCCAAAATGTGACAACATGGACAAACGCGGTGTGCATGTTCCCCTTATCTATCCATCTTTAATTTGAGGTAGAAAATAAAGAATATTATATGTCTGCGATGTACACTGATATAGAGGGCAAGGGTCTGGTAAAGGTGAAACAGGCTGTGGAGCCTACATTTATGAACCCTATGCTTAGATGGGACAAGAAAAGCATACTTGCATACCCGTTTAATGACGTTTGGAAAGCCCCATAACTTCACTAAAATAACATTAAAATAGTTCTCTTTGTCCGTGCTCCTGTGTTACTTTAGAGAGCAGGGGGAAATGATTTTTACATTACCACCACCTATAAATATGAGGTACTTAGATTATGTTGGAGTGGTAGATTCCCATACAACCAGTACTGTATATAAGGGCATCAGGTACTGGATTCCCATACAGAAAGTACTGCATGTAGGGATGGCAGGTAGTGGATTGCCTTACAGCAAGTACTGTATGTTGGGGCATCATGCATTTGTGAAAACATGTCCCTTATAACTTAGGTTTGTTTATTATTTTTGTGTTAGTATGCAAATTAATCCCATTGGGACTTACTGAGATGCTTCATATGGTTCAGTCTCTCCACCAGAGAAGAACAGGAAAAGTCTGTCTTGGTGAGAACCTGAGCTGAAGAGCTTCTGGTACCAGTGTTCCTCTGCTCCTTCTTGAATACTTGGAATCTTTGGATTGGTGAGTGTACACTAGTGGTAGGTCTGCTGGTACCTGGGCTGAACCAAAGTTCTAGAAGCGTCCATATTAAAATAAATAGAAGAAGTAACCTGAGGTGTGTTCCAGAGCAATTATAGCCTGCAGCTATAATGGTTCTGCAGAGCCATTATTACCACACGTGGTGCGTGTAATGTATAGACTGTAGAAATTGAGAACAAGGGTTGTTGTTTGTGATTTTTATTAGAAATATTATATTCTCTGCTGGACAGTATTAAATAGAGAAATACATAATAATTATCTGCTTGATTGCAGTACTAATAAGTAGTGATTTAGTTATTCGGAATATTTCAACTATGCTAATGTATGTCTCCCATGTGGTTTTACCTGTGACATCTCACCTTAAGAAATTATGCTTCCTTCAGCTGTACCAAAGACCACTTTTTACAAAGGCTAAAAGGGAAAAACAGGGTTATTCCTTTTGCTCACTCTTCTCGTTTCCTTGCACAACTTCATTTCTTATTTCCTGTTGGTGATGAAGATCCTGTCATTCCTGTTTGTACCTTAATGAACTTTCTTGTTTCTAGTTGTCAGGTTTTCATGATTTTGTGGTATCCTAGGTAGTGCCAAGGACAACTGAGTAAAACAGTCTTTCACTTTTTGCAGTCGGCTTTCTACTATCTTTTTAGAATTATTTCTCACATTCTCAAAGGCTGTGGGTCCTAGGCTTCAAAAACTGTAACAATCAATCAATCAATCAGTGACACTTGTAAAGCGCGCTACATACCCGTAGGGTCTCAAGGCGCTTGGGGGGGGGGGGGGTGCCGCTACTGCTCGAACAGCCAGGTCTTCAGCTTCTTCCTGAAGGAGAGGTGGTCTTGGGTCAGGCGCAGGACGGACGGGAGGGAGTTCCAGGTCTTGGCGGCCAGGTAGGAGAAGGACCTTCCTCCTGTAGTCGCTCTTCGGATGCGGGGGACGGCGGCGAGGGCGTGGTTGGCTGATCGGAGGTGGCGTTTGGGAGCGTAGAAGTTGACTCGGCTGTTGAGGTAGCTCGGGCCTTGGTCGTGTAGGGCTTTGTGTGCGTGGGTGAGGAGGCGGAAGGTGATTCTCTTGTTGATGGGGAGCCAGTGAAGGTCTCTCAGATGTCCGGAGATGTGGCTGGATCGTGGGATGTCGAGGATGAGTCTGGCTGAGGTGTTTTGGATCCGCTGGAGTCTCTTCTGGAGCTTGGCGGTGGTCCCGGCGTAGAGGGCGTTGCCGTAGTCCAGTCGGCTGGTGACGAGGGCCTGGGTGACGGTCTTCCTGGTCTCTGTGGGGATCCACCAGAAGATCTTTCGTAGCATGCGTAGGATGTTGAAGCACGCCGAGGAGACGCTGTTGACTTGCCTGGTCATGGAGAGGGAGGAGTCCAGGATGAAGCCCAGGTTGCGTGCATGGTCTGTCGGTTTGGGTGCGGTGCCCAGGGCGGGAGGCCACCAGGAGTCGTCCCAGGCGGAGGGTGAGGAGTTGCGACTGTTATTTCTTTGAGGATGGAAAAGACGAGCACTTACTCTTTTAAAGTGCCAAGCTCTGTCATTGTCCTTGCTTCATTTCCAGTGTTCTATCTTTTGCGTCCCCACCTGCATAAAAGACGGCCCCTCATGCCCAAGATTAACTACACCCTTGACTTCAATATCTAGATGGCTGATAAAGGAAGGCCAAGGTAGCCAAGTCCCAACTTTGGAACCTATAGATGGTTGGTGGTCTAGTATTGAATAAATATGCCTGAGGATAGGGTTGAACTAGGCCTCCCACTTATAGGCAAAGCATATGTATTCTCCCCACCATGGTGACATCTATACTCTAAGCATTTCTGATCAATGAGGTTTCAGGAACAATAATGGAAATCAAGTTGGTATTAATGGTGCCATCTTGTGAACCCACCACTGCTCTGGGCGTACCTTTTTCATGGATATCTACCAAAAGATCAAAGATGCAATCTCTGGTGTCAAGCATTCTATGGTACAGCTAAGAACCTGAATTTGTTAAGGAAACTTTGTAATGGAACAGAAGCCATCAGAACATCCTTGCTTGATTATTCATCCTTCCTTGCTAGAAGGAGAAACCAGAGATGATTCTAAAGACCAGCATGTGTGGGCAGATCCTCATTGAAGATTACCATTGACTGGCATAGGTCCTGATAAGATTCATTCAACCAGACTGACCCCTCTGCCTAATGTCCTCTAGCACAGTCTGTTAATTGGGAAATAATCTATTAGAGCAATATCGGATCAAAGGTCAGACATCCACAGAAAGGGATTGCAGATTGAATTCTGCCTAGAACTACAGGTTTACTGCTGAAAAAAACCAGAACTGGTTCTTTAAAGTTTTCTTTATTAATTACTGCAGATATTGGTGGTAGAACTAATCAACGCACCTCAAAGTCAGTGGTATGGCCGGTCCGAATGTTTCTTATAGTGTTAGCCAGAAGAAGAGTGATATAGTATTCTTATGCAGGGTTTAAAATCTATCTGATATCAAAAGATGAGCAGAAATGGGATTGCTGCAGAGGCGAGACCTTCCTTGTGACTTCACCTGGTTTCATTTCATTTCTATCACTGTCAAAACTGCAACAATCTCGGCTAGTGCTATGTCTACTGGTAGATCATTGAGGAGAGAGGCTTGTCTTGAAGCTTCTAGTGACTTCGCTGAGGTTTATTTCATAATGGGGAATCCCTGCCTCTGAAAAAAGCTTGTAATCAATGAAGAGAAGAGGGGAATCATTCCAGACCCCTCAATATGCTGTTAAACCATCAGCTTCGAAACCATCAACATGAAACATCTCAGTAAGGGTGCAGCCGAACCCATAATCAGCCAGAGGGTACGTTTCTTCCTCACCAGCAATGGATGATAGCATTGCGCGACTATGTCCTGGAGGTGGACAGCTGGCAATGACTTTCCACTCAGCAGTTACGCCCTTTCCTCCGTAATGAAACCGTTTTCAACAAAAATAGCAGACCCGCTGCTTCTTCAAATGAAGTTGCATACTTGCGTGGTTATAGAGGTCCTCGCCACAAGGATGAATTCAGGTATACTGAGTCAACCAGAGATTAACATGTCATGCTGTTATTCAGATCAGTTAAGGTTAAGCCATGAAAGGGGGTGTGGATTGGAGGCTTATATCAAATAAATGCATTATTTGCATACACCAATCCATCCTTTTTAAATAAAGGGCATATTTCAGACTAAAACTTCCCATCACATGTTCAAGGCTCTTACTAATATGAATATTTGCCTGTGTCATGCACCTCTCACCATTTTGTGATGAGAGCAGTCATTCATTTATACCTAACTAGAGGATTGCTTTATCTTGGGCCAAGCAAGAAAGTCCCAAACTGCGTGGGAATGACAACGATGTTTTGCAAAGTGAAGCCAGAGGGGTGCCCTCTGTCCAAGAAGGTAATGCACTCACATTGTAGTCAGTATTTCCTAACCTCCTCAGGCTCTCAAAAGAAGGTGATCTGGATCTGGAGAATAAGATGTGAATGGACCCCACTATCTATGCCACAATAGTCTCTGAAGTATTAGGCCCTCAAACACTGTTGAAGTATGAGGTGTTGCAATTAGAATGGTTTCCTCATCAGTGCAGAATGGTTTCCTCATCAGTGCAAATTAGAAATGCTGTATGAACATGGGCCTCAGTTAAGGAATGGGGGCTCTAAATCAGGGACACTAGTTTTTGCTTCACCAAACATGCCTTTCAGTGCTGAGTTCTTTATGTCCTCTGTCAAGAATAAGGACTAACCAAGAGAGGAGTTGAGCAATTCTAAAGCTATGATATCCAATCTAAATTTCACATATTGCTTCACACAGGGTTTAAAATTGTCATCCCAATCTTTTAGAAGCTGCGGGGTATGTGCTAAATCATTTTAATGTGCTTTACCAAAGAAAGCAACGCAAAAGAGCAGTGGTCTAATCTATACAGTTTCTTGCCAGGTTCTCGATATTGTGGAATGGCTTCATTTGCTCAAATAATGTGCACTACAATATACATCCTTGACACTGTAGCTCTCGATATGTCTGCGTATTTAAGAGCACTACCAACCCTAATATATGTACTCCGCATGCGGTCAATGACTATATTCTGGGATTACAATAAACATTTCGCTTATTCATATACCTGCTTCCAGTAGTACCCACATCTGGATTTTTCTGTGGTTACTATAAATGAGCTTTGGTAATTGTCCCTCCTCAGCCTAACATCAGATTGAAAGATTCGGTGTGTTAAATAAGCCATGTGCAGATGAACATTTCATAAGGTCTGCGAAGAAGAGATCCACAAGCACCACTCCTCTGAGATCTTACTTTGCATTTGAAGAATAGTATTTGAACCAGTAGGTTATTTTTTTCTGTTTTATTCCCTGTGCTATAGGTCTTATCTGTTTAACATGAAGGTATTTAGATAAATGTAAAAAGAGCTGCATGGTCTTTTTAGTTACAGACTATGACTTTGAAAGTATTTACTCTTTGCCTTCCTCTTATTGAAGAACCCATTTTGTCCTCAAACATCAATTCTAATCCGAATCCCTTAGATAGTGTACTTAAGCAGTCTCTTGTAACACAACATAGCAAACAGGTATATTGTTGTAGGTTTGAGGGCAGCATCAAGTTCAGATCTCCTCCTGAACTTAGGAAGGTCTGAAACTTCACCACAACAAGTGCTAGTGTTGCAACATGGGAGGTAGCAAGTGCAAGGGCGGTCTCTGACATTCATAATATATTTCAACTTTTTAGCCTTTGTTCAAAGGGTCCCCGCTCCTTCTGCAGGGAGAAATAATTCCAAAGGTGTGAAACCATGGACAGAAACACATGAGGGAAGGTAGCTTGCTTTGATTGTTACAATAATGATGAAGAAGTTGTTCATTATTTTCAATTGATGCACTTTAGCAACACAAATGCAACACAATATTAAGTGCATTATTTGAAGGTGCAGCATGCACAGTACAAAAACAGCACATATTTATAAAAAATAATTTATAATTATTTATACATGTTTTAAAATTATGTTCAAAGGATTTGTTAGAAAGCTGCCTTATATTGCCACCTTGGAGGTGCTTCTTTGAAGCCTTTCCAGGCCTCTCTGTTTTAATCCAATGTGAGTCCTGTCTGAGGAAAACAACAAAAATTGTGATCATACAGAGGCCATTTTGATTTGGCGCCCATGGAAAGCTACAAATTATGTAGTCACGGGATAAAGTGCGGTGTTGATAAAATTCAGTATTTTACAAATATATGTAAAGCAGCAGTGACCACATATCTATTATCCTCAATGTTTGGGTTCACACTGTGCCATTTGCATGTGATGTTTAGCATCTAATGCCACAGTGCTGCTTTAGCTAGATAATACGCAATATCAATGCTCAGACGTACTGGTACAGCTGGGTTTGCTATTATGTGTGTGTATGTGTGTTCAGCACCCTATAAGACTTTGTGCAATCAACCGGGACATCAAAGATAAAATGTGCCACAGTTTTAAAGAACCATAAGTGGCTTATATTGCATATATTACTTGAAGCACTGGATTTGTAGGAAAAATCTTCAAGTTACATTTGACTCGGTTTTGCCACAACTTACACTGTGATCATAGAGCAATAGTTGAAGAAGATTCAAAATTACATTTTGAACTAGTCTACCGAAATCAAAAGTACTGTTTTATTAATCCTTAGATCTTGAAGCTGATGGTAGTTCTTAGATGAACACTAAAAATGAATTATGTTTTAAAGTAAGGTGAGGCCCTCTGGCAGGGGATATGGGTACTGCAGCTGGACTGAGCTCATTGAAATTGCATTATCTTTCTAAAAACAAAAACACACAATTACTGAAACTGCCTCAAAGTCAAACTGAAATTTAATTAGGATACAATCTAAAATGTGAATTTAAATTTTGCTTGCTGTTTACTGCAACTTCAATAATAATGAGCACTTCTGAGATTGTTATTGAGTTTTTATATAATGCCTGAAATAGTTAATTTGAAAGGGTCTCTTTTTCACTTTTCAAACTGTTTTGTTATGGGGAAAAATTTATTCAGTTTGATTTACTAATATTTACACCGTCACTTGAGATATGTGTTCATTTCTTTCAGTTTTTCTTGTGTAACTGGTTACATAAATGTGCAGGAAATTACTTATAAGTGTCTTGCTTTGCACTGTGTCTTTCGTATCATGATTTAAAATTGCAGCCTAATTTAGAGTAGAGCGTAATGTAGAGTATCAGTGCTGTTAAGGCACTCGGGGCATCCAAGTTTTGATATCTTAGTATATGCTGCAAAATGTTCACAGTGCAGTACAAAAAAGCCCCACAAAGGCTCTATGATAATGTTTGAAAAAATCATTTTTCAGTCTGTTAAATATCAGAGCTGCATTTTTAAACACTTTTTGAAATCCTCTGCTTCAAAGGAGTTTTTGCGAAGAAATGTGATATGAGTCACTCGGGATACACTAACTTCAATTGTGAACTTAAATTTAAAAGGGGCAGTCATACATGAATTTAGAGTAATGTATATCTTTAAAACACAAATCTCGAAGCCACAATGATCTCTTTGCACCACTGTCAAGTGGGCGTCAGATCAACAGTTTGTAATTGCTTTAAAAATCTTTCATCTCTAATGTGCTGCTTTAATTGTGGCCAAAACTTGGAGGTCACAAAAGCCTTTATTAACTTCTGGATTTTGTTTTTGTCAATTTAACACTATGCAATGACCTCAGTCAGTTTTATGGTGGAAATGTGTCCTTTGCTTGTTTCCCCGCTGCTCTTGCTGCTCACATTCTGTGGATATAAGTATAGTGTAGCTATACCAAGTTTAAAGAACGTCTAACCCAATACATTTTCCATGCATTGTGTTAACACACCATCATGTCTCACCATTGCAAAAGAAGTGGTAACATTTGGCCTCAGTGTCCTTTACTTGAATGCTCCCTCAATTACAGAATCCTATTGAAAGGGACACCACGGATAAAGGAATACAATGGAGAAAGTGGTAAAAAAAAGTACAGGCTTTGGACAAATGTAGTAGTAGGTCTTGGTATTTTTTGGAAACTGTTATAAAAATGCAGTAGCATGATTTGACAGGGTTAAAACCAACTCATCTCAAAATCATTACAAACTTCCATAGAAAAGACACATGTACTGATTATGTGCATATCTGATCACTAACATAAAATTGATTTTTGCACTGTCAACATTTTCAGCATATCTAGTTAGCCCAATACAATCAGGTTCCATTTCTACATTTGGATAATGTAATAATACTTCATATGAAAAAACATTTCTCAAATTTTCTACATTTCTCCAAATCTAAACCGTAAGCACAAAAAGGAGCGAATCATGACTTGATACTCAAAAATAACTAGACATCGGGTCTTATTTAGACATGACAGATATATGGTCCACCGTATTATAAGTGCCACAGGCTATAAAGCACTTGTGCTATCGCGGACAAGACATCCACCAGATGTGTGATGGAGAATTCCGTTTGCCAAACTATAAGTAAGACCTTATGTCTCTATTCTTAATGTATTGCTTTCAGAATTTAACAGGTATGCAGAATGGAGACCATTGTAATGCTACTGAATGAATGACGGACACTAATATTTCTTTGTTCTATTTGTCTTTTATTGAATTATGACTACAAAATCAAATTTAGAATCAGCCCATATACAGCATTCATGTATACAGTGGATAGATGAGTAGATGTTTAAAAACAGCAGAATTATTTTTCTTGGTACATGGAAAATGAATGCATGATTGTGGAAGAACTGGTCATTGCACTGGGTTTCTTCACTGTACCTTAATAAATTCTAATCTGTTCCAAACGATAATAGCTACTTTTAACAAAGCAAGCACCCCAGCAAAACAGAATGATCATCTTTTTGTATTCTTTTTATAAATATTGACGATGGCATTATATAATTGTTAAATCATTTTCAGTTTTAGTACAGCATGCCTTTATATCATGTATCTTGCTGCTTTCCTGAGTGAAAATGCTTTTAATGTTCAAAAACACAAGGGAATTTGGTAAAGCATAATTAAATATCTATTATTAGTATTAGGAGAGTCACACCTGTAGTATTTAATTTTGGAACTTTTTTCGTAGCTTTTATGTGTTACATATTTTCCGTTATGTATTCAGAATGCTGTGCTTTTTTAACGGCAAATAACCTCTTCATTTCTCTTTTAAAACCAAAAAAGTACATTGAGAGGATATGTGCAATATTTATAATATGAAAGAACTATCAGGCCCCTCATCCAGGACTTAAAGTGGTGTGCAGTGTAAATGACCTTATTATCTACTAATGCACTCTTTGTCTAAAGACAGATGTTTCTATACATTAGATCTAAATAGGCTGTCAACTAAGATATTGTGTAACTATCAAACATATGTGTACACATTTGTATTTTAAATGATTTGATTTAGTGAGCCTAACCCAGATTAACAAATAATAAACTAGGATATCACAACTAATGTAGCTTAGTGCAGCAAATATTCCTTAGATGTGACACAATTTTCCTTTCTAGACGTATTTGTACTAGCATATTTTAAAAGTTACTTGGGTGGGAGACCTGATTTTTGTAATTGTGTGTTTGCTACAGAGTAATTTGCACTTGACTCCGCAAAATGAGTTTTTAATTGAATTATATTTTTCTACATTAAGTAAAATTTTGAGAGAATTTTTAACCATATAACCTCATTTCCACTAATGGTCAGATACTGTGGGTGTAAAGTTGCTACCTATTTTTAGTTGCATTTTCTTTATGATACAACCAAACATCAACATTGAGTTGTGTTGACCATCTACTGGGGATTTATCACACTACCTGGTGGATAATGTGGTCCTCTAGTACAAAATCCACTTCACTGAACATCCACTGCATGTTGCAGGTAAATGGGTTTACAGAGAGAACAATGTTCACAGTGGATTCTTAGTAAGTACGGGGACAGATCCTTTTAGATTTAGGAATGGGAACATGGGCTACAAGGCTTGAACCTAAATAGACAAGCACTAGAAATAAGATATAGACCTCATCATTTTAGTAGTGCGCTGTTCAAGTAAAGTAGGCCATTTTAGATTGTGATTGTCATATCAGTAGCTATGGCTGCTTTTCTTGGAGCTATCACTTGAACATTTTGAGTAAAAGACTATAAACAACGCTGCCAGGTAAAGTTTGCATTACTGAGCTACTAACACCTACTCCTTCTATCAAGTGCCAGGAATGATGGTGTCTTTTCTATCATACATGAAATGTTACTCCTGGAAGAGGTATGCTCAATTTTACCAGGTAAGGGTAAATAGTGTAGGGCTGGTCCCACATGGCTCTTAAAAAAAGTTTTGTTTTTTCAAAGTGTTAATTCGAACAGGTTGTTTTACAAGAGTGCAATTGTTTATAAGCCTTGTAATTGGTGAGCTTCATGCTTGCATTTGCAGATTGGTCACAAACAGCACAAGCCACTACTGTCCTGTGTTGAGACTCCTGTAAGTTAGATAAACATGAACATAATTTCATGACATACAGATCAAGATCAAAATATAAATGTAGAAAATTAAATTAAATTAATTAAAAGTAGGATCAGAAATGCACCCCTATTACTGTTCCATATTGGGTTTCCTGTGGAAAAGTGCTTATTGTGTTGTATGTTTTTTTTCAGAATTCTCAGTTTTGTCAGATGAAAATGTTTTTGCACATCGATCAAATATAGCCATTTTTACTTATCAGACAATGAGCTACAATTTCTAACCATAACCTCACTATTTAACTGCATAGAAACTCTACCAAGGGGACGGCAGTGCAGGTCAAACACTCTACTATACATTAGCTTTTGGGAGAAAGCCAGTGGTGTCATTTGAGGTGCATGCAAAATGTATCCCAACTCCCCCTACTGGTTGCAGACAATTTATTGTGCAGTCCTTTTTACATTAATGATAGCATTTCACAATCTCCAGCAAACTGAAAAATGCTTTTAAGTAACAATGCAAAAGGGTCTTATGCCCTCAAAAAACCACCTCACTTATTGCTCCCAGGAATTCTACACTTTAGTGTTCTTGTTCTTACTCAAAATGGACCTTTAACGGCAGA
Organism: Triturus cristatus; assembly: GCF_964204655.1. NCBI lineage: Eukaryota > Metazoa > Chordata > Amphibia > Caudata > Salamandridae > Triturus > Triturus cristatus. The sequence continues at coordinate 588,382,110 of NC_140580.1, read as the reverse complement.
CCTATTCATTCTGCTAGACAGTCACTGAAGCTATGTGGGACTGTGGTTAATGGAGAAAAGAAAATTGATAATTCCCTTAAAAGAAGAGCTGTAACAATACAAAATCCAAGCAACCGTTGCACTATTTGACGTGTACAGTTTGCTGAAGCATTATCATTTTGTGTACTAAATGGGATTGCTTCCTTCTTTACAGAAAAAAAAACTGAAGTTGAGTTAATTATAAAATATATTTCTGTCTCTAGAAATGTTGTGATAACTGACAAACAGCTATGTCAAATAATTTTCCTAATTAGTTATAAAATTATAGGATATTCAGGATACAACACCCAAAATATTTTACAAAAATTAGCCCTTTGCATCCCAATATGGCTAATTGAAAATGATGTTTATAGTCATGTATAGTCAGAAAAGAGCATCCGAAGATTTCCGATGATTATTTAAGTTTGAGCATCAGTATTTGTCTTGGAAAGAAATGGCTGTATTGTCTATACATCACATCTTTCTGGTGAAATTTGAATACGTGTTGTTATGGATGTATTCATCTTACTAAAGACATTCATATTATTGGAAAGAGTAAAAGTTATTCATTTTACCCATTTTTTATGTGAACTTTTTAGTGGCTCAACCTGTTTGTTGTAGTTTCACTTTGTAAGTGTGAGGGTTGCGTTAAGAGTGAGGTTGTCTTTTTGGCAGTGGTATTTCCTTGATATGGCAAAAAATGAGCAGTGCAGCTGTCTCAAGTTTGTCAGATCAATAATATGCAAAAATGTGTGGGAAAGGATTTTTTAATAGACTGGCAATGTTCTGTTGTTAACCTCTCTGAATTCAAGCACACATTTTGAGACTGTTTTGCCACCATTAGAGCTAAAAGCTGATTACGTGAAAGGTTGTAAAATCGATACTCTGGTTGTTGTATTGAGACTTATGATGTTAGAGGTTATTGCTGATGGGAGATGAAAGTGTGAAAGTGTGTTGACTGCAGGAAGCAAGGACAGGGATGTGTTTTAATGTTTGTTGGATGCTGGTGAGCAAAGGTGTCTTACTTGTTCTTGGCTTTTAGTTGGTGTTGTATGTGTTTTGATGTTTATGCATAGTGGGTTCTAAGAATAGATGAAAGGGGAGGGTTGTGAGATTTTGATTTTGGAAAGGATGAGGCTGGAGCAGACCGGGATTGTGTTGAGGCAGGTGAAGAAAATATTGAGGTAAGCAGAATTTAAATGAAACTTGACTGCAATTGTAGGAATAACTTAATGTAGCCATTCAAGGTTTTAGATTGTTCAACCTTTACTCTTGAAAAAGCCACAACCTAGTCACATCCAACCATAGACTAGATGTTTGGCGCCATCTATTCCAACCAGTTCCAGGAGGATTGGCACACTAAATACTCTTACAAGTTCCTGTTCATTAGGTAATATTACCTTTCTTTTTAGATTAGCTCAGCCTTGCAGTATGCTAGTCCCAGATTGTAAGAATGATTGTTGGAAAAATAATGGCATCTGCACTGTAAGCCTTCAGTGGTAAACACTTTGAACACTGACAGCACAGTTCAAATACTTCCCGGGCAAAAGAAAACTCCACAGATGAGCTGTTCACAATTCAGCCAAAAGTGTGGGAACACATGTATTTTTTAGAGACCTGGTTAATCAGTTCCTAGCCTTATTTGTGCAGTGAATTACAACTCAGTTGTACTTTTATAACTGTGCAGTTTGGCCAACCAAATCCTCACACAGCCATAGCATACGTTCTGTGGATCTTGCACCCATATCATAATGTTTTCTCGGTTTCACAACTTCAACCACCCCACTCTGCACTTGCTATTGCAGAAAACATTTACCGCAAAATGTGGTAGTTAGACGAAAGAGCAAATGTGTAATAATGCAGGTTTGCAATTTTTCCAATAACAGATTTTTATTTCAGTGAAGCTCTTCTGTATAGTATATTTGATCATCTCCCTGCTTTTTTAAATTTCTTGGACCAAAGGTGGTGCTAATGAGCTTATGTTTTGTGTATTTTTTTAATATATTTATGTTAAGCCAAAAATTATGTTTTTATCGCATGGATGCAGTCTTTTCGTAAAATAGTATTCTCAGTCACAGCTGTGATATGTCAGGATTTACTCTGCAATGATGATTTATAAAGCTGACCTGGTTTCCAGTTTATAGGACTCCTGGGGGAAAATGCCCTGTGTGTCAATCTTTGTAAACTGTAACATAAGGTTTGTGATATGTCTTCTGTAATTTGTTCATGTTTACATTGCAACTTATATTGCCCTAAAAAACCAAAATAAATATTTTGACCATTTTAATATAAAACCAAACCTCCGTGATTTCCTTCTTTGTAAATGTGTGTTGAAAAATTCCAGGACCGACTTCACAAATTTGATCTGTACACTGGTGTTCCTTTAGTCGCCAACTCTTTATTTAACTCTGTTTCCCAGTTTCTAAATGTTTTACAATATTAAAATTGCATAATTCAGTTCCTTATAAAGAGACAGCGGCACAAAATTCAGCTCTAATCTATTATACATTGCAATATATCACATTTTCAACTTTAGGTTTACAGTTGTTCTCCTACATAGTTTTTTCCACCTTACACATCTTAGGTCAGCCATCATACTTATTTTGATTAGTTATCTTTCAAAATAGCTATTCATTAAGTATAATTTTATTGAACTTTTTTGCTTCTTTTTTTGTATTGTATAGTGCCGTTTCCCAAAGTTCTTTCAACTTTGGATGCAATCAAATAATATTAGTTTACATAAGGTTTGTTGAGGCTTAACTAAGTGGTTATGCATTCATGCACATCACCGGACATGAATGCATCATATCACTACCTTGGTCAGTTATGCTGGCCCCCTCCCTTGCTGCTGGCAAGGGTATGAATGAGTGCAATGGCAGAGGGCTGTGAGACAACATTATGCGCAAGGTTTTGTAGAGCTCACAGCAAGCCACATATGTAGAGCCCTTGAGAAAACTGAACAATGTATCTTCACAAAAGACTATTTAAACTTTTGGATTCCGGAATGATTATTTCATCCTGAATGGTTACCTTTGCAGGAGCATACGTGGAACCTGTAATTTTCCAGACAGAGATCACCTCCATTCTAGAGAGCTTATAGCAGGGCCTCTGCTTTGCTTGTTGCCTCACCATTTATTCAGCTCCCCCTTAGAGTAACTGTAGGACACTTCTGGGTATACTCTACCAGGGAGGGAGCAGGTGCCTTTGCCAACAGTGAATGAGACAAATACCCAGATAAGAGTGTGCGAGCCATAAGGGTGTGTGAAGTGAGAAAATATTTCCTGATAGAGTATGGATGTACCTAGCCAGCTAGAGGGCTATGGTTGTGCACACCTGTGTGTTGGGCTACCGTTACCGTAGTGTGAGTAACTACAATTCTTCAGTACGGCACAGGTCTGTGTATGTGTGGTTCCTTCCCCAGAGACTCACAAGGAGGCTTTCCTGTACCTACATACAACAATACAGGCACTACACATATTATTTCATGACAACTTATTCCCCAAGATAATGGCATGTACTCTGTACCAGGATAGGTTAGCTGCACATCCATCCACTTTCTGAAGTATGGCACATATTATAGATAGATAGCGCCTGTTTGTATAACCATGTGGAGTGGAGCTCATTTTTATTTTAAACACTTAGCAATATCAGGATTTACAGTGCCAAGCACACGTCAACATATACTTTGACAAGATAATATATACATTTATATATAATATATACATTTATATCCAGCTTTAATCTTAAAATCACTAGCTCTACATTGCTTTACAATTACACTTAATCATCCCTAATTTATTATCGAAAATTTAAATTAATTGTTTATTACATTTTCCCTTGGCCATATGAGTCCAAAATGTTTTGCATACTATTTGAGAACATCGTAGTCTAACCATAAGGGTTGCTATGTAAAATTAAGGAATATTCTAGGCATATTTTCACTGACACTCTGGTCGAACATTTGCTAAAATCTGACTTTGTCAATGCTCGGATCCCTGTTAGGGCCCCTTCTTTACAGTGGAATGTCTCGTGAAATATGTACAAAAATAAGTAGAATTTACTGTAACAACGGTACAGCTGAAAAGGGCAATGTATGAAAGGTGGGTAAGTGTTTAGAAATAAAGCATATCATTTAATAGCAATGAAAATTAAGAGAGTGCAGAAGAGAGAGTGTGCCTTTTAAAAACGAGGGACCATGGAAAGTATGATGTGTTGACAAATAGCCGCAGATTCCTTACTTTGGATTTATCCTGAAGCATCAGATTGTTTCAGAATTTTTCATGAGTAGTACTCTTGTGCGGTGGAGGTGGCGTCGATCGGCTCCACGTGGTGTCAGAAGTCACATGCACGCTGCCTATCTAGGTGCCACCCCAGCACGCTGATGGCAGTTCTTTTCTTTCTGCACTGATCAGCGCAGATCAGGAGAGTGCTACTCCTAGTCATTTTCTGACTAGCCTTTTTTAAACTTTCGACAAAGACTTTTTGAGAAGTATTTCTCCTGGTGTGACAGGAATGTCCTCTAGGAAAGCCACCTTTAAGCCCTGTGGCACCTGTCACTGCTCTATACCTGTGACGGACCCGCACCTTGTTTTCCTCCGGTGCCTCGAGTGAGACCATGATATGAAGACCTGCTTCAACTGTCACGCAGTAAATCCCAGGGGCCTTGAGGGAGCAGTCCCTCAAGCTCCTGGTGGCTCGATGTGTGATGCCGCAATGGTCTCGATCCCAGTCGAGAGGAAGGTCCCGGGATTGGTCAGGTGTTTGAATGTCGCACCTATGCGACAAATTTGTTGATTTGCTTTAGGGGTGTAAAACAATGGTCCGCATAGGCCAACACGATCCCAGTGTTGTGAAGAACATACCAATGTGTCCTCTTATATAGGTGCAATGTCCCAACAGCTATTTTTCTCACAAAGAAATTGCGACACCCGACAGAACACATTGCTGCTCATAATATTGTATACCCAGGTTCTGAGGTGCAAGGGGCAACCCCATTGTTCTTGATGGTTGTACCACCTCGATCTTCTCCAGTGTCGGTCCCAACGTTGACGCTCCCAGTGCCGCAGGAACCCACCAGTGGCGCCACCCCATTCTCAACCCGACTCAGAGCCAGAGGGGCTTCATCTGAGGCAGACTGGAGCCATGCCCTCCAGGCCGGAGCCTGAACCCTATTCCTAAAGGCTAGGACTTGGAGAGGATGGGGAGGGGTCGCTGTACCCTGAGGAATACCAGCCTTTAGATCCACAAATGGACTGGTGTGAGGACCTGACAAGGGCCAGTGGATTGGTCATTTCTCCAGATACTGGCATGCTTTCTCCCCCTACCATGGCTATGGAGGAGGGAACATACTTTGGAATGGTGGTGAGAAGAGCAGCTAAGGTTCTGGACTTTAGCCTGCCCTCAATGGCAGTCAAGACGACTATCTTCACAAAGATGCTACAGCTGAGACTGTCCCCCCTCAGAACTGCTTCTCCCCTTTAATGAGACCCGTACAGATGTCATGCTTGGGACCTGGTCCAACTCCAGCTCATGGGCTCCTGTGAACAAGACAATTGCCTGCCGCCACCGCCGTGCCACAGGGGGACCCCAAATTCCTCACACAACACCCTTCCCCAGAGAGCTTGGTGGTCCAAGCTTCTACCACTTATGTAAATCCTGTCACGTTCCCTACTGCCCCACTTAATAGGGAAGCCAAGAGGCTGGACACCTTAAGGAAAAAGATGTTTACTTCCAACAGCCTGACACTGAGATTTGTGAACAGCACAAGCCTTTTGGGGCGTTACTCTAATGCTGTATGGGATTCAGGTGCACAGGTGCTACCCATGGTTCCTGAGGAGGCCTGGACCATACTCTCCCAGGATGTTGCTGACGGGAGAGATGCAGTGAAGTTCATGATAAGATATGGACTGGATACCACAGATTCGCTGGGCAGAGCAGTTTCCTTGACAGTGGCCATATGGCAACATGCCTGGTTGAGAACAACTGGTTTTTCAGTGGATGTCCAAGCATCACTTATGGACATGCCATTTGATGGCTCCTGTTTCTTCGGAGGCCAGGCGGATTCAGTGCTGGAGCACTTTAAGGACAGCAGGGCTACGGCCATGTCCTTGGGCATTTCCATGGTCACTCACCATCCCCAATCCACCTTTCTCTCTTTTCGTGGCCATTGAGGAGGCTTCAAGTTGCGTCCCAACCATTCCAGCCACCGTGGTGCGCAAGCATCCCAGCCTCTGCATGGTCGAGGACATGGTACTGACAGACCTCAGTCGGGCAGTCAGAGCTCGAGCCAGTCCCACCCCCTTGGGAGCCGCAGCCTCCAAACCCTTATAGGCATCCCTCTTACTATGAGTCCAGGATATTCAGGCTATGATACCAATCTTTCAGCCTCCATCCTGGATTTCATGAGACTGACTCTGAGGCTACTGGGCCTCATGGCCTCCTGCATCCTGCTTGTGACACATGCGTGCTGGCATTGTGACCCCTGCAGTGGGACCTGAAGTTCCATTAGGAGCAGCATCAGGGGAATCTCTCCAACATTGTCCAGATCTAAAAGGGAACTGCAAAAGATCTGTTGTGGTAGTTAACGAACCATAGTTGGGTCAGCGGCAGACCCCTCTCCCTTCCCCAACCAGATATGACAGTGGTGACAGATCTGTCACTTCTGGAATGTGGTGGCCATCTTGGAGAGGTGGAGATCAGAGGTCTCTGGTGGAATCCAGACTGCACATCAACCTTCTGGAGCTCCAGATGATCTGGCTGGCATTGAAAGTCATTCTACCCTCCATCAAGGGAAGGCTAGTGCAGGTGTTCAGGGACAGCACCAACACCATGTGGTACTGCAACAAACGGGGTGGGTGGGGTCATGGAAACTTTGTCAAGAGGCTCTGCATCTCTGTACATGGCTGGAATGTCAGGGCATGTCCCTTGTGGTTTAACACCTGGCGGGCTCTCTGAACATCAGGGCAGACAAACTCAGCTGAAGATGCCTAGCGGATCACGTGTGGCGTCTCCATTTGCAGGTGGTGCAAGGTCTCTTTCACCTGTAAGAAGAGCTTTGGTTTGAGCTGTTCACAGCCTGGAATGAGCAATGTCAGTAGTTCTGCAACCTGGAGTTTCCAAGGCGGCTCTCGCTCTGAGGCGCTTTTCGTCTTGAGCGAAGATCAAGCCTCCTATACGCCTTTCTGCCTGTACCACTCCAGCCCAGAGTTTTCAAGAACATCAGGAATGGTTCCAGGCTGGGCTCGGAGAGTTTGGGTATCCCGAGCTGTTGAGCATGGTCATCTGTCCTCCAATCAGGCTTCTGTTGCAGCAGTAGGAGAGGGTTCTCCACCGAACTGGTCAATGCTCAGTCTTCTTGCATGGAGATCGAGCTGCGACATTTGACCACTTTCAACCTTCCGCCTGGAGTCTGCAATGTTATTTTGTCAGTCAGACGTCCATCTACCAAAACAGTATATGCCTGCCGTTGGGACAAGTTTGTGGCATGGTGTGCAGAACAACAGGTTTAACCCCCTGTCTGCTCCCTTTTCTGAGGTTCTTCTGTTTATTCTTTCACTTGCCCAGCAGGGCTTTGGGCACCTTAAATGGTTACCTATCTGATATATAATTGTTTCAGCCGTTGCCTGACCAGCCGTACCTCTTCAAATCCCATATTGTACATAGGCTCTTGAATTTGCAACATATGTTTCCTCCTCCCTTCATCATGCCTAAGTGGGACCTTATTCTAGTCCTGGCGTTCCTGATTGGTGCTCCCTTTGACCCCTTGCACAACTATCCTGTCATGCTCCTTACCATCAAGACGGCCTTCCTGGTGGCAATAACATCTGCCCGAAGGGTCAGTTAGCTTCAGGCTTTGTCCCCCGAGCCTCCATACTTGAACATCTACCCAGACAAGCTTGTTCTGTGAGCTAGAGCTTATTTTGTACTGAGAGTCACTCCCTTTCATGTAGGCCAATCCATCACCCTACCCACTCTGCTTCAGCCCTATAGGTAAGAGGAGTTACTTCATCGACTAGACCCAAAAGGAGCATTGTTGTTCTACCTTGACAGCACAATAAAATTCCTGGTGGACGACCAACTCGTCGTGGGGTGTGTCAGAGCGATGAAGAGAAAGGCCATGCAGAAGTGGACCATCTCCTGGTGGATCATGCTCTGCATTACAATCTGTTATGCATGGGCCAAGAAACAACCCCCTGAGGCTTTGCATGCTCATTCCACCAGAGACAATGCTGTGACCACTGCGTTAGAATGCGGAGTCCTGGTCCTGGACATCTGCCAGTCAGAAACATGGGCCTCTCTGTGCACTCTCACAAAACACTATTGCCTGGACATTAAGGTCCGTCGGAACGGGCACTTTGCCTTTCGGTCCCTCAGGACTTTTTGGTGTGAAATTGTTTTGCAGACCCACCTTTGGGGAAGTATTACTTGGGTATCTATTCTAAGGTGAGTAATCTGTGGCTAAAAGTCTCTATCAGATGAATAAGTTACTTACCTCTGGTAAAGCCTTATCTGGTAGAGTCTCCATCTAGCCACAGATTCCTTACTGACCCAAACATCCTCCTCGCTCTGAGACCAGATTTCTAGGGTTAATGCTGTTCCCCTTACAGGGTCCTAGTTTTCCACACCAATGGTCAGTGTTCTTCATGGCTCCGTGCTCCTGGCATGGAAAGTTGTGAAAAGAAACGGACATCTGTGTACTTTGTTGGGACCTATGTAGGCATTGCACAAATCACTTCTGGCACTATGCAGACTCAATTGATGCCACCTACCGTCATGCAGGGCAACTGCTCACGAAAAAGATTCGGATCCAGTCTGATGCCTGGGAATAATTCTGTGGTAAGGAATCTGCAGCTAGATAATAGAGTATCTACCAGATAAAGCATTAGCGAAGGTAAGTAGCTTGTTCATTTGGTCAGCAAAGTGATAAAACAATTGCTTTTGTGGGGTTCAGACACTAAGGTCTAACATCTGTGGACAAGGAGGCGATTATTCTGTGAAGAGGTGTGCCACCAGATAGTGCACTACTTATCAAGGGAATCCATATTATTATACTCCTGTCATATACCGCTACTGCTCTTAAAAATAAACGTATAAGAAATTGCCCAAAGACAATAGGGTAAACTGCGGTTTTCATCCATCTGAACTCAATAAAATTAGTTCCAATTCACCTGGTTACAAACTTTCAAATGGCCATGTACACTGTGGGAGGTGTATTTTTTGATGAACAGGCACATCTATTAATATATTCTGATGAAATATTGTCACACGTCTGTAAAAGTCACCCAGAGGTTCTAATCCAGCGTGGCTCCATCATCATATCTAATTGGACACAAGTGCTCAGGAACCTTCACATGGCCAGCTTGGTTTAATGAAACATGAATACATGGGATCCTGCAGTCCCTGCATAAAACATGTCTCTTATTTCTTTATAGTACTAAGGATACTGAAATATCTTTATAAAAAGAACAGCTTTGTTTTCAATTTATAGGCAAGTTCTGACGTCAGAACATGCCTGTAATACGGAAAAATGTCACAAGTCGCCTGTAGTAATTTCGTAGACTTCTGAGATCACTCTTCACAATCATGCACAGCACCATCTTACTTCATTAAACTGTTGAGGGGAAAACAGCAAGCCATTCAGAAGGGCCCTTTAGTGCTGTGTCCATTATCGTAAATAAAGCTGTCCTGTTAACATTGAGAAAAGCCCTTCATAAAACTTTATTTCTCATTTTATAAAATAAACACTGCTTTTATCCTTGCTCTAGAACACACCACTATTGGTATTTTGCACAGTACTATAGAGGCCGAGCTTCTACCTCACCCACCTCCAGAAATGCATGAAAACAAAGGTCTGTCTGGGCAAGAAAATAAACACAGTTAAAGAAGCCCGTTATGAAGGCAAAACGAGCAACAGGGCACAATAGCATCATTGTAAGTGAAAATATTCCTTCAATAAATTTGCTGTACTTTTCAATCCTAATAAAAATACTAAACGTATATATACTATTATAAGGGATAAAGTACCCCTTCCCATACATTATAAGGGTATTGCAAGTCAACTTGGAGATCCATGATGTTATAAAGGCACTTGGCCTGAGGCCTTGTTCCATTATATGTCACAGAACTCCTTGCTGACTTGCAATATCCTTATAATGTACAGTAGGGGGTAATTCATCCCATATATGATAGGCGACTTGTAACGCACCAGGTCGCCTATAATAAAGAAGTTACTTATTGCAGTTGAGTTCTAACATCACAATGCCTACTGCCTGAGCCAGCAGCTAAGGGGAAAGGCAGGACAGTTTACAGAGCATACTTAAATCAGCTGTTTAAAGACTAAACGAAACATAGCTTGTCTTTCTTCTGCTCGGTTTTTCTTGCTGTACAGTGACGAGCAGAAAGGAGATATTTATGGCAACATGTTTATTTTTTGCACTCCTTAGGTAGTTATAGAAAAGTTAGAATCTTTTCCACGTTTCTACACATGCTGAGCTGTTGCCTTTTAGAAAAAAATACTGACAAATTTTAAACTGATTCTATCTTTTTGTAACAAATAACTAACAGCTTTGTTGATCATTTAATTTTGCACCAGTGATTCTATTTGTATTCTTCATATTTGCAAGCATGCTCTCTCTTTCATATGAAAGAGCTACGCATCAATGATTTAAGTGGTTTATGAAAAAGGTGATGGTGTGACCATGTTTTATAAGGAATAAAGTATTCCCTGCCGTACGTGATAAAGACATTGCACATCACCTCAGAGTTCCATAACCTTATAAAAGAACTCGGCCTTCAGCCTTTTTAGGTCTCGCGCCTAGCGCTGCAGTGCGTAGCACTGCTCGCACAGCGCGAGACCTCTTGAAAGGGCTTCAGAAAGCTACCCACACGCTTGTGCGTGTGGGTTTGCTTTCCCCATCCGTAATTGGCTTGCGCGTGCTTTTTTTTTTTAAAAAAAAGCAGCACGCGATTGGGCAAAGGTGGGACAATATCCCGCCTTTGAAACGCCCATTCCCGACGGTGGCCAGCACGCGCAGCAGCGCGCGTTCGCCTCGCTGCCTTTCTCCCTACGCCCATTCCTGTTTGTGTCTATGACTCGCATTAGCACGCGGCACAGACGAGATGCTCCCTCGCCCCCCAGCTTCTTTGTGGTGCGTGCGCATTATTTCTTTGGTGGTTTGTATTCCTGGTTCGTGGGGGTGGGGGGAGGTAACGATGGCTGTGCCATGCTTACAAAGGAGTAGTCTCTGATTAAATAAGGCACATGCAATGGTAATTAGGCTAAAATGCGTCCTAGTCAGTTAAATGCAATGCAGATTTAAACCTGCCTGCAGCTGTTTCTAAATACAATTCGGAAACCCTACGTCTTTAAATATGACTGTGAATGGAAGCCTCCCCGCTTGCAAGGCTCTAGGGCGGAGCGGCGATTCTGCAGCATGCAGTAGACGATGCTTCCCTAGGATATTGCCTCGGTTCTGGCTGCATCCTGCAGTAAACAACCGGGGATTTGACCCAGGCCTGTGGGGAAAAGAAAGGGTTCACGCACAGCCCGCATCTCCTTTTCAGTGGCCAATGAAACACGAACGTGTCTTTCCCCTTTTCCATATTGGAAAAAGGTTGCTGTGTTTAAAATGTCATTGTCGTATGAACCGTTGTCTATTTATAAGTTCTCCCAATTATGGCAGGCACGTGGGAGACTGGGAGGTATGTGTATGTGCAGGATCACACACTTGGTCAAGCGGGGAAGCCGCCATTAGAACTTGAATGTCTTGGGCCCAAGGTTGTAATTTATATACATCCTGAAACGTTCCAGTAATGGTTACCAGTTATAATTTGTGCTAAAATACTGTCATGGGATATGTTTGGAAAGCCAAATGTTAAAATGTCATGTGATGGTTGAGCTGAATACTCCTTGCCTATTATTATTGCTAAATCACATTGATTTACTCTGTTTATTGACACGCTAAAGTAACAGCATTTATGCGGGACCTTGAAAGTGGGTCTTTTTTATCCACACATAGGCCGGTGGGTGTAGTGCTTAATGTGTTAAAAAAAAAAAAAAATGCTTATACACAAGGTGTCCTAAGGAACCTGCATGTGTCGAATATTGAGGCACCTTCGTCTTGGCTCCACTTAATGTCTTTTTTTTTATCAGCGCTCTCTTGGCTGTCTCCCCGTCTCTTCATCACTGCTTTCTACCTTTGTCACTGTTTTCCTATCTTTCGATGGGCATTCTGAAGATGAGAGGAGTCCTGGTTCCCAAAACTGCATGCCAGTGCCCACCTCTTAAACCACCTGTATGAACAAAGCACCTGTTGAGAGAGACATACAAGCATAGATCATGGTGTGTGGCTACTCGGGATTTATTGGAAGTGGTGGTTTGTCGCTGGGCCAAAGAAGGTGGGGGTGCACGCTGTTTGGTGGGCACCCAGAGAGGATATTAGGGTGCTGCTGACCATTGTTTTTGTTTGACTGCAGAGTCGAGCTGCCATGGTTTGCTTTTCTCCTATTAGTGGTTAGGTTTTGCTTTGAAATAAACTTTGGCAAAGTTTAGCATCCCGATTTATTTCCAAAGAAATGTCCTACAGCCTGCCTTCCAGCCCCTTTCCCTATTCGGAGTTAATATTCTGAGGATGTTTTGCTCTTCCGGACAATTGACAAAAGTATACTGCCTGTCTGGAAGGCTTTCATTGGCACGCAAGCCAGGGAGAGTTGCTTACTCGTGGGAAGGGGACAAGAGGGTTTGTTAGTCTGTGTTTGTGTGTGGATGCCTTCTTGAATGCAGACGCTGGCAAGGTCTTTCATGTGGGATGCTTTCTTTTGCTTGGGTTCACTGGCCCTACTGCCAAAGGCAGCACTGAGTTTATGGTGTTGCATTAGTTTGCTATACCATCCCCAAAGCCAATATGTGGTAAGGTCTCCCAAGCTAATGTGTAATATATTATCTCCACAACCAATATACTAGCCTTTTTATGCTCACAACTGAAAAGCCAGCATGCCATTACCACATCTAAAGGAATAAGTGCTTCCGTCTTGAAAGTTGTCCCAACTCAGAAGTTGGTAATACCCTTTACCACTTCAATGCGAATGTAGCATTTTGAACCCACATGCACAATAACACCTTGTGGCTCCTTTGCTGGCCACAGCCAACAGCATGCACATTTCTTTCTTGGACTGGTGCAGTGACTTCACCTTTTTCTTCTATTGTGCTTGACTTCACTGTTGACTGCTTGAGTCACAAGGACGCACAGAGGAGGGCCCACAGCGATAAAATGATTTCACCTGGATCACAGTACGTAAATGTTATCTTGCTGCATGGAGTTTCATTGACAGCTTCCGACTTTATACAGTTACTCATACTTCCTTCTGGTGCACTCGGAATCTGCAGACTGTGCATGCAGTTCTTCAATTATATCTTTGCGATTGTATGGTGCACAATAAAGCCTGACAGCCGTTCCAAAACACTTATGCTTGGGCAAGAGATCACCCAGATATGTGATCTCGCGGCCGAAGGAGATGTCATGATGTCTGTGTGACCTGGCCTAATAATATCAGGACATGTACCTTTTGAATCCTTCTCTGAAAACCACAAAGATTTCCTGGAGTCTTGAGTGGCAGCAGAGGGAGTACCTATAGATGCGTTAAGTTTTAAACTCGATTTTATTTGTTACCAATCTAGGACCTTTACCACTTGATTGACATAGTCTGAGTGGTGCCGTCTCGGGAGGAGATGCGTAGAATGGTCCAGAGCCCTGTCTAATCTGTAAGTGGATTTAACTGTTAGCCCAGAATCAATTGTCTAGCAGTAGTCCAGTCTGTATCTTGCCACCTCAAGGGCAAGTGTGATAGAGTGTGGATGGTTCAAGAGTCCTCTGTATTCAGAGCAGATATCGGAGGAGACTCCTGACCACACTGTTGACTTAGGGGTGAAGTTCAGTTTAAAACCAACCAATATCCTTGGGTTCTGTATTTTCAGAGCGGTGTGGATGGGAAATAATGCAGCATCTAAAGGGGATTCTGTGATGGGGGTGTTAGCAGTTAGTGGGCTCCACAAGCAAAAAGTTTGCCTTACAGACAATGTGGAAGTGCATATTTTGGTGGGTCAGTTATTGAATTCAACTGTAGGCTGTAGTTAGCTGTAGGTTACAAAATCTGTCTTGCTTCAGCTGTTGCAAAGTATCATCGGAATGCATGTGAACTCCAGTGTCCTTTGATCAATAGAAGCCTTGTATACGTTAGTGATTTCAGGAAGGTGCTGATTCTGGTGACACACAATAGGTCAGAGAGGCCCTTTTGAAGAGGAAGGTTCCAATGCAATAGGTCTCGCTTTCGCGCGAGTTTGAGCTATTGACATTGCAAATAACAATGCCTTTTATTTTTGTTTTAAAAACATATATAGAAGGCATTGTCATTTACAATGCCAATAGCTTCAACTCGCGTAGATGCGAGACCTATTGCATTCCAAATGCTTGTTTCTCTATATGGTCATGAAACCTCTCGGTGACTTGTGGTAGGGGGTACTTTATCCCATTTTTTAAGACAGCTTGTTTTTTAATGTAGCAGAACTATTGCACTGCAAACATAAAGTTAAGTAGTGCTGCCGTCTTAAAAGTCCCTCCTTCCTGTCTATCCCTTCAGCCCCACCTCTACTTTTTTAATCTGAAATGTAACATTTATTGTTAACAAATGACTGCCATCCTGTTAAATACAAAGCAATCTCCCACATGGATGGTGATGAATTTTCACACGGGCCAGTCTCTTATCAGCCCACGTTACTGATCAGGGTAAGCTAACCAAACAAGCCTGTCCCTGATGTGATACACACCTCTTTGCCCAACTGGTATGCCGATAGATAACACTGGTACATCCACTGCTGGGGATTTGCAGTCTCAGAAATTCTTCCCACTACGCACAGGCTGGAGTTCATATTCTTTTTCCATCCACTGGTCTGCAAATGATAACTAGCCCCCATAGAATGTCTCTCTGGATGGGTGAAAGATGTTGGGCTCTCTTTCAAGGTGAATGCCAAGTATCCAAATCTATCGTTATTGGTCTAATACAGCACATGATTTAGACTATATACATTATCGCTCCACAGCTATCTGTCACATATACGCTCACAAAAGTATAAAACTGTAATGTGGTTGTTTTCCTTCCCCTTTACTTTGCCCCTTTACATCTTCCTTCCCATTATACACCCGCTTCTTGTCCCAACTGTAACATTTATAGTAGAGTTGGTTTAGAATTGGAGTGATTTCTGTCAGATCTGCTCTGCGTGGTGGTGAGACTGAAGATACTAATCCAGATGGCTAAAAAAAAGGTACTTACCTTTCTTCCTGGTGGTGTTTTCTTCACTCGTGACGATGATGGTATGCTGCGCAGGGGAAAGCAAAGTATCTTCAACCCTGTAGAATATTCTCTCCATCATATGGCCTCTTCTTCAAGTTGTTCTACTGAAGACTGAGTAATGTTCATTGTCTTCGCATAACAGTAAACTCCTTCTCTGCTTCGCCTTGTTGTGTTGCTAGTGATTTCTGGATACTCATTTCTCCTTGTGCCAGCTAGTTGATTTCCCTGAGTGTGGGGCTGGTGGTGGTATCATTGGGGTAACTCTTCAAGAATTCTGTGCGATGCCTCCTGTTATATGGGTTCACTCTGATGCCTCACAAAAAACTGTATTGAACTTGAATTGGCATGGTTTCCAGTTGAGCCATATGATTGCACTAGCTGTCCTAAGTCCTCGTTCTACGTTGGTGCCGCACCACATCCCCTCTATGCTATGATGAGTTTGAGGTAGTGCAGCTAGCTCCCTTTTCTCTGTTTTGCCAGGAGCTGTTTACCATTGTAGCACTGCACCATATTACTTCGAAAATATTTGAGTCAATATTAGAGCTGCTATTGCAGCACTGCACCGCCTTCTTTTGACATTGTTGATGGTTAAATTAGTGCTGCTGGCTTCGTTGTTGGGTGCCATACACGATGCGCTCCCTCTCTCTTTGGTGTAGCCAGCTTCTTGTCAAACTTAGACACTGGATCACCGTGGTGATTGTGCCACTCATGATCTTCCATAAGTGGTCTTCTGAACTGCATTGCTCCGTCCCTGGCCTCTACTGTTCCTGCCAGAAATCTACCTCCATAGTGGCACCGTGTCTTCAGCTGCATCTTATACCTGAATTCTCCTCGTCTGGTGACTGGATTTCCTCACCTCTATACAGCCTATCCTGTTTCACGTGACCCTGGATCAGTTTCCTTCTCTGCCAGCTTAAAGGAAATCATGATTTTGATATCTATGTAAATCTAGAAACAGTACTGTCTTGGTATGTTTTTAAAACTGGTTAAAGTTTGGGAAAGATATAGTTTTCTAGTGTCCTTACCGTGTACTTCAACTGAAGTTATAAGTAATAAAGTAGATAGAATCATACAATTTGTTTATCAGAGACTAATTATGTTATTCAGCAATATAATACCGTATTTTTGCTAACAGCAGGACAGCCATACACAACTGGACAACTCATATTTAATATCTTCATTAAAATATGCTGATTTAGGTTGATTAACTTAACTATTTATTCTTTAGTATTACTTATATTTAGGTAGCATACAGTTGTATCCTCAACCTTCCTGACATTTTTTGTTCATCTTTTAAATACGTTACCTGCTTTACTCTGTTGTTCTCATCCTTTGTATTCTATATTTATCCAATTTTAACCATGGCTGCAGGTAGCATGAGTCAACCTCCACCTTTTCTTAATGAAGTGGGAAAACCAGAACTCCCCTGGGAATGATGAATTACAATATTTGAGACATACTTGATTGGGGTTAGAGGGGAAACATTTTGATTGCTAAGTAAATAACATGTTTTTACACAATATTGGAATACAAGGCAGGAAAATATATGAAGACCTTTCTGAACCCACAGTTGAAGGAGGGGGAGACCGGGGAGAACCTCAACAGGATGTGTATCTAATTACTTTGAAGAGGTCTGAGGACTATTTCAAGAACAAAATCAACGTAGTCTTAGAAAGGCATTGTTGGACCCGGCCTCGTGGCATGGTCCTTACCCCCGTGGATTGTGCCCGTTCCCCGCCCCGGCCTTCACGGGCCACCCTTCTGAACTGCACCGAGGCCCTTCATCCTGGGCTGCACGAGGTCGCATACCCCTCGTGGCTCCGCCATCTTGTTGGCACCCATGTGACTCTGTGCACCAGCCAGCGCGACCCCGCTCAACCCGGCCTCGACCCCAGCGAAGCCCCGACATCGAGGCACCACAAACTGGCCAGGGGGTGCCGCAGGAACCATTCATCGCCCCCGGCGGAGGACAGTATCGATGGGACCCCCAACTGTCCTCCCCTCTCGAGGTGTGATTGCCCTGCAACTCCCTTGGGCCTGGCGCCTCTCCTGCCGGGCGTCTGGCCACCTCCACCCGGCCTCTCCGCCCCCACCGGGCGCCTGGGTCCGGACATCAAAGGGCTCCAGACCTATATCTGGGGCGACCCCGCCACAGATCGGGAGTTGTATCCCGGAGTCGAGAGCCCTGCTGATTGAATCGCGGCTGACCCTACGGAGAAGAACTCTTGTCGGAACCATCACGAGCCCTGCTGACTGCGTCGCGGCTCCTTCTTGTGAACCCTTTGAAGCCACCTGGAACATCGGAGCCCTGCTGACGCTGTCGCGGCCCAACCTCGCTGAAATCTCCCTCGGAGCCCTGCTGACGACGTCGCGGCTCGAGCTGAGCAGAAACCATCTTGAGAGCCCTGCTGATTGGATCGCGGCTCTCCCCGAACTGTACGCCAGAGCCCTGCTGACGCCGTCGCGGCTCGACCCCTCCGAGATCCGGAGGTCCTCCAGCTTGAGGATAAGAACTGGGCCCCAGGTACCCTCATACCGCACCCCTGCCAAAGACTGTCCCGCTACCCCTACGCTCCCAAAGAGACACTGAGACTTTTGGTGGATCCCTCGATCCCTTCGTGTAAATATTGACCTCGTAACCTTTTTATTGCTGATAAAGAATTGCTTGTGTTGAGACAACCTCCTTGAGTCCTGTGTGGTGGTGTTACTGTGCTAGTACGTGATAGGAGAAGGATCTCTCAGGAGACTTCTCGGCAGCGCTCGGCTACTTCGTACAGTGGGAGGGCCCCCCTTGGTGGTCTCGCCGACTCCTCGGGGTCCGCCTTCCAACATTTGGTGGCCAGCGACGGGATCCGAGCCGAACGCAGTACGTACCAGCCAGTACCCACTAGCTTCCCATCCAAACGTACAGTAATCATGAGCAGCCAGGAAAACAACGCGACAATGGAGTTCCAGCCCGAACGGCTGGAAGAATATACGCACAAAGAGTTAAAACAGTTCTGCAGAGACAAAGGCATTGCAACCACCGGCTTAGGTACCAAAGAGGACATGCAGAAAGCTCTGAGGACATGGCTGGAGGCTGGGGCAGGCCCCTCCCAGGAAGAAGGTCCCTTGCCCCTGACTGAGACCACATCAACCGCACTGACTCCGGCAACCGGAGGAAGAAAGAGCCTAGAAACCGGCCTCTCCGAAGAAGAAATACGAGAGCGGGAGAAGGTCCGGAACCACGAGCTAGAGCTCGCACGACTGCGGCTGGACGGCGAACTCCAGCTGGCGGAAAAGAAACTGGCCCTAGAGCAGCTACGGCTTCAAGAGGAGATAGAGGAGAAGAGGCGACACCGGGAGTTGGAGGAAAAGAAACTGACCCTTGAGCACGAGCGCAGTCTCAAGGAGCTCGAAATCAAGGCCAAGAACGGAGGGACCAACGCCCCCAGTACTAGAGACACTCTACCGCCTGCCGAGACCAAGGTACATATCCCGAAAGAGGTCGTCAAGGAGTACTACAAGAATGACGGCATCCAACAATGGTTCAAGGCCTACGAGGTGGCCATGACCTCTCATCGGGTGCCCCGAAAAGACTGGGGCGCGGGCCTGTGGGGGCGGTTCCTGAGTGAGGGTCGAGACACACTGCTCCAGCTGCCGGAGGAGGTGATGACCTCCTACGATCACATGAAGGAGGCTCTGCTCACCCGCTACGGGCTAACCGCAGAAATGTACCGCCAGCGGTTCAGAGACTGCAAGAAAATCCCGGGCACCACCTGGGTGGAATATGTGGACTTTTTCAGTCGCGCCCTAGAAGGGTGGATCAGAGGTAGCAAAGTGACCACCTACGGGCAGCTGGTCGACCTCATCGTGTGGGAACATCTCTCCAACAATTGCTTTGTGGAACTGAGACAGCACCTCCTCGACAGCAAAATGACCGACCCGCGAAAACTCGCCGTCGAGGCCGATCGATGGGTCAACTCCCGGGTCCCCCGGAACTCAATGGGGGAGTACCAGAGGAACCCCGCCGGACCCCCCCCGCCAACGCGGTGGAGGGGGAGGGCCGAACAGGAACCAAGACCCTCCCGCCGGGGCCCCCAGGAGCCCCCCTCGAGGGCCACCGCAGCAACAATTCTCCCCGAGCCTAGCCCGAAGGGGGGCGCCCCCGGCCAGGCCCGGACCACGACCACCAGTAACGTGCTACGGCTGCCAACAAACCGGACACTATTCCAGCGATCCGGTCTGCCCCCTGAACCGAAGAAACGGGGCCGGCGGGCCCCCGCCCCGACAGCTGGCGGCCGCCGCCCTGGGAGAAGGAGAAGAGGAAGAGGAGACCCTCGACCGAGGGACCACTGAATGGGAGCCGGCAGCCATGTCCCTGGTCTGCCTGGGTAGCCGAGAAATGGTACCCTGCACCCCCATCCCAAGCAACACCCAGAAGTACCGGCAGCGGGTCACGGTCAATGGACAACGGGCCGAAGCCCTTCGTGACACCGGCGCCAGTGTCACCGCTGTCCGCTGCCACCTGGTGACCCCCGAACAGATCCTACCGAATGTGCTGTGTCCCGTCCGGACGGCCGACAACAGCGAAAGCCTGTGCCAGATGGCCCTGGTCCCCTTCGAGTGGGGAGGGGTGACGGGCCTGCTGAAGGTGACGGTACGCGACGACGCCCCCGTCGACTGCCTCCTGGGGAACGACTTGGAGAGTTCCCCCTGGGCTCAAGTAGAGTGACGAGAGCACCTCCGAATGCTGGGACTATCTGACTGGGCCTGTGCCATCACCCGGTCCATGACCGCCTGGGCCCCCCGCTCATCCTCGGCCTCCGGGGCCGCCCAGCCCGAGGGGCTCGCACCACCTCCCGCCAGCAGCGAGGGGGAGGCGGACGCCGACCCTGGACCTAGTGAATCCTCCCCCGAAGAGATGGCTTCCCCGTGCGCCCTACCAGAGCTGACACAATGGCGACACGAAGGGGGCCCCACCCGGGAGCAGTTCCAACAAGAGCAGCAGTCCTGCCCCACTCTCGAAGGGGTCCGCCAACAAGCGTCCGCCCAAACCAACGGGGACCAGACCGGCACCCACTGGGTCTACTGGGCAGAGGGCCTGCTATACAGTGAGCAGAAAGTGGCAGAACTCGGGGCCAGCCGAGTGTTGGTGGTCCCCCTCCGCTTCCGGGAGTTCCTGCTCAACCTGGCACATGATGTGCCCCTCGCCGGACACTTGGGGCAAGACAAAACGTACAGCCGTCTGGTGACCCACTTCTACTGGCCCCGGATGTGGAGAGACGTGGACAACCACTGCCGGTCCTGCCAGACCTGCCAAGCCAGCGGGAAGACGGGGGGTCGGGTCAAGGCCCCCCTCCAACCCTTTCCAGCCATCAGCACCCCGTTCGAACGGGTCGGAATCGATATCGTGGGGCCCCTGGACCCCCAGACCGCCCTGGGCCACCGCTTCATCCTGGTCCTCGTGGACCACGCCACCAGGTACCCGGAGGCGGTCCCGCTAAGAACTAGAACGGCCCCCGTGGTAGGCCGGGCCTTAATGGGGATCTTCTCCCGAGTGGGATTTCCCCGCGAAGTGGTGAGCGACAGAGGCACGAACTTTATTTCCAGATACATGCGGTCCCTGTGGCAGCAGTGCGGGGTCACATACAAGTTCACGACCCCCTATCACCCTCAGGGGAACGGACTGGTTGAGCGGTTCAACAGAACATTAAAGGGAATGATCCAGGGCCTAGAAGAGCCCCTCAGGCGGAGATGGGATGTCCTGCTGCCGTGCCTCCTGTTTGCCTATCGGGAGGTCCCGCAGAAGTCCCTGGGGTTCAGCCCGTTTGAACTATTGTACGGACACCCGGTCCGCGGACCGCTCAGCCTGGTCAAAGAGAGCTGGGAGATGAAGCCCCAAGGCGCCCCTCCTGACGTCTACCGATACCTCCTGACCCTCCGAAACCAGACCCGCAAGTTCCGAGCCATGGCCGAAGCCAACCTCGAGGCCAGCCAGGAGGACATGAAGCGGTGGTACGATCGGAACTCCTCCACCATAGAATTCGAGCCAGGTCAGAAGGTATGGGTCATGGCCCCGGTTGAACCCGGCGCCCTCCAGGACAAATGGACCGGGCCCTTCAAGGTAGTGGAGAAGAAAAGTCCCGTCACCTACCTGGTCGACCTGGAGTCCCCCCGGAACCTCCTCCGGGTCCTACATGCTAACAGGCTAAAACCCCACTTTGCCCGGACCGAACTGAGCCTGCTACTGGCGACCGACGAGGGGGGCGAGGACGACTCCGAGCCCCTGCCCGACCTCTTGCAGTCCAACGTCCATGATGGAACCATCGAGGGTGTCCAACTCGCCTCTTCCCTGACTCCGGAACAGCGCAACGACTGCCAGCAACTGCTGCAGGACTACGCAGCCCTCTTCTCCCTCACCCCGGGGGTGACCCACTGGTGCGTCCACGACGTCGACACCGGGGAGAGCCCCCCCGTGCGACACAGAACCTACCGGGTACCCGACCGAGTGCGGGCATGCATCCAGGCCGAAGTAACGAAGATGCTGGCCCTGGGGGTCATCGAACCCTCCGACAGCCCGTGGGCCAGCCCTGTCGTCCTGGTGCCAAAGGCCGCAGCTCCTGGCCGCCCCCCGGAGTTGCGATTCTGCGTGGACTACCGAGCCCTGAATGCAGTGACCAAGACGGACGCCCACCCTATACCCAGGGCCGACGAACTCATCGACCGCTTAGGGGCCGCTCGCTACTTGAGCACGCTGGACCTCACCGCCGGGTACTGGCAGATCCAGCTCACCCCCGGCGCCCAAGAAAGATCCGCCTTTTCAACCCCGGATGGACATTACCACTTTCGGGTGATGCCCTTCGGAATGAAGAACGCCCTGGCCACTTTTCAAAGACTGGTGAACAAGGTTTTGGCCGGGCTTGAGGCCTTCAGCGCAGCCTACCTAGATGACATTGCCGTGTACAGCAACCACTGGGCAGAGCACCTCCTTCACATTAAAGCCGTCCTGGCCGCCCTCCAGCGGGCCGGGCTCACAATCAAGGCCAGCAAATGCCAGATCGGCCACGGATCCGTGACCTACCTGGGCCATCAAGTGGGGAGCGGGCAGGTGGCCCCTCTCTAACCGAAAATAGATGCCATCCAGGCCTGGGAACCCCCCACTACCCAGACCGCTGTCCGGGCCTTCCTGGGTCTCACCGGATACTACCGGCGGTTTATCCGGGACTATGGGCGCATTGTTGGCCCCCTCACAGAGCTAACGTCCAAAAAGCAGCCCAAAAAGGTGCACTGGACACCCCGCTGCCAAGCAGCCTTCGACACCCTAAAGACCGCAATGTGTACTGCCCCGGTGCTACAGGCCCCTGACTACAATAAGGAGTTCGTGGTGCAGACGGACGCCTCCGAGTATGGGATCGGGGCCGTCCTGTCCCAGGCCGATGAAAAGGGGCTCGACCGACCAGTGGCCTTCATCAGCCGACGGCTACTGCCCCGGGAGCAACGATGGAGCACCATCGAGCGTGAGGCCTTCGCTGTGGTGTGGGCCCTCAAGAAACTCCGGCCCTACCTCTTCGGTACCCACTTCTGGGTCCAGACCGACCACCGGCCCCTGCGGTGGTTAATGCAAATGCGGGGCGAGAACCCCAAGCTGCTGCGGTGGTCCATCTCGCTACAAGGGATGGACTTTGACGTTGAACACCGGCCCGGCAATGACCATGCCAACGCCGACGGCCTGTCCCGCTTCTTCCGCCTGGACGAGGAGAATCCCCAAGGAGATGGGTGACTCTCCATGCCTTCGGCTGGGGGGGACGCCTGTTGGACCCGGCCTCGTGGCATGGTCCTTACCCCCGTGGATTGTGCCCGTTCCCCGCCCCGGCCTTCACGGGCCACCCTTCTGAACTGCACCGAGGCCCTTCATCCTGGGCTGCATGAGGTCGCATACCCCTCGTGGCTCCGCCATCTTGTTGGCACCCACGTGACTCTGTGCACCAGCCAGCGCGACCCCGCTCAACCCGGCCTCGACCCCAGCGAAGCCCCGACATCGAGGCACCACAAACTGGCCAGGGGGTGCCGCAGGAACCATTCATCGCCCCCGGCGGAGGACAGTATCGATGGGACCCCCAACTGTCCTCCCCTCTCGAGGTGTGATCGCCCTGCAACTCCCTTGGGCCTGGCGCCTCTCCTGCTGGGCATCTGGCCACCTCCACCCGGCCTCTCCGCCCCCACCGGGCGCCTGGGTCCGGACATCAAAGGGCTCCAGACCTATATCTGGGGCGACCCCGCCACAGATCGGGAGTTGTATCCCGGAGTCGAGAGCCCTGCTGATTGAATCGCGGCTGACCCTACGGAGAAGAACTCTTGTCGGAACCATCACGTGCCCTGCTGACTGCGTCGCGGCTCCTTCTTGTGAACCCTTTGAAGCCACCTGGAACATCGGAGCCCTGCTGACGCTGTCGCGGCCCAACCTCGCTGAAACCTCCCTCGGAGCCCTGCTGACGACGTCGCGGCTTGAGCTGAGCAGAAACCATCTTGAGAGCCCTGCTGATTGGATCGCGGCTCTCCCCGAACTGTACGCCAGAGCCCTGCTGACGCCGTCGCCGCTCGACCCCTCCGAGATCCGGAGGTCCTCCAGCTTGAGGATAAGAACTGGGCCCCAGGTACCCTCGTACCGCACCCCTGCCAAAGACTGTCCCGCTACCCTTACGCTCCCAAAGAGACACTGAGACTTTTGGTGGATCCCTCGATCCCTTCGTGTAAATATTGACCTCGTAACCTTTTTATTGCTGATAAAGAATTGCTTGTCTTGAGACAACCTCCTTGAGTCCTGTGTGGTGGTGTTACTGTGCTAGTACGTGATAGGAGAAGGATCTCTCAGGAGACTTCTCGGCAGCGCTCGGCTACTTCGTACAGTGGGAGGGCCCCCCCTTGGTGGTCTCGCCGACTCCTCGGGGTCCACCTTCCAACAGGCATACATTCTTTGGTAGGGTTTGAGGAAAAAATGAAGAAGTGGCTTTTTACACTGCATAATTTAAAGGGTTATCTGCCACTTGCGATGTCAGACCGCTGACTGACTCACTAATACAGGATCAACTTCTAAGGTGTACCAATGATCCCACAATTGAAGAGAAGCTGTTAGTAGTGAACCCCTACCTATAATAGACTATAAATCTAGCTAAAGCTAAGCACAGAACCCACTGCTATGTGTAGAAAAGAGATGAGATTTCAACAAGAATCCCCATATGATTCTAATGTTGTTAATAATATCGTTAACCCTAATAAAACCTACAAAATAAAAAACATGCATTTACAGAAATCTAAAATAAAACCTAACAAGCCAGACAAACTTAAATGTTTCACGCTTGGTAATTATAACCACTTATTGTCCTGCAGCGGGCAATTTGCAGGAAATGTAATACATGAGGGCATTTTACTATGGTTTGATAGGAGGACATTTTGCTAAGGCTTGCAAGTATCTAGAAAACAAAGAAATTGATGTTGTCAGGCCTATTAGTAATGATGATGAAATAGATAAGGTAGTTTTTCAAGTGAATTCTATTGGGAAGAATGAGAGTGTGATTTACACAACTTGGGATATTGCTCTTTATGGAGTGATTTTCAACGTCTATACTGACTCATACTCATATAGCAATACCTAAGAAAACCTTTCAAGAAAAATTTGCTGGGTGAGATTATATATTAGAAACTCTTGACATCAAACCTAGGGGATACAATAGATCCCATAACCCTCGGGGTAAGGGCAGAAACAGTAGTAAATGTATATGTGACTAAAAAGGCTCTGATTTGTTTGGGAGGAAACAACAAAAAAGGCTTTGGAATTAAGATAGAACATATAATGAAGGGCAAGTACTTACAGTCAATAGATTGATTATAGGTAAGGATGTGTGTGAGGAATTTCCAGATGTTTTTTTCTGAAAAATGTAGGTTTACTTAAAGAATTTGTACGGAACTTAAATTGAAAAATGTTGTTCCAGTGGGGCTCAAGCCAAGTCCTATACCATTTCTCATGAGGGATCCACTCAAAAGAGAGCTAGATATATTGAAAACATTTGTTAGCTCCTATCATTATAGCCAGTATGAATAATTCCAACAACATACGTTTATGTGTCGATTTGAGAGATGTTAACTTTAACTTTTGAGTAGACTGTCATCCTCTACCTAGGATTCAAGAAATGTTACGTCTGATGTTTGATGCTAAATACTTCATCGTACTAGACCTTTGTTTTGCATACTACCAGGTAGCACTCCACCAAGATTTAAAATCAATCACTTTTAGCACTCCTGTTGGAGCTTCCCATCATGGCACAATGCCCTTTGGGCTAGGTTCTGGGGCAGCGGTGTTCCAAAGTGTGATGCATCACATTTGAAGAGACAGTCACAGAATCATGGGCTTCTAAGATTACATTAATTTATGGGTCATCTGAAAACAGCACAATGATGAACTGAGGGAGGCATTGAAAGAATGTAAGGTGGCCATTAAAAGAGAGAAATGTAAAATTGGTGTGACTTCTGTCAACTACCCAGGACACACCATATCTAGTGAAGGGATTAAATCCAAAATGAAACTCATTGATGCTGTAAGAGATGCACCATCACCGTCTAAAAAAGAATTAAAAGCCTTTCTAGGATTGGCTGTATACATGTCGAAGTTTTAGAAATATTTCAGATATTGTCCATCCTTTATGATTATTACTTAAGAAAGGTACTTCATTTGAATGGAACACTGTAAACACGGTTGCCTTCATAACAATTTAAAATACAAAATCAATGCACCCAACACTGGGACATTTGATGTGAATTGTAAAACCATTTAAACAACTGATGACTGCAACAAGCATCTCTGAAGCCACTTCATCTTTAACTGTAAAGTCTATGGAAAGTATAGTTGCTTTTGCATCTCGAGCACTTAAAGGAGCCGAACTTAACTACTCCACAGTGGAAAAAGAATCATGTGCATTCTTCTGGGGGTATTGATCACTTCAAGTTTTATTTATGGGATCTTACCACAAACTTCAGTATTATCCACCAAAAGCATAGAAGAAAACACTCCTTGGAAGCTAAATGGATGTTAGGTTTACAAGAGTACAATCCTTAAAATGGAATATGTAGCAGGAGCCAAAAAGTAAGCAGCTGATTATTTATCCAGAATGCCTGGAACTGACTATGCACAAAATTTCTTACCAACCAATGAATATATACTGTCTATCAACATTCCTGCAATTTTAAAAGAGGAATGGGAAAAGAGTATGAGAGCTTTCAAAAACACTATCACATTGTTGATTATCATTCACATTGGATAACAACCAAGTTTGTGAACAATATAGCCACTGCATCCTTAATTGAGTTTTTGGTAGAGACATTTATCAGAAGCCATTCAGAATACTAAAATAAAGACAATAGAGCACTATTTGTTTCAGAAGATATGAAGGATTTTTTTAAAGAATTTACCAATCAATCGCTAAAGAACACCACTATACTGTCCAAGCCAATGGGTTAGTGGAAAAAATAAATAAAATGATAAATGATTCCACTCAAATGGCTCATGCTATAGGTAAACCTGTTCAGAAAATGTTTCACAATAGGTTGTGGTCCTATCACACATCACCTAGTTCTGTAACAAGGGTATTGCTGTTTACGTCTTTAAAATGCAGGACACCGGGATCTAAACTCACTCCTAATTGGCTGAACAGTGGGCAATCAGAATGGGTTGACATATACAGTTGCTTCGTCAGTCACATCAATCAGGACAAGTACAGGTCCTGTTATGGCAAGATGTGTGGTGTGTGAGAAAAGCAATGGATCGTTGGACAATGGGTAGTGGTAAAGTTCCCTTCTACAATGCAAAACAAATACAACAAGTTCTCTCAACCCCTTAAGAATTCTGAAAATGAAACAGAATTTGGTAGTTTTAGAAGATGGACAGAATAGCTAAATTTGCAGAGATCCCTATCAGTGGTGGAAAATCTCCTCCATCGCAAGGTGGCAAAAACAATGTTGACCTGACTGTGTTAAGGAAAAAATACCAGAAATGTCTACCCACCAAAATTGGCATTTTGATTACAAGATAAGGTGGTACCCTTGGTTCTACTTATCTGATGTTCTATTTTCTTTCCCAGGATCATACTGTATGCACTGTTTGCTGTTCTTAGAACATCCTACATTTTTTCCCATTTTCCTCCTTTACCTTTGCTTGTTCCTGGAGAGCAGGAGGGAGAGGGGTTGTGGTTTTTCATTCCGGTTAACTTGCCCTTACATTTCCCTTCCCCTTACACCCCTACTTATCCAATTTGGAATGTTCGTAGTGGAGTTGGTTTAGAGTGCTAGTGATTTCTGTCAGAGCTGCCCTACATGTTGAGACTGAAGACACTGATCCTGTTTACTAAAATAAAGGAACTTACCTTTCATCCTGATAGTGTCCTCTTTATGTAATGTCCTATTAAGTAGTTCTGCTGTCGTTCACTTCTAATCATGCATACGTACAATGAGCACTGTTGTTATTGGCTTTCCATTTTTATTTATGTCCGGGCACATTATTTGAACAGGGGCGGCTGGTGACATTTGAAAATGGCAGGGCGTAAAAGTGCTGGAGGAGTGCCCCGTCAAAACGCACTCTGAAACTAGGCCCAAAACACCCCTTCCCCTCCATGGACATTTCACATCTCTGTTGGGTGTCTAGAATCTTAACAGGGCTTCCTAGGGAAAAGTACAAAACAAATCTGGAATGCGCAGTGCTGTTCTGCAAGGTTGTCTCTCGCTGGGAGAGAGGCTCCCAGTGGCTGTAGGAGCACGAGCAGAGAGTGAAACCTAAATTTGAAGGCACAGGGTTGATGCGTAGAAACACAGCGGACACACCTTGTATTACAAGAAGTGTGTAAACGTGGGCTTGCTTTGTGCTGAGTGCAAATTGTTTGTTTTTCACAGGCTATTTCACTCCGTCAGGGAGAAAGATGTTTTCATGAAATGGTGACCCTGTGGTCCAATGTAAGAAAAATCATTCATTGATTGCGGGTTGCATTTTGAGGAGAATCTTGTGAACGTGCAGTCCCGTTCAAAAAATGATTTATTTTTAAAAGCATTTAGAATAGGTTTTGTTTCTGTGCATATTAAAAATGCGAAAATAGCTGCGTACTATGCCGCACAAATGCCTGTGAATGCCTCCTGGTAGGGCAACATCCGGCTGTGCAGGGCGGGGGAAGCACCACTTCCGCCTGTGACTCCTCACGTGCCAGGCGCCTAGACAGTGCACAACATCTTCTCCGGGATGGAGCTTGGTGCCTCCACTTTCCTTGTAAACCTCCCCAAGAATTAACAGAACCAGCCGACCAATGTATACAACTGCTCCTTCCGTCTTCCCACCTATAAGACTCTGTCCATGGACACCCTAAAAACCACTTCTCCACCACCCCAACCCTACCACCTAACCCTAAACACCACCCCAACCCTACCAACAGCAGCGGGAGAAATTAAAATTAATAAAATTAAAAGACACTTACCTGACCGCCTCTTCTCCTGGTCCGCGTTGGCGCCTCTGCAAACCGGTCCGGAACACCACGTGACGTCAGCACTGGAGTCAAGAGACTGGCAACCCCTCAGCCAATCATGGCGCTGCTGCAGCGCCAGGATGTGCTGAGGGCACAGCCTACTCCTCGCCCGCCGCCTGCCCATTAGGAGACTGAGGGGCTCCTAAAGGGCATGCGCAAGGCAGTAAAAACACAAGTACGCATGACTGGGCACGGGCTAAAAATTAATCTCCATGCCCACTCATGCGCACTTGTGCTGCCTTTCCCTGGCTTGTGACAATGCATGCCATGGTCCCACGTCATGCTGACTGACATGCATCGTCAGTTCTCCCCACCCTCGGCGTCTCTGGACTTAAGTAAACTAAGTTCAGAGACACCGAGGAGGGAGCTGCGGGTGCGGGGGGGCAACGCCCCCACGCCCCAATGGATGCACCGCGCCTGTATTTGAAGATTATAATTTTGAAACAACTGACAAAAGTTTACTGTAACACAGCAGGAAGAGAAATGCAGCTCTAGAATGACATTACTAATTACGGCACAGATATACTTTCGTACCATAAATTGCATGCTCCACCCTTCGCAATCAGGCTTCAGAGCTGGCCATAGCACCTAGTTGGCCTTTCTTGGTGTTGCTGAGGGCATATTTATAACCGGGTTTGCATCACGCTTACACCACACAAGGTGGTGCAAGAGCGAGACAATGCTTAAGTCATATTTTTTAAGCCAACCAAAGCCACTTTGTACGACTTTGAATGGCTTAAAAAATATGGAATAATGCACTGCAGCGCAAATAGCTGTGTTGCATAACTCTGGGGCATTGTGTGGGTGTTCCCACCCAACTCCCATGTTTTATGACACATTCCTAGATTTACTAAGCCTGGGAATGCGCCAAAAAGATACGTCTCCCCAGGTGAGGCATATCAAGGAGAAATATCTTTATTTCTCCTCGTTACTTTCTCTTTCTATGTGTGCTGAGTTCTGCAGCACACATAGAAAGGGGAAAAAGCCTCTCAGGATTGTTTTTGTCCCTTCCTCCACAAAAACAATCCTGCCTACAACACAGGGCAGCGCAGCAAGCTGACTTGCTCTGCTGCCCTACTCCACAAGGGTCATAAATATGGCCCTCACTATTTAAGGCATCGGCTAGACAATGGTGGTACTTCGGCATTGATCCTTTTAGATCCTAGTGCTGCATTTGACACGGTCAACCACAACACCCTTCTCCAAAGATTAAGCGAGATGGGTGTGCAGAGGCTCGGATCTTTTTTGCAGGATTGCGTCTTCCAGGTACACACTCACCAGCATTGTTCAAAGCCTTTCCCTTTATCATCTGGTGTGCCAACTCCCTTAAGCTAAATGGGCATAAGACCGAGGTTCTGCTGGTGGGTAACCTGCCCCATCCTTGGGGACCTCACCTATGGCCTGCGGCCATGTATAATTTTATGACTCCAGTACCTGTGGTCAAGAATCTAGGGGTCTGGCTTGATGACTGGTTGTCAATGAGTCATCAGATCGCCAAAGTTGCTGCTACATGTTTTGGTATCCTTAGATGGCTCTGAAACATTCTTGGATGTCTTCCTGCCTCAGCCCAAAGAACTGTAATCTAGGCCTTGGTTATCGCCAGGCTGGATTATGGTAATATACTCTACCTAGGCATCTCAAAAGTCCTACTTCACCCCCTAAATTCACTTCCACACCTAGAATTCTCCATGATTTACACTGGCTGCCTATTGAACACCAAGTGCAATGTAAAGCTTTATGCTACAATCATAAATGCCTATCTAACTCAGGTCCCATCGATCTTCAATTCCTGGTGTCTTCATATTCACCCAATCAGTGTCTGTGTTTAAGCAATCTCCAACTGCCCATAATTCCCAGAGTTAGGAAATCCCATCAAGGGATAGAGTGTTTTTTTGGGGTCCTAAACTCTGGAGCTCCTTGTCCCTGTCTATCAGAGCATGTCGCTCGCTTTCAGTTTTCTGCAAACTGATAAAAACCGGATTGTAATAAATCCTTGGGCAGTGAGCAAGTATGACACATTATTGTGAGGAGCTTAGAGATGGGAAACCCTTTTTGGGTAGCCATGCACTTTAAATCTTGTTTAATTTCATATATTAAACCTAAAGGGGTGATGCTTAAAATGTGATTTGCTGTCCGAGCCATATTCATCCTGAACAAGTGAATTCCAGTATTCTTGTGTTCGCCCAGATACTGCTTACTATATAGTTAATCACTTGTTGTCATTGTGAAGGGCAATAAAGCTTCTCTTCTTATGACTAGGAGAGCTGCTCTTATCACGGTCAAAAACATGGGGAAATAAGTGTTTGAGGTTACCCCAGCTCACCTACTAAATTAGAATACTGTTAGGATAACCTCGCCGCCATGATCTTCAGATAATCTATCAGCTCATTCTGTGAAAGGAGATGGACCATCTAAGTAACTTTGCTAAATCATTTCAGAGGGTGGTAATCCTAATTATTTTTTACAATAGCAAACTATGTTACAAAAACCAGCACATTGCTTGCCAAAAATTTCCGGTCTGATCTTCTTTTCTTTACAGCACAGATGGTGGCTAGCAGGAGTGTTTTAAGTACTTGCTGCTGACGTTGCTGTGGAGCCTTCAAATCAAGGGTTCGAGTCTCAGTTGGGCCAGCTCCTCCTCTCAAATGTTGTGGCCCGATATACTGTGTGCCATTAAAATGAATGATGTTTCAGATACTCACCAGTAACTGTCATTACTCCGAAGTTATTTCTTCCCCGTCCCATTCTTCATGTATGTGAGTGGAGTTCTCACCCTAAAATAGAAAAGCCCATGTTTCATAACTGGGAAAAAGCTTTTTCCAATTTTCCACATAACGGAGAGGCTGTCTCACCTCTAGGTGTACCTGTACAATCACACTTGCAATCTACCAAGGCCTCAACTCTCAAATCCCTAGTCAACCCATCAAGAGTGCTGGTGAAAGTGGCAAGGAGGTGATCCCAGAATAAAAACAAGCATTTGCAATGCAATGGTCTCGGCATTGTTAAAGTTAGAGCTATTAGCATTGTTTATGACATTATTTTTGTTTATGTTCTTAAAACATTTAAAGAAACGGCACTGTTATTTACAATGTCAATAGCTTAATCACTCTCAAATGTGAGACCTATTGCATTTGCACCCACGCAGAGCTACACACACACACAGCCACCCACAGAGCCACTCACATAGAGCAACCCACACACAAATAGAGCCACCCACAGAGCCACCTACACACATACACATGCAGTAGCCCACTGACCTATTTACATTATGTGCACTTTGTGATCTGCATGGTACATGTTCTTTGCTGCAGGCACATTAACCCTATGTGCTACCTTTCCAGGAGTCAAAACTTCCACTAGACAAAACTCCGAACTCTCTCTAGGAAGAACATTAAACACCAGAGTCATCATGACATACAGTATACTGTATTTCAGCAATCTGGCACTCCCTACTTAAAGTCTCACCTTGCTCTTAACAGTCACATGGAAAGCCTGCAAGGTTTGCACCCTAATAATAGGTCTCCCACCCTCTGTAACTCGACAGCCCTTTATTTGAGACCGGAATAAATTTTCCGTTAATACTCCTTTCACAGACGTCTTCTGTTCGTATTCACGGGAGAGCGTTGATTTTTTTTTAGGTCTGGCTTGAGTGCAACTGTCACCCGACCTTTTAACCAGTCATTTTCAACATCTTACACCACTCCTAGATTTTCCAACAACCGTACTACAAGTCCCACAGTGCACAGCCCCAAATACCAGCTTCCCAATGCTTTACGGGGAGGTCGAAAAAAACCTCAAAACGACTGTGCAGACCCCATTCAAAACATGTAGGTAAGGCTACACCACACCCAGGTCGACATGGTATTAAAGTTCCTCTTGCGTGATTGCTCCCGTGACAGCCCTTTTTGGACGCTGAAACATACAACCGCATCTCACTTACCTTCTTGTTCTGTTGCTGGGCTCAATGGAACACTCGCAGGGAGCCCCACGCGACACTGCTTGGCCCGGGAGTGCGCGAGCACCGCCCCGCTGGGGTTTTATAACAGAGAAGGGACGCCACTGCCGAGAATCCCAGCCGTAAGCCTCGCGCTGCAGACGACTGCGTCATGTGACCGAGCTCCCACGGTAAACACCGCGTGACCCAGTCCAGGCTTGCTGTAGGCGGGTGGTGGGAGGAGTTAGGTATAGTGATGGGTTAGGCTAGTCAGCTGACCTCTGTTCAAAGTGTTCTGTGGTTTGCGGGATTTTCCAGATCTGATATTTATTTGTGGGTGTTTATATAGTGCGCACTTTACTCGAAGGTGTCACAGCGATTAACAATATAACCAGTTACATTACATAGGACTGGACGCCTCCTTACAATATACCCAGTTGCATTACATAAGGACTGCATATTTAAATACAGCTGTTCAAGGATCAAGTTAATAAGAATAACAAGCACACCACTGCCTTTCTCCGAGGCGAAGCAGAAATGTCTCGGAGAAAGGCAGCGGCTGTTTTGAATTCGGGGGCGTGTTTTTCTTTTCTCTCCTCTTGCCATTGGCTGGAGGAGATAATTAGAAAAGTAGCAAAAAACACGCCCCCGAATCCGAAAAGGACGGGGCCTGTTCGGAGAGACAAACCTCTTCTCCAATGGCTGGCCAGCATTCAAGAGGCCAGCCAATGGAGAAGAGGGGAGAAGAGGGGCGGGTTCAAGCCCCTCTTCTCCAAGTCATTAAATCTCGGAGCGAGACTGCGCAAGCGCAGCCTTCGAGCCGAGACCTAAAAAGATGAATGAATGAATGCATCCGTCTGTAACGAAACTGGCGCTCATGTAGAGTGCTCTGATATGCGATACCTTCAGGTCAAGTTTGCACTATATAAAACTCAGAGGGGAAAAAAAAGGAAAAACAGAAAGGGAGGGCAGGATGAGGAAGAACTGGACTCACAGTAATGAAGATTACCAGCAATTAATTAGGGCAAAAACCCCTTGTCCATCTTCCTTGTTACAGTCTGGCATGCAGAACAAGGAACAAAAGGGGAAGACAAATTCAAGGTAGCACCACACAAGTCCACCTGGGACCCAGAATATCCTCCCAAAGACATAAGAAAGTGCAAGGAACCTGCAAGCGGGCACTGAAGAAGATGCACAAGAGCAGACCCGGATAAATATCCCCATACATTAGGTGAGGAACTGCTCAAATACGTGGTGACGGAACAGCAAAAAAAACAGGAAAGCAAGCACATATACTGATGGAAACCATCATTAGGCTGAGCGAAAGGTGGTGAAATATGATTTAAGTTTGGCCCCAAATCTTTTTTCTTCCACAATAAAATGTCACCTTTTCAATTGCCCTCCGACATAGTTGCACGCTGGGGGCAGTAGAGGGGTTAGGGATGTTGGGAAGGGAAATTTACTATTCTATCTGCAGTCCTAGAATGTCTGGGGAAAGTGCAATTTTCCCCTAAATAGCCCATGGGGGCTTATTTACTGCTCTAACTCCAGTCCTGGAATGTGTTGGGGAAAGGTAAAAATGCCCTAAGTATTTTAAAAAAGGTTTGAATAGTTGTAATGTTACATTGCCATGAAGTTCTGCCCTGAGAGCGCTGCCCAAGGCAAAAAACTGGCAATAATGCCATGATGTGTCATAGACACGTGGGCTGGTGGTGAAAAACAAAGGTAGTGGCAGCTATTACTGAGGAGGAGCTCAAACCTGAGGGGTGTTTGTGGGTTGGCAGCTACTTTGTGAAGGTCCTATAGACTGGACAAAAATGTGAAAAGGGTTTGACTGAAAGATGATTGTGCAATAGGTCTTGAATTCAAGGCAGCTCTCTGTAGGGGCTAAGGGTTCAGCAACAGAAGTATAATGCACTCTAAGGCCCACTGGGCACATGAGAGGTGGCGACACAGGGAAAATAGAAACAATGCTGCAAGACAATGGTTCATGTGTGCCTTTACCAACTTTGACCCAGCTTGTGAATGGAACAGATACTCCATCCAGTCCTATAGCGCCTTGTCTAATGGGCATTCCATATAGATTATTATTCTATATTGCTGAATTTAATTAGCCTCATTTTGTAAATGTGGTTTGTTTGCAAGTTGAACTAACCTGCATCTAGGATTTTTTAGTAGGAACACTATAAAAGTATGAAATATATGAAGCCATAAATAGTTTCATTACCTTATTAGTCATGCTTATGTCTGCATTTCATTGACTTTTATTCTTTCAGAATTTCTATAGGCTACAGTTTATTTTATACTTGGCAATATTAAGGGCCGCAGATGCATCCTTCAGTTCAGTCCCTTGTTTGCCAAGGCTTTTCAAAGCTTACTGGTGACTAGACTCTACTAGTTTTACTCATCAGTCTATAAGCAGAGTATTTTTCTGTATTAGTTCCTAATGATGTTCGCATGCTTTTGCTTTCTTTTATTTCTGGTTTTAAAAACGTGGTGGATAGAGAGGTTTTTTTTTAAAACAGATTTTATTTACCTTTAACTCGTGGCAACATACAGGCAGCAGTATAAGTACATTTGTTACATAGATTGCATTACAGGTGTTTTCAATCCTCATGCCTCTTTACACATCGCATTCCTTACTGAACAGCCTCACAATATGTAGGAGTCCAGCTATAGTATTTCTAACTATTGTTCGTGAAGCCATTCGTCATTGTCAACTTCCAAGAGGAATGAGCTATTTGTTTCATTCTGCCTTAGCCTGCTTCATGCCAAAGGACAACATTTCCCCCCCATTCCCTCCCCCCTCCCACCAAGCGTGTCATAAACTGTGTGCCCCAGTTCCCACCCGGGTGTCATTACATGGAGCTTCATTCAAGTGGTACCACCCTCTGCTGTCTCTCCACATGTCTGGTGCCTGGACGACTCTCTCAAACCCAAAGTCTATTCCACCAGCTCGCGCGGCTACAACCGGCTGCTTCTGGTCTCGGTCTCCAGGATAGCTTCTGGCTGCTTTAGAAGTGACACCAATGCTTCCCACGCACTAGCTGATTCTAGTGATTTCTCACTTCCAGTTCTACTGCTCCTTCATAACCTGCCAATCGAGTGAACTCCCTCTTCCACCTATCAGTGTTGGGGCCTCCTCGTGCCTTCCAGTGGCTGGTGGTATCCCTTTTTGCCAATATAAGACCCAGTTCTTGAAATGTAATTGTTATTTTATTTTTAGAGGTATTTGGAAACCAGTGTTAGAGACAATATCCCAGTGTTGTGCTTACTTCTTTTTTCTGTTGCCTCTGCCAAAATTGTGGTCACCTCTCTCCAGAAACTCCCTATTTCCGGACAGCTCCAGAACATATGGAAGAACTTTGCACCTCCCTCTCCGCATTGGGGCAGGCCGCTGTTCTTGTGTTAAAGTATCTGTTGATGCGTCCCAGGGTGAGGTATGCTCTATAAAGGTCATAAAAATTAACTTATTGAAATCAAGTGTTTCTAGTGATCTTAATGGCTCGTTCTACCAGTACACCCCAAGTTTTCTCGGGTATGAGTTCCCCTAGGTACTCTTCCCAGCGCTGGTGCAAATCATTAAGAGCGGGGAGCGTTGCCCGACTGAGTCGCCTGTATAGGCAAGTGTCCGCTTTGTATGTCCCCGCTGCAGATACTACATATTGGCACCCCTCTGACAGCCCCCCCCCAGTGCTTACGTATCGCCGCTGTGATGGCAGTGTGTAATAAAAAGTTTCCCCTCAGGACCTCATACCTTTCCCTGAAGTCCTCGAAGGGCGGCAAGGCTCCTTCCTCATAAAGCCTCCCAACTGTGGTTACCCCTGCTGCCATCCAAGTCTCCAGGCCTCGCCAGTCCGCCCTATGCGGCAGCGCCATACAAACTGAGAACAGGATGTCTGGAGTGTACGTGTGCTTAATTTTGGCCCTCTGCAAGCTTCTGGTCCACAATTTGTGAATCACTCTTAATTCTGTGGTGGTTTCTCTTTCCCTGATGGAAAGTCGTAACACCATCTGTGACAGGAAGGAGGTCTAGGCTTGGACTTCGTCCCCCTGTTGCGCGGTCCCCCTCACTTGACCCACAAACCATTTCATGAGCCACTGCAACTGTTCTGCTATATAGTAGTACTCGAAGTCTGGCGCTGCTAAGCCCCCCTCTGTCTTTGGTCTCCTTAGCAGCATCTCCCCGCTCCCCAGAGGAACGATGTCACCATTGACTGGAGGCGTCGGAACATCCCCGCTGGGATCCAAACCGGCAACACCTGGAAGAAATATAGTAATCTCGGTAGCGTCGCCATCTTCAGCAGCACCACCCTGCCAGTCACTGACGAAGGAAGGGTTCCCCAGAAATCAAAGCAGGCCTTTGCCCCCCGAAGGACTTTCCCTACGTTGCCCTCTAGTAGGTCCGCTCGGTCATTGTAGATTTGGACCC
Source organism: Triturus cristatus (assembly GCF_964204655.1). NCBI lineage: Eukaryota > Metazoa > Chordata > Amphibia > Caudata > Salamandridae > Triturus > Triturus cristatus. Next base: position 588,344,843 of record NC_140580.1, on the reverse strand, counting down.
CCAGATATGGGAGGTATCTGCTTTCCCATGCTACCCCATCTACAGTCTGAGGCTTTTCCGTCCCAGTGTGGTGGGGAACAGGCATGACTTTCTCCAGTTTACCTTAAGGCCTGCCACACTCCCTTTTGTAACGCTTTGTTCGCCATAAGTTGGCAGGGTATGCTCAGACGTGAGTCCCTTGCTCACTTTGCCACTGGATTCAAGCAAGCCTGGCTGAAGACGGCTGAAATGCCAGAAACCGGTCTTAGGAAGCTTGTTTCCGGTCCAGGGAAGGCATGGCTTGGCAGTTCGGGCTGGACTGTTCCCATGAGGCACAGGGTCAGACTGATTTGCATATGGCCATGTCTGAACTGGGGTGGCAGAGTGGGCTAAAGAACGGTGATGGATCAAACCCAGATCTGTTGACTGGGTGTGAGTGTTTGATTGGTTCTGATGCGCCGTCCATTACCACCCCCTTTTGTACCACTCTCTAGCGCCAGCATCAATTCCCTGGCCCCTCTAAGAGCTTCCCCCATGTTCCTGAGAAATAGCAACAGGTCATCCGCATACAGCGCTATGTAGTGGGTTCGCCCCAACACCCCCAGCCCTTGGTATGAATTTCCTGACCTGGCCCTAGCGGCCAGTGGTTCCATTTCCAGTGCGAATAACAGGGGCGACAAAGGACACCCCTGTCTCGTTCCCCTTCCAACCCTGTAACTATTTGATATGAGCCAGCCAGTCCTAACCCTGGCCTTAGAGTCCGTATATAGCAATGCCGTCCATGCCACAAACCCAGCTCCCAATCCAAAACCCTGCATCACACGAAACAAGAATGGCCATTCGAGGCTGTCGAATGCCTTCTCTATATCCATTGCGAAGATGGCAGCTTCCTCCCTGCAGTAGGTATCTGCTTCTAGCACTCGTAATAACCTCCGGACGTTCATCGCCGTTCTCCGGAATGGCATGAACCCCGCCTGGTCTTGATGTATTAAGTCCGACATATGTGGTAACAGGTGCATAGCCAGCACTTTGCTCAACATTTTGTAATCAAGGTTCAGCATAGAGAGAGGCATGTATGCTGTTCTGTCAGATGCCTGTTTCCCCGGCTTTAGCAACGGGATTATCAGAGCCTCTCTTGTGGACCCCGGTAGCTTCCCTGCCAGCTTTGCTTGGTTATACATTTCCACCAAGCGGGGTCCCAGAAGGTCTGCATATGTGGAGTAGAATTCAAATGGGAACCCGTCCGTCCCCGGAGTTTGGTTTCTGGACATAGCCTTAATGGTGCTCTTCACCTCCCACAGCTCTATATCCCTCCCTATTGCCCCTGCTTCTTCCTCTTGGATTGTCAGTAGCTTGATGCCTCTCATGAAGCTGTCTAGACCTGCAGCCGTTGGGGCCCTACTTTTATAAAAGTCTGTATAATACACCCGGAATATCCTGTTAACATCTTGCTGATGATACTGCACCTCCCCCCCCATGCTCGTCCCTCATCTCTAGGATGACCAATCCCCTCCTGACTGGACTGGCTAGCCATGCTAGTAGTGTCCAAGGTGTCTCCCATTCTGCGTGAGCTCGTATCATATAACTTTTACAATTGAAGCAGCGCGGCCTCTCAACATGCTCCGCTGCCACTTCTTTGGCTGCCAGTAGCTCCTCTTGTTTAGCTAAGTTCTCTGGTCTCTCCCTCTCAACGTCTCGGTGACACTGTTCTGCTGACAGAGTGTCCCTCAGAAAGGTTTTTCTCACTCCCACCATCTCAAAGATGTACCTGCCCCTGAGCACGACCTTAAAGGCCACCCACTCTGCTAATGGGCTCGAAGCAGGTCCCTGGTTCTCGACAAAGTATTGCTCGATAGCTGTGCGTATTGTTGCCTGATATCCCTGACCCTCTAATGTCTCCGGTCTGAGTAGCCCCGTAGGAATGCTCAGCCTGGTCCTGGACCAACCAAGCCCTACCAGGAGCGGATTGTGGTCTGAGATTGTCCAAGCCAGATATTCACTGGTCTGTACACATTCATGAACATCCAGAGAGCAGGGTATAGCATCTAACCTGACATATAACTCGTGCAGTTGTCTCTGTTCCCCGAGTGATGTGCCCCCCAGGAATTTATCAGCCCCCATTGAAGTTGCCAATTCCTACTTTCCTCTGCTGTTCTACGAATGGGTGAATCCTGCAATGGGGCTGGGACCGATGTAAGTTCACATCCTCAACACAGTTAAAATCCCCGCCCAGTATCACCAAGCCAATCAATGCCTGTGCTAATGTTTTAGACAGGGCTGCCAGGAAGGATGCCTGATCTATATTTGGGCTGTAGAAGCTCCCAATTGTAACATCTTTCCACTTGAGCCTGCCCATTAAGCCCACATACTGCCCCTCAGGGTCTATTATTTGCTTAGTACACTGAAAAGGGACTCCCACTCTTACCCAGACCAGTACTCCTCTAGAGAACGATTAATAGTTTGTATATTGCACTTGGCCCCTCCATCTACGCTGTAGCGCAGTCCCTTCTTTCGCACTTATATGTGTCTCCTGCAGCATTGCAATTTGTACCCCCCTATGCACTAAGTATGCATGTATCTAGTGGCGCTTTGTTATAGAGTACATCCCTTGTACATTCCAGGAGATGCATTTAACGTCTATGGTGGGTACCATTGGGCCGGTATTAAAAGCTCCCTAACCGATTCCATACCCCAGACACGCCTGGCCCCTATCGGGTAGAAGTAGTCCCACTCCCATCAAAACTCATAAAATGTCTCTTCTGACTTTGTGGTGGTAGTGGCTATCAACAAGACCCAGGAACCCCGCCAACTAGGTCCTCCCCATTCTCTGCCGTTATTCTCTGCCCCAGCTCCCCACTCTTGGAACTCCCCGTTAATTCCATGTGGAGCCGAGCGCCCTCTTTTCTACGGCCACATCAAAAAGATATAGTCCACTGGCACCTGCAGTCCAATTTTTTTAAGCAGTTCTCGCTTAGGCGATTTCGTCCGCCATGTGAGGTGTTACTTTGGGGAGTTCTGTCTCCGAGTCTTCTGCTGCACTAGTTACTTGAGAACAATCTGATCTTCCATCTTCTCTGTCACTGCGAGTTGATCTGGGGCTGGAGCACGACTGACTGAGCTCTGCCACCGCTTTGAGGGCTTTGTGTTGTTTGACTCGGACTTCTGTCAAGGACGGCGCCCCTGCCTTGCCCTAGCCATGGTCTCTCCTCGGTGCCGCCAGCCCCGGGAAGTTTCCTCTCGATCCACGTCCCGGTCCTGAATCCAGCCACTCTCAGGCCTCTTGCGGCTTCTGAAAGAACTGTGCTCCCACAGGGCCAGCGACCCACAGCTGAGCTGGGAAAAACATTGCGTATGGAATCTGCAGCTGTAGCAGCTTCTTTTTCACCACAAGGAATGTGGTTCTCTGTCTCTGAACCTCTCGAGTAAAGTCTGGGAACACCATTACTTTGCTGTTCTCTATCTGCAAATTATTTTTCTGTCCGGCCTGTTTGAGGATATGGTCTTGGTCCTTGGAGTGGAGCAAACAGGCCACTATTGGCCTTGTCGGTGCACCCGGTCTGGGTACTCTAGATGGGACCCTATGGGCCCTTTCTAGGGCATAAAATGGCGAAAGCCCCTCCATAAATTGCACCATGTTGTTTCCTTCTTTCCTTTTCGGCATTCCAACTATATGCAAGTTGTTCCGTCTTGATCTCCCTTCACTGTCCTCTGCCCTCACTTCAAGGATCTGGACGTTGGCTTCAATATCTATGAGGGATTTCCGCACTTCTGTTACTTCTGCAGGAAGGTTCACGGCTGCTAGTTCAGTACTCCTTACTCTCTCCCCTAGACGGCGGTGGTCATCTTTCAGGAGGCTGAGGTCAGTGCCAATAGCGTCGATCTTTGTTTCCAGCATTTCTCGGGAGGCTGTGATGGCCTCCATAATATCTGCCAGCATGGGGCACGTAGTGGGATCAACTTTCCCTGTTCCTGGGCCATCATCCTCCTCATCCGTCCAGGTGCTCCCACCTCCCTTAGTGAGATTACGGTGTCCTCTCCTCTTTGGCACTCTCCCCATATCTGGCAGCGGTCTCGCCTCCCTGTTGGTTGGTCGTCGGGTATGTGGTGGCCAACCACCCCCTGACGCTTTCCACCCGCTTCGGTCTTTCCCAAATGTTCCCCTCAAAACTTGTCTCTAACCTCCTGGGATTTCGGGCCCATTGCGAGTGGTTATGGTGTTGAAGCCTCAGGAAGGATCAGTGTTCATTTGCCCGGCTGCTCGCCTCCACACTCGATGGGCCACTCTATTTCTAGCCTTGACTGACCCTTCTTTTATTGATGTCTGGGGTTCACTCTAGGTCCCCGCCGATCAATATTCCCGAGTCGCACTCCTCCCCTCTTTCGCACTGGCCAGCACTGTGTCTGCTGCTTCTCTGGCAAGTGCAAGTTTCTGGTCTCCCTCCTGAGTTCTCCCTGCTTGCCAGCCTCCAACTGTGAACGCGGTCCCCGGGGGCACCCTTCACTGGTCCCCTCCGCCAGCTGCAACACAGTCCTACATTAGGCATCTCTCAGCCCTTTGACTGAGGACCCAATCACCGCCCCTGGGTCGCTTCCTCACCCGGGCTGCTACAGGCCTTCCGTCTCCGTTGTCCAGTGTGCCCCGCAGCTCCTGCTATCTCACGGCTGTGCCCCTGTTTCAGACCCTGTGGCTCCCCTGCCTGCTGTGCAGATCGCCCGTGGCTTCACCGAGGCCCCCGTTCTCTCTTACGGGCCATTTAGACCTGATAAACAAGGCCCATCTGTCCTCAGGCATGTGACTGCCCCCACTCGCCGATAACGGTCTCAGCTTCCTCGGGTGTATGAGCCCGCCCGGGTGGTTACCTCTGGGCCCGACTGTCCAGCGCGTCTCCTTTAGCCCGCCTATGCTGCCTTGCTTGCTCAGTCTTCGCTTTCCACGCGGCTTCTTCTGTGCTTCCAGATACGTCACTCACCGCTTCTGGCTGTCGTCGCTGCCTCTCCGCTGGTGACTACAGGCACTCCCCTAGACAACAGTGGGTGCACGAGGTGTTACTGTGGACCCCCCGGCCCCTGCACCGCTTTAATCATGGCCGTTCTCGCCGCTCTCTCTGCCCGCCGACCTCGAACCTCAATGCTCGCACTGCGCAGCGGTTGCCATTTTGTGCACAGCCTCCCTGAATCCTCAACGATTATTCTCATTTCTCTCGCAGTCTACATCATGGGACTCCCCCTGGTTTTGTAGCGGCTTCCTCCGGGGCACTTCCACTACTATTTCTCCGAATATTTAGTGGAGTTGGGGCTCAGGGTTTTAACGGACGGGGGATTCCCAGGATGGAGCCCCGCGGTCTGCTCCGGGTTACATCGGCCCCTAGCCATGCCCCCTGTGGTGGATAGAGAGTTAACGCAGGAACACCGCTCATACATTAGTAGTTACCTGTGACAACTCCAACACGTAGCAGTACTCGGTTATGTATTTCTTTTTTTCTTGTGTGCCTGTGATCTATTCCTCCAAAGAGATGCATAGCTGATGCCAACGAGTGTCAAAGAAGAGCCTGTTCCATCTTTCAAAAGTCTGTGTAATCCCCACGGAAATAGCTAGAATCCCGTTCCTGCCCAACAGTTCCTCTGATTCCTAGGAAAGGGCAGCAGCGGCTGGCAGGGTAAGGGAGTGGCAGGCGGGGAGGTGGAAACAAAATATGAATAAAAGAAACACTTACACTCTCACAGCCGCCGTCTCTCCTCAGCTTTCTTCCTAGCAACCACTGTTCTTACCCTTTCCCGCAACATGTAGAATACCAGGACATCTACTCACACCCCTAGTTGAACATTACCATATAGTACATCTAACTGACACTCCCTGTGTCCGGTACAATGGACACACATGGTCTTAGTTTCAGTGATGACCTGGTAACTGAGATACTGTGTGCACCGTCACTACTGAATAATGATGGAAACGAATCACCAGGAAGTAGAACTGATGACTGGAACTCTGTCTCAGCCCAAAAAAAGCTGTAGACCAAGATGGCTCTTCATGGCGCTTAAATGACAGAGTACTTAAGAGCTAACATAGCCATGAATGGGCTCTTGGTCACCACAGCCCCAGGCATCTTCTTTGAAGACATTGGGTTCAGAAGGTAATGGTCACAAATCGCATGGACATGCACACGCAATTGGTTTATACTTATTATTAACACAGCCAAAAGCCTCTCTGATAACCTACTGATTGAAATCACAGTGGGGGAAAATAACCTCAAAGCAGGCATCAACATCTCCACCTATGAGAAATCAACTCCGAGATGGAGGTACACAAAGACCACCTAATACGACAAAAGATTATTAAACTGCAGAAGGATACAAAGAAATTTGATAAAGGAAGACCTACCCTTACATCAGAGAAGATTTCTAAGCACCTGGGGTTGATAGTTCCTCTGACGGAGGCTCCTCCGACAAACGCTCACAGCAAGGCTCATTCAGCAGATCTTCAAGCAAGACAGCCACAGATATAACCAAGGCCAGCCCTCACAACCTATGTTTGGATACCCAATGGGACCCTATTTTGGACAACAACCACCATGGAACCCGTTGTTCCAAATACTACCTCCCATGTACCAATGCAACCCGAACCAACAGCCTTTTTTGGGAAGAGGCTGGGGCAGAGGCAGACGAAGAGGAGGACACAAACATGTCCAGTGGCAAGACCAACCACAACCGCAGTCGCTACAACCAATGGAATTCAGGAGAAAGAACAACAAACAAAGCTAGTGGTGAATCTTTCACCAAAGGTACTGACCCCTACATAACTGAAAGTGCTAGAGAGAGGTCTAGGAGTCATACCAACTCCCAAAGAAGATCATTTCCGACTTCACAAGGAACTACATGGGTTCTTCAGAAAAGTGCAACTGAGAGCCTTTTTCCAGTACAAAGAACCACGCATCGAGACGGACACAGGCCTGAGATCCCCATCCAGATTTACCCCACATGAAGGCATGATACCACACGAGATCTTGACCTTTGAACAAGAAGATCCTGACCTTCGAACAAGCCATCATCAAGAAGATTAACACCATGGATAACAGGAAACACTTTAACAATACCTCATTCCAAGAATGGAAAGCCTTCAAACAACTGACGGATGATGACTCAATCACAATAAAGCCAGCTGACAAAGGAGGAGCAATTGTCATACTACAAACTACAATAACGAATGTTTGCGACATCTGTCAGTGGAAAGATACTAGAAACGGATCACCACCGACCCAACCAACTCCTTGTCCATGAGGATTAAATCCATTGTGAATTCAGCTGAAGCACAGGGACGGATTTCCAGAAAATGAAGCAGAATTCCTTGTCAACACAGAACCAAGGACCCCGTATTTCTACATCCTTCTCAAAATACACAAGGGAATCCTCCCACCCCCGGGCCACCCGATTGTTTCAGGCATAGTTTTCCTTGTGGAACCTCTAAGCAAATTTTTTGATCACTTCCTGCAACCTCTTATGAAGAAAATTCCTTCATACCTTCAAGACATAAGAGATGTTTTGAATTTGATTGTGATTACAGGGAGAGAAGTGACGAGATCAACGGCAGAGGAAATGTACTGGACGGTTCTGGAAACTAATACCACCTGGAATAAGCACAAACTCTTTGAAATGGAGCAGCACTGGAATTTCCACCTATCATCCCAGAGTTCGTGACTGAATGACTAGATCCCATGGAAAGAACTTCATACGTAACCTATTGCCACTGTGTATAGAACCATGTCTGTACAAAAAACTCACTTTTTAGACCCTGGGTAGACAAGAAGGAATATGAGGAACTCATCATGCCCCTACCAGTTTATCATTATCTCTATATATACATTTCGGGAGGGCCTGCACAATAGCCACCACAACAAACATTGAGGGGGAGGGCAAGGGGGAACCAACAGACTAGACACCTCGATACCTGGTTAGTTCCATCCAGCATGACGTAACCTTCAAGGGGTAGGAGTCATGCACTACTTTTTGTTGCTAGCCCCCCTATATATACAATACTCTCAACACTCCAAGATGGCTGCCCCACTAGCCACAGTTCATATAGCTGATGTCTCACGTACAATGACTTTTAATATAAGACCATGAGCTTCGTGTCCAGAACTTATGGACAAGACCAGACAAACAAGTGGGTTCCAGCCTCCCTTCTTCCTTAACCATCCGTTCCTTGACCCTGAGGCCTTACCTAAAAAACACTTCCCATGTCCTATACTAATTTCTAGCCCCTTCTCCAAAATGGCCGCCACATCGACCATCCAGCGCAGGCACTGCCGGGATGTCACGTGACCCACATTACTAAGAGACAGACATCGCTGCGCTGCTCCTGCAATCCAGGTCATATGGAGGAGGGTAGGTTAGACGGCAGTGTCCGGATCATCCGCCAAGTAAGTTCTGCGGGAATTGGGTCAATATTAGTTGCACGCAGTGTACACACCCTGGGCCTCGTTCAATCTGTGTCGAGGCTTACCTCGCACACGTAATCTCTCCACAGGTAAACCACGTTACAAGCTGCACGATTTTACAGGGCTACTTCACAACTGTTATGCGCAACATAAAATGTATAGTGCCATTGGGTAGGGGGATAGGCAAGTGGAAAGAGAGGGCTTAGTCACTCGGTCGACGAACGGATATAGTGACACATGGGTAAGATAGGACCGTACTTCCCATGTTCCACAGAACAGCGGCACGATTAGCACGAGGGGGGAGATTTTCTCATCAACCCGTCCCGCTATATTAACCAGCGTGGCGCACTCGATAATATTACTAGATGGTTTCAATATACTAACGGCTACAGTACCCCAGGCCAGGCATTCACAGGATGCTATAACATCTTACCCGGTATCACATTACAAACACGTCCTGTGGAAATAGTGCATGAGACTCGGACACTTTTTTAGACACCCTGATGGATCTGACTATTGAGAACATTCCACTGCACAGCAGGGATTTTACACTGCATTTACTACTCATCCCATTCAGTAGAACGATAAGCACTTGTTCCGTATCGCTAATGATGACACTCGTAATGGACTGATGAGATTTATTTTAAATCTATGACTACGGATGCTTCTTCTTTTGTGTCTTATGAAGGTGTCCCTCATTGTGGTCAGGACCCTCCATTTCGCCTAAGGAGCACTACCAAGCCTCTTTTGGGGTAAGTCATTGCAATGCCAAAACACGCCGTCCTCTACGTCAAGTGTACAAGGCCAGTATTTCCAAGACCGCATATTGTTGTCCTCTACATACATGTTGCGCGTAAGAATTTTAACCAAATGTCTGCTGAACTTTGCACTGTGAGGATTGGTTACCTCACTGTAACACCAAGCAGATACACGTCACTCTTTTCAGTAGAACTTGTAAATAAACTACTGCACCTGTATATAAATTATTGCACCTGTATGATACACCTTGACCTTTATCTAAAATTTTGCGTCACTTGGACCTTACCGTCTTGTGTCTCCTTCTCTTAGGTGGAATCATTGACTGACACACTTGCAGGGGATACCGGCAAACACTAAGAGGTCCTCCTCTAGTATAGAGGAGCCCCTCAGCCCCAGATAGGGGCATTAATTGACCCTTTCTTGGTCCTGATGAAGTGTCACTCTGAGAACAGGGGAGTCGACGCTCCTCCTCCTTAGTGGAGGAGCCACCCCTGGGAAAGGGTTAGGAAGCAGTTGTAGGAATTAGGCTTTCTTGTAAGAGATAAACAAGGAAATGAGCAAGCAATAACACCTGCTTCTGTCACCACTAAACCCACTCTTACATCAACATGAGACAGTACCTGTAGGATGATTTTAAAATATAGAAACCAAATGTTACAATTTGTGTCTAGAAGTTGACTGACTGGTTGGCTGCTTTCCAAAAGTACTCGGTCAGTAGTGGCCTATAAAAGAACTGATACATACACTAGTGCATACACACAGCAATTGTTTCTAGGATGTCTCTAAGAACATCCCAGTCAAAAGCATGCAGTAGTTCTCACGAAGTGTTTTGGGAAGATCAATTTGATGTTGAAAATATCTTCCCTTTACAGAATTTAGTTTTTAGAATATGCCATGCACAATTCTTGTGGAACTGATTTGTTTGAATATCCAAAAGAATAGAGCTATTTTCACTTGCAATGCAACAGAAGTGTATTCAACTAACATGTTTCACTGTTGCTTTGGGCAACAGGAGTAGTACATACGCAAGGTAAACACATAATATCGAAAGGAGTACCAATACTAGTCCTGGATATTCTTTCCAAGCTTTTCTCTAATCCCCTTATCCTGCTGAAGAAGAAAATCCCCTCCCACCACCCATAACGCACTGAATGAACAGTCATCTGAGCCAATAGCAAACACACCGCGCTTGTCTGCTAATTATAGTGTTGGGTTAATAAAAAGGGCTCTATGTGATCCAACACCACCACCTAGCGTTCATTTTGTATACTACTGCAATACCACTCTGCTAAATCGGTCAGATTTAATTTAACCTGTTATGCTTTACTATTTTGTATTTGGCTGAAGTGGGCAAGGGAAACACGTTCTCAAGCTTCATACGTTTCATCAAAACAGTTCCTATATTTTGTATTTAAAAAACAACCGTCCTTTATCGGTTGGGTTACCGCAGGTTAAAGGGACTACTCTACCATAAAGGGAGCGACAACTATAGAAGAAACCCGCCTTCTCTCCATGGTGCCTGCTAGCTGAAGGAAATGTAAATATACGCAATTGGTTAATCAGAAAATCTAAAGACTACTTGGTAGGCTTTGATCGAATTTGACGAATAAGAAAGGTTTACACTAGGTACAATTAGCATAACTTCTGAAAGCACTGTAAACATTTCAGCATAATCTTTTTGCAAATTTTGCAACAGACTATTTACACTGTGAACAACCCGTATTATATTGTATATAATACATGTTCGAGACCAGTGACTTATTCATACAGCTTTAAGTCACGAACTTGGAACTGATTGCACTATAAGCACACATCACCATTTTCCTAGTGCACCGAGCAGGATTCAAATCATTAACTATCCGGGTACACCCATAGATATCTGACGGAATTGCATTAACTAACAGAGCTGTCCTACCAGGAAAATGCGTTTCCCACAGATACATTTAAGTTACATTTATTTTCCATTTAAGGTGTGTGTGTTATATTTTATATGCTTTACTTTTTTCACTTTACTTTGGTTCAGGAAAAAATAAGAGTACATAAAAAATTAATTGTTCAGTACAATAAAAATCAGTAAAAAAAATAAATGTAAAAATACATTTCATTCATCATGAATTAGAACACAAGCAGTAACAAGCATAGGCACTGAATACAGCCTAAAATGTAGACAGACTCAACAGGTCTTTTACTTGATCCATTTAAACAAGATGTTTGCAATCACAAAAGCCATTTCCTTATACACCAAAATGGTTGAGTGTCCGATTTCAAAACTCTACGTGCCTCTGCACAATACACTGCCCTAGGTTCCTACATAGTTTGACTAACCATTTAGACCTAGCCTTCTTATAAGTTATGTAGAAGAAAAGAGCATGGGCCTCCATTTCCTCAGCTATGCCACAGAATGGACAATTCTGCTCCAATTCAATGCCCCTGGAACTCCAATTGTTAGCAATTGTACGCAGAGGTAGGGTTCTATGCCTAAACTGCACATAGAGCTTCCTTGCCAATGCAGGTTGGATTTCATCCAAGAACCCTTCCAATTTATAAGTGTCCTTTTGACCTATGAACCTAGGAGTCAAGGGACCCAAAGAAGAATTCATTAGAAGGGATGCCAAATTGTGGTTCTTGTAGCATTTGGGAAGTTCCACTTTAGAAACGGTGGAACAAGCCTCAGCAGGATTATCCCACAAACTACCTCTACCAATACTTCTTAGGGTTTCCCCAATGTTACTGAGCCACGGTAATCTACCAGCTACCTTTGACCCTAGGATCTCCTCCAAGGCTATTCTATAGGAGAATAATTCGGGAGTTGCCCAAATTCTTCTTCAACAGAGGTGAGGCCTAAGGCTGATTCTCTTCGAGGAGGGCCTGATCCCCCAAATCAAATCTGGGCGGAATCAATGGAGTGCTGGGTGGAAGACGGAACAAATGCCTAAGAAAGCTGTTCTCTGTCTGCATAATAGCACTAACAGGCTTATGGCCCCATTGCTCAGCCCCATACTTAGAGGCCCCCAAGGCTTGGAGCTTATAGATCTCAATAGTAGGGCTCCTTGGCTTATGAAAGGACACTTTTGAGAGCCCACCAGTATGTTGAGCCAATCTGAGTCTTTGCTTGGCAATGTGAAGCAACCAATCTATTTATTCACCAAGCGTCATCCCAAGGTAGTCAAAAGTTGAAACCCTCTCTGGCAGAATCCCGTTCAAGCTTGAGTTTGGGCAAGTGGATTGGCATGGATTGAAGACCATACATTTTGTTTTGCTGATATTAATTTCTAAGCCCCTTGACTTACAAAAGATATTGAAATTCTCAAGTACCCTTTGAATGCCCACTGGTGTCTTAAAAAGGAGAATTGTATCACCAGCAAACATTAACATGGGCACCTTTTCGAATGCCATCCTTGGGGCATCATTGTTAATAGTGTTCAGGGAATAGGCAAAAATCTGTTGAAATACAGGGTAAATAATGTTGTCACCAATACACAGCCTTGCTTGAAGCCCTTATTAACGGGAAAAGGTTCTGTTACTTCCCCCATTTTGCCACACTGCACCTGCACAAAATTCCTATCATCAAGCTTTTGTATGATATAACACGGGTAGGATGGGATCCCCATATCAGCCAGAATGTGCCATAGTGAATTCCTAAGGACCAAGTCAAAGTCTGACCTTAAATCCGAAACGATCAGATAGTCTGCCACCCTCTAAAACCACTGATTTCTAATACAGGAATTGGAGACTAAATACTTGGTCTACAGTGGGGGTGCATTGCTGGAAAACTTCTTGAAAGGGGCTTAAATCCTTATTTTCCTCCATCCATTCCTGAAGTCTTTCTAGTATGACTCTAGAGAATACTTTTTGCAACATGTCAATCAAACTGATAGGCCTGTAATTTCCCGGTAGCAGTGAAGAGACTTTTATATAAATAGGGATAACGTCCGCCCCTACCCATGAATATGGAATGGGCATCCCCTGCATGATGGCATTGAAAATTATCAAAAGGTAAGGGCCTCCAAACAGCTGGTTCTGAGAGCTAAAGGTCCCCTGGTATTTCATGGATACCAGGGACCTTATGGGGGGGGGGGGGGGGGCAATTGTATTTACAGCCCTATGAACTTCATTAAGGTTGATAGTTGGATATTCCTTTGGGGCTTGAATAGACTCCCAGCCTAGCATTTTCAATGGTGCCAGCAGAGGGATCACCAGATCCCTTTAGCTCACCATGCAGAATCTGATAGTGCTCATTCTACATGTCAGCAGTAATTTTGTGCTCCATACTAACAATGCCCTCACAATTTACTGTCAAGCCTATGCTCCAGAAAGCCTTGTGATCTTTGGACTTAATAGTACAGAGTAGAGACTCCCATTTGGCTATATCCCACTCTCTTTGGTAGTATTTTTGTAGGAAGATCTTACAGCTTGTATCAAGTTTCTGTCTTTAGATTTAATTGCGTCTATCAGGGCTACTTTAGCAGATCTGCACTGTTCACCAAACCATGAAGGCGGATTGTTTCTATTCCCCTTAGACGTAGAAGAGATCTTTCAGTTCACCAGCATGCGTCGAATGAATCTCAGCGACCCTTCCCTGTTGGCCAAGTTTACCATCAGGGGTGATTACTTTACTCAATTCTGTCAAAGATCTACCCACCGCTCTGATTGAGTTGGGGGACTTCTCCAACACACTCCATCTAATCCTGCGCCTATTGGAAACCAAATGGAGTCCTCCATTCAAGTGGTCCATTCCTGTGGCAAATACCTTTCTCGTTGGAAGAGCTAGGTCAAGGGAAAGGGCATTGTGATCACTATCATAACTTGGTAAAATTTCCAGATCATATACAAAGGGCCATAGCCTTACATCACAAGAATGTCATCTATCGGTGTTGAACATCCTACTCAATTAAAAGTATGCAACCTCAGGCTATCTGACTTGGTTTGCCCATTATAGGCACGTATACAGTGATTTAGTGTAAGTGCATTGATTTGCAAAGCTAGTGGAGACCATTTCTTGATGGGGGTATGTACAATGCTGGAATGGACCAAATCATATCCTCATTACATAAAGTATCATCAAGGTTTTCTTCATGCGCTCAAATTGACAATAAACTCTCATTCCACCACCTTGAAAGCACCCTCCGGTAATGTATTCAAGAGGGTGGCTAGTTGCTCCATGACCAAGGATTCTTGCCCCATACTAACTGATCTTGAGTAGACGTTGAACAAATACACATCTATGTTAGGGGGAAACGTAAGAAAGAGACAGAATATCCTCTGTAGTAGTCTCAACGGCCCTAACTGCACAGCCCAAGTGTGTGGCTATCCTGGTAGACAGTCCCTCAGAGGGTCTGCCCTCCCCCCATGTTGCCTTAGAAAAGTCTGCAAAACCTGTCCTTTGGACTCCCTTGATCTGCCAGGTTTCTTGTAATAGACCAATATCATACTGATCTAGGAATGTTCTCCAAACTGCACAGTGAAGTTTGGCCTTCAATCCAACAACATTCCCAGACATCACTTTCATTATATTTGTAGTTTGTGCAGTGCTCGTTATTACTCGTTATTTCCAAGAGGGCAGGCCAAACAGACATGCCCACTTATGGTGTACAAACCACTCCTCCCCCTGCTCTGGCCATCCCCGCCCGCCACTGAATGCAATAGGAAAAATAAAATGATAACGATATGTTATCTTTTTATTTTTCCTTTTGAGTAGTGGGGTGATGCTCCTCTGCCTTAGTGAAGGAGCTGCCACTGAGTGCAGTAGAAGCTGGAGGCCCTTCTTGTGCAAAGCCCAATGAGCTATATAAAGGGGCTTGAACCTGTATACTCTTGGATACTGGTCAACAGATTGAGGACTACCCAGGTAGAGCGAATTACCATAATCCAATCTTAAAAGCACTTGTACTTGTACCACCACTCTCTGCGTAGAACAGGGTAGCAAATCCAACAATTGTCCGAGTGTCCTTAGTAGACCAAAGCAGCTTGAGCCTAGTTTCCTGGCCTAAACTTCCAGGGAAAGCTTATCATCTATCCAAAATCCTAGACTTTTTACCTGATATTTTGGAACTGGATGGTCGCCTAGCAAGTCCGACCAGCACAATTTAGTCCAGCTAGTAGGCTTGTTGCCAACTACTAATACTTCATTTTTATTGCCATTTCATTCTAAAATTGTGGCAGACATCCATTACGCTACTTTCTTTAGACATGAATTTAACTGATTGGATACTTCCACTGCATCTGGGGTGAGCGAAATAACAATCTGGTTGTCATCTGCGTAGGACACCACTGAAAAACCACGTTCAAATACAACCTCTGCTAGAAGGCGAACATACAGATTGAATACCGTAGGGCTTAGTGAGCATCCCTGTGGTATTTGACTGGACAATCATTTATTGCTGCTATTGAACCCATTTTGAGTTGTGAACCTCTTTCTATCTCCCCCTCACTCCCCAAGAGAAGCCTTGGACTGCTCGACTCACTCTACCACTGAGAGTCAAGTGCTGAAAGAGCACTTGGTCCAGTTACTCAGAACCCATAAGAGGTCGGACCCCAGGACATCGAGAATAAAAGGCCTTAAACCCCACAAGTGAGCCCAGTAGCTCCAGCTTGCCTGGTGGCCCCTGAATGGGGTTCTTACACAAGGTACATGTAGAGATATGGTCCGCTGTCCACACTAGGCAATGTGGTGCTTGGCAAAGTGAGCTGGTCTTGCCACAGTCTACTTTTCTGCAATGCCCATTCTAAATAACCTGGACTTAGACTTCACTGCTACTAAGTCAACTTATACCACTCTTCTTTGATTAGGTACTACAGTACGTCGATTATTTGTAGACGGCAGCTTCCTCACAACTAGAGCAATTCAAGACTCTTGGTGAGAGTAAAGCTCTTGATCTCTACACATGCTTTAAATTACACCGTGGGGACTCAGTACAGATGGATAGGTTTTCTCAGGAGTTTTTTTTTCTGCTGGTACGATGTACCTTATCCTTATGCACCAGGGAGTCACGATTATATAAGATCATGCAAGGTATGGTCTCCGCAACAACTGATTCTATTAGGGAATGATGGGAGGGATACTTGGGAATGACTTTACCTGATAAGATGTGGAGATATTGTTGTGACCAGATAAAGCCAGTTTCTATAGTTCAAAGACATGGACTTACACATTTTAACTTTATAAATAGACAGCCTCATGCATCAACCCAAAATCCAGTCGGTAAAATACCGATTCGCTAATAGCTCCCGGTATTAAGTTAAAAATACCCAATCCCAATGCATCAACCCAAAAGCAGAAATCGCTATTTAAGGAATCCTTAAATAGCGATTCTTTAAATAGGGATTCCTTAAATACCGATTCCTTAAATAGGGATTCCTTAAATACCGATTCCTTAAATAGGGATTCCTTAAATACCGATTCCTTAAATAGCGATTGCATTTAAGGAATCCCAAAGTGAGATTCCTTAAATGCAATGCATCAAAGTTAAAAAATTAGCGATTTCGCTAATAGGGGGAGCAAATTACCATGAAGATGAACTGCATGGTAATTTGCAAAAACTTTGAAAAATGCACTTTTGTGCATTTTTCAAAGTTTCATGTTGCGCACACACATGCCCTTAGAGCATGTGTGTGTGCAACATATGTGCACATATCATTTTCAGGGGTGCTATAGGGTGTCATTTTGACACCCTTGCACCCTTGAAATTGCATGAGCAATTAGCGAGAACCTACTGGTACTCGCTATTTGCTCATGCAATCTCCGATTCATTCCTATGGGCCTGGAGGCCCATAGGAATAATTGGAACGGCATTCCTTAATTGCTACTCGCTATTTGCTAGTAGCAATTAAGGAAAGTTAAGGAATCGCTATTTGAATAGCGATTCCTACATGCATAGCCTTTTGCTATTCCTTATTAGCGAATCCTTATTTTTCGCTAATAAGGAATCGCAAATGCTAATGTTGATGCATATGCCCCAGAGTATTTTATACTCCTAAATGACATCAGATATCCTGCATGCTCCCTGATGTGCCAGATGCTTTAAGAATCCTGCTGATTTTATGCATTTGTCCTGGAGATGTCTTCTGGTTAATGCCTATTGGGCTGAGGCGGCACTCACAGTAAATTAAATAGCAAACACCCAGCCTACCTGTGTCTCTCTTCCATTGCTCTTGGGCTATGTTGTTGATATACCCCATTGTAAAAGGAAGCTAGTGGCAATGCTACTGGTGCTGGCCCGGGCTAACGTGTTGCTAGGATGTGGCTGAGGGGTCCCACACCAGACCGTGGGACTAGGTCTGGAATGTTTTTTTTTTTCAATGAAGGGGCTGAGATGTATGTATCACTTTAAGCCCCAAGTATAAGACCAAAGGATTACTAGAGCGCGTTCCAGTGGTACATGTCAACGATGGCGAAGACAGTTGGGGGAGCCCCCTGTCGCTGAGGTAATACTCCGCGCCCCGTGGGAGTGAAAACTGTGAACACTGCCCTATACAGTAGTGGATCCTTTCTAAAGTTCTGGGTGAATGGTGGAAGGGATCGTCCGGATGAGGGTATGCATGTCATACCTATGAAGCTCTGCATTGAGTGCAGTTATTGTCAATGCAATAAGTCATATGTAACAGGCTGTTTCAATTTTCAGGTCAAACTGTATTACTTTTATAATTTGTTTCCTTCTCTTTTTTGATTATACTGTTTGTTTACTTATATAAAAATTGTATAAAAATATTATAACATTACATTGTTTCTCGCTCTTTACTGGCATTGTAGTACAGTTCGGTGGGTTGAGGAGAAAAAAGGATTCATGTTTAGAAGCTATTACTTCACCTAAATGCCACTGATTGCAGCACAAGATCAAATGCGCTAAACGGAAACGTTTGGCATGTTAAAGAAATAAGCATTTCAGTTTAGTGCCTTAAACTGTTAAGCTGCCAGTGGAAGCTTTGTAATAATATAATACATTAAACTGATGCCAAATATGTTGATGGCTCGGCTTTCATGGAAAACTTCCGATGTTCCGCGGTTCAAACTCTTTCTGCTATGATCTGTCTGCAAACACAAAGCATCTCCACAGTGCCCATTCCCTTGCAGAGTTGTCTTCTAAGCACACATGCTCAGGGATTGATACTATCATTAGAAGTCAGTGCCCCTTTAACTGCTACTCTACGGTTCAGCGATTATTGACCCTAAAAACATCGATGTTGTAAATATCGAAAAAAATATCGACTACAAAAATATGGACTCCAATACCTTAACAGGTAAGTACAAAAATATTGAATCAAAAACATTGAAGTTCAAAATATAGATGTAACAAATATCGATTTAAAAATATAAATAATATAACATTTATGTTAAAAATATAAAAAATTAATATAATCTTTAACAAAATTACTTACATTTAATGTAAATTTTAACTGAATATAAAAAATAAACCCAATTTAAAAAACAAACGCACAAACAATGTATACATATACATATATTTAATTTGAAATAATTTATTAACTATCATCTCTATTTAATTTTTTACCTTTTAAATTATATAAAAATAGAAATATATACAAATATCAATAATTTAAAATATAAAATTACCATTCTATAATTAAAAATGTAACTATTACAAAATATTAAAACGTACATTTTACAATACAATAAATACAATAGTATGGAAAATGTTGCATAGCAGAATAATTAAGGGCCAGAAGTACGACCATTTGCTTTTGCGATTTGTAAATTGCGAACAATTGTGAGTCTCAAAAGCAAATGTACAACAGTGTCAGAGACACTGATAGCGATTCCCAATGGGGGGGTCGTAAAATGCGAGGCTGATGAATATTAATGAGCCACTCGCAATTTACAACCTCATTGGAAATGGCTGGCCCTCCCAGGGATGGTAACCTGCTGGGCTCAGCAGATCTCCATGTCTGGGGCTGCTTTTAAATAAGGCAGTTTTTTTAATACAGCCCGTTTTCCTTAAAGGAAAACGAGAAGCATTTAAAAAAAAAAAAAAAAATGAAACGTTTTACTTTTATTTTTTAAGGACAGGCACTGGTCCCAGGGACCTTAGAAAATATTTTCACATGCACTCCCAAAGGGACCCCTTCCCGTTCGTGCATGCTTTACCACCTACTTGAAGTAGGTGGTAAATTGAGACTGCTTTGCGGTCGCAAAACAGTCATACATAGGGCCCAGACTCGCTATTAGGAAGTGACGCCCTTGAAAGGCCCCTTCCTAATAGTGACTCGCAAATCCTAATTAGCGAGTCGCAAATAAATTGCGACTGGCTAATTTACGTTTGTCCATGGCCCTTAGGTATTTTTGCATGCGCAAACGGGTCGCAAACCCATTTACGCATGCAAAAATACTTCCTACATCTGTCCCTAAATTTACTATTCCAACTCCAGTGAGTGCAACAGTAGGGAAAGTATTGGATAGCAGAGGGGTAAAAATTACTATTCCCACTCCATTGAGAGCAACAGTAGGGAAAGTGCTGGATAGGGGAGGGGTAAAAATTACTATTCCCACTCCAGTGAGTGCAACAGTAGGGAAAGTATTGGATAGCGGAGGGGTAGAAATTACTATTCCCACTCCAAACAGTGCAACAGTAGGGCAAATTTGGGATAGTGGAGTGGTAAAACTTACTATTCCCACTCCGGTGAGTGCAACAGTAGGGAAAGTGATGGATAGCGGAGGGGTAAAAATTACAATTCCCACGCCAGTGAGTGCAACAGTAGGGAAAGTGCTGGATAGCGGAGGTGTAAAAATTACTATTCCCACTCCAGTGAGTGCAACAGTAGGGAAAGTGCTGGATAGCGGAGGAGTAAAAACTACTTTTCCCATTCCAGTGAGTACAAAAGAAGGTAAAGTTTTGGATAGTGGAGGGGTAAAAATGACTATTCCCACTCCCGTGAGTGCAACAATGGGGAAAGTGCTGGATAGCGGGGGGGGGGTACAAATATTATTCCCACTCCTGTGAGTGCAACAGTAAGGCAAGTGCTGGATAGCGGAGGAGTAAAAACTACTTTTCCCAATCAAGTGAGTACAACAGTAGGTAAAGTTTTGGACAGTGGAGGGGTAAAAATTACTATTCCCACTCCAAACAGTGCAACAGTAGGGGAAAATGCTGGATAGCAGAGGGGTAACAATGTATATTCCCTCTACAGTGAGTGCAACAGTAGGGATATTGTTGGATAGCAGAGAAACACAAATTATTAATAACATTTAAACAATTGAGAACATTGAAATAATCTTAAAAATAAATAAACTATAGTTTTAAAATATCCAATTCAAGATATTAAACATTAACATTAAATATATTAATTACATGTATCAAAAAAGCACAACTATCTCAAATAAATGAATAAATACATTTATAAACAATATTTATTTAAAAGGAGCAAATATTAACAAACAAATTTATATTTAAAACATAAATATATTTATTTTATTTCCTACCCTATAACACCACACTAATATAAAAAAAAGTCAACCTGTTTTAAAATGTATTTCCATAATTAACATTAATAATGAATTTAAAAAATATTATTAATAAACAAAATAATAAAAATTAATTGAATACACATTCTTTAACACTATAATATGCACAACACACCTACATTGAATTACACAGTTACCATTATTAATTACTAATGAATTCAAATTAACTAATTATTAAATTGTCAATGAAAAATAAATTACTTCCCACCCTTCCCACCATTTTCACCTATAAACACCACAACACACACCTCAAATTTATTACACAATTACCATTATTCATTGCCAATTAACTAATTAAAATTATTTAACTAATTATTAATTCATCAATTACAAATAAATGGCTTCCCACACTTCCCACCATTTTCAAAATTTTCACCTATGAACACCATAACACACACCTAAAATTAATCACAATTATTATTCATTGGTAATTAATTAATTAAAATTAATTAACTCATTATTAAATTATTAATAATAAATGAATTCACACCTTTAATACTATAACATCTCAATTCAACAAATATTAATAAATAAAAACTACTCAATACATTTAACATTATTACATTTCTTCCCACCTTTTCCCCTATAAACCCACAACCCGCTACAGAACTCAAAACGCAAAATTCAAATGAAGAATAAAATAATAACTACTAAAAATAATAAATACATTTTATATAATTAAATTACTTCCCACCCTATTCCCCTATAAACCCACAACCCGTTACGGAACTAAAAACACAAAATTCTAATTAAAAAAAATTAATAACTACTAAAATTTTAACACATATAATAAAAATACAAACAATTCTCATACATCACACACATTTCAAATATATACTAAAATACATATCATTAATAAGAAATCAATGTTTTTAACATCTATATTTTTTCAAACGATATTAAACAATTTGATATTTTTTTAATTCGATAATACTTACCTAAAATCGAGACCACCTGGGCAGCCAACCACTCGTGCATCCCAGCAGTTGCACACAGGAACTGGTCAAAAGGCAGATCCCTGTGCCCAACCACCAATGTGTTCTAGGTGTTGGACGCAGGGCCCTGCCTGTGGTCAGATCCTGTACTCATCTGCCTGTGTCTGTGGCTGAGAATTGGTCATTTTGTCTCCCATTTTCTCTGGGATTTATTTATCCGGTGCGAAAGTGCATGAGGTTAAAGGAAGACTGCTATGCTGAAACTTAGATGCTTATTTGGAGTTCAATGTATTGGGGTCCACAATTCCCACAGTACCATTACATTTTTTACATTTTTGGCACAAAAGAGGTCCTTTCCCCTACTCCCACCCATCCAACTGAGCCAAGGGTGTCCCCATGTCCCGCTGTAATTCCTTTAATTTTATTTTTCAGGACTTGAAGACCAAGTGCATGAATTCAATAATGGCAGCTGAAACTGCTTTTTTTCTGTTGCGGCCAGCCAATTAGAGAGGTTTGGTTGCTGGACTCTGCTTTGGGTCAATAGACTTGAAATGTACAACAGAAGAGCAAGCTCCGTTATCTAATCAGAACTCTTTCTTTTTTTTAGATGGATCCATGTATGCTCTGCGAACCCATGTTCACCTATAGCTTTGGTAATGTCACCAGTCATGTCATCAGTGATGTCATTATTGATGTCACATTGAGTACATTAGCAGCGCATGATGTGGGCACGAGTTACTAGTTTAACTTGCATATTTCAGTGTTTTTAGGTTTTCTTTTCTAACCATAATTCGTGTTAACTGTGTTTTTTAGTGATTTTTTTTTAAACATTTGAAAGGATCTTATTTCCAAAGGTAACCATAACTTCATTTCAACCTTTTTTCAGTGAATTTCTGTTTTTTTTTTTTAAAACCTAAACCACCAAAACTATACCTTGCACTTTACCTCCTGTTTACGGCCAATACCCACTGTGTTTTGAATGCCACTGGTTGGACATAGGCATAGCCTTTGGACAGACTCTGTACCCAGCCCTATGTAGGCGACCAACCCCAACAGCACAGGGCCTTAGCTTTTTTTATCCAGTTGTCTTATTTTTACTACAATGCCAAATCCAACTCTTCATTGCACATAACCTTTTTATGGTCAATACCTAAGCACCCAACCCTATGCTGGCGGCAAACCCTGCACTGTGTTGTCATCAATGATGTTATTTCAGATGTTGCAGTGATGTAATCAATGATGTAATAGATCATGTCATGAGTAATTTTAATATGCGCGGTAATTAGCAGTGCATGTAAGGGAACAAATGATAGTAACTTAAGGGTGTGAGTTATAGTTACTTGAGATAACTATAACTGGTGAATTTCAGAGGTTTTGTTAGTTTAAAATGGTATGTTGTAACTGACTTTTTTCACCTAATTATAATGTCCCCTTAACTTTTGTTTTTTTTCACTGAATTTCTAAGGGTTCTTAAATGTAAAATAAGATACAATTCCTAACTATAATGTCACTTTAACCAGGGCTATGAAAAGTGGGCACAGTTAAATGGAGTGGGGGGGGGGGGGTTAAAAAAGGGTTAATTTACTAATAAGGTGATTTAGTTTCTCGAATCTCCATGACATTTGGGAAACATTTAGAATGTTTAGCATTCTGTTGCTGCTGATGAATAACGGGGGAGCACATTTAAAGTGTGAGTAGTTTACAAAAAATCTTTGAATTGCTAATAAATATGGTGCTTTATCACTTACTTGTATGAAATGTGGCAGAACATTATTGTGTTTACTCTTAATATATTGAGTTTCATGCAAATCCACCAATGAGTAGGGAGGTCAGAAAAGAGCTCATTGACGAGTAACTTTGGCACTGGTTAATGAACTGGCATGATACTAGACAGGCTCGTAGAAAGTGATGCCTAACAGGAATGTCTGGTTACAGGCAAATTCAGCAAGAGGGTCAAAGTTACAGAAGAGATGGGGTAAAAAGTCTTTGATTGCTAATATCTTTGGTGACATATCAGGGACATGAATGAAATTGGTTGCATGTTTAGCTTCCTCTTTAAATATATTTGAGATCTCACTTTAGATCTCACCTACCTAAAAGCTTTTAGCTGACTGTAGGCAAAAGCCTCTTGTGGGCTATACCAAAACATACCTTTATTGTCACTAATTTGCTGTATTCTTAATTGAGGGCTTTCCTCCTTCTGTTTTTCCTTTACCTGGAGCACAGTCTCTTTACCATCCTTTGGTTAGATAAATTGTATCCTCCCACTGCTCACATTTGGGGAACAAATTGTTTCTTTTGAATTCACTAAATCAATAGGGGAAGGAAGAGCAAGATATTTATTGAGGTCCTACACCCTGGCTCTACCCAGAAAGTGGTAAATTTGTTAGCAAAATAAGAGTAGTTCCTCCACTGACAAGTGGACAAAAATAGTAGAGCCAGTTGGCTAAGTTATGTGTCGCTGGAAGATTTGAAAATCAGATCTTGGTGTCCTCACACACCTGTTAGGGTGTCATGCTGTATCATTGGGCGCTCCTCGTCTGGCCAGCGATGCAATGCCTGGCAGGCCTGTAGGCTTCTTTATTGAAGATCTTTGGATCTGGAGACGCCGTAAAGATGAATGCAGGTGTGGGACTTAAGTGAGTTACATGAGTTGTGAGTAACTAAAATAGGCTCTGGTAACCTTAAGAAAAAGTTTTTGAAAACAAGCTACCAGGACTAAATAAAAACAGTGGTGCTATCTTATGGTCTTCAGGTACCAGGATAGCTGTTAGACAAAAAATGGTCACTAGTATGCTGTAGTCTAATATGGTTTGGTCAACATGGTTTGTGCCATTGGTGCACAGTCGTCGGGCGGCACTTCGAAAGGACCAAAAGTCAGTTAATCCCCTATCTGGGGCTGACGGTCTCCTCTAAAGTAGAATGAGACCTCTTAGTGTTTTGCCGGTATGCCCTGTGTGGGTGCTGGTAAACGATTCCACCTAAGAAAAGGAGACATAAAGTGGAAGGAACAAGTGACACACATTTTTAGATGAGGTGTACCAAGTCAATGCAATTATTGGTATACAGGGTGCAATTGTGTATATACAAGTCCTATCGAAAGGAGTAACGTGTATCTGCATTATTTTCCAGTGAGGTAAACAATCCTCATAATGCAGAGATCAACAGACATTCGATTAAAACTATTGCACACAACAAGTAGGAGAGGACATCAAAATGTGGTATTGGGAATGCTGGCTTTATACATTTGACGTAGGATGCAGCATTTTTGGCATGATAGTGACTTGCCTCAAATGAGGCTTGGTAGTGCTTCTTAGGCGTAATGGAGGATCCCGACCACAGTAAGGGACACCTTCATAAGACATAAAAGGAAGAAGCAACTGTAATCATAATTTCTAAACATTAACTCGACATTCCATTGTGGGTGTCATCATTTGTGATAAGATATGCTCGCTTTTTGTCCTACTAAATGGGATGACTGATTAATAAAGTGTGAAAACCTGTTGTGACATATAAAGATTTTCAAATGACTAGATACACTCCGTGCCCTGGCCTATATCCTACATCCGTTATAAAGAAATCCCGGAAAAGAGCCCTTAATAACAACCGAGAGGCACTGCTGGAACCCTAACACAAAGAGGAGGAAGATGTCATCACATGTGTAACAACATACACACCAAATTCCAACAGGATACAGAGGGTGATTAGAAAGCATTGGAAGATCATCCAATCTGGCAACCTGGACATCCCGATGCCACGCTTTGCCATGAAATGTACAAGTAACCTACTGGATATACTGGTCCACACACGCCCAACGGTGAAGCAAAAACAAATACAAAGTACTCTTTGGAATTTGACTCCGGTCAATGGACACAACCCCTGTGGCCAATGCGGAGTGTGCTGTCTGACAAAACATATGAAAAATATAACCCTCAAAAACAACAAGTTCTGACCAAACCAATTGCAATACCAAGAACTGTATCTACTTAATTGAGTGCCCGTGTCCACTTAGATACGTTGGGATGACCATGAGGGCAGTGAAAACAGGAGCAACATCTGCTGCCAAAAGAACACCACCAATATGAGTGCGCACTTCATTTCTCATCCACACACGGCAGAAGAAATGCACTGGATGGTGCTGAAAACTAACACCGCCTGGAACAAACATAAACTCTTCGCAATGGAACAGCACTAGATTTTCCACCTTTCTTCCCAAAGTACAGGCTTGAACAAGGAAATTTCATAGAACAAACTTAATACATAACCTTTAAATACTGTGTAAAGACTAATGTCTGTACCAATACATTCCCAGTCAAAGACCATGGATAGACCAACTAGGTAGATGAGGACCTCACAATATCCACACCTGCCTATCTTTGTCTGTATCAATACTTCCCTGTATACATTCCCTGAGGATTTGTGTAACGGCGACCACAGAGAATAATGTGAGGGGCTCTCAACAGGACCAACACCATAATATAGTATATCTCCATTTCTTATTCACCCGGGGATCATTTTCTCATTATCTCTGATATCTAGATCACCACTGGACATATAACCTTTGCAGCACCCCAAGATGGCCGCCCCGCTAGTAACTACTCATACAGCAGGAGATTAACGTACAATGACTTGCGAATGATAGGCCACGAACCTTATGTCCAGGTCTCATTGACAACACCAGACAAATTAATGAGGGTCAGCTTCCCAACTTCTTTAGTCATCTGTTCCCATACCCTTACACTGCTTCCCTTAGCCATTCCTTTCCCTCCTTCTAGATGACCACTGTGTCGACCATCTACTCCATGCTCATCTGGTGCTGCCGGGAAGGGACGTGACCCGCACTACTTAGAGATGGACACTGCTACGCCTCCACTGTAATCCAGGTCGGATGGAGGAGGGTAGGTTAGACGGGATTGTCCGGATCAAATACCAAGTAAGTCTGGTGGGGAGAGACCGATGTTAAGAGCCCACAGCGTGCACACCCAGCAGCTCACGTATCCAGTCCATGGGACTCCTCGGACAAAAACCACACAACTACATCGGTCCTTTCTACAACTTAAACACAAAAATCCCCAAATTAATAGTGGCACGGGGGAGAATATAGGCGAGGGCACTGGGAGGTCCTAGAGACTAGCATAACATACCGATTGAGGGATGCGTGTGCATCATTTTTCTATCATACTTTTATCATACTTCCCTTCAACAGTGACAGTGACGAGGAGTCGCTTTTCCTCAACATGGCCCCCGATATGAGCTACTATGCTGTACCACTAAATACGACTAGATGGTCTCTACACACCGGCATTCATAGAGCCCTAGCACAATGGCTTGTACAGTTTACTATGATGCATTAATCACCTGCACTTGTTTACACACCCGGGTGTATCTAGTCATTTGAAAATCTTTAATCCTTATATGGCACAACAGGTTTTTACACTTTATTAATCCATCATCCCATTCAGTAGAACAAAAAGCAAGCGTATCTTATCACGAATGATGACACCCACAATGGAATGTTGAGTTAATGTTTAGAAATGATGACCATGGTTGCTTCTTCCTTTTATGTCTTATGAGGGTGTCCTTCACTGTGGTCGGGACCCTCCATTACGCCTAAGGAGCACTACCAAGCCTCATTTGAGGTAAGTCACTATCATGGCAAAAACTCTGCATCCTATGTCAAGAGTATAAAGCCAGCGTTCCCAATACCACACTTTGATGTCCTCTCCTATTTGTTGTGCACAATAATTGTAATCTAATGTCTGTTGATCTCTGCACTATGAGGATTGTTTCCCTCAATGGAAAATAACACAGATACATGTTACTCCTTTCGATAGGACTTGTATATACACAATTGCATCCTGTGTACCAATAATTGCATTAACTTGGTACACCTCATCTAAAAATGTGTGTTGCTTGTTCCTTCCACCTTATGTCTCCTTTTTCTAGGTGGAATCGTTGACCGGCACCCACACAGGGCATACCGGCAGAACACTAAGAGGTCTCTCTCTACTCTAGAGGAAACCGTCAGCCCCAGATAGGGGATTAACTGACTTTTGGTCCTGACGAAGTGCTGCCCGACGACTGGGCACCAATGGCACGAAACATGTTGACCACACCATACTAGACCACAGCATACTAGTGACCGTTTTTTGTCTAGCAGCTATCCTGGTACTTGAAAACCATAAGATAGCACCACTGTTTTTATTTAGTCCTGGTACCTTGTTTTCATAACAATTTTCTTAAGGTTACCAGAGCTTATTTTAGTCACTCACAACTCCCGTAACTCACTTAAGTCACTCACCTGCATTCATCTTTACGTCATCTCCAGATCAAAAGATCTCCGATAAAGATGCCCACAGGCCAGTCAGGCATTGCAGCACTGGCCAGATGAGGAGTGCTCAATGATAAAACATGACACCCTAACAGGTGTGTGAGGGCACCAAAATCTGATTTTCAGATCTTCCAGCAACACATAACTTAGCCAACTGGCTCTACTATTTGTGTCCACTTGGCAGTGGAGGAACTACCCTGATTTTAATAACAAATTCTTTTCAATTCAGCAATCCAAGAGGGCATGTGCTTTCTTGCTCTCTCTCTTGTGTGAAAATTACCCTCTGAAATACCCACTTTTGTACTCTGTGTTGCGCTCAACTCAATCAAACTGGTGTGTAAAAGAACAACAACGGGTGTATTTTTGCCTGCATATGACTAAAAAGCAGGCTTTGAGGTTTCTGGTTTATCTCATGCATTCCACACATTGCACAAAATCTCAGGCGTAGGCACCCAAACGCTTTTTTGGCTGTGAGGAAGGTACCAGTAGCAGGCTTCTGTATAGGAACAAAAGGCTGGAACATGTCTCAGTCCTGAATCCTATGGAAAGCAAAGTAGACGTTGGCAAGCATTTTCATTTACACGTCCTTATTGTTTACAGAAAAATAAACCATGACACTTATAAAAATTAACATTATTGAATTCAGTGTACAGTGCTGTGGTTCCTAAACAATTGTGGTTGCTTCTCCTCCAGTATTTTGAAATCTTTTTATTTTACTTTTTTAAAACAATGCTTTGCGAACAAACATTGGAAAAATCAATAGCTTTGTCAGATAATTATAAAGGTGAGACCTACTGGCTTTGTAAATGCTTGTTTGCTATAGTATTATGATGACTTAATAGAGTATTTAACACACTTTATAAATCATTCATTCATTCATTTATTGAGCTACCTGCAAATACTTCAAAAGGTGGACAGAGACGGGGACCAACAAAAGTGTTCATTTGGCAGGAGGTTTGACTCCGGTTCATTCATTTGCATGGTGTTTGACAAACCGTGGCAAATTAAGCCTGGTGCAGAGAAGCTTGGCTTAACAAGCTCTGGGAATGGGGCAAAGGTAAAGGGGTGAGCAATGGTAAAGTAGCCGTTGGACCAAAGGCCATGTGCAGCAGGTATTGTCTGCTTCCAGGGGGCTGCTTCTGGGATTGAAAGCTGTGCAAAGCATGATTTGGCCAGAGCCTTTGCCAAAGCCCTGCTGTCAATCTGCCATGGACTGTCAAACCCTCCTTTGACTGTGCACAGGGGGATGGCCACAAAACTTAGTCACAGGACAGGTCCTTTGCCCGATGCACTGTGGGCAGCCAACCCCTACTGCAGATATCTTTCTGTTGTGCATAGCTGGGGTTGGCCGTAGGGTCTGTCCTGTGGCCTAGTTGGGTGTTTAAAAGAAAAAAAACAATAAATAGTATGCAGCCCCTATTTTGAAGTTCGCAGACCGAACTTTGCTAATGGATCCTCGGAATAGACAAAAGGAGCATCAGCTTTCCATATACAATTTTATTTTCAAATACAAAATATTTTTTAATTAACGTCTGTGGACAGTTGGCAAACCCAGGTAAGTGGACGGTTTGCATACTGGCAATACAGATATCTCTAACTTTTAACATTTTTAAGCACATTGGTGGTGTGTAAGTTATGCTTTGTATGTCTGCGGAGCAACATAACACCATTTTAATTGTAGTTTTTTCAGTATGCTTTAAGAGTTTTAAAACCTGTTAATGTGCTATAACCAAAGCTTATCATAACTTCACTTTAACCTTTGCTGTTTTGAATCAGTATTTTTTTTTAATCATATACCATGTGCACTGTGTCCAATGATGGGCAGCCAACCCCCCGCTGTGTATGACCTTCTGACATGCACAGTGGCCACAGGGGACCCTGCGCCCTGTGCCCAACACTCCACCGGCGGTCAAACCCACTGCCTTTAGCCATGCATTGCAGGGGTGAGCTCCAAAGCCTGGCCTCTGACCAGACTCAGTGTACAACCCTCTGCTGGAGCCTAAAGCCTTCTGAATATGGTCTATGGCCATGCACAGCAGGGTTTGACTACTGCAGGGCAGATCCTGTGCCTAAACTCAAGCATGCAGCCAACCCTGGTGAAGCAGGTGTTGACTGCAGGGCCACATCAGTGCTGTGCGCAGCAGGGGATGGCAGCTGAGACTAGACTGCGGCCAGGCCCTGCTCCCAACAAGCCATGAGAAGACCATATCCGTACGTGGCTGTTGGCCAATCAGAGTCATAGTCCACTGAATAACTTTGCTTTCATTTTTTGTTTGAGGATTTCTAATTATTATGCTGGCTTCAAAAACCCCGCAATAAAAATACTTTGATTATTGTATTGCTGGTATGGTTCCACTGGGGCCCCTCCACATGGGTACAGTGGTCTGCTTAGGATCACGATGCCCTCTTGGGCTCTTTTTTCTTTTTCCCAGCACATTGCTATGTGCACAGTGCTTGCTGTTGGTAGCTGCAACCGAAAATTTACTACAACTTAACTGTCAGCAAATGAGAATCTACAATGGATGATGGGAGGAAGAGCTCCTTAATCCAATGGTGTACCTTTATTTATTTTTTTTACTAGGTTTGTGAATTCTCTATGGATTCGCAAATCTCCAGAGGTTCTACACATTAACATTTCAGATCCCTCTAAAAATATAAGACCTTCATGTTCACACCCCCATACTTTTAAATGGTAATTTCCTGAAAACTAATGAACAGATCTGCACCAAAGCAAGCAAAGGCACCACCCTGAGTATAGTTCTCCTTTCATGGCGAGTTTGGTGTAATTCAGACACTTTTTCTGCATCAGACTGCAAAGTATCCTCAGTAAGTTAAAGGTGAGATGCCATTTGTTGACCCCTTTTTTTTTGTCCTGGGTTTACGGATCCTCACACAATTTGCAATTACAAACCGAAAATGGAATCAGTTTTTTATTAAGAAAACAAAAAATACTTTTCCAATGGAAAGTCAAACCTAACCAGAACTGCATAGGTGTCATCGCTGCAGATGTAAAATATTTATATATATACGTAGACATATTTACAGTTCGACCCAGTTTTACATAGACAATCCTATTTCAACATCTATGCAAGAGTCTGTGTTCACTTTTCACCACTTCAACATGTCAAATATGGTGACCGAAAAGCAACAAACTAGACTGTAATGAAAGCGTCCCTGCCGAGATGCGTGAATCCTGATTGTTGAGTGCTGTACGATTGGAGATGAAATACATTTCATTGAGCATTAATTTTCCCTGCTCGGTGTTCTTCTTTCCTTTTGTGCTTTAGCACACTGGACTGATATATATATATATATATATACACACACACACACACACACACACACACACACACACACACACACACACACACACACACACACACACACACACACACACACACACACACACACACACACACACACACACACACACACACACACACACACACACACACACACACACACACACACACACACACACACACACACACACACACACACACACACACACACACACACACACACACACACACACACACACACACACACACACACACACACACACACACACACACACACACACACACACACACACACACACACACACACACACACACACACACACACACACACACACACACACACACACACACACACACACACACACACACACACACACACACACCCCCCCCCCCCCCCCCCAGTAAATAATACCACAGATTTCCAAGTGCATGGTATACCTAAATCAAGTTTATTCACAATCACAGTACTCAATTTCACAATCAAGATTATTTAGAAATGATCACAAGACACTTGACAATGACCATAAATAAAAAATGCACCAACAGAGAGTAAAACAGCGTCTCATACATTTGGAGCCAACAGCCTGGAGCAGAATCCCAAAACAATTCCAATGGCTCGTATTTCCTTTCGACAGTGATAAGTGTGATATAAAAACAGAAAAACCTATAGCTCATATGTTCTAAGGATGTTCCAGGACTGGCTGACTCCAAGAGTTTGGTCCACAGCAAAAGAAAAAAATCATAATCTATACATCAAACAAAGCTTGTATAGAAATATAAAACCTAAGTACACAAATCAAATATCAAACCCTCTTTTCAGTAGACTTCAGTGGCAATAATATATACTATTTGACATTAGGATGCCAGCAGCAACTGAAAGTAGATCACAGAGCTTGACGGCAAATAAAATTGCACATGGTTTCTTGCATTTTAGGTTCATCTTTGAATGTTTTAACACAATGATTTTCTGTATTTCAACAGTGTCCTGAACTGTGCAGTATGAAAATAAGGGCACTTTTCCAAAATATTTTGTAAAGACGTTTTTGAACCAGTGTTACACAAAATATAAAGATAGCCCCAATGTATAAGCACCTGGTTGTACGTGAACAACCCATTGGATGATTCCATTTACAATAAGAACTCCCAAGTAAAACATTTCTGAGTTTGGAGTTTCATCAAAATGATAATTCTTCAACGGGAGTCTGGTAAAAGATCCAGAGCAAGACCATGGCCTAACATGCTCATTGGATTGTGGGAAAACCTGTTTATGGTGAGACCACCTCAGTGTGATGATTGGGCTTATGGGAGTGTTACCAAAAATGAGGACTTGCACTACTATTGCTTACTTCAGTATGCAGTGGGGCACAGAGTGATGGCACTGGATATCTTGTAAGTGGTTAGCATCTAAGCTTGATGGCCAACCATGGAGTATTCCCCTGTGGTGTGCAGATATGCGGAGGGCAGGTCATCTTTGTGGGGGGGAATAGTGCAGCACAATGCTGAAGCCAATATGAGTGATGAGCACCAGAAGACAGGGCATGCACATGGGCTCACCAAAAGATCTGCCTCCTCAACTAAAATGAAAATATCAGGAGATGCAGGTTTTTTACAAATTATAGAGGATGTTTAATTTAAATAGAGAAATGTGGTTGGGAGTTTTCTGTACTCCATCCTAATCAAAGAATGATAACATAATAGTACTTCTTTACGAATATGCATACCACGTCTCTCTTTCCCTGTCTCTGTCTCCGTCTTTATAATGTAAAGCCACATTCGCATATTCATTGGATTATCACAAATAACTGGTATATGCTCCATATGTGTTAAGATGGAAACTTCTGAGAGCATAATTTGATTGGTTTGACCCTGCTGAGTTTTGATTACAAGATATGGCATGCACCTTCTTCAGGATGATTTAACTTGCTTTTTTATTTTTACAGAACAAACCTAACACTGAATAATGAAGATGTGCCACATGTGAATTATTGTTGTTTGGAAGCTATCCAATAATTTGCAACATAACTCAAGTGCCAAAAACACTTTATTTTTATTGCTTTGCTGGAAAAACATAGACCTCATGAACGAAAGGTTTTAGCTTTAGCGAACCCTCTGAAGCTGTTAATTAGAGTGTTTGCGAAGGCTAAAACCCTTCTTTAAGTGTACTAAACCCATTTAATGATTAACAAAAGATTTTTTGATTTGGTAAATTGGTTAGTAAACCATTATGAAACACAATTAGAAGGGGCGGATTAAGGGCCCCCTTTCCAAATACCGATTCCTTATCATATGTATTAATGTTTTGTCACAAAACATTAATATTTTACCACTAACTCAAAGGAGGTGGTAAGCCGTTCACAAATGAGCAAAGGTCCCAAAGGGAATATTGACAAAGATTTTTAGGAGTAGGTAATGGTCCCACGGGCCACTACCTATTCCCAAAAAAGGTTTGTGTAACCTTTCATTTATTTTTCTTTTTTTTAAATCAAAGGAAATGGGCTGTATTTAACAAAAAATCTGCTTAATTTAAAAGCAATCACAAACATAGCGGTCTGCTGATCCCAGCAGGCCACCATCTTCCCTCTGATATTGGCCTATCTTAGTGGGTCAAAATTTGCAACTTACCTCATGCATATTAATGATGTAGGTGGAATTCCAACCCACTACAATTAGGTATTTTGAGAACTGTTCTATTAGTACATAGGTCGGTTTGTAAAATACCAGTACATTCGGTAAAAGTTGGTGCGCAAATTGCGACCACTTTTACCGAATCCAATTTTGTACATACCAAATTAGAAATCACAAATTGTGGATCATTATTATTCGCAATTGTACATGAGGTCCATATTTTTTTACACCATATCTTTCTTGGAGTCAGAATTCGCAAAGCATCTACCACCATCCATCTTTTATAACTCTTTGATCAATAAAGCAGAGAGTATTAAAGTTTCTGTCCCTATGACTAGTAATACAAAGGAATGTTTACTCATAAGATGATACATGTAAACATACACAACCATAGCTGTAATAAGAAATACTATTCTCTTGTTTTTCGCGGGGTGTATTTTTAAAAATTTTTTTAACTCCTTTTGTGTAATGCTATATTTTGCACACACCACTTTAGGTTTAATCATGAAAACTGGACACCACTCTCATAGAGCTTGGTTCATTCCTGCACAATGTTTCTGATATACCACATGTCAGACTCACTAACTACTCCACTATATTAGTGGGAATGACATAATGACCGTTTTGCCACTTATTTGCAACTTCAGAATGCTAAGTAAGGGGTTTCCGAAGAAGGGAAGGAAGAGTCTGAGTGGAAATTGGAATAATTTTACTAAGTTGGCAGAGGTGTCACTATGCTATCACGATACTGGATGATTAGCCACGAAAATAGCATAATTGTCAGAGCCTTCACAACCGTGAGGAGAACACCTTCTCAAATAATGCTGGTGGAATACAATGTGCACATCTCACCATCATCCTCTTCACTAAGAAGCATGAAAGATGTAAGTGCCATTTTATAAAGGCTCCCAGACGTGTAGCATGTTCAATGAGTTGACAATTTTTCGGATTATTGAAGTATGTGTCCTGAGGATGAAACATGTCTGAGACAATGAATCTTTAATCAGTATCATGGCCCATGTATCCATTTTCATCCAGATGCAGCATCATTCATGATCGGTTCTAAATTTGGGGAATTTTAAGCAGTATGCCCAAATACAATATGATGCAGGAGTCCAGGCACAAGCCTCAACTGCTAGAACCAGTGCCATCAAGTTGATGCATGTTCTGTCGAGTCGAGAGGGATCTGCCTGCCTTTTATGTTGTTCACCAAGGAAGTAGAAAAGACTTGTCGGAAGCATATCGACCCAAATATTAATGAAAAGCCAGAAGGTTCCAAGGTCTCTCAAGTCTTTCATTGGTGCCTATTTCGAAAAGCAAATATGGCAAGAACATCACACAGTCTACTGAAAAGAAGGTACTCCTCATACATTTGTTTAAAATTGTACATGTACATTTGTATTGCTTGCTGCTCCCAGGCATATTTGTGCAATTGTGGGTTGCACCTGATTGTCTTTTTTCATCATTTGCTTAAAGAACTTGTAACAGGGGAAGGAGTGCATGCATCCGACATTAACAAAATGACTTTTAATTTAAGGCGTTTCAACAATCCATCCTATGATTTTGGTATTAAATACACCACAGTCAACACTCAAATGTGTTCAGCTTTTAATCGGCTTTCTATCAGCTATTTTATCTACACGAGGCTGCGTGTGAGCAATATGAGTATGAAGGATGTAAATGATCAAGAGTAATCGAGGACGCCATTGTGTGTGGTCATCGAGGACCCAAGATGCTCGGCCTCCCAAGGTGGGCTCCTGAGCAAGAGGGTAGATCCAGTGTGTCTCATGATGGACTCTCTACGTGAGGTGATATTATTAGAACAGCCTTGTCTAAAATTGTTTAAGCACATTTAGGGGGAGTAGTTTTAAGGAGGATTATTGGTCGTTTCATACTGGGTAATGTGTATGGACTACAGCTAAAATGCGTACTTTTGCCTATCAACCTGGAGTGACCTTCTCAATGTCCTCGATCTCATACTACTCTTCTGCAGGCAAGTTTGGACTAGCTTTAGTAGCAACGATTAATACAACATTCAGTACCAAACACCTGATCAGAGATTAGCACGCTGAAAGGTCTGGTAATTCAGTGCCAACACTGAAGCAAGTGCTGACTGTCTATCCAAATGATTTCTAATGTGCATAAAAGTACATTTGGGCTTAAATGGTCTTTTTTATTTTTCAAGGGCAGACAAAATGTTTGTGGTTTGGTTAACATAGAATTTGTGACTTATCATGAAAACAATTTTTGGAACGGCAGATGATATTAACCTCGAAACTTTATGCCAATTGTAGAGACTACACGAAGCACTAGGAAAGATTCACTGACCATCCCAGTAGACCACACCAGACAATTTGCCACGTATTTTCCATACTCCACAGCCTTTTTACAGTTTTATATAGGGCAACTCGAACTGAATGTATCAGAGCACTTTGCATGAGCACCAGTTAAATTACACAAGAGCATATTCATGCTATTTTAGGCATGGTGAGATTAAGTGATTTGCTTAGATTCATAGAATTCTGAGACTCAAACCTGGTTCCGCAGTTCCAAAGTCGGCAGCTCTGGTCCTAAAGCCACATCCTCTGCCCATAGACTTATTCCAAAAGCTAAACTTTAGGTATGCTGCCTTTCCCAGATGTCATGAAGCCTGAGGCACTATCCTAATATGCTCCTTCTACAAGTAGGTTACTACATTTTCCCATTGAATGTCAATTTATTTAATCGCAAATGGTACCTTAATCCTATAATAAATATTTTGATTGATCAACATGATCTGTTTGAGAAAAACACTTGTTCTTCTGGCGTTTGTGTGAAGTATACAGTACCACTTGAGCAAATTCAAGTTTGAAAGATTCAGATGTACACATGAGAACATGTCTGTGCTAATTCAATCCTGACACACAAGGGGATCTTCATAGTCTGACGAGTGCACTGGTCCAAGATGACCTGCTTTTCTTCTGCAGTATAGTAGGCAATGGCTGACCAGAAGATCCTCAGCTCTTCTCAGTAATGCTAGGAACTCAGCTGCTGATATTACATGTATTCTCTGCTAACCTGATTCCGATTAGCCTGTGACCGTCTTAGATGCATAAGGAAGAGGCACGTGGAAAGCACATCTTATTGATCCACTGATATCAGAATAATGGCCACGATTAAAATCTGACATCACAACAGACGAACAAGAGATAATTAAAATGTTTAATCCAAAGATCTGGTCATTTAAAGATCAGAAGTGGCTGAAGGCTCCACGTATGACATTGGGCACATTGCTGGCAGCATCAGGGCAGCTGCCAAACTCTTCCAATGCATCCAGTGAATATTTAGTGAAGCAGCTTTTAAACCTGACGTCACAGTCTACTTTGTATCTGATTTTCCACTGCTTACCACAACCAATGAGAGCAAATTATTGGCAATTCAAAATCTTTCCCAAGGAATTTTCATGTCCGATTTACATGTCAAGCAATACCACGCCAGACAATCAACGACCCTCATGTTCCCCTGCAGACACCGAGTTGCCAATAGACTAGAAAGGCGACTGTCCCCTCTGAGAAACTAGATCAATCATTTTATAAGTGAAAGACAACCGTTTAGCCGTGAGTTTTCACCGTGGGTCTAGCAAATCATCTCAAGTTGTGAGTTTCCTCACTCGAAATACTGGACTTTCTTTGCCTTATGGTTAACTGGGTTTGCTTTGATTTCACATTCACTTTAGACAAACTCTGCCACTTTACATTTAACGTTGTGTAGAACAAACACCTTCAGAACTAAAACCTGTGTTGCAACTCTTCCTAAATTCAAGCACATCAGCGCTCAATGTGCCACAAATGCGTGCATTAATCTATACCATTAACCACTATATGTTCCTTCATTTGTTGACCCTTTTTTTAATTCACGTTACACTGTGCACTTCTATCAAACAAAGTAAATGCATCAGGACGCTTTAATACACGCCTAGGCAGCTCTTGTAGCACTGCAGCTCACATTTTTTTTTAAAACCATATATATTCTCAGATACTTCCAAATATACCACTCTGAAAACCAGTGTTTTCTATCAGGTCCCAAACTCAAGGGCATCTTAGCCAGTTTCAACTTTGATTCAACCATGTTTCCTATAATCTAAACTAGAGTTACCCACTAACCAATTGAGTCATCCATCAAGTCCAACTTGAACATTTCTTCCACTGCTCATGAACTGCTTCATTTAGTCTATCAGTAAAATCAGCGACTGAGGTGCCAATTCCGATCCGGTAAAAACCGGGTACGAACCGTCGGACGGAGCCTTTTCTCCGTCCGACTCGTACCCGGTGCGAAATCCATCCGAAAATGCAAGTACGATTCATACGGAAACACCATTTCCGTACGATTCGAACAAAACACCGACCGAACAGAAACTAAACACAATTCCGATCCTGAAAGGAGCCGACGTGACGTCGGTACGCATCCAGCCTACGTTTCA
This sequence comes from Triturus cristatus, assembly GCF_964204655.1. Classification (NCBI taxonomy): domain Eukaryota; kingdom Metazoa; phylum Chordata; class Amphibia; order Caudata; family Salamandridae; genus Triturus; species Triturus cristatus. The sequence goes on along the minus strand of NC_140580.1, from coordinate 588,306,548 downwards.
CGAACCAGGAAGTACGATTCGAACCGACGTCATCCCGCACGGAAAATATTTACCGGCTGCCAAAAACTGCCGGGAAATCAGGACGACACACGCAAGGAGCAGCTGGACGCGACGAACAGACATGGACCCGAACCTACGTGCCATCCCTGCCCTCCTAGCAGTCCACCTGGCGTACAGGAACCGACGCAGACGCCGCAGAAGGTCAGCACAACAACCAGGGGCAAAGGGGGGGGCAGGGGCAGGACACACAACACCAACACATGGTACCAAATCACACATGGCCTGGACATACCTGACCATCAGGGCCTGGTCACTTCCAGGGGGTGGGGGCAAGGCCAGCAACGCAAGCGTCCGCCACAACGGAAGTGGATGGTCACGCGAACCGGTACGTACCCTACCCAGGCCGCAAGAGCGTGGGTACGGAACGTACCACGCGTCCCCCTACGTCACTCCAACAATAGCGGTACGGCCCGTACCCACGTCAGAAAGGCCTTGGTACAGCTCGTACCAGCATTGCTGGGGTCATGTAGGGGTACGCGTGGTACGACCCGTAGCCACGCCCCCAAGGCCTGTGTACGGTGCGGACCCCACGGCCCGCAACAATGGTGGGACGCACCGTACCCACACACCAAAGGCATGGGTACGGCCCGTACCCAGGCACGCAGAGCGTGGGCAGGGGTATGTACGGACCGTACCCCCACCCGTGGAAGTACGGCCCGTACCCCCACCCGTGCATGTACGCCCCGAACCCCCACTCGTGTATGTACGCCCCGAACCCCCACCCGTGTATGTACGCCCCGAACCGCCACCCGTGTATGTACGCACCCAAGCGCCACCCGTGTATGTACGCCCCGAACCCCCACCCCACCCTGGTATGTACGCCCCGAACCCCCACCCGTGTATGTACGCACCCAAGCGCCACCCGTGCATGTACGCCCCGAACCCCCACCCCACCCTGGTATGTACGCCCCGAACCCCCAGCCGTGTATGTACGCACCAAACCCCCACCCGTGTATGTACGCACCAAACCACCACACCAGCCGTGTATGTACGCACCAAACCCCCACCCCAGCCGTGTATGTACGCACCGAACCACCACCCGTGTATGTACGCACCGAACCACCACCCGTGTATGTACGCCCCCGAACCCCCACCCCAGCAGAGTATGTACGCCCCGAACCCCCACCCGTGTATGTACGGACCGAACCCCCACCCCAGCCGTGTATGTACGCACCAAACCACCACCCGTGTATGTACGCCCCCTAACCCCCCCCAGCCGTGTATGTACGCACCGAACCACCAGCCGTGTATGTACGCACCAAACCCCCACCCGTGTATGTACGCACCTAACACACACCCCAGCAGAGTATGTACGCCCCGAACCCCCACCCGTGTATGTACGGACCGAACCCCCACCCCAGCAGAGTATGTACGCCCCGAACCCCCACCCGTGTATGTACGGACCGAACCCCCACCCCAGCCGTGTATGTACGCACCAAACCACCACCCGTGTATGTACGCACCAAACGCCCACCCGTGTATGTACGCACCAAACCACCACACCAGCCGTGTATGTACGCACCAAACCCCCACCCCAGCCGTGTATGTACGCACCGAACCACCACCCGTGTATGTACGCACCAAACACCCACCCGTGTATGTACGCACCTAACACCCACCCCAGCAGAGTATGTACGCCCCGAACCCCCACCCGTGTATGTACGGACCGAACCCCCACCCCAGCAGAGTATGTACGCCCCGAACCCCCACCCGTGTATGTACGGACCGAACCCCCACCCCAGCCGTGTATGTACGCACCAAACCACCACCCGTGTATGTACGCCCCCGAACCCCCCCCCAGCCGTGTATGTACGCACCGAACCACCAGCCGTGTATGTACGCACCAAACCCCCACCCCAGCCGTGTATGTACGCACCGAACCACCAGCCGTGTATGTACGCACCAAACCCCCACCCCAGCCGTGTATGTACGCACCGAACCACCACCCGTGTATGTACGCACCGAACCACCACCCGTGTATGTACGCCCCCGAACCCCCCCCAGCCGTGTATGTACGCACCAAACCCCCACCCGTGTATGTACGCACCTAACACCCACCCCAGCCGTGTATGTACGCACCGAACCACCACCCGTGTATGTACGGACCGAACCCCCACCCCAGCAGAGTATGTACGCCCCGAACCCCCACCCGTGTATGTACGGACCGAACCCCCACCCCAGCCGTGTATGTACGCACCAAACCACCACCCGTGTATGTACGCACCAAACCACCACCCCAGCCGTGTATGTACGCACCAAACCACCACCCGTGTATGTACGCACCAAACGCCCACCCGTGTATGTACGCACCAAACCACCACACCAGCCGTGTATGTACGCACCAAACCCCCACCCGTGTATGTACGCACCAAACCACCACACCAGCCGTGTATGTACGCACCAAACCCCCACCCCAGCCGTGTATGTACGCACCGAACCACCACCCGTGTATGTACGCACCGAACCCCCACCCCAGCAGAGTATGTACGCCCCGAACCCCCACCCGTGTATGTACGGACCGAACCCCCACCCGTGTATGTACGCACCAAACCACCACACCAGCCGTGTATGTACGCACCAAACCCCCACCCCAGCCGTGTATGTACGCACCGAACCACCACCCGTGTATGTACGCCCCCTAACCCCCCCCAGCCGTGTATGTACGCACCGAACCACCAGCCGTGTATGTACGCACCAAACCCCCACCCGTGTATGTACGCACCTAACACACACCCCAGCAGAGTATGTACGCCCCGAACCCCCACCCGTGTATGTACGGACCGAACCCCCACCCCAGCAGAGTATGTACGCCCCGAACCACCACCCGTGTATGTACGGACCGAACCCCCACCCGTGTATGTACGCACCAAACCACCACACCAGCCGTGTATGTACGCACCAAACCCCCACCCCAGCCGTGTATGTACGCACCGAACCACCACCCGTGTATGTACGCACCGAACCCCCACCCCAGCAGAGTATGTACGCCCCGAACCCCCACCCGTGTATGTACGGACCGAACCCCCACCCGTGTATGTACGCACCAAACCCCCACCCGTGCATGTACGCACCGAACCTGCTATAAGAATGGGGTGTGCAAAACACCCCCAGCAGTGCCCAGACACAGGAGGGGTGGGTGCAGGGTCCTCCCAGCAGTGCCCAGACACAGGAGGGGTGGGTGCAGGGTCCTCCCAGCAGTGCCCAGACACAGGAGGGGTGTGTGCCTATCACTCCCAGCAGTGCCCAGACACAGGAGGGGTGTGTACCTATCACTCCCAGCAGTGCCCAGACATCGGACAATATACCCCATCAACAAGTTCAGTGACCTACAAGGGTGATACCCCAGATGCAGGCGGAGCCATCGCTGAGCCAGCATGGCTATATTGAAAGGCAACCCTCACACATCCAGGAAATGTAGACACAGCACAGCACAGCATTTGGGAGACACCCTGCAGGAAAAATGGCCTGGGCCACAGAGGACGGAACACACCTTGGGACAATGTCACCATACAGTGAGAGCAAACATGACCAAATACCATTTGCAGAGACCTTTGTGATGGCACGCAGATGGCAGGGTACACCCCATGAGCAGCACACTCCAACATTTCACAGACCCCTAACACATTATCACCACCCCAACGCAGGGAGCACCAGCACCAACAGCAAGTCCAGGAAAGCATCAGTGTGCAAAACAAAAAGAAAAGGCTTTATTCAGCAGGAAAATATATCAGAGAAAATGTCCACTATGTACAAGGGCCATGGGCCAGCCCAGCAGCAATGTCCGGGGGGGGGGTACACATCGGGACGTGTGTCCCCTAGCTTGCCTGCACAGTTCACAAGTCCATTTCATCCACAGAAGAGGGGGCATCAGGGGGGAGGGTGGAAACAGGCACCGCAGGGACAGGAGGGGAAAGGGTAGGTGTTGTGGGTGCAGGGAGGGATGAATCTGCCACAGGGGGGGTGCCAGCGCCAAAGGTGGAGGACAGAATGGCGCTGCACACGTCGGCAAGTTCCCCCAGCGACTCCCCCGTACCCAATCCAACCACAGGCCCCAAGGAGGGGGGGGGGGCAAAGGGATGGGTCGCAGCGCCACTGGGGGAGGGTGTGGACAGGGTGGGGGACTCAACTCCCCTGGCCGGGTCCCGCCTCCACCGCTTGCGGGGTGGTGTCATCCTGGGGCTGGGGGGCACACTCGCAGTGGATGATGCTGTCACTGACTGTTGGCCAGGAGAGCTAAGGGGAGTGGATTTGGAGGGAGTGGGTTGTGTGGAATGCGGACTCCCACTGTGGCTGCGTGTTCTACGTTTCCCCCCCGACCCAGTGGGTGTGCCTTCCTCACCCTGTGTGTGCGTGACAGGAGGTGTGCGCTTCGACTTCCCTGGTGGTGTGGTGCCTGTGTCTGTTGGGGTGCGTGCACGCTGACGTCTGGATGTGCGTGGGACAGGCACGGGAGTGGGAATTGTGGATGGGGCAGGGGTAGGGGGTGTTACGCAGCGCTGCAGGAGATCCAGTGCTGCAGTCAGTGTGGAGTCTATGGACCTCAGCAACTGCCGTTGGTCAGACTGCGCAGCCGACATGCCCTCCATGTATGCCTCCATCTGGGTCAGCACCTGGGTGTGGGCATGGAGGACATTTAGCATCGCAGTCTGACCAACCTGCAACTGCCTCAGGATGTCCACAGACTCCGCACTCACCGCAGCAGTGGTGACAGGGGCAGGGGGTGCGGTGCCTGGCAGGAAGGAGACATGTGGGGACCGAGCACGGAGGGAAGGGCCACGAGCATGTGGGAGGCCGGTGATGGAACCTGAGGTGGCGGGGGGATGTGGAGGGCTGCCATCAGCTGGGGGGGCAGACTCCGCCACCTCTGGGAGCTCAGCCTCGGACCCGTCTGCGTCATAGTCTGTGTTGGCAGTCAACAGGTCCTCCGCCTCACTCCCTTCGGCCTCCGTGCCACTCCATGTGCCAGACAGGACAGCACTGCTGGTACTGGTGCTCAATCTCTCCTCCCGGTCCGTGCTAGTGTCTCCTTCCGTGTCCCCCGGCGATGCTGTGGGCAAGGTGAAGAGACAGGAGAAAATCAGACACCTGTACACTTATGTCACATGAGTCAAATATACATAGGTCACATTGCATAGCCTGAAAAGCAACAGGAGTAACACCTACAAAACAATGTACACATGTAGGCCATGGAACACACAGTTTTTCTACCCACCATGCCACTGAGACACAATGGAGATCATGACACAACAGCAAATCACTGCACCTGAAATTTTAGAGAGGAGTCAGCCTCTGGGGACAAATGTGCACAGCACCTGCACCACACTGCGTCGTCAAAAAGGGATGAGCATGAATCATATCCATTTACTCTTGCCGCATGCTGCAAAGGCAATACATGAAACCAGGCCACACATGACAGGGTCACTGCACCTTGAGCGTATGTCCAGTCAAACATCACACACAGGCTAAACCCAGCAAGGAGGATGAAGCTTCTGACATGTAGGCCTTGTACGCACAAACCACCCACACCTGAGACAATCTCATTGAGACGGAGAAAGTATGTACACCTCTTACTCTGGGATGGAAACACATGGCCTCCACTAATTCATGACTGTAAACACACAGCCCCTGGTGGCCATGTCCACACATCATTGACAGGCAAACATCATCAGATTGTCTCAACAACACACACAGGTAATGCCCACTGTGAGTATGCACAAGCAAAATGGGTCCCCCTGTACAGTGGACACATGTAGCAACCTGTAGGTCCTAACAGTTGAGCCCAGGGTACAATGCCACCCTACGCAACCCATGGCAAAGACACAGTGAATGGCCATATTGTTGGATGACGCACATGATACCTAGGAAGAGGTGCCCCAGGGCACAGTAGTGCCCACACTCCTCCATGGTCCAGGATGGACATGACTGCAAATTAAGCAACCGTCCCTGCACTTAGCAGGCCTCCCACTCAGGCACATCATGTCAGAGGGCACACAATTGGACATGCATGCTGGAAGGCTGTACATTTTGGAGACACACCCCTATGTCGTGATTCACAATCAGTGCCAAGTGACATGGACACCACAATGACTGAAATTGGCCATGGCACACGCAAGGTCCCCATACCTGTGGCACATCACCCCCACACATGATGCTGATAGCATAGGGCACCTGCATGAACTGCCTGCATAAATAACCTTGTGCAAGAGTGGCGACAGACCAGGGAACACATTGCAAGGAGGGGAAGGGAGGGAGTGAGAACAGCACTGTGCTACTTTGTGGAGAAGTTGACGCACTGCACAATCAAACCCTGGCAGTGTATCCATGCAACTGCACACTTACATTGGCTGGGGACACACAACTGACACACATGTACCTACCCCCTTCCTGCTGCTGCCTCTCCTGTAGGCGCCTGTCCATATCGGGGAAGACCACCGCCAGCACACGCTTCTGGATGTGGGTCAGACGACGGCGGCCACGGTTCTTACGGCTCTCAGGTGAGTCCCCCAGCAGGAGCCGTGCAATCCTCCTCGTCCAGCACCGGATGTCCTGCCAGCGTTTCCTCACCTGAGACAGGCTCCGCCTCCGACCCTCTGTACCCCTCACGGCACTGACGGCTTCCCTCCAGATCTCCCCCTTGGCAATGGCGCCTACCTGTGAGGATGCAAAAGAGAGAATACATTAATCCACATGAGCAAAGACACAGAGACACACATATAGAACAATCCTCATTATGAACAGGCCATGGTATGCATGCAACTAATTGCACCTTTGTCATAGGGACATTATCCACTGTGGAAGGCCAAATGCACTACGTGCCAGTGGAAGCACACGGGTGGCATGAGGGGTACCACACACTCACTGACCAGGGATCACACTGTGCCTCACAGGCTACACCAGGATTATGTACAGCACCTCACAGCAGTCACCTGCCCCAGCACACTGATGCTACCTCAGCAGAGTACACAGACACACACAGGTACAGGACAATCACATGGCATTGCCAACTGCGGGTACACACCTCACTCTGCCCATGTGCCAGTAGACGTGGGTGTCACAGGTGTGGGGCTGGCTCAGCACGGCATGCACACAGCACTGCTCCCTGCTCACATCCGATGGCCAGGCCATATCCATCCCTCATGCTGCTTGTGTGCAACACTCCCCATATGCACTCACCCACATGACAGGGGACTAACACACACACCAATGTGCAGGGGACGAACACGGCCTTTGGACACTCACAGCACAGGTACACTGAACAAACACACATCCATGGGTACTGACACCTGTCACACTGGGGGGAACACAGGATCACATCAGGACTGTGGAAACAACATCCCCAGGAGGAGTATGCAGGCAGAATGTGGCATGCACCTTGCATTCATTGTCACAGTAGGCACTATGCAAGTGAGGAGTGCACACAGGAAACACAGCATGCTCTGCATGGGTGACATGAGGCCTTCCACACCCTGGGACCCACTCCAAACAACAGTGCATGTCTGTCACACATGGACACAATGCCAGAAGTCACTGTCACACAAAAGGGGCACAGTCTAAGCTAGTGGAGTCTGCACTCACCTGAACCCCTGGTCGACCATACAGGCTCTGGAACTGTGGGAGGATCACATCTATCAGGGCAAGGTTCTCCTCCTGGGTGAATGGCTGTGACCTCTCCACAGTCCTGGACATGGTGCCAGAGGAATCACTATCAGCAGCAGTGGTCATGGATGAATGGATGTGCAGGCAAGTGCTCTCTCATGGGACCTGGCTGCCTTATATATGCCTGGCTGGCCTGTTCATGTATAGGAGTACAGATTGATTGGTCAGTCACATTAGCATCCTACGTTTCATCCAATCCCTTCAAACCTACCCCAGTGTGTGGCTTTGCATGGTTTCAGTTTTGATAATGATGTCAAGTCAACATCCACATTGCAACAATGTAGATTCTTTCAAACTGACTTCTGCTGTGCACCTGGTGCTCAAATTCAAAAATTTAACTCAGTCTCCATGGCAACCATCAGGCATTTAGGCCCTTATACTTGTCCCTCATGTGTCCCCTATGTGTTTTCATACATTTACACACAGGTACGGTGCGTTCCACGCCCTAGGGCACCCCACAAGCAGTGATACCGACCGTACATGCGCTTGTACGGTCCGGATCACAATATGGGCGCTGGCGTATGCGTACGCCACAGTAGTACGGACTGTACACGCGCTTGTACGGTCCGGATCACAATATGGGCGCTGGCGTATGCGTACGCCACAGTAGTACGGACTGTACACGCGCTTGTACGGTCCGGATCACAATATGGGCGCTGGCGTATGCGTACGCCACAGTAGTACGGACTGTACACGCGCTTGTACGGTCCGGATCACAATATGGGCGCTGGCGTATGCGTACGCCACAGTAGTACGGACCGTACAAGCGCGTGTACAGTCCGTACTACTGTGGCGTACGCATACGCCAGCGCCCATATTGTGATCCGGACCGTACAAGCGCGTGTACAGTCCGTACTACTGTGGCGTACGCATACGCCAGCGCCCATATTGTGATCCGGACCGTACAAGCGCGTGTACAGTCCGTACTACTGTGGCGTACGCATACGCCAGCGCCCATATTGTGATCCGGACCGTACAAGCGCGTGTACAGTCCGTACTACTGTGGCGTACGCATACGCCAGCGGCAATATTGGCCCAGGGACCCTATACACGCGCTCCGAGCGTATGTACGGTGCGTATAACAACTGTCAGTGGTGACAGGCGGCACACAGACAGGAATGGAGCGGACAGGTATTGCCAAGGGTGGACACCAATGCATTGTCTGTGCAATACCACCTGTGTGTGACACAGGTGTGTCAGGATGTGATGTGGCACTTTACCCCTGAGGTGTGGGCAAAGCACATGTACGATGAGCTGTGTACACATGTCGTGTGTGATGGTGCGCATTGTACCACACATCCCCTGCACTCCTTTGACATGTGTGCATGTCGTACACACTAGTGGAGCCATGAGTCACTTGCATGTCCCAGTCACGGACACCCGCACCTGTCCCCTGATGCCAGGTACACGGAATATTACATATGACACGTGTATGGCTGCGTTGCATGCTGCAACCATGTCATGTGTGTGGCATGTCTTTCCATGATTTTGCTGTAGGTGTGTGATTCAATGTGTCAGCAGTTGCTGCTGCCAACATGTGTCTGTGTGTCGATGGGCATGGCACACTGTTCCGCACACCAGCCCACATATGTGATTTGCCATGAGGTGTGTATGTATCCAACTACACGGAGTATCAACACAAGTACATATCCACATGCTCCCTATGTATGTTCTGTCTCGACATGTACTCCTCAAAGGCAATGTGTGTGGCCTGTCCTATTCCTATGACATGTGACCAGTGCATATCGCATCCAACTACCTGTCTGTACCATACGCATACTACCTCTGCACATGTGTGGATGTCTGTGAATCCTGTGATGCGTGTGCATGTTCACTTACACTGGCCCACAGCTAGTCTCATGCCATGTCATCGTGATCTTGCCCCCCTCCGTTAGTGGCTGTCCCTTGGTAGGAGTGTAACCTGACTGGCGTTCGTGTCCAGGAACTGTGGCACAGACCTGACTCACAACGTGGCATATGTGTATTGGCTGTGTAACATGTGCTCAGTGCATTGACGATGTTGTTGTACAGTGCTCACTCTTAGGTGTTCCTTCCATTTCACTGCAGGGCTCCGCCTCTCCCTCGACGTATGCCAGACATTGCTGCCCTGCATGAACGGGACTGTATACGCCGCTACAGATTCAGCCAACGGTTGATTGATGAGTTGACTGGCCGGCTGGAAGCACAACTCCTCCCGCGCCACAGGTATCCAAGTGCACTGACACCCAAGTTGAAGGTGATGGCAGCCCTACATTTCCTTGCCACGGGTACGTTCCAACATACCATTGCTGATGTCGGGGGCATGTCCCAGACGATGTTCAGCCGTGTTCTGCATGATTTCTTAGAGGCCATGTTGGTTCACCTGGATGAGTACATTAAATTCCCAAATCGTGAGCAGTTGACAGATGTCAAGCGTGAGTTCTATGCCCTGGGAGGGATGCCCCATGTCATTGGGTCCATAGATGGGACACATGTTGCGTTGGTACCACCACAGGCACAGGAGGTGGTGTATAGGAATCGCAAACATTATCACTCCATTAATGCCCTTGTGGTGTGTCTGTCCAACATGGTGATTTCACATGTCTGTGTTCGCTTTCCAGGATCAGCACACGATGCCTTCATCATGAGGCGTAGCAGGGTGCCAGAAATGATGCTGCAGCTGCGGAACGAGCGAGCATGTATTGTTGGTGGGTAGACTCTGGCAGTTCAGTGTTTGGCGTCATCTTCCAATCTCACTGCCTGTGCTGACACACTTCTGTCCATGATGTTTCCTTGTAGGGGACGCTGGCTATCCCAACATGCCATGGCTGATGACGCCTGTCCGCAACCCCAGCACGGCTGCCGAGCACCTCTACAACAACGCACATGGGCGGACCAGGAGAGTCATTGAGAGGACGTTTGGACTTCTGAAGAGCCGATTCCGGTGCCTCCACAAGACCGGCGGAGCACTCCCATATGCCCCGGTGAAGGTGTGCAAGATCATCATCGTCTGCTGCATGCTGCACAACATGGCAGTGGAGGAAGCTGTTCCACTCATACTGGATCAAGATGACCAGGACCATCCACCCGTGGAGGATGAAGGGCTTGGTGACGGGGCAAGTGATGTGGAGGAGGAGGAGGCTGTGGAGGACATGCGGAGTCGGCTCATACGCAACTTCTTTGCTTAGTGGTGAGTTCCAGTGTCTGAGTGTGCACGCATTGGGCCGTGTGTGGCATGTGTTGCAATGTGTGTGTCCATCTGCATGTCTGCCAAGTGAGTCAGTGGTGTGTATTGAAGTGTCACTCAAGTGATGGCGCAATGGAAGGATGTTGTCTGAGGGTCATCATTGTCACCTGTCATGTTAACAACATGATACGTGTTAAGTACATGCTTGCGGATGTGCTCCTTTGTGCTGAATCCTTGTGTGTCTCTCTTCCACAGGTCCATGTGCATGCTGTCTGCTGGTGGCATTGTTGTGCTCCTGCTACTCCTCATGAACACAGCGACATGTGCTGATTCAGCGTCACATGCACGGGCAAGTGTTGAAATCTCCTCAGGGTAAGGGATGCCTCACGTCGTTTTGGGTGTGTGAATTGTTTGTAGTCTGTGTGCACTTCTCCGGTTCATGTGTGTTCCATTTGCATACATGGTGATCCTACATGGGGAACATGACATGGGGCAGGCTTCACCTGGAGCCATGCTCAGACTTGGTGACTGTCATGTGGCAGGGGATTGGGGATTGTGATGAGGCCATCATTGTGTGTAACACTGGCCTCGGAAACATACAGGTTGCACCGGGTTGACATGGTGTGTGATTGCCCCATCAGGGCCTCAATGGTGTATAGCGGCCTCTCCGTGGCAGCAGGGGGTGTTTAGCTGTTATCCGTCACTTGTGTGCCAGGTCAATGGGATGCCAGCATCTGTGTTGCAATGGGGGGTGCCAGTGTTGCTCCCACATGTACATCCACATGACCTGTGTATGTGTTGACAGAGTATCATTGTCATTCCAACACACATGACTAATAAATTTGTCCCTCTGTCTCCAAGGTGCCTCTTCCCTGTCAATGGTGCCCTGTTGCCACTGTGCGTGCCGCAGGTCTGGCATAGTTTTCATAGGTGGTGCATATGTGTCTATGTGTAGAGTGACAAGATGCTAGGGGTTTGTCAGGGAGTGGGAACTGTATTATGCACAAGATGCACAGTTCCATCCACCTCAAGGCAAGAGAGACCATCCCCCAGGGAAACTACAACATCTGTGTAGAATCCTACCCTGCAGTCTACGGACATGTGCCTCACGACTCCCATGGTACTTGTCCATATCCGGAGTGCATCTGCACAGCTCTGCTACTGCGTCGGGCAACCAGGCCACATCAACGTCCTAACGGGATGGGGGGAATGTTTCACAGCCAGCTGCAGGATGACCTTCTAGATCCACGCCCACACTCATGATGCAGCCCACAACCCCAACACAACCATGTGGCACAGTGATCCTAAACTGCATTCTGGCATCTCCATGCATCCAACCTTGGCCTAGCCACCATTCTCAACATCCGCCTGACGCAAGCATGCTGCACATTGTAGGGACACATGTCTAGACATACCTGGGAGCGGCAAGCCAGGTCACTCCACATGATCCCTGACCTCTGCGCATGACTGTTGCTCCCCTGAATGTGTCTGTAGCCACAGTTGTGCGGGAACCACTCAGCTGGTTGGGCCCAGCACAGGTGAGTTTGGTACTCCATGTCTGTATCAGATGAGACATTGGGACCCATGTGTGTCCTGGGCAAGACTGCGACCCCACGGTTTGGATGGTTGGAGTTAATTCTGAGATCAGGCATGCTTTGACTGTACGACACACACATGTATTGTAATAATGTAGAATCACGGCATCATATTGTAAGTGTGATTAATTTATTTGTGGTGGGGTACGGGTTTGTGGGGATGACAAGAGGTGCACAGCGGGAGTGTAGAATCCAAAGTTCACTGGGGGAGTTGGTATCCTTGTCGTAGCAAAATGTCAGAGTCCATGCCACAGTCTTCGTCAACATAGGTCAGACAGTGACCAGCAAGTCCATGTGGCAGACAATGTCATGTGCTGCTATTGGGCCAGAGGGCCAGGTGCCAGGCCAGGTGACCTGGGAGATGGTGATGTTCTGCTGACTCTCACAGTCTTTTTCGTGGACGACCCACCTTCCTGCGGGGACCCTCGGAAGCAGTCCGTGACGATGTCTGTGACGCTCCGTCGGATGAATCCTCCTCCTCCTGATCCCTCCCTGTGTCTGGTAATGGCCTTCGCCTGGTGCCACAGGGAGGGTTGCCCATGTTGTCGGCAATCCGACGGAGTACACCGGTCATTTGGGTTTGCACCGCCACGAGCTCAGCCTGTCTATCCTCCATCCTTCCTTGGTGTTGCAGTTGACAGGCATGTTGCTGGGACTGCAGGGTCTTCATCTCCTGGAGGGTCCCCTTGATGTCATTGAGGGTGGACGCAATCTGGTCCATGCCCCTGGTGTCACGCCGGTATGTATCCAGGATGTTGCTGACCTGGGACACTACCGGGTCCTGAGCTGCCTGGTCAGGTTCGCGCCTCCGCCGTCCTCCACTCCCGCCACCCCTGCCCACGTGCACCTGGCCTGCCGTTGTGGGTGCATCGGGTCTCCGGGACCCCTGAGGGATGGCATCTGCGTTGCCGCCTGCCTCCTCCTGGGTGCCCGGAGGACCGTGTCCCTCCTGGGCAGACTGGCTGGGTGGTCGTGTGCGGGCAGGGCTCCTGGACGTCTCCTGGGATGTGGCAGGAATGGGGGTGGTGGTTGGCACAGTTGTACCTGACGCAGGTGCTGCAGGTGGTTGGACACCAGAGGGGCCAGGTTGGTCTGGGTCATCCACGGAGTGGTGAGAGTCATCGCTGGCGGTGGGGTCATCATCCCGCGGAGCCTGGTCCTGTGTGACTTCCCCCCCAGTGTTGGGGGGTGTTCGTCGACGTTGACCTGTGTGTGAGAGAGACAATGTTGACAGTGTCACATGTGGCATCCATGTTGCATGCATTTCTGATTTGGCACTCTTCCTCTGGGTAGTTGGATCTGTCCTGCATTCCTCTCACAGTGCACTTGTGCATGGCTATGTCCCTTGGCCACAGCTGTCAGGGCTTTACGCATGTGTGAGACACAATCTTAGTTGATGCATCTATTTGGGTACACAGTCAGCAGTGTGGTGTGCGGGCGTAGCGAGCCATGCAGAGGCGCCTTACGTGTTGCACTGTACGTGGCCAAATGGTGTTTTGGCAAGGCAATTTGATGTTGCAGGTAGGGGACTGAAGCATTTGTGACAGGGTTCTTACCGACACGGTGGGTGGGTATACTGGGTGTGTGGTTAGGTCTGTGCCTGCAGCACGGATGGACTCGTGCACAGATTGACACATGGACCGGTCTTCATCTACGGAAGGGGGGGTTGAGGCACTGCCAGACCTGGTCTGCATGCACACAGTCCACCGGCTGACGAGTGGACATGGCCACACCACCCAAGGGTGATTTAGTCTCCCTGTGTCTCCCTTCCTCCCTCCCTCTGTCACCCTCCTCCCTCCCTCTGTCGGTCTCCCTCTGTCACCCTACTCCCTCCCTCTGTCTGTCTCCCTGTGTCCCCCCTCTGTCTCCTTCCCTCTCATTCCCCCTCTCCCTCCCTCTCTTTGTCACTCTCTGTCACCTCAGGCCAGCTTCCTGGGCACACACAGTTAGCCGGTCTTTGAATGGCCATTGGCTTGTTCATGTGAGTTAGTCCCTGTTCTCCGGGCACCCATTGGGCAGTGTGTCTGAGTGTAGGCTGCTGCTGTGGCGGTGTGTGCTGAGACTCTATCAGAGCGATGCATCTTCATTGTCTGCTGTTATGTGCAAATTGTGCCTTCAGACCCATGGCATCCTGCATGGCAGCCATCATTTGCAGGCAAGACAGTACTGTGTGGGTACACACAGTTTGTATGGCTGTGCCCTGGGCCATATGGGCTGAGGGCATTGTTGTGTGCTTGTGAGTTGCTCAATGTTAGTTTTGCTGCCCCCACTCCCAGCATCGACCACATCCTGTGTTGTGTTGGTGTATTGTGTGGCCTGTGACTTGGCATGGCCCTGATTGATGCATGGGGCATGGAGGTGCCAGTGGCATGTGTGTGTTTGTGGAGTGTTGTTGTGTCCGGTGGTGGCTTGGGGGGGGTGGCATGCATGATTGATTGTGTATGGCATCCCCCCCATGTGAGGTGAGTTGTTTGTGTACTCACCAGGGTCTGGGAGTCCTGGCAGTCCGTGTAGTCCCTCCACCGCCAGCGTGGACATCACCTTCTCCTCCCAGGGATGGTATTGTACCGGTCTGGGGGGCGGCCCTCCTCCAGTGATGTTCCCCTGGTTGTGATTGTCAGTCATCTTCCTCTTGACCGTCCTCCGCAGATCGTACCACCTGGATTGGCACTCGTGCCTGGTCCTTCTGGTTGTCCCAACAGCATTCACAGAATCGACGATCCTCTGCCACATGGCGGTTTTTTCGGATATGCTGGTCTGTCTGACCAATGTCCCAAAGAGCTGTGGCTCGACTCTGAGGATTTCGTCGACAAGGATCTCCAGCTCCTCCTTTGTGAACTTTGGATTCTTGGTGGTGGACATGGCGTGGGGTGTGGTTGTGGGGGTGTGGGTGTGGATGGCTGTGGGTGTGTGGGTGTGGTAGTGGAGGTGTGTGTGTGAATGTGATGAGGGGGTGTTTGTGTAGGTGGTTGTGTGAAGGTATGCAAGTGTGAGGTTCAAGTATGGTGGTGTGGGTCGTCTGTGGGCTCTGGCAGCAGTGGGTCTGTTGCAAAGGCTCATGGTTTGTGTGTGTGGTCCATTTTTATTGGTCCATTTGTGGGTGTGGCTGTGTTTGAAATTTGTGTGGGTGTGTTATGAGGAGTGATTGAGTTTTGGGCCTCTGTTTGGCAGTTTGGCAGTTGCAGGTGAGTGTATGTGATGTTTGTGGGGTTGTTGGGCCTGTTTGGTGGTGTGGGGAAACTCTACTTGACTCTCCTTGTGTAAATATGGTTTGTCCGGGTTCAGTACGTGTTTTTTTGGCGTCAGTACGGTCCGTACATGCACTGGTGGGGGTGCGGTCCGTACATTCCCTGGTGGGGTGGTGGTTAGGTGCGTACATACACGGCTGGGGTGGGGGTTTGGTGCGTACATACACGGCTGGTGGTTCGGTGCGTACATACACGGCTGGGGGGGGGTTCGGGGGCGTACATACACGGCTGGTGGTTCGGTGCGTACATACACGGCTGGGGGGGGTTCGGGGGCGTACATACACGGGTGGGTGTTTGGTGCGTACATACACGGCTGGTGGTTCGGTGCGTACATACACGGCTGGGGGGGGGGTTTGGTGCGTACATACACGGCTGGTGGTTCGGTGCGTACATACACGGCTGGGGGGGGTTCGGGGGCGTACATACACGGCTGGTGGTTCGGTGCGTACATACACGGCTGGGGGGGGGTTCGGGGGCGTACATACACGGGTGGGTGTTTGGTGCGTACATACACGGCTGGTGGTTCGGTGCGTACATACACGGCTGGGGGGGGGTTCGGGGGCGTACATACACGGCTGGTGGTTCGGTGCGTACATACACGGCTGGGGGGGGTTCGGGGGCGTACATACACGGGTGGGTGTTTGGTGCGTACATACACGGCTGGTGGTTCGGTGCGTACATACACGGCTGGGGGGGGGTTCGGGGGCGTACATACACGGGTGGGTGTTTGGTGCGTACATACACGGCTGGTGGTTCGGTGCGTACATACACGGCTGGGGTGGGGGTTTGGTGCGTACATACACGGCTGGTGGTTCGGTGCGTACATACACGGCTGGGGGGGGTTCGGGGGCGTACATACACGGCTGGTGGTTCGGTGCGTACATACACGGCTGGGGGGGGGTTCGGGGGCGTACATACACGGGTGGGTGTTTGGTGCGTACATACACGGCTGGTGGTTCGGTGCGTACATACACGGCTGGGGGGGGGTTCGGGGGCGTACATACACGGCTGGTGGTTCGGTGCGTACATACACGGCTGGGGGGGGGGTTCGGGGGCGTACATACATGGGTGGGTGTTTGGTGCGTACATACACGGCTGGTGGTTCGGTGCGTACATACACGGCTGGGGTGGGGGTTTGGTGCGTACATACACGGCTGGTGGTTCGGTGCGTACATACACGGCTGGGGGGGGTTCGGGGGCGTACATACACGGCTGGTGGTTCGGTGCGTACATACACGGCTGGTGGTTCGGTGCGTACATACACGGCTGGGGGGGGGTTCGGGGGCGTACATACACGGGTGGGTGTTTGGTGCGTACATACACGGCTGGTGGTT
Source organism: Triturus cristatus (assembly GCF_964204655.1). Classification (NCBI taxonomy): domain Eukaryota; kingdom Metazoa; phylum Chordata; class Amphibia; order Caudata; family Salamandridae; genus Triturus; species Triturus cristatus. Next base: position 588,289,489 of record NC_140580.1, on the reverse strand, counting down.
CGGTGCGTACATACACGGCTGGGGGGGGGTTCGGGGGCGTACATACACGGCTGGTGGTTCGGTGCGTACATACACGGCTGGGGGGGGGTTCGGGGGCGTACATACACGGGTGGGTGTTTGGTGCGTACATACACGGCTGGTGGTTCGGTGCGTACATACACGGCTGGGGTGGGGGTTTGGTGCGTACATACACGGCTGGTGGTTCGGTGCGTACATACACGGCTGGGGGGGGGTTCGGGGGCGTACATACACGGCTGGTGGTTCGGTGCGTACATACACGGCTGGTGGTTCGGTGCGTACATACACGGCTGGGGGGGGGTTCGGGGGCGTACATACACGGGTGGGTGTTTGGTGCGTACATACACGGCTGGTGGTTCGGTGCGTACATACACGGCTGGGGGGGGGTTCGGGGGCGTACATACACGGCTGGTGGTTCGGTGCGTACATACACGGCTGGGGGGGGGGTTCGGGGGCGTACATACATGGGTGGGTGTTTGGTGCGTACATACACGGCTGGTGGTTCGGTGCGTACATACACGGCTGGGGTGGGGGTTTGGTGCGTACATACACGGCTGGTGGTTCGGTGCGTACATACACGGCTGGGGGGGGGTTCGGGGGCGTACATACACGGCTGGTGGTTCGGTGCGTACATACACGGCTGGGGGGGGGTTCGGGGGCGTACATACACGGGTGGGTGTTTGGTGCGTACATACACGGCTGGTGGTTCGGTGCGTACATACACGGCTGGGGGGGGTTCGGGGGCGTACATACACGGGTGGGTGTTTGGTGCGTACATACACGGCTGGTGGTTCGGTCCGTACATACACGGCTGGGGGGGGTTCGGGGGCGTACATACACGGCTGGTGGTTCGGTGCGTACATACAGGGCTGGGGGGGGGGTTTGGTGCGTACATACACGGCTGGTGGTTCGGTGCGTACATACACGGGTGGGGGTTCGGGGCGTACATACGCGGGCGGGGGGTGGTGGGGTGTTCGGCGCGTATGCGGGCACATGTCTCCATGGTTGCTATGGGAGTTCGGTTCGGACGGTGTTTTTTGCGTACGGTTGTGAAATGGGGAGGACGGGAGGGATCGTACTTGCGCAGTCGGACTTTATTTTTCCGCACGGTGGGTTTCTCGCCCGGGGACGTGTCGGTGACTTTTCCCGACCCGAGGACGTGTGGGGAAATCTTCCCAATGCGATTCGTATGGACTTTTTTCCGTTCGAATCGTACTTGGCAGTTTGTACGCTACTTTGACGATTCGGACGGAAAAAAATCCGGATACGAGTCGGACGGGGAATTTTTTTACCAGATCGGAATTGGCACCTAAATGTGCATGACTACCATGTCAAACTCAATAGCGCCTACTTACAACTGAAGCATCACCAGCATAATAGAAACAAAATCAGCTTTACAAAAACAATTAAAATCCGCAGAATTTGCATCTCGAGAAAGAGAGACCTACAATTGATCAGCCCTTGAACAGTGCTGTCTGATATTAAAATCGAAACAAATTATTTCAAAGTAAATGTACAAGGCTTCCTCTGTTTCACAACAAAAAACTGTTTTGCCTCGAGAAAGCGTCCAGACCAATTCCACAAAGACTGGCTGCACAATGACAGGACTTTTGTTACAAATATCCTGAAGCATTTTGAGTTTACAATGAACAAATCCGTACTCTATAATGTGTCGTGCCCAATATTAGATGTCTGTGAAAGCAGTCTTTGAGCTCAAAATTATTATAAAGAGAGTATTTCAATGTCTCCCTGTAAAGTGCAAAATTAATTTGAATCTGCCAACTGTCTTGTCATTATGCCACTGTTGTGATGCCCATTAAACGAGCCCACCTTCTTCCTTGTTTTCTGCTCCCTAAATCCCCCTCGTGGCAGTGGCTAAACATGTTCTGGCCCATCTGTCCACAATAAGTTATCATACATAAATGAGCAAAGCAACATTGCAATTTGTGTTGAGCTGGCGTTGACGCCCATTTCCATGTAGACCGCAGTACTCATTTTTACATGCAATACTCAAGATTGAAGTTGCACAAGGCGAGGTTTGATTAAAACTTGCAAGTTACGTCTACATTTAGAGAAATGGCTGCAGGCTTTTAATTTACCTTACCACTGAGTTAGTTAAATACATTTCTCTGGGCACCACTCTTCGCGAGGAAGAAGTGCAGAGGTACAGAGTGCTTTAATTCTTCCTTAGAAATAGTCCCACACTCAATAGAGGCAGGAGAATCTATGAAGGCCACACCCAATCTTGTTTTTCACATTCTTTGCAGCAATTAGAAATAAGCTGTACATGACCAGTTGTTAAATAAAAGAACGCAGAGTATGAATAAGAATCATGCTACCACTTTGCAAGCATCAGTGCTCCCTCCCAGGTACAGCAGAGGCATCCCAAGAAATGTTTGTCTCAGGCAGGATCTCTATAAACATGCAGTGTACACTGTAGCGGCGTTTTCCGCATCATGGGGAAGTGTGGTATTTGACACAAAATCCACCAAGTGTACTACAACCTACACATTTTGACCAAAAGTGCAGTGCAGTTCCTGACACTTTAAAAAATAGTTGGTTAGCTTTCATCTCTTTGATGCAATCTGGTATATCATAGGTGTGTATTTTAAGCACATGCTACAAATAGTCACTATGCACAAGCTGGTTTTGCTTTTGCCTACAACTGGAAATAAGAACTCAACCTATTTTACACTTGAGTAGAAAGAGTAATACATTATTTGTCATGAAAATGCTCCACTAATGCCGATTCACGTTTGCCCCTACTATCCTCAGAGTTATTTCCAGAGGACACACCAAGCGGAAGAGTCTCAAGCGTCCAGCATCTCAGGCCATGAGGATGTGGAGTTGCATCGCTCAGGACCTCACCATTAGAGGAGTTAAGCTCCGATTTCTTCGGTCTTCAATGTCTTTCCACTGAGAGATTAATATACTAAAAACATAAGGAAGAGTACTCTTCTGTCAATTAAAAGTCTGCTCCCAGAAGCCCACTAGAAATGACTGGACCCTGAGCTCCAAGACACGCACGTGAGGACACCGCAGGGATCCGCACAAGAGGAATATCTTTTAGTGCATGTGACGTTTACTTGAATGCTGGTTTGTCTTTTGCTGGGTGCAGCATTGTATACATGTTACACAAACTATTTTACACTGGGGTAGAGTACTGGCAAGCCTTGCGTTGTTGTGGCATGGTGTTAAAATGTCAAAATAGATAAGCAACAGTGACACAGACTTGTGCAACAGAACAAATCTGTTGTGAGCAGCTTCATTTATTATTATTCTTTTTTTCTTTTGCTTGCAGTTTATGGTGCTATATTGGCTCATAATTCCAGAAGGCCTGATGTGAAGTGGCATTTCTTTTTTGTAATTGTACATCATGTTTGTCTACTTCTACCATCAAATTCACAATTGCTTTTTGATTTTATTCCAAAGACAGAGAACGTCTTTAAAATAAGTACTGAGCGGCTCTTTTCCTAACTGCCCCGTGCCTGTCTGATGTACATTAGTCGCAAAACATGAAATTATTCTGGATTTCCAAACTGTCTAAAATATAAAATACAATTACCTTGAATAATAAACAGTGATGTTCTGCCGCGTTGTTATATTCGATCGCCATCTAAAGATTTACATACACAAACACATTGTCCAATCTACTAGTATGACCCACCAGACTCGGTTGTAAGGGATACAATGAGCATCTGCAACAGGATTCAATTCTGCATCTTTCCGGAGTCTGAACAAGTTAAAAAACTTTTTTAAAATAAAACAAAATGTAAATATAATTAAGACACATTCGTTTTTTTGTGTTTTGGATGATGAAAAGTTTGCTTTAACATTCATTTCATGATAATAAACTCTTCCTCACAATTTCACATTATGTTCTTAAATAGAAAGCTACAACCACCAAAAATGAGACAAGTTTAAATGTACCAGCATAGGTTTCTAAACTCAGGCAATGCTTCTATTTTAGAAATGGCGGGGAGAGGATAGGTAAAAAGGTTTTGGGTACGGAAGAAGAAACAGCAAGGATAACCCAATCATTGACAGTGCCATTTTGAATCTAATCTGACATCGACAGCTCATATCAATTTCACCAACAGCACCCACTGGCAATAGCAGGACATGGGAGGGCACTGCCTCCACAGGCATCACTCACGCAAGGGGAAGGAGCAGGGATGGACCAAAGCCAAGGATGATTTTTGAAGACTGCAGGTTCAGCCAACTTTGAGATTTTATCTATGGCCGCCTGGTGTCATTCTCGGCAACAGGAAAAATTCATCGGAACGATGTTGCTTTCTGGCAATATGCAACTACTTGGGTCCATTCCTAATATCTGCAACAGTAAGAGATTGTGCCACTGTGTGAATCAGACAAGCCCGCTTGTTCTTGATTATTTTGGAGGTAATGAATATTAATAGTATTCACCCGCTTGCATCCATGGCAGTAAAGCCATTGTAATGCTTACCAACAATATTGCCACAGTGGTAGGTGCACCTAACTACACACCACCAACAGGTTCTGGGCTCAACAGCATCCAGCTCAGGGTTTTGGCCGGGTTGAATGTCAAATATGCCATCCATAGGAGGGTCTATATAAAGTCCACAAATGGAAGAAAGATTCAATGTTTGCCTTGCCTTATGTAATAAGAAACTTTCTGTGGGAATTTCGTCCATGGTTCCATAAAGGACAGCCTTATCTGTGGTGGTGGGTGTTGGGAGCTGAGACCATTAGGGTGGTTCAGCTGCACTCACGAAATTTGTTTGGTGGTAGGGACCACCAAAACACTCAACATGAGACTGATAGAAGAACCCAGTTTTTAATGACGTGTAGACTGAAAAAAGGTCAAAAATGAAAATTAGGGCCAGGAAATGGCAGGATGATCTGTGTTCTAAACATACGATTTACCAGTTAACAATCACGTTTCTATAATTCCCAGTTTTGTATCAACTGTAACAAGTAACACAACACAAAAGTAAACAAATCATAAAGGAGTCATTTTCAAAATGATGTTGCAAAACCCAAAAAGACCTAAAATACGCAGGCATTCTAGAAACCTTATTTTTGGAGATGGAACATTAGGTGAAAAACGGGTTCCTTTTCACTGGTTGGATCAGTCACACAGTCACTCCCTAATGTGAAGACGTTGCCTAAAAATATTCCAGCTAGGATTGCTTTGTTTGTTATGCATGAGGTTTATAAAGTTAAGAAACTTTCCTCTTGAATTTTTTGCTGCCAGACAGGTCCCATAAAATCTAGGTTCCCTAATGATTTTTTTGTAAAAAAAAAAAAGAAAATCTTTACTTTCACAAATATACAAAAAGACCTACAAAAGTACCACAATTCATTAAAAAGGATGTGGTTGTATGTGACCTCCTTTGATTATCTACTTTAAAAATGCCCTCTTTGAAATTTCTGTAGCCTCACCTCTCACGAATCTAGCCAACCTCCCAGACCCGTGTTGCCCACTTCACGTGACTCCATGTTTGCTACCAATCAAGAAATTCATAAGAATTTGTTGGTACTGAACACAAGTGGCAGAGAGCTCAATTTTAATGTACAAGTACAATGAAAGGAGATGGAACACAAGGTACTCGTAAATCAAGACTCCCAACAATGTCCCAGGTCCAGAAGTCAAGGGCTCCAGCGCCGAAGAGTGGCGGCCTAGTGATCCTGGATGTTGTCTGGAGTTTCACTGCCAAGAAACAACAGTCGGAGGTGACTGGCGTTTTAGAAAGGCATATCACTGCTTTCATAGCTGGGCGTTGGGCCAAGTTCTAGGTGCTTCTATAGGTTTTGATGATATCCTTGATGGCTCGTCTGCATATAGGACAGCAGGCATTGTCCATCTTCTTCAGTTTCAGCCCGCAGGTATAGCAGAGACACATGTGTCCACAGGAGTAGATGACTGTGTCCACCATGTTCTCGTAGCAGATGGTACATTCGTCGCCCCAGTTCCGTGTGATGGGCATAGAGACCGAAGACTCTATCAGGCTCACAGGCGAATTCGGAGCAGTTCCTAAAATGCAATTAATATTTTTATTTGTCATATAAAGCATTTCCATTTAACACTAAAGTGCTGTGAAGACAAGTTTAACAATATATCAGGCTAAACAAATAATGCTTTAGTCACTTTTTTCCTGATTTATAAATTCATGACTTATTGAACACATTCTCCACTTGCATGAGAAGTTACACCTAATGCTTCTCCATTTGTGTGTAGTTGCGACAGATAAACATTGGCATATGTATCATTAGTAACAAGGGCGCTTTCATTGGTCAGTATGCATCAAGCCCAGATACACAATGTTAGTTCACTGCTACCAGTAGACTGCCATTCCTGTCCCGGGTAACTGCGAGCAGGAGAGGCCGATCATGGGGTATTCACTTTTTCACTGATGCTGCGCCTTTTATAGAATTTATGGTACTATCTGCTTGATGTTAAGGGTGGGCAAAGTGGCAAAGTCCTTCTGCAACTTTACAACTATGTCTGCCAGCTGTGAAGCCTTAAAATGTTTTTTTTTAAATCTGAGAAAAAAGGAACCTGGTGCGGCAGCTTCAAGGTTCATGTGGCTGTGGAGGACCAAAAGTGCACTGCTGGTCATTTGTTCTAGTGCTGGTCCACCTTCTGCCTACTTTACACACTGATACAGGGAAGAACTTCCAGCCACGGAGAAAGGACAGGACCGGACCACGCAACAGCTACTGGGTTTCTCAGTTGCAATTCAGCTGATAACTGGGAAACAATATTCTCTGCACCCCAACATCAGGGAGTATCCCACCGATTTCCACTGTTATGGCGCAACCCAATGTATTCCCCCATACCTGTAGTATTTACAACACTCATGGTTGTGAGCGGGTGGGCTCTGCCAGGTACAGTAAGATGTAATTTGCGTATTAGGATATCACGTCCTCCCAGCCCGGGTCCCAGTGCAAGGCCCTAATCTGGGCATCGCTCCGGATCCAGCTGCCAGTGGCTCCAGAGCTACCGCAATCAATAATGGGGACAGTGGACAACCCTGTCTGGTGCCTCTCTTAATCTTTATGTCCCCTGACAGTACTTCATTTACCCCCAATCGAGCCACTGGATCTTGATATGACCCATCCCAATAAAGGGACCCCCAAATCCCATCTTCCCCAAGACCGCCCACAGGCTTGACCATTCTAAGGAATCAAATGCTTTCTCTGCATCTAATGATAATATTAACACTGGCTCCCGAATCTGTCTACTGTGCACCGGCATCCAACTACCCACCTGAGATTGTACCACCTCACCCTGTGGGGGCTTAAACCCTGATTGATCTCTCTTCACCAGGGTTTCCACTACTCCTTGCAGCCGATCCTCAAGCACCTTCGCTAAGAATTTCGCCTCTACATTGATTAGGAATATCGGGCCATAGGATGCGCAGTCCTCCCTTGGTTTCCCTTCCTTGTAAATGGGAACTATCAGTGCACGTCGCAGGTGACCCCTCCGTTTTGGCGTTTAGGCCCTCTCCACAGAGTACAAGGTAGGAACGTTGCCATCGAACACCTCCTTAAGTAGCCATTGCTCCACAAACAGGTCCATATTGGGGCCCTCAGAGTGCTCTTGGACCCCAGTGATGCAGATATTATTACGTCTAGAGCGGCCCTCTGCATCGTCTACATGGGCTGTCAGGTTCCTGACTTCTGACTGCTTCCGTCTCATCCGTGCGTCATGGTCTTTGTCTAAAGGGGCCATGTCGGTGATGGATCGTTCTGCATCACCTACTTTCATAGCTAACTTATGGTGATCTGCCCGCAAGAGGCCGACATCCCATGCAACAGCCTCGATTTTCAGTTCAAGTGCCACTTTTGTGTCGCAGATGAAAGTTAGGATTTTGTTGGTGGGCGCTTTGAGTGGTGACCCCTCTCTCCTTGCGCCAGCGTCCAACTTCACTGCTGGGGTCTCAGCCTCCTGCAACCATTCAGGTAGCTTTGAGTGCACCATTGTACTTGGTCTGCATTTATTTGCAAACCCAGCTGGGCCCCTCTGATCTGCAACACACAGATAAGTCTCTTTGGCCTTCCAGCAAGGTATCGGGGAATCCCCCTCTGCTTTTCCAGGTGTGATCAGGACCAGTGACTGAAGGTCCCCCGCCTCTCCGCCCCACAATCTTGGGCAATCAGATGGCCAGCAAAGTCTCTCCAGGTCTGGTCAGGCCCTCTCTGCCCAGAGACAGTCTGTGGCCTCCACGTGCACCAGCCCGCCAGTGCCAACCCCCCAGGTGGTTGTCAGATATGGTTGTCTCGCACTCAGTACCCCAGACGCGACTTCTTACCCCAGCTGATATACGCCCAACTTCCAAGGGTCTGAGGGAGGTCTCTCCCAGCTCGATACAGCCCTGCACTATGCACTCCTTGGGGCAGTCTTACAGCACCACAATTCGAGTCTCCCTAAACCCCTTCCAGGGTCGCTGTCCACAAGGCCTCAGGGGGATCGCATCGCCACTGCCACCCGTCTGTTATTCTCTGCTGGGGCCCAGCTCACAGAGATCCAGGGGGATGCCAGCTCCACCCGGCCTTTCCAGATACTAGTCAGCTGCCCAAATCAGGCCCTAGGCCCTGCGGGGCCAGCCTTCCTGTTTGCCACCCTACAGCGGGTCTAGCGGCGAATGCAATCTACGCCAAGAGTGGTTCCGCATCTGCTGCCCCCAATTCATGGCTGGTACCCTCCACTTCCATCCCTTTGTGGTCAGCTCCTTACTACCACATCTCTGTTTACCGTCTCGATTACCTTGTGGTGCCGTCACTGTGGACTGCAGTCCTGTCACCATGATCGGAGGGCGGGAAGAAGTGCAAAGCCCCCGATTCTCTGCCAGTGGCTCCCCCTCTGTCAGGATGCCAGGGGAGCCGAATTCTGAAGAAGCCGCTACAGGATAACCGGGGCTTTTGGCCCAGCGGTGCAGAGCTCAGCGAGAGGTGACAGTTGCCATTGCACTCCAACTCACCTGAGACTTTTGACCCCAATGTGACATCTGATGCCTCCTCATGTGCTGCACACAAAGGGGCCACCTGCCTAAACTTCCCGCACTTTCAGAACGGCTTAGAGAGCTACCCTTGCGCAGCCTGGACGCATGTGCAAGAAACAATATTAGCCCCAGACGAGTGTTTAGTAGCTGGAGTGGAGGAGCCCAGGGGCCTTCGCCCTTCCTCATTGGTGCCCCATGTGACAGCGACTACCCCAGTGCATGACAGTGAAACACAAAGGGATCAAGACCCCCCTAACCACCTACCAAGGACATATTGATATATTTGGGCATGCTGTTGCAGGGGGACGGATCACTGGGTCAACTCAAAACTACCCTCTGAAAGCACTCGGAACAGTTTGAAAGAATATTGCAGCTGATACAAGACATTAAAACCACCCTAAAGACCAAGATTGACACAGTTTCACTGTAAGTGTCTTTGCTGACAGATGTCCACTGAAAACTATCTGAGAAGGTTGACGGCACAGAATCCACCATTACTTTACTGTGCCCCACTCTGAAGGAAATGCAGTCTCAGATGCAACTCTTGAGAGTCGTCATCACGTCTACTACTGAAAGCAGTGGACGCTGAGGGTCGCTCGTGACGTAATAATGTTAGATTCATGGGTCTCCCAGAACGGGCTGAGGATCCAAACATGGAACTGTTCCTCGAACAATGGCTAATGTCTATGGTCCTAGCAGACAAGGTTCCTAAACACTTTTCCATTGAAAGTGTACACTAGAGTCTAGGACGGCCCCCACCACATGGAGTGGCCCCGCGCTCCGTGATTGTGCATCTACTTGATTACAGGGAGATACATTTAATCCTGTATGCATTTAGGGTCAAAGGACCATGGCACAATGAGGGGGCTGTGGTAACAGCCTACCCAAACTACAAAGCGTAGGTGCAGCGACGGCACAGTTCCTATATGGCGGTTAAACAGCAATTATGCCAGATGGGCTTAAAATATGCTTTTTTCTCCCCCGTTAAATTGAGAGGAGTAGGGAAGGGAAGCAACACATTTCTTCCAGCCACCTGAGGAAACTTGATCCTGGATACATACAAAAGGAGGGGCAACCTACATAGACGGTGACCCACCTAAAGGCCGCTGCAAGAATCAGAAAATGAAGAAAAGGCATAATTGGAGACACCAGAACAAACTAACAAATGAACTAGCAGCCAAGGAGAGGGTGCAAGTGGTCGCAGATGTGATGCTGCACAGCAGAAACCCCATCACGGCATATTTGTCAGATCATGGCCCGGATTCTGAGACTGGTACGGAGAGATCCAGCGCATCAGAGGATGGCGAGAACTGGGCATTGGTCCTCACTCCCTACCTGGCCAAAGACAGTCTGAGGCAGACTGCCCCCTAGGACACCTCAAGGCAGGCAGGTGCGGGGATGCTTTTCACTGCCCGAAGGCGGGTAGACAGAGGGGTTGGGCACCGAGGGAGCGAGGGACTTACAAGTGAACATGCGGCTCATTTGGCCAGGACTCTTCAAGGGCCCTATGACATTCCCATTATTTCTGAATTGGACATGGACGCTATGTTAATGGTTGGCTATCTACAGAAGTAATTGTTCGATCTTGATGGCTGGATACCCAGTAACTGACCAGGCTTGGGGAGGGAATTGGGAAAACTGTTTTATATACTGTTAGTTTGTTGGAATCCACACAGCGAGGAACACCAAAATGTGTTATATAATGAATACGAAGGGCAACGGGATGGCTCCACAAGGGGGACAAAGAGGGAAACATGGATTCATACACGACAGATTAGAAGAGGGATAGCACTCAGGTAATTACCCCAAAATACAATCTCCTAATGTGAAATGCAGGGGCAACGCCCAGGAATCGACAGGCAATATACACATATCTTATGTTCCACCACATTCATAGAGCAATACTACAGGAAACATGTTTGCTGATACTGGAACTGTTGAAAGTGCAGTCAAGGTGGAGGGGGAAGTATATGGTACAGCCTAATTGGTCTATGTCCATGGGGCATTGATTTGGATTTCATCAGGGGTCCCCTATGTGGAGAGGTAAAACAGAATTGATCAGGATGGCAGGTATTTGGCCCTAGAGAGATTATTGGAATGGCACCCACTCTCACTAATAGTGATTTATGCACCTAATACAAGTTACTCTGATTTCTTGGACCAACTCACACCTGCTGTCCTCCGTAGCCCACAGGCATCAAGCGTCTGGGTGGATGACTATAACTGCATTCTAGATCTCGACAAGGACAGGTCCAACCCCCCCTGGTGGGTGAAGCAGTGATTCGTAGGATGATAACACTTCCAATAGTGGACCGAAAATATAACAATACACGATGTGTGTATACCGATGCACCCGAATACCAGGGATTACTTGTTTTACTCCCCGGTACACGACATACACACAAACTGAACTTATTTCTCTGTAGTGACGAGATATGCCAGTGCGCATTAAAGAAAGAATACCTTGCACGCATCATCTCCAACCACTGTCCATTGCACTGGGGTAGGGGCAGAGCAAAAATACCAACTTGGAGGTTGCAAACAGAGGCATTAAAAATGTATCATACTGTGATGCCATAGCATCACATATAACCCAATACTTTGACATTAATGCAGGCTTCACCTCACATAGAGAGGTAGAGTGGGAGACCCAGAAAGTGTTCATGTGTGGCCACTGCCTTAGCACAACATGGGTGTTGAAGCAAACCCCGCATAGGGAACAGTTGGATATTGAGAGGGAGCTATGCTGTATTGAGAATGACACCCTGACATGGCCCAATAAAGTAAGGCGCCTCCAAGAGATTAAACGTACTTACACTGAACTGGCTACCAGACTATCGAAACAATTATAAAGAACACACAGCACGCCAATACTCGGAAGCGAAGCGCTGGTGCATAGGTATTCGCAGCGAGGATGGGGACTGTTAGAAGGTGGTTCTGACCATTTGAGCCGCCCGGATTTTTTGCTTTTTTGAACACCTAATTGTTGAGCTTTTACTGTGGGAGAGCCTCATAAGTTGGGACTCACCCACAGTGAACTCATGATGAAAGAGCCTGCATGTGGATTTTACCAGTGTCCCCCTGGTGTGAGTAGGCCACTGCGCTGCAGCCCGAGTAAGGGGCAACGGGCTGGTTACATGCAGACACGTGTTTACATGTGTGTGCACACGTGTAGGGGCTGCGCAGGGGAGATTCCTGGCATGCACAGCCCAGGAGCAGGTACAGATAGAATGGTATGGCAGGAATTATGCAGAGCTGGGTGGTGACATTGAATAGGCTTTATACAATGGGAAGAAACATGTAAGGGAAAATCAGTGTGCCTTACTGTTTTCACTGAAGGACCACTCCATTATTCTCCTACGAGAATGGGGATTACATGGGATAGTTTCACTTCTCTAGAGCCTACAGATTCCAGACACTCACCGACGTACACTGTAACTTGTGTGACAATAAGTATTCTGCTGAGTCCAAAACCATATCTGTACTGCTTATAGGTCATCCAGAAATGTCAGATTCCTCTGACTCAGCTCATAACCAGAGCCTGGCTGAGTCTGACCCTGCCAGGCTGGATTAATGACCTTCCTCCCCACGCTGTAGCATCAGAGACCCGGCCCTTCATGGCAAGCATTCCAAGGGCGAAGGTCTCCTCTCGAAGAAGGAGAGAAGGTGGGTGGGGCTACAGGTTATCCATCAGCAACTGTCACCTGGTGCCAGGCACCAAGCTGCTCTGCAGAGAAGGCAGCAAGGGGGAAGGGGCTTTTCAGAGACCATGTGGCATGAGACCCCTGGACGACGCCATTTTTTTAACTATCCCAAAGGCCTGGGCAGGAAGGAGGGAGCAGGGGCAGAGATGTGATGTCCCGCTGCCTGATAGGGCAAGCAGAGCCTTCCTGCCAGCCCCCTCAAGATTCTTTTAAAAAGGTCTTGCACAGGAAGAGAAGCGCTCTCTGGGGTGTGGTTGACTGAGGAAGACTGGTGCTGGAGTCTGGCGCCATGGGCAGTTGGAAGGAAAAACCTCCAGACTGTCACAGGACACTGACTTGCGCCAAAAGGGGAGTCCAGGACCAGTGATAAGAAGCCTGGGCCTCTGCGCAAGGAGAGGAGAGGCCCAGGGGGAGAGCCAGGAGACAGGCTGGTGCAGGGAGCCAGTGAAAACAGCTCCCTGCTGAGTTCACCCTCCTTGAGACCAGGAGGGCAAAGGAAAGTGCTCCCAGTGGCTGGGGTGCGCCACCAGGAGCAAGAAGAGGCCAAAATGGTGAAGATCGGTCCCCTGGTGGCTGAGATATGCCCCCCTCAAGGTAGGCGACCGTTGACCTCTGGCCAGACATCAGCGAAGCGCATGCGGCTCTGCCGCTGGCCTTAAATGGGCCCCCGGGGTGGGTCAGGTCCCGGGGGCTGCCCCCACAAGAAGTTAACAAGTCAAACTCAACAGGGGTATACCCAATCACCCTTATATACCTGGGTAAGGGACGTAGTTTGATTTAATTCATCAAGAAATAATTAATTGTGGAGAGGGTAATTAAATGTGCTCTACTCAGAAATTATTGTGTATTTTTTCCTTTATACCATTCTTGATTGTATAAAACCCACAAGAAGTTAAGTTGGGGAGGGATCGATGTCGCGCTCCCCGTGAAGATGCCCTGGGGCCTGGGATCCCAACTCCGGGCCCCAATGCGGACCAGGAGAACAGGGGAGTGCCGCTGCACTCCCCGGTGGAAGGAGAAAGGCGGGGGAGTGCCGTCGCACTCCCCCGAGGTCCCGCCGCCGGGTTGGGCAGACCAGAACAGAGGTGCCGGCTCCCGCGGGGGTGGGCTCCCTGGGCTGCCCTCCAATGATCCGGCCATGCGGGGTGCCCGGGTGGGACCGGGCCCCCAAGAAAGGGAGCAGCTGGGGGTGGGTTCCCCGAGCTGCAATAACTCACCTGGCACAGGAGGGGTCCAGTGGGACCGGGCCCCCCTACGAGGGGCTGATGCGGTGCAGGGCTGCCATCGCGGGTAACGCGGCTCTCCCCGGAACAGCGGGAGAGCCGCTCATCAAGAATGCACCCGATGGGGAAGAGCACCCCATAATGCCTTGCAGGCTCGGGCCGGCCTGCAAGGGAAAGCAGATTTTTCTCGACTTGTGGTGGCCCCAGGAGGATGGGGTCACTGCAAAATGTGTGCCAAGGTGCATGGGGAGCTGCAGGAGCAACGCAGTCTCCCCCAGCACGAAAATGGAAAGTCCCTGCATAAGTCTCTGGGGACTCCATAGCAATAACCCCTCGAGGGCTCAGCCAGCAGTAAACAGCAACCTGATGCTGGAACTTTTGTTCTATAGCCGGGGGTGTGTTAGGGACTGCACCAAGGTAGGAAGGGCTGAGATGGGAATGTCTGGAGAAGGGCATCCCCTGGAAGTGAAGAGGTGCAATTGCACAAGAAGTGCATTTACCAATGTTATTTCTATTGAGAGACTGAAAGTCACATGTGTAATGTGATGTCATAAGTAAAGTGGGGTTATGTTGCTGGACATTCCTGCTAGGGTGTCTGGCTGAATATACTTAATCCAAGTGATTATAACTGTGATGCCTTTTAGGGGCTTTTTTTGCAATGCATTGTAATGGTTATCAGCTATGATAAGTACTGTCATTTTAAGTGATGCTTAAACATGTATTCTTGCCGCTGCATTAGGTGAAGAACAACTCAGACTGTTAGCCCCTAAGATGTAGAGGTGTATACTGTATGGTCAGTATGAGATGTTCAGTCGGGGTTATGTGTCATCAGGGCAGATGTGCCCATTTTAAATGCTTGTTGAGATAATGGGGTGGGTCACCCCTGGGATGGTGCCAATGGGCAAGGCCCTCACTCCAGGTTATGTTCAACCCACTACATTAGGGGGCAAGATGATGTGCATATATGGGAGTGGTGGTACTAGACCTCCCCCACTGCGGGAGGGGTGGAAATGTTATGCAGTGTCACAAAGTAATTCCAACAGCTTATGTATATTTGTAAATTGAGTAGTGTGTGTGTTTAATTAATGTACTCTTCCTTTTATAAAGCAAAGTACAGACTGGACAATAAATTATTGAGTGTTATTTCTGCGTACTGATAAATGGCCATTACTAGCCCACACCACCTCCCTTGAGTAAGCCTTCGACTGCTCTGCAACGCTACCCTCTGAGAGTCAAGCGCTACAATGGGGTGTTTGGTTCCCAGTGAAGGACATGTGTAGTCATGTTATTTGTGCAGGCCTCACAAGTACTGCCTCGTCTCCCAACAGGGACATATCCCAAACAGAGACTAATTCCACCTTTGCAGGATATTATCATACCCTCTATGCTGAGCAAAATGATGCAAGCATGAACCAAATAAGGGACTTCCTATGAGAGATACCCCCACCTGCCTTGGTCCACTACAGCGAGCAGATCTAGATGAACCCATACAGGTGGAAGAGATACGCAGGGTCATAGCACAGAATAAAACTCCGGGAACGGACGGTTTCCCTATAGAATATTATGCAGCCTACAGCACACTACTCACCTGCTAAAACTGTACAAAGAGGCACAGGATAGTGGCATGTTCCTGGAAACCCTCAGGAAAGCACTGATTGTTCTGCTCTCCAAGCCAGGGAGTGATCCACTGGATGTAAGGTCATACCGGCCACTCTCACTACTAAACCTTGACTAATTGGAAAGCTCTTGGCAAATAGATTACTGACAGTAATAGGAAACCTAATCTATATATACCAGAATTGTTTTATACCAGAATGCAACACATTTCTGAATATCCGCCGAAATCAGAATTTGATGGGGATGAACCCTAGGGACCTGGAGACCTGTCTGATGGTGTTGCTAGATACAGAAAAAGCATTCGAAAACACTGGGCTGGAAGTATCTTTTTGCAGTGCTGTAGATATTGGGAGTGGGTCTGGCCTTTCCGCTGTGGATAAAGACACTGTATAGTAGGCCTATAATGAGGCTTTGAACTGGTCGAACAATATCAGACAAATTTGAAATACACAGAGGCACCAGGCAGGGTTGTCAGCTGTGCCCACTCATTTTCACGCGCACGATGGAGCCTTTGACCAGCGCACCAGGGCCCAGCTGTGGGGCATACGAACATTTGATGAATGGCATATAAAATCATTATATGCAGATGATGCCCTACTCTACTTACATAATGCCCATACATCCTTCCTGCCATTGATGGAGATGCTCAGTACTGAGAAATGTCATGCCTCAAAATTACTTGGTCCAAATCCTGTCTGTGCCCACTTCGGCCAATTCTGGAGCATCAGAGAGAGTTTGAGATGTCCACCAAATGCATGTGGTGGTTTGGCCCACTCACACATTGGGGGTTGAATGTTTATTACTCAGACGCTGATTTGACAGAAGGGAACCTGGACAAAGTGGTAGCTCTGGCTCGTCACTCCCTCCCTTTGTGGCTTCCACTGATGCTAACCCCCATGGGTCGGGTGGCCAAAATGTTGGTGCTTCCCCGTTTACTGCATCTTTTCATAGCCTTACCACCTATGCTTCTTAGGCGCCTCTTCAATGGCCTTCAAGGATTACCATCAGACTTGATTAGAGGAACAGGTAAGAAAAGGGTCACACTGCAGGTAGCACAATGCCACTTACCAGATGGAAGACTGGGAAAACCCAACTATGAGCTGTACTACGCAGACACACAACTGCAGTGGCCGATGCACTGGCTACAGACTACCCCAAATGCAGAGAGCAAAGGAGTTAACGAACTTTGCATGGCAAAAAACATCCTAACCTGGCTATTGCGCAATGCCCAACCACTAACACCGGAAACTAGAGAAATGGTTGTTGCATGCAGATGTTGGCATTAGTACATAGGACACCCACCTTATGCCCCCAACTACCAATTTGGTCACTACCGACAATAAGAGATTCTAAAGGGCGGAGCGACATGCATCCTAGGACAGAGGCAGGGGTACTAATCACCAAGGACCTCTATGATGAGGGAGAATTAAGGTCATCTCAAAAACTTAAGAGACACGACTGGGATACCAGTAGGGCGCTTCCTAGAGTATAACGCAATATAACATGTTATCTGTACCCACTGGGGGAGGGAATATTCTGAGTCAACCACATCAATGCCCCTGCAAACTAAACTAACACACTGCATGCAACTCGAGGAAAGCAGTTTTTGCATTGTATAACACTTTGCCTACACAACACTACACAAAAGATTTGCCTGCTGAAGATAAGTGGTCAACTGATCTCGGAACCGTGCTGACCAACAAACAATAGGCGGGTGCTAAAATACTACTGAGAGAGATCTCAAGAAATCCAGGATTCCGCTACACAATTTAACTATCAACACCAGACCTACCTGACACCAAGACATGTTCAACACATGTTCCCGGGGGCCCCATTGTAATGTTCTAGATGTTGTCATCGAAATGACGGTTTCTATCCTATGGTGCGAGACTTCCACGTGCTTCAACACACGTGGTGGGAAATATCAGGGTTTTTTTTTTTTGCGGAGTTTTATATAGTGCGAATTTGACCCGGTATCAGGTATCAGAGCGCTTTACATAGCACCAGTTGTGTTACATGAGAACACATTAATTTTTGTTAGGCAGGGGGAGGAGCCTAGCGCGCAACCAAGATGGCCGCGTAGGTGCGAGGCTCCCGAGGACCTCCGCGACCTCCTGCATAAATCCTGACAGAATCCTGTCCCAGATGAGGGGACTGTGTTTGTGAGCCCGAGCAGAGGTGACGCCCGTTTTCCGTTTTTAAATCGGACCTCGGACACCGGCAGGAGTATCGATTGAGGTTTGCGGCCTTCTCCACACGGGCCCCCCGTACTGGAGTTGTGGGGCGATCCGGACACAAAGTGAACAACAGCGGCGGGCAAGGCTGGGTGACTCGCGTACCCTGCACTTTCACTTTCGCTTTTGCGCCCTCCTTGCTGCCAGGCGAGGTTGGGTTGCGGGGCGGTGTGCGGTGGTGTGGTCTCGCTGGGGTGCCCTGCTGGTCCGCCAGCTGCGGTCCGTCCTGCGGAGCGGTGGTCGCTCCCCCCTGGACCCCTTGAACTGGATTGTCGGCCCCCCCCTTTTCTTGAGGAGACTGACTCGTCTTGGGGACCGAAACCATGTCCACAAAACAAGATGGCGATCGGGCTAAGATAAAATCGACCCGCCGTGGCGCGGCCCAGCAATCCAACAGTATGGACCGCTACACCCTACAGAAGGGATCCCCAGAGGCGCCGCGTAGGTCCCCTACGGGCCCGACTGATGCTTCCGCTCTGCCCACGGACCTGACCCTCCGAGACGTCATGGGCGCCATCGCCGAGATGAAGGCCTCGGTGGACCAGCGCTTCGACACTCTGGCCCAGAAGATTGACTCGGTCCTCGTGGACGTGGGCCTCGTGAGGGCTGATTTGTCTAAAACCAACGACCGGGTCGACTCTTTGGCCCACTCTACCACGGGCCTCACAACGGACGTGGCGGCCCTCCAACAGGAGGTGCGCAGGCTTGGCCAGGCGAGCGCCCTGATGAATCGTCGGCTGGAGGATTCCGAGGGTCGGGCCCGGAGGAACAACGTTCGCATTATCGGGGTGCCGGAGGGACGCGAGGCGGAGGCGGCGGATCTATTTGTGGAGGACCTGGTTCTCACCCATCTCCGGCCTCGGGGGCTGAGTAAATTCTTTGCGGTGGAGCGTGCCCACAGGGTCCCCGGGGGTAGGCCTAAGGTTGGAGCCCCTCCGAGGCCTCTCATCGCCCGGATCTTCAATTTTCGGGATAGAGACGCCATCCTACAGACTTCCAGGCTACAAGGGCCGGTCAAACTTGACAATATGGACATCAATTTCTATCCTGACTTCACTCCGGCAGTCCAAAAGCAGAGGCTGAGCTTTCTTGGTGTTAAACGTCGCCTAAGGGACCTGAATCTCAAATATGCGATGCTTTTTCCAGCTAAGCTGAGAGTGGAGGTGGATGGCCACACGCACTTTTTTGACCGACCCGAGGTGGCTGGGGACTGGCTAGACACTTTGCCCGGAGATCGGGGCCGGGGGGGTGGGGGGGGTGCGGTTGGTGGGGAGGGCCCGCCGGATCAGGACTGAGGGACTAATGGTAGGCCTTGCTCTGGACTGCGTTGTTGTCACTATTGACTGTTAGGGTAAGTTCCCCTCCTGTGGAGGTCGTGTGGGGTCTCTTGGGGGATCTCCCTCCTCCTCTGGGGGACTAGTTAGTTTTCTTATCTATGGGGCGACAGGCACACTGCACTTTGGGGGGGCTGTTTGGGCTCATGCAGGGGTGCAGGGTGGGGGGAGTTCTGTTGGGTTGGGTGGGTTGGGGTGGGGTGTGGTTTCTTTTTACCGCAAGGCAAACCCGTTATTGTATTGTTGTTTTTGAGATGCTCTGGGGGGGACAACTGATGGCTTTGTTATGTGATGGGGGGTAGGGATTTGACATTGTTGTCCTGGAATGTTAACGGACTGGGTGATAGGATCAAGCGGGGTGTGGTCCTGCAGTATCTGAAACGGATTTCGCCTGATGTGGTCTTTCTGCAGGAGACACACCTTATTGGTAATTCCTTTTGTGCCATGAATCGGCGTGGCTATCGCTTGGTGGCCCACTCGGGCTTCACGTCGGGCTCGCGGGGGGTGGGCATCATGGTGAAGAACTCGCTCCCGTTGGAAATAGACGAGGTGCGCCATGATGAGAGGGGACGCTACACTGTCTTGGTGGGGAGGATGGAGGGCAAGGTAGTTGTCTTTGTCTCTGTGTACGTCCCACCGGGGCTACAGTCCACCACCTTTGCAGATCTGGGGCGCCTCCTCCTTGACCTCCCGGGGGGGCTTCTGGTGGTTGGGGGGGATTTCAATGCGGTGGCTTCTGGGACTATGGATCGTCATCCCCCTAGGGACCTCCCCCGGGCACAGGCGTGGTTAGCGGGCCTTTTAGACACACTGGGATTGGTGGACTGCTGGCGTTTAAAGCATCCCACCCAGCTGCAGTACACCTTCCATTCGGGTGCCCATGGTAGCCTCTCGCGGCTTGATTATGTCCTTGTCCCTGCGGCTTATGCTGGGAGGGTGGGAGAGGTGCGCCATCTGGCGCGGGGTATTTCGGATCATTCCCCGCTCCTACTGCACTTGGGTGTCTTCCCGAGGGGAGAGGGCAGGGTAGCCCCAATCAATGCTTGGTACCTGCGTGACCCCACTATTCGTTCTGATCTGATTAAATCATTGCAACGGTATTTCGAGGAGAATGTGGGGTCCGTTCCGTCGGCTATCTGCCTGTGGGAAGCCTTTAAAACAGTTCTCAGAGGGGAGGCCCTCTCCTTTATCTCCCATGCCCGCAGACGCGCACAGGAGGAGGTGACCCGGGTGGAGGCCGAAATTACTGAATTGGAGGGTGGTCTGGGGAGTGGGGTGACTGACGCGGCGCTGCATGTTCTACACCTTAAACAGGCGGCCTATAGGGCCCTCGTCACGGAGGCGGCCAGGGGCCTTAGCAGAGAGCAACAGGGGCGACTGTACGATGTGGGTGATAAGGCTGGCAAACTGATTGCGTGGTTGGATAAGAAGGAGAGAGCTAGTCGTGTGGTCCCGCTGATTGAGAGGATGGATGGTGTACGAATTACTGAGCCGGAAGGCATTGTTTCTTGCTTCGCGGATCATTTCCGCGAGGTATATTCTCCGGTCTCTCCCTGCTCGGAGGAGGATTCCCATGCCCTGCTGCGGGACATCGCGCTGCCCTCGCTTTCAGTGGAGGACAGGGATTCGTTGGATGCCGCTCCCACTTCGGATGAAATCGCCCTCGCCATACGCTCGGTCGCCTCGGGCAAGGCCATGGGCCCGAATGGCCTTCCTATCGAATTGTACAAGCTGCGACCGGATGTACTGGCACCTCACCTCCGCGCGATGTTCCTTGCGGCCCACTCGCGGGGCTCCCTCCCGCCGGACCAGCGTCTAGCTACCATCGTGGTTATCCACAAGGAGGGGAGACCGCGGGACCGGGTTACATCCTATCGGCCGATCTCGCTCTTGAATGCGGAGCCTAAAATCCTCGCCAAGGTGCTTGCCAACCGGCTGGTCGGCGTGGTGGGCGATCTGGTCCACCAAGACCAGTCCGGCTTTATTCCCCATTGCAACACGGCCCTTAACCTGCGGCGCTTGCACGGGGTGCTCGCGCGTGTTCCATTCATGCGGGAGCCGGCCATCTTGGCGTCCTTGGACGCCACCATGGCGTTTGACACGCTCGAGTGGCCGTACATCTGGGCGATGTTGGCGAAATTTGGATTTGGCCCGGGATTCATCAGCTGGGTCAAATTGTTGTACTCTGACCCATTGGCGCAGGTGGTGGTGAATGGTCGAGTCTCGGCCCCATTCGTGCTGGGACGGGGCACGCGACAGGGTTGCCCCCTGTCGCCGCTCCTGTTTGCACTGGCCTTGGAACCCCTGGCGGAATGGCTGCGGTGGCACCCCTCTATCCGTGGTCTCCGTTGGACCCCTGAGTATGAGGACCGCGTGTCCCTCTACGCCGACGACATCCTGTTGTACTTAGCCTCCCCGCGTAAATCACTGATTGTCCTGGTCGATGTTCTGCGCTCCTTCGGCCGTAACTCAGGTCTTGTCATCAACTGGGCTAAATCCTGTGTCTATGTGCTTTCCGGGGAGGCTCCTGTTCTCCCGCGGGGCTGCTCGATCCAGATTGCCTCGCAGGGGTTTCGTTACCTGGGCGTCTATATTACGCTGGACCCAGTGGCCCGCTACGAGCGGAATTTGCTTCCCCCCCTCCAGCGCTTGAAGGAGGACGTCGCGCGCTGGCGGCGCTTGCCGCTTTCGTCGCTCGGCCGGGCGGCATTGTTCAAGATGATGTCGTTACCGCGCTTTCTGTACGCCCTCCAGAACTCGATGGACCTGGTCCCGGCGCGTTACTTCCGTGAGGTGGAGAGTTTGCAGCGCCGCCTGTTCTGGGACGGGAGGCCGCGTATAGCCCTGGCAAAGTTGACGCTCCCGTGGTATGACGGAGGGATTGCCCTCCCGGATATTAAGCGGTATTACTGGGCCTCCCAATTAGCTGCAATTAATCACGGCCTCTACGGGCCCGCCTTAAACCCGGCATTTGAAATGGACAAGATGCTCCTGCCCGGTGGCGATTACAATCGAGCGCTCTACACTAGCGTGCCCGACTCCCGCCTGACGGGACCCACGCGTGTCATGGTACGAGTATGGCACGCGGCCAATGCAGCTATGGGATGGAAGGACCGTTTGACCCGGGCGTCACCGTTGTATGCGTCTGAGAGGTTAGGCTCCCTATGGACCTCGAAGGGCTTCGATAGGTGGGACACGATAGGCATTAGTACAGTGCGGGACCTCTGGACGAGGGGAGGATTCAAAACTTTTGAGACACTGCAGGCGGAGTTTCAGCTGCAGGGCAGTGAATACTTTCGATACCTGCAGGTCCGTCACGCACTGGGCTCTGTCTTCCCAGACGTGGCCGCCATTCCGGAGTCCTCCCCGCTGGAGGATAGAGTGCTAGACGGCCACGTTCCGGACAGCACGATCTCCCTCATCTACAAGAAGTTGATTAATGACCGCTCGGGCTTACTGACTGGGCTCCGCGAGGCTTGGGTTGCCGATGGGTTGGAGCTGGACGACGAGGACTGGATTTCCCGAAGGAGGTGGCCATCCCGGCTCGCCTTCGCTTCGTCCAGCTTAAGATACTTCACCGGGTGTACGTGACGGGGCCGGGGCTTCTGCGTATGGGCTATGCCGAGGATGGACTGTGTAAGCGTGGGTGCGGTGCATTGGCGACCTTTTTACATATTCTGTGGGAATGTCCGAGGGTGGAGCGATTCTGGCGTGGTGTGCATGAGGTCCTGCGAGCGGTTACGCGTGTCGTGCTGGTGCCTGAAGCGAGGAGATGCCTGCTGAATGTGTGGGAACCGACCGACTACTCGGTTCCGCAGACGCGATGGGTGACGCTGGGTTATATGATTGCTAAACGTGACATCGCTCAACTGTGGGGATCCCAGAGGCCCCCGGCAGTGTCGGCCTGGAAAGAACACATGGATTGGTGTATGTTCCGGGAGAAGGTGGTGTATGTGGCGCGGGGTAAGCCTGGGGCGTGGCTGAAGGTGTGGGGCCCCTGGAACGCCTACCGCGGGGGTATTTGCGAGCCGCCATTGTTGCCTCCCGCTTCACCAGCTCCGTCCCCCTAGATGACCCCCTCCCTCAATCCCGGGCACAGAGTTTTCCCGGTCCCAGACCTATTCCCCTTCCCCTCCTTCGATTTTAGTGTATGGTTGGGGTCCCCCCATTTGAGGAGCGTATGTTGTCATTTTCGCTCTCGGGTTGCCTTGCGGGTGTGGTTTTATGTTGTTGTGTTGTATAAAACGAAACCGTATTGTGGGCTCAGAGTCATGTGGCCCACGTTGCTGATACCTCCTGCTTTAGCGTCTCTGTAACGCCAAGTGCCTTATTGTATATATGTCGTTTATTCCTGTCATTTTAGCGGCCGGCCGGAAGGTTGTAGGCCCGTACCTGTATATATTTGTATATATTTGAGATTGCAATAAACGGTTTAAAAAAAAAAAAAAAAAATAAATAAATAATTTTTGTTAGGCATGGGTGATTAAGTGATTTGCCCAGAATCACAGGATGTTCAGCGTCATTGCCGAAACTCAAACCCGGTTCCCCAGATTCGAGGTCGACCGCCCTAGCCGTTAGGCCAACTCCTCTCCTCCTCTCCTCTCCTCTCTGATTCTATCAGAACTAGTAAACCTCATTATTCCACTCACTGAGTTTGGCCTTCTGAGTCTCAAAACCAAGGGGGACGGATATATCCACAGGTTCGTTGACCAGCCTTTTTAGGAGGCAAATAGCAATTCCCTGGAAGGCCACTGCAGTGCCTGACACATAACGATGGCTACGGAAACTTATGAAATGGGCTAAGGCGGACTCAGAAGCCAATACGAGGACCCTACTGCTGAGTAGAAGGGGTCTAATTGGCACCTCCTGGGACATATATCTTAGAAAACTGGAGCCAAGAGTGATGAGACATCATCACCTTGAGAAGCAGATTAACGCTAGTCATGATTGATGTGTTCCAAACAGTTGCATCCCTAACACCTGCAAATACTAGAAGCGTTATTAATCACCGTAGATGAGACTCCGTGTTGCCCAAGGGCATCTCAATACGTGAATCTAATGCATGTTTGAACACATTGTTTTCATATGCTCTCTGATTGGATACAGATGACTGGAGATGATCGGCCTTTGCCCAATGGCCTGCCATGAACGGGTAGTTTCAATATTGATGGCGATGCCGGGGCACGTGCCCACTTTGCTTGTTGTCTTACTTTCACGTTTGTCTAAAATCTATTAAAGAAATGGCAGGAATATGAATACATTCCAACATTACTGTTTAAAAAGACTACCAAAGTTGTTCCGACTAAAGATACAAAATAATTCAGACATTTAAATCCATGAAATACTGGCGAACTGCTGGGCAACAGTTTTCACGGACGTATGGTGCCGCCATCTTATTTGGTGACATCATCATTAGCTATGATGATGCGATGGGTTTGTGTTCCTTGCCCAGCAAGCATGCACGTATTTTATTGGGACGACCATATATAAGAGCCCCATTATGAGTATTTGCGTTCCCTTTGTTATGGTGAACACGTTTAACATGTGTACAGAAAGGTCACTGTCACATTCTGCTGTTCAAGTGGACGCATTATGGTAATTGTCTATTTTTTAGGTATCAGCCTAGCGAAGCAGCGCATGCGCTGCTCTGCCATGCAGAGGCCTTTTGGAATTGAAACGATTCCAGCGTGCACGCGGGGAGACAAACGAGACAGAAGATGTGCACGCAGGGATTGGATGCTTTACTGGCGGCGTGATACACTGGGGACTTTTTTTTCGCCACCAGCAAAGGCCGTCCCCGCGTGCACATCTTCTGTCCTTCCCATGACGGGCCGCGCTTCTTTACTTTCTGTTTCATATTTGTCCCAACCTTCCAAGTCTATGACCCTCGTTTACCACCAAAAACCCCATCCCTCCGTCTCTGCCCCCCCCATTTCCCGCCCAAACCCTATCCCTTCGTCTCTCGGCTCTCTCTTCCCCCCCGCCCTCACACAGCACACACACACCCTAACTCTCTCGTGCTTTTTCTGCAATTCTTAGCTCTGGTGACGTCATGCGTTGCTCTCTTAAGCATCTGAGCGTGCAGTCATTCACTCCTACACCCCTAAAACCACACTCTGACGCACGCCTTGCTCCATCGACCCCAAAAGAGACGCCCGCGCACCAGCTCTGATGGGGACTGCGCCCCAGAAGCTAAGTTTAAAGAAATTGAACTTAATTTGTGGAAAAATGCTACTTGTAAATATAAAACAGACGTTAAAACTTACTGTCAGATACATGGATCTGTGTTTACTGCTAGACAAAGAGGGGTTCACTCAAAGACCCCTAAAACAGAAGTCTCTCAACCTCCTTAGCGGGCAACCATGTTAAGGGGGGTCCGAGGGTTCAGCATTGGACATTTTGGGGGCATCAAAATGAAACGCTCTCTGTGATTAAACTAATTTTTAGCTCTCCATGCGGAGGTCGGTCCGGGACTCGATGATCCTTGAATTACAAAAACTTCAATTTCAGGGAGAGACTCGTCGTTAAGAATAAATCATCGATTTAAACACGCAGGGAGGGGCTACATTCAGTCTTTTACATCAGTATATTTTAGGAGACCGAAGGGGCTCGAAAGTGGTAAGAGGAAGTTTAAAAGGCAAATGCAAACATTTTTTATCTGACTTTATAAAGAAGCGCCTACGGGTCGGACATGGTCACTGCTTCTTGTTGGGGAAAGGGTACAATATTTTAACTTGCTTTTTATGTTTAGAACGTCCATTTTCGATAATTGCACGAAAAATGATATTCCGTGCACTTTTAGAATCACGAAAATATATTTGTGAAACCGGAAAATCATATTTAGTGTTTTAACAAGGAGGAAGGTTTTTTTTTTTTTGTTCTTCAGACTCAGTTGTTTGAAGATGACACACAGCGCGTCCTAAAACACCTAAACGTGTAAATAAATATGTTATATGTATTTATACTTTCCATTTGGTATGAACCTTTCATGTTTAAAATAATTGTTAATATTGGACACTTTAAAGCGATCTGACCACAGAAAGACAACACTGCCAAACAAGCATTGAAAATGCAATAGGTCTTGCCTTTTATTAAGTTAAAGCCATTTGCTTTACTAATGGTATTGTATAGCAAAGCAAATGGCTTTAACTTAATGAAAGGCGAGACCTATTGCATTTTTAATGCTTGTTATATTCCGTGTTTGTGTACATTGTTTGTTTCGTAGGCATAGGTGTCTATTTTGGTCTGCATTGCAACAAGTCTGTATGGGTAATGCAAATTAACCGGTTATGTTTTATTTTGTTTACACATTAAATATTACACTGCTTATTTCAGAAATATTTGAGATCTTAATTAAGTCTTACCAGCTTTGTCACGGATGGGGTATAATCTGGGACACTGGAATTAATTGATTCTGTGACGTGCTATATTCCAAATAACTATGAATTTGTGGCATGTGCCACATAATCCATCATGTGCTGCATACTCTGTAGATTTTAACAAAATAAAAATGTTGCTTCTAGCTCATACGGATCAAATGTTACTAATATTGCAGTGACACCTGTTGTGCAGTGGAATTCCCGTGGCAAAACTGGACTGGTCACCTTGTAGTCGTCTGTTGCTGTATTTGGGTGTAGACAAGAGGTGAAACCTTTTTGCTAACACGTACAAAAATGACAAAGTAATAATACCACGGAACCTGTTACAATATAACCCATTATTTTTTTTACTGCATAGTTCACTCAGCGCTGTAACATAATTTGGTCCTCTCCTGTCACGTAAATCCAGTGGCCATGGGTAATCTTACGTATTTTCTACATGGTGTTCTAAAAGAGAGTGGCCAGCTTTATGTCACATTTATAAGTGTCAATGGATGTGAACACGAACACCAAACAATTTCTCCTGGTTTGTTAGGTCGTTGCGTGCTCCCAGGGTATCACCCTCTGACACGGGTGTAAACAAATACAGCCTGGCAGTGGCGCTTGACTCAGCGACAGCCCCCTAGGCACAGTGAAAGCCCGCTAGAAAGCAGGATCTCAGTTCAAATGAAGAATCAAATAAAGATGATCCAATATGATTTGTTCAAGAAATTATGTTTGGAATTTATTCATTCTCATAAGTACGTAGCTTTTTCCAAGTAGATATATCGCATATCTTTTATATACATCCAAATATACGTTTTTCCCTGTGCCTTTCGGGCCGGTCGCCCCTTTGTCAGGGGAAGTATCTGTGAAAACAAATAGCGTATAATGCCTCAATGGTCACCAAATAAAAAGGATCATGCCTATACACTGCTGTGTCTGGTTGTGATCATTCTCTAACTGCATGCCAGTGGTGATGGAACATGATATATGTGTCTTAGTTCGTGAGTATTAGAATCATTGTGGCCAAATAAAAAACGACGAGGTGAACGAAGATAGTTGAACAGTCAAATTCAAATTCAAATTTGCTTTATTCGATTTTCATATTATATTTTAAAAAATAACAGCATGATATATAGTTATGAAATGTATACATTTTTGCACTCCAATTAATTTCTTTCAAGAAATACAAAACACCATAAAAAATGTACCCAATAAAAACATTTTTCCATAAAATACTCCATTCATTAAAGCAGTTTTCTGGATAAATAACAATAACATTAAAATTTACAGTTGTTTCCTGAATTTGATTACTGCTTTTAAAAATAACGCGGTATTTCTGGCATAGCATTCATTTTCCAATAATTGCAGTGCAATAAAAGCAGGGCGGCATTGCCTCAAACCCCAAATTTTTAAAATTGGAAGGATCCATCTTTTTCTATAGTCCCTATAGTATTTACAAAATAAAATAATATGAATTGTTGATTGAGGCGCACCCCCGTCACAAGGACAAGCTATTACATTTTTTGACCAATCATTTATTATAGGGAATGATAATAAGTGATAGAAAATGCCTAATCTAAAGCGTGTGAGTACGAATCTATCATACCCAGTTCCATGATACGTCAAATAGGGTTGCATTTCAGTGGAGAAACGAATAATCTGATTTAACTGAACTGTTGGTTTGTGGGCTTCTCTAGCATATCTGAGTTCTTCCAGATGTGACATGCATTGTTTTTTAAAATCTTTTCTGGATATATCAATCAACTTCTCTGGACTGTAGAAAAATTCGGGCCTTCCCAAGTCCCCCATAAAGTCTTTGATATATTTTAGCCATTTAATAGCTAGGGCCTGGTCCAGGTTTAAGGAATCTTTTATGACCCTTTG
The DNA here is from genome assembly GCF_964204655.1 of Triturus cristatus. Taxonomy (NCBI): domain Eukaryota; kingdom Metazoa; phylum Chordata; class Amphibia; order Caudata; family Salamandridae; genus Triturus; species Triturus cristatus. Next base: position 588,261,124 of record NC_140580.1, on the reverse strand, counting down.
ATTAAATATTGTCTTTGTTGAGGTCCAGATTTGATGCCATAATAAAACTGGCTGGGCCCTTATTTTATCCGTGATGTATTGTAGCCCCAGTTCAGTATGACAAACAAAAGTTGTAGTCTAACGTGGGACAGCCAATATGTAGCGAATTAAAGCATTTTCCACTTTCTGTATGTCCGCTACGTTACTAGATCCCAGCCCCATACAGTACTACACTGACACACTTGGCTTGTTAGATTTTAATCAATTCTGATGGTGGCCTTTTGCCCAACTTCTGTGCAAAATTTACAAGGGCTGTAGTTGTTTTCATAAATATCAGTCTTTTTGCTCTTATGACCTGTTGCCAAGTGCCCTTATTGTCCACTAAGATGCCTAAATAGGGATACGTTTTTGTGTATTCGAATTTATTATTTCCGATAAAGATTGATCTTTCTATCTTACTGACTTTCCCACAGCTCATTATATAAGTTTTAGTGACATTAATCTTTAAGGCTTTCCATATAATCATTATATTTATTTAAAGGCAGCTGAAGCTCTAGTGGGGTTTGAGCCATTAACACAGCGTCATCGGCGTAGAGTAGTGTGGGTATGGGTCGATTTTGTACTTTTGGTAGGTCCTGGCACCCCTCGAGCATTACCCGTTCTAAACCGTTAGTATACAGGGTAAACAGGAAGGGCGCCAGGACACAGCCCTGTCTAACCCCCCTCCCTATTACAAATGAGGCTGTGTATTCCCTATTTGATCCGTACCCTGGCTTTCGCATCAGAATACAACTCTTTTAATACTTGAATTAGGGGAAGTTCAACTCCCATCGCTTCGAGGATCTTCCATAATTTGCTGTGAGATACAGAATCAAATGCGGTGGAAAGGTCCACGAAGGCTAGGTATAATTTCCCTTTTTTTGCCTTAACATATTTTTCCATCAGAATTGTTAGATTTAGAGCTTGTTCTATAGTTCCTAGAGCTTCCCTAAATCCAAACTGCAAGTCTGTTAAAATATTATTATCTTCGGCCCATTCCTGGAGACGATTTAAAATGATGCGACCTAAGATATTTCCCACCGAGTCCAATAGGGAAATTGGCCGATAACATGTTGGGCTTTGTCTGTCACCTTTCTTAAAAATTGGAACCATTAAAGACTCGGACCAAGTTCTTATAAGTCCTACCTTGCAAGCTGCTTCAAGGACTTGTTTTATTAATGGGCCCGATAACTCAGTGTCCCGATGCCTTTCCACCCTTGCTAGCTTTCAAAGCCAGTTGGACCTCGTCTAAGGTAAAATCTATGTTAATTAGGAAGGGCTCTTTTATAGGACTAGAAAATATAGGGCAGACGGTTCCAATACTATGCTCCATTTTCTTCCCGTACATTTTTGAAAAGTGGTCTACCCACTGGCCTTCATCAATTGCTAATTCTAGTCTTGGGGTTAACCCTGGTCTCAGAAAAGGTGAGTTGAGTACTCGCCAAAATGTAACACTATCCCCCTCTATACAGGCCTTATGTAAATCAGTCCAGGCGTTCGTTTTTATTTCCCTCTTTCTTGTTTTTAATGCTAGATTATATGCATTTCTGCATCGCGCTATTTCTGCTCTGTCCTGTTCCTTTTTATGCAGAGCATGCTTTAAAGTGGTATATGCCCTTGTACAGTTATTGTCAAACCAACCAACTCTCTTTCCTTTCCCATTTTTCACTTCCCTTTTCAATGTGTTCCTTATAGTGTCTGTTATACAAGTATATGACTTTAATATGTCTTCGTGTGATGTAGTCTCGTCTAAACAATTCAAAATATCTTTCAGACTATTTTCCACCACTACTTTCATAATTGCCGATGGTTCTATCTGGGCCCATTTGAATGAATATCCATTTATTTTGTTTATTTCCAAACCCTGTAATTGTTGAATTCTTTCAGGGTGAGTTCTCTTTACTTTTGATGAAATTGTTATTTCCAAACTTTGGGGAAAATGATCACTGAGAACGTTTTTATGAGTATTAAAATTTGAACAGTTATATGACGTGTGGTTCGATGTGTGAGTGTACTCGTGACGCCGTGCTGCTGTCAGCGTTAAAACAAAATGAAGTTGGATGATAAGTGCGCTCGCGTTAATGTTGTGTCTCCGTGCTGTTAGCAGCGTTGGAACAAAATGAAATGAGACGATAAAAAATAGCGTGCACGCGTAAATTGAAGTTGAAGGACTAGCCGGTATCCGTGTCCCGTGTTCACTATCAGTGACGAGTGAGGTATAAAAAGTGCGTGAATCGAGAGCAGTGGGTTACTCAAAAGGTCGTCTCATACAATACATACATATAGTGGAAGTGAAAAACTTACATCTTAGACAATACATGGGTGCTGCAGTGACAACGCTGTGATGCGGTTCAAGCCGAACATTCAGACTCGGAGCCGGAAATGTACGGGATGTATAATCAAAAGAGAAAACGGACTCTGTTTTTTGAGAATGTTATCTCGACAGATATATGAGGAGTCCAGTTAATTTTGAATTTGGCTTTAGATTATAGGCGCATGTAAGTAAATAAGAGAGAGGTGTGATACCTCTGGCGCTAAGAGGACTACCTCGGAATGCATCACTCGGAGAGAGGAGTGTCCATTAGTATATGTTAAAATTAAGGTTTTGTATATGTTGTATATATTGTGTATATGTATTGTACTGTTGTTGTGACAATGATTTGTGTCTGACTATTATGTATTTGTTTATGTCGTATAGATATTATGTTTGATGTCCTTGCCATGAGTAATTGACTTTTGTACCAGAGTCCCGCCGAATGATATGTGTATCTAACAGAATCATTAATATTTATAATTATAAAATACTGAAAACGTCAGGGTAATTGATGGTGCCTTGTACGTAAATAAAGAGTGATTGATGCCTCCATACTTTTTTTCTTTTTGCACATCTTTGATGTTTTATGCCCAGGTATAGGAGGGTCATTTGGGCATACCCCCCTAGTTACCTTTTTTTTTTTAGGCTTAACTTAGAGGCTACCTGTAAAGTATTTATGCAGCACCTCAAACAGTAATAAAGTGAAAACACAACAAAAGAAAAATCCCACACCAACTGAGAAAAAGAGTGTAAAATGTAATAAATTATTGGACAAAATCCAATTAGTAGAACCAGAGATATGCAATTTTAAAGATTTAAGAGAAAACAATGCTAAGGAGCACAAGGCGCCAACTGTGGTTATCTAGTCGGGCCGGCCGGGACAAAGTCACACATTCAGGCCAACCGTGATGGAGTGCGGGCAGATACAGGGACCAAGTTAGGCCCACTGAACAAAGTACCTGAAATCTGTTTTGCGGAGGATTGCAAGATTCCGCATCCAGGGTGCTTCGCGTACTGGTGCTTCTGGAGAGCTGCAGGCTGTGATGTGAGTTCCTTCGTCAGAGATGCATTGTAGAACGGTGGTTCTGATGAAGTTGTTGACAAGGCTTGTGATGCGAGGTCCTGGGTTGTTATCAAGGATGCATCATGTAGCGCCGGTTTGGAGGAGCTGCAAGATGCGAGTTCCTGCGTCAGGGATGTGCTGTGCAGTGGCGGTTCCAACAATCTGTGATGGGAGGTCCTGCGTCAGGTATGTGTCACGCAGTGGCGGTTCTGAAGAGCTGTGGTGGGAGGTCCTGCATCAAGGATGCTTCGTCCAGTGGTGGTTCCGATGCGGAGAAGCAAGAAGATGTGTCATGCTGTGTCGGTTTTGCCCAAGAGACCACAGCTAGGCTGGTAGAGCACTTACAGGCCCACTGGACTGGGGTGGCACTACTTGTGGAACAGGACTCCTAGCAGACAGAGTCCAGGTGCTGGGTTCAAGGTGGTTGAAGCCTTTTCATTCCCAGAGGCTCTTATCAGGAGCCAGCCAACTAGCACTTGGAGTCACTCTGGTGGTACTGGGTTCAAGATGCAGTTCCAGTCCTTTTCACATAGGTAGCACAGCAGCAATCCTTCTTGTAGCAGAGCAGCACAACCGTCCTTCTGAGTTTTCCACAGGCCCAGAGATGTACTGAAGAGTTGGATCTGAAGGTCCAATATTTATACTTGGTGCCAGCTCTGAAGTATGAGAAGGTTCTGGAGGTTTCCACCTCCTAAGATATTTGGAATTTCCTGCCTTCCTGCAGGGGACTAGTGTCAAACCCTTTGTGAGTATGCTGAGGCAGAGCCTTTGTGACGTGCAAGCGTTTAAGGTGACAGCTCCTCCCCCCTATCAAGTCAGAGATGGCCCATCCCTCCAACAACTAGTCACCCTTTGTTGCACTGTCTGGTAGCAATACACAAATACCAACTCCCAGCTACACTCAGTCATGTGACCCAGGATAAAGACTGTATGCACTACATGGTTAGGACAAGAAAATGGCAACTTTCTAAAAGTGACATATTCAGAATTGTCACTGACAATCTGACTTTACCATTAAAGAGGATTTTGAATGACAATTCATTAGATACCAAACTTGACATTCCTACCTGCTCCCAATTGAAAGGTAGTACTTATTAAATGTAATAAGGCAATCCAATATTATCCTATCGGAGAGGTAGGCCTTGCAGTAGTGAACATTTTTTCACTACTAAGACATGGAAAACTTAAAAGTAAATGTCTAATATAGGCTATTTAGGGCCTAACCTAGGGGTGATTTATATATGATAAAAAGGAAGATTTTCACCTGGCAAAAAGATTTATTTTGCTATGCCGACATGGCAGTTTAAAACTGCATACACAGGCTGCAGTGGCATGCCTGAGACATGTTTGACAGGCTACTTAAGTGGATGGCACAATTAGTTCTGCAGGCCCACCAGTAGCAATTTATTTACAGGGCCTGGGTAAATGTAGTGTCACTTTAATTGGGATGTATTTGTAAATTAAATGTGCCAGTTGGGTGGAAGCCAATGTTACCATGGTTTAACGAGTGAGCACTTGTTAGCAGTGGTAAAGTGCACATGGTCCCAAGGTCATTAAAAATGGGGGTATAAGGGAAAAAGATTGGGGGAAGACCTCCCTTAGGCTGGCAGGTCCAACAATATGGAAACAAAAATCCAAAGGATTTGCAGGGCCCATAACAAAAAAAGTTTATCTGGGATTAAGATGACTTTACATTTCAAATTCGATTACATTGACTCCACATTGTCTTTCTAATTGGAGTCCTACTTCTATCAGGTACTACCTCATCCAGGAAACAGGATTCACCTAGCCTAGTCCTAAAATGTTTATAATTATTAAGGCTAACACTGTGTTTCCCCAGTCACTGATATTAATTCTTCTCCTTCATGTAGCCATAGGTAAGGACTGGACCTAGCTGACTGCCTTTTTAATTTGTCTAATGTCAGAACAGACATTCATTCCTAATCCAAGGAAAACTGATGTTATGCGTTTTTAATGTGCACAGACTCATCCATGTAGGCCCTGTTACTGTGCTGCAGGCAACACAAGGGATTTCATGGGTAGTTGCTTGGGTCCACGCTTTGGCAGATAGTTCTACTGCAGCAGACTTCCCTACCTCATCTAAGTCGCAGGTAGTTTTTCACCCTGTAAGTCAATGGTACACCTCCCTCGTCTGCTTCTGAAGCATACCCTGAAATCTATAGTGGTAACGGGATCCAATGAGCATCCTAAATGAACGTCTTTCCTCAGGCTTTCTCTCCTGAAGGTAAGAGTGGCCAAACGTCAACGTGGGGTTTATTCCATCCCATTAGGACATCAGTAGCCAGTGTGGACAGCTGCCTGACCTTAAGAAGGCAGTGGCCTGGCATCAGACTATGAATGTTTTTCACATCAGATTGATTAGGGAAACTGTGAATGCAGGAACTACTTTAAGAGGTTTACGTTGCTGGACTCGTTCAGCAGAGCCGCCTACATACTTTCACAACAGACACCTTTTGCAGAGCTGGCACCAGTCCTCCAGATCTTCTTTGGGACATACAGACTGACTTACTACTGAACATTCAGAGTGTACTTCTTCACATCCTCCAGAAACTTTTGCAGGATCAACTGGATCTAAGATCATGCAAAGCTAGAGGTAGTGCCTTTTCCATTTGTTGTCCCGCTCATTGACAATCAAGTTGTAGAAGTAAATCAACAATTCAGGAGGATGAAAATTTGACAGCTGCTTGTAGTAAACATGCATTATGGATACATCCTTCCCAAGGTGACAAAGAAAAGAAAAGCAATGGTGGCACTTCTAAGGAACGTATCTCCTCTTTATATGACAGCGAGCAAAAGAAGCAAACAAAAGTAAGGTTTGTGGGTTCTGATTCGCTGGGCAATTTATCTAAGGTGGGTTGCGTGTTTTTACTACCGGAAATGATTGGGCTGGCATATTGCGAAGCACCAACCAAGCAAACCATAGCAAAGCCCAATTTACTAAGGCCCACCTCTGCTTATGTGGTTTCTGGTGTAAATAGGAGCAACAGGTTCCTGTCTGCCATTACAAAACACACGAACTGACTCACCTGTGCACACTTTTTACCACTGCTGCATAAACATGATCCATTGAAACTGTGAGCTGATTAACTGCCCTATTGCTTAAGTTTATTTTTGTGTTAAAATCTACAATACATTGAAATGACTTACTGAACTAGCTTGAATTGTAGTTTTTGTGTAACAAATTAGCTGTAGTTGTTAAAATTCCCTCATTTGAACCCGCCATCTGTTAAAAAAATGGAATGAACTCTCTGCGAACCGGTTATCAGGAGTGATACATTTTAGTTTAGCTACTCTTTTAAGTAACTATTACTAAAGTTATAGGGTACTCACTTTGAACAGAAAAAGACACTCCGCCTTTTGCCCTTACAGCATAACATCCTTGTAAACTAACTTTGCACACTTCGCCTTGTTGCCTTGTGAGTGACGTTGCTGCAAAGTTTCCTTACCAAATAATTAGCGCATCAAGTCAATACTTACCTACCTTGTAGGTCTCTACACTGACTCTATCCGTACCTGCCCTGCCCTGCCTTCCTTACTGGCTCAGGGAGTCTCTGGTGTACACGAGGACAGGGGGGAGGGCACTAAGTAGTAACATTTGAAAATGTTGTTTTAATGTGCAAATTGCTGCTTTGTTCAGGGAAGTCTCCGGTGTCAAGAGAGAATGACACAAACTACACAATTAATATCTCGAAAGACATTTCACACCAAGCTCCTCCACTGTGTGACTATGAGCCGCTCATGCCACCTATTACTGACCTTTATTCGTCTTTAATCCAGCTGAGTCAGACCTGCCTTAAGCTCCTGAAAGACATTTTTCATTTTAGAAAACAGCTTTACCACGCTTTTGTGATTCTTTTAGGGACACTGATATATAACCTACAGCAAACTTCAAATAAGCAATTATGCATTCTCACCAGACAAATCTTGATTTTATTATTATTGATCAATACAGGTTGATCAATGTTGACCATTTTTCTTTGATCTCACTGAGTGTGAACCCGTAGCCAGCACTCAAGAGTGGCTTTAAAATTTCATTTGCTTTTGGTTTGAATGAAGGAAAAAGGCCTTCTACATTCAAAAGTAAGAGCAATTTTTGTGAAAAGGTGACATTTTCTGATTCTTGCTCTGGAGTTCTCTAGTCACCAGTTAGGCAGATGGTAGATTCACTACCCTAAAAGATGTCCTAATAACATCACTGTGATCATGTAAAAGGTTATACTTACCACTGCTGGAACTTCCTTGATGCCCAGAAGCCATAAGCATCGGATCAGAACCACCAAGGTCAATGGTTAATGGAAAGTTTGGAGCTGAGGCTGGTGACATTGGGGTAGAGGGACGTCTGTGACCAGTCACCATTGTGGAACCTAAAAAGGGGACATGTATAAGTTTTAATGAGACATATAAGCAAATGCTGATCACAAACATATAGTGGTTTGCAAATAAAACTGTAAATCAAAAGGACTGAGCACAGAGACAAACGTAGGGCTCTCCTTCACCACACCTGAGACACATCAATGTGCGCACCCCAAACAGGAGGACGACATGTGTAGATGATGATGGATATCATTTGAGAATCCATAAACAAGAACAATCATAAATTTGCCAGGTGCCTTTTGTCACATTCCTAATAGGTACAATTCTATCTTTTGATTATTATTTAGCAAAAAAAACACCAAAGATACAAGGCAAAACTAATTGCACAAACACAAAACAAAATCAACAGCATAGTTGTCCCTAAAAACAAATAATATTCAATAGGACAATCATGCCGGATACACACGACTATATTAAGATCTCCAATGTAAATGAATTATATTATTCATCAGTGTTGGATGCGCGCTCATTAACAGAATTATACAGGGTATGCAATTGAACTACTACCAACACCAAGAGAGTAAAATGCTAAAAAACCAAAGGCCTTATTTAGAGTTCGGCCTAGCAAAAAATCCACCCAAAGCTGGCGTATTAGACAACCACTCTTTTTTTAGATAATAGACGGTCTCAGAACTCTGAATAGAACATATGGGACATCAATGTTTTGGCAGATGTCACACTTCTGCCAACATGAAAAAAACAGACACAAAGTTTGAAGCAGAGCTGACCCCACACATGTTAACATGATGATGTGAAAAATAAACTGTAAATGGATTCCAGATATTTTTAGACATACCTTTGTGTTTTGTTTGGAGATGTGCCCGATAGAGGGCCAGGTTTAATTTCTGTGAGGTTGGCCATTTTTAACTCCTGTTGCTCATTCTGCACACTTTTAATCCGGGCACCCTGATAAACTTTGTAAAACCAATTGTTGTCCGGTGATTTTGATTTTTGATTTGTGTTTTTGGATGATTAGAGAAGTAATTTAGCTTGGCTGGACATTGCTGATCGGGCCTAATGTTTCTGGACGACATTTTTAAATGGTGGATGTGTTGCAGTGATGATGTAATATTTCAGGAACATTGATACCTATATACTACATTTTGGTGTCAAAAGATAGGTTTTGGGGTCAAGTAGTCTATAGAGATAGAACATAACTCCTCACAGCAACCCTTTGTTGAAGGAGTCCTCAGATTTTGTAGTTAGCAACACTCTCTCAGGAGGTAAAGATCCTCTGCTATCACCTGCTTCGCTCATGTTTACAAATTTGAATCGACTGAAAACTTGAAACAAAACAATATTAAAATAAATTACCAATATATTAAAACACATCATTATAGAGCTGCCATTTTGAAAAATTGCAGGAGGGTTGCTCTGAGGAGTTATTTTCTGTCTCTAAAAAGACCACTTAAACCCCAAAAGCAACGTTTTGACCCAAAAATGAAGTATACAGGTCTCATGCTTCCTGAAATATTACATCATCACTCCCATCACATCTGCATTTTTTTTTAAATGTCGTCCAAAAACATTGGACCCGGATTAGCAATGTCTACCCAAGCTAAAGTACTTCTCTAAAGATACTGAAACACAAATCAAAAATGAAAATCTCTGGACAACAATTTTTTTTATGGAGGTATATCAAAGGGTTCGGACTACTTTGGCTGTTTCAAGTCATTTTGGGGCCCTCATTAAAAGTTTCGAGAGCTTTTGTTTTAGTGTGGTGCAGCTGAATCACTCTAGTCATTACAGATACTACATCTGTCTGTTAACATGTGCTTAATGGAAAATGTGTTTGATAGGTCTTCAAAATTAACACATGGCAAACACCTTTGAAAAGAACCTGTAAGCATGCCTGTCTAATCAGAGAATGGGCTAGCATGTCTTTGAAGGACATAGCTCCTATTTCAAAAAATGTGGGCCAGCTTCCAGAACAATACGAAATGACACCACATGATCGTGCTGTGTCGGATGACAAATAATAAATATGCAACTGCATTCTGGGAGTGTGCTAAAGTTACTGTTCTCATAAGACGTGGCCTTCCCAAGGGAAGTCAAAGGCTGCTCTCCAATGACCATTCCACACAACCAGGAGGGCAAACATAGTTTTAGAAAGTGTGGATGCATCACTGCTTAATATGTCAAAAGAAATTAGCGCCGGGGCCCGAAGTTTTCTCAGAAGCCTGTGCTGAGGTGCCGATTACGGAGGCTATGTAGTCTTGATTGTCCCTAATGTCTCTTTCATTTAACACCAGACACTCCCTGCCCCTTGATCTCACTCTTGCTGGTTCAATTTCTTCCCTGCTTTCTCTGTTTATCACTGTTTTTCTGCCTTTCTTTTCCTCCTTCTTTCCCCCTTTAGTGTTTTTCTCTCGCTTGCTCTGGATTGAAGTCTGTTGAGGAAAATAAGTGCTGGTACCCAAAAATGAGTGCCGATGGGCCCCACCGGCAACCATTGGCTCAAATCAGGCACTGGCGATGCATGTTAAATTTTCAGCAAGGCGACTGCATTTACATTCATTGTACGTAAATGTCCATACAGTGAAAGTAAGGTATTGATTCAGCTTTGGACAACCCTATCACAGCGAAGTAAGTCTACGAAATTAACACATTTCCCTTGTATCCTCCCACGAGAAATGTGTACAGCAGTCACAGGCCTCCCGCATAACTTCTGTACATATTTAGTAGTGATTCCCAGGGGCTTCTAACAGAAAGACCAGGAAATAGCTAAGTGAACAAAACGAAAGTCTTCTCCTGGGGTTTCTATATTCCACCCTTGTAGGATCTTTGCCAGATTTTAAAAAGATCGTAATATGGCGTACGACAGAAATAAGACAGCAACCTTCATCAAATTGGCAGCCCTCTCATCTGAATTGGAACTCAGCAATTAAAAATGACTTTGCTTTGCCATAGAAGACCCATTGCACGGCTGTGTGGTACCATTGACTCTGCTGCCGCCCAGTGCCGGAGCCCTTATCTTCGGTGCTTCTCGGTCAAAGCACGAGAAATGCTGAGGTGTTTTCCCACTACGGGCAAGCGATCATATTTTGGAAGCTAGGCAGCAGCCGGTTCACTTCCTTATTACCTCGTGAAACAGCTGCTACGCGCACAGAATAAGCCTGTTTGTTAAGGACACTGCCTTCCTTCCAGGCATGGGAAGTCAATATGTAATAGGTGAACTTCCTAAGAAGTGAAATAAATGCATTTTTTAACTGTATGTTTGGGCCTTACGGCCTTCAAAACGCAGTAATGACGCACACATGAATTGTTCTTGTGATTGTCTCCTCTGCTGAGATGCTTCGCTAGGGGGCGCTCCTTCCCTTTGGCCTGAGGATGCGTGGCTCTAGCATGGGCGCACCCAGAGTGCTCACACTGGAAGGGACTGAAGGGAGCTGCTCATGACGTCTACACATAGAGTGCTGCAGGCATACTTAAAACTTGCCCCATGAAGGCCTCTGGAGCGAGGAATTATGCATTCACTAATACAGTCAATGCTCGACATGTCTCCGCATTTTTCAATTCTCCGGAGCAGGCCTCCATGCGCTCATGTTTCAACGACATAATTTGCTTCATAAGTTATCACTGATCAGATGCCAAAATCAACCTCTTACATCAGAGCACATTCTAGGTGCATGAAAACAATATAGCAGCAACATGTATGTTATGGATCTGTCTTTAAAAGAAACACATGCCTACTGTTATGACAGAAACGCTCTCTACATGGTAAAGACATGTACCCCTGCACTGAGTACCCAATTGTACTGTTGTCTGGATCTCTAATGCTGATATTTTTGTCATAGGCCAACACCGATGATGCATGTGCGCCATTACATAGGCCTGTCTCATGGATTAAGGTTTTGTGGGACTGGGAGGGGTGCCCAAAGCTCTACCCTCATAGTGGTGGTAATCTACCACCTTCAACAGGTGAACAGGACCTTTTTACCCTGTGTCACTGGAGTGAGGCCTACAGGCTCACACACATTTTTGAAAGATCTGCTGCTGTGTACTTAACTCACCCTTCACCTACATCAGGTAAGTTGTAGAGTGCGGTGCAGCGAAGGAGTAGAGGCTCTGCGTTGGTTGTATGTGTGCCTGGGAAGGGTGGAGCAGTACTGTGTAGTGCATGTGTGGTTAGTACATGCGCAGGGTGTATAGATGTACAGAGAAGTATATTTTATGAGAGATGTAGTGCTCTTTAGTACATGTGAGGAAAAGCATGTGATGAGTGTAGGTGTGCCTGTGTGGAGTACAATATGTAGGGTGACATATTGTGCTGCACGCACCTAGTGAGTGTGTGTGCTCGCAATGTGTGTGTTTGTAAAGAGCAGACTCTGGTTAAATATAGAAAAGCTTCAGTGCTGACAGTGTGCGCATACGGAGTGTGTGTGCTGGATGCATGGGTACATGCAAGTTTACACTGCATGGGGAACAGAGCTGGATTGAAAGTGTGCTGTGAAAGTACACTGAGTGAGTGTGCCTGTAATGGTACATTGTTTGGAGAAGCCTGGGTCCATTTTGGGAAGCTCAACCCTGCCTGATACAGAAACAAGTAGGAAAGAAATCCCCCCAGACAGATTGGTGTATTGCTGTACTCTTGTGAACTGGGTGGGGATACACTAGAGGGAAAAGGAAGAGAATCCCTTTACACTTCAAAAGACTGCTCTTTGATTCAGTGATGATTCACAAGGAAGGGACCAATACTCATCTTAGAAAGAGAGATGAATGAGGCTGATAAGAGAATCATAAAGAGTAGGGATGGGGGCCTGGGATTAACCTTTTGATGCATATATCACTGTGGCTGACATCCAAAATCCCTTGATTGAGTGTCTTGACAAATAATGTTCCACGTTCCAAGCAGTATAAAAGAATGAGTTTTTGGCTTTTGTACAAGGTCTTGGACCCAATGAATTGGCCTGGTTATATAAGGTATACAGGGGCTTAGCAACCAGTGATGCAACTGGTGGAATGCACCAGGCCCAAGGGTGGTCCTTTAAGCCCGTGATCCCCCAAAAACCATGCTGGAGTTCCACATTTGAATAATCATTAAATATTACTTTCAAGTTTGTTTTTATGTTGTGGCATGTTGTATGTTCAAACACAGAGGTCCAATGTCATTCTAGTCTTCTGACAATGTATTGCTTATTCTTTTAAAATGGAATCTGGTGTTTACTTTTCTTTCGCTTTCTGCACAGTGTGAGGATTTTATTTAACTAACTATGTGACAATCTTGCTGGTGTGAAAGGAAAAGCTGGAGGATGTAGTTTTCTTCCAACAAACAACAAAATATAAATATCTATAAATAAACTGCACAAACATTTCAAAATAAATAGTTAGGACAGCACATATAAAGTGTTGTTTTCAATTCTTAAGTGTGATACAAAAAAAAATGTTAATAGGATCAAAACAAATCAAGACACCTTCCATGCTTAATAATATATTTGTGGCAGTGTGTTCCTAAATGCAATATCAGGTGCTTACTACATCCTTATCACTCTCATACTGAATGGGCCGGGCTCATTTCCAACACTTGTTCTATGTCTGATGCTTGGATTTTTCAGAATCCCTAAGGGTTCAGTAATAACATTGATGGCAGCACTCCTAGTCTGAATATTGTTCCATCACCACTGCCTACTATGGCCACAGAAACCCCCTACAGCACTGGTAGTTTGCTGTTAGCTCTGTCCGATTTCCCTCAGCTGCAGAAGTGAGACTCCATGCAGCATAACCCACTGAAGCACTTCAGGAGCACTGTGAAGGGCTAATTGTGTATGCACTAATGGTTGAGCAGGGGGCATTCTCACTATTGTAAAATGCATAGTATGCCATTCAGTCCTGTCTACTTGACACCAGCAGAGGTCAAAGACGGAGGTTAATTGGCCAAGCCAGGAATTATCCCAGGTTTCCTGGTTTCACATTGTGTAATTCAGATTCAGAAGTGAGATTGATGTCAAACAGGAACGAGAAAGGGATACCAAAATGTAATGCTTTGTCTTTCATTCTTGGTGCAGGAGGTTAGAGCGTGGGTAACAGACTGAAGCTACATGAATGCTCAGCTCTTTTCAGACTCAAGGGCTCAAGAGGACTTCACTTTAACCCAGAAGCTGGCATCTGGCTCATGCCTTCAGTGGCTCACCCACCTCTATACTTTACCGTTTCTTCTATTTGTGACATATGCTTAGATGCTGCTGCCCGCAAGATACCTGTTTTGTATGTGAGGAAGTCTTAGCTTACGCTGCTGCTGACTATCTTGAACCTGTGCTGTGTGTGCGGGAAACTCATGCAGCTGCCAAATTCTGCACATTTTGTGTGTGTGCTTAAAGGCAGGCTTGGACTGCTTCTACAGATGCTGTTCTGTGCATGCAAGCGAAGCTTGCCTTGTTTCTGGCCAGATCGGTATGTGATCTATGGTTTTGAGGGAAGCGTGTATTCCTGCACAGTGTTGCAACTGTTTTGAGTGCAGGAATCTTGCTATGAGTGCGAGTCAAGCTTGCACTCATACAAACCCAAATCTGAATGCTGCTTATTCATTGTATCTAAGGGAGGCATTAAATGGTGCTGCCGGGTGCCACACTTGTTCCATGTCTTTGAAAGAAGCTTGAGTGGCCCTGCAGAAACAAAGTTGTTCCATGTCTTTGAAGGAAGCTGGCCCTGCAGTACCACACTTGTACCATACATTTGAATCAGGCTTGCACTGACCATGCTGTGCCACACTTGTTCCATGTCTCTGAGTACAACTGCACTGGCACTGCAGTACCACATTTGTTCAATGTCTATGAAGGAAGCTTCCACTGACTGGCCATGCAGTAGCACACTTGTTTCATGTCTTTCAGGAAAGATTGTGATGCTCTTGACCAGTGCTGTATGTCGTATGCTTGAGGCCAAGCAGCCATTGTGTGCCTGCTCCCTGTGCTCTACTCATATTGGTGTTTCTCAGGTCTAACGAAAAGACCATTTTAGCTGTCTCACCAGAATCATGCTTCAGCAAAAATAATACATAATCTTGCAAACAGGAAATCGGCTTTGGGTAAGACCAATGTAGTTATTTATCAGATAGAGTGTCATTCACATGTCCACTTCAGCCATTGGCTTTGTTGCCAATGTTTGGCTCTGCCTAGTAGACAATTGATAGTCTTTAGGATGCCAGGTTGTCTGATTAGCAGTATTTTGCCTGCTTGCTCTGCATCCAGTGAAGTTCTACCTCAGGAGATATCTCCTTCAATTCATCCCCCAGCAGCTCACTTGCAACTGCAGAGTAGTGCTTATTGAGTAATGGGAGTACCAGCAGCTCCGCTGTCAGTGCTACTGGACCACAGCTTTCTTATGCAGCATGCCAGACATCTCTTGACTGCATGCTTCAAAACGATGCCTACATCTTGAAATTTTGCATACTGTATTTTTCATTCCTGTTTCAAGATGGCTGACTAGTACAAAGCTTTTCTTTTTTTTTTTTATTGAGACACATGCTCTCCACATTTAGTTGGCACATTTATTTCTTTTTTCATTACTTTCTTCCTTTTAGTGTATGCTTGCACTACAAAGAAAACCACCACCACCTTTTTTTTTTGGGAGAAAAGCAGTACTTTTTTGGATGCCAAAACTCTTACCCACAAACGCTCACAAAGACCAGATTCAAAAAGTCTACAGTGCTGGTCTAAGTTGCTGATGGGAGATTAGATAACCTCAGTGGACATTCAGGTTTCAGTGCACCTTGCCTCAACAGCTTTGAACTGCACTAGAGTCAGGGCTTTAAGTGAGCCGGGTCTCGCCGGTGCTGAGCACCAGCAGTTTTTTAAAGAGGTCTCTATTGGGCTCTGTTTTGTGTCCTGACACAGGTGTCCCTTTTTCCGGACTGCAGTGACAGCAGGCACATCACTGCTGACTTCTGACTAGTGGAGAAGTTACAGCATGACGTCATGCCAGGTGAGCATTGTAGAGGAAGGTACATCCCTTCTAGAGAGTCATTTTCTCTCTGGATTTCCTTTCTCTTTTTGAAACTCAGGAGCAGCAACATCGTTGTGGTGTCACTAGGGCTTTAGGTGGAAGCTTTTTAAATATTATACACAACAAGCCGTAGTTGCTGCTTATTTATCTTATGCAACTAACAAGCATTGATAAAGCCAATAGTCCTGATTTGTATGTATGATGTTACTTGTTGTATCATAATAGGATGCAATGACTGAAACAGCAAAATACAAGTCGGGTGGCAAACTATGCTAAGCACTGATTTTTAGCTTACGTGTTTTTAAGCCACTCCCTTAATTACATTGGCCACGCCCCTTTAAGAGACCCCCCAGTTGTTTCATCCCACTTAAAGCCCTGACTAGAGTATCTATGTATACGCACCAGATACTCAACCTGTGCCTGCTATGTCACCATTTGCCCCAACTCTCCTCCTTCGTAATGGGCAGTGTACTTGTGTGTGAGCAGTGTGCTTGTGTGAGTGCAGCATATCCAGCATGTTCTGAGGCTGCATAATGAGGGGTGTGCCAATGTGTGACTGCGGGATTTACATTGTCTTTGTGAGAGCAATATAAGTGGTCTACACGTTTTAAGGGCTTCCCGTGTAAGTGCAGAGTGAGGCTTATGCCTATGTGAGTGCAGCATTAGGGGTGTGCCTATATGAGGGCAGCAATATGAGTGTGGGTTCCATGCATATTATATTTTTGTATGCATGCACTTTACAAGGGGAAACCCTATTGGGTTTTGTAATGCTTTTTAGGGTTATAGCTTTAACTTGCAGAAGTGACACACAGGGAGTGTAAATACAATAGTGTGTATATGAGAAAGGTAGTGAGTTTTGATAAGGCAGATAATGTCGAAGGAGGTTGAGGACTGTAGAAGGTGGCTGACCGACTGAAATATCACCCTAGGCACGGGGGTCTCATTACGTTGCTTGCCCTAGAGTCCATGGAAACCTTGCTACGCCACCGCTGCTAAAGGTGCAGATCAGGCCTACAGCCGGTTCACTTTGTTACTGAATGCATTGGCTGAGGGTTTATGAGAGATGATGTGATTCAAGGATGGACATGGAAACGGAATGATCAGAGACACTAAATACACTACCACCCTACGGAAAGTAAATTCTATTTAATGCCTCTGATCAGAATGAAATTTGTCTGCTATTCATAATTAAAATGCTGATAATCCCATTTGCCATGCCACCTACCATGGTCAGTATTCTATCGACTTGTTTGTTAGTGGCACCTTTCATTTTATGACATTATTCGGAAGCAACAAGTCGGACAATCTCAACACTGGATTTAGGGTGCACACAGCACTGCAAGCAAATTGCCGTTCTGAAGGAAATGAATTCATGGCATGAGCCATATGCCCGGCAACTGTGCCCTGCAGGACACTAAAAATCTGATAATGCGAATGCACAGGTAATGCAGCAACGTAGATGATTCAGCTATATTCACACTAAAGATATGATTTTGAACAGAAGCCAGGGTTCCAGTCTGGCTTTCACTTTTATAATTTAATGGGTTCTTGGAGCTGAAGTCCTGGTTTGCCTCATTTGAGCTTTTCAGGGTTATTGTAACCGATCTGAGTCATACTGTGGGCAATCTGACAGTGCCAGAAGGGGTGGTCTGACAAAATAGTGTTTGTGTTGATTTTATTGGCCGTTTTGGGTCTGCTTTATGGTCTGGTGAGTACGTTTTTACTGTTGCTTTCCCTGAAATTAACACTATCCATGTCTGCAGGAAGCACAGATGCATGCATTTGTCCATACCTTACAAAACACCTATACAAAATGTATTTACATGTTCAAATCTGCACCGATTTGCAAATGTGGGGCGTTTTGTTTTTAGCTAATTGATTCCCTAATGGGGGTCACTGTTATTTTGGATCCCGGGCCTATTTTGTGTACCTGTTCGACCCTGTAGCTGGTAGATTTTTTACAGAAAGGCCGAGGACTAAAAATTGGTTTCCTGACAACATGGGGCGAGTTGGTAATCCTTTAAAATGTGGAGACTTCTTCAGTAGATGTGCATTTTCCATTGGTCTTGGCTTTGCTTGAAGTTAATGCCTTCTCTGGGCCGTTTCTTTGTGACGGATGGCATGTCCAGTACAGGCCCGGACTGGGTTCTGAAACCGGCCCTGGCAAACTGCTCGGCCGGACCCCCCCTGGGGTGGAGGGGGGAGCAACCGAGCGTTCTGCTACGGCCGGCTTCGGCTGATTTTATTACAGGGGGACGATTTTCCTGACCCCCGGTAACAAAAACAGCCCCCAGTGGGACAAAACCGCCCCCCACCCTGGCAGCGCACCGGGGAAACGCCCGTTGCCCTCTATGGCCAGTCCGGCCCTGGTCCAGTAGGGAATGAAAGCTTTGCCAGCAACATCGCAAAGTTTCAATTGGGAGGTGAGCTTGAGAGCACGTCAGGTGGAGCTGCTCCGAAATTGCAGCAATGGTGTGTTATGAGATGACTGGGGATAGGTTAACATTTTGACCTCCATTTAGATTGACCGAAAAATGACATTTATGTGCTGTAATTGGGTACTACTGCTTTTCCTCATGCAATAACGTACTTCCACATCTGTGATATCACAATGGATTTAGTAGGCCTCTTTAAAGGCACACCTCCACAGCAGTGCCGGATTACCAAATAGGCAAAGTAGGCATCGGCCAATGGGCCCCACTCCTTTTAGGGGCCAGCGACAACGGATCAAAATAATATTGATTTGATCTTGAAAGAAAATTACAACTAAGCTTTCCTAAATATTGTTTCCAAAAGATAGAAAGAAATGAATCAACTCAAAGAAACGAAAACTTTACATTAAAGACTCTATAGAGAAAATACTGTATTCATGTAATGTACCCATTAACAACTTAAAGTACATAAACTAGAGACATCAGATTCACATAACAGTTTGTCTCTTAAAAGGTACATCTTTTGGCAGCTGTCAGTTTGTAAAAAAAATAGGGTGCATTGGGTATTAATTGGGTATTAGGAGATAATATGCAGGGGGGGGGGGCATAATTTCGATTGCCTAGGGGCCTCCACAGGGTTTGATCCAGCACTGTTCTACCGTAAATACATTTTAGCTGGCCTTCCGTTCATGTATTTTGCTCATCTGCGCGGGCAACCATTCATAAATGATCCCCAAGGAGGAAACACCACCACAAAACCCTCTGTCAAGCATTGAATCACATTTGCAAAGAAATTTTGAATAACATGTGAAGTGCTTTTTGGAAAATCTGTACAGCCCGCGTCACACTACCTTTGCAGCACCAGTTTCCCACTTTTGGCCTACGGCAATAAGACCTTCTTCATGTGCTATGTTCAATGCCACATTTAATTCATTCACATTTGCATGCCTGAATGGGAAAAGTCCCCATTTCCAGAAAACAGTTTTTTGTTTCCGAGGCTGCCAAACTTGTATATTTTTACTCTTAGCGATGACTGACATGCAGATCTTGAGTCAATAAACTACTGTAAAGTTGACCTAAGAGTACTTGCAAAATGTTTAGCATGTGGCACTACAAACCAGAGGGCTTTTGATAAGCACTCAGAAAGGCAAATACTGCACAAGCTATCAATTAGAGCAAATGGAGAGAGCACTACACGATAAAACCGGTTTACAAAATATTTCAGGGTAATGCAATAATAATCTGTATGATTCCAAAACCACTTTAAGTGGGGTTTTGAAAATTAAATGAAACTTAAGAACAATAAAAACTCATGAAAATGTATAAAACAACGTATTCAGACGCTCCTTTAACAAGGATTTGCACCCCAGAATTAAAGAAGACTCAGAAAAGATGGGAATTCAGACACTGATTTGCATCAGCACAGTGATAACTAATATCAAATTTCTGCAAAATCCAACTGGCCATTTTTGCGCTACTTGTAATATAAAAGTCTATGTCAAATGCATTGGATTTCAAGCACGTTTTGGGACCCCCCATTGTTCTTTGCACCCCCTGGACCATACGCAGTGAAACTTTCAGTCTTCCGACAATGAAAGGGGTGCAACAGGTTTGCAAAGTCTTGCGAACATTCATTAAAGGGTACAACGTTATTAAGGGACAAAAATCTATACTCAGACCTTAGTGGCATGGTGGACATTCAAGCTCTAAGTACAGTATGTACAATTAAAAAGCTACATCACAAAAATAGAATGGTTAACAGAAGCATCAACAGGTGAATCTGAAGAACGCAAACTGATAATCACTGTAGTGCTATGCTACTGTGCTTTACACACAACACTTGCTAGAAAATTTGCACCAGCAGCTAGTGCGCTTGTCAAAGATGGCTCTACTCTTTACATAGCAATGTAGTTATCCTGACCTTAGTCAATTTCCAAATGGATCAGCAAGAAATTAGATTAGCAGCAAGGAAGAAGGGTTGATGACCTAGCAATCCATCGGCCAAAGTTCTTCTAAATGATAACTACTGTGTGGACATTTTTAAGACCTAGGAGAGTTCAGCAGCTTCACAAACTTTTGGAAGTTAACAAAAACAGGTGAAATTTGAAAATAAGTATGCTCTACACCACCTCCTCTTTACTTTCAGTAAAGACAGTAGCAACATTCAGGGGCCGATTTTGATCCTGGATTTTTATTTTCCATACAAATCGGATCCGTATTTTTTTCCATACAAATCGTACAAGTCCCTTCCAACCCGTGTAGTACGATTCGTACGGGAAAAATACATACAGATCGGCCCGATCCTTACAAATCGAATCGGGAAAAGCTGTACGACACGGACTTGTAAAAAAGACCATACAATTTGTAAAAAGGCTGTCCAACCCGTCAAGTACGATTCGTACCGGGTTGTCAGCATGCGATTTGTATGGAAAATGGCCTGTATACGGGGAGCGACTCGTACCGGGCTACGAAGCGAACCCCTATACGCCTTGTACCTTGGTATGACTCGTACCGGGGTATGGGTCGTATAGGGGTATGAGGCGTACAGGGTCCCCCCACATGCGAGGTGTGTGTATGGTGCGTACCCCAATATCGCGCATGTACGCACTGTACATACGTGATTTTGGGGTACGCACCGTACATACGCGATTTTGGGGTATGGTGCGTACACAAGCGATTTTGGGGTACGGTGCGTACACGACCAGTACCCCTTCAGCGTGTATATACGCACCGTACCCCACATTCCGTGTCATCGGTACACACCGTACATACGCACCGTACCCCTGTATTCATGGGGTGTACGACGCGTACATGGGGGGTCCGTCTCGTACTGTTTTCAGGGCGTAAAATGTTTTCCCGGCACTTTTTGGCTCCTGTAAAAAAAGAGCCGTACGGAGTGCCGTTTGTACGAATCGTACTTGACGGGTTGTAAACTGCTGCCGGGAATACATGTGAACGTCACGTGCAGGGCAATCCGAATCAGAATCGCTTGTATTTACGAGTTGTATGGTCTTTTTTACAATTTGTATGGAGAGCGTCTATTTGTACGGATCGTACTTCCTAGGTTGTAGGGGAATCCTTACAAGTACGAGTTGTATGGAGAAAACGCTCCATACCACGATTTGTACAGCGTTTTTCCAGGATCGGAATCGGCCCCTCAGTGTGTCAATCCGTAACTGCATTTTTAGTTTTGCAAGATATGCTGTTTTTTTAAATTTACCGAACAGATTATTGTAGTGCAGATCTGGCCACACTGGCAGTGTAGCACTTCACAAATAACAGCAGAAGTCAACAAATTCCATGGGCTAGAGAGAAACACTCAGAAAAGAGGTAGAACAAATAAAATGTTCAGCATACAAGGTAAATTCTGAAAAGGTTACTCTTTAGGTCTTTAGGTCTTTAAAGCCAGAGAGCACGTAAGGGTAAAGTTTTGTTTGTTTGGCTCACTGATTTCAGAAACATTGTAGGGTTCTTGGTTACTCTGGTTTGAAGAATTCTAAAACAAGCTGTGATTTGCTTCCAGTATTTGTTCCCACCACAGTGATTCTTAGTTTAAACACCAGGCAGGTGGGTGATCTGAAGTACAGTGTTTCATGAGCTATAGAAAGCATGTTAAATGCAATTCTTGCTTCTGGAGAATAGAGGGATCATTAACGTTCTTTTAAAATGGGGGTGATGTGGGCTGACTTCTTGCTGTGTTTGAAAGACCTTGTTTCCATGACTTGGGAAACAACAGTTTTACAAAGCGATACTAAAATAGAAGTAAGGAAGTTCAAAGAAATAAAAGAGCTTCTTAAAACAAATATAAAGAGACATTTGTTCTGGTTGTATCCAACATTGCTCCTAAAATTCAGACAACGACTATGATAAAACCACTCATGCATTATTGTGACGGCAGTAATACTGGGAAGAAGAGAGCGATGGGTCTAAAAGGGTACACCTCTGGCTGTGATTCATCAGACACCCTCTGATAATGATCTTATTATTCCAGAATGGATGGAGGTTCTACAAAGGATCTTGCCCTCAATTCTTGCCCCTCTCTAAAAAGTCTTGCTGGGTTCACACCATGCTTCTGCACTTATGAGTGAAATGCTACAAGCTCTGGTTAGGATTGCAGGGGAGGTTGTAAACCAATATAAATCAACTAGAAAGGGTGCCGTGTTTACACAGATGTATTTTATTCTACCACGAAGCCTATAAAGACAACAACAATTAACAACACACAACAAGATGTATGAGGAAGATGTTAACCAGCAAAAACAAAACTCTTCCTCCAATGATGGGGTCAAGTGATGCAATATTAAAGCCAGATTTAATGGTGCCACAGGTATCTAGATCCACAGTATTACACAAAGGAATCGAAGAACAAAAACAAATGTGGCAATAAGAGCAAGAAATAGAAAGGGAGTAAAAAGCCTAGAACGGTTAAGAACGATAAAGATGTAGCACACTCATTGGAGCAACTGTTTAAGGAGCAAACCGATGACAATAAAGATTCAAGGCCACTAGCTGACAATCTTTTTCCCACAGTTAAGTTGGAAACATATCCTATCTTTGGCTGGAAAAAGAAACCCACCAGAGCTGTCTATGGCCAATAACAAGAGGAGGAAACGTAGACAGGTTACCAAGAGGAGGGCACAAAGGGTCAGAGTTTACCATGATTGTGAGGTAGAAGACCAGAACCTTGAGAGTATTGGTGCATATTTACAAATAACCGATGCGTACTTGCATTAAAAGAGCAGAAACCACCACCCCACTTCCTCAATTAGTTCCATTTACAACATCAAATCCACTTGCAGATTAGTTTCATATGGTTAACAAAAAGGCCCCCAAGTCCGACAAGGAAGGTCTAGATTCTATACACTCAGGCTATCCAAAGAAAGATCTTTGACATCAAAAACTCATATTGGACATTACTGAGTTATTTCCTGATCCAAACGTTTTATCTACCATTGAGCAGTTCGTGTTTACTTGATAGTTTCTATGCATTTCCTTCTTTGACACTGCTTTATACCAAAGACTTGATGTTTGTGAGTCCTGTGTTATATGATAATAAGTATGGTTCTGTTATTGCTCATGAAATTTCAACTAGAAGTGTATTTAGATTAGTCGAGGATAACGGGATTAGATGTGATCCTCTATACACTAGCTGCCAGGGAGATTTGTGGTACTCTTGAGCTTTCATAACTGGGAAATATATATTAACCCCTTTGATGCGTCGAACGCACAGAAGCCGTCCGACACATCAGTGCTCGTGCGTCGGATGTCTCCCGCGTGTCCGACGCCATGGCACTGGGAATCCCTCTGGAGCGGGCACCAGAGGGATTCCCTTTACCCTCCAAGAGCCTCGGGAGCTGGGGAAGAGCTTCCCTATCTCCCGAGGCCCCCCACCCCTGGTTTCCCTGAAATGACGATCAGCGCGCACGTCGCGCTGACGTCATTTCAGTGAAACCGAAACTGAAATGAGCCAAGAGGCTCATTTCAGTTTCCCTTTCTACGTGCTCAGGGGGCTATCTCAGCCCCCTGAGCACGTAGAAAGACGGGAGGGGTATCATTGGAAAGGGGAGAATCTCCCCTTTCCAATGGTACCCCTCCCTGAAAAATATTTGCCAAATTCAGTCTTTCTGGCCCCCCCTGGGGGGCAGCTGGGTCAGTAGACCCCAATTTGCCACCGCGGGGGGGAGAAAGCCCACTGGTCGCCAGGGATTTCTTTTAGGTGCAATTTCAATGAGGGTGCGAGCTGCCCAAAACGGGCATGCCAATGCCCCCATCCACTGTCACAACTACAGCCTTTGCCCCCCCGGGGGTAGAAAGCCCACTAGACACCAGGATTTTTTTGGGGGTAATTTTAATTGGGTGGGGGCTGCCCAAAATGGGCAAGCCAATGCCCCCACCCACCCCGTAACAATTACAGTCTTTCTGCCCCACGGGGGGGGCAAAAAGCCCACTAGAAGCCAGGGATTTTTTGGGGGGCAATTTGAATTAGGGTGGGGGCAGCCCAAAATGGGCAAGCCAATGCCCCCACCCACCCCCGCAACAAATACAGTCTTTCTGCCCCCCTGGGGGGCAAAAAGCCTACTAAAAAACAGGGATTTTTTTAGGGAAATTTTAATTAGGGTGGGGGCTGCCCAAAACATCCCCACCCTCTGCCAAAATTACAGGCTTTCTGCCCCCCCGGCGGTCAGATCCAATCTGCCCCCCCAGGGGGGGGGCAAAAAGCCCACTAGACGACTGGGATTTTTTTTGTTGCCAATTTTAATCAGGGGTGGGGGCTGCCCAAAACAGACATGCCAATGCCCCTACACCCACCCGCAAAAATTCCAGTCTTTCTGGGCCCTGGGGGGCATATGGGCACAGTAGCCCCCAATCTGCCCCCCCTGGGAGGCAGAAAGCCCACTAGAAACCAGGGATTTTTTTTGTATTCATGTAGGGGTGTGGGCTGCCCGAAAATGGGCATGATAATACCCCCACCCCCCCAGAGAAATTCCAGTCTTTTTGCCCCCCCGGGGGGCAGATGTGGGCAGTGGCCCCTGATCTGCCTCCCGGGGGGCAGAAAGCCCACTAGGTGCCAGCGATTATGCGTGGGGGCTGCCCAGAATGCGCCTACCAATGCCCCCACCTCCCAAAAAGTAGCCACAGTCTTCTGCCCCCCTTAAGGACATATTGGGGCAACCCCCCTCCCCCCGATTCTCTCCAGGGCGGCAGAAAGCCCACTAGGCACAGACTTTTTTTTTAGAAGTGTGCCTACCTGTGGATTTTTGGCCCTGGCACAAACCTGTACATTCTTGAAAACTAGACACCAAGGGGAATCCAGGACGGGGTGACTTGTCTGGCTATCACCAGGTTCTGTTAACCAGAATCCCTTGCAAACCTCAAACTTTGTAAAAAAAAAAAAAAACACATTTTCCCCACATTTATGTGGTGGAAAGTTCTGGAATCTGCGTGGATCCACAAAATTCCACCCAGCCCGCATTCCCCAAAGTCTTCCGAGAAAAATGTTCCCTCACTTGTGTGGGTGGGTCAAGTACCCGCGACAGGCAAGGGCCCAAAACGTATTGAGGTGACATCAAAATCACAAAACAACCTGGTTTTGTAAGGGGGGTCACCTGGGATTTTGGCCCCGTGCTCGGCGGTCACCTAGTCAAACCTACGAAACCCACACATTTTTTATAACTAGACACCCGGGGGATTCCAGGGAGGTATGGCTTGCGTTGATCCCCCAACATTTTCTTACCCAGAATTCCCTGCAAACCTCAAATTTAGCTGGAAAAATCACTTTTTCCACATTTTTTTGTGTGGGAAAGTTGCGGCATCACCGGGCTGACACACATTTCCTACCACCCAGCGTTGCCCCAGGTCTCCCAATAAAAATGGTGCCTCACTCGTGTGGGAGGCCCAATTACCCACGGCAGGCAAGGGACCAAAACGTATTGATGCGACATCAAAATTGCCTATCACAAAAAGACCTGGTTTTGCAAGGGGGGGTCACCTGTGTTTTTGGCCCCGTGCTTGGCGGCCACCCAGGGAAACCTACCAAACCCACAAATTTCTGAAAACTAGACACCCGGGGGATTCCAGTGAGGTATGGCTTGCGTGGATCCCCCAACATTTTCTTACCCACAATCCCCCTTGCAAAACCAGGTCGTTTTGTGATAGGCAATTTTGATGTCGCCTTAATACGTCGCGGGTACTTGGGCCTCCCACACAAGAGTGGCACCATTTTTATCGGAAGACCTGGGGGAACACTGGGTGGTAGGAAATTTGTGTCAGCCCGGTGATGCCACAACTTTCCCACACAAAAATGTGTGGAAAAAGTGATTTTTTCAGCTAAATTTGAGGTTTGCAGGGGATTATGGATAAGAAAACGTTAGGGGATCCATGCAAGCCATACCTCCCTGGAATCCTCTGGGTGTCTAGTTTTCAGAAATGTGTGGGTGTGGTAGGTTTCCCTTGCTGGCCGCCGAGCACGAGGTCAAAAACCCAGGTGACCCCCCTTGCAAAACCAGGTTGTTTTGCGATAGGCAATTTTGATGTTGGCTCAATACGTTTTGGGCCCTTGCCTGTCGCGGGTACTTGGGACTCTCACACGAGTGAGACACCATTATTATCAGGAGACCTGGGGGAACGCTGGGTGGTCGGAAATTTGTGTCAACCCAATGATGCCACAATTTTCCCACACAAAAATGTGTGGAAAAAGTGAGTTTTTTCAGCTAAATTTGAGGTTTGCAGGGGATTTTGGGTAAGAAAAAGGTAGGGCATCCATGCAAGCCATACCTCCCTGCAATCCCCCGGGTGTCTAGTTTTCAAAAATATATGGGTTTGGTAGGTTTCCCTAGCTGGCCAACGAGCACTGGGCCAAAAACCCAGCTGACCCCCCTTGCAAAACCAGGTTGTTTTGTGATAGGCAATTTTGATGTTGCCTCAATACGTTTTGGGCCCTTGCCTGTCACGGGTACTTAGGCCTCCCACACGAGTGAGGCACCATTTTTATCAGGAGACCTGAGGGAACGCTGGGTGGTAGGAAATTTGTGTCAGCCCGGTGATGCCACAACTTTCCCACACAAAAATATATGGAAAAATTATTTTTTTTCGGCTAAAAACGTTGGGGGTTCCACCCAAGCCATACCTCCCTGGATTCCCCTGGGAGTGTAGTTTTAAAAAATGTATATGTTTGCTAGGTTTGCCGAGGTGCCGGCAGAGCTAGGGTTCAAAACCTACAGCAAGGCACTTTGCAAAAAAAGGGTCAGTTTTCACTGTGAAAATGTGGTGTGTCCACGTTGCGTTTTGGGCCGTTTCCTGTCGCGGGCACTAGGCCTACCCACACAAGTGAGGTACCATTTCTCTCAGAAGACTTTGGGGAACGCGGGGTGGGTGGAAGTTTGTGGATCCATGCAGATTCAAGAACTTTCCACCACAGAAATGTGAGGAAAATGTTTTGGTTTTTTTAACAAATTGTGAGGTTTGCAAGAGATTCAAGGTAAAAGAACCTGGTGACAGCCAGTCAAGCCACCCCATCCTGGATTCCCCTGGGTGTCTAGTTTAAAAAAATGTATAGGTTTCCTAGGTTTTCCTTGGTGCCGGCAGAGCTAGGGTTCAAAATCTATAGCTAGGCACTTTGCAAAAAAAGGGTCAGTTTTCACTGTGAAAATGTGGTGTGTCCACGTTGCGTTTTGGGCCTTTTCCTTTTGCAGGCACTAGGCCTACCCACACAAGTGAGGTTCCATTTTCTCTGAAGACTTTGGGGAACGCGTGTTGGGTGGAAGTTTGTGGATCCACGCAGATTCAAGAACTTTCCACAATAGAAATGTGAGGAAAATGTGTTTTATTTTACAAATTGTGAGGTTTGCAAGGGATTCAAGGTAAAAGAACCTGGTGAGAGCCAGCCAAGTCACCCCATCCTGGATTCCCCTGGGAGTGTAGTTTTCAAAAATGAATAGGTTTTCTAGGTTTGCCAAGGAGCCAGCAGAGCTAGGGTTCAAAATCTACAGCAAGGCACTTTGCAAAAAAAGGGTCAGTTTTCACTGTGAAAATGTTGTGTGCCCACGTTGGGTTTTGGGCCGTTTCCTGCCACGGGCACTAGGCCTATCCACACAAGTGAGGTACCATTTTCCTCTGAAGACTTTGGGGAATGCGGGGTGGGTGGAAGTTTGTGGATGTACGCAGATTCAAGAACATTCCACCACAGAAATGTGAGGAAAATGTGTTTTTTTTTTTACAAATTGTGAGGTTTGCAAGAGATTCAAGGTAAAAGAATCTGGTGAGAGCCAGTCAAGTAACCCCATCCTGGATTCCCCTGGGTGTCTAGTTTTAAAAAATGTATAGGTTTGCTAGGTTTCCCTTGGTGCCAGCAGAGCTAGGGTTAGAAATCTACAGCTAGGCACTTTGCAAAAAAAGGGTCAGTTTTCACTGTAAAAATAAAGTGTGTCCACATTGCGTTTTGGACCGTTTCCAGGAACTAGGCCTACCCACACAAGTGAGGTACCATTTTTATCGGGAGACTTAGGGTAACACAGAATTGTAGAGCAACTGTTATTACCTATTGACTTTCGATGCATTTCTGCCTTCCAAATGAAAGACTATGTGTAAAAAGAAGTCATTTTGAAATATGACCTATAAGTCTCATTCTAGTATGGGTACTCACAATTTCGGAAATGTGCAAATATCTACTGTTTCTAAACTCTATCGGCCTCATTTATGAGAAATGGCGCATCGCTGCGTCAAAGCAGTGATGCGCCACTTCTCACTGCGCCCTCCTTGCAACACCAATGATGCGTCATATTTACAGTATGACGCATCATGTCACAAGGAATGACAGATTCATCAGTTTTACTGATGTATCTGTTGGCGCAAAAAGTGGCGCATTGCTGCAGTTGTGTCGGAAGCCTGACTCAACTCCAGCAATGTTCCTTTCACATGGGGCAAGCCCCATGTGTAAGGGCCTGCGTCACCCTTACGCCTGCCATGAGGCAGGCATAAGGTTTTGACACATTGGCGTTCGAGAAGTGGCGCAGCGAAATCTCATAGATATCGCTGTGCCACTCCTACGACCCTTTTGTGTGGGGGAACGCCCACCCTGCATACAATATACCTGAGGCAGGTATAATGTAGCGCAGGGGTTTACGAAGTGACGCATCTACCTAGATGCGTCACTTCGTAAATATGGAGCAACATGACGCATTTTTTACGCCACTGGTGCATCACAAAAGTGACGCACCAGTGGGGCAAAAGTGATGCAGGGGCTCATAAATAAGCCCCTATATTTTGTTTCAATTTCAGAAATACATAGGTGTCTTTCATACCGATTTTTCCATGTATATATTTTCCCAAATGAATTGCTATATACCCGGAACATAATGAAAAACCATTGCAAGACGCTGCTCAGTTATTGGCTCTGGGTTCGTCGGGTTCTTGGTGAACCTACAAGTCCTATATATCCCCACAATCAGAACGGTCTAGCAGATGTAACGGTATATTGCTTTCAAACAGCTGTCTTAATTAGAATAAGTTACAGGTGAAAACTTTGGCACAAATGGCTGTTTTTTTTAACTAATTTTCAATCTTTCCTAAATTTAACTGTTAGTTTCTATGAAGAAATCTTGAAGGATCCACACAAATGACCCCTTGCTGCATTCAGATGTTCGTCTTCTTTTCTAAAATTTATAGCTTTCCAGGATCCATTATTGCTTTCATACCCAATTCCACCATTAACTGGAAGGCGGCTGAAAGCACCAAAAATAGCAAAAACTGAGTAAAACATTTTGGTTTACTGACAAACGTCTGCTTGTCCCTGAAAGCTGGGATAATGGTGATTTCAGCCCCACAACCCCTCTGTAGATACCATTTGCTGGGGAAAAACCAGGCGCTTCCATCTGTAGCCCTTTTTTCCCATTCCCCCCCCCCAAAAAAAAGAAGTTTGCTGTACTTTGGCTAATTTCTGGGTCCCCTCCAGGGGAATCCACAAACCCTGGGTACCTTTAGAATCCCCATGATATTGGTAAAAAAGGACGCAAAATGGGTGTAAATACCCTATGTGGTCAAAAAGTTACAGGGGCCTAAGCGCAAACTACCCCAAATAGCCAAAAAAGGCTTAGCACGGGGGGGGGGAGGGGGGGTAAAGGCCTAGCAGCGAAGGGGTTAACTCAAACAGCCAGGATTGATACGAAACAGAAGGCGGTAACAAGGAAAATGGGTGAAAGGCTTGTTTGTGACTGGTTTAGATGGGGACGAGAGGACAGTAACAATCACAATTACAACATAGCAGATAATGCATGGGCCCTTCTATCTGCAACTTTAACAAATACCCCCAGAAATACAAGGATATTTAACACCACACACTCACTTAACTTGTACCAGGATGTGTACAGAGAAGCAATAAATGGTAGTGTAGGCTGTGCACCAAATTCCCTAAAAATAGTTAGCTGGAAAATATTTGGATTACATTAAAAAATAGATCATCTAGAGTGGTAAGGATTTATTAGGCAAAATTATATTTGTTGCCTACAAGAGACATGGACCGAAGTGAGCATGGATAGGAATATTACTCACCATGTCCGTAGCATACACTTAACTCCAGCACACTTATCGGCCAACACTCCAACAGCCCCAATTGTAGAGGCGGCTGCCTGGATTGGGGCTCACACAATGCAGTCGAGAAAGGAGTCACTGCCATTTTACTATCAGGTTGAGGAGGGTTCAGTCTGCTGGAAGCGGAAATTAGCTAAAGATCTGGGGTAGAGGGAGGCTACAGACCTGCTGAATGAAGACAACCAGAATGTCTCAATTCCTGCAGCAAAAGACCCCAAGCTATGCATAAAGTTGGTAAAGTGCACACTGCAAAAACACATAATTCGGCAGATCATTCTCCCACCTCGCCACCAAGACATGGAACACCCTCCCCATTCACCTGCGGCAAACCGAAGACCTTCCGACCTTCAGAAGACTCCTCAAGACCTGGCTCTTTGAACAGTAGCAGCTTCCCCCACCCCCAGCGCCTTGAGACCCCCGCAGGTATGTAGTGCGCTTTACAAATGCCATGATTGATTGATTGATTACTGCACAGAGATTTTTTCATCAAATATACTCACCTACTGCAGAGTCACATCCCTGGCACAGCCTTCGACATAGACACACATCTCTCTTGAACAAACACACACGCTCTACACATTTTGCATATATATACACACCTCCTTGAACATACACATCTTCCCCTGTACAGACACTTGTCCCCTGTACAGATATTCCCCCCTGGAAATACACACATGTATGCCCCAACACAAAGACTTCCCTACAGATATACACACACTCTGCAGACAGCCACACACATCCCAACTCAAACACTCTTTACATAGGCACACCATAAAGACACACATACCGGGCAGACAGATACTTTATCAGTCCAGCCTTCTAGCAATCAACCCAGCAAATGACTGCTAGCTGGATAGAGTCAGTTGCACTGAGCGAATGAGTGCCATTCTGGTCATCGGGCTGAGTATGGGCTGGCCTGCTGGAATGTTATATAACTGAAGATCTGGGGAGGATGAGTGATCATGCAAAGGCATTCTGCGCGCCGCGCTTTGGGACAGATTGACCATTTACTTAATACAGCTACCCTAGAGCCACCCAACTGTATTAAAGTCTTTGGGACAGTCTCTGACTCATTTATGGCCTGTAATGGCAGTATTCACATCCCTCCTTATCAGGGTCTCTAAAACTAGAAATGTGTTTCTAACACTATTCTGGACACCTGAGTGGCCACTCCAGCCTTCCAGTCACTTCATTAATAAACATTGGACACTCACAGCACTATTCACCAGTCATGACAATGATCTGGACTGCTTGAGAATTCTCAATCTGGTTCCTGCTCCGAAACCAAATGATTAACTCATTAGCATCACAGACCATGGGAGAGCTGAGGGTAGTGCCAAAGAGGGAAGGGATGACGGGACCTGCAGTTGCAGAAAATCAATGAGAGAAGCCCATGGAACAGGCATGAGAGTCCTTCGAGTCCACGAGGAGCAAGCAGGAAGAGGACCTTGAGGCGAAATAAAAATGGGATGGGCCCAGGAGCCAGTCAAGAGAGGCCCAGGAGGAAGCCAAGAGCGGAGGTTCCCTTTGTTTCCTATCCTGCAACCTTTTACCAGAAAGTAGTGGAGCCATGCCTTACAGAGCTGTGTTGTCTTCTATGTCCTTATGCTACAAATTATTCACTTCTCGAGGTGCATTGTGTGCTGACTTCAAGGAAAATGCAAGGATTTCGATATCCACACTCCCTCAGCCAGTAGTAGCACAGGATCTACCCCTCTGCCCATTCACAATTGCCTTTCCAGCACAAAGTAATATTTTATCTGGAGCAGGCTGAGATTCCCACCAACCAATCCCAGATTAGGCTCCTTATGTGGCCTTCTAACCAATAAGAAGTCTTGACACCTTTCCCATGGTGACGGGATTTGTATCTGCCTTCTTGATTGGCAGTCAGCACCAGAGTGCAACAGTTCTGCTCATGCTTACAAAACGTAGGGGAATATTTACTAGTAAAGTAACAAAGCGTGTCGTTAAGCCAAGAAGGCTAACAACATGCTCTGTCACTTTAGAAACGCAGGCCTGCACCATATTTACAAGAATATGGTGCAGGCCTGCATTCCCCCTGTGCTGGTGCTAAATTTAGCTGCCTAGAACCAACGCAGACACCCTTGCACCATAGTGCAAGGGTGCCTGCGTTGAGGGGAGTGATTGTTTATGTGCAGGAGGGTGCCCCTTCCTGCACTTAAAAAATCTTTAAATGGCGTTTTCTACCTTCTATGTGTGCTGATCAATGCAGCACACATAGAAGTTGCAAAACGTCATTTTTTTAATGATTGTTTATGTGCAGGAAGAGACATCTTCCTGCACATAAACAATCATTGGCATTTTGCTGTTTCCATGTGTGCTGTACAATGCAGCACACATGGAAACAGCAAAAACAAGGAGAAATTAAAAATGTTCTACTTGTTCGCCAGTGTACGACCTGGTCTTAATTTTGGCACTGCCCCATATTTATGCCACCCTTGTAAATATAGGGCAGCGTCAATATCAATGGGTGTTGGGGTGGAACGCCCACAGCAACAACCATTGCCCACTCCTTTCACACTAAGTGTCGCGTGAAAGGGTGTCTTATTTACAAGGCAGTGTTAAGCCACGTTAAGTGGCTTTACGCTGCCTTGTAAATAAGGCGAAGCCCCTATCGCCACCTCAACGTCCTGAAAAGTGGCGTTGTGGTGGCGATAGGGGCTTGTAAATATGCCCCTTAATGTCTAGTTATCCACGGGACAAAATGAACATTAAAACGTCTTGCCACCAACAGAAACCACCATGCCTTGGGTGATGACGAATACTAATTCCACGTCTTTGAAACAAAGGGCTGAGGGGAATGAACATTTGTCACTCTCTCTCCTTAAATCATACAAACTTTGTGAGACATCTAACACTGCCTCTAGCTAGACCTAATAAACAATGGAACAAAGCAATTGTTCTCAATGTGTAACTAATAAAAGATCAGATTGAAATGGGGTGAAATCAGTTTTCAGCCACTCTGATAAGTAGCTGAAGACATTTCAGATTCAAGAATATGGCACCAGAATATTGTGGTCAGAATATTGTTTGAAATATATATCATGATTTAAATATCTTTCACAAAAACGCTGCCCCATTGGAGTTGATAGTCTTTACCCAGTGGCACAATAGTTTTGTAAAAACATATAGGAAATATTATTTATGTCAGATGATAATTCGGTATAAAATATTCCGTCATAAACCACCTTCTTTCAGTGATCTCAAAGCTAGATGCAGCCCCTAAATATGCTCCAGTTCCCCCTGATCTCTGACACTCATGGGGATGGGACCTTCGTTCACGTCTTAATCGGAGGTTTCGACTATGGCGTGGGGCATTCGGCTTCAAAAGTCTGCTACTTTTCCATCAGCATGAAGGAGCAGCGCATCCACCTAAATAACAGCAAGCAGGTCTGGGCAAACAAACTGCAGCCATCAACAATAATCTACAAGCGTCCAACAGATCTCTGCTAGCTGACAGACACAGTGTGCAATTGAGGCAAACTGGACTGGACGCAAACTGTATGATCTATCTTGGGGACAAAAGGAGAAACCAATTGTGATTGAAGACGCATTTGAATATTTTAATTCCAAGGGCCATTCAGGAATTAGGTATCTTTTACAGCTGGTAGGATTACTCCATGGTTTAAGCAAAGTAGGGCAACAGCTTTGGGCATAATCTGACAATGCGGCCCCCGGGGGAAGTGAAGGTCGCAGACCAGTCTTCCCCCGGGGTATTCGCGCAACGACCGGAAGGACATGGTGGGGGTGGGATCACAGGAAGGAAGGAGGGGGGCGGGAGTTGGGAGGGTATATAGGTGTCAGGAGAGGAGTAGCCGGCCTCTTATTGACACCTGAGCACCACCGGGGGGATGTTAAAAGTTTGTTGTGAGGAAGTTTGTAGCGGAGGCCGATTGGTCGATCGGCTGGTGGTCGGGGATTAGCGTTGTGTCCTTGCTGGGCTAGGGAGAGCGTCTCGGTTTGCGATGCCCCTAGGAGACAATACGGCGCGGCGGCTGGCTTGGCCGTAAGGTGAGCGCGAGTCCGATCGGCCGGGTGCAGCGTTTGCGGCCGGGCGTGTCCGGCAGGCGCAGGCCTGGAGTGTCACGCTGATGGTGGTGTGCACGTGCGAGGAACAGATCTGCTGTGGACAGCACCGGAACGTGGAAGGTGGCATGTAGGGGGGGGCATCCTGAGCGGGAGAGAGGGAGCGGGAGTCCTGCCGCGTGCCCGCCGGCTGGTGTTGTGTAATGCTGCCTTCGCCCGCAGGATGAGGGGGGAGTGGAGCCAATGCGCGCGTCGGGGATTAGCGTTGTGTCCTTGCTGGGCTAGGGAGAGCGTCTCGGTTTGCGATGCCCCTAGGAGACAATACGGCGCGGCGGCTGGCTTGGCTGTAAGGTGAGCGCGAGTCCGATCGGCCGGGTGCAGCGTTTGCGGCCGGGCGTGTCCGGCAGGCGCAGGCCTGGAGTGTCACGCTGATGGTGGTGTGCACGTGCGAGGAGCAGATCTGCTGTGGACAGCACCGGAACGTGGAAGGTGGCATGTAGGGGGGGGGCATCTTGAGCGGGAGAGAGGGAGCGGGAGTCCTGCCGCGTGCCCGCCGGCTGGTGTTGTGTAATGCTGCCTTCGCCCGCAGGATGAGGGGGGAGTGGAGCCAATGCGCGCGTCGGCTGTGGGCCCCGTAGTGGCGGCGGGCGGGTTTGAGGCGGGGACGGCGAGATCGGCTGCGATGCCGCATCTGTTGCAGGGAACCAGGGTTTGAGCCTCGCGGTCGCGTTCCTGTCTTATGATTCTGGGCTAATCACTTAACCCCCCATGCTGGACTGTGTAACGTGCATACGGAGCTCTGTAAGCGCTCCAATACCTTCGGGTCGAGTTCGCGCACGCGTCTGCATCGGTGATTCTGGGCAAATTATTTCACCCCCCAGGCCTGAATGGGTAATGTAAACAGGGAGCTATGTAAAGCGCTCCACTACCTTCGGGTCGAGTTCGCGCTCACGTCCACATCCGGATTCTGGGCAAATCGCTTAACCCCCCATGCATGCATGAGTGATGTAAACACGGAGCTATGTACAGCGCTCCAATAACGTCGGGTCGAGTTCACGCTATGTAATTATGCAAGTCTCTTTTATTGGCGGTGGGCGGAGCCGGCAGGAGAGCACACATGCGTTTATCCCTTGCGAGGTGGAGGTATGGGCCCATCAATTCTTGGACCTGCACCATTTATTGGGTTCAAGGTGCACTGGGGGCTTCCCGGAGGTTTCGGCATAGGAGGGAGGTGGTGGGGGCCAGGTGACAAGTTGCCATCGGTGTCGGTCGTGCTGCGAGGGGTATCTAGGACAGGGGTGAGGGACTGCCAGCACGGCATGAGGTCCGGTGGTGCTTGGGCCCACCTGGTTATGGTGACCTGGTGGGGGGGGGGATCCATGACCGGCGCATAAGGCCGGCAGATAGGGGGTGATGCCAGCGGGGCGCACAACGCCTCCTTCGAGGGATTCACGCATTGAGGACTACAACCTTGTGAATATTACCAAGTTTTGAGTATGTGCTGTGTGAAGGGTGGCATGGATGGTGTTGGGGGTGAGGATGGAGGAATGTGACGGTGTGCGACGGAGTGGGAGTTTGGCGGGCCGGATGCAGTGCGATGGAAGGAGGATGTCCGATGGGGCCTTGGAGTGCGGGGGGGGGTGTTCAGGTAACCAGTCCATTTTGTTATTTGTTTCAGGTGAGTGCGCTTAAGACGGAGCTCCAAGGGGGATGGCAGTTTCGCTCCGGAAGAGGAGGTCCCGGACGGACACTCAGGCGAGTGCGGCCTAAGCCGGAGCGGGGCAAGGAGCTCCACGGGGGATGGCAGTTTCGGTCTGGAAGAGGAGGTCCCGGACGGACGCCCAGGTAAATGAATGGGGGGGTTTAAAGTCTGGGAGTCGTACTTTGAAGATTAGGTGTTCACGCCCTGGTTGTCACCGGGTGCTCAATTATAAGTGTATGCAATGGCCTTTCCTTCAGTGAGGTTGGGACAATGCTGGGGGCCTGGGGAACCCAGGGCCCAAATGACGCACAGCTGGTCACCTGGGGAGTTCGGGGTGATACAAGCCAGGAGGCGGCGTACGTCAGACGATGGGAACCTTGGGGCCACGCGCGGAGAGGGTTTTGGGTGTCGAACGGCCGATGGTGATATCAGGCGAACGGAAGGCTGGTAACCAAGGGGTAGCTTGTCCCTATTTGCCGTGTTTAGCGGCTATTTGCCATGCTTTGAGGGTGACTTTTGAGCTGGGGGTGCCAATTGACGCAATTTGTGGATATAGGTCTCGAACACCTGGGGCAGTATGCTGTGGTGTGAGGCCCGGGGACAGATGGGGGTATTATAAGATGGAGGGGGTGTGTGCTGGGCTGGAACGGTGGGAGAAAGGTTGAGGTCAGCCCGAACGTAGCTCAACTTGGGGTGGTCTTTCTTCAACGCAATATTCAGCCGCTACCCACAGCAGGGACGGCAGGCAGGAGAATTCTCTCGGCACTTACGTTGGGCGACTGGTGAGGGCTCCCGTGTCGGTTGGACAACGACGTGGGAGGGACGGAGTCATTCCCGGGGGCAAGCTGGGCCGCACCAGCGGACGGGGGAGAAGCCCTTGGGGGTAGGCAGGGGCCTGGAGGTCCTTCTTGATCACTTGGAGGCCATGGGTCCATGGCACTCGTTGACTCCCAAGAGGAAGTAGTGGCTGCGGCGAGCAGGAGCACTGGGAGTCGTGGCTGGCAGTCACGGAGGCTCCCCCCCCCTCTTTTTTGTACAGGAGACCTGGGTGCAGAGTCCGACTGCACAGGGAGCACTTGAGGACTGGGAGTAGGTGAGGTCTCAGGGGGGGGGCAGTCGCTGGGTGCGAGGGCAGCGGTTAGACAGGGCAAATAGGCAGAGGGAGCGGGATTGCCTGACTGACGGTGCACACTGGGTGGGGGCTGCGGTCTTGCAGAAATGCGGGGCTCTGGGGCCTCAGTATCTGGAGCGCGAGCGCCGCGTGGCGTGACGGGGGCAGTGTTATACAGGTAGGGACTTGCCTGGGGAGTGGGATTGGTAGAGGTAGTTTGTCGGCCACTTGATAGGATAATCACCTTGTGGTAGGCCTTGCAGTTGCAGAGGCTGAGGGGGTGCGCCGGAGGGGGAGCTGACGAGACGGAGAAGGCTTGGGCCGCTGCTTGGGGGAACCAGACAGGGTTAGGGGCTTTCGGGCACTGCAAGATGCATTTGGGGTTGAGATGGTCACCGGGGTTGTAGCAGGCAGGTATTTGGAAACAGGGATTCTGGCTCACAGGACGCAGTTTTAGTTATAGGGGCGGGGGGATGTGTTCTGGGTCGGGAGCTAGGAGCCATCACACGGTGGTCGTGTCGTAACACCACTGACAATATGGTAATTTCGTAGGGGACATCTGGGAGTATGGTAGTGCAGGACACAGGAGACGCGATGATAAGGTACCGGTGGGGCAGCGGACACGGGTGCAGTGGCTGTGGTGACGGGCGGTTGGTGCCTGGCTTGTCTGGGTGAAACAGGGGCATGACGTTTTCGAAATAGGGCAGCGTTGGCGCTTGAGGCGTAGTGGAAGGGGAATGAGGCGCCAGTGATTGTTGGTAAGAGAAGGGAGGTCTATGGCTGGGGATTTGGGGTTGCCACATGCGGAAGGTAGTTTAGCGGTGCTACAGGCGATTTAGGTTTCGTTCGGGGGCTGGGCCGACGGAAAGTGGCTCCCTTACGGAGGTGCACGATTTTTACGCCTGAGGGCTGGCACAGAGGTGACATCATGAGGGCTGTTCGGGGGCGGGGGGAGATGGCAGTATAGTAGGGTGTGCTGTGCCGTTATAGGTACAAGAAGGGGTTTGGGCGGGGGTTGTGGAGAGACTGGGGATGGAAGGGAACGAGACATAATCCTTACGGGACTAATCATTCTTTTTTCTACTGCAGGTAGGGGGAGTGGCCTGGGATCCAGTGTGGTCGCCTGGACAGGCGGACATTCTCCCGAACGCTGGGCAGCAACAGAGGTGGCATAGCGGGTGTACGGATGTCATCAGGCGGGGAACGCAGTCATTTGGGATGTTTGATGATTGAAGGGGGAACAGTAGAATTGACTCAGGGTGAGCGTTGCGGCCAGTGAGAGTGACTGTGTCATACGATATGGGACCTGGCGCTAATACAAGCGACGCTGTGGGAGAGAAGGTACTCAGAAAAATGGCAGGTCTGGTTTTTTAATCCAAGAGGCATGGCAAGGGATATGGTTCAATGACAAGGAACTTAGGAAGTGGGTTATGGGGAAACACTGCGCCTGGCAATGAATGGTCCCAGGGGACGGCTAGCATGCTTACAAGGAACTGGTCTGCAGTGAATGAGACGGTTTGAGGGGAATCTGGTGGCCTGGTGGGGGATGGGGCACTTTCATGGATGGGGATGGTCCTGGACATGTTTCTTGTTTACAAGGGACACTGGAGTAAGGGTGGATGGTCATCCACCGATGGTGCCTGGCAGAGGAGGGAATCTTTGGGGGTTGTTGAGCATGCTTATCAGCTAATAGCCCACAGGTAATGGGCACTGTTTGAGGGGACACGGGGCGGTTTTTTGGTTGGTTTGGGGACGGAACACTTTTCATGGATGGGGATTGCCCTGGAAATGTAACTTGTTTGAAAGGGACACTGGCTTTATGGGTGGATGGTCGTTCACCGATGGTGCCTTGCAGAGGATGGACTTTGAGGGCTGTTGAACATGCTTACAGGGGAATTGGCCGCAGGTAATGGGGACTATTGGAGGAGCCACAGGTGGTCTTGTTTGGGGCGGGGGACGCTCTTCAGGGATGGGGGATTGGCCTGGAAGATTACTGGATTACAACGGATACTGGCTGCACGGGTGGATGGTCATCCACCGATGGTGCCTTGCAGGGGATGGACTTTGAGGGCTGTCGAACATGCTTACGGGGGAATGACTGCTGGTAATGGGACTATTGGAAGAGACACAGGTGGTCTTGTTTGGGGCTGGGATGCTCTTCAGGGATGGGGGATTGGCCTGGAAGGTTACTGGATTACATACGGATACTGGCTGTACGGGTGGATGGTCATCCACTGATGGGGCCTTGCCAAGAAGGGAGTTTGGGGGCAATGGATCAGGATTACAGGGGGACGGTCCGCGGTTACCGAGACGGAGGGAAGCAAGACAGGTGGTTGTTTGTGCTGGTATAATTTTTTCACGGACGTGGTTTGTCCGGTTCATGCTGCTTATTGACACAGGACACAGTTTTGCAAGGGTGGATGGTCATCCACCTGGTGCCTTGAGGGGTGGGGGAGGCGTTAGGTGCCCGCAACCTGGAGGGCCAGGTACTCCTACTTAGAGTACGTGCACCTTTCGCAGTCTGGGGTGTCCCGGCAATAGCGAACTTTATACAGGACGCAGGTTTAGGGGACGGAGGGTCGTCCACAGGGGCCGCGAGGTAGACTGGATGGAGGCGAAAGATGCACTAGCACTGGGGGTGGGGCAGGGAACCGCCCTCCGGGGGTTTCCCTGGTTGGCGGTACTTTGGAGGGGGGGGTAGTCACATACGGGCGGATCCACCCCTCGGGGGGGGAGAACGGTACACAGGTGAGTGATAGCGGGCGCGGGAAGCAATGACCAAGGAAGGAAATTACACAGAGGATGCTTGGAGGGCAAGTGAAGGTGAGAATGGGGAGAGGAAAGAGGTCACCGAGTGAATGGGGGAAGAGTCTAACAGGTGAGATGGTTTTGAGAATGGATGAAAGGAGAATGAGTCGGTATGGGATGGGGAAAGTATATTTACTGCATTTATGTACTGTCGAATAAAGTCTAAATGATTGCAACCATGTCCTAATAAAATGGCCTTTTACACTTCAAGTAACAGCGTGGAGTGTGGTTCTTGCGCGATGCGGCCCCCGGGGGAAGTGAAGGTCGCAGACCAGTCTTCCCCCGGGGTATTCGCGCAACGACCGGAAGGAAATGGTGGGGGTGGCATCACAGGAAGGAAGGAGGGGGGCGGGAGTTGGGAGGGTATATAGGTGTCAGGAGAGGAGTAGCCGGCCTCTTCCTGACACCTGAGCACCACCAGGGGGATGTTAAAAGTTTGTCCGCCCACCCACCCTACAAACGTTAAGCGAAGGGTTGGGATAGGTTGGGCTGAGCGTGCCAGTTTAGGGCTGGTTGCAGAGTAGAGGCGTCACGGTACTTTGGAGGGGTGGGTAGTCACATACGGGCGGATCCACCCCTCGGGGGGGGGGAGAACGGTACACAGGTGACTGATAGCGGGCGCGGGAAGCAATGACCAAGGAAGGAAATTACACAGAGGATGCTTGGAGGGCAAGTGAAGGTGAGAATGGGGAGAGGAAAGAGGTCACCGAGTGAATGGGGGAAGAGTCTAACAGGTGAGATGGTTTTGAGAATGGATGAAAGGAGAATGAGTCGGTATGGGATGGGGAAAGTATATTTACTGCATTTATGTACTGTCGAATAAAGTCTAAATGATGGCATCCATGTCCTAATAAAATGGTTTTTTACACTTCAAGTAACAGCGTGGAGTGTGGTTCTTGCGCAAACACAGGTCTGAATCCTGACATTTCGAGTAAGCCTTTCACTGTCTGAAGGTGGGTAGTTGAGTAGTATTAATATCCGTTATTAAAAGGTCTATTATTCAGAAACCAAGAGAAAATTCAGTTTATTTTTGTGCTACAGTGTTATCTAGTGCTACATTAATGGAAAAACGAGAGTTTTTGTTCGCAGAAGGCGTTGCCCTATTATTTGAAATGTGTTACATGAAATTGGTCCAAGAGGTTAATGGAAACCAAAACTTTACTACACCTGACAGCAGCTGGCTGACGACTGGTGATACGGAGTAATAAAACACAAGCTGATTTCCTGTAACACACTGTGCTGATTTACTGTAACATACTGAAAGAAACACCTGACATTATAAAGATCTTAGGCAATTTAGTGCCTTACAAAAACTCAAATAAACAAAACTCAGATAAAAGTTAACAGATGTAACATGGGTTCCGGGGAGTTTTCTTTCTTTTTTTGCAGCTCAACTAAATGGCTTCTCTTTTCTGGCAGGAAATATCACTTCAGTGCGTCAGCCATATTTTTTTGCAGGTTAACCATCCCCTTTTATGGACCTAAGCGTAGCTGTGAAACAGAACATCACCAAACTTCTCAGAAGGATTCCTTTGTGACTGATCCCACAGCTTTCATTTTTGCTCTGTGGCCAAAACAAAGTGGCGGCCAAATACTGCTGTTTTATATGAACAAGATGGTACCGTCCTGCAGTGCTATTCTTAGCCACGCTACACCTGGAGAGCATTCCTTATGTTTTGGAAACAATAAATGCAGTCACCCGCCTGAAATCCCTTAATTCCGTCCGTAGTACTTCTTGATGAAGATAAATAGAGTTTATAAAGCGCACAGATGCTCCTAGGAGTGTCCCGGCTTCTTCTGTTGATTATTCCATATTATACTGTAATAGATGAATCCATCTGCTCTGCTTCTCATCTCTAGGGTGGGTTTAAGAGACCCTGCTTTTTGCGAGCAGCGTTCATGAAATCTGCACCCTTGATCATTCGAAACAGCTTTGCGGCACATTAAAGTCACTGCTGAATTATTCACGCAGACCAGGCCGACCGAGAGACGAGAGCACATCTGTCAACAAAATAGGGCTGCGAAGAGCACATAACAACTATTATCTCAGATGATGAGTACTTCAGGGTGCGCAGATAGCTGGAATTACGACCACATAGTGCCAATGTCGGCAACACACCCAACCTGAAAACACAGCAATACCATAATAAAGAACACACAAGACACATGGGTTGTTGGAGAAAACATTGCTGCAGGTTTATTTTGCATAAGAAATATGCCAACATGGTGGGTCAACTGAAGGGCGATCCAAGGGCAGGCAGCCCCTATGCTGCCCTGCCCACCTGAAGAGCCAACTTGCACCTTGGCATACCCAATCTGTGCTAACCATTTTAGGGGATTACCCCTTTACATCCCATGGACCACCAGTCCACCCATTTACTCACGCCCCTTGAGGGGGTGGAGCATATAAGGGCAAGCCCCCGGTTGCTCAGCTTTACAACCGCCGAAGGACTAACAGGGCTCCGTCGTTCCTCCAGGGTCCTGCCATAAGGACTTCCTGGGGCTATTTGGCATTTGCACCCTTCTTCTGGTCCTGAAGACTGTACCCCTATGTACCATTAAGCCTCTGGATCACCCTGTAACTCTGCCTGCAACACAAGATAACAAGTTAACAGCCTTCCTACCCTAGACACCCTTCCAGCTGACACACCGGGTAAGCAGTAGGGAGGGAGACGGCACGAAAAGGATCGCCAGCTGGGCGGGGGAAGTAGATATACCTCCCCCCCCCCGCCCACTGGCGCGCCGGAAATGACAAGGAGTAGCGCTTGGACATCAGGGAGGCCCAAACACTAGCCCTGTTTTGTTTGTGCCATCATGTGGCACTAAGGTGGCCGGCCTCCTATGGGGCCCCCGGCCTGGGCTGCCGGCAGCCTCATTCACACTGTCCATTTCCGCTCTCATCAAGGCCTGAACTGCGAGTTCTGTTCTGTGTACCTCCTGTCGGAGCCCATCAGCAGCTGAAGAAGCAGTCCAGCATCGCAGACGAGCAGCCATGCATTTTAAGACAATTCTCCAGCTGTAGAGGACAAACGGAATGCGTCCTCTATGCTATGATGGTGTGAAGATGGAGGTGGAAGACGGCCGGACGCATAGCACAATGAAGGGACCCGAGGGAGCTACAGGCGAAGCCAGTCTCCCACAGGGTGGCTTCATGACTATAAATCAGCCCAAAAAAGGTCAGTACATGGGATTGGCTAGTACAGGGGAGGAAGCTGGTTTTTAGGGACAATGTATTTAGGAACAGGAGGTCAGGTGTTCAGCTTCTTGCTGACTCCTTCATCATGTGGCAGACAGGGGAAGTTTGTCCGTGAGGCACCCAGCCACCTTGCATGTTAAGAGGGTAGAAGTGAGTGTCCAAGATTATGCCACAATAGGACACGGATTGTAGTCACAGTTGTATAGGAGGTAGTTTGGGGAGAATGGAGAGTAAGGTGCAGGGGTACCCATCCCTCAGGAGTGCAGGAGGGAGTTTGAGACTTTGGATCAGGACAAGGAGGCTTCATTTGGGGATGCTTGGTAGGGTGAGAGAGAGACTG
This sequence comes from Triturus cristatus, assembly GCF_964204655.1. Lineage (NCBI taxonomy): Eukaryota > Metazoa > Chordata > Amphibia > Caudata > Salamandridae > Triturus > Triturus cristatus. Next base: position 588,217,676 of record NC_140580.1, on the reverse strand, counting down.
GGGAATGCAAGAGGGATGGTAAATGAAAGATGAAAGAATGAGGTTTGGGGTAGGGGGCTTGGTTGGGACTGGTTGGTTCACCTTGAGGATTTGTTTAAGGGAGGAGGTTTGTCGGTAATTTGGTGTATTAGTGAGTTTGGCACTATGTTACATTTGTATGAGTTAATAGATACAACTATAAACATGTCCTAATAAAGAGGCCTTTTATGCTTCATGATGGTTTGTGGTGTGTGACGATTTCACGATTTCTTACCTAAAATGCTGCTCAATTATCTATGCATTGGTGGCACCCAGCTAACCAGTCCTCATTTGATATTCAGTACTCCATGTGCCTCAGCAAAGCAGCTACCATTAACTTATTCTTGCTAGTGCAGTGCCGAGAAGCTAGGTATAGCAGCTGATAGCATTCCCCACTGATCGTCTACCATTGAATTCCTGCTGCCCTGTGACTGACCGTAGGTTCTTCTTGCCACGGTGTGGCACCAGGCACAAACCGTACCGCCATGTTGTACATGAGCCCAATTGGAGCTGGTGCCGAAGCTCAATGCAACTCACTGCTCAGCAAAGTCCAATACCATGCTTTCTAAAAACATTTTCTCACCGGCAAACAAGACAAGCCCTTGGCCTTAAGATGTTGTACATTCAAATCTATAGTGGAAGGCATTAAAATCGTATATTTAAATCAGTAATAGTCAACAACATCAATCAAGCTCCAGGTAGGAAGAAAGAGCTCCTGGAAAAATGGGTTGAGCACTTCATAATTACTTAACTCACAGAGTGTGATGTCCATGTATTTGTGGGTGACTTCAACCTCCACTGTGGGTGTCCCTCATGGTCATATAATATATTAACACACTTATGTTTCTAAAGAACAACTTACTTAAATACACACAAGAACAGTGCTATTGTCCCTTGGATCTTATGTCCAGTACCCATGACCATTAAGGCCATCACCCCATCCTGGAAGAATGGTCTGGCATGTTCACTTTAATTCTCATCTCATCAGCTAGGCTTTCCTACCCTGCATCAGGACACTAAAATTCCCCCAAAATACTTGACTTATCAATCCCAGGTGGGGGTGCTGTGGGTTCGTTTCGGGAGGTACAGGATGAGGCTGGCTGCAGTGTTCTGTATGGTCTAGAGTCTTCTGAGGAGCAGGGTGGACATGCCGGAACATTCCAACAACTTCCACATAGCAGGGCCACCAACCACCCCTATGGAGTCTAGCAACACCCCAAGCCACTACTGCTGGAAAATGTTACAGACACGGATTGGCTCAATGCCCCCCAACTAAACTATCCAGACAAAGAACCCTTAGCACACAACATATATAACATCACAGTGTACCAAATGTAAGAATTCAAAACACAATTATTTTCATAAGAATTTTCTGATGCGAGACGTGTTCTTTTAGTTTTTCTTCAAGGTCCTTCTTTAATATCGAGAGTTGTGACTCAGTTGAAATGCCAATACCGAATGCCAACACGTGTTTTGTCGCCTTCTCAATTTACATGCGACTTTTTCAAGGCTAAATGAAGAATAATGAATCACAGTAAATACTGGATAACAATAGTCCTTAACATCTTAGAAGGAAAGAACACCTAAATTCCTCCACCGTGTCCAAATACAGTTGTAAACAGGTTCATACCACTAAGACAATAGCGTGGTGATGAATGTGGCCACTCCGAAAATCAGAAAACATCATACATCAAACATATAAATACATAATTTGCGCAGATTAGGGAAATAATAAATCTAAATGTGTAATAATAATAACCCGTCACCACTATAGAGTTGTGCGGTGACAATCATAGCACCCAGAGCCTATGAAAACCACACACGTGAGTGTCCTGCCACCCACGCGTGTATTATCATAAATATCACCAACCTGTATCGGCTTCAAAGAATGAACTGTGGGGCGAACAACACAAATTTTCTATATAAGTATCTGTGCTGTAAATATTCAAATAATGAGCTAACTCTACTATTGCAAAATTTTCATAAGTTCCTAAACAACACTTACTTGACGTGTGGTGTTAATTTCGACCCACACGGTTCTCCAGCGTGAGTGATAAAGCTCAATGAGAGTAAGGTGCAGTCAAAAGTCTAATCATGTGTGGATATCTGTAAAATAAAGAAGGTGCGGTACTAGTACAATAATATAACCATATGGAAGTAATTACCTACCCTAATTATCTGTAATCCCTAATAGTCGTTGTGCATAAAGATAGGTCAACGTAGTCGATATGCCAGCAATAGAAACCCAGTTTAAGGAATCGTCTGCCACCATGTATCACTATATGTAAAATCGAGCGTGCCTAGTACATGGAAAGCCCTTTAATACTGATATCTGTATCAGGGGCACTGTGTATGCACAAGAAGATATACAGCTGATGTACCATTACGGGTAAGAACGGTGAACAGTAAGGATGACACGTCGTGCCAGAGTTTCAAAGTACCAATATTCCGAAAAGAAATTCCTCATCTCTCAAAATTGATAGCTCTATTATAATTATAAAATGCTAAGAGTATTATCCACAATTATTCGAATATTCGGCTATAGAACGTACATATTCATGTAAATGCATCTATTTTGAACGCTTACCGTGTCCGTGTCTGTAAACGAAAGATTCTCCTCACGCCGGTACCTTGAGCAAGAGGCCGACTCTTCCGAGTCCGGCCTCATTCAAAATGGATGCATTTACATGAATATGTACGTTCTATAGCCGAATATTCGAATAAATATGGTGGTAGACGATTCCTTAAACTGGGTTTCTATTGCTGGCATATCGACTACGTTGATCCTATCTTTATGCACAACAACTATTAGGGATTACAGATAATTAGGGTAGTTAATTACTTCCATATGGTTATATTATTGTACTAGCACCGCACCTTCTTTATTCTACAGATATCCACGCACGATTAGAATTTTGACTGCACCTTACTCTCATTGAGCTTTATCACTCACGCTGGAGAACCGTGTGGGTCGGAATTAACACCACACGTCAAGTAAGTGTTAATTGTTTAGGAACGTATGAAAATTTTGCAATAGTAGAGTTAGCTCATTATTTGAATATTTACAGCACAGATACTTATATAGAATATTTGTGTTGTTCGCCCCACAGTTCATTCTTTGAAGCCAATACAGGTTGGTGATATTTATGATAAAACACGCGTGGGTGGCAGGGCACTCACGTGTGCGGTTTTCATAGGCTCTGGGTGTTATGATTGTCACCGCACAACTCTATAGTGGTGACGGATTATTATGTATTTATATGTAAAATGTATGATGTTTTCTGATTTTCGGAGTGGCCACATTCATCACCACGCTATTGTCTTAGTGGTATGAACCTGTTTCACAACTGTATTTGGACACGGTGGAGGAATTTAGGTGTTCTTTCCTTCTAAGATGTTAAGGACTATTGTTATCCAGTATTTACTGTGATTCATTATTCTTCATCTAGCCTTGAAAAAGTCGCATGTGAATTGAGAAGGCGGCGAAACACGTGTTGGCATTCGGTATTGGCATTTCAACTGAGTCACAACTCTCGATATTAAATATGGACCTTGAAGAAAAACTAAAAGAACACGTCTCGCATCAGAAAATTCTTATGAAAATAATTGTGTTTTGAATTCTTACATTTGGTACACTGTGATGTTATATATGTTGTGTGCTAAGGGTTCTTTATCTATTTTTGTACTGTAGTTTTAGCCACAGTCCTGTTGGAAGAGTTTGGTGGTTCTCCTCTCCCCTTTTAGCACCATACCAAACACTGTCTACATAATAGATATTTGAGTGAATATTTCCAAGAGCGCCCATCCCTATTTATAAATACCACTAACTTTGCTGTTGACTAAACTATCCAGACCCCACCAACTACCTCATCAATGACACAAACAGCTTCAACAACTGGATCATCATCTGCACCTGTAAACAAGCTAGCTGGTACAACACTGGTCTAAGAGGGTCCAAGAGAGTTTGCAAACAACTCGAAAGGAAACGGAGAACCAACTGAGAAATCAAAGCAAGAAACAACTACAAGGGGCACTTAGACACTTTCACCATCATGTGAAAGATACCAAGAAAAAGGCCCTGACCCTGAGAATCAAATCTAGCTCCAATAACTGCAAGGAACTTTTTGCCATCGTCAAGGAATTTACCAACCCAACTGCTGCAACCAGCACCTTCACCCCTACACAACAACTCTTCAACAACCTCTCCTACTTCTTCCATGATAAAATCGCCAAGATCCAACTTCGAACCCCAGCCACCCTCCATCGACCTTCCCAGCCAGCAAACCTCATCAACCAAAGACTACTTTAGCTTGTGGGCAGAACAATGCTCTTGAGAGAGTTCCTGTAGAAAACAGCCTGCATTTGGGCAGATTCAGATTTAAAGGGGTTAATGGCAAACATCTGGTCATGCTTTGTCTTTTGTACCCCAAGAGGTTGACACACATCAGCCATATTGTTGTATATAACAGAGTTGTCCTGTTATATGCATCACCTAATGGTTTGAAAAGATCATAACTATTATAGATAGGGTGTTTTTATGACCCCCATCAAATGTTTCAGCCGTTAGCTAGTAAATGAAACGTCTCAACCTAACATGAATACTTATTCAGAATTTTATAGATAAGAAAATGTAGCCTGCAACTGTAAAATTATTTAGAGTGAAAGAAATCCTCAACTATCTTAAGAGTATGTAATGTTTGGGTTAATGTACAAAAGGTTCATTTTTAGCATGGTGTAATTTATTAAATGTGCAATTCAATACAGCGAAAAATAAAACTGTTCTCTTAACCAAGTCCTGTATCGGTAACAATCACCAGCAATAGGTACTCCAGGATGTTCTGTTCTTTGATCATCTCAGCTAGTATTTTGAGCAGGGGCGGCTCCTTCACTAGGGCGGACGAGCGTCACCCCACTGCTTTCTCACAGTGCGAGAAGCGGAAACATCAAATGGTAATAACTTTCAGTTATTACCATTTTATGTTTGGTCCCAGGTGGGCGGGGCTGCTCTGCGAGCATGGCAGAGGAGGAGTGGTGTGCCTGCCCACTCCTGAGTGTGCAAAGACTGTTTGGTCGGCCCCCTGGGGCCGCTCAAATCAGTCATGAGAACTCTGCTGTTCTCCATGCAGGCTGCAATGCAGCCTGCATGGAGAAAATGGCCTCCCGATAAGCTACTGGCTGGGCAGCTTCCCGACCAATCACAACGCTGCTTGCAGCATTTTGATTGGCTTAGGGGAGGGAGCTTGGCTGCCGGCTTCTGCTTCCTGTTCCTGCCGGAGGCAGGAGAGCAGGAGCAGAGAAGACGCAGTACCGGGCCGGCAGAAAGGTAAGTTTAATTTTTTGTATTTTTTATTACTATTTTAACACCCTGCGTGACCTCCCCGCGCGATCACCCCTCCCCATGCAAACCCGCCTCCCTGTGCCACCCCCTCGCACCCCCACCCAGAGAACTGTGATGCAGGATACAGGGCTTTCTGTTTAAAAGCCCTTCATTGCCATTGGGTCTATGATAGCATGTACGCTGTGGGCCAGTGACGTAATTAGCGTCATGGTTTCGGGCGTCAGAAACTTCATCCCTGCATGACTTCAGAAGGCCGTCATTCAAAGGTGTAGATCCCACCCTTTCGTCATGAGTGAGAGTGGATGCAAGTCTGATCCGGTGCCTTGTTCTCGGTAATGTTAAGTGTTTGCAAGCTAATGTTGTACTATGTATATTGCACTGAGACCCCTCATCACGCTAACCTCCCCTACTGTGACACCCCAGGCCCTGACTGCATGTAGCTGGCCCCGTTAGAAGTGGAGCTGCAGCATTTGTTCCACCGCGAAATTGATCCAAATAATGAGCAGCGTTCGTTCTTTTTCCCATTCCGATGTTGTCAGTTGATCTAAATATCCGAGTTAAGCAAGGCGAGAAATATGTGCTTACAGTGGACAGTTCTGTTCTCTGATGAGTTACATTAAAACTGCCTGTGGCTTCCTGCCCCTAAGTTGACACTGATGCCAAAAACATGGATTGACTTGCAAACAATGAATGTTAAAAACGTTGAGGCAATACATTTCAGTGATTGAGTTCCTCTCTTATTTCTCATACTTTACTTAATTTTGCATTCCCAAAGAGTTAGCAATTTTATTATGCTGTTGTTTATCCATATTTTTTTCTATGCATACTTTGAGGCTTAAGCCATGTCAGGTGCTTATGAGGGGCTTTGATTGAGTGTGGGGCTAAGGCTGAAGCCAAACAAAGTGGTTTCAGCTTTTTGGACCCTCTGTAGAGCATATAGAACAATGTTTATGTATTCCATTTGCAACTGAAATTCTGTGGATGTGTGTGTGAAGGGGGTACACATATGTCAAAATAGTTGCAAGACAAAAGTAAGAGAAAATAAAGTGCTTAAATTTGAGGGCGTGCAGTGTATGCGTTAGGGCAGTGAAGTGACAGAGATGCAAAGAAGTGCATTCAGGGAAGAGTGAAAAGAGGATGCTGAAGAGGAAAGAGAGGTGGTTGAAGATGTGCAGATGGACAAGATATGTATAGAAAAATAGGATACATATCTAACATAAAGCACACCTAACTAAAGGCCAAAACACCTTCCACAGGCCTCATTGCTATTTAATTCACAGATTCACTATTTCAGACTTTAAATATTTCCAATGTTAATTATTTAGAACAAATCATTGTTGGTACTCATTTATTTTAAACAGCTAACACCTGTTGACAAAGCCAATCGTAGTGAAAGGTTTTAGGTGTAGATCATTTGTTATACCATTTATCTGGATACAATTACATCTGAAAGAGAAACCAGTAAACCAAAATACTGGTCGCTTGGCACACTATGGGAATCACAGAAATGTATTTGACATGTTCCTTTATAAAGAGCCCCTACTTTTTTCATCCCACTTAAAGACCTATCTGCACAAATTTCTATATGACTGGTTGCAGCCAGCAGCTGTTGGTGCTTCCTGAAGCCTGGTGGTTAGACCATTTTTTCCCAAAGTTAATGCTACATGCAGTGCAAGACAGTGGGCAAGCATACATTTTAAAGAGCAAAAGTTGTCACGCTGTACAATTTACACATTGCATTAACTGCTCAAAATATGGGGCAGTTTTCAATGTTTTAATATTTCAAGACTATACTTTCCCATTGCTTTATAAGATGGCTTTATCGCTGTACCATTTGGCAATCTTTAATTCATTTCTTTCTCGGAAGAGGGACCCACCCTGGATCCCAGGTTTGTATATTGAACCTGTTCACATCGCTCGCTGTATAAAAGTCATGCCCAATGTTTACGCCTCACCACTTTCAAATATCACCAGCTGCCACTGGCAAGATGCTTTTTATATATGGGTGCCTCATGAAGCAGACTGAAAAAAACTGTGTTGTGGGAAGGTTACAAATAAAGGCAATCTTAGCTTTTCCAGAAATACACATGTTTATGCATTGTAATAAAGAAGCTAAATCAGTGCTTTTTAATGCAAGGTTAATAGTGAAAAGCATTGTTGCCACGTGGCACCCTTGCCATATAACAGAACTGATGCATTAGGACAAAAACTGATTTGTCCACAATTACTTAATATGGTCAGTAGCTGTATAAGAGTGCAGGTTTTCAGATACCTCATATGACAGTATAGTCCCTAAAGAACTTCAGTGCATACTGGAACACTGGCTGGTACCTCTGTCCCGAATGTGGCTATATGGCACAAGGCGAGTACAACCATTTCTACCACAATGAGGTAACCATTTAAACCTCTTGTAGCTACTTACATTTTAAAAACTCTTTTTATTGGGTACAGGGCTTGGTGGATTAGCGCATACAGTAAGATCTTCATACAGAAAATACGTATTTTCCAGTTTACAGTTCAGGCCACAGTTATACATTTCCATAACAAAAAAACATACAATAAGTCATTTCGCACACCTTGCTTTTGACTGTTAGTTCTCTTCCAGCGAGGGTTCTACCATCGGTGGTGAACAGATGACCCTCTATATTTATTCCAGTTTCCCCATTTTCGTACCCATTTCTTAGGGCACCCCCGGTGAATGTACACTGCCTTCTCGGCCACCATCGCACTATCCATATTGTTGCACCATTCTGCAAAAGTCGGCGAGTGTTGTGCCCCGCAGTGCTTGGCAATGTTCCGTTTGGCTATCGTCATTCCTAGTGTTGCCCAGTCGCGGGTTATGTGAGTGAGGTCAGTAGCGTCACATTTATTTAAAAGGCATTGCTTTATCTCTAGTCGCACATGGGCCCCGCTGACCTTCGTTATTGTGTCCATAATTGTCTCCCAGTATGCTGCAATCGCTGGGCAGCCCCATATTGTGTCGTAGAATGCGCCTACTGAGCCGCATTGTCACATACAGAGTTGCTTATTGATTTTTCCCATCTTGTAAAGGGTCATTCTAGTGAAGTAGATTCTATGTAGCACTTGAAGCTGTATAAGGCGCTGTTTTGAGGAGATGGCTTCTTCTCGTTGTGGTTCTAACGCTTCCTGGCAGTCAGTGTCATCCATTTCTCCAATGTCATTTTGTCATTTTTCCCGAAGGACCTGTGTGGGGTCTGGCTGGTTATTTATAATTTTACGCTAGGTAAGGGATATGGCTTTTTTGTCCATCTGTTCTGTGAGGAGTCAATCCTCCAGTGGGGAGGCTTCCGGAAGAAAAGTGTCCGGCGGTATGACTGCCTCGAGTGCATGTTTGATTTGTAGGTAGCGGAATAGTTCTGTGGGTGCCATTTCATATTGATCTGTGATTGAGTGAATGTGATAGCCTTCCCCTTGGTCCAAAGGTCTCCCACCCTTGAGATCCTGATTGCATCCCATTGGTGTAATCCCTTGCTGTTGCATAGTTTACCCAACTTTCTAGTTTCCCAAAGTAAGTTGACTTGTGTTATTTTGTCGTTCCAGCCCAATTTTATGAGTGCAGTGTGCCATATGTGGATGGTATGTGCCGTGGGTCCCAGGAATGTTGTCTTTCGGGATTTATTGTAGAGTGCTCGATTAATTCTTCCCTCTCCTAGGACATGTCTGTCCCTTTGGAAAGCAGAGTCAGTGTGGGGGGTGAGTAGCCACTGGTTGATCACTATCAGTTGGGATGCCCAATAATATATCTGTATGTTAGGAAGTGCGATACCGCCATCGTACCAACTCTTAACTAATTTGCTCATGGCTATCCAGGCTGGTTTTCCACCCCAGAGAAGACTATTTACTTCTGAGTCTATTGCTCGAAAATAGGAAGGTGGAACCACGAAAGGGGTATTTTGCAAGGCGTAATGGAATCTGGGGAGTGCCATCATTTTGAAAAGTGCCGCACTCCCTAGTAGTGTCAGTGGCAGTGAGTACCAATGTTTGACATCTCGACGCAGTCTTTGTAAGGGCACGAGGAGGTTCTTGTTCATAAAGTCATCTGAGTCTGACATGACGTGGATCCCTAAATATTTAAAGCTGTTTTCCACTATCTGTACCTCACATCCCTTAGGCAATTCTGTACCTCACATCCCTTAGGCAATGTCGGTGGAGGGCCATGCAGAACATAAATGATTGATTTATTCCAGTTAATAGTACATCCAGAGTATCTCCTATATGTTTCACAGATGTTTAATAGTCTATATAACGATCGTTTGGGAGATGCTATATATAACAGGACATCATCGGTGTATAAGTATATACGGTCTTCGCATCCTTCTGCTCATCGGAGTTCGCGAATTATAGGGTCTCTTCTTATGCAAGAGGCTAGCGGCTCAAGTACAAGGGCAAAGAGAAACGGTGACAACGGACAGCCCTGTCTCGTTCCACACCCCAAGGGAAATTTGCCGGAGATATGTCCATTTGCTACTACATGCGCGAGTTTTTGTGTACAGTAAGTTGACCCAAGAGCGTAATTTAGGTCCAAACCCCATTTGTTCAAGGACCGCAAAGAGGAAGGGCCATTCGACCATATCAAAGGGCATATGTGCATCTAAGGACAGTATGATGCCCTCTTCCTCAATGGTGTGTTTGCGACTAATTACGCTATGCAGGCGCCTCAGGTTAAGTGCCGTGTTTCTTCCCAGCATGAATCCGGATTGATCCGGGTGTACTAGCTTAGTGAGGTGTGGTGTCAATCTATTGGCTAGTGTTTTGGCCAGGATCTTGGCCTCTGCATTAAGCAACGAAATGGGACAATAAGATGTGCATTCTTGGGGTCATTTACCAGGCTTATGAATAGTCACTTTTGTTGCCATACGTTGGTCTTTGGAGAGTTCACCCTGTTCTAAACTGATTTCGTACAGTTTTTTATAAATGCGGGGTTAGTTTAGTTGCTGCTCTTTTATATCATTCGATGGGAATGCCATTAGGCCCCAGCAATTTCCCAGATTGTATATTCCCTATGGCTAATATTAATTCCTCCGTTGTGAGGTCTGCCTCCAGCGCCTGGGTTTTGGCCAATGTGCGCGCGGGAAGCTGGATGTCTTTGAGAAATGCCATAGCTTCCTATGGTGTCCCTGTGGCTGTCGGGGAGTAGACTTGTCTATGGTGTAGTACGAGTGTCTCTACAATCTTTTGTGGGTCTGTCATAGTGTCTCCAGTGTCAAGTCTGTGTTTCGTTATCCACCGATCAACCCGGTCTCGTTTATCGAGCCAGACCAGAAGTCTGACGGCTTTATCCCCCACTTCATAGATCGTATGTCGGGTTGCTGCTAGCCTAGTCCTTGCTTCTTCTCTCATATATTCTGCATATTCCTTTAGTTTAAGGTTTAATTGCTGTGTGTTTGTGTCTGAGGGATTTTGAACGTGTACTGCTTCTAGTTGACCCACGTCCTTCTCTAGGGTCATCACCGTTTTTAATTTTTTCTTTTTTGTGACCTGTTATTAAGGAGATAGCCTGTCCTCGAAGAACTGGTTTGTATGCCTCCCATAGAGTGAGGGGGGGGGAGGACTTATAGTCTGATAGGACTGATAGTATAGGACTGATAGTTTGTTTTCTATGAAATAGTGCTGTGTGGCGGTGATCAGTCCCTTCCAAATCTGAGGGTTCCTCAGGTAACCCGCCTATATTGGGAACACACAACGTTGATTTGGAGTGTGCAATGCATATTTGACAGACACTGGTGAGTGGTCTGAGATACCTCGATGCAGATGAGTTCATTCCTTAAATCGTCCCACACAGTCTGCCAATGTAAGGCTGTAAATTATTCTCGCAAGGCTGTTGTGTACGCCCGATTGATATGTATATTGCCGTGCCTGTGGAAAGTGGGTGCGCCAGGTGTCCACCAGACCTATTGAGTCCAGGAAGTCTGCGAATTTGTGAATGGTGTTGTTGTCGGGGAGGTGTGCGATCTAGTGAGTAATCTAGGGTAGTGTTAAAATCTCCCCCTACAATTAATTCACCCTCCGGGAGTTAAAGCAAGAATGCACCAAGATCTGGAAACGCCAGTGCGTGGAGTGCAGGGGGAATGTATACCTCCACTATGTAAATAATACGCCCTTCCCACTGACAAGAAATTGCTGCAAATTGGCCTTGATCGTCTACTTGTGTGTTTTTGATAAAAAGAGGGAATGTTTTCCTAATTAGGATCCCTACACTTCGTGAGCCTGAGGAGAATTCGGAGTGTACCGCCAACTTGAAGCTCAATCTCTCAAGGGCCTTGCAGGTAGTACCTATTAAATAAGTTTTCTTGTATCATAACTACTGCTGGTGCTTGGCGCTTAAGATATTGTAAAACTAGCCCCCTCTTTATTTTGTCGCCTAGATCGTTTACATTCAATGAGAGAAGGGATAGTTGTTGTACCTGTGAGGGGCGTGTTTGAGGTGTAGGAGCAGAGTGGCCAGGTTGCGCAGGCATTTGTGGCATGTGGTCTATCTGTGCAAGAAGTCTGGATCTGAGAAAGGAAATTGAGGCCTCGTCTGGAAATGTGCAACCCGTACCTTAAATCGTAACCAACCATTAAAATGAACCAACGGAAACTTAATATCCCTATTACTCCCCACCCTGCCTCCCTGCATGACGGACTTAAAACTACCCGCCTCTCCAACAGTGGTGCAGAGTGCCTAATACCCATACCCGTTACCTTCGTACGGGGGGGAACGTCTCCAGCAATCCCCCCAGAACACCCCCTCTTTTGCCATATCTTATGTTGACACTTCTTTAGTAAATTACTATAGCAAATACGTATACAAAATATGACAACATAGGTGACGCCAGACAATAGGCTTCTGCTTTGTTCAAGACAGTTCAGGAGCTGCATGATGTAGAACCAACCGCCTGATGCACAGCCGCTGTTCCAAGGATGCTTCTCGTTTGATCTCGGGTTGTGTTAGCTTTGTTTGTTATGTGCGGAGGTCCACTGTTCCAGTTGAAGAGTATTATGAGTCCCAGTCTGTTGCAGGGAGTTCTTTCTGCGAGTTCGACGTCCCGTGTTTGTTTCCCAGTGTGTCGATCCTGCCCTTTCCAGCTCTGACTGGGCCATTCTCAGTGGTTGTCGATCTTGTTTGTTCCCAGACTTGCCGGGGTTGGAGACTGGATGCCATCCTTAGAGCCACTCCTGGGCCTCCTCCGGTATCGTAAAGAACCACACTTTTCCCTCCTCTTCCACCCTCAACTTGGCAGGGAATATCATAGAGTACTTGAGTTTGTGATTTCTCAGTTCTTTCTTTATGCTCAAGAAATGACGCCTTTGCTTCATCACTGCTGCAGTGTAATTGGGAAAAAAGGTGATTGTACTGTGCTCGTAGCGCACTGGAGGCACTACGCGAGCTGTCTGAAGGATGAGAATGCGGGCCAGTATGGGTCTGGGAGGGGCACCCGGTGTGGGTTTGCCACCCGGGACACGGTGTGCCCTTTCTACCAAGAAATAATTGATAGGCCCCGTGGTTGTAATTGGTTTTCGATGAGGTCCTCCACAAAGAGGTCCATCGCTGGACCCCCCGTTCCCTCTGGCACCCCAATGATTCTTATATTATTCCGCCTTGAGCGGCACTCATAATCGTCCAACTTTGCGGCCATGAGTTTGTTGTCAGTCTCTAGTTTTTTAACTTGATGCTGAAGTGCGGCCGTGTCATTGCAGAGAGTTGTCGTTGTGGTTTCCATGTCTGCCACCCTTGCACACATGTTTTTGAAATTGGCACAGATTATTGAAATTTCTACCGAGATCGTGCCTATTCGCGATACCGAAGATGTGTATACTTTATTGAGTTTGGTCGTAATGTCTTGTAACATAATGTCTTTCCCATCGGGCGAGTACTGTCGGTTGCCTGGGCTGTAGCGTGCATCGCCGTGTCTGGTGAGGTTGCAGAGCATGCAAATTTATCCAGCTTGGTTTGGTGTGTGGTTCGTGAGCCTTCCCCTGTCATGATTGTGGGCCGCAAGTAGCATTGCACAGTAATGGATAAGGGGGTGGTAATACTCACCGCTGCCTGCCAGTGCGGTATAAAGGCACACAAGGCTTTTCGGGTTTCCTACACCCACCTTTTAACGCCATCGCTCACGTGCAGTAGAGGAACCCGCCCGTTGGCTCCGAGCACAGCCCGCCCCGGCATTCTTGTCATTGCCTGGAATAATTGTGTTGTCTAGACTCCTGGCCTAGGCATTTCTCGATGCCTGGATCTGTGATTCCTGTGTCTCCTGAGCCCCAGCAGGAGTGTTCCCAGAATATTTGCCCAATTTTCTCTCACATGTCACTGCTTCTACCGGCTGCGGTGGAATTGCTGTCTGCCATGTGGGCCACTCTTCTGGGGGGCCGTACCTCGATGTGGAGCTTGCTAGTATCCGGTGGTCAGGTATGGCCCCTTTTGATTGCGGGATATATACCGCAAATGTTCTTGTTTTTTTCCCCTTTGTTGGTGTAACCTCCTTACAGTTATGGACTGCGAAATAGGAATGGCGGGGGAAGAGGGGGGGACGATGATGCTCCTTCCCCCTCCTGCGATCGTTAGAGTCTCTAGACTCACTGGTGCGATAATTTTTAGACCTGTCCCCCAAAGTCCAGACTCGTGTTTATTAGGGGGCACGCTCGGCAGGGCTTCGATCGGCAGCCAGATCTGGAGGCGCACCCCCGGCCGGGCTCCTCTTTTCCCCACCGTCTCTCACAGTATGCCGGACTCTTTCAACCGTCACTGCCGTGCTGCTCGATGCGGTTGCAGCCTCCGCCTTCTCTCTCTCTCTTGACTGGGGGAGGAGGCTGACGATGGTCACAGCGCGTGGATGATCTTGCACTCGAGGCCCCGGTTGCAACCTCCCATGTAGGCCTCAATCGTTCCTATCGGGATAACTGCGCCATACCATGTTCTTTTGTCGGTGTGATCGGTTCATCTGGAGTCCGGCGCCTTCTGGCGGTCCTCCCATCGTCGTTATGGGAATTCTGCCTGCGGATTTTTGTACGGATGATAAGGGGTGTCTGTGAAGTTATAGAGCTGCTCTAGGCGGTGGCCATTTCCTTTGACTGCCGGCAATGCCCCAGAACTTACATTTTAGAACAAGATATTACCATTATAATTTCAAATTTGGTGATTTTAGATAAACACACGTACATGAAGTAAAACACAACGGCAACAATTACTTGAAGATTCACCCGTAGTCTTGCTTGGGATCCTTGCAAAGGTTTGCTGAACAAAACTGCCACAAACTGGACTAATCATTTTAAATATTACTATCAAATAGATAAGGACTTTCACAACCCACCAAGTACCGGCTTGCGACCCACACCAGTGGATCTGGACCCACCGTGTGGGAAACTCTGTACTAGGTGATGAATTACTGTGAATTGAAATATGCATTAATAATTTTATTCTACATAAATGAAAGCCCTGTGCGAGAGGGTATATTATGCCACCTAAATCTTGCCTCTAGAACAAGATATACTATTCTGTGACTAAAAAACACATATTGCTTGATTAAATCTATTGGCTGCCAGGAGTGTGTTTAATGGACAATCCAAGTGATTCATCCTCAATAGCATTATTTAGTCTGCAACATTAAAGCTAATTCATTGAATCCTATAAAAGGAGACCTTTCTCAAATATATGTTAGGTCTTCGACACGGTCACTTCTGAAAGGTATCTAGACATGTGTTCTTGCAAAAGGTCATAGGAGAGATCCCTATAATGGTGTTTTAACTCTTGTTTAAAGGGCATGTATTAGACCTTCTTCAAAATTAGACTCCAGTGACCTAATTAAAAAGGCATTCAGAGTCTAGTTCTGCTGATAATCATAAAGATAAAAAAATAGCACTTCATACAGAACATTCTCCAAGTGCTGAACTGAACAGATGTTACTAATGCCCAATTTAAATGTACTCGGAAATCCAAAAAGATTTGGGGTATAGGCCACAAAGGGTATTGTCACCTAAATGTATGAGCGTAAATAAAACATTTATGATTTGAAATCCCACATTATGAATTACATAATCAAGATTCGTGACATTTTCGAAGTGTGCTTATAATTGTAGTACATGTGCAAATATGGTGGATTTCCACCATCATAAATCTAGGAATACAGTGCTGTGTTGGGGCTACCATGCAAAATGCAGTAAACTCCCAAATGCTTGAATAAGTGTGGATATTGAAGATTTTACAGGTAGTTTACTTCTCTGGAAATCCTTGTGATATTTCTCTAGTCTGAACTAGTTTTACCTTTTTTTATGATTTTGCAATTTATATTGCATTTCATGAAACTGTGATGTTGTTTATTCACATCCATTTTATGACCCCATGTTAAGCTTAGGCCTACACTGCACTTGCGCTTCAGACACAATCAGGCTATTTTTTGTGTAGGCACTTGTAAGCTATAATTCACAAATGGCTAAGTCAGAGTCCGAGAAATGTATTTTATCTGTATCTTTTTTAAGTCCTCTTCATTTTTCTCATGAGAATGCCTGGGACCTATTGAGACTACCACTCTCTGAGTTCCAATTTCTGGTACATGAATCTCTACCTTTGCTCTCTCGGGGCCAGAATGCATAAAAAGTGTTGAATTGAGAGAGAGTTTATAAATCCAAGCTCAGTGAGTTGGGGAGGCATGCTTTAGAATTCAAGTATGCATAAAGACATTACATTTCTAGTAGATGTTGGAGAAAACAATATAGGAGAATGCACATTTGCATGTTATTAATTTTCGCCTTTGGGTAAATAATTCTTGGGAAGAGTGAGTATTCCTGGAAATCTACAACTGCCAGCAATTTTCGCGTGTACACCTGGGACTCTTTGTGAATCTCAAACAAGCTGGAAATCTGCTCCAAACATAGGATAAATCCTGTGGGAGTATATTTCTACATTTTGCATTGTAAAATAATTCCTCCTATGAGCAAGACTGTCCATGAGATAGGCTCTGAGGGGGACACACAGAGGCTGGAGAGACAAAGTTACTGGGGGAGACACTGCAACCCTCCCCCCAAACAAACCCAGTCAGCAATAAAGCCACACACTTGTGGGAATACACATCCCCAAAAGCTCACCATGCTGTGAGATCACAGCAATGACAGAAGCGCACTACACAAATAATTTGTAATATTTTGACATTAAATGAATGAATACCTTCTATACTCAATAAATGAAAAACTATCAGGTAACTACAAAATGTGCCTCCCATGAAGGTTTGAAACTAAGATTTCATTGTGCGGTTCCAGAAATCATTGTAAATGTCTCATGAACATCTAAATGCAATCATATTTATATAAAGTTACTACCCGCTCTAGTTTGTATGCAAAATATATTTATTGATAGCTATTTGCCAGTGCTTAGAAGCACCTGTAGTGATGTAAAAGCGATCAATTTAAATCAATACATACAAGTCTGTCAATTGCCGCTGTATTTATTTTTCCAAATCGTGGTGCTCACCTCCTAAAAATGAGAAATATAAAATTCATACCTAGTATTCGAATTTGCGTAATTGCTCCATGGAGGCCAAAGAACATCCAGAGGGGCTGCGACGAGTCCACGCAGACCTGCATGCCCGCACTAGCACTGTTGTGACTTAAATGAAGTTCCTCATCAGAATTCACCACAAATCCCAAGATGTCTCCACTCTGAAGGGGAACAGACACTCTGCACACCGCCCAGTACTCCTTCCTGTCAACAAGCGACTCCGGGTTATATGGAAGGTCACTGGGCCGGAGGGTACCTGGGTCACAGGAAGTCACACCATAAGACAGAGTTCCAGGGCGTAAGCCGTTCGACTTGTTGATTTTGATAAATATAGTTTCGTTGATCCTCAAAGGTCTACTGGTGAACACTAAAGTCCTCTCTTCTCTAGTGTGTTCTAGCCGTGCCACTGTTTGCTCATCAAGGGTTTTGATGTGGGCTCCACGGAGCAGATGAAAATGGATGTCGCTTTCAAGCTGTGAAGGGAGCAGATGGCAATGCTGGGAGTTGAGGGAGTTCTGTGGTATAGGACACACTGAGGTCATCATCTGAAAGTTCTCTTCCTGAAGGTTGAGATCACAAAGGCTCACAGAGAGACGTGTATCTTCATTTTCTCGCCGTAACGAAGGGCGGCGGATTGCTGTGAAGGATCTTGGACGAAGGCAGTCAGGTGGGATGAATTCACTATCTGCAAACCCAAGAGAAAAGAAAATGAGACGCCAGGCATTTGCACTTTTCTTTGAATACTATGCGAATTACTGACCCTGGGCGGTCAAAAAGAAGAGCCTCAGTTTTTTTTAGAAAGCATTTCTAAAACAAAGAGTAGAGCGACATACATCAAACATTTTTGCATGAAATTTATATGGTTTCAGTGCAATAAATGTAATCGAAAGCGCTTCAGCATTAAAGAAATTACAACTCCAGTAAACACTGCCAGCTCAGATGAAAGACAGGAAAGACAGGCCATTTATTCACCTTACAAGCCATCAAAAACACTAGCATTACAAGGCTTTTAAAAACTTGTACAGACAACGGAGCATCACAAGGTATCATTAGTGCAGATGAAGACTTTGTGGCACAGTATTAAAAACCCTACCAGATAATATTCTTGAATTCGGAGAGTTAGAATGACTCTATCCAACAAACTTTTTTTCTTAAAGATGAAAGCACTTTGACCTTGCTGAAATATTGACAATGGTACTGTATTATTATTACTAACAAGGCCGAGGTGATCAATTCATTTTCAAACTTCTTGAGTGGAAATCACAGAAAATATAAATATTCAAATATCATTGATCAAAGACCATAGCACAGTTGAAGAGACACCCATGAAATTAATTAAATATTACATCATCTGTCTATTGGGCCCAACCATTCCCAAAGGTACTTGGAGGCGAATGTGGGACAACTCTACATCAAGAAAACGTTGGAAGAAATGTGGCTAATGGTGCATCTTACAGCACTGTTTTTCTAAGTAATCATTAAAAGACAAAGGTATATCGCCACCTTTCCAGAATCTGGGCAACATGCATCTGTCAACGCCCTTCTGAAGAAGCCCTCAGCCATTTCAACCAAACTTGCCAACTACTGACCGATACCCCTCCTTTCATAAGCAGCCAAGGTCCAGGAGAAAACCATTAACAGATGCCTCTCCAACCACCTCACCAATAAACAGCTTTTCCCAATGCCACACAATCAGGTTTCAGACCAAACTACAGCACTGAGACTGCCCTCATCCCAACAACAGATGACATCTGGATGATCCTGAACAGAGGTGAAACTGCAGCCCTCATCCTTCAAGACCTTTCTGCAGCCTTTAACAGCGTCTTCCATCCCATACTGATCCAACAACTTCATGACACAGGCATTCAAGGACGCTTCTCCTAGTGGATCTGCATGTTTCTCACCAAAATCATCAGCATGCCATCTTACTCCTCAGAAGCCCGGGTACTTGCTTGTGTGAGTCATGCAGGGCTCCTCTCTCAGCTCCACTCTCTTCAACATATACATGGCCCCACTGGCAGACGTCATTCGGGCTCACAAAATCAACATTCTCACCTAAGCAGATGACAAAACTGATATTATCCATCTTGGACAACACAGCCAGCACAAGGAACACGTTCACCACATGCATGGCCTTAACAGCCACCTGGATGAAGTCTAACTGCCTCAAGCTGAACACGGACAAGGCCAAAGGGGTCATTTTTGGGGAGGATGCCTTTCCATGGGACTCTACCTGATGGATGGCAGATCTCGGACAAGGTTCCTCGCCCAGCGGACCAGCTAGAAACTACAGAAATATTGTAGCTAGCAAGTTGGACATGCCTGCTCAAGGTAATGCAGTTTCATCATCCTGTGTTCACACCATGAAGATCTTCCAGAAGATCTTCAAGTGGCTACCAACCAGCACCAGAAAAACATCACCCAAGCCCTCATCATGAGCAGATTGGAATGCAGGAACACACTATATGCAACCAACCAACCAACCCAGAAAAAGACTCCAGAACATCCAGAACACAGCAGCCAGACTAGTCCTCAATTTCCCATGCTGGGCCCACATCAAACCTCAACTAAGGGAACTCCACTGGCTCCCGATTCACAAGCGCGTACGCTTTAAACTCCTCACCCAAACGTACAAAGAACTTCACAACATAGGCCCTGCCTACTTAACAGCTGTGTACAATTCCAAAACCCCTCCAGGCATCTATGTCCTGCTGGATTTTCACTAGCACACACCCAAAGCATACACAAAAGCAGATTAGGAGTCAGTGGCGGCTGGTGAAATTTGAAAGTGGTAGGGTGGAAAAGTAAAGGAAATGGCCACACCTTTATTTTTATGGTGTGGGAGTTATCCCCCACACTGTGTGTCGTGCACACTGTCCGTCGTGCACACTTGCTTGTGCCCTTCATGTCCTGTGCTGCCCTCAGAACCCTTTCCTGTGTCAGCGGGGAAGTGCTGCTGCAGGACCTGCACCAGGAAATGCACCCATAGCTTAGATGGTTATGGTACCTGCAGAGGCAGATTGTGCGCATCCTGCAGGTCGTGGGATGGGTTTCGACATTAATGACGCACACTTTTATCACTGATGTGTTAGTTAAATGAGGGTCTTTGAGCGGAATAGCAGGAGCGACTTGTGTACACAGCTGCACACCGCGATAACAACGGCAATATAAAAATATGTGACTATCATCTTTTATACATGTTGATTACAGCAAACTGCAAGGTGCCCCGCTCTGGGCTCTCTGTGAAGAGAGATGAGTGTGTGCGCGTTTCTGACTGCGCTGTGACAAACACACCTGACACCGCATGCCGGCTGTCTGCATATCATCACGTCACTCTAACTCGTGTTGTTTTGAATTAATCACTTGCTCCCATACTAGATATTAGCAGATTCAAGTCTCCAGATGCGGGCATCATTAGCAGTCGCGGCCGGCATGACGGGCAGGAAGACAAAGGTGATTGACACAACCACAGACTATTCGATGAAAGGGGCTGATTGAAAGCCCCTTTCAGTAAGTTGATCATATATCTTTGACTTTAATAAAATCAAAGGGTTTTTGTCGAACTCCAGACCCATCAACTACATTCATGGCCAATGCGTGGAAACGGACTAGCATTGGTTTAATTCGGATTGTGTCTGGTTGGCACCATGCACCGTACACTCAGTGTTGTTAATCACAAGTGCAGAGCAGAAGTCCGGATATTGTTTTCTTACGGATTGTTTTCGGTTTGAACAATTCGCCATTTTGTTTTCCTCACTGGTGTTGTCCAGATGGTGCGTGGAACTGGCATGTCTCTCTCATGTGTCTGTGCTGTCATTGAACTCTCCCGGGGGAATCAGCAAGTTGTTCACTTCGCATTCAGTACACTTTGTTATGCCAGGAGTGTCCAGCATGAGCCCAGGAAGGCCGGACCCATGATAAAGTGTCATTATATCTACATATGCTAAATGGACATCCAATGAATCTGGATGGACATGCAGTGTGAGTGGTCGTCACGTGACTCCTGAGGGTGGGGCTCGGTGTTGAGGCCTTCTGAAGAGCCGTTTTTACCTAAATCCCCAATACTTCACCTCAGTCTTATGACCTTCGAGCCGTCTTTCTGTGTCTGTTTTCCGTCTGAAGGAACGGCACCCCCATTCTGCAGCTGGGGAGCCATAATGATGGGGGCGGGGGCGTGTGGAAGGCGGGAGAGACTACATTTGAAAAAGCTTTCGTGCGCCGCGTGTTTCTCGCCAGTGCTGGGTCTCTCTCATTGTGCGGTCCTATTTTAAATGGTGTCAGTCTTCCTTGTACCCTACCACAAGCCAATCGTCGTGATTGTAGGCGCTGCAGGAAAGCGCCCCAGCCGGGACATTTTCTCTGGCTAGAGAACAAGGGAGAGTGGGCGGTCCTGCTCGAGGGCAGGGGGGAGTGGCTTACCCACTGTTGTGGGTACTGATCGTTTGATCGGCCCTGGAGCTGGCCAAACGATCAGTACCCACAACAGTGGGTAAGCCACTCCCCCCGTGCCCTCGAGCAGGACCGCCCACCCGCCCGCCCCCAACCCGGCACAGAGGCACTTCTGCTTTCACGCAATGCGAGAAGGCAGAAACATAAATGATAGTTATTAACATTTATGTTTCTGCCTTCTCGCACCACGAGAAAGCAGTGGGGCGACGCCCCCACGCCCAAATGGGGGAGCCACCACTGTTAGGAGGTCGTGCATTCTCTTGCATTGCTCCGAAAACCTTGAATGACCTCCCACAACACATCAGAGCCTTCACAAGAAGCTAATGACAGGACCCTTTAATTAATCCCTCCCAAGGCTAACCTCACAGACCAGCTACAGTGCCAGGATACCCTCTAGGGTGAAAGTGTGCTATAAAAATACAGGAAACATAACATATCAGGCATTTCAAATAACTTGTGCAAGCATTTTGACGTGGCCTCCTGTCATTTTCCAAAATACATAAAGGGCACGCCTTCACTTCTACCTTTAAATCCCTTTCATTTTTCCTTACTCTCTTTTCTAGCAGTTTGACTGAGAATCTTATTTGGCGATGCATGATTAAAAAATAGAAAGGTATGGTAATCTCACAATCTTAGACTTCAGATCGCAGTACAATATCTCAAATCTTACAACAGCAGAGTGAGAGTACTACTGTTCAGGTTACAAAGACGCAATAGGTTCAGACAGTAGACCTATTCCTTAAGTTACACTGATCTTAAACACTTAGGGCCTCATGTAGGAAGCCAAATACCGGTCGGTAACGGCCGATTTTCGGTAATTATACCGTTACCGACCGGTATTTTGGCTTTTGGTATGTAGGGGGACAATTTCTGTATTCGGAATTTACCGAATCGGTAAAATTACCGATTCGGTAATTTTACCGATTCGGTAAATTCCGAATACAGAAATGAGATGTAGGGGGAGTGTGTGGGTGATGTTTGGAGTCGGTATTTACCACCAACTAATAGTTGGTGGTAAATAAAGTATGGATGGTGAAACGCATTTCATAGCGCCTACAAATGTGCAATGTGGCAGACATTGTCATTGTACGCTAGGAATGGCCGTCCTATAGCAGAGACGATCACTACATCCCCAGAGGTCAGAGATGCCCACCAGATGCCGCAGATGGCCACCATATGCCAGAGACACCCATCAGATACCAGTGATGTTCATTATATGACAGGAATGATCACCGGGGTCTGTATTATGTATTGGGCGCACTGTTCCTGTTTACGCCACAGAGTACCTTTAAGCAGGTGCACCAGGCACAAACAGGGAAAGTGCACCCTATTATAATCATTGCGCTGCCATAGGGCAGCCACAAACTCGCAGCTGCCCTGCGTGGAGTACATTCAGTGAAATAAAGAGCGGCTCCTTACAGATTGCTTCACATTTCACAGTGCAGGTGGCCACTGCCTGCATTTCAAAAGGGGACAGAGCTACCGTGAAGTTAGGTGCAGTGAGTGGCTGCACCTGCCTACAGGGGGATGTCTGGGGTGGGGGGTCAATCGAGCTCCCTTTTCCCATCCAAAGGACTGCCTTCAGGGGGTGCACTGATAGTGTGTAACAAAAAGGTGGTGCACTATCAGTGGATCTTCAAAGGGCCGGTTTGCCTCTGGCCTACGTCCGTAACAGAGCACGGGCGCAGAGGCAACATGATTCGCTCATTTGCATGGGGCCACGCCCCCAGGCACATTAGGGAACCCCCTCTGGTGCTACATGTGCGCCAGCGCTATCAGTATTACGGAAGGGGCCGCACATTGTCTATGGCTTCTTCTGTAATACCATAGTGCCCTGGGGTGCACAAAGTAGGTGCACACCCCCGTTGGGCCCCAGGGGCTCTATACATAATATGGCCCCTTATGTCTGAGATGATCATCATATGCATGGTATGGTGAAGTTATGCAGGTTGGCTACCAAATACCGGTATGGCAAACAGATGCCATGAATGCCCTTCTTTACCTGAAATGCCCACCAGCAAAGATGGCACAGATGCAAATGGTGCCTACCATGTGCCAGGATGCCCACTATGTGTCAACGGCTCAAAAGATCCACAAGGAAAGTGCAATACATACTTGTAATTAATAACACAAGCCAGGCACTTTCACACAGATGTATATGCAGGAACACCACAGGAAAACATACACAAATAGTGATACATGCAAAAAAGCAGATATGAGTACACATATATGCAGGTAAATACACACACACACAAACTCAAGTCTTACTCAATCCATAACTTCAATGACTCACATGCATGGTGCAAAACTGTCCACACTAAAAAAACGCTTGCTAGTTTGTTGTCTTTGTGAGTACTCTTAGAATGAGTTGCCATTTCAAAATTCAAGAGTTAATATCTAGTGGAAACTTGGTTACTCTGCAGTTTTTATCCGGGTCACTATATATCTTCAGTGGTCATCATTCAGACAGGCACCCTGCCCACGCACATACTAAGAAGAAATGCAGGGACGTACACAGGATGCACCCGATTCTATGTCAGGACCGGAGGTTCTGATTATGCTTCTCATTTCTTTACTAACACTCTCAGCAGCCAATAGAAAACTTAGTAATAAAAACACTACAGTACCCATGAACACTTTATGGGTCACATGAACAACCATAGAGTATCTGCCTATATAAGATCCATCCACAGAAACAGCGTCCTCTTTCCTTGCTGCTCCCGCAGCCATTTAAGTGCTCCTTCTATCTTGTGCTTGCTATACTAATTGTGCCTTGTATTGCGCTTTATACTAGCGTTTCGTTTATAATCATTTCAATATATTGATACGCTCTGCTTTTGTCTTACAGACTGCTTGCTTTGTTGTTTAATTGCGATCGATGCACAAGGCTGGGCTCAGTTATCTGCAGCGCCCGATTTGGCATTCTCAGCCTTTGTTTTTTGTTGTTGTGCATAGCGTGCCTAGTCGCCCGCATTTCCAGTGTCGCTCGGGCTCTCCGTGCCCGCCGGTTACTTAGAGTGTAGCGGGAGGTGCTGGGGATGCGCGTCTTCCTTGACGCACAGTCCTCTTTTACTTACA
Organism: Triturus cristatus; assembly: GCF_964204655.1. Taxonomy (NCBI): domain Eukaryota; kingdom Metazoa; phylum Chordata; class Amphibia; order Caudata; family Salamandridae; genus Triturus; species Triturus cristatus. Next base: position 588,193,299 of record NC_140580.1, on the reverse strand, counting down.
GAGCGGCCGCTACCGCGCATGCGCGGCAGCCATACTTGCCCATAATATTGCATTAGAGGCTTGAGTGAACGCCGGAGCAGCGTTTGTGATGCTCCTGACCCCGTTTTCACGGCGCTTTGATAATGAACAGCTCGTTGTGTTCCCCCTGACGTCTCTCACATTTACATTGTGTGGGGCTGTAAAATTGAGCATAGACCTTGCCTACAGTGGGTTATTTGGCAAGCCTTCCTCCCTCCACATCCTAATTCTTTGCTTGCTTCCCTTCTGGGATCTTACTTGGCTTGCCTGGGGTATCTCCACTCCCCCTGATTCACAGTATATAGTTGCCTGCTCTGTGGAGGTTTACCGTTTTTTACAGGCAATCTTCCAGGGGTCCTAAATTCCACTTGCAGAGTGTCATTATGGCTGAGTATTATTATGAGGAGGACTACTACTATGAAGAGGAACCCTCTGGGGCCATTGAACAAGACCTTGTGGAGGCTCTGGACGCAGGAGTCCAGCATTCTGTTAATTAGGCTTTAGAAAAGGCCATAGAACCCCTCAAACATCACCTGTGTACCTATGCCAAGCAACAAGGCTGGCTCCCCACCACAGGCAATCGCCCTAGAACCGGGGGAATGGGGGTTAAGAACCCGCACGCTGTGGTTTTGCCAAACTTGCAGAGTCTATGGATGATCAGGAGTACTCCACTCCCACCAGAAAAGCGACTATTACGGAAATCACCCAAGATGATGACCAGGATACCTCCTCGGATCTTTCCACCGACTAGGAGGAAGCTCCTAGATCCTTCAAGAAATCGAGGAAAGAAAGACACACGAACGAGCCTTTGGATCCCAAGGTCCTCAACTTTGAGCCCATCGAAATTGTTCACCCCAATTCTTCCGCCTGGCTTTCCACCCCAGGAGGTGGCTGAGTATGTCCAGTCTTCACCAGGCCTTCGACAAAGACGTACAGGCGCGACTTAGGTCGTAATGCCCTCGACCTAACTTAGCAGGTAAGGTGGCTGAGACCCCCGAGGTAGATCCCTCCATGCTTACCTACCTCAAGAAGTACTCAAAGGATCCCAAGAAGTGTCTTGATAGATCTTGGCGGTCATGTCAGGATAAATTGCTGGATATGACTGGTCCCCTGACAAAAATCCATGAATTGGGCTTTAGAGCCAAAGAGTCTGGATTAGTGATTGACTCTGAGGAGCTCATCGGTTGGGCCCAGAGAGCAGTATGCCAGCTTGGCAATGCCTATTGTGAGATATCTCGGAGCGCCGTCGCTCTATTTTGTTGAAGTTGGATCCCGAACTAGCAGAACTCTCCACGTCTGAATCGGGTCCTCTGGCCCAAGGTCTGCTTTTCGGACAGCCGTTCCTTAAATCCTCTGGCCCAAGGTCTGCTTTTCGGACAGCCGTTCCTTAAAAAGTTAACAAAGTTCATAGCCACATTCAGTGGTTTGGAGGCAAAATCGGTGGCCAGCAAGATTGCGGAAATACATGTGAGGCTGATCCCCTGTTCAGAAGTGATATTGGGGGGCAGAGTAATGTTTTTTGTAGACAGCTGGCGCACGATCTCTCAGGATGCTTGGGTCTTAGAAACCATGCAGGGGTACAAGTCGGAACTGTACGACTCCCCTTTCCAAGTCATGCCCCCTCCTCAGATGTCTTTTTCCCAACACGATCAGACCTTTATCTCTGCAGAGATAGACTCACTACTTCAGAAAAGGACCATAGTCGTCTCGTCTCTCCACCCTCTGGGTTTTCTCAGCTATGCCTAGTGGAGAAGAAAGGGGGTAGATCTAGACTAGGGTTAAACTTAAAAGACTTCAACGCCTGGGTAGTCTACCGACATTTCAGGATGGAGGGCATCCATCTTCTGCACGATCTCTTCCGAGAAGGAGACTGGATGGTCCGGCTGGACCTGAAGGACGCATATTTGTCTATTCCCATATTAGCCCCTCATCGCCGGTTCCTGCTGTTTCTCTGGCAAGGGGTCTGCCACGAGTACAGGGTTTTCCCATTTGGCCTTTTGTCAGCACCGTGGTGCTTCACAAAACTTCTTCGTCCTGTGGTAGAATCTCTCAGAGCCCGGAGGGTTCGCCTGATCGTCTACCTAGACGACATCATTATCATGTCGAACTGTCCCCGGGTTAGTAACCCTGCACCTCGAATGGGCAATTAATCTCTTGCAGGGTCTGGGGTTTATTGTGAACCCAGAGAAATCAATATTGATTTCGACTCAATCGATCGAGTTTCTGGGATTCTTAGTCAAATCTCTGACTTGTCAGCTCCTTCAACCAATACAAAAGATCAGGGCTATCAAACGGGAGCTGAGATCGACACTTCAAAAGCAGACGGTATCCTTGAGGTCTGTAGCCTGGATCGTGGGCTTGTTAGCTTCGTCGATTCAAGCGATGTTTCCGGGTCCCCTTCATTACCGGGCCCTTCAACGGCTGAAAATCCGACATCTCCAAAAAGGCCTTGGATACTCAGAAATGATTCCCCTCTCAGAGGAGGCGAGGCTCGAGATGTTATGGTAGTTGAACCACATAGAGGCTTGAAACGGCCGAGCTCTCTTCGGATCGGCTCCGGATGTAGTGATCGAATTCGATGCCAGCCGGTGGGGTTAGGGAGACCGCTGCTGCCAGTTGTCCACGGGTGGTCGTTGGTCGCCAGAAGAACTCGATTTACATATCAATTGCCTGGAACTATTAGCTGGTTCCTTTGTGATCCGTTGCTTGTCCCCTTAGAAAACAGACTGTTGTATCTTTCTTCAGATGGACAACATATCAGCGGTGCGGTATGTGAACAGGTTAGGCGGCACAAAGTCCCAAATGTTGACAAAGATTGCCAAGGACTTCTGGCATTTTTGCCTTCAGAACAGAATTTCAGTAGTGGCCGAATATCTTCTGGGCTACAACAACGAGGTGGCCAATTGGAATTCTCGCCATCTGCAGGATTTCAGCAATTGGATGCTGCACCCCCACGTATTTCAGATCTTGAACCTCCTTTGGGGTCCTTGTCACATAGATCTGTTCGCGTCTCGCCTCAACAGACAGGTTCCAAATTTTTACAGTTGGCGTCCAAATCCGGAGGCTCTTGCCACGGATGCGTTCCTGCAGTAGTGGCCAACATCCCTATGTTATGCCTTTCCCCCGTTCATGATGATCCCCATGGTTCTGGCACGAACCAGGTGTCATCGAGCGGAAATAATTCTGATCGCCCCACTCTGGAGAGCTCAGGCAAGGTTCCCAGTTCTTCTGGAAATGCTTTGTGCGATTCCAATCCTTCTTCCGCAATTATGGAACCTGTTGCTGGACCCTCTGCAGAATCCTCATCCGTTGGTGTAGTCGGGTCAGCTTCCTCTGGTAGCCTGGCGGGTTTCAGGGGCAGATGGAAGGTCCCAAGCCTTTCAAAGGAGGCTGACAGATTTATCAACGAGGCCTGGTCGGTCAACACCCACAAACGATATTCTTCTTCTTGGAGACGATGGTGTGATTGGTGCTCTCAACGGGAAGTGGATACCTCTAAAGCACATGTCTCTCTAGTTGTTAACTTTCTGGCTTCCTTAGCATCTTCATGCTTAGCATATAGAACAGTGAACAACTTTCGGTCCGCCATCTCCGCAGGTCATATACCCATGGATGGCAAACCCATTGGTGAGCATCCGTTGGTAGGTAAACTGCTCAGAGGCGTACGGATGGATAAACCCCTGTGCCCTAAGTATTCACAGTTATTGGACGTTTCTGTTGTCTTGAAATTTCTAGAGGCATGGCCTGCTAATAAGTATCTCTCGAAAACAGTTACCCGCTAAACTGACCATGTGACTCTGTCTAGTTTCATGCAAGAGAGTCTCAGATGTTCGTGCCCTAGACTTAGTGGGACATAGATTTTCCCCGGAAGGAGTGTCATTCACTAAATCTCGGAGAACTAAGTGTAACACCTCCTCAGTTTCCTAGCCAGCTTTCCCCAATAATCCTAAACTGTGTGTTGTACAATGTGTAAAGGATTACGAGGTAAATACGGCTAAATTTTGAGCTGATATGCAAGGTTAATTAATAATTGCTCTGCAGAAATCCTTTCGCCCAGTGACTCCAGCTACCTTGTCATGATGGATGCGTTGGCTCATGGGCGAAGCGGGTATTGATGTTTAAAAATTTGGGGTTCATTCAGCCCGCGGTGCTATGGCATCTAAGGCTTATTCAGCAGGTGTCAGTCTGTCAGACATTATGAACGCAGCTGACTGGTCTACAGAAAGTACATTTAAGGCCTTTTATTACAAGCCCATTGTGGATGTGGACTCAGTGGTGGTTCCAAAGCTTTGAACAAGCATAATCAGAGCCTCCGGTCCTGACGTAGAATTTAAAATTTGCTAACATTCGTGACGAGAACTTTCAATTCTATTAAGGACACGGAGGCGAGGATTATCCCACCCAGAATGATGTGTTAACATGTTATAAGACACCTTGCTAAATGTTCTGTATTTCATATGGTATACATGTTCTTGTTCTTTTCTCCCGGCCCTTGTTTATATTGATAACATGATCAAACAGTTATGGAGTGGTGTTACGGGTGTTCTCTTTATTCTTTTCAGGTGTTGATACCAAGTAAAGCTTGAGAATCTCCGGTGGAGAATATATCTTCGTGACTACACGGTTCTTCCGGTGTTCATTGGGCCGCGTCCATGTTCGGAGATGGAGCCCCGTTGGGCCTCAAATTGATCGGGCAAGAGGAGTTCTGGTTTTAATGCTGTTCGTCTGGAGCAGGTTGTTCAGAGACTTAACTGATTCAATGGTTTGCGAAAGAAAGAGGACACTGTTTCTGTGGAAGGACCTTATATAGGCAGATACTCTATAGTTGTTCATGTGACCCATACAGTGTTCATGGGTACTGTAGTGTCTTTGTTACTAAGTTTTCTATTGGCTGCTGACAGTTTCAGTAAAGAAATGAAAAGCATAATCCTCGCCTCCGTGTCCTTAATAGAATTGAAAATTCTTGTCGCAAATGTTAGCAAATTTGTAATTTTTCTTCACAGCCAAATTATGACTGAAGCCCACAGCAGGACTGCACACACCAATGTCTTAGCTAAAGGCCGTAACCACACAGTGGCCTGCAGAGTTGAGTATCACTCACCTTTTTGTCTGCGTCCTTTCTTCATTCAAACAAATTGCTCCTCTCCGACCTCCAGCTGCTTAACCTGAAACCTATACTTTGAAAACAAGCTTCCACCTGCTTCGGTATCCAGCTCATATTTTCAGGTCTGGAGCGCTATGAAGTTGAAGTGGGCATTCAAGCTTAAGAACCTTTCTGCTATCTGACCCATGTTATATGAATGTGACAACAGAGGGGGGCAGACTGTCTTTACTCTGATGTCGTAGCTTTGGGCGTTTTGGCACATATCACCCCTGGGCTCTATGCAGTGCTGGCATATGATAATGTGGCTTTTGATCTTTTACATGCTCCTTAACACAGGAATCTTGGACCTACTCAGTGGCAGCACACTATATATGTGATATGTTGTGAATATTTTGCAGACTCTAATATACAATCATGTTGTGACTTGTGCAAAACTATATTTTATCCTATTTTCATTTTAAGCATCAAAAAAGGAGACATATTTTCCCTACAGATGTGTCGTCCCCTACACAAATGTTCTCTACTTGCTTTGTCCAGGTCGCCTAGAGCTGTTGTGTTTTAGGGAGCTCAAAATAGAATATTACAACAAGAAAGGGATAAAAAAAAACAGCTGTGATTGAGAGCAGAAGTAATGTTCAAGCACATTAGAGGGCGATAGGTACACTATATCTAATAAATTCTTTTTTTATTGAACGACCGTGGCTATTGGAGACCAGGTATCTGTGTTTGAAAAGAAGGCGTTTTCCAATTACATTCTCACAGATGCACCATATTAAGTATTTGTACATTGTTTAATGACCGGGACAAATAGGCTGTGCTTTATGTAAATATGGATCCGAGTGGTTTGCTAGTCTTTGTATGCGATAAATACATCCAAGAAGTTTTTATTTTCAACTATTTCAGGTATGTTTGGTTAGTTCCAATGTATGCCGATTTATAGCTGTGTGTTGAGGTCAAATGCCTATATTGCTTTACACGTCGATAGACTATCAAGGAAAAGTTTGCATTTCCACTATTTATTGTAATTTTATCTTTACCGTCTATGATGCAGGAGTGCCAAAAGCCTAACCAACCCCTTTGTGTAGAATATAAATTAAGTTTTGTTACACTTCCTCTTTCTACAAAATACGTATCAGAGTTTGCTTTGCATTTCCCATTATATATATATCACTAAAAAAACACAAAGGTTACAGGGCCGCTATAGTTAGGAAATAGAATTAAAAACACTTACAAATCCACTGAAAAACAGGGTACAGGGACGATATAGTTAGGCTCAGATTCACCCTGAAAAAACATGAAGCAGTTATAGTTACATGAGCTAACTATAACGTATGCCCCACAATACACTGCTTATGACCTCACATATTACATCACTCATGACATGGTCAGTGATATCTCTGATAACATCTCAAATGACATCACTGGGTTGGTGAGTGGATGTCTGAGTGGCTGTATGGGTAGTAAGTGGGTATGTGAGTAGCTGTATGGGTCAGTAAGTGGGTGTGTGAGTGGCTGTATGGGTCTGTGAGTGGGTGAGTGAGTGAGTGAGTGGCTGTATGGGTGTGTGAGTGACTGTATGGGTCTGTAAGTGGGTGTATGAGGAACTGTATAGATTAGTGACTGGGTGTGTGAGTGGCTGTATGGGTCTGTGAGTGGGTGAATGAGAGTCTGAATGGGTGTGTGAGTGGCTGTATGGGTCTGTGAGTGGGTGTGTGAGCAGCTAGATGGATCAGTGACTGGGTTTGTGAGTGGCTGTATGGGTCTGTGAGAGGGTGTGTGTGTCTGGGTGTAAGAGTGTGTGTGAGTAGTTTTGAGGGTGTGTGAGTGGGTGTAAGAGTTGGTGAGTAGGAGTGTGAGTGGCTGTATGGGTTTGTGAGTAGCTCTGTAGGTGTGCGAGTGGTTTTGTGAGTGGCTGTATGGGTCTGTAAGTGGGTGTCTGAATGGCTGTATGGGTCTGTGAGAGGCTGTGTGGGTCTGTGAGTGGGCATGTGAGTGGTTTTGTGGGTGTGTGAGTGGCTCTATGGGTCTGTGAGTGGGTGTGTGAGTGGTTATGTGAGTAGGTGGTTGGGTAGGCGCATGAGTCTATGAGTGGGTGTATGATTGGCTGTGTGGGTCTGTGAGTGGGTATCTGAGTGACTGTGTGGGTATGTTAGTACCTGTGCAGGTATGTTAGTACCTGTGTGAGTGACGGGGCCAGAACAGAACCTCACCTGCCCCTTTATCCCACAAGAGTCGACAGTTTTGCACAAAATGTCTACCCAACTGGAGTACTTTCTAATGGTTAATTAGTAAGTGCCAACTCGGGTAAATGTCTACGGCATGTTCTACACTACAGCTGTATAATGGACCAGGAGAAAATGTCTCCAGTGACCATGAGTGTGTTCAATTTCGGCAATGTGATTGTTCCTCAAGTGTCTTCTTCCAGAAATCTGTGATAACATGAATCCGCCTATACAGAGAACGACGAGACTAAAAAGAGGTGAATCTCCACCAAATAGGGGTATTTCCTCTCAACTACATGAAGTAAGGAGGTTCTTTGTTTGGTGGAAAAGTCCTCATATATCTTGACATCAAAAACACGTCTCCAAAATCAGCGGGAAAGGCGCTCAGGGGGCGGTTTGGTAAGCTGTCCATCAACCTGGGAAAAGGCGGGAAGACCTTTGCATACTACTAAGGTAAACGGGGTGGAGCCAAAAGGGCAAGCGTTCCAGGTGCTTTTGCACATTTGGATACTCGCAGTAATTTAAAGAGAGAACCATGAACTCTGCTCTCACCAGGAGAGGATAAGAATGAACCCACTAATCACAGTCAATACGGATTGAGCTCTGATAGATCAGCGATGCATTCAACTCCACCAAGGATTTCAGATCATTTTTCAGTGAGGAATTAACGAGAAAATACACTTGCTTTGCCTTCACCAAGACCAGGAAGATAGGATAATTTGTCCTTTACAGAAGTGGAGCTTCAACTGGTGCACCTACTATATTTATATTTGTAAGTGCTTCCTGTTCAGGTTTAATTTCTGTGAAATAAGCAGAAGGTCCAGAACGGAACCTCACCTGCTTGTTTATCTAACACGAGTCCACTGTTTTCCACAAAATAGGGCTGCTGGATGAGCCCAACACCCACATGGTCCCTGCTGGCTCCCTACCTCTTGTGGGAGCTAGCATTGCTCCTGCACACAGGGAGTAGCAAAATGCTGCTCCCAGAGTGCAGAAGGAATACTTTATTTTTCTTTCCTGCCTGCTTGATAGCTGGGAGTGGACTTACAGTTTGCTCTCCCTTGGCAGAAGCTGTCGAAGCTCCCGCCAAGCAACAACAAAATTAGGATGTATGATGATACAACGCGTACCATCACAACGCGGTATGTTACATCGCGGTCGTGACAACGCAAGTCATTACATCGACTTGCGTTGGAGGGCGCTGGATTTAGGAATAGTGTGAATTACTATTCCAACTCCAGTCTACGTACAGTAGGGAAGTTGTTGGAATAGTAATTCACACTATTCCTTAGTCTAGAGCGCCCTCCAGTGCAAGTCGGTGTAACGACTTGCGTTGTCACGACCGCGATGTAACCATACCGCGTTGTAATGGTTGCGTGGTAAAGGATGTTTCCCACAAAATTACTATGTCTGAAGGGTGGGCTCCTTGTGACATAAGGAGTCAGCCCTGGGGGTGGCAGTCCCCAGGGCCATTAATGGCTCCAGGAGGGGGCCAGCTTGGCCCCCTAATTTGTTATCTTATGGCCTGCTCCAGGAAGGTGGCACTCCCCGAGGCTGTAAATGACCCAGGAGGGGGGCTGCTTCTTCAATTGGCCTGGCCCCAGGGAGGTGGCGGTCCCCGGGCCCGTAAAAGGCCTACAAAGGGGGCCGCATGGCCCTCCTTATATTTGCATATTGGCCTGGCCCTAGGGAGTTTGCGGCCCCTGGGGCCTATATCGACCATGTGGAGGGGGGCGCATGCATCCCCCCTCCCCATAATATATATTTAAATATGCCCTCAGGACTTGGCCCACCCAGGGGCTGAAAGCGAGGGAGGCACTGGGCTTGTTGTTTAAAACATTGTCATGCAAATTCACGAATTCCCGCGATTTGCGCCACAAATTGTTTTTAAAAATGCTATTTGGCCCGGGCGGGGTCCCTGGGGGACCACAGCACCAGGTCTATGGGTCAGGGTATTCCTACCCTGCCCCCTTTTCTTTATTTGTAAGTTTTTTGAAGTAATATATATATGTGTATATATATATATATATTTCTACCTAACTTTGCCCAGAGACGAAGCCGCACTCCGCATCAGGTAAGTGACACACTTTATTGATTCAAGGCATACAGCTTCTCATCCTGTTTGTCGTCTTTGGCCCTGCGCGTTTCAAAGCCTCTTCGCTTCTTCGTCAGGGGCCGTGTCAAAGGTTCATTATCACTGCTGCTGCATTTTTCCACGTGTGCCTTTTGAATTTATGGCTTCCGGTGCGCCTTTGAGAATGTCTCCATTTTCTGTTGCACCTTGGGAAAATGCAGCAGCAGTGATAATGGACCTTTGACACGGCCCCTGACGAAGAAGCGAAGAGGCTTTGAAACGCGTAGGGTCAAAGACTACAAACGGGATGAGAAGCTGTATGCCTTGAATCAATAAAGTGTGTCACTTACCTGATGCGGAGTGCGGCTTCGTCTCTGGGCAAAGTTAGGTAGAAATACAATGGCGGCGGCTCCAGGCCGTGGAAGCGACGCACCGCCCACACACCAGTGAAAGGGTCCCTGATGGTAAATTATTTACTTGAATATGGGCGCAACAGGACATTAATTTAGGCGTACAGAGTCCCATCCGGGAGCCTAATGGAGGGTTAATTTGTCTTTTCAGCATGTGCCAGAGTTCCAGCCCACTGGAGGGTATGAGCATGCAATGGACTGCATTTCCCAAAGTGCAAAAGAAAATGGAGACTTTCTCAAAGGCGCACTGGAAGCCATAAATTCGAAAGGCACACGTGGGAAAATGCAGCAGCAGTGATAATGGACCTTTGACACGGCCCCTGACGAAGAAGCGAAGAGGCTTTGAAACGCGTAGGGCCAAAGACTACAAACGGGATGAGAAGCTGTATGCCTTGAATCAATAAAGTGTGTCACTTACCTGATGCGGAGTGCGGCTTCGTCTCTGGGCAAAGTTAGGTAGAAATACAATCGCGGCGGCCCCAGGCCGCGGATGCGATGCACCGCCCACACACCAGTGAAAGGGTCCCTGATGGTGAATTGTTTACTTGAATATGGGCGCAACAGGACATTAATTTAGGCGTACAGAGTCCCATCCGGGAGCCTAATGGAGGGTTAATTTGTCTTTTCAGCATGTGCCAGAGTTCCAGCCCACTGGAGGGTATGAGCATGCAATGGACTGCATTTCCCAAAGTGCAACAGAAAATGGAGACTTTCTCAAAGGCGCACCGGAAGCCATAAATTCGAAAGGCACACGTGGGAAAATGCAGCAGCAGTGATAATGGACCTTTGACACGGCCCCTGACGAAGAAGCGAAGAGGCTTTGAAACGCGTAGGTCCAAAGACTACAAACGGGATGAGAAGCTGTATGCCTTGAATCAATAAAGTGTGTCACTTACCTGATGCGGAGTGCGGCTTCGTCTCTGGGCAAAGTTAGGTAGAAATATATATATATATATATATTTGAAAGAGTAGGGCGTAAGAGCAATAAATGAATTAGTACGAGATGGGTACCAGAGGGGTTTCCATGCAAGTACACTTTCTTAAATTAGCTTATTTTGGTGCAATTTTCAGCACTCTTTCTGTGATAAATGGACCAAAAATACAGTTCTGATAAGCATTTACAAAGGAAAACTCATAAAATAATCCATACAATTTCTGGTTTGTCATTGTACAGCACTGGTGCCCAGGTTTAGGCGCCTGAGACTACCCATCAAGTAATGCATACATTTCAGCAAGTGGGTCACAACAAGAGTTTATGCAAGCGTGTGTTTGCTAGAAAGTGTGTGTTCGTGTGTGTGTTCAGTGAATATTTGTGAATACGTGCATCATCGAGTGCCAGTACGCATTTCAAGATGTCCAAAAACTGTCAAGTAAGCTTTCGAGTTATGACTGGTCCGGGTTATGACCCTGCTGAGCTTTAAATAATGTCTTGTGTTCAAATAGGCAGGAGAAAGAAGTTAGAAGAGGCAGGACAAAGAAGTCAGAACAGGCAAGGCACCGAGGTAAAATCAAATGACAATTATATTGATTCCATTCAACTTGCTGGAAGCCGAGGGCGCTAATTTACAAAGGTGAGAACTGTACTCTCTTCAACATTCCAAAAAGTGGATTTTTTTGACCATGCTTTGACTTTAAGATATCACCTTACAGCACTGCGCTACAACACACTTATTAAAAGTTGTAGGGGCTTCTTTACAAGCCCCTTACTCAGCCGATGCGTCACTTTTGAAATGGGAAAAAGTGACGCACTGATGGCGCAAGGGGCTTGTAAATAAGTCCCCTAGTGTTTAAACATGAACTTAGAGCCATTATTGACCAGTCTTTGAGGACCCCAAACATTGTATGACATGGCTCACACCATGTCCGCCCGTATTCCCTAACCACCTTCATGCCATGCGTGTAGCAGCAAAACGTTTCTATTGACACATGCGCACTAGCGCATGTGTCACAGGATACCTGCCTGACGCCTGTTTTTAAGTGTCATCACCCTTTAGGCAGGCAGCAGGAGTCTGACTGGAAGCTGAGTGAAGCACTGAGTGGCAATGGCAAAGGCATCCACATTTCTTTTAGAATGCTGTGGATCGCCACTGGTGTTACTTAGCATTCTAAAAGAAATGCCAGTAATTGCTGTTTGCAGTGACCATCCACGTGCATTAAACTAGGGTGGGTGCCACTCCAGCGCCCTCGAGAAGAGATGACAAGACTCACAAAGGCTAATATTAGTAAAATTGTAATGTAGCCCATGCTCCCCCTAAGCTACGAGCCTGTGCGCCCGCGCACACTGTGATTTCTCCCCGCGCAGAGGCTCATTCGGTGCGTGCATTACAGAGGGCATTCAATAATGGGAGAGAAGCTATTTATGAGGTGTGAAGAGCGATAGAGCTGAAACAAGCTGCCTGCCAGGGTTGCAAAAGGCATTCGGTCTCCTACTGTGAAGCCCTTCAGAAATAGGATCCATTCCCTTCCCAAGGAGCCACTGCCACTGGAATTTCCACTTTAGTGGTTATTTCATTGGACTGGGTGATAGAACGTCTGGTTCACCTACAGAACTTAGTCTCGCACAAGGCTTCACTTAAAAGTAATACGTACTAATCAGCCTTGCCTTTGAAACAATTAAATGAAGGGCATACCTGAGTACATGCTGGAGCAGAGTGTGCCTGGGTGTAATCTAAATTTGGTAATAGGAAGTCTTTCACAATAACCCTCAGAGCCATCTATACTGTATGCTCAGTAGAGTGCGCTGCAAGATGTTTGTGGCACCCACCCTCTCCCTATTCAAAATTCTACTTGTGCTGACATTAATTGGTATGCAGTGCATTCCTGTTTATTTTTCATACAGTGTACATGCCCTAAGAGAATGAACCATTTCAGCATGTTGTGTTTATGTATTTTTATGTAGCATATTACTCTTGCATTGTGCATACTTTGAACTAAGTTGACGCCAGGTGTTTATAACGAGCCATGATTGAGCACTAAGGTAATGTGAGTTTCTCACAGGACCTGTCAGTGGGTCATAAATGTGTTCAAAATACATGATCATCCAATCCTTGGCCTCCTTGCAGATCGCACAGAGCCACAATCTTATATTCTAGTGACAATTGTGATTCTGTGCGAATGTTTGTCTTAAGGAGGTTCACAGTCAAAATATTGACACAGTGAAAGCAAAGAAAATGCAGTGCTTACAGGGGAGTGGATGTGTTGTGTGTTTGCGGGGTGGATGAAGTACAGGAAATGTAGGGAAGTGCAGTCAGGAGAGAGTGAAAAGAGGGTGCTGAAATGAGGTGTTAGATATGCAGATTTGGCAGTAAAAAGGGCATAAATGCCTAACAGAGTGAACGGGTGTGATTGAGACACTGAAGATCACTACCGACTACACAGGACGCAGTAAAATTGAATTAAGTCTCACAATTTCCAAACTGGAACATTTTCAATATCAATTATTTACAACAAAATCATTGTTGATACTAATTTACCTTAATTAGCTAAAAAGCTCTGACAAAGCCAATATTCCTTGCTGGTTTTGAGGTGTATGTCAGTTGTTATGCTATATAAATGGAAGCAATAACAGAATGCATACAGAGGAACCTAAATACTGGTCGAGTAGCACAGAAATTCTGATTACATGTTTAAGTCACTCCCTTAATTATACAGGCCACACCCTTTTTTATAGACCCACACTTTTTGCATCCCTCTTAAAACCATACTTTTTGTGCTTCCAATGCTTCACAAGTGTTATTCTCCAGAGCTGTACGTTTCCCCCTACTCGTCATGCTCATCTCTGATGCTGTCTGCTGGCCCATTCTGTTATTTTCTTCCGGTACACCCTCTTCTCAGTGTTCTATGCTGTTCTGTTACAGTGATCTCTGTTCTTGCTCTTCCCCAGTCTTCTCTGTTGCCCTCTCCTCTTTATGGCCTTATCCAGTGGTCTTGGCTGCCCTCTCATCTTCTCCCTCTTTTCTAGCACCTTCTTTCACGCCCTCCTCTTTATGCTCTCTTCCAGTACTGTCAGCCCCCCGCCTCTTCACGAACTTCTTCAGAGGTATTCTTTGGTGCTCTCTAGTGCTGCACAGGCAGGTAAACGATAATGGTTCGATTACCACAATGGAGGACAAGACGCTGCACTGTCATTTTAACACATTCAGCACACTTACTCCTATTGAAGTTAATAAAATCCTGCTATCCACCAAGTCAGGATCCCCGAAGGATCCGTGTCCACCAACTGTTATGCATGTGGTTTCCGGGTCTATTAGCAGACATTTAACTCCCATTTTAAATCAAGTAATTGAATCGGGGAGTTATCCGTCGGTCTGTTAAAAAGCCTGCATCAGACCAATCTTGAAAAAGCCGGCGCTTGATCCATTGGAGGTCAAGAACTATCTACCAATCTCGTGTCTGCCGATTGCAGACAAAATTCTTGAAAGGTTGATAAACTAGGAGCTGACGACTTATGTGGACGTTAACAACCTGTTGGATTCAAGTCAGCATGGCTTTCGGTTGTGTCACTTGACAGAGATTGCGCTTGTCATGGCAACAGAGCAGATTCGGAGACAGGTGGATGGGGGGGAAGACCGATTCTCATCCTCCTAGACCTATCGGCAGCATTTGACGCCGTGAATCACACAGTGTTAGTGCGGCGAATGAAGGCTGTGGGGACTGGGGAGGCGGCTCTGTCCCTCCTCTCCTCATTTTTAGAGGATAGGGAACAGACTATACATTGGGAAAATTTACAATCTGAATCCTTCCTTCTCCCATGTGGAGTGCCACAGGGATCGGCAATGTCACCAACTCTGTTCAACATTTATGTCACCCCACTCGCCAGTCTCATCAGACAGCACGGTCTCTCGTTTGTGTCTTATGCATACGACTCACAGATTATCCTCTCTGTATCAAAACAGTCTTAGCCTATTGCCGCGAGTTTCCATGCGTGTCTGACTTACATCATGAGCCGGATGAGCAACAACTATCTTAAAATCAACACGGATAAGACGGAGGTGATGGAGTTTGGTAACGGACCGTCCCAGTGGAACCACACTTGGTGGCCGACAGAGGCTGGCGTATGTCCAGCACCATTCTCTAAAGTTAAAAACTTGGGGATCATTTTTGATGACCAACTACACTTTTCGGCCCAGATTAACCGTGTAACCTCCACTTGTTTTTACATACTGAAGCTTCTTAGGAAGGTGTTCCCTTTTATTCCGCAGGAGCTAAGGAAAACAGTGGTAGTGGCCTTAGTCCTATCACGCCTAGATTACCGTAATGCACTATTCATAGGCATTGACAAGGGGCAGAAGACCAAATTGCAGTCTATACAAAATGCTGCTGCGCGGATAATATTGAATATCCCAAAAGGCCACCCTACCTCCGTTGCCATTAAATCGTTGCATTGGCTTCCAATACAGCAGCGTCTGGAATTCAAGGCTTTATGCTTGGTTCACAATACACTATATGGTGGAGGGGCAGCCGATCTCCGAAAATCTTTTCATTGGTATATCCCCATGAGAAGTCTCAGGTCAGCTAACTCTGGTCTCATCTGTGCCGCTAAACTTTGTAGAGCCAGATGGGGTGGAAAGAGTCTATCGCACTGTGCAGTTAGGCTGTGGAACCAACTGCCTACCACAGTGAGACTCCAACCAAACAGGATAATGTTTAGGAAGCTAATAAAAACGTGGCTGTTCCCTAGGGCATAAATCGGCCGGCACTGCTGGGTGCTTTACCTCTTTTCTTCTCAATTTAGCGTCAAGATGCTCCGGCATTCGTGCACTCTATAAACTTTCAATCCTATCCTATCCTATTCACTACATGACTCCGACCCTGTTACGAAGCACTCAAAGTTTGCAGAAACAAAGAGCATAATGACATAAGTAGATCATGACAACTGGGTGTTTCTTTGCGGATCTGGAGCAATAAGTGGCAACGGGGCAGTGTCAGTGGTGGATACTGTTGTGTTCCATTGGTGTCCCAGGAAAAAGATACTATTTTTTTCCAAGGGATCAAGAAGGGCAAAAAGTTCCAGCATCGCCCAGAAAGGAATGATAAAAACTTTAGCATTTGAAACAACTCATTTTATCAACATTTACAGGATAGATGAAAGTTTGATACGGCAACGGAGAATCAAATCGGAAGCACTAATTGTAGTAATTGATAGCTCACATAATCTTACATACTGAAACGTCACATGCCTTTTGAGCATAGTAGCCTTGGTGCAGTGCACAGAGACTCTTCATTGTCACAGAGAGAGAAAGAATTACTGGGAACAATTAACGTAGCCCATTCAAGCTACACGTTTCTGCTAATTAACATAAATTCCGCTACATAAATTACACAAATTGTAAGACCGTGGCTGCTAGTCTTGAGCACCAGAGTTCTCAAGTTTCCCAAGCCCATGAACGCCTTGTTTTTCGCTTGACTTCTTGGGCTTGTAGTTATGATTTTGTAAAGGGATTGGATTAAAGGACTAAAAGTCCCAGAAAGTAAAGCAAAAACCTCGACTGGTTGTGCCACTCAAATATGGATCCCGGTGGCTTGAGACCTACAGAGTGGCGAATTTACACCTGGGGAAGGTTCCTATTTTTGGAAAATTGTCAAAAGAAGGCACTATGCTGTATGCACATTTTTTCATGATACTGTCATGACATACACCAGGGTGGAAGTGGAGTACTTTTAAACCATAGGCCTCAGGTTTGTGAATTAGCCAACCTGCTGTGGGATTTACTCCTTTGATAGTGTGGACTGTCATCAGCAGTAAGTGCCCCACAGGGGCTTAACCCGGCCCTTGCAGCGCGATGGGGGCCCTTTAAGGAAGCCCCATCCAGCCACAGGTTAATGAATATCTGGGAGATATGGGAGACTCAGGGGCCCCTCATCACATTCTACTGGGGGTCCCATCATTTTGTGTTACTCCACTGCTGCCCTGTGGTCATTCATTTGAAAACAGAGTACTTCCAATTTTCCCATGCCCATCTGTAGTGTACAATCAATCAGACATAGGCATTGACTATGATGAGTTTAACTGCGGTTCCCTGTGCAGACATGCTTTTGAGAAGGGGTCACAATTACAAGTGGTGCGATAAAGTTTGCACCCACAGGAGGTTTTCCCTTACAGATTTCAGCAGGTCAATCCTGCTGAAATTTAACAGGGGAAAAAGGCTTGATAAATTGGATGCACAGATTTTGGAGGATGATAATATGCATACCACATTTTTGTAAGGGGGGCAAACGTGTAACTGGTGCTATGTGTTGTACTGAGTGAATTCTATACCACAGGGTGCCAGATTTCACTGGGTGTGATAAATATAAACAAACTCTCTAGGATACTCGTAAACAAGGCACAATTTGTTCTTCTATTTAACTTTGTGAATCGGGTGCAATGTACAAACCTGCAAATCTTTGTGAATTCGTTCCATAGGCCTTTTGGTCCAGCATTCATCTAGGGCTACTTATAACTGAGAAAAAAACTACTTTTTTTAACACCCACTTGTTAAAAGTCGTGAATATAGTGGAGGCATTTTTATGCTGCAAAGTAAGTTGTTACTTTAAAAAAAAAAAAATGGTATTCAATCCATGATAGTTACATTACATTACATATATATAATCAATGGCTTAAAAAGAGAAAACACAGTCTTAAAAACAAGCAAAAAGGTTAGACATTGTTAAGCAAATTCATCAAGCACAGTAAATACTTCATCATTACCGATCAAAAAGCCATAACAGTCCTAAAAAATCCAGCAAAAAAAAAACAAAAGGTGAGACAGTGGTTAGATAATTCATCAAATACAGTACACAGATCATCATTACCGATCTAAACTCCATAACAATTCACTAAAGTGCAAATGCTTAATCCTTTGAGGTTTCACCCCAATATAAAACATCATTCTTCCATATATGACAGCACCGGCTCCCATATCTCCATGCCCAATTTCCTTTTTCAAGAACCTTTTAGAGCGTATACACTATGCTCTAAATTGAAGATGGTCAGAAATCTAGCCCTCCATAATTCAAAAGTCGGAGCATCTTTCTGAAGCCACATTGAGGCAATACATAACCTGGCTATGGCTGTAGCTAAGAAGATCATATATCGGAATTTATAAACCAGCTGGTCACATCTGTCACTCTCCTCCAAACCCAACAACACGTGAATAGCGGACAGTCTTACTGGAGCCCCCATAATTTCCGCTAAAAATTTCTCTAGGTGTTCCAAAAAATTACTTAGGTGCCTACATGAAAAAAAATGTGCACAATGTCAGCGTCCTCCATTCCACAACGAAAACATCTTCCATCATTTGCTCCACCCCATTTTAACAACCTGGCTGGAGTATAATAGAGGTTAAACAGTCTTATAGTGTTGTGAACGAAGATTGGCAGACATCAGTAACCTCCCAGCCAGCTTGATAGAGTATTCCACCCGAGTACCTTGGCACCCTAACCTATTGTCCCACTTAGTGTTGTGTATATCCATATCCCCGCCCTTGATGTCTAATAATAAATTATATAGAAAGCCAATGCGCGCGTTCTTTCTCACTGCGTCAACTAAAGGATTCAATTCAAATTTCCATCGGCTTTTGCATAAATAATCACAAATTTGTAGATATTTAAAAAATTCGGATCTGTGGAGGCAATATCTCTTGGCTAGCTTCTCAAAGGACATCAAAACCCCGTTAGCATATAGATCACCAATATTTTGATACCTTTAATCCGCCATCTATCAATGGTCCTATCCCAAAATATAGATGGCAATAGCACTGTAGCTGCGAACGGAGTATACTGGGAGACCCTCTCAAATCTATAGGATTTTCGCACAGTTTTCCACACCTTATAAGTGGCATTTAAAACCTTAAACCTGTTTTTTTATAGTAGCTTGGCTCCAGGCTAACAAATAATCGGTTTTTAGCATCGCTGCCCAATAGCATTTGATATATGAAGGGCGACTCGGCAATGCTCCAGTTAATAATATATTCATATGTTGCAGTATACACACATAGTAATATAATGTAAAATCCGGCACTGCCCAACCGCCTTTCTCACGAGGAAGGACCATAAAGCGCATAGCTCTGCGAGGCTTCCCCTACGCCCATAAAAACCTAGCACACATTGACTGAAGTGCTGACAGTTGGACACAGGAGATTTCTAGCAGAACAGATCTAAAATAATATAAAACCTTAGGTTATATTAACATTTTAAGAACATTGCATCGCCCCACGAGTGAGAGATGTAGACATTCACAACGCAACGGTCCAATTGTTTACGTACAGAGCTTAAAATATTGCCCCAATTGATCTCCACAAGTGACTTTAAACGTCCTTATTGTGACACCCAGGTATGATACCTCACTCAAAATCCGATGATCGTCAAAGCCTACTTGATTTAAACACAAAATTTGTGTCTTCGACACATTAAGTTTATATCCTGAAGCTGCTCCAAACTCAAGCGCCAGCTGTTCTATCTTAGGCATAGCCATCATAGGATTTGGAGTGACCACTGCCACATCGTCCGCATATGCAAAAACCAGATAGTGCTCTTGTCTCCAGATTACCGCTTCTATCCCTGCATTTTGCTCTAACATCATTATAAAAGGGGTGATATATAATGAAAACAACAAGGGGGGGCATGGGCATCCCTGCCTTGTACCCCGTGTAATGTATACAAGATCTGATTCAAGGCCAATTATGCAGATTTTAGCTGTCGGGCGCCGATATAAAACCTGAATAGCTGAAATGAAACCTTGTTTAAAACCTACTCGTCGTAATACTGCCCATAAAAATTCCCATGCGACCCGATCAAATGCTTTTTCAGCGTCTAATAAAATCAAGCTAAATTTGCTCCCCGTGGTATTAGCTATATCTAAAAGGGTTACCACCCTATTTATGTGATTAGTTGTACTCCTCTTAGGTATGAACCCATGTTGTCGACTCGACACCAACAGGGTTAGCACATCCACCATCCGGGTCACTAGGATTTTGGCATAGATTTTGCCATCAGAATTTAATAACGATATAAGGCGATAGGATCCAGGCTGTTCAGCCGGCTTATCTTTCTTTTTAAAAACAATTATGCTTGCCTCATCCCAAGTTAAAGGTGCAGCACCTACTTGTGCCTGCTGAAAAGTGACAAGCATCCAAAAAAGGTTTTATATACTTCCGGCGGAAGTTTGTCGGGCCCTGCTGCTTTGCCAGTGGCTAGGCTATTAATTGCCACTTCCAACTCTTAAATAGTTATAGGTGCCTCTAGCATTTCTGCATCTTGTAGATCCACATTTTTGCAGTTAAAACTCTGCAGCAGTGTTTCCCCAGCCTGTATATCAAAACTCTCCCCAGTATAAAGTGCCTCGTAAAAGTAATGAAACACATTTAAAATCCCAACATCAGTTTCTACGGTTTTGCTCATGAAGTCCCCCACTGATCTAATTCTTTGGGCCGCCTCTCTTGATCGAAGCCTTTGCGCCAAACAGCGCCCAGTTGCCTCCCCATACTCATAACTTTGTTTCTTGCTAATAGAGTATTTCCTGGCTATTTCTTTGCTCCAGTGTAAATTTATTTTGGCCTTACACCGGGCTACCTCTGTCTGCAGATCAGCAATCTCCCCCACTGCTTGGATCCCCTGCATGAGATCTTCTTCAGCTGTTGTAAGATTGCCATATAATTCCTGTAGTGCCAATTGTATCTGTTTTTGCTTATCTAGCCCAAAGCTAAGAGTCTTCCCTCTAAAACCCGCTTTTAATGCATTCCACACAAAGCCGGTCCATTAGGTATTGCGATTTATGGCCAGAAATTGTCTAATCCACACCTTCATGTGTGCTACATACCCTTCATCTAATAGTAGTTTCCAATCAAATGAAAACGATTGCGGCTTGATTCCTGCCTTGAGCATGCGTAGATTCAATACGAGAGGTCCGTGATCTGATGAGATCCGTGGGTGCACCTGAATATTGGCACCCGAAAGTAGGAGACTTGATAAAAAAAATAATCCAATCTAACTAATTTCTGATGTGGATGTGAATAAAATGTATAACCAGGATCCGACCCCCTTAAAGCCGCCCACGCATCCACCAGACCATGATCCATTAATAGAGACTGAAGCGCCTTAAATACTTTGGGCTTCCTGCCATTATAATATTTACTATCGTCCTGCAAGCCCTTTGGCTCAAGGTGTATATTTAAGTCACCACACATGATTAACGGGGTGGGCCATAATGCTAGTTCCTCATTCAACACTTCTATTGCGGATGCCTCATCGAGGTTTGAACCATATATAGAACAAACTGTGCACTTCATATTACCAATCATACATTCCGCGATAGCCCACCACCCTCGGTTGTCCGCCAGTACTCTTCCTGTCCCTTGTATATGGCTCTTAGCCAATATCGCTACCCCGCGTGTAGTAGTGGATTGCTGTGTACATGCTAATACTGTTAAACCAAGTTCCGCCAGTAATTTTCTTTTGCCCAATGGAATGTGGGTTTCTTGAATACATACCAGGTCTGGTTGAAACACCCGAAGTTCGGTCGTGACCCGTTGCCTCTTCTTATAGTTATTCAACCCACATACATTCAAAGAGCAGATCGGAATACCACCATGCATGTACCTATCCCCCATCTATCTTCCCCATTTCTTTGTGCTCTAGGACCTTGAACCTAAAACCATTGAATTTCATACTTTGTTTCAATGCGCTATCATGGATTATTTTTCCTAGTGCCAGCCCCCCACCCCCCTGTACCTAACACACCCACCTCCCCCAACCCCACCTACCTCCCGTACAAGGCTTCAGCAGAAGCCATGACCCATCCCCACCCGTCCCCAGACAAGAGGCTTGGAGACTCAAGGTCTCTGAGATGGAACGAGCTTCTGCCCCCCGGATGCCCCTGCCCCACCGGATACAGTTCTTAATTAAACATTCCCCACACACCTCTTATTCTAAAGAAAAACAATAAAATTAATGTACAAAACAGAGAAGGGAATAATCAGCATTACATCTGACAATAGATCCAAACCCAGCTAACCCTGATACAATTAATCTATGCATGTAATCTATAGTGAACAATCCTTCTCATTTAAAACAAAATATGTTTGTCTTTTTACAATGACTGCAAGTACTCTTTAGCCACTAATTCTGCTGTAAAGAATCGCATATGTTCATTGTAAATGATCTTGAGCTTGGCTGGATTCAGTAAATAAGCTTGTGCGCCTTTATCTCGAAACGGAGTGATAAGCTGGTGTAATTGCCATCTCTTCACCACAGTCAGAGGACTATAATCAGGGCGTACAAAAAACTCTACCCCTTTCCCACTTTTCTTTCGGTCCGGTCGCGCCAGATCATAGATTGCTTCTCTTGCCAGAAAGTTATTAATTGATATTAAAATAGCACTCGGTCTAGTAGTGTTCTGACCAGGTCTGTTACGCTGTATAAATGGAAATCTGTGCACCCTCTGGATCTCCCGATTTCAATCCCACTGAGTTAGCCCAGGAAAACCCTCAGAAAAGTTCCGCGCATCCTGCCCCTCGGCCCCCTCAGGGATATCTAACACGCGTAGGTTATTATGCCAAAGGCGATTTTCCAGATCACGGATCTTCCAGAAGGTATCATCCTTTGCAGTACGCAGGGCTTCTGTTGTTGCTTTCTGCGCAGCGTGCTTATCCTCCAGGTTTGAGATACGTGTCTCAACCTCATTTAACCTTTCGACAAACTCGGAGCATGATTTAGCAATTCTCCGTACCGAATTCTGGAGTTTGCGACAAGCCCCGTGTGTACGCTGGCTCTCAGTGCGGGTCTCCTCCCTATGGGCCATTATGCTCTGGTAAATAACAGCAAGAGAGATGTCTTCGGGTTTCTCCATGACATCTAGATTTGATTGTGTCCCATTGACCACTCCATTGGTCCCAGATTCACTCATAAAATAATAATCCCACTGAAAGGGGTCTGTGCTCTCGGCCATCTGGAAACCTGTGCCTGCACCTGAATCACCCCTCTTGCGCACCGCTTTCGGGCTGCTCTCTGGAGTACCGGGTGAGTCAGTCCCCCACTCGGTAGCATCATCCATCTTCATATTGCTGTACCCCTTACACCTGATACCGGGGGAGCCACCTTTTTGCTTGCCCCGAGTGCTTGGATCGGACTCGTCCCCAGAAGTATCAGAGGGATCAGACATTGAAAAAAAGAGATAGTCCCCAGAGTAGCTTTCTTTAGTGAAATTCTGGTCGGCTGTACTTTTTTCTTTAATCGCCAAATCGCAGCTCTCGGGGACCAGTTCATCGCTTTTTGCTCCGTTCTCCCCGAGATCAATCCCTACATCTTTTGATAAGTCCCGGGGAGTATCACAGGCTGGCCCCCCTTACCAGCTAGAGAATCTAAATGTAGAATTTCCCCCTGCTTACCAGTTTGACTGCTCTGCCCATTGCCAGGAGTTATTGGTGGAGAGAGGAGTTGTTTCCTCAATTTCCCCGTTAAAAACAAAGCGGGTACTGATTTCTTACTGGCGCCCTCCACACGAGTGTAGTCTTTTTTTCCCAGATTTAATTCTGACTTTTTCTTCTCTGCGTCTCGTCCCCCTGCGGTGGCAGCGGCATCCATGGTGTTCCACGCTCTGCCACATCCAGCCTTCGGGGGCATTGCAATGCCGCACACTATTGACACGGTACTAGACTTTCCTTCCGGCGGTAAATTCTCCTGTTATAGTTAGCAGTACTAACTATAATTTGCGCCCCTGCCATGCACTGCTTATGGCCTCACATGACATCACTCATGACATGTTCTATGACATCATTTTTAACATTGCCCATGACATCTCAAATGACATAATTGTTGACATCACTGATGACATCATCCAATGTTATGTTATGTTACTGCGAATTTCTAAAGAGCACCTTCACCAGATGGTCTCTTGGCGCCAATGAGTGCGCTCGTTTGTTTTATAGTTTAGATTGTGGCGGATAACTACCATATTACTTTTCCACAAAACTTTGTACAGTTTGGGTCCAGCTAATAGGTGTAAGTATTTAGAAAATGCATGTTATTGTAATGCACCGTAGCTGTGTAGAGCTATTGAACATGTTATAAATCTTTGTATTCAAGAGTCATTTTTAGGTCTAGCCTGGGCAGCGCATGCGCTGCTCTGCAAGGCTTGCTGTATTCAGGTAGGGACTTGAAGCTCCAACCATATTTTTCATTGGTTTGTGTCATTGCCCACTGTAAACTGTGGCTGTTCATTAGTCAATATAGGCTTAGCAGTTCCTCTTTAGTACCGCCTTATCTCATTTTGTAACCTCCCATGGCGACACCCCCTGCGACTTTGTTGTTAATCAGTAGTCTTTAATTACAGCCTCCGAGTACTATTTTCTCAAATAACTTTGTCCTGCCTGCTTTTGCAGGCAGGGCACACTCTCTCCTAACGCTTTTCAAACATTTTTATAGCGTGAACACATTTGCAATGCAATAGGTCCCGCATTTGCGAGAGTTTAAGATGTTGGCATTGTAAATGACAATGCCTTTTATTTGTTTTAAAAACAACAGAAAAATAAAAGGCATTGTCACTTTGCCACTGGATTCAAGATAGCTTGGCTGATGAGGGTTATGAACCCGAAACCGGTCCCAGGATGCTTTTTTCCGGTCCAGGGAAGACATGGCTTGGCAGTTCTGGCTGGACTGTTCCCATGAGGCACAGGGTCAGACTGATTTGCATATGGCCATGTCTGAACTGGGGTGGCGGAGTGAGCTAAAGAATGATGATGGATTAAACCCAGATGAGTTGACTGGGGGTGAGTGCTTGCAATGTTCAACACTCCGTCCATCATCCCCTTTGGTTTTGCTTTGTTCGCCCTAAGTTGGCAGGGTATGCCCGGACGTGGGTCCCTTGCTCACTTTGCCACTGGAATCAAGATAGCCTGGCTGATGAGGGTTATGAACCCGAAACCGATCCCAGGATGCTTGTTCCCGGTCCAGGGAAGACATGGCTTAGCAGTTCGGGCTGGACTGTTCCCTTGAGGCCCAGGGTCAGACTGATTTGCATATGGTAATGTATGAACTGGGGTGGCGGAGTGAGCTAAAGAATGATGATGGATTAAACCCAGATCAGTTGACTGGGGGTGATTGCTTGCAATGTTCAACACTCCGTCCATCATCCCCTTTGGTTTTGCTTTGTTCGCCCTAAGTTGGCAGTGTATGCCCGGACGTGGGTCCCTTGCTCACTTTGCCACTGGATTCAAGATAGCCTGGCTGATGAGGGTTATGAACCTGAAACCGATCCCAGGATGCTTGTTCCCGGTCCAGGGAAGACATGGCTTAGCAGTTCGGGCTGGACTGTTCCTATGAGGCCCAGGGTCAGACTGTCGTGCATTTCGTCTCAATCCAAACCCTTGCAATGCCGAGATGACAGCAGGCCATAATAATAGAAAAAAGAGCATTAGATATTAGGCCAGAGTTGTCTATTAGCCCCGTGAGTATCTCTTTTTCAGAGATAACGATGTTCCTACCTGCCAGTTTGCACAGTTCCTCAGTGACCTGAGCCCAGTATGTGTTCAGTTTCGGGCATGTAATAAACATGTGTCTAATATCGGCTGCATAAAGTAAACATTTAGGACAGTATGTCTTAGATGAAGAATTAGTTGTTGCCCATTTTGTAATAACTTCAGGTGTGTAATAGAGAAGAAACAGCATTCGATGTTATTGGAGTTTTAAGTTTATAGAAGTAACTGCCGTGTTAATGGTAGTCAGAGAGCTATATAGATCTTCTTCGTTCACAGCTGTCCCAAAAAATCGGTTTAGTTTTACTACGGCCTGTCCGCCAT
The DNA here is from genome assembly GCF_964204655.1 of Triturus cristatus. Classification (NCBI taxonomy): domain Eukaryota; kingdom Metazoa; phylum Chordata; class Amphibia; order Caudata; family Salamandridae; genus Triturus; species Triturus cristatus. The sequence goes on along the minus strand of NC_140580.1, from coordinate 588,167,698 downwards.
CATCCCGTGACTCCATCAAAAGATTCTTGTAAATTTTCCCTATGCAACCCCTGCCAGTTTCCTGTAGTAGTGAGCGAGCAGCCTTACTAATTCCGCTAAGAGCAACTAAACCTTTTCCATTGATGAAGAAATCCCGTACTTGCAAAAATTTTTTAAATGAATTATACGGAACTCCAAATTCGCTTCTAAGAGAAGAAAAGGATCTGAAGCCATCCGAGTCGTATAGTTGCCCTAATTGCGTAATTCCGCTACGCTGCCAGCTTCTCCAAACTGCGTCATCAAAAAGGGCTCCTAGTCGCGGATTTCCCCCTAAATACGTAAGTTCATGAAGTTCCGGGATGTTGTATGCACATACAATATCGTGCCAGATCCGAACTGCTTGTCCCACTATCTTGAAACTGACCCGCTTGAAGTAGTTCGGGTCAGACATCTTACACACTATGAACCTATACTCTAGCCCACACGCCAGCTGATATGCTAACCAAATTTGAGACATACCCGACCCTTTAAGCAGACTCTGCAATCGACTAGCAAAAGCTGCCCAGAAGTATAGCTTAAAATCTGGGAGTCCAAAACCTCCTCTTTCGTGAGGCAGTTTCAAATACTTAATGGCACGTCTAGCCCTTTTGTAACCCCAAATAAAGCTGCCAATAATACTGTCAAGTCTTTTAAAAAAAGAGAAGGGAACCCTCAGTGGGATAGCCCTGAAAAATATAAAAATGTTGGCAAAATATTCATCTTAACAATATTGCATCTCCTCCAAATTGTGAGGGGCAATTGGTGCCATTTGCGCAGGTCAACAGCAACCTTCTTAAATAAGGGTTCGTAATTTAGTTTTACTATTTTATTCGTCTGACTACTGAGGTTAACCCCCAGGTATGTAGCTGTTCGAGTGACACCTAAAGATAATATGTCAGGAATGATTTCAAAATTAGTTATTGTTTGAGTTTTATTAGAATTAAGCTTATACCCCGAGAAAGCCCCAAAGCGCCGAGCCTCCGCAATCGTCTCCCCCATTGCCTCAATAGGGTTAATAGTGTAAACCGCGATGTCGTCCGCATACGCGGTGACTTTAAGAAGTACGTTATTGAAAGACACACGAACAATACTCGAATTGTGCAATAGATGGCGAATAAAAGGCTCAATGTAAATCGCAAACAGGAGTGGAGATAAAGGGCACCCCTGCCTCGTGCCCCTCTGAATGCTAAAAGGAGATGAAGTTAAACCATTAAGCCTAATTGTCGCCGTAGAATTTATATATGATTTCTGAACTGCAGTGACGACCTCTGACCAAAACCCTACTTCTGCCATTGTTGACCAAAGAGACCCCCAAGTAACCCGGTCAAAGGCCTTTTCGGCGTCAAGCAACATCATTGATATTTTACCCCCCATCTGACAGGCAACGTCAAACGCGGCGATTGATGTGTTAATATGTGTCGTGGTATCCCGCCCAGGGATAAAGCCATGTTGTTGGTCCGATACAATGAGATGTACAAACGGTGCTAGTCTTAAGGAAAGAATTTTGGAGAAGATCTTTGCATCGTGATTAATGAGAGAGATTGGACGGTAAGAGCCTCTTTCCTCTGATGATTTTCCTTTTTTAAGAAAAACGACTATATTTGTCGATTTCCAAGAGGACGGTGCTGCCCCACCTTCCAATATATCGTTGACCAACTTAAAAAAAAACGGATCGAGGATCTCTCCAAACGTCCTATAAAACACGAGGGGAATAGCATCCTCGCCCACTGCTTTTCCTAAGGGTAGGGCCCTAGCAGCAGCCCCTATCTCCTCTATGCTCACATCCCTATCCATTAGTGCCGTTATACGTGGTTCTAATGAGTTCATTTCGCTATCCCGAATATAGTCTGCAGCTATATGCTGGTTGAAAGCTAGATTATCACTATATAGGTCAGTGTAAAATTGTCTAAACTGTTCCAGTATGTCCGTCGTCTTATTGTAAGTTATGCCATCACTTACCTTAATACACTTAATATGTGTATTAGCCCGCTGATCAGCCAGCTGATATGCTAGGACACGCCCAACCCTCTCCCCGTACTCATACTGTTGGGTTCTAAATTTAAAGTACTGGTTCGCCACTTTCTCCTTTAGCTTACGACTAAGTTTAGCCCTGACCGATAAGAGCTGCTGGTAGATCTCAATTTCGCCTACGTCCTTAGTAAAAATAGCATTAGCGTGTAGTTGCTCTAAGTCAGAATATTCCCTCTGTTCAGACTCAGACTTCCTAAGTTTTTCCCTATTCTGTTCAAACAAGTATTGTTGAGTAACACCTCTAACATAAGCCTTGAGACAGTCCCAAACTATAGCCCAAGGTGCAGTTAGATAGTTATTGTTAATAAACTCTACAAGTAATCCCTGCATGAGCTGGACAAAGTCTGAATTCTTGAATAGATATTTGGGAAATGAGAAAGCCCTTATAAGCCCTCTTGCGTCGGTCACATAATGAATAGTAAATAATAAAGGATTATGGTCAGAAGTGATTTTCTGACATACCTCTATACAAGATTCTTCGATTCTGGACTGATTAGCAAATACCATATTGATCCTAGAATAGTGCCTGTGTGGGTTGGAGAAGAAAGTATAGCCAGGGATTGCTGGATAAATTGCCCGCCATATATCCACCAGCTGGTGGATATGAAGTAAATCCCTTATGGCTGCTCTTGTCTGTAACATTCTTGAACGACCCGAGGTGTTAGTAGTGTCCAAGCTTTGGTTCAATATACAGTTGAAATCGCCCATGACAACAAGTTCGCCCTCCCACTCCAACAGCTCTGAACATAAAAAAGAAATAACCTCGGCAATCATTGTTAGGTCCGTAAATCATACAGATTGTTAATTTTTTGCCGTGTACCAAAAGTTGGGCTATTACCCACCTGCCCTTAATATCACCTAATGTACGAAGAATCGAAGCTTTAAATGTTCTAGCTTTAAGGATAGCAACTTCTCGTATTGAGACGGTCTGTGTAGTACAAATAATCATGTCGAACCCCATTTTCTTAAAAAGGCCGCGGTCTTTGAAGGCCAGGTGAGTCTCTGCTAACCCTACAATCTGTGGCTTATAAGCTTTCAATTCTTCTGATACCAATCGCCTCTTCAGGGGAGAATTCAGGCCAGCCACGTTCCAACTCATTAATTTAACTTTAGACATAATTGAGCGTAATAGTCAGCCAATTGTCCCCGCCTTGAAAACTGCAATACCCTCCTAGCATGCCCATCTGTCTCTATTTTAAATACCTTTTGGCGATTTTCTTTTTTTTCCCCCTGACATTCTGAGCTAACTTAGCCTTAACAAGTTTCCCTTCCGAATCCCCCCCTAATTGAAGTTACATGTGGCCTCCTTTTTTAGAAGCTGTTGCCATTTAAGTAAAGTATTCTTGGCCTCTTGCTCATTAAAAAAAAAGTAAGACTGCCCGTCTTTTATAACTTTAAGGCGGGCTGGGTCCTGCAAGTACACCTGTGTACCGTCTGCTTTAAAAGTGTCCATCAGTTTTCTAAGTTGCCATCTTTTATCCATAGTGGGTTTACAAAGGTCAGGGCGGACAAAAATGGACATTGTATCGTATTGAACCGGAGCTGTTGGTCGAGCTTTATAAAAGATAGCCTGCCTAAGAAGAAAATTCCCTATGTAAATCAGCATTGGCCGTGAGAAGCTTGGGTTTCTCTGATTGGCCACAAATGAGGGAAGTCTGTGTGCCCGCTGAATTTGAGTGTCCATGTCCCAATCCGACAAATCAGGGAAGGCTTTTTGAAACAAGCTAACAATGAAAGCCCGTGGATCCGATCCTTCCCTGCCTTCAGGGACTCCAAACACCCTCAGGTTCTGGTGTCTTTGCCTATTTTCTAAGTCTTCAATCTTAATTTGCATAGCTGTCAGCTGGAGATCATGAGCCTTGACTGAGTTACAGGTTAAGACATTAGCTTCCTCCGCTTCGGCCACCCGTTGCTGGAGGTCCGAGACCTCGAGTGAGAGATTCGAGACTTTAATAGTCACCGCAGCGAGGGCCTGTTTGATCTCTTGGCTATCTGCTTTAGCCTGTTGGAAGAAGCTCTGAGCCTCTTCATGCTTGTTTGTAAAGGTGATAGTAGATTTGTGTTCATTGTGTTCTACATATGTATTTTGGTACTGCAGAATTTTTTTATGACAGGGCAGATTCTACATACTAAGTATTGTAAGCAGCCTTGAGTTCTTGAACAGAATTGTCCCAGCATGACATTTTCTACTTAAAATAGAGGACTGTTGGCACCAGTACTCACCTATGTCGTGTGCTTGTTTGGTTTTGGAAGATGGGCTATCTGTAAACTTTTCACCATAGTGTGAAGGATGCAGGTGGTAGAATGTTTAGCACCTTCAGATCTTAGTTATTTTTAGAAGTGTATTTTCTGACAGCTGCTGCATAGAGTGTGCACTGTTCTTGGTAGACATTGTTTTAATAGTCTGAGGTATATTTCTTATGAAAGTTTTAGTATTTGCAAACAGTGTGGTATAAAGTAAACGCTCTCTATAGAGTAAGCACTGTTTACAGTACTCTGTTGTCTACTGATATCAACTTCATTTCTTAGCCTCTTCTGTGCCCATGACGAGATAGTCTCGTCATGGAGCACGGTCGCGCTGTGCCCATGACGAGACTATCTCGTCATGAACCCCACCCGCGTGTGAAACGCCCGGCACAGGAGGGGGAAAGGGCGTGGCACCGAAGGGGTTAATGTAGTTTCGATGTGTGTCAGGGGTTTGATAAAGATAAAAGCTGTCCACAGTAGGGCAATTATTTTGGAATTGGCATTCACTGTTTTGGCTTTCTCCGAACAGTTGTATAGATATTTAACACCATACCCAATGAGGGTTTACGATAAATCTGTGTTTGATTGTTAATGTGAACTATGCTATGTGTAAAACCATAGCAATTTATACAGGCATATGCGGGAGAATGAAGCTTGGATGATTTAATCGGTGATGTCACAGAACATGTCATAAGTGATGTCATATGTGAGATAATAAGCAATGAATAGTAGGGGTGCAAGTTGCTAACTATACTGGTGAATTTGTGTTTTTTGTAGTTCAAAATGTTAATGTTTACACAGACAAATTCACCTAACTATAACATTACTTTAACCTTTGTTTTTTTCAGTGAATTTTTCAGTTTTTAAAAAAAAAACGAAAACAGATATTGGTTTTACACCTAACTGTAACGGTACTTTAACCTTTGCATTTTTCAATGAATTTCTATTTTTTTTAAAGTAAATTAATTATTTCTGTGAGTGTATGTACGGCAGAATGACTTTACAATATATGTTATGTTCTGACATCATTTTAGTAAAATAATGTTTTTATTGTAACAAAACAGGATATGGTTCACAGTTTGCAAAATCTTTGTAAAATCTGTGTGACTATTAAACAGATAAATATTCTATAGAAATTGTTTATTTGTCTGTTATTGTAAGTCTGATATCAAGACATCTCATCAGCAATCTTTTTGTGAGGTTTCATTACTCTTGCAATGATGGGTGAGCTTAGTAGGGTGTGTAGAGGGACAGGCCTCTCCTTTCAGACCTCTCTCTCAGATGATGGGTGTGCATAGTAGGGTGTGGGGAGGGACTGCCCTTTCCTTTTAGACCTCTCTCTCAGATGACGGGTGTGCACAATAGGGTGCATGGAGTGACTCGCCTCTCTACTGAGACCTCTTTCTGTAATGAAAAATGTGCATAGTAGGGTGTGGGGAGGGATTGGACTCTCCTTTCAGACTTGTCTCTCAGATGACAGGTGTGCGTAGTACAGTGTGTGGATGGACTGGCCTCCCTGGTGATGCCTCTCTCTGTAATGATGGGTGTGTGTACTTGAGCAGTGGCGGCTGGTGACATTTGGAAGTGGTAGGGCGTAAAAGTTGTTGATGAGTGTCGTGTTGCGAGAATTTTGAAAATAAGTGGGAAAATAGTGCATTTGAAAGTACATTTAATGAAGCAAGATGGTTTATGAAGCAATTGTGACAGTGTAGATTTGGAATATTGAACTATTAAAAATACTCCATATTTACAATTAAAATTGCTTAGTTACTGGTCGTAATGGCAGGTTACAAACAACATTACAGCAACAACAGAATATTTAAGACATCGGCGACAGCAAGTGTGTATAATAACAAACTTTAGGAGAACAAGAGAGCCATATAAACCACGAGAGGGATCGATTGAAAGGGGTTAGTCTGATAACGGATCAAGTGCGTGTCCGTTCACCTCACCTACCGAACGAATCGATTGATTTATCATTTAATTTCACCCTCACTTTGTCTTTCGTTCGGTCTGACTCAGCCGGTCTCTCTCGAGCCCCCAGCACCTGACTCATTTCTCCTCTATCTATCTAATTAACTAGCGGACACTGTCTGTCTCTAACCCACTCTTTCTCCACCTTTCTCTGTTGCCACATTTATAGACACACCCCTCACAGGCACACATGCACAACAGGCAGAACCATGCATCCACGCACGCCACACATACAATGTACCCACGCACACACGGCTCTGGACTGTCATTCTTAGGGCACCCGCTCCGTTCCCAAGTCCTCGGACCTGACGTACCCAAGGGGGTTGCAATCACGAAGCATTCGGTCCCCCTAATCACTGACTTTGCCACTGCAAACCCTTCAGGCTCAAAGTACTAGAGGCACCAAGACTCCTAACTACCTTCGTGACGCACTATGTATGAACTGAGAAGAAGAGGGGGCGGGTGTGTGAAACGAAATCTATCGGGTTTTGGAACTGCGAGTTTGGTCGGCACCCACTTTGACATTGGACTCCTCAAAGGGTGGTACTGCACAGTCGCGGCCAGCATTATGGGCGGGGGGGTGGAAATGGGGTCGTCAGGTGGGGTATGGGGGGAGGCGGGAGGGGTTTAATAATTATTAACTTACTTCAAAATATAAATAAAAGTTTAAACTTTTAACTTACTGAGCTTCTGGATGGGTCCGACGACTTCCGACTCCCGCCGTCCGGTCCTGCGCTAATTCCTGCAGCTCCTCGTCAACTGAAAAGGCCGCCTCGCTCCTCGTCAACTGGAAAGGCCGCCTCCCTCCCTCCCTCCACCAATCTCAATGCTGGTGAGGCGCTGGGGAGAGCGCCCCAGCCGCGCCATTTTCTCCCGCATAGGGAAAAAGGAGAGTGGGCGGTCGTGCTAGAGGGCAGGGGGGGGAGTGGCTTACCCACTGTTGTGGGTATTGACTGTTTGGTAGGCTCAGGGCCGACGGCCAAACAGTCAGTACCTACAACAGTGGGTAAGCCACTCCCCCCTGCCCTCGAGCAGGACCCGCCCACCCTCCCGCCCCCAACCAAGCACAGAGGCACTTCTGGTTTCTCGCAATGCGAGAAGGCAGAAACATAAATGGTCGTTTTTTTACCATGTATGTTTCTGCCTTTCTCGCACCGCGAGAAAGCAGTGGGGCAACGCCCCAACGCCCTAATGGGGGAGCCGCCACTGTACTTGAGTGTGAAGAGGGACTAGCCTCTCCTTGCAGATGTCTCTCTGATGAAGAGTGTGCATAGTAGGTTGTAGGGAGAGACTGCCCTCTCCTTTCAAACCTCTCTCTCAGATGACGGGTGTGCATAGTAGGGTGTGGGGAGGGACCAGCCTCTCTGCGTAGTCTTCTCTCTGTAACAATAGTTGTGCGTAGTAGTGTGTGGGGAGGGACTGACCTCTCCTTTCCGACCTCTATGAGAGATGATGGGTGTGCGTAGTAGGCTGTTTGGATGAGCATTAACTCTACTCACAACTCTTCTCAAACTAATGAGCATAAATAGTAGAGTCTGATAATCACCACCTCCAGTAGGACTCCTCCATACAGTACAAATGTGCATAACAGAGTGTATTCAAACATCACCTACTCTTTCCAACTTTTACGATCCCTGTGAGATTCAAGAAATAAGATTTAACCTTCTAATCATCACAGTACTTATCTCTTATATACTTCCTCTCAAACCCAAGGACCACAATATGCATTCCCACTGATGGAGTGATTCGCAATCCTGTGAGAGTCCAGGAAAATCATAAAAATTTGTTTAAGACAATATACATTTATTTTATTCACAATACTGATCCCTTAGATACCTCTTCTCCAGAGGGGTAGCATGCCTTTCTGCTATCCCCGTATATAGCTTTTTTATTTAATTTTCACAACACCTCCAATTTTTCACAGTAAATAGTAATGGGGGCCATTTAATTTCTAACATTCAAACAGGCAGCCAATCGGAGCGCTCGCGAGACTTGCGGGATCCTCTTGCTGCCAACGAGAGCGTGAAGACTCACGGAAAAACTGGCCTCTCGACCAATCACAGCACTACATTTTTGAATATATATATATATAACATCAGCAATTGCCCCTGTGTAGTTATTGTTCACCCATACTTTAAAAGTGGGATTCTGAAAATCATGAATTGTGCAAATCACATCTGAATTTTTTGGGGGAAAATTTAATAGCTGATGAAGGAGGATCTTGAAAAATTGTGAATGAAATACTTACAATTTTCGGGCAGTGAGGAAAAAATGTCCATAGGTTTTGGAGATACCATGAGAGATGCTCGAACCGAGCAGAGGGCTAGGGGGCCTCAACAGAATGGAAAATCAGGGGAAACAAAAAAACACAAGTCTGCTGTGCAGAAATTGTGATTTTCATTAAAAGTATGATGTCTTGTCTGCCATTTTGTTTTAGGAAATTTTGTAATAAAAACAAATCAAAATTTTTATAAGAATTGCAATTTTCAAAAAAAGAAGGCAATGTTGAATACAGAGACAACTGCTGTATGTCTGACAAAGATTAGGCTCTGTTGCAGCCACCGTTGTGGACAGCCAGGAGGTTGCCTGTCCACGGCTGGTTGGACACAGAACCTGTCAAAGGTCAGGCATTGCAGTCAAGAACCCTATGAAGGCAGTGCACATTGCCAAGTTGGTATATGGCAGGTGAGGGAAGCGCATCATACAAATAATATAGAAATGCACTCAACAACACAGATAAAGGTTAGTTAAGGTTCAGCAAATCAAACCTCAAAACACACTAAGATTCCCTGTTCAAATCACAGAAAACACCCCTTAACTACAAGTTTTGGGGGAAGCATGAAGCTGGGAAGACAACTAAAGTAGTCTCTGTGACAGATTTACAAAAGAAAAAGAACTGTCCAGGTGCAAGTGCTATCATATCAATAAATATTAAATGGTCAGTTTTTCTGTACTAAATTGCTCGTTAATCAGATGGATAACCTTAAAACCTTCACTGCAGTGGTGGAGATAATGTATCAAGGTCTTACAGCCTATATAAATATCAATAATCAGATGCGCTTATTGATTACTACTAAAAGAGGTACTCAGCAGCGATAGCCTCTAATCTCTTTTATTGTCTTACCCTTACATTAAACCACTCACTGTCCATATACAATTGAATACGAAGTCTCTGAATGTCATCCATAGGCTTATAGTAAAAAATACTGCTTGTATCCTACATTGATTTTGCGGTGCAGTGTTCTGAGATCATGGTATTATAACATATTTTGGTCTTTCTATATAATAAGCTAAATATAATATCTGCCAACTTCAGCCGCGGGCCGTGCAGGTAAGAGCGGTGGAGCGGTGTGGCCAGGTGGGCGGGGGTGGGGGGGGATTTTGACAAAAAACAAGGAAAAATTAAATATTTATTTAATTTTCCCTCATCATCGTCTGTCAAAATCGCCCCCCACCCGACCCCACCACCCCACCGCTCTTACCTGCATGGGCTGCGGCTGGCCAACTTGTTATATAAAGTACAAATGTTAATAAACACACTTATTTGGGCACATCTGGCTTTATAAAATGCCTTCATCCTTTAGAAGTCTCTCAAGATCCATTAACTCTCCAGAATGCATTGATATATTGAGTGTATATACTAAAATTGCCAAATCCTGGATTATTAGACATTCTAAGCGCGATTCGCTGAGGGACTATTCCTAACGTATTCAATTTGCGCATATAGGGTTAATTCTATATCCTGAGCAAATATCTGTTTTTTGGAAGTCTCAAATAATTTCAGGCTGTTCCACAAAGGAATTGCTCTCAGTCAGAAATTTGCCCCCTTGGGGTTACTTCGTTTGATGCAAATTCTTGACAGTTTTTCAAGCCTGCAGATTTCCAGGAGCATTCAAATGTGTAAGCTTTTCCGTCTATGGTAATGCAGTAATGTAATGCTTCCACATTGTGAAAAGTCATGCTCACTTGCTTTACAAATACTTCAACTTTTTTTCTCCATAAGGAAAATATTGTCTTGGTCTCGAAACCTCTAGCCTGAAGCCTCCCTTCTAAGGGATGTTCACTTCCATTTGACATACTGAAAAGTAATTTCTTCTAGCCCTTGATGGACATACATCAGAAAACTTTTTCAGGGTGGAAAAGTTCCCATAAAATGTACAAACATGCCTGTTTTTGGTTGTTTACCACTTTTTACAGGTGTCCTCATCCCGGAATGCCCACAATCCACCTATGAGCAGATTTAGTGATGCGTAAAATATTTGCTTGCATAAGTGTCATGGCCTTCCTACTGCCCAGCTCCAAAAGCCACACAGCCACAAAAGCTGAGACAAAGTCCACGTTTCCCGTTTGCAATGGCGACCACAGACCTCCAGCATCTTTCCCACCTTATCTTTGATGGTGAGACAAACCAAATATGGCAAACCTACAGTGTCAACACAGCCAAATAAACCCCTGCTTCATCCTGCAGGGAAATGCTCTACCCTCCTGCTCAGGAGCTCCAATCACAAGTAACATGGCTGCCTTTCTATATGCCACAGGGGATTCTCTGGTCCTACATAGCAGCCAGTCACAACCAATCTAAGTTGGCAGGCCTCATGAGAGACTATAGGGATGGTCAGATTTCAAAAGGGCTGCTTCCACACCTTGATAGATCTAAATGACCACAGGTCGATTGACTTAGGTAAGACTATAAAAGTCCACCTGCAAGAATTTTATGAGCCTTTGTCAAAGTTCATCCTGTTATCTCTAGTTCACAGTAGTACGTGTTTTTTTCTGAAATTATGTGTGTTTCATCCCAGAGTGGTGTACATGGGCTGCCACCAGTCGCCCTCTTGCATTTTCATCCCTCTGATCCCAGGAAGTTATTTTGATCATTGATCAACTGCACTCTATTAGGCGTTTTGTGTCAACAACCCACCTGACAATAAGGGGGTTGTTTACTAAAATCTACTAATGATCTGTGCAGGCTTGGTGCAATGCACTACGTTCATTGTGCAATGCCACGAGCATCCAAACACCCTAAACAAATCTAGACCTAAATTACACCTATGTGCGCAAATAGCTTTCTGTATGAAGGACAGTATTGTGGAAATTTTAAAAATTGAAAATACATAAGAGAAGTATTTTACCCTAAAATTCATATAGGACGGACTGGGCAGCTTCAGAGAGGCCCAACCTAAATAATAAATGGGATATGGACATGGAACACTTTCAGACTTATGTCTCTGATGGAACATCAAAGGTATTCGCTGTAGGTCAATTCCTTTAATACTCCTTCATCAATTATATTACACTGCTGTATGGCTATTGGCTATGTTCTCTAGCGATTCTGCCATAATCTGTTAAAGGCAAGCACAGCTGTACCTTTGTGTGCAGTGTGTCCCTACACATTCCACCACTGACCTGTAATACTTAAACTGTATTGTGATTCCTGGAGGGTTAAAAGGCAAACAGGTATGTGCATGGAGCTTTAAGTGTGACGACAGGAGGAGCGAGCCCCGTCTCAAGACAAATTGCATATATAATTTGAATTTGCTCTAATTTAGTTAGCTTTGTAATAAAAGGCAGTGATTGTATCAGCTGTATCAATGTTGGTTTATAAGGTGGACAGCTGTGAAGGCGTAGAGACTGATCTGTACATTTTCCTGGCTACCCCTTTGCATAATGATTATTGCTGTTAAAGCCCAAGATGCCGAACACCTTATTTACATAGAGGGATTGTGCAACTTTCATATTACCAAAAATAATTACAGCATGAGTGTTACTGATGAACATTTTTAGGTCTTTTAATAACTATGCAAACATATGGCATTTTCTGTACTGAAAGTCTAATCGATTGTATGTACACTTCACTTTTTAGTGTTTAGTACACATTCGTTAAAAAAAGACTACATTAAAACAATATTACAATAATTGTGGCGTGTCCTACATATTCTAACGTGGAAGCGTGTACAATTCCATTGAAGAGGAACCACATCACTGGAAAAGGCATCCAGACATCAAAGAGATTAGTCACATGTATGTGGCAAAGTTCTCCTGTAATACATAACACATAAATATAGCAAACAATAAGAAAGATTGGACAAAAGAGGAAGTTGGAAAAAGAGGAAGCCCAGAAAACCTTTCTAGAAGGAGGAAGTTTGTTGAAGAGCATAGTGAGAATCATTGTTTGATGACAGGCATAATTCCCAGGTCCAATTCTCTTTGCAGCAGTATTCACTCCAACACTGTAAAAAGCTCTGGGTGCAGGAAGGGGCGGGCTCCCAGTTAGAGCTATTTGGTTGCTCTTTTTGACAGATACTGCTGGGTGCCAGTCATGCTCATGCTCTCCTTGTCACATTGCATTTCTCCAGATTTCTGCTTTCGTAGCAACGGTTATTGCACCAGGGCACATTAGCAACCCCAGTTCGTCGAGGATGGGCTTGAATATGAATTAAGGGGTGATGTCTCCATGGTCGCTGGAAGCCACAGCTGATCCTTCTGGGGGTTCAGGTGCAGAAACAGTCTAAGCATTTTCTAAGCTCCCTGTAGAGTTATGCGTTTGCCATTCAGATAATGCCTTTTCTCTGCAAAAGGCTATTTATTAACATATTTGTTGCAACCTGATGGACACTTGTGGTGGTAGCATTAGGTAGGTAGCGAGAGTCTGAATGTAATACAGGTCAGGTCAAATGATTTCCAAAGAAGAATTTTTCCAGAGGACATGGGTGTTGCAGTCGACCTCAACTCCAGGGAAGAAACAGGACATGAAACTAACAACTCTGTCAAAAGAAAATTCCTTTACACTGGGACACTGACGTTATCTTGGTCAAACTTATAATTTTTCTCTCTATAACATATGTGTGATTTTGCTCATGATTACTATAAGCTCTATTTATGAGCTGATGAATTGAATCAGCAGACGGACCTTTGATGATGAGGTACAAAAAGGCAAAAGCATATCAATAGGCGCGAGTCTTACCCTGTTATATGAATAATGTACCATTTAGTTTTTTTATATGCCCAAAACATTTATATTGATATCCAAAAGTGTAACAATTTCAGATACTTGCCTATGTTCACACCCTGGTTAAATCTCCCATGGCCCTCAGGCATGCTCAGGTATGTGTTGGGCTCTGGGGCTTTGGGTCGCGAATCCACCCGTAATGTGGCAGCTCGGCCGAAAGAATGACACAGGACTCCTCAAGTGCGTTAAACAACTGCTGCGCCTTTCTGGTTGCCCTTATTTGTGGATTCTCTGACGTGGTGAAGACTATATCATAGTGTCTATGCCAGCAAGGTAACTTGCCACTTGGTGAGGGGCTCTTCCCCCTCCTCTAAGGACCTACGTGATGCATTCCATTCACTCCGGGATGGCACCATATCAACGCAACATCCCCCCACCAATAAAACAACAGGTGTTAACGTACTAACCCACAATGATCAGAAACTCTAGTATCATTCATAACTCATTCAGTCTCTCAGTCTCTTGGATGGTTTCGGATTTTATGTGAGACGATAGCAGCCTGGATTCTATCTTACGGTGACCTTCGGTGGTCAGGTTTCCTTCTTTCATGCTGCTTTGTGCCCTTCTTCTATGCTGGCGTTCACTGCTTGTAACCAGTTGCTCTCACTGCCTTCTCTGTCACTTCTGTTCTTGTACAATGATTCTTCTGTTCCACTTGTGGCTCTCCCTTTCATGCCAGGTTAGGAACAATTTCCTGAAGAATGATACATTGCGTGTAACTCTCTCGTTTCCTCTTCTTGCCGTGACCATTGTATCTTTCCGGCTTTGCACTTGCCACAGGTGTGGTTCAAATGGTATATGTAGTGTTCTGCCTGGGTGCTGATCTTTGATCAGAACTGTGTCCCCTACTGGTATTACTGACTCCTTGGCCCTGCTGCATATGTTGATTTGTGTATTGCGGGTATCCCGCCTCTGTTGTACTCTCCGGTCATCAATGAGTCCAGGTTGACGGTCCGGGTGGTGAGAGTTCACATCCTGCACTATTGTCTTTATGCGCATTTGGATGAGGGCTTGGCCAGTAGTTGCATGAAGTGTTCACCGATATTCTCTTAGGAAGAAATAGATGGCCCACTCTAGGGAGTATCCACTCGTCTGCCTGATTCAAATTGTCTTGTTTAGAGTCCCCATAAATATTTCCGTTTCACCATTGGCTTGCAGGTATCTTGAGGTTATCCTTTTGTGTCTGATTTTCAATGACCTGAGGTATTCTGCCATCTCTTGGCTCTGAAACAGGAGCCCATTGTCTGTGCGGTGGTCCTTCACTATTCCATGGGTGGCCATTATTTTTTCCAGGTTCAGCAGGACCTCCTGTGTGCTTGGGCTGGTAATGATTTCCACTTCTGGGTACTTGGAACAGTCATCAATGACTACTAAAGTGTGTCATCCTAATAGTCTGCCATAACCCATGGCTGCACACACCCATGGCATGCTGGGTCTGTCTTTGGTCACAATAGGTGCTGGAGGATCTGCTGTTCCAGTCATTTGACACCATAGCAACTTCACACCATGGCCTTGACAGACTTGTCTAGTCCTGGGAAGCAAACTTTGCTTCAAAGCCTTTTCTTTGTCTTGACTATACTCTGATGTCCCGCATGAGCTAACTGTACTATCAGTGTTACCAATTTTGGGCATTGCAAGAGGCACCCTTCTGCTAAGTTGTGGAGGTTACTATAAAGCACTTCGGGGCATATCAGCAAGGCCCGGCGATAATTATCGCTCAGCACGCTTAGCGTGAGGATAATTATCGCCGGCTAGCGCTGAATTTTATCGCTGAGATTGCGTGCTATCAGCAACGCTTATCTTAAAAGCGAAAAAATTCCAGGCGCAAGCTGCCAAATATGCGATTATCGCTGGAAATCCAGCGATAATCGCACAACGTTTGGCACTAGCTTGCTGATAGGGCAGGGCAGACTTAACCATGATATCCACCTTCCATTGGATATCATGGCTAAGTCAAACTAAAAGCAGGCGTAAGGAAAGTAGCGTTAACCGCGGTTAGCGCTACTTTTCTTATCGCTATGCTTGTTAGCGTGCCCACTGATAATTGGAGAAATGTCGGTTAGCGACATTTCTCCAGTTATTTTGGGACGAAACACCCACTTTGCATCTCATTAGAGATGCAAAGCGAGGCGTTGTTGTGACGGGCGCTAAGTCAGCAAAACACGCGATAGCGTGTCTTTGCTGATAAGGCGATGAAATTATCGCCGCCTTTTTGCCCGAAAACGGACGCAAAAGCGGCAATAATTTCATAGCGCCGCCTTGATGATATACCCCTTCTATCGTTGTTTGCACCTCTGGTGTGCATCTGGTCCAATGAGTTTTGAGGAGCTTCCATTGCCCTGTGGTGACTGCTTTGAGTGCCAGTTGTACGCAGTCTTCACGCCTTGTTGCTTCCTGAATGTCTACTAGTAAGACTGGGAGCAGGTGGATCATTCCACAACTAATTTCACATATTTCTCAGTCTCTACTGCTTTCTGTTCTTCTCTAGCAGTTGCTGATCTGTGATGCCTGGATATGTAGTCTGACAGGTTGGATGACTCCGGCCGGTATTCCAACTGAAAGATGCATTCCTGTAGTGGGAGCACCCATTTTTCAATGTGTGGAGGTGTTGAGAGGAGGTAACTTTGAACAGCAGTGCCAATGGCTTGCGGTTTGTGTATACTTGGAATGGATACCCATATACGTAGTGGTGAAACTGGTGGCACCCCCAGTGTACTGCAATGGCCTTTCTAGCTGGGAATACCGTTGTTCTGTTGGTGTCAGTGCCAGACTGGCATATGCCACTTAGGCCCAGGTTCTTAAATGCCTAATTTTAACATCAAATGTTTTGTATTCCGTAAGAGCTTAGCATTTCGATATAATCACCCCAGGTGTGCATCTGAACTTCATCTATTTTCCAGTCCAAAGCCTGTCTCCAAGACAAGGAAGAATGATGTCTGTGGAAGAACTGTCATGAGACAATGACAGTAATGCAGACCCTTGAGGAACTGCTCTGTTCTCTGCTTATCCTAGAATCAAAGTCCAGCACTTTCTCTCTAAAACAGCTGTCAAGAGGTAATGTATACCATACCAATGTTTATTTGGAGAAAAATAAATCTTGTGACCCATGAGGTCAATGGGAGAAATCATGTGAGAATTCACGTACATATTAATTTCAAACCCTAAAGCCATTATGCCTTTACATAAGCATCCATAAAATAAAATGGGGTGACCCAGTATCCCTCAGAACCTTGGCATCTAGAAAGCATACTACAATTGGTTCTGTCGGGTAAACAATTTCTTTACAAAACAAACAATGAATGTGCTGAAAAACAGGAAACACACATAGATGAAGTCAACCAAAATTAGTATATTGTAATCTTTTGTTTTGCTTTTTTACACAGAATGTTTCAAAAAAATGTTTTCACAAAGGTTTGTTGGCTGTCACGAAAAGGCGAAAGGGTGACTTGTAAGTT
Organism: Triturus cristatus; assembly: GCF_964204655.1. Lineage (NCBI taxonomy): Eukaryota > Metazoa > Chordata > Amphibia > Caudata > Salamandridae > Triturus > Triturus cristatus. The sequence goes on along the minus strand of NC_140580.1, from coordinate 588,150,967 downwards.
ATTAAGTGATCTAGAAGTGAAAAGTTGTTTGTAAGTGAAGATAATATGTACAGTGCTATATACAACAGTATGTACAATGTAGAACTCAATGGACATCCGTCCCTAAACTTATGAATCTCCAATCCATCTTTTATACATTTTATTGTTTTAAGTGGGATGGGATTTCTAAAATGAAATGTATGGCAGAGAAAGGCTATGGAGAGAGGAGGTGCACTGTTGGAGAATGGTAATAAAATAATTCATGGAGAAGGAGGTCATAGAGGGGAGAGCGCCAAAAAAAACGACTGTCGCCCTGGATGCCACCAGAACTTAAGCCGTCCCTGTCTCATGTAAAGGAGCAATCAAAAGTTTTCATCCACAAGGTTTTCTGGGCACTGATTGGACCGCAATACAAAATCCCAGCCTCATCAAGTCATTTTTTTTTTCCAAAGTAGCTGTCATATGTCGATGTGAATGCCTGCAATAAGTGCTCAATTAAAGTAACAAAACATGTTACAAAAGTGCTTGCAAGCCCACAGTTTTCTACACAGGTGTAATTGCCAGTACATGCCCTGTTATCTTTGAGGTCCTGACTGATGTTCAATTTTTTTTGTACCTTTTTTTATAGTTTCCTTTTTTTTACATCACGTACAAGTATAACAGTGAACATGTTACTTGAAATCGCTCCCCTCCAAGGTAATCAGTGGAAATTAATGATCAATTAACAGTAAGACATGAGGGTCTTAATAAAACATAACAGAATCATCTCACATGGCAGGTTGTACATCAGCATAGGTCATGAAGTGTAAACTATGAATATTAAGAAATGTGATGCATGAACAGGTTCGAGATTATGTCACTGCAGGTGTCTTTCACACTGTAAAAGTCTGTATAACATTTCCCCATAGGCCAGCTTTGGGGCGTCTATGAATACTGATAAGGGCCGGATTGGCGGCAGCGGGCACCCGGCACCCGGCATTTCCCCGGCGGGCTGCCAGGGTGGGGGCCCGGTTTTGGACCCCTGGGGGCCGTTTTTGTTACCGGGGTGGCAATATCGCCCCCTGCCAGAAAATCGGCTGAAACCGGCCCTAGAAAACAGCCCGGCTGCACTCCCCCCTCTCCCTCATGGGGGCCGGCCGATTGGTTTTCCAGGGCCGGTTTTGGTTCCCAGTCCGGCCCTGGAACTGATCTCTTCTTCCCTTCTCAAAGCGTCCTCCTCTGCCTGCCCCCAGTGTTCCACATTGAGTCTGCAAACATAGGGCCCCCATTTGACTTCCTAGTCATGGCAATCAGCTGTTTAGCCAATGCCAGAGCCAGTTCGATAAATCTACTGCCAAATCTTTTAGCTTTAGGTCTAGACAAGAGACCCGGGAGACAGGCCTCCGGTTCACATGGAAATTCCCTGCTCTGTGTTTCACCCAGATGCTACATAAACTGTTCCCAGAAAACTCCCTATGGAGACCTTAAAATACAGTGAGAGCAAGTCTTGGAGTCATCTCCAAAGATCCCACTAATTTGAGAAGGGGAGAGGTATGCTCAGGGCCACTGGAATTATGCGATTGTGCGGCCGCTGTGATTTTTGCATAATTACAGATTTGCCATAATTGCCACATAATACATCTTCTGCAGCATAACCAAAAGAATGTGTTTCTTGCTAAAACGTTTCAAAAGTTACTAAAAATGCGACATGCACTTTGCAAAGCTGGGCTAGTCACCTTTCTGTGGCTTATCACTATATATGGATGTTAAACAGGTACTACTGAGGTGCAACCAATGCCCAGAGAGTGTTACCAATTTTTAAAAAATGACTAAATAATGAATGTGCCGCATTATGCCACGTAATTTGCCTTTTCTTGAAGCATAGTTTACTCAATTCTGACGCATAATTTGGCTCTTGCCTAAAACATAATTTGGCTCTCTCCTGCTGTATAATTCCAGTATGTCTGCTGGAGATAATTGAACTGTATAAACCTAAATCTGGCATTTCTAGAAGTTGTCTGTGGATAGGACATCAGTTTCATGCAGTCCTTATCACCCCTGATCGTCCCAAGGCACAGCTCCCCTCAGGTCCTGATGTGATCTGGGGACACCCTCGCTGTCTTATTAAGGATTTGGTAGAATCAGGTTATTAGTTTAAACTCTGCACCCATCATCAGCACTAGCTATAACAGAACATATTGCTGAGGCTCAATGATTCCAGAGCTTCATAATCGTTCATCAAAGAGCCATATACAGGAACTGTCCAGGTACTAAGCCAAACTTGTTTCATTTATAAATGTTTCTAAGGAAATTATTTAATCTGCGGAACAACAGTCCCCCACCATGACTAACCCACACTCGGTCCACGACATGAATTGGAGTGCTCCAAAGAAGGAAACATCTCCTTGTGGTAAGCCGTCTAGGGCAAATAAGGGCGCATTAGAAAGGAGCATTATACGAGCCTGTATTCTGATCTTTTTTCCCATCCAACCACGTGCCACCCACATGCTCTGACTGGGTTTCCTACCAAGCTGTCCTATCTCTTTACACTCAGGCCCTTTCTGTTAAATGTATATCTCACACCCTTAGCAGTGTTAGCTGGGACCTTAGGGGCTAAGGTAATCTAAAATGCTGATGATAACCTGCTTCTTTTCCCCTATGGAACGGGTGAAGAACTCCCTGGTGAAGTCATCTAAACTGCCTCTCTAATGTGTTTCACTGGCTATCCATCAATGAATTAAAATGTAATCCTGATAAAACTGAGATTGTGTTTTGCGGTCTGTGGTAAATAATTTCCTTTACCTGGACTTAATTTGATACAGAAACATAATAAAATAGCTCAGTAAAATGAGAGGCAGAATCCGTGGTATTAGAGGTTCGGAATGGGCTTTATTCCAATGGACGATTATAATCGGTTGCTCCAAGTTCCATCACCACGGAGGTTCAGGAAGTGAAGTACATACTTTATTGACAAGAAATGACTTTTATAGTACATACATTACAATGAAGCGAATGCAGTAGGCGTAACAATTGATAAAGAAAATGACGATTCATATGCGTAACCGAAAATGGGTGTAATAAGGAGTAAAAAGGAACATAATTGGTTATGATGTCATATATAGGTGGATCTATAAGATAATACTTGGCATAGATGCGCGCGCAGCAGCATGACGTGTGATTGACGTGCAACTAGGGGGTGAAGGGGACTTGACATTTAGCTCTACATGTGGAGACGAAAAGTCTGGGGGGTCAAGTCAACCTAATCCCAAATCATATCTAACATCCTATGTTTAAAGAACTATGTTATCCACAAAAGAAGGACTCTCGGACAGAATCTATTCTATACTGACTGTGCGTGCGTGTACAAGCGTCTAAGTGTCTACACTAAATGCGAGGGGGTAGGAATATTCCATGGTAACAGGACTATGAATTACTTGCATAAAGACAGAGAAGCCGGGCCTTTTGCTCGGTGCTGGAAGAATGTTTACTTAAACTACTAGGCAGGAATGCATTGGCTGAGGGGGAAGCAGATAACTCGAAGGTGAAATACAGTTCTTGGCAGAGAATAGGCTGATGTCAGGCTTTGTGAGCCGCGCAGAGAACGAGACAAAGTTCATGGTCACAGTTGCAGGCTCAGACTGGAGCTTTCAGAGGCAGAAGGCAAGAAGAGTTTGATGACAGAATCAGGGCCTACTTGCCTGGACTGTAAAATGGCATAAGTGAACCATATAAAACCGGTGGCCTTTTATACTTAGGAATGGAATATCCGGCCTATTCATGGCGGATCTGCCAGAGGACATGTTGACGGTGGACGCACATGTGTTTGCGTCTTCATAACTGGAACTGGAGGGAACATACATGTACTTGTAACATGCACATAGAACCGTTGGGGTCCAAGATAGGGGACATAACTGACCAGAAAAATCCATATTTCCACATTCCCTCCTTGTCCCCTACTTGCCCGTTAAGAGATATCAATCTTCATCAATCCATTGATCTGTTCATATAACATCATTTGTTCTTCTTTCTTCTTCCGTGACGAATGAGATCTTGGTGGTGGAATACACGATGTGGCACACAGGCCACAGATCGCTGGTCCACATTGTAGACATAGACAGCAACTGAATAGTATGAGAAGGCCAATACCTAGGAAGGATAGAACTCTCCATCCCCAGGCTGATATCACACTCCAAAACCAACCGGACCAAGTCCAAGTGCCTGGGTTCTGGTGTATCTGGCTTACAATCTTATGAAGGCGAGTTATAGCTTTATATACAGATGGCGAATTTTCTGGTATGAATACGCAGCAGCTGGATCCGATGACCCTACAAGCTCCGCCCCTATCAGCCAGGATGACGTCAAGGACAAGACGATTTTGAAGCACAACAATCCGCATAGCAGACTGCTCTTCTGTTAAATTGCCTAGGGCGGAAATAGTTTCATTCACTACTGCTTCAAGGGTTCTAGTTAATCTACGTATCAGCTTACTATTAGTAACAGTACCTATATAGGGAAAGATGCCTTTATTGGAATCTGTGTATTTTTCCCATGCCGTCTCAGTGTAATCGACAATTGGGAGATCTCTCCGCTCTCTGTTGTGTACTAAATGAATATTTCTATAATAATCAGGAGGAGCTAGGAAAACAGGTGGCAAAAGGAATGCAATGTAGCAGGTACCATCCCAATCTAGAGGTAGACGCATATATGCAGTCTGACCACATATAAAGTAGGAGTGACGAGAAGCTCTAAATGAAGATTTGCCTTGATCACTGAATTCTACTGTAGTAGTGCATTTACTATGGCCCATATGTATGGAACCAACTTTTCTTACACACAATTCACCTTTCGCTGGGAATACTGACATTGTTGGTAAAACTAGTTCAACTTCGGATTCGACATTTAGAATCATGAGATTAGGTGTAAAGTTACCTAATCTATATACTTCATTTTCTAGATCAGTTCCTGTTCCTTTGGGGCGACCCTCCTTGTCAGGGTAACAGACTTTGAATAAAACTAGGTTCAGATTTCCCCATACCCAATGGTCTTGGTAAACTGCTGTGTCTGAGTCTATGGAATTCATTAAACTAAACCATGCTCCACAGGAGCCATTATGTGTAAACGGATGTGGAAAGGCAGGACTCCTTCATAATTCTGATAGGGAGGGAGCCGGCCACACACCCAACAATTAGTTTCATTACTAGTCTGATGGGAATGGTGCAACATACTAATGAAAGTGTTATTGCGCAGCGCAAGTCTATAAGACAATTCATGCGGCGGTAGGTCACTAAAAGAATGTTCAGCAGTAACATTGTAAACGTTTCTGGCAATAGGGTAATATATGTGCAACAATATACTTGCAGTAATTATTAAAAGACTTAAGGAAAACAAGATTAATAATGTCACTATGCAATGGCTACGCAGTGATTTACAATACGCCTGTCAATTCATTATTTTTCGCGACTGTCCATGATTCAGGTCTGGGCGATACATGTCGGAGACAGATTCAACCGCTTCACCTAGGAGAGGACTTAAACAATCAAATCGTCCGACGGCCTAGGCCTTAATTTTAGTTTATACAGTTCTTTACTGTCGGTCTCAACCAGAGGTAGTTTTGAGTCAATTGGTGAGGACACACGAGGTGGGCTGTTTACATCTGAAGGAAGTCCATGAAATTTCTTGATATGACTTGAATGAATCCATCCTTTCCTGCCTTCGATCTTCACGGCTGTCCTTGTGGTCAGCAGGACCAACTTGGGTGTCTTCCACCTGGGCTCCAGCTGAGTCTTTCGGTCGAAATTTCTCACAAGTACAAGGTCACCCGGAACTACGTCATGGGGTTTCACCTCAGTGTTGTCGGGAAAGGCTGCAGCTACCTGTGAACGACAAGATTGTAGTGCAGACATCAAGGAAGCCAAGTAATCTGTCAGCATATTACAGTCAATATCAGTTATTTTGCGTGGCATAGGCGTCCCCCACATATTTGGTGGTCTATAGCCCTGTTCGAGAGTGTGCTACCATTCTCATGTAAAAGAGTGCAACTGGTAACGCTACTACCCAGTCGACACCTTTCTCTCTGCATATTTTGGACAATCCGATTTTCAGTATCTGATTATGTCTTTCTACGAGACCTGCTGCTTCGGGGTGTCGGACACAGTGGAATTTCCACTGATATCCTAACAGAAGTGAAACATGTTTCATTAATTCGGATGAGAACGGCTGGCCGTTATCTGAGTGAACAACACGTGGTAAACCGTATCGTGGGAAGAATTCTCGAACTAACTGTTTGGCAGTAGTCGGGGCAGTGTAATCTGAAACCGGGTATGCCTCCGTCCAACGGGACAGAGCGCAGACAACTACGAGAACATATTTGAATCCTCGACATCGTTCCATCTGGATATAATCCATCTGGAGTACTTCAAAAGGGTGATTAGGAGGATGAAATCCACCCTGTTCTACGGGAACACTTTTTCCTGGGTTGAACTGGCAACAGATCATACAGGTACGGACCTTTTGTTTGGCTGCAGTTCGCAAATGTTTATTGAACCAAATGTGTTGAATGCTATCTAGCATAGCTTTTTCTCCTAGATGCGCTGGACTATGTATAGTGTTAATTATAACTTGGACCATTGAATCAGGAAGGAACCACACAGATTTTTCCTTCATCATCCATCCTTGGTCCGTTTGGATCCCTCCTAATTCAGTCCATTTCTTTATTTCGTCTGATGTAGCATGTGTCTGTATGTCAATTACGTCAAGAGTAGGATCTTTAACTGTCATACAATGTGTCGGCATCGGGACTATTGTCTTTGTCATGTCGGATGTTTGAGTTTGAGCAGTCTGTTTAGCTGTTCTGTCGGCTAGATCATTGCCTTGAGAAATGATATCAGTAATCTTCGTATGAGCCTTACATTTCATAATTGATATTGCAGTGGGTAGATGTATTGCATCTAGTAAGGCATGAATGAGGGGTCCGTGCTGAATGTGGGCACCGTGGGAAGTTAAATAACCTCTCTCTCGCCATAGCACGCCGAAGTCATGTACAACTCCGAATGCATAACGTGAATCAGTGTATATGTTGACTTTTTTATTTGTGGCTTGAATACAGGCTTGTGTCAGAGCGATGAGCTCTGCGGCTTGAGCTGACAAAGTATTTATACGATCTGTTTCAATGACTTCAGTATCTGTTGTGACTGCGTAAGCAGCCACTAACTCTCCTGTATTTGTTCTCATACATGAACCATCTACATACAATGTCAGGTCTGGGTCTGACAATGGGACATCGGTTAAGTCTTGTCTAGGTTTCGTCGTTATTGTAATAACTTCAATACAGTCATGGGCTAGTGGGTCTGTTCCGGTTACTGGCAAAAGTGTGGCAGGATTCAATGTGTTACAGCGTCTGATTTCTATATGTGGCTGAAACAATGTAAGTTCATACCCTGTAAGTCGTGCTATAGTCAAGTGTTGTGTTTGCGTTCTATTTACAAGAACCTCTACTGCATGTGGTACTTGAACTGTCAATGGATGTCCTAACACTATGGCATCGCTTTGTCTGATTGCTAAAGCTGTCGCTGCTACTGATTTCAGGCACGCAGGCAAAGCCTGAGCTACGGGATCTAATGTACTAGAAAAATAAGCACATGGTTTGTGTGCTCCTGCTTGTTCCTGTGTGAGTACTGACAAGGCAGTACCTTCGCGTTCTGTAACAAAGAGTGTAAACTGTTTTCTGTAACATGGCGTTGCTAAAACAGGTGCTTGACATAAAGCTTTCTTTAGGCTTTCAAAAGCTTGTGTATGTTCCTGAGTCCAAGGGAGAACAGTCGATGTGGCTGCCTCCTGTGTTGTCAACTGAATGAGTGGTTTTGCTAGAAATGCATACTGAGGGATCCACTGCCTACAATATGAAGTGAGGCCTATGAAAGCCCGCACCTCCTTTTGTGTCTTGGGTATTGACATGTTAGCTATTAACTGAATGCGGTCGGGTGTAAGCTGCCTTCCCTCCTTGGACAGCGAGTGTCCAAGATAAGTAACTCGCTGGACACAGAATTGCAGCTTAGAAGGGGACACCTTGTGCCCCTTTTCGGCTAGAAAATGTAAAACTGTCAGTGATGCTTTTTCGCATTCAGGTTCGCTTCTCGCGGTGATCAGCAGATCATCGACGTATTGAAGCAGAGCAGTGTTAACTGGCATGTGGATACTGTCGAGTTCTCGTTTCAGTGCTTGGCTATAGATGCTGGGGCTTTCTGTAAATCCTTGAGGTGCGCGTGAGAATTTAAAGCTACGTCCATTTAAACTAAATCCAAACAAATATTGGCTTTCCGGATCTATTGGGACGCTGAAAAAGGCATTCTTGAGATCGATTACAGTAAAGAATGTCGCTTCGGAATCAATAGCTGTCAGTAATGACGAGATATCTGGGACCACAGGAAATTGTGGCACAATGCATTTGTTTAATTCGCGTAGATCAATAACCAATCGATATACTGGCGGGGCCTTTGGATCTGTTCGTTTAAGAATCGGAATTATCGGTGAATTACATACATTGGAGTCTGTTTCCACAACTACTCCTTGGGAAATGAGCTCGTCAATGATTTGTAGTAAAGCCACTACAGCATCTGGTGGTAACTTGTATTGTCGCATTCGTGGTAGTACCACTCCTGCCTTTAATGTGACTCGATATGGTGTAATATTCATGCATCCAACATCAGTAGGGCCTTGTGCCCATAGATGTGTAGGTAAAGTCTGTAGTCGGGGATCCATGTCTCTAGACACATAATGACCTTTAAAATCACGTAAAAACAATCTTACTCCTTCCGGAGAACAACATATTATGGCTCCTAGAGCCTTCAGTGTTTTTATTCCTAACAGATTTTCTGGACATGATTTAGTAAGCAATAAATCTGTAGTTCGGGTCAGAGGTCCTATCGTAAGTGGAAGAGGCTGTGACACTTCATTAACAATAGGTTTTCCTGAAAAACCAAGGGAAATATTCTGTGAGCCTGAGAGGGGTGCCCCTGGAACTTCACTACGTTTTATTGTTGTTCGACTTGCCCCTGTATCGAGTAGAAATTTTCTATCTTGGCCTAATAATTCACTATGTATATAAGGTCCTTCTTGATCTACAGGGATCTCGATAAGGGGTAAGTCAACTTCCCTCTCTAGGCTTGTTCATGCGTATCGTTGATAATCAGGATAGTCGTACTGTGCGGTCTGGTACAGTTGTCGTGTCGTGGTTTGTGTGGCAGCAACGGGCAGCGCTGGTGCAGCTGGCACAAACTGTATAGACTGTGGTGGAGCTGGCATGGCCTGTGCATGCTGCGGAGCTCCTTGTTCATTCTGGTCCTGTCTAGGTGGCCGTGGTCTTTCTTGTGTTTTACCTATGCTGATATTATGTTTCAGAACTGGACAATCGTGTACGTAATGACCTGGCTTTTTACAATAATTGCATGTCCCTTTTACAGGTCCTGCTGAATCACCGGAATGTGTCATACCCTTTTTATGTCCTTCAGCTGGAACTGTCTGGGAAACTAGCATTTTCATTTTCGTGTCTTTCATGCGTCTGTGTTCATGTTCTTGTTCCTCTCTAATTCTATTGTGATGGTACTGTAACATTTGCAACATTTGTGATGGAGTGTTACCTTGCCAGGTACTCTCGAATTTTAATACTCTATTCTTTACTTGGGGCAGGGCATTTTCTACTAGTTTTGTTACAAACAGATGTGGGTATGATTCGCTACTTGCTTTTATGCCACTATTTATACCAAAACATTTTTCAAATCGGGCATAGTAATCACTAGTGTCTTCATCTTGCTTCTGTTTACAGGCTGAAATTGTACCCCAATCTTCCTTTTTCGTAGTTAATAAACGTGGCAGTACCTGTACTAATAAACCTGGTAGTGCTTTAGTTTTATCCCCGAGTCCTGCTCCTGCAGTTCGGGCCTTTTCTTCTGCTTCTAATACTGACCATTCTATCTTTTGGTCTCCTACCTCCCACTCTTTTTCCCTGAGTTTCTCATAAATGCCAGCAGGCATCAATACCTTTAATATTGTCATAATGTCGGGATAAGTATACTCTTCCATGAGTAACATGTCTTTAATTTCTCGGTGAAAACCCGCTGGATCTTTGTCATGACTGGGTACCACTTTCTTCATTTCTAACAATTCTATTTTCGATATGGGCGTATATACAAATACGCGTTTAAACTCATTGTCCTCGCCCTTTATTGGGTGCACTTCTCGTAAAGGATTCTGTCTATCCATGTAATACGTGGTTCTTTCCTTGATGGGCAATGAGACGCGGTCTGAACATACAAAAAGAATGTACTGCTTTCTTGATTCTATAATTTCTTTAATTAATTTAGTACCTGAACCTCTCCATCTATTCGTAAGCAATTCAGTCAATATGTCAGGTAAGGGACCAGGGTCCGAATGCTGACTCTGATATAGTATAATGAGTTGTTGAATCATATAAATCCCAGCTAACCGCTGTTCATCTGGGGTGAGATTCAAAAATGTGCGTGCTACTGTATCATCACTATATTTTCCGGGACTGTCCACCCAATGGACAGCTGCCCTAGCTAAATCCTGTTCATCCATAGAATCGAGGAAATGATAACCCCTTCGTTCCCGGAGTAGTTTGTCGGCGGCTTGGAACGAATGCTCGTTAGACCTGATGTTAATTATAGGTATTTGGAAATTCCTATTATTATCTGGACATATCGGACGTATCGGGTCAATAGGACATCTATTACTATTACAAGATCTTCCTCTACCTACATAGGCTACGGTGTCTGACTGTCCTGCGGGCAGTCCAGACCCTTCCTCCTCGTTTTGTTCGAACTCGTCTACCGCTAATCTTTCTTCGTGTAGGCGTTCTATTTCTTTACGAATCTTTCGGCACATGGCTATTATACAATTTTGTTTATCATGTCTACCTTCTGATATATTCTGGCTCCATCTGGTAAGAATTTGCATTGCTTCCGGGTCTACCCCCGGTCGGTCTTCATTTCTGATCACGCAATTTATGAGGAAACGTAACAGTTCCCCCTGTATCTCCACTTTCTGGTATTCCATAGCTCTGTTAATACATTCTGAATCTCGCCCTGTTTGGACAAAATGATATATTTTATCTAGATGCGCAGTCATTCCTGGTAACTTCCCTAAATACACTGCGGCTCGTCTGATACGCAATGATGCCAGGGTCATTTCGTCCTCTTTGCCGGGCACAGGGTCATATCTACAATCTATAAGAAGTTCCTTAAGCGTACGGGCATTTATGAGTTTGGGGGTACGTGAATGTGCTGACTCTTGGAAAGTAAGTTTATTTATTCTGGGTGGCGTAGAAAAAATATTGCTAGCACCTCCCGCAGCCCCATCTGGGGTGTCGGGTGTGAAGGGATTTGTTGAACGTGACACAGCAACTATAGGTGTGGACACAGCTATAGAAGCAGCTGTAGGAACAGATGTAGAAACAGATGTGCTTGCCGGAACTTGTGACACGATCTGTTGCTGTAGGGATACGGGTACTGGATCTTGGCGTTGAATCTCCCTGGTATGCGGTCTATGTGGGGCGGAATTAGCATATTCGGGAGCTGCGTCGTCTAAATATGAGGAAAGAAAGACATCTTCTGCGGTTCTAGGATGCCCCTTAGGATGTACCTTTATTGGGAATAATGGGGGTGGCAAGTCTTTCGGTATTTCTGGAGTAGCTTTAGGTAATCCTTCGGCCAGAAGGGGATACATACCATTCATAAGGGCATTTCTTTGTCTGTCTACTTGTTCTGATTTCACTCGGATCCCTTCCTCAATTAATAGATTTTCTCGAACTTTATTCGGATTCTCTTTACTCTTCTCTTCCTGTCTACGTGCTTTTTCTGTACGTCTATGAGATTCTTTACGCCATAACTCAACGGCGTCTTTCTGTGACTGTCTGACTTTCCTTTTCCATAACTCTTCCTCGACTTTCATGATGCACTCTGCATCCCAGGTTCCCGCTGTGGGCCACCTCTGACTTTCTGGTAATTCCTTGGTGTAGTCTACCCATAAATCAAGAAATAATATAGCGTCTAAGCCATGTTTATGATACATAAAGTACCCTGGAGTGTCCCTAGGAGGAATGGGAACGGCTTCTTCGAGTACCCCTTTTCTTGTAGTGATCTGTCTTAGTTTCGAAAAGAGCGGCATATTGACAACTGATCTGATACTTGATCTTGAACACACTTAGTACAAAAGCACAATAATGAACAACCATTCATACCACAATATGCAGGACGTTTAACACATTAAACATTAAACATTTTTTAACCTTTAAAATAACCAACAATGATGATCGTCTGCATAACTAATCACCAAGCATAATTCTTTGACAATAACTAGATACTTCGGAATACTTGATATACTGCTAAACAGTACAGATACACTGCTAAAACAGTGCAGACCGGATTTGTGTACCCAAACCCGTCTTGACCGGCACAACCTATGTGCACGTCAGAAATGCCTCCCCAGTAATGGTACTCACCGGGTAGCTTCGGAAACGGAAGGCCTCGGAAACTGAACTTGGACCGGACTGGACTCGACTCGACTCGTCGGAAACTGGACTCGACTTCGAACTGGTGGGCCTCTGTATACCTCGGATCTTGCTCTCTCAGCTAGGCTCTGGTCGGGATACTTCGCACTTCTCACCGCCTCGTCTGGGTGTTGATCGCAGCCTCAGTCGCCCCCGCTTGACCGGAGGGAGATACAGGAAATCCTGCTGGTACGCGTTATTGTCCGTCCAGCTGTGGCAGGAGACCGGGCCTGCAACTCACCGCCGGCGCGTGAGATGAGAAAGTGTCCCTGTTCGGGCGCCATTCATGTGGTAAATAATTTCTTTTATCTGGACTTAATTTGATACAGAAACATAATAAAATAGCTCAGTAAAATGAGAGGCAGAATCCGTGGTATTAGAGGTTCGGAATGGGCTTTATTCCAATGGACGATTATAATCGGTTGCTCCAAGTTCCATCACCACGGAGGTTCAGGAAGTGAAGTACATACTTTATTGACAAGAAATGACTTTTATAGTACATACATTACAATGAAGCGAATGCAGTAGGCGTAACAATTGATAAAGAAAATGACGATTCATATGCGTAACCGAAAATGGGTGTAATAAGGAGTAAAAAGGAACATAATTGGTTATGATGTCATATATAGGTGGATCTATAAGATAATACTTGGCATAGATGCGCGCGCAGCAGCATGACGTGTGATTGACGTGCAACTAGGGGGTGAAGGGGACTTGACATTTAGCTCTACATGTGGAGACGAAAAGTCTGGGGGGTCAAGTCAACCTAATCCCAAATCATATCTAACATCCTATGTTTAAAGAACTATGTTATCCACAAAAGAAGGACTCTCGGACAGAATCTATTCTATACTGACTGTGCGTGCGTGTACAAGCGTCTAAGTGTCTACACTAAATGCGAGGGGGTAGGAATATTCCATGGTAACAGGACTATGAATTACTTGCATAAAGACAGAGAAGCCGGGCCTTTTGCTCGGTGCTGGAAGAATGTTTACTTAAACTACTAGGCAGGAATGCATTGGCTGAGGGGGAAGCAGATAACTCGAAGGTGAAATACAGTTCTTGGCAGAGAATAGGCTGATGTCAGGCTTTGTGAGCCGCGCAGAGAACGAGACAAAGTTCATGGTCACAGTTGCAGGCTCAGACTGGAGCTTTCAGAGGCAGAAGGCAAGAAGAGTTTGATGACAGAATCAGGGCCTACTTGCCTGGACTGTAAAATGGCATAAGTGAACCATATAAAACCGGTGGCCTTTTATACTTAGGAATGGAATATCCGGCCTATTCATGGCGGATCTGCCAGAGGACATGTTGACGGTGGACGCACATGTGTTTGCGTCTTCATAACTGGAACTGGAGGGAACATACATGTACTTGTAACATGCACATAGAACCGTTGGGGTCCAAGATAGGGGACATAACTGACCAGAAAAATCCATATTTCCACAGGTCCTTCATCACCAAATTTATGGAATACCTACTGGCCACAGGACGCCCCCTTCGCTGGCCCACAACAAGGTACTGTAAAGAACTTAGGAATTACATTTGAGAGTGGCCTTTTATTTCAACCACAAATCCAGGCACTGCTTGGTTCCTGCATTGTGCTGTTACACACTTTGAGAAAACGGTGATCCAAGCATTGATAACTTCAAGATTGGATTACGGAAACACATTAAACTAGGGAAGAGATGTGGCGCTGTGGCCAGGGCAACTGACGCTTTAATCTCGGGCTCACGGTTCGATCCCCGGCACTGGTGGCAAATCAGCCCAGCACCATGTGACTCTGGGCAATAGCTTGCTTAATCTTCATGACGGCCCCCAGCGCCGGGATGCCTTCGGGTAGCTGTTCGTGCTTTACAAATATTGGAATTACTTGGGTCTCGGAGAGTAGCTTCTTGGCTGACTTCAGGTGGTACAGAATGTGATGGCTTGCATCCTCCTTAGTCTTTCCCCGATAACATATATGTTCCTCACAATTGGAGGCACTTCATTGGCTTCCTGTTCATTGGCTTCCTGTTGGGATAGTTTTTAAATCTTTGGTCCTTGTTCATTAAGCCCTGCACGCTACTGGAGCCAGTTATCTAAGATAGAGGATTTGTGATTATGTCCCTTCCAGAAACCTCTGTTCCTCCTCTGAGTGACTGGCTAGAGTTCTTAAGATTTGTGGGGCCAGAATAGGCAGCAGATCTTTCTCTTATCTCAGGCCAGTCACCTGGAGTAACCTCTCTCGAGATCCAAGCATCACAAATGAACTTTCCACCTTTAAGAAAATATTAAAAACATGTCTCTTTCAACAAGCTTAACAGGACAATCGGTGTTGTGCAGGTAGCCTTGATTTTAGCACCAGGACACTCTTTTGAGTAGCTTTCCACTATATAAATCTCTTATCATGATCAGGTAATACAGCTCATTGTGGGGTACTCTCAGACCACCCTCAGCAATGGGACTCCTAAGTATTGCCATCCAAATGCACTGCTGGCCTCAGTCCCATATCAGCTCCCCAATTAATGAATCTATCTCTTTAGAACAATAGAGAGGGTCCCACACCAGCTAATTTGTTAAGAAATAAAGGAATCTGTGTAATATAATCATCACACATATAAGAAAAATGTGTGCTTTTAGGCAAAGTTTGAAGCTCACAGGCCATTGTGGGTAAGAAAACCTAGTGAAATCCATGGAAGGCACACCACCTTGGAATCCCTTGGTTGTATAGTTTTCAAAAATATTTGTGGTTGGTACGTTCCATGGATGGTGGCTCAGCATGGTCCCAAAGACCACAACTACCTCTATCGCCGATCTCTCCACGCAGCGCTTTAGGGCCTTTTGTGTGGTGGTTCCTTGCCCCTTCCAAGTGGGGTACCGTTGTTATTGGAGGGCGTGTGAAAACTGTGGGTGGTCTGAAATGTGTGGATCCCCACAGATTCTGAAACGTTTCTGCATCAATATGACTAGAGTGTGTGTTTTAGCCAAAGCTGGAGGTCCACAAGAAAATCTAGGTAAGAAATCCTGGAGACAGCCATGCATGTCACCCGCACTGGATTTCCCTATGTGTCACGTTTTCAAAGATGTGCAGGTTTGCTAGGTAGCCCAAGGTGGCAGCTGAACTAGGGCCCAAAATCCACAGCTACCCATATTGCAAAAAAAGGTAAGTTTTCAGTGGAAAAGTGTGATGTGGCTGTGTTGCAATTTGGGCCCTTAGGCACTAGGCCCACCCACACAAGTGAGGCACCATTTGTATTGGGCAGCATGTGGGAGCATGGAATTGTAGAACATTTGTTATTACCAATTGGAATTCTTTGCAATTGTGTCTTCCAAATGTAAGAAAACAGATAGAAAAATGCTCTCTGACTCCCATGCTAGTATGGCTACCCACAAATTCTGAGATGTACAAATAACCACTGCTCCTAAACTCCATATCTGGTGTCCATTTCAGAAACACATAGGTTTCCTTGATACCCATTTTTCATTCTATATATATTTTACCACATGAATTGCTCTAAACCTGGTACACAATGAAAAACCACCTACAAATCCTATATATCCCCCCAACCAGAAGGGTCTAACGGATGTAACAGTATATTGCTTTTGTAAATCGACCATCGTGAGAAGAAAGTTACGTTGCCACAAATGGCATTTTTTCCTACTCAATTCTTTTTTTTTTTAAGATTCTTTTTATCAAAAACAAAGAAAAACCGTAATAATTGCTTCAGAATTTGTCGCGGAATACATGGTATGGAAATCGACACATACAGGTGCAAGGAAAGTAGAACATTCCAAACCCCCCACCAATCCACCTTCCCACCCATCAAACCTAACCTATGGTCACCCCGATTTCCTACTCATTTTTACTAGTTATATTTCGACAGTTCGTTCTCTGGGGAAAACCATGGGGATCTACATAAATGACCCCCTGATGATTTCAGAATTCTGGCTACTTTTCTGAAACATAGCTTTCTGAGATCACCCAAGTGCTTCCACCACAAATTTGAAGTAGGTTGAAGGCACAAAAATTAAGGAAATGGTCTACCTCTCTGAAAAATGGCACAACTGTGGTAAAAAATAGGTTTTTTGATTCAGGTCTGCATGTCCCTGAGAGCTGGAAAATGGTGACTTTTGCACAGTAAAAAACCTTTAGTTGATGCAATCATTGGGCAAAAAAAACCAGGAAGTTTTTTTTAAAGCTCATTTTTCCTTAAAAATAATAAAATGTAGCTATATTTTGGCTATTTTCTCAGATCCGCTCTAGAGGAGTCCACAAACGCTCGGTACCTTTAAAATCCCCAGGATGTTGGAAAAAACGATGTACAATTGGTGTGGATGCCTCCAGTGGAAAAACAGTTATAGAGGCCTAAGTGCAAATTTCTCCAAATAGTCAAAAAAGAGCTCAACACTGGGGTGAAAAAACCAGAGCGGTTAAGGGGCTAATGAGTATATTTATAATTTCATTTCTAGCATATAGCTTGCACTGCATATTTTGATCACACTGATCCCACACTCGCTGATAAGTTCCATTTGGTCTACAATCAGGCATAGTCTTTTTGAAACACTTGTAACTGCAAGCCAAACACATTCTAGTTACTCATTTTTCATTTGGAATTCAACAACTGCAACCAAAACACAGGGAGCCACTCAGTTTGGTTCAAATTAACCCTCCACAAGATGAAGAAAACACACGTGTTTTCTTATGTAACCCTCCCCCACCAGGGTTGCCCTTGGTGGCATGCTCCATCATTGGGTCCATCCTGTTCCGCTGCAAAAAGAGGCATGCTGCGACCTACGAGTTACGAAGGAGCACTAACAAATGTATTAATATGGTGTAGAATGATGGCAACAGGAGTAGGGGTTGTGAATTTCTGTGTGGAAAGAAAACCTTAAAGTTACCTGGCTAGTAGCTGAACTATTATTTATTCTGGCCTCTAGTCGATATGATTAAAAAATGGGGAGAGGGAAGAGTGGATAACTATGCAGGGAGAGGGAAGAGTGGTTAACTATGTATCTGCCTTCCTAAGGGTCGACATGTTTCAAGCCATCCCCTTGGAGTTTCATCAGGACCAAGGATCCACCTCTTTGATACCACTCCTGTAGTGCTGTTGGCATTAATCACAAAAACTTTGCATTCTAACTATAAGAAGATGATTTTACCTACTTGATATTCACTGTTTTGTAATCTGCAATATATAACCATGAGAGGGTTAGTCTGCTAAAGATGTGGCAGAGAAACATATTCCAACCAACACATATATACAAAATACATGCTGTTAAAACAAATTCTGATCACCACCTCATCATGTTATAACTAGTGAACTAATTCATTCTGCAAAATAGTGGTGAGCACTTCTAGGAAAATCAGTGCACCTTCTGACATACAGCACATAGCACATCAAACAATAATAAACCGGAGATACATAAATTATTTAGAAAAATGTTTTGTTTCATGGATCCGCCGGTGGTCAAGGTGAGCTTATAGTCACACTCTGCGGGGTAAAGAAATTGTGCCCATCATGTCGGAATGCAATCAATTGTCTTAATCCTTACTCAAGGAACATTCCTTCTGTTGAATTTGGCTGTACCGTCCTCGCTATATCAAAGCATCCCCTCATCAATTCACCTAAGGTCAGAAACGCACCGGGGTCTGGATGCTACCGCTCTCATCCCCATGCGTAGGCTAAATAGTCTGCCTCTCACTCTGCAGTGCATCCTCGCTGCACCACACTGGCGCCCGGTGGGGAGACTAGACCGCCTACCTTCCAAAATGGCAGCCATGTGTGGAACCACATGGTTTCACTGACGCCATGAAAAGGAGCATATACGTGGCTGTGGGGCTCACTTTTACAAGTTCTCGGCTGAGTTTCAAGAGAGGGTATTGGTTTTTTTCTGACAAAAGGGGGCATCTAAAAAGTATTATTGACCAAAAATCATGTGAGAAAGGATATGTAATACATATATAAAATGATGAGAGATGCCGCCATTGTATCAGCATGTACATTATAAATAATATGTTCATGAGATGGTCAGCAGTAAAAGCGCGAAACATATATTGTGGTACATACTAGTCACCATCATATTAGAGGGTGTACATACGTGTGAGCTAGGGTGCATCATGTGAAACCCTATGATTCTCTAATCAACAGGTGGTCAGAAAAGTATTCCTAACCCCATTTTTATATGCATGCATTTCCCTTGTGTGCATGTGTATATATATTTTATTCTCTCCTGGTATGCAACCTCCATTAGCCTTTTGTTATATGTTAGCCTGGTGTATAAGTTGTGATCTGCTTAAAGATTGTAGGTTCAGTGTAGTATCTTCCTGGATGTGGGGTTAGACAACAAATTGAAACCATGGTATAGTGTTGTTTAGAACCTCAGTGTGGGTTCTAAGTTTGAACACCCACTGTTGTTCTTTCTCAAACAATTTGGACTCGTAGTTTACTGATTCTGTCAGGTGTTCGAGGACAACTCATTTGTAGCCCTGATCTGTGTGTCTAATCTCAATAAGTAAGTTGACATGTTGGTAGTAGAACATCAGCACTTAAGATTACTGCTGTGTTTGCAGATTCTTGTCCTAACCTTCCAAGTCACGTAGTGTAGATTGCAGGGACAGGTTTGAGTGCCAACGGTGATTAGAAGAAGTAACAGGAGGGGCACTGGATCAGGGTATGGACAATGGGAGGAGATGGGGCCAATATAATGGCCCACCAATGTACCCTATGCCCTTCTATTATGGCCCACCACCACCACTCCATATGCACCCACCTCAATTTGAACATTGAGAACCGCCTAACGGCCCTTACCCGAACTACCCCTATTACCCTCACAGGCCTTCTTTAGGGGGCAGGTTAAGGATGCCCAAGAGGCAGGATGAAGAGGAGGATTTAGGTACAATGGGCCCCGTGCAAGAACAGGTCGGGGTGACCACCAGGAGCATGACAAAGGCAACACAACCAAGCTCGAGCAACCAACAAGGCCCAAGCAACCGACTAGTCTAGTCGTCAATCTGACTGACTGAAATCTCACAACCACATAAATACAGATTTTGGAAAGAGGCTTAGGTTCTCGGCCTATAGCCACACTGGATACATTCAAACTCTGCTGTGAAATCAATGAATTTATCAGGAAACTCAAACCGAGGGCAAACCACAGAGCAGTAACACCCAGGGGGATACTGGTTTGAGAGTAACATCCACCTTCACCCCCCCCCCGTCGCGTCAGTGTCGGTAGAGATACTAACCTTTGAAAAGGCAGTCCTGAAAGAAATAGGGGAAATTGACCGTTACACCATTAAGACCTTTCACAATGCAACCAGAGAGGGAAAGATAGCCATCAAAGAACTGGCTGATGACAAAAACTTGGTGATCAAGCCAGCTGACAAAGGGGGAGCAATTGTCCAACAAACAACAGAGACATATCAGAAAAAAATGTCGGAGGCTCCAGAATGATGAGAGAAATTATATAAAGTTCTCCACACTGATCCAACTGAGTTTCTGAGGACACAAATAGGCCACACGACGGTACAAGTCCTTGGACATAACTGGATTTCAGAAAATGAGGGAGTGTTCCTTAAAAATAAAACCCAGGTCACCCTACATTTCTACACAATCCCAGAGGTACACAAAAACTTGGTGAACCCACCATGGCAACCTTTAGTGTCTGGAATCGGCTCTATTTTGGAGCCTTCACCCAGATTTGCTGACACCTTTTTTGAGGCCGCTAGGTCAAAACACCAACACCTATGTCAAAGACACCAAGGACGTTTTATGCCTCCTAAGAGATACCCACTTTGACCCTAAAATTCACCTACTCATGGGACTTGATAGTGAGAGCCTTTATACAAGCCTCCCTCATAATGAGCCCCTGAACATAATCAAGTACATACTCTTCGAGGTGGATTGGGATTATCAAACACCCAAAAATGTGGTGGTGGAGTGTTGCAAATGGGCCTTAACTCACAACTTTTTTTTAATCTGAAGGGACATTGTACATACAGAAACAAGGGACAACCATGGGCAGCACCTTCGCATTGCTGGTCTCTATGTCCATCATCTAAAGAAACACAAGATTTTATGCCCACAGAACTCCTTTCTCAATCACATAAAATTGTGAAAAGATACATCGATGATGTCTTGGTCGTTTAGGAGGGTGACTAAGACATAACAAAGAATTTCCTACACTAGCTGAACACAGAGAACAAGTATCTCAAGTTCACTCACACTATCCGCAAAAAGGAATTGGTATTCCTGGCTCTCAATATTATGCCTGACCAGAGTGCACTCAGAACTACGACACAAGAGAAACCAGCAGCCAAGAACTGCCTACTCTTGTACGACAGTTTCCATCCCCGCCTTCTTAGATAAAACCTTCCCTTTGGACAGTTCCTCAGATTAAGAAGAACCTGCTCAAACCTACCGGATTACAAAGTATAGGCCAGACAGTTGGCAACAAAACTTAAGCTCAGGAAGTATCCTCAAAAGATAGTGGCAAGAGCTATGAGAAGGGCTCAAAACAATACCAGGGCGACACAGAGAAAGGTATCTCGATACAGCTCAGAAGCACAGGGCAGTACTTGCACCTTTGAGCTTCTGAGTTTTAATGTCAGCAAAACATGCATTAACTCAGAGATTTTCGAGTTAATGTATGTGTTTAAGACACGGAAAAAATGCACAGAGCCCCTTCTGCGCCAATACAGCCCACAAAATGGGATCACAATGTGGCCTCCGAATCCGAAATTTGAAGGTTAGAATGAGAAATATAGTGCAGTAGTGAATTCACCGCACCTTACACATTTCTGAGTCGATTCCTCTACGGATATTCCACCCGGTAATATCTGAAGGGATTTGTCCTGGGAAATACCACGGGTCAAGGGGCATTTCGTGACAGACTCTGGCAGATTTAGAGGCCCCTGGTGACACTTTTGAGTCACTTTTCCCATGTTAAAGGTGACGCAAAAGTGTCGCAAGGGGCTTGTAAATAAGCCCCATGGTATCCCAGACCGGCGCAAGCTCCGGTTGCGCCTGATTTCAGATTCCCTGCAGCCCTCGAAATAAAGAGCTCTTCGATATGACTTCACGGTCCGCTGGCACGCACCCGCACCCGCACCCGCTCTTTGTACTCGGTTCCGCCGCCACAGGTACCTCAAACAGACACAGGGGTCGAAGGTGATGAGAGGAACAGGTGCCAAATGCGTTTTAACTACGGCTAGAAGACTAAACACCAATTTTACAGAAACGAGTCAAACTGCTTTACCTCCCTCTCCCCACTCGGACAGAGTTCACTCACTTCGCTCCGCACGAGGGTTTTAGGGCCGGCTAATTAGAGTTGTTACGGCTCTAGTTCTGAAATACAATACCTACTTTAAAAGGAAAGGAAAATATTGCATTAGGAGGTTCTAAAATTGGAGTCCACTGGCTGGATGAGTTGTAGCGTGCAAGTACGTGTTCACAGCCCAGCGTGCTTTCACCAGGCAGCAGCTGCTGCAACACAGCCAGTAAAAAAGCAAAGGCCTCCATCTGCAACCTCCTTTAAAAGGAGACTCGGCCATCACACTAACCCTCTACAGACAGAAACACGGGAAATAACCTTCCTTTGTTAGTATTGAGCTGAGGCAAGAGCAGTCTGATCAGTTCCAAAAAGATCGCCTGCGTTGACCTACAATGAAAAGAGATATTTTCTGCCGGACGTAATTAAGTGTGACATTTCGACTTCAGCGGGCAGATTAATGGGTGAATTTAGGGATTAGGGCATCTAAAATGGCATACAGCATTACTCGTAAATAAAATGCCCTTCTTTCAACACCGAGGGCAGAGAAACCAGGCTGAGCTGCAAATAGCAGAAAATCCTGACCGCAACTGACAGAAGTAAAATTTGGATGGTGCGTGCACACAGAGACACACAACGGACATGCGCATATTCAAACGTCCATTACACATCTAGGTACAACTGCAAACACTGCAACACACCCACAGGCACACAGACATTAACACAGACACACCACTGGAAATTCAGCTACCATGCAACCAGGCTAATAGACTTGCAGGCACTCATACACGCAAACCACAAAATATACAGGCACCCATGGGCATTGGACACAACATGCACACACAAACACAGATACAATCAGACAATACATGAGCAGGCACACGCAGACACGTGGAGACGGGCAGACAGATAAATGAATGCATAGACGGCTCAGTGAGCTATATTTGAAACCACCAAATAGGCAGTGATCTTCAACTCACTAGTTTAAGACTCAGTATGCCACCATTCGTTGGTGGGTCAATTGAGTATTGTAATATTTGGCAATAGTACAAACGCGAATTTATAGTGCTTAAAAAGCAGGGTGGCATATGATTCATTTATATAAACTAATCATTAGCAACATTCTGAACATTTAATTATTAGCCTTTTGTGGAGGAAATCGAATTGAGGGTGAAGAAACAACGTGTCCTCTCCCCTTGCCGAAACCTTGGTCTCTATATGAGAAATCACTTCTACCTTGTGATGGACACTTCAGTGTCCATGCCAATACAATCCTTACTCTGCTGGAATAATCACATGTTGAACATTACATAGTATTTGACCATTTGATCTTTGGCCTCTCTGGTATGATCATACATTTGTAAAACTGCAATTCAGTACTTGCGTCTTTCTAGAACAAAGATCATTTAATGTTCCACACAAAATCATATATTTGATATTTCTGATGTTAATTTAATCTATTTTTGATGTATTGCTTTAAAAGGAATGGGGTACATTCTGGTGTTTAGTCAGGGGTTGCCCAGGGATTCGTCAGTATTTGATATCACATTCTATTTATAGCGCCTCATACTATTCCTAAAGGAACTCTTGCAATAATCTAACAGACTCCTACCATACACTTTTCCTATCGTGCCCTTAGGGATTAATAGCCTTTGTGAAAGCTTCAAATAGGAATCCAGCAGGAAACAGAATCGCAAAGAAAATACTACACTAGTTTAACAGGTAGCATGTCAGGGATGGAAAAGTGAGACAGAGCAACTTCTTTCAAAGAGCTGGGGGGCTACAGCGGGGGAGGAGAAGGGTCAGGCACATCTTGAGGTTCAGTACCCAAAAGCGAAAAGTAGTAATGGATCTCATAGAAAGGAGGACTTTACATTGTAGATCTCACGAGAAGCAAGACAGATGGGAAAATATGATTTTCCTTAGATGACCAGGGAGCCAGGAATAATGTAAACAACTACTACAACGAAAGCACAGAACTGAATCTTGAGTAAGACAGAGTCATCTTTCATTTGTAGAGACACTGTTTCATTGTTAATATGAAGGCAGCCCGTTTAGACTTGAATGATATGTGCAGCCCCTTGTTTAGTGACAGGCATCGGCTGCAATGACCATAAAACTTGTACTGAAACTTCATTTTGCAACAATATTTATCACAGAACTTTCAATAACCACATGACCTACTGAGGTCACATTGTGGATCCACATTCTGGAGAGTTCTTTTTTGCAGCTGATATCCTGGGGAGGAGAAACTTTGTCTCCCCGTAATTTGGGGAGATAGGTGTAATTAAAGAGCTTTCCCAGGGAGGAGAAACTTTGTGGCCCTAGGTTGGAGATTATTTCAGTAAACGGATATCTGGAAAAGTACCCATGGGCTTTGTGAAATTGTACATAGACTTTTCATTTGAAATCCCTTTAAGTTGTGTTTTCTCCCATATTAGTGGAAAAGGAAAGCATTATGGAGTTTTCCATTAAAGCCTCTTTGTGAGTTCAGGTGCACTGCAGGTCTCAGATTTCTATTCTCAGATGAGGAGGCTTCCCTATGTACCTTTCCCCTTCTCCTAGAGGTAGAACCTCTACTGTTCCTCATCGTTCTTCCTTTCCAACAATCCAATTATTGCCCGGTGAGGTAAAAGTCATTGCTTGTCCAAGTTACCTCACGTACTGCTGGCCGAGCTAGTCACAGTATCCATAAGGTAGCAAGTACCCTTACATTCACACATAACTGGGCCTCTGCGTCTGTCTTCTCAATGGGCCCAAATCACCTTCCCGATGTCACTCACCATCTTGGTATAGACAAAGGTTTACTCCTGTGCCCACTTTCTTCATTCTGCCAGGGTCATAAGTGGTAATGTATGTTCTGTACTGTGCAGTCGTCTCAGGGCCGGTCCAGCACCAAGGTTCATCTCTCAGAGAAGGAAGTGACAGTCACCTTTAGGCTTGCTCCTCCCCCTGCCAGCTCATGCCCGAAACACTCACTACCATGTAGGGAGACCTTGCTTATCTATGGCAAGGCAGAGGTGATCATTGCTTAATAGGAAAGATTGCTTTTTCATAGGGAAAAGCAAGTTTAAAATCAAAAGACCAATCAGTAATGTAGGCCACTTGTTCCCAAATTAGGAGTCATGAGGCTCCTTTAATCAAGGCTGTTTGCACGAATAGTACAGATATAAATATGACTTAAACTCCACAATGAATGTGGTAAAAAGAACAAAAGAACCAGAAGTATGACCAGTTCTAGATCTTAAAATTTAAACTGTTATCTTTAGACCGAAACAACTGGCAGAATGAGCTAATCATGCCCTTTCCCACCTTAGTTAACACACTTAATGGGACTTAGCGCCTCACATCTGCTGCCACTTCAGCGCCCAAGCTGAAACGGCCACAGCCAGAACTGCATGGCAATCCCACTTATACATTCCATTATCCTGGCCAATATGCTCTAACTTAGGCACACCATGTTTGCGTGACTTTCGAATGCAACTAATCTATTACACTAAGTGAGCATTGCAGAATGCAAAGTGAGCAGTACAGAGTGCAAAGTGAGCAGCGCCGCCAAGTCAACCATTGGCCATCAGTAGTAAGTGGAGGGGAGAAATTCTCCTTTGTCTGTGTCTCTTCCACCACACCGGTATGCTGAGTTGCTTATTGTCTTATTCAGAAAGCAGAAATCAAAAATAATGTATGTATATTGTGTGATCAGAGCGAAAAGGCAAATTTATAAAACTGCACTTTATAAAGTCATGTAGACACTACCTATTAAAAAAATATTTTTGACCAATAAGCATATTTTATGGTTCCAGGATGAAAAACATAACCACTCTCAAGCTAGGGACTGCTACGGCATGGTGCAGAAAGTGGGAATTTAGTGGAAGAACAAATGAGAGGACTGATAATGCATGATCTGTCAGTGATTAACAAGCAATCATTTTCGCTAGCAGCAGTGTGATGGCTAGAATCCTGCGGTAACATCGTTTGATATGATTGACCAACCACAGCAATCCTAGCCTTGGAGAGGGAATGAGAGGTGGGGTGATGACTTTAGCTACTATTTGAAAAACCTCTACCCAGTAAGTTGTAAGAAGGGGACATGACCAGGTCATGTGGGCAAAATCGGCATCCAGTGCTCTACATTTGGGGCAACAAGCTGACATGGTAGGATCACATTTAGCCTATTGGCGCAAGGTGATTTCGACTCTGTGGATGAATTTGAAGTGGAGAAGTTTGTGCCTTTGGTTGGGAGAGATTTTCTGTATCTGATCAAGGCAGAATGACCATTCCTTATCTGTCAGCGTGTGTCCCAAGTCCTCCTCCCAGTGTCATCTAACCCCCGTGTCGCGGGCCTGTCTGAGTGCCAAACAAGCCTTGTAAAGCTTGGTAACCAAGTGTGTTCCTTCCTTATCAGATATAAGCATAGTCAGGGGAGTGAAGTCAGCCGGTGGGGATGGGAAGGAGGAGACAGTTGAGCGAAGTGTGCCTAGTAGCCTAGCGGCTATGAAGTTGTCCATATATGTCATCTCGGAGTGTGTAGCCATTTCCATTAGTGTACATACCCGGCCTTCCGGAAATAGGGACCCAAGAGTAACTAAGCCTAATTTAGTAAGAGTGTGTTGTACCACCCGTTCGGAGGTGAGAGGCAGGAACGGGTTATTGGGTAGAGGAATGGCTGGGGAATAAAGAGGGTCGTTGCCTAGTTTGTTGTTAAGTTTACGCCACGCCCAACAAGTAGTTGATAGCGGTTGGATGTCATGTGGGTCAAGTGGAATTTGGAAGTAGGGCTTCCAGAGGCGTGGGAGCCGCCAATTCGTGTTCAGGTTTCGCATATGGTATGCGAGCATCTGGTGGAACCAATGATGAACAAATTATGCCTCGACTACGAGAAAATAAAGTTGTGGTTCCGGAACCGCAAAACCTCAAAAATTATATGGGAGTGTTAAAGTTTCCCAAGAGACTCTCTGTCTGTGTCCCGCCCATACCAGCCGTATGAGTATTCCCCGCAGTTAGCAGAAGAAAGCCTTGGTAAGCGGAATGGGAAATGTACTAAATAAATATAAAAATCTGGGCAACACTTTCATTTTGATAAGAGCGATTCGCCCGGCCATAGACAAGGGCAATTGAATCCATCGTGCAACCTGCGTACTAAGCTGGTCAATTGCAGGTCCATAGTTTAAATGAATAACCTGCTCCTTATCCCTGTGCAGGTGTACACCAAGGTACTTGGAGGTGTCGCCAGCCTTACGCAAGGGAAGCTCAGTCACATCTGCCAGAGCTGCAGCTGTAATAGGAAATAGTTCTGATTTGCCCCAATTTATCTTCAATCCGGACATGGCTCCATAGCGGCCAATTTTCTCTTTGAGGGGTTGCAGGTTATCATTGGGGTGTCGTATAAATAGTACAATGTCGTCTGCGTACATGGACATGAGCTGAGGACCCGAGGGAAATTGCAAACCACTAGACATATGTTTCTCCTGCATGTGGCGGACCAAAGGGTCCAGGGCTATTATAAAGAGCAGCGGGGATAAAGGACATCCCTGTCGCGTCCCACGTGTTATTGAAATCAGAGAAGAGAGAGAGTATTCACCCATAGACGAGCTTGTGGAGATGAATACAACAGTGCAATCAGGGCAACAAAGTTACCTGGTATGCCTAGTTTACGCAGCGTGGCAGTAAGGAAGGGCCATTCGAGAGAATCAAAGGCCTTCTCTGCATCCAGTAGGACCACTGCTGCAGGAGTAGTTGGTTCAATGCGGTTTATGACAGAGAAGACAGTTCTTAAGTTTAGAGGCGTAGACCTATGCGGTATAAAGCCTGATTGTACTAGGGAAATGATCCGTTCCATTAATAGGGACAGGTTAGAAGACAACATCATAGCAAGGATTTGATTGTCGAAATTAATTAGGGAGATAGGGCGATAAGACGAGCAGTTGGTGGGGTCCTTACCAGGTTTTAATAACAAGGATATGGCTGCCTCTCTCATGAATGGGGGGGAGTGCGCCTGTCTCCAAGGCCTCCGCATAAACCTCCAGAAGCTGTGGTGCTAAGCTTTCCTTGTATGCCTTATAAAAAACTCCAGATAGTCCATCAAGCCCTGGAGCTTTAGAGCCGGTCACGGCATCTATAGCAAGTGTAATTTCCTCAACAGTGAAAGGGTCGTCCAGAAAGTCTGCATGCCCCTTAGTGGGCCAAACCATTGCAACCTCTTTTAAATATTCTAAGAGTTGGGAAAAATCTGGGGGAAGAGTGGTGGAATAAAGGGACTGGTAATATGCAACTAATTCCGCCAGGATCAGTGTCGTCCATAGCCAATGTGCCATCCGCGCGTTTCAGCGCTGCTATATGACCAGAGCCTCTGGGGGGGCGCACCAAACGTACCAGCGTTTTTCCAGGGTGTTCTCCCTCTCCGATTCTGTGTGCCGCCTGAAATTTGCCAAGCAACAATGCCTCTCTGTTGGCTCATTAAACTTCAAAATGAGGGCACTGTGTTTATTCTGAGTTTGCGGTTCGTGTGGGGCAGCATCTAATAGAGCAATGTCAGCTTCAACCCTAGCGAGACTCCTGCGAATAGACCGCAGAATCCCGGCCTGTTTAGATATGATAACTCCTCGAATATATGGGTTGAAGGCATACCACATCATAGAATATGTATCCACCGTGCCCGTATTTATAGTAAAGTATTCAGTAATGGCTTCTTGTATCTCTGACCGGAACACCTCATCAAGTAAAGCAGAAGCCAGGAAAGACCATCTACGCTCCCATCCAGCCGAGTGGGGAATGTGTAAGTGAAGAAGTACCGGCGCGTGATCCGACAAGGTATGCGGTAACATATCTATACCCCTGGTCCATTGACATCCCAGTGCGTCCGACAGTAGGTAGTCTATACGTGTGTGTGTGGAGTGTGGCGCAGAGTGGAACGTGTACCCAGGGGTCGTGGGATGATGGATGCGCCAGAGGTCTTCCAAGCCTAAAGAATGTATAATGTCCTTCATCATTACAAGGGAGCATGTTTTGGTTGTAGCAAGAGGGTTGGAAGAATCGTTAGTATGGTCAATCCAGAGATTCAAGTCTTCCCCAAAGAAGATCGTGTCATAATCATACTGGTTCAGTAGGACATGAAGGCTTTCAAAGAACTCCGGGTCATCTACGTTGGGTGCTAAACACAATTCTACTTACCTCTGCAGCTTTTTTGCTGGGTTGGTGCTAATGCTCAGTCTGATAATGTGTCAGAACGTGTGTTTTTTTTTTGCCACACCTTAATAACAAGACGCACTGAGGGCGTCATTAACCATTAGAGTTTTGACGTAGGCTGGAGTGTAATCTATACCCCCATAGCGCACCACAGGGTCCCATTAAGAGCACCTCATTAATAAAACCGTCCATCAATTCCTAATAACAATAGCTCCGCTGAACAGATACAATTATCGATCAACCGGTTCCGTTGTATTTCGAGTGTCTGCCATCTGTCTCGGCTTTAACACGGTACAATGGTAAAGATAAAACGTCTTTCTTATAAAAACGTCTTTTTTGGTGAAATAAAACCACACTGAATGTGCAAAGGTTTTGCTTGACCGCAGATCTTGAATGGCTCTGTTCTCGAGGCCGTGTGTGTTATTGTGTTTTTCTGGAGCAGTCTGTATTTATCAGAAGAAATAAATTGTTCAGAGATCTGTTCCCAATTACAGAAAAACATGTCTTGGCTCTTTCTGGGCTCTTTCTGCACTGAAAGCACATAAGGCAAATTATTGTTTATTTTCTTTTCGTTGCCAACTTAATTATTCCCTTTTATTGAATTTCATGGAGCCTTTCGGGACTGACCCTTTAGGAGGTAAATGAAATATGAAGTGGCAAAGTCTACACCATGTCTGTCATCTCACTCACTTCTCGTGAAATGATAACTGCTTGACTGTTAGCACTGATTTATGGACCAGAGGCTAGGGATAGGCACAGATATCACAGATGCTATTTTTTAATGCACGTGTACCATCATATAAACCAACCAGAGGCCTCTGGAGCTAGCGCCGAAGGATCTGTGTCTGGACCCATAATGAGGCTGCACTCCCAGCCACCGGGAGACAGAGCTTCCGCCCCCAGGGAGGAGGGAGGGCTGGAAAGACAACAAGACAATCAGATACGGAGGTACATTGGAGCACAGAAATCATAGCTTCCAAGGTTTCAGATTACTATGTGTGACATTATAAGTTTTAGTGTAATTATGAGTGAGATTTCAACAACTATAAGTGACACTTTCTCGTGAGCAAAATCAAGCAATGAAGACGAGGGAAACATATAAATATCAGAAATTACACCCATTTGAGCAAAGAGAAGCTCTAAGAAGATGTTAAAATTGCCGGAAAGCACACATAGCTAGGGGTCCCAACCCGGCCACAGACAGTAATTTATTTAAAAAAGACACATAAAGCAATTTAATAAAAATCCATTCACAGATTACAGCAGAGCGCCACCCGCTATAATTAACTGGAGGTTGAGAGTAAGTTGCATGGCTAGTTTAAGCAATTTACATTACAATACAATGAGGCATGATTGGGGGGGCGGGGGGGGGGGGGTCAGGGCAAGCCTCAGAAGAAAAGGCTGACTGAGGAACACATAGGCTAGCTATGTAAGCTGTATTACTTCAAAAGGCACTTTCTGAGACACCGACAAGCAGTAATAATCCTAAAGCAGTCCGACCGCCCTAGTCGGGGTCCGGTGTGCCGCCCACGCTATGACCTAAGACTACTTGTACCAGCATGTGTGATGCAGCAGTCTGTAGGACTAGTCTAAAAAAAAACATATGGCACAGAATTGTTTACTTTAAGACATTCCAGCTATTTATCAGAAACATGTCCAACCGCCACTAGCCTGGGCCAGTAAGCCGCACTACCGGCTGGAATGGCAACGCACCGTTAGAGCACTCCCAGGGAGCTCCTATTCCTGAACCAGCTGCAGTGTCTGCTGCTTTGCTAGAGAGCATGCTTGTGTCCTCAAACTGCTTGCTTCTGCCCACTGGATACCACGCCCTCCGAGCTGTCCTGGCTGCAGCTGCCTGGGACCCACACGGTTTGTGGGACTCTTTGTGAATTTGCCTTGCCACCTTGCACCAGCCCCTGGCTAGACTCATAGACTTGCTCTGTTGCTCTGTAGTGCAGCTCTTCACTTCTCCCACATGAGCACCAAAATTAAATATGCCTGCTATGATCCCCCAGCCATACCCTCACTTGCACCTGGATGTATCCCTCGCTGGGAATAACCCCTTCAATCATGCTTTACGCTGCCCCGACTCCTGACTGTGCAACCACTGAATGCTGCCTGTGCCTGTGCTGGGGATCCGCGCCCGACTGCTGCTGCCTCCTTGTTTGGCCTCACTGGAGCCATAATGAATGCACCGCTTGCTGCAGCAGTACTAAAATAAATACGTTGCGCACTCTCCTAAAATTAAATTAATTCAATTGTGTTGTGACTGACTACTAGTGGCTGGTTTACTTACATTGTTCGTTCTGGCCTTCTTCTACCCCCAGGCTGAGGCAGTGTGACTCTGCACCGGTTACGGCCCTCAGCCTCTCACCGCGGTCGCTTGACTGCATATTGCCTCGTGTCGGCTGGAGGGCGGCGAGACCATATAGTTTTTGGTCGGCCCCACAGCGCGGGCGCCCAGCTGGGCAGGTCTAAGTGAGGTGCGAACAGCAGTGTGCTGCGGGACCGAGCACCATGATTCCCCAGCCGCCCACAAACCAGTCAGTGAGACTTTGCAGTCGGGCCAGTCCTCAGCAATGTGAGTCCTCAAAACATTTA
This sequence comes from Triturus cristatus, assembly GCF_964204655.1. Lineage (NCBI taxonomy): Eukaryota > Metazoa > Chordata > Amphibia > Caudata > Salamandridae > Triturus > Triturus cristatus. The sequence goes on along the minus strand of NC_140580.1, from coordinate 588,119,412 downwards.
ATAAATCGGAGTGCTGCCTCCCTGGAAGCAGGACGTGACATCACTCCCTCATGAGGCGCTACTGCAAGTCTTGGACTCTGCCACTCAACAAACTTGGGCCGTGCTATGACATCACTCTGGCTGTCTAGTGACTCAGAGCCCGGCTGTGCGCTCCGCGGGAATCAAAAAAGATACATTGTAGCAGCACTGGCTGCCACTCTGTGAGGCTGACCCTGAGCTGCTAGGAGGACGCCCACGCCTACGTGAGCAGCTTGTGTAACCACTGACACAGCCAGCTGCCACACACTGTCCGCAGCACGCTTTCTGTGACAGCTCTGAGACTGCATTATGCATGACAATGCATTTCAGTGCTGTGTGGCGGAGCACCACATTGAAATGTGTTAGTCTAATGCCTGGTGCGTGGTACTTGGCAGGACTGGATATATGCCAAGACACACTGCTGCAGGTCTTTTTGAGGAGAAACTGTTTACTGCGTCACTTCTCAACTCAGGGTGAATGAATACTCAAATGGCTGTCAAGGTTCAACCTGCATTTGCACCTGGCAACATCATCAATACGATTACTGACGGCTTGTTGCAGAGGGATAAATGTCAAAGAACAAAAGAATCTGTCACAGTATAGGGTCGGAGGACGTGGATGGTCACTGTAATGTTGAGGAGGAGTTGTGTCTTCAAAGTTGTGGAGGACTGCTAGGTGCTGCCCCTGCCTACTCTGTCAGTGGGCCAAGATTAAAGTCCTCCATGACGTTGCAGCTGGAAGCCTATAGTCGTTCTGTGGCCACGCCCTGCATGCATGGCTGGACTGGGCAGAGGGATGGGAACTAACAGGGTGCACATCCTAATCAGAGAGGCTGGGTGAATGGGATAAGAAGGTACATTTGAAGCACTTCGGATTTTAGTACATGTTCTCCAAATGTTGGTGAGAGTTAAACAAAGTGTTAAGGCTTGGGGGAGAGAATACGCCTAACGGCTAGGGCGACCGGCCTCGGAGCTGGTGAACCGGGTTTGAGTCTCGGCAGGGACGCTCAACATTCTGTGATTCTGGGCACATCACTTAATCTCCTCATGCCTAACAACAATGAATGTGTCCGCCTGTAACGTAACCGGTGCTCATGTAAATCGCTCTGATACCTTCAAGTCTAGTTCATGCTATATAAAACTCCACAAAAAAAAATGCTCTTTGTGGTTCCTGAATGCTATAGGTAAATGTCATCTCTACAGAATCACAGCTTGTAAAACAGGCCTGCAGTTCTGAGTAATCAGAGAGTTAAAGACTCAAATCCTAACTGGTCCACTCAGTTCGTTATTCTTCTGAGGCCAATTAACGACTGCCACTACAAATAGCATCTATTTTCAGTGTTGAGAGACCAGACAACGTGTAAGGGTCTGTTATTTAACATAAGTAATAGTTTTTTCTACTTAGATGACTTGCATATGTTTATTGCTGCTAAGATGCCTAGGTTGTGGTTGGATCGGAGGCAATTGGCGCTATCATTGATGTTGAAATATTGATGTGTACATTGGCGCCTTTGGCGAGTCTGTGATGAGCAGACCAATTCAAGAAGACTGGGAGTAACAACTGCAGTTTAAAGCTGAGCTGAGGGATTTGTCACAACTGAAGTGGCCATATTTTTGTAATTTGGATAAACATGTCAATCTAACTTTGTATCTCCCGGTTCCTTAATTGGTGTGTTCCTTATCCTGAATAATTTTTTTTCTACCTTTAGTCTTACCCATGTAACCAGTACCTGCTCTAGCATGCTGAGATGTTTGCCTCATGAGGAGTCCGTTCCTGTCAGTTGGTGCTTGGTTAGTGCTGTTATTATGAGACTGTTGTTGTTGCCTATTTCCTTGATAATTAACTTTGCATTACTTCACACATTATCTGTATTCTAATTGATAACCTAGTAATAGGGAATATGTGGGGAGGAACATGGGAAGGGTGGCGCCTTTCGCTTCAAGGTCCTTGGTGAGTTCGGAGAAAAATTACTTGGTGGTGAAATCAGAATCACTAGTATGTTATTGGGCCATTAAACATTTTAAATTCTATCGGTGGGGTTTCCCATTTGTAGTCTGCACGAACCATAAGCTATTAATCAACACTTTCACCACAAAAGGTTCAGAACTCATCACCCCCAGAGGTGTTGGATACCTCTTGGGGTTAGAAGATTATAATTTCCTGGAAAACACCTCCCTGGTTTGGAAAACGTTGCTGCCAACAGTCAATCTGTCACTTGATTGTGTGTGGGAAGAAAACAGTCATGCAGAGGTTGTGGTCCTGGCAACTGATTTAAATGGCCCTGGGCAAAATGAATGGGTGCAACTGGAGGCTGATGATGAAACAGTGAATCAAGTCAAGGAGTTTGTGTTGTGGGGATGGCCTGGAACATGTGCTATTGATGAAATACAGAGCATATTGAGAAGCCAGAGGTGAACTGATTATTGCGGAAGGAAAGATGTTGAGAGGAGTGAAGCATGTACCCCACCGCCATCTCATTAACAGATGATTAATGGCCCTGTGCAAGAGCAGTACTTGAGGAGGATTCGACCTGCAAATTGAGTCAGAAATGACTATTGGTGGCTAGGTCTAGATTCCACAGAAGACAACACGTTAAGTGACTGTGCTACCAAATCATTCCACAACAAAGTTAAATTCACAGGTAAACCATATTCAATTCCAGTGGAAGTGCCCTAAATGCTACGGTGCAAGGTTGCAGTTGCCATTGTAGGACCTGAAACATATCAACAGGTCTTGCTGTGGTTATATCCAACCTGCACTACTGTAACAGCTTGAACAAGAAGACGATACTTAGCACATTGCTTTTGGGCGTGCGTGGCAATGGCCACATCACATCTGCACTCAGGTCACTCAACTGGCTCCCAGTTAAAGAGAAATCTGAATTGCCTAGTCAGTGCTTAATTTGCGGCAGTGTTTGTGTCACTTATTTGTAAACCCCGGCACATATTTATGAGAGTCCACCCCATGGTGACATAAGTATTTTCAGTTCAATAGTGGAGCATTTAACCACTTATTATATCTTTTAAAATAAATGATACATTTCAGATTCAAACTTGAGGTGTAAATGGCATGTGGGTTGTGCCAGCTGCAGGGGACCCATGTGGAAAACCTTGGGCCCTGGTACATAATATTGTTGTCAAATTAAGCACTGCAATAGCTACTTCATTGGTCAGGCCTTGGAGTGTCATTCTAAAGTTCTCCTGCCCTTTTATCCAAAAAGGCACCAGATTTCACTCCATTCTTCGTCTTCAAGGGGTCCCAGGCCGATATCCCAGTTGTGCCTCAGTTGTGCTAACATGTCAGATGAGTTGATCACCAATGAGCTACATATATCCTATATATAACTATCTTGCTCAATCTGTTAAGGATAAGCTTTGCTTCTAGATGACTGTAGGCATGCATCGAAGTTAGTGCATCCAGGCATGTGTTGAGGATGTGTCTCCATTGAAAATAAAGAAAGAATGAGGTTTCTTTGAAGTTGAAACTCAGTTGTCAGATCATCAAATGATTTAATGTGGCCATGCTGCCAAACATCTCCGAGGTTTGTGATCTTTACCACCGCAGCTCCTCCTGGAATACGAGGTTGCTGCATTGCTACCGCACAAGGCTTCTGCCTTTACCGGACGGCAGTCTTTACCACAGCTATCTTCACAGTAGCCCTCTCCTGGCATACGGGATTCACCCACTCAGTCCTGAAAACAGGCAATGATCCAAATGGTGCAGCAGCCATTTCCTCACCCCTCGCACCTCACACAGGTAGTCCACTAGACAAGGCTCTTCCCAGGACCTTACTCCCGCCAATGCTCTCTTCTTCACAGGGCATACTGGTCTTGTCAAGCAGGCAGGTGTTGTTGCTCTGGGCTCCAGGGCAGGGGGTCATTTTTATCAGCCCTACCTCCTTTCTTAGATGTCCCCAGGCCCTTCTCCAACTGAATCAAAGAGCACCATTTGAAGTGAACTATAGAGGGATGGTCTCCCCCCCCCAGTGTGTGTCTCACCCTGCTTACAGCAATGCAACAATCCATAAATCTGCACACATTGCACAGCACTACATCCCTCAGCTACTGTACCACTTTCAAGCCCATGCACCTCCCGCACATGCATACACCATGTATGCAGAACTCAGTACTGCACTATCCTTGTATTGTACCTTTCCCAGGCACTCAGACACCATACACAGATACACTACTTCTGCGCCACACAGCACTTCACACGAAACTGATGTAGCCAATCGTGAGTTAAGCACACAGCAGCGGAACTTTAAAACCTGAATGAGCTTTTAGGCCTTATTCCAGTGACACAGGTATAAAAGGACCTGTTCACTCCTACTGATCACTACATGGTAAGCTGCCACCACCGTGCTCATGCTGCTTAGCTCCTGGTGAGAGTTGTAGCCTTTTATAACCTTGAGAGTAGTGCTTTAGGCGCCTCTCATGGTCCAACAAGACTGCAATCCGTGAGACAGGTTTATTTTATAGCACAAACGCATGATCCGTGTTTGTCCAGGACAACAAAAAATCATCTTTAGGGATCCAGACATCAGTTCAGTTTGGCACTTAGGGCAGGGGTGCATGACAATTACCATGCAAAAGACTTTTCTGTCCAAAAAGATGCCATCATTCTGCTGCTAATAATAACTGTAAAAGCCGCCTAAACTATAGTTGAGGACGGACAGAGTGCTCATTTAGCTCGAAGTATTCAGTAATTCTGTTCCTGACCCTGAGTTCATCAACTAGAGCATCATCCATGAGACACCACATTTTTAGATGCCACACTCCCCTCTCCCCACCTGCATTGCAGTGCAATGTCAGTTCTATGGGTAAAAGATAGGACCATCCCCCAAGAAGGATGTGAGTTTTTGTAATCTCTTGGATCTCTGTGGCAGGGAAGAACAAGTAATCACTGCAGGAAGAATGTTTCTCCTCTGTGTGGTGTCTACACCAAATATCCACTAGGCCACGAGTATTCACCCAGCTGGCAAGGCGCTTGAATCTGTGTGATGTGGGTAGTGTAGTAGTTTCATTCTTGGGGTCTATCAGGTAATTGAAATCCCCATTGATGACTGTCATTCCAGGAAGCAATTCTGCAAACAGCTGTGTTAATGTCTGTAGAAGAGAGTCTAGGAATGTGGGAGTTTGAACCTCCAGTAGCCCTATTATCATAATGTATTTGCCAAGGTCAACTTATGTATGGTGGTTTCTACTAAGCCTGGGCAAAGCACTACGCTACGCTCGCGTAGTTTGCGAAGTTCGCGCTACTTCGCACTACGCGAACTGCACGTAGCACAGTGCGAACACGCGTAGCGTAGTGTTGCGTAGTGCTGCGGTCATTTTTTGCTTGCTCGCGGTCCTCAACGTCAAGTTGGCGACCGCGAGCAAGCAAAATGACATCCCGGCGAGACTTTTTCCTTGTTCGCGATCAGCAACCTCAAGTTGGCGATCGCGAGCATGGAAAATAAACCTCCCGGCGAGATTCCCAACGCGAGGAGGTCAGGTTTCTCATTGCGAGTGGTCACGTATGCTCGCGACCGCTCGCGATGAGAAACTACCAGTTCGCATTGAAAAAGCTGCCGCTCGAGTAAAAATCTACTCGAGCAGCAGAAAACTACAGCTCGCACTGTGCAAGATGCCATTTTCAATGATTGCACAGTGCCGGTTGCTTGTCCGCACTGTGCAATCATTGAAAACGACATCTGGCACAGTGCGAACAAGGTACTACGCAGTTCGCGAAGTGCTACGCGTAGCTCGCGTAGTGCGAACTGCAGTTTGCGTAGCTTCGCGAAGTGCTACTTCGCGACCTACGCCCAGGGTTAGTTTCTACCAGTAGGAAGTAGCATAAGGCCTTTTTGGAACCTTTAGTGTAACCTGAACTATATACTCAAGTATATACATGCCTACCACAAAAGAGAGCATTCCGTACCCAGTAGGTGCGTCTCTCCAGCATTAACATGGCCAGGCTATATTGCTTGGCACTTAGTATGACCATGGAACTTTAATTTTGTCATTAATTACGTTGACATTGAATGACATTACATGATATTGACTTGTGTCATTTATGTGTGGGTTGCTAGCCATTGTCTGAGATATAATTGTACAAGTGTTATGTAAGTGTACGCCTGCAGAACTTGATGAACATATGTAACCTTAGGTTAAATTCAAATCCTTAAGCCCCCCCTATATATTTTCTTTGCACCCGGATGAATCTGTCCCCCCAAACTATTGAACTTAATAATAAAACCAAATGAGAAGGTGGAAACAGTAAGAAGGGTCAAAGGGGGATATAAAGTGGAGAAAAGTGGAGGAAAGGAAAAGGGTACTTCTTTGATCCTTGTCTCCCTTTAGCTGAGGATCATCACAGTCTCACAATTTAGCAACTGAGGTCCAGGCACAGGATAGTGTTGTTAGGAATTGTCTTTGGATGCAAAACACATACTTGGTGAACCATCAGGTAGTCGTGTCACAAGAATACATTTATATTCGTGAAAAGGAGAAATGATCTTATTCTAAGACCGTGATATATATGTAGTCATTAGTATGCATGTGTCACATGCCTTGTATCCACTGAACGGGGTGGACCAGAGTTCAAGTCTTTGCCTGAATCTGATACGTCATCTTTGTGTGCATGGTTGCCTTCACTTTTTAACCTAGTCTCTTCACTCACAAAGGATCACCCCACTAACTAACTCCTGGGTTTGCATGTGGCTTTCTTCGACCCAGGCCCAAACCCGTGTCTCAAAAACACGTGCCTTGTTGAAGGGAGACTTCAGCTTGGCCAGAAACATCAGCATGTAGCAGAGGTCCATTGAACACAATTTCTGTGTTACTTGGTCAAAGGACAAGCTTTGTATAGTCCAGGAACACTGATAGTGTGTGTAATGCAAGTATGCAGTTTTTTTTGACAGCCTGTAAAATGAGGTCTCAGTAGTTGAGGAAGTGTACTATCAGTGTTCACAGTGGGACCACCACAGAGCGGCCTCAAGCCCAGCGTCCACTGCACTCTCTCAATCAAGAGGTGGGGGGGACAGTGGGGACTCAGGCAACCTTAATTTCAGCCATTCTTCGAGAAAGGGGGTTGGTTTAGTCCCCTTGTCTCCCTTTGGGAAGCCCACTAAACGCAGATTATTACACCAAAACCATCCCTCTGCATCTTCAGCCCAGCAATTTAGCTCGAGATTAGTTGAACTACAGTTGAACTAATGTTTTTTTTGCAAATTCCACTAGCATGGAGGTGCATTCTTCGACCTCTGTGGCACATTTTACTATGTTCCTTAATCGTGATGTAGGAGCATTACATTGTTGACAGCTATGCCAATCTGTGATTCAAGGACCAGTTTGGAGGCGAAAATGGCTTTCAGGCTAGTGTTGGTTGTATCTTTAAGGCCCTGTGAGTTTGCTGCTGTTTTGGCTCCCCCAATCACATGGGAGTCCTGTGTGTCAGGGTTTGTGACAGCGGTTTAGAAAACGTATCTAATTTCCCTTGTTTGACAGCCATACTGGACATGTCTGTTGTCATTGCTAAGGCCCAACTGGCTGTGGGACCTCCATTTCCACCAGATACACACGTGGACTTAGCAAGTCGTTATCAGAATAGAATTGATGATCTTAGGATCCTTTGGAGGACTAGTACCTCAATGGTGAGGCCATGCCATCTGTGCCAGCACCATGAAATCCGTATGCTTGACCCACTAGCCCAGTGTCGCCAGGCAGCATGAGCAATTTCTGCGAGAAGGCATTGTCATGGAGATGAGTTTGTTTTGTAATTTTAATCTCTCATAGCAGTTGCGTCCCGGGCAGCTGAGGCTGTCAGTAAACAGGGAGGGGGGGTTTATGGGATGCCCCACAGAGAGAGAGAGAGACCCCGTAGTTTAACTCTCAATTTGTGCACTTCCAGGTAGCATTGAGGACTTAATCTTTTGTAGGTGCCTCCCTGGACATGTATCCCCCACCCCGTGATCGGCCAAGGACAAGAAGACACCCAATACCTGAAAAGGAAGTAGGCGCAATGAGGCCCCACCTTGATGGACACCCCATGTGCAGACCTTGTCACGGGGGGCCCTCTAAAGCAATCGATTTCCCAGCCTCTACGCTTAAATCACCTGACTGCGCCCAAGCACCATGGTGACATCGGGACCTGGAGGATAAAGTATGATCCCTGGATGGGAAAGCGCTGCCAGAGAGGCCCCACTGACCTTCTTTAAGCCGCAACGCAGTGATGTCCAGGTCTGGGTAAAGTTGCAGTCCCCATGCAAAATGCTGTTTCCCTCCACCAGCCTTGAATAATCCTCTCCACAGGCGGGCGGGGTGGCCAACAACAACTACACGGCTCCTTGCAGTCAGAACAAAAAAGGGTGCAACTGCTTAGGTGACACCCCCTCTCATCCAGTCATCAGTCCAACGCTGCATATTGACAATTTACGTGCCATTAAAGATTCAGCGAGAGACAGCTCAGCTTCTCCCTGCCATGACACTTCTGCAGGAATAAAGAGGAAGGATTAAGTAGGATATCGGGGAGACTCAGACCAGAGTCTTAGGCAGTGGTATCCACCATCTTGCCCATCAAACAACACCCTGTACCATTGTGTCTCTTTGTGATTTAACAATATATGTCTGTTTAAGTTAAACACTAAGCTTCCATGATGACACTTACTGTGATGTCCGGATCAAGGTAATGTGCTGTCACTTACTGGGATCCAAGGTTATATAGATCAAACGATGTCAATTCCATTGATGTCATTAAAGTAAACAGGTGTGCGTTGTCAGTTCTGCCCTCTCTGGCATTTTAGTGAATCAATGCCCATGGTTACATTTAAGGTCTAAGGAATGCTTTATGGGTCCCCTAAAGACAGAAGCATCAAAATTAAATAATTTGAATGAACACCATGACAGGGCTAAGAAATGCGGATCCAGAAGGCAAGCTATGGTAACAGTCAAAGAGAAGAGATTAAATATGGAAGGGAAAAAAAGGGGCAAATAAAGCAAGGGAGAGACAGAAATTAAATGAAGAAAAGGTAAGGAGGTGAAGAATATGAAGAAAAAGTAGAAAGGGCGGAGAGGGGGCATGGCTTGGATGGCCAACATGGCAGACACAGCCTGACAAGGCTCCGGCCGCCCTAACCGTTAATCCGCCGTAATCCTGTAGCAATCCTTTCTCCAGCGGTCCATACTGGCCGCATAAATGGTCAAGCGGTGCATTGAATTGCGGTGAAATGGCGGTCTGACGGAAGTTATGGTCCCACCTATCGCTGTCTCTGTATGGGCATTCGGCAATTTTTAAAATGGTCTCCTTGCCTCAGATACTCTACCTGTTACAAAATTTCCCATATAATATTCCTTGCGCATCATTTACCCAAGCCCACGCAATCCTGAATAAGTTCCTGTAGAATGGGGGCGCATACCTGTAGCACTGAGTACCTGCACACAGTCGACATACCGCGGGGGAATTGCTGCAGCGGATGTGTACGCCTACTATGCAGCATCCCATCTTTTGATTATTAATGAATGGTGGTATGGCTCACATACAGACCCAGCTTTTGCGCTGGAACACACTAACGATGGAGGGTGTTCCCCTCCAGAGGCTTCTTTACTGCCAAATGAACCTAGATTTCCTACCTCGCGCCAGCAGAACAGTAGTCCTGCTCTGGCAGTACACGGTCAGAAACATAGGTTGGCTGGGTCGCCTGACACAGACGACTCGCTGTGGCATGGCACATATCTGCACCCCGGGGCTGAACTTTCTGACTTTCACAAATGGGACCCATTAGGTATTTCCACCATTGCCGATGTTATGCAGGGTTCTACCCTTAAATCGTTCCGGCACTGCAAAAAGACTTCCAGCTACATAGGACACAGTTCTATAGGTACTATCAAATGAGACACACTCTGACCCCCGCTAGGTGTATGTGTATTTAGATATATATACTTTCAGGAGAACACCCCTTCAGACTAAACTCTTCTTGGGACTGTCAGACTGCCTCTCACTTAGCTCACATGGAGCTTTAGAGGTGTGGTTCAAAGTCTAGAAATTAAAATTTTCTGGCTACTCCCTTGCCTGGAATGTCTTTCCTCTCTCCCCAGCAGAATTCCTAAAATGTCACATCTTTCACACAGCCTGTGACCACATCACCTTGAAATAGAAAGCCTAGGATTCGGGATGGGAGCAGGCGAATGCAGTGTGGTTTCACAGACTTCACTATTAAAAATATTCCAAGGTCTCTTCCTGTGCATTTTTCGACAACTCGACTCAAGGATTTTTCTTCTAAATTTGCAACTCAAAAAATAAATGTTATTGTGATAACTCATCACAATGAAACAACCTGTGGCTCCGGCTTGGAACAAAAAAACTGTACAATGCACCCTGCCATTTTCCTGATATGTTTTGTCACAGCGCACAGGCAACAGAAAGGTAGGAGTGGCCCTTTACATAGGACTCTGAATAAAGTTAATAAACGGCACACACTCCAGCAGACCACATTTCAAATTACAATAAAAAAAAACAATATACACCAAGCTCTCTACAAAACTAAAACTGCACCTTGGCTACGACAATAATGATTAGGAGCTGGACACTGTCATGGACAGCTCCATTTATTGGCAACTGTTGCTAGCTCACGTTTGCCAGTATGAGAAGCACATATCTATTATTTATTGGCCATTAAAACCCCAGTTTGAGTATAACTAAGAGACCGGGTAATGCATGAGGTTGCATACAAAAGGATTTCAATTTCTAAAGGAACTGATAGGAGAGAGCAATAAAAACTGAGCGACCACACGAAAACAAACAAACACTGGAAGGCACAAACTCGAACACCTTTTCTCGCCTCGCTTCTCTTTCTCTCGCTCTGCAATCATTGAATCGCAGCGAGAAAGCACTTATACTGTTCAGAAAGCACGCTTTCCAAGCCCATCCGCCACACACTCGTACATTCACCGGTGTTGCCATGGCTACGTGCTCGCATGCGAATGTATCAAATGGGCCCAGTCTTTTCAAGCGCTTGTCTCAATTTATGCACAGAGTGCGCCTGAGCATTGTCTCCAGCACATGCAGTAAACGTGCCTTGTGTTTAATCATTTGCAAAGGTCTTGATTTCTGCAAGCACCTTGAGTGCCCAGAGCCAGCTGCCATAGTGAAGCAGGCGCGGGCATGCAGGCTGGGCACGCCCACTTGTACACCGAGAACCGGAAGCTTTGTTTGCAGCTCACCTTTCTTTCTGCTACCCCAACACACTATGGAGCAAGCCAAGTGCTCACCGCTCAGGTTCCATTTGTCCCATTAACGCCCAAATCTTAACAAAAGAGGATAGGTAACAATTTCATGTGAAAACGAGTTGGCTGGCAATGGCTGGCACTTTTAGATACCAGCAACGATCTATAGAGGAAAACTGCAACTGGAATAAGAAATCATCTCAAAGACTCGCCCTGCTATTGCTGCATCCAGTTACTATTAACAGGGCCTGTGGGCCACACGAAATCTTGCCACAAGTTGTGGCATGAAATATAGATTACAATGAAGGAGCACAGTGAGTTCTGGCATTTCAAAGGATTCTGAAACCTCTATTAAAAAATCTGGACTGCTTTTCATCAATGTTCAAGAACACCTTTTCTTCATTTCCATAAACTTCGCCTTTTGCTTCGTGTTTTGATGCGTTACATTGGGTTTTCCACCTCGCTGTACTGCTTTATCTTCTTACACCCCATTCTTTTAGCTGTTGCCCACATTCTCTGTGCATTCTGTGGGGTCACAGCACTATACCTCTAAAGGCCTTCCACCGCGCCCTACCAATGAAAGGCTACCTACTCAAGGTTACTCCTGACACACGGGGCTAGTTCTGTGCATATAAACTTCACTCAGTGTATTTGTGAATAGTCTGTGCACAGTTCAGCAGTCCAATCCATGTAATTATTCACCATTGAAACAGATAAATTATGGAGGTTTACATTAAAATACAAAAAAATAAACGCTCATTCAAAACTAATTGGACAATAGTCTCACCTTAAAACGTATCTGGTTGTAAACAGTGATAGACAATGTGGCATGCACAATAAACGACAATGCTTATCTATTGGTGTCAAGAAGCAAGCACTGTGCAACAACTTGTTTTTAAAAACACCTTTATTTTTCAGTAGTAGTTGCAGAACTACAGATAAAGATACATGATATAGGACGAAAAAGAGAGGTTCAACAAGATACCCATAAAGTATGTCAACAGTATCACATACAACCTTGAGAAAACCATTATAATCAATACAGACATTGGAGAAGGCTTAAAGCCGCAACATTGAGAGTCGGGACTAGAGCCCAAATAAGCAACATAGTAAGGAAATTTTCCGCATCAGCTGCCCCCCCCCCCAAGAATAGCAGCCAATGGTGCTCTAATCCTCGTTGTCTGTCCCAGTATCCAGGTCGGATTCTGCATCATTACCTCTATACGACTGAAACCACCCCAGACTCAATGCCCATATTGCAATATCTTCTTGGGCCTTTTCATCATATCTAGCCATTTTAAAATGTTGTTCTTCAACCACAGCCCACTCCAGTACATCTCTGACCTGGGGTGTATGTGTACCTATTCAAAAAATGGCTACCATTATCTTTGCTAGGAGAAGGGCAAGTTGAAAAAATGTACAAGGTATTTTCAAACCTTTAGGCCAGGCCACCACACCCAACAAGCAGGACTGTGGCGTAAACAGGGAGCTGAAGCCCAGTAGCCGCTTCGTTCTGGGGCACCACTTCCCCCCAATAGTCCATGATTTTTCCACATGCCAATGCCAAATATAGGAAGGAGGCCCTGTTCTCCCTGCATCTAGGACATTTGACCACCCTAGGTTTGTAAAGGTGCGTGGGCTAATGTACGTTTGGTGACGGTAGTGGAAATGTAGGAGTTTGAACGTACTATTGCACAATACCTAGCAGACTAATGCACAGGCCTGAACCCAATCTTTATCTGAGATATAGTCACTCAATTCCACCTCCCATGCATGCTGTGCTTTCAGTGATAGCTTGTGAGGTCCCCTCGGAGGGCCCTATACAAGAGGGATATCAATCAACACCCCTCTTCCTATTGGAGAAGCCCGCTCAACACTTGTGGCGGTACCGGAGCAGCTGGAAATGTGCACCACACCTCTTTCGCAGTATTCTCTATCTTCGCATAATGCAGGAACTGACCAGCTTCCAACTGCAAAGTAACCTGTGCCTCTCTTAGGAAATGAAGACCTCGTTGGGATGGCGATCACCGGTCATCATGCAAATTCCCTCCCTCCACCACTCCATGGATATGTCTGAGTCTACTTTACAAAAAAAGTCCCAAAGCTGTAGCTCGCAATTAAATGGTGCTCTAAAGAGGACTTCTGCGACCACCCTCTCCCAGACCTCCGCAGTGTACCACACGACATAGGGAACTGGTCGGTTTGCCCTCCCCCCCACCCATGAGGAGCCTAGCAAGTAGAATATATCTGGTGGTACCTTGTAGTAAATGCTTAGTAAGTCCTCCATCTTCCATATCTCTCTTCAGCATTGGCAAAGGCACTCTGCTGCGGCGACCTGCCCACACAAAGGAAATCAGCAATCTATCGAAGCATTTAAACACACCCTGATCTATGGGGCACAAAAAGTTGTGTACCACTTTGCTGTGTTGGCCTGCTGCTTCTTGCCTGGGAGTGAGAGTAGTGGACTTTACTCTCTGCATCCTGCTTTCTAAGGTTCTCCAAGACTTGACTGAGCTTGCTTCTTATTGCTGAATTCTCAGGGACATCAAAGACTTCACCTGCATCTTGCTACCAGCACCTTGGCTCCTCTGCTGTGAGACCTGTCCTGCCAAGTAGGGCCAAATCCAGTCCTGAGCCCTTGGACTCTAAGCATCAATCTGGAACCAGAGCATCCTTGTGACATCGCCACAGCCGCACCGAAACCGGAGACACCATTCGCTAAGTGTGCAATGCACTGACACCCACTTTCAACGCAGCCTGACCCTGCTACAGCGCCTCTGAAGAACTGCCACTAAGTGAGTCTCAAGCATCGCCTCACCTAAGTCTGACATGCTCCACTCCGACGCAGCCTGACCCTATGTGGCTTTCGACCGATGCAGCGCTTGCAACCCAGAGATTCGACATAGATGCTGAAGAATCAACGCAGCATGCCTTCTACATCGATTCATCATTGACATCGCATCGCCTACGGGAACCAAGGTCTAACCAAAGCATCTGACGCCTCACCTCCTCTGCGTCATGCATCGTCCTTGATTTTTGACGAATCCAAGGTACTGTAGGTGGGTCTCCTTGATTCCTGTATCTGGCCCGTGCTCCATCATGGTCATTCTGAACTTTAGGATTTGTCCGAGTCAAGCACGACCAGATTGCCCCAGCTGGAGCTGGAGACTTCTAAAGACTGCATTTTTATTTAATCTTTAAATTCATATCTTGATTTGTGTTTGTTTGATTTTTGTTGTTTTGGTCTTGTTTTACTCAGATAAATATTGGCTATCTGTCTAAACTGTGTTACTGTGTGTGTGTGTGTGTGTGTGTGTGTGTGCACGTGTGTGAGTGTGTGCACAAAAACTTTACACATTGCCTCTGGGGATAAGCCTGACTGCAATGTGCCAAGCTACCAAGGGAGTTATCTTTGGTATGTAACTTACTTACCCTGACTATGGATTGTGGGTCTCTACTTGGACAAGGTGCATACCTTTGCCAACTAGAGACCCTATTTATAAAACAGTTGAAGTATCCAGGCCAGGAGTTTCCCGGATTTGTCACCCTTCTTCTGTAGGCGCAGCCTGTAGTGTGTAAGCGTGTAAGGATGTTGCCCAAAAGAGTATGTGGCTTCCACTGTGTCTCTACAAACCCCTGTCTATCCTCCATCGCAACTGTCTACCTTCCCTAATGGCCTACCAGCCGTTCCTCACATCTTGCCACCTCTCACTGTTTCCGTATACCACATGTGGCCCCTATGCTAGCACCTCGCATTACCGCCTTCATGGCCTCCCACTTGTTGGCTCTGCTAGATGTGGTATCCCAATTGTGTTCCATGTAGTCTGTCAGTGCATCTGACAAAGAGGCGCTACATACTGTATCCGTGAGGACCTCCAGGTGGAGCCGCCAGCTTCTTCCCCCACTCGCTCTCGTCCGCCATAGGAACCAGAGCACTACGGGAGCATGGTAAGAAAGGTACCTCCCCAAGTGTGCTGCATCCCCCAAGGTGGTATGAGTCACCAACATGTGATCTAAGCAGCTATAGGTATTGTGCGTCAACAAATGACAGATGTATTCCCGATGTAGCAGGGGTATCATTTTCCAACTATCCAAAAGGCCCAATTTTTGCATGACATCCAAAAGTGACATGGTCATCAACAGCTTTGTTTCCATACTGGGCAGATGCATAATTGCATATCCCTATTCCCATCCATCACACAGTTAAAGTCTCCCGCCCAGATGACGGGGGAACCAATACTATCCTTGAGCAAGTCCTCAACCCTCCTGAAAAAGTGGCGATCTTGCGCCGCCACGTGGTGAGCCCTCCTTGATACATGCCGGTGTCGGCAGTTGATCAGTGTGGCCTGGCTGCGCAGGGGCTGGCCTGACGGGTTCGGGGTACAGCGGGCCAGGGTACGGCAGGCGCACTGGATCGCAGGCAACTCTGCTCACGAGGAAGGCATCTGCCTCGTGGCGGGGTGAGAGGCACCGCCCTGGCAGAGACGTTGGGCATTTCGGAAGAGGACCACGCCCAGGGCTACGTGCTTTTTATTCACACTCCTACGCTGGCCTGGCGTATGCCGGGCCATGCCACTCTGCTCACGCTTATGGGGGGGCGTAACAGGCAACATTTCCGCGGACTCCCCCACTGGCTGGGGTGACATGGTTCCATCCACTGTCCACTATACTCCATACACCACCGGTGTATGTCGCCATGGATATGGGTGTGTTCTGCATACTGCAATCTGTCCAGCACATCTCTGCCACTTTCGTCATTTTATGCTTTCCCAAACATGGTTCTCCTGCCTCCTTCCCAAATGCCTGGTTGCCACCTCTACCCACATTCCGCTATTGTTTGGCTGAGGTGCCATGCCGTTGATGGCTCATGTTCACGGCTTGCCCAGGTTACCATTGTAAGTTGTTCTGTCGTGTCTGGTGGGTGGGCATGTTGTTTTGCATGTTGTTTGTGATTTTGTGATGTGTGCTTTGCCAGAGTTGTGAGTTGCATGGTTGTGGAGTTGAGGTGCGTGGGGTGTTCATTTGAAACTTGCCAAGGGGCTGTGCATTTCCCTTGGTGCCAGCATGGGAACGCTGGTTGATGATGGACTGTCAGAGGATGAAGGAATCATGCACACTGGCTTGGTAGTCGGCGACAACGTTGGTGGAGATTCCATGGTGTTCGGATGTTGCCTGCACATTGATGTAAGACGTCTGCTTTCTGTTGCGGTGATTGTGTGCTGTGTCACCAGGGGGTACAGGTAGGACATGTGTGCTGTGGATTGCCCCCAACACGTGCGTGCATCCAGCTATGGCGTATGGTCCTTGCCTGGTCTCCAGCGGATCCTGCACATTGTGTTGGATGTATAGGGACTGGGGTACCAGGCTGATGGTGATGTCCAGGACAGGTGTGAGGGACTTGGATGTGGCTGGCTGTGAGACTCCTCCGACTCTGGTGGGTGTTGGTTGGGGGGTGCCAGAGGCCAACAGGCGCAGCACAGCCAGCAGCTTTGTGTGGGGTGGGATGTTGGTTATCCGCTGCGTTGGTGCCGTCAGCCTGTTGGGCAATGATGGTCAGGATGCGTAGGATGGTTGTCCTTTTGGGCCTGTGGTGGGCAATGACATTGTCAGGCGTTGGGTCTGTGAGACTGGTGCGTTTCCTGGGGGTCCGCTGTCTTTGTCTGCGCTGCCTCTGTGTTGGTCTGGGGGGGGGCCTTTTGGGGGTTGGGGTCCTGGGGGTGGTGACGGTGAGTGTTGTGGCCCACTTGGGGGTCTGGCACGCATGTTCAGTGGCTCCATGGCATCTGTTGTTCTTCAGGTGTGGGCTGGGCTTGCTTTTGTGGTGCAGGCTGTGGACCGACTTTGCACCAGGTCTGAGCAGGTGTTAGTTTCCTGGTGCTAACGCGCCTTATCGCATGTTTTGGGATCTTATCGCCGATGTGGCTGGTCGTTGAGAATGTTGGGGTGTGGTGTTGTTGTGGCTTTTGGCATGGGAACGCCTACTCTGCATCTCATTAGCGATAGTTGCCGGGGTCATCTGTGGCGATGTTTTTTGAGGATGCTATTGCCGGAAAACTGGTGATATCAGCTGTTAGCACCAGCTTGTGAATTGGGCGATGTATTTAACGTGACTTTGGCTGCGCTAATGTGCCGTTAACTAGGCGGTGGCCCCTTGTGAATATGCCCCTATGTGTATTCTCACGATCTGCCCATCTCCCCTTCTCCACTAGGGGGGAACAGATTCTCTCCTTACGCCATGGTACCAATCTGGACATTCAGTATGAACTTAGTTCAAAAGAACTCACTATAACTCAAATGCAGAAAAGAAGCGAACAACTCCCCCACCTCTGGCAAACAAACAAAGAACAGTTCTGTTCGTCCATGAACCTGAAGCTGTCTGGACCAGCAGCATAATCCTTCCACATAACAAAGAAAAAGAAAGGTGCTTACCACTAAATGTGGGAGTGAGCTCCAGTCCCTGTACATAATTGCAGATTGGTATGTTGCATGAGTGAAAAAAACAACTTACTGCAGTCCCCCTTGGTAGCAACCAATAGGCAACACATTAAGTAACATAACACCCCCTCTGCCTTTCAGATGGAAAACAAAACAGGACTGCAGCAGAATGCCAACAGGACAGAAGTTCTCCAACTACCAGTCGAAGCCACCGTACCAGTCAGAACACAGTGAAAACGTGCAGAACAGCAGACGAGCATGTCTGAAGGCATGGCTCACTCAACCCTTCACTCTACAGTTCTGTTTTGCTCCGTTTGAGCCACCCTATCAGTGCCACCGCCACCACCACCCCCTTCAATGTCACTGCGGCAGAGTTCAGTGCCATCACTCTGCATCACCACTTGCGATGTTCCATGATTTCCTGCAGAGCATGCGTCAAAATGTTTGTATGTCACCCGGGTACCCCAGCAGCAGCGAGGTGTCCTCTCAAGCGGTGGCACTTTGTCCCACATTTCTAACCACCACCAGACATCCTCAGGACTATCAAAGAAGTGAGATTGTCCATCTGAAATCACTCTGAGTCTGGCCGGATACAAGACCATATATTTCAGGCCCAGACCTTTTAAGGGTCTTTTAACATCCAGGAAGGACTTCCGGTCATCCTGCACTCATTGCGTGTAATCAGAATAAACTGATATTTTGTGATTGTCGTAATGTGCAGTGTCTGTTTCTCATGCAGCCTTAAGGATACTGTCTCTGTCTTTGTAATTAGGAACACAGGCTATGATCGCCTGGGGGGACGGCATGGTGGCAGGACCAATACTCCATGTGTGAGCTCAATGACAAAATAACTGGCAAGGTCTATTGGTTTCAGTACCTCTCGCACCCATTGCTCCATGAATTGTTCCATAGATCTCCCTTCCGCACGTTCTGTGAAGCCCAGAAGTCTGACATTGTTTTGCGTGACCGCCCTTCGGCATCTTCTGCCCTGGGTTCTAGTTGTTACACATCGGGCTTCTTGTTTGCTCAAATGGGCTTTGTGGGAACTATAAAGGTGAAAAGAGATAGCATACACTTTGTGGACGCTCCCTGCTCGAGAGCTATGAGGGTGGAGTTTGCATACGTTCCCTCCTTTAAATAGTGGGCGTCGCCGAGAAGCCAGTGCTTGGCTTTCGGTTCCTCGGATCCTGGTCCCTTGCTTCTAACGTTTTCCCTGTTCTAAATACTCCTTACGAAGATTTCCTGGTTTTCCTGTATTTGAGAGTCCTTAGTGGTTTGTTCGCTCCGTTTAGCGAGAGGATTGCTCCGCTCTCGAACGAACAGCTATCGCCCTCACAGACGCGCGGTAAGCAATTATCCTACCGCTGCCGCGCTTGTAGTTTCCCGCCAGTACCCTCCTCCGTAAGCCGTAATACGGCTGCTACTCCCTTCTTACTGTTCTTCTTAGAACCTGTCCCAGCTGTTACAGTCATTCTAGCCCCCGTCCGCCTCCTGTGTCTGAAGCGGCGGATTCTTTGTTGCCAGATTCGAATTGCGCCTTGGTTGAGTTAGGCTGTTACGTGGTGGCCGGTTACTTTGTAACAGTTGTCTTGTTGAAACTGTCCTGGTACGCGCGGTGCGCGTTGGTGATTCGGAGATTTCAGTTTATGAAAGTTGAGTGTTATTTCATGCTGATCTTGTAGGGATATTTCCCGAGTGTTCTCAGTACTTTATTGGAGAGCGTTGGTTAAGCTTTTTTTGTTTTCTTTTCCTTTGGGGAAACAAGGTTCGTTACCTGCACTATTGCTCTGGTGCATGTACAAATATAGAACTTGTCTTTACTACTAGTAGAATAGTATCACTATTTCTTTCACCTCCCCTTAGTCAGGTCCCCACTCCCTATCTAGGAGTTCTAGACGCCTTCAAGCCTTAAGGAGGTGGTTATTGAGCTGTACCGGATTGCCTGCAACCTCTTGTACTGAACACCTACCCTGCTGCTTCAGAGTCATTCCTTTTGAACTCCCCTGAGATGTCCAGCTGGTAAGACAAGAACAGTGCTATAGTTACATGCTACCCTGAGAGAGTGTGAGAGTAGTCAGAGGTGAGGGAGGGGAAGTTTGTCTTTAATAGTGTCTACTTTGTCTCCTCTATAGGTTATCCTATCCGCCATCCATTCGAAGGAAGCCAGCTGGGACATCTGAAACTTATCCTTCTACGTTTTGGGTCCCCACATCTCCCTTCGTCTTTCTGCAGAAAGGGTGTTGTTTAATCGCTCATCTGTGGATAGGTTTTGCGAGTGTGGGGATATTCTCGTCGCTCCTGTGGATCGGAAACTCACCGCACTCTGAGGTGGGTGTATTAGGCAACAGAAAGCCAAGCCCACGAATTAGATCCACCCGAGCGACGATGAATCTAGAAGGAGCTAGTGCCTTAATAGATGGCCCTCTCACCAGTCCCACTGTTGACGACTTGGCGGCCGCTCTCTTAGACTTACAAAGAGAAGTAGGGAGGCTTAGAGTAGAAAACCACCAGTTACACATAGAACTAGAAAAACACCAACACATTGATAGCACGGCGGCTGAAACCTCGCACAAGAATAAACATACTTATATTCAGCCTGCCCGTTTTATGGTTCCTTCTCCTTCTGTGGAATCTGCTACTGCTAGTTCTTCAAATCCTCAGACACTACAGGTATCAGTGCATACCCCCGCCCCCGTCCCGTTGGCAGTCCCTGAAAGGTTCTATGGAGATAGTACTAAATTTAGTGTTTTTCTCAACCAATGCCAATTACATTTCCTGTGTAAGGCTGCCGCCTTTCCAGACGACGCTGCAAAGGTGGCCTTTGTTATCTCATATTTAGGGGGTAATGCGGCGAGTTGGGCTGTACCTTTAGTGGAAAGCAATGATCCCCTTCTGTACAACTTTGCCCTCTTTACAGAGAAGTTGAAGAGCTTGTTTTCGCATCATACATATATACAAGCCAGTGATAGTGAGTTGTTGAGTTTGAAACAAGGAAATAAAGACATTCTCAACTATGTGACAGAGTTCAATTGATTAATAGTCGAAACCCAGTGGCCTGAGGAAAAACGAACTTCATTGTTTTACAGAGGGTTAAATGATGAATTGAAAGACCTCTTATCTCACATAGTGGACCCTCCCGATGACTGTCATGCCTTTATAGACTTAGCCGTAAAATTCAATCATCGGTTAAACGAAAGAAGAGGAGAAAAGTCTGGGGGAAATCTAGCCCGCTTCATGATAATAAAAAGCGACAAAAGAGACAGTAAGGATCATAAAGACACAAGTGAACCCATGCAGATCGGAGGTATGAGAAATCAGTTAACGATAGAAGAGAAAGACAGACGGAGAAAACAGAACCTTTGTCTGTATTGTGGAAAAGGGGGACATTATGCTAGAAGTTGTCCTGCCAAAACGGGAGCCATCCCAAAGACAGCGGCTGTGTGTCAGGAGACTAGTTTCTCAGCGGGAAACGAGAGAACTTGAAGATGGAAGAGACCGTTTCTTCAAGTTTCCCGGTTGGTAAGGTCTCCTTAGAAGTGGCTAGTATGCATACTCCTGTGGCCCGTCATTTCACCCTAGCAGTAGTTCTCATCTTATCCATTCAAAGTCGCAAGAATTTATCCATCCTTTTAGATTCGGGTGCGACAGGCAATTTGTTAGATATTCAATTGGCACGTACTTTGAATATTCCTTTTTTGCCAAAGGCTAAACCGGAACCCATTAGAGCAGTGGATGGAACCGAATTATCTTCCGGTTTAATAACCTATCATACCCCTGCATTGACCATGGTGTGTAGCAATGGCCATTCTGAACGAATAGTGTTCGACCTCATTGATACACCTAGTTTTGGGGCTATTCTTGGGGTGACGTGGTTGCAGGTACACAACCCTCTTATTGACTGGATTGGACGCAAAGTTACTTTAAAATCCGCTCATTGTATGTTGCATTGTTATAAGGAGGCTCATGAATGGGAATCCCCAGTTTGTTGTGCCATGGATCAAAAAGAGAGGCCTCTTCCTTCTATGTATAGTGAGTTTAGGGAAGTGTTTGATGAAGAAAAGGCCTCAGCCTTGCCCCCTCACAGGAGTTATGATTGTAGAATAGACCTTATTCCTGGGGCCGACTTGCCTGTGAGTCGCATTTATGCATTGACAGAGCCTGAGACAACTTACCTCCAACAATACCTTTCAGAAATGTTAGACAAGGGGTTTATACGTCACTCTACGTCACCTGTGTCCTCTCCACTCTTCTTCATTCCTAAACGTGAAGGGGGTCTAAGAGCCTGTCTTGATTATCGCGCCTTAAATAAGGCAACCATAAAAAACAAATACCCTTTGCCTCTTATACCAGTGTTACTGGATCAAGTGCGTGGAGCCTCAATCTTCACCAAATTAGACCTTAGGGGTGCTTATCATCTAATAAGAGTCAAGGAAGGAGATGAGTGGAAAACCGCCTTCCGTACGAAATTCAGCTTACTCGAGTATTGTGTCATGCCCTTTGGTCTGTGCAACGCCCCTGCGGCATTTCAATATTTCATCAATGACATTTTACGTGAATATTTAGATCTTTTTGTGATAGTGTACATTGGTGATATATTAATTTTCTCTAAGACAGAAGCAGAACATATAGAGCACGTCAAGAAGATCCTGAAGAGATAGGGAAAATCACCTCTTTGCTAAACTTGATAAAAGTTGCTTCCACACGGATAAGGTGGATTTTCTGGGATTTGTAATTTCACCTGAAGGCATACTCATGGATCCTAAAAAACATAGATGCGTTAGTCAAGTGGCCGAGTCCAACGTCTGTGAAGGAGGTGCAATCTTTTCTAGGATTCGTCAATTTTTACAGATGTTTTATTCACCATTTTTCTGATTTGATTACTCCCATTACTAAACTTCTACGGAAAGGAACTGCTTTTGTTTGGTCTGAAGACGCAGAAAACGCCTTCTCTCAGCTCAAGGAAAAGTTCACTACGGCGCCCATTGTGTGTCATGCTGATAACACACAACCGTATTTTGTGGAAGCGGATGCCTCCCAATATGCGGTGGGTGGGGTGTTATCGCAACGTAATCCCACTACGGGGTGTTTACATCCTGTTGCTTATTTCTCTAAAACACTACTTCCAGCAGAACAGAATTATACCATCGGTGAAAGGGAATTATTGGCTATCAAGCTTGCTTTCCAAGAATGGAGACATTATTTATTGGGGTCTCCACATACTATTACGATTTACACCGATCATCGCAATTTGCAATTTTTTAAGTCAGCTAAGGCTTTAACCCCTAGACAGATGAGATGGGTACTGTTTTTTAGCGAGTATGATTACATCATTACCTATCGTCCTGGAGCACAACAGGGGAAAGCTGATGCCTTGTCCAGATTGGGCTCTGAGCACAAAGCCTTAATACACGAACCTCCTCCCCTCATTCCGGGTCATAAGATTGTTGGTGGTAGTGAAAGAGGAAAAACAACCTCTTCTTTTTTGTCGCAATTAATGAAAGCATATTGTGATATATCTCCTTTGGAATGGGTAAATACTACTCTATGCACCATTAAAGATGGGCTATATCTCCACGATGATAAAATCTATATACCTCTTGCAGAGCTCCAACAACAGATAATAAAATGGTGTCATGACACATCCTTAACCGGACACCCAGGGGGAGAAAAGACAGTTCAGTTGTGTAAACGATGGTTTTGGTGGAAGGGTCTAAGCAAGGATGTTTTGGCTTATGTCTCAAGATGTTGTGTGTGTGCTCGACAAAAATCTCAACATACTGCCCCTGCAGGGTTATTGCATCCTATCAACATACCTTCCATTCCGTGGCACACTGTTAGCATGGACTTTATTACAGACCTACCTCAAGTTCAGGGCTATAATACCATCCTAGTGGTAGTTGATTTATTTACCAAAATGGCGCATTTCATTCCTTTGAAAAAATTGCCCACTTCCAAGGAACTAGCACAGGTGTTCATAGAGCAAGTCATTCGATTACACGGCATCCCTTCAGTGATTATAACAGATAGAGGCATCGGTTGTCCACTGCCTATCATCCGCAAACAGATGGGCAAACTGAGAGAATTAATCAGACTTTGGAACAATTCCTGAGATGTTTACTCTCCACCGTCACATCAAATTGGGTACATGCATTACCTTTGGCTGAATTTGCGTATAATAATGCTACTCATTCATCCACAGGTATTTCTCCTTTCTTTTTTGCGCTGGCCCACCAACCTAGGTTCCTTCCTTTCCCAGTACCCGGTCATTTAGATCAGATACCTGCAGTCCACCAACATCATAATTACCTGGTGCATATATGGGAAGAGGCCTCTAGAGAGTTACAAAAAACACAAGAAACAATGAAGAGACAAGCGGATAAACACCGTAGGCCTGCCCCTGATTATAAGCTAGGGGATAAGGTATGGTTATCTACCCGGAATTTACGATTAGAAGGTCTTCGTAAATTGCATCCTCGGTACATAGGACCATATCAAATAATCAAGATCATCTCACCGGTGTCCATGAAGCTAGAATTACCTGCAGAAATGCAAATACACCCAGTGTTCCATGTGTCTTTATTGAAAGAATACCAACCCTCCCAAGAACCAGAAGTACCTCCACCCCCTGTTTTAGTAGGTGATGACATGGAATATACAGTGAGGAGAATTCTTGATTCCCGTAGATATCGGGGTAAATTGTAATATTTCATTGATTGGCTAGGGTTCGCTCCCGAAGATCGCTCCTGGGAACCCGCTGAAAATGTACATGACCCCTGTTCTTGTGAGAAGGTTTCATGCTCTACACCCCAACAAACCCCGCCCGGTGAATAGGCCTTTGGGTGGGAGAACTGTTACACATCGGGCTTCTTGTTTGCTCAAATGGGCTTCGTGGGAACAATAAAGGTGAAAAGAGATAGCATACACTTTGTGGACGCTCCCTGCTCGAGACCTATGAGGGTGGAGTTTGCATACGTTCCCTCCTTTAAATAGTGGGCGTCGCCGAGAAGCCAGTGCTTGGCTTTCGGTTCCTCGGATCCTGTTCCCTTGCTTCTAACGTCTTCCCTGTTCTAAATACTCCTTACGAAGATTTCCTGGTTTTCCTGTATTTGAGAGTCCTTAGTGGTTTGTTCGCTCCGTTTAGCGAGAGGATTGCTCCGCTCTCGAACGAACAGCTATCGCCCTCACAGACGCGCGGTAAGCAATCATCCTACCGCTGCCGCGCTTGTAGTTTCCCGCCAGTACCCTCCTCCTTAAGCCGTAATACGGCTGCTACTCCCTTCTTACTGTTCTTCTTAGAACCTGTCCCAGCTGTTACAGTCATTCTAGCCCCCGTCCGCCTCCTGTGTCTGAAGCGGCGGATTCTTTGTTGCCAGATTCGAATTGCGCCTTGGTTGAGTTAGGCTGTTACGTGGTGGCCGGTTACTTTGTAACAGTTGTCTTGTTGAAACTGTCCTGGTACGCGCGGTGCGCGTTGGTGATTCGGAGATTTCAGTTTATGAAAGTTGAGTGTTATTTCATGCTGATCTTGTAGGGATATTTCCCGAGTGTTCTCAGAACTTTATTGCAGAGCGTTGGTTACGCGTTTTTTGTTTTCTTTTCCTTTGGGGAAACAAGGTTCGTTACCTGCACTATTGCTCTGGTGCATGTACAAGTATAGAACTTGTATAGAACTTGTCTTTACTAGTAGAATAGTATCACTATTTCTTTCACCTCCCCTTAGTCAGGTCCCCACTCCCTATCTAGGAGTTCTAGACGCCTTCAAGTCTTAAGGAGGTGGTTATTGAGCTGTACTGGATTGCCTCCAACCTCTAGTACTGAACACCTACCCTGCTGCTTCAGAGTAATTTCTTTTGAACTCCCCTGAGATGTCCAGCTGGTAAGACAAGAACAGTGCTATAGTTACATGCTACCCTGAGAGAGTGTGAGAGTAGTCAGAGGTGAGGGAGGGGAAGTTTGTCTTTAATAGTGTCTACTTTGTCTCCTCTATAGGTTATCCTATCCGCCATCCATTCGAAGGAAGCCAGCTGGGGGATCTGAAACTTATCCTTCTACGTTTTGGGTCCCCACATCTCCCTTCGTCTTTCTGCAGAAAGGGTGTTGTTTAATCGCTCATCTGTGGATAGGTTTTGGGAGTGTGGGGATATTCTCGTCGCTCCTGTGGATCGGAAACTCACCGCACTCTGAGGTGGGTGTATTAGGCAACACTAGTGCCCTGTTTTCGAGAGGACAACAGTCATTTGTTTCTGAAAGGTGGCCAGCTCCTGCTTAAGCCCATCAATGGTCGCCTTGGCTGCATTGGTGACCTTACGCAGGTCTGTATAGAGGAAGTTAACAGTCACTGACACTTTTTCAATCTTACCCTCCAGTGCCACTTTAGAGCCCTGGATAGCTGCCATACCTCTGCCTTGGAGGGCTATTGCATCATTACCTCTGGGCTAGAGTTACAACGGGTCCCCCTGGCCTGGTCTGTGCCGGCTGCCTAAGGTGTTTTAAACAGCTCAATAGTGTTGACCTGGCAGGGCCCCTCGGACCTGTTTTTTCTTATGTCATGGGTGATGAACCAGAAAGAAAAGGAGCAAACTAATATCTCACATTTTCCAAGTCAGTGCGCTACCCAGGCCAGTCCCAGATGCAAAGGCACCTCGGCATCTTCCAGGGGTTCAGCTCGGTGCAGTCTAACAGATGGCAACTAGAGACAGTGGCCGGGTGAGTGATGAATTCTACATAGGAGGGAGAGCACTTTCCTCTCAACCCAGTGGCCACTAGGCTTTACATGTATCACCAACAGTTTATGGCACCATCGAGGAGCTTGAAAACACAAATAACCCACGGGTCCAAAAAGCAGTCAAGAAAAATAGTGTGAGCCATAATGACCAACAAAACCCGAACAATGGGAGTAACCCTTTTAAAGGACAACTCCCCTCACACACCCGAAGGTGTCATGCTTCATCATAGAGGTGCCTCCTCGTGTCGGGACCTAGTCGCGGCACGGGCTACGACCTCCTCTCTACGAGGAGGCAGCTCAGGGATGTTTTATTTTGTGGCACGTGGGTTGTCCTAAAAACCCCATGTGAGCGTGGGGTGTGGATAAAAGTGCAGTGCTGAATGAGTGAATGAATTAAAACTGCCTACAGGATAAGCAATAAACTTTATTGAGCTAACCTGTGACAGGATTAAAACGCTGTAAATGAGCCTATCAAACCTATAAAAGGCTTCATTAGCTAGATCAACATGTTTCAGCCGCAATGATCTATTCAAGTATCTCGGCTTTCATCAGGATCTATGAAGTGCAGCTACTGCCAAATAAAGAAGGAGGAGCTTCCCAAAGAGGGCACCGGTTCATGCGCCGACAAGCAGTCTGTGCACCGTGCCACTGTAGTGAAGATGCGATGTGGCACAGTGCCCCTGACAAGAGATAGCACCTGATACTGGTGGGTGGGTGCTTGGTTCGAATGGGCTGGGCAGCCCACCCTCAGCTTTGCATTGACAGGAGTTGGTCCTCAAGCCACGCTCTGCCCTTTCCACCAGCATTCATAACCTCAGTGCAGGGGAGCTCCACTGAGCCAATCAGCGGTGTCCTCGGTCTCAAACGCAGTCCTCAGCCACAGGCCTCCCGGTGTGGTAGCGCCCCCATCAGGGAAAGGGGGTGGAGGCAGCCGCCGGACACTCACACGCACAAATCTCTCTGCGCCTCTTGCCCAGCCGGCAGCAACTTGTCCAAAGTGGCCCAGTATCTGCAGGCATGCTCCACCATTTCTCACACTCCTCCGGGTTTTCCCACATGGATCTGGGTCCTGGCACAGCTCCTGCACAGCAGTCGTCATGCACGGAAGGCCCCAACAAGGCCCCACCCTGCAATCAGCCCAAGTAGGCAGCGCATGGCATCCGGGCACACCGCACTCAGCTTTGCCGCCTAACTCAATTACGGCATCACCAGGGGCCATAGTGGGCCCACAATAGTGTTCCCGTCCAGGAGTCACCAAGATTTCAGTAGTTGTCAACAGGATTGCACAGGATATTGGCGGGGTAAGTGAGGAGCTCCTTAAGAACACGTCCATTCGGCCATCTTGTGTGGCCACGTCCCCAATCGGCAACAACTTTAGTGGGTCGCAGGAATAAACGAAATGCCAGAAAGTAAGAAACAAAGCTCACAATTTTGTGATGGCTATTCAGTGAACTATGCCATGACTGCTGTGGGTTCTGGACAGGTCCAAGAGGGCAAGGGCCCACATCAGTAACACCGCATTCTCAAATGGTGTACACTGGCACTATAACTGCCAATTACATGGAGCCCTAATTCTTTTAGCTTGAAGCTGTAAGCCGAGGAAAGTTGAATGAGCCTCTGCCACTCAGAGTAGCACCAATATGACCAGTCTGCCTATCTGTGGAGCTAAGAAGGGGTAGAATCCTAGGATCTAGCGGGAAGGAAGGCTATATTAACGGAGTATCAGCCAATGTGGTGCTTCAACTAATCTGATTGGCCGTGGGTAGGCTAATGGAATAAGCCAAAAAAGGAGATGCTATCTCACCAGAGATCCTGTGAAAGAGCTGTGTGAAGTAACGCAAAGTGCATTGCCTAGCATTAATCTTGTCAAAGTGCAGTGAACCCCGTTAACAGAAGTTCACTTTCCGAGGTGATGATGCGCGCATCTCTAATAATAAGGGTTTTTAGTGCAGATCTTTTCATCAGTAGTGAATTCCATAGAAAACATATTTCGAAGGTTTCACATTTCACGTCATCTGTTTCAATTCATTTGCCTAAAAACCTTGTATCATCTGCTTAATGTTCAGCTTGTGAAATTCACGACTGTGCAGGAGGAGTTGCTGTGAAGCTGCATTGCCCAGTTCACTTTTTTGTGATTTTGTTCTCAAGTGTTTGTTTTCCACTTTGTCAAATGTTCTGTCATACAGCCAGCGGCAACTGGATCACAATGACATCAACAAATGGTGACAGTAACTTGTTCTTAAAGCCTCTCTACACGTCCTACAAGTTGGTATGCGAGTCTCGAGTTGCATGTGTCTGGCCGGTGACTTGCACGTTTTCCTTCTCCGCTTGCTTTTCGCAGTTAGAGCTTAAAAGGCATTGTTTTGGTTTGGAGTGCAGTGGCCTTTAGGACCTTATAAGTGTTTAGTGATGCAGTATCTTATCCTCGGTATAGAATAGCTATACAATTACTATACAGTGCAACTTCCTTAAATTCCTCCAGAGTATAAAGTAGGGAAGTGTGAAACTGCTCACAGTGTCCTGGAGGTGTGTTCACAGCAGTGAATAACAAATGAGAACAATCATTTGCAATGTAATAGGTCTCGTATTTACGCGAGTTTGAGCTATTGGCATTGTAAATGACAATGCCTTTTTTATGTTTTGGTTTTAAAACATAAATAAAAGGCATTGTCATTTACAATGCCAATAGCTTAAACTCGTGTAAATGCGAGACCTGTTGCATTGCAAATGCTTGTTTGCTGGAGTTACTGACACAAAACAAACTGACGCAAAACAAACCTAAGATGTGCTTGGGTGTTTCAGGGGTCAGGCGGTGTTTTGAAGCCTGGCTAGGAGGGAAAGTACGGGCTCCTGCGTGAGAGACTGGGAGAAGTTCATGAAAATGTGGACGCATTAGGTTTTGAGAGAAAGGGGTACCCTGTGGATGACAGTGATGAAGAATAAAGGGGGCTGTGAGATTGGGAGTTTTGTGAGCATGGTAGCATAAGGGACCGGGCATACACTCAGGGATTGGAAGTTATTCCTTACTCATCCTATTTGACTTTCAAGCTAACAGGGCCTGGACCCCAAAGACCATATCTGCACTTTAGATTACAGGATTACAGGATTATGCATTGTGGCAGGGTCTCCTTCGTAAAGTGGCAACAGCGCTCACTCGAAGGGTCCTTTCATGTGCTGAGTCTTTTGAAGGGGTGTGAGGGTAAAGAGGTAGGGAATAACAAAGCCGTTTTCTGCTCCTTTCCACCACCTTACAACCAATTAACATCAGATTGTCACCAACCCCCTGCAACTGTGGACTATTAACAGCCCTCTTGCTTTCATTGATGCTAAGAGGTGTTATAAACTCGTGCTGCGTAGAGTCCGAAGGGTCGAGGGGTGGGTACGGGATTTGGAGTCAAACATTCAAAGCTTTTATCAATCAATGAGACTGGCTGCCTCCCTGTGAGGCCTGATTATCCCCCACAATAACCCCACTCCATCCATGACATTATGTGCTCTGATCTGTAAGACAGCCATTAAGGCCGAGGAGCTCTTAACTTCGAAACAGGAGTATTCGTTCTATGCAGGTGTGTTTCGATATAATATGTGGGTGTCTGTGCCCTATAAAATAAACTGAATGTGAAAGATAGTGTCACAGCAGCGCTCAAGGGGGTGTTTTGTAAGAGCTAAAATGTAGGTAAACACAGTTTGTGGTTAAAAATGAGGCTGCGTGTCCCACGTGTCATGTCCTCTCATGCATTGATGTCTAGTGGTATGCATAACAAGTTTAAGCTATCGGCATTGTAAATGACAATGCCTTTTATTTAGGTTTTCAAAACGAAAACAAAAATAAAAGGCATTGTTATTTGCAGTGTCAACAGCTAAAACTCGTGTTAATGCGAGACCTATTGCGTTGCAAATGCTTGTTCATTGTGGTAATGGTATTTGGTGAAACCTGTTTAATACTTCTCAAAAAAGGTCTTAAGACGAGCTGAAAAGTATGGACCAGCCGATTCAATGATTACACAACACAGTTTTGAATGTTTTTAAACTCAGTGATGTAGTTTGAATTAAAAATCCTGGCATTTGAAATACACACATGTTTAAAATAAGAAACCATTAAATACGAGTGAGTTCAAATTATCAACAAGGCCATCAATAAGTGTGCAGGACAGTAGGAAAGAGTTGGTCTCTAGAGACCCAAGTAGGAGGCAAAAATGCGATGTCAAAACGCGGCAGGTTCGCAAATCCAAACCAGTGGTGCAGCTAATGAAGCGGCACCAGGACCCCATCGGTGCTTTCATTTGAAGCAATTTATTTAGCAGCCAGCTTTATTATTTGCAAGTACCTTTGTCTGGCTCGGTTTGCTCTTCTCTGCAATAGTTTTCGTTTTAGTGTGAGGTAGGGTGGTGCATCCAGGCAAATGATGGGAAGACTGGAAGGCACCAGGCAGACTGGCCTCTTGGGAAACTGAGCAGACTGCAGACACGTCAGTCTTTGGTGGAGGAAGGGAAAGAGAAACAGAGGGCGGACACTGAAAGACATGACAGAAGACAGGCTGGCAAATGGTGTGCACTTTCGCGGCCGCTTTGATATTCTTAGTGGCCGCGCGGCTCACTGAGAACATCAAAAGCGATCACAAAGGCGGACAAATGGTGCGCGCGCCCAGCGCACATGCACTGTAGCTAAAGGCCTGAAAAGCCACTAGTTTGCACTTCCAAATCCCGCTTACTAAAGCTCTCGCCAGAGGCGAGACCTAAAAAAAGAGAAAAAAATCAAGACTGCTTCTACAGAACGACAAGCAAGTGCGACTACGTGCCTTCCTGGGGCAGGGCGCAGAGTCAGCCGTTACCCACATGTCCCTGACCACCATATGCTTCATGGCCTGCATGGTGGGTGCGGCGGCCCAGCTGTACAGGACGGCGCTGACATTGGCGCTGGAGGGGGTTAGATACCCTTGATGATCACCAAACAGGAAGTGATATCACTGCCTGATAATGTCGGGAGGGATAAGGGCAAAGAGGAAGTGATATCACTGCCTGAAAATTTTGGGAGCGGTGTAGGACGAGGACAGCATTACCAGACACAAAGGGGAGTGGGACCAAATGTAGTGACCATATAACTGCCATACAATTTTTAAATAAATCTACCATTGCTTGTATATTTTGATAGAAAAGCTAGGGTGCTTTCTAGCAAACAACTGTATTACAGTTAGAGAATTATTTGTTTTAGTTTTAATGCACATCACTGGAAACTTGGTTTGAACTATTGAAAGCAGAAAACAGTCTAATAGAAAAAGGATGAGCAAAAGAAATGAAACGAATAAAAAAGAGTGCAAAGAAAAAAACATTGGCACTAACTTACAGTTGCTTTTAGGCCGATGTGCACAAGATAGAAGGTCACATGCCAACAATCACAGAGCAAAACAGTCAGTGATTAAGTGCCCCATAACGCTAAGATTTTTGTAGTGTGGGAATGACATGTGAACAGACCAGTAGCTGAAGTGGAATGTCCAAAAGGCAGTTCTTGTTGTGTATATATGTATGTTTTATTGATAGATTTTTATGTTTCAAGAGGAACGCAAACAGCTAAAGCTATCTCTAGGCCAGACCCGGCGGAGGAAGACACTAGGCATACATTACTATAAACAAGCATTGGCATAGCCAATAGGTCTCGCTTTTGTGACCTTATAAGTATTTAGTTATGCAGCACAATATCCTTGGTGCAACAACATCAACCGTTGCATGGCTAAACACTTATAAGGTCCCAAAGGCGAGACCTATTGGCTATGCCAATGCTTGTTATAAATGTCAGAGAGTTTTTCTGTCTATTTCAGTCTGCTGGTGTTCACAGCAGTCCATTCGAGTGACTATGGCCAGTTAGGTGACTTTTATACCATATTGAGTGTATGTAGAATGTTTAAACTAAGTGGTTCAAATATGTATGTTCTGAAAATAGCGCTCTACCGTGAAATTGGCAACGTTTTGCCTACATGGGCCTTGGTAACATCTTGTGAGCATGAGGGTGCCACAGATCTGCTCAACATGTTCTCTGACTTGAAGGGAGATAATTATATTTGGACAGGACTGAATTCTGTTTTTTTGGATGTGAAGTGTCGTTGGTAGTTTGGTAATTGCCAGCTATAAGACCTATTAGAACTGTGTTGATGTAAAATGTGTTTGTGTGACCGGGTGGTATTTCTTGCCTAGGGTATTGTTTCGAGCATCGTGACAGGAACCTATAAGACATAACTATGCCCTGTTGGATGCTTTGCTTAAAGATAGCTATCCCTCGGTGCAGTCATGAAGTATATTTAAAACTGACTGTGTGCAAAAAAACTTTAACAGAAGGTACAATAGATCTACATGGTTTAAAAAGTTTAGGCCTTTTAGTTTAAGGTAGGGTAGTTAAAATAAGAAATGCCACAAAAATCTGAATCTCCTAGCACCTCAGGGGTCCGACCTAAGACCCCGACCATTTTATTGCACTAAGGCATAAGACTCAACTGTTCAAACAGCATACAAATCGGAGCTTGTGGGGACAGACTTGGTGTGCTCGGCTAACCGTGAAAATCCTCTAGGACAGAAGTATATTAAAAAGACATGGTTTATGCTGCTTCTTCTCTTCCTCCACATCATGCCATGATACACACACTGTGTTTAGGAAATGTGTACCTTTCAAGATGTTGTTAATACGTATACTTGGCTGTTCTGCAGTGTATATTTCATGCCCATGACAAGAATGTTTTGTGGTCCGAGTTCACATGGGGGCTGGGGTTACTAAAATGACATTAAATATAAGGGGCAATATAATCGCTGATGACCAGGTAATGATATGTGAAGGCAAGTATTCCTACAACATGAAGGCTGTCACTCAGAGGAGCAAATTCTTTCTATGCAAATCATCTCCGTGAATCTAGTCTTTCTTTCTTTGTTTTTTGTTGACAGGAGCTCTCCTGTTTCTTTCCTGGGTGTTATACAACTTCCCCAAAAGACCAAAACAACCATTGAAAATATTTTTTTCGCCACAAATCATTATTATGGTTACATTTTGACCAAGTCTTCAAATGGTCTGGTCAAGACTGATTTGCATATGGCTGGGTCCAAACTGGAATGGCATAGTTAGCAAAAAAACAATGGATTTAGGCCCAGATCTCTGTACTGGGGTGAATGTATGACATTGTTCTGCATTCTGTCCATTAATAGTTATTTTTGCACTAGTCTTCAAATGAGCAGGCATGTTATGCAGAACCAAATAATGTGGGTTTCTAGCTCCGGCAATGCTCTGGTCCGAATAGAAGGCTGCATCTGGCAACGTTCCGGAATCTAATAAACCGCTAGTCCAGTCACCCCTTCCTGTGGTCTGCTGCTGCAGCGCAGGGACTGCAGACTACTGTAGCTCTTTCATAGAGTCCGAAATGAAGGGTTTCTGTGAGGGCTGGTCGGAAAGCCTCCATCTCGGGCACTGCCTCCAAGGCAGCAGTATGAGCTTCAGGGATGCACACGGGCTCCTATATAGTCCTCCTCCTACGAGTGCTGTGATCTAAGTGCCTTTATCCCAGTACAGCGCCTCAAAGCACTTACCTAAACAAGAATGAGCCGAAAACTTAGTTTAATTCTTCTAAACAGAATATTGGTTTTTGTTTTCCAACTTCCAAAGTTGTAAGAGGCAGGCAACTGGTGGTTTTCTATTACTGATTAGTTTTTAGTTCGTCATATTTTCTTCGTAAACATTATTTTTACTTCTCGCACTTACATTTTTCTAAGGCAAACTAACCACATAGGAGTTAATTTTTTTTATATCAAGGGCCGTCAGTAAGCAACACAACAATGTTAAATATTTGACTTAGATCTTGTTACCAATGCATATGCACTCAGCAGCACACTCTTGTGGAGGTGGGGTGGAGGGGATGTGCATGGGGACCAGACACACACAGCGTTTCCACTTGTGGGAGCGAGCAGCGGCACCATCTGTTTTGAAGATAATTTCTAACAGATGGTGGTGTTGCTCGCTCCCGCAAGGGAAATGCCAAATCTGCACTCGTTGCAATACAAAGCAATGCAAAACGTGCACGCGTTTAGGAAAAAGTGGTGATCGATTGCTAAAGGTCCACTCCTAAGCAGCGCTTGCGCGCTGCGTAGGCGAGACCTAAAAAGGCCTTTTATTCAATTACAATTCAAGGCTTTATTACAGACTCCAACTCAAAGCGCAGCTTACGATTCTCGCAGCTTGGAAAATTTACATATCTGAACCTATCATAATAATCAACAGCTTAATACGGAAGTTCCCTCTAGACTTGTTACACAGAACTACTTTTTATCATGTACAAACCAAATACAAAATATACTACTTATTCCAAGTAATGTCATGATCATCAATACAAATGCAGGGAGATAATTTTACTTTATGAAGGGAAAAGTCATGCTGGGTATTAAGCTAATAACAAAAATAACTTGTGCGACTATGTGACACAACCAGCCCTATTATTCCCCTCATTAAGAATGAGGCCCAACTTAAACTTAACTTAATAATTTGCATTGTTTTGTTTTTCGTAACCACCTCTATAAGCGCTGCTCATGTGACATTTTAGTAAGAAAAACATGTTTCATAAAGTGATCAAAAAGGAGGCTCGTGATCTGGGCACAAGTATAAGACAAGCGTCCGAACACACCACTTAGCACTGTAATAATGCTGATGCGCGGAAAGAGTTCCACCAATTTACAACCAGGGCTTTAAAGATAACTGCATGTATTTCTAGTTACATAGAACAGCTCTTGAATGGAAGGCTAATAATCTTTTCATCACTGAATATAAAGAGGGTTTCTGAATAGGCAGAAGCAAAATCAATGTACATTGCTATTCTTGCCACGGAAATAGTTATTGGATGCTTCAGTTCGTGGCAGATTATGGCACGACATGTGCACAACACTGGCACACAAAACATGCTTTTGCAATCAGACATTATTGAAACCACTCGACAAGTTAAAATTAGTTGTGTGTTTTGGAACTCTAAGTAAATGCTAAATGCATGCAATTTCAATTCATCCCAGCCACAGTCGTGCAAAACAAATAATTGCTCGGTTACAAGAGCCACTGAAGCGGAGAATCCTTTAGAGTGCAACTTTACTGCTGATTATTAGCTTTAGGTGTGAAATGAAGGTGCAGCCGCTCATTCGCAGAAGAACTGATGTAGACCATGAGTTGAAATGTCGGCATCATTATCAGGCGTTTAATAAAGCGTGATAACAAAGGCAGCATATAGGAATCTTTTGATAAGGCAACAAAGTGTTATACAAAGGTTTCATCCAGGGCTATGTGAAACTGAATTTGGCAAAATCACTCCATTTTCTTCTAATAAACTATTTTGAAGTTTTATAGAGCTCTATAGAATTGCTGTATGGTTAGCCACTAACTTGGTTAAAAAACACAAAGTGAGCAAAACCAGTGCTATCCTGAGTTGGGGAAGACAATCGGTGGAGTGGAGTGTCAGGGTAGTGTCACTGTCATCCGATACAGACTTCCAGCTATAAATATGGGCAGAGAAATCCAACAAAGAGCCAGTAGGAACAGGGTGCAAGGCCACAGGCAGCGCGGAGTGATCAAATGGCTATGTTACACTTGACATAATGAAATGCAGCGCCTCGTTAATGGCGTCAATGAACATCTCAGCACTGTAGAGGTGCTTTGCGCGGGAGTCCTCCTCCTTAACCAGGTCGGAGTCATTGGGCTCCCCGTGAGTTGGCAGGAGCACTGGGGAGAGACAGAGCAGGAGCAACAGGAACCCACGGGGGAAGACATGGCAGCCGGTGGTGAGGGCCGAGGAAAGAGAGACCAGCAGAGGAGGAGAATGACAGCGAGGCAGCCAGCTAAGCAGACAAGGGCGTGGCTGAGAGAGGGCCGGTCTACTCTCTCGCCTGGGCCTGGCCGGCAGATGTTCCTTGTGCAGTTATCAGTGCTTTATTTTACTGCAGCTGCCGCAAAGCGCCTTCCTGGATAGGAGCAGGGGGAGGCGGAGCCTGCGCTGACATGTTAAGCGTAAGCACACACCTGACACACCAGGAGTTCTCACACACTGCTCTCCTATATTTATAGAATTGAAAATGGGGCAAAAGCGTGGCCCCCGTGTTGATAATATGAAAGTGGGAGCCATGCTGCAGCATAAAGCACGGCGTACGTGTAGATAATAATAAAGTGGGCGCTGTGTTGTGAGAGGAGGAATAACATTGAGCCCCACAGCCGTCATTGTTGAACCTAAAGCGGCATGCCACTGCTTAAATAAAAAATATAGTAGAGCTTCTGCAGTTAATGGCGCGGCCGCCATTGTTAAAGTAAAAACACTAAATAAGATAAAGCGCATGTGTTGCGGTGCTTAAAAAACAAGCAGTTGCAGGAGAGTCATTTAAGAAAATAGTGCCCACAGACTGTAAACAAAACATACTGAGTAACAACACATGTTACAGTGGCAGTCCTTATGGGAGGTTACAAAAGAAGAAAACGCGATACTAAGGAGAGACTAATCAAAAGCCACCATTTACAAAGGACAGTAACAGGAATCAATTGAAAAGATGGGCAGAAAATGGGTGGAGCTTCAAGTCTATGCCTGAATACAGCATGTCGTGAAGAGACAGCGCAAGCGCTGCCTAGGCGAGACCTAAAAACTAGTCCTTGTTGGGCTTTCTTAGTAAGCCACTCACCTACCAAATTTATCAATATCCAAACCTACAAATGTTAGAGGCAAGTGACATGGTACATTTAGAAACATGAACAGGAAGAAAACTGACTTCCAATCAAGTGAACAGTTATTAAATGGGTACACATTGTACAGCCACTGTACCAAAATCAGAACATTGTTTCACTCTGTAGAATGATATCTGAGATCAATCAGACTGTTAGTTTAAAATTTCTGGGATGAATATAAGGCGAGGGATGATGCGCCTTGAATATGTGGATGGCATGTATAAAGATCAGTGTACAGATGTCGACAGTGTAAATACTGTTGAATGGGTTACATAAAAGAACTTGAATTTTATGACCAGAACGTAGAGAAGCATTAAAGAGACATTGTTCATGTTGCCACCTGCCACCAACCCCCTGAGCCCATTGTGGTAGTAGGTTCTTGTTTAACCTCATTGTTGGCCAAGGAGGCTGTGCTATGAGCTACTAGTCAAAGCAAGTTTACAACCAACTAAAAATCTGGTTCCTATGTGCCTATCAGAACCGTCACTAAGTTCCTAAGTACTCCCAAAGACGGTTTCCAAATGTAAGAGATAGAGAGATACTAATATTTACCGTAAACATAAACATTAATTGATGATAATAGGGCCTAGACCTGAACCTAAACCTGAACACACCTGTAAATACATTCAGATTGAGAATCCTGAATGATGTACTACTTTGAACGTACTGCCAGCATGCACCAGCCCTCTCCCCCTGCTTTGACTAGTTAACTCGCATTTTACAGACTCACCCATATTCGCACCCGCAGTGGGACAGGTATTGGTGTACAGCTGTTTTACTTTTCAGCTAGTTTGCTGGAGGGGAGAGTAGGTGTCTAAAAAGCGGTAAGGTAATTTCACAGGAGATGTTCTTACAACCACATACCTATAAGTGGGAACTCGTGAAACCACAACACATACTTGCTACATTCCTCTTATTCTGCGCCCATTGAGCAAGCCTGAAGTGCGAAATATGAACCACTCAGACTAAATGAGGCCCCTGCAAGGCTATGGGCCAAGAATCATGCCTTGCAAAGGGAATTTACACAACTTAAAAAAAACTGTGTAAGTGAACCCAGAACGCAAAGGGCATATCTTGAGTTTATCACGTGTTAAAATAATAAGGGTAATTTATTCTCAATGAAACAATGCTCATTTCAAAATCTCTCTAAAAAAGTCTATAATATACTGTGAACCCTCAAACACGCTAGCAACCAAAACGAGGACAAATTGTTATGAACCTCAGTGGCATAGTCTAGTACAGTGGGGTGATCTGGCACTCTCAATAGTCACAAATGCCAGAACTGGGGGGGGGGGGGGGCTCAATTAAACAAACTGCTAGACAATACATGCACGATTCAAACAAATCCAAATAATGCAGCTACTGGTAAGTGCTACCGATCTACAATAGGTATTACAAGCTGTGTCCTCTGTTTCATTTTGATGCAGTAGTTTGGCTATACACAATACTAGAAGACATAGCATGTCTCATTACAATACGCACACAGTGCCTTCCTACTTACACTACTTTCGGGGACTGTTCCCATGTCCCTTTCTCCAAATGCAGTTTCATGCAGTTCATGACTTTTCGACTCAAAACGTGTTTAAAAGTGAACCCCCAGTAGTGTTTCTCACCCTTTCTTTTTCACAAAAGTGTGAGGCATTCTTACAATTAGTCGCTGATGATAGGTTCCCCTTGTAATTTGGCCAACGAACAACTAGACTGTTCATCCTTGTAAACGTTCACACTGACAGAGCCCTGAGAACCAGCGTAACTTGGCTCACTGTTGAAGTAATATCTTCTTAAGTGGGATATGTTTCTGGTCACCTGCACAACAATCAGGCTCTGCCATGACTACAGGTGACACTTTTCAATTTGTCTCTTAAACACAAGCAGCAGGTCTCTTGGTCAACTCCGTTACCTCTCTTCCATTGTGTGCAACTTAATTTTCTTGATTTTTTCTCAATCACAGTTACAAATCTGGCCATCATTATAAGTGTCTCTTTAAAGGGCCTATATGAGTCTTATCTAACCTGCCTTTCAAGCATCTGCTCACATGGCCCTTGCCAGTGGAGCCTGATGGAGAATTAGACTGTTGCATCTGTAAAGGCTTGGGTGTCACAAGAGGAATCTGAACTCCAGTTGAGCTATAAATTACGATTGCCCTTTTTGTGGCCACATTTTGAACATACCAGAGTTATATCATGGCAGCTGGTCATATCCTGATATAAGATCTCTGTAGTCACTCACCCCAATGGCCACACTTGATCATACCATGGTCCCTGCCCCGGATCAATAAAGGACTGCTCAGTAAATTAGGTATTTCTTCTTAGATTTAAGTTTGCTCTACTATGGCATTTCAGTCAAATGATCTCATCGTTGTGAAGTATTATTCTGGTGTCTAATCTTTTCTAAACCATAGAACAATGTTGGGATGTTTTTTTAAATTGGATGTTGGGATGAAGTTTATTCCATTACCACCAAGTATTGCTCTGTGATCAAGTGTAGGAAGCAGGTCTATACGCCCTACTCAATCGAATGTATTTCATCAGTTGGCACTCTGAATCTGTATCACATTTACAATAGGAATTTTCTCACATCACTGCACAGGGGATGTGACTCCCTATAGGCAGGGTTTTATGTTTGATTATCCTGTATGTGCTAATGCTCAGCAACACAGGTTAATTGTCTACTTTTACTGTGTAATTCTGCAGTGACCTGTGTAAAATAGCATTTGTCTCAAATGACTGATACAAATTGCAACATTTTGCAGCAGATGGTCAGTACAGATATCAGAGTCCTTCAGTGTTTACTCACAGTACAGCTCATGAAGATTGTGTTAGCAGAGAAGTGATTGATAAATGTAAATCCTGTATAAATTAATGATTTTGCATTTTTCTTAACTGCAAACCATAATTAAGGTAACATAAAATAAACATCAGAATCTTTTCTTCTATAAAATACGTATTAGGAAATTTAAGAGAGCTTCAAACAGGCACAATCTGAGGCAGAGAGGAGGAACAGCAAAAACAAGACTCTGGGTCTGATTCACAAAGGTAAACTTAGACCAAAAGTCTAAGTTTAGACCTGAAGTCTAAGTTTAGACCTGAAGTCTAAGTTAGAACTAAAGTCTAACTTTACTAGTTGTAAAGTTAGACTTTTGGTCTAAGTTTAGACCAAAAGTCTAACTTAGACCAAAAGTCTAACTTAAGTAGTAGTAAAGATAGACTTTTGGTCTAAGTTAGACTTTTGGTCTAAACTTAGACCAAAAGTCTAACTTTAGTAGCAGTAAAGTTGGACTTTAGGTCTAAATTTAGACTTCAGGTCTAAACTTACAGGCACATGCATCAAGGTAGGATTTTGCGAGTCCTTAATTGCGATTATTAAGGAATCGCAATTAAGGACTCGCAAAAGCCTATGCATGTAGGAATTGCTATAAAAATAGCGATTCCTCCACATTCGTTATTTGCGAGTCGCAAATTGCAGTTCGCAAATAAGGAATGGCTTCCCATTCATTCCTGTGGGCCTACAGGCCCATAGGAATGAATGGGAAATTGCATGCGCAATTTGCGAGTACCAATTGGTACTCGCAAATTGCTCATGCAATTTCAAGGGTGCAAGGGTGTCAAAAGGACACCCTGTTGAATCCCCAAAATTGATCTGTACACAAATGTTGTGCACATACATGTCCCAAGGACATGTGTGTGTGTAACCTACAACTCTGAAAAATGCACTTTAGTGCATTTTTCAAAGTTTTTGCAAATTACAATGAAGTTCAACTTCATGGTAATTTGTGCCCCCTAGTAGTGAAATCGCTACTTCAAAGTGGTTCTTGCATTGCATTTAAGGAACCGCAAAATGCGATTCCTTAAATGCAATCGCAATTTGAGAACTCAAATTGCGTGGGCCTTGACCCTTGATGCATCGCAAAAGCTAATTTTGCGATCGCAAACGGCCGATTTTTGCGAATTGCACCGTTTGCGATCGCAAAAATCTTTGATGCATGTGCAGTTAGTCTTTCGGTCTAAGTTTATCTCTGTGAATCAGGCCATAAGTATGTGGAATGTCAGCAGGGACGGGGACTGCAGCCATCTACCATTCCTTTACTGGCTGTAGATCGTGTCACAAACACGCAGCAGAGAATATAATTTATACTGCGCTAAACCGAACGGAGGAACGCTTTCTGTGGTGCATTCTGAGCCTAATTCCTTATGTGAACAGGAGATGGACGGCCCTGATTGGTTGCCTCAGTTATGAGTCCAGCTGTTACTTGAAAAGGAGCTTCTAAAAAGGTTTACTGAAACCATCTTACCTGGAGCAGAGAGGAATGTGGCCCCACGGCCATGTCTTTGTGCATATAAATAGAGAATTGTCCGCAAACGATTTGCGTTCCAGTTACCTTTTTCACTGAATTTGGATGTGGAACACACACATCACACACCTTCATCACTATAGTTCAGGACAAAGCCTAAATAGAATGAAATAACACGCTGCCTCGTGGAAGGATTTGGAGAAGCCATACTGTTTGAAAACAGGTGGTTGGTTGAAACATATCCTGGTTTCAAGTTTCTAGCCAGAAAATAATCAGTTAATCCCACACTGGTAATCAAGTTCAGGCTGGCCTAAAATAACTCAAGGGAGTGGTAAGTACAACCATCTTTAGTCAGAGGCAGTACACAGCTAAGCTCGGGAGCCTTATGCACATTAGCTGATAAAAATGCTAGTAGCAATATGTGGAGTGCCCACTCACTGCTTGTCAGGTAATCACACTGAGGCATAGAGAAAAATAATATATGCTTAAGAAAGATGCTGAAAAAAACAATTTGCACAGAAATTCTCATGCTGACTATGAGTCTAATGAGTCTTGAGCTGATGTAGGTCGCAGAGCTGCCGCATTCCACAATCGTCAACATGCATTGATTACGAGGTGCTATTCCAGTTGCTCTGATATGTCTTAAGTGAGATGTATACCCTGTTTTATACTGTTCAATTGACTACGGAATATAATTAATGAAGCAAAACAATTCATGCATACGTTGTTGAATGCATATCGATTCAAGACACAACAATGTTGCCTCAATAAACCTAAAACATTTGTAGCAAGCAGAAACAGAGCATGCTCATTTTGTTTTGAAACACAATTAAGAAGCAGGGTAGTTGAAATTATAGTAGTAAAACAAAGAAAATTCGCTTAGGTGAAATAATTGTGGAGTTGATTTCCCTTCCTTTAGTTTATGGGTCTGAATACAAGCAGAGTGGTATCCTCAGGTGTGATATCACTCCACCTCATCATGACTGGCCCGGGGTTTCCACACCCAGTTCTCTGGGGTGCAGGAACACAGGTCCCGTTTTATCATCTTGTAAGATCAGATGAGGCTCTGTCTGCAATTTCCCACAGTCCCTGTCAAGCGTTTTGTTTGGAACAGGGAGCACTCATGCTGCCTCATGCCAAAACTATTATTTTCCCTCCCACTCTACCCTCCCAGCACCCTTCGCTCTTCCTTGCCCTTTAGGGAAGTGTAGAATTTGGAAGTGTTGCCATTGAAAAGATGTTTACAAGGTAACATTTTCCACTCATAGCATGTGTGACTGTAGAAACACACATGTTGAATCGAGTAAAGCAAGCTGTAAAGCAGTTTCCTCCTAAGTGGCGGCTAGCAGGAAGATGTTGCAGATGTTTGGAACAATGTTCTGAACACAGTGTAGCTAACCATAGCCTGCTGATGGGATAATAAATCCACACAGTAGTGCTTTGGAAAGAAGTGTGGTATTGACCAGATAGCTATCTTGCAGATATCTGCTAATAGGATGTTACCTAGGAAAGCCACGGTTGCCCTGCAAGGAACAGTAAGTAAACATTTAGCTTTGACGTCACAAGCATGGATACACTGGCCAATCCATCTTGCAATGCAGAAAGGTCCTGGTTTGGCACTACTGATTGGACTGTTTCCCCTGGAACAGGGTCAAGACTGATTTGCATACGGCTAGGTGTCATCTGAGGTGGCATGGTAGGCAACAAAACGAAGGGTTGGAATGCTACTTCGAGTGATTGCCAGTTGTTAGACTCATTGCAAGCATCCTCCCATCACTTTTTGTGTGTTTGATGAAAAATGAGTTCCTGACATCAAAAATGACCTGCAACTACTGTCTCAAAATAAGCACTGAAGGTAATGAGCCAATTCAGGATGACCAACTCCTTCTTCTCAGGTGGGTAAAAAGGAGCAGATCACCAACAGTATTACTCTAACATTACTAGTGTGCATTGCCACCATCACCAGATGCACAAGGATATGCAAACCAACTCTTTTGCCTTGAACAGGGTCCAAACTTACCTGAGAGCGGAAGTGGAAACTAGGGGCACAGTACTAGAGTATCCAGTTTTAATAATCATGCTGCAAAATATCACAACCATAACATCAACTACCAAAATACCATGAAGATAAGTATATCTCGGTAAGTGTAGATTCACTATTCTTAAATCGGCAAGTGTAAATCTGAACTATACAAATATCCTAAAGATGAGTAATTGCGGATTTAAGAATAGTAAATCTATTCTTACTGGCACATCCCTACCTTCAGAATATTTTGATAGATGATATTCTGGCTATGATACCTTTATAACACAATATTTTTGTGTGTGATACTCGACATAGAAACAATCTATGACATTCAATTGAGTTTGGCATGAACTGAACTGGCTGGAAGGGTTTGAGGGAAGGATTCTTCAGAATAGACTAGACAATCCTTGGT
Source organism: Triturus cristatus (assembly GCF_964204655.1). NCBI lineage: Eukaryota > Metazoa > Chordata > Amphibia > Caudata > Salamandridae > Triturus > Triturus cristatus. Next base: position 588,075,588 of record NC_140580.1, on the reverse strand, counting down.
TTGAGAGCTTAAAAGAAAAAAAACACAAGTAGTGCGAAAATAGTAACAGTGCAGGGGTACTGAGAGAAGAGAGGGTATCAAATCATTGGATATTTAGGTTGGACATGGCATAGAAGTGAACCACTATATATGCTTTGTGCAATTCATGAGTGGTCTGGATTTTCCTAAAAGGTCTGTTTGTGCTATGGTTTCAAAGACTGGTGAAAACACCTCAACCCTTAAAAGCATGCTCCATCACATATTTTCAGAGAAGAGGTATGTGAGCTGACAGCAGAAGCAACGTTGTTTATAAACTGCTCTAGAATTCTGAACATTTCCTTTTGAGGATTATATCCAGCGAAGATTTTTTCGAGTAACAAGAGCTTTTCAGTTACCCTGTGCGTCATAAACTGGCATGGTAATACAAGTTTCCTCAGGTCAAATTAATTTCCACAAAGCTCTCTCCAATGTGTAATGACAACATTTCTCTTTTTTTTATAGTTGTGGGTAAGCATCGTTTGCAGAGGTAGGGGAGAAGGCAGCTGGATACAAAGGAATACATGCTCTAATTCAAGCCTCACTGCATGAGCTGTGGTCACACACCCACAGAATTATCCATCCACCAATTACTTTCAGGAAGGGGTGCTGTCACCTCTGATGTAACCCTCAAAAGTTCATGCCCAACAACTATGGCCATTCTATAGCACAAAGGGTAAACAGACAAAATATCGAGTTGAAATTATCGACCTACCAGAATACCGATGTTGAAATATCGTCATGCCAGGATATCGACAGTCAGAATATCGTCAACAAGAATATCGAATTGAAGGTAAGTAACATTGTTTTTTAAAATATTGATGTTAAAAATATAGTTTTTTCAGTTAGTGTTATGTATGTTAGTATTTAATTTAAATGTATGTGTTCTATATTTTTGTGTAAGTATTGCTCTTGTATTTTAATATATGTGTCATATTTTTATAAGTAAATTTTTTTTTGTAACAACATTTTGCTTTTTAGTTCCGTAGCGGATTGTGGGTTTATAGAGGAATAGGATGGGAAGTAATTTACATATAATACATGTATTAATAATTTTTAGAAGTTAATAATTATTTTTTAATTACATTTTGGGGCTGATTCCAATCCTGGAAAAAGGCTGTACGAATCCTTGTATGGAGCGTTTTCTCCGTACGACTCGTACCCGGTAAACTTTCCTTACAACCTAGGAAGTACGATTCGTACAGAAAGCCTCTTTCCGTACGAATCGTACAAAAGACCGTACGGGTAAAAAAAAACAATGATTCGGATCCGGAACAGCCTGTACGCGACGTCCAGACGTATTTAAGCAGCGGTTTCCGGCCCAGCAAGTACGATTCGTCCCTACAGCACTCCGTACGGCTCTTTTCTTACGGGAGCCAAAAACAGCTGTAAAAGGTCATACGCGACGTTCTCCACGGTACGAGTCGTACTCCGACACGTTCCCAGGGGTACAAGTCGTACAGGGGTATGAGCCGTACATACGAGTCATACAGGGGTACGAGTCGTACAGAGATACGAGTCATACATACGAGTCGTACAGGGGTACGAGCCGTACAGGGGTACGAGTCGTACAGGCTTACACCCCCATGCGTTGTGTATGTACGGTGCGTACATACATGTTGTTGTAAGGTGCGTACATATGCATGGGGGGCCTGTACAACTCGTACCCCTGTACGACTAGTATGTACAACTCATACCCCTGTACACTCGTACCCCTGTACGTCTAGTATGTATGACTCGTATGTACGACTCTTACCCCTGTACGACTCGCATGTACGACTCGTACCCCTGTACGACTAGTATGAACGACTTGTACCCCTGTACGACTCGTATGTATGACTCGTACCCATGTACGACTCGTATGTACGACTCGTACCCCTGTACGACGGTACGACTCGTATGTACGACTTGTACCCCTGTACGACTCGTACCCCAGGAACAACTTTTCCCAGGATACGAGTTGTACAAAGTTCGCTTCGTAGCGGGGAAAGCCGGTCCGGATCGCACTTGTGCGGTCGGACTGTATTTTTACGATTCGTACGGAAAAGTGTCCGGGTCCGTCTTGTACAACTTTTCTCGATCCGATTCGTGCGGATCGGGCCCGATCCGTATGTATTTTTCCCGTACGAATCGTACTTCACGGGTCAGACGGGACTTGTACGATTCGTACGGAAAAAATTACAGATACGAGTCGTACGAAAAAAAAAAATACAGGATCGGAATCGACCCCTTTGTGTTTTATTTCTGTTGCGAGCTGTGGGTTTATAGGGGAATAGGGTGGGAAGTAATTTAATTATTATTAATTATTTAATAATTTGTATCAATTAATATTTATGTATTTAATAATTATATTGTTAATTGTGGTAATTAATTTAATATTAATGGTTTATTAATTGGTTATTAATAATTATTAATTAATTGTTAAATATGTTAACTGTCTCATTTTTTAGGAGTGGGTTGTGAGTTAATAGAGGAGTGGGGTGGGAAGTAATTTAATTATAATTAATTAATTTGTTTTTTTTAATTAATATTTATGTTTTTAGTATTTTATATTGTTAAATGCGGTTATTAATGTATTATTAATTATTTATTATTTGAATATGAATAATTATTAATTATTTAATAATTATGTTAATTGTGTCTTTTTTTTAAGAGTTTGTTGTGCGTTGATAGGAGAGTAGGGTGGGAAGTAATTTAATTTTAATAAAACTTTTTTTTTATAATATTAATTTAAAGTTATTTTATAGTGTTAATTGTGTGAACTAATTTATTAGTGATTGTTTTAATTTGCTTGTTAATTGTTATTAGTTAAATAATTAATTGTCGATGAATTACGTTAATTTTGTCATGTTTTACAATATTGGTGGTGCCGTTTATAGGGGAATATGGTGGGAGGTAAATTATTATTGAATAATTAATTATTTGTTAATTAATGTTAATTATTTTGCTGGAGTGGGAATACTAAATTATTCCCCTCCTCTATCCAACCCTTTCCCTACTGTTGCATTTGCTGGAGTGGGAATAGTAAATTATTCCCCTCTGCTATCCAACACTTTCCCTATTGTTGCACTCGCTGGAGTGGGAATAGTGATTTTATCCCCTCAGCTGTTTAACACTTTCCCTACTGTTGCACATGGTGGAGTGGGTATAGTAAATTATACTCTCCGCTATCCAACATTTTCCCTACAGTTGCACTTGCTGGAGTGGGAATAGTAAATTATTTCCCTTCACTATCCAACTCTTTCCTTACTGTTGCACTCACTGGAGTGGGAATAGTAATTTTTACCACCCCCCCCCCCTGCTATCTAACACTTTCTCTACTGCTGCACTCGCTGGACTGGGAATAGTAATTTTCACCCCCCACTATCCAACCCTTTCTCTTCTGTTGCACTTAGTGGAGTGGGAATAGTAATTTTTACCCCTCGGCTATCCAACACATTCCCTACTGTTACACTCGTTGGAGTGGGAATATTAATTTTTACCTCCCGGCTATCCAACACTTTCCCTACTGTTGCACTCATTGGAGTGGGAATAGTAATTTTTACCCACCCGCTATACAACACTTTCCCTACTGTTGCAATTGTTGGAGTGGGAATAGTAATTTTTACCCACCCGCTTTCCAACACTTTCCTTACTGTTGCACTTACTGGAATGGGAAAAGTAATTTTAACCCCTGCGCTATCCAACACTTTCCCTACTGTTACACTTGTTGGAGTGGGAATAGTAATTTTTACCTCCCCGCTATCCAACACTTTCCCTACTGTTGCACTCACTGGAGTGGGAATAGTAATTTTTACCCCTCCACGATCCAACACTTTCCCTACTTTTGTACAAAATTATTATTTAAAATGTAATATTTATTTTATATATTAAAATTATAATATAATTTTATTTATTTATAATATTTATGTTACAAGTGTTTGTGTATATATATGTATTTGTATTTTTGATAAATTTCTAATATGTTATAATTAAATAAAAATATTATTTATTAATTATTTTAAAGTAAATATATATATTAAATTGTAAATATGTATATTTATTTTTTGAATTAAATTTAATATTTATACATTTTTACATTTACAAATAAATTAAAAGAATGTATTTTTAAGTTAATATCATTTTTTTCCTTATTTTACAATATTTAACATAAACCCACCCCCGATATATTTAATTTCGATATTTTAATCAACAATATTTTTTTTCCGATATTTTTGTATTTACCATGTTGTAGATAGGATGTCGATATTCTGGACATCGATATTCTTGACACGATATTCTGGTAGGTCAATATTGTTGTCGTCGATATTATGTCAGTGATCCAGCACAAAAAATATAAATTGCTTGCAGGCTAGCTTGATAGTAACATGTCCTTCAACTCTCCAGTTCAACATAGACCCATGGAATAAATATCTACATTTCAACTATAAACAACATCTATGCAACCAGTCGAGGGAAGCCAGGTTAATCCCTATAATAAAGGAGAGGGTCTGGATGGCTGTCTTGAATGCATCTGTTTCTCTCGGGTCTCATATTCCCCCTTTAATACAACATAGGCATATTCCAGTCAGCCCAGTGTGCCTCTTGGAACAGGCATCCCCATCCACATCACATAGAGGCCTGTTCAAGTGCACTCTAAGAGCCTGGGTGCCGAACACAATTTACATCCCTTCCATAGTCTGTACCGCCAGAAGCGTTTGGGCTAAGGGGAAGGTTCATCAACATGCAAACCTGCATATGGACTAGAATGTGGGTCTTTCAGATCAGCTGGGAGTTTCTGAGGAGAGAAATAGGTCTAACTTTTAATCCATGTTGTGTTAAACTGACCCATACCGGTACCTAGAAGTCTCCCTACTGTTTTCACTTTACCCCATGTACCTGAATCTGTTCCCACTGATGTTTCTTCAACACTAGACCACAATGACAATTTAAAACGATTACACTTCCATTTATCTACTTTTTTCCATTTATTTCGTGACGCTTTTGCCTACTATAATTCATTGAACATGTTGAATAACAAAAATTTGGACGTTAAACTCGTTATTCTCTTAACTGTACAGATTTTTTAACTGTGGGTGAGAAACTAGAATAATGTATTCTATCCCATAGTTCCAATGCTTTATTATTAATGCTTTATTGAATGTGTAGGGCCCTGTGTGTTCTAAAGTACATCAATATATTACATGGCTGAATTTTAATGTCATGCTTATATTGAGAAGGCACACCCTTAACATGTCTGCAAAGTCTCATCTTTCTCTGAGGCCTAGAAGCCATTTTTTCTGTGCTGTACAACTGCACATTTCCCTTGCATCTCATGATATGTGCTGTCTCACTCTGAAGTTTGACAATGAGAAGCATGAATTTCAGAAAGTAGTGACCTCAGTGTTCTGCACCACCTGCCCCTCAAAGTCTTCTTGCATTACTCCTCGGAAGAGGGTCCTGCCTCTTGCTCTTTAGTTGTTTCGTTAAAGTAACACATTTCTGTCATGTCGCCATGCCTGTCCTGAATGCATCCCCAGGTCAGGCATGGCAGGAAAGGGAAGAGGAGGACCCTGGGGGTGAAACTGCATTTTGCGCCTGTGCACAATGTAATAAAGACGTGTTACACAGCTGCCGGTGTCCCGTGTGCTTTTGGGGCTGGGAACACGAAATCTGGCGACAAGGGTGGGATGCGGAGTCACCCCCTCTACTTCCTGCCGTATAAAGGATTAACAGACAAAGCGCACGCTGCCGAGAATGAAGAGCGGAGCGTCTATGCTGCCGGAGGGAACGCGAGTGACAGCCCAGCACGCTAATGCGGCCCGTGACTGGGAGACACACCCAAGAACCTGAAACTCAGGGATAGAAGTGCAGTCCACACGAAGGGACATCACACGAAGCCAGGCGTAAGCCAAAATATTATACCCTTTGAAGAGAACATGCAGGAGTCATTTCGGCAGCCATTGTGGAGTCAGGCATGCTACATTGATTAAGCTTGGTCAGGCGACACATACAAAAACTCCCTCGAGCCTGCCGAAAGCGATATCAAGACCCATAGACGTCACTGAGGCCTGCCAGAGCCACATTTGCACCCCACCATGTCAGACCCCGACTCCTCGGAACAGGCTGTGCCTGGCCCTGCATAAACTGCCCCACAGCCCGGACCGATATTCATGGGGGTACCGTACCTGCGTCCTCCCGAGCCCTTAACACTGACGTCTGGAAACAGTATAGGCCCCAAGTGGAAGAGCTGGCTTGAGGATTTTGAAGACTTCATGAAGGGGTCACAAGTCCGTGACTCTAACCAACAACTCATAGCCCTACGAAATCTAGTAGGCAAAGACGTTGGACAAATTATTAAAGAATTACCTCCAGCTAATGCTGCGTCTTATGAGGACGTGACGTGAGAGAAGCTCTAAATAAGAAGTTCCTTCACAAGCGAAACCTAGATTACGAGCGTTACACATTCAACCTCGCGTCTCAGGAGCAAGATGAGCCCATGGGTGATTTCATCTCCCGCCTCAAGCGTCTAGCTCGCTATTGCGAGTTTGACTAATTCAACACAGAAGACGCACTTCACCTACATATTATTGAAGGGTGTCAATCTGAATAACTATGCCGTCGACTGCTAAAGAAACACTACTTCCTCGACGAGATAGAAGAACTCACCCGTATCAATGACCAAGCAGAAAAGCATGCAAAAAAGATGAAGACCAGCAAAACTGAGAAAAGAGAACAAGCTCTCTGTGTACAATCTCACACAGACCCGAAGCGCCGTCCGGACCGCCACAAGTCAGGAAGATTTACAAGGTCACCTTGCACGAAGTCACCCCGCAGCGGGACCAAGAGCAGTCACTCTCGGAGACAACCACCACAGTGTTACCGGTGTGGTCAAGACTATCCTCACACGGGTCAGTGTCCAGCCATTGGTCAACAATGCCACCGATGTGGAAAAGACAACCATTTTGAAGCCGCTTGCCAACACGTGGCACGGAAATGAGACAGACCAAGCAAAACACAGGGTCACGCCACCACGTGAGGGCTGTACAAGGACGAAGAGACCGCTCAACAAGTTCGTCAAGGTCCAGTACCCAGTCACAGAGCTCATACCGATCCCAGCGATCAACGTCCAAAGAGTCGTCCTCCCTCACTTTCATATCACAAGACAGTGATGAATATGTGTGCATGGTAGCAGACCCAAACAGACTGAAGAAGTACCTGTGGCTACGCATCCGAATAGGAAGCCATTCCGCCAAGTTTGTTCTACATACAGGCGCATCACGCAACTACATTCGCGCCACCGAGTACCAGAGTATGAATCTAAAACCGAAACTGGAGCCAGCCACAGTACGAGTCTACACATGGATGTCCAGAGAACCATTGCCATGTCTGGGACAATTTCGTACAATGCTGACATACAAAGACAGGAAAATTCAAGCGCAAATCCACGTGATTGAAGGCCCTGAAGTAGCAGACTGCCTTCTCAGTTTACCAACAGCGGAACGCCTGAAGCTAGTCGAGATCCTGTACAAAGTGGACGGCTTGCCAGACATTGTCAACAAGTTCCAAAGCTGTTCAGTGGCCTAGGGAAACTAGCTCACTTCAAGGTCAAGCTGCATATCAACGAGCAAGTGGCACAGCATCACAGGAAGGTGCCATTCCACCTACAGCAAGCGGTAGATGACGAACTTCAAGACCTACTAAAGGCGGACATTATAGAAAGATCAACCGGAATGACTCCATGGGTGTCGCCAGTAATAGTCATGCCCAATAGATGTCAGGATAAAAAGGTATGCCTGTGTGTGGATATGCGAGCTCCGAACACAGCCATCGAAAGGGAGCGGCACCCAGGACCCCACATCAGCGACATGATCACACACCTGAATGGAGCAATGGTCTTCTCGAAACTGGACCTCAACAAAGGATACCACCAACTTGAGTTGCATGAAAAATCGAGATACATCACTACCTTCACCACACACCAAGGGCTTTTCAGATATACGCGCCTCAACTTCGGGATCTCGTCAGCCAGCGAGAATTTTCAAGAGTCTATCCGGCGAGTAATACAAGACATCCCAAACGCATTCAACTACAGTGACGACATCTTGGTGTTCGGAGAGACCCAGAAAGATCACGACAAAGCGCTAGACCGAGTGTGTCACTCCCTCATCAATGCCAATCTTACACTCAACCAAGATAAATGGGAGTTTCATAAGTCGACTCTCTAATTCTACAGCCACATTTTCTCAAATGAGGGCATGAGACCTGACCCGAAAAAAGTATCAGCACTATCGGACACTCCACAGCCACATGATGTCAGCGATGTCCACTCGTTCCTGGGTATGGCTAGTTACTGCGCCGGTTACATCAAAGACTACGCAACCATCAGTTACCCGCAATGAGAACTGACTCGACAAGGGCAAAGCTTCCAGTGGTCAGCCAAGTGTGAACAAGCTTTCAACAAAATCAAGACAGCTGTGAGTTCAGCCATCAACTTAGCGTATTTCAACCCTAAACGGAAGACAGAAATCACGGTAGACGCCAGTCCCGTTGGGCTAGGTGCGATTCTGGCGCAATACGAAGATGAAGACGACCAACGCCACATCGATGCATATGCCAGTCGCAGCCTCACTGACACGGAAAAAGCATATTTCCAACCAGAAAAAGAAAGCCTGGCGGTTGTGTGGGCGTGCGAGCATTTTCACCTCTTCGTATATGGCAAGCACTTCACACTAGTCACTGATCACCAAGCTCTGACAACCATCTTTGGGAACCCCTGGGCGAAGATGCCTCCGCGGGTCGAACGGTGGGGAATCCGTTTGCAAGACTATACGTATACCATCATTCACAAACCGGGGAAGGCGGAGAATCCGGTAGATTACAAATCGCGACACCCACAAGTTGTAATGCGAGCGACACTCTGTAGCCGAAGAATATCTCCAATTCATCATTGACAAAGCCTGCCCACCTGCCATTCCATTAGAAGCCATCATTGAAGCTTCTGCTAAAGACGTCACGCTCCAAAACATCATGCATCGTGTCCGCACCGATTCGTGGAGACAACTGAAAGAGCCAAAGATGAGTGACCCTATCAACACTCAGGAACTCATGGCATTCAAGCATGTCAAGGATGAACTCTCCATCAGTGCTAATGGTTTGCTACTAAGAGATCAAAGGATTGTCATCCCTCACCAATTGAGACAAGGAACCGTCAACCTGGCACACAAAGGACACAGAGGGTTGGTAGCCACGAAGAAAGCGCTGCGAGAGCGCATCTGGTTCCCTTCCCTTGGCCAGATGTTAGAGACCACACTCCAAGACTGCCCACACTGTCAATTGGTAGGGTGAGAAGAATCACATGCCCCCCTGCAGATGTCAGACCTCCCAGACAGTGTATGGCAACAAGTAGCAGTCAACTTCTTTGGCCCGCTGAAATCGGGAAAGTACATCATCATCATCATCATTGATGAATTCTCCTGATTCCCCATCGCTCACCAAATGTTGTCTACCAAAGCGAACACTGTCATACCTGTCATTGACGAAGCATTCGCTGCATGGGGAATCCCCACGGTGGTGAAGACTGATAACGGACCACCTTTTAACGGACAGAAATTTGCAGAATTCACAAGACACCTGAATTTCAAGCACCAAAAGATTACTCCTCTGTGGCTCAAGGCCAATGGGATGGTGGAACGATTTATGGCCACCATAAAAAAGACAATGTAACAAGCTGAACTAGCTCATCGTGACATTCAGCCAGCGTTAAATGAAGTACTACGGGAATACAGGACCACGCCACACAGCACTACAAATCAATGTCCCACCACTCTGATGCTCGGGTGAATTCCACGCACCCGGATACTGACCGCAGATGCTGTCACACAATCCAGAATCACGACCTCAGACCACAAGACCCTGGTAGAACTGGATCGGACCAAGAAAGCAAAAATGAAAGAATATGCTGACCACCGCAGACATGCCAAGACGTCTGACATCCGCGAAGGAGACTGGGTGTTGGTGAGACAAGAAAGGAAAACCAAAGCGGATTGTCACTACTATGCTCATCCGTTACAAGTAACAAGAAGGAAAGGGACCATGATAACTGCTGAGTACGGAGTTAAGAGAACAACCAGAAACGTGTCACATTTCAAAAAGTGTGATCCAACAGCATACGCTCAGGCTCGGAAACCTGACTGGGACACAGACCTGTCAAGTCAAGAAGAGAGCAGTCATGAAGAACCCAGATGAGTGTCGGAGGCCTGTGACTTGAGAGAGGGGCGCCTCTCTAGCCAACCACGAACCAGCCGACCACGAAGAACCATTTGAAAATCCACCGACTCATTGAAGAATTCTGAGAGAAACATTGAACGTTCAAAATACAAAAAAGGGTGCAATGTCGTGTCGCCATGCCTGTCCTGAATGCATACCAAGGTCAGGCATGGCAGGAAAGGGAAGAGGAGGAGCCTGGGGGGGAAAGTGCAGTTCGCGCCTGTACACGATGTAATAAAGACGTGTCCTGGCTGCCTGTGTCCTGTGTGTTTTTGGGGCTGGGAACACGAACATTTCAATCACATGATCACGTTTTTTATTGACTTGCATTGAGAGAAAAATGAATAAAAATGTGACAGAAATGTATGGATTTTAGCATTATATGCTCCAACTGGATTTCGAGCTGATGTTCTGGTCCATTGAAATGTCACTTATTATTTTGCTAGCACGTTGGCTATTTTTGTATTAAGCATGTAGACTTTTGTACCTCCAAAAGTGTGTTATATTTTACATTGGTCCTGGCACCCCCAACGCCTCTCTCAATGTATGGATTTAGGTTGGCGCACTTTACTAAAGGGTGAGACAAGAATAGCTTTGGCTTGTCTGACTGGACACTTCTTGGTCATGGTGTTGTGGGAGCGGAACTAAACCACTTCTAGGAGTTTCTTTCCGAGGCTAGAATAGAGGTGTCCCTTACAGTCCACTTTACAGGTGTTTTTGCAGACTCTTTATTGCCAAGTGCCATTCTTGTTTCCAGGTGGGCATGTATCCTGCCATGCCCAGTAGACTATCTTCTGTTTTAATGGGACATATATCTTTCTTTCACTCTGCTTACCAAAAGCTGAAGATGAGTGAATAGAGCACTTACATTTTCTGTGGAGATCATTGGCTCACAGGAGATGGTATTATGAGCTGCACAAAGAATCCCAGGGTGCCTGTCATTCTCTGGTTCAATGTCAGTCTGTTTGGCATCAAGACTCACTGAGGCCCTTTGTTTCTCAGTCAGACATTATACAAAGGTCTTCCTTTGATATTATTGAAACCTCCTAACCCAACACAATGGAAATTACAATAATAACATTTTAATGTGTTTGTACGGCAGCCATGCTGAGAGTAAGTCTTCTTGGGTCAGAAGAACTAAGTGTCAGCGCTAGAAAGATGGAGGATAAAGTCCTATCATGTTATATATATTTATACAGTATGCATTGCTATGGCTATCAAGTGCTGATGCAGAAATGATAAAATATCCATTATTTATATTTTTAATTACATTTATGAAGGCTATACATGTTTTTCAGGGTAACACAGAGTTGGAAATTGGCATGAAGAAAGGATGTACAGTTCATCCTAAGGCCCACTTCGGTTCAGGCAACAAGAGTAGTGGCATGCTGATGAGACACATTCAACGCCTCCATCTCCGTGAGGGCACACCCTTTCTTTAGCACAGGGAGATATTAAGGCCTGTTTTGAGGGAAATCCGTTTGAGGCCCTTTGTCTCAATCTGCATGTAAAGGAAAGCTCCATGTGAAAGGCTCACTATCTTCGACTTCAGTTCGTGGTATGGAACTATAATCTTAGCGTTTTTAACAGTATTATCTCAAGAACAGAATGATTTCTGACCTTGACCGTGATATTTATAAAATATATCCCTTTTACATGCAATTATCTCCAGCATCCATCCAATCTGTTCAAACTAATTTTGCACAGGTTTTCTTCTGCTGGCGTTGTGGTGGGACAGGAGTTAAGAGCTATGTGAAATGGTGGCACTTTTTAACATTAGCACCTGCTATTGCCTTCAAGTGCTGATGAATCATACTTTGAGCAGACAGGTGAAGTGGTGTTGAACGTGTTAGTACACGCCTCTTCCTTGGTGCTGACACTTTCATTGGGAGTGCCAAGACGCCCAACTTCTGTGTCAAGCACTCTATGAAGAGGGTGGTGCGAAGGAGTTTAATGGTGTTCATGAGTCACCAAACTTCCCCAAAGTAACATTGCTCTGGCTCCTGCATCTCTGTGGTGGGGAAGCTAGGCGTTGCTCTCCCGCATCACGTGGAAAACTGGGATCACAGAATTGGATGCACCTCGCAGTGTACACAGCTCTCAAATGTGTCCAAAGGAAGTTCAACTGCAATTTCATACTGCTGAACTTTAGATTCCCCTCTTGAATCCTGCTGGAGGTCTACAACCGAGGTACTGAAATTAGTATGGCCTTGCAGTGCTGTCGATTTCAAGAATGTTCATGGCTATATCTATAAGATTCTAACACAGACAAGGTTCTTTTTTTCTTTATTTTAGTAGGATCACTATTAGTGTTGGTGCATGTGGCCCTCTCACTTGCATGTCAGAGATTGGGTTGCATCAGTAATCTGGAGAAACCTCCCGGCATCGGTTGTACTCACCTCAGGGAGTCGGGCCTGTGACCGCCACTTCACCCAACTCGTCAATCTCATGAAGCCAGCAAACTCGGCTTCTTCATCCAGTGCGCTATTATCCACCAGCTCAGGCACCCCCCAGCCTGCCCGGAGAGGGAACCCTCAGCTAGACAGTTTCTGACAATTCAGGATCTGCACTCTCTCGCTTTGAAGCTTGATGCTTCAGTTGACAGCCCAGGGACATTCGCTGCAGTTGTGAATACTGCAAAATCTTCTGGAACTCACATTACAAGTAACTCCCCTATGAATACAGTATTGATTCATTTTACATTTTGCATTTTATTGCTTTCCATGGCATATTTTATCCCCAGAGGTACGAAGTGTCAAATGCTCAATTACAGACTCTCACAGTAAGTTTTTTTGAACCGTAAGATGAGGACCTATACAGTCACAAAGCATGATCATATTTAAACAAAATAAATCCACACAAATGTTATACATACATAGGCCAATGGAACAAGACGGCGCGACCTGAAAGCCACTGGAAAGAACTAAGGAAGTGGAGCAAATAAACTTTGTAATGATTAGGGCTGGGAGAAATTTAAATTACATTGATGTAATTCTTGCATTTTAAGGAATTTCCTATTATGCTTGTACACGAAATTCACAAATTTCCACCATTATGCCACTTTGCGTAATTATTTACCATTTACAGTAAAAACGTAATGCAAATGTGACTATTGCTGCAAAAATGTACTGCAAACATCCAGGAGCAACAGAATGAGAGTGGCTGTTGTTCATGGTGCTCTCATTCTTTGCACTGCTTTTAGCACAAAAAGCGTTTTTGCGTCATAAATCGACGCAGGAATGCATTCTGCACTTAAATATAGCAATAAATAACAGATTTGCAATTTGTGTAATTATATGTAATTTTGCAGAAATTTTGTGTATTTAAGTGAAAGCAAATTACACGAATTTTGCATACCCTTTTTAATGATGTGATGTGTATCTACTTGGCAACTTGTGTGATAGAGCCAAAAGCTTTTGAATTCAGGAATGCTAGTTAACAAAAAGTAGGTAGTGAGATTTGCTGCGTTTATATAGTAGAGAATACTTTGAAAAAGAGCCAATATTTCATTCTCTTACATAAAATCTGTTTATTTTATGGATCGCTTCCAAAAATGTACTGTGTGATTTCTCACATTTACATTAAAAGACACTTTTATAAGCCTCAATCTTTCTTATCCTGGTTTAGGCGTATAATAAAAACCATACGCTTACTTTAAAAGCATACAATCAAGTAAAAAAGCAATACTTGTCAACTGCCTTGATTAAACACATTTTTAAAGGTGTACTCAATTACTTTTATTGCCGAGCAGAACAACGTGACACATACTTGGTATGAATAAATTGAATAATGATGTTCTCCCAGAATGTCAAAATCCTGTTTTATGTATGACTTGCTACATTTAAGTCAATATACATATTCAACAAAAGACTGACTGCAAATTATCTTCATGCAATCACAGTCTTAGTGAGGAGTGAAGACATCAACAATGCTGGGTACTCCTTCCCTTTGAATATAAATCCTTAAAGTATATAACAGCGATCAAGGATGTAAGGACAATGAGATAAATACGTTTAGGCTGATGTTGTGGCTGCTTACTGAGAAACGTTTAATTGCATAGAATTGATGGCAAAACAAGAAAAATGAAACATTATCTGACTATCTCTGAAAAACATACACCTTGGTAAGCTATGTGCAGAATGACTAGATTGTTGCTGGATCACTGAATGGTAAAAGTGATATGTCCTTTTCAAGCAGCCACGACCCGTACAGGTTAGAGCAGTGGGGCGGTGGGGCCGGGTGGGGGGGGATTTTGACATACGACCACGAGGGAAAATTATTAATTTAATTTTCCCTTGTGATCGTCCAGGTCCTACTTTGAAATACCAGGCACTCTGCCTTGCAATAAGGCCTAATTAGGGTGACTTCATAATATTTAAAAGGAAGGTTTAAGCCTGTCAAAAGGGATTATTTTAACGGGTCAAAATTGCAGTTTTAAATGTGCAGAGCCAGGCTACATCGATAGGCCTGAAGACATGTTTGAAGAAGCCACTGAAGTGGATGGCACAATGTATACTGCAGTCCACTCGTAGCATTTAATTTACAGGCCCTGGGTACACTAAGGTGCCGATTCCGATCCGGGTCGGAAAGCACTCTGACTGAGTCGGATCCGGAGTGTTTTCCGACCGAGCCGGAGTCCTGCAGTCCGACCGAGCAAGTACGATGCCGCCGTATGCTGCCGGACACGGTTCGGTCGGACTCCCATAGAAGTCAATGGGAGCCGGTCGTACGACGCGTACATGGGCTCCCATTGACTGAATGGGTACGTCTCGCGCAAGGGCGCCCCCTACAGTGGGTATGCGTCGGTGCCATCCGCACCATACATGCCTGTGTTGGGGGAACCCTTGGGTCTCCCCCTGTGTCCGAGTCGTAGGGCTGCGGGTGACAGGGGGTCCGGCACGGACCCCCAAAGGCAACCACCCGGACGTTTTGCCAGCCAGACACTACGGCTCGCACAGGCTGTTCGACGCGTGCATCGTACTGGCTCGGTCATAAATTGCATCCATTGCACGCCACGGTTAGCTTACGACCGAGACGTACTGAGCGTCGTACTTGCTCGCTCGTACAGCTGTACGAGTCGGACGGAAAACACGCGTACAGCTCGTAGTTTTTCCGGCAGGATCGCGTTCGGCCCCTAAGTATCATATACTAGGGACTTATTAGTAAATTAAATGTGCCAACCAGGAGTATACCAATTGCATGATGTTGAAAGGAAGGGCACAAGCCATTTACCAGTGGTTAGCAGGAATAATATGCACAGAGTTCTATAGCCAGCAAAAGCTAAGGTTCAGCAACAAGGCAAAACACTCAAGCTGACCCTGCAGAAAGGGCAAATATCCAACAATTACTATGTTGGCTAGGATTTATAACATATTAACTCATTCCATAAGATTACCATATCAGCGCATTCTGACAACCCCTCTATTTGAAAGCAGGCCCTCAGCTTTCAAAACCCTGTCAAGTGTGAGCCAACTAGTGACATCATCAATTTAAGTACGATGACAAGTGGTGGAGCAAGAACTATGTAACAATGTTGATTGTGGATTTTTAATATTAAAATACATTAGTAATACCTTTATTAAAGATTATTGTTACTCCATATATGCGATTCAACTGTACATTGAGAGACCAGGTTGAGATACACTGTGATGAAAGAAATCTGGTCAAAACAGTGATCAAGATAGAAGGGTTTGGACGACATAGCAGCATCGCCAGAATGGATTCCATGAGGAAAAAGCCGAAACTAGGCCTTTAACTGCTTCGCTCCAAGGGTGTAGAACTACTTTCCAGTTGAAATCCACAAAATATCATACATCTTCTGCTTTATTAAACCTTAATACCCTACTCTGCACTTCAAGCAACATCCCACTGATGACGAGGGCACTGGTGACTGGATGGCCCTGAAGAATGCCACCCCAGAATCCCCACTACAACCTTAGCTCACTCCCACAACGTAGTCCTCCGCACATTGGTCTACCACCTCCTCGGTTACCACTTAACTTCATCCCTCCCCACTTCAGGCCTTCTTCCCCCAAATGTAACCACTGTCCTACATTTACTCTCTTCTCCTCCACGTCTTGTTTGTATACCAGCCCACTTTACAGTGCACCACTTTGCACCTAGGTTTGTGCTTCATAAAGCCACATTCATCCATAGAAAATGTAAACTTAAATATCAGCGAAAGATTAGCTAAAGGTAAAGATTTGTTAAAGCAGGGGAATGCCAAGCCTATGAAAGACTTTTTGTATATGTTTTTCTCATATGAAAAATTGGATGTAAAACTCAAAAACGTTAACACTTTTTTTACAAATATTAGAACTACACAAGAAGAAAAAGAACTACACTTAAATCATGAAGATTATACAAACAAGAAAATTAGATTTAGGAGAAACATCGAATATAGACATGAAAATAGGAGTTAAGACAAAAATAAACTATACTGAAAAATAATTCTAGGAACAACATGAATACATTACAGTTTAAGACAGGAAATTACCCCAAACCATATCACAAAAGGCGAATGTGTGTAAGGGAAGCTCCAACAGGCTCGTCAACTCAAATCTAGCCTATAATCTGTGAACTGAACTGTACTTGTCTATGCACACGCCAGATTGTCTAAAATAAGATGACACGAATTCTCACCACCCTCACTGAGCATACTTGTCCTTACTGCCAGCACACAGGTCGAGCTCAGGGACATTGCTATGATGGCTGAAATTGACAATTTTATGTGGAGTTGTGGGGATTGTTAACTTGGAACAGCAAGATTCTTAAATGCAGTCATGACAGAAAAGGAAGCCCGAGAATTAAGGGCAGATAAGCTAAATCCCTCCAATGATACCTAATAAAGACACTAAAGTAGTCACCAACATGACAAGCACTCTTATGATGGATTGTTGTGCTACACGACTGTCCTCTGGTGGCATTAACAGACCACTTGACTTCATCTGTAATCTTCGGAAACTGTATGAATTTGGACGCTACCCATGTATGAAGGCTTTGTGCATCACCAAGACCTGGCACTATGCATGAAGGATCCTCACAGCCAAACTAACCGTTATACAACTGCCCACCGCCATCTTAGGACACAGCACCGCTTACTGGGGTCACCATATCTTTAATATCCATATTCATAGAAATGCAGCACACACCAACATAAATGGAAATCTCTGTAAAGGTTACACCCACAATTAGAGACACACTCCTTTCTCCCTGCTAATGCACCCCGTCTGGTCCATGTAGGGTGACCAACCGTCCGTAAATTTCACGGATAGTCCGTAATTTCGGCCGTCTGTCTGTTGTCCGTTAAGGATTCTTTAACGGACGCCATTTATCCGTAATTTTAGCCGGGCACCCCTCGCACCACCCTAAAGCCGATGTTCCGTCGTTTCCACCCACCTCCCTTCTTGACTCCGATGCTGTTGAGGTCGGGTGTAACAGACTCCGATGCAGTACCAAAGCTCAGATACCCAGCAGCATTGGAGAGGCACAGCGGGATGGCAACCCTCACACCTTCAGCCCTTGATGAGCTGTTAAGAGGTGCTTGAAGGTGTCTGAGAGGGAGCGGCTGCAGCTTCAGGCGCAGGGGCATCTATTCAGATGTAAACAGCCCCGAATGCATCATGTATCTGCAATTTAGAGGGGCCTCACACATTCCCTTTCTGCCCAGGGCCCCAAACATCCTAGAACCGGCCCTGATTACACCGAGGCAGCACGTGGTTCTCTGCACAGAGCTTAATTACTGTAACTAAATTCTAAGCAAACCTCGGTTCTTCAAACATGCAGTCTATAATGTAATAAAATAAAGAAATGGTACAATCGCACCCACACTGATTAACAAAGTATGGAGGACAATCAGTTAAATCAGTTCTCTTGGAGTATCTCCTTTAAGTACTGTACATCAGGGGGGGGGGGGCAAAACTAACATTTTGGAAAGAGAGCCTGTCTTCTCGTTGTCTTGTCCAGGAGGGGGTGAGGAGCCCTACCCCACCCTGGCAGAGACCGAGATGATAGTAGAATACTGCATACCCACCCCTGTGCCCGCCCTGGTGGATCCTGTTCCCCCTCCTGTGATGGCTCCTACCCCCCCCCCCGTGATGGCTCCTCTCCTCCATGTGCTGCATACTGTCTCCGCCCTGGGTGGCTTCTGTCCCAGACCTGGAATGGCTCCTGCAGCGAGGGTGAAGTTCTTGATGGGCCTCTTCTCGAAGGCTCAGCTCAAAAATAATATGAAAAGGTGGGCGAGTGAGTACGTGAAGGGATGGCTGGATGAATTAGTGAAAGGGTGAATGGATGAATGAAAGATTGAATAGATGGATAATGAGAGAGGATGAGTGGATTGATGAGTGAGTGGAAGGATGGATGAGAGAAAATATAAATAGCTGGGTATAAGGGTAGTTGGATGGGTAAAAGGGTGGATGAATGAGTGAAAGGATGGATGAGTGAAAGGATGGATGAGTGAAAAGGTGGATGATGAGTGAGTGGATGGATGAGTGAAATGATGGCTGCATTGATGAATTGATAAGTGCAAGGGTGAATGGATGGACGGATGAGTGAAAGGGTGGATGTAAGGATGGATGAGTGAGTGAAAGGGAGGGTTTATGGACAAAAGGATGAATAGAGGAGTGAAAGGATAGGTGGATGAGAGAAAGGATGGATGAGTGATAGGGTCAATGGATGAATTCATGAGTAGATGGATGGGTGGATGGATGGATGGATGGAAGGAAGGATGGCTAAGTGAAAGGGTCGATGGAGAGAGAAAGGGAGGGTGGCTGGATGACTGAAAGGGTGGATGGGTGGAAGGATGAGTGACTGGGTGGATGGATGAGTAAGTTAAAGGATGGGTGAAAGGGTAAATGGGTTGATGGATGAATGAATGGCTGGATGGGTAGAATAGTGGATGGATAAGTGTACAGATGGATAGGGTGAAAGGATGGATGGATGAGTGAAAGGATGGATGAAGAGATGGATGAGTGAAATGATAGATGGAAGGATACATGATGGATAGGTTTGCAAATGGTTGAATATGTTTAGATATGGCTGGGCTTACTTATATACTATTGCGCGACCTCCTCTGATGTGTCTGTAAAACGTATCTATTGTCCTGAATTTTGACCTCCTGTCCTGAATTTGTGTCCTGAATTTTGACCCTTTGTCCTGAATTTTTACACTCTCCGTCCTGAATTTGCACCAAGGCCAGTTGGTCACCCTAGGTCCATGAACCACCCTTAATAGCAGACTACTGACAGAACCTCACGGAGGCATCTCTCACCTAGAGAAGGCTTCAACCACAGGGAGAATTATGGGGGGAGGGGGCAGTAAAGAATTGCCAATCAAGACTAAAGCACACGCAGGCAATTTATTCCATCCTATGCTTAAAGCAAGACCTTCTAATATCCATAGAAAACTCAGGCCTGCCAGCAGGCTCCCGCTGCCTCTGCTCACTTCTCAATGCAGTACTTTTAGTCGGGAACAAATCGTAGGTTTATCGAACATATCATAGGAGGGTTGATTTAGAGGATATGTGGCATAATCAACTGCTTAGCGTCCCCACGACCATCCTCGACCTCACGCACCTATTGCCCACGCCTGGTGTAAATCACAGCAGCCTGATCGAGCGGCCTTTCCCACCACCGTTTTTATTATCTCAATCCGATTGGAGGAAGAGGATATTAATCCCGCAGATAGCATTTCGCTTTACACCAACTTCAGTTCGCATCCCTGCTGCGGGGGGCCTACAGAAGGCTGAAGACCACAGGGCTGCTTTCGAGATTTAAGCCGCAGTTATTTTTAGAGGCTAGCAATTGAAAGAGCACTTTGAAAGAATGGATTGAGAGCTTAGTGCAATCATACCGCCAACAAAGTGCCGCTTTTTGGACACCAGCTTGCTACTGTGTTTTTATCCCCGGGATATTGCAATTAAATATAACTTACTTGCAGGAATGTCCTCCAACTACAATCCAAAACGTATTACTACTTTATAAGGAGTGCAAAAACAACAAAACAAGATACATTACTATCAGAAATAGTAGTAAGTAAATGCATACAAAAGAAACACGCAGTAACAATTACAAAGCAACGAATGCAACTCTCTTTAAGAAGGAAACAAACCAAAGCAAATGAGTATATGTTTGCAGAAACGACACATAGAACATGTTTTACACATATGTCTAAAAAGCTCAACCTTATATTAGGGACGGATTCTTACTTTCCCTGGGAGAAGCTCCATATCCCATCTTGAAACCAGATCAACTCCCCAATCCAGGTGCATAGATGTGTTTGTCTGCAGCTAGCCCCATTGTGGCCAATTACCTTTACTTAATTCCCCAGCAGGCTGGGCATCTTGCAAAATCCCAGTGAGGCCTGCACTAAAGTGGCAGCCCCTTCAGAGTTTGGGCTGGTGTTGTGTGATTGTACAGTACCTATTGCCACAGAAGTTTGAAGAAAAGCTCTCAAAGGAATGGCGTATGGCTGTTTTACGTAGGGTGCGAGCAGAGGTGCCACTGTGCCTAGAGCGAGTGATGACACACACTCACCATGCTCCAAAGCCCAGGAGTGGTACAAAGATCACAGTCCATCATTTATGTTGGTAAATGCCTGACAAACATATATCCAGTGGGCACTGAGCAGCTTTAGGGGATCTGAGGGGTCTATGTAGCGAATATCTAGAGGAAAAAGGCCTCCCCATCAGGGGTGGAGAGGCATAAATGGCTATCACACATGTCTCCCATCTACCCCAACAGCCCAAACCAACTATGTAGATACATTTCCAGTCACAACAATCAGATGAGAAGGTAGGAAAGCGACATACATAAGCAGATCAGGAGAAAGAACATAAGTTTTTTGATGCCATGGATCTCTTTGATAGGTTGCCACCCTATTCCAGCCCATTCACAAGGCTGGAGAAGATAATATATGAATTTCGGTTTACTGAGTGTTTGCAAAAACTCACACAACCATGGTTGGCTAATTCAGGCCAGGCTCCAGGTTGGGTTTTGGAGTTTGACTAAGAACAAGATTCCAAGTTAAACATGATCCTCAATTAGGTCTTAATCGCATAAAATGGAGAGTGTAGTTGCAGGCGAAACGAGACTGATAATGGAACCTGGTTGGACAGGAAAGTCAGGAGGTAGAATTACTTCAAGAGTGAGAGAGTTCTCTCTGAGTAAGAATGGCATGTGGTGATGGTTAGAGTTCAGTCACATCTCTACTCATTAGCTGGCAGCCCTTTCACCTTTATGTAACTTGTTCCAGAGACCATTGTTGGGTAACATCATTAAGTTAGTCTTTGACGCTTAATCTAGATTTGTTCTTCCATGTAGGAAATAGGTTTCACCCATTTAGTCCCCCTGGAGTTTTCACATTGTGAATATTCGTTTTTGGACTTTTATTGTGAGTGAGTCTCACTCACAATAAATATTGTGGAAATGGATTGAGTGCTAAGTGCTAGTATCTGTTTTTTAAGATTGGTTCACTGCTGCACGGCTAGGGTAAGAGGCGCTGGGCTGGTTACACACTACCACATGAGCATAAGCATGTGTGTATGGGCTGAGCATGTGAGACCACCATCTAGCTCAGCCCGGTAGCTGCACACAGGTAGAGTGACGCAGAAGGGACACTAAATGGATTGGTGCTGATCTTGTGTAGGCCGTATAATATGAGTGAACATTCACAGTGTAGGTCTTTAGTGCTTACTGAAAAGCTGTATGCTCGCTGTATTACACTTTATGGAGAAAATCAGTGCCTACGCATAGTTTCGCCATACTTGGGCTTAGAGATACTAGTCAGGTATGAACCTTAGGGTAACCATGTACCTCGGGTGCAGATCCACTGTCACTTTTGTGATAACTGTACTCCTTATGGCCCTTTGAGAATCTGAGTTCCCTGGCTCAGCTATGATCAGATCTCATGCCCCCTGTTCCGCAAAGTTATTTATCCTGCTTGTCAGCAGAAAGATCAAAGGCCTCTCAACACAATAGAGCCATTTGACAGTGCTTGGCCTCGTTTCCAGGAAAGGAGGTGGTGGGTAGGAAATCAGCATGTGCTAACTAACCCTTTGCACTGCACCTGGTTTGGGGAAGCCCCTGTCCAAGGAAAGAACATAGGAAGCAGGAAGGCAAGACTTATGGAACCAAACACAGGAGAGGCTCCCCTCTGAAGGTTTGGTGGGAAGGAATCCTTCAGCTGGGTTATTTGGAGGCGGGACTGAGGGTCCCAGGGAAGGTCTATCCATAGACCACTTGAAGTCGCCATGTTTAAATGTCCCAAAAGAACGTACAGGAGGGGACAAGGATGGAGTGATGATGTGGCACCCTCAGATTGGGCAGAGGTGCCCACCTTTTAGAACCTTCCACCCCCACTTGAAAAAAACTGCACAAGGGAGAGACACTTGAGAAGATACTGGACATGGTGCTGCAGCACCAGAATAATGCCTAGCTCGAAGGAAGAAATCCCTGAACTTCAGCAATGGGTGGGAGAATGAGTGCATATTTCTCTGTAGCATTTTCCAAATATTCTCATGGGGCGTGCTATGACCCAGACGTGTCACAGCAAACAAATGATGGACAGAATGCTGACAATGCAAACATTCTCCCCCAGTCAAAAGATCTGGGTTAAATCCATCGTTCTTTTGCACACTACGCCACCCCAGTTTGGACCGAGCCATATGCAAATCAGTCTTTACCCTGTGCCCCATGTGAACAGTCCAGACCGAACTGCCATGTCAGGTCCTCCCTGGACCGGAAACAAGCATCCTTGGACCAGTTTCAGGGCATGTCACCCTTCTTCAGCCAGGCTAGGTTGAATCCAGTGGCACAGTGAGCAATGGACCCAAGTTTGGGCATACCCATCCCACTTAGGGCGAAAAATGTCACAGCAAACAAATGATGGACAGAATGCTGACAATGCAAACATTCTCCCCAGTCAAAAGATCTGGGTTAAATCCATCGTTCTTTTGCCCACTATGCCACCGCAGTTTGGACCCAGCCATATGCAAATCAGTCTTGACCCTGTGCCCCATGGGAACAGTCCAGACCGAACTGCCATGCCAGGTTCTCCCTTGGACCGGAAACAAGCATCCTGGGACCGGTTTCAGGGTATGTCACCCTTCTTCCTTGAGTAGGCCTTGGACTGCTCTGCTTTGCTACCCTGAGAGAGGTGAGTGCTAAAATGGGGTAGCTGGTTCCCACTAAAGAGAAAGTTGTAGACGTATTACTTATGAAAGACTCACATTTCTTGCATTCCAGTTGTAGACGGCAATCCTGCTCTTAATTAGTAATCCTCTTGCAAAACATTGAAATGGAATGAGTGGTTGATCTTTGCTCTGCCATTCAGGATCAAGTAAAGTTGGGCCCAGAAAATAGAGGTTCCTGTCATCAATACAAAGAGAAACCTAAGGTTGTGATTTGACCATGCTTAATTAACCCAGAAATGCCAGGTTACCTTTCCCTAGCGCCACATGCCCTGCAAAACCTTCAACTTAAACCTAGTGACGGTTTCTTTTACTGGATTGTTTAGATTTGGGTTTCAAGTAGATTTGGGCTTCAAGTACAGCACACATTTGTGCAGGAAGGAAAAAATCCACCTGGATAGTCACAACCCTCTCCATGATCATGGGTTTAGGACTTAAAGAGTTGGACATCTATGCTTTGGCTCCTCATCTCAGGTGCATACAACTAGGATTTGGGGTGCCCAGTTTCCCTTCAGTATACCGCTTGTGGCTCCTTGTGGTGCAGCAGATATTGTTTCTCCCCAGCCAGTTTATTGTTTTTGCTCCTGGGCCACACCTCCTAATCACATCCTGATTTTTAAACAAATGTGCATGCGTGAATGCTCTGTGTTTTGTTTCCCCCTTGTCACCTTTCTCCTGTCTTCTTTCTATAGTGTTGATTTTGAGCACATCTTCCCAGTTTAATGTTTTTCTTTGTTTTCCTTTTTTAGGTTGTGGTGCTGGTGATAAGGCCAGCTGCGGAGGGGGGCCATCTGGTACTATATGAGATAAGTACATTTTACAGCCCTCTTCCCTTAGATTCTTCCACCCTGGAAGATTAGAAGGAATCCTTGTGAAGAAATCTGCATTCTCTTGGATTTACTCTTCATATGCTTGATTGAAAGTAGTACGGTTGCAAAGACAGAAACTAACAAAGCTGTTTTGGGGGCCTGCCAGATTAAAGGAGCATGATCAGTAAATATAAATTCCCTACCATCAAGATAATAATAACATTTCTCAATAGCCCACTTAATGGCAAGGCATTCTTCCTCAATTGTGGGATAATATTTTTATCTGTTAAATACATTACTACTAATGAAAATGATGGGTCTTTTGTCTCCCTCTAAAGTTGTTTGTGACAGAACAGCTGCTATTTTGAGGTTGAAAGCATATACTTGTAAGATGAAAGGTTTTGTGACGTCAGGGGATTGAAAAACTAGGTCAGACGCAATAATATCTTCAAGCCTCTGGGAAGCTACTTTTGCCCCTGTCGCAAGCTTAGTAACATTTTGAGGAATTCCTTTTTCAATAGATTGGCAAGGGTGCTGATATCTGATTAAATTGATGTATGAAATGCCTAAAGTCCCTACAAACCCTAATAAGGCTCTTAAGTCTTGTGAGGGTATTGTCTATTGCCAAAGAGGGATCCCAAGTATCTAACTTGACACATGGCTAATTTACTCTTCTTTGGGTTTATATTAAGCCCTACATTTTTCAATTCCATCAGAATCGCCTGTAAATGCTGTCAGTATTCTGGTCAGGACTGACTCAAAATAATAATAATATTATCAAGATATGCAGGAGTGCAATCTTGGTGTTTGTTAGGCAACTAATTCATTAGTTGTTGGAAGGTTGCAGGGGTGCCATGTAACCCAATGGGTAAAGTGGTAAATTGATATAACCCCTTTGGGGTGGAAAAAGCTATTGTTTCTTTATCAAATTCGTTTAGGGGAATTTGCCTATATCCCTTTGTTAAATCAAGGGTATTAATGTATTTGCCATTGCCTAACTGCTCAATAAGTTTGTCAATTCTTGGGAACAAATTTTAAGATTTGGTGGATTTTTCTAAAATCAATATAAAACCTGATTGTTTGATCCAGTTTTGGAATTAAGACATTAGTAGAGTTTCAATCGCTTTTGGAAGGCTTGATAACATTTAGTTTAAGTATATGCTCAACTCCTTCCTCAATGGCCTTTCTTCTAGCTTCATGAAATATGATAAGGTTTTTGTTTAATAGCATGGCCTGGTTTGGTATTGATAAAATTGTGTGTTATATGAGGTTTACCTGGTATTGTTTAGGAAGTACTGCAAAAATGTTGCAGAGTGCTCTTTAGGCCAATTTTTCATACTTGGAGAACTTAGGGTTGATATCAAACTACTTTAAATTATCAGAGAGGGTGGGACCATGGAAGTCAGCTGGAGAAGAGGACCCTCACATTCATCTTTACAAGGTTGATGTGAAAATTTTGATTTTCATTTCTTTTTTCAGGGATCTCAAGTTGGTAAGTTAATGTTAATATTTATTGATAATTTACATCTGTATTTTATAAGAGCCCTACCAATGCATTAAACATTTTTTAACATTGAAAGAAATTGGAAGTAACACCCAGTCTGCCTCTTGAAATTCTCTGAGTTTAATATTATGATTACAATACTGTCCATGAAGATCTTAGGCACTCTCCAAATTGGCGGCTACTAATTCTCAAAACTTCACTATTCTATTTCTAAATTGTGCCACAAATTCTATTAAAGTCTTTTCTTCTCTATCCTTTTCTTCTCAAGCTTCTTTAGTCATTTCTTTTAGGGTCTGGGGTTTCCAGTCGAGCAGTAGTTGAAACGATGAAAACCCCAGACTAGAGTGGGGTTGATACCTAATAGGAAAGAGGGCTAAGGGTAGCATTTTATTCCAGTCCCACCCTCCTTTTTCACAGATCTTTTTCAACATTTGTTTTAGTGTAGCATTAGACCGATCCACAGACCATCTGTATGTGGATGGTTTGTGGATGTTTTCAACTGTTTAATGCCTAGTTCATGATAGATTCCTTCATCAATTTAGAGACTAGTGGGTACCCTGATTAGTGAGTATCTCTTTTGGAAACCCAATCAGGGAAATACTTCTATGAGGCCAGTTGCTATTTGACTTGCAGCCTCCTGCTTAAGAAAGAATGGTGACCGCATGCACTCTACAAGTGCTAGGATACATCTATAACCCTTCCTAGAAGGATTTAGAGGACCTAAAACATCTAGCTCTATGTGTTGGAAAGGCATCTCTATTAAAAACATTCCTTATAGTGGGCCTTAGCGGTTTATAAAGATTAGTGACTTGGCAAGTGGGACTCTCCTTAAAAAATACTTTTAAATGAGTTAATTTTCCAGGCCAGTAAAAATGTTCAGCACCTTTCTTTTCTGGTTCTAAATGTCTGCCAAATAGGTGGGTATGAGCAAAGAATAGAATATATTCCACCTGAAATGTTTGGTGAAAAGCCCGAGGTGCTGTTCTTTGGGCTAGCTTCTGCAAATTAGCAGTAGCATGTGCTTTCCAGTAGATCAGATCACCCTTGATTAAGAAATCTGGCCCTACCTCTTAGCCGTTATCAGATATCTTGGCATAGCCCCAGGCACACCATATAAGTGGATCTTTCGTTTGGGTGGTTTTGAAGTTTATGCCCTCCTTTAAAGGCTTGAAAGATAACCCTACGAATGAAGCAGGCTGTCCCTTTTCTTCTCTTCTCTCCCTTTTGGACTTGGGAGGTTTCAACCAAGTGACCTCCAGGTGTTCCTACAAATAAAGGGGGTTCTCAATCAGACTGATTGACATTAAAGTGAGTGTTTAGGAAGAAAAAGAACAGAGGTGTGTACGTTCCTATAATAATGTTCTTTCGCAACCCTGGAATTATGCCCATTTGTGTCTGAAAGACAGCAGACACAAGCAGGGTCCTTACGATCTCCACCTTAGCTAGAGGGTATTCCTTTACGTCCGCTTGCACATGCTTAATCTTTACACCTTCTTGTGGGACCATTTGCTTTTGGGTGACATAAGAATCTTTGATAACTGACTGCTGACAGCCAAGAATCCAGATGGAACAGTGAATAGTTGACCTTCATTTGGAAGTACTACAATAAATCTTAGTAAAGTTGCTGAAAGGAAGCGAAGATGGAGATTGTTTGGGCAAGAAAATTCTGGACTCTAAAGATGTGAACTCTTCCAATTAGTCTTTTGGCTCTAAATTTGTAATTCATTAAGAGATTCATATTGAAATAATTAACAAACTAAAACATACAACCTTACTGCTTTATCTGTAGGGATCATAAATGTTGTAACTTCTCCTTGCAACATTTAGATGCTGAGTCATAAAATACAGAATTCAGAACTCAAAGGCATAGGCACACACTTAAGGCATGGTGAGCTTTCTAGTCTTCCATGTTAAGAATTGGTGTCCCGTACACCTTCTGCAAAAAAGTTTAGTGTTTAATGCACTTGCTGAACTACCAGCACTTGACAATTTAGGTGTATGTAAGGCGTTGAAAATGTTTGTTAATAGCCACATGGTTGCGACTTTGAAGTTCTTTCCACGCTCTGCATTGCCAGTACCCTTGCACTCCTCTATGAGCACCTACTTACATACCACTTTTTATTTATGACTTCTTAGATATCTGCACACCAGGCAACATTCCGCATCTGCAAAGGACATAAACGGGCTGCAGGACAATGAAACACATGGTAATCCATCGTGACTCACACACTGGAATCCAAAACTGGAAAACAAATGGATTGAAGCACTATCAAAGAATAACACAGCTTCAAACAAACAAAGTTGCACTTATTGCCCACATAAATAATGCTGCAGGAACCCTCTAGCGAGGTAGCAGGTCCAGCAGGTATGAGATTTCCTGATAGAATCCTTCTAGTCTTAAACAGGTGAGCAGTTGCTGTTACTTGGGTTGGAATCCAGTGAGTGTGAAACTAAATTCAAGAAGGCAACTGAGTTTTAGCATGATGGCATATCTGCTTTTAGTACAAATATAGTTAAGAAAGGTCTGCTGGATTAAGATGCGCAGTGAATCTATGGAGCGTGACTGTCAACGGTATGCATGATGTTGTGATGGTGGGCAGTAACCTCTTCTGTAGTCCCCTGAAGCATTTGTAGGAGTGTGGACAGTTAGCACCTATTAGCCTCGGACACAAGATATCATCTGCTGCTATGCATTTAGTAGCCTTCTCATGCTTCTTATGCTGCTCTTGCTTATGTACACTTAAGATATTTGGATTCTGAGACCTACTTTTGTTTTTGGGTGGCAACAACTGCTCATTTGATGAGGTGCAGTAAATGATCATACACCCCCTGCACGTTTTAACTGGTTGTTTTTGCCCACACTCAAGTTCAGTCAAGCTTAATTAATTAGAATTGTGTTATTTATCAATACTTTCTTTTAAAAGGAACTTAGCACTGTATTTGGGAGGTGATCTTTCTCCTGTTACAGGCCTCGCACGTAACATGCTCCAACTTTCCTTGCCTCTGTAATGGAAGGAAATTATTGTCAAGTACGCCCTGTGAATGATGTGGGGAACCATTCAGCTCAAAGCCATCCTATCGCTGTCACAATGGGTAAGTGAAACAATGTAGAAGAATGCAAAACAGGCGAAATAGGCCCGCTTTTTTTTTATCTGCCTGTGTGGACAAATTATATTTACTAAAAACATCAAACTTTACTCCACATGAAAACCTGAAAAATGGACAGGCAGTTCTGATGGCTGTTGATGGCAAAACGAAGTCCGGGGAAACCCACAGTAAGTGGTTGAACCGTCCACAACCTGGTAGTTATAAAGGTTTGAGTGGTTCTCAATGAACCTCATTTCGCTGGTGAGAACCACATGAAGTTTGCAAACTTACCCAAACTTGTCAGTTCTTAGGCTATTTTTTTTCTCTCCTTGTAAGCAGAAGCACATTTTTAAGAATTTCACTAAATTTCCCTTCTGGGTGTTCCAGAATTCACCAAGTCCTATTTGAATGGTTGCATGACTTTATTCGGTGATTAATGGATGAAGGGCACGGTGCGGCTCTGATCCTGCTAGACCTGACTGCGGCCTTCAATGCCATTTCCTCATCCCTGTTGATTGAGCACCTTCAGGAAATGACCATCACAGATCAGGCCCTGAAGCTACTGTCATCCTTCCTCAGGGACAGATACCAAAGGGTGTCAGTGAAACAATTTGAGTCTGACTTGCTCTCCCTCCCATGTGGGGTACCGCAGGGCCCATCTCTGAGCCCTATGCTCTTTAACCTCTATATCTGCTCACTTGCTAGGGTCATCCACTCCTATGAACCATAAGCGGTGTCATAAGCCGATGACAGCCAGATCATTGTGTTGATTCCCAAGGATACGGCAGATTCTACAGTCAACTTTAATCTTTGTACCACAGCAGTAGCAATATGGATGGACAGAAACGTCATCAAGTTTAATGGTGGAAAGACCGAGGTGCTTTTTTTTGGCTCTTAAGCCCCTGGCTAGAACAACAACTGATGGCCTGACACACTGGGTAACACCTAAAAAGGCCAAGAATCTTGGGATAATTTTGAACAGTGAATTGTCTATGGAGTGTCAGGTCAAGCACACTACATCAACCTACATCTAGATTATTAGAATGTTAAAAAAAACTTCCTGATCATTCTTGTGTTAGCACGTAAACAGGTTAGCCTGGCGCTGCTCATGTCAAGAATTGACTACTGTAACGCACTTTACCTGGATACGAACAATAGCCTCATAGCCACATTTCAGTTAATGCAGAATATGCTGGCTAGGATCATCCTGGACGTTCCTCAATCTCAATCAGTGTCCAAAGGACTATTTGATTTACACTGGCTGCCTAAAAAAGCAGCACATTCATTTCAAATCCCACTGTATTGTGCACAAGACCCTCCACCAGACCAGCCTAGAAGGGATCAAGGTGATGTTCCACTTGTACAAGCCTAGCAGAAATCTTCGATAAGCCCATCTCAATTTGGTTACTGTGCCTAGAGTCCGGAAGAAAAGATGGGGAGGTAGAGCCATCTTGGCTGCTGCAGCCAGACTGTGGAACTCCCTGCTTTATCAACTGATTAGTAGTAGTCAAACTCATTCTCTCTTCAGGATATCCTTAAAGACCTGGTTGTTCGCTTAATAGACTGATTCATGTGTGCTTCTCCCTGTGTATATGTTTAGTTGTCCCCAGGTTGTTTTGATCACCTTGATTGCAGCGCCTTGACGCCTATGGGCATGTGTTGTGCTTTGCATATTTTATTCAAATCAAATCAAATCAATGCTCAGCATCGGTATCTGGGCCCTTACAGCACCATTAGGCCGGGTATCTCGGGGAGACACTCTATAGATTTTGGAGGGTCCCTGTTATTTATGTTTTACCTGACATTTAGCTCTGTTAGCTCTTATCTAATCAACAAAGAAACATGTTGGACTCTGGTAAAAACATCTACAGTGTAAACACGGTTTGAAGAATACTGCATTTGGGCACGTTTATATCAAGAGTTATGATAATTTCAACAATACATGGTTATCTCGTGTTTTAGTAACTTGCCTTTTCTGAGCTTGTGCTACTTAGCTTTGTTGTTTCCCAAAAAGCACTCCACGCCAAAGAAATGAACTATTAGAGAAACTGGTGTGGCTAGATTCGACAGAATGCCGTAAATGCATCACAAAACCAAAGGTGATGATGGACGGAGTGTTGAATAATGCAAACACTCACCCCCAGTCAACTGATCTGGGTTTAAACCATCATCATTCTATAGCTCACTCCACCACCCCAGTTCAGACATGGCCATATGCAAATCAATCTGACCCTGTGCCTCATGGGAACAGTCCAGCCCGAACTGCCAAGCCATGTCTTCCCTGGACCGGAAACAAGCATCCTGGGACCGGTTTCGGGTTCATAACCCTCATCAGCCAGGCTATCTTGAATCCAGTGGCAAAGTGAGCAAGGGACCCACGTCTGGGCATACCCTGCCAACTTAGGGCAAACAAAGCAAAACCAAAGGGGATGATAGACGGAGTGTTGAACAATGCAAACACTCACCCCCAGTCAACTGATCTGGGTTTAATCCATCATTATTCTTTAGCTCACTCCACCACCTCAGTTCAGACATGGCCATATGCAAATCAATCTGACCCTGTGCCGCATGGGAACAGTCCAGCCAGAACTGCCAAGCCATGTCTTCCCTGGACCGGAAACAAGCATCCTGGGACCAGTTTCGGGTTCATAACCCTCATCAGCCAGGCTATCTTGAATCCACTGGCAAAGTGAGCAAGGAACCCACGTCTGGGCATTCCCTGCCAACTTAGGGCGAACAAAGCAAAACCAAAGGGGATGATGGACGGAGTGTTGAACAATGCAAACACTCACCCCCATGAGGCACAGGACTTTTCCCATGAGGCACAGGTTCAAGACTCATTTGCATATGGCTGGGTTCAAACTGGAATGGCATGGTGAGCAAAAAAACTATGGATTTAGGCCCAGATCTCTGTACTGGGGTGAATGTATGACATTGTTCTGCATTCTGTCCATCAACTGTTGTTTTTGCATTTGTCACCTCGAGTGGGACGGGTATGCTCAGACGTGAGCCCCGTGCACTCCATGCCACTGGAATCAAGCTATCCTGGCTGAAGAGGGGTGAAACCCCGAAACCGATCCTAGGATGCTTGGTTCCAGTCCAGGGAGGACCTGGCATGGCAGTTCGGGCTGGACTGTTCCCATGAGGCACAGGGTCAAGACTGATTTGCATATGGCTGGGTTCAAAGTGGAATGGCATGGTGAGCAAAAAAACGATGGATTTAGGCCCAGATCTCTGTACTGGGGTGAATGTATGACATTGTTATGCATTCTGTCCATCAACTGTTGATTTTGTAAATGCATCACAGCAACAGTTTTTCCCTTGATCTACAAAGGGACTGTGCGCAGAATGTCTACAGAAAACCTTAGCAAAGCTCTTACGATGTATAGATCGGCCTTGCTTCTTCTGGCGTTGCGAGAGAGGTAGTCATAAAAGGAAAAATGTACCCCCTCATGACTTTGAGGTCCAAGAGGAGGGGGAAACAAACAAATTAGAAAGAAAACACCTCTAAACTGACCTATATGGCTTTTAGTATGGCCTGTTGGGGCTCATTGACAACACAGCCCCAATATCAGTGGCGTACACCTGTGTTAATCACAAAAATATATATTTGTATTATTTTTTCTTCATACAAAAATATTTTATACTTTTGTGATATATTTTATCATGTTGCTGCTATACATTATTTTAAGACAGATTCATCATTGTCTGCACATACATATGACAATAAACCAATTAGGCAAACAGTTAAAGTCAACAAAATCTCAAACATTTAGGTGAGCAATAATCACATTCGATATTATCACTGGAACCATGAATTAACACTAAAATGTCTTCATCTGTTACATATGTCTGGGCTGGATAACCAACAGGACAACTCTGAAATTACAGTTGCTGAAAGCACAAATAACCCCACACTCAACCATCAACTCTACTCTCTCACCTGTCATACCAGCTCATTTGCACTGACACTCATACAAAAAAGAGATTTAATCATGTCGGAGATCCAAAACAGTTTAGCTGATACAGACTCTATCATTCTTTGTGATACAGGTACCACCCATCAGATTCATCTGGTGTGAAAGGACTCTCCACATAAGTAGAAATGGTCAACACACGTTTCGGGGGGTCTTCATTTAAACCACCTTCCTCAGGACCAAAATGAAATAAAATAAATCTCAAATAGAGCGGACGGGGGTTATCGGAGGGTAATTTCTTTAAACTAAGCCATAAATCCTTGCATTTAATGGAACAAAGCCATGAAAAGCCCTGTATTAATACTACTATCAAATCAGATGCCAGTTCAGAGCCTTTCAATCACATGGACTGCAGCGATTATGCGAGGAATAGCGGCTATTTAATTGGAGAACCTTGCATGCGTTAATTGGACATCATGCATCCAAACACTCCATGGCCCGGTATGCACCTTCGGTCTGACTCTCGCTGTCGGTTTTCTCGCGAGAGAGGGAGCTCATTCATCAGTACGTGGCCGTCTCATCTGCTCAAAAGGGACTTTGGGCCAGATGTATCAAAGGGTTTTACTCATTCTGTGTGTATGGGAAAATGTGTTCGTACATATGGGCCTTTATTCTCAAAGGGCGCTGATCATTGTAGGACATGAGATGCAGAAAGACCTGAAGGGGGAGTCCACGAAAGATGTGTGAAAAGCATGTGGGTAAAAAAACATCATTCAATCAATGGACAATTCTGCAAAAAGCAAGTCAGCAGTACAGCTCGGCAGTACAATTACTCTGTGGTCAATAAGGTATTAATGAGGCAGTGTCAGAGTCAATGACACACAGTGGGAGGAGAGGCGCCGCGAAAACGTTCAAGGTTCATGGTTTTTAAGTACTCTCTGCGAGTGTCTCTTTCCACATCGCCCAATAAGCATTTCCGATTGCACATATGAGCTGATAGCGCTTTTAAATCAGTCAGTCAGTCAATAAGCTTTATTTCGATACAAAAAATATCTTAAAAGCAATACAATCCCATATAGACAGTTAAAAATCTTCAAGATACAATTTTTAAGAACATTGTCATAATAAAATTTAGTTAAAAAGAAGGACAATTAAAAAAAGATCATTAAAAAAGAATTAGAATTCATATGCTTTGTGCCTGTAGAGGGAAATATGCCTGGGCCAGAAAACAAGCGAAACATTTGTGCTTTATATTGTTTGGGGACTAATACTCAGATTTCTCGCTCTAATATTCCATGCCCATCTAAGGAATTTAGCTGTTGCACAGGCGTGTAGGTCCCTTGGGTCAGATCTTAGAATACGTAGTGCTGCTTGGTAGTTACGAGTACCTAGCTCCCTGCAGAGTGGTTTCAGCCAACGCCTTCTAGGTATTTTGTAGGCGGGGCAGGCAAACATGAGGTGAGGGAGTGACTCTATTGCAGCCGCACAGCTTGGGCAAGAGAAAGAAGTTTGATGGGGTGGCTTCCAGTGCCCAGTATGTTCTCGCAAGGGGAGGATACCTACCCTGAACTTAAAATACAGAGATCGATCGTATGGATCTTGTATTAGGTCCAGGTAGGGTTCAAAGTACATTGTATGTTTGTGCAGCATAAATTCCTCTGTAAGTCTACCGACTCTAGGGTTGAGGAGGTCATTCGT
This sequence comes from Triturus cristatus, assembly GCF_964204655.1. NCBI lineage: Eukaryota > Metazoa > Chordata > Amphibia > Caudata > Salamandridae > Triturus > Triturus cristatus. The sequence continues at coordinate 588,041,121 of NC_140580.1, read as the reverse complement.
TCTAACCCACCGCCAGTAAGCTTTCTTGATTTCTGTCTTCGGTGGAGAGTTTCTATTAATCCAAGCTTCTTTGAGCCCGATGTCGTATAAAAGTTATTTCACACCTTTTAACCAGTGGATCTTGTACCACCCATCCACATCCATTACCTCTCTAAGCCCTGCAGCGTAATTAGCTAATTCGGGTGTCAGCCACAAGCGGGCCCACAGCAAGAGAGGACGTAATCTTGCTGTGTCTCCAATCGAGTGCAGCCAAGGTCATATAAAAGGGGCTTAGTGGGTGTCCTCTGGGGGAGCATCAATAGGTCCTTCAGGAATTTGTTCTCTGATCTGCATATCTGGTCTGTGCTAGATAGGCCCCACAGTTCGGCACCATAAAGTGCCGAGCTTACAGCTCTGGCCTTGTAGATTGTTAGTGCGGGGGCAATTGGTTTGGTTAATGAAGAACGATGTTCTTTAAGAATAGCCCCCACCACCCTTTTATGGCTCAAGAGCATTTTCTGCACATGCGATCCCTAAAGCATGGAATCAGAGATACGAATTCCCAGATAATCAAATGTGGCAACCCTCTCCAGTGGTACACTATTGAGTGAAAGGGAGTTCCTAAATGTATTGGATGGATTTAAGATAAGGAGCTTTGTTTTCTGGACATTTATGGTCAGCCCTCTGATGCTACAAAACTGGTCGAAGCTATTTAAAAGAGTCTGCAGGCCCTTTGGAGTTTTTGAAATAAGGATGGTGTCATCCGCGAACAGGAGAGTGGGGATTTTTTCCCCCGCCAGGGCTGGGGCATCTGATGATATTTGGCGTAAATGCTCAACCATCCCATTAACGTACAAAGAGAAAAGGGTGGGAGCTAACACACAGCCCTGGCGAACTCCCCTGTTCACCGGTATCCGTGCTGTTGTTTGCTCTTGTGAACCCCATCTTATTTGGGCATAATTATCCTTGTGCAGATGAATTAGTATATTGAGAATGTACCTAGGCATCCCCTGGTCTGACAAAACTTGCCACAAGCGCTCTCGAGGAACCAGGTCAAAGGCAGTCTTTAGGTCGATAAATGCGAGATAAAGACTGCCTTTGCCTAGTTTAACTACCTTCCAATACAAAAGTAGTAGCCTGAACGCCTGTTCCACTGTTCCTGTATCCGCCCTAAAACCAGCTTGATAGTCAGAAAGGATCCTGTTTTCATCAGCCCATGCAAGAATCCTCTCTAGCAATACCCGGCCAACTACTTTCTGAGTTGAGTCAATCAGGCTGATCGGACGGTAGTTGGCTGGGTCTTCCCTAGCCCCCTTTTTAAAAATGGGCACAACTTCTGCTCCCTTCCAAGAGTCTGGAATAGGACATCCATGGTCGATAGCATTAATTAGACACGCAATAAGTTTTGCCCATTTCGACGAGTCTGCTCGGAAGAGGTCCCCTGGCAAGCCATCAGGTCCAGCTGCCTTGGCCGGGACTATTCGCTGAATAGCGGCTTCAACTTCCTGCTCTAAAAAAGGTTCTGTATTTAGTTCCTGGCCCGGGGCCCAAGGATCGATGGATGGGCCGGCTAAGGTAGATTCCTGTGGGCCAGAATATAAGTTCAGGAAGTGGTCATGCCATCTCTTGCTCGGGATGTTATTCGTTATTAATTCGGTATCAGGACGGCCCTTTCTCCTGACCAAATTCCAGAAGAGACTGGCATCCTTCCCTATACTGGCTTCTTTTAATGCTTGCCAGTGCTGTTCTTCCCACCCTCTCTTTGCTCTAAGGACCGTCGTATTATAGTGCTTTCTAGCAGTTCTAATTCTGCCAGGGGACTTGTCTTTAACAGCCATAATTAAGGCAGATTTTTTCCGTCTGCAGGTCCTCGTGTACCATGGATTAGTAACGCAACTGCTCAGAGTGCATGGTTTGCTACCCGTGGTTATACAGAACAAGGATCCCAAAGTACTGGACAGACCGTTATAGATTGAAGATACCTTCTGTATACTAGTGGAACCTATGGTGATCTCTTGTAAATCTCTCAAGGCCTCTGTCAGGGTATTCTTTATGACTATCAGTTTCCCCTCATCCATTGCTACCTTTTGCCATTTGAGGCACCTACCACAATTCGAGGTAGTAACATCCCTTGATATCATGTGGGCCCCCCTACTCGTGTTTTCAGGGATGGGGAGCCATAAGTGTTTTAGCAAATTATGGTCGCTATCAATTGTAGATACAACCTCCATATCAATTAAGTGTCTCCAAAGTTTCCGATTTAAAAACATATAATCGATACGTGAGGAGAAACCCACCCTATTATATGTATGAGCTCCTAAGGGATCAGAAGGTGATCTTTCGTTAGTGGCCCTGAGACCATACTCCAGTGTTATGGAATTTAGTTGGATGTCTAGCTGAGTCCACTTTTTTATTGGTGGTAGACTCAGCAGGGGGAATCCTTGCTTTGCGTCGTCCTCCTACATATCCAACATATCCTCGGTGGCAAGAGGTTCAAATGTACAATTGAAATCTCCCGCCACTAGGATGTTGGATTCGGGGTGGCAACGAGAAAGTTCGACTTCCAGGCAGCTAATTATTGGAGATTGGGCTCCACCTTTTGTGCCACGCACATAGATATTAAAAATTTCTAGGGTCCTGCCTTCTTTATTATCCCTAAGGGTCAATTTTAGAAGATCTGGACAGTTGCACTCAGTTGTTTGTATCGTGCAATCCAGTGTGATACTAACCCAAATGAGCAGACCACCAGAAGGCCGCCCCTTTCCTGATACTGGTAGCGCTGCAGGGATGAAATAGGAGGTGAAGCCAACTTTATGGAGGGGGATCGTGCTCCATGTCTCTTGAAAAATGCAGATAGTATAATTGTTGATAAGCTTGTTCCAGTCGGGTATTCCTAGGTTCTTAGAAAGACCAGCTATATTCCAAGAGATAAGTTTAAGATTTGGAATACTTTCTCTAGGGCACCCTTGTTCGCCAATACTTATGTCCGCATGCATGGGATAATGCTTACTACTAAGTGTCTGGTGCAGTTGAGTAACAGGTGGTGACAACTGGTTGGATGAACTAGGCCGTTTAATAGATACATAAGAATTTTTGGTCACAGTGGCATGCCCCTGAACTATACTAAGCCCAGGAGGGCTTTGCTTAACTGAGGGTAGTCAATCATTTTCATCCAATTGCAACCCCCTCAATGGTTTAAATTTAGGAGCTGTAGCTCTCATGTTTCTGCTTGTAACAAATGGGGTAGATCTAAATTGAATTTCGGATGGGTCGGGAGCAGAGGTCCTATATTCTAAGGCTAATAGGTCCTCGGCCAACTGGGATGAGGTCAGAACAATTTCCAATGTGTCTAGTCGGAGATTATGAGAAGAGTGCCTTGTGACCTTAGCAATATCCTCTCTTATCAACGACCGGCACCCTCGGACGTGACAAATCCAGTGAGTGACTTTATTCTTAAGAGAATCCTCGGATTCGTGACCCATATATTTTGAGACATCAACCATATACACTGTCTGGCTCTTGCATATGGTGGCAGATCCAGGAAGGTACGAGCCAAATGTAACTGGAGTCGGCGATAGAGGTCTGGCTCTAGGGGTTGCGCGGTGGATATAGCTATTGTTCTGTATAGCTCTGGGTTGCCTTCTCACTTTAGACAGGATAGATGTCACGTTTTGCCCTACCAGTGAGTGGGGAGAGACAGTAGGTGCAAGACTAGTATGTGCCGAAGTAGGTTTAACTGTGGAGATAGCATTATTTTGTGGCGGCACGGGTTGAGGGGGGTCAACTCGGGGTGTATGTGCTGTGTATTGGGAAGATAGTGTCCTGACAGTAGCCGTTAGATCTAGAACTAGAGATTTAAGATCTCTCACCTGGGCTACAAGTAAGTTTACAGTTGACAACAAGATTCGATCACTTGCATTGGAATCGATTTCATAGTGTATTTGGGGGAGAGGATGTTCCTCTAGATCACCAATTGGGGATATTGGTTCCTCAGCCAGAGCAGCAAAGCGATTAGTGCAGACTATAACAGGAGGCTCTAAGTGACTCCATTCCGTCTGTATCAAAGAGGGAGGAGGTAATTGATCGGGCGGAATGGTGGTCAACCCTGAACTAGATAAGCTAGATGTTTTGGTGCTACTTCCAGTTGTTGAATCCGTACTTGGGATTTTACCGAACATCTTGGGTATACGATCTAGCGGTGGTTGTTTATTAGCTTCTGGGCTTTGAGTGGAGTCTACCGCTAGTATACCCTCACATTCGTCAACTAGTGTTTCAATTCGATCCATAAGAAGGTCGCTAGACATTTTCTTGCTTTTCTTAGCTTTCTTTGATTTCCTCGCCCCCTGGGCAGCATTTGCAGCAATCAATCGCCCCCCCTCCCCCTGTGCCCTACATAAGTTTCCTCTTGCCCATTGTGAGGCCGCAAAAGGAATATTTGTCAATAGAAAGGACAGTACCTTTATCAGCAGAACGATGGCGGCACAATCAATTTAGGGCAGTCGATGGCGTGCAAACAAAATGTCAGTGGGGTAGCCCTGCCCTGGCTCTTCCTGGCTACGACGGGTGTGGACGGGCCCGCCCTTAGCCCGGGCTTTGCCCGGGCGCCGCCTGCGCGCGTCCCGCGCTGCAGGGCAACAGGGTTGGTTAAGAAACTCCCAGGCGCTGCCTGATGACGTCAGTGGCGAGCGCCTGGGCTGAGTGCTGAGTGCTGCTGGGAGTTGTAGTTTCTCTTCGCTGGCCGTTCCCCTCACGGCGGACCCGCGGAAGGTTACTGAGCGGGAAAAGATATGGAGCCCCCACACTGGCCGTTTCCCTCACAGCAGGTTCGTAGGTGGATGCGGTGGCACTGAGCAATGTTTAGCGCTTTTAAATGTTAACCAGTCCCCTGCTATCCACAAAGGCACAAACAATGAACCAGTGTTTCAAGGCAGTGGGCGAACAACTGCCACACACATATAATTTACATGATAAAAAAAGAACACATATCATTATTACGCAAGTAAAATCAGGGTTGGGCCATTTTCCTGTGACAGTTTAAAAGCACGGTTTATTTTGGGCAGCTTGCCTTAATTTTTTCATCTAAATATACTCCCTTACATTCGTACGCACCTTGGGATATTTCATACATTGGCTTCAATACTATGATTTAGCACCGTTAGCTTACAGCAGGCAAGACAAGCGCCCGAAACGACACATTTCTTGACATGTGTAGACCCCGCAATTGAATCAGTCACATTGGAGGGCGCTACAATAGATGCACAATGTGTTTACTTTGCAGTATTAGTGTCTAACGACCCCTGTCCCCTCTCTCAGATTCATCTCCTGGGCTAAAATTTGCAAAATCAATTTTTTTTTGCATTGGACATCCAATGCATATATACATTTTTCAGGTAGGCTTCTGGCCTTCAGATAACACACGGAGGCCAGTACAGACTGATAATTATTATTGCTATAAGGTATTATGTTCAGATTTTGCCTCAAACAAAAAATATGTGTCTTTTCTGCGATAACTTCAAGTTTTTATGTCATATGTTATCTCAAAGCATTTGCAATTGCAGTGAATAATCATTTCCTGTGCTTGTTTCTAGGTTCTTGACCATTTTCAATTAAAATGTTTCTGCTAATGAAAATTCGTCACAATCAAAGCATAGTTTCATTGTTCAGCATGTGCCTCATATATTCTTATGCATTTACTTACTTTCTTTTAAATGTGTGACACCTCTCCCATGGTCTGTTATCCTCAGTGTTAGCATAGTCTAACTGGTCACTTAGTCAAATGCAGTGAGATTATTTTGGATTGAAATCTGCATGCACAATACAATTACACTGTCCATCTACAGCTGTAAGCACTCTGTGCAGGCATCTGCCGTGGCCATCTTTGAATGTATATAGTTAGAGTTTAAATACTCCACTTTAAAGGTTGACACTCTGAATGCGCACACATCTACAGTTGATATTTTTTAATGTTGTATTTATGTTATTAGAAATCCCAAAGATGGCCACAAAGATGCATGCACATCTTTGAATGTAATTTCTTTAAAACATATATATAAGTATATTCAAGGATTCTCACCAAGTATATGAACATGCGGGCAGCAATCTTCGAAAGGCTAAAAAACGTTTTAAAGTGGCTGTCCATCAATAGCTTGGGCTGTGGTGTGAAGGAGGTAATCAAGAGGTAGGGGTGAAAGAGTATGGAGAGGAAGAGCAGGGAGATCAGGAACAGAGAGAAGAATGGAAATAGTCTATCGGAGGCAATGCAATGCAAGATTTGATGCAAGTGGCGGAAGTATAAAAGTCATCCAGTCAAAACACTCTGAGCCTGTAATGCTCCTTGTGTGGGACAAACTCAAGAAGAGAGAGAAAGCCATCCAATTAGGAGCAGGGAGTTGAGACATAAGGAAGCCATCCAATAATAATGGGCTGCCCCTCAGCCCCAAGGGGCAGGGGAACATCACCAAATGCCAGGGAGGATGTGACGGAGGAGTTGTGGGTGGACTCAGAGAAGTTCAACCTAACCCAAAACATTTTAAAAATCCACTGTTTTGGTTCGTCGACTCGAGTCTGAAAATATTTTCAAGAATTTTATATTTGTGTTGTTTACAAAGCTTTAAAACAACACACAATGCGTCTTCACATGGCCAATGGATATGTACATGTGGTTTGCTGGTATGAGACCTGGGTACATGGCCAGTCCCAGCACCCACAGCCTACTGAGGAGAACTGGGGCAGAATGGGGCTGGCTGCAGTGTATCATAAAAAAAACACTGGAAAAAATGTTAAGGTTAAGTCATAGTTACTTTTCTTATAAGTAATGTTTATTTATAAAACTCTCATAAATTCCTTAAAAACCATTTAAAGTGACTTTACAATCACAATGCAAAACCTAAAATCTACTGAAACTCCCCAGTGATAGTAAGCTGTACAAAGGATAACTTACATTACCACTACTTGATGCTCTTGGCCTTGCACATGACACCCCTTGACATCTCAAATGACATCACCGAGGGCATCATCAACGATATCACTGTATAAACAAATTGTGTGTACTAACGGGTATGAGCATGTGAAGGGAGCACAGGAAGTGACTTAATACTATACAGTATACATCAAAAACATTATAGCTATAGTATGTGCAGTTCATATTTGGAAGAAGAGGTCACATGTCAGAGTACGCTTGAAGGAAATAGCTCTTGCATACCATGTGCTGGGCACAAATAGAGTTTGTATGCCTGGGTTTGCAGAGTGATGGATTATTTCACCCAATATTGCAGACACAATAGTGGGGGGAAGGATTAGACTTCTGAGTGCAACTGATGGATGTACTACTTACAAAAAATGCCCCACAAGCATATGAAGTCTGTTCTGACAAGAGGTTAACATGGCCAGTACATGTTTGAAATTCACATGTATTGCATTGCATGTAGTGGCACCGTTTAAGTGCCTTTTCAATAGATGATGGGCAAAAGGTCTGATCAGGCAGCATGTCCTGTATCTCTCACTTGCTGAAAATATATTAACTTTCTATCAAATGGAAGCACGGGTGAAAGGTGACTAAGAATGTTAGGTATGTAATGGAACATGGCTTAGGGCTATTATTTAAATCACAGTCAATGTTTCATTGTACAGGTAAACTCAGCATAAGATCTGAAAGTAAACCACACGGTAAATATACCGTGCATTAGGACAAACTGTGGATTAGACTTATGTCTACTGGGTGTTGAGAATCTGTAAGCCAGTGAAAGTTGATGAATGTGGCTGTTTGGTAAACAGCCCCTTCACTTAGACCTTGTTAGCATGCGATCAATAAATATAGATCATATTGTGTATGCAATTGACCAAATCTGTACGTAACTTGTGTTTAAAATGGGAGCTATTCTGTCATTGCTATAACCTTTTACCATAAGGATATCATTGGTGATATTATATCCAATTTCATCAATGATGCCCCTCGAGATGTCATCAGCCAACTGTCGCTGCATAGTGTCAAAGTTGGCATCCCACAGACATTCGGGTGGAACAGCTGGCTAGCAGCAAGGTACTGTGGTCAATGGCTGCATACACTTGGGGTTGGCCACCTGTGGTAAACCTCCACTGGACACGGAGGAAGGTCATGTGCTGTGGGCTGTTGGCTGCCTGCGGAGAGTTGGGTGCTGTGGCTGGCTGGAAGCAAGGTCCTAATGTCAATCCCACTGCCACCCGACAGAAGATCCTCTCCGTCAAAGCGATACAGGTAATGTAACGTGTTATCGCATCTGTATGACAATTTACAACATTTGTAGTTTCATCTGTTTAATTGAGGGTGAGGTCATGAGCATTGAATGCAATGTGTGAGTTATGGTTTGCATGGCTGTTGATCAAGTTATGGATTGTGCTCCTAACCATAACATGCACATTTCAGTGTTGTTGTTGTTTTTAATTCACAACCATAGGTGCACTTTAGCTTTCTATATTTTGTTCTCCACGGAGGACGGAGGCACCTGCTTTGATTGGATCGGCAGTGACCAGGTGGAAAACAGGAAAAGTTATATATATATATTTAAACACACATGCACATATGCACGCACACACACACACCCATGACGAAAAAAAAACCTTTATAAGAGTTTATATAGAACCATATGGTAGCAAAATGGTTAATTTTTCTATTTGCCTTTTTCATGGTTACAGTGTAATCAATCAATTTTGCTGCCTTATTCAGTCCTCTTAGTCAACAAATGTATTTGCTGAGTTTCACATGCATTTGCTGAATTGGTCTATTCTGTGTTCATCTCATAAATCTACCTACTCATAAATGAAAATGCTTACCATGCAATACAAAGTACTATACAGGGTGTTTCCTTCATCGGTACACTAATGAACAAATTCTATTGTCTAAAGTATAAAGAAACCCGGTTTGACTGACTGATTTAGGCAATAGGCATGTTTACATCTTCTATGATGGGCACATTTCCTCTAGGTCTTGGCTAATTCCTCATTGTAATAGGCATGTTAAGTTGAATGTTAAGTTGAATGTGTTCCTTATCTCTGGAAATAACCCATCAGGCGATGATGCTGTCACTTTGATTCTCCTTCCAATAATTCCCCTCCCCACTCCCGTCTCCCAGCTGTCCAGCCCTCCCCGACCCCTACTTAATGGCGGCTGCTGCAGGGACAGGCGAGCAAGACCAATGACTCTTTGTCAGTGAAATTGCTCTCCCACCCTTGCAGCTCCACCATTGAGCGAGGCCTCCCCCAGCCCCTGCACTTTCTAGTGTGAGTGTTCGAGGCCCTCCTCCACCCGCAGGTTCACCTGCGCCTCATCCCTGGTGGTCCAGTGGACCTCTGTCTCCCGCTTTCCGCTCTCCTTTTTCACTCATTTTCACTCGTTTATTCACTCTTTTTCACCCTCTTTCCTAATCTATTTTTCTGCTTGTTTTCTCTTTTTCCCTTTATTCCTACCATTCCTACTTTCCCGACAGTTTTTCCCCCGCTGTTGCTGCCCTGCAGCCCCTCCCACCCAGCACGACCAGCGCAACCAATCCAGCTCCCCTCCCCGCTCCCGCCTCCCAGCCGTCCAGCCCTCCCCGACCCCTACTTAATGGTGGCCGCTGCGGGGACAGGCGAGCAAGACCACTGACTCTTTGTCAGTGAAATTGCTCTCCCACCCTCGCAGCTCTAAGATTGAGTGAGACCTCCCCCAGCCCCTGCACTCTCTAGTGTGCGTATTCGAGGCCTCCTCCACCCGCAGGTTCACCTGCACCTCATCCCTGGTGGTCCAGTGGACCTCTGTCTCCAGCTTTCCACTCCACTTTTTCACTCGTTTTCACTCATTTTTGTCACTCTTTTTCACCCTGTTTCCTAATTATTTTTTTGCACTTTTCTGCTTTCTGCTTGTTTTCTCTTTTTCCCTTTAATCCTACTTTTCCTCCTTTCCACACCGTTTTCCCCCCGCCGCTGTTGCCCCCGCAGTCCCTCTCCCCCAGCAAAACCAACACGACCAATCCAGCTCCCCTCCTTGCTCCCGCCTACCAGGTGTCCAGCCCTCCCCGACCCCTACTTAATGGTGGCCGCACAGACAAAAGGCGCGCCAAAGGCAAGCCCGTCTGCGCCAGTCCGCGACCTGACTGTGACCAGCGCCATGAACCCTGGACCTCCGCCCCGCCAACACTACGACCCAGCAGCACTCAACACACTCAACCCATGCAGCAACAACAACTGCAAGCTAGCATCACCAGCCGACACCCACCGACCCTTCAGCTGTCACAACTGCCGGCACACCTCCAGCACTGCCAAGAACACAGATCTAGCACAACCCGCCCACAAGAACACAACCGAACCGAAGACCCTGCAATGCATCCTCCTCAATGTCTAATCCCTCCACAAACACGCCACAGAAATCTGGGACCTCCTCGACAGCACCACCCCGGACATAGTGTTCTTCACCGAAACCTGGACCAACACCACCTCGGGACCGGACATCGCCATCGCCATCGCCATCCTCCAAGGATACAAGATCTCCAGGAAGGACCGCCCCACCCGCCCGGGTGAGCGGGTGGGGCGGTGGTGCCTGAGCACACTCGCCGACGAGCCCACAGACCTGATGGAACACCTTCACTTCAAGATACTGACCAGCCCCACCGCCACCCTCCGAGGAACCCTCATCTACCGACCCCCTGGACCACGCGGACCCTTTGCCATCTCCATCACGGACATCATCACCCCGCAGGCCATCACATCCGCCGGATAGACGTGGGATTATTTTGTGTATGTATGCAGAGCCCTCACAGATGAGTTATATTGAGTAACAATTACAATGAGGACGGTGCTCTGCATATTAGAATAATCACAAAATTATGAAAAAAACAAAGTTTGGACTATATTGATTTACAACAGACTGCGTTTAGACGTTACTAGAATATTGTGTCCCGGATGGGATGTTATTCTTGTGAAGAAATACAGCTGCCTGATGATTGGGCTATGATGAGAAGAGATTTTCAGATTGAATGCTGACTTTCTAAAATACGTCATTGGCTGATCCCATAAGTGGTTGTTTGTCGGTCTAATTATATCTTTTTCTTGTCCCCTGGGTTTTAAGAGACTGATGTGGGTGTCTGGAAAGGTCCTGATGAAGGTGGTTTGACTACTCTTCACACACCGCCGAAACGCGCGTCGACCATATGTTCAGACCCTTTTTGAACATATTTATTCAATCTGGTCACGGAGATTTTACTATCTACAATCTCCCTTCTTTTTCAGATGCAGTTTGGATGATTGTGGTATGAGTTTGTATGTATGTGAATGAGTCTTGTGGAATTGTTGCTTTTTTGTGTTTTATCCAGAGGTTTCGTTTTCTTTTTCTTTGTTGAATAATATATTATATGTGTTTGTATTTGTTGTAGTAACAGGACTGACCTTTTATTGTGATGTATACACTTTATAAAAAGTTTTAAAGATGAAAAAAGAAGAAAAAAATGAAATTTTGTAAAATGTATAAAGAAACGAAATAAACAATGATAATCAATTTATAAATATTAGTTTTATAGGAATTGATATAATTGCTTATTTAGCCCAGCTAAGATTTAGTCCTTGTGATAAAGGAAAGATAGGCATTGAGGGAGCTTTCTTCAGTGTATGTTGTTCTTCTCCCCTCTTCTCCGTGGCCTTAAATGAAGTTCTCTAGGGGGGCCCTCATTTATGCAGTAGCATCACATCCACCAACTACACCCTGCTGGGAGACCTCAACTTCCACCTCAACAACCAACTGGACCCCAACACCACATCCCTCCTGGCCAACCTCCACAATATTGGACTCCGCCAGATCGTGACCGAGTCCATGCACTCAGCAGGACATACCCTAGACCCCCTCTTCACTACAGGAAACTCCATCACCTTCAGCCACACCACCGAACTCCCATGGACCGACCATCGTTGTGTCCACTTCACCTTCAGAACACTCACCATCCACAGACACCAGCACCTGCTCCCATGAAGAAACTGGACCAAAATCACCGATAACCAACTCACCTCCTCACCCAACAATTCCACCCCAACCATCGCGGAAAACGACGACCACAACACCGCAGCCCGAACCCTGCATAGATGGATCTCGGACAGCGCCAACAACATAGACCCCCTCAAGAAAACCAATACCCACGCCAAGAAAGCCAAATGGTTCACCACCGAACTTCTAGAGTCCAGACGCACTTGCAGCTGCCTCGAAAAGGCCTGGAGTAACACCAAATCCACAGAAGCCCACAACTTCAGAGCCGCCACCAACGCCCACCACCAACTCATCAGAGAAATGAGGAAAAAAGCAATTGAAGACAGAATCTCCACCCACGCAAACAACATCAAGGAACCCTTCGTCATCATCAAGGAGTTCGCCCAACCCACCAGAGAGTCTACTGACATCCTTCCCTCGCAAGACCTCTGCGACAAACTCAGCGCCTTTTTCCACCACAAAATCAAGAGCATTTACGACAACTTCGACGAAGACAACCAACACACTGAACCCTCACCAACCACCTCCGACACCCGGAAACCAGCGTTTGACAACTGGACAGCCCTCACCACCGAAGACACACTGAAGACAATGAAGTCAATCCACTCAGGGGCCCCCACGGACCCCTTCCCCCACCACATCTTCAATAGAGCAGCCGACACCATCGCAACCATGCTCCCCCACACCATCAATCGCTCCCTGGCGACCGCCTCGTTCCCTGACAACTGGAAACACGCCGAGGTCAACCCCCTCCTAAAGAAACCCTCAGCGGACCCCAACGACCTACAAAACTACAGACCAGCTCCCTGCTCCCGTTCCCAGCGAAAGTCATCGAGAAAGCCATCAACAGCCAACTCGCCACATTCATCGAAGAACACAACATCCTTGACTCCTCCCAATCTGGCTTCAGAAAAAAACACAGTACGGAAACCGCCCTCCTCGCCGCAACAGATGACATCCGCACCCTACTGGACAAAGGAGAAACAGAAGCCCTCATCCTCCTTGACCTCTCAGCGGCGTTCGACACAGTCTCTCACCACACCCTAATACGCAGACTCCACGATGCAGGAATCCAGGACAAGGCCCTCGACTGGATCCGCTCCTTCCTCTCCAGCAGAACGCAGCGGGTCAGACTCCCCCCTTTCCTCTCTGACCCTACACCTACCACCTGCGGAGTCCCCCAGGGCTCCTCCCTCAGCCCAACGCTCTTCAACATCTACATGGCTCCACTCGCCCCCATCGTCAGAACCTACAGACTCAACAATGTGTCATACGCAGACGACACCCAACTCATCCTCTCCCTATCCAACGAACCCAACACCGCCAGACACAACTTTCGAGAAAGTATGGAAGCCATCGCCAAATGAATGAAAAACAGCTGCCTACAACTAAACACCAACAAAACAGAAGTACTCATCATGGGACCAAACTCCGACGCCTGGAGCGACACCTGGTGGACCCCGCCCTCGGAAACTCGCCAACCCCCATGGACCACGCACGCAACGTGGGAATCATCCTGGACTCCGAGCTCAAAATGGACCTCCAGATCAACTCTGTCTCGTCTTCCTGCTTCCACACCCTCTGCCTCCTTCGCAAGACTTTCAAATGGATCCCCCTCGAACACAGAAAGACCGTCACTCATGCCCTGGTCACCAGCAGACTCGACTACGGCAACGCACTCGATGCCGGAATAAATAAAAACCTCACCCGCAAGCTACAGAACATCCAGAATGCAACGGCAAGACTGGCCCTCAACCTGCCAAAACACTCCCACATCTCCCAGCACCTGCACACTCCACTGGCTCCCCGTCTAGGCGAGAATCACCTTCAAGATACTCATCCACGCACGCAAGGCCCTCCACAGCACCGGACCAAAATACCAGAACAGACGACTCAAATTCCACGCACCCCAAAGGACCCTACGATCAGCCCAGCTCTCCTACGCCATGGTCCCCCGCACCAGAAAGACCAGATAGGGAGCCCACTCCTTCTCCTTCCTCGCGGCCAAAGCATGGAACGCCCTTTCGCTCCACTTCAGACAGACAACATCACTCCCCATCTTCGCCAGAAACCTCAAAACCTGGCTCTTCGACAGACCCCCTCCTTGATGGAATGGAACCTGCACACCCGCCACCCCCACCCCTAGCACCGTGAGACCCTTACAGGTGAGTAGTCGCGCTTTAACAAACCCCTGATTGATTGATCGATAATTGTGCAGACCTGGTATATTACACGAAGAGGGCCAGAAATTACATACATGCAAACAGACCTGATTAAAGCGGGATACTCCTGCTTTTGAAAGCCAAAATGTACTTTATTTTAGCTATCTGCTGCCTGTAATTGTCTCCATGTCAATAGATGTCGACGGGGAAAATACATTCCTCTGATTTTTTTTCCCCACAATCTCCCACTTTCCATTTGCAAAATATTGGGTATGAAATTAGCATCTGACCACCTGACATCAGTACGAAAAGACAATCTCGGCAGAGGATTTGGAAAGATATGCAGTCTTCATCTGGCCGATGCTTAGTTCTTGAAGATCACAGAGGCTATCAGAAGACAGGCGGACCATGCTCTTGCTGTACGTTTTATTTTAAACGTTAGCTATTTGCACTACAGATGAACAATTGTAATAGAAAAAAAAAACATTAGCGCCATGGAGGTTCCATTCAGATCTTTCAAGAGCCTTGTACTTTGTTGATTGTAATATGAAGAAAACGTGATGCCTGATGCCACCGTGCTCAGGAAAGCGTTTATGGAAAATACAATACTAACGTCAGACAGTACAGCACATAAATAATGTTTGTCATGAACCGAGGCCAAAACATAGAAAATCTATTGCAAAGTCTCTATGCAATAACACAGAATTGAAATGTCAAAATTAAACTGAGGTAAAGTGTATAATTTGTCTTTTTGTAAGGCTGGTGGGTGCCACTGTCAGTCCCAATTTCATCAAATTGTTCTTCTCACTTCCAAGCTGACACACCTTACTTCCATTTTATATGTCTGTCTTGGCAGAACAGCTGTCAAGCTAGATGTAATGTGATCAATCTAAAAAAGAGCTCTCAAGAGTACCACAATGAGGGGCTTTGACACCGTCAATGTTGGTAGTAAGGAGTGCATGTTAAGATTGGGCAGAAGTTGTGTGCTTCCACATAAAAAGCACTTCCGCTCCATGCAGCAATAATTATTTTGTTTATTTATCCATCTCTCTGAGCCAGCAGCAATATGGCTGCCCCAGCTTGAAACTTGTAATGCTGTTAAAGAGTCTTAGATAATTATATCATTTACAATGTATGTTTTTCTCTGGTAGTAGAACAGATGGGATGAGGGCAGTCATGAGGAATGTAATGTAGTCCCAGCACCACTTCCCTTTCACAATTAACTTCTGTTGGACTTGGCCCTTTTTGCAGGGTTCTCCCCAAACCTTTTGCTTCCTTCTCCAATTTTTTCCTGATCGGTTGTTGTTGGCTATAGGACTCTGGGCACTTTACCACTGCTAATCAGTGTTAAAGTGCATATGCTCTCTGTGTAAATTGTGAACATGATTGGTTATCTATGATGGCATATTTGATTTACTGGTAAGCCTCTAGTAAAGTGCACTGAATGTGCCAGGGCCTGTAAATCAAATGCTAATAGTGGGCCTGCAGCACTGATTGTGCCACCCACATGAGTAGCACTGGAAAGGTATTTCAGACCTGCTACTGCAATGTCTGTGTGCAGTTTGTTAACTCCCATGTCAACTTGGTAAGTGCACCCACTAGCCAGGCCCTAACCTTACCTTTTCTTACATGTAAAACACCCCTATGGGAGGCCCAAGGAACCCCCATGTACTGGTGTGTGTGACATGTACTGATAGTGAAATACTGCCAAATTTGTTTTTCACTATTGAAAGGCTATCTGCCCCATAGGATAGAATGGAATGTACTTTGTAACATCTTACAAGTATAACTTCCCTCTGGGACAAGATAGAGAAATAAAGTTTAGGCTCTCTGAACTCAGAATTTAATGACATATCTTTTAGTAAAGATGATTTTTACATTATGTGTTTGAAAACGCCACTTTCAGAAATTAGACATTTTCTTGTTAAACCATTCTGTGTGCCTCTACCTGTTCTTGGATTGACTGTCTGGTTTTGGAGTCACAGGAGCTGGGCATGTGCATTTACTGTAGACAGCCACTGGGGGGGTGAGGTGTGCCTGGCCCTTCCTGAAAGACTCAGAGCTGAGCTGAATAGGGCTTGGCTGAATTTAGAGCAGTGGGAGGAGATTTCCTTGCACCTGAATAGGGTCTGTCTCTCTTGCACAATGCTGTCTCCACCCCCTGCAGTCATACTGCATCAGTGAGGACAGAACTAGTTTGGACTGGGCTCAGAGACCCTTGCACCAAGAGAACAAAGACAAAATGGGGTATAAGTAGTTAACCTTAAACCCCAGAAGTTTAGAACACTTCTGGACTCAAGAGGAATGTTTGCCAAGGAGAAGAGCTGAAGAGCTGTGATGCAGGAGTACTTCTCCTTTGCTGTGTGTTGTGTAGGATTGGCCTGCAGTTGCTGTTTCTGCCAAGGAAAGGACAAAGACTGGAACTTTGCTGTGAACCTGCTTTAAGAAGAATCTCCAAGGGCCTGTGTGTGCTGGCCTCCTGTTCTGAAGTCTCAGGGACACAAAGACTTCACCCCCAGCTGCCCTGAACTCTGCTGCTGAGACTTCTGACCTTCCAGGAGGTGCTTGTTCCAGTTCTGGGCCTCTAGAGATTGTTCCTGCTGTTGGGAGCTGGAAGAAATCTGAAGAAGTGCGAAAATCGATGCATCGCTCTTCTTGCAGCTATTTTACCCAACGCAGCACTGCTGTGTGAGAAGAAGCTCCACGCATCGCCGCTGCCAAGACGACGCAGCGCCTGTCGTGGCTGCAAGAACCGACACATCATGATGAGATCGTGGCTGAAGAAACTGACGCAGCGCCCCCTGTCGACGCTGCATCGATTGCCGTCACATCGATCACCGATGCATCCCTGATTTCCACCCATCGCACCTGTGTGGCAAGTTTTTGTGACGCATCACCCACGGATCAGAACTATTTTGGAGTCGATGCATCACTTCCCCCTGCAGTCCGGATTCGATGCATCACTTCTCCTGCATGCAGCAGAACTGACGCATCGCCTCCCCAAGGACTCAGGAACTGACGCATCTCTCTCTGTTTCTCGACACTTCCCTTCTCTGCGACTGTTTAGCTTTGTGAATTTTGACACATCTACAGGTACAGACAGACTGGGTATGGAGCTTACTTCATCCAGAGACTCAAGTTCCATTAGGTGCACAAGCCCTTGCTACGCACAGTCTGTGCTCAGTGTGCAGACTGTGAGAAGAATCCAATCCCTCCACAGGCCTAGGCTGCATTAAGTGGACAGGTCCGTACTACACAGAGTTAGCACTCCATGTGCAAACTACACATAGAGCCCACTGCTTCCATAGAGAAAAGCCTAATTAGGTAGGCAAGCTCCTACTACGTCAGTTAGTGCTCGTTGTGGAGAAAGTGCTTAGAGCCCACTCCCTCCAGGGATCAAAGCCCCATCAGGTGGGCAACCCCTTCTGCTATGCACAGCCTGCACCGGTTGTACTGCTCTTCATGAACAGCCCACTCCCTTCAGACGCCCAAGCCCAATTAGGTGGGTGAGCCACTACCACCGAGAGGCTACGTTCTCTGTGCAGTTCTTCACAGATGTCATCAAACATGTCATGAGTGATGTAATATATGAGGTCATAAGCAGTACCTGGCAGGGAGCAAGTTATAGTTTGGATATTAAAGTAGCGTGAATTTCAGTGTTTTTTTTAGGTTAAAATAATATTTCTTGCTGATATTTTCACCTAACTATAACCTCACTACAACCTGTTTTCGTGTGAAAATATATATAGAAACGTAACCAACCCAACACAGTGTAAAAACACTCTTAAGTCTGATACACTTTAACAATAGCCTTCAGACGGAAGGGGAGGTGTAGAATCTTGAATGTGGCCAGTCTACCTCTGAATTGCCTCTTCAGTGTAGCAGGAGATTGGGACATAGGCCAGAGTTAGATATTACAAGTAGCTGTCTATTTCATCCATGTCATGTGTTAAATTCAGTCTTTTGCGACCTTTCAGCATGTTGCATTTTGGGACTTGTAGTTACGCATTGTTGTTATGGTCTGTAAACCCCAGTATGCAAAGTCCAGTGATCTAAAAGGATGGGATAGCCTAAAGTATCATACATGAAAAGGGGGTGCTTTGAAGCTAGTTGGCAGTTCTGCTCACTTTAGTGCTACTGCGGTTAAGTAGCCCACGCAGATGATATGATTAATATCAGTGTCACTTGCAGGCTGTGGCGCAAGGAGCTTGTCATGAGTGCCTTTACTCGGCGGGGAAACTGGAGAGGACTAGGGCAGGCAGCCGCTGATCTAGAAGGAAAGTCTTAAAGGGACAATCAGACTGCCATCTAGGGGAGATCCTGAAAGATTCCTGGTCACCCAATAGAAGTGCCAGTGGGGCTCACTAGAAACCACCAGCACAAATTAACATCTGCTTTCGAAAGAACGTTTGGGAGCCTTCAGCTGTCACAGATTCCCAGAAGTACTGACTTGCGTAAACATTTTCACATACAGGAATGTAAGAGGATTGTAAAAAATGCTAATTTCTTCACGCGCAAATGAAACAATAACGTATATTAGAACTATCAAAAGGTTCCCCTTGGTGGCTTTGACCTTGTGCTTTGGGGCCCTTGATACCTGCAACAGCCACACTGTTCCATTGCTAGTGACATTCACCCTGTGTGTGAGAAAGAGTTATCTTAAAGAATTTTTAGGGCCCCGGGTAAAAAATATTTTAGGGTCCCTTCTTTGGAAAAACTACAAAACCTTCTGAAGAGGAACGACACTGAGTTCAACATTAAACTTTCAGATATGGTGGCACACAAAATCCGAAAGATCAATGTCTCCAGGGTTCATCACCCAAACTGTACCAAAAAAAGCTTCAACAACTTTTTTTTTTTAAAAGCCATGTCTTTTTACACTTAGATCTATATTTGTCTCCCACCAACATTTTTTACATGGAAATCAGTACCTAACCATAACCTTCCACCCATTGCAGGAAAACATGTAGAGGTGACTTGGTAGATGTTTAATGAACCAGTGCATATTATTAAAATAAGGCATCAGGACAAAGCACTTGAAGATGTGTAACTGCTAGGTATTTGTAATCACAAATAAATATGCCTTCACAAGAGGCATTCTCCATTTTCATTATTGGATCAAGTGAAACAAATAAATCTGATAATTTTCTTCTTCACTAAGTTCCCCTGCCTTGTCCATTCTCTCATCTCACTATGTAGAAGGCAAAGTGAATTGTGAAGAGAGACAGAGAGGTTGGATGGAAACAGAGGTGTGAAGTGATGAGAGGTTTAAGTTGGAGAGTTAAGGGTAGTGAGAGGGGATAAAGAGGTAGGTATAGCAAAAGAGAGAGATGAGGTCATGAGAGACAGAGGTAGTGAGGCACAGGATAAAGATAAGTTTATTGAGAGAGAGTAGTGGATTCAGAGTGTGGAGCTACAGGTTCCACATTACTTTCTGGCTACGAATTATCCTGAAAGCGCCACAGGAGTTCTACTGGACAGGGACTGCCTTGCTGCTGTTGCTTCTTTGCCTGAGTGTAAGCCACCAGCTACCTCAAAGAGAACAGGCTCAGATTTTTTTGAACCTGCTCTAACACTCACCACAAGACCAGTGATGGGCTGCTAAAGAAGTGACTTCAGTAATAGCTGATGTTTATAATAAGGGAACATCCTGAACAACGACTCCGGAACAACGAGCTCCAGAGTCACGAAAGCGGAACAATGACTTGCCCGAACAACGACTCAGCCTTAACCAGAGTCGGTCTAGTGTTCGGGCAGGGCGGAGTTCATAGGAGCATCGCAGTCGCAGAGGAACGGGTAAGAGGGGTTGATTTTTATGGGGTGAGGGTTAGGGGTTAGTTTATAGAGGTTTGGGTTTAGTATTTAGGGGGTATGGGTGATCGTGATTGTTTAGAAGGTGTGAGAGGGATTAGTATGAAGGAGTAGAATAAGTAAATAGGAGGTGGGGGTTTACGTGATTAGTAAAAGGTTGAGGGGAATTCGTTTTATGGGGGTTGAGTTAGTATTTAGGAGGACGGGGGTTTCGTGAATATTTAAAGGAAGATGGGAATTAAAATAAATGGGGGTTGAGTTCGAATTTAGGAGGAGGGGGGTTCGTGATTAATTAAAGGAAGAGGGGAAATAGATTTAAAGGGGTTGAGTACGTATTTAGGAGGAGGGGGGTTTCGTAATTATTTAAAGGGAGAGGGGAATTAGATTAATGGGGGTTGCGTTCGTATTTTAGGGAGTGTGAGTGATCGAGTTTTTGTTTTTGGGTGGGGGGAATTTGTATTTAAGGGGTGGGGGATTGGGGTAGTATTT
Source organism: Triturus cristatus (assembly GCF_964204655.1). Classification (NCBI taxonomy): domain Eukaryota; kingdom Metazoa; phylum Chordata; class Amphibia; order Caudata; family Salamandridae; genus Triturus; species Triturus cristatus. Next base: position 588,020,697 of record NC_140580.1, on the reverse strand, counting down.
GGAAAGGATTTTTTTAACACGCATTCCTTTAACAAGAAAAATCGTGATAAAGGAATGCGCGGTAAAAAAAAAATCGTGGATTAGACGAGATCGTGGTTGCGACCTCGTTGTAAAGGAATTCGTGGTTGGGGAACTCTTTGTTCAAACATACAACCTCATAATAATACTCTGAGCCAATGGAATCCCGCATGAAAAACAGTGGGCTACTTGAGAGATCAACTGATGCAGATGCCAGTGAGGAAGGTGGTAAATCTGATTGATGACCACCCCCTACTACATGGACATTTATCATTTTCTTGCTCCCTGACCTTGCAGAGTGTGGTAGTCCAGCATCAGGCATCTAGCCAGGATCCAAAGACCCTCATGCTCTTTAGCAAGCCCTATGTGCTTATGGCCTCACATAGTTGGCCAGGTTGCCCTGCTACTTTTTCAATTAAGCCCCACATGAGCTTTGAAACTCCAAGTTGCAGGTGCACCTCTAGGGTCTCGAACCTTAAGCACAACTGAATAACTATAAAGTGATCATGTTGCATGATTGTGATCTACCTTTATTGCAACAAGACCTATTGTTATTGACTGGGCTTTATGAAGAGTTTTTGTTTGCAGACCCTGTATTGTCCTAATACTCAATACAGATTTGAATTGAGTGGTTCTGTGCTTAACCATTTCAGGTGGGCACCAAGGTTTGCAAACAATACATTTTCATGATCATTAGTGCTTCAGAAACATTATAGAGAGGGTTTCAGCAGGGGCCATCACTTTATTGCTGAATAGTAAGACTACCATCTACCATATTTAATTACCGGTTTCTAAATGAGATAAAGCATTTCTTAGAGAAATTACTAGTTTCATTGTGAACTCACCATTTTACTGTTTTGCACTGTGTTTTGTAATGTGTAACAATCCATCTTGGTTGGAAATACATACCTTACTGTAACTGTTAAATGTGCTGCTCTATATTTAGACTTGCCCATATGGGTTCCATAGAATTAGGCCTTGATTGCTCAGACATATCTACCTGGAGAGTCAAAAAGGCTTAGCAAGGCCTACTTTCCACTGCAGATCTTGGTTTTGAATCACGGATTGATAAGGGCTCTGCATCCTCGCTTAAGGAGTGTTTAGTATTGCCTGAATCATCATGCCCCACTCACCAATTCTGATAGAAGTGTTATCATAAGAGGCATGTAAAAAGATGCTTCTGTGGGCTGGCAAACGTAGGTGGAAACCACAGATTACCTATTTAAAAAGCAAACCTCTCTCTTTCCTGAGGGGGTTGAAAAATAGCATTTTACTAGGGATAGATGTAACTCTTACACCAGCCCTGACCTTGATGAATTAAGAAAGTGGATATCCCTGCATACATGATGTCACAGTGGTCAAATATTGTCTAGGTGATAGATAATGTAGACATTGAGGGACAGAGTAATATATAAATGTAGATAAAAATTTACTCAACACCATTTATCTAAAATTAAATAGGAAGTTCCTGACAACAGCATTAACCTACGTTTCCATACACGTGATTGAATCAATATAATATCTATTGGGTTTTAGGTTTCACAACTGTGGTTATGTATAACACTTTAATGCTGCCAATTTCTTTTTTGATGTGGCACATAAGTGAAATGCCATATTTTACAGTAAGTCAACAAAATCTAATTTGCATTTGCATTTTCCTATAGATTCCAAGCCACATCGAAAGATCAGATTTATTTCTAAGATATTTAAGTTCTCTGAGAACTATTTGTTGTTCTTTTCCTTGGACTGGAAGACTCAAAAAGATCAACAGCTTTCTCTAGTGTTGAATTATAAAATGCAATACTGTTGTGTGATACTGAAAGAGAGCATGCAAGAGTTTAGAAGAAAGTATAGATTTAATCTGTGATACTGTCAGATTCCCTTTGTTTCTAGATATGACTTCACTTGGTTTCACATGGTGAGATTTAGTAGAAATTTTAATGCAATTAGGCAAGGATCATGTCATTTAACTGTACAAACAGTTGGTGGGGAAATTACAATGTGGTGGGTTATCATAACCGAGACACTTGTATGGTCTTTATTATAGATACCAGCTGAAACGTCTTGAATCAAATTCATACTGGATACATTCTTGATATAACGGCAAGCAGTTTTACCATGATGAACCCAAAGTCAATGAATATGGCTGCCACAACTTTCCATTTTACTTTGATACGGTCAGGGCCTTAACAGGGTTCTATTGTTAGCTCACTGTTTTATTTATCCAAGGGCTATTACCTTTTGGTTTAAAGGAATGCTTCCCATTTCTCTTTTAGGAATTACACATCACAGTGCAGGACAGAGACCAAATAAAGTGTGGCTAATCTTTCTGTCAGATGCCTAGGACTCATCAGGCAGAGTTCGCTTTGTTGATTGCAGCTCCAAGGTGTCATTACTCTGCAGATAGGGAAGACTCATCAGTATACTAGAGGAACATGCTGCTGCAATTTAGGGGCCCGATTGAGAAAATGCATTTTGGAGACAGCAAAGTATAACTCCACTATGACTATTTACTTACCGCAAAATGCAACTTAGAAACCTACAGATGGAGATCTCCACCTCTCCTATCTTTTCTGTATGGAAATCTCTGCCACAGTGTCACAGATCTTCACACACGTTGGTATATGTTTCTGTAGTACATATGGAACGTGGGAGGAACTAGTGAGAACATGGGTATTTATTCCTAGAAACTGGGTGGGGTAAAGGTAAAATTGCAGAGGGGTTTATTAAGGGACAGGATAATACAAAACACTTCCCACATAAGAATAAGGCCATTCCAATTCACAAAATACACTTCTAATTTTATTATAACCCTAGTAGTACTCCAGCCCATTCACAAATGGCCAACCGCCAGTACGGCAACACATTCAGGAAGAGAATAATGTAGACAGGGAATTAAACCATCATCCTGTAGGAATTAATGTAAATTAATTCTAAATTTAAATTATGTCTAGTTAGTGATAAGAATTAAATATAAATATTGTTTTTTTCAATTAAATATTACACTTAATCTGACCAAAAAAAAGAAAAGTTTAACCTATATTTATGAATACAAAAAGGTATTTAATTAAAATTCATGTATTTTAATCACATTTCTACATATTGAACAAAAGCTAAATTATTAGTGAGGGTGGGTAATGTTATAAAATTAATATTTATAAATTAGCATATTTACATTTATTTATAATTTAATACAAATGTAATTTCAGGAGGTAATGTGTGGTAACTTTTTATTTCATTAGCTCCAGCTTAAAATTAATTATTTAAATTATTTTGCCTTTAAATTTTCAATCTAAATACTTGTAGTTATATTTGTTTTTCTAAACCTCATTAAATTTCCTAATACTTTCCTGTAGCGAGATCTACAGATGTACATTTAGCTGTGTGAATAGATCCCTAAATGTTTGCCTGATTGACTTGGCTATTTCTCTGCCTTTCTGATACAGTGGCTGCTCTGAGAGTCCCTTTTGTCTGAACCTGAGTCCTCATACACAAAAGTGTACCTGTACATTCATGATGAGCAGGTTTCTTGCAGGAGAGGGATAGGGTGGCAGCACACTTCTTTGAATAGGCATTTTAGGGCCAATCCTGAGACATGCCAACGATTTTACTTCTGCTCCTAACTTAGGGGTAGAACTGGATTGATGTATACCAAAACTATTAACCTGCTTTAGCAGTTGTATTCCAGGACGACAGAGGAAGAAGTCTACAACGAAGGTACAGCCCATTCCCCTGCTGTTGATCTACTCTAAATGGCCATGGGAAGGGCAGCCAGGGAGAGCTCAGAACCGCCTGCATTCCTTTGTGAACAAGGGGCACACTTTCTTCCCTCTCCCAAAACACCTGGCAACAAACACAAGGGCAATTTCTGTGCATAATCCATGTGCAACATAAGTTGTGAACAGGCATTAAGTTTTGGCAAAAGCCTAAATGCTTGTGAATAGGGCCATGTGCAAAATGTGTTTTATTCAAGCTGTGCAATCTGCCAAAATTGCCACACCTGCAGATTTAAATCTTCCTTAGCGAATTTGAACTTTTGCTCCCCACCAACTAGAGGCTTATCTATCCATTGTGCAGCCACTGCAGTGGCCTCTAGGTATGGGGGGGGGGGGGGGGGGGTGGAAGCCCCAACCAGCTCTTTACTTGTTGGCAGGTTTTTAAAGTTGTCTGCTCAGATGATCTTCTTTTTTCTGTGCAAATCTTTGCATGGGGCTGGCTCTATGCTTCCTCTTGGGCAGGAAAGTAGTAAGACACAAAGAAAATTGAAGTCAGGCCACAGCCAGGAAGCAGATTTAATCCTGAATTTCTTCACCACCATATCTTTTTTGTGGATTATTTTAGGTTTTCATCCCAGTTTCTTAGGCTACATCCTAGGGCCGGAGTGGGAAGCCAAAGTAGGCCTGGCAATTTTCCCGGATCAGCCCCTGCCTGGCCCTGGGAGGCTTGAAATGCTTACTTACTGCTTTTGTTACTGCGGCCTGATATTGCAACACCATTGCAAAACCGTCCCCCAGTAACAAAACCGGCCACCACTGCAGCAAAACCAGCCCCCACCCTTCCAGCCTCCCAGGAAAATGCCCGATGCAGGGTACGGCCAGTCCAGCCCTGCTACATCTCGTATACGGAATCCTAGATTCCTATAAGATCTATGCTCTCTGCATTATTTGACCTGCCGGTTAGGCTTATAGGACACTTCAGTCAATTTTACTTCTTTACTTGGTGGACAAGCTATTTATGAACACTGATTTTAGCTCACCGATTGCCCTCTGTGCCTCAGTGATACCACCCTTTTAATGGCTGTAACACAATACAGGTCTACCACCACACTTTGTACATGTATGCTTGAATTTGCAATTCTTCATTGTGCAAGCTCCAATGTTGTACACAAATCATGCCCTGGCTGTGGAAGTCACTTGTCAGACTTAAAATGCTACCCTACCTTCTGTGTGGTGCCCATGAACATGGGTGTGAGGGCCATATTTCTACTATCCATGTTATACTCCACTACTGGCTTCAGCTCCATCTACAGAAGCTGCATGCCCATGTCAATATATCACTCCATGTTGTTGACAAGTATATTCCAACGCAAAACTGGAATTCCTAATTTTACCGTAGTTTTACCCTCCTTTGAATCTAAACCCTTCTGAAAACATTCAAATATTTAAATGGTGGACCATGACTTCCCCTTCTGTACTCTTGCAACATAGCCTGTAACAAGATTGACTTTGATGTTTAAAACCCATATCTATGTTTCCATCACAGGATGGGCATAGACTCAAGTGGGTCCCATTTGCTTATTTGTGTTAAATACAGCCATGTTGCAGGAGACTCAACTTGCCATGAGGAAAATATTTAAAATCTTGAGGAAATGGTTCAGGTTAATGAGCTGGACCCTAAGTTGTTCGAATTAAAAGGCAGTACACTATTATGAATCTGTGTGGGCCCCCAGTTGAAGACCACAGTGTTAATACTAAGACCTTCAGGCTTAACACTGAAAGCGTTTAAGGATTTGCACTCCATCGGGGTCAACCAAGGCAGAGCTGGTGCAGCTGCTTGTTGTTGTTCCTCGTTTGGCATGTAGAACTATTTGGGTCCAGAGGACATTAGAACTTAAGGTAGGAACAACAATCAAGTAGTAGTTGTTTCAGGAGTTTTGACTTTGCTGATAGTCTCCTTGCTAGCTCTGAATGACTCAGCAGAAAAAACATCCCACTGGCATCACAAAGGTGGATATGTAGAAGGGGTTACAGTGCACCCAAGCATACAGGAGGGATATGACAGGGTCAAGCAAAAGCTAATTTGTTTACATTGACTTCCAGAAATTAGTATTTTTAAGTATTTATGGTTCCTTACTTCTGATCTGCATTTAGCTGTAGATGGCATGATTCATTAAATATTACAATCAATCTTTTTCCAGTCTGAATTTCCATTACCAATTTCAAGAGCAGAATTGTAGCTTCTTCCTGAAAAACTTCTCTTAGTGGTTCATGAACATCAATGTAACACAAATTTAAAATCCCACTGCTGCAAACTGCAGTGCAGGAACCATTATAGGAAATGTAAAGGTTACATACCAAGAAGCTGTACTCCTCGTGTGAGGCCATACACATCGATCAATGCCCAAAGTGACTCTGTAGTCCTCACACCGCTGAAGAACAACATAGCCGCAGAGTCATTGATTCTATAAAACACACGGCCCTTTTTGTCCACCCAGAATGAAATGATGTTTCCTTCATTTGCAAACTCTTCAGGAAGTGCTTTGGCCCAGAAGCCACTTTGGGACACTAGGTCTGGACACGCATATTTGGGAAGAGTGTCCGGGTTAATCCGCGAGGGATCCTTGGAAGTAAATCCGAGTCGAAGAGCTCCACTCCAGCAACACTGTTTCTTTGTAATCTGAGAAAAAGAATAATAAAAATTATTATGTTACAATATGCAAAAATACAGTTCACGAGAGGCAAAAGATCAAGAGGGTCATGATGTGCCCTCCCCTGTGGAGCTGCCTGGTTTATGCCATGCTGACATTTTTTCCCTTATGTTGAAGTCATGAACAAAGGCAGCTTACCAGAACCGGAAGATATGTTAAATCTGTGCACTGAACTACAACTAGGTTAAATAGGCCTTATGAGCGTGGGAGTCAGTTTTCCTCTGTAAATTAACTACACCATCGGATCTAGGGGCCACTAAAACAAACATTTCTTATAATAGGCTGTACTAATGTAAGAAAAATGAAATTTGGTAAGAACATGAAATTTGGCTTTTTTAACCTTACATTTAGTGGTGCATTTCCTTTAAATATCATTTATTTTCACTGGCACGCTGTCGATATATAGGTACGCTACTTGTTTGGCTACTTCTATTGCACAAGAAGCAGTGGTATCAAACCCCATATTTTGTGGGGATGCTCCCATATACATTCAATATTTACAATGATTTAATGATTTTACATAATGCTTGTGCAACAATGATTTACCCAATTGGGTGCCCAGTCTCAATCTAATTTACTAACCACCAGCGTATTAACTGGTCAGCACCACAATGTACTTAAAGATAGCACTGAACAACCTCGCAGAGCCCTTCAACCCCTTTTGTTTACTCAGAATTTTCTTCATGGACGGTACACCTGAATAATCTATTTACAACTAGAGACCATTATTAGTTGAACATTTGAAATATCAACTTAGACAAGCATTGACAAAGCCAATAGGCCGGACTTTGGCAAGCTGGTGTCTTCACTTAAACATGGCCGCCTTATGCTTGCAATGAAAATATCAAATATAAGAGACAGTCACAGATGCAGCTGTTTGACAAGTGTGTTTGTAAAACAGGCCTTTCAGTGACATCATGCATTTATTTGATTTTTATTTGAGAAGGAGACAAGAAAAATTTGCTAACTACTCAAACACTCACATCCTACGCTGCTACAATGTTACAATGCCACTTGACCACTTTATAACAAACCTTAAAAAGAAGTACATGTAAAATAATTAGCTGGTACTTTAAGATAATACTAAACCTAAATTAAATGTTAAAAAAGCTCACGTTGAACAGCTTTGCAACAGAAGAGAAAGCAACTATTTCTGGGTGGGTGTGAAAAATGTATAGAAGCTTTGTGCAGTCACTCAAAGTGAAGGGAGCCGATGGGAAATTTGGACTAACCCTTGCTGTATGCTGTGGTGGACAGAGACGAAATGTGAATAACAATTTAACAGACTGATTATTGAAGCCTGCTGACCAAACACCTTTCTATGTATATATATTTTACATTATTTTTTGGGGGGAAAACAATGGCGACAAAGCCTCAGCTGTCTCAACAGCCCGACCTAAAAACCCTCTCAGTTGCACAGACAGAATGTGTTTTTTAATACAGCAAAGTGTGTTTTTAACGTGCACCCCAACTTCTGAACATAAGCTACAGCATCAATTATATAACATATAACGCTCCCCATTTATGAAAAAAAGCATCCTTTTCATGCTAGCTGAGCCTAAGGAAACGTTTAACATAAAAAATATAACAAACAACATGTGTATTACAATTAAGGCTCCCAGTTTTCCGTTTTACTGATTTTTACAGATAAATACAGAAAGAAAACTATTTATTTGCAGTCTGTATTTATTTTTTAATAATGGATAAAAACAGAAATGTGTTTGTTTTTTGAGTGGTTCTAAATGCTGAACATCTTGACTTGCAAGTCAATAGCTGTGCAGATTGACAGGTTAGGAAATAAAGACAAAACGTTTCTTAGTTAGGCTTAAACAGCTCTAGATGTGTACAAGGTTGATACTACAATGTAATGTTTTCATATTATTGTATTGATTTATCATTAATGGGTATTCATGTAATTGAAACATGTCAGGTGTTTGCGTATCAGTGTACATTTATTGTTTGAAAAAATGTGGAAATAAACTAGCTTCAGCTTAATTTCTTGCACATAACCCAAAATATATATGGATAAATACAGACGGAAATGTAAAAAAAAATATAAACCATAAAACTGGGAAAATGTACATGTCATCCTGTCTTCAGTCACTTGATGTATTATATTACCTGGCTCTCTTGATGCATTATTGGACCATAACACAGTTAACCATAATGTACACACACAAAAGCATGCACAGACTCATAAAAGACCTGAAGATGAGTTTAATTAAAATAATTTTGGAGTGCTGGCCTTAATTAAGGATGGGAGTTCTTGCTAAAAGCCTTTTCCTGGTTTGGTTTTTCAGGGAGAATATACACTACTTTGGAATATTGCATGAAGCCCACATGGTAGCGAAACCATTGTTGGAGCACAAAAGTTGCTCAGAGGCATTAAATAAAAGAAGCAAGCCCAAGTCTTCCATCAGTTTCGTCCCTCTCAAGGATACCCTCAATATTTGCCTCCGATTAGAGACGTAACTAACATATCTAATCTTGTTCACAAGTTCAAGTGGAAAAAGCAGAACTCACAGTCTTCATGATACAACCTGCGTAGTTTGCCCCAACTGGTGGGACAAAAAAGGACTTGCTGAAGGGCAAAATTATTAATACCTTTTTCATCACTAGAATCTTCAGCAAATCCTTTGTTTCTGGTCCACAGCAAAAGTCAAAGGCCAACACTGAAATGCTCAGGATTGATGGTGGGACATCTGGAGAAAAGGAGGCTAATAACTTATAGCAAAGGAATCCCAGTGGCAAGTAATTTGTACTTATTTGTTCATCCAGAACCACATATTCCAGACGAAAGTCGGCGAGCAAACTTATCGTAAAATCCAACTCATTAGGCACACGAACAGCTAGAACCAGGAGCGATGCAGTCCTGTTATGCTCCGGCTAGAGTTGTGAAGTCTCTTAGACTTTCCCCCTCTGCACCATGGTTCTCTGACTCACTAGGAGAAGTTAAGAGCAGGTGTAAACGCCTGGAACATCAGTGGAGAGCTAGCTGCTGCACACTGGCAAAAGTAATTTATGAAAATGCACTGAACTGCATAAGCTGATAAAAGTAGCCAGGAGAAACTATATAGTCACTAGTATCCACAAGGCAGATCACTCTAGTAAAGAGGTTTTTAAGGTGGTTCAGACCTTTTTTAAGTCCATAGCATTAGAGACCGAAGTACAACCCTCCCCTGCTATGTGTGAAACAATTGCAAGTTTCTTCGACAAAATTTTTTCGAAGGTTTACACCAGTGGTAACGGAGAAATCAGATATGCCATTGGGAGTTGTGGCATTGGGAGTTGTGGCAGTTGTGACAGAACCCTTGCTTACAAACTTCGCACCAATTTCACAGCAAGATGCATTGGCAGGAATTCAAAAATGCAGATCAGGTGCCCCAGATGATCCATGTCCTCCTAAACTTTGGAAAGTGCTGTCTCATTCTCTTATTTGTGCACTATCTCATATCTGGAACACTTCCCTTGAATCCAGAGTTTTCCCAGACAAGTGGAAACATGTTACCCTTCTCCCTCTGAGGAAAAAACCAAATGGAGACCCCGGAGATCTTAATAATTTTAGGCCAATTTCATTGCTGCCCACGCCAGGAAAAATGTAAGAGAAGTTGGTCCAGTGCCAACTGACTAACTTTATTGAGAACCAGGGCTCCCTGCATGACACACCATTTGGATTCTGGTGGGTTTCAGCACAGAGACTGCTGTCCTTGAGGAGGCTGAGTCAGTGAGAGGGTCGCTCGATTCAGGGGCATCAGTGCTGCTGGTGCCCCTGGATCTGTCTGCGGCATTTGACACAGTCGATCATGCCATGTTGATTCAGAGATTATGAGACATGGGCTTTGGGGGGAAGGTGCTGGCCTGGCTGAAATCATATCTGAGCGGTCGCACTCAGAGAGTCGCCCTACAGCCATTTGAATCAAAGCCTAAACACCTTTGGTGTAGTGTTCCACAGGTCTCAGCGCTGAGCCCTCTGCTTTTTAATCTGTACCTGGCTCCACTTTTCTCTCTAATTGCCAACTGGGGGTGAAGGCGATCTCTTACGCTGATGATACCCAGTTGGTTTTCCCTTTTCAAGAGCAGATGGCAGATGCCTTTAAGAACTTTAAAGGTTGTCTGAGAGATATAGCATTATGGATGAATAAATCAAGCTAAAACTCAATGCGGGAAAAACAGGTGCTGTTTTTAGGAAAGGGCCCAGCACCAGTACCAGATTTATGGTGGCCATCAGAAATGGGCCCACCCCCTACTCCCGCCACTAATATTAAAAATTTAGGCGTGAAGTGGGAAGCTGACCTTTCCTTCTCGGCTCAAATTCAGCAGGTCTCTGCTACTTGCTTTAGCAAATTGAGAAACCTCCGGAAACTTTTATATTTCCTGCCAGAAAACTGTCGCAAATCCGTTGTCCATGCCACAGTGACATCTAGGCTGGACTACGCAAATGGTCTATATCTTGGCCTTCCTAAATATTCGATTAAACGCCTTCAGATGGTGCAGAATGCGGCTGCGAGACTGATCAGACGCATACCTTTTCGGCATCATGTCTCTCCGTATTTACTCAAACTTCACTGGCTCCAAGTAGCCAAAAGAATCGAATTCAAGGCCATGACTGGCATACCGGGCACTAAAGGGAAAGTGCCCTGGATACCTTAAACATAGGCTATGTTGCTATAAGCAAAATCGGTCTCTGAGGTCAAACTCACAAAATCTGCTTTGTAACCCCCGCTTTGCGAAAGCCCGTCTGGGTGGGAGAGCGTTCTCAGTGAGGACGGCCAAACTGTGGAATGCCCTGCCTGATAACCTCCACCAAGCTGATTCAGAGACCTGTTTCAGAAAAGCGCTGAAGACATGGCTCTTTAGGCCTGACTAAGCTTGGGAGCAGTGCTTGGACCTCTATGCACGTAAAGCCTGCTGTTAGAGCACCGGGACACCTCTGATTGAGGTAGCTGTTTACGCTGTATACGTTTCAGTATTATTATTATTATTATTATGGAGTTTGGTTCTCCCCGACTGGAGCCATCACTCCTATCTACTCAATTAAGCTCAGTAGCAGGTGATAAACATTCTTATAAGAATGACAGACAAGTGTTGTCGTTTCAAAGCTTTATATAAATGATTTGTTGGCAAACCGCATAGAACATGCCATAAGTCATTTTAGTGGCAAAGCATACCGATTATAGGTACAGAGAACTCCTTAAAGTTCTAATTAAAATTCGGCATTGACTTGCCTTCTAAGAGAGGGGTTAAAAGGTCTCCTGTACATAGAAATCTACAAGTCCTCTTACAGGGATCTAACAAAGACGTTCCTACATTCTACATGCATACACAGTTCTCATGGTATGCACCAATAGGGAACAAGCAAAGGGAACCATTTTTACTACAGAATACATTTCGAGTTTCTCTCATGATAGTAATACACTGAGTTTGTAAGCATTCTCACAATTTAATCGAGCATCCACATTAATATCTTGTATAACAGTAGCCTGGGACAGTTGAAATGCCCTTGGTTAAGTACAGTGAGGAAAAGTCTATGGAAACACTCTCTGGTTATTCGTGTGAGTCTAACAATTCTTTATTTAGAAGAAGAAGAACAGCACTAGTAAATGTGATATTTTGTGACATTGGTGCAAGATGGAGGACAGTGTAAATACAACCTAGGTTAGCGTAAGCTCAATTCATGATGCGTCTAATATGCAGAATGAAAACAACTCTCTGCTGCCAAAATTATTCTTTCGTAGCGGGTTAGGCGGCTATTTGGCAGGTGTTGAGCTCTGGGTTCTCAAGGAAATGGGGTATGATTACAATTAAGGGGTAGCCCATCACTATTCCCTCAGGCTGCTGAATACTAGGGTTTACAACTGAAACTGCTTGAGACAACCGGGCAACGCTGCAGCACCGGATTAAGAATAGCTGATAAGTAACCAATGGGTGCTGTGTCCCCCGTGGGCTTGAATTAGTACAGGCAAAGCACACCCATCTCACTCATGACAAAAGAGAAAAAATTATTTTGTGTAGTCTGGCATTCCAAGAGCTGGTGCCATACAAAGCATATTTTTGAGCTCCTGGAAGGCTTCCATTCTGTTGTCATCCCTTGGAACCAGGTCATTGACATCAGTATATGCCAGCCTTATCAAAGGCTTTGCCACAAAGGAAAAGCCCAGGATCCATTGTCGGCAGTAGCCAACCATGCCTAAAGACATCCTCACCTCTCCCTGGGTGGTTGGAAACTTCATCTTAAGGACTGTCTCTATGCGTTCATGGGATGCTCGTCTCACTCCCTTTTCTGTCTAATGTCTCAAGTGCACTACTTACCTTTGACAGAATTGTAATTTCTTGGGTGAGACCGTATGACCATTCTTGGCTAAATGGTTGAGCAAGGCGATTGCGTCTTGCTTGCAAGCTTCTTTAGTCATCGAGGCGATCAAAAGATTGTCAATGTATTGCATTAATGTCGAAGTACATGGTAGCTGAAAGAGTCTTTAAGTTCTTTTTGAGTATCTCAATGAAATAGGATGGACTTTCTTTATAGCCTAGCCTTGTGGGAAACAACACTACACAAGAGGAACCAGAACACAACAAGAAACTGTCTCCCTTCGTGTAACGAGACCGAGAAGAAGGTTTGACAAAGGTCAATGACCCTAAACCACTGAGCCTCTAGGGGAATTTGCAACAGGATCACGGCATGGTTTGGTACCATGAAATAGCATGAAATGACAATCTGATTAATCTGTTGGAGGTCCTGCACTTTCCTTCACTTTTTGTCTGCGTTTCTGTAGGGCCATAATAGGGGAGTTACAGGTACTCCTGATAACTTCCTTCAAGATGCTTTGTTCTATCATGCTCTTAATGATGGGGGTGATGCCTGAGATAGCTTCTGGGTCATCTTATATGGGTGAGTGTGCGTGAAGACAGCCATGGGTCGAAGGGTGATCTTTAGGGGCTTGGTACCTTTAATCAACCCAATCTCCCATCCTTTTAAATCCCAGACCTCCCTAACAGCCTCTCTCAAATCCACTGGCAAGTACTCCGATGTGATAACCAGATAAAACCTTCTAACAAGTTTTGGGGACTGCATGAATTCTGCATTGGCTGCTTACATTTCAATTCCAACCCCATCCCGCCTGCCATAGATGACGTTGTTGAGTTTGCAGACAAGATCACGACCTAGCAGGATTACGGGGCTAGAATCACAAATCACAAACTGATATTGCTCTCTGATGTCTCCTATTTCTACTGGTACAGGGGCAGTAATTTGAAGGTTACACTGTTGACTGGTAATGCCAACAACTTGGGCTTGTTTTCCAGAGAGTGCCAGGTTAGGAACCTCAACTGTTCTAACTGTTGAAAGAGTGGCTCCTGTGTCTATTAGGAAAGATATGGGATGTCCGTTCACCTCTCCATCTACTTCCAGGACTGCGGCAAGCATGCTTTCCGCTTCTCCCCTCAGGGACCGTCATTGGTCCTGGTTGAAGTCTATGGAAGTCTCGAACATCCTGGGGACTGGACCTCTTTGTGACAACATCAAATTTTGAGGTACTCTGTGATTTGGTTGGAGCTGGGATATACTTCTCTGCAACTGAGTTAGGTTGAAGGAATTTGGAAATAGCCTGGATTTGGGGACTTTTGGGACAGTCATAGGTGGTCTAGGTACTGGGGGAATCTCCCCCTGACCTGCTGGACTCATCTCTTGTACCTCTGTCACTACTCAATCTGAATTGAAAAGGCACTCCAGCTTCCGATGTCACACCCTGTTACAAATGTGTCATTGGGTAACCTTCTTTGGGGGCACTTATTCTGGTGCCTGCCACATTACCTCGACTTCTCCTCATCCCCCAGACATTCTCACTGTAGTTCAGAGAGACTCTCTGCATTGCAGCTTAAACTGGGATCTAACTCGGGCACTTGAAACAGAGTTGTAAGTCGCTTAGCCCCTCCATTCTATGCCAACTGTGTTTGGCCTATCATGTACTTCCTCTTAAGCCCCATTCGTTTTGCATATTGTAAGATCTCATAAACAAGTGCCATGGCTGATTTGATTACTAATCTCTGTCCTTAGTCCATAGACAAAGGACACAAAAAACCCTCCCATGTTATCTCCGGCACCTACTCTTTCAGCTCTTCAGAGGTTCTGAAAATCTTGGACAAATTCATCTCCTTTTGAGGAACCTTCATCTTTAGGAGTTTTATGACCTTGTCATATTTAATGATGGCTAAAGGGGCATTTGTCCCTCCCACCCAAGGCGGTACCTGGGTTCGCTAAACAACTTCTCTTTTGCACTCAACCCACAGATCCTTTAGGACTGCCACCTCAAATAATACATCCAAATCTTTCCACAAACTTTAGAGATGGTCACAACCTGTTCTAGCTGGGTTTACCACTTGTCTGGGTTCTCCCTAAGTTTTGGAAGGGTGTTTGAGAAGTGAAAGAGGTCTGATTGCTACCATCCGATGTGTACGTAGGATCCTCCCTGAACTTCCTGCAAGGGATACACCTTTGCCACTCTTCCTACAGCTCCTTCCTCGTCTTCCCTTCTGCTTCACCTTCTCTTTCTTGGACCACAACTCTGTGAACTTTTCAGTATCATTCCCTCACAAGTTCTAAACCTTCTCAAATTTAATATTCTTAGCTCCGTCTCACCCACCACCCACCCTAGCATTCTTTCTCAAATTCTACTGCTAAGTTATATCAATTCCACATTCATCTGCCACCTTTTCCATCCCTGCAAGTGCCTCTCTTGCCATTCTCACTGACTCTTTACTCATATAAAGCAATGCATTCCCCCTGCAATGCTTTATATAAGCTATCCCCACATTTTCCATAACAATTTCCTCAAATTCTGTTTTCATCTGGATGTGGTTGCTCGTTGTGAAGTTTGCCCTGCACTTGGCGAGTTACCTGATAAGTTTGTGAAAGTAGTTTGACCTCCCATCCCACCACTGACTAAGTTCCCTCCTGGCATCCTTACAGGCCCCGGTGCTGAGTCCTGAAGTATACTTGGGATAGGATGATTCGGAAGGGTACTAACAAGTGCCTGAGCCAGGGAAGTAATTGCAGCACTTGACGAAGGTAAGGCGCCTAAGAGTACAGGTGTGAGAATCTGAGCGGAGGATGGGTTGGCAGTTTCTGTCTAATTCATGGGTGAACTGACTACTGTGGAGGATTCAACTGTTCTGACCTCAGTTACTGCTGGGACTGTGTCACTCAAGTCAGGGACTGTCGCACACTGAGGAGGGGGTGGTCTTAAACTGAGGAGTTCGTCAATAAAGGCTGTTTCCTCTTCACTATCCCTGTCGGTTTCCTTCTTCCTTCTTCCTTCTTTCCTTCTTCGATTTGTCCTATTCTTTTTCTCACTCTCTGTTAAGGGACAGGCTCCAACAGTGACTCATTGACTTTCCTCTTTGCCTCTCCTCATCTTGCGCCCTTCTCCATAAATTAGCCCTACTGCGGATTTCTAATTCAAATTTCTTCTTTTTCTTTTCGCTTGCAATTTGCTCCCACAGATTTAACGTTTCAATCTTTGTGGGCATAGGCTGTGGTTTTAAATTGTACATTCTTCTCCTCAAATTCTGGATTGGAGCAATCTGAAAAGTACCACTCAATGGGAATCGGAGTTCCCCATCTTTGGACATGTATTAGTGCCATTGGCTAAGCCACATGCATGTGTGTAACACTTTCTTTGCTGCCATTTGCCTAGCTGGAGTACCTTCAGGAGAAAACGTTTCCTCCGTATGTACGTCCTTTTCTTTCTTTGAAAAGGGATTCCCTATTCTAGCAATGTCTTACTCCCTGTTCAATCTCTCACTTATTCCGCACTGACAAGCATGCAATCCGCATGCCAATAATAGCGCATCGCAGTCAAAGGTAAGCCTATCATATTCCAGCAACAACGTCTGCCAGCCATTCCCTGTGTGGCACCCTAATGATGTAATGCTCCAATGCCGCCAGACCTCTTCTGGACCAATTTACAACTTTCTCACCCTTTGCCTGCTTCAACTACACAAAGGTTTCTATAGCAGCAAGAGTGCTACCTACTTTCGCACAATAGTGAACCCTTGACCTGCGAAAGTCACTATACTCAGCTCATCCACTCCCTGTGCCCTACGGAGCAAATCGCCACCGAGCTCAAATAGTACACTCATACAAGAAAGATATACCTCTACTTTGGTGTAACTGATAGTGCTTCACAGCACACCTCATCTAGCAGGCAATTTCAACAATTCAATAACCTAACTTGAGTTACCTCTCTTTAACTCTATACCATATGTATCACAACTTCAACATTCGTCCCTTTCAAAAGTCCGAGAATATCTCCAAAATCATGATAATGATTGTTCCCATGACTCCAGCAATCAAAGCTACGTAATAGCTACTCTTAAAATCTGTCCACTGTTTTCCACCACAATAGGCCTACTATAACTCCCAATATTCATTGTTCCACAACTACTGTTCCTGCGTTTTGCATGCAATCTCCATTGATACTCATGTTCCTGCTTCTTCAACAGCCATTTTGTCTCTTTGCCACCAGGATCGGGTTGGGACTGAGTCAATTTAGATCTCGGGGAAACTATCTGGTCCATAAAGGTGCAGTATTTGGTCTACAGTAAATTATTTTCTCAATTATTGGTCGGCTCCAATCAGAACCATCCCCTCTGCTACCAGATCTGTCAGCGTGCAAACTTATCCTAAAATCCAACTCATGAGGCACACCAACAGCTAAGACTGGGAGTGGTGTAGTCCAGCAACAGACTTTGGTGATCCCCAACAGGAGCAATCACTTCTGTCTAATCAATTAAGCTCAGTAACAGGTGATAAACATTCTTAGAAGAATGACAGACAAGGTTTGTCATTTCAAAGCTTTATATAAACGATTGGTAGGCAAATCAGATAAAACATGCCATAAGTAATTTGTGTAGCAAAGCATACTGATCATAGGTACAAAGAACTTGTTACAGTTATTATTATTATTATTATTATTGGGATTTATAAAGCGCATGGCTGCCCTAAGGCTTCCCAGAGCTGCACGGTCAGGTACTGAATACGGGTCAAACCATGTCTTAAATGTATTGCTTAAACAGCCAAGTCTTGATCTCTCTGCGAAACTCTAGTTCTTTGTCTGTAAATCTGTGTTCTAACGGCAAAGAGTTCCAGAGTTTGGGGGCTAGATGGGAGAAAGTAAGTACAATTCAGCATAGATGTGCCCTCTAAGAGTGGGGGATAAGGTTTCCTGTAAATAGAAATCTACACGTTCTTTTGTAGAACTTCTAGCAAAAACCTTCATATATTCTACATGAATACACGGTTCTCATGATATGCACCAATAGGAAATGAGCAAAGGGAACCATTTTACTACAGAATACATACGGAGTTTCTGTCATGGTAGCAATACATTGAGTTTGCAGGCATTCTCAGTTTTTTGGAGCATTTCAAATTGATACATTATATAACGATAGACAATTGAAATGCCCTTGGTTAAGTACAGTGAAGGAAGGTCTCTGGGAACACTCTCTGGTTATTTGTGTGATTCTCACAATTCTTTATTTAGAACAAGAACAGCAATAGTCAACACATGATATTTTGTGACGTTGGTGCAAGATGGAGGACAGTGTAAACAAAACCTAGGTTAGTCAGTATAAGCTCAATTCATTTTTTTTTTGTTGAAAATCTTTATTAACCGCAGTTGCGTCAACTTACAATGTACGTCCACTAGCCAGAGCGTCAAATCAGCAAGACAAATACACACATGTTCAGATGGTGAGACACAGCCATTTAGCCGGCAACCCGGAGGTCCGGCGGCGGTAAACAGTTAAACATGTGCATAGGAATCAGGTGTGTACATTGTGTGAAAATGGGTCTATGGTGTTTTTTTTTTTGTGTTTTGTCGTGTCGCATCTGAAGCGCATTGTCTGCAATAGCGGATGGCGCTGTGGTCCAGCCCACATTGCGGCGCTGTCGATTAACACCTAGGCCCGTAGGGGGAATCGCGCAAGGCACCAGGTTTACCCCCAAATGCCAAGGTCTCCGGGCAACGGAGCCCTGATGTCTTACTCTTGGCGTAGGCTGGAGCGCGACGAGGAGGTTGCAGTATAGCTCACAAAGACATACATGTCAGCGTGTATATCCGGCGAGCCCAGTGTGCAGCTTCGCAGTTCAGCTCTATATGTGCGATACGCGGCGCGCTATCGTCCCCCCAGCGGTGCGCTCCCCCAGCCGCCGAGCGCCCGCGCAAGCCCGGTATGCAACACTGCGCGCCTCGAGTGGGTCATTCCGCGGTTACCGCGCAGAACCGCCGCCCACACGTAGTGCGCGCCATTGCTGCCTCACCAGTGCTACACAGGGCGCGCTAGGCAGGGCAGCGCCTCGGGGGCATCGGATAACACTTCCAGCAACTGTTTTCTGTGGTTGGACAGGGGTTCGGTCAGGGAGCGTAACCAACAACTAAACTGCTCCCCGTGTGTGTAGTGCGATTGGGGGGATCGGGGCTAAGGTACTAAACTCGGGTAGGGTCCAGGGTAAGGGGGGAGGGGGGAGGTGGAGATCATTCTGCGTTAGAGTAGGAGGGGACAGCAGCTGTCAAGTGGGGCACAGCCGGGCCTCATGAGAGGTGCGCCTAGCAGCAGGTCGGGGGGGGGACAGGAGGCTGTCAAAAAGGGCCCAGAGCCCGCCGTGTCTGCGTCCGCAGTCCTAGGTTATCCCCTCGTGCGAGGGAGGTGTTCCTCTGTGCCCAGGAGGGAGCTCCTGCGGAGGACGGAGTGGTCATATCTTCCCGTTTGAGCCCGTATCCCGGTACCGCGCGCGCTGCCTCAGACTGCAGCGGCAGCAAATCCTGCGCGCGCGCCATAGACGCACCGCAGGCGACGCCTGGCAGCAGTCTCCTGCCGGGCAAAAGCGAGAGGCGCTAGGGGGGCAAGCAAGCAGTGGGGGCCGGGAACCATCTCTGTCATGGTCTCAGGGATGTCGCCATCCAGCTAGCAGGGCAGCGATGCCCTCCAAAGGCTCAGGTTATCCCTCGGTCCCGGCAAGCCGCCTGAAAGGCTGCGAGGAGGTCATCCCAAATCTGGGCGATAGGGAACTTCCGGAGCCCTGCAGTTTCCTCACGGAGAAGCACCGCACTCTCCGCCTGCGCCCAGTTAACGAAGGAGGCCCTCCAATGCCTGATGTGCGGGGGGACCGCTGCCTTCCAATGTTTGGTGAGCAGTCGTTTGGCTGTTATGAGACCCATGTCCCAAAAGCGCGCCTGTGCTTTATTTGCTTTTGTGCGTTTGTATAAGCCTAATATGCATGCATCCCACGTGCGTGGTAGTCGTCCATCTGCACCGCGCTCAATTAGTGACAGCACGTCGTTCCAGTATGCCTGTACACCAGGGCAGTGCCATAGCATATGTAAGAGGTCCGCTCCCGGCAGCGAGCACCGCTGGCAAAGTGCGTCCGCCCGCAAGAAATATCTGTTAATCTTTTCAGGCGTGAGATACGCACGCTGCAGGATGTAATATTGGATAAGTTTAAAGCAGGGGTTACGTGGAATGTTGGTCGGGCTGGCCAGTATCATCGCCCATTCCTTGTCTGTCCAGGCTCTGCCCCTGTCCGCCGCCCAGCGCTCCCTCAGTGCCAAAGTGGATGGTTGCGAATGTGCCAGTAGTGCCTGTGCTAGCCAATGTATGACATGCGCGCCATTGCCCATGACGTGCAGATATTGGATGAAGGTATGCGCCGGTGGCTCCACCGCCAGGTCACCCCAGGAAGCCGTGAGCGTGTGCATGAGGGAGGCATGAAGGAGGAACTGCCCCACCGGGAGCGCCGTGTCTTCAGCCAGGGCGGCGAACGTAAGCAAGTCACCATCTCCATACAAATCGCCTAGCGTGTCTACTCCTGCCTGTTCCCATCCAGCTAAGTGGGCCTCCGTGAGCGGTCCCGTCGGGCCGGGCATGCCCAATAGTGGCAATCCCGGGGCGTACGGTTTGGTCGCGCGCGTGAGGCGAAGGCACCGCAGGAAACATCTGCGCGCCACTGCCAGGTAGACCTGGGAGGGGCAGGGCGTGCGGGTCATCGGGTGGAACAGTGTATTGATTTGTGTCCTCGTCCAGGCAGCCGCATGCGAGGCAGTGTCCTCTAGCTGCTTGCCGCATAGCCATCCCGTCACCCATCGCATCTGCGCTGCGAGGTAGTACAGCTCCATATTGGGGACCGCCAAGCCCCCGGAATCCGTGGGCATGTATAATTTGGCCAACGCTACGCGCGGTCTCCCTTTGTTCCAGATGAGGCCGCGCAGCAGCGCCTCCAGGTCGCGGAACAGCTTGGCGGGAACATACAAAGGCAGGTTTGCAAAATAATACAATAGACGGGGCAGCACTATCATCTTGGTCAGTGCCACCCGGCTAGGCACGTTAAGGGGCAGGGTGTTCCAGTAGCCAACCTGTGCTCGAATAGATGCGATCGCTCTAAGGAGGTTCCCGTCCAAAACGTCTGCCGGGGTTCTATAGATTCTAATCCCCAAGTAGCGGAAGGTGGTGGGGTGCCACTGCAACCTGTCCCCTCCCAGCCGGACGTCGCATTCAGGCGTCGTTGGACCAAAGGGATAAGCTCCCGACTTGGCCCAGTTAACCCTCAGGCCTGACATCACCTCAAAGGTGCGGAAGACGTCAGTGAGGGAGGCGGGGATGGCAGTTATGTCCCTGACGTACAGCAGCAGGTCGTCGGCATATAGAGATACCGCGTGCAGGCCATCCGACAGTGGAATTCCCCATTCCAGACCGTGCGCCCTGAGAGTCGCAGCCAGGGGTTCCATGGCCAGCGAGAACAGCAGCGGCGACAGCGGGCAGCCCTGGCGGGTGCCTCTGCGGACCCGGATGGCATCAGAGAGGAGGCGGCCCGTACGGACTCGGACAGTCGGTCTGCCATAGAATAGGTCAATCATGGCGTTGTATCCCCCCCCCAGCCGGTATTTCTCTGTAACCGCCCTCAGGTACGGCCATTCGACGGAGTCGAAGGCTTTCTCCAAGTCCAGTATCAGACATCCCGCCCTTGGCCACTGCTGCGTGGCGTACTCCTGTATCCGAAAGAGCCGGCGGATGTTGTAGGAAGTGTGGCGTGTGGGGACAAATCCATTTTGGTCCCGGTGCACCAGAGCGGGTACATGAGGGGCCAGCCTCCTAGCCAACACAGAGGCTAGGATTTTATAGTCTGTGTTTAGCAGGGCCAACGGGCGGTAAGAGCCTACTCGCGTGCTGTCCTTGCCTGGTTTAAGGATAGAGACCAATGTGGCCTCATTCAACGTTGGGGGCAAAGCAGCTCCCTCCGCCGCCGCTGCGTACATTTGCAGTAACTCCGGGACGAGGATGTCCGAGCCAGCCTTGTAAAATTCAGCCGGTAGCCCGTCCGGGCCCGGGGTTTTGCCATTGGATAGCTGAAAGATGGCCTCCCTGAGCTCATCCGCCTCCAGCGGGGCGCCAAGTTCGTCTTGCTGCGCAATAGTCAATTGCGGTATTGGCAGGGGGGAGAGATAGTCGGTTATATCAGAGTAAGGGACTGTGAGGCGAGAGCGATACAATGCGTTATAGTGGGCAGTGAAAGCGTCATGGATGCCAATTTGCGTGTACATTAGTTCCCCCCCCTCTCCCTGCAGAGCCGTCACCGGGGCGGAGCGGGCGTCCCGCGAGATCAGCCACGCCAAAAGTTTGCCCGGTCTGTCGCCGAGATGATGCGTTCTCGCCGAGTGCGCAGCGTAGTTGACGTTGCGAAGTCGCTCCAAAAGGCGCGCGTGCTCCGTGTGGGCTTCATGTAGTGGGCCCCCGTCCCCATCCACAGCCTCCCCCTCTCGTGCAAGCAAGTCCGATTCCAGCCCAGTTAGGTCTCTCTCCAGCTGGTGTCTCACCTGCCCCTGGGCATGTAGGCAGTGTCCTCGTATCACTACCTTGAAGGCGTCCCACTCCACCCCGGGATCAGTTGCCGTGCCGGCGTTGTCCTCAAAATATTGCGCGGCGCGTTCGAGCAAGGCAGCACGGAAAGCCGCATCCAGTAACAGCGCTGGCTGTAGGCGCCATGTAGGTACAGGGGGGTGTGGGCGGGCCCAGGCTATGGACATGAAGTGTGGGTTGTGGTCCGAGTGCGTGCGGCCCATGCGTGTCTGTCACATGGGGCAGGAGGTCAGCAGACGCCATGAAGCGGTCTAGGCGGACATGCAAATCGTGGGCACCAGAGTAATAGGAGTATGTCCCACACATCATGCAAATCCCATTGTGTGGCCCATTCCAACAGCGCGTTTGTGGCTCCCCTGGTAGGGGCATTAGCTGGGGGCGGGGAGGAGTGATCTAGTGTGATGTCTAAGGTGCAGTTATAGTCTCCCCCTATTATCCATGAAGTTGCATGCCAAGTCGCCATGGTCGCTGATAGCCGCGCCAGGAAGCCGCCCTGATCAACATTTGGGGAGTAGAGGGATATCAGTGTAATAAATTGGCCATCTAGCCTGCACTGCGCAGCTGTATATCTGCCCTCACTATCCACTACAATGTCAATGGCTTCCCACGGGGTTCCCGGGCGGACCCATATCAGTGTTCCGCGAGCGAATGAGGAGTATTCCGTGGCATACAGTTGCCCTCGCCATCTACGATGGAGCGCCCGCACCTCAGTTCCGCTCAAATGGGTTTCTTGGAGCAGCGCTATGTTGATGTTATGCCACTTTAGGTACGAATAGATATGATAACGCCTAGCCGGTGTGTGCATCCCCCGGACATTCCAGGTGCATATTTGTATGTTAGCCATAGCGGCCATGTGCGTGCGCAACTCCCCCATTCCCCCAGGGCGCAGCCCCCACCTCAAGGGTCCCCCAGGTCCAGCAGCCCACTCCCATCGTGCAGCTAAATTGAGTAATGCGTGTGCAGTGTCTTGATCTCCAGCAGGGTAGGGGGAGAGGGAAGAAAGGGAACATGGAAAGCCTGAACATGGCAGCAACAAAGTCTAGAATACCAAAAGGTCGGCTTCACAACGGGTCGCCGTCCAAACACTCGAGTGAGCTTATGAACTATACAGTCCTAGGGGGTTCGTGTGGTTTATCTCCGAACAGTAACCAAAACAGTGCAGTCGTGGAAGCGCCCTACATTCTTCCCGGGTGGTGTGTGCATGACGCTGCTGGCCGGCAGGCGTCTAGTGTCTGTTGTTCAAGGCCGTAGCAGCTGTACGCCCAGTTGTCAGGCCAGCGTGGGTAGGGGTGCCAGGGGGGGGGGCCATGGGCATGACCCCCTCCGAATGGTGTCTGTGGCAGCAAGCCGGTGATGTAGCTCCAAGAGACACTGTTGCTAGTCTGTAAAGTGGGTGTGCGAACCACGTGTTCATAAGCGGAGAATGTACTTACAGTGTCCAGCTCCGTGGGCGAGTCCCTCATATCTTCAACGGTGCGGGCGCAGGGGGCCCCAGGGAGGTCCAGCCGCGCAACGGGGCAGCCAGACAGGAACTCAGGTAGGCCAAAGTCACGTATCAAGTGGCAGTTCACCACCGGGCCCCCTCAGCCAAAAAGGTCCGCTGTTTGTGGTGTAACCTCCGGGGGTCCCCCAGAGTCCTGCGTGTCCGGGACGCCATAGATCGCCTCATCATCCGTTGAGGGCACCGTCGGGCTAGCGTCCGGTCGGGCCGACGACGCCGGGGAGTTGCTGATTTCCGCCACCCTGCGCAAGGCATCCCGCTGTTCCTGCTGGACGAGGTCCACCGGTGGGGAGCGGCCCGTCGCCCCCCGGGCCGGCGGCGGCGTGGGTGACCTGCGGCGGTGTCGTCGTCTTGATCCTCTCACTCTCTCCGCCACGGCAGCTCCCAGCGCCCGCCACGGCGCGTCCGGCATCCCGCCATCAAGCCAGGCCTCCGCTTCCTCGGGGCTCGCGAAGAAGTGCGTTTTGTCGCGCACCACCACTCTTAGTTTGGCTGGGAAGAGTAGCGAGTACTTGAGGGCCGCTTCGCGCAATCTTCGTTTTATCGCCAGGAAAGAGTGTCTCTGTCTCTGTACTCGCGCCGTGTAGTCCGGGAAGAACATCACCTTTGCGGTGTCAATGGTGACTTCCCCTAAGGTCCTGGCTTCTCGCAGTATGGCATCGCGGTCTCTATAGTTGAGTACCCGGAGAAGAAACGGTCTAGGGTTAGAGCCCGGGGGGAGCGGTCTCGTGGGCACACGGTGGGCTCTCTCCACCACAAAGTGCGGGGAAAGCGCATCGTCCGGTAGCAGGTCTCGCAGCCAGTCCTCAACCCTGCGGACAGGATTCGCCCCTTCCCATCTCTCCGGGATGCCCACCAGGCGAATGTTGTTTCTTCTTGCCCGGCCCTCCGCATCTTCAGCCCTTCCCTCCAGTAGTTCCACCCTATTCTGGAGGTCCTGCATCTGTGTTTCCGTCCGTTTCGTCGCTGGCTCGACATCCGCCATAGTGTCTTCCAGCGTTTTGGTGCGTGTTTGCAATTTTTTATGATCGGCTCGGAGATGAGTTAAGTCGATCGCCACGCTGTCAATTCGGGTCTCCAGGGAGGCGCGCGTCTGCTGTAGGGACTTCTCCATCCTCTCCATGGCTGCCAGGACGCTATCCAGTTTCGCCGCTACATGGTCGGCATCCATCGCGGGTGCTGCTTTCTCGTGCCTTCCCCTCTCCGCCACAACCCCCGATCCGGAGCGTGTTCGCGCCCCTCTAGGCATGGAGCCGGTGGCGTGCGCAAGGTATTCCCCCCGTCGCAGAGGAGCAGGGGCCCGTGCCGCGCAGTGAAGCGGCTCCGCGCCGTCAATGTCTTCGTCGTGGATCCTATCCCACTCCAAGGGAGGGGAATGGCGCACTTCCCCACCGCAGCGCAGAGCCGGGCTCCGCCGCCTCAGTCAGCCAGGCCACGTGCTACGCGTCGCAGTCGCCGTGAGTCCAGGGGTCCCAACCAGCGATGGGTCCAGTCGCAGCGATGGGCCCTCCAAGGTGTGTGTCGCTCCTGCGTCCCTCTTCCCACGTTGTGTTCGCGGTCGCCCTCCGCAGCAGCCAGAGGCGCAGGGATCGTGCCACGTGCGTGTCCAGAAGGCCCAGTCCAGCGCTCCGATAGTGGCCTCAGGGTCCACGGGTGGCGGCAACATGTGCCGGTACGCCGTTCAGCTGCGTAGTCTCCATCCAGAGCAAGTCCACCCTTCGCAGCTAAAGGCCTGCAGGAATCCCGGAGAGGGAAAGGCGCCCCAATGCAGCCGCAACCAGGCCAGAGCGCGGGGGGGGGAAGGCAAAGCCTGCACGCGTCCCCGCAGGCCCGGTGACCTCCGCCGTCGCCTGCCAAAGTCCTTCTCAGCCCAATGGGAGTACGACGGCTGCCTCCGACGCGCGGCCGCGACCAGGCACCGCACCCCCCCGGGTCCACCCGGCCGCCTCCAGGGCCCCAGGCACTCGACTCACCCCGAATCCGGGTGCCGCCAGCAGCGTTGTCGCGTGTCCTCAGTGGTGTCCCCAGCTCGTCGCCACCTTCCGTTGGTTCTGCATGAGGGAGGGGGGGTCCCAAGGTGTCCCCAGCTGCGGCGTCTGCCTCTTCAGGGCACCCCCACCGTGGTTGCGGGCGGCCACTCGGCGCCACAATAGTTCTCCCGCAGGCCGCAGAGTTAAGCCCAAGGGATCAGGCAACGCCGCGGGCTCGCGTAGTCACGGTCCGCGGCCGCGCGTCCAGCAGGGCGGCCTCAGTCCCACCGGTCGGGTCGGTGCGGTTCTCCGCCGCCGATTCACGCCAAAGTCGGCCAGGAGACGAAGAAGGTTCCGTAGCAGGCCCGCCAGCAATATCGAGCAATACACAGGAGTTTTTGGCGGATAAAAGACCCGGGGCAGGAGGGCTCAAGCGGGAGCTCTACCCGGGCACGTCTGCTTCCATCGCGTGTTAAGCCACGCCCCCCAGTATAAGCTCAATTCATGATGCGTTTAAAATGCAGAAAGAAAACAACTCTCACACTAATGAAAAGAGTCCCAAGAACGTTTAGCTCAGATTGATAGGCGATAGAGAATAATTACATCTATGGGGCTTACACTAAAATGCTTGTCCTGTGTGGCCTGGTCAGTATCTGATCTTTAACGTGCATTCAACTTATAACGTTCATAGAAAGCATGTGAAATTGCATTAGTGACAGCATTGCATATTCTCTCAAACAGGATGCCTTTGTCCTGAATAAAAACGTATGAACCTTTTTTTGATAAGGGGTTCCCTGAATTAATAACATTCTTGAAAACAAGATGCAATCCATCATGCACTGGAGATAACAAATTGCCACTAGATTTGGCTGTAAGCCTATCAGACAAATGCATGAGTGTTGTGCAATCAAAATGAAATTCAAATATAAGTTCAAAGCTCTCCGAATGCAGAAACTGTAACTGGTTCTCGTAGCATAAGAAGAGGAAGATAATGCTCCCGGTGCCTACAAAAGTGCAAAGTAGCTTCCAGGAAAAAGGATGGATGATTCCAAAGTACAGTCATATTCTTAAGGAATACTATGTAAAATAACACAACTTAAAATACCCCACTTGGACAAAGGAATGAGCCAATACGGTGGACTAAAAGCAGTTCAATATGACGTCTCCATGGCACTTCCCCACAGAACCACAAATACTACCCCTCAATGTTGCCATGGCAGCTCTCAGTCGCTGATGGTGTAGGGGATCAGTAAACACGCGGTAGATGCTTTGGTAAGACTGATGCAACTAGTACTACAGTGCTGAGGCA
Organism: Triturus cristatus; assembly: GCF_964204655.1. Classification (NCBI taxonomy): domain Eukaryota; kingdom Metazoa; phylum Chordata; class Amphibia; order Caudata; family Salamandridae; genus Triturus; species Triturus cristatus. Next base: position 587,993,563 of record NC_140580.1, on the reverse strand, counting down.
ATGAACCGAAACAGAGCCCCAAGTTGCTGTATGGAAGTGGGACAGTGGCTGTAAAATGGTCTGAACAGTTAAGCACCATGTACGTTCACTACACCTGTTGTAGAAGATGACGCTACCTGTGGCACCTGCATGTGGGGGTGAAAGAGTGCATGCTGTTCCCAATGCTGCACTGCTTTCCTGACTGTTTGTGAGTGTAGAAACTGGTGGCTCTTGTTCTAGTGCACCTGGCAAGAAAGACCTGAGATTGGTCCTGGTGGGAGAAGGTGAAGCAGCCACACTAGTGCAGGTATGAAAAAAGCACTGCATAAAACATGCCTTTTATCCCCAAATAGGCTCAATATCAGCCTATGTTGCAGACTTTACATTGCTTTCTGTGGTCTCCTAATCTTATTTCCTGTATAAGCCTACATACCTAAGAAATCCTAACATTTGGCTTTCTCTCAAGGAATGATCTGTTCATCTGTAACACTACACTGATGTATAACTTAATCCTTTTTTCAAATTATGCTGTTAAACACTTTACTACAGTTAGGTCAGAAAATTCAAAGGGATCTACGCTCCTTTTTATGCACCGGAGTACCCACAACTTTCCATCCTCCTCCTTCTGGGAGACAATGTCCCGTTCAGCAAAGCATTAGCTTCCTATGAACGGCGTTCATACTAGTATGGTTAAGAATTTTACCCGCTACAAGTGGATGCTCTTATCCTCCAATACTGCGTAGGTGCCTCTTGTTACGGCCTCCATAACGGAGCCATTAATGGATGGAACCAGACCCGCTGCTATAAGGCCCAAACTGGCCTGAATTTTCCTTGCATGCTTCTTCAGCACCCAATCACTGTAATCTGTCAAATTTCTCAAAGTCCAATCAGCCATCATATTGACTAAACTAGGTAGATACTTGTATATTGTACTGCTGCCACACTACCTAAATGTAAATGCACTCTTCTCTACACCATCAAAGAAAACCTTTCATCACAATTAAGAAAGCTTCCATCTTTGAACAATGTACATGCTGAGTCCACTATTCCAGTCCATTTTGCACAGGCCTCTTTGTGTCTCAGTGGTAACTTGCATGTTATTCCAAGTACAAATCAGACTTTTACCAATAATTGCTTGCACATTCCAATTATTCAAATTCTCCACCTACCAAAGTAGATCCTCTCTTCCCACTTCAGTCAATTTCACCCTTTCTCCATACCACTGACCGTTCTTCGGTGCTTTCCTTATAACCGCTCAAGAACCCTCTAATGCAAGGGTCTAGGGAATGTTAAGTGAAACATGCTTCAACTGTAGCCAACCTCAATCTCCCAATCCCTTTCTGGAGCGATAACATACTTCTCCACATTCATTATAAATCAACTTCACCAACAACTCCTCATGTTCATAACCTTCCTCTTCCAAATATAGAATGCATTAATTGCATTTAGTGTGTGAATAGTGCTTGGGTACAAGAGAGGTGGAGTAGCAGTGGTTTGGGGTCCCCGTACATATATAGCCATTAAGGTGTGAACGGCTGCCCCACATTTCGCTGCTTATCTAGCTTTGCTGATCTTTCCTCTCCCCCTTCCCTGCAGAAACCATCAAAGCCAAGAGTTATGTGTCTTGCTTAAAGTAATATAAGCTTGAATGGAACAAGGGGGATACTTTTCTGGACTAAGACAGTTCCAGCAAGTCAGTCTGTGACCTTAGAGGAGCAACACCTGAGCAAAAATACTGAAGCCAAGAGGAAAGCCAAAGTGTACACGGACACAAAGAGGTCAACACATCCTAAATTCTGCTTCACTGAACAAGTCAAGACCCTGCAACAGCCTGTGATTGTCAGATGCTGATGCTGTCTGACTTCAATCTTCTAAATCAGAGTGACAATTCAGCATGATATCGCTTGGGCACGGAGCTGTATCACATTCAATGGAAATGGATGCTTAGATTGACTGCTTCCCACAAGACGTTTGGGGTCAACCTCAAGTCTGAGTGATCAGTTGTCTGGGGTCCAACTGATACTCTCTGAAAATAAGCTACCCCCTGCAGATAATTCATAGTTCACCTTTTTACTTGAAAGAGCTGCCTACCCCCTTGTAGAGAAAGGCTGAGACAAAAGGAGCAGTATACTTCAGGGCAGAGGAAAATACTTTGATGCTGGTGAAGAGGATAGGCTGCCAGGCATTTCGAGAAACTGCCTCACGTCTGCCCAGAGTTTGAGTCCAGGTATGGAGCGCACTGCTGGGAGGAGTTTGTTGAGACCAGGTCTGCCAAGACCGGAAGCCTTTTGACTGCTGCCCAGCCACGAGGGCCTTTGTGAACCTGAACTTTGCAGCTGTGCCTTTTTTCTGGGACTTGTAGCCTGACCAACATGCAAAGGGCTGTGAGCTTCCATGTCACTAATGCTTCATCATTTCCCCTGCAAGAGGCGCATATGTGCACGAGGGCCTGTGTGCTTACAAACTTCAAGCTGCAGCGCTGTAACCCTCAGATTTTTGCTTTTTGCTTTTTGTATCCCTCAGATCAGCAGCCTAGATCTACCTGAGGGTCTGTGAACTTCTGTGCGGCTGCAGTGCTCCCCTTGATGAGGGAGGTGACAATCCATGCAGCAGTACCTCTGTGTCTGCACCGTCCACTGCACCCAACCCTGTGTCTAGTGTTAGCGCAGAATAACTGCTAACACTTACCCAAAACAGCTATTGATGCAATAACACTTCCTGAAGTTACTAAGCATTGTTATATAACATGAAGAAAGTCTTATTCGCATTTCTGAAAAAATAGCACTGCAAGGACGTTTATTTATTGTGTGGGAAACAAGCACTAACTGAAATAGAAGTTCTAACCCTGCACTACCCTACATGGGTAAAGCGTGCTCATTTGATCTCGCAACCCTATTAAAGCGAAAGCCTGAAAAGGACATCCTTTGCAATTGAGTGAGCTTGCAGCAGTGTCTGGGCTCTGTGGTTTCAGGGAGTTCCACAGGCCCTGGATATGTGACTTACAGACAAGACAGGAAAGAGTCAACTATACCTTTGATTGGTGCTCGTATGCAGTCAGTGGAGAAGTGCAAGGTACTATACTAATATCATAAAACGAAACTTCCCAAAAAACAAGAAAAGAAAAGCCATTGTTTCAAAAGGAAAGAAAGGTCACCAATCTACTCTATTTTTGTTCAATTTTTTTATGATTTTCCAAGTAGTAAGTGTGATTATGGGGTAGGAAAGTACAGAAAGTGGGAGGATAGGGGTGTATTAAAGTGGAGGCATATGTTAGAAAGGATGGAGAGCCAGAGATTGAATGAGGTGGTAAAACATGTAAAGAGCAGAGGCGGGGTTAGTGAGTAAAGAGGGAAGAGTATGGATATGACAACGTGGATGGAACCATATAGTAGATGCAAGTGAGGGTCGATGCCAGATGTGGGTGGGGCGAGGGTAGATAGGTGACACAAGAAAGGAGGGAGAAGATAGCTAAGAGGATTGGACAGTGAATTACAGAATGTAACATTCCGCTGAGCACACAGCGAATAAATATAACAAATTTGAGCACAGACTAGTTAGTTGTTACGTGATGTATGAGATCATTCTGCAGTTTTTTGCGCAAATTATGTTTTTATGAACTACGTGTCTGAAACTGGGGATTCCTGACATATGGTTAGGCAACTAGAATTTTTGGTTCAAAATTAGCTTCTGTAGCAAAAAGTTGGCCATGAGCCCTGCTCTCCTCCCACTATATAAACTCACACAGCCGGCAAGGTGGCTCAGTGAGTTAAACCCTCACTGGCGGCTCACTATTTCGAATAATGGTATTGTCTAATCACTTTCTCTCTCTTCCAAGGTTGGTAAATTGGGTACCAATTTTAAACTGGACAATAGTTCTACCACTTACGGTACTTAGTAAATATGTGTGCTAGGAGGTGCTATATATAAAAACGTCAGAAAACTCTCACCTCGTTAATATTAACTACGGGATCAGATTGAGACTCTTTACAACCTATTGCAAAAGCTGATGTAGATGGCCTACATGGGACAGTAGGGTCAGTCACAGAATGCTTATTTTTTGGGGTTATACTACCTTTCCTACAAAGGGCAATTTCCTGGTAGAAACAAAAAACCCAAATAAGCATTCTGCTGCTGGCCTTGGGGAAGCACAGATGCTCTCACCTTGTCCGAGCCTACATTTACAAGGTTTTGGTTCTCTCTTATGGCCACCTTCCACTTTACAACTCCCATCCCACCTCTTTGAGGACGCAGTGTTCCATAACTAATTTAGGACAGCAGTGCGATCACAAAACATTGACACATGCTATTGTGATTCTTAAGAAGGAAGGACGCACCTTTCACCTTTCCCAAATCACAATGTGTCTCGCAGTGCACACAGATTTAGAGTGACATCTTGACTCGCTATGCGCCTTTGGCACATTGTGGCTTGCGGTTTCGAGGTCGCAAAGCCTGGGTTTTTAGCATATCTCTGTCTTTGCAGTCTGAAAACTAGTTACCACATCAGGCCCAGTGTGATTCATTCAACATAAGTGCAGTAAATGTAACTTTTAACTAGACTACGGCATCAAAATGCAAAGGCACAGGAGAACATTTGATGAAGGCAAGCAAATATGAAAAGACAGCGGCACTCCTTATACTCGGCTCTCTCTGCCAAAATTAGAAAAATGCATATAAAGAAAGGCAATATTTTGTATTGCCAGAACCAGCACTGGACTACACCGAAAAATCACACTGAATATGCCTGTCTAAGGAAAAAGATTAACAGATATTATTGAAAAACACATACTTCCACAGCTGCGGTGCAGGTTTTCTAGAATGTCAACCCACTAGTACTAGTGGTTGGCGGTGACACAGACCATTAGTTTGACATATGTAATAAGGTTGATCTTTACACGTTCTTCATAGAACCACCACTCAAGATAAGTTCTTCGTAGAACCAGCAAGGTGTTAATTACAGCTTTCCAGACAGGAAATTGAAGGGAACAATGGTTGCTTTACTAAAGAGAGTGGTGGATCAGGCAGTGCTTTTTCAGATGCATCCTTAGGTAGCACTGATCCAAACTTAACACAGGAGTAGGAGGACTAACTATCCCTAACTTCACAAGGCTATCCTTAGACAATAATACCTGACGTAAAGAGATGCCTTATTTAGAATGAGAACAAATTCTACTTTCCAGCAGGGTGCAGACAAAAGAAACTTGGTGGCAGAGAAACACTTACATGTGTACGCATTAACAAATGAGAAAGACAAATGAACATTGCCATTACTTTAGTGAAATCATCATATTGAGGGGAGCGAAAGCTTACCAGGCTACATAACGGCTGCTTTTAATGGGGTGCTCCAGCTTGACTCCGGCTTCTGGGTGGAGTGTGGCAGTAAGACTCAGCTGCTGAACCAAAGCATGCAGGGGGTACAAAAAGTGGTACTGCACCAATGAAACTACAGAACATATGAGGGTAAGGTCTCATTTTGGGGATGTGGGAGGAGCAGGACTACATTTGAACATGGGAATTGCGTTCTTCAAGGAGGGGCTGCTGGAGTCAGAATGCCATTGGAATGGAACTCAGCCTGTGTGATGCAAATGCTGTGCTACAGAGCCCCATTATGAGCACAGAGGTCCACCTTCACTGAGGCTTGGCCACTAATTTCTAGAGCAATGAAGTTTTCAAAGCCACATAGATGATTTGGGCCCCCATTGTGGTGTGGCACAATAGAGAACAAAGTGTTCAGAAGGCAAGTAAGAGGCTAGAGGGCTCATGAGTGGAAGCCCTCGATAACACCATTTGCACTGTGACTTCAAAAAGCAGTACCTACAAATATGTAGACTGAATTCTTCCGATCCAGCGAATAGTGCCAAACGTCTTCTGAGTGAGTGGTTCAGATGACTGTCAGAGACTCTATTCACCCAAGTGAAGCTAATCAAACCCTCTAAGTAAAAAATAAAGTTTGAGTCTAAACCGTCCACGTCTGATGCAGAAAATTAGGAATGGAGGGGGAACAGCTGACTCTCACTTTGCTCCACCCAAACCAGGGAAATCAGTCTTGTTTGAAATATTACAAGGTTTGAAAAAGCCTTCAAGGACATCTCTGAGAAAGCTTCAGTGGTGGACGGCAGTGGCAAAGAATTTTGCCTCAACGGGGACCACAGAATATGAGATACAAAATTTGAATATTAATGTGATGTCTGTGGGAATGCAACACCAACTTCAAGTTCTCTAAAGATCATAAAAAAGAATCTATCAGGAACAGCGACACGGCCTTGTTTGTAGCACTGGAGTAGTGGAGAGCATATAAATGCTACCAGGATCAGTAAGATGAGGGTGCCAGAGAGACCCATATTCTCTATTATGGATCTGGGATATCTATTGATGAAATGTTTTTAGGTTCGAAATTTTGAAGAGACTCTCAACAAGTAACCTGACATAAACAGAGACCAGGATATCTATTAAATGATCAATAAAAGTGTGACTGGGCAAGGCAACATTGTTGTATGTTTAGGTTTGTTCAGGTAGTGGGAATGGCAGGCCAGCTCTGCTCATGTTGATGTGCTTGGAGGCTTTGCTATGTTATCCAGCGAAATGATAACTGGTCAAAGAAAGGTAATTCTGACTAGTCAAAGATAGGTAACCTTATGCACAATCAAACCAAGGCTACTCCTAGCCTCTTGAAAACGACCCACACAGAATGCATTTCAGGACTAGAGTCTCATATCTCATCTTATTTGGCAACGAGTGGATGAATCTACGCACCATGCACCCACCATCCTAACCTTTCATTCTCAGCATTTCCTCGTTTGGCATCGCTTTCCCCTTCTTCAGCACCACCTTTCCAGTCCGAAGATTGCAGGCGGCTCCTGTTTGTCCACGCCTCCCCTCCGAGCGGAAGATCTCAAGGGGTTCCGGTTTTTCTGGCTTCAATTACAGTCAAGATTACAAGCCAATTGGAAGTCTGCTAGATGACGTCAGGTTCTCCGACATTGGTCTCCCATCACCTAGCAACGGCAGTTGTTCACCGATGTTCCTGTGACGTTATCCGACGCAGCTTCTGAACTCCTTAAGGCCTCCTGCAGACGTCATCACGTGAGCACCCATCTTTGTTTTTCTCGGTTGCCCAGCAACCATTGTCGCTACGCATCACATCGCTGGAGTAAAAGACTTCATAGCAGGTCACAGGTATGATTTAGCCTGCACGCCATCGCGGTGACAGGCACACCTTCTTTTCTTCAATTTTAAACTTACAGCATGTGTGCAGAAATTCAGCCTGCACAATTTAACGGTGACAGGCACACCTTTAGTCAATTTTAAACTTACAGCACGTGTTCAGCAATTCACCCTGCACAATTTAACGGTGACAGGCACACCTTCAGCTCTATATTTGACATCTTTTATCTTCTGAGCCTCATCTTTCGGTGATAGGCTCACCTTTTTCAAGTGTTTCATGCTCATTTTAAAGGTGACTTTCGCAGTAAAATTTGCTGACATTCTCATTTCAACTATTTTATACTCATTTTAAAGGTGACTTTCTTGCGAAAATGTTTTCACATTCTCATTTGTATACTGTTTATTCGCTGATTTTTACAATTGATTTATTTCTTCATGTTAGCTATATAAGAATATTGCTTTAACCACAATTGTATTACAGTGATTTTTCATCCTTCACTTCTCCTTCACTCTTTTAATCGACATTAATGGCTACTTCTCCACAATTTGCGCAGCCTCCCCCATTTCTACAACAGCCTGGCAAACCCAGTATTCCTTGGCGTCAATGGGTAAAAGCTTTTGAGAACCATATTGTTGCCATTGATGCTGTCAAATTTTCACTGGAACGTAAAGTTGCTGTTTAGGTCTTGCTGCGCAACATGTCTTCGAGAATTTACCTAAGCTTCCCACACCTAGTGGAGAAGCAGGTGATGCTGAACATTGGAATTCCTATAAGGAAGCATTATCTCGCCTAGCAAGACATTATGATGAAGAGTCAAATATAATGCTTGAAAGACACAATTTTTTTAGGAGAAAACAATGTGAAGATGAAACGGTTGAGGAATACATTGCGCAGTTGCGAGTCCTAGCCTCAACTTGTGAATTTGAAGCGGATCCTGATATTCATATTCGTGACCAATTTGTCTTCGCTTGCTATTCTAGGAAAATTCAAGAACGTCTTCTCAGCTGCAGAAAACCAACACTACAGGAAACAATAGATATTGCCAAGAGCATTGAGAGGTCCATCATCACATCTAAAGTTCTGCAAAATGATCAATCTCTCAACTCTTTTAAAACTCCTGCCCAAGATATTGTGAATTCCGTTAAGTCTGTAACCACAAACAAACCATTTAGACAAGTTGTTAAAAAAGGGAACACATTTTGTTACAGATGTGGATCGAAATCACATCTAGGAAATCACCCTATGTGCCCTGCTCTTGGTAAAAGATGTATTCTATGTAAGAAAATAGGTCATTTTCAAGGCTTATGTAGATCTTCTAAAAGATCTCCCAGAATCAACAGTGTTGATTGTTCTGAAACTGTTGATGAGTGTACAGATCATTTTCAAAATATGAATGTATCTATTGAGTGTAACTCTGTTTTTACTCCTCATTTGGTCAAGGTTCATATAGGAACAGCATTCTTTGGGAATATAGAAATTCCCATTATGGCAGATTCTGGTTCACCAATTACTATCAGATGTCATGTTTTATGAAAAATGGCAAGGATCTATATCCTTATTTCAAACTGATGTCAACCCAAAAGCTTTTGGTGAATTTGATATCGACATGCTAGGTTTCTTCAATTCAAGATTAGATTGTTTAGTAAGGTCTATATTCACAAAAGTATATGTTGCGATTAAGGGACGTAACATCATTGGCTGGCAGGACCTTGCCAAAATAGGTTTACATCTTGTTCCCGGATCTGATAATCCAATCACACTTGGTGACCCTCCCCAAGGATATAGTCCTGCCGGGTCTCGGAATGACCCACACCCTAGAACTGATTGCTTATGTCTCACTGACCACACCTCTGATCTTAAAATAGTTCTTGACAAATTTCCAAGACTTTTTTCAAACAAATTGGGGATTGTTAAAGGGTTTCAACATCAGATTAGACTCAAACCACACGCTCAACCCTTTGTCCGAAAAGGTGCGTCCCTTGCCCCATAGTGCAAAGGAAGAACTCAAGTCAGTCCTCAAGTCTTTGTGTGATGATGGTGTTATTGCTCCTTCTGACTCATCAGAGTGGGTTTCTCCCATCGTCATTGTCCGAAAGAAATCTGGAGAGGTCAGATTATGTGCGGATTTACGCACCTTGAATAAAAATATTTTGATTGACTGTCACCCTCTTCCCAAAATCCATGAATTACTTGCCAACTTGGGAGGAGCAAATTTTTTTTCGATCATTGACCTGCGTTCAGCCTATCATCAGATTCCTTTAACTGCAGATTCCCAAGAGTTCACCACATTCATCACACCATTCGGGGTTTACAAGTATCTCAGACTCCATTTTGGCCTGGCTTCCGCGGCCAGTGTTTTCTAGAGGATTATGGATAATCTCTTTCAAAACATGCCGGGTGTAGGAGAGTAGGATCTGTTTCACATGGGTACCCCACTTTTTGCTGGTGTTTCACTGTTTTTCGACCGTAGTCTGGCTGTGGCCCTGCTAATCAGGACCACAGCCTAGCTGCTTCCTCTCTAAAATGGTTTGCATGTACATTAGGTACATATCTAATTGGATTCTGGAGTGCCTTATAAGCCCCTAGTATATGGTATACTATGTACCTAGGGCATAGGTACCTCAGAGGCCTACCAGGGGCTGAACCATGCATTATGCCAACCCTTGGAAGCACTCCAAAATGGCACCACATGTCTGCTACTGCAGCCTGGGTAAGGGTGCTTGCACCCCTTACAGTGGTATAGGCTACCTATATCACTACCATTGCACACACATATAAACCCTATAAGTCACTCCTATGGCAGGCCTTAACAATCCTGAAGGCAGAGTACTTGGTACTTGGCATGAGCAGGGCCCCTCTGCAGCGTTCGGAGTACCTCCTCTGATGCTGTTTGTGGTGCAGCCTGACCATATACTCTTAAGTGCATTATAACCTCGCGGTAAATGCTAACTTTGGGATGACTGCACGGAAACATGTCGTGTTTGGTGTCAAACGCTTTGGTGGAATACTACCCCCCCCCCCGCCAGTTCTGGCAGCGGGGGTAGCATTCCACCCTTCTAGAGGGAGAGACATGTTCACACTGGTCTAACCCAGTAGGACTTTCTTGAGCCCTGGCATCACAAAATGGATGCCACTGCCACAGACACGGGTCTGGCCTCCTGCTGCTGACCGAAACTCCGGCAGGGGAGGCCTGGACAATAGGTTTCCTGTTGAAGGGAGGTGTGCTAGCCCTAGAACTTCTTAAGTCCAAAAGGGTTTGGTCATGACTCGATTCTAAATGTCCCTAATCTTTAAATTTCCAACCGCGACATTGCCCATAGAAGATAACGGGAACCCGCGGTTGTGTTTACACACTGCACACGGCCCCCGTGGGTCCTCTGTGTCACTACCTTGGGTGGTTCCTTGGGGTCCCAGCGATTCTACAGGCTCTAGGCCTTGTGTCTAGTTCAGTCGTGGTTCTTATTCCACTTTATTGGTATATGGTTTGGTACGCCCCTAGGGCCCAAACGTGTATTTGTGCTATTACTGTTGATTGCTAACTTGTAACTTAAGTACTTCGAACTCCAGTCTCATAAAGAGACTAGAGGGGTGTGTTTTAACCTAAATACATATATTTTAAATATATACCTGGTGTGGTTGTCCTTTCATTTGAACATTCAAGAGCTACCTGACTGTGTTAACCGCCTTATCTTCCATGCTGTATTTTTTTTATCCCTGGTTTTGCTTCCTTACTGCCTACTATGTAATGCAATTTCTGTCTGTTTTTCTTTACAGTATGTATGTAAAGCGCTCTGATACCTACGGGTCAAGCTAGCACTATATAAAACTTTTAAAATAAATAAAATAAAAATTATAAACTGGTAAAACAAGCTGCTTTACATTCCTTCAAGACTTAGCCTGAAGGCTGCTCTCCATAGCTACCACTAAGATAGCTTTCAATAAAGGTTGTCTTTAACCAATTCACCATAAGGGGTTGTTTGGACTGATACAAGGTGCCCACTAGAACTAGTGGACAGCATATATCAGGCCACCTTCTCACACCGGGGGTCCAGGCCTACCAAGACGACATTTTGGTTTTCTCTAATGACTGGGAGTCACACTTAGACAATTTGTCTTCCCTTCTGCCCAGATTAGATGAAACAGGCATGACAATTCGGGGCTGACAAATGTAAATTTGCCACACAGCAATTAGATTACTTGGGTCATACCTTGTCTACAGAAGGAATCAAACCCAAAGAATCCCTCATTAAAGCCATCATCCACGCTACTCCTCCCAAAGACAAAGACTCTCTTCGATCGTTCTTGGGTTTAGCAGAATACTATGCCCGTTTTGTCAAAGGTTATGCACAAACAGTTGAACCATTACGTGCCCTTTTGCGGAAAGGCTCAAAGTTTGATTGGTCTGAAGAAGTTTCTTCTTCGTTTGATCAAGTCAAAAAGCTAATTGTTGAAGCGCCTGCTCTGCATCACTTTCATGACTCTTCAAAGTGTTTCATAATGGTGGATGCCAGCCTTACAGGATTGGGGCTGTCCTTGGTCAGTGGGTCTCAGGAAAGGAGCACACTATAGATTTTTCTTCTAGAATGCTTAAACCATCTGAGACCCATTACAGCACAATTGAACGCGAATCTCTCGCGTGTGTTTGGGCTATCGAAAAATTTAAGAATTACATTTGGGGAAGTGAATTTGATCTATTTACAGATCACAAACCTGTTACGCAACTACTCAATGGTAATGGACTCGGTAAAGCCTCGGCTAGGCTTGTTAGACTGCTTTCGAGGTTACAGGAATTCCACTTTTCCATAAAACATATCTCTGGAGGCAGAAACTTCAGAGCAGATTGCCTCTTACGTATGGCTTTTCATGATCTTTCTGAAATTGAGGATTTGGAAGACACTGAATGCGTGGTTGCTGCCATAGATGCTGTCAAGTTATGTCCCAACATTACTGAGCAATTCTGGTTGGAAGCTCACAACAAGGATGAAAATCTAAAACTTGTAACTGATTATATTGTTAAGGATTGGCCAGAAAATAGGAAACTTTCCAATGAGTTGAAAGCCTTTGCCATGGTTGCATCTGAGTTATCTTTGGTTAACAGCTTAATCATGAGACATGATTCCTTTGTTCCACCATCCAGTCTCAGAAATGACATCATTGAATTTGCCCACCAAGGTCATCTAGGAGTTTCTAAGACTTCACAACTCATTAAGTCATACTATTGGTGGCCATCTCTTGAATCTCAAATCAAGTTATACATTGATTCATGTCCTGAATGTCTTTTATCTGATAAAAAATGGAAAGTTATGAACACACCTTTACATCCTGTTCCTTTTCCCAATACACCCTGGGAAAAAGTTGGTTTAGACTTCTCTGGACCTTATGATCTCTTGCCACATGACCTCAAATATCTTATTTTGTTAATTGATTATCACTCCAAATGGGTTTACCATATGTTCTGTGACTCAGCTAATTCCACCAATGCCATTAAGTTCTTAAAAAAATATTTTCTGTAGGTGGTTCACCTTCTGTTATTGTTACTGACCATGGCACCCATTTCATTTCTGAAAAGTTTAGTTCATTTCTAAATGAGTGTGATGTCAAACATTTTAAGGTTGCTCTATATTCACAAACCTCGAATGGTTTGGTGGAAAGGGCAAATAGGTTAGTTAAGGATGCAATTCAAACAGCAATTACCTCTCATCAAGATGTACAAGACTTCCTTGAAGCTAAGCTGTGGTCTTATAATATTTCCCCTCATTGTACAACAGGTGCTTGGGGGGCGTGGCTTGGAGCCGCAGATGGCAGCCGTCAAAATCGCGAGCTCCACAACTGAGCCTGCAATTATCCTGCAAAAACGGTGCCCAGAACCCCCTGACCCACTCAGTCGGTGGTTGAAGGGGCTGAGATCGCTCAGTGCCGATCTGGAGGGGATTGCTTGCCGACGGACCGAGTTCTGTCGATTGAAAGCCTGGCCGGGGCAGACAGAGACGTATCTCCCAAGATGTCGGTCTGACGGGAGAATAGAGGCCCGGAGCCGATCGGAACACCAGAGCGCTGGCGCCCTGCTATAGCACTCAGCGGGCGGCAGACTGGAGGATCACAGGTTTCGGGACACGGACATATAGCTCCTAGCGAGGAGGGCGCGCGGAGCGGGACTTACCACCCCCCCTGCCTCGCAGCCGCATTGAGCTGCGGAGTCAAAGGGGACGACGGGCCCGAGATCGATGGCACTGAAGCGGAAGGGGGAGTGCCAGACAAGCGACCGCAGGTGAGCGCTCCCTCGGGGCACGAACAAGGTGGTTAACCCATTGAAGCGCCCGAAGCCCAGATAAAATCCTGTCCTGTGAGAGCCCGCAAGCTGGCGAGGCCACACCCGCTGTAGTCCCGGGTGCATCTGCGGCCCTTGCGTGGCCCGAGGCCCGAGGAACATCGGAGCCCTGTTGAGAGCAGCGGCGGTGGAGAGAATCGCAGCTCTACATAAACCGGGAGACGAACAAGGTGGTTAACCCATTGAAGCGCCCGAAGCCCAGATAAAATCCTGTCCTGTGAGAGCCCGCAAGCTGGCGAGGCCACACCCGCTGTAGTCCCGGGTGCATCTGCGGCCCTTGCGTGGCCCGAGGCCCGAGGAACATCGGAGCCCTGTTGAGAGCAGCGGCGGTGGAGAGAATCGCAGCTCTACATAAACTGGGAGAGACGATCGGATTCCCCGGGACCTGACTCCTGTACATGCCAGTGCCCACATTGCATTACGCCAGATGCCCATGGGGATCCTCCCAGATGAAAGGCCTGGACTGAGGGCAGAAGCGCAGTGACGGCGAGACGGTGCACGGCCGTGGTGAGCTGGTGCCTGTTGCAGGAGCTCCTCGGCCTGGTGCGGAAGCGGTTCCTAAACGCAAGCGAAGGGCCCACTGGAGAGCTGGAGGTCACCGGCGCCCTGCGGGGGGGAGGAACGGATAATTAACTAACGAACCCGGTGCGGCCAGTGGACTGGGGGACCGAGCGACGGACCCCAGGAGGCCTAGAACCAATATAGAGCTGCTAGCCATGGCCTGCACCTAACCCCATTGTACAGCACTGCACGAGTAGGGACTGGCAGCAGTACATCGCCCTCCCCCCTTGGCGGTGTGGCGCGAAGCGGAGCCACGCAGGAGCAGACCGGCCCACTTAGATACTGGCCTGAGGAGCTGGATGGCACCCCACAAGCCCTGGCCCCACGACGCCCTGCAGATTGGGAGTGACGGGGACAGACCCGGGAGTGGCGGCTTAGTGGCCCACGGTGATCCGCGCAAGAGAGGCATCAGAGGAGAGCTGTGGGAATTGGCCGACGCCAGCAACATAGCGGAGGTGAGGCCTGGGGAGCTTAGAGGACGCAATTGTACGGCATAAGATCAAAATTGATTGGGAGTGTGCGGACCACCGGCTTGCCCACAGGGAGGCGTTTGGGCACGGCCCCTCTCACTGTGTGTCCCTAGCAACCCTATAGATCGGACGAGGAGGGGGATTTACCTCTGCGGTGACGCAATATGGGGAAGCCAAGAGGAAAGAAAGAGGGGACTCAGCAACAGTCGGACACTGAACTCTCGGGCCATGGCGAACAAGAGGAACAGGACCAACTTCGCGACCCGCAACTGCAACAGCAGCTAGACAAAATCCTGGCGGCGATAGTGGGCACCAAAGCAACGCTGCAGCAAGATATAGCGCAAGTGGCGATGGGCCTCGGGCTCCTGCGGGCGGACCATGGCAAGCTTGTGGACAGAGTTACAGAGGTGGAGAATACGCTTCAGACCATGGGCCCAATGCAAACTGCCCTCAAGGCTACTATGTTTGATGTCCTAGATCGAGTAGGGGCACTGGAGAAAAGGGCGCAGGAGGCAGAAGGGCGCAACCGCCGGAACAATGTCCGCATAGTAGGGCTACCTGAAAAAACGGAGGGAGATGATATGGTGAAGTATTTGGAAGAATGGCTCAAGACGGTGGTGGCTCCGGAGGGCCTATCGACCTTCTATTTGCTGGAAAGAGCTCACAGGGTGCCCGCTAGACCTCCCCAGCAGGGGCGACCCCCACGACCGGTGGTGGCGAGGCTGCTACATTACCGGGACAGAGACCTTCTGCTCCAGAGAGCATGTATGCATGGGCCCTACCAGGTGGGAAACAGCAAGGTAACCCTGTTCCCGTACTACACACATGAAACCCAACGGCGACGATCCTCCTTCCTAGCTGTTAGAGGACTGCGAGAGGAAGACCTCCAATACTCGCTGCTATTCCCAGCCAAACTGCGAATCATTGTAGATGGCTCATCGAACTTCTTTGATACGCCGGAGGACGCCTGTACGTGGTTGGAACTATACAGAGCAGGAAAAGATGGTACGAAGCGTAATGCACGAATCCCTGCAGATTTTCTGCAGCAGAAGAGATCACGAAGGCCCCGACGCCGACGAGGGAGCATGAGGGGGCCACTCTCGCAGGAGGCAGAGGCGGAGCGGAGAGATGCGCTTGATGCGGTGATGGCGCTATCAAGCTCCCAGGTTCACCGATCTCCAGGGCGGACAGACTCGGACAAAGGCAAAGATGGCTCGGATGATGAACAGTCTGAAGCAGACATTACACACCTACCACCAGTCACGCCGGCCACGGCGGACGGAATGCTGGACGAGGGTTAGGGAGGCTGTGAGGCTGTTTCTAGAGAACGACCCTGAACTTACTGGACTCACCACTGCAGGCTTGGCATGAGAAAGGGGGGTGGAAGGCAGTGGGAGGCAGGTGAGTGCAGGTGGGCATGGCGACAGGAGAGCCGGAAGAGACAACCGGACCACGGACCTGGTAATTACATAGGCCCCTGAGTATAGCCTGTCGAGAATGTTAGCTCCTACGCTGAGGGGGGGAAGGGGGGATAACGGGGGGGCTTGATTATAATGGGCTCAGCTGGACAATGCGACTTAGAGGAACTGAGGCGGCTGCCCGTTGGTAACCAGTCCCCCCTCGTTGCCCATAAGGCAGGCCCACAATGTCTGCTGTCGGGCCTAACAGTTGTTTGACAGAAGTCATGGTTTGGATGGGAACTAGATGGGAGTTACTAGGTCCTGTTCTTGGGGGGGTGGGGGGATTGGGACTGTTGGGGGGACGTTGGGGAGGGATCTTCACCGACGCAGAAGCGGAGAAATGTTATCGATTCCGCAGGATGCTATGGGAGAATGGCTGATTCAACAAATTTGAGATGTATAACCTGGAATGTGAGGGGGCTTCACACTATGACGAGACGACATAAGGTTCATGCCTACTTAATCCGCAGGGGGGTACACATTGCACTACTCCAAGAAACACACTTAACAAAGGCAGAAGGGATAGCGCTGCAGCGTAGATGGAGGGGCCAGGTATACAACACCACATACTCTGCATTTGCTAGAGGGGCACTGATCTGGATTAGGGCGGGAGTCCCTTTTTAAGTGGCTAGACAAGTGGTTGATCCTGAGGGTAGGTACGTAGCTGTTGAGGGGAAGCTAAGAGGCAGGGACATCGCCTTTTGCAGTGTATACGTGCCCAATGTTGATCAGTTGGGCTTTCTGGCGAGGATGTCTGGGGCTTTGGCCCATTACTTAGCGAGTCCACTGGTGATGGGGGGGGACTTCAACTCCGTTGCAGATGTTTCCCTAGATAGATCTCACCCTCCCCTGGCAGACTCCCCGGTGCATCGCTTGACCAAGGGTAGACTAGATTGGCAGGTGCGCTGGGGACTCATAGACGCTTGGCGTGTGCAGCACCCGGGAGACCGAGACTACTCCTATTTTTCTGGCATGCATGAACTACACGTTAGATTAGATGCGATACTATGCTCCCCGACAGTAATGCCAGCTATAGTGCGAACTGAATATCTAACCAGAACGATTTCAGATCATAACCCCCTGTTAATTACCATGGATTGGATGGCTGGGGTCTCGTGCGTTCCTACTTGGAAACTGCGACCCGAAGCGTTAGATGACCCACTGTTCCATGCAGCGCTAGAAGAGGGAATAACACAGTATTTTGCGGAAAACGCGGGCACGACTGCGACGAGGGCGACAGAATGGGATGCCTTCAAAGTGGTCATCAGGGGACTCTGCATAGGGAAACATACGGGTATACGGAAAACACTCCTGGACAATCTGGACAAAGCGGACTCCAGTCAGCGGGAGGCGGAGATGGCGAGGCCTGGCCACCCTGAGCTACAGGAAGCGCTTAGTGCAGCTAAAGAAGCGGTAGCAGTTGAAGTGGAGCGCTTGCGCAGCTTTGACCATAGAGCCTACATGATGAGGGCCCATGCGGAGGGAGATAAGGCGGGGACATTATTGGCTTGGTTAGCCAACCCCACAAAGGGGAGTTCCCCCATCCTGGCTTTAGAGACGGCAGAGGGAGGAATGGTCTACACCCAAAACGAAATTATGCAGTGCTTCAAGCGCTATTATGAGGCACTTTATAAAAGTAGATTAGAGGACGGGGACCCTGCCATCGACACTTTCCTGGATGAGCTGGACTTGCCAGGACTGGACCAAGAGCAGGCGAAAGATTTGGGGAAAGACATAGAGCCAGGAGAAATTTGAGATGCCATTAAGCGCATGGCCCGCAACAAAACACCAGGACTAGATGGATTACCCATAGAATTCTATGGGAAATATGCTGACTTGCTGGTGCCGCGGCTCCAAGAAGTCTATAAAGAAGCCAGATAATCAGGACAGTTGCCCCAATCAATGCGCGAAGCGCTAGTGATCCCGTTGTTGAAGCCAGGGAGGGCGAGTGAGAACACGGCCTCCTATAGACCACTGTCGATGTTAACCACCGACTATAAAATACTGAGTAGCATACTGGCGGCCCACTTGCTGCAATACATGACCACGCTAGTCCAAGAAGACCAAGCTGGTTTCATACCAACGCGAAACACGACTGCGAACATCAGGAGGTTGGTGCGACTACTAGACGATGATCACCCAGAAGCACAAAAGCCAATGATACTATCAGTAAATATCGAGAAAGCTTTTGATAGCTTAGAATGGGGATATTTATATAAAGTTTTGCGACAGTTTGGATTAGGAGAGGGTTACCTACAATGGACGAAAGTACTATATACTTCGGCAGTGGCCAGAGTGAGAATGGGATCGTTGATATCACCGAAATACCCGGTAGAACGAGGGACGAGGCAGGGATGCCCTCTCTCCCCGTTACTGTTCGCCTTGGCGGTGGAGCCCCTCACGGTTAAGATTCGGACAGGTCAACACTACGGGGGCCTGGATAGCAGAGACGGACAACAGCATATATCGCTTTACGCAGACGACTTACTACTATTCCTTGAAGACGCCGATAGGGCAATGGCAGGCGCGGAGAGCTTACTCTCGGATTTTGGGGACGTCTCGGGCCTGAGAGTTAATTGGTCCAAGACATGCCTGTTCCCAGTAAGACAAGGAGAGACTAGACCGGACATGAATCGAGCAGTGCGCTGGGAACCCACCTGCCTGAAATACCTAGGCGTACACATCTATCACACGACAGCAGATACGCTGGAGGGGAATGTGGGCCACAGTGTAGAGCGCTGAGAGGTAGTATGGCCTTTTGGGCCACACTTCCATTGTCGGTGACAGGCCGCATATCCCTCTTGAAAATGGTGGCACTCCCTCGTTTGTTATACTATTTTAGGACGCTGCCGGTGTGGATACCCAGCTCCACTTTCAGATTACTGAAATCGATGGTGGTATCTTTTCTCTGGGGTGCGGGCAGGCGTAGAGTTGCGCAGGCGACGCTTTTGCGACCCAAGGCCGAAGGAGGACTAGCGGTCCCAGACTTTGAACTATGCTATTTAGCAGCTCAATTGCAGATCTTCACACAAAATGTAGCGAGGGTATTCCGAGGACCGGAACACAGGAGGAGAGGGGGAATGCCGCTCCACGTCCTTTCATATATTGCTTTGCAGCAGAAACTAGACCCCAGGGACCTTCTCACAGAGGACACAACAATCAGACTCTGTTGGAATCGTTCCCAACTCAGGGCGGGAGTGCTACATCCGTATGCGCCCGAGATACTGCTTGGGATGCTGACGGCATTACAGCACGGCGGAGATTGGTCGCAATTACAACTCTGGGAAGAAGCAGGACTGCAAGTGGTAGGGGATCTATATGAATACGGGGCTCTGCTACCCTACCAAACTCTCCAAGAGAGATTTGATCTCCCAAGGGGAGGTTTCTTGCTACACGCAGCGCTTACTAGAGTGATTCAGGCGCACTGGAGGGAGGGGCTGCTGGAGCCTAAGACGTCGATGGCCTGCCAGTACACCATGATGGCGGCAGGGACCTTCAAGGCGGTCACGTGCCTATATTCTAGAATGCTTCATGAAAACCTGCCGCCCCTGGCTGTATTAAAGGGAAAGTGGGAAGCTGATCTAGGTAAAGATATCCCTGAGACAGCTTGGGCGCAGATAGTGCGACGAGCCTGGAAGTGCACGAGGAACGCAAGGTTTCAACTAGTGCACTTCTATATCCTCCACAGAGCATATTTGACACCTGGAAAAATCCAGAAATATCTTAAGGAAAAAGAGGCAGCATGTCCCAGATGTACGAGAGCGGGGGTGGAATTGGAACATATGCTGTGGTCTTGCCCAGCGATGGGACTTTACTGGAAGGAGGTGGGGGATACCCTGAATGAGGTGACAGAGAGGTGACTGGAGTTCGATATGGCCATTAGTATAC
Source organism: Triturus cristatus (assembly GCF_964204655.1). Lineage (NCBI taxonomy): Eukaryota > Metazoa > Chordata > Amphibia > Caudata > Salamandridae > Triturus > Triturus cristatus. The sequence goes on along the minus strand of NC_140580.1, from coordinate 587,973,715 downwards.
TACACTGGTTCCCCCACACGTCCAAGAATAAGATTACGAGTAAGTTCATAGATATGGGACTTCTATTAGCAAAACGAGAAATTACGAAACGTTGGAAAGCAACAGTGGGTCCCACCAGTAAATGATGGAAGGGCAAATTTCTCAAATGGGCCACCAGAGAAAGCGCGCTGCGTTATCAGTTGGCACGCAGGCGAAACGACGATAAGGCGCTAGAGGCGGCGGCTGCATGGGAGGCGCTAGTACAGGCATTGCGAGACTATGAGTCATACGACGATGAAGAGGGGCAGGTCACGGATGGGGGGATAGCCCCGGAACAAGACGGGTACATCGCATAACTCAACACATAGCTACTCCTAGGAATTTATGGTAAAAGAGGACAGAGACGGCTACCTGCGTCGTTGGTGGGGAATGAGGGAGGGGGAGAGAACTTACAGTTTTCATATTGTTTAAGTGTAGGGCCTAAGTTACGAAGGTTTCCGTTTTATCCGATGCACAGCTCGTGAAGGGCTTACATATCCTCATACCATGTACTGTATAACTGGTGGGGGGCTTTTGATTAATCCTTACTGAGTATGTTGATAAATATCGAGTAAGGGTTTGTATATGTTTGTACAAAAAACCAATAAACTACGTTTTCAAAAAAAAAATTGTATAACAGGTGCTTCTCCATTTTCTCTTTTAAGGGGTAGGACTGCTCACACAAATGTATGTCCTAATTCGTTACTTAGCAAAAACAACAAGGGCATTGTTTGCAATTAGGAATTAGCATCCAAAGTTTTACACAAACAGAATCTCATGAAATCTGTGCATGACTCTAAAAAAAGATTTTACACAATAGAATTGAAAGTTGGTGATTGGGTTCTCATCAAAAATCCCCAAAAAATAGCAAAAGGTCTGTCTAAATTCTCCCCACCTGTACAAGTTACGGGTGTCAGTAAAGGTTCAGATTTACTTGGCCGTAAGGGTTGGTGGAACAAGAGATCGCTGGTACATCTTTCTGATTCACAGGCTCGTTCCTTACTTAACTTAACCAAACAGGAATTTGAGCACTGTGATTGGTCTTATTGGTAACATGTTCCAAAATCTGATGAAAAAAGCTCCTCCACAGGTCAGAGTCCCATTGTGTGTCCCAGCCAAGTACGTGTCTCTTCCTCTGCCACTGCTGTGACTACTGCTGACACTTATTCATTACCACCAGAATTGGGATGTTCGTTGTAGAAGATTACCTTCAAAGTTGAATGATTATGTTTTGTCATAATTTATGTTAATTGTTTTAGTTTTTGCCTTTTCACTCTGTTTATTGTGGAGAGGGAGAAGTTGTAATGTGTAGCCACCGCGAGCATATTGTTTCCTCGTGCTTGTGCTCAGGCTCGAGGATGTCTCGCTCTTTCACTTATGTACATTCAAAAAGAGTTCCATGATCGGACGCTGCATGTCGCATTCCAGGGTTCTGACAATGTTAATCAGTTGTCGGTAATCCTGGTGTGCGGCGGAGGCGTCTGGTCGTGGGTGCAACATTTCTATGAATAAATTCCTTCTTTTCATCTACAAAGTCTCCAGTCGTCCATACCACACTGACCCACATAGTATTTTATGGAAGCTGAGCAAATGATGGCTTGTATGATTTACCAGAGGGTCTCTTCTCTGACTCTGAGAGTTTAACAAGTCTAAATATCCATAGTAGAATAGGTTTTGCATTGATATTGGGTTCCTGCACAACCTTACTCCACTCTCTCCTTAAGCCCAATAGGTTTGAGGGACGAGAAGCCATGTTTGACATTTTGCCTAACAGCTAGCCTGTTTTCATATTCAAAATGGTTTCGGGGCTTTGACAGTGAATGCACAGTTGATCTACACTGCATTGGAAGTCCAGATGTTCTCTTATATACAGCCATGGTTGGTGTCCCTAATAAACAGTTCTTAGAGGACGACAACATATTTCATGTACTGCCCCGGCAATGAACCTATGGTACTTATTGGGATAAACCTCGGATCTTGGATACAAATCTAGTCCACAATTGAAGAGCTAATACCATTTCGGTCAGTAATTCCATTTTGAGAAAGGTTTTGAAAATGCACAGATTTAGTGTAGTCCAAAAAGATCCTTTTACCCACTACGAAAACCGAGAGGAGAGGCCCAGTCTGATCTCTCGTGTCAGTATTTCAACATACAATAGCTGATGGGCCTCCCAGAATACAGAGGCTCTTCCCCTACTGGGGCTGGAGACCAGATCCTCAAAGATCCAACATCACTCCCTCTAAAACAGAAAGCAGGGCTTAAAACTTTTGCCTCTAATAAATATTCAAATTACATATCGTCATATATCCTTAGGACGAATATGTTTAAACCTTTCACGGATTCTGATTTACGCCTAGCTACTACTGGAGTTCACGATTTGGCATTTCACAAATAGTGAAACTCTTCATATCAGGGTAGCAGCTTCACTGTTGGGACGGAGTGAGGGCCACTGGAGGAGGAGAGAGGTGTTTGTAGGATCTACACAGGTATCGCCTCAGGAGCTCTGTCTATGACCGTGGACTAGCACCATGGGGAAGATTTATAAAAGTACTTTTGCCCGCAAGTAAAGTGACTATTTACACAATAGTGAAACCGGAACTCAATACTGCATCTACTTTATTCTCAAGAACCAAAAATATTACATAAAGAGTTAAACATCTGGTTGTTCTCCAACTCTGGTAAGATCTACATTTTTTATAGTGCCTGAAACTGCAATCTCCAAACCAGGGCATACCTCTAAAGGTTACCAGATCACCATAGACAATTTTCTTCATTTATTCATTCACAGACAAAATCAAAGGCATTAAGAAATGAAATTGTGATGTGTTACGCAATGGGGTATGGTTCTGAATTTTCTGTTGTCCAGATGTTTGGGAGAAAACATTGCAGATGAACTGAGCCCAGAGGTGGCAGGAAGTCACATTTGACTTTGTGTACAGCAGCAAATACCCCTGCACCGGACTTTACTGGTTGAAGGTGTAAAAAAGTTATTGTATTTATAGGGGACTTGCTATTCCTGACGTTGATGCATTCGTAACTTTATTGAAAATCAAAAAAGGTAAAGCACTTGAATGCAAAAACGGAGACTGTGTGGAGATATCAGCTGAATACATGTTTCTGGTGGTAATGCTATCCTCCTAATTTATTTATTTATTTATTTTATTTTTTATTTGAGTTTTATATAGCGCTGGCTAGACCCGGAGGTATCAGAGCGCTTTACATAAGTATCCACAAAATTACATCAGTTACAAGTTACATCAGTTACAAGAAAACATTTCAAGAGCGTCGGAAGACGGAATAAATGGAGCTTAGAAGGGTAAGGGGGTGGGGTAAAGGTATAGGAGCGAGAAAGGATGGAGATAGGATGGATGGAGAGACAAAGGAGAGTCTGCCCAAAGTCCAGCTGGGTAGGTGACGGCCGAGGGGGAAGTCCACAGACCATCTCCTCTATAGCTATCAGGTAGCTCCACCGGGCATCAGTCAAGTGGCTAGGTCTCAATGAGAAAACAATTAGAGAGCAAAGAGGAGGGATAAATGGAGTCTACGTTGTATCACTAGGAGTAGGAACTCGTGGCATTCGCCTAGGCTTGTCCTTAAAATCAGTTCGGGCCACAGCTGCAGGCAGAGAATGAAGTTATTCATTCAGTGTACTCGACAAACGAGCTTTGTACGTCACATCCGTTCCTAACTGCAGTGGACGGTGGGTTGCTTATTTATGTGGTTCTTACAAGGACGAGAGAACACATCGGGTTCCTCGTGACTTCCCTCGTTCTTGCCATTGGTTGTTCTACTCGGGACTCATGGTAACATGAAAAAGAGTCATGGAGACACAGGGCGCGTGAGTGCCACCCGTCATCATGGGTATCTAAAATAAACAACTGACGGATTAAAAGGGGATGCCTTGTCTTTCTGCATTTCTGTACATTCTCCCAGTGGGAAAACTAACATCAGTTAGAGATCCGTTTGAGTCACTTTCAAACAGAGGCTGGATTGCCACCTCCAGTGAAAGGCAGACCATCAGTCTGAAACAAACAGTCCCCCTTTCATTCATTCATTCATAGAAACTTTATTGCGGCTATTACAGCCAAAAAAGCACATTAAAAATTTACATTGTTTGGAATCCATACTAGATAAAAGATAAAAGGTCATAAAATACATTAAGATATAAACGTATATGAATAAAATACCAGTACGGTGAGTAAAAATGGCCCGGGATCGGCTTCGAGCCTACTAGTAAAAACTTCTGGCGCTCTCATCGGTTTACTTCCAGTAACATCGTACTGACCATAAAAATCACAAAAATACAGGATTAATCAAAGTGGCAGGTGCAAAGAGGGAGAAAGCTCAGAGTTGCTTGTGGTCTGATCTAGTTTTGGCAAATTCCTGCGTATTGACTACATAGAAAAAAGAAATTTCGAGATTGCAACCACATGGACCGGGTCAGTGTCGGATTTTAGGATTCCAAAAAATTCACAATAATTCCTAATGCCCAGGTTTCTACAGAGCTGGATAATCCATTTCAGCCTAATCTGTTTATATGCCACACAGAAAAGCATAACATGGACTGTTGTTTCTTCCTCCACATGGCAACCAGGGCAAAGGCGACGGGACACTCCAGCCCACTTATTTGTTATCGCATATAGCGGTAGTGTCCCATACCTGAATTGCAGGAACAGTTTCTTAGCTATTGATGGTTGTATAGAATCCAACACCCGCTCAAATTCATAGTGACACTTGAAATCCAGAAACCCATAGGTTAGACTTGTGGGATGGGCTGACTGCAAGGTTTTTATCAGATTATGCTTTTTCAATGCAGTTGCCAAGATTTGTTTAGGAGTGGCTAAACAAGATTCGTCTGGATTGGTCCATAGATTCTCCCTTCCAATTGCACAAAAAGAATGCCTTACAAATGATAGCCAGGGTATACTGCCAGCCCCCAAGGTTGTCATTACCGCTTTTAATTCCTCCCTGTAACAGCCCAACTCCGGAGTACTCCATAGCCGCCGCCAATAGAGCAACGGACGTGAAGAGATGAGATCCACTATTGGAAGGATATTCAAATCCATCCATAGCGGTACAAGTGGAGTATTATTTGATAAGGTCAAGATTTGTCTAATAAAATTATTTTCGGTTAGTGAGAGGGCTTTAGATGGGCGGTGCCCCCAAAGTTCCACCCCATATAGGGAGGCTGACCTAGCTTGAACTTTATAAATTTCAAGCACAAGCGGTGGGCTTATAGTCTTTGAAATACAACTCTTCTGTACTTTTGAGATTCCCCCAGCAGCCTGAGTTAGCTTTAGATTAGCCTTATTGATTTGGGGACCCCATCCCATTTTATCGTTCAAGGTGAGACCCAAGTAATCAAATATGGAGACCCTCTCAAGGGGTCTGTCATCCATCATCGGGTGTGGACAGTTGGTGGAAGTGGCATTAAAGACCATATATTTAGTTTTATTGATGTTAACCTTAAGGTTCCTCTTTTTGAAGAACTGGCAAAACCCCTTTAAAACACGCTGCAATCCCATAGCTGACTTCGAGAGCAGCAGGGTATCATCCACAAACATTAATGCGGGAAATTTACGGAGTGCCAGTTTCGGGGAGTCAATATCCTTGATGGCAAGTAGATCTTCAATTAGCCCGTTGAGGAAGAGGGAGAAAAGGGTCAGCGCAAGCACACAGCCCTGCCTCACCCCCTTGCCAACGGAAAACGGTGCCGTCAACTGCCCGTTTTTGCCATACCTAACTCTGGCAAATGTACCTTCGTGGAGACGTTTGAACTGTGAGCAAAGATATGGTGGAACGCCCATGTCCAGCAAAATACTCCACAGCTGGTTACGGTCCACCATATCAAATGCTAATCTCAGATCCACGAAGGTTAAGTACAGGCTCCCACCTTCCAAGACTACATGCTGATCTATTGTGGAAGTTTTGGCTCTAAAGCCTGCTTGCAACGGGGTCAGGATATTGTGATCTTGAATCCATTCCTGCAATCTTTCCAAAAGTACCCTTGCAAATATTTTTGGGGATACATCAATGAGGCTAATTGGCCTATAATTGGCCGGTTCAATGGGGGACCCTTTTTTGTAGATAGGAATAATCTGTGCCCCAGCCCACGTAGGAGGAGCTGGGAGACAATGAAGAATTGCATTAAAGAGGACTTGGAGATAAGGAGCCCACACTACCTGTTCGTTTTTGTACAGGTCCCCCGGGATTCTATCTAATCATGGCGCTTTATTCAATTGTAGCTTGCCCAAAGCTGATACTATCTCCACCAGGGTACATAATGGTATATTCCAAAGGGGATCGGGGTGGAGCAGCAGGCCGGGGGCTCACGCAGTTCAGTTGACAAAGTTGAATATAGCTCCTTGAAATGTAGGCGCCAGGATTCCTCACCAATATTTGGTTCAATATTGGTCTTACCCTCTATTTTCCCAGTGTGGATCAAGTTCCAAAAAGCTCTCACATCTTTTGAATCTAGGGCGACCTTGATAACCTGCCATCTATCCATTTACCATTCTGACTTAGCTTTAAGGAGAATTTTCTTAAAAGCAGCCCTGGCTTCCCTAATACACAGGTTGTCGCCCCCTTTAAGTGATGCAAACAGGGTTTGCTTTGCCTCCCTACACCCCCTACTAAACCAGGGGTTTCTATCTCCACGGTATCTACACTTGGGGGGCCGACTAATATAAAAAAAAGTCCGCCAAGGTTGAAACCATTGCCTGGTGTATCTTCCCCAGGTCTTCATCATGTCCTGGGTTAACAGGATCATCTGAGGCGAGGCTTGCCTTTTCTAAAAGGGGGATAATGCTATTGTACATTTTTGACATTAATTCGGGGGATTGGTTTATAGTGGCCCAGCGGATACGTCTCCCTCCATCGGTCACTGTGAGATCGTTTCCAGGGTGATTTACAAGACATTGGCCTAATTCAGTCATGTAAAAGTCTAGCAGAATAACCAATGGATTGTGGTCGCTTTCAATACGTGGGTCGACGCTGAAATCTGCCACTTTGTGGCTAATTTCGACACTAAGTAAGAAGTAGTCAATTACTGATTCCTGACCTAGTCTCTCAAAGGTGGAGTGCCCTGGATTATCTCTCGGAAATCGTCCATTACAAGCCCTCAGAGAGAAAGTAAGGGTAAGGGAAGTCATTTGGAGGACTAGTGGGGTCCACCCCCTTATCGGGTATGTATTAGGCGTTGGAATTGACCAAATTGCATCCTCATCACTGGTAATGGGTTTCATAAGACCATTAAGGGGTTTGTAGTGACAATTAAAATCCCCACCAATCAAAAAAACACGTTACCCGAGAGGGCGTTTAGAAGACTAGCCAAGGAGTCTAGTGTCGAGGATGTCCCTCCTTAGGGAACTGGCCGGGAATAAACATTAATAATGGCCAGTTTTGGTAGATTTCTATGGGTCAAAAGAATGCAAATAATATTTGGGGAGTGAGTGTCAACTCTTTTTACCACGCATCCGAGGTGAGTCCCCACCCATATACATAGACCCCCCGATGGTCTACCTCTAGGGCCCTTAACAGCTGGCTCACAGTACGCCACAAACCCTACTCTATGGGGGGGGCTTAGGGCCCAGGTTTCTTGAGAGAGGCAAATCTCATGGGAGTCAATATAATCACCCCAGTTTGGCAAATCAAGTTTGGCGACGAGGCCCGCAATGTTCCATAATAATATTCTAGGACCACCAAGTTGCAATTCCGGACCACTCTCTATATTTGTCTCCAACCCTTCGCTTTCTGGCAATCCAGGGGGCTCAGCACGGAAGGGGGGGGGGGGTCGCTAGTACGGGGTCTGATCTAACTTTACAATATGGGATGTATATATCTGTTAAAAAGGCAGAATTCTCATCCTCTGCATCGAGGTCATCTAGGGGTGCTTTTTCTCTATTAGTGGGGCCTGTCGCTTCACTAATCAAAAGGGCTTGATTTGTCCCCCCATCCACCTTTCCGCTAGAGGTGTCCCTTAGCCTCTTGGGGATTATCACTGTGGGCTGGACGGTGGAAGGTAGTCAATCCACAAGATCTAGAACACTAAATCTATTGCAACTGGAACACCTGGTGGATAAAAATTGCTACCCTCCTCTTCTCTGTGACCCTGCCTAACCTGTTCGCCTCGCCATCCTCTGTTCCTACCATGGTAGGCTGGGTTAACACTATAATTTGGGGGAGCGTAGGAGTAACTTAGATCCAAAGTCTGGATTCTTGATCTGGGGTTTTTAGAGAAACCCATACAGACGTGTTCCACCGCCCTTCTGTCCTTAAAATTAATGACAATACAATCCCCCTCTATATCTTTGGGTCCATGTCCTACCCAACTCACTCTTCTGGCAAATCGGATTTGGTATTGGACATTTATCGGGGGAGGTCTATTATAATTCAACCAGTGAATGGATTTGTTTTTCAGTTCAACATAGGATTCAGTTGCACCTTTCACTAACTCACTGTTCCCAAAACATGCACATTTTTACTGCAATATGGCACACTGTCCCAGTCTGCAGCTGGAGCATACACTTAAGGTGCGCCTCAGGCCCGGTTCCAGAAATTTTCATCTGGATGGGCCAAGGGTTCGCTTGGGTGGGCCAATGCGGGCCCAATTTTTGTCAGTTCTGTAGATAGCCTACAAGCCTAAGATTTACATAATATCTTCTTCCAAATAGGCATACAGAGCGTCTAGAGAGTTATTTGAGAGTAAGGGCTGATGCCTATACTCAGCAGCCCAACTCTTATACTTTCCAGCAGGCCAGGCCTTAGCACCAGCACCAGGATTCCAAACAAATTGTAATAGCAGTTCAAGGTTAAGGAGGTCCGTGTTCCCACACTTAAACCTTGACATTTTGTACTAGGAAAACTGGCACTAAAAGCTTGATCTGGGCATGAGCCTGAAGCCTGACTCTGGCTCAGCTTGAGATCCTGTTGGATCTTCGAGCCCATAAATAGCCGAGCTTTCATGTACCTTCTACGTGCCACCCTCAACATACCCAGGATGCGGTATTACGGTGAGAGCTTCAAGCTTTGGAACTGAACAAGCTAGGTTTGAGTCTCTGCGTTGGTTCAACATCCTGTGATTCTGGGCAAATCTCCAGTGCCTAAAAGAAATGAATGTGACCTTGTATAATGTAACTGGTGTTCATGTAAAGTGCTTCAATATTCTCCAGGTTGAGTTAACACTACATAAAAACAGCAGAAAACCGCACACAAAAAGTAAAATCAAAGCATTAACATAAAAGGAGAGACAAATCGATAGCCATTTAGTGACTGATTTGTACAAATGAAAACATAAAACCTGGATAAATTGAAGCATCCCCACTGAAACTGTGTGAGCTTGAGCAAATATTTTAATTCACCAAAACTTGTGTTTCCTCATATTTGTGAATGAAAGCATATTCAAATACATAAATCAGAAAACCAACTATACAAAACCTATTGTGTTTGATTTAATAGACTAATGTTGCTCTATAATAATCTGGGCCACATACAGGGTCCATGTGACAACTGGTTTGCCTGTTGGTTCACTAATGCTCTGTCACCAGTGTGAGGACGGGCAGGAATGACTAAGCTCATGTTGAAAAAACTATCATTTTTAATAGGTGCTTCTTAGTGCAGCACTATATTGTGACATACTAGTAACAAAGCTTCCATGTGTTAGAGAAATACCGTTTTTGTTTATTTTGAAGAGTCTGTACCATGTTTTACGTAATGTTTGTTTTATGATTTACATAGCAAACATTTTCAGGGCTCGGCTAGTGCATGGGCTCCACGAGCCAAGCCAGAGTCTTAGCTTGGCTCTCCCTGTTAATTTGTTTGCTCGCCCACATCTACCTCTAAAAAACACCACCCAATTTCAGTTTTAAAGACAGTGAATCTTTTTTGATGTTCTGAAACTGAGGTGTAGGAAGCACTTAACAGGTGCCTTCTCCGTGGCCTCTTCAGCCCCGCCTGGGTGGGCCAAAGGTCATATTTTGGTGGGCCTGGCCGACCCCGTCCCCTGCTAGAACCGGGCCTGGTGTGCCTTGGTTGCAGAGTCGGACTGTGCATCATATCTTTAACGCCACCCCTGGTAGACAATCGTTCTTCACCTAAACCAGCAGACTAAATACAGCACGTACTCATGCACATACAATTTAGCCAGCACTTACTCCCTAAAATTATGTCATATAAAAGCAGCAGAAAGGCCAAATATCGCACCAGCGTACTGTTTTGTGCTAGAACTGTTTATCGCAGTAAACAAAGCCTTTTTATTTGAGGGGTGCAGTACCAAAGTCTCGTAAATAAAATATTATCTGACAAAAATATTTATCCTAAATATTGAATATATAAAAAATCACCCCATTGAAGAGAACAATAGAAAATCCAGACCCAATGGAACAAAATTTTGTAAGCAATATTTAGGATAACATTTATGTCAGACAATATTTTGCAAACAATATTCTGACGCACAACCACTGGAGAAGCTCCGACCTCTACAAAAGGTTTTCAGGGATGAAATGTGTTTATATAAATTGTTTTGCCCTGAGATGTGAGACAAACTGTAATAAACATTAAGGAGAATTGAAAACGTGTAGAAGAATCGGTTGATGGTATAAGTGTAATGTAGACATTATTAGCAATATCGTCTTGGGATCGTTCCTCAGGTGACACCATTAATCTGCTTCATTGGAAACACCTGATGTCACCTGCTCCCAGTGCAGACCATTACCTTGGTCGAGCCGCAAACCTGCTTGGACTTAGACATTTGGAGCCTCAACTGAGCAGACATCCCAGCAGCCTACTGTGTGTTTACAGCATGGACAGCCTCGACCAGAATGCCCTCCTACCAACAGTCTGCCCGAGAACCTATGGCACCAGGAGTCCAAAGAACTACGATACATTACACCATATGTATGATTAATTGTTCACTATAGTACTAATGTGTTAGCGGTGCAGATGTGATGAGCTGGAGGAAAGTGCGTGTGTGTGCATAACATAACATAACGTGTATTTGTAAAGCGCACGTTCACCCCAGCAATGAGACATCTTGGCACTGAATAACAGATGTATATTGTTACCCAACTCATGGCTTAGCATTGCAAGGTTTGATCAGGGTGATTTGGAGCCAATCGACAGGGAACACTTTGCTTGCGTAGTTAGGCTGTCAAATTTAGGCTGCAGGGCCATGTATGCCTCGAGGGTGCATTACAGGCAAGTATCCCTTTCCAGACATCCTTTAAATCACATGATCTTGTCCAATTGGAGGAAAATGGAAATCAAGGAATGGAACCTCAGTGGTGAAAGAAATCTTTGTGAACCACACAATATTACCCTCATTTTCTTGGCATGGCAAGATTGCCGCTCTGGCATTTCCCCAGTAGGTGGCAAGAATGACTGTCATGACACAACCATGCCTCTATGGCCCTATTTGGTTTTGGCCTACAGCAGTGTGGAACTGGTTTGAAGGTTTTTGCCAGCTCCTATTTTGGTTTCCTGTGGTTACTTAGTCTCACCACTTCCCCTTGTGCACTCACTGTTTTGTAAATGTTTCCATCTGCAACCGGCACGTTTGCGGATGGTTATAGTAGCAAAGAGGATGAGTAGGAGGAGCCCTACTGCACTTTTCCTGGGGCCTTCTTTGGTCTCTGCTACCTCTCTGAAGGAAAAGTTGTCCAGAAAGAGACCTCGAAAGGTTAATTTCCTCACTGGGAGTGTCGGCAGCCAGACTTCCTATGTTTTCTGTAAAAGTTTTATGCAATGATATTAAAAGTACCTTTGTACTCTTGTTGGTCAGGAACATCAGTGACCAAAAGAATGCCTGGTTTCACAATTCAATTGATCTAGGCTTTTAGTTTGTTTTCTTACAGATATTATTCAGAATTGTATATGTTAGCAAAGGAAAAGGCCTCCTAATTCAACTGAAAGGTCTAAATAAAGCATGCACACCGTTCAGACAGTTGGGGGCTAATCAAGACTATTCTAGGGGCCCTTGTAATCAATACTGAGGCAGTAAGCTTCTGGATCAAGAACACCATTCTGAGACTCTTACAACTGTTCATATTGCAGGTGACCCCTAACACAGATGGGCAAACGTTGTTATTCAGTCAATGAAAATAAACAATCTGATTGATGAAGGTAACCTTTTTCCTGCTCAAAAAAATGAATTTACCTATTATTCCACAATAAATGACACTTCGTCTCTTATTAATAATTGCCTCCTCTGAGATTGGCCGATAAATTGGGAGATGAGATTAGAATACTGTAGCATCCTTCCCAGCCCAGGAGCTTGCAAAATGAACATGCCACACACGGAGCTCCATAGCAGACGCCTTTATTCTTTCACATATGATAATACACTGCACACATTATGTCATGATTTTAATTGCCACACCGTCACCTCCCAACAGATCACTTAACTTCTTTTTCAGAGTCTGCCCAGAATCATGAGGATCCTAGCACTCTGCATATCAAAGACACTACAAATACTACCCAGAGTCATTCCCTAGTATTAGTACAGCTCAATGTGCCTTGGGAACTATCATTTCACAAATGATCATTAATGAATGTAGCTTTTAAAACACATATACAGGAGGAACAGGTTAATTCTTTGAGTTGACATGGGATGCGTTCATCAAAAGCATATATATTTCACAGGTGGCTGAAATCCTGAAGTCGCATAAGGAAGATTTAGAAATGCTTGAAAACTTTTGAAAAGATTTAGAAACTACATTAATCTTCTGGGGTACCTAGGGTTAATGCTGTCACTGCTGAGAGGATAAATAAGTTACATTTATCCAGCTGTTTAGGAAAAAATTCAATTATTGGTCAGTAAGATGAATGCTAGGAAATATGGTAACGCTGAGAGGCCTGATAAGGTATTATCATGACAGCACTGGACTATGAAGGAGATTCACAAGACCGTTTGTACCGGTATTTGGACTTGCTGCACTTTAATACCGGCCCCTGGAGGGGCGGGGACGCTGTATAAGCCCAAACGCAGTCCCGCAGCACGGGACGCGCGCGGGGCATGCCCGGGCTTGGCCCGGGCCAAGACTGGGCCAAGACGGGCCCGTCTTAGCCCGTCATAGGCCGGAAGAGGCCGGGTTGGGCCTACTCTCTTGGTCCTTTATTGGACTCCCCCCACAACTTGAAGCTTGCTGTTCTATCCTAGTGAGGTGCTCTAAACCCACCCTGTGACTTCTATGAAGGACTAGCTAGAGTCAAATCCTCAAGAGTAAATCTGACAGTGAGGAATCATGAGAGTCCTTCCAAGCTGAGCGTTTGCCTGGGGAGCAGAGAAAACCAGTGCGCCTGCTACCATAATCGCAGCAACCCTTGCCCCTCATCATCATCGTTGCTGGGAGGTAGGAATCTATACCTCCCAGTGTGCTTTGCAGCAGGGACGCTGCAAAAAAGAGCAAAGGACGCGCCAGGAGGCGCTTTAAAAAAGACTCAGGCCTCCCAGAGCCCCGAGGAGGCTAGGCTGGGACCACCCCCCTAATATTCTTCTGATGGGGCAGGAATACTAAAGGTACTGTTGATTCCACCTATTCTCTGAAGAGCCATACAGTTTGGTTAGCTCTCGATTGAATTGTTCTGACTTTTAGGCTGTTAAACTTGGACATTTTTAACTTTGGATTACAATGAGTAAAAAAAGGGGTTGCAAGAAAAAGCAAGGGGGTGGATATGTTGGGACTTTTGATGCTTTTTTAACAAGAGCTGAGTCTGTCCTTGCTCACGAAATCGAGCTCACAGAGAGAAGACTTTCTTTGGATTCATTAATTGCCCAGAAACTTTCTTCTTTAGGAGGACGAGCTTTAGCCACTGAGTCTTCGATTTCTGTACAACCAATAAGTGAACTTGGGACAGCCATGGCCATAGTTCCAATGATGAGTTCATCCTCCCCCATTGACATTACATCCGAATGCTGTACAGTCAACCAGGAGCAGTTAGCTTCTCTACACCTGGAGAGTGGTAATCCTGTACCAACCACTAGGAAGAGAAAGGGAGGAGGTCCCTTAAAGCAAAAAAGTTTGAACAAGCCATGCAAGGAGAAAAGCACTGAGAAGAGCACTGGGGATGAGGAGCTGGACTCAGGGCCCTTCTTACATCTAAGATCTACAAGAAATACTAGGTCAAAGGATATTATGAGCAAATCTCATTTGGTGAATGAACATGATTATGACGCAGACTTGTTGAAACGAACAGAAACTATGGTGACTGTACTTTTAAATCCTATATTGCATAAATTATCCACAATTGAGCAAAAGTTATCATCCTTAGAGGTCTTACGCTCATTGATCCGAGCCCCCCCAAATATTACTGAGTCAACTGGGGAAGTGAGGGTGATCCCTCAACCAGGTAGAGTGTCTTCTGGGGTAACTAATAATATAGGAAGTCATGACCCTCAACAACCAACAGGGTTTTCTACTTACTCGGCGGGCTCTGTTCAAGAATCTGCCAATTTGACGAGACCTATTGTAAATAATAACTGTCACCAGATTTCGAGTCAAACCACCTTTGGAGTACCTACTCATACTTATGGGTACACCCAGTCAAGTACCGAATCTCAAGTCCCTGATGGCACTGTGAACACCCACTCTACTTCGGTCCATTCCTTAGGATTACCCACCCGGGTTTTCCCGGTAACCGATTCTCTTAAAGTCCAACCACTTGCAAACTCTGCCTCTTTAGAGGGCAAAGCTCTAGCTTCCTGCACTGGAAGGGGGGTTTCTCAAGTTTTAGCTGAGGATTTGAATGCTAAAGGAAGACTGGATCTTCCTCCCGCAGCCTGCCCGTATGTCATAGTTTTGGCTAATGTACCAGAACTAAAAGAAGATTTAGTAGAATCTACGGAGCAGTTAATCCATAAGGCTCAGCATTGGCTTTCCAAGTGCACGGGGGATAATTTTAATGTATATAAACATATCATCATGGCAAGGAGGGTTAACCGGGTGGAAGAGCATCTAAAACTATTAAAGGAGATTGTATTGTTCTAAATTTTGATAACCATTACATAGTGGGTGACCTACTAGCTATGTTACCAAGCACTCCTTCACTTTTTACTGAAATTTGTGCCCTTCCGCTAGGTTTCTTTTATAAACCTGTTTTCTTACCTCAGACCCCTTTTCTTAGAGTACATAATGCCCGAAGCCTTTTCGTCTTCCATGTAACCAGCCTATTTTTCCCTCTGTTTTACCATTACCCCTTAGTAATAGATTCATTGCAATGGAAGGTTGACCTGTATGTCACTGACTGGATGAGCTGAGCCCAATAGATAATGATGCTGGTAATATACCTATGCAAGATGGCCCTATTATGCTCTCCGCTCCTTCCGTAACTTCTCAACTAGAGCAAAATGAGCAGATGGATACTCCGAATTTGACCCCGACAACGATACACTTGGAGAATAGCTCAGACTCTGTTGCAGTAATCTGTTGGAATATTGCTGGATACAAACAAAAAAAGTCTAATATGGAATGGTTGTCTCTGATAACATCTAAAGATTTAATATGCTTACAAGAGATGTGGGAAACTGACCCAATATATCTGAATGGGTATCGTTTATTCTTTACTCCTGCTATACGCTCTTCAGTGCAAAGGGAGGTTTATTGACCTTACTTCCTAATAGTTTTCCTTTAAAATTGAAGTCCTTTTCAAATATATCTCCATATTATCATACTATTCTCTTAGAGTAGTGTGCTGATCAATATTGGCTGCTTATTAATTTTTATAATTATAATTTTGGTGGCAATCATGCCGTTTTATTGGCCTCTCTAGAAAGAGACATTGCTAATTTGCAGAAAGAATGTTCTAAATCCTGTGATTTAATCTGGCTTGGGGATTTCAATTCTCACCCTTGTGACAAGATTAATACTTCAGTGTGTGGGTTGGTAGATGATGATGATGGGGAGTGCGTCCCTCATTTTAGTCACAACGATTATGGTAGTGGTCTAAATAGAAAACTAACTATAAATAATCTTCTGTTTTTAAACACTGCTGAAATGGAAACTGGTCAGTTAGGATTCACTTTTTAGTCGTTCCTCTTTTTCCACTCTCAATTATGTTTTGGTTTCTAATTCTATAAGAAAACTTTTTTCTCAGTTTGAGATTATTTTTTATGCTTTTAGTTACCATGCTGCAATCAATTTCTCTATCCCCTCTTTAGTGAAAAGGGAATGTTCACTTAAATTGCATATAAATCCAATAATAGCAAGGGAGAATGGAATTGCTCTGAAATGGGAGAGAGTTGATGCAGTGAAGTTTTTGGATAATTTAGTCTCTAATCGAGTAGCAGAGATAATGGTATGCCTAGACCCTCTATCTGATGATGACATGGTCACACCTTTTGAGCAGTTATTACTGGAAGTTAAGAAGAATTTAACTCGATCTATATGCAATGGACACCATAAAAAATATAACTGGTTTGATGAGGATTGTGGAAAATCACTTAAAAATCTTCATGTGGTTTTAAAATCTAACCCTCGCAACTCATCCTTGGTTAAATCATTGTGACAGGCTTATAAAAAAGCAAGGGTATCGAGGTTGAAAGCCCTAAAGGAAGACTGGTGGGAAAATCTGCAAAAGGCTGCATTATTAAAGAGTTTGCAGGCTTTTTGGTCTGTGATTAATGCACCGTTCTTAAAAGATGAACGGTGTATGTCTATAGACAACCATGTTTAGCAGGAGGAATGGGTTACGTATTTCGAAGGGCTATTTGGAACTGTTGAAAAGGCAATTACTCAATCTACCTCCACAAGCTTAGCTGGTTTAGGAGGCGGTGCCCAGTTTACGCTGGAAGAAATAAAAGTTGCTCTAAATCAGTGCAAACGTGCAAAGGCACCACGACCCGATGGCGTTCCAATCAATCTTTTTCTAGATAATCAGGACCTTTGGGCCCCACTCTTAACTAATGTTTTTAATAAAATTGCCCAAATTGGTGTTCCACCCTCATGGAGAACTACTGTGGTTGTCCCTATCTACCAAAAGGGAGATCGGTCTATCCCGAAAAACTATAGACCTATACCTTTGATAGATTCAACTGCAAAACTAATGGGCTGGCTACTTTTAAATAGGCTTGAGGAATGGGCTCTGGAGAATAATATTATAATCCCATGTCAGTTTGGGTTCAGAAAAGCAAAAGGCACTGTGGATCAGTGTCTGAACCTGAACCTAATAATTGCAAAGTATACGGCAGCAAAAAAAGGCCATTTATACCTTGCCTTCATGGATCTGTCTGCAGCCTTTGACTGCGTGGCACAGCCTAGGCTGTGGCAGATCATGGAGGCAATGGGGGAGGATATACAGATCATTAATATTATTCGTGATTTGTATTCAGGTGCCTCAGCTCATGTTCGTTATGGAAAAGGAGGAGAATGTACTAGGCACTTCAAAATTGCTAGAGGTGTGAGACAGGGGTGAGTCTTAGCGCCCTTTTTATATGCACTTTACACTAATGATGTCGAATCAGCTTTGCAGGGATCTACTCGAGATGTTACTTACATTATTTCACTACAAATACCGATACTTCTATATGCGGGCGATGCAGTGATTTTAGCTCGTACAAGTAATGTGCTCCGCCGATTAGTGATGGATTATACTAACTTTATGAACCAGCTGGACATGAAAATGAATTATTCAAAGTCCTTTGTCTTAGTGGCAGGGCCAAAGTAGCGGAAGCAACCACAAATCTGTATTGAAGGGGGCAAGTTGGGAGTTTTGGATTCTTTTAATTATTTAGGGATTATGTTTGACCGCAAAAATAACTGGCAAAGCATGGTCATAAATAGGGGGTTACAGATGGAGAAAAATATTGGGGCACTTTTTAAATTTATTAAAAAAGAAGGTTCTAAACCTATTGAAGCAATTAAAAACGTTTATGAAGCCAAAACGGTATCTGCTGCCACTTATGGAGCAGCTGTCTGGGGCATTAGAGATTGCCCAAAATTACAATTTATAGAAGATACCTTTTTGAAAAATGTGGCTTCACTGCCAAAACCATGCTCTAATTTTGTCATACGGAATTGCGAGTCCCTTATATAACTGATAGAATTTGTGTGGTGCCCATCTTAATGTGGCACTCGGTCTGACGGAAGGAGACTCTCTCATTAATGATGGATATTATAAATGACGTCTTGAAGCTTGATGGTGCACATAATGTCAATAGGTTATGTTATGTTGAATCTACCCTTCAAGCAGTTGGGTTACATCATCTGTTCACAGATCCCACAACTTGCTGGTCTATTTCTAAGAAAGATTTTTAAAAAATCATTTGTTATCTAGATTACAGGCAAGGAGGGAGGTCTCCAATTTTAAGATGACAACTGTTAGAGCATTCTTGGAGGTTCCAAGCATAGCGCAAATGGATGCGAATGCAATCTATCGATCGTTCGTCACTAATTTACAACATAGATATATTCTTGTTAGATTTCAACTGAATTATATCCGCTTGATGTTAGGTCTACCTCGTAATATCTATCTAACATCTGAATTTCCATTTTGCACATGTGATGATCGATCTATTCAGAATGATTTGCATTTCTTTTTTTTTGTGCAAATTTTATTGTGAGGCAAGGAAAAGGTTTATTGTCCCCCTTATCCGTAAATGAATTTTAGGCAGTGTTGTGTGGCCCTTTATCATCTGCAGTTATTACCTGATCCTTTTACATGTTTTTCGTTGGCGGCCTTCTTTTCATCTGCTTTAAAAAAAAGACGATTAATTAATCAATCTGATAATTAACTGAAGTATTAACTGTAAGAATTGTGTTAATCATTGTATGTATATATGAATTTTTTATTATTTTATTATAATCTTTGTAATAAGAATAATACTGTTTTTAATGTGTCTTTTTTGGTAAGATTGGAAACTGTTTTATCTGTAGAATACTTTTTATGCCATCATTTTGTTGGCGAAATAAAGTTATTTCTGACTGACTGACTGACTAATACATGAGAAAGTACAAGGTCCAAGAAAAAGCACATAATTAATTTTACAACTTTATTGTGAGCACACCAGTTTTGATATACCCTCGGTTTTAGTTCTACGAACCATGATGCTTTTACTCCAGGCTGGACCGATGGTGCAGGACCCAATATGAGATAGAGAAAGGCTGCTGTTTGCAAACATTTTATGATCTGTTAATGCCTCCTCTGTTTAGTGTGTAGAGGGACGCAATTACAGACACTGAACTATCTCTTACAATGCCCATGATATATTACTTAAAGCTGTCAAGCCACCCTAGTTGTGCTCCTGCTGAAGATTATATTCATGTATCAAAATGGATAGTTAGACTGCATATCAAGTAATTATATTGATATTGCTCTGGTCCTACCAGATCAGCCTTACATTAGGACGATCGACTGTAATCTGAGGAGGATATTTGTAAGCATGCATCAGTTCATGCAATCACTTGATGCTAGACACTGATAACGTGGTTTGCCTCCATATATTTAAAGTCCTTCGCACTCTAGGGTTTGGGGCTTTGGTTTTTTCCTTGATATATCTTCTGCATAGTAGTCATGCCAATTTGAATTTGCTCATACATGTATACACCCTGTGTGAATTCCACACGCTTGGATCTATTGTCGGCTTGGTGTAGAATGGCTGCAGGGGTGTGGCTTCAAAAGCTCTACTCCCACAGCTCCATATTTTGAGCCCCTCAAGAATCCTAATTTCTATTTGATGGGAACTTAGATGAACTCCAAAGTCAATGGGAATCATATGCTTTGAAGAGTAAGTTCTGTGAACTGCACTTTTCACACTGGAGAGATTCAATGAGATGTTGGAGGCTTTCATTGGTAAGTTTATCATACTACAGTTGAAAACTAGAATTAAGGGTGCTGTACTAACAAGAGTGCCTCCCCTGCCTCCTAGGAATGACTGGCCAATTTGTTGGCTCAAACTCATGATTTCAGCACCCCAGTTTGAAAATTGTCACATTACTAACGAGTGGTTGATGCGAACATTGGCCAAAAGAAGAGTTATCACTGCACATTGCCTCAGGGAGAAACTTGTGAAGAACATGAAACAGGTGCAGGTAATACGAGACAAGAGATGGGGAACCTGGTGGGCACCATACCTTCAGCCTGACTTGCTCGTAGATGACAACCGGCCTGTTGCTGAAGGTGATGGCATTGCAGAAACTTGCTTGTCTCTTCACTGCTTTCTGCGTCTGGTCCATGATGATCTGCACTCCCTTGGCATGAGGATGGAAAAGCAGTGGACTGACTGGCAAAGAAGCATACTGAGGAATTGGATTACAATGCTTCTGCTTGTGGTGGCATCGGTGAGCAGTGGAGGCTGGAAATGGCCCACCTATAGAATCTGAAACAATATAAATTCCTCTGTAAAACTTAATTGGCAGTACAGCAAAAATTTAACATTTTTCTATTTTGACACACTGCACAACAGTGAACTATGTAGTATATAACAGGTGGATGGCAACTTATGTTATTGCCTCAGCATATTTTACATTGCAGTTTATCTGGTTATTTGTTGGAAAATATGTTCAAATGGGAGGTACTGTAGACAGTGGTCTAATGAAAGTAATGACTGTGAGAGTCATTACGTAAAGGCTACTACATTACGTCTGGTAGAAAGAGCTTTTCTCGCAAGGATCCAGCATGGCCATTTATACGAAGGCAGGAGGAGAGCCACTGTGCTACATCTGACGCTACTACCATTGGAGGATGGTGGTGGGAATCACTGCATAATGATTTGCGAAAGAACGTGCGAAATTCACAATTTTTCAGGAATATAACTTGAAATTACACAAAATTATGCAAAATGCAAATCTGACACTGATTGCTACATTTTAGCGTGAAAATGCATACTTGAATTCATTTTGGACTTGAGAAAGCATTTCAATGCTAAAATATAGCACCAAAAACACAACGTCAGCAAAACAAGCTGCTTACATTCTGGTCATGTCATTCTCGTTTGTCTGGGCTCCACTGATATAATTTCACTACCAAAGCAGTGTAATTCTGCAACATGGTGTAATTTCGTCTAATGTGAAATTTCCCAAATGAAAAGAATTACCCCACTGTAATTTAAATTATGCTCAAGCCTTGATATGAGCAATCAGGACGGCATCTGACACAACCCCCCCCCTATTTATTTAAAATACTATTTATTATTCTCTGTAGAAAAAAATACCAGAGTATCAGGCTGCTGGATGTGACCCTCTCTGGAGGGTCACCTCATCCCCAGACATTTTGCCTTCCTCCTATATTTTTTGCTGAATTTGTTTTATTGGCCTTAGGACCTTGTGCACTTTACCATTGCAAATCAGTGCTGAAGTGATTGCACTCTCGCCCTAAAACATGGTTTCAACTGGCTTACACCCAACTGGCATACTTAATTTACCTATAAATCCCTTGTAGAGTGGTGTACAATATTCCAGGGCCTGTAAATTATATGCTACCAGTGGGCCTGCAGCACTAATGGTACCACCCACTTCAAGTAGCACCTTTAAACATGTCCCAGATTTGCCACTGCAGCCGGAATGCAGTTTTTAACTGTATGTCAACTTGGCATTGAAACCCCCTTGCCAAGACTTATATCACCCTTTATTACATATATGTCACCCCTGAGGTAAACACTAGGTAGCCCTTATGGCAAGGTGCAGTGCAATTTAAAGGTTGGACTTGTACATTTAAGTTTTAGATGTCCAGTTAGTGAAAACTCGTTTTCATTACTGTGAGGTCTATAACTCCCAAAGGATAACATTGGGGATTCCTTTTTACATTCAATAAGCTGTGATTTCCAAATGGGAGCTGGTAGATATGTCATGTTTGTTGTCCCTGAGATTGAAATGTAAAATCCCCACTTATGGTGAAGTAGGATTTTAAATTACAATTTTGAAAATGCCACTTTTAGAAATTAATATCAAAACCACAATGGTTGGGGGACCAAATATTTAACAAACAACATATACAATTAAGCAAAAGAAAAAGAAGGTACTCACAAAATAAATGTCTTCAAAGCAAAAAGTTTCATTATTGGAGCCTTTGGTGGCTCGATAGTAACGCTGCAGCAGTCTGAGATGAACGTGCCCCCAGGGAATTCTTTTTTAATGTTTGAACGGGCACGTTGTTGATGCCACATGCAGAGATGATCTTTGACCTAGCCCTATTTTCCAAACCGGTGTTTGTTTACACGCGATGATACGGGAACTCTTGTTTCCAGAAATATTAAAGCTAAGATGGTTGTGAATTGCTCTACTCTGTGGGTGAACATGTCTTTTTAAATCAATTGACTACATGATTGAACATCAGTTTCAGAACTAATTTGGAACCTTATATGCTGCAAATCCTTCTTTCGGTTGCTCTTACAGTACTTCTGTGTGTCCTGATGATGACCTAATAAACTGTAAAAGTCGAAACAGCATTAATGCCCCACTGGCAACATGGGAAAAAGCATTTTTTGCATTATGTTCCTGTCATAATATGGACAAATCTTATTGTCTTGTTGTCCCTCTGCCATTGTTTCTGTGTACACTGTCAGGGCCGGACTGGTCATAGCGGGCATCCGGCGTTTACCCGGTGGGCTGGAAGGGTGGGGGCAGTTTTTGTTGCTGGAGGCCGGTCTTGCAGCAGTGCTGCAATATAGCCCCTTTAACAAAAGCGGCTGCATTGTTACCCACCAACAACTTCTGACTTAATTGCCAGGACTGGTTTGAGTTCTCAGTCCGGCCTTGTACACTGTAAATATATTTTTGGGTATGTGTTTGTTTAGTGCAACATTGTGAGTGCAAATTGTACTTGTATGTACTGATTGTTGTATTGTATTATTATTTATGTGAAACTTGTTTCCAAAAGCTAAATTGTTTTGCTTTGAGGAAATTTCTTTTGTGGGCACCTTCTTTTTCGTATACTTAAATGTATATGTTGTTTGTTAAATAATTGGTCCCCGAACCATTGTGGTTTTGATATTTTTTAATGACCCAGATTCTGTGTAATAGGGTTGCCCCTTTTGGGTGTAAACTGTTAGAAAGTTGCAACTTTCCTGCCTTTAGTCCTTTTGTGCCTGTAGCCAATCTTGGGTCACATAAATGGGTATAAATGACAGTTACACTTTGTGAATACCTTCCCGACAGTCACACAATAGAGGAATTAGATGGCCTGGTTGGGCCATCTGCTGACAGAATGGGGGGTGGAGCTCAGTAGAGCCCCACTTGCAACTAAGTAGCCTGTGCTCTTCCTTCACTCAAAGGGCCTAACAATCTTGTATGATCAAAACAGCCAGCTTGGAGCCAGGGTAGTGGAGGCAGAGGATTCCATGCACTTCAAAGACACTGTCTAGAAGCTTCTTCCACCTTCCACAACCAGGGCACCAGGGTCCAAAAAATGGACCTCGGACACCAACTCTTCAGTACACTTCTGGGCTGGTGGATACTCTACCAGGAAGAAGGACTGCTGTGAAGCTACAAGAACTGCTGCTCTAAAGGAACTGCTGCCCTTCTGCTGGGCCCTGCTGCTTGCTGTCCTCTTGCCTGAGAAAGAACAACTGGACCTGCAGCTTTATCTTGAACCCAGGACCCCAGAGTGACTCCTAGGTGATGTAGCGCTTAAAAGTTTGAAAATTGTAGGGGTGCGTTATATTCACTGTTAGTTGGCACCCGCATATAATCAAACGTGTACTCAGGTATTTTGTGTGCAATGTATTAAGAACTGTATAACCTATATCGATTTCCATAGAAGTGTTAGCTATGTACAAGCATCTTATGTATATATTGAAGCAATGCATAGAGCTTAGTCCTTTTTTTCGAACAATGTGATGTTAAAACGTGTAGATTAGAATTCGTGTCTGTAGACTGTTTAGTTTGACCACACATGAAAGAAAGACGTAAATGTCAATACTGTGATTTAAACCTGCTTGTGTAACCGAAGTAGTGGCCAGAATTCGCATATATCGTTGAGGCGAAAGGCCTGGTATTTTCTTATGTTAGCCAAGGGCAATAGGCCAAAAAGGATTTATTCCAGTAGAGGTTTTAGGCTGTAGTAAATTGCAACTTAAAAGATGTGAAGAATGTCTGCTTTGCATGATCTCACCCCAGGTGCAAGGACAGTTGCTCGTTAGTAGAGAAGCTCTTTGTTCACAAATTGACTTATGTAGTAAAAGCCAGACATGGGAGTGTATTGGAATGTGCCAATCGTAACTCCTAGTGCGGATGGCGTCTGGGACTCAAGGCCAAGCGATGGACGATGGAACTGGACAGCGCTCTGTGGAAATTTACTGAAAGACGACCCCGCAGAAGAGGAGGCGCAAAGGGCGTGTTCTGAGATTTGGGGTTCTGTATTAGGGACAGCGCCCCGAGGGTGGAGGCAGATCAGAGCAGCCCAGAGCAGAGGAAGGCTAGGCGAAGGGATAGAGGGGGCAACTTAGACCAAGCTCTCTAAGTGAAGTCTTCTTATGAAGTTTCACTCTGACACCTTTTATTCGATGAGGGTCTCAAGGGATTGCTAAGTAGGGATGTCATCTAGTGCAGAGTAGGGACAGAGATGGTATGGTTCAGTGTCCCTAGTATCGACATTTGCTTGGTGGTGTTCTACCTCATGCTTTTAGAGATTGTACTTTTAGTTATTTTTAGCCGTATGCGGATTCTCCGTAGAGTAGCTTTTGTGTTAGTGCCTATGTACTTGTTGTGCCTCGTATTGAGGACTTTGTACCTTCAAATCTTTATGCTGATAATAAAAATCAGAGAGCCAAGAGATTAAGTCTCGAGTCCTTGATTATGGCAAATTGCGGACAGTAATTTTGATAATTGTGTTGTTTTTCCCTCCACGCTATTGGGCAAGTAAAAAGGTCCATCGGACCAGAGTGGGTTCCAGTAGATAATTGCGAGATACTCAAATGGGCCGGAGCAGTTGGTAGCAAACGAGGATGGTTTCTTTCTGATAGCGAGGGAAGATTAGATAAGGATAAGTGACCCTTGAGGCCCAAGAGACGATAAGTGATGCTGAATCATCAGATGGCGAGCAGCAGACGGCAGCAGATGAGCATCGACGGCGAGTAGCGGTGCGGCAGAAAGCAGCAGTTCCAGGAGTGAGTATGAACATAATGAGATGTTGTAGATTGCGGTGTTGATTTGTTGTGTGATGTCTTGCGGAGTTGTTGTGTATGTCGTGTGATTGTGAGATCAGGCTGTGAGCGCGCGCAGCCCGGGAATTGTGGTGTAGAAGACACCTGAGATAGATTTTGTTGACCACCCAAAGGAGATCGTGAGGTACCATCGATCACCTGGACCGAGATAGGGGGAGCGAATGCGTGTGTGTATGGCAACTTAACGCTGGTCGTGGGTTGTGGTGTGCAGATCGGAGTGTTAGTAACCTATCAGAGGCGAGTCGTCTGGCCGGACGGGGGCAGACGGGCGCCAATCGAGGTCAACAAGGTCGAGAGACTGTGGACGAACAGTCAGAGGCTGTGGACGGACAGCCAGAGAAGTAACTTAATTGGTTATTTCAGTGTGTGAATGGGACGTGAGTAAGCGTGAAACGAGTTTGGGGAAGGGAACTGCTGCGAACGAAGGAAGGTGACGTCAGAGGGTGTCGCGCTGTGATAGGCCGGTTGGTGTGAGTCGCGCTGTTATTGGAGGATTTGAGAACAAGAAGTAAATAGAGCGCGAGATCGAATTCGCTCATCATGAAGTGTCTTAGGGTTTTGCGGGAGCTGTGTAGAGGCGATAGGCATGTGGTTGTTCGTGGGGGAGAAGAAGCCCCTCCCGAGGATACCCCGGCACATTATATGGCACAGAATGTGGGGTTACATACTATAGTTTGGATTGAGAATTGGCACAAGATGACACAAGGCGAAGGGGAACTAGCTTTCCCGAGGTACGGCTCATTTAGATTAGCGGTGCTGTACCAACTGAAGACGGTGATGGGGTCCTTAAGACCCTTGCCAAGACCAGCACAGTTCGAAGCATTACATGCGTGGATTAGAGCCGCGCATGATAAGGAAAAGGGAAGAAGTCAGGAGAGAATGAGGAAGTCGATTAGGGCATTTCAGGATGCCAAGTGGGACGCAGCGGAGAAAAGATGGAGAGTGCAGACAATTGAGGAAGCGAAACTGTATCCCGCGCTAATGGAGGAGACGGGGATAAGGCATGGGAAAGCACAGGAAGAGGATAGTGATTCTGATGATGGGGTATTGCAAAGATTGCTAGACGAGAGACCACCCCCTTATAATCCAGACGAAGTGGACGATAGGTGGGGTGATAGGGGAGAAACTAGAAGGGTAACAATCCAGCCTGAGACCCGAGTGGAAGGGTTGGTTTCGTTTGAAACAGCGAGTTCACAGGGTCAGTCGGAGACCAGTGGAAGGATTGGAAGAGAGATGAGGTTACCGGATGCCTTGAGGGTACCGGTCACCATTGGACCGATTGTGTCGATATACAGTCCGGAATCAGAGGAAAGAGAGAGGTCAGAACGAGTGGCAGAAAGAACGAGGAGAGAAAGCGGGGAAAGTGAGTTGGAAGGGGCAACTGCCCGACCTCCAAGCCCTGTACAATGGAGTACACCATTAGCAGCGGTGTCAGACACATCTAGGGGCGAAGAGGACGAGAGACCGGAGAGGCCGAGGACTCTGATGGAGTCGAGATCAGATTCAGGGTCATGGGTACCGCCAAAGAAGCAAATGAGCTGGAATATGGGCCGAGCGGGGACAACCCCAGTTGCCTTTACGAGCCATTCTGCTCCCATAGAACTACCAGAAGAAAGGAGAGAGCAGGAGCCGGAATGCGAGTATGATGAGGGACGTGGAGCAAGTTGTCAGGTGTTGAAAGGGGCCTTGAAGGCAGGAATGATAGATGTAGTAAGACTTAAAGCAGAGGCGGATGAAATAATATATGGGAACCTACCTCTTGAGAGAGTAGTGACATATACTCCAGATGAATTGCTTTTTGTAGCAAAAGATGTGACTCGTAAAGCACGAGCGGCACATGAGAAACTGGCGGGTTTGGCTAGAGAATATGGGGTGGATCTATCCAAGACTAGAGCATTACAAGGGAGCCATAGGATGCATTGTACCGAGCGGGAATTAGAAGAGAAAAGAGTGGTTGGTCTGAGGTCACATACTAAGGAACTGATTGTAGCTATGAGAATATGGCTGATGCTTGACAAATGGCAAGAGAAATGGGCTAGGAAAAAGAATTCTAGGGGAGCGAAAGGAGGGAGCTCTGAAGGAGATTTGCAGGAGGTAAAGATCCTTCCCTTGAGAGAGGTGGCGAATGGAGGATATGTGCATGTACCATGGAGCAGGGGGGATTTGGCATCATTTACGAATGATTTTCCCAGGCTCAGGGAGAAGCCTGCAGAGTGGTACAAGCAAGTTGAGCGTTTCGTTAAGATTTCGAAGGTGTTGTGGATAGATCTGAACACCTTATTCGATATCGTAGTTCCGGGAGATCTGTGGAACGCGTGTAAAATTGCTGTTGATTGGCCGGACTATGAGCCTGATAGGAACATGGTTACAAATGGTCCGTCGCCCGTGGTAATGAGGCTGTACGATAAGGTAATTACCTGGTTGAAATCGAAGGTTTCACCCCAAGACATCGATTGGGTGAAGATAGACAGGACAGTGCAGGAGCCAAAGGAGACAGTACATGAATTTTATGAGAGACTTTTGAAGGCTTTTAAGCAGTACAGTGGTTTAGATGAGCTGGAAACGAAGGACATGGGACAGTTTGTGTCTAAGTTCGTGCTGGGTTTGAAGCCCGAGGTCAGTCTTATGATACAGCAGCATTTGATCTGTTGGCAGAATAAGCCTGTAGATGAGATCTTGCGGTACGCCAGGTACTGCACGGATGAGATTGAGTCCAAGCACAAGAAGATGAAGGATAACTTATTGCTCATTCAGATGCAAGCTGCTCAGGGACCGCCGAATGGGGGTCCAGTGGTTCGGAGACAGGGAAACTATCAGACAGGGAATCAGAACGCGCAGGGTCAGGGGAGGCCGAGGCCCGTAGACCCTAGGACAGGCATAGATGTAGCGATCTTGAAGAAGACGACTGCTTGTCACCAGTGTCACCAGGTGGGACATTGGAGGCGCGAGTGTCCCTTGAACCCCTATAATCAGCCGCAGATGGAGGGAGGAATGGGTCAGGTCCCTGGGGCGGAACAGGTACAGACGGTGACTGTACCGAGAATGATGCAAGGGGGGACCGGCGTCTCGCAGGTGCAGGTTCCCCAGCCACCCCGGATGCAGAACATACAGCAGGGAGCTCGGACTTATTTGCAGATGCCCATGTTCAAAGTGGGAGAGGAGAGGGATGCAGATTTGCTGGCGCAGCTAAGTTTAGGTCAGGACGATGATTGCCTACTTAGGGCTATTCTAGAGGTAGATCAGAGAGGACCCTTTGTGGAAGCAGAACTCGATGGACGCCCGACTACCTTTTTGGTAGATACGGGGGCTACCAGGTCAACTATAAGATCAGCAGTAATTCCGGGGGTAGCCCTTTCGGGGGAATGCATACAAGTGGTTGGAGTGGCGAACAAGAGGCTAGTGAGCCCCTTAACGGAACCGATTCCAGTCAGGATAGGAAACTTTAGGGATCGTCATCAGTTCGTGGTGTGCGACTCTAGTCCTGTTTGTTTGTTGGGAAGAGACTTATTGTGTAAGCTAAATTGCACAATTTACTGTACCCCGAAGGGAGTAGAGGTACAGACAAGAGATGATGACGCGACCTTTAAGGTTGCAAATCAGCGGGTGTGCGTGGAAATGTACCCGGCTTTGACAGTGGAGGAGCTTCCACCGGATTTGAGGGAGTCTGTATCGACCGATGTGTGGGATCTAAGCGGAGAGGAGATCGGTTTAGTCAGGGGAGTGGAACCAGTGAAGATACAGGTTAAACCGAATGCAGAATTCCCGAGAACACCTCAGTATAAACTATCGCCTGAAACAGTTGCAGGGATTAAACCTGTGATTGAGTCTATGATTAGGCAGGGAATACTGGTGGAGATCATGGGTAGTCCATGTAATTCACCCATTATGGGATAGTAGAAACCAAGTGGGAAGTTCAGGATAGTGCAAGACCTGCGGAAAATAAATGACATATTTGTTCCATGTTGTCCAGTGGTACCGAATCCATCTGTGATACTGTTCCAGATCCCATGCGAAGCTGGATGGTTCACAGTGATTGACTTGTGTCAGGCATTCTTTTCGATTCCCCTACATGAAGAGAGTAGATTTCTTTTTGCATTTAGGCTAGAGAATCGTATATTAACGTGGTGTCGTATCCCACAGGGGTATACGGAGAGCCCGTCGATTTTTAATCAGCTCTTAAAGAAGAATCTTGAAGGCCTTGTGTTGCCGAAAAACTCTGTTTTGGTGCAATACATTGACGATCTGCTTGTCGCGTCAGAGACAGAAGACGCTTGCAGGGTTGATACCATTGCGTTGTTGAATTTCCTGGGAGAGAATGGTCACAAGGTGTCTCCAAACAAGCTGCAATACTGTTTACCTGAGGTACAGTATTTGGGGCACAGAATTGAGAAGGGTAAAAGGAAAGTGTCTCCAGATCGCATTGATGCGATTCTGAGGATGCCAGTTCCCTCGACACAGAGGGAAGTTAGAATGTTTTTGGGAATGGTGGGCTATTGCCGCCAGTGGATCCCAAACTTTTCCTTTGAAGCTAAGCCTTTACAGCGGCTGACGCGAAAGGATGTAAGTGATCCGGTACCATGGGACGACGACTGTTTGAAATCATTTCTGAGGCTGAGAGAAGCCTTATGTAGCGCTCCTGCGTTGGGAATGCCGGATTACAACAAGGCATTTGCATTATTCTGCTGCGAAAGAGAAGGTTGCGCATTAGCAGTGTTAACCCAGAATCATGGAGGTGTCCGTAGACCAGTTGCTTATTTCTCAGCTACTTTAGATCCAGTAGCTTCTGCGTTGCCCGGATGTCTCAGATCCGTTGCGGCAACAGGTGTCAGCATCGAGAGATGTGAGAGCATTGTGATGGGTCATCCTCTTACTGTACATGTGCCACACTCTGTTGAATTGTTGATGACTAAGACTAAAACACAGCACCTCACGAATAATAGGCTGACTCGTTATGAGCAAGTTATCCTTGCAGCCGATAACGTGACATTGAAGAGGTGTGCTGTTTTAAATCCTGCTACATTGTTACCTATTCCAATTATAGATGAGAATGAAGATTGTGAGGACCATGGTTGTCTCGATGTGACTGAACTATGCACCAAACCGAGACCTGACATTGTCGATGAACCGCTCCCAGTGTCAGATGAGATTTTCTTTGTAGACGGTTCATGTTTAAGAGACAGTGTCGGTCGATTGAGAGCAGCGTTTGCTGTATGCACCATTACGGGTGTGGTTGAAGCCGCTTGTTTAGAAGGAGTACACTCCGCGCAGGTGGCTGAGCTCATTGCTCTGACTCGTGCCTGTTTGGCAGCCGACAAGATCCGTGTAACTATTTACACGGACAGCCAGTATGGGTTTGGTGTGGTTCATGACTTCGGACAGCTATGGTCCCAGAGAGGGTTTATGACGTCTTCAGGTTCACCCATAAGAAATGGTGAACATGTACGGAAACTGTTAAAAGCATTGCAAGGTCCTGATGAAATTGCTGTTGTTAAATGTGCTGCCCACACAAAGGGAAATGATTTCGTCTCGTTGGGAAACAACTACGCTGATGAAGTAGCCCGATTTTGTGCAGAACAGGGATGCAACTTCACTGAGACCCACGTCGAGGAAACTGGGGAGGAGGTGGTGTACGGTCAGATGTTAGCTATGGCAGACTCATGGGAGGAACTGAAACAGCTTCAGGAAGGGGTCTCGGATCAGGAACGTGACAGCTGGATACGAGCTGGATGTGAGAAGGGAGATGTGGATATATGGGTTTCGAATGATGGACGAGCGGTGTTGCCGGAAAGTTTGTTGAATCCCATGGCGAGGTTGATACATGGTGCTGTACATCTGGGTAGGGATGCCATGATGAGAGTGTTTCGTCAGACTTGGTACAACCCGAAGTTTCGTGCAGTGGCTGAAACTGTGTGCCAAAGGTGTGTCACTTGTCAACAGATGAATGTGGGGAAAAGAAACGCTGTGACGTTGAGCCACATAGGGAGGTCAGGGGGACCTTTCAATAGGATGCAGTTGGATTTTGTCGAAATGCCGAAGTGTAATGGGTTGAGGTACATATTAGTGATAGTATGTGTCTTTTCCAGGTGGGTGGAGGCGTACCCTACACGCAGATGTGACACACTCACAGTAGCGAAACTATTATTGAGAGAACTCATTCCAAGGTACGGGTTCCCGACGTCCTTTGAATCGGACAGAGGAACTCATTTCCACAGCGAAGTTATGAAGTTGCTTTGTGCTGCTTTGAATATAGACCAGAAGTTACACTGTAGCTATAGACCAGAAGCTTCAGGGATAGTGGAGCAGGTGAATGGAACTCTGAAGGCTCGGATGGCGAAAGTGTGTTCGTCTACGTCTCTGAAATGGCCTGACGCATTACCTTTGGTCCTTATGAGCCTCCGAAGTGTGCCTGATAGAAGGACTGGGTTGTCACCCCATGAAATCCTCATGGGAAGAGCGATGCGTTTGCCTGCAATACCTGCTACTGCTCTGATAAATATCACTGATGATATGATCCTGGACTATTGTAAAGGCCTTGCTGACGTGGTCCGTTCTGTGTCTCAGCAGGTGCAGACAGCAACGGTTCCAGCTGCGAGTGACCGGTGCCACGACTTGGACCCAGGCGATTGGGTCCTAGTCCGAAAGCACGTGAGGAAGAGTTGTTTGGATGCTAGGTGGCGCGGCCCTTTCCAAGTGATCCTTGTCACGAACACAGCTGTCAAGTGTGGAGGTTTACCGAACTGGGTGCATGCTTCCCATACCCGTAGAGTTCCAGCACCCTTGGAAGATACAGCCCCTCTCGAGAACCAAGATTCCAGTGAGCCGACCGAGCCTCCTGAGAGGGCCAGTCAAGCTGTAAGGGTTGCTGAAGCGGCTGATGGTGCACTGAATCGAGTTGGGGAAGAACGTGAAAGGAGTACTGACCCAGAAACCGGCGAAAGAGCAAGAGGTGCAGTGGGTAGTACAGAATCAAGTTCGGCCGAAGAAGAGGAAGTCAGTGCACAGGGTATCGGGGAGAAGACCAGAGGTGCCACCGAAGCAGAAAGGGTTTGGCCCGCAAGACAGAACCGGGTAAACCTGAGGTTGGCTCCGGACACAGACCTTGCACCAGTTTCGGAAGAGCCAGAAGAAGAATCAGGTGACGAGGAGAATCCTCAAGGTGGTGTGAGAAGGTCCAAGAGAACTCGAGTCCCAAGTCGGAAGTACGCTTCACCCGAGTGGGCATATCAAGTGACTGATGCCAGGGTTACCGAGCACGGGAAGGTTGAGGTCGATGACATTGGTCAACAGTGTCCCGCTCCAGAGGGTGGAAGTGTTGCTGAAGGTTCCGGGATTGGAGATCGAAGGAATTTTGACGATTCATATTCCAAGTCCGCCATTCCTAAGTGTCATTCGAGGTATGATCTTGGACAATTTGGAGTTCCCGACGTTCACGACTGTGCCAGACCCACAAGAACTGATCATTCTTAAGCTCGAAATATTGCAGGGAGTCTTGGAACTGTTGGGACCAGCGCTTATGTTAGATTGATTTGAGAAGGTTGCAAGCAGAGAAGAAGATAACTTAGATCCGAGCGGAAGAAGAACAAAATCAGGGATTTTTCCGTTATAGAACGAAGAAAAGTTAGGGAGGGTTGCCTAAGTTCCCGAAAGAGACACTGATGAGAAAGAGACTTACCCTTTCAGAGACTGTATTGGACACTGGGTATATTCCGAAGATGGCAGATCCTGCAAACCCACATCGTAGGGCTAAATTGATAATAGGCACATTGATAGGAGTTGTGGTAGTCACCATATTTGCGGTAGTGATAAGTTCATACATGGTGGCTCACAGGCAAGAGGGGAAGGTTCAGGGAGCACCCACACCTATTACCCCAGGGCAGAGTGGTGTCAGTATTAGAGAACAGGAAATATCGAAGTTGAGGGATGATCGCAGACTCCACATGGATTTGTCCAAGGGTGATTTCAAGCTTAATGCGTATGCAAGGTTGCTGTATGAGTATGTTGATGCGATGGATGTGAAGGATTGCTATGTGTGTATGCAGTTGCCTGCTTCAGTGGATGAGGGTATCAAGTATCATCATCTCCCATTGACATATGGGATTTCTTGTAGTTTATTACTCAGTTTATTTTATGACAGGAGACAGTTCGAGTATTTCTTTTCAAATTTTGACACGGTACTTCCTGAAGTTCCAGCAATCAAGCATTTGAACAAATATGATTCTAGCAAGAAAGAGGATAGACTCCTGAAGTATTTTAGACCGACTATGAAGTTGGATACGGCGCATGCTCACAGGAATAACCTGACATGTGCGTTATCTGAGATAGAGAAGAAATTCATAGACCAGGTAGAGGACAGATACAGACAGTTGACCCAGACACGACACACCGGAGATAGTCCGGTAGATTGGACAGACGAGGAGAGGGCTCACAGATCCAAGGGAAGTTATGGACCAATAGCGTTAGATGAGGTACAGAGAGGGAATTTGTGTATTGGACGGCCTCAATCCGATACGGATAAGGTCGCAGTAGGACATAGCACTTGTTCTCAGACCTTCACAGTGGAAGCTTCTGCTAAGAATTGTATGGTAGGTCCAATAGAGGTAATTCCGACAGTATATTATGTATGTGGGAAGAATGCTTATGTCAGGCTACCTGCGAATTGGTATGGCATATGCTATTTGGCCATTATATTCCCGAAGATCTATCACACCGAGGACTTGGAGTTGTTAGAGACGAAGCGACAGTCCAGGAAACGTAGGGCTACGAACGCCGGTGCAGTGATTGGGGACATATACGGAGCAATGATACCTAGTATGGGTGTGGTGTTGAATGATGTGAAGATCAGGAGGTTGGCGACTGTGGTTGATGAGTTGTCTATGAACACGGCGAGATCTTTGTTGTTGGTGGCTGGAGAGATGTTGTCGATACGGAATATGGTTATGCAGAATCGCCTTGCTTTAGACGTGTTATTAGCCAAAGAGGGCGGAGTCTGCAAATTATTGAAGGTTCAGGAATGCTGCACATATATTCCAGACAACACGAAGGAGATAGGGAAGTACATAGATAACATCACGACTATTCACAAGGAGATTATGGATTTGACGGAGGAGAATGTGTGGGAGAAGATTGGATTAGGATTTGGAAGAGTGGGAACTTGGTTTGCGAATCTGGGAAGAGGATTTCTGGGATCAGTGTTGAAGCCAATTATCATTGCTGTGGTTTGCGTGATTTGTTTGTGGGGATGCGTGAAGGCATGGAAGTGGTATCAAGGAGGCAAGGTTGAAAGGGCTCTTAAGGCAAACGAGAAAAGGATGGCGAAGCTCCAGGAGCAGCAATATGAGAGTCTTAAGAGACTGGAGGGAGTTCGACATGGCAAAGTTATGACTAGCGCGGTCTAAATCAGTTCTAAAGAAGAGAAATGTAATGGTGTGATGACGGATGTCATCAAAGGGGGGAACTGATGTAGCGCTTAAAAGTTTGAAAATTGTAGGGGTGCGTTATATTCACTGTTAGTTGGCACC
Organism: Triturus cristatus; assembly: GCF_964204655.1. NCBI lineage: Eukaryota > Metazoa > Chordata > Amphibia > Caudata > Salamandridae > Triturus > Triturus cristatus. The sequence goes on along the minus strand of NC_140580.1, from coordinate 587,939,091 downwards.
CGCATATAATCAAACGTGTACTAAGGTATTTTGTGTGCAATGTATTAAGAACTGTATAACCTATATCGATTTCCATAGAAGTGTTAGCTATGTACAAGCATCTTATGTATATATTGAAGCAATGCATAGAGCTTAGTCCTTTTTTTCGAACAATGTGATGTTAAAACGTGTAGATTAGAATTCGTGTCTGTAGACTGTTTAGTTTGACCACACATGAAAGAAAGACGTAAATGTCAATACTGTGATTTAAACCTGCTTGTGTAACCGAAGTAGTGGCCAGAATTCGCATATATCGTTGAGGCGAAAGGCCTGGTATTTTCTTATGTTAGCCAAGGGCAATAGGCCAAAAAGGATTTATTCCAGTAGAGGTTTTAGGCTGTAGTAAATTGCAACTTAAAAGATGTGAAGAATGTCTGCTTTGCATGATCTCACCCCAGGTGCAAGGACAGTTGCTCGTTAGTAGAGAAGCTCTTTGTTCACAAATTGACTTATGTAGTAAAAGCCAGACATGGGAGTGTATTGGAATGTGCCAATCGTAACTCCTAGTGCGGATGGCATCTGGGACTCAAGGCCAAGCGATGGACGATGGAACTGGACAGCGCTCTGTGGAAATTTACTGAAAGACGACCCCGCAGAAGAGGAGGCGCAAAGGGCGTGTTCTGAGATTTGGGGTTCTGTATTAGGGACAGCGCCCCGAGGGTGGAGGCAGATCAGAGCAGCCCAGAGCAGAGGAAGGCTAGGCGAAGGGATAGAGGGGGCAACTTAGACCAAGCTCTCTAAGTGAAGTCTTCTTATGAAGTTTCACTCTGACACCTTTTATTCGATGAGGGTCTCAAGGGATTGCTAAGTAGGGATGTCATCTAGTGCAGAGTAGGGACAGAGATGGTATGGTTCAGTGTCCCTAGTATCGACATTTGCTTGGTGGTGTTCTACCTCATGCTTTTATAGATTGTACTTTTAGTTATTTTTAGCCGTATGCGGATTCTCCGTAGAGTAGCTTTTGTGTTAGTGCCTATGTACTTGTTGTGCCTCGTATTGAGGACTTTGTACCTTCAAATCTTTATGCTGATAATAAAAATCAGAGAGCCAAGAGATTAAGTCTCGAGTCCTTGATTATGGCAAATTGCGGACAGTAATTTTGATAATTGTGTTGTTTTTCCCTCCACGCTATTGGGCAAGTAAAAAGGTCCATCGGACCAGAGTGGGTTCCAGTAGATAATTGCGAGATACTCAAATGGGCCGGAGCATAGGGCTAGTTTACTGGCCTCATGATCTGAGCCTCAGGGACATAAAAGGCTCCCCAACCAGCTCCTGGACCCAGTTGCAGGCTGTTCCTGACCCCCAAGTGGTGTCTCTCAGGTCCTGGGCCCTTGGTGTGACTCACAGGCTTTAAAATCAAGCTTTTGGGATCTATGCAAGCATGAATGCTCCAGCTCGCAACGAGACCACACTGCTCGCACCGAAGATCAGCGCAAGCCGCCGCCAACCCGTCTCTTTACACAGCAAGCACCGATCACCCATGGAGGACCACAAATGCAAAGTTCCAGCCCACCTGTCCGCCACACTTGGCCTGCTCTTCGCACCACACCAAACACCACCCGCAACGCTCTCCTTGCTCCACATAGCCCTCTCCAATTAAAACAAGACTCTTGGCTCAAAGCTTGAGTAGAAAAACTTTTAGCAGGACTATTCTGGGACGGTATCCGATATCGCAGTCAGCCTGAACTTGTGACTTTGACCCGGTTCAGCACAACTAGAAATCCCCAGTTGGAGCTTTATACTTTTAGGTGCTGTTTTGCACTTTAATCTTTAAATATACACAACTATGGGTATACTGATTGGATTCTTGTTGTGTTGATCTGGTTTTATTTACTAAAATGTGCTCTGTTTTTCTAACTTGGTGTGGGATACATTTTGTTTGGTGTTTTTCACTTTATTACTATTTGAAGTGTTGCACGAATACTTAACACATTGCCTCTAAGTTAAGCAAGACTGATCTGTGCCAAGCTACCAGAGGGTTGAGCACAGGTTAATTTGGGGTTTGCTTGTGACAGGGATTGTAGTTGCTGCTTTACCAGGGCCCACACCCCAGTCAACCACCAACCCAATTTCTTACACAGACCATGCACAATAGGTCAAAACGAAATTGATGAGTATTTTTTTTGTCTCAGCCAATCAGTAACATACGAACTTGGGCCTATATTCCTGCCCTGTGAAGTAAGACCAACGGGTGATACAGGCCTCAGAAACGAAGGTCCCATCAGAAGGCATCTGTCACTTTCTGCTGCTTTCTTAGCCACATGAAAGGGAATGTGTACTGCCTCCAGCTTTCAGTTTCCCACAAGCCTGAAGGCTTACACATGACATTAATCACTATTTTATCATTAATAAATGCACATCAGACAGGCTGTTGCTGGTGGTTTTGAGACTATTGTTATGTATTTTTTTTATTAAAATAAGCTTTGCGTCTTTTAACGGGTATTTAATTTGTTTAGTGTGTTGTTTGAAAATATTCTGTTCTGTATTAGCACCCAAGACTATCATGCTTACAGCAGTCTTTGGCATTTAAGAATTATTATTTATAGAGCACGTGATTATTTATGAATGCTTCCTGGTGCTACAACAACAAATGAAAGGAAAGAGGTCATTGGTTGGCACTGAGAAGTGATATGGCTTGGCCACCTTGAACAATTTTCCTGATTTTAAGAGCCAGTAAGATTCCTTCCAGAGGCATTTCTGAGGGTTCTGAAGAAGGAACGCGAGCAGTGGAAAGTTTCTGGAGACTACATACACTTTTGAAGACTTTGTGTAACTTGAGTGAAAAGCCTTAGCACGTTAAAGATATAGTCTGTCGGGCACCCAGATAGATCCTATCCACGTCTTCTCTCAAGCAGCCCCTGGGTGGGTATTTCGCTACGTGTATTCTAATTTTCCTGCCTTTTCAGATGCAATGATGAGTGAACTTGCTTTCCTGCAGAATCATCCTCCCTATTTTCGTAGTAGATACTTGTGTTCCCTGGGCGTGTCCTTGTCTTCAGTTTCATAGTCTCCTTTCGTGTTGCTTTTTTTGTGCAGCGTTTAGTGTTTTGTTTAGCCCTCTGAAGGACTGTCATTATATTTTTTTTGATCAGTCATGAGTATCGCACTGGTGTGAACTACAAGAATGAGCTGTAGGCCATCACCTGAAAAGACGTCCCTTCTTTCCTTGATGTTTACTTAATTTCCAGAGCTATTCTTTTGTCTGCTACGGCAAACCTCTTTTCTTGATTCTCCTGCATGTTGCCTGGTATTTCATGTATGCTCTTGTGATTATCTCTAAGATTCGTCAGATGCCAGGCGATGTCTAAAAGTCTGTGCTCTCCCCTGAGACACTCAGCACCTCCTTCCTGTAGGGATATTAATTCCAGCCATGACTCCAAGTGATGTCATTTCTGCAGCCTGGCTCCTCTTTATTTCCAGATTGCTGCACATTGCTGTGCACCACCAAGGCCCCCTGGACTGCTTCCTTGTGCAGCTTTTCCAGGCCCATCTGCTTGCGCTGAGGAAGCCAGTCTTGTCTCCGGGACAAACTCTACACCGTCCCCCATCTTGCGCCCACTGTTATTCTGATAAGAGTGAGCCCCTATTATTCTCAGTCTGTAGATGGTATTTTGTGAGTTTGTTCAGGGTTGCTTATGACCTGGATGTGAAGGTACTCAAACCCAACAACCCCGCGAGAAAATACTAACGGCGATGCTGAGCTATGCAAATCTCTCTTAGCAAGAACCAATATAACATAATGTTCCCCTGATGTTCGCCTGTCTCCCAGCTCTCATCCCTCACTGGGAAGCCCGTTGCTTCATCTCCTGGGCGACTGTTTTACCCTGACAGATATGTGTCCTTCTTGCATGCTGGCAGATGACACCACTCTATAAATGGATCCTCGAGGAATCATTCACGCAGTATCCAAAATGTTGCAGAAAACAAGTTTTACTAGGTTCATAAAACTGTACAAATACTTAGGGATACTAGCTGAACCGGAAATACTGCTGGGTCTCAAAATATTAGTTAAACAAAACTTCTTATGTGAAAGCAGATTACCATGAAAAACTGCAGTGGCAACCACCAATTGCTCAAAACTACTCCAAACAGTATCTGTCCTAAATACAGCTACTTTAAGTTGCTAAAATTTCAATTTACATTTTAATGTATGATGATATCATAGACAGATGATACAAGCAAATGGAACCGCTAAAATAATCTGACTTTTTAAATGCTTGTGGGGGTGGGTGGAGGGCAAGGCCCTCACACAACTTCTTAAAATCGTTTATTCAACTCCCTTTCATGGAGCCTGCTTAAAAAATTACCATTTCTGAATCCCCTCCCTTAACAAGCCTACAGCATCCTTTTATGATGTAATTCAATGAATAAACCTCCTTTCTGGCATTTTAACTATAAAAGTGTAACAGACTGGGAGAGATCAATCGATATTCCAATTTTAAAAAAGAAAGTAATCCTCACAGATGGTGCTCACTGCTGCACAATTTTAATAATTTCACATGCCAGGAAAATACTGCACAGGATAATTCAATGGGAAACTGAGAGACCTGCATGGAAAGAGAACTACTGGATGTGCAAACTGGGCTCAGAAAAACCTGAGCAACAAGAAACATTATTGCAGATAATTGAAAAAAAAACAAGGAATAACAAAAAGCAATTCAACATGTACTTTACTGATTACAGAAAGGCCTTTGATGTAGTCGACTATGTAAAATTGTGGGGCCTCCCAAGGAAAGGGGGTATCCCAGACCATCCCATTGTTCTCAAGCATAACCGTTGCGCTGTACAGAAAGCTACGATCAGAACATGGTGAAACAGACTAGTGCAACACTAAGACAGGAGTGGGACAAGGCTTTTTAGGTTGAGCATTCAAGACCTCTTGTATATACTTTAGTATATACTTATTATATACTTAAGCTTTTTAGGTCGAGCTTTCGAGACCTTTTGTATATACTTTAGTATATACTTATTATATACTTATATGTCTATATACTTTAGTATATACTTATTATATACTTATATGTCTATGTACTGTGTGGGCTCTGGAGATCAACCCTAGGACTTGTCTGCTTCCACTTAGGGACTTTTTTTCTCTTCAACTGCCTCTATTAGTTAAATAGAGGCAGGTCTTGATAGAAAACGGCCAGCAGAGGTCAGTCAAATACCAGAATTGCTTTCTGCTGAGAGAATTTCTTGTTTGAATTTTTCTGGCAACTGCCTCTTATTTAACTTTCTTGATGGAAAACGACCAGCAGAGGTCAGTAAAATACCAGAATCACTTTAGCATTCTCTAGATTCCAGTCCATAGAAATTGTCTTCCACAAGCACCCATAGACAATAATATTTTTTTTAATCTTGTATTTTCAGTGATATGAACACAGAAGGCCCTAAGTTTATATTAAAAACAGAGCTTTAGACTATACCATTTCCCGCTGAAAAAGCAATATTTCTCTCCATGGGATTCCATCCCTGGCGTGTCACGCAGTTTGGTGCTTACTTTCCTTCCATGTAAAAGAACAGTAGAAGTTTCAGCACCCAGACTAACGTGCTGCAAAGCTAAATACATATGAGGTCCCAAAGGCGAGACTGATTGCATTGCAAATGCTTGTTTCTTTTAACTGACCTATTCAATGAGTATGCATACATAATGAGAGAAAGTGGTCTGGAACTTGAGCATGGATTCAAGATTGGTGGATTAAATATCAACAGAATTCATACTCTCATAGCCGAAAGTCAAGGTGAACCCTCACAATAAAAGTCAAGGAGCACTGTGAAAGATTGGGACTATGATTAAATCTTACAAAAAGACCAAGGCGAAGACAACAGGTGTGGTAACCAACTTTAAAGTGGATGGTGGACAGTCTCTGTCTTCTGGAATCAACCATCAATAATAGACGGGCCAGCTGTCAACACATTCTGGTGCCGATTACGATCCGGTAAAAACCGGGTACGAACCGTCGGTCGGAGCGTTTTCTCCGTCCGACTCGTACCCGGTTGTAAAACTTTACAAACATGGAATTACGATTCGCACGGAAACACCATTTCCGTACGAATCGTAAAAAACACCGACCGACGAAAATATACATACGAATGTGATCCGGGAATGCTGCGACGTGACGTCGGGACGCTTCCAGGCAGCGTTTCACGACCCAGGAAGTACGATTCGAACCGACAGCAGTCCGGACGGCAACATTTTCACGGCACCCAAAAAGTGCCGGAAAAGCGAAGTACGCCGCGAAACGACCAGAGTAGGTGGCCCGGTACGTGCCGTACATACACGGGTGGGGGTACGACTCGAACGTACACGGGTGTACATACACGGGGGGGTTCGACACGTACACGGGTGTACATACACGGGGGGTACGACACGTACACGGGTGTACATACACGGGGGGGTTCGACACGTACACGGGTGTACATACACGGGGGGTTCGACACGTACACGGGTGTACATACACGGGGGGGTTCGACACGTACACGGGTGTACATACACGGGGGTACGACTCGAACGTACGGGGGCTGGGGGGGTACGGCGCATACATACGGGGGCTGGGGGGGATTCGACTCGTACATGCGGGGGCTGGGGGGAGTGTTGGGCGCGTATGCGGGCACATGTCTCCATGGTTGCAATGGGAGTTCGGTGCGGACGGTGTTTTTTCCATCCGGTTGTAACATCGGACGCACAGGAGTGATCGTAATTCCGCGGTCGGACTTCACTTTTCACATTTGTTCGGTAAATCGTCCGGGGACGTGTCGGACACATTTTCCGACCCAAGGATGTGTGGGGAAGTATTCCCAATGCGGTTCGTATGGACTTTTTACCATGCGAATCGTGATTGCCAGTTTGTACGGCACTTGTACGATTCGTACGGTAAAAAGACCGGATACGAGTCGTACGGGGAATTTTTTTACCGGATCGTAATCGGCACCTCTATGTAGATTAGTACTGGGGAAAGCTGTGATGAAAGAAGGGCTTGGTATAAGCATTATGCCCCTCTCGCATTTTCCTGGTAGGCTGCATGCTATGGAACTGCTTTTGCAGAGGGTTGGGATGCCATGACCCAGTCATACCTCCTTATCACCATTCTAGTTGCAGCCTCTTACAATATGGAGCTGGTCTGACTATTCTTGCAAGGGCTGATTGTAGTCTCCAGTTCAACCTTTGATGAAAGACTTAGAACATGTTTTCAAATGCACTGGTGTATCTGCAAGACAAAAGGTCAGAATTGTACAAGCGATAGTATTCCCTGCTATACCATGAGGATGAATAAATTGGAAAATGAAGAAACGGAAGAGGAACAGCATAGATGCCTTTGAACTGTGGTAATGTAGGGCACTTCTAAGAATATCATGGTAAACCAGGAAACCAAGCTGATGGATCCTCATCAGATCAGCCAGAACTTTCACATGAAGAACCAATTATAAGTTGGTGCTCTCATGCATTGGAGTCCCTGGACAAGACTGTAATGCTGGAAACATCAAAGGAAAAAGTGGAACAGGACAACCAGCAGGTGGCAGACTCAAAAATTAAAGCAATGAACACACCATGGAGAAATCTGAAGACCCAAATAGAAGACAGCTTTCTGGAGACAGCGTATCTATATGGTGACTGCCATAGACTCGATGGCACCTACTAACATATTGTAATGTAACTGGTCTGGCGGGAAACATCTAAATGGTTTCTAGGCATATCCGTGCTTTTTATGGCTGGCTAGAGGCCGCCTTAGGAGCAGGACAGGAGACTATTTCGTATTAAAAACAACAGAAGAGTAAGAGGGGTGTTTGGGCTCCTCTCTTTGTTGATCAATCTTTTTACATCAGCTTAGCATCTGATTATCAATTGAATACCTCTTCCTCTGAAGTGCTTCCAAAGCATTGGATGGCGAAGTAGCCCCCTGCAGCCAGTGCTTCAGTATTATTCACCTTTTGAAACAGTCAACTCTTCATCCGCTCAGCGTTGGCATGATTATATGGTATTTGACCCGTATACAAATCATTTAATTGGAAGAGCATCTGTGAATACTTGTGAGACAAGCATTTCTAATAGCAAAGACATCTGTCACACTTGCAGCCAACTTGCATAAGGAGCCCCTAGGCGCCTTCCAACCAGCAGTAATAGAGCCGCCATTTTGGAGTGGTGAAAAACATTTTTACTACAGTAAGATTCACTGCAGACCTTTGTGGTGAGAGCACATGAAAGGGGTTCTTTTTTTTATTTTTATTTTTTAAAATATTTTTATTGAAGTCCAATTTGCAAACAATTTAAACCCCTTAAATAAATCCATAGATACATTTCTTTTAGTTAAAAAAATTTGAAATACAAGATCGATAAATAGCACAAATATACAGAAAAGTCATGAACAATAAAGAAAGACAAGCAACCTCGATTTAAGCCTTAATACAGCAAGCATAAAGCAGTATCCACTCCCCAACCTGGGTGTGCCCTATACATCAATTCAAATCTCAAAACGTTTAGCCGCTCTGGATAACACACAAAAAATAATTAATCAAAATATGTTGCCCAGATTTTTTCGAACTTCTTAAGCTCCCCTACTCGTGAAGCGTAAGTTCGTTCACTTTTTTAAACTTATTTCATCTTTTGGGCCCAATCATGGACAGAGGGTATAAGATCTGTACGCCATCTTTGCAACAGTGAGCTGGCAACCGCCATTGCAATATATAGAAATTTAACAAGTTTATCAGGCAAAAGAAGATCTGGGTCAAAACCTAAAATTATTAACAAATTATTCAAACCTAATACCACACTGTATTCATATTCCAAATAACAGAAAATGTCTTTCCAAAACCTCTGAATCCTAGGACATTGCAAAATAATGTGTGACCAGTTAGCGGTAGGATAATTAATACAGCGAAAGCAGTGCCCCGATTGATTGGCATAAATTTTAGAGAGGAAAAGAGGGGTTCGATACAGTTGCCATTTACCAAAGAACAGCATCCTTTGCCAGTTTGCTCCTCTTAGCGTACTAAAATTAAGATTATTAATTACTGACCACATATTAGCAGAAATTTCTAATCCTTCATGTTTCATCCATTTTGCAGTTGCCTTTTGCCCGAGATCGAGGCCCTTACCCAAGGCTAAGCACTTTTTCCATTCTCCAGGTTTTTTAACAGCCATATCCTCTAGAAGTTCATGGACTACCTGATGTTGATCACAGATTTGAATTAAATCTAATTGACTAAGAAATTTGCTAAAAATGCTATATGACCCCAAAAGAAGAAAATCATAAACAATCAATTGTGACATCTCCGCCATACTCAACCATCTGCCATTCCTCAAAAAATCCGAGACTTTACGGAATCCAGCATTTGCCCATTTTAATGTAACTTCTGAGGATTCTCTAATTCCTGACAATAGCATAAGGCCAGATAACGAAGTTGAAGAATTTATTACAGGGATGGAATATCTTTTGTAGAGAGCCTGACGTTTAAAAAAAAAAATTGTAGGCACTTATATCATACCAATTTAGGAGATTTAAAAATTGATAAAGGGGAGTGGATCTGACTTTTCCTTACACATTAAATCCATAAAACTATTAATAAAAATATTTCATTGTTGTCAAGGCTTGAATCTCAATATATATTGTGCAAAATAATAATCCCTGAGATTCGGAAGAGCTAAGCATCCCTGTTCCAACTCTTCGTATAAAGTGCTGAGTGCAATGCGTGTTTTTTTTTTTTTGCCCAGAGAGAAGATGTAAACATAGGCTCTATTCGGGCAAAAAAGGCACCTAATAAAATACATGGCATGGCCGAAAAAAGAAAGTTAAAAAGTGGAAGAACAGACATTTTAATCAGTGCAACCCTGCCCAAAATAGATAATGGAAGAGAATTCCAACGTGAGAACAGATCCAGAGTTTTTTGTAGAAGCGGAACAAAATTCAAATGATATAAATTCATTATGCTATCTGAAAAATAAACACCCAAATATCTCTTGGCTTTGGTGTTTACGCAAGAGAGAATATCGGGGTGTAAATCCAAGCCCATTCCACCACACTGTATAACTTCAGATTTCTTTTTATTAATGCTATACCCACCTAAAACTTCAAATTCCTCAAAAATCTTAAAAGTTTTTGCCTGAACCTCTATGTCGGGCCCTGAGGGATTCTCTACCTTATTCTCAATTTTTGCGTATTCGGCGCAACTGTTTTTCTAAAGAAAACTACTTCATTGAGGCCACAGTTCTTTCAGACAAACTGAAAGCTCGAGGTTACCCTAAGCGACTTGTCCGCAATGCCCAGAAACGGGCCTGGTATTGCCCTAGGGAAGCCTTGCTTACACCTAACCCCAAAAAAGAAACTAAAAGAATTGTATGTGTCACCACCTTTTCGGTTATTTCCAACCATGTTCGCAAATCTGTTCTTAAACATTGGCCCATACTAAATGCGGGTATGCTCAATCTAGAAAGACCATTGTTTGCCTTCCGTAAAAATCGAAATTTGAAAGACCATCTGGTACGTGCTGCGATCCCCAGAAAAGCACCCCCTACAACACTAAATGCCCATTGGGGTCTGACGCCCCTGGTTGGACACGCTAAGTGTGGTAATTGTAATCTTTGTGACTATACATTGGAAGGTAAAACTTTCTCTTTTGGCAGCATTGTCATTAAATCTAATGGTTTCTCGAACTGCAACACATGCAACGTGATTTACTTGATCCAATGTCCATGCAACAAGAACTACATTGGTCAGACAACCCAGAAGATCAAAACAAGAATCGGACAACACCGCAGCAGGATTCGCTGTAATGTCCCAAATGCACCATTGGTCGAACATTTCAAACTGGCCAACCATCAAGACAACGAGATCAAATGGACAGTTCTACGAACCATCAAGCTGCCACCAAGAGGTGGTGATTTGGCACAAATCCTCAATAAAGAGGAGTTGAAGCTCATTATTCTTTTGGACACAATCCGTAACGGTCTCAATAGAAATGAGGACTGGCTTGCCCTTATTTAAAGAATCATGTTTTTTATTTTAATTCTCTGACAATTGCCAATCTTCCTTTTCTGTCTGAAACTAATTAATTCATTGTCGTCTTTTCAATCTATTTGACCTGTTGCTGAATATTGTTTTTCTTGTTGGTTCTTATTCCTTCTCTATCACTCCTTGGTACCTACACTGACCCAATATGGCCGACAGGAATCCTTCACGTTTGCCCATATTCACACACATTGCACTTCCGTCACATGACACGTTTGTTGCTGGTCACGTGTCTCTCCCGGGCTGTTTCAAGTAACTGGGTCTTGTTCTCCATTTTCACCCTGCGATCGTGCAGTACACTGGATCTCTGGTAAGACCCTGTCCCGTCCCCTTGTTCTCGCTCATTGGTCCCCCCTCCCTCTCTGACTCCCATTCTACGTTCTCCCACAGGCATATCTTGGCTTTCCAACCCGCCCCACATGGAAGCCAATTATCCTTGCAGCTCCGTTCACCCTTTTCTTCTGCACGTCGTCACGAACAAGTGGTGAGTCTCATTTAAAATTATTGGTTCCCCCTAATCGTTGCTCAAATTCCCTTCCCCTGACCCTCTGGTTTTTTTCCCGCCTTCAGTTCCAGCGGTTGCCTCCAATTGTTATCCGCTTCATGGCCGCTTGTCCTCCGAACAACAACCCCATCTGGGTTCCTCCCAATTGTTAGCAACGATTCTGTTCGCCTCCAACTGAGGTCAGTTTCCAGTCTCCCTGCTCATTATGTCTCGACCTCCACAGGTTATTACCTCACGTCGCCGATCGGGTTCACGTTATTACCGCCAATCGCCTTCGCTGATTAGGTCACCACACATATAGTTCACATCTCCCTGGCTATATGTATCCACGCACCTTGTATTACTGCGGGTATTTTCACAAATGCGGTTAACATTTACCAGCTAATTTTTTACGCCGGTTATCGCGTACCGTAAAATCACGGTCTACAGACCTCACTCACCCCTCCAATCTTCTGGTTCCATTATGCCATTGGTTCTTCACGCCTTTTCACCTTTGTCATTAAGGTGTTTGCACATTTGTAATCCTCTTCTTTCTCCTACCTAAATCACCTTTTCCCTTACTTAAAATGTAGAATAAGTTCCTTCGCAATTGCAATAGCCTACTCTGGATCTTGATTCGTTTAGGATATGTCGTGCATAACCACTGCCATTATTGAGTATTCTCAATATCTATAGGATGTTTTTAATGAATGTTTCTTTTCCTTTTCTATCTCTCCTCTCCATCTTTTCACAGGAATTGTACTCTCAGGCTTGTTAATTACTAGTCCTGATGATGATCTATGTATTGCGTAAATAGATCGAAACGTCGTCGACCCTATGTACAAACATGCATGTTAAACACATATGTTAAAAATTGTGCATGTCATTGTACCGTCTTGAAAGCTTGCCCTTGTATTTCCTATCGGCTATAAGCTTCTCTCTTCAGCCTGATAAATGTCTTTTATGTGTCACTGTATGTAATTGTGTTAAGTGTTGAAGGACGCAGGACTGTGTCCCACTCGATATTCACACGTATGTCTATATTATCTGTTTTTTTGATCATTAAACTTCAATGTCCGGCTGGGCATTGCATAATTATATAGAGCCGATTCTGGTCTATATTTCTCCTATGTTGAATTGCTTTTGAAGGACCTGTTAAGTGTATCCCATATCACATTTAAAGGAGCAGAATCAAGGTTTTGTAGAAGGAATTCACTAATCTCTATCTCAATAAAACCCACCCGGTCTTCCTCTAATAAATATTGCCTATTTAGCATCCATCTTTTAGGGGTCTTGGCACGTTCCCCTAGTTGTAAGTCAAGTACCAGCATAGCATGATCTGAGAATCGATTCGGCAGGAATCTCTGCCTGCTAAAGCTTAATCTCCGAGAAACCAAAAAAAAATCAATACGTGATGAAGTATGAAATCTGCCTGACAAACAAGTATAAGCTGTTTTAGTTGGAAATGCTATACGGCTACGCCATGGATCCTGTAGGTCGAGGGTTACCCCATAATGTTGTATAGCTCTAAGAGTTTTGGGTTTCAATTGTTTTTTAGGCAATGCTCAGGAGTCGATTCTAGGATTCATTAAAACATTAAAATCTCCCCCCAAGATCAGTTCCCCGGGTATTTGAATTAGAGAATGAAAGAATTCCTCATATATCTTTGGGTTATCTTCGACTGGGGCATATATACTAGAAAAGGTTATTGGTCTATGTCCAGCAATGCAGGTAACCCAACACCAACGGCCATACTGATCTTTATCAAAATTAACGACTTCCGTATGAAATTTTTTGCTTACAAATACTGCCGTCCCTTGATAGGAGGCTGAAGATGAGGAAAATCCCCTATAGGCAGCCCAAGACCTGAACATGGAAAAGTCTGGCAGCTTCACCACCAGTATATGGGTTTCCTGTTGTAAAATCACCGCTGGATTTTCTGTTTTAATCCACATTTCAATTGCCCGCATTATCTTTTTATTATTTAGACCATTGACGTTAAAAGAGACCACTTTCAAAATCTCCTTACTAGCCATGAAAAGTAAAAAACAAATGTAACCACCTAAACGGCACCCCACGTACTAGCTGGCAAAGCATCGATCTAGAAAATGGATGTATAAAAATAAAGGTTAAAACAAATGGACTTCGCTTTCTGGCTATACAGCCTTTACCCCCCTGGTGACCCACACACTCCCCTTTGAGAAGGCGGCTAATCCCGCTGCCCCCCTTCTCCCTCCCCCCAAATACTAATATTGGTGCCTTGGAATTGCACCTAAGGTGACCTACCCCCTCCTCCCCCGCAAAAAAAGATAAAAAACATTTACCGAAAAAGGAGCAAAATCTGGATATAGCTCACCCTCTTTCAAGCAAGAAAAACCATTACTAAAGACAAACCGGCCCAGGTTATTTTCCAGCTGAAATAACTTTAAGAAGCTCCTATGCCTCTTCTGTGCATGTAAATAAAAGAAATTTCCCCTGCACAAGGACTATGAGCTTAGATTGTTGAGCAATAGAGGCTTGTGCCCCTTGAGCTTTAAAAAGATACAATAACTTAACAAACTCTGTACGTCTTTTTGCCGCTTCCGCAGACATGTCTGAAAAAATTCTACATTTTGCGCCATTCTCTATCTCAAACTGTCTGGACAAAATTGCCTTGGACAAAATCTTTTCTTTTATGCGAAAGTTTGCAAAATGAACAAGTATAGTGCGGGGAAACTTCAAATTAGGGGGAAGATGAGCTGGAACTCGATAAGCTCTAGTTACAGTCAAATCGCCCGAAAACTCTGGAATCACAGCCTTCTTCAGAAAGGATTCAACAAAGTTAAGTGTATCCGTTCCTTCAATTCGCTCCATGACACCAACTATACGAAGATTTGAGCGACGTGAGAAGTTTTCAAGTTCTTCGATCTTATTTTCCATTCTCATTTTCTCACGGGAAACTAAATCTACTTGCTGCAGAATACCATTCATTTGGTCCTCAACCAGAAAGATTCTTGCTTCAGCCTTCTGAACTCGAATTGGGAGACTAGCTACTGCTTCCTCTATGTTCCCCAAGCGTAGATGTATTGTTGCGATTTCCGTATGTTGTGTTTTTTTCATATCACGAATTTCTTCGAGAATCATATTTAACATATTTTTAACATCCAGCTGATATGACAAAGCCTTCTCAGTCTCATCCTCAAAAACCAGATCGCATTCTTTAGTTCCAGATTGAGTCTTGTCAAACATCGGGGGATCCACTAAATTAACCTTTCTTGAAGCTAAGGCCGAGGCTGCTAGCTGGCCTTGTGGATCTTGTTGACCTTGCTGCTCTTGTGGAACTATCATGATGCCATTAGATTGAATTTGAATGGTCTTTTCAGTAGAGGGCAGGGACTGGAGGATCGGAGTCGCAGCAACCTTTGCCTGAATTAATGCGGAATTGTTTAGCTATTCTAATTCAAATAATGCCCTCCGCTGTTCTTCGGCTTGTGCGTATGTGTGTACTCCTTGAATGTTCGGAGAAGAGTCCCCTGGAGGAGGGGAGGATGCTAGACCTGGAGCTACTACTGGAGCTACTACTGGCTCCAGTAATACAGCTGATGTTATCAATTCTTCCATTATGTCATGAGTGTTCTGCGCAGAGAAAGTTTGACTTGGCTTTTCAGAGCATGGAGAGGCAGTAGGAAGTAACATCTTTTTGGCAAAAAGAGGGAAATCTCTGGCATATTTTAGCTCTAAATTTTTATGAAGGGCAACATGTTCTGGTGAACTAGCTAAATTATTATCCTTTGGCTGAATTCCTGAAGCCTCTATTAAGCTTATCTCCCTTAAAGACAGATCATCCGATTCTGAACTCTGTGAGCTAGAGGAGGAGGATTCTGCGTGATGCATTTTACCTCCTATTTTAGATGCAGTCAGATTCAGCCTCGTTTTAGCTGAGCGTGTTTTAGTTTTGGCTATAGTAGCAGCATCTGCTTTCGCTGCGGCCGCACCAAGTCTCAGCTGTTTCTTCATTATATATTTTTTGTCAAAACACTCCAGCTTAAAACACCACTGCCAAGCAGCCTAAGCCTCTCGCCAAGTGAATTATAAATAACTTATATTAGGACTCACCCTCCTTCCAACCTCCTCCAATCTCAAGCTCTCTCTCCAGGTAGCTCCAGGTAGCTCCAGTTAGCTGATTTTCCAGAAATTCTGGGCTTCAAAAATCATAGTCTTGCACTTAACTGTTCCTTGTAGTACGTGTGTCTGTCTATTAATTTGGAGAAACCATACCACTCCAATTCTTCATTTTCAAAACGTTTTCCAAGCTGCTGCCACAGATGAGAACCCGTCCGGATCCTCCACGCAGAGCCGAGCAGCAGAGCAACCGAAATCAGCAAAAACCAGGTTCTCCGCACCTCTGCACCCCCGCGAATTAATCCTCATCTGCTAGCATCTAGCCGGCGGGAGCAGCTCTTCCAATCTCCAGCTACGGGGCCGCGAAGCCGCCGAAAACGCAGCGGGATTGCAGCCGCCGCTCCCGGAACCATAGACGCGGTGAATTCAGCAGGTCCGATCTCGCCTCACAGAAAACATCGAGGACGCCATCACAGGAGGAGGGAGGGGCATCACCTAGACTACGCTCTAGCGGGAGGAGCCATAGTCCCAACCATCCACCAAACAAAAGAGTTCTCTGATGTCCGCCTTCCACATGAAAGGGGTTCAATGTGGAAGAACCCTCCTGCAAGCACCCCAAGAATGCTGTAAACACCTGGTCCCCAGTAACCATGTACTTATATAAGGCATTCACAACAAAGCAACAGTAGCAACAAAAAGTCATATACATTGTAGGAAAGTTGATACATACTCCTGCAGCATCGTGGTAATTTGCCAGAATTTCTCTAAATAAGAAATCCTACTCATTTCAATTTCATTCATAGAATACTTGAGCATAGGGTGTTTAAGGCTGCCCCAGAGTGCATCACATCTGATGCTTGCAAACTGCCTCCAAAATGGCTGCCTTGCCCTGCCCCTCCCTCTGACTTCATCACTACGGCATGGCACTTGGAATGTACATGGCGGCTACCGTGGCTCTCTTCTCATCCTGCCCCAACATGTTGAAGGCTGTCATCTGCCTCATACAGTTGCACACCCTGCTTACGTCTTGCATAATGCGACTGCATGCCATGCATGTGCGCCCCCTCCCCCATCTAAAGCCAAATCTGAACTTGGGCATATGACTTCTGCCACCGTTATTCCCAAGGAGCTGTTAGTGGGGAAGGAGAAGTTACATAAAATCATAGAGGAGACATGTGTTGGCCTTCTGCTGCCAAGAGCTATCCTCTGCAACTCTTGTCCCTCATTCACAATACAGTCATCCGCGTTTCTCTGCTCTTCAGCAAAAACAGCTGAGAGGCTTCATGTGTTAAACACTGAACTAGACTTTGTTTGGGTGCAGCAGGAGATGGTAAGTCTGCATTTCTCTACCCTATGGTGTGAACTGTCCATGGCATTTCGTTTGGCTCAGTGTGTCCCTCCGTTAACCATGGCTTCAGTTGATTGATATAGTGTCTATTTACTTCACTGCAACAGATGTTGTTCCACTGTTGAGCGCCAGTGTTGCAAAGGTGGCAACCTCTTTAGTGCAATCTCCTCTCTCAGATACCCTTATTCCAAACTAAAGACCGCAGGAGAGCTCTGTCATCTCCAGCTCAACATTGTGCCCCCCCCCCTTCCCCGCTGCCCCACTTCCCACAGTCGGTCATACAGTCTCATAGTTTACGTTATTCAAGTCACAAAGGTATAGCTAACAAGACCGCCGTACAAAAGTGAAAAATGATATAGGATTGCATAAATGGCGTAAACAGAGACACAGAATATATGGTCTCTGATACAATATTTTTGTGAGTAATTGTATTGAAATTTTCCAAATGTTTCCATTACAAACAAGCACAATAAACAGTTGCCACAACTGTAAAAGCCTTTTTTTGCACAATCGAATCCAAATCTCAGGACTATTTCTCACATGATAATCAGGACTGATAATATTTCTCAAAGTGGTGCCTCTACGAAAAGTCATTCTCTGGCGTGTTGTTATCCACTATGCTGGCTAAAGGTATCACGCGAGCACTTACCAGTGTTAATTAAGCACCTGGATAAACTTTACAATCTCATCACCGTAATTAATCTAGGGACCTCATGTTTGTGGATTACCTTCTCTCTACCTTTAGCGTCCGGTGCAGATGACCTATCAATTCTCAGCACACTCTTTCCTGCTCTCTCGGTAAGGTTGTCATCAGGCCCTCTCTTTTTAATCTAATCGTCAGACCACTAACATGATCCTCGCCGGAAGCACTCCTTGCTCTCATAACTTCCCCACTGTGATCACCTTCAGGTGTGTTTTGGGGTGAGAAGCATAAAGGATTGGACTGGAAGCTATTTGTTTCCTATACACCCTACTCTCAATCCTGCGCGCATGATTGCTTGGTGCTGTTTGATATCAACATCTGTCATGGGAAGTACGAGGGTAGCAGGAGACATCAGGCATGGGAAACACTAGGGTAGTGCATTTTTTTTTATTTTTGAATTGAAACGAACATTATTTTAATCAACGAGAACAAGATATCTTTGAAGAGATAAAATAATTTTTTTTAAAAATCTATCAACAATTTTTACATTGAGTAATGATGATGGATGGGCATCAGAGTTTTTGTTTCCCAACTAGTTTCAATAATTTATTGATTTAAAATATGTAAATGTTCCTTCTAGCCCTAAGGTGATTATAAGGAAATTAACCCAACTGACGAAAGGTGTTGGATGAAGGACCTTTGGAAGGAACAAACACTTACTGGAATTCTGTGTCTTTGCATCTGAAAGAAATTTTATGGACCAAATTTGAAAAATAAATATGATACAGATACTGGTGTGCAATCAGTCATATTGAAGCTGAGGGTATTGCTGGCTGAGCTTGAAAAGGGGAGGGGAGCTGCTGAGCGCGGAAAGTATGTTACACCAGGGAAAGATTACATCAACCAGGCCTGGAGAAGCTAGGCAACCTTTAACAACCACAGATTATTTCATTCATTGCACTGACCTCCCATGGTTGAGAGGCTAAGACACTCAGACAGGAGTGGAAAGTGTGCCTTGCAAATTTCTGTGGGGGCTTTGTGTATTATTGTTACTTTGTCACTACTATGGCTCAATGCACACTACTCCCAGTCACTCTCCTGTGGAAGTCAAAGTGTTATTAGCCCATATTGTCTTGGAGCAGAAACTATTTGTTCACTGAAAGTTGAACACATTTACAGTTTTAAAAAGTATTGTGCTGCACCAACTCTGCACTGGTGCTTCTTCTGCAGTCCCCTCAGTTTTGGTGGTGGGAAATTCAAAATCCAGGAGTGTAAAAGAAAAGAGTGGCAGTCTACACCCCATGCCTCTCTAACTCAGTGAACTGGAACATGGTGGACCATTATTCCATTCGAGTTATTATCACAGACTGCACCAGGCAGGGAGCAAGTAAGGAGCCAATGACAGTCTTCTAGGTCAACTGAACCACAACCTGTCTTGGCGTGGAAGGAGCAATCGCTGTTTTCCTCCTACAGTCCCCTCGAATGATGCAGTGACGGCACTCAATGGTAGGGCTCCATCAGATGTACGCAGTACATAGAAGGCACCTACCAACAGTTATGGGTATGTGGGGCAAGGCCAAATCCGTTCTCGCCACAGTACATTCCAGAACAGCCAATAACAATTGCACTGGGTGCCCTAAATACCAATCCAAGATGGCTGTTTCGCCATCACTCTGCTTTGAAGCCTTTCAAAACCAAGATGAATCCTATGTTTCCCGTAAGTCACTTCCAGATCCTGGTGCTCTCATTTTCAGTTTTCCCAAATATATAAATGACTGTTTTGCAATGCACAACCTTTAGCATCACAAAACATTTTTCAGCGAGTTCTTCGCACCCCTGTTGCTTATATTTTTGTCCCCTGGCTTCTGTTTTTTAGCACCGGGTCTCAGCATCTGTTATCCTATCGTCTCTAATATACTTCGCTCTCAACCTCTCTTGCCCTAGAAGTGTTTTTTTTCCACAATAGACTTTTTCCTTCAGTTGTTGTGGCCCTTCTTAGTCGACACCTGTTCTTTCCACACTTCTTTCTACGCCTACAAGGGCACCATGACTACCGGAAGGAGTTGCCATTTCCTTGGGCAAGCTAATTCGGGGGGAAAAGGAGCCGTTATTTGGTCATTCACTTGTCTACTGAAAAGGATGGGATGTGGCTGAGATAACAACAGGGAAAGAAGGCGTGGGCAATTTGCATGCACACGCAATGCATGAACCCCGAAACATTGCACACATAGACAAACTCGGATAGGTAAACACATATTCTGCACGCTCACATGCGGTGCATGCCTATGTAATGACACACATTCTTCACAAGCAGACTGCACAGACATTCACATGCTAAGGACACTTTCCTCTGCAGTCTGAGGAGCCAGAAAGTGGGAGAAGTACTACACAAGCAACCGACTTGACATAACTGCGCACAAACATAGCATATATTCACAGATGTCCTGGGACAGGTACAGCATAAATCCACGTGTATCCAACGATGAAATCATTCTAGTGCCTAGAAGCATTTCAGAGTTCTGCGCGTTCTCTACTAAATATGTTACACAATCCCCATGCATCATACCGTAACCCAATATCACAACCTTTCAATGTGGTCTGCCTATATTTCAGTTTGTGCTCTAGAGATGTAACTGCATGCGCACATGTGTGCTTGTCTGTGTTTGCCTGGCTTGCAGGGCGCATTAAAGCCGATCTCCAGACTTTGCTGATGCTTGTTAATAAACCTTGCTTGGTATTACCAGCACTAGTCCCGCCCATTATGTTACCAAGCACTGAAAGCAGGCGCCCTGAGCTGGCTCCTTCACTGATGTCATGACGAAAGCAGCTGAATGGACAAAGGCTGGGGTTAGGACTCAGACTTGAAGTGTATTTGTGCTCTTATCAAAACCTGGAAACCGGACTCAGGGGAACGTGGCTCTGGCCCTTTGAAGGGCACGCCCTTGGCCTACCTCCATTCAGCTGCCCTTAAGAACTTGAACATAGGTATGCTTATTCGTAACATTTCAATTAACCAAATTAATTTACATAGACACAACACATGCGGGCTGATATAGGCCAAAATCATGTCGACATTCATACAAGGTCAACACTGAATTAATGACACCAAAATATTTGTTATTGAAATTGTAGTACGCGAAAGAGCGCACCAGCGAACACCCCTGCGTGGATTATTACATGCTTAGATCTTCATCCAGGGGGTTGAGGATTAAGGGACACTTAGCCTTAGTTTGATGCTATTAGAACTCCAACCCCTCTAAAATGAATAGATCTCCACCCCCTGCTTGTGACTGCCACCCCGCAAAATATAAATAGGTGCCAGTGGGTAAAAGACTGGCACTGCTAGCGCTCACCCTTCCTGGGTCACAGCAGAGCTTTGTACTCTTGATGGCGAGATAGGGGGTTTCCTGAACTCCCAGGCTGCCCCAAATGCAAGCATTGTCGGCTGGAGAGGCCTGACGAGACACTGGCACGCAGTGTAGGGCATGGGCAAAGCCAGCATGAAGACACTGTGCCGCCCGTGAACAGGGCAGAAAGGGGCGATGCCACTGCTGTCCCATACAACGCCCAGGGGGAGGGACTCCTGCCTTCATGATCCAAAAAATTCAAGTTACAGGACATGCACTTTACTCGCAGGCTATATAGAGAGAACGTTGCAGGGAACGTTCACAGAGAGAACACATCTACTCCAGAGAAAACTCTCTGGAAGTGCAACATTCGTGCTCAATGTACACAAATACGTAGTCCTTTTCAAAATATCCTCAATGAAAATGTAAATTAAGTAAATCCTACAGTTCTGCTCCCCGCGTTCATATCACTTTCAGGATAAATATAACCGGATTATGACTTGGTTAAGGGTTAACCGCCTGAAGAAAAAAAAACGGAAGCATATGTGCCTGGAAGCATTTGACCTTCAATGAGCAGTTTAAAAACGGCAGTAAATGTCATTTGTCTTGTACAGGGCCGGCTTTAGGGCGGTGCGACCGGTGCCACCGTACCGGGTGCTGGCTTCCTGGGGGAACCGTGTTTGAAAGTTTATTGTGCTTTTGAAGCACCTGCTGCAGCGTTTCTTTCCGTTCGATCCGGGGAATACCACTTCAGTGTTCACCCTGGGGAGAGATACATTCAGCACCACTAACGAGGCCGCCTGCTTTTTATAGCAGCCTGGGATTACGCGCGATATATAAAGCGAGTTATTATTGAACAGTTCTTATATTTTTTAAACCACTATCATGGGCTCAGCAATGACATACAAACATTACTGTAGTAACCTGAAGAATACACATCGCTTCTATGATTAATGATTGGTGGACTTCTCCCCAGCAAGGCTCGTAATCAGCCTGAATTTCGTAAGGGAGGGGAGACATGGACAGTCCGTGCTTCCAATAAATAACCATAAAACAGTGTGGAACTGGACCCTGGAGCCACAGAGGCAGTGTAAGAATGTAGTGTCAGTGACCTCTACTGTCCCAGTGATGGGTTGGAGTCTTATCACAAGCGTATGCATGAGTCACAATGGACAGAAGGCATAAGTGGCATGGCTTCATCAGTCAGGAAGATACAAAGCTTTTTAGGGCTCTCTTACCACTCACAGCAGGGCACAAGTCCTAAAAAACAGAAGTGGGAGGACTGACCTAAATAATCAGTATGCAAGTGGCATCACAGCGCGAGACATCACAGCGCGTGACATCACCATAAACAAAAAGAAAGGCCCTGGGTGATGGGGGGCTCTGAAGCAAAAGGCTTAGAAAAAGGGACTGTGCGCCTTCTTCCCCAATTATTTTCTTTAAAAAAAGGGTGTCCCTTGTGTGCACCAGGACACCAAATTGATTAACAAAGGAGTAGCCACGGCCGCTTATTTATTCCTTCAAGGAGTAGCCAATAATGGCTGCAAGGGGAATTGACATATTTTTTCTTTTTGGTGATGTCTCTGGAAGGTGCAGTGGTACCACCAAACATTTTTAATGTTGGTGGGCTGCAGGGAGTTCTGCAGCCACCAGCAACATAAAAAAAACCTGTAAGTCTCCTGGGTCATTGAATCCATGACCCCAAGAGAACTTAACATATATTTTCTAAAGCACTCTAGAGCTTTCGCTCTACAGCTGGGAGTTCAGTGCCCTCAAGGGGCTTGTTCAATGGCTACATTTTATGTGGCCTAAAGATTGTTTTTAAATGAAGCTTGCACCGCTTAAACAATTGCTAAAAGAAAGACACAGAAACATGTTATTTTTGTTTTCACCCATAAAATGTGATAATAAAAACGATGTAAAAAGAAAGTCACAGACATGATTTTATTAAAACATCATTAAACTTTTTTGGGTAATCAGTATTAATAAACAGTGCATTGTGTGAGTGATTGAAATGTACATTTGATAAAAATTATTGGTAATTTTTGGAGAAAGAGGATAGATCTGCTTTATGTATGTGTATGTATATATATATTCACTGAAAAAACCATAGGTTTCAGACATGTTATAGTTAGCGGAAATTTTACTGATAAAAAACCAATGAAATTCCCCCGTTATAGTTAGTGCAGGCAACTATAACTCACGCGACCGCAATCCTCTGCTGATGCTAATACTGTATTTAGACACTTATTTGCCCATGTCTTCTTCCATAAATTTTTAGCTATACATATATTACAAATTTTTTTTTTTCATAAAGACACATATGTCATCAGCAGAAGATTGCGGTCGCGTGAGTTATAGTTGCCTGCACTAACTATAACGGGGGAATTTCATTGGTTTTTTATCAGTAAAATTTCCGCTAACTATAACATGTCTGAAACCTATGGTTTTTTCAGTGAATTTGCAAGGTTTTTTAAATGCTAATTCCTAACTATAACGTGTGTGAAACCTATGGTTTTTTCAGTGAATTTGTACGGTTTTTTAAATGCTAAGTTACTTTACGCCATTCGTGGCGTGCACGCCCACTTAACGCAGTTCGCGCCCATTTTACGCAGTTAGTGCCGTACACGCAAGGTGGGCACGCAGTGCGCTACGCGCACCGCGTGCCCACGTTACGCTCCGTGCGCACATGGAGGACATATTATGCGCTTCCTTGTGATAGGTAATCTGTTAAATTTAATTTGTAAGTGATGACAATAATATGCCATGCACAGAGAGTGTTTTTTTTTTTATTAAAATTTTTAGCGTAAGCGCACCGTACGCGTACGATAAGCGTAATCGGCGAAATTTTCAAAAAATAAAAATTTACCGTTTTTGGCCTTGGGGGATCTTTGAGGACTCAACTAACATGGCTATGTGCATGGGCGCTGTCTAAACAGCCCCTTTATATGTTTTTTGCCTTTGTTTACAGCCCCCCCCCCTCAGAGTGCGAGAGAGAAAATGGCGGCCGCCGCTTCCTGGTTTCGACCGATTCGAATGTTTACTTAGATGTAACAGCCAATCAGAATCGCGCTCGCGCACGCCACCGTACGCGTACGGTAAGCTTACGGTAATATATATATTACCTACTGGCGGTCGCCAGTAGGTAGTTATAGTTAGGACCACATTTCCATAGGAAATCCGCAACATTCTATTTTGAATAACTTTGGCGCCGGTCGACGAATCCTTGCGAATTTTTCAAAATAGGTGGGGCGCTACGCTCCGCTCCTACCCTGAAAGTCTCGGGGGGATTCGTGAAGCGGGGGCTGAGATAAAAGGGGGGTCCCAAAACGCGTTTTTCCCATGCATTTTTCCATAGGACCTTTAGACACAGCTACAGCCCGAACGGCTGAACAGAATTAATTGAAATTTGGCAGAGAGGTAGTCCTCAGGTCAAGGAAGTGCCTTTTGTAGGTTTGGTGTAAATCTGTTCAGTAGATTCTGAGAAAATAGCCTTTAAATCAATATATATATCTGAGCCAGCTTACGGTGCGCTTACGGTGCGCTTACCGTACGCGTACGGTGGCGTGCGCGAGCGCGATTTTGATTGGCTCTTAGCTCTTAGTAAACATTCGAATCGGTCGAAACCAGGAAGCGGCGGCCGCCATTTTCTCTCTCGCTCCCTGAGTTGGGCAGCAAAAACGAACCCCAAAAATGTGTAAAGAGGCAGTTTCATGAGATCCTAACCACCCAGCATTGATACAGGGGTCCCCAAACCATCCCAAGCCCCAAAAAAAAAATTTTTTTGGGGGGGAAAATCGCCGATTACGCTTACCGTACGCGTACGGTAAAAATTTATAAAAAAAAAAATTAACCACATTCTCCCCACCCCGTGTGCAAATGGTGCCCGAAGGGCACCATTTGTGCATGGCATGTTACATCAATGAATTTAACAAAGAATACATTTCACAAAGATGCGCATAATATGTCCCCCATGTGCGCACGGTGCGCGAAGCGCATCGTGCGTACATGGCCCATCCCGCTTAACGTGGGCACGCGGTGCGCGCAGCGCACCGCATGACCACCGTGCGTGCACGGCACTAACTGCGTAAAGTGGGCGCGCGGTGCGCGAAGCGCACCGCGTGCTCACTGTGCGCTTACGGTGCGCGAAGCGCTCCGTGCGCGCACGGAATGAACTGCGTTAACTGGGCGCGCACGCCACGAATGGCGTAAAGTAACTTAGCATTTAAAAAACCGTACAAATTCACTGAAAAAACCATAGGTTTCACACACGTTATAGTTAGGAATTAGCATTAAAAAAACCTTGCAAATTCACTGAAAAAACCATAGGTTTCACACATGTTATAGTTAGCTGTACATTTCACTCGTAAAAAACCAATGAAATTCCCGCGTTATAGTTAGTGCAGGCAACTATAACTCACGCGACCGCAATCTTCTGCTGATGACATATGTGTCTTTATGAAAAAAAAATATTTGTAATATATGTGTAGCTAAAATTTAATGGAAGAAGACATGGGCAAATAAGTGTCGAAATACAGTATTAGCATCAGCAGAGGATTGCGGTCGCGTGAGTTATAGTTGCCTGCACTAACTATAACGCGGGAATTTCATTGGTTTTTTACGAGTGAAATGTACAGCTAACTATAACATGTGTGAAACCTATGGTTTTTTCAGTGAATATATATATATATATATTCCAAAAAGTTCCTCTTTTCAGATCAGCTCCTATCTTGAAAGTTTGGGGGTGATTCGTCAAGGGGGGGCTGAGAAAAAAGGGGGGTACCAAACGTGTTTTCCCCATGCAATTTCCATAGGAAACTTTAGACAAGGCTACAGGTCAAACTGCTGAACGGAATTACGCCAAATTTGGCAGGGAGAAAGGTCTTGGTCCAGACAGCACGCTTTTGTTGAAATGGTGTAAATCCGTTCAGTAGTTTTTGAGATATTAAAGGAAACAAGATATATATATATATATATATATATATATATATATATATATATATATATATATATATATATATATATATATATATATATATATATATATATATATATATATATATATATATATATGGGTGGAGCCTAACTCCAGAGCAAAGGCTTGCCTCTGATTGGCTGCTAACACTTTAAACCAGGAAGTGTTAGAAGGTATCTTGTGCCTCGCATTGAGTGAAAATAAAAAAAAGGTGCCGGGGGCAATTTAATATATCAGAGCTCTTTCTGTGCGAGATACCCCTTTTCATGTTAAAATGGTGTAAATCCGTTCAGTAGTTTTTGAGATATTAAAGGAAAACAATACATATATATATCTGGGCGGAGCCTAACTCCCGAGCACGAGCGTGCCTCTGATTGGCTGCTAACACTTCAAACCAGGAAGTGTTAGCAGCCATCTTGTGCCTCGCATCGAGTGAAAATAAAACAAAGGGCAATTTAATAAACCGGAGCTCTGTCTGTGCGAGATACCCCATTCACGCTCCCTCTCCGCACATCACTAGCTCGCAGCTATGCCTTTAGAAGCCAGTGCGTCGGCTCGCAGCTCTCTACCTCAGCGAGCCAGTACTCTGCTGCGTCGGCTCGCAGCTCTCTCCCTCTGCAAGCCAGTACGCTGCTGAACCTTTGCGAGCGGACGACCCGTAGCTCTCCCTTTGTGAGTCGAGCCCACAGGCCGCAGCTCTCCCTCTGCCAGCCTGGATGCGAACTGCTGAAACTAGGAACTGCTGGCAGCCATTTTGTGATTCAGTCCACGTCAGCTCGCATCTCTCCGTTTACAAGACATCCAGTCCGTAGTTCTACCTCTGCGAGGCAACTCTGAAAACATACCGGAGCTCTGTCTGCGCGAGATACCCCTTTCACGCTCCCTCTCCGTACATCCCCAGCTAGCAGCTATGCCTTTAGAAGCTAGTCCGCCAGCTCGCAGCTCTGCGTCTGCGAGCCGTCGGGCCCGCAGCTCTACCTCTGCGAGCCAGCCCATTAGCTCGTAGCCGTGCATCTGCTAGCAGGCCCATAGGCCCGTTGCTCTCTCTGTGCGAGTTAGACCACAGCTCTCTGAAGCATAGCCCCCCACAACCTTCTCGGGCCTGCAACTCTTCCTCTGCGAACCACCGGTTGGCTTGCAGCTCTTCGTGTGCGAGTTCTCAGGCCCGTAGTTGTATCTCTGAAGCCAAGACTGGAAATATACCGCAGCTCTCTCTCTGCGAGATACCCCCTTCACGCTCCCTCTCCCCACATCACTGTCCCGCAAGTTAAAAAAAACAGTACTAATGATAAATAACAGAATAGTAGTTTAATATTTAAAAAACCTTTGAAAATCACTGAAAAAAACCATAGGTTTTACAGACATTATAGTTAGATATTAGCATTTAAAAAACCTTTGAAATTCACTGAATAAACCATAGGTTTCAGGGACGTTATAGTTAGAAATTAGCATTTAAAAAAACGTTGAAATTCACTGAAAAAACCATAGGTTTTACAGACGTTATAGTTAGAAATTAGCATTTAAAAAACCTTTGAAATTAACTGAAAAAACCATAGGTTTCAGGGACGTTATAGTTAGTTGGACATTTCAGTCATACAAAACCAGAGAAATGTCACCGTTATAGTTAGTGCAGCTAACTATAACTCGCTCCCCCGCAATGCACTGCTGATGACATCACATATTACATCATTCATGACATGGTCAGTGACACCACTGATGACATCAGTGATGACATCTCAAATGACATCACTGATGACATCACTTATGACATCATCCAGTGACTGTGTGTTTCTGTAAAGTTGAAATTTGTTTTATATATATGCCAAGCTGTATTGAAGAATGAGTGGTTGTATAAGTGTCTGTATGGAGGATTTACTAGGTATGTGACTGACTGTATAAGTGAGTGATTAATCGTGTCTTACTGAATTCATGGGTTAGTGACTAAACTCTGTGAAAGTCTGTATCAGTCTGTCTGTTGTTGTGTAAGCTGTTGCATGGGTTGGTGAGTAGCTGCATGAGTGTCTATATGAGTTATTGATTGCTTGCATGAGTATTTGTATGGCTGCCTGAGTGTGTGTGTGTGGGGGTGGGAGGTGTGTGACTCTGTGCATAGATGTGTGAGTGGTTGATTCACTGGGTGTATGGGTTCCAGAGTGCATGTGGAAACAGCTGTATGGGTGGGTGAGTGTGTGCATGGGTGTGTTGGTGAGTAAATAGATGTTTCAGTGGTACATGTGCAAATAACTACATATGTAAAAGGCAGCATATGTGAGTGATGGTGTATATAAATAAATATATGCGAGAGTCAGTAATTGTGAGAGTGGCTGCATGGATGAGTGTGTATTTGTATCAGTGATTCTATAACAGAGTAATTATGTGTTAGTATCTGTATGGATGAGTGAGCAGGTTTCTGTATAACTGTATAGATGAGTAAATAGAAGTGTGATTGATTCTTTGCATGACTGACTAGCGGAGTGAGTAACTCAGGATATGTGGAAGTGTGTGAGTGTCTGTATAGGTGTATGAGTGCATATGATAGTGTTGCATTGATGAGTGACTGCATGTATGAGTCATTGTGTGGGTGAATGAGTGGATTTGTGTGTAGACCTACGAACCAGTCAGTGTGTATTGAGTAACTGGTATTGATGTGTCTATTTTTTCAAAAATGATAGTCTGTATTAGTGGAGTGGATGTATCAAAGGTTATATTTGGGTGTGAGGAGCTGCATCAGATTTTCACATGGATGATGTCATCAGTGATGTCATTTGAGATGTCATCAGTGATGTCACTGACCATGTCATCAATGATGTAATATGTAATATGTAATATGTGACGTCACCAGCAGTGCATTGCGGGGCGCGAGTTATCAATCAATCAATCAATCAATCATGGTATTTGTAAAGCGCGCTACTTACCCGTGAGGGTCTCAAGGCTCTGAGAGGGGGGGAGGGGAGTTGCTCTACTGCTCGAAGAGCCAGGTCTTGAGGAGCCTTCTGAAGGCGAGTAAGTCTTTGGTCTGCCGTAGCTGGGTGGGTAGGGTGTTCCAGGTCTAGGCGGCGAGGTAGGAGAAGGATCTGCCGCCGGAGGTTGTTCGTTGGATGCAGGGGACGGTGGCGAGTGCAAGGCTGGCGGAGCGGAGCTGGCAGGTGGGGGTGTGGAAGCTGAGTCTGCTGTTCAGGTAGGCTGGTCCGGTGTCGTGGAGTGCTTTGTGTGCGTGGGTGATATTTTAGTTAGTTATAGTTAGCTGAACTAACTATAACAGTGGAATTTCTCTGGTATTGTATGAGTGAAATGTCCAACTAACATATATATATATATATATATATATATATATATATATATATATATATATATATATATATATATATATATATATATATATATATATATTACCTACTGGCGGTCGCCAGTAGGTAGTTATAGTTAGGACCACGTTTCCATAGGAAAACCTCAACATTCTATTTTGAATAACTTTGGCGCCGGTCGACGAATCCTCGCGAATTTCTCAAAATAGGTGGGGCGCTACGCTCCGCTCCTACCCTGAAAGTCTCGGGGGGATCCGTCAAGTGGGGGCTGAGATAAAAGGGGGGTCCCAAAACGCGTTTTTCCCATGCATTTTTCCATAGGACCTTTAGAACGAGCTACAGCCCGAACGGCTGAACAGAATTACTCAAAATTTGGCAGAGAGGTAGTCCCTAGGTCAAGGAAGTGCCTTTTGTAGGTTTGGTGTAAATCTGTTCAGTAGATTCTGAGAAAATAGCCTTTAAATCAATATATATATCTGAGCCCGCTTACGGTACGCTTACCGTACGCTTACGGTAAGCGTACGGTGGCGTGCGCGAGCGCGATTCTGATTGGCTCTTAGATCTTAGTAAACATTCGAATCGGCCGAAACCAGGAAGCGGCGGCCGCCATTTTCTGTGTTTCACTCTGAAAAAAAAAGAGTGAAAACAAGAAAAGGGGGCAATGAGGAGAGTTACAGACCCCCTTACATTTGTGAGGGGGTCAAAGAAGGACTGTAAAGTACAAAACAAACATTTATTGATTTTTAAAAAAAATCACGGGGTACGCGTACGGTAAGCTTACGGTAAGCGTACGGAAGAAACATGGCGTGCGCGAAGGAGATTCTGATTGGCCCATAGATCTTAGTAAACATTCGAATCGGCCGAAACCAGGAAGCGGCGGCCGCCATTTTGTGTGTTTCACTCAGAAAAAAAACAGAGAAAACAAGGAAAAAGGGGGCAATGAGGAGAGTTACAGACCCCCTAACATTTGTAAGGGGGTCAAAGAAGGACAGAAAAGTACAAAAAAAACATTTATTGATTTTAAAAAAAATCACGGGGTACGCGTACCGTAAGCTTACGGTAAGCGTACGGTAAAAAAAATAAAAAAAAATAAATGAAAAGCAGATTTAAGAGTTTGCTCATCATATGTCCTCCATGTGCGCACGGCGAAGCGCATCGTGCGTTCATGGCCCATCTAGTGTAATGTGGGCACGCGGTGCGCGAAGCGCACCGCGTGCTCACTGTGCGCGCACGGTGCGCGAAGCGCACCGTGCGCGCATGGAACGAACTGCGTTAAGTGGGCGCGCACGCCACAAATGGCGTAAAGTAACTTAGCATTTAAAAAACCGTAAAAATTCACTGAAAAAACCATAGGTTTCACACATGTTATAGTTAGCTGGACATTTTACTGATAAAAAACCAATGAAATTCCCCCGTTATAGTTACTGTAGGCAACTATAACTCACGCGACCGTAATCCTCTGCTGATGACATATGTGTCTTTATGAAAAAAAAATATTTGTAATATATGTATAGCTAAAATTTAATGGAAGAAGACATGGGCAAATAAGTGTCTAAATACAGTATTAGCATCAGCAGAGGATTACGGTCGCGTGAGTTATAGTTGCCTACAGTAACTATAACGGGGGAATTTCATTGGTTTTTTATCAGTAAAATGTCCAGCTAACTATAACATGTGTGAAACCTATGGTTTTTTCAGTGAATATATATATATATATATATATTACCTACTGGCGGTCGCCAGTAGGTAGTTATAGTTAGGACCACGTTTCCATAGGAAATCCGCAACATTCTATTTTGAATAACTTTGGCGCCGGTTGACGAATCCTCGCGAATTTTTCAAAATAGGTGGGGCGCTACGCTCCGCTCCTACCCTGAAAGTCTCGGGGGGATTCGTCAAGCGGGGGCTGAGATAAAAGGGGGGTCCCAAAACGCGTTTTTCCCATGCATTTTTCCATAGGACCTTTAGACACAGCTACAGCCCGAACGGCTGAACAGAATTACTTGAAATTTGGCAGAGAGGTAGTCCTCAGGTCAAGGAAGTGCCTTTTGTAGGTTTGGTGTAAATCTGTTCAGTAGATTCTGAGAAAATAGCCTTTAAATCAATATATATATCTGAGCCAGCGTACGGTGCGCTTACGGTGCGCTTACCGTACGCGTACGGTGGCGTGCGCGAGCGCGATTCTGATTGGCCCTTAGATCTTAGTAAACATTCGAATCGGTCGAAACCAGGAAGCGGCGGCCGCCATTTTCTCTCTCGCACTTTGACAGGGGCTCAAAAAACCAAGTGCAAAAACATGTAAAGGGGCTGTTTACACAGCTCCCAAGCACCTAGCCATGTCGAGGGAGTCCCCAACGACCCCCCAAGTGAAAAAAGGCAATTTTAATTTTTTCGAAAATTTCGCCGATTACGCTTACCGTACGCGTACGATAAGTAATAATTAAAAAAAATATATATATATCCACATTCTCCCCACCCCGTGTGCAAAAGGTGCCCGAAGGGCACCTTTTGTGCATTGCTTAACAGTTCTATTCAAAACATATATTTTACCTGTCACAACGATGCTCATCATATGTCCTCCATGTGCGCACGGTGCGCGAAGCGCATCGTGCGTTCATGGCCCATCTAGCGTAACGTGGGCACGCGGTGCGCGAAGCGCACCGCGTGCTCACTGTGCGCGCACGGTGCGCGAAGCGCACCGTGCGCGCACGGAACGAACTGCGTTAAGTGGGCGCACACGCCACAAATGGCGTAAAGTAACTTAGCATTTAAAAAACCGTACAAATTCACTGAAAAAACCATAGGTTTCACACACGTTATAGTTAGGAATTAGCATTTAAAAAACCTTGCAAATTCACAGAAAAAACCATAGGTTTCACACATGTTATAGTTAGCTGGACATTTTACTGATAAAAAACCAATGAAATTCCCCCGTTATAGTTACTGTAGGCAACTATAACTCACGCGACCGTAATCCTCTGCTGATGACATATGTGTCTTTATGAAAAAAAAGTATTTGAAATATATGTATAGCTAAAATTTAATGGAAGAAGACATGGGCAATATATATTCACTGAAAAAACCATAGGTTTCACACACGTTATAGTTAGGAATTAGCATTTAAAAAACCTTGCAAATTCACTGAAAAAACCATAGGTTTCACACATGTTATAGTTAGCTGGACATTTTACTGATAAAAAAAAACCAATGAAATTCCCCCGTTATAGTTACTGTAGGCAACTATAACTCACGCGACCGTAATCCTCTGCTGATGCTAATACTGTATTTAGACACTTATTTGCCCATGTCTTCTTCCATAAAATTTTAGCTATACATATATTACAAATATTTTTTTTTCATAAAGACACATATGTCATCAGCAGAGGATTACGGTCGCGTGAGTTATAGTTGCCTACAGTAACTATAACGGGGGAATTTCATTGGTTTTTTTTTATCAGTAAAATGTCCAGCTAACTATAACATGTGTGAAACCTATGGTTTTTTCAGTGAATTTGCAAGGTTTTTTAAATGCTAATTCCTAACTATAACGTGTGTGAAACCTATGGTTTTTTCAGTGAATTTGTACGGTTTTTTAAATGCTAAGTTACTTTACGCCATTTGTGGCGTGCGCGCCCATTTAACGCAGTTTGTTCCGTGCGCGCACGGTGCGCTTCGCGCACCGTGCGCGCACAGTGAGCACGCGGTGCGCACCGCGTGCCCACGTTACGCTAGATGGGCCATGAATGCACGATGCGCTTCGCGCACCGTGCGCACATGGAGGACATATGATGAGCATCGTTGTGACAGGTAAAATATATGTTTTGTTTAGCTCTAATAAGCCATGCTCAAAAGGTGCCCTTCGGGCACCTTTTGCACACGGGGTGGGGAGAATGTGGATATTTTTTTTTTTTTTATTATTTCTTACCGTACGCGTACGGTAAGCATAATCGGCGAAATTTTCGAAAAAATTAAAATTGCCTTTTTTCACTTGGGGGATCGTTGGGGACTCCCTCGACATGGCTAGGTGCTTGGGAGCTGTGTAAACAGCCCCTTTACATGTTTTTGCACTTGGTTTTTCAACCCCCTGTCAGAGTGCGAGAGAGAAAATGGCGGCCGCCGCTTCCTGGTTTCGACCGATTCGAATGTTTACTAAGATCTAAGGGCCAATCAGAATCGCGCTCGCGCACGCCACCGTACGCGTACGGTAAGCGTACCGTAAGCGCACCGTACGCTGGTTCAGATATATATATTGATTTAAAGGCTATTTTCTCAGAATCTACTGAACAGATTTACACCAAACCTACAAAAGGCACTTCCTTGACCTGAGGACTACCTCTCTGCCAAATTTCAAGTAATTCTGTTCAGCCGTTCGGGCTGTAGCTGTGTCTAAAGGTCCTATGGAAAAATGCATGGGAAAAACGCGTTTTGGGACCCCCCTTTTATCTCAGCCCCCGCTTGACGAATCCCCCCCGAGACTTTCAGGGTAGGAGCGGAGTGTAGCGCCCCACCTATTTTGAAAAATTCGCGAGGATTCGTCAACCGGCGCCAAAGTTATTCAAAATAGAATGTTGCGGATTTCCTATGGAAACGTGGTCCTAACTATAACTACCTACTGGCGACCGCCAGTAGGTAATATATATATATATATATATATATATATATATATATATATATATATATATATATATATATTTTGACATGCTTACCCCTTGATAAAGTCAATAGGCTCACTTTTTACATTTGGTGTTGCAGAAGGCCATATATTCAGAACTGAATGAAACAGAACACTCGTACCGGGCATTAGCCAAGATTTGAGAATCCGACTATATCTTTCTAGCACATCGTGGAAACGTCCATTTTCAGTAATACCCGCCCTGAAGAAGCCCCAGGCCTATAGGCCATGTAGGGGGCGAAACACGTGTTGGCTGTGCCACCCCTTGGTTTTTTCTCATACCCACCCCTATGTATGAGTGCAAATAAAGGACTAGCTCACGTTTAAATCAACTTGCTTTGAATTGGAATTTTTTCCTCCAAGAATCAGAATACACTAATCTTGCCTTGACAACCCATCAGAACTTTTGCTAAAACTAGGGGGATAGGGGTTTCCCCCTGTCATTGGGCAAGAACCAGTACCTCTCGACTAACGCTTATTACCTGGCGAGTAAGGGATAGGGGCCTTTCTCCCCTCTTCCGAAGAAAAACTTTACCACTGGGGGTTGACTGCAGGCCCTGCAGCCAACCACCCACCATTCAGGGGTAAAGGCCATGCAAAGTGGGTGGTTGGCTTTACGTATGGTAATAAAATATTACCAAATGTTAAAAAAAAACTAGAAATTCACTGAAAAAAAACAAAGGTTAAAGTGACATTCTAGCTAGGTGAAAATATAATTTAAAACCTGCTGTTTTGAATGTACAAAACCTCTGAAATTCACCAGGTATAGTTGTCTCAAGTCACTATAACTCGGGCCGTAAGGTAACTATAACTTGCGCCCTTGCCATGCACTGCTAATTATCCCACATACGATATCACTCATCACATAATCTGTGACATCATTGATAGTATCACTGCAACAACTGGAATGACATTTTTGATGACAAAACTGAGCACACCCTCCCTTTCAGAAACTTTATTCTGTTGTAGAATAAATGGTGGACACTGGTGCCAGACAATCAAATACATATGTCTGGACCCATGTGCCATGGCTCTGTAGCCACTTTCGGTATCATTACAAGCCTAATATGGTTCCTGGTCCACTCATCCCTTCATTTAACCAACAGATACTCATGTACTAACAATAAAATAAATAGGTGTAACATTATCAACAACTTTATTAAACCAGTGCAGGACTGTATAACTCTAAACCTCTGTTGGTGTTGATCCACAGATACAGGCACACCTCAACAATTGCTGTCATCTCCATCACCACTGCTTTCAACACAGGACTCTTTTTGAAACAGCTCACACCCATTTTCTGCCTTCAGTAGGCCTTGCTAACATTGCAGTCACATTGCTGTACCATAATAATTTAGGGCATACTGTTCTAGCTTAACTAGCCTATATAGATTACAGTGACTGTGGGAGGGCACCATTTGTGTGCTATTTGGTGTCGTTTGTCAAACTGCTGATCATTTGCGCTGGCCCAGTGCACCTGGCTCCTTGATGCTTATGCCATTTTTCCAGCTAGTCAAATGTGGCCTTAGGTGACACAAATAAGTGGGTTTTATAATCTTTGATTACTTTTAACTTCACAGCAAAGAGTAGCATGCATTTCAATCCTTCCTCTCATAGCTTCGTCTTCAGAGCTTCAAGCGGTTTTCTATCCTGTTACATGTGTAATCTGGTTATATTTGTATTGTTTGTTTATGAACTGAGCCGCTATGGTTCTTGAGGGAGCACCGTGCCTTGTAGGCAGCGCAAGTGCTCTGTGCACCCTCTCGAACAAGAAATAGTTTGAAAAACCCTTGGCTTCAGCACATTCAAGAGTTAGTCTTCTGAGCTCCACGAATGGGCCCTTCACTCCAGGAAACCCAGAACACAGATTATTACATCTTGATCTTCTCTTTGCCTCTTCAGCCCTGTCCTCCAATGCTCTCGTCAGCTTCAGCAGTTTGATCACCATAGTACGCAGTTCCCAGACATCCATCTGAACATTGTCTTCTGTCACATTTGTTCTTTCAGATTGCTTTCTAAAGTCCATGATCAACAGTGTCATCACCCATAGTCATAGTGTCAAATTTAGTTTCTAATTCTTGGTGTGAGTTTGTTGTAGCATGCATCACATCCATCATCCAGGGGTCAGGCGTTCCATCTGACCCACCATCATTACCTGAGGCAGCACTGCCAGCTTGCTATTGTGTACTCTATATTTGCATGCTTTTTCCAGTTCTGTATGTCACCATGGAAGGACTTCGAAATGGAGAGCAGCGCACAGCACTAAAGCTCTGCATCAAGGAGCAAATCCAGTATCCTGAGAATATCCTGTGGGGGGAAATTAGATAGTGCCACTCAATTAAAAAGCAGCTCTGCGCACGTATATGCGAATGTCAAACAAGAATAAGTTCCTTCCTCTAAAGGCCTAACTGTGCAACAATACAGGGTCTCCTTTATCTCTGTTGGGAGAGTTTCATAGTCCAAAGCCCCCACAAAGCAATAGGCGTGCCCACCAGACAGAACCAAAAAGCAGTGGCAGCCAGACTCCACTACCAGCACAAGTCCAAATGGCCCCTCTCGCAGCAAAGATACCTGCAATTAATAGCGTGGTTCAGCAGCCCCTCAGGGGCAAGTCCTCAATCTCCCATCTGGGCCACGTCACGGTATAAGTTTCAGGCACCCTCCTCTCTGCAGATGGCAGTCCCCGCTTTTCGTCTGCTCCCACTGTGTTGGTTCAGCAGGAGGGCCAGGATCAGGAGCAGAGCATAAGCAAGGTCTGCCTTGTTATGGGGAAGCTGTGGATTGGGCCCGCCCCGCTGCAGTGTCCACCTCAGCCACAACACCATTCTTCATTGGGGTCCCTCACCCGAGTGTGTCATCACCATCATCTAGCCCCATGTCCCTGGGATCATGTTGCTGCCTCTCTGGAGGCTATGTACAGCACCTACCAAGAGAGTCTCCATCTTAGCTACTTACACCATTCAGTCTTTCCAGAAGGTTCACGAATGGCTCCTCAGATTAATTTTCTTATTGACTTTTTTTGGCTACGAATCTTCATCTCATTGCAGGATACACATCCTAGCTGTTTTGAAGCTTCGATAGTAGTTCTATAGCTGGATTCTGACATGGTTCTTTTCTGGGACAGACACAGCTACCTCAAATTATGTTTGTTAGGTCCCATTTTCTGCCACTCCGCCTAGTTATTCATTTTGAAACAATGTAAATTTGGACATGGGAAGATTGAATTATTAACTGATTCTGGATTACCTGTGCTGCCTTCTCTGGAGATCTGCTTGACAGTCAGGATGCTAACTCTGATATGTGTGTTCGCAGTGGAGCGTTGCAAAGTTGTTTTGAGTTCCCTATTAAACCAAAGACTACTATTAAGCCATCTTTCATTCAGAATGCAATTTATTGCATTTAGTAATGATATTTTGCATCGGTGATTGCTGTCATCGATTCTGGGAGTTTGCAGTCGTATGTAGATGGGAAAATTGACAAAGGAAGAAGTGTGACAGGAAATTATTTTAGCTTCATCTATAGTTTGATTCAGATGGATCCCTCTGCAATTGAAAGACGATTTGTTATGTTTAAAAGTTCGTGACGTTGACTCTCCCTTTTATGTCTCTCCTCAAGTTCTTAATGAGATTTTCAGATGCTT
Organism: Triturus cristatus; assembly: GCF_964204655.1. Taxonomy (NCBI): domain Eukaryota; kingdom Metazoa; phylum Chordata; class Amphibia; order Caudata; family Salamandridae; genus Triturus; species Triturus cristatus. Next base: position 587,901,537 of record NC_140580.1, on the reverse strand, counting down.
CCCTTGCCATAGAAATTTGGTTTATTATTTTATTGATTTTTTTTTAAAGCATTCTGCAAAGTGTTTTTGAGCATTCTGCTGGGGTATGTAAGGTTCCACTCTGTCATGACAGGGTCAGCAGCCTTCTTACAAAAGACAGACAGGAGTTTCCAGAGACAACTTTCAAGTGGAAGAACAGGACAATAGGTCTTTGGCAGAGCCTTGAGACCCTTACGGGTAAGTAGCGCTTTATAAACCCCTGATTGATTGATGATTGATTGATTGATGGAAGAAGTGGCGGATGGGCCAGTGAGGAGTGCGGCAAAGAACAGGAGTTAGCTTTGGAAAGTTTCCAGGACTATATAGGTAAAGTCAGTGCTGGCTTAAGGGCAGTGAGGCCGGTGCCATTGCACTGGCACCAAGGTTGGGGGGGGGGGGGGCACCCTTAGCATGACAGGCTGAGGTGAGATAACAGCAGCTTGCAGAAATCTTTATGTGCGCCCATGTTCAGGGGTTAATTACAATGGGCATGATTACGGTGATGGTTAATGCACGTGATGGAGAGATCTGTGATATGTCTAGTCACAGTTTTTAAATGATTAACATAGCACAGAGAGTTAATAATCCTGCTGCAATGCACAATGTGTGACATGCAGATCACAAATTGGTATTTTGTGTAGGTGGCTGGGTGGGTGACTGCTTTTGTAACAGATATACTTTTGTTACTTGGAGTTCATAAGTTACAATCCTTCTAATATAGCACACTGAGCTATTAACGGCCACTAAAGTGCTGCAGGAAAATTGAAAGACATAGGTTTAGCCCCTTGTTTTTCCCCTCAATCTTTCATTATTCTAAAGTTGCTAAAAAGGGTCCCTTTAAGTAGCAATAAAATTTTATTAGTATGACACCCCCAACAGTGTTACATTTCAAATCTTGAGTTTAATGGGCGAATTTACTAACACTTCGCACCTGGTTTGTTTCACAAAAGTGATGTAAACCTAGTGCAAAGTGTCCTTTTGGGGTTTCCTTGCCAGCGCAAATCCTGATTTTGCGTTAGATAGTTGCCCCAAAGTAAGGCAAAGTAGCAATGTGTGCTAATTTATGTAAAGCAGGCATATAGTGGATGGTACATGGATGTTTCCAATGTGCACACTAATAGAATTTTGATGCTAATTTTGGTAGAAAGGGATTTGCATAAATAAATTATGCCCGGACACCAGTGTGAAATTGGAGAAAATATGTATTTTCTCCAAACCTTTCCAACTTTGTCAAAACATTGAATTTTGTGCTGGAATGGTACCCTTCCAGAATATGACCTATGGTTGACATCATGTATGCACCCTTGTACAATGGTGAAAGGGTGTGAAAATTGAGGCAAGGCAATGTAAGGTATGTGAGCACAAAAGAGCAAAACTACCATAACTTAGTAGATATGGTGCTGTTGTGCTCTCGCCTTTTCACACAACGTAGCACAGCAACTTTGGTTACTACACTTCGTACACACTTAGTTATTCTGCTCCTTCATTTCTCCAGACCAAGCATTCTTAACATATAATACCTACCAGTATGGATGACATGTGACTCCTGCAACCTGCAGTCCTCATTATCTTAACTAACATTTTCTACACATTGGTTTGCACACTTTCTGACTCTGTAAATCTGTGATGTAAAGCACTCTGACAGTCTACATTGTGATGAGTAGCACTGTAAAATACACAAATGTGATAGAGGAGCTTTGGCAGATGAGGGGCACCTTTGGAGGGTGGAAGTGAGGTAGTCCACGTAGAAGGAGTTTGTTGGCGCCAACAAAGATTGTTCCATCAGGCGCCACCAACTCTAAAGCCGGCCCTGGGTAAAGTCGGCACTAGACAGCTTGCTACCACCGTATCTGTGTTGCAAGGTTCACGTTCGTTTGTGACACTTCACACATGGCATTCTTATTCCTGAAAGTTTGCTTTGCTATGTCCCTCAGCTCCCCCTTGTGTTAAGGGCTTTGAGTAATGCATGCTTGTACTCCGAGTAATGCTAAAAATGCGTGTCTGGGAGGTCAGTGTGCAGACAGTTTTTGGCTGTTTGTGGGCTTGTTTTATGGTCTAGTGGGCTGGTTTTTTACTGTAGTTTCCCAGATATTACAGCAAGCATTGCCTTTACATTTTTGAGCTGCAGTGTCCCGTTCTGCTTCTCTTGTGTTTGAGGGTTGTATGCTGGTCACTCTTGAACTCCTCAGCATCTGTATGAGTGGAAAACTAGGTGAGATTTCAAAGAATTGTGTGCTGTGCATGCTGTGCTGTGCATGCTGTGTAGAGGCGGTGGTTTCCGAAAGATCAAATCTGATGGTCTGATATGTTTTGCAATGTTCAGGCCTTCAGTTGTTACTCACTCCCACATTTTGAGCACCCACTATACCTACTTAACAGTGAAAGAGATACACTGCCTCTGTTGAATTCAATATGAATAATACAGTTTTACTCCCTACACCCTTCCTTACCCTCTGGGTTGATACTTAGAAACTAATTCATAGTCGTGTGTTCAGAATACATTAGGAAGGAACTTTGGGATTGATGTCGCAGCTGTTCAGCCCCGATTAGTTGCATGGTGTAGTATCTTGAATGTAAACATAATTCGAATAAAATCAAGCGTGCTCCTCATAAGAAACTGAGAGGTAACCTGTTAGTGTCTTGTTTTATTCTTCTAATGTTTTAGGCTGGAAACAGTTCAGTACGTAGGTTAGATTTCTTTTAAAATGGATAGTAAATATATTATGCTGTTGGCATTCCATTTCACTTACAGTGTGCGCTGTGGTCGAGGAAGCATCCTTATGATATTGGGAGGATGAAGGAAGAAGTTATATCGTGTAAAATCTGGAAAAGCTCAAAATCGCTCACATTGCATTTGTGATAAACATATTGGTGAGGTGTAACATGCTTCCTATTGACCTTTGCAGGCTAAGTTGCCATTGGCCAGGTATCTTGGAATGAGTAAATCATATTTTTTTTTTATTATCAAATTTCTATACCAAATATTTCTACAGTTAACTGGAAGGGATCGCTTTCTGGATTTGTTCCTTTCTTCAAGTTGGGGACAATTAGTTTCCATTTGTTGTTCAGACAGACAATGCTTCTAGTTATTCAGGGTATTTGAAAATGTCGATGCCACTGTGATGTGTTACTGTACATTTGCTAGGCTAGATTTCAACAGGTTTACTGTTGGGTCTTCTCATTTGTGTTCTAAATTCAAGGATTTTCTTGCTGATCGGGCCTTCGCAATGGCTTGCAAGATAAACAGATGTTGCCATAGCCACGTCATTTTTTATTTTATTTTTCACTGCTTTCAGTGTTAGGTTGGACTTGGTGTATTCCAGAAAGTAACTCTTGACTTGTCCTTCCCATTTACTTTTGGAGGGGGGTCCAAGATGATGTTCTCTTTGCATATTGCTTTGAAGGCAGGCCCAGAATGCATGGTAGGAAGCATTCTACTAAGACAATCATGTCTGTAATTATTGAGTGCAAGAAGGAAAACAAACGTCATTGTTTCGTCTGTATCTGTTTTAAGTCTTCTTTGGCTTTCTGAATTTGTTACATCTGATATTCTAGCTCTTGAACTCTTGTGGGATTGCTTCTAGTATATTGATTCCTTTTACATATTTATCTGCCTTTTTCTCATTGTTGTCCAGTTTCCTTTCAATTACATATAGGCTTGCATATATAAAAGTATGAATGATATCAGAGTCTTACGTTCCACCAGAATGTCCGTTAGTGCTGGTTCCTTAGGTTTTTTTTGTTGGGGAGAGAGGATCATTTTTAAATCCCCTATTATTTACATTGGTAATAGAGCTCAATTATTTTCTGAACTAGGGTCTTTTCATGTAATGTGACAAGAGATGCAGTCTTATCTTCCTTTCTAAAGTCCCTTGTGCCCAGCCAAAATATTGCTCAAGTATACTGGCGGATTCTTTAGAGCGGTTTCTTTAATGTTGCCTTTTAACCTTATCGCTTTACTATCTTAAGCCTTGCCTCCTATTGTCATTTTAACCTTGTCTCTCTGGTGTTGGTCTTTTTCCTAGAATCTTCAAAAATCTTCAAAAATGTTCAGTTTAGGGCTAGTGTCTGGTAATGAACTTTTTCAAGACTAGAAACTTCTCTTTACAGCCTGCCATTATTTTTATTAGTCTTTATTCTTGACTGTATGACTTTATTTTAGTACTGAAGTTAAATATATTATTCTGTTTATACGGCGGAATCCGCCTACATAAGAAGTACAAGAAGAATACACTGAATACAATTATAATATATTGGCATTGCATGAAAGAGAAATCCTGCACCGCGAGGCATGAAAAACAAAATTGTGTGGCTTTGCTGGCTTCTAAGATGGATGCCTGGAGCTAAAACTCCACCAAAGCAGGGCAGGTAAAAATTCTGTGAGAAAGTGCCATCTTTCTTGCATGGTATGCCCCTACTTTTTGCTGAATTGCTGATGTACTTTGACTGAGTGTGCCCTGGGCTTCTGCCAATCAGGTACCCAGGGCCTATGTTCCTTCCCTAAAACTGCATGAAGCCTAAACCCAATTGGCATCTCTGGCCACATGTCAGCCCCTGGTAAATGGTACTCTAGGTACCCAGGGCCTTGTGACCAGAGAAGGCCCCTAAGGGCTGCAGCACTTATTGTGCCACCCTTAGAGGCCATGTACCCTGACACACACACATACTGCCTTGGCAGGCTGAATGTCTTGGTGCAGAACAAAACAGAGAGTCAACATGGCCCACATCCCTGTGTGCCATGCCCACAACACACACTGCCCTGGTATACCTCAGTGACCCCTCTAGCTGGGTTCCCTATGCCAGTGGTGTGGGTACAGGTGAATGGGCCCTGTGCCCCTACAGTACCTAGGTCCATTCCTGGGCACTGTAAGTGCAGTGCTGCCATTTAAGAGTATATGGTGCTGGGAGATCGGCAACACGAACTCCACAGCACCATGATGGCTACACTGAAGACTGAGAAGTTTGGTATCAAACTTCTCAGCACATTAAACCCGCACTGATGCCAGTGTGGGATTTAATGTAAGATGCACGACAGAGGGCAACTTAGAGTTGCCCCCTGAACCTAACCTACAATCCACGTCCTGTCTGAGGGGCTGCCTAGGCTGCCACACAGCAGATATGTTGCTGGACTCCTGGGTAGAGAGCCATCCGCTCTCCTGGGCCTGCAACAATGCACATCCTGGGCAAGGTGCTAGGTCTCCTCCCCCAGGATGGGCAGGGGAAGCTTCAAAGGCATGCCGCCTTTGTGAGCTTCTCCAGGCCACTTACTGTACTCAGAAACTGGCCCATACCGGTTCTGACCCCCACTCTGGCGGGAAGACTGGTGGGAAACCCCAAGGAAGGAAAGGGGGTGTGCCAGCCTCTGCCAACCCCACAACTCAGGGGGGGAGGTGAGGTGAAACACATCTCCGGGCTCTCGCCATCTTGAAGATGAGAAGCCCTGCCCAATCAGGACTAGGCTACTGCCCCCCTCCCACAGGAGAGTGGCAGGATAGGGGGTGTACCCACCCCAGGGAAGGGACCCATTGGTCCCTGCCCTTTACCTACCTGTAATGCCCCTAAATTTAGTATTTAGTGGCACCCTGAACCTTCCTTCCTCAGATCCAGATTCCGAAACAAGCAAGAAGATAAAAAAACAAGAAGACCTGCCGTGCAGCTGCTAACAAGAGGAAGACACCAACAGATTTGGCACCAGCCCTACAGGCCTGTCGACACTCGAACCTGCTCCTGCTAAACGTTGGCATCTCCAGTGGTCAGCAACCTCAAAAACCCCAGAGGACCTGACTGCCTTGTGACTCTAACTAACTGGGACTCCCACGAGCAGTGGTACTGCTCAAAGCAAGTAACAAGCCCCTGGCATCAGCCAGGAACCGCGACTCCTGCACACTCTGCACCCGCCAAGCCTGACCTGTGCCGGAGTGAACAAAGACCACAAGGATGTCCCCCCGATGACTGTGACTCTGAATCCAGCTCCCAAGGACCCACCTCGACGCTCCTGACGACGCCTGCAGTCTCAGAACCAGGGACCCCTCCATCAGCGACCAGCAGAGGGTAAGATTTCCAGACACCAAAAGGCACCCCTGCACCCGGCGCCCTGTGGCCCCCTGTGCCCAACTCCTGGGTGCCTACCTATCCTCCAACTTCCCAACTTACCTCTCGAAGTGGTGGTCGCACCTGAAGAATCTTCGTCCCCGAGCTTGCAGCCTTTGTTCGTCCTTGAGCTTCTCCATTGAAATCGATTGAGTGCCCGACGGCTCAAAAGCACCCTGCCCCAGCCGCCCGAGTGCCCCTGGGAGTGCAAACTCTGCCCTAATCTACTTCCCCATTTGCCCTGAGCAAGTGACCAGGAGCCCAGCTCCCACAGCCTCGTGGCCTGCTAGCCAGCAGCCACCAACCAAAGGCCCCCTGCCTCCCATAGGATAACATTGGGCCTAACTTACTCTGCACCCGGCTGCCCCAGTGCCACTGAGGGTATAACAACTGTACCTACCTGAGTTTATGCCCAGAACCTTAACTCTGCCAGCCGAGTACTTACGCAAAAGCCGATAACTCACTTTTCTTCCAAAAGTCTATTGCCTATTGAAAGTATTTATCTAAAGCATCTCATCCTGAGAAAGTATATTTTAATACCTATTGTTGGTTCTAAAATAAAACAACTATATATTTTGATACAAAACCATTGGCCTAGAGTTGTTCAGTTCTTGAGTGTGTGAGACCATTTGCTGGCTGAGAGTGTATAACAAGTGCTTTACACTGTCCTCTGATACTGCCTTACTGCTCGACCAAGCTACCACTTTAGAGAGTAAGGTTATATCTAACTTTAGCCTCTGCCAAACCTCTGGGGACTGTGGACTCTGTGCACACTGTACCTATTTGAGAACAGTATATACAGAGCCACTTTCTTACATCATCCCAACATTCTTTCAGGCTAATCACTCCCCAAAAAATAATTGCAAGTCCCCTAAAGTGGAGGATGGCTCTCCGATATCTATGTTGCCCACTGAACCTAAGGATATTCCAAGGCAAGCAGAGAGTTGGGGTCAGAATGGAAACACTGTAGCAGCAAAGCCATTTAATGCATAGGCGAGAAGACTCCTATGTAAGCAGAGCTTCACATATAATAAAATAATAATCTGGCATTTGTAAAGCGCGCAGCTACCTACCAACGGAGGTGTCCCAGCGCTGTACTTATACCGCAGAGGAACCCATCCTGGCTTTCCCTGTGAAGTGTCCACTCCTGGGCACCCCCAAGGTGCAGCCAGGCATCCCCATACAGGAAGAAGCAGATTCAGTGGAAAAATTGCGCATCCAAGGGCACCAGCGCCCCATCAGGGAGAAGCTGGTAAACGTGATTGTGCCATGTTCTCCACCCAATTCAGGTCCGCACTTGGCATAGTAGTGGCACCGTTTCCATTCGTATTGCTCATGTGCTCCGGGGTGACAACAGAAACAATAGCTGCACATCAGGATTCAGCACATTCACATTTTCCCAGGTCAACAGAAGATACTCCGAGAATGCAACAGAGTAGGAGAGGTCAGTTGGCCCACGTTGTCACTAACTGACAATATCCTGAAACACTGTTGACACAGATATCAAAGGATGCAGCACTTGACACCACAGATAAACTGCAAGAACCCTATAAAATTTTAACGATAGGAGAGTCTGAAGAAATGCTTACCTCAACTGAGTAGTACAACAATACTGTATAACACAGATAATACAGATATCTGAATACGATTTAAATGGTTACAGTTGCAAACAGTTCTAACCCTAAAAGACTGATACTACCAAACATTGGGCCTGATTCTTAAAGAAAGTCATACATTTGCATCCACAGGTGTGTGACCTCTCATGAGTAGAAATCTGGGACTTTCAGGAATTTACAAGTTTCCTGAAGTATACCTGGGAAATTGTAACAGTTGTAGGTTCACAGACATACTCTTAGAACATGTTGTGAATATAATTTTCACCACAGCAAACAAACATGCATATTCGTTTATGCAGAAACATGACTCACCAATTCAAGTTACCTTGCAACTTAAAAAACGTAAAAAATAAATGTTCTCTATAGGATAAATATTTGCCTTTGTGTAGACACCCCTTCCAAAGTGCCAGCGTTCTGACCTTCTTACCTTGGTACTCCTTACTTTATCAATAGTACATTTTTGACAATTTTCAGTGTGAAAAAGGATTATAGAGGAGTTTGCCTCAAACATCCACTTCCTTTCCTTTTAATTAGATTTGCACACAGAACAATCTTTTTGTGAAACGTTTTACAAGCCCAAAAGCAACTTTATTGAATTCGAAACGTGGTTTTGCCCTTGTAAAAGGGATATTTCCAAGTGAAAGCCTGAAATACACATGCAAACAACTTTATGAATCAGGCCAAATAGTTACAACTCCCCGACTGAATGGACTTTTGCAACTACCATCTGATCACCCCCCTCTCTTTCCTTATTTCTTTGATAACAATACTGAAAAGGCTAATATCTATTGTGCTTTATCTTTACAACCTCAACCATCCCCAGCAATATGACTTTGTGTGATTTAATCTGGTGCTCATTTAGCGCTCTCTGATTCCTCTGGGCCAAGTGTACGCTATGTAAAACTGCAGAAAATAAATATGGCTGTTGTCCAAGTTGTAGTACAGAGTCTGTCACCAAAAACTGATAATGGGGATCATTGTCTCCTGGTGTTTCTTGAGCTGTTGTCAGCGTTTGAGACCATCCACCACTAGGTTTTACTTGAAAGTTCACGCTTGGCCTGGGTAACCACTGACGTTTTTAATTGCTTCACCTAACACCTCTCTGACAGAAAGTAGTTTGAAAAGATGTAAGTTTGTTCAGATGAAATCCTACAGGAATCTCCACCCCCAGATCTTTTCCAAACCCTGCCTCATGTGGAGTTTCACAAGGTCTGTTTTACTTCCTTTTTGATAACCCCATACTTGAAACAAATTGGGAGAGTTACTTAGCAAACAAGATACTGCCTTCCACACTGCTAGACACTCTGGCGATACCTAATCACATCTAAAAGTCTTTTCTGCTAAAGATATTCTTAAACTAAGCCTGCCTGGACCTCTTTGAACCCCGGATGTATTCAGCATATGGTCCAATCAATTCAACATAGAACGATATTGTCCTCATATATTTTTTTAAATCACTTGGGCCCATATGTATGAAAGCAAAAATTATTCGCAAACGCTGCGAATCGCAAAAAGCAGCGTTTGCGACTGATTTTTCGCATATCCATATGTATGATACACATCTTAAGAGAAAAATAAGAAATCGCTAAATTAGCGATTTCTTAGTCTGCGAAACAAGAAATCTGCGATTTTCCTTGCGATTTCTTAAATTGCGATTTCTTAACATTGCGAAATTCGCAAGAAGGATATCGCAAATTAAGAAATCGCTGACACAAATTATGAAAAGATCGCTAATTGCGATTTCACGAAATTCGCAATTTAAGAAATCGCTATTAACACCAATTGCATGCAGGTGGTAAACTGGTGCAAGGTACTTAAACCACCCCACAATGCAACAGACCCACCCACAATGGCAGGAATGTTCGTGATAGCCAGGAGGCTGCGTATTCGGGCTCTTGCACAGAGGAGAATGAGACAGGAGCGTATATTCAGGCTGCGCATCACTCTGTTCCAGCACACTGAAGAGGACATCTATGACAAGTACCGACTGCACTCACATGCCATAATGGACCTGATTGAGGAGCTGAAACCGTACTTGGAACACCCTGCACGCAGGACACAAACAATTCCCACACATGTGCAGGTCCTGTGCTCCCTGCACCTCCTGGCGTCAGGGAGTTTTCAACGGGTAATAGCGGAGGTTGGTGGGGTGTCACAGAGTGCACTTTCGCGCTTCTTCCATGCCTTCCTAGATGCAATGCTACAGAGGCTCTCACATCACATTTACTTCCCCACCACCCAACAGGCATTACAGCAAACAAAACTGGACTTCTACCAGATTGCACGTTTCCCCCACGTCATTGGCTGCATCGATGGGACCCATGTGGCCATCACACCCCCATCAGCAACTGAATATGTCTACAGAAATCGGAAATGCTACCATTCCCTCAATATACAGATTGTGTGCAACGCAAAATATATCATCACTGACATCGTACCCAAATACCCCGGCAGTACACATGACTCCTTCATCTTTAGACACTGCGGAATACACAGACGTCTGAGTGCTGGAGAGTTTGGGGAGGGGTACCTGCTAGGTAAATACATGGCACACATCAATACATACACTAAATCACTTGAGGGGGGGACATTGATTTACCTATTGTGTTTGTCCATGCAGGTGACAGTGCCTATGCAGTGCGTGACTTCATCCTGACCCCATATCTGGATCCTGCAAATGCAAGTGAGAGGAGCTACAACAGGGCACACAGATCTACACGCTGCGTCATTGAGCGTACCTTTGGAATCCTGAAGAGCCGCTTCAGGTGCCTGCATAAAAGCGGAGGCGCACTGCAATACTGCCCTGAGACCTGGTGTAAAATCGTCGCAAGCTGTGCAATTCTACATAACATGGCAATGAGGAAAGGCACCACAATTGATGTGACCGATACAGACACATCGGATGACGAGCGCCCTGCTCCCCCTGCCAGACCAGCATCAGGAGTCGGTGCAGCTGCTGGACGCCAGAGACGGACTGAGATCACACAAAACTACTTCTAGGTGAGTAATGATGAAAAGAGACAAAAAAGCTTGATAATGTGTTAAGTGTTTATTCACACTTCACATTGAAGAAATTCTAGCTGACCCCAGCACATATTGTGCACACAGTGGAGGTAAGGCACAAGTAATTGTGCAAACAGCATTTTCGGGTTCATGCACCCGTGTTGCAGTGAGTGTCACCGCACATGTTCACCTCCTTCGGTGACGTCCAGGCTGAGTGCCCCCCATGGTGTTCCCTTGGCCTGAACCCTGTCTGGCACTGCGGCATCTTTCCCCTGGCAAGGTGGGAGTGATGCTGCTCCGACTTGAGGTGTCCTCACTCTCGGCAGAGGCCATGAGTGCACTGCCACCAGCATTGGCTGTCTGCAGCTGCTCCACAGCAGTGGTTACCTGCGCAAGTCCTCGGGCAATATCCTGGCAGCAGTGTGCGATCTCGACCTGCATAGTTACGCTTCTGCGTGTGAGGGTGATGGTGGTGGTGCAGAGGCGGTTCACGGCCTTCGTGTAATTGTGTAGGCGTGCATTGGCACGCCGGCCAGCCCTGTCATTGGTGGCTTGGTTGTACCTCAAAGTGTCACAGAGCTCATGGATCGCCCCTGCCATGGCCACGAAGCCCTCCCCCATGTTCTTCTGGTCCTTGTGTATGCGGCATAGCTGCCGATTAATTGACCGCAGTGCTTTGCTTTGCAGGCGCTGTTCCTGCAGCATGCTCTGTTCCAGGCCTGAGAACACGGATCCTTCTGCTTCAGTCGCAGTGCTGCTCCTGGGCCTTGATCTGCATGTCTCCTGTGGTCTACTGCTTGGCGTTTGTGTGTCATAAATCGGCATGTGTGACACACCCTGACTCCCCTCTCTCCTGTCGGTGTCATCCCCTGTGGCAGGTAATTCGTCCTCAAATGGAGTCAGTGGGGGCACATGTGCGCGCTTCCTGCGCTGGATTGGCTGCTGCTCAGTGTCATCGCTGGAGTCCGCAGGGTGTGCAGGCTCCTCTCCCTCTGCGCTGTCTTCTTGTGCCCTGGCATGTGCTGTGGATGTAAAGGGGACTACATGAGTTTGTGTTATTGTCTGCATGTGGCAATCAATAAAGTTCCTACAGTTTTTTTTTGGCTAACCTCTGACACTGTATCATTCACTTATCCCCAACCCACATGTTGCATTTAATTTCCTTTGTCTCATGGACACACAGTCAGACACAGTACTACGAGTCCCATGATGCATTGCTGGGTGTGCTGTAAGACCTGGGCTGGATTGACATTTTGGGAGTTTACTATGCGCATTTGGGGAAGTGTGCATGGGATGGGGAGGAGTGCAGATTGATTTTGCATGCATCTTACCTTGACTGCTGGATGCAGGGTCGGAGCTGTCTATGTCAGCCACACCACCAACGCTCTCAGGCAGGAGAGTAGACTCCACGAGCTCCTCATGGGGGGGTTGGCTGCTCTGCAGTGGATGGTCCTCCTCCAGTCTGATTTGCGTCCTTCAGTCTGGCTGCCACCCTCTCCTTGGACCTCTGGCGCATGTCGTACCACCGCTTGCGCAGCTCTTCGATGGTACGTGTGGTGACTCCCACTGCATTCACCTTATTATGTATTTCTAGCCAGATTTTCCTCTTCCTCGCCTCTGGGACACGCAGTGCCTTCTTGCCGAAGAGGAGCTCATGGCTGCAGACCATCTCCTCAATGAGGACCTCCTGCTCCTTTTCAGAGAACTTATGCTTTCTCTTCCTTTTCTCTGCATCCTTGCCCTGCTGTTGTTTGGTGGAATCCATTGCTGGTTGCACTCTCCTGGGATGCCTCCTCACACTCCCCAAGCAGCCTCTGGGTGTGGCTCAGGTGAGCAGGTGCAGGAAATCACTCCAGTTTCCTGTTTGTGATGTCATCAGGCTGCACCTGGATTGCAGATTCCAGTTTTTGCGATTTCTTAATTAGCGAATTTCGCTATTAAGAAATCGCAAAACGGGTGTCTGAGAATAATTTGCGAATTTTAAGAAATCGCAATATATTTGCGATTAATTATTTACATCCCGCTTAGCGAATCTCAATTTGCGAATCGCAAAATATCGCAAATTAGGATTTGCTAAATGGGAGTTTGATACATATGCCCCCAGGTCCCTCACCCAGGAGTGAATACACAGGGATTTAGATGACTTCTTCCCCCTTCTTTCAACCTCTGCCAAGTCTGTGGGTATTCTCGTGGATCCCTCTCTATCCTTCAAGGAAATTATCGTGCGAAGAGCACAAACAGCTCGATAGCAACTTACATTGCAGTGCAAATTGAGTTATTTCTCCTATTTATGAGCATCTGATCCAAAATCATGGCCCTTGTCTTATAACACAGAAGCAGACATAACGCTCTATCTACTGGACTCTCTGAAGCCTCGTTATTTACAATTAAATTAGTTTCTCGTGCAGCAGCTCGAATTACTAGAAAGCAAATAAAGTTTGAGCGCGTTTTTCTATCTTGTGTCTTTATTCCTAAAGATTCCGCTTTTAAGTTTGTTGTATAATCTATAACACAATTAACCTTAGCAAAACTGATTATCTGACCTCTACCTGACTAACAGAAGCACATCCCCTGCCTGATTGGAAATCCAAGTGGCTTTCAAGGAATTGACATGCTGCAACAGACCCTCTTCATTGAGCTTCGACAGCACTGCCCCGATGCCATGCTCCGACGCATCCGTTTGGACGATGAACTCTTTGGAGAAGTCAGGGGCCCTGAGGACAGGCGCCACACACATTGCTTGTTTCAAGGTGTCAAAGGCTCGTTGACACACCTCGGTCCAGATTACCCGTCGAGGGTGCTTCTTGGATGTAAGCTCAGTCAAGGGAGCCACGATAGTTCCATACCCCTTGACGAAGCGTCGGTAGTAACCGGTGAGGCCCAGAAAGGCTCGGACCTCCGTCTGAGTCTTGGGGGGTTCCCAGGCCATGATGGTTTCGATCTTAGCCTGGAGGGGTTGCACCTTGCCCCGACCCACCAAGTGACCGATGTACACTACCGACCCCTGCCCGATCTGGCATTTGCTAGCCTTAATCGTCAGACCCGCCTGCTGCAGGGCCTGAAGGACAGCCTGAAGGTGACACAAATGGTCCTCCCAGCTGCTGCTGAAGACGGCGATGTCATCCAGGTAAGCAGCCGAAAAAGCCTCCATCCCGGAGAGGACCTGGTTCACCAGCCGCTGAAAAGTGGCAGGGGCGTTCTTGAGCCCAAAGGGCATCACGCAGAACTGGTAGTGACCCTCAGGGGTGGAGAAGGCTGACCTTTCCTTTGCTCCATCTGTCAGGGAGATCTGCCAGTACCCGGATGTAAGGTCAAAGGTACTCAGATATTGGGCAGCTCCCAGACGGTCAATGAGCTCATCCGCCCTCGGGATAGGATGAGCATCGGTCTTCGTCACAGAGTTCAGTCCCCTGTAATCCACACAGAACCTGAGTTCTGGGGTAGTGCCCGGCCGGGCAGCTTTAGGTACCAGTACCACCGGACTGGACCAGGGACTGCTTGAAGGTTCAATCACTCCCAGCTCCAGCATCTTGGTGACTTCACCATGGATGCTAGCCTTCACCTTATCCGACAAGCGGTAGGACTTGGACTTCACAGGTGGGCTATCCCCTGTGTCCACATCATGGGTACACAGATGAGTCCTTCCCGGGATAAGTGAGAACAGTGAAGCGTACTGCTCCAGAACCTGGTGGCAGTCCTTCCGCTGTTCTGGAGTTAGAGATGGTGAGAGGATCACTCCCTCCACCGACCCATCCTTCTCTTGGGACGCAAAAAGATCAGGGAGAGGTTCACTTTCCTCTTCTGACCCATCCGTCACCATCATCAAAGTGACCTCTGATCTCTCTTGGTGGGGCTTGTGGCGGTTGACATGGAGCACCCGATGGGGCTGCCTGGGGGTCTTAAGATCCACCACATAGGTGACCTTGCCCCTCTTCTCAATCACCTCAAAGGGGCCTGACCAGCGATCCTGGAGGGCGCTAAGCTCTCCAGGCTCCATGACCCACACCTTCTGGCCAGGCGCCAGCTCCACTTGGTGAGCATTTTGGTCATACCACTCCTTCATGACCGTCTGGCTGGCTTCTAGGTTTTCGGAAGCTTGCTTCCACATCCTAGCCATTTGGCTACGAAAGGCCAGCATGTAGCTCACCACATCCGGAGGAAGTTTCCTTCACCAGGCTGAGGGGTCCTCGTACAGGGTGCCCGTACAACAGCTCGAAGGGACTGAAGCCCACTCCCTTCTGCGGTACCTCCCTGTAGGAGAACAGCAAACAAGGCAGGAGGATGTCCCATTTCCTCCGCAGGCTCTCGGGCAGACTCCTGATCATGCCCTTCAAGCTTTTTATTAAACCTCTCCACCAGACCATTGGTCTGAGGGTGATAAGGGGTGGAGAACCGGTAGGTGACTCCACACTCCTTCCACATAGCCCGCATGTATGCCGACATGAAGTTGGCACCTCTGTCAGACACAACTTCCTTGGGGAACCCCATCCGGGTGAAAATCCCCATCAGGGCCCGTGCCACCGCAGGTGCGGTAATGGTCCTCAGAGGAATAGCCTCTGGGTACCGGGTGGCATGATCCACCAGAACCAGGATAAACCTGTGACCGGCAGACGTTGGTGGATCCAATGGCCCAACAATGTCGATGCCCACCCTCTCAAAGGGGATGCCAACGACAGGCAGTGGTTCAAGGGGAGCCTTCAGCTTCACCCCTGTTTTCCCACTAGCTTGGCAGGTGACACATGTCCTACAAAAAGTGTCGGACGTAATCCTCATCTGAGGCCAGTAGAAGTGAGGGACAAGCCGAGCAAAGGTCTTGTCCTGTCCCAAGTGTCCTGCCAAGGGTATCTCGTGAGCCAATTCCAAAAGGAAGGCTCGGTAACGCTGGGGAATCACCAAGGCCCGGGATGATCAATGCACCGGAGCCTTGGGTTCGCTATAGAGGAGACCATCTTCCCAATATATGTGGAAGTTCCCCAAATCGTTACCCGCTGCCTGGGCTTCGGCCTGCCGCCGTAAGCCCTCAAGGGTGGGGCACTCCTTCTGGGCCCGACAAAACTCCTCCCTGGTAGGTCCTCCCTCCACCTGCCATTCTGCAGGGGTAGGTAAACCCTCCAGGGAAGTCACATCCCCCTCTGTGGACTCCGGGACCACCTCAGTTGCCCCATCCACCTTACGAGGTGCAGATGCCGGGGCAGGCTTCCCCTGTCCCCGCTTATCCTTTTTGGCAGCTGGTTGGGCCTTTGTCCCAGGCTCCAACCTCTGTGAACTCCCCCTCCGGGCAGTCACGGACCGCGTGTTGGCACAAGTCCACTCAGGCAACCCCAACATCTCCACATGAGCCTTGAACTCAACCTCCTTCCAGGCCGTATGTTCAAGGTCATTTCCCAACAGACAGTCGACCGGCATGGCAGGGCTTACCGCAACTCGAAGAGGACCCGCAATCCCTCCCCACTCAAAGGGAATCTGAGCCACCGGATAGTGACCCTCTCGGTTGTCAGCCATCACAACCGGGTGGACTACGTTGGGAACCACCTGCTCTGGGGACAGCAGCTGACTCCTTACCATAGTCATGCTGGCTCCTGTGTCCCTCAGAGCCTCCACCCTCTGGCCATTGATGGTGACCCATTGCCTGTACTTGGTAGTATTCGAGGGCACATGGGTCTTAGGAACCATCTCGCAGTCTCCCAGGGACACTAATCTTAGCCCTGCCCACTTACCTCCCTTATCTTGGGGCAATTCCTCCTGTGGGAGGGTGTGGTCTCTTGGGACACTTGGTATCCCCCTTGTAGTGCCCAATCTCGCCACACTCATAGCAACGGACAACCCTAGGCTGCTGACCATGGTCAGGATAAGGGGGTTTGTGGGGGCCAACCTTAGGAGGGAATCCTGATCCCTTTCCCTGCAAACTCTTTTGGGGGCCTTTAGGGAACTCCTTCTTTTTGTCTCCCCCCTCTTTCTTCTGGGAAGCGCCCTGTCCAGTCCTTTGGGAATCCCCCCAGTTCCTTTAGAAGACACCCGGGTACTAGCCCAGATGTCCGCCTCCTCTGCAAGCTTCCTAGGATTAGTCAGCTTGCTGTCCACCAGGTGTTGACGCAGCTCCGGAAAACTTTTCTGGAGGAGGTGCTCCCTCAAAAACAGGTTATACAACCCCTCGTAGTCTTTTACCTCACTGCCCTGCACCCAGCCCTCCAAAGCCTTTTTGGCGTAGTACAGGAAGTCCACCCAATTCTGGGTGGCCAGCTTTTGGCTACCCCGGAATCTCTGCCTGTACTTCTCAGGGGTCAGCCCAAACTTCCTAATCAAGGCGACCCTCATGGTGGGGTAATTGGTCTGCTCCCGTTGTTCTAGGGCTAAAAGGGAATCCCTCCCCACTGGAGGCATGTACCTATACAGACCACCCCCCCACTGAGCTTCCGGGATCCCATGGGCTCGTAAGGAGACCTCATAGGCAGCCAACCACTTGGCGATGTCGTCCCCAACACCGTAGCTGGCAACTACGTCCTTTGGTAAGTGGGGTCTGGGCTCCCTGGTGACTTCTTTCTGTACGCTGCCACCAACAGGACTACTGGGGGCCCCGAACTGAAGGGCCTTGAGATCCAATTCTTTCAAATGGAGCTCATGAAGGAACCTCCGCTCTTCCCTCTCCTTCTCCAAGGGGGCTAATTCCATCCTGAATTGCCTCTCCTCCCTCCTGTTGGCTAAATCAGCCGAAGACAGGCTTCCCCCTGAAGCGCTGCTACCGGCGCTTGAAGGCGCCCTGGGTCCTGCAACCATATTGCTGCTCTCAGGGGGAAGAAGTGACTCTGCCCCTTCCGTGGTGTCCGGTCCCGGTCCCTCCTCCTCCCGTCCCCCGCTAGGGTGGGCCATTACCCAGGCTCTCAAGCTAGTCTGGAGCTCCTCTCTCTTTGCCCCCCGCTTGAAAAATACCCCCCTCTCCTGGCAGAATTCCTTTAGCTGGGTTACAGTGTACTCTTCTAGACTATCCAGCTCAAACTGCATCTCAAGGTAAGAAGAACCTTCTTTCAAAAGAAAGCCACACCACAAGAAAGGGGTAATTTCAGAAAATCCAAAAATAATCCAATCAGGAAGACAACCTGGAGAAAACTCCAATAAAAACAAAAATCAGGTGTAGGGTGCGTGGCACACACTGAATTGCTGATGAATGGACGCAAGCACAAGCTCAGAATCCCACCGCTGAACACCAACTTGTTGGACCTAAAGTCCTAGGGTAGCTTGGCTCAGGTGGAAAGGCCTCATTCCGGAGTAACATGTCGTGCTTGCATCACACTCACCTCAGCACTCCAGCGTATCACCACTAAAAATGACACTACACCAAGGTTTTATAACAGTTAGAAAAGCTTTATCTTTCCTTTTATCAGGTTTCTCTTTTCTTTCAAATGAAACCAATCAGTTTTTATCTACACCACATTAGGGTCAAAACATTTCGTTGTGGTTAAATTGGCAGTACTTAAGTACCTTAGCCCTGATGTGAAATCAAGCGCGCCACCTGGTGGTCAAACACAGCACAGCAAATTCAATAACGCTTTAAATAGAGTCATCAAACATAGCGCTGCACATAGCAATTTCATAGCGCCTTAAATAGAGTCATTAACATAGCGCTGCACATATCAATTTCATAGCGCCTTAAATAGAGTCATTAACAGAGCGCTGCACTTGGTAATTTCATAGCGCCTTAAAAGTGGCCCTTCCGCTTAGCGGTGTACTCAGTACCTCATTAGTGCTATCCCCGGCAAGTACCTAAGGCCTTAACGGGATTCTCCGTCTGAGGCGAGGTCCTCGGGCCCCAAACTCCCTTGTCCTGGAGCCCTACAGAGGCAGGAGATGCTGGTGAGGTGGGTCCCAGGTCAGGGGGAAATGTTGTGGCTCACTGGGCCTCCCCAGGGGAGGGGCGAACTCTGGGCCTCTCTACGGCCTTCCGCCCGCCTCCCCCAGGGGTTCCCTTTCTCCTCAGCCTTCTCTCGGCCCCTGCGCTGGTTTTCGCCCCTCACGGGCCTCCTCTCAGTCAGCGCTCCACTCGGCGCGGTCCAGCGAGGTGGTGGGGGCTTCGCAGGACTCCAGACGGCTCCGGAGTTTCCCTCAGACTTCCAGGGCCCGCACCCGCAGCCGCCGATGCAGCGCGACCTGCAGGGCGCGGCCCAGTCGGCAAATCACCCGGCGGCGGGGGCGGCGTCTCGCAGTCCGCCCCCGTCAAATGATGGGGGGAATCCGCTTCACGGCCTTGCGCGGCCCTCACAGGATGGCTCCAGGCCTGGTGAGGCCTTCACAGGGTTCCAGTGGGCTTTCCTGCCTTCCGACTGCAGTGAAGGGGCCCTGGGCTTCTCCACGGGCCCCGATGACTATGGGGGCGATCTTTCCGGCCCTGGGCCGCAGCGGTGAGCTATTCTCTGGGACAGCCCCGACGGGGGTGGCACAAATTAAGGGGTGGCCGGCAGTTCGGGGGTGGCGAAGTGTTCGGCGCCTAGCGCCCCCTGTCTCCTCACAGCAACGCCCAGGCTCAGGACAGGTTGGTTGGAATGCGGCAGGCCACACGCCAGTGGCGGAACAAGATAGGGGGGACCCAGGCACAGTCAGGAAAATGGTGGATAAGGTCAGAAATGGTCACTCTTTTCCCCAGTTCTCTTCAGGGGTCCTGACTAGGCGGGGAGCACAAAAGGTTGACGTGATCCCAGGGTCAGAGGCTGATGGCAGGGCTAGGTCACGAGGTAGGGGGTGGTGTCAACCGAGGGGGGAGAAAAAGCAGGCCCTAAGAACAGTCAGTTCTCCCCCTCTGGCGCTCCTACCTCCCCACTCAGGTGCCTTACTCCTGACTACCTCAGTTCACCACACAAAATGGCCGTTGCACCTCACCTCTATATATAGCTTGGGCCCTGACTGGCTAGTGTGGCCCAGAAGGTTCTGGAACTCCTCATGCCAGCCTATGGCCCAGGTTCTAAGGTGACAGTTTAGGCCACCATTTTGTGGAGGAGCTCTCTCCATTTTAGGGAAGCGCCTTGCGCCACACCATCAATTAGTGATGATGGGGCACTAAGTCAACAGCAAAAAAAACTAGTGGACAGAAAAATTAGAGGGTAAAGGAAGAAAAAATGAGGAGGGGACAGCCAAAGGGCTGGCAGGTCTAACAAAGTGCACTTCGCACTACGTGAGATACGCGTAGCTCTACGCGAACTGCGTAGTACGCTGTTCGCGATGATTGCACAGTGCCGGATGCTTGTCCGTGCTGTGCAATCATTGCAAACGGCATCTTGCACAGTGCAAGTGGTCGTTTTCTGCCGCTCGAGTAGATTTTTACTCGAGCGGCAGCTTTCTCAACGCGGACTGGTAGTTTCTCATCGCAAGCGGTCGCGAGCATACGCGACCACTCACAATGAGAAACTTGACCTCCCCGCATTGAGAATCACGCCGGGGGGGTTTATTTTCCATGCTCCCGATCGGCAACTTGATGTTGCTGATCTTGAACGAGGAAAAAGTCTCGTCGGGATGTCATTTTGCTCGCTTGCAGTCGCCAACTTGACGTTGAGGTCTGCGAGCGAGCAAAAAATGCCAACTACGCTACGCTACGCTATTTTGCACTGTGCTACGTGCAATTCTTGTAGCGTGAAGTAGCACAAACTATGCAAAATTCGCAAGCGTAGCGTAGTTGTCCGCCCAGGGTTAGTGACTATATTTATTAGATTACACACCCTAATGGATTACACACCCTAATGGATGAGTGAACAGTTGTATTGCGATTTTTAAAAAAATCACCTACACCACAGGGAGTAGGTTGTACGTGATAATTTTGTCTTTTCATTTCTATTTACAGATACTACATGATTATCGTATCGTATGTATTAACCCCGCTTGCTTAATAATTGCAGCGTGACTCATTTTTCCTCATTTTAGGTCACTTAAGGAGTGGTACACACAGGGCTGGACCCTGTGTTTGTCCTGAAGAAGAGCACTGGGGAAGCTCGAAACTAGTTGACCTCCACTAGGGACCCCTGACCCATGGTAGACAGGGACCCTAGAGACCGACCCCGTTTTTAACATATCAACTAGGGGCCCGAATAAAGTTATTTCGCCCACTAGTTAGATATTTTTAACTCACCCACTCCACTTACACCACTGCACTACACATAGTCACTCACAAAACAGTGCTCCTTCGTAGTGTCGCAAGTCATAGCACGCCCCAACCCGCAGCAGGTTGGGATGGCCCCTATGATGAAGCATGTCACCGTGGGGAAACCCTGGTGAGTGAGGGGATTCAAGAAAGGAAACTTTTCCTTTCATGCCATGTTTTTCTGACTCTAACTGAGCGAGAAACCTTTTTTCCTAGCTCGGTTCTTTATCCGAGATCTCAGATGTTTTTGGTTTACGATTGAAACAGGAGGGTGGAACTAGCATTTCCCTCTTTCTCCCCCGTTTTCGATTTTTATATTTATTAGATGTCAGTAATGCCACCTCAGGACTGGACGTGGAAATAAGGAGTTTGGTTACTTGCTCAGCTGTGGTTGAACTTGGATATGTACATTTATTCCCACTGTGCCAGCCCAGTGACCCTCATCAGCACTCGCATAGAAACTGATACATTCAAGTACCTGGTGGTACAAGTTTACCATGATTATTTAATGAGCATAGATGGTCTGATTGTTAGATCCAGGAAAAAGAAACTGGAATTCAGATTTGTTGATCTCACCTGGGCAAGAGGCAGATAGCAGAGTCGAGGTAAATCCCCACAGTCCTATACATGGGGGATGAAACTGCCGAAACAGGCTGAATCTGAGACAGCAATAAATCCTAAACTGTCCAAATGTAATTCTTTAAATTTAGCCCTCACAGTATAGGAAACCATATTAATCAAGTTAGCAGATAGGAATGCTAACCATTCTCCCTAGGCTAGTACTTGATTAGGATTTTAAAGTACTGGTCCAATAAGTCACAGTACCATCGATGCCCCATGTAATTGTGTCTTGTGTGAACCCTACTCCGTAAAATGCACACCTGAGAGGACATGAAGGGGGTGGGAGAAGTGGCAGCAAATGAAGGTGTGGATCTCCAGAGAAGTTGGCAACCCTAACACATGGGGGACAGTATATATCTGGAGGGGTGGACTCATCGCAGCACACAAAAAGCCAAGGCGTGAACTGTGATCCCACATTGCATTATTGATTAATAATGGGACAGAACAGCCCTGTCATTGCTTATCGTTGTGTATTGTTATTGGATCAGAGGCATAGATTACATGTGATATCGTAAATGCAACAAGACATTGTCTGAATACTCTGTGGTATGTATTCGTTAATGTTAAAAACCACCCAAAAATGTTTTAAAAACTTTATTGGCATACCATTCAAAAATACATAAAGGAATTTAACACTGCAAACAAAAAACATAAGAGCACAGACTGAAGCGTGATGAGAAAGACAAGAGAGAGACCGTTGCATTTTAAGACTTGCAGTAACTGCGCAACTTTAGAATACCAAGATTGCAATAACAAAATGTTAAACACTGCAAACTAAAATGGAAATCTACTGTACGATGCATTGGTTGTTCAGGGAAAGATATCTTCTGAAACTCAATTTTCAGACAAATTGATCTAATGCAGGTTAAAAAAAAAAAAAAAAGTGAATGCTTATTCTCCAGCTTGGATCAACAATGCATTAACCACTTCCCCTTAACGAAAACAATAACATAAAAATATAATAGGACACATCACAAAATATTTTAGACTGGTAGTATTTTAAGTACTCTGTGGTACGTTCAGGAGTGCCTGGTAAAAACGCGGTTTACCACTGTATTATTACCGCAGATTTGAGGAGATAGTATTGTGTGGCAAGAATGATTGTACATATTTGTTGTGCAACATTTTGCTGTGGTAGTGGTATGTTGTGTTTTGTGCTGCATTATGCATTGTGTGGGTGTTTTGATGAACTCTTGTTGCAGTGCTGTGGTTGTTTTGCCATGCCTAGTTATGTTTAAATTTAGTTGCGTTATCTATCACGTTCTATAATTCATCTAAAAATATCAACAAATGTTGCTACATTCCTAGCCAAAGGCAGTACATTTCTATGAAGATCCGGAGACAACTTACCACTATCAAAGGTTGTAATATACTCGTCAATCTCTGCAAACATTTAAGAAACCAGTAAGCCCACAACTGTGGCAGGGGACCAGTCCTAAATTAGCACTTCCAGGGCTCCCTTTGTGTGATATGGTCTCAATGTATCAAAGTTACACAGTTTTTTTTATTTTAATTAAACATTTTTATTGCTTTCCAAACAAGCTCACACAACAAAACAATTCTGAAGAAGGTGCACTTGCATGGTAGATGATGGAATCACTGAGCTAGAAAGAGACACAGGAAGTCACAATAAAATATGTTTTCAAAGTTGCACAGTTGTCAGAGAAGGGCATAGAAGCTTCTGCGGAGGTTGCTTTTTCCAAGGTTCCTGCAGAGCTACAACAGGGTGTTCAAAATAGCATAGGTATTTGTTTGTTCATTTAAACAAGTTCTACATAGGACCAGTGGCGTAATGCAAACTGATGGACCCCCCTGCAGAATGTGAAGAGGGACCGCTGAGTCTCCCATATCCCACATGTATTTAATGGTCTTGGACAGAGCAGGGGCCCACTGAAGGGTGGGGGGTGCTGAAGACTTAAGAGTGGGCTCACCAGCTGCTTACAATTGGTACACTTTGTCACTCTTGCTTGCTTCTTATTAGATACCTTGCCATGTTCATCTTTTCTTTTTCCCTCCCCTGAAGCATAACCTCTGAACTTGTGCCGTTCCACGACTCACTTTTAAAACAATCTTTTCTTTATACTTAAGGACCTCGACAGTCTCATTAAGGTCTTTAACCGACCTGCTGCAGTTCAGGAAAGCCCTTAAGACTTGGCTCTTCCCTGAGTAATCTGAGTCAAAGCACTGTCATCAATCATCTGACTCATTCATTTTGAGTATTTATCTCTTTCTATTTGTGGTTTCTATCCCACCTGAGCGCTTGTGTTTTTTAACGGCTAGCACCTGGATACCAGTTGGTGACAGAGTGCTTTAGAATGTCTCAGAGGAAATAGTGCCTGAAGAGTTGGGAGCAGATTTTATTTCTGATTTTATTCAACTTCGCCCAATACTTCTTTGGCTTTCAATTAGGCTTAAACGCGAGTTAATGTAATAGAAAGATTATAAGTGACTGTTTGAGTATGGATCATAGCTACTGCATACCATGGTTAAGTTATATTAAAGCAACTCTAGGGGCGCTGGGTAAACCACAATTATTCCGTGCACCAGAGATGATCTGTATATCGTGTATAGCCTGGTTTAAAGAGGCCTATAGATCAACTACAAGAGAAGCAAGGTTCTCTGCAACCCAATATAAAAACAGTTATAAGCAATATGTGATGGTGAAGGCCGCAAACAAAATGGAAATGTATTTAACTCTGGATATGTCCGCCCAGCACCGAAGACTATTAACATATTTCCATTCAAATCTGTTCCCACATTTGTTGGTAGGATGGCATACAACCATCAAAACGCCCTTTCTGTACATGTGACATGACTTCTGCACTAGACACTTAACATTTTGTTTTTATTCTGCCTCAAATGGTCAGTTTTAAGACATAAGTATGTTTGCCCTCTTTTTGTGCCCTTGAATTTTAAGCAACTGAGACCAGCTCGATTGTATCTGCAATTACTAGATAATCCAAAAGTCGGTTGTTTTTTATCTCGTTTTTTAACAGGGGTGCATTTTGCTAATTTGTGAAATTATTTAAATGTTAACGTTACTGTAATCGCTATTTTATCATTATGTTTCAACAATGTGCTTTTATCATTGCTTCTGCAAATCGAATAAAGATGTTATGATATTATGATGATGACAGAGTGCTTTATAAATTCTATAAATAAATCAAATATATATAAATAAGTGCATGTGTTTTCCAGCTGTCTCCCTCGTGTGCTTCTCTTCCACCGCACTCCTGCACTCCTTGTTGCACTCTCTCTTATCTATGCGCGTGTCCCCGGTGCTCCATGTTACTCTCTCTGTTTCTTTCTTCCCTGCATGCTCCATGTTGCTCTTGCCTGTGTGCTTCTCCCTTCACCCCTGTGTTTTTTCCTCCTTCATGTGAGTCTCTCCAAACCTCCTTGCTGCTCCCTCTTTGTGTGTTTCCCTTCCTCTTCTCAATCAGATACTCACACCTGCTCCTTCGTTGCCACCCCTACCGCCCTATACAGTTGTATAAGTTTACAAATTGCTGCCGGCCCTTACGCTTTCTACATAAAGGTACTTTATCAAAACTTCAATACGACAGACTTTTTTGTTTTATTTACTGATCCATTTTTGGTCTGTAAATAAAAAATAGCTCCCACATCACAAGCATAAGTCAGGATGCATACTAGCACACCTACTACGTGGTGGCCAGCGGCCATGTCATCACATCTTTTTTTGGTTCTTCCCCTTTGTTCATACACTATCCAACCTTCGTCTTGGACATGCTAGTCACCTACAGCTCTAATTTGTGAACATTAACCCAACAAGGCGTTTTGTGGAATAATTCTGCATCCTCAGCTAATTATGATCTCATGACAGGGCATACTAAAATGTTTGCACCTGCATTTTTGTGCAAGTTAAAAGCGGATTCTTGTAGAAGAATATGAAAGGGATTTTAAAGTTACAGTAAACTCAACAGTGGGAGCACTCTAGTCCAGTATGAGACAGAGCCTGACAAAGAGCCAGTTGCAGGCCACAAGTGCCACCTTGAAACATACTGTATACTTATGGCACCATTTCAGAAGTTTGTTGCCTGCACACAACAAGCCACCTCATCTACAAGCAGCCACGAGTGGAAGGAAATCAAGGCTGCTGCTGCAAGTACCAATAACTACAAGTACAGCAGCAGGAAGAGTTTGAAAGCTTACATTTTTGGACAAAAAATTGACTGTCCTGGCTAATGAGGTGGTTATAGAACGTGTCTGCCTCTTTGGCAACGTTACAGCAAACACCATCCTTCTTTTCACCAAACCAAGGCACAGTAGTAAACTAACCTGGCTGACCAGAAGAACGCCACCTCTAGATATCCTCGTGCCATAAAATATGTGAGTACGACAATGGATGACGTTTGGGTGCCCAAGTCTGCCTCTAGGTACAGTAACCTAAGTCTGTAAACAAGAGGCGATTTAATACCCTAGCTAATCCTCACAACCCGGAGATAAGACAGTGCTGATGGTCCTGCAGTTTGAAGGCCGCCTCGCAAAAGCAGCCAGCCTGGACAGAGTATTTCTGAAGTGTCCATAACAAATCCTAAAAAGTGAGACATGTAACATGTCATGTGCACATACAGTAACACAAACTAATTATAACCTTCGCCTTGCATGTAACACATAGAAAAGGAGCAATCTGGCACCAACCATGACAAGAGTATATCTTGCAATGTTGCAACTTCTTGCCTAGTGGAGAAGAGTAGGATGAGCGTTCAGTCATTCTGAGTAGTTTTTTTCTGGTCATTTAGCACCTTAGTGTACCACGAGGGAGAA
The DNA here is from genome assembly GCF_964204655.1 of Triturus cristatus. Classification (NCBI taxonomy): domain Eukaryota; kingdom Metazoa; phylum Chordata; class Amphibia; order Caudata; family Salamandridae; genus Triturus; species Triturus cristatus. Next base: position 587,875,281 of record NC_140580.1, on the reverse strand, counting down.
CCCTTGATTTGAATCCTTTTTTTCTCTTAGTGAAATAGTGTTATCAGAGTATAATTGAATAGGTTGCACGTGTCATGTGCATGACGAGTCTCGGGGAAAAGGAATGCAAGTAAATGCCAGCCTCTGACACAGAGGTGCGCTCCCCTTGTGCACTCAGTGAAGCGGTATACAAAATAGTTGATTGTCTATCAGTCAGTTTGGAATGTTTTTATTTTCGTTCAAACTTGATTTGTTGCATTTTCTCATATTTTACAATTGTTCATGTTCATTTGTTATTTCTCCATAACAATGATTCTTGATAAATGAACGTTCATCTATGCCCAATGCATTTCGGGCGAGTAGCCCTTCTTCTGGGGATGTATAATTAGAATGTAGAGGAAGCTTAGGTTCAGTACAAGAAAGTATAATAAATATTAATCATTAGTGTGTGAGATACACTAAGATACGAACCATCCATGCGTGGTTTGTGTTTAATAACACTGGTAGTCAAAGATTGATAAGGTGTCATGAATGTACAACACACGATAGACTCAGTGATGTTATTAGTACCAAAAGGTGCTCAGGATCAGATTTGTTGTAGAAAAAGCTTGTCACACTGGTTACCAGAAGATCTAATTATGCGTAAAACCAGGAAACATAGTGCTGATACATGCGGTTAATAATGGGGTGAATTTGTGGCTGGTTTGACTAAACCGATAGGTTTGTTACAAGTGTCATTCAATCGTGAGCCTCACCCGAAGATGTTCAGAAAAGGTCAGTGAAAAGGAACAGGTATTTTGTCACTTTGGAGACAGAGTCATCACGGTTATATTCCTGACATTTTAGATCACCTTATTTCTGTTTTTTGGGCAGTTCCCCGAATGACAATTGTAGTGAAAGGTATTGGGAAAGGCATTCTGATAATGATCAAACCAGTCTACTACAAAAGACTCATCACTAACAAGAAATCCTCTTTTGAGATGATCAAGTCAGAAGTAGTACCTCTAATGTGTGCAGGTTTCTGGCAGCACTGAATAAAAACATATTCACTCAGGTAGACAAGCAAGAATGGAGGATGAGCTGTAACAGGATTGTCGCAGTAGAGGTTTAAGTCTCCAGAGTACACGTGGTTATTGTTGGATATGTAATGTGATGCATGACGTCGACAAAATAATTTTTGCCCCCCCCCCCCCGATGGATGATAGTTAGAGTTGATGGTGAGATCAGTTGTGAGGTACAAAAAAATCAAGGAGGGAGTTTGAGGCACAATATCAGTACAGTAGCGCAGAACAATGAATCAATGTAACTCCATAGCCCACTGGATGTGGTATATCATTAGGTGCAGGGCAGGCAAGCTTATCGCCCTGAGCAGAAATATTCTACTGAGGGGGATCTGTTTTGGCCTGCAGGAAGGATGTGCTGTCATATAACCCTCATGGACAACAAAGTGAAACATTTGGATATTTCTTTGAATCTTATCATCATGCATGGATGTGGGAAAACTTACAACCGCAACATGTCTTATAGAGGATAGTATTCCATCTCATGCGTACATTCAGAGTGTGGAGCACCTTACGGTTCTGATCCACTTGATCTGATGCCTTTATGGGTACCAATAAGACGCAAGCACAGTCAACAGCCACTATGACATTAGTTTTGTTTACCTTCACCACATATGCAGCCTGTATATTACTGGAAAACATATTTTATTGGACTAAATGCCTTAGAAATGCATCCATAACCCATGGCAGGGTTTCTAAAAAATATTAGATGAGACAGGACTGGGCTCACTTCACACTGGACCGATCTACAGTCGATTCGCTGCAGTCGAAACCTGGTCTAATGGTATCCTTGGCTGTGGCCCAGGTGGAGTGAGGGGGCAGATATCTGGTCCATTATCGAGTTATCAAGAGGAATCATGAACCTGAAGTAAAGTCAGACTCTCTTTGACGTATAGGGTTGAGCGTCTGTTTTTACAGTCTGTGGAGCATCGTGGTCAAGATTGGATGCAAGGGAGACCTGCGGTCAGGTTATGCTATCACAATGCAGGGATAACCAATGGGCCAGCTCCTGAACAGCTGCCATCACTCAACAGGCCACAATACAACTACAAAATTAATATGACTCTACTTTAGGGAACCTGAGTTTGCCGCTGCCGCCTCCACCGGGAGAAGAACCACAGCCCCCAGGCACCACCGTGGCATCACGTCGCCAATGCGACGCACCAGGGGGTGCATTTAATCCCTGCAGGGCTCGGGCAGCGCCGGGGGCGGGCCCATCCTTGCCTGGAGGAGGCTGGTCTGAGCCTACCCTCTTGGTTTTTCCTTCCTGACTCTGGGACTTTGTGTTGCGATCCAGCCTTGTGAAGCCACCTGAAGGTAAAAACATTATTTTCCCCCAGCTATGTATTTAAGGGAAATATCATTATGGTTGGAACAGAAACCTGCACCTATTTTAAAAACCACTGACACTACCCTGGATGGCTTCCTTCGAAAGGCAGTAGGGGGGATTAGCAAGGAAATAGAACTGGCAGAACGAAGACTTTCATTAGCTCCACTCCCTGAATCACTTGTTTCTGTTAATTCTGACTCTCATGCAGCCATGGCTGAAACAGACATTGATCATAGCTCACAAGCCCCACTTTCGCCCACTGTCGTAAATTTAAACCAGGGTGACCTATGTGCTACATATGATAGAATTGAGCCTAGCTCCAATCCATCCTCGGAGAAGATTGGTCCTCAGGCCGCAACCCAGGGGAAGAGGAAACGCACTGAATTGGCAGGGGCTGATTACAGATCAAAGGGCCACTCACCAAGGGTTAAGAGAACTAAACAAACCCACGTAACAGGCAATGCATGTAGATCTCGCACAGGAGGAGGAAGAAGCGCCGTACATGAAGGAATGGAGACATCTATTGAAAAGTTCAGTAAAATAGTACAAGAGGCTCTGGCACCCATTTTATCTCATTTAGTCTGTATAGAAGAGCGACTTGCTCGAGCACTGCAGGATTTAGGAAAGAATTTGACAACCAACAAACAGAAGGAAAGGGCCAACCAAGTTAGTAACACAGATCAAAGTTTAAATGATGCTCTTTCCAGTGCCCCACTGGATAGGATGGCCCCTATAAGTGCAACACCTACGTCAAGTACTCTAAGTAAGAGGGTCTCTTCCCAAGAGCCCCCTCATAATAACCCTCCAATTCAGACATCATGGGAACCTGTGCCCCATGGGAATATCCACGGGACTAACCGAAAGGTGGGACATGGGGTTACAAATCGATCAAGACCAGGCCTGCTATATGGGGGTAGTTCTCTATGAGAAAATACAAATGTTAATGGCCTAGTGCATGGTTCTCTAAGTGGGGGGGTGTAAAAAACATATTAAATCTACCCCCTGACTGTACACCATATACATTGATCCTGACGGGCATCCACCATCTTCCCCCTGGTCACCAAGAAAGCTGTCAAAGCCTCATTATTAAATTAGCTCATTGGTGCTTTAAGAAAATGCCATCCCGAATAAATTGGTTTGAATACATCATCATGGCAAGGCGGGTGAGTTGGTTGGCTCAGACGGCCAAATCTGTGGAAGGGAAATGTGTGGCACTTAATTTTAGCGACGCCAGGTGTGTGCATTATGCCTTGAAGCATCTTAGAGACACCCCTAGTGAACAGATAAAGGCTCACCCATTGGGTTTTTTCTATCCCCACATCAGGGGACTATCTTGAGACAACAGCCCCCATGGTTAGGCTTGAACATATATTCCTCTTCACAGCCCTCTCCTTTTACTCACTCAAACCGTTTTGATGCTCTCTCAGAAAAACTGAAATCGACTGAGGAGGATATTATCAAGAACGTGTGATAACTACCGCAAAAGTAGCTTAACGCAACTACTCACATCGCAGTCTATCGCGGGAAAATAACACCTTGTCAACGTGGTATTCTCAACACTGCGGCACCATGCGATAGGTCCATGATAACGCGTCAAATGTCCGCAATAAAGTCAACGCCACGCCGCAAAAACGCGACACATCAACGCCCAAAAGGTTTCGATGATGCCAATCGCGACACTAAAACAAGCGTACGACGGCCCAGTACACCCCTCTAACTTATTGAGGGGGCAACAATAAAGCTACATGTCCAAGGTCTAACACGCTGCCTACGGTGACATGTTGGCATCTGCTGTACAGAACACAATGTAATGTTGTCGGGCCCGGGGCCCTCATGCATACATTATGAACACAAGGACACACGCAGATAGTTTGTGGAACTGGCCACGGGCATGTGTGCCCGGCCCCTTTATTGGCAGGGCCACATGTACAGTGACGCCTGTGCTGGATGTGTGTAGGGTGAGTGTAAGCCAGCCCGCAAGGATTTGTTGGTGCTGGCAAAAACTGAACAGTGAACAGCAGTAAAAAGGAAACAGAAAACACTAGCATAACAGAGACAACAGCGGAGCATCATGGAGGTAGCCCGAGCAAGTACAGAGGTCACCCAATATGCAAACAGAAGTGTCCGTGAGTTGCAGTGCTCTGGGGTTGGGGCACCTGGAGTGCCAAGCAGGGTATCAGGCAGATGATGGCATCCACCACAGGTGTGAGCAACTCAGTTAGTCTGCCAGTAAGACTGTTACGACTCTTGCAGTTGGCAGTTGGAGGTGGACCTGGCGGTGGTGGCATGTGCCTCCTGTGGTGATGTGTCGTCCGGGCCGCTCAGGACTCGATTTGATGTGTGAGTCCTGGTGTAACACAGTTGAGGCCGGAGACAAGGGACAGCACAGGGCCACAGACACATGACGTCGATGATCCCAAGGTCATCATCTCAGAGGCCATCCAATATCTCAGAAGGCAGGGTCCCAGACTTGAGCTGCACAGTTAGTGGCCCTGGATGCACTGCGACCGGCACAGGCACCCCGCCACGGGACGGTGACTTGCGGTGCAGTAAGATGGGCCACGCAAGCTGAGCGGTTCCTCATTGATGTCCGAGGTGAATGTGGCGGAGGGTTGAGGGGGACAATGGAAGGTGTCCTCCAGGGCATGATGCAGAGGGTGGAAGCTGTCCAGAAGCAGCAAATGGAGGAGTGGAATGCCACGGCATCGTTTTTGCCACAAAGTCAGTATCACCGACACAATGGTGCCGACAACCCCAAGTCCATGGACTCAGTCGCCACCAAAGTTCAACCAGAAAGTGTCCATGGGTCTCGGGGAACAGACTTAGTGGCACCGGGGCTGAAAGGGGATGCAGTCTGCGATGAGGCCTGTACAATGACATCAAGTCAGCCATACATGAATCAAGACTGAGTTCGAAATGTGTGACCTACTCGACCGCAGTGTAGGCCTGGGGCAGCGGTCAGCGCGGGCCCGACGCGGTTCAGCGAGCTCCTCCTGGAACTCTAACACACGAAGTTGACATGGCATTTGGGGGTGACTTGTGGTTGACGGAGGCAAAAGCACCAGAGCTGAGCGGGTGTTCAGTCAGCGACGATGACGTGTCCTGACTGGATTGGATTGGTGTGAGGCCTGCTGGACCACAGTGTAGGCCGACAGCGTAGTCATCAAGGGCCCACAGGCACGTGTGGTTGGGATGCCAGGCACAGACTTGGTGTCACCACATCGAAGGGAGTATAGTGAGATAAAATCAGCCATAATGGATGTTCTCTGCCATAGTGTAATCAAGACTCAGTTCCAAATGTGTGACCTACTTGTCCACTGTGCATGCAGGTGGAGTACGTCAATGAGAAGGGAGTACTGCGGGCTGGTGTCGCGGAGGCCGTGATGGTCTGTGGAGGCTGCCAGGTTTGTGGCACTTGGGCTTGTAGCTTGCACCCACACGTGGTGGGCCCTCTTCGACACACGCCGGTGTCGGCAGGTGTGCATTGGGGCCTGGGTGTGCAGGGCCTGGCAGGACTGGTACGGGGACCTGTGGCCTGGGGTGCAGCAGGTGCACGGGAACGCAGGAAATCCCGCTCACAGTGACGGCGTTGGCCTCGTGGCGGGGTGAGGATCACCGCCCTGACAGAGACGTTGGGCATTTTGGAAGAGGACCATGCCCAGAGCTACGTGCTTTTTATTCACACCCCTATATTAAACCCGAACTGCCTGCAGTTAGAGGTGAATAGTGGGGACCTGCCTCTAGATTTAGGCGCTGCCACCCAATTAAGTTCATCCATCTCAGTATCTGAGGTTGAGGAGCCTCTAGCAAAGTGAATATGCATGAAAGCCCCAGGCCCTGATGGGGTTCCACATGATTTGTTTAAAAGGAATCCCAAGCTTTGGGCACCCCTATTGCCTAACGTCTTTAAAAAGGTTAATAGGAATGACCCTGCTTGTTATAGGCCAATTTCCCTTATCGACACCACAGCAAAGGTACTGTGGAGGGTAGTCCTTGACCGACTGGAAGCCTGGGCGACCACCACAGGGGTCATGTCCAAAACTCAATATGGTTTTAGGAGGGGGCTTGGTACTACAGAGCAGTGCCTCAATCTGTCCCTGATTATAAGAAAGTACATGAGGGCCAGGAAGGGTTCTATCCACCTGGCCTTCATGGACTTGTCTAGTGCTTTTGATACCGTTAATCAGGAGAAATTGTGGGCACTAATGGGGAAAATGGGTGTTGGGGAAGCACTCATTTCCCTCTTGTGTAGGTTACATGCTAACACCACTGTTGCCATAAGATATGGTCCCCAAGGGGAAAAGACTAAGCCGATTGTTTCCACAGAAGGTGTCCGGCAGGGGTGTATTTTAGCTCCTTTTCTCTTTTTAATCTATTCTAATGGCCTAGAGGCATTTTTATTAGATAAGGAAATTGATGTCCCCCAAATTGGTGGCAATCCTGTCTCGCTACTATCGTATGCGAATGACACAGTGCTAATGGCTTTGACAGCAAATAGCCTTCAAAAATCGCTCAATGCTTTTACGAATTTGATGTTGGCACTTGATTTGAAAGTTAACTTTATTAAATCATATATTATGGTGTGTGGCCCCAAATTAACCAAAACTAGAAACTTTGCTGTAAGTGGTAAGAGCATTGATAAATGTAATAATTTTACCTACTTAGAAAACTTATTTAATAATACGATGAATTGGGAACCATTCATAACAGCTAGGGTGCAACACACAAGTAGAGTTGTGGAGGGGTTATTTCATTTTGCTTGTAAGCTACGACACAAGCCGGTGCTAGAGCTAGTCATCCTTTATAAAGCTAAATGTTTGTCTGTGGCAACGTATGGTGCAGGGGTGTGGAAAATAAGTTTATAAAAAGGCTATTGATGACACCGAATAGTGCCCCCACATTCCTTTGTCATCGAGAGCTGGGGTTGAAGTTCGTAGAGGACTATATAGGCATGGCCTCTTTGATCCTAGGGGCAAACATTTGGCTGTCTGAGGAATTAATGTTCTCAAGGGATGTGATTAAAGATTACAAAACTGGATAGTGCCCTATCAATCCCATGGCTTTGACTTGTGAGAGATAAATTTCATGAGATAGGCTTGGGGTGTTTTTACGACAATCCTGATAGTACCCTCGAAAACGGGAAAGCCATCATCAAAGAGGCGCATTATTCTAGGGCAAATACACAATCTGAGGTGACTGGACTCTTATGCTTGTTCCCTGTCCACAGCAATTTTACTTAACTTTTACCACCAATGTACAGATACAATTTCTTTGAACTAGACTTTGTTTACGCACTCTGCACTTTTTAGTGGCATTCCCAAGATAATCAGGGTGGGCCGCCAAACTTATGCCCTGCCTGTGTGACAATTTGGCAGCTCAGAGCACTTTGTACTTTATGTTATTCTGCCCCCTTAATAAAGAGCCAAGGGGAAAATGTGTAGCTCCGCTTCTAAGGGAAATCCGGCCTTGCACATACATTGAAGGTTTTAATCTGCTGTACTCTTTGGCTACTTCTGCTATTGGTATTGCAGACTCTAACTATATTAAAGTTGCAATGGCCATTACAAAGCGTTATGAGCTATAGAAGCTGACCAGGATCGTTGTAATCTTTTAGTGTAGAACTTTTATATTCTTGGAATTTTATGATCATGGATATATCTTGCCGTGCTAGGTCATTTGTTTTATGGAATATATGTTTTTACCTGTCAGATTCCTATGAACTTTTCTTTTTATTAATTTTAACTACACTGTTCTAAAAATATGTTATGAAATCTTAAAACTGTGATGTTTGTTTGTAAAACTTTTATGGTCCTTGAAACCGAATAAAGTTATTTTGAAAAGAATTTGAATAGATGAGACAAACCCACTTGTTCAAAATAAAGTATTGTCATCAAGATAACCAAGAGGGGTTTGCCAGTCTCAAAGTTGATACTAAGAGGCCCATTAGTATAGCGGGTGGATCGCCACCGCCATCCGCCCGCTACAAACCTCCGCCCGCATTCAATTTCCCCCGCCACATTACCATGGTGGGGGGACCCCGGCGGACGGGAAGACCGTCTGCCGGTTTTCCACCGGTAGGCAATCCGCCTGATTGCCTACCGGACGGAAAAGCAGTTTATATGGTGGCGGTGTCTGGTAGACACCACCATCCATATTACTATGAAGGCAGGCGGTGTTTGACATTGGGGGCCCGTAGCGGGCCCCCAGGGATTCTGAGGGGTGGGGAGTGCACATGGGGGGTACCTATGGTACCCCCCTGCATTTCAATGTACAACGTGGCAGGCTCCGCGCGGGGCCTGTCACGTTGTGCATTGAAAGGCACAGGCTGCCTCTGTGGCATTGTGGCGGGCGGTGCTCTCTACACCGGCCGCCGCAATGTTGCAGATGAGCCATGCACCCGCCAGTGTGGCGGGCGCATGCTAATCGGGAGTGCGGGACCACTGCACCCTCAGCGGGTGGTCCCGTTTCCCGAGGGTATGGCGGGCGGAGCACCCGCCATACTAATGGTGCCCTAGGTTTTTCCCAATTGCATTCATAATGACAATAAATATTCAGAATCAGCAACTAGAGTCTGTCATGTTGTTTTGAGTTAACCGGTGCTTAATTTAATCCAGTGGTTCCCGGTGCTCGCTACCAGCACTTTATTGTCAGCACTGGCACTTAATTATCAGCACTGGCACTTATGACAGTCTGTCACATGGTGGTACTGTTTGCTTAATTTTGAGATAAACACAAAAACAGTTGTTTAACAATTCAATATATTTTTTAAATGACTAACATTGTGCCCAAACCATTTTTATAGCTTTGGGTGGCTTTGAATAGCCTGCATTGTCACACTTGTAGGAGTGTGAAGGTTAGTAGATTTGTTGATAATGTCATTGGCAGCGCTGGCAGGGGCAAAGAGTGGTACAAGCTGCAGTGCCTCCTGACGAGGCCCTTAGAATTTATGTTTAATTTTTATTTATTTTTTTACAAATTAAGCACTGGATTCAACCCGCTGCAGTGAAACATTAGCCACGGATTCCTTCTGCTGCATAGTGGTATTACCCTTTATTCCTGTGTCACCAGCTTCTCCTCTTTCAGCAAAGCATGTCCAAGTGATATGGGGATTTGCTGTAACACTAGGAAATATCCCGCAGCAGTAGGTATGTTTCCAGTTACAGCTAGGTCACTGGGACTACTTTGTGGATTTGGCCCCAAATAATCTGCACTTCTTTGTGGAACTTGTTCATTGTACTTGATGTGCATTACAATATCAGATGCATACGACGAAAGCTTTATATCAGCTGACGCAGTGGCATTACAAAGATACCGAAGTATTTGAAACCATTGTTTTCTGTAGTGAGTTTTATTTTTATTTTTTAGATGTACTGGGAGGTCACCATTTTGTTGGAAATTGGCACGTGCTTTGAGTTCTGACATGCATGTATGCCTGAACATGGATAAGACTCAGGGGTTGTGTGGAGGACAACTACTGTGCTGATTTTGGTTGTTCTCTGGTGGTTTCAGTACCTCCTAATCAGCCTGCGAACACTGCCAGGTTTTGCGGTGGCCCTGGCTAACTCAAAACATAGCACATTTTTTAAAACCTCGATGATAAAATGACCACTGCAAACAACAAGGTACACAAAATGAGTGTTGGTGGTATTTTCACTAAAATATACATTTTGGGATACAATCTGGTTCTAAATAGAGGAGGAGCTACCTCCAGACTTACCAAAAGGGCATTAGTGACAACAAGAATCTCGCTCTATTTTAATGAAGTAAATGCCCAGAACAGGGCCTCCACTATAAGTTAGATTGCTTCCATTGCTGCCATGTTGGGGAAGGGGTGGTGTGGGGCCTGTAAAATCAAATCAGCGGTTTAATTTCAGTCACACGAAATCCCCACACATATGCTTGAGTTATTTTCTTTGTACTTACTAGAATTGGCATTTTAGGAAATTCTCGGGAAATCGGAAGACAGTGCTTCTTTAGGTCCCTGGCGTATGCTCTCGGTAATGCTTCCCAGTACAACGAAATGTAGCTTTCTCTTAGACAAATGCTCACTTTGTTCAGTTGTGCTAAATAGAGCTGCATCTCCGCTGATAATGAACCATGAATCCGCTAGACTTGACGCAAGCCTGTCATGTGGCAGACCGTAAACAAAACAAACACACCATCACAGGGGAGCCACATTTCTACAGAGCATGCACTGGTTATATGGCTGCAGGTCAAAGAGAAGCTCGGTTCAAATAATGGCTTCTTGAATAATGTGGACCACATGCTACATCGAGAGGCGGTGTGCAATAATTCATATAGAAATAATAATTATTATTATAATTATAATGTGCTACTATGTACACATTGAGACCACATATTTCCATTTTGTAGCCTTGATCTTGTTATATTGTACTCTACTAGCCAAATTATCTTGTGATGTTTAATACTAAATATATCATTGCAAAGCCAATTGCCAGGTGTACTGTAACACTGGTCGGTATTAGCGACTCTCATAACATTTTGTGAAATCACCTGTGTCCCAAAATTCTGAATCAAAGAGGTTTGGTATCAACTCTACATCATTTAGATTCGAGAGGTAGGTCACAAATCACTGCTTACTCTGATTGTACACAATCACAGGCATGGTGGCTTCAAGTGTCAGCAGGCCACGATGCCTCGGATTCTGTTGAAATAAAGGAACCTGCTTTTTGTGTCTCGCCGAGCGAACGCAGCGCATGCGCTACTTCGCCTCGACGAGCCTATTGTTGTCGGTTTGGTGCGTGAAGGGAGGCAAACCATGGGCGATGTGCACGTGCATGGCGTCTCCTCTCTGCTTCACACACTCCCACCGTGCGCTCTCCCACCGCGCGCTGCAACTATACAAGGCAGACACGCGCTGGTTTACACAATGGCACAGAAAAGTGAAAAAAACTCCAACAATTTGCATCCACTCGCAAACAAAACGTGCCAAAAAAAACCCGAACGTGTCCTTATGTACCGCAAATGGTGCGCATGTAAAGGGCTCTGATACCCGATACTTTTAGGTCAAGTTCGTGCTATGTAAAACTCCGGCAAAAAATAAAGGAGTTCTTGGCAGAGATAGACACGTTTTCCGCTGTCTATTGTTGACTGCAACGAGCCGACGTCACAACAGAATGATCGCCATGTTATTTGTGTACAATTGCTAGGGCATTGCACGTGCAGGATGATTGCACCTTCTGTTGTGACAACCGTTGAACCCCTGCCTGTAAATGGATCTTCACTGTCACAATTGTGAGGTGAAGTTGTAATTAGAAAGACATTCCTTTGTCAGAGCGCAGGGGCTATGCACGTTGCAAATAACCTGAAGCTGCTAGGTTGCCCCTCTACAATATCTATTCGTCAATCAGCACGCAGCCTGTAATTACTGTGTCTGTAAATGGCTGCGCCACGGCAAACCCTGAGCCGCTTTCAACGATTGGACAAATTAACTCAGGGCCTCATTTACAAAACAAGCATTTGCAATGCAATAGGTCTCGCATTTACGCGAGTTTGAGCTATTGGCATTGTAAATGACAATGCCTTTTATTTATGTTTTGGTTTTTGAAACATAAATAAAACACATTGTCATTTATAATGCCCAGAGCTTAAACTCGTGTAAATGCGAGACCTATTGCATTCCAAACGCTTGTTTTAATACAACCTGATCAGGGCTAGCTCTAGGGTGGTGCCACCGTGCGCCGACCTCTGGAGGTACTGTGTTTTCAAATATATTATGGATCTATAGCACTTGCTGCAGGGTGCCTGCCTCCTGCAACTTTCAGACAACCATTAAAAAAAATCAAGATAACTCTGGTGATTAATGGAGCTGCTGGAGAGAGATGAGAGTTTTATCTAATGGAACGTTTGCCTCAAAATAGCACAGAGGGTTAACATGCCTGCTGCAAAGCACATGTAGAATGCACATCACAGAAATGCATGTTATGTAAATAGTTCAGTGGGTTACTGCTTTTGTCACAGAGGTGTTTTTGTTACTTAAGGTTTATAGGTTAGGTTCCTAGTATAGCACAGTAAGCTATTAACTGTCATCAAACAGCTGCATGCCAACTGCAAGGTATAGGTTAAGGCGCTAAGATTTTTCCCCCAGGCTTCCATTATTATTAAGTCACAAACAGGGTTGATTTGGGTAGAAATCAATTCTTATTAGTAAAGACAACTCCCAAACATGGTGGCGCATTTTAATTTCTGAGTTTGTGCTTCTCCAGATCAAGCACTCAAACTATACTGCCTACCAGTATGGATGATATGTGTAGCCTACACCTTGCAGTCTTCTGTCGTATGTAATATTTCCCATAAACTGATTTACACATGCATGATTCATTGTCTGTGTGTAATGTGTGTGATGTAAAGTGCTCTGAAAACTACACAGGTATGAGTGACGCTGTAAAACAAAAGAAATGCACATGAGAGACTGTGGCTCAGGAGAATTGAGGGGCACTGTTAAAGGGTGGTAGTGAGGGAATCCATGGAGAAGGAGGTCATTGGGGGTCTCAACAAAAAGTGTCGCACCCGGCGCCATCAGCACTAAAGCCCCGCTGAGCCTAAAGAAAACTGAAAGGCATTTAAAAAAAAGTTTTTTTGAGTTTCGCCTACCAGACAGCGTAACTGGTTGCGACAGACCTGTTATGGGCATACCAAGAGCTTGTATTGGCTTTACTGCTACTCTCATTTGCTTGCTTCTTATTTACTGGCTTACCTTGTTCGGTACTGTCCATCTTGTATTTATCCCTCCCCTGGAGAACTGACTCTTTAATATCCCTTTGGTTTGCTGACTTGTATCCTTCCACTGCTCACTTATAGGGATTTGTTTTTTCTTTTTGGTTAATCACTCCATGAAACACCAGGTGTTTTACCGCTCTTTCCTATGTGAGCTCTTCCACCTGGAACTTTGTGTTGCTCTTGCACAGGTGCTGCTCGCTCTCTTGTGTGTAATTTGCCCTGCCTCTGTGTTGCTCCTGGTATAGTTCTACCCACCCCAGTGTCGCTCCCACAATAGTGTAGGTCTCCCCCCTCAGTGTTGCTCTAGCTCTCTTTTCTGCATCTCCCCCAGCGCTCTCTGTTCTTCTCTCCAACGTGTGCTTCTCCCCACTCCATGCTGCTCTGTCCCTCACGTGGTTTGTTCCCTCCTCCCCACTTGCTCCTCCTTTGCCCCCTCCATATTCCATTTTTTGTATTTTGCGATCAAAAAGAAAATGAATGTTCCTTAAAAGTAAGCAGTAGAAGGATACAAGTCAGCCAATTGAAGAGATGGTAAAGACGCTATGCTTCAAGGGCGGGGCATTGCACAAGATGGGACAAGGAAAGCCATAGAATAAGAAGCAAACAAATGAGAGAGACAATAAAGCCAACCATTGATAAGCAATGAACAGACTGTAAGCATTGTAGGTTCTTGGTAAGCCCACATTAGGTCTTTAGCAACCAGACAGCTTATGCGCTCTGAAAGGCAGACGAAAAGGAAAAGGTGAGTATGATGGCAAGCAGAAGGCTTTTGGCAACCGGCATACCTAGAGGTGCACTAACTAAAAGGCACTTACATTTTAAGACCACAAATGCCAGCCGCTGTTGAAATTTACAAATACTATGGGCTGGATCATAAACATGAGCTTGCACAGGGCTCATCTGTTTGCCTGTTTTTATTTGATTTTGCCGATCTAGAGCAACTCTGATATACATATTTTCCAAGTTGGTGGGTGGGCTGCAGATAGAACAGCTCAGAGACAGTGAGCAGTCGTTCACTCCATGTGTTTGTGAGCTGTGCTTCCTGCAGCATTAATCAACTTGGAAAAGTGCCTCTTTTTGTTTGCTTCTTTGTGGTATTGGGATGGGTGAGTGTGTGAATATAAGAATGAGTCAATGAATGAATAAAAGCGAGGATGAGTGACAATGTGTGCATGCATGATGAGTGATTCCGCGCCAAAACTCACCAATCAATGAAGAGTCACTTCAACGTATAGGCCAGACCTTTTGGTTTTACTAGTGCTTGTTTCTTAATGGACCCACTGCTCGACTGGGCTTCTATACTAGTAATGCAAAGTAAAAGCACTTCTTGACAGGGCTGCAGTACGCCTCAGAAGGACAGGATACTGTTAATGGAACACAAGATCAGAACTTCCCAATGATTTAATTGAAATGAAGCAGTAGCAACACTTCTCCAAAGGACTAGTATACTTTTAATGGCTCAACACTACACTTCTCTACAGAAAGAACCTATATAATAACTAAGTGCATCTGCCACCACGTGATTAGCACATGGAAAAATCATACACAGATGTTACAAATCGAAAACGATTACTTCAGACTGAGAGATCAGAAGACGTATAGGCACCCCCCCCCCCACCCCCCCCAACACACACACTTAAAACACAACTTAATTTGATACTGGATATTCCTTTCTTTAAACATCCGAAAACAGAAACTATAAACTGTGAACATTTCGTATGCACTCTTATTGTCATCATAAAATCCACTTTAGGTTTATATTTGTTTATTCGTTGCAGCATAAAGCAGTTATTCAAGCAGTAAACTCTCTGACATAGCGTCAACAATTGGCCACCGTCAGTGCTGTTGACGTTTATTTTAATGTACTAAAAAAACTCCCCCCATAAATCCCTTCCCCCTAACCCTCCCTCCCTGGGTGTTCATAACATTTTATGCTTCTGTATATCCATGGTTCTTAGATTCCAGAGGGTCCCCTTCATAAAGACATGGTTATAGATTGGTCAGGCGTAGCACTTTTAGGTACACAGGACAAGTAAGTTCTGGGAATTCCTGTGACAAAAGTGAGATAAACTGCTGCCAGACCTCCCCAAAAGCATCTTCTTGTAATTTTAAAGTCATTGTAATTTTTTCCACCCCTTGGAGGTGCCAAATGCGGTGGAGCCACCCTAGTTTCGTCGGAAGCCTGTCTGTGCCCCATAGTGTTAGGATTGTTTGATGAGCCGCCCACAACACCAGGACAATGTGTCTTCCTCTCCTAGCTTTAAGGGGAAAAGTCAATGGATTAGGGAGTCCCAGCAGCACATAGCCCAGGAACCAGGGGAGATGGGTTCTAAACTGGTGGTCAATCTCTGTCATGATTTCTTCCCAAAATTGGGTCAAGTGAGGCCACTCCCACAGATGTGTACAAGCGTCCCCAGATTGCCATTACAACGCCAGCACTTGTCACTGCATTGTGAATTCGTTCTGTGTTAGCGGGCCGTGGATTAAATACCAATAGGTGACAATTTTTGTTGCTGTTTCTGTGCTAGCTATATTTGTGGCCGTGTGCCTAGCTCGGTGAAAGATGTTCCACCACTCCTGAGGGCAAAGCTCCCGCCTCAGTTCCCTCTCCCATCTCAGCTGTGCCGCGGATCTAGGATCAGGGGGCTTGTCAGAGAGCAATTTATACAGGTCCGACACTAGATGTTTATCTGAGTCTATTCTCAGTAGCATTTTTCGAAATTGGTGAGACGGCGTTGGGCCACCTGTCTCATCCAGGGATGCATCATCCAATGCCTAATCTGAACGTATCTGAATCTCTCCTCCTCGGGTACGTCACTATCTTTCTTCAAGTCATTGAACTGTAGGGGCCCCTCTAAGTCAAAAAAGTGATTTTATCGATCTGCATCCCGGCATCGTCCATTCCCGGGAGGCCGCTGTATTCAGCCCTGGTGAAAAGTCTGGGTTCTCCACCACTGGGGTAAGTGGAGAGGGGAAAGACGAAAAGCCCTCCTTGACGGCCACCAAGTCCCAAACTCAAAGGGTGGTGCATATTATCGCTGAGAGGTATAGAGTGGGGGGGGGAGGGGTGCATCTTATTAAAAAATGGGATCTTCCACAGGGATGTTCCAGCCAGCGTTCTATCCATACATAGCCACTATTTCTCTGACTCTGGGCGGGCCCATTCCACCAGGAATCTAGTTTGCGCAGCTTGGAAATATTGTAGCACACATGGTACAGCTAGACCACCACGCGCTGGAATCTGCCAGGGATGTTCCCAACGCATTTGGGAACACCTGCCCGCCCATATATAATTTTTGAGGGCTTTTTGTAAAGTATGAATTGTCCTGGGAGGGGGCCAGAGTGATATCGTCACAAATATATACAGGATCCTGGGGAGGATCGACATTTTTAGGACTGCGATCCTTCCAAGCCATGACAGGGGGAAAGCTCTCCACCGCGCTAGATCAGCATGCACTCTGCTAACCAGTGCACGATAATTTATGTCTATCCCTTCCTGGATAGTTGATGCCAATTGGACCCCCAGGTACGTTATACATCGCTCCAAACGCATAGATAGAGTCTGTGCAAGGAAGTCCTTCAGGTACTGTGACATCGACAGGCTCAATGCTTGTGATTTAGCTAATTAATCTGGAAGCCCGAGACCTCCCCAAGCCTCCCGACCTCTCTTAGAAACTCCGTCAGGAACTCCCTCAGGCCATCGAGTAAAACAATGATGTCATCTGCATATAGTATGATTAGATACTCCTCTCTGCTAGTCGTTTGCCAGTAATGTTGAGATCGTCCATAACACGCTGCGCAAATGGCTCCACATAGAGCTCAAATAAAAGTGGGGCGAGGGGACACCCCTGTTGCATTCCTTGCTCTATCGGGAAGTTTCCGGATCTCCCCCCATTCAATCTGACAGTCGCCCATGGCCCCCTATACCCACTAAGTGCCCAGGTCCGATAGCGTTCTCCCAGTCTGAATCATTTCAGTACCACTTCTAAATGGCGTCTCTGTCTAAGGCTTTCTCCGCATCTATGGAGAAAGGCATTGTGTCTCGCTGGAAGCGGGATTACTTGTATATAAGGTGGAGAATTCTCTTGGTGTTGTCTGAGATCTGCCTGCCTGGAATAAATCAAGCCTGGTCTGAAGGATTCCTGTAAATAATTTTGCCTCCACGTTCAAGAGAGATATCGGTCTATATGATGCACACAGACATTTGTCCTTAAACAGTTTTGTTATTACTACTACTAACGCTTCCTTCATGGAGGGAGGGAGTGTCCCCATGTCGGAAATGTTATTAAAAACTTTAGTGAAGAGAAGAGCTAGTATATTACAAAACGTCTTAGAGAATGGGTCCGAAAAGCCATCTGGACCTGGGGATTTATCCAGTTTCAATTTGGATTTGGCTGCGATTACTTCCTCTATGCTTATGGGGCTATCTAAGCTTGCTGCTTGCTCTGCTGTCAGGCTGGTTACTTTGGCACTTTCTAAGTAGCTAGAGATCGCTTGGGATGGGAGGTCCTGCGCAGAGTATAAAGCCTTCTAGAAGTCCCCAAATCTTTCTGCCATTGCTTCGTCTCCCATCACCTTTGTCCCGTCGTACTTCAGTAAGGCTTCAACCCTATTAGACTGTCTCTGGACTCTGTGTTTGTTTGCCAAAAATTCCCAGGCCTGCTATCCCCTACATAGAATGCGTGCTTGAGGCGGAGCAGAGAATACTCCGCTTTCTCCAAATCCAGTCCCGCCAATTGTTTCCTGGATGCCTCTAGTTGGCGCCAGACTCTGGGTGCCCTGGTTTGATGGTGAATACGCTCCAGCTCGCACATTTGATGCTGTAGGTGTGCACCCTTATCGTGACGATCCTTGTTATCTGCTGCTGAAAACCCGATCAACTCCCCTCTAAGCACCACCTTTATTGCATCCCAGATCGTCACCATCGAGGTCTCAGGTCTGCCATTGACCTATAAGTACCTCTGAATCGCACTCTCTCGCTGCTTTGCTACTTCTGGTCTACGGAGTAGGGTCTCCCATAGTCTCCAGGAGCTGGGTCTTGGCATGTGGGTGAGGAGCGCAAGGTCCAGTACGACTGCTGAGAGGTCAGATAGGGACCTAGGTTCAATGTCTACTGCTTTCGTCGCTGCTAAGACCTCCTCTTAACCAAGAAAGTGGTCTAACCTCACATAGGATTTGCGCGCATGGGAGTAGAACGTGTAGTCCCTAGTGTTAGGATGTTTATTTCGCCAGATGTCTTTCAGACCCAACTCCTGCAATTTAAGGGCAACTCCCTGGCTAATCTCCCCTGTTGCCCCCTGCCTCAGGGTCGAGCTGTCAACTGCATTGTGAAAGACTCGGTTTAAGTCGCCGCCCAGGATCACCCACCTGTCCTGTGTGGTTAGAATACCTGCTGCTGCTTCCTGTAGAAATCTGTCTTGCCCCTCATTTGGGACGTATACTGACCCTAGCACAATAGAATTTTGGCCAAAATGAACTCTATATCCCAGAAGTCGCCCCCTATCTCCGCCAGTTTCATTCCAATCTTCCCCTGAAAAGATAGTGCGAATAAAATTGCCACCCCTGCTTTTTTATGTGGTGATCAGGAGAAGAATTGCTGTGGGAAGGTCTGGGTCCTCATCCTAGTCCAATTCCTCCGTATGAGATGCGTCTCCTGTAGGAGGCAGACATCAGCCCGGGACTGCCTCAGGTGTGCATGGACCACCCGTCTCTTAGTTGGGTTATTTAGGCCTTTTATGTTTAGGGTCAATACCCTAAGGCTGTTCGCTGCGGAAGACATTATCGGGGCTCCTCTTTTCCCAGGTTCTCCCGTCCCTGCTCTCTCCCATTCTCCCCTCTCACCGCCCCCTGAGGAGCCCTCCATTTCTTGGATAGATTGATGTGCAAGGTGCGTTTGTTCGTCAAACAAGAACAGTAACAACAAAGAACCATTGTCCCTGGATCGGAGAGAAAAACCCACAGTGGGTTCTCTCCACCAGCGGAAGTGTCTCTGTGTGGGAACGTGGACATGTCTGCTCACTCTCCCTCTGTCCCCCCCCGGGCTGCACAGCCATGGTCACTCAATCTGGGCCGGACGCCCTCCGTTTCGAGGGGACCCATCGCCACCTCCTGCGGTCATTTTCTCCCAGGCTGGTTGTCTCCTCCTACTGGAGCGATTCCTGGAGTTTCTATCTGAAGCAGTGCACAAGCAGCAGAGAGTGAGCATATCAGATGACGTTTATCCTGCCAGCGGAAAATTCAATGAAAAGGATGACCTCAGGAATAGGACACTTTCTGCATTCGCAGGAAGTTCCTGACTGGGCGGAACTCTTACCGCTTTTGAAGCGTGGAGGCTGCTAGGTCCTGGTATAAGTGTAGGGTCTGGACATTGAACAACACCGAGGTCGTCTACCTTGTTTTCTTCAGGATACGTTCCTTCAGAGTGTAGCTGCGCACACAGGTCAGGATATCTAGGGACCGCAGGGATCTGGGTCCCCAGCAGCCGACTCTATTTGTCCTGTCTAGACGGATCTCCGAGGCAGGGGTATCTTCTAGAATGTGGGCAAAGAGTTCCTTGACATAAGTCTCAATGTCTCCATCCTCAACTTCTCTTGGGGCTCCCCGTATACGAATGTTGTTACATCTGGAGTGTTGATATTGGAGGTGGATTACTTCTTGTTGCACTTGCTCTGTCTCTTCGTCTCTGGAGGTATCGCGTCCCTCGATAGCATCCACTCGCTCTCCAATGTCTGTCACCTCTTTACATATTGACTGCAAGTCGCTGGCCCAATCCCGCTTCACTGCTAAGAGGTCTTCCCTCAATCTTGAGAACAGCGCTTCCAAGTACGGGCGCGTGACTGGGCTTCCATGCCCTCTGCCGCCGTTAAGGTCGCTTTGCTGGGGGTCGCCTGGGGCTCGCTCTCCTGGGGGCCTGGTTGTTTAAGCAGCAAGTCCTTGATTGATCCCCCCTTCTTGGCTCTCGCTGAAGCCATGTTGTCTTGAGCGTCCGAGGTAAGGAGTGGGCTTGGCACCCTCGAGCCCGTAGTGTGTGGGCTGTGCTTACTGATGATGTGGGTTCAGTCAAGGCGTCTTCACCTCCGTCGCAGCGAGGGTCAGCTCGATGTGTCCTCCCCTCCCCCTCCAATCTTGCAACAGCTCTTGATTCGGTCCTTGAAGCCACACCCTGGCCTCAAAGCAGCACTTCTTGGCTTTGGTGGGAGTCCGGGGGTGTCAACTAATGTGCCTGCCTTCACTCTCAGGCAGTACCTTGATTGCGTTGAGGCTGGGTTTTTCTGTTGACCTTAGGGTCTCCTGTTTGGGCTCAACTCCGTCCACGTGTGCCTCTTCCCCGAGGATCTAAGGACCACCCGTCCTGCCCATGTTGAAGAGGGGGGGGGGCATCAACTCTGCGCCACGATTATCAGGATGCAATTTCCTATCCTGGTCAAACCTCCACCAGTGCCCGCGGCTAGTATCAGGCCTAGCTGCTCTGTTACGGTCCTCTCATGAAGGGATCCAAATTCTATGTGCACTGTGGCCTTTTACGGACCTTCGCTTATTATTATGAACCAGATTGTGGATGCTCAACTCTTCTGTCGGAGGTCCACTTCCAGCTGGATCTACTCGGCCCCCGGCAGCCACTGCCGCAGTTTCGCCAGCCTTTCAGGCCACTTCAGACCCCAGGTGTACCTTTTGCTGCAAAGGGCAGCTCACGGCCATCCTCTCTTCTGGGCAGGCAGCTCCTGGCCCTCTGTCGGCTGACTCCGTGCATCACAGCCGGGCCCAGGCGATCTGGGAGTGCTCTCCGCTCTGTCCTCTCTTGCTTCCGGGCCTTGCCGTTAGGTTGCTGCCCAGGCAGAGGTTGCCCACCACACCCTGTTGCTTCTTGCTCCCCTCTTCACCTTAGCTTCCCTTGCGGCGAACATGGAGCTTCTCTACACCTCCAGCTGCTAAGTGCATCTTCCCCAGAGGTGTATCATTGAGGTCGTGGGGGAGAATCAATGAGGACGGAGAGACGGAACCCACGTCTCACTCCATCACCATCTTGGCCACACCCCATAAAATCCACTTTCAAAGTAATCCCAATGTCATTAGGTGGCTATTGGATGACTAGTGCCTTGTACAGTGCCGATTTAGAAATGGTATGTGCTATATATCTACAAATGCTCAGGTGAGAATGGAGGCAATTAGACTTTGTCCATTATAAAGAGCCAGGGTACTTGACACTCACCGCTGTGCACAGTATCAGAGCCCCTAGTAGGCCAAGGCAAAGGAGGGTTTTAGATGCTGAGGCAGATTCATTGTCTTGCAGACAGGGCTGAGACTGCATTCCGCTCTACTTGTTAGAACTGAATTGCATGGCAACCTCCTCACAGAGTATCATAAAGCAGACAAAGCGCCATTCGAATTACAGGTTAAAAATATCCCGGTTATTTTCGTACACAATGAAAAATGTCAAAAGACATTTAATTATATAGCAAACAACTGTTCAGGACATTGAATGGTGAATAGACACTGCCCTAGAAGAGCTAACAACAGAAAGAGATTGCAGATCACGGAGGGAATCTCAGGGGAGTCACGAGGAAGGAAGGAGCAAGGAAGGTTTGTTTTCTGGTCCGCTGCGTTGGTGCCTCAACTTTGAATGAAGACCTTACTTATACTCGTGAAGATTCATTACAGTCTGCCTCTCAAAGGGTGTTGCATCCGAAGCGCTTACTTGATCGGCATGTATTGCGGTGCTACTGTTCGACAAATAAACAGGAAGATGGTAAACACAACTGAAATAAACAGGATCAGATAGAATGTCCAGTGGATACTTTTGATAATCATACCCGGGATTTCCTTATTGGTTAAGCTGAAATCATTGAACAACTGCCCTAAGAAATACAGAGAGAAACCCATTTATTTTCATGTCTGTATTTATTTTTAAATGTGGATAAAAACGGAAATGGGTGCTTTTTGAGTGAATCTAAATACACTTTGCCAAAACTGCCAGGCCAGTAACTGTGCGGATTGATAGGTAATGGAGTTAAAAAAAGGGATTTTAGTAAAGAGGCTTAAACAGCAGTAGCTATTCACAAGGCTGATACTGAAATGTGCATATTGTCATATAAGTGCATTGATTTATCTTCTGCGGGTGTTAATATCACTGAAACCTGGCAGGCATTCATACATGACTGCATATTTATTGGTTAAATAAATGTGGAAATATACCAGTTTCAGCTTTATTTTTTTCACAAAACCCATAATAAATATGGATAAATACAGATTAAGATGACAAAAAATAAATATTGCTAAATACAGATGGAAATGTCAAAAAAATAAATACCATAAATCCGGGAGCCCTAAACGAACAAGCAATATATCCCTTTGAAGCTGCAGCCAGACTATGATAACATTTTTCCCTAAAATAATGATTATTTAGCTGTTGTATTTTCCACATTACTTTTGATTGAGTCAGATTTTTTAAACGGTTGCTCATTCGTTTGTCACAATCGAGCAGTGGCGGCTGGTGACATTTGAAAGTGGCGAGGCGAGCGAGCGGAGCCAGCGCACCTGAACCAACTACGGGGGTTCTCAATTCTGAAAAAAGAGTAGGCAAATGGTGCATTTTCAAGCAAATTTGAGAAAGCAGGAAGGTTAATAAAGCAATTCTAGGTCCATTTCGTGCATTTATCATACTTTGAGGGTGGAATGTTAACTACTCAAAAATAAAACAAATTGTGCCCAGAAAAAACTGGTGCTTAAATGTACATGCCGACGAACAGCATTGCACCTTTAAACCAGGGATATGTGGGCCATCTCTGCCAGTGAAATATCGTGTAAAGCCAGTTTTATTTAAAAAAAACATGAACTGCGTAATTCGTAAATATGGACCGTGTCTCAAATGATTTTAGATTTTAAAAAAATAATGCCCAGAGCAAAGCTCGTCATGCTGTTTGTTTTGGTGACTTTACTTGAGGAAGCGTATTCATTTTCATTAAATGCACTGAGGCTCAAGACACCCTTGCTACGCCACTGATTTTAAACATCAGTTCCCGGATTTTGCACAATATTCAATACGGATATTAACTACACAGGCGTTTTTTAGGCCATATTAAACACTAGTGCCTTTCAAACAGAAAACGAGTCAGCAGTGTGACCATTTAATACAACACACAGTTGTCAGTGCCTGTCTCAGTCAGATTAGTTCATCTCTGGCTATTTTTTCCGTTTTCCCTAGTGATGCTTTGATGAGGAAAACATCTCCGCCCCAATTTAAACTTTTGGCATGTGAATTTAATGAAACACATAACCTGTTGTTTGCTTTCTTGTGCTTAGCAGCAGTATCTTGCAACCTGGCTGCCCGGTAGCATCTTTTTTATAAAATAAATAATACGTTGAGTGTACGGTGTGGCACACCGTTATTGTATATAGAGAGCTGTGAGTCGCGGCTGGCATGACGGGTGGGTGGGAGGGGGGATGGAAATGGGGTCGTCGCTGGGGGAGGCGGGAGGGGTTTAATTAAAGAAAAATTAAACATATTAAATAAA
This sequence comes from Triturus cristatus, assembly GCF_964204655.1. Lineage (NCBI taxonomy): Eukaryota > Metazoa > Chordata > Amphibia > Caudata > Salamandridae > Triturus > Triturus cristatus. The sequence continues at coordinate 587,851,660 of NC_140580.1, read as the reverse complement.
ACTTACCGAGTACGACTCCCGCTCCCGCCGTCCACCATTTTCCAATTTTGACCTGCAGCCCTCGTCATCATGGAAGGCAGCCTCCCTCGCTCCCCTCCGCCAATCACAACGCTGAGGCGCAGGGGAGCGCGCCCCACCCAGGCCATTTTCTCTATGTAGGCTGCTGCAGCAGCCTACATAGAGAAAATGGGAGAGTGGGCGGCCCTGCTCCAGAGCAGGGGGGGAGTGGCTTTGCCCACTGTTGTGGGTATTGACTGTTTGGTCAGCCCCAGGGCTGACCAAACAGTCAGTACCCACAACAGTGAGCAAGCCACTCCCCCCCTGCCCTCGAGCAGGGCCGCCCACCCCCAATCAGGCACTTCTGCTTTCTCGCCATGCGAGAAGGCAGAAACATAAAATGGTAGTTATTACCATTTATGTTTCTGCCTTCTCGCACGGCGAGAAAGCAGTGGGGTGACGCCCCCACGCCCCAATGGGGGAGTCGCCACTGCAATCGAGTGTTTGTGATCTATTGAATGCAAAAGATTGTGATGTCACAACACTTAGAAGAGACTTTGACAAGGGCCTTAGATGCAGTCCAGCTTCAGATACTCAAAGACCAATATCTCCTAATGCTAACAGACGAATCATATTTTGCTGTGGGAATGCACACTGTTTGGACATTTGCTTAAACAAAGGCGAGGCCCCAAGAGCTGAAAATGTGTTTCCTTGGTTTCTAGTTCGAGAAGTGAAAACCTCACCATGAGATAGTAGCATAATCCTTGTAATGCAGCTACTGGGGATGCTATTAACCCTTATTCCCTTCTGGAAACGTTCCATCTCCTTTACACAAATCTCTTTGTGTCTGTTTTCATCAGCTGCGTTAAGCTTTGTTTGTATCCCAATGCAAGAGTTACACAAATATGGCATCTCATGAAAGTTCGTATAAACACAGTGAAAATATGTCTTTGCATTCTATAAGCTGTTTCTAGATTTGCAGCTGTGCAATATATGAAGGCCAACACGTAAGCGATGGCCCATGGTCTGCTGTCAGAGGATGTATTTGAGCAAAGCTGGCTATATTGTCCTGTAAAACCAACATATTTTTAGCCACAGCCACCAGTCAGGCTCGTAACTGAGGGATTTGCAGTGAATGGAATACTGGCTTTCTTGTCAATATGCCTAATTCCACGTGCAACTCTGAAAATCTCGGCTTTCAGAGGAGCTGTCACTAGATTTTACAACGCCTTCCCGAGTGGAAAGGGCTTATGGGCCACAACATCCCTTGGTAACTGGGGGACGGGCTTTGGGTTGTACTCTTAGTGATGATAGGGGCAGTGGTGACCCTGAGACAGAATGCCATGGATCGCTGGTCTGACAGCACTCCTCTGCCTGGAATGATGTTCCCACTGGCGTTTAGTGAAACCAGGAATATCCCACTAATATGTGTCTACAACTGAGGGACACGTCATCTTCACAAGTAGAATAATAAAGTCACAACAGTCCAGTGGGACTTTTTTTCTGGTGGTACCTACACAAAGTCAATTAGAGGTACCTTGACTCAAACAATGCTACTAATCATAGTAATAAATACAAACAACAGGCCTCCATAACATAGATGCAATTCTTTTGTATCTATTTCTTGACATCACACAGGTAGAAGACATAAATCATAGTGTGGTCTCAAAAAGTGCAGACGATGCGGGGAAATTGCGGTGCACACATGCGAATATACAATTAGAAAGCAGCATTGAACATATGATCCCTGGTCGTCTTCACTTACAAGTGTATTTCTGTTTATAATCACATTTCATCTAGACACCAATCTCATCAAATTATGACCAGGGACCTAATGTCTACGTTGATCGATCCCCAGGAATCCCTTGGGTTATTTGAAGGGTCTCATCAAGACCAGTCATCTTGAGAATGTAAGTCTACGAAAGAAAGCATGAGGCCTAATCAGAATGATGTATGATTAAACAATACACTCACCACTTGCAATATCTTTAGGCAGAACCCACAGAATATATCCAGTGTCCAACTGTGTGCAATCTACAGAGAAATATAGGAAAAAGCACTCAACAACATATAGGAAGTCGGGAACAACAAACATGGGGTGCATAGGTCACATCATATCATGTTGTGTCATATCACCATGTTTCATATTGCAATCCATGCTCAGATAGTGTGAGAGTCTAGGTGTGTGTTTTAAATGCCTTACTCACAGGAGGTAGTATCACACTACTCGATGATAGTAATGAGAGCCGACCTTACTTCCTGATCATGAATCAGTGCCTGATAGCTATGGATCTACCTTAAGGTCTAAACATAATTACTCCCAAAGTGTGGTCACTTGTGTGCCTCCAATTCACCAGGTCATGCAAACAATCATAAATCAATGTCTACATGCCCTAAGAAGTAACAGTGGAAGAGACTATGGTCGAGAAACATCTCAACCTTTCCAATGAACCTGTGATCGCGTCTAGACCCAATCAATTGCAATGACTGTAATGCTTGTATTCTGAAATAAAACAACCTGACAAATAGGATGTCAATTAGGAGAACAATCATTCGACTCCCGTTTCCAACACTAAGCCCACAATGCCGGTGCGCGTCTCTGTTCACCGCTACCTATGTCAAGTAATGGACGCGTGGGAAGCTCCCCTACTGATAAAACTATTGTCTGTGGAAGATTATACTGCCGGATCTGGATAGGGCACCATCTTGGGAGGAGGATCGTATATTGATGAAGTAGTCAGAGCATGAAATGGATACACATGTGAAATATCTCACGAAGGCGAATTCAAATGTAATATAATTGATACGTTTTCCCTCCCTATTGGATATTGTGTATTAGTACAACACATTAGGTGTATAATCTGTCCAACTAATCAAGAAATATTCTATGTAGATCGGTTATGTCTTATAATGGATCACTCATGTTTAACAACGTTATGTATAAAAGCACTTTTCCCCGAGAGGACAGATGTGCTTTCATTAACGCTTTTTATACAAGAAAAGTTTTTTGTTTTCTTCCCACACCCTATGTTTGCTTTTTACAACAGATTTGTCTAAATGTGTGTATTTAAATGCTACCTAACGTGTGCCTTTGTGTTATTAGAGCCCGAGTGCTCTTTGTTTAATGTAATTTTAGCTGTCCTCAGAGGTTGCTTGTAAAGCACCTCCTAAGAAAGATTGCCAAACAACACTACTTTGTAATGGATAAAGACAACAGTGGCAGTACACAGAAGATGTATGGCAGTAGAGTCACTTTCAAGAAACTACAGAAAATACCTAATCGTCCCACGCCTGCCATTGGGAAAGTGAAAGCAGAGTAATAGCCAGCTAATTAAAAAAAGCATTGCGCATGGTGGCCCGTAAAGCAGGCGCGATGCTATTTAAAAAAAAAAAATCATAAAGGCGGGTGCCTGCTCAAATACTAAGCATGGATGTGTGTTGTTAATATGAAAGCGGGCACCGAGCTGAAACCTAAAGCGCGGCGCCCGGAGGTGAGATCGGGATGAGGGTCTGCGAGCCGTGTGGGTGCCATTGTTGAGTGTGTTGATTGATTTGGGTGAGCCGCGCATAACAAAAGAAATGCGCAGCTGCCATTCTCAAACCTGAAGTGAGACTAGTGTTTGAAAAAAGAACATAAAGCGTGGCTTAAGGCCATAGTGCTTTAAAAAATATATATTATGGCATAAGCATCGTTAATGGTGCAGCCGCCATTCTACTAGGACCCTTTCACACAGGCACCATCTCTTTTTTATATAGAAGACTTACCTTGCATGCCTCATGCAGCACAGTATACCTGCTGAAATGCAGCTGTCAGGGCATATGGTAGTGCATCCCTGAGGCCAAATAGGAAAGAAAGCAACAACACTGTACTGCTTATGGTAGGCCTGTGCTTCCAGAATGCGGGAGGGATTGAGGTGGTCTTACCATTGGTAAACCTGTCCCTGCTGTTCTGTCTGTCTTCTCCTTGGAAGTCATGCCTTGCTGGTTCCTGCCCTGGTGCTACCATGAAGCATCAATTCAAACAGGGGTAACTGTTCCAGGGTTGGGCGCAATAGTCACCCACAACAAAGAAAAATAAGAGAAATGAAATAATAAGGGCCTAGGTCTACACCCCGCAGGCTGGAGGCAAGCGCAAGCCTTGTCTCTTGATGCCCTCACACACCCCGAAGGATGTCAAGCTTCATCATAGGGCGATTGCTCCTCGTCTGGCCGGTGCAGCAATGCCCTATGGGTCCCCCGAAGGGTTGCTTTGGCGGAGATCTTTTTTGGTACTGCCGTATGATGAGTGAGGGTGTGAGATAAAGGGTTCTGAGAGAACAAATGCATGAGTGAGTGAGTGAATGATAAAACTAGCTAAGAGATACCAGGGTGGATTAAGTTTAATATGCAGGTTCCCTTGCCAGGTTAAAAAACCCATAGGTCGTGTGTTACTGATGGGGCGTAATGTGCTGCAGTAACTATTAGGTCAACATGTTTCGCACTGTCTAAGTGGTCAAAAAGATCCTTGGCGCTTCTTCAGAACCAATGAAGTGAGTTGAAACTGGGTCAGAAAAGACCGTGAGTGGGTCAAGAACCCTGCTCAAAAGGAGCGGACCACCCTTGTGAACAACTACAAGGTGGCTATAGCTCTATCGATTGGCCGCTCGGTTGCAACCTAGTCTGGAGTAATTAGTTGCTCCATAGGCTAGCATGTGTAATCGCCTGCTCTGTAACGGGGGTTTCCGTCGGGTGCATTGCCTGCCAGCACCTACCCCTTCCCACGTCTGCCTGCATATTGAAGCGACCAGCAAAGGAATCAAGTTGCGTTTTTAAAAAACATCAAGTGTTGTTTGTTTGTGAGTTTCTGTTTGTGTGTGTGTTTGTGAGTGAATTAGATTGAGTGTGTTGGTTTTGTGTGTTTGAGTGTGTCAATGAAATTGAGCGAGAATCAATGAGAGTGAATGCAAGAGTGAGTATGAATAATTGAAAGTGAGCATGAAGAAGTTAATGAAAGAGTGTGAGCTACAAGGAGTGAGTGAGGGGGAGTTTGTGACAGGGCATGAGTCACGGGCATAGCTCTCAATGGTGCAGCAGGTGCAGCTAAACTAGGGCGAAGAGGAATGAAGGGCCTACTGCATCCTATTTATTAAAATGGAATGTCTGTACACCAGTAGTTGTGAACGAGAGTCAGTGAGTGAAAGAGTAAGTGTGTTGTGAGTATCAGTGAGTGTGAGTTTGTGTGTGTGACAGTGAGTTGGAGTGAGTATGAGTCAATGCATGAGTTAGAGTAAGTGAGGGTGAGAGAGAGGGAGTGAGTATAAATTAGAGTGAGACAGTGTGAGTGAATAAAAGTGTGCTAGTGTGCATTATGTTTGTAATTCCGCTGCTGGCCTTGACATACTTGAGCAGATTCTTGGAATATTGGGGCACCAAAGGAAAGCCACTGTTGCTACCATAATGAATGTAATTCCTGGCATATTGGGGGACATAAACTGGTAAAATGCAGCCCTTGACATACTGCAAGTAATTCCCCACACCTATGGCGAAATTCTGACGCTAGCATACTAGAGGTAATTCTTGGAAACTATGGCATATTAGAGGTGAGAGGTCGGGCTGGGGAGGAAGCAAACCACGAAAAGCTGGCTCTGACACACTGGTGATAATTTTTTACATATAATTCACCCAGGGTGTTGGACTTGGCCCTTTTTGCAGGGTCATCCCTGAACTTTTTGCCTTCCTCCTCTATTTTGTCTGACCTGTTTGTGTTGGTTTTATGACTCTGGGCACTTTACCACTGCTGATCAGTGCTAAAGTGCATATGCTCTCCCTATTGTAAATTATTGTACGAATTAGTGATTCCATGATTGGTTGGTTTGGTTTACCTGTCAGACCCTAGTACAGTGCACCAGGAGTGCCCAGGGCTTGTAAATCCAAATGCTGCTGGTGGGCTTGCAGCACTGGTTTTGCCACCCACAGAAGCAGCCCTGTAAAATGTGTCTAAGGTCTGCCATTGCAGAGCCTGTGTGCAGTCTGGTACTGTCATGCTGACTGGGCAAGTGCACTCATTTGCCAGTCCCTAAAACCTTGCCTTTTCTTCATATCAGACACCCCTATGGTAGGCCCAAGGGCAGGGTGCATTGTAAGTATAAGGTAGGACATGCCCTGATGTGAGTGGCATGTCCTAATAGTGAATTACAGCCATTTTTGTTTTTCACTATTGCAAGGCTTCCTGTTCTCCATAGGCCAGAATGGGCTGTTAGATTATTACATGTTTATAATCTTAACTGACTCAGAGAACATGGTAGAAATTCGAGTTTAGTATGCCTGAACTCAGAATGATAAAATACACATTTTAGTGAAGGTGGTTTTAACATTCTGTGTTTGAAAATACCACTTTTAGAAAGTAGGTATTTTCTTGCCTAACCTTTCAAACCTACCTCTGCTAGGTTGTGTATTCCTTTGTCTGGTTTCTGTGAGTGACAGGGCTGGGAAATTCCCGGAGACAGGGTGAGTCCGCCCAGTGGTGAATAGAGAGATCTGCATCTAGATGGGAGGGAGGAGTTGCACCTGGGACCTGAATAGACTGTGCCTACCCCCCACAGTGCTGGCTCCACCCCCTGTGGTGCGTCTGATGTCTCTGCCCTGCACAGTGAAAGAAGAGAAGGAATCATGTCAACAAAGTGCTCCAGGGCTGTGCTTTCCCTCCACAATGCTGGCTCCACCTCCTGTGGTGTGTCTGATGTTTCTGCCCTGCACTGTGAAAGGAAAGAAGGGGTCATGTAAACAGAGTGCTCAAGAACTGGTTTGGACTGGGCAAAGACCCCTCTGCCCTCAGAGGACAAAGGATTTTAGAGTATAACTATTGGGACCCTGATCCCAAGAATTTAGATCACTTTTGGAACAAGAAGAAACTTTTACTGAGGAGCGGAGCCTGAAGAAACTGAGGAGAGACTATCCCTAAGCTGAAGTGCTGCTTAGGGGATTGGCCTGCAGTGGTTTGCCTGACTGCCAAGGGAAGGAGAAGAGACTTTGTGTGGTTATTTCAACTTGTAAAGGATCTCCAAGGGCTTGGAACAGAGCTTGCCTCCTGCTGAAGTCTCAGGGACAACAGACTTCAACCCCCAGCTCCCCAGAGTTCTTTGGAAGTGCCAGCTGCTGTTTTGGGCCTTCTGAGGGACTGCGTGTTGCAAGGAGCTGGAAGCGCGACTCAACGAAGCCGAAGCGTGTCGCCGTCGCTGCTGCTGCCATCACACTTCTGAACAAGGGTGTTGCCGCTGGAGTTGTCCCACTGCACCGCATCAAGCGAGGCGTTTTGCAACGAAGAGGAAGCGTGTCGCCGTCGCTGCTGCCTGCCGTCGCACTTCTGAACAAGGGTGTCGCCGCTGGAGTTGTCGCACTGCACCGCATCGAGAGAAGGGTCTCGCAATGAGGAAGAAGTGTGTCGCTGTCGCTGCCGTCGCACTTCTGAACAAGGGTGTGGCCGCTGGAACTGTCGCATTGCACAAGCATCAAGGAAAGCGCCTCACATCCCAAGAGAAGCGCGCCGCCGTTGGAGCTGCTGCCGTTGCATTTCTGAACAAGGATGTCGCTGCTGTAGTTGTCGCATTGTGCAGAAGCTTCACGCAAGCTGGGAGAAGAGTGTTGCAGCTGAAGCTGTTGCCATCGCACTTCTGAACAAGGGTGTCACTGCTGCAGTCCTCGCATCGAACCGAGAACTTCTTGCATCCCCGTAGAAGTGTGCCGCATCTGGAAGATCTTCACGTCTTTATTTCTTTGCACCAGAACTTTGCCGCATTTTCATCGCTGCGACATTGCTTGTCGTGGAAGCGCAACGCATAGTAAGGTACAATGACGCAAAGTGTCGCATCTTAAGAACTGAACTGAACTAAGCTAAAAACTACCATCTTAAAGAAATAGTATTGTGTATTCTTGTCGTTTATGGTCTTGTGGTAAATCTATATAAAGTATACTTATTTTTTATATAAAACCTGTGTGGTGTCCATTTGTAGTGTTGTCACTGGATTACTGTATGTGGTCACAAATGCTTTACACACTGCCTCTGAGATAAGCCTGTCTGCTCGTGCCAAGCTACCAAGGGGGTGAGCAGGGGTTATTGTAGGAGTGTACCCCCTTACCCTGACTAGAGACAAGGGTCCCTATTTGTCACAAGTACCTACCTGTGCCAACTAGAGACCCCCAAATCTAACACAGGGTATATGGCCAATATCAATGGCAATATTCTAATACTGGCATATTGTGTGCAATTCTTGACATAAAAGAGTATCAATGACAAAACAGTGCCTTGGCGCATTGGTGGTAATTCATGAAGTATAGGGAACCCAAGGCAAATTTTGAAGAAAAAAAAAAGGGGTGAACCGATGGCAAGTACTTTCCAAGATCTTCACCTGCCACTGCTGCAAGACTTGCAAACGTCTATTTGTAACCCCATACCAAAGAAGCTTTGCTTTCATTCCATTTTTTGCAAAGCTCTGAAGCCATTTAAATGTACAAAACAGTGAGCAAACCTTTGAACTGGGCAAGGCTCTCGGGAGCCTTAGGGGCTGTACAGAGATCACACCCCAACACTTGACCTTGCACATTCCATTTGTTCAGACCTCAGTGGAGTAAAGCTGGTTGAGGCTGTGAACTGTGAACTTGGCTAAACCTGTTTGGCACATGGTTCATTCTCTGACTTCAAGGACATCCCATTTAGGATTTAATCTGTGACCTTGTTATGCAGCAAAGAATGTGAAAGGCTCAGATTTCTTGGACATCAAGTTCTCAATTAGGTGATGGGTTCACCTGATGGTGCTCGGAAAATGCTGCCTGGCTCCGCATGTATGGTTCTAAAGCATGTCTTGTACCCAATGTCGGTACTTATGGGGGGTCATTTTATGGTCGTTTTCCTTATTGTGTATGAGCGTGTATTCAACCCTTAGGGATATCACAGCTTTCACTACTGGATTACATTTAAATTGCATCATTATTTTAATGATATATATTTAATATGTAACCAGTTCAATGTCAATGAACAACTGAAATTCTGCTTTAAGCTAAGCAACGCAGCTAACAACCTTGACACAATCTAAATCCATCTGCCACGGTGGGCGGCAAAGAAGAATTTGTTTTGTTTGCAATGGCACTTACATAGCGCTTCGTACCAATCGTGGCGCTGAAGTCTCTTCAGTGACAGGTAGCACGCTACCCTCTTCATGAGGTACCCAGAGTGAGAGCTCGGTGTGACGGGATAATAATGGAGTTGGATGATTCACGGACCCAGTCAGAAGAAAACACGCTGTCGGAGCAACCTGCTGTCCCAGTGACGTCAGTATAGCGTCAGGTTTCAACAAGGTAGAAGGACAGACTGCTGCATTATTTATTCCACCGCAGTTTAACTCGGTGGCAACTATTTTCAGCCTTGACATGGGGAACCAGGGAAGCGAAGGCAATTCGTAATGTCATGCGCAACTTCTACGTGACGTCCTCCCAACGACAAAAAGTGCTTGTTCATCTCTATAGAGTTAAAATGGGCAAAATCGAGATTTTCGAGTTAGGCCGAGATGTACACAAAGGGAGTAGTAATCCAATGCACGGGGGACTTTTATCTGGTAATGATGTGCACCGATAGCTACGTCACTTTTCCTACAAGAGACCAACCAATGAGGCTTCTTCGCCACTAACATCTCTAGACTCCTGTCTACCTGCGGCTTTGGTAGGCCTAGCTGCGCACTCTGCGTCGTCTATCTCAACCTGTGCTTCTCTGAGGCACCTGCCGACCCCTGTATGCTCCTGGCGGCGCCTCTCCGCAGCACGTGCAGGCTCCTGCCTGCCTCAGCAGCAGGGCAGCTCCACGTGACGTCACCCGAGAAGCCGCGCTTGTGGCTAACCGAGGGCTAGGAATATTCCGTCAGCAAAACCAGTAAAACCAAGAACCTCTGATGGTTTACACACAAACAAGCGCGCAGCGCGGGACCTCTGTGAACACAAAACATTGATCATGGATGATCCAAGGAGGGAACAGGTGAATGTGTTCATATAAATAAGCATTACAGATGAGGTAGTGCTTATAAAACAATGGGGATGTTTATCACACAACATCAAAGTGGAATGTCAACAGCAAACACGCCATGTTGGCAGGAGATTAAAATGAGAAGGACGTGCGACTTTAGAGAAAGATCTGTAAACATTAAATGCACAGCAGCCGGCGCTGCCTTAGGAGACACCTACAGCAAGACAAAGCAAGGATGACTGTGTGCAAGGAAAGCAGTAGAAGGCATACTCTTCATTACAAAAATACGACGTGCTGCAGATATAAAACTGTGCGAAATCATCCAACAGTTACCAGGAAAAATGAAATATTTATACATCCTGTTCAAATACCACAACGCACGTTGGTAAAGATATCCGCTTAAACACAAGGTATAAAACTGCACAAGTGTATGGCAGCTACGCGAGTACAGAAACAGTTATGAAGGAGTTTAGAGCAGGTGAGACAAGTATCTATTTGACTTCTTCCGGTCCAACGACCTAAGATTTAATATGGAGCTTCACATGCAAGTTGTTAACGTACCTCACCAATCAAACCTTCCTTTCGGTCTGGAAGGAAGCCCCAACCCATAACACCCGGTCTACTGCTTTACTTGCATAACAGAATGTTTTGTCATTCTTTTGCTGTTTTGAATGGATTCGTCTCCCCTAATGAAGATGTGTCCTATTCAAAGCGGAAGTAGGAGTGATTGTTTGATGGACGGTTTAACCTCCTACAGGGGAGGGCTAAAATGACTGTTATCTCCAATTGAATGTGGTGTCTCCATGCAGGGAGAGTTCAGGTGGCTGCCTACTCTCATAAATGTTACACTAGAGGTGAGGACTGGGGTGTTATCACCTCTGACGAATGTGGGGGTCACGCTGGTAAGGATTGAGTTGGCTGTCTTCTTTCATCTAAGCAGTGCTTCCTTGCAGATGAGGACTGAACTTGTCGCCTCCCCTGATGGATGGGATTAGAGTGGGGGAGGTACGAGGAGAGGGGGGGACAAGGCCGTGTCGCTCTGTGATACAAGGGCCGATACCTTACTCGTCACGCTCTGATGAGGGCCTTTCCCTCAAACATTGATGTCCCTGTTCTCCTACAAGTCTGAACTTGGGGGTAATACAGTCATTTGTAAGAGGCAGATCCACAGCTTTCCCTCCCTGCAACTATCAGTAAAAGCGGATTTTCCGTTTAAGATTCTTCGACTACCTGTGCATGCTGAGGCCTCACTTAAGAAGGCCTTTCCACTCTCAAGGGAGCAATCAACCCAGCATCATCCAAGAGCTTTCTTGTTGTGAGTAAGATACTGTAGCTAGCGCGGCCTGTGGTTCAACAGCTGAATGGGCACTCTTTCCTACTCTGACTTTCCTTTAAAAAAACTTGTCAGGTGGCCTGATTCTACATCAATGCAAAAACAACAGTTGTCATACATTACGGCACACACTAGCACCTCCAAACTAGAATTTCTCGATGTTTGGGTTGAACATCGGCAATCCAAACTCAGTTTCTCTCTATACACGAAACCTACTGCCAGGAACACACTCCTCCATTTCGATAGTTTCCACCCAAGAAGCCAGAAGGACGGAATACCTTTTAGTCAGTTCCTACGCTTGCGTAGAAATTGCACTTCCATCAATGACTACCTTTCTTATGCGGAAGCTATGAAAGATAAATTTATCCAAAGAGGATACCCCCGCAGAATGGTGAAGAACGCCCTTAAGAGAGCGGGATACTATAATCGCGACTCTATGTTTCAACCCAGAGCGCAAAACCAACCAGACAAGTTAGTCTGTGTCACCAAACATTCTGCGATGAACAACAAAATCAGGCAAATTGTCAACTCGCAATGGCATTTACTTAACTTGGACTCGGAAACTACCAATATCCCTAAACCTCTTTTTGCATTTCGCAGAAACAAAAACTTGCGAAACTGGATTGTCAAAGCAAAACTACCTGAACCTAAGGGCTGTACACAAAAGTCTATTGAGGGATCGATCCCCATTAAAGGCAACCATAAATGCGGTACCTGCCATGCATGTCCCCATGCCTTAGTAGGCGATCACATCTGTATAAACGAATATACGGTCAACATGAAGGACATGACCAACTGTAGGACCTCCAACTGCATCTATGCCATTCAATGCCCCTGCCCTCTCACCTATGTAGGCGAAACTGCCAGAGAAATAAGGATACGAATAGGTGAGCACAAATCCAACATCAGACGATCCAAACACGGAGCCCCCTTAGTAGACCATTGGGTTCAAAATGGCCATTCTGAAGCCGACTTACGCTGGACTATTCTGGAAAAGATCCGCACACAAAGAGGAACAGACTGCAATAATGTGCGCAAGAAACGGGAAGTTTTTTGGATATTTGTTCTTAAATCTAAGGACAAGGGCCTAAACGAATCCCTGCCTTGGGAAAATGCAATTGTTTAGGTTTCTTTTCAGATTGTTCCATTATGAGAAACTTCATTACGGTGTCATGTGAAGTGCAGCCTTATCCACCATAGTGCTGTCATTACGATCTCCTCTATTATGTGGCCTTGTCTGACAGACTCAATTGTTATTACTTTGTTTTTGACCCTTGCAGTCTCTGATGTCTATCAACATAATTCCCACATTCCATAGGCCTTTTTGTTCTAGAATCGCTAATTTCTGTCTACACGATCCTACCCACTCCTGCAGGCACATATCGTGAACGTCTATTGCATGCATAATCACTCCTGCTTTGTAATATCATCTGCCCGTTCGTCCCGTTTCGGTCTACTTGGTCCTTTTCATTTTGCAACCGTTCAAACTGAAGCAACTTTATCCTCCCACGGCTACGTAAGCTTTTAAAAAAATTGTTTTTCATCTAATCGCTGATCCTGGACACACCCTTTTTCTTTATCGGCGAAGACGCGTGTTGTTTTTTTCGCTCCGCGTCAAATTCGTGACGCGCAAGCCTATCGGCCTTTTTAAACGGCCCTCTAACATCACGTGTGCTTCCGGGCCCGATTCGTTTCACCTGAGGACTCTCGCTTTGTTTGGAGCACCGCGTTGACTCGTACCGCATCAGGTACTCGGATTAGACGCCTCTGTTCTGCTTTCTTCGTTTACCGCTTTATCTCACTACCTGGAATTTCCTTTTCCTTATTCTTACCCATTTATGCCTTTGTATTCTTTCAGTCTTGATTTAATCTGATCTCAAGCAATAATTCCGAAGATTTTGTTTAGAAGCTCTTAACTCATCCCTTCAAGCCTCGTCATTTAAGGTAATGTTCATCCCTTTTCAGCCGTCTGTTTTTCGCTAAGCCTACAGGAATTAAGTTGTGTTATTCAGTCGGTTATTTTTATGCCTTTATCATCTATTCCTGCAGAATCGGCCATCTAATTATCCCGCACCCGGAGTTCTCTTAGCAAGAGATCTGTAACCGACCCTGAGAGCGTGTATTTTCCCTTCAGGTGCGTTCGTCTACTGGCATTTTGCATACATATGCATGCCTATTCTGCCCAATGTATTTCTTTGTATTGTTTAACCTCTTCACGTTGATTCATATATATCTATATGTGTCTTACAAATTTATATGGTTTGCACTCTGCTTGTACGTTTATCCATTTTTATTTATTTTTAATATGTACTTGCCCTCATAAACATGTCTGCGCGTACGAGCCTAACCTATGCTTCACGCATTTAGTACTATACTTCCCACTGTATTTAAGCGGCTCGTCGTTTCCGACACGATTCTACATTATATTACTTACCTACTTCCCTTCAAAAAGGCACAAACTCTCTCCTTAATGCGCAGGAGAGCTTTAAATCCCTGTCCAAATTATCGTTTGCGAATACACTTATGCCTGTATGATCTATGCAATCATTTTGAGCGGTATTTCCGTCATGACCAGCTCATTTCCTGTATGTTTGCTTTTCCCAGTAGAACTATTTCAAGCTATTGGCTTGAGTGAATGCATCTAACCTGTGTTATTCGCTTCACGTGACTTCACAGGTGAGCGCCAACAATCCCTCTTTTTCCTCCCCGTTTTTCCCTTTCTCCTTTTTTCTCCCTCCCCTCCCTTTCCCCTCGCCCCCCCCTTCCCCCTCCCCTCCTCCATCCTTGCCCTCCCCACCCCTCTTCCCCTCCCGCCCCCCTGTCTTCATCATCTGGGGGGATAAACTACATAAAAAAGATAAAAAAAGAATTCTCACTGTATGTATATATTCTATTATGATCCTCTTTACACTTATTTTTCTTTCCCTTTCCCTTTTAATCTTTGGTAATTTCCTGGAATCCCTAGTGTATCCGCATTTTAACCGAATTTTATCAATAATATATTTCTATCACAAACTCATTGTTGCCCACTCTTGTTACTTATGATGCGAGTATGACATTTTCTTGACTTAGATAAATGATGTCTTCTAGATTTGCTATTTTAATGTATTATCATTACTGTCTTTGATAGGTCCCAGTCCTAAACCATACATTGACTCTTGGTTTCTGCTCGCCCTGAGGAAGGTGGCACCTATATTTCGGTGCATTCACCGAAACGCGCGTCGGCGCAAACATGAGGCCCACCTAAACCTTGTTTTGCCTTAAATTGTGGACATTTGTTAGCCAACATAATGTTGAACATTCATTGAATTATGTTAACACTTTGAATTTTTTGTAAGGTTTATATCCTCTACATGTGATTGTGCGAATTCAGCATTTATGTCTTAGAATGAATCTGGTTTGAGTGTGTTTGTTAGTGTGTGTTTGAATTTGTCTGGGACCCCGAAAAGCATGCTCTGTGTTATTTGAAAATTCTTTATGCACTGAATTTATTTCTCCGTAAATCAATTTAATTTGATAATAAAATTACTAAAATGTTCTTTTGTTTATTGTTTTGAATCATACTGCCCTAGTCCAAGTGTGGGTATATTAAAGAAGACGATACATTGTACGTGCTGAAATCTATAGGTAGAGATATTTGTGTTTGAATTTGAATTTATCCTGTTCTCCCACAAGTCTGAACTTGGGGTAATATAGTCATTTGTAAGAGGCAGATCCACAGCTTTCCCTCTCTCCAACTATCAGTAAAAGCGGATTTTCCGTTTAAGATTCTTCGACTACCTGTGCATGCTGAGGCCTCACTTAAGAAGGCCTTTCCACTCTCAAGGGAGCAATCAACCCAGCATCATCCAAGAGCTTTCTTGTTGTGAGTAAGATACTGTAGCTAGCGCGGCCTGTGGTTCAACAGCTGAATGGGCACTCTTTCCTATTCTGACTTTCCTTTAAAAAAACTTGTCAGGTGACCTGATTCTACATCAATGCAAAAACAACAGTTGTCATACATTCACCCCAGTACAGAGATCTGGGCCTAAATCCATCGTTTTTTTGCTCACCATGCCGTTCCAGCTTGAACCCAGCCATATGCAAATCAGTCTTGACCCTGTGTCTCATGGGTACAGTCCAGTCAGAACTGCCAAGCCAGGTCCTCCCTGGACTGGAAACAAGCATCCTAGGACCGGTTTTGGGGTTTCACCCCTCTTCAGCCAGGATAGCTTGATTCCAGTGGCATGGAGAGCACGGGACCCACGTCTGGGCATACCCTTCCCACTCGGGGTGACAAATGCAAAAACAACAGTTGATGGACAGAATGCAGAACAATGTCATACATTCACCCCAGTACAGAGATCTGGGCCTAAATCCATCGTTTTTTTGTTCACCCCGAAAACCGGTCCTAGGATGCTTGTTTCCGGTCCAGGGAGGACCTGGCTTGGCAGTTCGGTCTGGACCATTCCCATGAGGCACTGGGTCAGGACTGATTTGCATATGGTCAGGTCTAAACTGGGGTGGCATGGTGAGCAAAAGAATGATGGATTTAACCCAGATCTCTTGACTGGGGGTGAATGTTTTGATTTGTTCTGCATTCCGTCCATAAATTGTGTGTCTTAAACATATTTAGACTTTGTAGTTAAGCTCTGTTACCCCTTTTTACACATACTCCAGGTCAGGATGTAAAGGACAAAAGTTGTTGGTGATGGCCCATTACACGGTGGCTAACTGCCGCTCATGTTTTTAACACTTAAAAAAAGGATAATGCTTTTCTTGGCCAGAGGCTGGCGCACCCCATCAGATCACTTTAGGGCCCCCAATGATGGTCCGCCCACCAGTTTGAAGAACTCTGCTCTAATGAGATCTCAGTGGCATTCATCAGGAAGTATCACCTTTTCTGCTCAAGTGTACGACAAATGGAAATATATAATTGCATTCTGCATCTGAAGAAATTGACTGTAGGTGTCAGGTGTAGTCCTCAATGAATATGGATTATGGTTCATTAATTAGACAAATATTGGTTACTTTCTCAAAGCTTGAGATATGGCTCAGAGCTTTCCGAGTATCCCTGTCCTGGCCACTGGCATCTCCATGTAGTGAGGAAAACCTACACATCACATCTCAAATCCAGTGCTTCCCAGACATTTTAGAACCACAACCAAATTTTTAGAACAACAATCTTTTGCGACCCCCTCCTAAAACATGAGGTGGGCAATTTTTGAAATGCAACTAAAGCAGTGTGTGGTAGCTCACTGTCATTTACAGACAGCACATTTTCCATTGAGATGGCCACTAAATGTCCACATTT
The DNA here is from genome assembly GCF_964204655.1 of Triturus cristatus. Classification (NCBI taxonomy): domain Eukaryota; kingdom Metazoa; phylum Chordata; class Amphibia; order Caudata; family Salamandridae; genus Triturus; species Triturus cristatus. The sequence goes on along the minus strand of NC_140580.1, from coordinate 587,835,049 downwards.
TTGTTTTCCTCAAAGCTGAATGTGTACAGTTCATTTACAGGTATTTCCATTTTGTTGCGTGTTACAAAACAATGATATCTCACAGCGTTTCCTTTCACAATCCCTGTACCCCAGCAAATTTGTCACATTCTACACTTTACTTTTCTTTCTCTGACTGCAAAGAGAGAGGAGTTTGTAAACACCCAGCTCTCATTTTATGATCTGATAAGTGCGGCTGTTTGCTGCACTACCTCCCCAGTAAGTATTTAAAGGTCCCTCTGGTGCTCTGCACTGGAGGGAGTCCTTTATTTTATTTTATCCTCGGGCTGCTCTCAAAGAGCTTCCTGAGCACCCTGAGTGTTTTCTCCTATTACTGAAGTGACGATCAGCGTGCAGGGCATACTGACCTCGTTGCAGTAAAAGTTAAAGCTAAATGAGCCAATGGGCTAGTTTTACTTTCACTGAATCAGTTTATATCTCAGCCCCCGAGCACTGATTCCTTTGGGAGAGGTATCACTTGAATGGGGAGAATCTCCTCTTTCCTATGGTACTTCTGTCCAGTGGATCCATGATTGGAGATTGCCACAGGAGGGCAATCCACAAGCAGGGATCCAGCCACCAGACATAGAGGGAGCAGACTGCTGGGCAAGGGCTTGTGCTCCTCCATGGCAACCACTATATGTAAGTATTTCTGCTCCCATGAGGGGCAGATGGGGGCAATTACCCCCGATCTGCCCCCTCCGGGAAAGTTTATTTATTTAAAAAAAATATAGGGGTGGGGGTGCCCACCAAGTGCATGGTCCCCGCACATAAATGGTCAACAATCTTCCTCCCCCCACCCCAGGGCAGATGGGGTAATTACCCCCCCCCCCATCTGCCCCCAACAGGACAAGGAGTCCAATAGGTACCAGGGATTTTGTTTTTTAATAAAAATATAGGGGTGGGGGCTGCCCAGCATGGGCATGGCCATGTACCCACCGCAATAAATGGGGCAACAGTCTTTCTGCCCCCGATCTGCCCTCCAGGGGAGCAGAAAGCTCACTAGATGCCAGGGAATTGCTTTTTAAATGAAGGGGTGGTGGCTTTCCAGCATGGGAATGGCCATGCCCCCACCCCAAGTAAACAAGGCAACAGTCTATCTGCACCCCACTGGGGAGGGGAGATTGGGGTAATCAGCCTCACCCTAAAAATTCAAAAGTCTTCCTGCTCCCCTAGAAACTAAAGCATCTCATCGGCAAGCAAGAGGACATTTGATGCTTTAGGGTGTTGTTTTGACATATGGGCTAGGAGAGCGTGGCTAAATCCTAATATCGGCCCATATGCAATGGTGAACAGCTGCACTTTTGTGCTTGTGTAGGCTGCCACCTGGAAAACCCTACCAGACCCAGACAGTTCTGAAAACTAGACATCCGGGGGTGGTGTGATTTGCATGCATCCCATATTATTTTCTTACCCACAATACCCTGCAAATCTCAAACTTTGACTTAAAACACATTTTCCTCATATTTCTGTGAGGAAAACTTGTGGAATCTGCGGGGAACCACACATTTCCTACCACACAACATTCCCCCAAGTCTCCTGATAAAAATGGTACCTCACCTGGTTGGGTGGGGTAAGTGACCTTGACACAAAAGGCACTAAAATGCTAAGTGAAGAGATTGGCTGGGGCTTTGCTTGGCCGCCACCCATGGAAACCTACCAACGACAGACATATTTGAAAACTAGACAACCAGGGGATTCCAGGGTGATGTGCCTTGCATGAATCCCATCAGGATTTCTACCCACATATCCTGCAAACCTCAAAGTTTGCCCGGAATCATGCATTTTTCTTACATTTCTGTTATGGAAAAATTCTCGAATCCACAGGGATCCAAAAAATTCCTATCACCCAGCACTGCACCACTTGTGTGGCTGGACCTAGTGCCCGCGAGGGGAACGGATCAAACCAAAAGTCAATGGGAGTCCCTTTTCAAAGGCTCCCATTCGCCTTGGTTTTATCCACAGCTACCCACTTTGCAAAAAACTGGTCAGTCTTGAGTGGAAAAATGTGATGTATTCATGTTGCGTTTTGGCTGTTCCCTGTTGTGGGCACCAGACCTACCCACACAATAGAGGTACCATTTTTATTGGAAGACTTAGTAAAATACTGGGTGGAAGGAAGTTGGTGACTCCCCACAGATTCCAGAACTTTTAATCACAGAAATGTGAGGAAAATGTGTTATTTTAGTCAAAATTGTAAGTTTTGCAAGGGATCCTGGACAAAACAACCTGGTGAGAGCCACGCAAGTCACCCCATCCTGGATTCCCTTAGATGTCTAGTTTTCAAAAATGTCCAGGTGTGCTAGGTTTCCCTTGGTGCAGACAGAATGAGGTCCCAAAATCCACAGCTTCCCACTTTGCAACAAAATGGGTCAGTTTTGAGTGGAAAATATGTGGTGTCCATGATGCTTTCTGGGCATTTCCTGTCGGGCCACTAGGCCTACCCATACAAGTGAAGTACCATTTTTTATCAGAAGGCTTAGGGGAATACAGGGTTAAACACAGTGTGTTTATCCCTGCAGATTTCAGAACTTTCCGTTACAGAAATGTGAGGAAAATGTGTTTTTTTTGTCAAAGTTTGATGTTTGCAAGGGATTCTAAGTGAAACATCCTGGTGAGAGCCACACAAGTCACCCCATCCTAGATTTCCGTAAGTGTCTAGCTTTAAAAAATGTACATGTTTGCTAAGTTTTCTTCTGTGTCAGCTGAGCTAGGGCCCAAAATCCTCAGCTATTTGCTTGTGATTTCAGTGGAAAAATCTGATGTGTCCTTGTTGCGTTTTGGTCTTTGCCTGTCACAGGCACTAGGCCTCCCCACACAAGTAAAGTATACCATTTTATCGGAAGACACTTGGGACCATAGAAAAGTAGAATATTTGCTATCACCAATTGAACCTTGCTGCATTTGTGCCTTCCAAATGTAAGCCAGTGAGTAAGAAAAAAGACATTTTGAAAAATACCCTCTTAATCATATGCTGGTATGGGTAACAGCAAATTCAAAGATGTACAAAAAAGTGACACTCCTAAACTTTATATCTTGCGCCCATTTTAGAAGCACATAGGTTTATTTGATACCCATTTTTGACTCTACATATTTCACCATATGAATTGGTCTATACTCAGTACACAATGAAAAGACATTGTATGGTGCAGCTCGGTTGTTAGCTCTGGGTACCCCGAGTTCTTGGAGAACCCACAAACTTATATATCACCCCAACCAAAAGGATTTACCAAACATAATGGTACATTGCTTTTGTAAATCAGCCATTGTGACAAAACTTTACAGATGAAATCGTGGTCTCAAGTGTAGGTTTCTTTGGGAAAAAACCTTCAGGGATCTACACATTTGGACCCTTGCTGTATTCAGAATTGTATTTACCTTTAAGAAATATATAGCTTTCCTGGATCACCCTTGAGTTTCATTTTGGTGTCCACCATGAAATGGAAGTAGGTTGAAAGCACAAAAATTTGAAAAAACGGGCTACCTCTTTAAAAAATGCCAAAACTGTGGGAAGAAAATAAGGTTTTTTGATTAAGCTCTGCAAGTTCCTGAAAGCTGGGAAGATGGTGACTTGAGCACAAGAAACCGTTTGTTGATGCCAGTTTTATCCAGAGCACTTTTTTCTTATTTTTCTCCAAAAACTCTAAATGTAGCTCTATTTTGCCTATTTTCTCGGTCCCCTCCAGGAGAATACATAAACTCTGGGTACCTTTAGAATTCCCAGGATGTTGGGAAAAAGGATGCAAATTAGGCGTGCATACTTAGTGTGGACAAAAAGTTATGGAGACCTAAGCTCGAACTACCCCAAATAGCCAAATGAGGGCTCACAACAGGGGTTGGAGGGGGCATGGGGTGGGAACAGGGGACCAGCCGTTAAGGGGGAAAAATGATTAGCAGCAATTTGTCAGAATACATAGACTGACATTTGACCTCTGTCTCTTCAGCACAGCAAATGTGATAAGGTACATACAAATATAAAAGCATCTTTATTTAGTGCTTAGAGTTTCACGACACAACAAACATTGGCTCGTGACCTACGGTTTGGGATACGATGCTCTAGTCAGTCTCTTAAGATATGGTTTGCAATTGTAACCCAACTAGTGGGCTGAACTATTCCCCAAGTCATTTTAACTATAACATTTGATGACTTATTAAAACGTAACCAGTTTCACCATAAGAGTTTTATTATGCACAAGTTTCCTCTGCACTATATATACCCTAACACCGAACAATTTAAATAGCGGCATAAATTCATACCCCAGAAAAAAACACCCTTGACAGCTACCCAACATTCCAGTGGGTAGTAGCTTGCACTTAGATCATTATCTGTGCCAGGAGGGGCCAGAGGATGAAGAATGCCATGATGGGGGAGTGCCTTGGTCCAGAACAGTGAGGTACTTAGACCCACTGAGTGCCTTTGTTTTCCTCACAAAATGCAGTCAGTTCTGTTGTGTGCGTTTTTGATAGTAGGAGGTTGCAGCGGCTCTGCCCTTAAAATCCATCAGATCCTAATGTGTTTGATTAAGTAACAAATATGACCTTTGTCTTTGACTGACTGAATTGTAATCAGTTAAAAGTCATCCACTTATCTTTAGCCTTTAGGATAGATTCAATTTACAGGTGTGTTCTGAAGCACTTGAAAGGCAAACTAGTTACATATGTTGTCTGAATAATAACGCAGATTGAACCTGTAGGCTCGAATGACTGTCGTCAATGGTGTCAAATTATACGCCGGTAAAGAGATAGTGGCAAACATGAGTCACCTGCTAGCAAAATGGTCCAGTCTCATAAAATGTACCTTCTCACGCGGCATCCAAGATTAATTTAACAGCCCCCAGGCACCGCTACTGAATTTTGTGATGCCTTATCAGCCAAAAACCAAGGACCTTTGCCACAAGTGATGGAGAGGGACAAGGGATCCTTTTAGTGAACAAGGCCTTGGTGGAGTCCCAGAACTCATCATTGCTTTCTACTATCGACACTTCTGATTTATCCGAGTTTAGCCAGCGGGTCCACATTCCTGCATCGATTCCTAATAAGTATTGACAACCAAAGCAGCACCTGTGGCTCACCGGCCTACGAGCAAAAATTGGAACCCAGAGACGACTAAATACATATTTTCAATTCACTTAGAAAAAGAGTTAAAAATAAGTTATGGTTCAGTGAGTACAGACCTAAAAAAAGTCCATAGCGGAGGAGCCACCACTGAATTAGACCCTACAGCCAGCCACCTGTGCACTCTGACAGCCTTCACCTTAACATAACCTCGATTTTTTTTTTATTAAAAAAAAAATCATGATTTTTTCAGCCTATTTCCTAATATGAAATGGAAAGTGCAATTTTCAGAGAAAAATCACAACTTAGGTCATCATTATGTCCGCCCGCCACCGTAACGGAGTGCGGGACCGACCGCCGATGCTGCGGCGGTCCCGCCATGCACATTAGGATGCGCCCGCCACACTGGCGGGCGAACTCTGGGCCACTTACATTGCGGGTGGATCTGCTGGTTGCAGACCCGCTCGCAATGTTAAAGGACTGTGCACAGCATTGCAATGCACAACAAGGCAGGCACCACGTGGTGCCTGCCGCGTAGTGCATTGCAATGATGGGGGTACCCTAGGTACCCCCCATGTGCACCCCCCAACACCCTGGGGGCCCGTAACGGGCCCCCAATGTCAAAAACCGCATGCCTTTCTGCCGCCATGGAAAGGCAATTCTCCACCTACATCATAATATGGATGGCGGTGTCTTGCAGATACAGCCACCATATTGTGTCCCTTTTCCGCCCGATCGAGATTTCGACCGGCAGAAAAGCGGCGGACTGTCTTTCCGTCCTCCGCGGGGCCCCCGCCATACTAATATGGTGGGGGGATAACCAGGGACATATGGCGGGCGGATCACCACCGCCGGGCGATCTGATCATCCGCCCGCAATCATAATGGGGCCCTTTGTGTACAACTCATTTTTTACAGTTTTGCTCCAATTTGCCATGCCTCTTAGTGCCCCTTGGCACTCCCCTACTGGTAAGCACCTCTCATAGCGCCTCTCCTTGGCTCTGGAATACTTTTACTCCTTTATCAGCCAATGACATTTCAAATGAAAGTGACAGTAATCATGAAAGTATTAACCAATGCAAGCTCATTTTGGCAGTTTTATAAAATGCTAATGCCTAAAAACTACTGAATGAATTTACCCCAAACCTCGAAAAGGATGCTTTGTGACCCAAGTTCTATTTTCATGCCAAGTTTGGAGTATATCTGTGCTGCAATTTTTGCTGCTACTGTAAGCAAAATTTCCTATGGGAGCTAAGTGGGAAAGCACACCTTTTGTGGTCCCCCTCCCCTTAACTCTTTTTTTCCTGCAGGGAACTTCAATAAAAATGGCATGCTGGAATTTAGCTGCAAATGCTAAGCGGCTGCCAAATTTGGAACCCATCTGTCCATGGGGTCAAAATGTATTAGCAAATCGAAAATGACTCTTAAAAGCTTAAATGCTGCTGAATAATAAATACAGGGTGGAGACTGACGATTTACAATAAGGTAGGTAACAGAAAGGTATCCTGTAAAACATGTCAGAGAAGACATCCAGGTTAAAAATTGATAAAGAGGGATTACCTGGACTATCCAAGAAGAAGGAACACACCCAGTCCAGTATGGTGCCTCTGTAACCTCCTTGGGCTAGATGTCTGTGCTAACAAACATTTTACAAATGTTGAAAGTCTTACAAATGATTCATAAAATCAGGGTGTTGACACCACTACCATCGGACACACCATATGCAGTACCAACATCAAACTCGTAATTTGTAGGCTGGGTAAATCACCTGGGAAGAGGACACAAATACAGATGCATCAAAAAGGCTCCTTGGTTCAGCTTCCACCGCCTACACAGACACCTGAGAACTAGGCTGAAATCTGACATATTCATGGGTCAGAGGATGAAGTTTTCCAAGGCATAACAAAGCCAGTGGCTTCCCACAAACTGAGGGTGGCATTCAGAACGATGGCATGTGATGGGGCAGGTATAGAAGTCAGATCTTCAGTGGTTCTAGGGCTCTGGTTTAAAATACTTGAGGAGCCTCGATACTTGCTGAAGAGAACATGAGGAGGCGAAGTGACAGGCTTTAAAAGGAGGCGTTGGGTCTGGAAATGTAGGAGCAGCTGGGGAACTAGTGATGCCACTACTAAGCTTTTCTACCCTTTCCAAAAATAATTGCCGAAGATTCTCAAAGGGGACGAAGAGGAAGAAACAGGTGAAATAGATGCTTCGGCAGCAAACCATTCTCAAAAATCATTGGAATAATCGCTTTAAACACGCCAAGTAAGGCACTGGAAATGTGAACCGAATAATGTGTTCATTAGCTTATAAGTTGTGTATGTCATGCCAAGCCAGTGTCTTTCACTGAAACTTTCCAAAGGGCAGAGGCCAAGTTCACAATTATATTGACCCTTTGCTGTTAGATGAATTTATAAACCAATTTCAGAGGTAACTAAATAATTTGTGCTGTGACTTATGGCCAGGGAAATTGCATCAGTAGACTCAGATTATCCTTGACTTTCAAGACAGCCAGTTAGACTGATAAAGGAGAATGGCTAAGTCATGCAGAAGAGAAGAGCCAACTTTAATGACGGAGACATATTGTCAGCTGAAATGTTTTTCCTTGGGTAGCTTTTCTTTGGAGGAAATTGTTTGCCATCACTTTCCTGATGGCCAGATAACATCATAACAGAGAACAGTATTAACACATCAGCAACTTAAAATTACAGTTAAGGCCGGTCCGTAATCACCTATATATAGTAGGCATGGTGTAGGAAAACTCATGGGAATCTGGGATGGAAGAACCATACATCTGAGAATTACAACTGAAAAGAATCACTTTAGAAGGAATAATTCCAAGCTACTCTCATAGCCTTTGCCAGCACTGCAAACAAAGGATCTAAATTGGATGGTTCATATACAATCATCAGACGTAATGATTATCATTAATGAGATTGCACTTGACTAGGAAGGTTTTGACTGATACCTTGCTGGAATGGGAAAGGGCAATGCAACAAATTGATTCTTTAATGAACGATGGCATGCCAATTATTTTAAAGAGTTTAAAAAAAAGTATTTGAAGATAAATTGTGATGCCTTCCAACAGGAATTTTTTTGGGCAGTTTACAGTACCCTACACTCTGGTGCCTCTGACTGCTCATTTGGATGTGCATCAATCCAGGGGCGCCAAGCCCAGGTCCCTTACCTCCCTCATACCACCACCCCTCCTTGCAAAGTCAGTGCCCTCTACATTATTCCCATTAAAGCAATACCACATATTCATCCACCAAACGACTACAAATTTCTCTCTGCCTGCTCCCAGCCTTACTTTGCTATGGGAAAAGATCAGTCTTAATGCAATTTGTTGATTTTGTAAATGGCACAACTTGCCAATTGTGGCCTGTGGGATTATGCAAGGAAAGTGCCTATGCTGTCTGCACCTACAGTGCAAGGCCCAACATAAAAGATAATTATTAGTACTACCCACTGCGAGAAAATAGGGGTACAGCCGCTTCTACAGACACATTTTATTATCTGATGCGCCAGCTTTACTGATGGAATTCAAAAACATGAGAATGACAGCTCTGAAACACTGGCCTTTGCAGACGGCGACCAGATACCCCGGCTCTTAAGTATATTATCTGGTGATACTGGCGCTCTGGATAACGCCTATGGAAGCATCCTGTAGAGCTGTGTTCCCTCCAGTACTTTTGGGAAGGGCATTGCTTTGAGAATCGATCTTCGATAGCCTGCAATGACTGGCTTGGTGGTGCCCTCTGAAGCCGCAAAGAAATCTACTGCTACGGTCTGATCGGCCCTGCTGACGCACCTGCCGAGCCTGTCTAACATTCCTGTCAATCAAAGTGGAGGCGGAGGAGGTGCCTTTCTACGGCACTTATTCATTACCAGGGGAGGGATGGCTGCGCTCCTGCCCGGGTCAGGGTCTGTAATGAGTGCGCGTCTCTTCTGCTGCGCTCGCTGCTTTATCATCCCAGGACGTGTCCGGGCGCAATTACAAGACGTTGTCCCTCTCCCGATGTAGCAAAAGGTCCGGCTTGGAAAGGGCTGTTCACGCCTGTCCCGTAATCAGTGTTAGCACAATTGAAAGAAAGTCTTAAAGCCCCTAAAATGGGACTCCGGCTTTGAGTAACTTACATGTCTGACCCTCTTCAGCCTTTCCCTTCGAAATGGATAAAATGAGTGGCACTAATGACTAATGGCGACGGCAGCGCCTGGTGATTAAACAGCTGGAGTGCTGGGTAAATGCACAATATTGCTATGTATTACGCTGGCAGAGCCGCTGCCTTGCCTGAACCGGGGTCCGGAGGTGCCGCTTCGACGCCGCCCCTACGATGGATGACGTTCTCTCACTTCAGGAAACGGCTTGAAAAAGACAGGCTGGAGCCGCCTCGGAGTGCCTTGAGCGCAGAGCTGAAAGCACGCGCATCCTCAGCCCAGCTCGGGTTCATCGCCTGGTAACCAGGTGAAGCGCTATACATAACCGGAGCCCAGGGCCGGCCGGGCCTCGACTATTTCTGTCCGTACTCTGGATAGAGCCGGCCCGGGGCGCACTCAGGCCCCGCCGCCACAGCCAGGGCCAGTCAGGTCCCCAGTTGCCTCATACTAATGACGCGCCAGGCGTCCAGATAATGTGACCAACAATGTATTATTAATATTACTATTAAGACTGGGACAGCAAATAAATCCCAGGCCGGTTTTTTCTTATGAATTATAGACGCTGTTCGGAATCTTATGGGAAATGACATTTCGGAAAACACAGCAAAGAATTCTCCTTCCCGTATTCCCACTAGTGCGCTCTACAATATCCGTGCACACACACCCTTTCCTGGGTGCTCCACTTCTAACGTGCACAAAAAGCCACCGGTATTTTAAATAATGCATTGCAAAGCATACATTGCCTTCCATGGAGTCCATGCTATGCACTCTTGCTGCTGAAAGGTGAGGGCTACAGAGCTGGAGAACTGAAAGGAAAGAACTCTGGGGATAGGGGCATATCAACAACAACCGGCGATAATTATCACTAAGCGCACTTAGCACTAGGATAATTATCAATGGCTAGCATGGATTTTTATCGCCGAGATAGCATGCTATTAGCAACGCTTATCTCAAAAGCGATAAAAATCTTCACGCTAACTGCCTAACGTGAGATTATCGCTAGAAGGTGTTAGCTTGATGATAGGGACTCACAAACTTAGCCATGATTTCCACCTTCCATGTCAGTCATGAAGCAGGCGTAAGGAAAGTAGCGATAAAGGAGTTATCGCTACTTTTCTTGCTGCTATGCTTCATAGCGTGGGGCTTAGCGACATTTCTCATGTCAGGTCAGGAACGCCCACTTTGCATCATGCAAAGCTGGGCGTTAGGAATTCCTACGCTAACGTAAGTTTTCACGCGTTAGCGTGAGCTTGCTAATTAGGCGATAAAATTATCGCCGATTGTCGGCCGAAAACGGCCGCAAAAACGGCGATAATTTTATCGCCTCGCCTTCCTGATATGCCCCTATAGTTCACATGGGTCGGCCTGGGCAACGCGTGTCTTCTTGAGCATTACCTGAAACGACCCTACCTTTCTTGAACTCTGACGAAGGGTCTGCTGTAACTTTTATGTAAAAACCCTTTTAATTGGACATGAAAGCAATTGGAGTTTTTGTAGTTTAGTATCACGTTTTGTTATGATTATATTTGTTATGCAATTGTTTTAATTAATTTATAAAAACAAACAACAATTGCCACTCTTGCATTAAAAGGCACTTACTTAATTTCACACCTCTGTAAGAGTGAGATCACACAGTGAACAACACAAAACCATAACTGAAATACCTCAAAGTACTCCCAAGCACACATACCTCTTTTTCACACCCACGTTTTTGTAAACAAAGGATATATTTGAAATATACGTGTATACTTTTGAATTGTTCAGAAATGCCGCTGACGTGAGTGTAGCTCGGCTGCTCCCAGGTTCAGAACCTTAAATTGATTCATCGGCCGCTGCTCCGCCCAGAACAAAGCCCCGAGGAGATTTGCACATTTAATCACGACCTCCCTCCGCGCGCGCGCGCATGCGCGCACGTACCCCCCCTCTCCTGTGCCGAGGCCAGGCGGCGCTGCTGTGCGGCTGCTCTGAGGGCAGAGCCCGGAGCTGATGGGGTGTGACGGGGGTCACACAGAGCCATACACCGCTGCCGAACCAGGCTGGGCTTCAGCCCTACTCACACCAAATGCAATTACGTATTAAACCTCAGGTAACCGCAAAATGAAGCAAGAGGGAGCACGGAGGCTATTCGGGGTCATGCCGATGTTGTGGGTGTATGGGGACGGGTGCGGTGGCAGGCAGCAATATTTATATTCAAATGAAGTAAGCGAAGACCAAATGTCAGAGGAAGATGCCGAGCACACCTACACAAAACCATGCCCCACTTTTGTCACGGTAACTACAGCACCGCATGGCTTGTGTACAGAGAAAGGGATATATTGTTCTTCAAAACGAAAAACGAATACCTTCAATAACCACAAAACCCGATTTTGAACAAAGTGCCTAGCGCGCTGCTACAATGGCACATTTACAATATGAACCTACTCGGGCAGAGGCGTAGGCAGATGGCAGATGTGCAATGGGTTGTATTTGTCTCCCTGGCCCCTGTGCACGCTCCTGTGCCTGCAGCCAACACTCTCACACGGCAGTCTGCTCAATGGAAGCACACGGCGTGGGCGCAGGTGAGCGACACACCAACGCCGTGGAGGCTGAGCTGAAGCCATAAGACTGGACCTAATGGCCTGCCTGGTCTAGAGGATGTGCCCGTGCAGTCACCGCACCCTCCCCCCCCCCCCTGCTGTGCAAAGGATGCGAGGGCTTGCCACTTACCATACAGAGTGCTCCGTGTGATCTGTCCGCCCATAGTAATGGCCAAGGTGGCTGCCTGTCACGGCCACGCTCAGTGCAGCCTGGTGCGGAGCTCTCCTCTCGCAGGCATTATTCGTGCGCACAAGCAGCACCCCGGGCTCCCGAGCCTGCACATCCCATCCCTGCACAGGCGGAACCGTGCGAGGCGATCCGGGGATGCCACCCACTCCCAGGTCCTCCCTCTCGCAGGCGGCGAGGGATCTGTCAGCCGTATTTACATAACAGGGAGGGGACTCGGGGCTGCCTGAAATAGCGAGAGCGCGTTTAGAGATGCACTCTCCTTTCCAAGACCCCAGGCAGGCAGCTCGTGTGCCCGGAAGCTGTGGATTTATGATGATCAGCTCATTAATTATCCCAGTTTCTTATAACAAAGGAAAAGCAAATGGAATATAAAGTGTCATTTTGCACCACGTCAACCGAGTCTGTTTTCCTCCATCACATTTTCTTTAAAATACACTGTTGTCAGGTGTGCGTTGCTCTTCAGCTCTCCCACATGTCGGTTGTGTGCATGGAGGCTTACCACAAGCATTTGTTAGCGCAAAATTCAAACTCCGGTGGTTATCATCTTTTGGGAAATGTAAACAAAAAGTTTAAATAAGTTGGACATGATTGCCAAAACGGCAGTCTGGTTTGTAATGTCGACACACGATCTAACAGAGCAAAAAATCGAATTGGGTGATGCACCGGCATTTAGGTCAATAGCACGTGAAAGGCACTAGCTCGACTGATGGCATGGCCAAACTCAGCTTTTCATCTTTACTAGGTAATTAAAACAGCAGGTTTGATTGTGAGTCGCTTTGCAATCCTAGCAGCACCGAGAATATAAATTGCTTCCTCAGTTGCTTCCTCATCTCATCTCATTCCTTACTGCTTTAGGTGGCTCAGCCTCCTAGAGCATACCTTACCTTCTCTGTGGCGTGTCTGCTATTCTGCGGTTGGCTATGTTGGGGATCCGACCTGACATGTAGTTTTCTTTTGTCTGATCGAAGCTGGGACTCTGAAACCTAATTCTGACTTGGCTTCCATACTATAAGCTTCAGGCCAGGTCCAGGTAAATGGCTAATCCTTGCTGAATGCGGTTAACAGACAAGACCCTGCTTCTTTCAAAGCACATCACGGATTCATACACTGAGAGGCTTGGAGCCAGGTGGCATGATGACACAGAGCTATCCCTAATTCTGACACCATGGTTAGGTGTCATGGTGTTTGAGTTCCAAACCATCGGCGAACTGACCGATTCTGTTATTTCCATTCTTGCATGTTCAGGCTACAAGTGGAAGTCCTGGACAGTTGTTACACATCATTCCTTGGGCCACTAATCAGCTTGGATCCAGGTGGAGCAGCAACAAAAGGCAGACAGCTTCCACGCGAGAATGGGGCAAAGTGATCAGTGGCTTCAGTGTATGGGCCCAGGCCACGCAAGGTCACAAGACAGAGGTTGTCTATTGTACCTCAAGTAAGATAGCCCGCCCACTTCCTACGGAATTCCAGCTGACCCCCACAGGCACACCATTAATTCCAATTAAATCGGTACGTAACCTAGGGGTATTGATGGACAACAATCTTCAGCTGGACTGGCAGGTGAATAAAACCGTGGGTACCTGCTTCTCTTAATTAGAGCACTAAGAAAGATCCTCCCACTACTTCCCAATTCGGCTAGAATAGAAATAGTGAGGAGTGTCATCATGAGCAGGCTGGACTATTGTAACTCCCTGTACCTTGGAGCTCCAAACTCCTTGATAGGGAAGCTGAAAAGGATCCAAACCATAGCAGCCAAACTGGCGTTAAATCGACACCGCAGGTCTTCTACATCTTTGGCACTGAGATACTTACATTGGCTGCCTATGCAGCAAAGAATACAATTTAAGTCTCTGCATTGTTTTTAAAGCTGTTCATGAATTGAGCCCTAAATTATTACAGAGAAAATTCTTGTGGTACTTGCACGCGAGAAATCTCCATTCCTCCTCAGCCTATCTAGTAAATACCACAAAATTCAAAAGATGTAGAACAGGAGGGAGAGCCTTCAGTAAGGTGGCCTCCCGGTTATGGAACAACCTCCCGATGGATATCCGACAGTCTGAAAATCTCACGCATTTCAGGAAAAAACTGAAAACTAGGCTGTTCCCGACAGAGGAGTAACATGCAGTTCTATCTTGTCCTCCCCTGCCTAGTATCTAGCCGTGCATGACTAGTATATAGTTAACACCAAGGTAACGCTGTCAGCGCCAGGATACCCGTAGGGTGACAGAGCGCCATATAAGAACATATTACATCACAAAGGGAAGAAAAAGTACCCAGGCAGTAGTTGGTGGGGTTGGTTAAAAGGCAATATACAGTTGTCCACCCTTTCTGAACCACCGCCAATGCCTGCAAGGATCTCTAATAGCCTTCTCAGGTGGAACAGATTCTTAGCAAAACAGGTGGCTCATAATGGGGCATCCTGCTCAGTCTTGGTTTAGGTTCGGGAACATGTTTTTTTTGGTGCTCCTTGGATCTAGACCAGTTTCAAACCCAGGTGCAGCCCAGAAGCAGATATCTGAGACAATCACTGGGATCATGAGTCTGCCACTCAATGGACCCTGCTAGACCACACCATGCTGACCGATAACTGGCCCGAAGCGGGGGGGGGGGGGGGGGGTTGCGGAGGTTCGTTCAGATGCAGCTCTGCTTGAGGCAAAGCCTGGATGATCAGTAAGAATTCCATTGGCCGCAACAAAACAGTTGAGCAGAAACCCTGGTTCATCTTACAGGGATCTGCAGTGTTGGCTGGGTGAAGGATGACAGTTCCTGGATACGCCCCTGCCCTTCCTCTGTGAGTCTACTAGGTCCCTTGTGCGTTGGCTCAAACCAAGTTGGGAACCATGCGGTCTCTGTAGGTAGGTGAACAGAGGCATCATCACTACTTACCAGCAGGGTTGAGTGGACAATGAGAGTATAGAAGACTCCGGCTATCTGTTACACAAACTATATTTTAGGATCTCCATCTTAAATCCCTAATCCATATTGGGAATTGTGACAGAGGTGCACCAGTGTTGTGAAGCAAGAACGCCATAATGGCATTCTAGGTTTACAGAGCCTTCCAAGTTGTACCTCTATAAGTCTAAACCTCTGCAAGAAATATTTTAGGAGGACAAGGTGTTTGGAAAAGCTTATTTATTTCAAGAAGCCATTTACCTACCATATGCAATCCCCCATGTTGTCTTCTCTGTCCCACAGCTCTTCAGGAAGAGGTTGGGACGGACTATATTATTATTACACATCCAAGATTATGGTTACAATGGATTCCTTTGGCTGCTTCCCAATCCAAGAGAGCTCCTGTATTTTCTGTGGTATCACTTCCTGTTTCTTTTGGATTAAGACTGCTGAATCCAGGGGAAGGTGCGGCACAGCACAGCCAATATTTATTTGTTGGGTTCTTAATCATTTCCTTTAGATTTTTGTTCCACTCTTTTCCCCATGGTTTTACTTGGATTCAAGAAAATTTACAAGTCTTCCCTGCAAGTCTCCTGATTTTATATACTTCACTACGGGGATCTAGCCAGTTAAGCATTGTATTTGCATCAACTCTTAATTTGTTTCTCAGAACTTTTTATTTAATCTGCTGGTGGACTTTTTTTGCCATTGGGGTTTTCCATCCATCGCAACCTTACTTAAGGGCACCTACTTAACACACATTGTTTTCATGGTGTAGGTAGCACCCTGGTTACAGAAAGGAGTAGTACAAGCATCAGGCAACACTGAAGTGAAGAAAGATGCCTCAGTCCAGTACAGAACCTGACAACTGGTCTCTAGCTGTGGCTTATGCCTGGGTCCATGTGGTGCAGCAGAGAAAGGACAATTACTTGATTCATACTATAGGCATATTAAAGGGGCAAATAATAAATACCTGAATCATAACAGAGAATCCACAAATTCACTTCAGGTGTCCTCTAGCTTCACTGTATCAACAGGACACAGAGGAATGCAAATTATGAATGTTCCACTCACTTTACCATGGGACCCACTGAAGTGAGTCACATACCTTTGGGGTGTCTATGATAGCAGAGGCCAGTGTAGGAGTCTTGAAACTGCATTTAGCTCTACACATTGGATAAGCAGTAGTCTGCCTGGGCTACTACTACTGCTTTTGCTATGCAAACTCTTTTCAAAACTGGACAAACGTTGAAAAATTGTGATACAAAAGGTGTGCACTCCGTCAACCTTTCTGAACTACAGTTGTGCCAGGATACACCACTGTTTTAAACCCTGATTTGTTTACATTTTTCAGGACACATAATTTTGAGAGACCCAGTAGTGGCTGGTGTCAGGGCTGAGTGGCGGGAGGGGTGTGGGAGGCGAGGACGAACAACAAACAAAAAAACAAATAAAAAATAACTTACCTGCCGCATTGCTGCCCGTCTGCCCCTCACCATCACAGGCTCCCATAATCCCCTGCGGCCAATCCTGACACTGCTCTCAGCAGCATGAGAGCAGCGTCAGGGTTGGCTTGAGTGCCCTTGATTTGCACTCCCAGAGAGACTGTGCCTGCTGTCTCCAATCCGGCAGTGCAGCTTGGATTGGAGACAGCTTCAGTGCGCTTGTCGGTTTTTGGCCGTCCTGAGACGGCTAGCCAAACCTACATGCGCACTGACAACAGTGCCCACCACTCCCCCTCTGTTACTGCCCCCGCAATGGCCCGCCCCCAAGACTCAAACGGGAGAGAAAAATAAATGGTAATAAACCTGGTTTATTATCATTTTATTTTTCCATTTTTGCAGCTACTGGCTGGGGAAATGCTCCTCTGTCATAGCGGGGAAGCCGCCGCTGGAGAGAATGCTTTACTGTGGCTCAGGTTTTGCTCTAAAGAACTTGAATAGCTCCTAACAGATTTAACAGGCTATCATAGGAAACTAAATTTGCCCATAGTTTATCTATATCACATTCATCAAATATCGACTTTAAGTCTGATAAACATTTGTAAACATCTGCCTTTTTAAGTCTTGTACAATTATGTATTTAAAGAGACAGAGCAAAATAGTTTTTAATGGTTTCAGTTTTACAGCACAAGCATGTGTGCTAGATTGGAATGAACTTAGAGCTATTCAGTCGCGCCTCTAATTTCACCAGCAAAATCCTGTAATAGATTTTGGCCTCACGTTCAGGAGTGAGGTGGGTCAATAATTTGTTTGAACTGGGTCTGCCTTCTTTAAAACTGGACAAAATATATATCCCTTTCTTGACTCGGGGAAGCTACATCGTCAACTGCACTGGATGCAAGAGCTCAGTCGTGGTGATTCAGCACTCGGCACCTTAACTAATTAATATTTGATGAAATACACACGATTTGAAATGGAGGTGTTTTCATCATTATTTTCAAACGCAAACCCAATTTATTGGGCTGAAGGATGGATCCCATTGCACAGGCAAGCAATCTTGACTCAGCTTCTCCCAGAGTCAAGAAAGGGATATATATTTTGTCCAGTTTTAAAGAAGGCAGACCCAGTTCAAACAAATTATTGACCCACCTCACTCCTGAACGTGAGGCCAAAATCTATTACAGGATTTTGCTGGTGAAATTAGAGGCGCGACTGAATAGCTCTAAGTTCATTCCAATCTAGCACACATGCTTGCGCTGTAAAACTGAAACCATTAAAAACTATTTTGCTCTGTCTCTTTAAATACATAATTGTACAAGACTTAAAAAGGCAGATGTTTACAAATGTTTATCAGACTTAAAGTCGATATTTGATGAATGTGATATAGATAAACTATGGGCAAATTTAGTTTCCTATGATAGCCTGTTAAATCTGTTAGGAGCTATTCAAGTTCTTTAGAGCAAAACCTGGGCCACAGTAAAGCATTCTCTCCAGCGGCGGCTTCCCCGCTATGACAGAGGAGCATTTCCCCAGCCAGTAGCTGCAAAAATGAAAAAATAAAATGATAATAAACCAGGTTTATTACCATTTATTTTTCTCTCCCGTTTGAGTCTTGGGGGCGGGCCATTGCGGGGGCAGTAACAGAGGGGGAGTGGTGGGCACTGTTGTCAGTGCGCATGTAGGTTTGGCTAGCCGTCTCAGGACGGCCAAAAACCGACAAGCGCACTGAAGCTGTCTCCAATCCAAGCTGCACTGCCGGATTGGAGACAGCAGGCACAGTCTCTCTGGGAGTGCAAATCAAGGGCACTCAAGCCAACCCTGACGCTGCTCTCATGCTGCTGAGAGCAGTGTCAGGATTGGCCGCAGGGGATTATGGGAGCCTGTGATGGTGAGGAGCAGACGGGCAGCAATGCGGCAGGGAAGTTATTTTTTATTTGTTTTTTTGTTTGTTGTTCGTCCTCGCCTCCCACACCCCTCCCGCCACTCAGCCCTGACACCAGCCACTACTGGGTCTCTCAAAATTATGTGTCCTGAAAAATGTAAACAAATCAGGGTTTAAAACAGTGGTGTATCCTGGCACAACTGTAGTTCAGAAAGGTTGACGGAGTGCACACCTTTTGTATCACAATTTTTCAACGTTTGTCCAGTTTTGAATTTGTTCGCGTGCCAAGCCCAGAATTGTGGTCTGCCTTAAAACCACGTACTTGTGTAAACAACAGAAGAAATGGGGCGACATCTCACCCCAATGCCAGGCGCACTGCGATGATATATGCATACCACTGATGCAGAAAGTTAATCCAGTTTTCATCACAATTCTATTCACATTTCATCCAATGTTGCAAGGTTTCCATAGTTAATCCATGTGTCACATGAGAGATGTCTTAAGCTTAACACTGTAACCTTAAAGCTGTAGAAATGCCCATCCAGGCTTAATTCGATAGCTAGGAGTGTGCGTAAATTATCCTCTTAAGTTCATCCCGATCACCCAGTGCATTTTGGTCGCGTTTTCAGCCCTTCGTCAGGGGTATTCTACAATTAAAAAAAACCATAATGGTGAGATCATACATTTAAATTATGCAAATAAATTATCCCATGATGCAGGAGGGTTACCGTAAATACGTTCTCCTCCTTGGTATTCATCTATGATGTGCCGATTTTGGTCTGGCTTATAGATATTTGTGTGTTTCACATGTCTACGTTTTCTAACGTTGAAAGGGGTCCACCATAAATACGGCCCCTCTGTGTTATTCACCTATGTCGGCTACTCCAATATAGCCGACTGAAAAAGCCTCCTCCTGTGATTAGATTCACAGTCCTTCATTTGTCCCAATGCCCCTTGCGGGAAATGATGCTGTAATTCATGCGCATCTGTCACGCAGTGGACCTTCCGGTTTTCGGCCCGGTACAGGATCGGACACACAGGTTGATTCAACTCTTCCAGCGGGAAGGTAAGACGAGGAGCGTACGCCCCTTACACACTGTCTTATCTGTTAGTCGTGAGAATAATGCCTGACACCGTGTTCTGCTCGATTTTTTCAATACCGATGAGCCCGTCGGGATGGACTGGTATATCGAGTAAAGTCCACTTCTGTCTACGCCTGTTCTGCAATCTTGACACGAGGGTAACATCACTGGGTTTTTGGCCGCATTGTAGTTGTTTTAACTATCATGGGAATTGCCTAATTCTAAAGTCCAATTCTCCCTTTTCCTTAGTTTCGCGCCCTCATTTTAAATAATGTAATTACCAGCACAGACACGGTTTTCGTCAGATCTTTCGGGACTGGCATGCGCATATGTACATCAGTTTCCTGCCATATATTGGTATGGTTGTAAGCAGTAGCGGCCCGTGGTGGGTGTGAAGTCGGGCGCTGACGTGGGGCGGGGAGGGGTAGGGTGTGGGGTAGTAAAGTACGGAATACGGCCAAATAGAGGTAAGTAAACATATAAATAAATACAACGAATTTCGTTGCGCGCGCTGCTTCGTAAAAATACATTTAATTCAGATGACAACAAAAGCTATATATTGGTTGGACGTCATTGGGTGTGGATCCTGAGGCAGTACCGCTTGTATTTAATTAGCCTTCATAGATAAGGAGGGTGATTATATTGCCACTCACAAAGAGTATATTGGATGTATGTAAAACATGGAATGGTCAAATCTGGGATATCCCTTGTAAGAATAGGCGGATGGAGTAAAAGTAATCTGATGTACTAAGTGTTTGATTTTAATAATTAACAGTTATATGCTGTGATTTCTTCAATTAATGAAAGAAGGACAGAGTTTTTGCTTAAGCCCATTATGATCGTGAGGACAATACCATAACATTCATGCAATCTAGTGTCACATGGAGATATTAGGCCCAGTTAAGAAATGCCATCTTCACATGCTCACATTCTTAAGTTGCCTTCTTTCCCCATAAACACGATGCAATTTGACACATTCATTTGCATGCACACACAGGTTAACATTCCTTGAACTCAGCTTGCTTACAATACCACTTCGTAGGTACTCAATCAGAACACCTTGAACACTCTGTACAAGGGCTAAGTTCAGCACGCAAGATGTTGTTATTTGTTTTTGGCTGCTCGGCAACAGAGCTATCACAATAGAATAAACAATAGCAGCCTGACTGGGAATTTGGCATGGTAACATGGAGGATGGTATTATATATATGACATCAAGTCTTTGTTTATTCAGAGCAACATTTTGCTGGCACTGAGAGGCCGGTTCATGCTTTTTTTAAAGTTTTTTTTTTATATTAGCATTTTAATAGTGTACAACCCAAATACAAACATAACAGTTTGGTCACAGTACAACAGCATCCGTCATCCATTCTTATTGTTTCATTTCTAGTCAAAGGTCCGCCAAGCCCTCCACACCCCAAAGCATTTAGGATAGACAGTCAATTGACCTGATGCAATTGCAAGTATTGGGTTAGGTATTTCCAATAGTCTCGTGGTTTCGACCTAGTAGGAAGTTCTTCTTCATAGGTCTTTAGGGTGTCCCTACAATACGTCAGGTCCGTTATCCAGTCTTTAGGTTTCGGGACTTTCCTGCCACTCCAGCAGAGCGAGACCCTCCGTTTGGCCATGAGCAGTGCAATCACACAAAACTTGCGCTTTAAAGCCTTCACCCCGGGCAGTAGACACAGCAAACAGGTTTTAACACTACAACCCACCTCGCAGCCCACCATAACCCCCAGCAGTTGCACCACCTGTGTCCAGTAATCCATAACCGCCCCACAAGACCATGCGAGATGGACAAAATCCGCCCCCTTTACATTGCATCGTTCACATCTAGAATCTGATCGTAAACTGTACCTGTGTAGCCTAGCAGGTGTGTAATATGCCTGGTGTAAGTATTTGAAATGGAGGATGCGCAGATTTCCATTTGGTGTTAACATGCCAGTTAATGTACAAGCCACGCCCCTTTCTTCCTCAGTCAAAGGATCCTCCAAACACCCATTCCACTTCTCCATAGATTTACTTGTGTTTGCCGCTATATCGGTTTGTAGTTTCGTGTAGAGTGTGGATACCAAATGTGTGGCCGTGGGCGTGGTTATCAGCCATTGCAGGGCAGTCAATACCGGCGGCTCCGCCGGAAACATTGGATATAGTTGTTTCATGGCCTTTTGTAACCGGTGATAGTTGAATTGGAACAAAGCTGTCTTGTTACTAATGAACGTCAGGCAGTCGAGCGTCTTGAAAGTCCCATCCTCATAAAGGTCTCCCATCGTGTCGATACCGACCTGACGCAGCAATCCCATCCCCACCTTCTCCTGGGTAACCGAGATCTCCGGATGCCATTGGAGCCGGAGCGCCGGGGCGTAGATCGGCAACTTGTTAGCCTTCCTGCCCATGATATGCCAAGCTTTGTTCGTGGCATCTACCGGGTTAATGTCGTTCCTGTGCAAGGGAGGCCTACGATGGGTGATGACCGCTTCCAGTGGGATCGGTAAGGCGTCCCCTTCTTCAATTGCTGTATGGGTGAGAAATGGGACTTTGTGATACCAGAAGTGTGCATATTGCGCTTGCGCACAGAGATAGTAGAGCAAAAAGTCAGGGACTCCGAACCCCCCCTGGCTGTAAGGTAGGGTAAGTGTCTGCATCTCAACCCTGGCCGTTTTCCCCGCCCATATGAGCTGTAGTACCATCGAGTTAATACGCCGAAAAACCTCTGCTGGGGGGTGAATTGGAATGTTATTGAATAGGTATAATAGTTTGGGTAGCACTACCATTTTTACAATGGCAATGCGGTCCGCTAGAGATAGTGGCAGTTGAATCCATCTCCGTACTTTCCCCTCCAAAGCATCTATTGCCCTCCCATAGTTAGACCTGATCACAATTTCAGGGTCGCGGTGATACCACACACCCAGATATTTTACCGGGTCAGTGATCCACTCCAGAGGGTAGTCCATGGGGTGCGGCAGTGTGCCGTCCGGTAAAGGAATGATCAGGGACTTGGCCCAGTTTATATTTATACCCGAGTGGTGCGCAAACTTAATATATTCCCTCAAGAGCGGGTTCAGATTGTCCCCTGGGTCCCTCACATACAACAACATATCGTCAGCATACAATGATATGTGCAGCGGCCTTTGTGGGAATTGCAGCGCCGAGTAGTGATGTCCCTGCCGAATCTTGCACGTCAGTGGCTCTAGCGCTATCGCGAATAAGAGAGGGGACAGAGGACACCCCTGCCGGGTCCCCCTTTGTATATTAATGGGCTCCGAAATATATTTATTCACCCGAACTCGTGCCACCGGCACGTCATACAAGAGGTGTATCCATTGGAGGAACATGGGTGGGAAGCCCATCCTCCGTAATACTATATTTAGATACGTCCACTCCAGCGAATCAAAGGCCTTGGCCGCGTCTAGAAAGACCGCCGCAGCCTTAGTCGTGGGTGTTAGATAGTGCGACAGGGCGAACAAGGTTTGAGTATTGTGCGCTGTAGAACGCGATGGAATGAACCCAGATTGATCAGGTAAGATCAGCTTAGGCATCAGAGGGTTCAGCCGGACTGCAAGCAGTTTAGCCAATATCTTATTGTCCACATTTATGAGGGACAAGGGTCTGTACGAATCACAAAGCTCCGGGTCTTTTTGTAGTAGTAGCGCTTCCCGTAAGGTCGGAGGTAGACTCTGCTGTTCGTGGGCATTGCCATACATCTCCACTAGACAGGGGGCTAGCTGATCTGCAAATGCCTTATAGAACTCGCCGGTGAACCCATCTGGACCCGGGGCCTTGCCATTTGGCAGCGATCTAATCACCTCTGTGACCTCCTCCACCGTGATAGGTAGAGACAGATACTCCCGGTGCGTATCCGACAGCCATGCTATCGCCACATCATCTAGATACTCCGTGATTTCCGCCGAAGTGGCCGTGGGCCTGTAGGCATAAACCGCTCCATACGTAGCCACAAACTCCTTTAGTATGTCCTGTGCGCCATACTTCTGCTCCCCCTGTGAATTGCGAACCATTTGAATGTTCTGCGGTGCATGACCGTCACATATGTTAGCCGCCAGGTGCCGTCCCGACCGGCCGCCCTCCCCATAGGCCCTCGCTATCTGTCTCTTCGCTGTATATTTGAGTTCCTCCTCCGCATAGTTTTGGTACTCTGAAAGTACAGTTCGGATAGTTCCTAATATGTGAGCGTCTTGCGTTTTCTCATACTCCCTTTCCAATTTACGCAACTTTTCTTCCCTCACCTTGGGCTGTTGCCGTATGTCTTTTAGGATTCCCGCATTCGTACTGATACAGACACCGCAAATCGTTGCTTTAAAACCCTCCCAGAGCACGCCAGGGTCTTTCATACTAGGCGCATTGTGATGAAAGTACTCCTGTATCGTCTGCCCAATGGTTTCTACATATAGGGGATCTAGTAGCGCTTTGGCGTTAAATCTCCAGCTGAAGGGAGGTGGTGCATAGTTCGGAAGTTCTAGGGAGAGGAGCACTGGGCTGTGGTCAGACAGCGTTCTGGGCAGATGCCGAACCTCCCGTGTCCATAAGGCAATATCCCCAGTTACCAACCAATAATCAATGCGGGACCAGCTACCGTGTGCCGCCGATGTATGCGTGGCCTCTCTCCCCTCCGGATTCCTACCTCTCCATATGTCAGTAAGCCCCCTGTCTATAATTATGTCCTTTAAGACCTGCAGCGCGCGTCTGTGAGGCTCCACCGTCAGTCCGGATCTATCTATTTCGTCACATAACGCGATATTAAAGTCTCCTCCCCATATCAGGTGTGAGGTGTGTAAGTCTCTCAGTTTACCCCACAATGAGTGAAAGAACTGTGGGTCATCCACATTCGGCCCGTATACGTTCACAACAGCCAGTTTCTGCCCCCGTAGTAGACCTGAGATAATGACAAATCGCCCTAGGTCATCTACCACGACATTATCTATCACATATTGTAGCCCCTTTCTTACCAGTATTAGCACTCCTCTTGCATAGGATGAATACGAAGAGTGATGCACCGATTCGGCCCACCTGCGCCCTATACTGGATTGGTGAGTCGGTGGACAGTGTGTCTCTTGTATGAGTGCTATATCGATGTGCAGTCTGTCTAGGTATGCCAGTGTCTGTCTGATTTTCTTGGGGTTACTGAGCCCCCTCACATTCCACGTCAATAATTGGAGGCGCCCAGCCCCTACTCGTGCCGTAACCATTTTCCAGCATTGATATTATAGCAATAGTTATACAAGCATTTAGGTAGTACGCTCCAAGGAGTATCTAGGCATAGAATGACCTCATTGTACCTCAACAGAAGTGCTCGGATCTCAGCGATGCGTCTCATGCACAGTGACCAACAAAACAGTTTCCCAACCCCTGCCCGCCTCCCCCCACCCACTTCAGCACCCCAAACATGCCAGACATACCCCACAGAAAAGAACTAACATACTTTAACTTAGGTCGGGGATCACCCGTTTCGGGGGACCACCTAGAGCACACAACTCCATCCAACCTAATGGATGTGGACGGGGATATAATATATGTTAAATCCCAAGAGGTACCATGGCTGCGCAGGCATCATCTCAGCTTATAGTAGGGCCTGCAGCGACCACATTATCAGCCTGTGCCAGTCGCTCCACCGCACTGCGCTCCCGCTGGCATGTGGATCGCAGCCCGGGTCCCAGTCCCCCAGGCACATAGCCCTCCCAAGGACGTCACATGCGCCAGAGGCCCAGCGCTGGTCAGTAGATTCAAGCCCCTCACAGCCCCATCCGACCTTCAATCACCCTGACACCCAGGCTCCATACGGCCACAAAAGAGAGGATCAGTGTTAACCAACATGGCGGCCCCAAGTAATGTGAGCGTTACCCCCTCAGCAGTTTTTAACAGATCCCAGTCGCAGTCCCATCGGGGTTAGAACGCCTTTAGAGGTACCATAGGTCAGCAGGGCGTGTGCGAGGGCGATACAGTTCGCAGCACTCGTACTTACAGTCTCCGACGGACCAGAAAATCTCCACTGCCAAGGCAGTGCCGCGGTGAACCCACTTTAGGGCCGCGGATCCGCCCCAAGATATCCAGTTCGGGCGATGTGGGCGTCCCTCCAACTTGTCCTGATCCGAGTCGCCACTTCCTGAGTTTGCCTCGTTGTCAGGTCACTAGTCCGTGTCCGCACTCTGGTCGCTTCTATGCCGTTCTTTGCGCTAGGTGCCAATTTTTTTGACGAGTTCCTGTGCCGCCTTAGGCGTGTGGCATATCGTTGCGCGGCCCTCATGCGTCACCCGAAGCCTGGCTGGATATAGCATAGCATAGTCAATTCCAAAGTCACGCAGTTTCTTCTTTACCGGGTTGAATTCCTTCCGCGCTAACTGGACAGCGACCGTGAAGTCCGGATAAAATTCCAGTGTATTACCCTGGTGTGTAATCTGCCTCTTTTCTCGCGCCAGCCTTTGGATGACATCGCGGTCCCTGTAGTTGAGGACTCTGGCAATTATTGGTCGCGGGGGCGCCCCGGGTTTCGGCCTCGGGGCCAGCGACCGGTGTGCTCTTTCAATCAAGAACATCGGGGAGAGGTGCTCCGTGCCAAAAACGTTACGAATCAGCTCCTCCACATACGTTTCCATCCGACCAACATTGGTGGACTCCGGAACCCCCGCTATGCGCACGTTATTGCGCCGCGACCGCGCCTCCAAATCCTCTGCCTTATTTTTTAGCACATCCAGCAATCGCTCAGCTTCCGCACACTTTTTGGCCGTGGCCTGCGAGATATCCTCAACCGCTCCAATGCGAGTTTCCGCCTCCACCAGCCGCTCCCCGTGCCCATCCAGTTTGGCCACCATGTTGTCGACGTGTAGCGTGATGGTATCCAGTTTACCATGGATGTCCTGTAGGCTCTGCTGAATGGCCTTCAGCGCTCCTTCCATACCTGAAGGCCCCGGTTCTCCAGCGCGTCCAGGGTGGTATCCGACAGCGCCGCAGCGCCCTTGGTCTGGCGCTTAGATTCGAAGGGGAGCTTGGATTGCGTTTTTTCTGGCTTCCCCATGCCGCACTTCTCCACCGTCAGGCACCGGGGGAATCGATGCGCAATTCTTCCAGGCGAGGGCGACGCAGTCTCGCACCCGCAGACGTAGTGAGCCTCAGCCCAGCTGCTCACCGGTACCCAATTTCTGCACAGCGCCCCAGTTGGTCGCGCCTTTAGCACCGCACCGCACGGAGCCCACTCTCCTGCACAGCCACGAGGTCTTTGATGGCAGCAATATCATGTATTGCACCTCCAGGCTAGCCAGCGATCCAGGGGGTCAAGAAGCAAGCAGGCAATGCGGGGGACAGTGTCCAGCAGCCCAGGAAACCATTAGCCAGGGCACACGGCTCGAGGGGGGGGGCAAGAACCAGCCAGTCAGGTGCACCCAGGAGCGGTCATCATTGCATGCGCCTCCGGGCAGATCATCTCCTCCCAGGCAGCGATGGCAGACAGGCCCAGCAGCCCTCAGGAGCCCCCTCCCGGCAGTCGCGCTAGTTCTCTGGCAGTCCTCCGGCACCCCGTCAGGCAGCCAGGGTCATCTGGGCAATCACAGTCACACCAACCACGGGGGCAGCTCTCACCCTCATCTCGCGGCAGTCTCCAAGGCTGCGTCCGTATAACTATCGGCCCATATCAGCGCCCTCCCCGTGGGACACGCTCATCTTGATCCAGCGTCGGGGCCATCCTCCGCCGCCATCTCGTGCCGCTCCGCGTCCCGGGGTAGATGCCGCCACCAATCGCTCGGAGCGCCAGAGCGAGCCTAATTCACAGGGGCAGCATCCAGTGCACGAGCCCCAGCCCACAGTCGCCGCTTGTCTCGATGTCCCCAGCGGCTGTTCCGTTCAGCAAGGCTCGATTCAAGAGGCCGGTTCATGCTTGAATTCCAGCTCAGCTGATTCCTGCAACCTCATGTGAGGGATGCTGTCTAAATATACACCAAGACGGACAGCTTGCTGACACTTACCCATAGATAACGGGGATTTAGACCACCCGACAGGGATTTGGCAGATCTCTTCACCTTAGACACGATTGGGTAGAATGCGCTAGTTAGAAGTACCAGTGGCTGCTCCTCTGCTAAGGCAGAGGAGCTTCGCCCCACTACTTTTCAGCAGTTTAAGAAAAAATAAAATGATAATAACTCAATGTTATTAATATTTAATTTTTTCAGCAGCAGCTTTGAGGGGCGCAGCTGCTCTGCTGAAAGAGCAGGGGAGGGGAGGAGTGGTTTTCACTCCCTACGTGCACATGAATGTTTGGCCAGCCGTCTCAGTCCTGCCAAACATTCATGCGCACATAGCATGTTCTCCACCCAAGCTGCATTACAGCCTGGGTGGAGTACATGCCCAGGCCCTAAGGCCCTATCTGAGCGCCGAACCACGGCGCTCAGACCAATCACAATGCTGCAACATTGTGATTGGCTCAGGTGAGCCTGGGTGCTTACCGGGTCCTTCCTGTTCCAGCCAGAGGAAGAAGTCGAGAGACGCGACGAGGAGGACGTTGCAACCAAGACAGGAGGTAAGTTTTATTTAATTTAGTATTTACCCCTGCTACCCCAGCCACCCCTGCCTTCCCGCCACCCCGATCAGTGCCGGCCGCCACTGAGGAGTACACTATATTACATTAGTTATATACAAGCATAAAGTTTTCTATAATAAGCAAAATGGTTGAATTGTTTATCTTTTTCACCGTTCTCGTAATGCTTATCACCTTATTCTATTTCCTTCTATTAATCATTGCAGCACAAGTATTTTACTCAAGAATCAAAATGCTTCAATAAATATTGAAACGCTTCACTGTGTACGTCTTGTATATATCTTTGGGTATACATAGGTAAGTGAGCAAAAGGGTTCTAAATTTGTTACCACAATTTCCTTGGGGATCAGGCTTGTCATGTTCTGAGGTTGCACATCCATTTGTTAGCCTATAAAGTAAGGGGTCTAGAATATGCACTGTGAGCTAGCAGGACTATAGGCCAACATATACTGAGGAGTGCTTAGAATCAGTCTCGCACCAGTCCAACATTTATGTTGTCCAATAAAGGCAAAGTTTTCATTGAGAAAATATAACCCATACAACATGGCTCCGCTAAAGTTCTAGGTTGGGTTCTTATTTAATGGATTGTCTGAGTAGTTTTCTTTTGTGTACTCAAAGACCTCTACTCAACAACTAACAGGAAACGTCCTTGGTGTTAAAGAAAATATCCTTGTCAGCTGAGTATGTTACTATAATATATTGGCTGTAGGTTGTTCAAGCTTGAACCTTGCAAAGGATCTCCCATAGATGTACCCTCTCGCATTCCACATATTCAAATGTCTGAGACCAAAGACCACCCATTAAACATACTCGCTGACTGCAGACATGCGGTTACACAAATGCTGTAGTTTATTTTTATTTTTATTGATTTCGGGTCAGAGATGATGGACCTCTGACTTTAGCCAAAGCCAACTCCGCCTCATAAATCTGATGAATAAGAACAAGCCATTCAGCAGCCTTTGGAGTAATCACAGAAATCCATGACCTTGCAACACAGTGCTGGACACACACTAGCATGATCATTACCAGGCACTGAGTACCTCCCTCGTAATCATATTTAACCCCCATCATTTTCTCTTTAGTGTGTAGTGAAACTTGACCCAAGCTGGAGGACATAAACATAATCACCCCAGTTCAGAATTCTTGTAGAGCGGGACAGAGCACAAACACATGTACAATATCAGCAGCCAGGAGCTTGCCCTTGGGGCATTTGGTCTTTTCAGAGATTACATTTGTTCCCCATTTAGATATTTTATCTGGGGTATAATACAGCAGGTGTATCGTGTACAGCTGTTGTAGCTTTAGGCTAACAGAGTGTATTGAGTGATCCAGTATCTCTAGAGCCCTCTGACTTTCTGAGACCGAAATCTCTGATAAGAGCAGTTAGCGCCACTTAGCTGCATATAGCATTGTATCATCCATGTTGGAATGAGAAAGCCCTTGGTAGGTCATGCTGATTGAGGGTTTTATTTCTGATTTATAATAGTACGATGAGAGTTTAGAGCCTTCAATGTCTAGTGGATTTTCACATCCTGACTGGATATGGTCCCTCACTTGTAAGTTCTTAAAGGAAAAATGGCGTGGGAGCTCGTGCGATGCTTGCAATCCCAAGAAAGATCTGAAACCATTCAGATAGTACAGCTGACCAAAAGTTACAACCCCACACCATGCCCAGGCCCTGCAGGTTGAGTCCTGAAAAACCGAAGAAAAGGCAGGATTGTCCCAAAGTGGTGTATCTTCATTTATGAAAGCTATTGAAAATTTGGAGCGAATCTCCTTCCATGTATAAATAATATCCCTCAATACCTTGAAGTTTACCCTTTTATAGTAGCTGGGATCCCCCAGTCGATAAAGGAAAAGCCTGAACTCATCTCCCAAAGCCAGTTGGTAGCAGAAAGATGAAGGATCTGGATCATCCGGGTTAAGTAAGCTATGCAGACTTCTGGAAAAGGCAGCCCAAAAATATAACTTAAAATCTGGGATTGAGAACTTCCCCCCCTTATTATAAGGGAGTTTCATTAACCACATGGTTCGTCTTGCAGGCCTGTAACCCCATAAAGAGTTTCCAATAGCGCCCTCCAAGTGCCTAAAAAAAGAATCTGGGACCCTCAATGGAATTGCCCTGAACAGATAGAGAAATTTTGGAAGAATATTAATTTTAATGATGTTGACTCGACCGATGATAGTAAGTGGTAACTTATTCCAAGATTTTAGCTTGGAAATTACAGCAGATAGGCAGAGGTTTGTAATTCAGTTTAATAATATTAAAAACCTCCAAACACAATTTAATATCAAGATAGACTGCCATAGTAGTTACCCCTGGAATAGGAGAGTCCGGCTTAAAATTTAAAAGGAAGGACCTAAGTTCTGGATATGTTAAGCTTGTACCCAGAAACCTTGCCAAACCTGGCAGCCTCATTGACAACCTGTCCGATTGCTATTAACAGATTAGGGGAGAAAACTGCCACATTGTCAGCATATAAAGTCAATTTCAGTTGTTGAACTCCAACAATCAGAGGTTGGATACCTGCATTCCTGAGAAGGGACTATAGATAGGGCTCTATGTACAGGGCAAACAAAAGATGAGAAAGCGGGAACCCCTGTCGGGTGTCTCGACATATCTGAAAATGATTTGAGCAGTTCCATGCAAGGGCTCTCTCACCCATGGAGTCTTATAAAAGGCTTGAGTCAACGTAATAAATGTTTTGCTTATACTAAAAGCACACGGTGTAGACCGCATACAGTCCCATGCAACACAGTCGAAAGCTTTCTCTGCCTGTAGTAGGATCATACCTATGTTTATGTTAAGTTTCCCAGCAATCTCGAAAGTCGTGATTGCCGTATTGGAATGACTAGTGGTATCTCTACCTGGAACAAATCAATGTTTTTGTGGAGAGAGTAAGGATGAAATTACAGGGGCAGACCCATGGGCAAGATTTTAGCAAACCATTTTGCATCTGTGTTAATCAGAGAGATGAGACAATATGACGCCATATCCTCTGTGGGCTTATCCTTTTTTAGGAATACAACATTATTGGTAGCATTCCAAGTGTCCGGGACAGCCCCTCCTGTATAGATGTGTTGATTCACCTTGAAAAATTCCACAGCTATTATATCTTTGAATACCTTGTAAAACTCCAAGGGTATGACATCCTCACCTGCCACCTTGCCAGTAGGAAGAGCCACCAATGCAGCATCAATCTCAACTATGGGAAACTCAATCTGCACGTCGCTCACCTGAACTTCCCCCCAGATGGGGTAGACTACACTGCTGGATATAATCTGAACACTCAGCCTGATCTATAACCTGTGGCTGACCACATAGATCTTTATAGAACTGGGAGAACTGTTCCAGGATAGACATTGGGGTAATGTAGACCTTACCATCCAAACCCTTAATCGCCCATTTTGCACACTTAGGGGGCCAGTCTGATATCTGGTGTGTTAAAACTCGGCCTTCCCTTTCCCCGTATTCGTATTGTAGCTTTCTGTGTATAGCATATCTCTCAGCTACCTGATCCTTCAACCTACGTCCTAGAAGAGAAAGTTTTTATGATAATTGGAAAAAAACAACCTGTTTGTCTGCCAATCCTTGAGTAATTTTGGAAGCATGTAGTATTTCAAGTTGAACAATAGCCTGGTGAAGAGAAAAAACCTCCAAGGCATCGCTATTTTGCTTGACCACATACTGTAGAGTGATGCCTCGGATGTATGCTTTTATTGTATCCCAAATTATTGGAGGGAACGCCGTATCATTGTTGATCTGAAGGAACTTCCTAAGTAGCCCTGATACATATATTCTATAATTGTAATTAGCCAACAAGTGGTAAGGAAATGAAAACTTGGAGCAGTTGGGCCTAACCCCAGTCAAGCAGAATGAAAACAGAATTGGGTTATGATCCGAGACAATCCTAGCACATACTTTCATTTCCTTAATATCCACCTAAGATTGCTTAGTAAAGACCATGTCGATCCTGGAATAGTGCTTGTGTGGACATGAATAGAACGTATAGCCAGGATCAGTCGGATAAGAGTCTGCCAACAGTCACAAAGACCAGGCAGCCGGATCAGATCCTTAAGTGATGCCCTAGTTCTGGGCTTACTTGTGGTGGCAGTACGATTAGTAGTGTCTATGCTGTAGTTAAGTATATAGCTAAAATCACTCAATATGATCAATTCCCTAGCCCAATCCAGTAGTTCCAATGATAACATATCTAATACTTCTGGGTCATCGACATTAGGCCCATAAAACACACAGAGAACAATTTTTAAAGAATGTAATAATAATTGAACAAGGACCTATCTTCCCCTAGAGTCAGCAGCCGTTCTTAAAACTTGGCCACAAAAGTTATTAGCAGAGAGCACTGCAACCCCGCGTATTGAAATCGATTGTGATGTACAGACAACTATATTGTATCCCAACTGTTTAAATAAAGACCGATCCTTGTATGCTAAGTGGGTCTCAGTCAGCGGGATCAATTGGGGTTTGTAAAGGCCAATCTCCTCCCAAACCATTTGTCGCATACTCCGCATGTTAATCCCAGATACATTCCAGCACATACATTTAATAAGAGCCATGAGATCTAAAAGTTTTTAGTGACGCTTCTATATCTTTGAAATCCTAGGTTAATATTGCACCACTTTGAAAAAAACAAGAAATAAGCCCTAAATAAGTTGTGTATAATCTGACCAGTTTTACCCCCCCCAACCAGCCCTCCTCCATGAAAGCACAGTCACCAGCGGGAAACCAACTGCTGCAATCCTCCCCCCACTCCCCCCAATCCCTGTTCACCCAACCCCTCCCTACCTCCCTGTACTCAAGAGAAGGAAACAGCCCCCCCCCCCCTTCTGACTGTAGGTTGGAGACAGCCCTATGGAGTACACAAATGCTATTGCTACGTGGTCTGCCCCAGATGGGTGGAGGCGTTATTTTTGTGGTTGACGCACACGAAGCATTCAGGACAGAGGTAGCTTATTCATGGGTTACATTCCCAGCAGGTATTATAACTGCAAGACTGTTTTACGCATGCACTCCAGATACAGTTCCTAATAACTACACAGCCTAAAAGCACTAGAAATACTATTAACTTACCAAGAACATCAAAATTGGTTGAAGACACCCTACCACATAAATACAACAACCATAGAGTACGTCCTTTTAGCATTGAAGGAGCAATATGGCCAGTCTTAGCCAGATGCACACCATTTCCAGGTATAGATAATCTTCGAGCTCCAGCATTACATACATTGTACACAGATCTGGTTAAAACATATAGATGTTTAACACAGTTTGTCAAGCAACCCATGACAATAAATCCTGTGAGGGCTGCTCAAGATGCCCATCCATAATTGGCTACACCCGGAATTAATCCACAAACCATCAATGCAGTCACGGGTAAGATTACGGTCAGATGGGAGGAAATACCGTTCTGGATTGCACAAATAACAAACCAGCTTGAAGCAATGTTTACCCATACACAGGAAAAACACAGAATTCTTACATTTTGCTTGCCAATGGGAGATGGCTCCCCCAGTGGAAGACTGCACCACTGGGGTACCCGCTTTGCTGCAGTATATACCAGAACACATGGTACACTCTCATTAGCTATTTTGCCAGAGGAGCTAAACAGATACAAAATGAGTATGGGCTAGCCCCTGCCCTGGATTTGGGGATAAAACTGATTGGCAATTTTGCCACAGTATCTGCCATAATGTTGAATAGCATTAAAGCGGAAGCAGCAGTGTTGGCATTAAGCCAACAACTCACTAACTTGATTCTGAGAGAACAAAAGTGCGAGTTACCTAAAATTATTGAGGAAACCTATGTAATAGGCCTTGATAATTTGGGAGCCAGACCTAGTAAACAACCAATTTCAGAGTAATTCTAAAAAGGATAACTCAAAGCAAGAGCCCGAATCTTCTAAGAAGAAATTGGATAATAAGAAACATTAAGAAAAGATTAAGTCACAGGTGGAACCCCTGAACAAGAGGCCACTGAGAAGCGCTATAATCTATGTAAGCGTGACAATATTAAGATGCCTGACAGGTATCAGGATACTGATACACGTTCATCTCATTCCATTCAGGATTCGTCAGAAAAATGCTTGAAGAGAGGAGGATGGTCAGAGCCCAGATCAGAAGAGCATGTGAAACCAAATATAGACTAACAATGCTTTTCTGAATACATAATAAACAAGCATTGGCATAGCCAATAGGTCTCGCCTTTGGGACCTTATAAGTGTTTAGCCATACAACAGTTGCATAACTAAATACTTATAAGGTCCCAAAAGCGAGACCTATTGGCTATGCCAAGCGGCTGTGGGGCCGCGAAAGTGAAGGTAACCTCGGTCAAGCGTGGCGCGCGTGCCCGCGCACATGCACTGTAGCTCTAGGCTGGCCTGGTAGCACTTTTTGGAGCCCTCACAAAATGTCTCGCCAGTGCAGCGCATGCGCTGGGTCAGGCGAGACCTAAAAAGGAAGATAAACCTAAACAGTCCAAACCTCAAGTCAAAAAGAAAAAGGGGAATGGCATAAAAGTCAAGCTTGCTGCGGATATTGAGGACAGTGCTTCTGAGTGGGGAGCGGGCTTTGACCATGCTGGACAGCGCAGAAGTAGTCAAGATAGTTTGCCGGAACCTGATGGATTGTCTGAACCCTGTAGCATTAAGTGACTAAGTCCAGGAGGAAGCACCAGGCACAGGCGTGAGCATCCCAAATCGTTTTTTTGAGATGCAACTTTAATTGGAGGGGTACGTACCGTGCTACATTAATGTTCTCTTCTGGGTCAACTGGGTGTCTTGGCTGAAAAGGATTGGCCACCTGCATTTGTAATGGATTGCTCAGAGAGAAAAACTGTAATTTTGCCTACGTTTTCAGACCTCGTCCTAGAGACAGTGAAGCATTCATACACCAAGTAGGGGGCTTTAGCGCTAGCTTCTGCGTTATACAACAATATTGGGGTGGAATGACAGTTCCCCTTTTCACTTATACAAGTGAGGTCAACCCCACAACCTAAAAGACAATACCCCATTAAACATGAGGCTAAAAACCAAGTGAGAGAGATACTCACACAACATAAATACCAAGGTGTTATAGAAAGTTGCACCTCTCCTATGAATAATCCCTTGTTTTCAGTATTAAAACGTGATAATTTATATGGTCTAGAATTAGATTACAGACACCTGAATACAGCTACACATACATTCGCTGTACAAAACAAGCATAGCGCGGCACTAATGAATAACATAGTGTGAAAGAAATACAAACAAACCTAGACATCTCAAATGGATTTTTCTGCCAAAACATAGCACCTGAAAGCAGGTATTTGACTGCATTTAACGTGCTCGGGTCTCAAAAGCAGATCTGTTGTTTGCCTCAAGGGTCTAAGAACAGCTCAGGGTTGTTTTCAGACCGCGTTACAGAACTTGTGCAAGAATATCATGACAAGGCATTGTCCTATGTCGATGATATCTAGCTGATAGATGATGACTTTTCAACACACTTATCAAGAGTGGATTGTGTAATATTGGGTTTGCTCACATGGGCTACAAATGTAATTAAAAAAAATTCTGAAATAGCCCACCTCAATGTTCTATTTTTAGGATGTGAGCTGTCAAATGAGGGCAAAAGCCTAGCGACAAATTTCCTAGAGAAGTGTGCCCTTCTACAACCACCAAACACTTTAAAGAAACTCAAATCGATTTTGGGTGTTCTGAATTTTGGCAGAACTCATATTCAAGATTATACAGAGCAGGTAAAACTGCTCTAAGACTTGATATGCTCAGACTTTTCAAGCACACATTGGATAACTGAACACATACAACTCTTACATTCAGTACAAGCTGACATTGTAGCTTTAACACACTTACAAACACGTGTAAATACAACCAACCTGGTGATCTGTAAATTGCGGGGGCATCAGGGTAGACCTATGTTACATTTAATGGAGGAGAGACTGTATCAACTGCATATAAATCACATTTATACAACAATCCTGAGATGCGTCTTGCCCCAACAGAAAAGATTCTGACTGGGGTGCAGACTGCTGTAGTGAGAGAAAGATCTTTGGCTCAGGGAAAATACATTATTGTTGTGACTCCGTCCCAGCCCTTGAGGTTGTCACAAAGGCCAGCATTCCTAAGGATAAGGCTTTATATCCAAGATAGATACAGTGGGCCAACTCTCTCACCGCAACAGATGTAGAACTACAGGTTTGACTCAACACTACAAACACATGCATACCTGCAATACAAAAATGAATACCCTCTGCCTAATGAAGTCATGCCTCTTGATCAGTATGATTACATCATCTATACTGATGGTTGTGTACAGCCTGCCTTAGGGACAAAACATTAATACTCAACAGTGTGAGTCGCTGTTAAGGGGAGAATTGAGGATGGTGAATTCTGCCCTCACGAGACCTAAACTCACTCACTAGGTGATTGCACAGCACAGCTGGCAGAACTAAGGGATTTAATTCTTACACTTGAGAATACGGATCCCAGATTCCCCACACTGATTGTGTTGATTTGTATGATTGTGTCAAGTCTTACAACAAGTACTTACAATAATGGAGCCAGAATGGATTCAGAGATTCTAAAGGATACACAATAAAGCACAAAACGCTTTGGGGACAGGTGACAAAACATAAAGAGTGTTTGCCACAGACTCATGTAATACACACTGAGTGATCAGCGTGTAGGCATACACATTGTAGGGAATTCCTTGGCTGACGAAGCCGCAAAAGCAACAGTATTAAATCATAAGGCAAAGTCTATTTTTGATGATATAGGCTACAAGTGTAGCTGTGTGGTGAGGAAGATTAATTTTTATAACAATTGTGCTGTCCTAACGAATGTGGTTTGGTACATGTCAATACCATGAAACACATTGAAGAATAATGTGATCTCACTACTGTATGGACTTGATGTGATTGAGAGTGATATTGACTCCTTTATATAATGATCTATTAGGAGATCTGAGCAATCAATTTATTGTAATATTATGCTTTAGGTTTTATCTTCCTATTTATGGTTTCTAATATATGTTTTGATGTCATCTGAATTACATATTTTTTATGTTGCTGCATGTGATGAATAAAATGCATGTTTTTTTAACTTTGTTGTGATGTCATTTTGTACAGAACACACACTGCCCTATAGTTCTCTTAATTAATAACTGGTGGGGGTATGTTTGCTTCAGTATCAATAATTAAGACATTGCCCCCTTGGTTTGAGAGGGTGTTCTCTTTATTTGTGTGACTCAAGTACTCCATGTGCCTGCACAGAGGTATCAGTTTTGGCTCTGGTATATTGTGCATTGAACCCTCCAGTGGCTGCTGATTTGCCATTGTGCAGAAGATCCTAATATTAAGAACTATTCATCTAGATGGGGTGCACTTCTGCACTGCTCTGACTTTATTTGCCTCAAAGAACCCCACAAAGAGCGAACTGATTGTCCACTCTGTGATGTTTGGTAGCATCTGTGTAGAAACTGAGCGCTCTTTTGGGATCTAAACAATGGAGGTCTCTTCCTCTTTAAGGGATGAGGCAAGGCAATGAACATCGGAAGAGTGATGGATTCTCTAACATGGAAAGCCAATACAAATTTCATAAGGAAGGCTGAATGGGTCCTGAGCACCAGCTTGTCCAAAAATAAAGTGGTGTAAGGAGACTACACTGACAGAGTTTGGAGCTCACTCATGGGACAGACTGACTTTATAGTGATGAGAAAGACAGTCTTCAGAGTCAGAAAATGAAGAGGACGGCTGCATAGCTGCTCAAAAGGGGTAAATATAAGGATCAAGTTAAGGTCCCAGTTCAGAGTGGCATCACAAAAGGCTTTTGGGAAACAAAACCTTTAAGGAAACGCATCACAATGGGTGATTTTAAAAAAGATGATTGGTCCAGCAACCACAAGAAAGCCGACTGGGCTAAAAAATAACTATTAACAATGCCCATTGCAAGTCGTTGCTTCAAAGACACAACAAAAAGAAGCACATCTAGCAGTTTGGCCTGTAGTGGATCTGTGTCAAGGATACTACACCAAGCCACTAACTTGTTCCAGCATTCTGCGTAAACGGATTTCATGGAAGTGCACCTAGTTGCCAGGGTAATATCCGCCACCTCGGCAGGGAGACCAAAGGCGGTCAACTACTGATGCTCGGTCTCCAAATATGGGGATGTAGATTGAGCAGGCTGAGTGCAAGACCCTGCCCTGCTGCTGCAACACAAAGTCCTCCTGAGGTTGCAGTTTGATAGATGGACAGATGCTCATGCCCAAACGTACCATGAACCACACTCCCGTGGTCCAATCTGGAGCCTCTAGGATGGCTTGAACCAAGTCGTTCCAGATCGTCTTCAGAACTCGGGCCAGTAGAGGCAGTGGCAGGAAAGCATGCAGAAGTCCGAGGCTCCACTTTAGTTGGAATGCGTTTTCAAGAGAGAACCTTCGTGGGAGTTCCAATGTACAAAAGTTCTGGCACCGTGGGCTCTCAGTAGTCTTGAAGAGATCTAGCCACGGCTCTTCCCATTGAATGGAGATGTCCTGATCCATCTCTGGATATAGTTACCATTCATACTCCACTAGGTGTTGCTGACTTACCCCATGCGCTCTGGCCTTTAAGGATCCTGTCAGGTATTTAACATGAGGAAATGCCCTGACAATTCAGACAGTTCCAGAGGCAAAGAGCTTCTTGGCACAGTACCCAGTCCAATTACGGTTCAGCAGGCACCACTGCAGAACTTTTGCAGTCTCTTCCAACAACCAGAAAGAATCCAAAAGATTTACCTGGTGCTGAATCCACTGACACTTCAGACCCCACTGCAGAACCTGCATATGCCATCTGGTATCGTCGACAAGCAAGATGGCGGAAACCAATAGGCCAAAAAGCCTCAGAGCCATCCTTACTGAGATCCAGGCTTGATGTTGAAATTTTAAGATTATAGATTGAATGTCCAGGACTCATTGGTCATGAGGAAAAGCTTGAAAATGCACTGTGTCCAGTATGGCTCAAACAAAGGGAAACCTCTCCAAAGTGTGATTGCGGCACATTGATTGTGAACCCAAAGATGTAAAGAGGTTCGACATCATCTGGAAGCGATCTTCAACTGATTTGGGCAAGCTTCCTTCAGCAGCCAGTCGTTGAGGTAGGGGAAGACTGGTATTCCTGACCTTCAAAATTGCGCTGGTACAATCACCATCACCTTCGTTAACACCTAAGGAGCACTGGTGAGACCAAAAGAGAGCACTGTAAACAAAGTGCTTCTGACCAACCTTGAACCACATGTTGCGCATGGAAGCCTGCAAGATGGGAACATAGAAATGAGAGTTCTTAAGGTCCAACGCCCCATCCAGCCTCCTCTGTCCAGGGCAGGGAGAACCTGGGCTAAGATGAGCATTATGAATTTGTCCTTTCACAGGATGAAGTTGAGAGGGCAAAGATATACGATGGGGTACAGTCCTACACCCTTTGGCACTAGGAAATATGGAGAATAACACGAATTCTCGAAACCAGAACCCTCTCTATGACTCCGTTATCCAAAAGAGGCTGGACTTCCTGCAGCAAAATCGGCAAATGGTCCTCTAAGAGCCACTCTATTGTAGGTGGAATAGGTAGCAGGACTGAAAAGAATGGCAGGGGGTAACCTCACTGAACTATATGCAGGACCCACTTGTGGGAGAAATTGCTTGCCACTCATGGAGAAAATGGTCCATAGAGACCTGATGTAAAACCGTGGAAACATTTGCGACCATTGCTCAATACACTATCCAGGGGGATTTCAATTTCCATTGAGAACAACCAGGATAATGACTCAGCTCTCTTTTTAGATCTTGTGACCTCTATGGGCTATAGGCAGCTGGTCCATTCTCCTACCCATACTGCTGGATAAACTTTGGACGGCATTTTCACTAACCATAACAATCTGGCTATTGAGACAGTTCAGCCCCTTAGTTGGCCTGATGACTGGCTGATTAAGTTCAAGATTCTTCTACCGCGCCCTACTAGGGGTGCTAAGGATCTCTCCCCCAGGCATATATGTTATTGGGGTATGAATAAAACCACAGCTGAAAATTGGGAGACAGCTTTGGCCACGATATCCGATGTGAGGAACAGTATACATCCTCCCAGAGCAGAGGGTTTTCGTGAATGGATCAATGAGGCCCTAGATATATTCGCCCCCTATAAAAACTGTTATTAAAAGAACCAAACCCTCAGCTCCTTGGTTCTCGGAGAAGCTCATGTCCCTTCGACGGGAATGCCACAGGCAAGAGGGGAAATGGCATGCCAGCCCCTGCCCTAGTTAAAAAGGAAAGCAGAAATCTCTGCTTCGGAAATAAAAACAAGCTATTTTCCAAGCTATATCACGCTTGTTAACTGCTAAGATCAAGTCAGCTGACAACTCCTCCAGTATACTGTTCAAAGTCATAAAGGAGTTATCTGAGCCACCGAGCACACAATTGCTAAACCCTTCTCAAGTTTTCTGTGACAAGGTTGCAGCTTACTTTCAGAACAAGATCCTTAAGAATGTTCAAGACCTTACTCCCCTTGGAGGGGAGGAACTGGCCCTTGTGGATCTTACTCGGGACTCAGGGAAGACTCTTTTTACCACCTTTTTCACAGATTACGATTCAACAAACGAAGGAACATTTTTGGGGCCTAAAATCGGGTGCTCCATTGGACCCGTCCACACCTTCCATACTCAAATTGGGTCCAGATCCAGTGTCCAATTTTCTGTGCAAAGTGCTTAATGACACACGTCAATCTGGTTCTTACCCGGCCAATTGGAAGGAAGCCATGGTTTCTCCACTTCTCAAAAAACCCAATGCTGACCCCCAAGATCTGAAGAATTTTCATTCAATCTCTCTCCTCCGTGCCTTTGTAAGATCCTGGAGAAAATCATCAATAAAGAATTGATGAATTACGTTGAATTACAGGAGATCTTAGATCCTTCTCAGAATGGTTTCCACACCAGTTATAGCACTGAATCTGCCCTCATTGCGGCATCTGAGTGTATCCACGCGCAGGTTGATCAGGGCAGGGTGGTGGACCTGATAATGCTTGACCTGTCGGCAGCTTTCAACACTATCTCCCCGGTGCGTATGGCTCAGCGCCTGAGGCAAGTGGGAATTGCGGGAAGTGCCTTGCAGCTTCTCCACTCTTTTATGCCAAACTGGGCCCAGATGTTCAGCTATGGAGGCTTTAGAGTCAAGGCCTTTAGCCTTCCTTGTGGAGTGCCTCAGGACTCGTGTCTGAGCCCCACTCATTTTAATCTTTATGTGAGCCCATTGGCCAATCTGGTGAGATCTTTTGACTTTCAGGTGCTCTCTTATGCAGATCATACGCAAATTATCGTATTAATTTCTAATGACCTGCAATTCGTTGCAGAGAGGTTCAATCAGTGTATGTCTAGTATTATCTGTTGGATGAAGGACAACTCACTGAGGATCAACGCAGACAAGACTGAGGTGTTGGTATTTGGTTCGAAAATTTCCATGTGGTTGAACTCGTGGTGGCCGGAAGTCTGTGATCCTCTTTCTGTCCCGGTTAAGACAGCAAAAAACCTGGGGGTCATCCTTGACAATGGTCTGAGCTTTAACGCACAGGTCAGTTGCCGAGATAGCACTTGTTGTTATATACTGAGGATTCTGAGAAAGGGTTTACCTTTCATTTTCTCAGAATTGCACCAGTCTATAATCATTGCTCTAGTCACCTCCTGGTTGGACTATTGCAACGCTCTGTACCTGAACATCAATGCGGTCTCCCTTAACAAGCTCCAGGTGGTACAGAAAACAGCAGCATGGCTGATTCTTAAAATTCCCAGGTGTCAATCTGCCAGGAATGGGATTCGGTCCCTGCTGTGGCTCCCTATCAGGAA
Source organism: Triturus cristatus (assembly GCF_964204655.1). Classification (NCBI taxonomy): domain Eukaryota; kingdom Metazoa; phylum Chordata; class Amphibia; order Caudata; family Salamandridae; genus Triturus; species Triturus cristatus. Next base: position 587,793,339 of record NC_140580.1, on the reverse strand, counting down.
GCATATATGACTTTAAGGCTTCGAGCATGGTATTCAAGGTCGTGCATAGTAAGGGTATGCCGCACTTGAAAACTCTTTTTCAATGGTACAGCCCAGGGAGGCTCCTGAGATCCTCCTCACAGAAAAAACCTGTGACTTCCAGATTCCGCAGGACCAGATGGGGTGGTGGACCTGCCTCCCACAGAGTGGTCGTTTGCCGCTAAGGCCAACTAAAACAGCTTTGAGGCTGATGCTAGGGGGGTTGGTGATTGGGAAGTCATTGCCCATGCTGCCCTGGACTTTGCCTACTGGACCGCCTCCCACATTTTTTAAAGGGTTAGAGAAGCAGTTCTTAACCTTTTGACTTCTCGGGACCTCCAGCAAATAACTACCAGAAGCCAGGGGCCCCACTGAATCACCAGTGGAAGCTGGGGAGCTCCATTGAATCACTCCTGGAAGCCAGGGACCTCAGCCACAGCTATTTCTACATTTGGACCTAAAAACAATAGACAAAACTACAGAAATGAGTATAGATGGAACAAATGCACAAATTATGAAATACTGTATTTAATTCACAAACAAAATATGCACAATTCTAAATTTTAATAGGAAGGTTGGAGTTTTTCAAAATATAGTTTTATTTTCAAAATATGAAGTGATATGCTAGACTCTAGCATATCACTTTGTCTTTTTTGTTCTTAATGTATGCTCTCTTTTTTCCACACATACCAGTGGTACAATTGAGGCCACCAGTTATCCATACTAGATTCTGCTTACTACGCTTGCACTGCTTCACAGATCATGCTAAGCATACCAACGTAATGTTTAGTCTCCAATTTCAAAATCCTTCACATTTACAGAGCATTTCTGTTTTTTAAAAATGTTTTCATTTTCTATGTACATTTACTTTACTACTCTTGTAGTGTTTAATTTTGCAAGCAGGGACGGACCCCCTTACTTGGCTTTACGGATCCCTAGGAGTCCATGGACCACAGTTTAAGAAATACAGGTCTAGGGTATTTTTTGTTGCTGTGGGAGACCTTTACACTATCTGAATGTTAACCCCCTAAAAATGTCTCAAAAGGATCAAAATTGTTGGCGGTATAGCCTTGCTGACGCAGAAAGGCCAAGGGAGCGTGCAGTTGCTCTACTCCAAGTGTTACAGGGCAGAGTCAGCCTTCTCACTAAAGAGATGAGTTCTGTCAAAGGGCCATAAGTGATACTTGGACATCACCTGAAAATCCTGTGGATCTCATCAACATCTGGCACCACAGCACCACGCTAGTGCCCACTGCACTGCGTAGGCACTAGTTGTGTCCAGTCTGGAGCAGATGATCTATTTGGCCACATCCTGGCCATCCTAAATGGTCCGTGCTAAATTTGTCTAAAATTTCTCTAGGAACATTTCAGCCATAGTGTCCAATAATATATGGCAATGGTGTCCCTGCAAGCAGCTGGCATTGACAGATCAAATGGCAAGGCTTGGAGAAGAGGACATTCTTTTCCCGAATGCTTCCATTCTCTTTGACTCCCTTATCTGGCGGGATCATCGGGAAGGAGTTTGGGCTGACCCTACTGGTGGAAGCCTGTACCACCAGACTTTCTGAAGTAGGATGCTGGGTTTGAAAGGCTGGGTGGTCTGGAGCTGGCCTTTGGTGAGGTGCCACTTGTCTGCTGACATGGGACAATAGTTCCACCCAAGTGCTAATTAAGGTGTCAGTAAGTGCCTCATCAAAAGAAGCAGAAGCTCTGAGGTGGTTTTTCCTAGTTGCAGAACATCTGTGAGCACGTTTGTCTCTACTTCAATTGAAGAAAGTTGCAACTCTAACACTTCAGCTGCCTTTCTAGTGACTATGGCGAAGGATGCCAACTCTTCAGTAGATGGACCGGGGGGACACCAACCCACCAACCCTATGTAGGGGACATGTCTAGGCCAAGCTCCCCTTGTAGTACCATGTAAAAGTTGTCCTAATCATACTGTGGGGATAAATCCTTACCATTGTCACCAAATGCAGGTTGGCTCTAGTCAGACTTTGAACCAACAATCTGTTGAAGTGGGGTACTGCTGGATATAGGCAGTGTCTTATCTGAGGCAGATGGGAATGGCCCTGCACCATAGGTACTGAACTGGCATGTGGCTTTTTACGAGGTTGGGACATGTTTGGTTCAGAGTTGGATAGCATTATCAACTGGATGTCCTCAGCGTCTTCAGCTAAAGTGCCAGCATTGACACAGCAGGAACCGTGCGGGGGGCTATGCAGGAAAATCTTACGAATCTAGTTTGGCATGTGGGGATATTCGCAAGATGAGGAATCTGCAATAGAAGTATCCATCAGAATAGAGATGTGTACAAGGCTTTCAATTTGGTATTGGTCTGATATGACAATGTTGTCTCTTTCAACTGAAATGCCTTTTATCATCTTGGAAGATATTTACTATGAATTGAGCCTTTAGTGAGTGTGTAACAATTTGACTTTGCTTGCTAATTTCCACAGCATACAAACTCCCAGGCATCCAGAGGGGGAGCGGTAGCTTGAAATGCATTCAGGGCAATCAGAATTAATAGTTATGAAATGAATATGTCTGTTTCAAGGAAAGCACATGAATTACAAATACAATTTAAGACAATCGTGGATGAAATAAAACATTTTTGCAAAATATGTAGCACCTGATGTGGCTTATTAACTAACCATGGAATCTTGAGCAAACAAATAAGGGAGGTGCCCAGCTCATTTGTTTACCTAATTGAAGGAAAACAGTACGAACACGCCTTTCTCAGTACTCTGTTTATTTATGTAAAAACAAGTTAGATCTATGTCTTAAAGGCTTTAATATCTGGTCCCTAGTTAGTTTTGCAAAATTCATGAGAAAAGAGGTAAAATTATTGTCCTAAGCTTTGTCCAGGTGATGTTGGGCTAACTATAGCTTTAGGAAGTATTAAAGCTGCCTAACGGAGCTATGTAAGTAGAAACGGTGCCATAAAGATTGTTATAAGTCTCTGTTTAGATTTTAACGTATGTATTGGTGCAGGATTACATTTAATGTGAGCTAAATATATTTGTCAACCATCTGAGTCATTTTATTTAGAATTTCAGGCATGCATTATCTATTTAGCCCTAATATCTTTAAAAATATTGCCCTACTGGGGTGAGACATGCACTGGAAGAAAGGGTTGAATCAAACCCTGACAACCTTGAAGGATGTATGAAACAAAATGAGTAGTAAAGATGACTTTACACTTTTTTTCTTGTAGTATTTACTACATGCTCAAAATCAAGTGGACGCCGAAGGTGCGCCAAAGGCAAGCCCGTCTGCTCCCGTCCGTGCCTGGATGGAGCCAGGCTCCAGGGATGCTGCCCATTTCAATCCTGGAAAGATAGGCGCTTTGTTTAAAACCTACTCAAGAGCCCAACTGCTTCAGCTGCACCCTGAGATACAGCATGAGGCCTGTATGGAGAAGGTCAACTTGCTCACAGGGGAGGATGAGTACTGTCGGCACTGCCAACTCAACCCTATGAATAAGGTGGCCATCATCCTGGGCTCTTCCAATAGGACCCAGGGGCTGGGGTAAGAGAGCTGGACAGGGACGGTGACCAAGGTGGGTCCCAAGTCTAGTTCTATCCGTGGGGCATTAATTAACGCTCGCTCCATGCCTAAACATAAAGTTGAAATAGTTTTGACCATTCAAACATTGAATCTGGACTACCTTTTCATCACAGAGACGTGGGCTAGGGACGACTCTGCACCTGACTTGGTAGACGCTGTTCCTCTTAGTTACATTATCCTTAGATGTGACCGTCTGGGTCATAGCAGGGGCGGCTTGGCCCTAGTGACCTGGGAGATCTTCGGCTGTACCCTTAGTCCCTTGAGAACGAACCAGGCACCTTACTGGAGGCAGCCTTATTTGGGATTAAGGTATCTGAGAACTGCACCTTCTCAAGCCTTTTGATATACCACTCGCCCGGTCCACGATCTAAGTTCATAGAGACCTGGTGTAAAACCGTGGAACCATTTGCGACCATCACTCAATACACTATCCTGGGGAATTTCGATTTCCATTTTGAGATCAACCAGGATAATGACTCAGCTCTCTATTTAGACCTTATGACCTCTATGGGCAGCTGGTCCGTTTTCCTACCCATACTGCTGGACAAACTTTGGATGGCATTTTCACTAACCATAACAATCTGGCTATTGAGACAGTTCAGCCCCTTAGTTGGGCTGATCACTGGCTGATTAAGTTCAAGATTCTTCTACCGTGCCCTACTGGGGGTGCTAAGGATCTCTCCCTGAGGCATATATGCTGTAGGGGTGTGAATAAAATCACAGCTGAAAATTGTGAGACAGCTTTGGTCATGATATCCAATGTGAGGAACAGTATAAACCCTCCCACAGCAGAGGGTTTCCATGAATGAATCAATAAGGCCCTAGATATATAGGCCCCATAAATACTGTGTTATTAAAAAAAAAAAAACCTCAGCTCCTTGGTTCTCAGAAGAGCTCAAGTCCCTCCGACGGGAATGCCACAGGCAAAAGCAGAAATGGCGTGCCAGCCCCTGCTCCAGTGAAAAAGGAAAGCAGAAATCTCTGCTTTGGAAATACAAATAAGTTATTTTCTAAGCTAAATTACGCTTGTTAACTGCTAAGATCAAGTCAGCTGACAACTCCTTCAGTATGCTGTTTAAAGTCATAAAGGAGTCATCTGAACCACCGAGCACACGGTTGCTAAACCCTTCTCAAGTTTTCTATGACAAGGTTGCAGCTTACTTTCAGGACAAGGTCCTTAAGATTGTTCAAGACCTTACTCCCCTTGGAGGGGAGGAACTGGCCCTTGTGGATCTTACTCAGGACTCAGGGAAGACTATTTTTACCACCTTTTTCACAGATTATGATTCAACAAACGAAGGAACTTTTGTTGGGCCTAAAATCGGGTGCTCCATTGGACCCGTGCACACCTTCCATACTCAAATTGGGCCCAGATTCAGTGTCCAATTTTCTGTGCAAAGTGCTTAATGACACACTTCAATCTGGTTCTTACCCGGCCAATTGGAAGGAAGCCATTGTTTCTCCACTTCTAAAAAATCACAATGCTGATCCCCAAGATCTGCAGAATTTTCGTCCATTCTCTCTCCTCCCTGCCCCTGCTAAGATCCTGGAGAAATTCATCAATAAAGAATTTATGAATTACGTTGAATTACAGGAGTTCTTGGATCCTTCTCAGTATGGTTTCCGTGCCGGTTATAGCACTGAGTCTGCCCTCATCTCGGCAAATGATTGTATCCACGCGCAGGTTGATCAGGGCGGGTGGCGGTCCTGATAATGCTTGACCTGTTGGCAGCTTTCAACACTGTCTCCCCGGTGCGTATGGGTCAGCGCCTGCGGCAAGTGGGAATCGTGGGGCGTGCCTTGCAACTTTTCCACTCTTTTATGTCAAACAGGGCCCAGATGGCCAGCTATGGAGGCTTTAGAGCCAAGGCCTTTAGCCTTCCTTGTGGAGTGCCTCAGCGCTCGTGTCTGAGCCCCACTCTTTTTAATCTTTATGTGAGCCCATTGGCCAATCTGGTGCGATCTTTTGGCTTTCAGGTGCTCTCTTATGCAGATCATACGCAAATTATCGTATCCATTTCTAATGACCTTCAATTAGTTGCAGAGAGGTACAATCAGTGTATGTCCAGTATTATCGGTTGGCTGAAGGACAACTCACTGAGGATCAACGCAGACAAGACCGAAGTGTTGGTATTTGGTTCGAAAAATTCCATCTGGTCGAACCCGTGGTGGCCGGCAGTCTGTGGTCCTCTCCCTGTCCCAGTTAAGACAGCAAAAAATATGGGGGTCATCTTTGACGATGGTCTGAGCTTTGACGCACAGGTCAGCAGCACAGTTAGCACTTTTCTTTATATACTGAGGATTCTGAGAAAGGTTTTACCTTTTATTTAATTAGAATTGCACCAGTTTGTCATCATTGCTCTAGTCACCTCCCAGTTGGACTATTGCAACGCTCTGTACCTGAACATCAATGCGGTCTACCTTAACAAGCTCCAGGTGGTACAGAACACAGCAGTGTGGCTGATTCTTAAAATTCCCAGGTGTCAATCTGCCAGGAATGGGATTCGGTCTCTGCATTGCATTGGCTCCCTATCAGGAAGCGTATTTGCTTTGAGGCTTTGAGCATGGTATTTAAGGCCATGCATAGTAAAGGTACCCCACACTTAAAAACTCTTTGTCAATGGTAAACCCCAGGGAGGCTCCTGATATCCTCCTTACAGAAAAAAACTTGTGACTCCCAGATTCCGCAGGACCAGATGGGGTGGTCGTTCCTTCTCGGTAGCGGCAGCCAAGCTATGGAATGCCCTGCTACCTTTATCATCAGCGGAGTCTCTTGTCTAGTTTTCAAAAAACATCTGAAAACCTGGCTAGTCACATCTTAATTTCGCTGCAGGTGCACTTTCATCTCTGCTTCTGTGTTTTCTGTCTGCTCAGTGCCTTGACACACTCGGAAATAATTTATAAATACTATCCTATCCTAAGTGTCACATTTTTGGCAACTTTCTACTCTCAATTCTTACTGCTTTAAGGAATTTGAACATTGGATTGTTGGGATCTCCATTGAAAATAATGGAGTGCTCTGGGCTTCAAATGGCCAGTAGAAGCTCAGGGTATCAACATTCCAAAATTTAACAAAGGCCTCACTGAACTTGAGGGGATTTCAAACCCCCGGTCTACATGAGGCCTTTGTTTTACTAATTAAAACATTCTGCCCTCTAGGGGCGGAATGTTCTAATAGCTTTAGAGCCCTCCCTAGCGGGCTCTATCAGCCGTTAAAGGCCCGATCTCTTGTTAAAGGCCCTTGCCTTCGTGAGGGCCTTTTATGTTGGAGCGGGCCTTTAATGGCCGGTAGAGTCCGCTACAGTGGGCTCTAAGGCTATATTAGAGCAGTAAGACTCTATAGCAATCACCAAGGTTGATCAGCTGCAGTCTTCAACTTGCAGTTGTAACTTGGCTAGCCCATTAGACAGAATGGAGCACCCAGCTAAGGATTCCTAGCCCCAAATGTGAAAAGAACCTATATTACAAGGAATTCAGAGAGGCATGGCAGTTGATCTAAGAAAAAAATTCATCCCACAGGAGCTACTGTCCTAATGGGTCTTAGCCCAACAGATCTCCTAAATATCGTTTAAAAACAGATTCAATTACTTGCATGATGAGTCCCAAAGAATATGCCAAAGTGCAATATAGCATGAACCTTGTGTAATTAAAGTCAGTAATGCATTACACCTGGGATCAACTGATTTTGCCAACTATGGGGCACATGGCAATGAATCAGTGAAAGGGAAATATGGAAAATCTAAATGCACATGGATGGCAGGTAATTCCCAATTATTAGATTAGAAGGGCCACAGCAGACCAGGCCAGGTGACAGTGCAGGGCACAGATTCCCAAGATGAGGCACACACCTTCTTGGAATGTCAAGAGCAGATTAACTCCTTGTACAGATTCTGACCTGAACTAATAATAGGCATATTGGCTGAGACAGAGAGTGAAGCCGCCCCACTACATGGAGGGGATGCCACACTGGTCCAAAACAAACTCACTACAACCTCTCAATAACTGGCATCTCGCTGTTTCCAGAAGACTGTTGCCCATTGTGCTATGGTGTTACATGGTGTCTGAACGTGATTGTGCCCTTGACCGTTGATGTGACACACAACAACTTGTGGGCCTGTACCCTCTACACAATATCCAGGTTGCAAAAATAGCAATTTGTGTTGTTAGCTGAAATATTCATGAAGGAGAATGTAGATATGTGAAAAATAGTCCAAATCCAAAGATGCACAGTGGGCAATGAAAGTTTTATTCTAAGAGGCCCTTTCATTGATCAAGTCCGAATAATACACAATGATTAAAAAAATTAAGCAAAATACAAATTGAGGCCCGCTAAAAGATTAAAAGATTAACAATGATTCATATCTTTAAAAAAATATATTTTTATTTTTCAACAAAACAAGTAGCGCAAGATGGGTGTCACATAATACAATTGCAGGAATCAATCGCAAACTAGTACAAGCAATATCATCAACATCGGGGCCACCTGTCCCCCTCCCTCTCAATCTAATCAAGGTAAGATTCGCCACCAGTGTCTTATCGTTCTGGTCCTGTCGTGTCACTTCAAGCCTGGGAATGGTAATGGGTAAGTCACAGTGAAGGGCGCCAGGATGGTGTGCACTCGGGCATCATGGCAAGATCACTTGTGTGGTCTGTTTATCGGGTTGTTGTGTATCATCACCTATATCAAGTCCAAAGTCTCCACGGGCCCCAGATCTTGTGAAATGTTTTCAGGCATCCTCTACTGCGGTATGTGGTGTGCTCATCCGTCATATATGTATCCATCCCCTTCGTCCATTCCTGGATAGTCGGTCTGCCAACTTCCCTCCACTTTCTGGCTATATCCCATTTGGTCACCACCAGCCCCAGGGAGGGAAGAGTTAGTTGCATTCTGGTGATGTCCATTTCACTTGGTATCCCAAGTATTACAAACCTTGGGTCCATCGGCAGTGCCACCCCTAGGACTGTTCCCAACAGTTCAATTACTTGCTTCTACTATAACCGTATCTCGGGACATGACCATATTGTGTGGAAAAAGTCACCTCTGGCCGAGTTACAGGCCAGACAGAGTGGGGATTCTGCCCTACCCATCTTATGCAGCCTGTCCCTGTAGTAATAAATTTGGTGCCGTATTTTAAGTTGAATAGCCTTTTTGGCAAATTCTCTGGGGTGCATTAATGCCGCCCCCCAATCTATGTCTTCCAAGGCCCTACTTCCCCCTCCCACCATGTCCGGAGTCCCACCAGTCCGTCGGGGGATTTGTTGTTAATGGTCTAGTATGTGAAGGAAAGCGCTTTGTGTGTCAGTTCTTCTTGGAAGAGTCTGCCTTCCAGGGATGCATATTCCGGGAGTTGGTCAGAAGAGAGATTCTCTGCCTGCCAGGCATGGCGCAAATGCGCATATTTAAGGAATTGGGAATTGTGCATGAAAGAGGAAATTTACTAAGCAAGAAGCAGAAAACTGAAACTTCGTGCGCAGTGTTTGTTTCAAAATTCTCAATCAACTCTCTAAAAATACGAAATATCATCAAGAAGAGATGGGAAATCTTAGAACAAGAGCCTGATTTCAGGAACATATTCAGTTTAAGACCTTTACATGCTTACACACGATCGAGAAACATTAAGGAAATTTTAACCATGAAAATCACTCCAGTTCAAAAAGATGCTGGTGGAATGAGAAAATGCTTAAATTGCACACACTGCAATAATGTTACCCAAGGGAATATTATTTCACATCCACACACAGGCGAAAAGATCAAATTAGCACTGAAAGGAGACTGCAATACTGATCATGTTATCTACACGATTAAATGCCTCTGCGGGTTGCTTTACGTGGGGAAGACGGAAAGAAAACTTAAGATCCGCATCTCTGAGCACAAAAGTAGGATACGCAATAGGAGTACCACCTCTTGCTTAGCAGTGTACTGGAATGAGAATCATCACACAATAGCTCAGATGAGATTTCAAATGTTAGAAATAGTTAAGGTACTTACTGGGGTAGATACTAACAAACGCCTACAACAAAGAGAGGTTTTTTGGATGAAGTATTTAGACACCCTCAACCCTCGTGGGTTAAATGATCGATTTGAAATGAGTTGCTTCCTGTAATGTTGTATATGCATATAGCTATGTGTATTATTTTTTTCCATACATGCAGTATCAAACAACAATGACATTCTTCAATTTTAAGTTCATGTTTATTGAGATGCATTTGTAACTTTCATATTGATTTAACTTTATTCTGTGCACTGGTAATATTCAGGTGTATCTTATGCTTTGTGTTTTGTGGTTAAGGGTGAGTGCAATTACGTTCTGGTTATGATAGAGAATATAGCACGGTGACGGCGTGTGGTTGCGTTAAACATTTGCTTCGCACTGATCACGTGGGCAACATCTTTTCAACTAGAGTATTGAGATGGTGGTTGTCTTTGAGATAGTGACTCGCAAGCTATGGAATTTATGCTATGGAGTTCACGGCCTATCAGTATTGGTTCTTGGTTTGGACATTATATCTTCAGGAATAGACCTACGTTCGTACTTTCTAGTCAGATATTCCATGATGGCACCGGTTTTGTTTAAGTTTTTTGCGTTGTTTAAAGTCCTATCACGTGACTAGCAGCGGGCTTGTTATAGTATCGCGAGAGTACGTTCAACACACAGCGGTGTTTGTTTGCAGCGGTTCAACCTGAGACACATCGGTAAGCTTCGTGGCTATCTGAGTAAATTGTGAGTAAACATTTAGAGGCCCGTGTATTGAATGTGAACCTGTTTATATTTTAGGAACAGATGAAACTGGGATCCTCGTTAATGTCATTGTTTAAAAGTTGAATATTTAGTGAAGTTATTGGTCGATACAGCAATAAAACCTGGTAAAGAGCGGTTTGGGATCGAAAAGATTGATTATTGAGTAAAACGTCTTTGTTATGTGTGCTTAGCGGTTCTACCTCCTTTCCTCTTTTTCAGTCACTCAACGAGGTAATTTCGGTATCTTCGGATACGGGACTAAGGTATGATGCATATCTGCTCTTGTCCGTACGGGAGTGCATTGTTATTGTTATATTAATGCTTGTTAGGGAACGCACTTCAGAAACTGTTTGATTTATTTTTCTGCAGAACCGGGTGACTATATAGTTGATTCTAGTTCATTACATGGACAGATATTCATTGTTTGTGATGACCATGCATCTATTAACTCCCAGCTTGCTTACCATTTAGCTGTTTTTTCTCTATACAGGTCGTTGGGTGTGTATTTGTTGTGAGTTTTGTTGCCTTTCCTCTCTTAGAATGTTATGGGACGTTTGGATCTTGTCATTTTTTCACATACATTTCTATTCAGGTGCTTTAAGCTCAGAGGATATCACAGCATTTGACAATTTTTTAGAGACATGATTGGCTTATTTTGATCTACAATGTACGCTTATTATTATTCTAATTTGTGTTTTACAGCTACGCCCCTGAAAAAGGGACAAATTATGTCCCGAAATGCATTGGGTTTTTATCATGAATTTCTGTTAAATAGATTGTAATGTGTAATAATATTTTCATCAGTAGAATTGTTAATGACTTTTCTTTTTTGAGAATTACTGTATTATGTATCAGGATTTCAAATGTATCTTTGTGATAATCATCCTGTATGCATTAAATTGTAAAAGAGAGTTTAAGTGAATATATATTTCTGAGTATTGCTTTGGAAAAGTGAAAATAAATCATTTTGAGTAGTGTACAACTGAGTCCATCTTTCATGATTTTGCATTCTGGTGTGAACAGGTACACACTGTCAGTTGCAGCACATTAATCTGTGTTTAGTACTAATCAATTGTATATAGTTAAAAAGAGGTGTGCATAGCCCACATATGTATATTTAGTTTCTTACCTAGTTTTTTGGACTTTGCACCCCAGATAACAATGTCGTTTGAATTAATAGCTACAATTACAGATAATAGAGCTTACACTTCAGAGCAGGCTACTGAAATTTACAGTCTTATTCAAGAAGTCAGTACACTCAACGTGCATAGTGGATCAATAAGCCATCAACTGAAGCAACTTGAATTCATAACTAAACTGGAATTAAATCAACGACTCCATGCCTCAACCTTAATCCAATACCACAAGGTCAAGAGGATCCCTAGAGGACCACGATTGTCAATAAAACCCATGCTATATCGTTTACAACACAATCCTCAATTTATGGAAAAATTGTATCAAGTCCTGAATAAATGCTCTTTGGACTTATAAACCTATTAGTAGACGAATTTGCAAAAACCATTCAAGAACTCAATGAGGAAATTGATAGTATCCGTGCAGATTTATCGAGTCGAATGTCGGATGAGGATTGGAAGCAGTATTTATTGGATCTTAACAAAAAATTAGGTGAATACTTCAAAGAGCTCCAGGAGACGAAGATGCGTGAATTTAAACGTGATACGATCAATTACAAGCTGAACGAGACATACACCTCGGCAGAGGTGTATGCTTAACGATGATTTACACGTAAACCAAATACATCATCAGAGTAGAGCATTGCAACCGATAAAGACACAGACACAGCATGTTTACCATTCAAAAGAACACAACTAATTGTCAATGAGCACACAAGTCCAAAAGCAGGTCCTTCGACACAACAAATTTCTTTTTTATCCCAGGCACCGGACCATGGTCAACCTCCAAATATAAACGCAGAGGCAGAAAGCAAAAAAACAGGCGAGTACAGAGAAAAGGACAAGGACAAAGACAAGGAGAAGGGGAAGAAAGGATTGAGGAGCCAGGGAAAACCCTCGTAATTAACATATCTTCAAAAACACTTTCATCAAAGGAAATCGCTATTCTAAACAAAGGCACTTCCTTTGTGCCCACATATTCTGGCTCTCGATTTGAGGATGAAATTTGATTTTATAAATTTATGAGAGTGCTAAGACTTAGAATCTTCTTTGAAAACGTTGTTCTGAGTCAAGACACCACAGAAGAGAAAACAAGCATGTTTAAACCTAAGCGTACTTTTGAGGCTCCTGTGTCGCACAAAACCCTGGATATGTTTGAATCATTAGTGAAAGAATGATATGAAGAAATTAAACTACAAACATAAAGCACAATCACCTGTAACTTTAGTCATGCGGAGAAGAGTATTCTTACACAATTGGCTAGAAAACAGGATGTCACCTTTCAAAAAGCAGACAAGGGCGGAGCCCTGGTAATGAGGGATACCACCTTTTATGAAAGGAAAGTTGATGGACATGTCAATGATATCAACACATATATGTTACTGGATAAAGATCCAACAGACAAAAATTTCAAATTTTCTAAAACTTATCATTGATAAAGCTGCCGACAAGAATTGGATAGATGAAAATACTTCAAAATATTTGATGAACCAATTTCCACGCAGGCCTTAACTTTACATGCTACCTAAGGTACATGAAAATCTACAAATCCTACATTCCGACCTATAGTCTCGGGATGTGGGTCCGTGTTTGAACCTGCTGGCAGATTCATTGATAAATGTTTACGATCTTTCTTGCAGTCATGGCACACCTATATTCAGGACACATCTGATTTCATTCTAAAACTTGAAAATGTTACTCTGTTACCGACAGAAGAGTGTATACTGTGTACGATTGACGTCGTGGCATTGTATACTTCTATAGCGCACTCAGAAGGACTGGAAGAAATAGAGTTGTCTCTATTGCGTCAGGATACTACTGATACCAACAACATATTTCTGTTAGAATTAATTCACTTCTGTCTTCATCACAGTTATTTTGTATTGTCTGACAATTTTTATTTGCAACTTAACGGAACTTCAATGGGGTTCGCTGGAGCCCCCACATATGCAAGTACGTTCATGGCAAAATTTGAGACAGATTATATTTTTGAAAATACAGATTGGATGAGGCACCTGCGGTTCTTTTGTCGATACATCAATGATATATTTCTGATCTGGACTGGCCCGGAAGCAGCACTGACAGAGAATATTCAGAAACTCAATTTGATGAATCCCAGGATTCAATTCACCCACACTTGTAGCAGAGTACGGGTCTCATTTTTGGACGTTTGGGTTGAAGTAAAAGATTATACCTTAAGCATGAGTTTACATCAAAAACAGACGGATAGAAACAGCGCTCTTCTCTATCAGAGCTTTCATTCCCCGAATCTTCTGAAAAATCTTCTATACTCTCAATTTTTGTCATGGGCGAAGACTAGTTTCCAACAATTAGAAGTGTCTTACTACCATTCAAGAGTTCAAAACTAAATATGAACAGTGCGGGTATCCCAGAGAACTGCTGGATGATCAAGCTACATTGGCATGTGCAAAAGAAAGAGGAGATTTACAAAGCAAGAAGCAGAAAACTGAAACTTCGCGCACAGTGTTTGTTTCAAAATTCCCAATCAACTCTCTAAAAATATGAAATATCATCAAGAAGAGATGGGAACTCTTAGAACAAGAGCCTGATTTCAGGAACACATTCAGGTTAAGACCTTTACATGTTTACACACAATCAAGAAACATTAAAGAAAGTTTAACCAAGAAAATTCCTCCAGTTCAAAAAGATGCTGGTGGAATGAGAAAATGCTAAAATTCCACACACTGCAATAATGTTACCCAAGGGAATATTATCTCACATCCACACACAGGCGAAAAGATCAAATTAACACTGAAAGGAGACTGCAATACTGATCATGTTACCTACACGATTAAATGCCCCTGCGGGTTTGCTTTACGTGGGGAAGACGGAAAGAAAACTTAAGATCCGCATCTCTGAGCACCAAAGTAGGATACGCAATCGGAGTACCACCTCTTGCTTAGCAGTGCATTGGAATGAGAATCATCACACAATAGCTCAGATGAGATTTCAAATTTAAGAAATTGTTAAGGTACTGCCTGGGGTAGATACTAACAAACACCTACTACAAAGAGAGGTCTTTTGGATGAAGCATTTAGACACCCTCAACCCTCGTGGGTTAAATGATCGATTTGAAATGAGTTGCTTCCTGTAATGTTGTATATGCATATAGCTATGTGTATTATTTTTTCCATACATGCAGTATCAAACAACAATGACATTCTTCAATTTTAAGTTCATGTTTATTGAGATGCATTTGTAACTTTCATATTGATTTCACTTTATTCTGTGCACCGGTAATATTCGGGTGTATCTTATTCTTTGTGTTTTGTGGTTAAGGGATGAGTGCAATTACGTTCTGGTTACAATGGAGAATATAGCACAGTGGCGGCACGTGGTTGCGTTAAACATTTGCTTCGCACTGATCACGTGGGCGACATCTTTTCAACTATAGTATTGAGATGGTGGTTGTCTTTGACATAGTAACTCGCAAGCAATGGTATTTATGCTATGGAGTACACGGACTATCAGTATTGGTTCTTGGTTTGGACATTATATCTTCAGGTATAGACCTACGTTCGTACTTTCTAGTCACACATTCCATCATGGCGCCGGTTTTGTTTCAGTTTTTTGCGTTGTTTAAAGCCCTATCACGTGACTAGCAGCGGGCTTGTTATAGTATCGCAAGAGTACGTTCAAAACACAGCGGTGTTTGTTTGCTGCGGTTCAACCTGAGACGCATCGGTAAGCTTCGTGGCTAGCTGAGTAAATTGTGAGAAAACATTTAGAGCCCGTGTATTGAATGTGAACCTGTTTATATTTTAGGAACAGATGAAACTGGAATCCTCGTTAATGTCATTGTTTAGAAGTTGAATACTTGGTGAAGTTATTGGTCGATATAGCAATAAAACCTGGTAAGGAGCGGTTTGGGATCAAAAAGAATGATCATTGAGTAAAACGTCTTCGTAATGTGTGCTTAGCGGTTCTCCCTCCTTTCCTCTTTTTCAGTCACTCGACGGGGTAATTTCGGTATCTTCGGATACGGGACTAAGGTATCATGTATATCTGCTCTTGTCCGTACGGGAGTGCATTGTTATTGTTATATTAATGCTTGTTAGGGAACTCACGTCAGGAGCTGTTTGATTTCTTTTTCTGCAGAGCCGTGTGACTATAGATTTGATTCTAGTTCATTACATGGACAGATATTCATTGTTTGTGAGTACCATTCATCTGTTAACTCCCAGCTTGCTTATCATTTAGCTGTTTTTTCTCTCTACGGGTCGTTGGGTGTGTATTTGTTGTGAGTTTTGTTGCCTTTCCTTTCTTAGAATGCTATGGGACGTTATCATTTTTTCGCGTTTATTTCTATTCAGGTGCTTTAAGCTCATAGGATGTCACTGCATTTGACAATTTTTTTAGAGAAATGATTGGCTTATTTTGATCTACAATGTACGCTTATTATTATTCTAATTTGTGTTTTACAGCTACGCCCCTGAAGAAGAGACAAATTATGTCCCAAAATATATTGGGTTTTTACCATGAATTTCTGTTAAATAGATTGTAATGTGTAATAACATTTTCATCAGTAGAATTGTTAATGACTTTTCTTTTTTGTATTATGTATCAGGATTTCAAATGTATCTTTGTGATAATCATCCTGTAAGCATTAAATTGTAAAAGAGAGCTTAAGTGAATATATATTTCTGAGTATTGTTTTAGAAAAGTGAAAGTAAATCATTTTGAGTAGTGCGCAACTGAGTCCAGTAGTCAGTGGGACAACTTGTCATCTTTCATGATTTTGCAATCTGGTCTGAACAGGTACACACTGTCAGTTGCAGCACACTAATCTGTATTTAGTACTAATCAATTGTATATAGTTAAAAAGAGGTGTGCATTGCCCACATATGTATATTTAATGTCTTTATTCAAAGCATAAAAGATTGCCTTTAGGACGTGAAGGAGGGTAATTAGGCGAGCAGCGGGGGCACATGAGATTCATTACCCATCTGATTATGCAGAAGTATTTTTGAAGCAGTAAGGGAATGGAAAGTGCTTTTGGATCACCAGGGCATCCTTTGAGTAGTTTTTCCACTTTGAAACCTTTTTTGAAGTGGATGGACCAGAAGGTTGGCATTATAGATGGTTTAAAGGTTAGGTTTGAAACCTTGGATGTTGGACGTGCCAGTTCTTGATTTTCTTGCCTGCATACTCACCTGTCCTTAGCCGTGAGGGGAACGGCCAGCAAGGGGGTCCACCAGCCTACCTCCCGCATCTCGCATCCCGCCGTGAGGGGAACGGCCAGCAAAGACTACACCTCCCAGCAGCCCCACGGCGCGTGCCTTTGATGTCAGCAGGCAGTGCGGGGGGTGCTTAAAGACGCTCACTGTGCCCCGCAGCGCGGGACGCGCCCGGGCGGCGCCCGGGCAAAGCCCAGGCCAAGGGCGGGCCACGTCCTTGCCCATCGAGGACCGTGGAGGCCGGGCTGGGCCACCCCCTTAACATTTGAACGTTTAGTAAGTCCCTTTGAGACAATGACTCTATGCTAATTATTTGTAGTTTAGTATTTCTTGCCTATTACATTGGTGTGTATTTTATTATATGGCAGGGAAAAGGAAGCGTACAGGGGGGGGTGGCACAGTATCCGGTACTTTAGATCAGTTCATAACTAGGGCTGTTTTGGTCCTAGAACATGAAATTGCCATAACAGAGTGGCGCCTTTCTACCGAGCCAATGTATGCCAGACGTTCATCTATAGGACCACTAGCACTAGTAAAATCCCCTATTAGGTCAGTGGGGTGTGGTACTGGTGATTTGCTTCAGCACGGGCATGTTGAGGTTAGCCCCATTATTTTACAGGATAGTACGAAGAATATGGAGGACTTTGGTGAGGCTGCCTTTGTACCAGAGGGTACCTCGAGATCTGAAGCAGCCTATCCGCGCAGACAAGGGCTAGTAAAAAAGTAAAAAGCTCTAGTAATTTGAAGAGGAAAAGAGGTGGGGACACACAAGGTGGGAGGCAGCCGAAAATTCTCAAAGCTGTGAAAAATACGACCACAGTGCCTGGTGTTGTACTAGTTGATGATCGTTCGGATGATCGTTCGGTTCTGGTCGAGGCAGACATACGTTCTTTTGATCAGCCACAACCAGGAGAAATGATCCCCCAGATTGAACAGGTGGTGCGATCATTATACTCTCCCTTCTAGAAAGGGTAAAACTGGTTAACGAAAGAATTGAACGCCTAGAACAAACGATCCTTGATAATTTCTGTTCACTAAAAAATGTAGTAAAACTAGCAACAAAGGATAGAGCCAAGTTTAATTCCATGCCTTCTGAAGCACCAATGATTCCTGTATCTATTCCCACAGCTGATCCTGTTGTGATAACCAAGGCCGCCCCAGGAATTGACCCTCATAAGGCTTCTGCCAATGTCAAACAATCTAATCTAGGGGCTGGTCCAAAAAGTAATGATCCTGGGGGTAACATTCATAAGGAAAACAAGGGAGAGAGAGAAGATGTAAATAGAGAGACCAATGACAAACCCATTAAATCCTCCTTGGCCACATTCATCGTCCTCCTGATTCTCTTCCTTATGTTGCTGTATTAACTGGTGTCCCCGAAATAAAAGGCGTCAAACCAGAATCTTATCAAGAACTTAGAAACAAAGTGACATTCTGGTAAAATAAGAATAGGCCAATTCCCAACAATATGAATGGGAAGATCCTATTTGTCAGAAGGGTTAGCTGGGTGGGATCCAGACCAAAAGATGTTTTGGGTGACTCCATTATTGTTAATTCTAAAGATAGGCGCATAGCGCGTTTTATCTGTGATTGTGAGTTTCCTGGGGATTGGTCGGGGATTGGGGTGCACGATCTAAATTATTTTTATCACTCAGCCCCTAATCCAGATCGAAGATCTAGACATGACTGGGTAGGTAGAGGAATAAAATCTGGGCTTATTATTCCCCCCCTTGATCATTACAATGGCTTGTGCAATCCAGATGACCTGGACTGACCGGTGATAGAGGGGCCGATTCTACTAGTTTCCAGGGATGCCACTGCAGCTGAAGATGTACTTACGGGTGGAGTAGATGCACCCCATCCTGTATTATCCAGTACGATTAACACAAAAAGGGTCCCAACTTTATATCAGAACATGGAGAACCAGAGACAACTCGAAGCAAGTTCCAATATTACCCGCCAGGTTATCAAGTTTGGACCAGGGGCGGGTACAATGATTTCTTGGAATATTGCTGGTCTGAAGGTAAAAATGGATTCTCCTGAATGGGTCGAATTCGTCGGTAACTACGATGTCTGCCTTTTTCAAGAAACTTGGTCCTGTGAACCACAGTTCTTGCTGGGATATTTGAATTTTCACGTTCCAGCAACAAAGGGACCTAAAGGGCGTCCTATGGGTGGTCTAACTATTTGGGCTTGCCAAGATTTATTTTCAACGATCAGAGAGATATCTACAGGGTCTCTAGATATTCAACTAGTCAGGTTATCTTTGGGTCTCCTGGGCGATTTGGATATTTATAATTTGTATCTCAGAGGGACCAAGGGGACAAGGTCACGGGTCCTGGCTAACTTGGATTCCCTCATAGACCAGCACTCGAGTGAGAGGGGAGTGCTCATCGCGGGGGATTTGAATGTTACTTTTGAGCCCCTTCTGGATTCAGACTCTGATTGGGGTCTTGATCCTGAGGAAGATCAGCTTTGGGGTATACCTGGACTTGACCTCGGACCTATTAAAAGGTGGTCTGAGGTTGTAGTCCAGGTCAATGCTCTCTGTTACGAGAGAAGTCTCAGAGCATTGAATGGCAGGACGCCGGGTGACAAGATAGGGGCCAACACATTTGATAATGGTCGCTATAAAAGTAGAATTGATTACGTCCTCTGTAGTATGAAGTTATGGCAATCTGTAAAAGATATGGTGGTCGAACCAAGAGTTGAGAGCGACCATAATCCTATATGTGTAGCGCATAGCTGGTGGAAGAGTGGTCATATGGAAGTAGGGGTGATGGAAATAAAGCCACCTGAAGTTGTCCCTTCTAATGATATGCGTAGGCTTAAGTGGCGTGAGGTCAAGACTAATGATAAAGCCATTGCTAACATTGATAACGAGCTAGCTAAAGTTATATTGGAACTCGAGCGCGCTATGGCAACCGAGGCAGGTAGTGCTCTAGTTATAGAATCCCATGAAATCCTTTTTGAGGGAATACGCTGGCATTTTTTGAAACCAGCAAGGAAAGCAAAAAAGGCGCCATCTAAACGGTCACGATGGTACGATGGCGATTGTAGGAGAGCCAGAGCTGATTTGGCAGCAGCCCTTTCTAGTGGAAATAACGACAGTGTCCGTAAGGCTAGACAAGTATACAAAAAATGTATGGGGCAGGCTAAAAAGAAATGGGATGAGCTCCACTGGTTAGATTTAAAAGGAGCAAGCTATTCCAGGGATTCGAGATTGTTTTGGAATATTATTAAGTGGGATAGAGGTGGTCTGCCTGATAGACCCTCAAACCACGTTACACAAGAGGAATGGTTAAAATATTTCAAACCGCAATATGCATGCAATCCCGTTTTTAATTCCACTTGGGAGACAACTTATGTTTTTTATTCCCAAGGTCCTTTTAGTAACAATGATGCCTTAATGGCTTTGGGATCTGTTGCAAGTGGGCGAGCTCCGGGACCAGACGGGGTCCCACCTGATGTTTTTCTCCACAATAAAGCTTGTTGGAGCAAGTACATCACATTATTGGCAAATGCTGTGGCCAAAGGTGCGCCAGTCCCCAAATCATGGGGGGTGCAGTTATAATCCCAGTGTTCAAGAAGGGAGTTAAGGCACTGCCAGGTAACTACAGGCCAATTAGCCTGATTGATTCAATTCAGAAGGTCATAGGGAGGATGGTTTTGAACCAGATACTAGAGTGGATCGAAGACAACAAGATCCTGTCCCCTTTCCAAGCTGGCTTCCGCAAGCTAACTAGTACAGTGGATCAGGTTTTTCGCTTTGTCCAATTACATTGGAAGGTAGTTATCCTGGGCAAAGGCAGTCTCTATGCCGCTTTTGTGGATTTAAGAGCTGCCTTTGATCTTGTGCCCCGTGTACGGTTGTGGGCAGTGTTAGAAAAGTTAGGACTCCCCGTAGAAATTTTGACCCTGGTAATGAGGTTACATGAGACCAACTTTGCCAAAATACAGTGGGGAGGCCCTGGTGATGTCACTCCTGAGTTCCCGGTAGAGCGTGGTGTGCGCCAAGGTTGCACCATGGCCCCCACGCTCTTCTCACTATATATTAACGGGATAGTAGAATGTATGCTTGGCGTCAACACAGATGCCCCAAAGTTGGCCGGAGTGATTACCCCGATATTGATGTTTGCGGACGATACACTTATAGTATCTAAAACACCGAGTGGTCTGCAAAGAGCCTTGCTAGTGTTTGAGGATTTTTGTCTGGGTCATGGTTTAGAGGTAAACGTGGCCAAGACTAAACTTATGGCTTTTAACCCACACTCAAGCTACAGGGGGAAAAAGCTTTTTATGAATGGACAACCGTTAGAATTGGTTAATAACTTTATTTATCTGGGTATGCACATAGCAAAAGATAATAAATGGAGCAAGCATATAGAAATGGCTGCCCTGAAAGTCAGGCAAATATCGGGGGCCTTAATCAGGGAGCACAAAAAATCTTTTACCAAACCAATAAAACCAGTGCTCCAAGTTTATGAGGCACTAAGTTCTGTGTTATATGTGGCAGAGCTATGGGGGTTTGACCAGTTAACCACTTTAACTGTAGCTGAAAATAGATTCTTCCGTAGCATAACTGGTCTTCCCCAGAGTACCCCTTTGGTACCTTTAAGATATGAATTGGGTAGGAAGGCCATTTTGGACATAGCTAAACTTCGCCCGATTTTGTATTGGCGGAGGCTCTGGACCACTCCGGAGCTTTCCCTTTATGCCAAAGGTCTCATGGATGTTATAAAACTAGATGTGTTCCATAAGATCGGATGGCTGAGGACCCTTCATGAGACCTTGACAGACCTGGGTATGGAGGGGCTGTGGAGTGACCCAGCGGCTGCTCTGTTCCCCTCAAAGAGATCGTTGAAAATGATATATTGGGAACGAGTTGAATACCATGTATGGAGTAGAGCAAATTCCTCTGGGATGACCGGTTGTTACCTGAAGGCAAAAATTACACCTGCTCTAGAAGCATACTGGGACTTGGTTACAAAACCTGGCGATAGGAAACTTTATTTTCAGTTCAGAGCTGGTTCTTTACCACTTAGGTCTCTCACAGAAAGATGGTCTAGTGCTAGAGAGGAATTATGTCCCGCCTGTGGGTTACAAGCAGAATCAACTGCCCACTTTCTATTTGTTTGCCCTGTATTTGCTACCCCAAGACGAGTATGGTTGACTCCAATGTGCAAGACCTTAGGTACTAGGAGTAGTGCTGTTGCATTAAGAATTCTACGCACACCACTTTATCAATCATCTCTATAGCATTAGCCACATTTTTGGGTTGGGCATGGTTTTTAAGGAAAAAAGCCTCCAAGAAAATACTTGAAGTACCCCTATTAGCACATATAAATTAAGGGATGTGGGTTTCTCCTCTTGTATTATATTATGAATTTTATTAGTTGACATCCTTTCATCTTGTAGTAAAAGTTGTTGTTTTTAATTATCCAAATTAGTCTTTCTGACTTGTTTAATGCTTTTTAATTTTTTTTTAGTATTTATTGATGGATTTTAACAATTCTATCGGGCACCAGATGTTATGCCTTGTTATACGTTTGTGTCTTTTATGATCTTTTAAAATCGAATAAAGACTTATGATGATGATGGTTTGTATTTAGTGTTTACATTTTAAGGCATACATGTCAAACTACTCACTTCAGTCATTTGTATGTGCCATCAGGTCAGCTCCTCCAGTTTAATTCCTCACAATTACCTTCTAAAAAATGTTTAATTTTATTACATTTTTTATTCCTATATTTTTATTTATTATCAAATGATTTATGCATTATTTCAAAGTTATTCCTGCAAAACAAATTAACTTTCAGAAATCGCAATTCACATTTTTGATCTAGATGCAAAGCAAGAGCTCATTCCGAGATCTTACCCTATCCATAGACACAGAAAATGTATTCATCCTCCTAGTTCACCTAATTCTCCATTGACAAAAAGGTGTTCTTATTACTCAAGACAACAACAATAAAAACTAGATTCAAAATCACAGATTAGACACTTTACTCAACAATAGTGCCTTGCTCTGTCCCCGGAATTTGATGTTTTTGCTGTCATAGGCATAGAGAATATATTCATTCTAAATTCTTTCTCAATGTTTCAATGACATTTCTGACAAAAGGATGCTCATCCTTTGATTATTATGAGGAAAGACAGAACTACTTTGTGTATGAGATTGCTAATTTTATCAATACTGTTTTAGGGTAAAAAATATACAGTCTGACATTTTAGATACCTAAATAGGTTGTGCTGTCTACTGTACTTATTTGTGTTTACTTAATAAGTACCTCTTGTAAACTGATCAAAGAAGCACTTTCAGCTTCAAGCATATCTCCAATGAGGGTGTTTTACATTGAGTATGAAATGTGCAACACAACTGCCTGTCTCATGTTCAGTTTGAGATTTCCATGCTATTTGTCTACCTCTCATCTCTAGCAAAACTCCACTGGTCCCCTATAGCGAAGTGTTCTCTCTTCAGAGTCTTAGCCTCTGCCATCAAGCCATTGATGGCTCTGGCCCTTGCTATCTTCAAGACAACATCCGACAGTGCAACCTTAAAGATCTCTTCCATCTGCTACACTTCACCTTTTCCCAGTTGCAAAAAATGGTTGTTCCAGATATGGGCATCTCTTCTTTTACTTATGTCCTGTGTTTCAAGAATAGAACATGGAGAGTACGGAAGAACATAGAGAGACGGCATGAGAAGACCGTAGTTACAATACGTTTTGAAGCAGCAAATTTATCCACATGTGTATAAAAAGAAGAGAATCTGAGGACTGAATTTATATAGGTTTTGAAGCCTAGCAGAGATTAGAAGAGAAAGAACAAATGGTCCCTTGGGCTGAAAGATGCATGCAACATTTAAGCAAGAGAGAGATGAGATTAAACAGCAGTGTATTTCCTGTGTACAAGTGTGATAGAACAACAAATTGCCTTGCAACAAATTGCCTCTCTAAACAGTGTAAAAGCACAGTGATGGCAAATCATTTTTGTGATATGTAATATAAACTAATGCTGTAATATGCCAGATTAAGTGTTGGGTGAACATTATCAATGTGAAACTGTTGAATATTTAGATGTTATAATTAAAGAGGTATGGAATAACACTAATGCATTTTTTTAAATTATAAAGGTAAATACATCCTGCATTAAATAAGCCTCATAGAGAGAAACAAGGTAACACTTACTTAAAGATAACATCACTTCACATATTTTGAGAGGTCTGGCAAATGTGATGAAGGTTCAACAATTCTATCATTTTGATGGGGAATGTGCTACTCATACATGACAGTACCCTACCTTCTAATTTTTTATTTTGCTTTGCCAAATGCATGTCAAAATGCACGACTGACCTTCATTATTCTAAACTTTCCCCTTAAAAAGGCTTAGCTTCTTTGGTACATTTGGTGTTTAAGTAGAAGCTGTATTTTCCAGAACTGACTCTTGTGACTTTAGTTAGGTAACCCTTATGTCCAATGCCCCCACTCTGAAAATCGTTTCAGCACCGCAAATTGGGGGTAATAATGGAAAATCTACACCTAACGGGACAAAATATTTTTTTTTACAATATTTAGGAGATCGTCAGGCTAAGATCCATTAGGACAGTAGCTCCTGTTGGGTGATTATTTTGTTATACCAACTGTGATGCCTCACTGAATTCCCTGTAATCCAGGTTAATTTCACATTTGGGTCTAGGAATCCTGAGCAGGCGCACCATTCTGTCTGACGGATTAGCCAGGTTACAGCTGCAAGTTGAAGACTGTATTGGGTCAAGCTTGTTGCTGGTCAAGGTAATTGCTATACAGTCTTACTGCTCTAAAAATTCTTTAAAGCAGTAAGAATTGAGAGAAGAAAGTTGACTTACCGGTAAATCTTCATTACTCAGATTTTCCCTTCCTCATCCCACACCCTGCGAACGACACTCACTCACAAAGCTGAGCTGCTCTTAGTGTCAACGTCAGGAGTCAGAACAACCCCCTGCAGCCCAGGGGGGATCTCAACCCTTCACGGGGCTCCCATTCAGCCAAAGGCCAATGATTATCTGTAAGATATAGGAGGCCTCTCATCACATCTCGACGGAGGCCCAGCATTTTGCGTTATGCCACTGTGAGGGTTGCATCTTAGTCCGTGAAACTGGGTCGGTGTGAGTGTAAGATTTCTAGGTGAGCATTGTGCTGTATTCAAATTAATAATGATAGGAAGAGTAGAAAACAGTTGAAGGGAGGTTACTGAGAGGTAGAGAGTTGGGTGTTTTAGAAGTGCCGGTGGAAGGCTGGACGATATTATTAAAACTTTCTTTAAGCGTTTTGAATTTTGGACCTTTCTGCACAGTCATCTCCAAACGTTTTGCCTTCACTGTTAGTTGAGTTTGTTTTTTGTTGGCCATAGGACTCTGCACACTTTGCCACTGCTTACAAGTGCTAAATTGCTTTGCTTTTTCCCTAAAACATGGTAACATTGGCTTATACCCATTGGCATATTTAATTTACTTTTAGGTCCCCAGTAAAGTGGCACTACATGTGCCCAGAGCCTGTAAATACAATTCTACTAGTGGGCCTGCAGCACTGACTGTGCCAATCAATTAGGTAGTCCTTTTAAACCTGTCTCAGGCCTGCCATTGCAAAGCCTATGTGTGCAGTTTTAAACTGCCATTTCGACCAAGCAAAATAAACCTTTTGCTAGGCCCAAACCTTCTTTTTTAATACGTATAAGTCACCCCTGCAGTAGGCTCTGAACAGCCAAGAGGGCAGGGTGCAATTTATTTAAGAGATAGGGGATGTACTTTTCAGTTTTACATGTTGTGGTAGTGAGAATCTCTCACATTTGTTTTTCACTACTGCAAGGCCTACCTCTCCTATAGTATTACATTGGAATTATCTTTTAACATTTTATACGTGTAATTCCCAAATAGGAACAGGTAAACCCTTCATGTCTGATGTGTCTGGAATCACATTTAAAAATCACAATTTATAGTGAAGTCAGATTTTAACTTGCAATCGTGAAAGTGCCACTTTTGCTTAAAGTCCAGATAATTGACTTAATGGTCTTTAGTCTGATAAATAATTTTAACAGCACTTAAACGTGACGGTTGGACACTCTTCTTCTGTATGATTATAAGGCCCTGTCCAGCCGCCTTTGGCCAAACCCTTTCTTGGCTATTACGCTTTTAGAATGTTGGCATTTTCTTGCCCTAGCCATTTGATGCCTGCAGCATGTCTCTGGATCACATGACTGGGTGTGGGTGACAGTTGGGCTTTGTGGATTCCTCCTAGATCGCCACACACAATGGGGGGCTTCGGTGTGACTGGATGGGCCATCCTTGGCAGGATGGGAGGGAGGAGCTGGGCCCAACCCCACTAACACTTGAATAGGCAGTGTCCTGTCTCGACACATAGGTCTGTATGCACCCCGTAATTAGTCTGGATCTAGGACCAGGAAGACAGGGCACATGTGTACTTCAAAGGCAAGCCTCTAGAAGCTTCTCCCCACTTCAAAGGCACAACTGGGTATAAATACTGGACCTTAGACACTAACTAATCAGTACACTTCTGCGCCTGTGGATACTCTGCCAGGAAAAGACTGCTGTTCTGCTGAAAGGACTGCCACTCTGTGCTGGACCACTGCCCTGAAGGAACTGCTACCCTGCAATTCTGACCTGCGGCCGTCTTGCCTGGGTGAGAAGGGCAGGAGCTGCATCTAATGAACCCAGAACCCCGAGTGACTTCAAGGGCTAGGTTTTTGGCCTCTTGATCTGAAGCCTGAGGGACACAACAGGCTTCCAACAACCTTGCATCTGCACCTGGACTCTGCCACCTGTGAGTCTACCTTGCCAGGTATTGTCACAGCAGTCCTGGACCCTTGGAAGTGGGCTTAAAGTGATTTGTAAGCCTCTGTGGATCATGCCAAACATACAAATCTCCTCTGCTGCATGGCACAACCCTAAGCAGACCCAACCCATATCCACTGCTGCATGGATTGGACCAGTCGCAAAGACCTGCATCGCTGTAGCCAACCATCAAAACTGCCACTGCGTGATGCATCTTTGGATCATGCCTTTGCAGAGCAAGCCCCGACGACGGGATCCTTGATGACGATGTAGGCCCCCACATTGCAGCCTTGCCGCATCTCAGGACCGGCGCATCGTTTGGTAGATCTTCGCAACGCTCCGCAAACCAAGATTTAAAGTACTTTGCTCAGCAGGCCTAACTGGGTCCCCGTAGCCAGCCACTTTCCATAGCAGCTGGTATGAACTTTTGACTTTGCCACAGTCCAGTGCAATCTGATATCCACAGTTGGCGCTTTGCGCTTTTTGGCATTACTTTCCCTAAAACCTATAAAACTAAATATCTCCAGTTCTATTAATTGGATATTTGTCATTTCGGTCTTGTTTTATTTACTAAAGAAAGTTCTACTTTTCTAACTTGATGTGGAATCCTTTTTGTATGGTGTTTTCACTTTATTTCTTTGTGAAGTGTTGTACAAATACTTTACAAGTTGCCGCTAAGTTAAGCCTGACTTTTCTGTGCCTTGGTTAATTTAAGGTTGGCTTGTGCCTCACCCTGACAAAGACTGTGGTTGCTGCTTGACCAGGGCTCTTTCCCCAGTCAACCAAAAACCCAATTTCTCACAAAGCTCTTATAATCTAGCCCAGGAGGTGCATACTGCAATGGTAGTTTATATATTCTGGTCAGTAGATTAATCCACCTGCAGCACAAAAGCTTGTTTAATAAGGTTATTTTTGATATTTTGTTAGCTATTTGATAAAAAATCCTAACTCCAAGAAGAAGCAGGACGCAGACAGAGAACAGTTTAATCTCAGATACATTTTTAACTAGTAGTACTGCACACAGAACAGTGTTTTGTGTTTGTAGCCCTGTTAAAATCAGATGGGCTGTGGTGAGGGTGCAGAGAGTAACTTTCACCATCACCGCAACCAGACTACCCATCCCCAGTGTGACGACAGAGGAGTGCGTAACTGGAACACACTAACAATTCCATTTGTTTGGGAGATCATTACAGAATCGTATGCAAGATGGAAATTCCAAACAGAACACAAGAGATGCACTTTTGTCAAGAGTTTGAAAGCAGTGACGACATCAATGCTACAAGAGTACACTCTCCAAAGTCCAACACCGGACATCATCTGCCTTTCTTAGAAACTCCATACAAACATTCAGAAGTGAAACTTTCTTACAGCTCTGCTAAATTCTCTGTCCCCCTAAGGTCATGCCTACGAACGTTCTATTATTCAGTGTGTATTCAGTCATGTTGATGCAGAAGCATGTCGCAAATATCCACCTTTAGTCCATGCGCAAACCTTGTCTCTGCAAGGCACTTTGTTGAGCTTTCGCACTTGGACACATGAAATACACTGCTCTTTAATTTCACCTCTATACTACTTAAATGTTGTATGCATCTTTCGGCCTAAGGGACCATTTCTTTTTTCACTTCTAACCTCTGCTAGGCTTCACAACCTATATAAATTCAGTCTGTAGCTTCTCTTCTTTTTATACACGTGGATACATTTGCTACTTCAGAACATATTGTAACTATGGTCTTCTCATGCCTTATCTCTATGTTCTTCCATATACTCTTCTATTATTGAAATACATTAGTTATTACTGTAACGTGAAATGCCCATGATTTATTCTACTATTTGTAATGCGTTTGCTATTGTAATGTTAAGTGCTCACATACTGTCTAGTGGTAGCACACATATACCACTGTTAAATACAATTCCAAATACATCAATAGCCCTCATATAGCAAACAAAGTCTCTTACATAAATGTTGGCTAAAAAATAACCAGAAGCAAAGAGCTATACACCACAGGTCCGACAAGTTCTGACCATGGGTTGCCTAAAAAGTTTCCAACTCTTTTATTGATGAGATTTGAAAGACTCTGATCCTCTTTAAATGACCTGATGTCAGAGGGTATAGAGTTAGACTGAGAAATGTAATCAGTTACAATGTCTGGGTTGGTTAGCAACGTTAAACCAGCTAAGGAGGTAAAATCCATGTGGGAAGTGAAAGTAATGCCTGTTATCATCTGAATCCCCTCATAATCCTACAAGCACCCCTTCTTTCATTTTCATGCCCACCTACAAAGCAACACACATTTAGTTATCACAGTCACATGCACATTGCATAGTCTCTTGAGGTTTCAGCATTGTGACTTGATGTCAGCTTAGGGAGAGACTTCCTGCTCCTGATGCCACATTTATGTAGTATGTGTTCTCACACATTACACTACTACATGCCCAATTTGCATTGTGTAACCACGACTTCCCATAGTGACTATACTCCAACTGTTCATACATCCACCTGTTCTTATAGATGAAGGCATAAGTGACAGATCACATACACATGTGGGTTTTGTGATGATGCACATATGGATATGTATGGCTCATCTATTTATGATGATGGAGATTTGTAGGGGGCTATGGCTGCCTCAAAAGGGTGGGCTTGTGCTAAACCATTAATGGAAGGAGAAACCAAATTGGACCGGGCTACAAGATTGAGGAAAGAGGTGGGTTTTTACAGTTTTGCAAAAAGGAAATAAAATTTGTTGTTTGAAGAGAGAAAGAGGTCGCGAGTTCCGGTGTTAAGGAAATAAGTAAAAGAAGAGATGCCCACATCTGGAACAGCAGTTTTTGCAACTGGGAAAAGATAACGTGCAGCAGATGGAAGAGATATTTAAGGATGCACTGTCGGATTTTGTCTTGAAGATAGCAAGGGCCCGAGCCATTAATGGCTTGATGACAGAGGCCAAGTGCTCTGAACAGAGAACACTTCACTATAGGGGACCAGTGGAGTTTTGCTAGAGATGAGAGGTAGACAAATAACAGGGCAATCTCAAACCGAACGTGAGACAGGCAGTTGTGTTGCGCATTTCATACACAATGTAAAAAATCCTAATTGAAGATGTGCTCCTCCTATCAGGTATGCGGTAGGTAAATTTACAGTGAGACAGAATGGTCAGAAAGTCCACTTACACTGCTCAATTAAAACTTCCTAAAAATTTCATTTAATAGCTGAAAGTGCTTCTTTGATCAGCTTACGAGAGGTACTGATCAAGTAAAGACAAATAAGTACAGTAGACAGCACAACCCATTTAGGTATTCAAAATGTAAGAGTGTATATTTTTTTTCCCTAAGGCAGTATTGATAAAATGTGCAATATCATAACCAGAGTAGTTCTGTCTTTCCTCATAATAATCAGAGGATGAGCACCCTTATGTCAGAAATGTCATTGAGAGATTGAGAAGGAATTTAGAATGAACACAATCTCGATTACTATGACAGCAAAAAACATTACAATTCGGGAACAGTCTATTGTTGAGTACAATGTCTAACCTGTGACTTTGAATCTAGTTTATTTTTGTTGGTAATTGACTAACAGGAACACATTTTTCATCAATGGAGAATTAGGTCAACCAGGAGGATGAATACATTTTCTGTGTCTATGTATAAGGTAAGATCTCGGAATGAACACTTGCTTTGCATCCTGATCAAAAATGTGAATGATGATTTTTGAAAGTTAATGTGTTTGCAGGAATAACTTTGAAACAATGCATAAATCATTCAACATTAAAATGAAACATTTTAGGAATAAAACATTAATACAATTTAAAATTTCATAAAAGGTCATTTTTAGAAATTAAACTGAAGGAGCTAACCAGATGGCACATACAAGTGACTGAAGTAAGCAGTTTTAGATGTATGCCTTAAATGGTAAACACTAAATAAAAACATCCAAGGTTTCACACCTAAGCTCTAAACTACCTATAACCCCAACCCTTCAGGTCCAACCACTTCAAACAAGGTTTTGAAGTAGAAAAACTACTCAAAGAAAGTCCTGGTGCTCCACAAGCACTTTACATTGTCTTACCGCCTCCAAAATACTTCTGGATAATCAGATGGGTAATGAATCTCATTTGCCCCCGATGTTCTAATCACCTTCCTCCATGTCCCAAAGGTAATGCTTTATGCTTTGAATTAAGACATGCCATCTCCCCAATGATCAGTACAGTCTTGCAGCTCCCATGAAGTACGTGAATGACACCCTGTCCTACTAACCCCCTTTGCTTCAAAATACCTACGCTGACCTCTATTCCATGAAACCACCCTAGTATAAAGGCTACGCAAATAAATAATAGCATATCACAAATGATTTAGACGTCACTATCTTCTGATATATGTTAAACTGTGTCATCTGATCCGCTTATTTTTCTATAACCACTGCTATAAAAATATTGTATTATGGAAACATTTAATGTCTCATGCTTTGAATCTACCCTTGTTACCCCGGATAAACGTTACCTGTTGTAGGAAGCTGGCTCTGTATATACTATACCAAAGTGAGGTATAGTCTGCACAGAGTCCAGTGGAAACTCAAAGGTAGGCAGAGGTAAAGTTAGATAGCACCTCACTCTCTATTTGTGGTAGTGTGGTCGAGCAGTAAGGCAGTATCAGAGGACAGTGTTAAGCATTTGTTGTACAGTACACACTCAGTCAGCAAATGAATTCACACACTCAAAGATTGAACTTCAGACCAATTGGTTTTGTATAAAAAATATTCTTTTAGTTATTTTATTTTCTAGAACCAAGCAAGCCTGGCACAGGTAAGCAATAAATACTTTACAGTAGTAATGCAGTTTGTAAACAGTTTGAATTTGTAATTGTAAATGCACTTTGTTTTGACTTACTGTATGGTTGCAGAGAAATGCAATACTTTGTAAATACAGTACATAGACTTGAATGGGCTTTTCAGTAAAATACCAGGTAAGTTACTTTTCCGATTACTTTCCTTACTTAGAGTAGTATGCCTGGATACTACCCTGGGAAACAACGGTTCCTGTGGACTCATAAAAAATTATTCAAGCAATATAATTTGCACAATCGCAATAAAAAGAGGGTAGAATAATGTCAGAGGGCAAGGAACCACCAACACATTTGTACAATTATGACTTGTTTTATAAACACAACAGACTTATTATATACGTACCCTTGAAGCTGACTCACGCAGCTTGGGAATACAGATGCTGTGATTCTTCGCGCACAGAATATCATCCAGACCTACACAGTGCATTGTCACTGTTTACAGAATTTACCAGGGATTAACCATACCGCTATGGCTATAGCGAGTTGATGTAAAGAGCCGGTTGGCCAAACCGTACCCCTGACTGCCAGCCTTTCCTCACACTGAGTACCCGGACGGCTCCTCTTGTGAGTAATACCCTTTCACTTCTCACTTGTGGCACATCACTAGTTCACAAGGCTGCGCATTAAGCAATCCAGATGTCCCTGCATCACTAGTCCTGAGGAGACCACTTACTGATAGAGGGTCGAAACGCCGCCGACAAGCTGAAAGAGCGAACCATTGCCCAGCGCGTATTATTATATACAGTTGCTGTTTACAAAGAAATTAGACAAGAATGGTTAGGTTCCATTTTTCACTTTGGGACACAGTGCACACATATCTGTTCTATTGTAAATTTAAACAATGTATATAATGTCTGTTGTGTTTATAAAACAAGTCATAATTGTACAAATGTGTTGGTGGTTCCTTGCCCTCTGACATCATTCTACCCTCTTTTTATTGCGATTGTGCAAATTATATTGCTTGAATCATTTTTTATGAGTCCACAAGAACCGTTGTTTCCCCTTATATAACCATTACCCTGGTTCCGTTAGTGAATAGGGTTCCCCTGTCCTTTGTCTTTTGGATACTACTCTGGGAAATAACCTGTAAACAGGTAAGTAAAATCATTTTGGTTAAATAGTACAATTTTAAAGAATTTCTTTAGGTTTTCAAACTCCACACAAAAACTTTCCCACGAAAAACAGTCAAAGTTATCCTATGGAGGAAAATAGTGTTATCGGTTTTGAGGTAAGTATTTGGTAGTGGGAGTTGAGGTTCCAGGAGTAGACTCAGGGGTCTCCCAGGGTCAAGGATGCACTCTAGTTATACCCTCAGCGGCACTAGGGCGGCTGGGTGCAGAGTGCTGAGGCCCAATGTTATCCAATGGGGGATAGGAGGCCCCCGGTTGGTGGCTGCTGGCGAGCAGGCCACAAGGTTGTGGGAGCCAAGCTCCTGGTGTTAGGCTCAGGGCAAAAGGGGATTATGTTTAGCACAAAAAGTGCACCCGCAGCAGTGCAGGGGCAGCTGGGTGCAGGGTGCTGTTTTGGCGTCGGGTGCCCTGTTGTTCAATGGGGATTTTCAGTTTTGGTTTTCAGCTGCAGACTCGGTGCAGGAAGACTTACGGGAGAAACTAACAGCTGGGCAAGTAAGTTGGAGGGCTCGGGGACGTAGGTGCACCTCGGGTTCTGTTCTCCAGGGCGCAGGTCGGCTGGATGCAGGGGTGTCTTTTGAGGTCGGATTTCACCTTACCCGGCCGCTTGCGGTTGGGGGGTCTCCGTACAGAGGCTGCAGGAGATGTCGGGGAGTCCCGGAGGGGTCAACCCGCGGTGGACTCAGACTCTGGAGTGCTGGGTGACCTCACTGGCACTGGTGGGCCACTCGAACTCGGGCCGTAGGCGACAGGTGCAGTGGTGGTTCCAGGCTTCGGGTTTCTTTTTCCTCAGCAGGCTCGGGGTCTTTCTTTGGTGTTTCTTCTGAACAGAGCTGCTGTTCACCGGAGATCCGGTCTCTTGTTGAAGGCAGTCAGTCCTTCCAAGGGTGCTGGATGTCGCAGGCTGCAGAACAAGACGATTTTTGGTGCAGTATCTCTGGAAACTGCAGACGGGCTGGTAGGTCTGGGGCCAAGTCAGTTGTTCTCTGCAGTCTCCTCTGCTGGGCATCTTCTTTCATCCTTTTTCTTGTTAGGTTGCGAGAATCTGCTTTCTTGGTTCAGGACTGCCCCCTAAATACTGTATTTAAGGGGTGTTTTAGGGGTCTCGAGCCTTAGGGTGACCTTAGGGTGACTACATTCTTGGTGTGCTCACCCCACGTGGGGGAGTGAGCACAATCCATAATCCTGATTGGGGAGTGCCTCCCATCTGCAAGATGGGGGGCACTGAAGAGTGGGCTTCACCTCGCTACCCCGACCTGAGGGGTGGAGTTGGCAGAGATGGGCACACCTTCTGGACTGGCTAGTTTTTCCCGCCTGTCTTCCAGCTGAAAAGGAGTTGAGACCAGAAGGGGGCCTGCTCCTGATAGCAGGAGAGGCTGGGGGTTGCATTACAAAGGCTGCCAGGCCTTTGAAGCTATCTTGCCACAGATGGCTCTTCCTGGCCTGAGGGAGGTGTGAACACCTCTGCCAAGGAAAGGCTTTGTTTCGGGGCTCTGGGAGTGAAGGCTCCCACCCTAGGGGTCCAGAAACTTGTCTTGTGGTGGCAGGCTGGTGTGTACCAGTCAAGGAACCCACCAGAGGCTGGTAGTTTTTCAGGGGGCATCTCTAAGATGCCCTCTGTGTGCATTTTTCATTAAATCCCACACTAGCATCAGTGTGGGTTCAATGTGCTAAGAAGTTTGATACCAAACTTCTCAGTTTTTAGTGTAGCTATTATAGTGCTGTGGAGTTTGCAATCCCAGTACCATATATTCTTAATGGCAGCACTGCACTTATAATGTCTAAGAATGGACTTAGACACTGTAGGGGTACAGGGCTCATGCACCTGTACCCTCACCACTGGTATAGGGCACCCAGCTAGAGGGGTGACTAATCTATGCCAGGGCTGTGGGATGTAGGCTTGGCACACAGGCATTTGGGCCATATCAACTCTTCACTTTGTTCTGCACCATAACACCTAGCCTGCAAAGGCAGTGTGTGTGTGTAAAGGTACAGGTCCTCTAAGGGTGGCACAATAAGTGATGCAGCCCTTAGGGGTCTTCCCTGGTCACAGTGCCCTGGGTACCTGTGGTACCATTTACCAGGCGCTGAGCTGTGGCCAGAGATGCCGATTGGGTTAGTTTGGGGAAAGAACACAGGCCCTGGGAACCTGATTGGCAGGGACCCAGGGCACATCAAGTCAAATCAGTAGTCTGGCAAAAAGTGGGGGGTTACTGCAACACAAACCCACTTTGCTACACTTGTTTAGATATGAATTATTGTTAATCTTTTTTATTTAGCTTTTAGATTCAGTGATTTTTAGTTTCTCAAGTGTGAGACCACAGGACTCAATTTGTGGTTTGCGTAATTTTTGTAATCATTGTGAATTATTCGGACTTGATCGATGAAAGGGCTTCTCAAAATAAAGCTTTCATTGCCCACTTTGTACATTAGGATTTGGGCTATTTTTCACATATCTTCATTTTCCTTCATGAATATTTGACCTAATAAACCAAATTGCTATTTTGCTACTGGGTGGTGTGTAGCAGGTCCGGGCTCACTAGTTGTGGTGTATCACATCAACAGCCAAGGACACAATGATGTACAGGCACACTGTGACACCGTAGCATAATGGGCAACAATGCTCTGGAAACAGCAAGATGCCAGTAATTGAGAGGTTGCAGAGAGATTGATTTGGATCAGGGTGGCATCCCCTCCATGTAGTGGGGGTGGATTCACTCTCTGTCTCAGCCAATATTATTAGTTCAGATCAGAATCTTTACAAGGAGTTAATCTGCTCTTGACATTCTAAGAAGTTGTTTGCCTCATCTTGGGACTTTGTGCCCTGCACTGTCACCTTGCCCAGTCTGCTCTTGCCATTCTAATCACAAATACCTCCACTCCCACAAGAGTGAGATTATGGTTTCTGACAGTCATTCCTCCTCTCACAACTAGTTTGGGAATTAGCTGCCATCTATGTGCATTTAGGTTTTCCACATTTCCCTCTCACTGATTTGTTGCTGTGTACCCCACAGTTAGCAAAATCAGTTGATCCCAGGTGGAATGCATTACTGGCTTTAATTACACATGGTTCACACTTGTTAACACTGTGTTGCACTTTGGCATAGCATCTGTCTCCTTTTTATGTCTGGCTACACGTAGGTTTATTTGTCTATGGTAGACTACCAATACTTGTAATTAGTGTAGAATTTGGGTCTTCCCTTGGCTCATGATTCAATGTTCTTTTCAGCACTCTGCTTCTCAATCCATGGCATTACTATCTATGGTTGTGATCTTGATAGTTTTTATTGTGTATACAGGAAAGGGTGTGCAAAATAAATGAAGTCACTAGCCACTACTGTAATATTGTACTACTTCTTCTTCATAGTTACAGTACCTTTTATCCTCAAAGGTATAGTTTCTGGATAGACTAACAACGCTGCAGCGGAAATCCTCTGATTACTAACTGCCTCTTATACCCTACCTTGAGTGTAACCTCTGTTTTAGATTCCCTCCAGTGCCACACAATCTCCTACCTAGGCATTCTACCTTTCAAGATGGAAACCGTTTTTCTGACTGTCAAAGTCAGAAAAATTCATACAATTGGAATTAGAGGGTCAAAAGACGGATGGTACAGGGTTGAGGAACCACTAATGCAAAGTGCAGCATGGTTCTCACACAGAAGCTGCTGTAGAGCGCTGCTGATCACACTGCTTAGGGAGCGCCCATTTTGTTCCAAGCAAAACGGATGTGCTTTGTAAATGCTTGTTTAAGACTTCCTCCTGGTCTATTTCTGGGCATTCATAATCCCCATCCTTGTAATGTGGTTTCTGGCAGAATGCCATTTCTCACAAGCAGTACAGCACAACAGGACTGCAGAAGTTATGAAATTTGTGGAATGCTGACAGCTGTGGCCAATTCTCTACTGATGCTCTACTGATGCTCCTGTACTTACTCTTGAGTGTGGAAAGTCAATGTCACTGTATTGTCTGCAGTGTATGCAATGGCCTAAGGTCAGCAATATTTCACGATATCATGGCTCCAGCCAACAGTACTTCCCAACCAGCAGTATGCCTACAGTACGAGTGAAGAAGTGGAAAACCTTGTTGGATGGGTGCGTTCAATTTTTTGTTAGAACTTTTGATGTTTTACTTTCAAGGTAAAGACTCTGAACTATTCCAAAACCTATAATTGTCAAATAATAGATTCTACTGTAAAGACAACCAGAGCAGAGCTGCAGCTTTCCCTGCATGTTTTCCATAACGTCCTCTTCCATAACACATATCTGTGCTTCAGTATAGTTTTACTTTTTGAACAGTACAGTTATGGAAGTATGCTGGACATGGCATCCACCTATATGATACTCTGAGGATATATATGTAGTCAGTGCTAAACTTGTAAAAGAATGAATGCTGGTGCCCAAAGCTCTGTTCAGAAGCCGGGGGCCAGTGCAGAAACACACCGCTCCTTTATCTCTCTCTTGCAGGTTCCTGCTTTCTCCCTATGTGAAGGTTGTTTCATCTTTCACCTTTCCTTACTTTTTCCCAAGCCCTCCCCCGCTCTTGGTCAACGTCTGATGAAGAAAAATAAGTACTGGTCTGGTCCCTAAATTGAGTGCCGGTGAGTATAGTAGTAAGGAATTTATAGTTTTATTTAGTTTCACCATACCTAATCACAAAAACCAATGCCATCAATCAATCATTATATTTATATTTTATAATGCCATAGACATATATGTTGGCAAACTCCGAACCTTAGTCTTTCCCTAAAGTTTCAAATAGTTTACTTATTTAGTGCTTGTAAAGCGCAAACTATCAGCCAATCCAGGGCACGTTGGCACTAAAGAACTTCCTAAATAGGCGGACCCCAGGTTTCTTAAAACATAAGATCATAAGGGCACACCGTTTTACACAGTCAATATGAGTATTCAAATGGGAAAATCCATGTTTTTATGCTTTCCTAAACTTAAAAAGATTACTTTCTCTTCTGACATGAATTGGCAGCTTGCCCTACCTTCAGCAGCGGAGAAGGCACAGCTTTCCGGGGCGGCAGGACCATGGCGTCTTAAGTGGAGCTTGAGAAGCTGAACTCGGCACATGGCTAGGCTGGTGCGACAATCTTTTTTTGCCCCCCTCCCCATGACCACCTC
The DNA here is from genome assembly GCF_964204655.1 of Triturus cristatus. NCBI lineage: Eukaryota > Metazoa > Chordata > Amphibia > Caudata > Salamandridae > Triturus > Triturus cristatus. The sequence continues at coordinate 587,755,760 of NC_140580.1, read as the reverse complement.
CTCGGATTCCCTCGCTACCACTCGGCAAATGTGCCCCTAATCTCTCCATAGCCCCTCTCTCAAATACATTTAATTTGTTTAAAAGCACTGGTAAAGGATGGCTTTAATAATCCACTCAGCTATCCACATAATATATAGATCTGTTCTTGGCCGCAGGCATATTAACCCTCTCCACTACTATATGGTGAGTCAAAACAGTCACTAGACAAAACTTCAATCTCTTTAGCACAAACATTATTCAGTAGAGTTCCTGACATTTTTATTGCTGCCTGAAAGTTGTACGCACAGGGAACACTGCAGCTGGTGCTTTACAATCATAAGTTATTACTAAACACAGTGCCCCCCCAAGGTTCCTGCCCCTCCACCAGGACAACCCTCAGCGTGGCTGCACCAGTTGCACAGTTGCACTGCTCTAAAGCCAGCCCTGCCTCTAACCTACTGATCAGATAATCTGGGAACCCTAGGTAACGTGTTACGATAATGTTGTCGTGCACAGGGATTACAGTGGGCCGCAGTAGCTGGGCAAAGTGGCGGGTCGGGGTAGGGAAGAACCGGGGACGGACAACAAAATAAAAAATGAAATACAAAAATAACTAACCTGTATCCACACTCCAATCTGGCTCCGACAGTGCGATCTGGCTCCGTGCACTTTAGGCACAGGCTCCCAGAATCCCCTGTGGACAATATTGAGGCCATAAGAATGCAGCATCAGGATTGGCCTGAGCGACGAGAGGTAGACTGGGAGCCTGTGTCTGCTCTCTCCAACCCAGCAATGCATCCAAGGTCGGACACAGCTTCAATGTGCATGACCTGAGATGGTCGGCCAAACCGTCATGCACACTGGTTACAGTGAAAAGCACTCCTCAACAGCTTGTCATCTCCGGCCTGCCCCCAAACTTCAGCTCCCACAAGCAAAATAAAACGATAATAGACAAGCATTTATTATCATTTTATTTTTAATTAACTTTCCTCCGCCATAGCAGGGGAGTCACCGCTGGCGGGCCGGGTCCTGCCGGTGCTCAGAACCAACAGCTCTAAAAAGTAGATGCTGAGAAGGGTCTCTATCGGGCTCTCCATCGTTGCTCTCACCCTCAGGGTGAAAAAAAAATCTTAACTCTGCAGCAGTACAATCCTTTACTGCTTTTGATGTAACTTCAAAGAGACTCGTTATAGCTCTTTCATAGTCTAATCATTTCAGAACTTTTTTTTTTTTGCAGGGGGGCGTGGTTTCGGCGCCTTAGAAGATGGCCGCCGCAACGATGAGCTCCGCAGCGATGTGAGACGCCGCAGCTGTTCCAGGGCATTTTCTCCTGCTGTCGGAGCACGGAAATTGCTTCCGACTGCATTGGAAGTACTGCTCCAGTCGTTAAGCTCCAATTCCTGACATATGGTGAGCGAGAAGACACTTTTTCGACTTCATGACGGTTATGATCTACCCGCGGCCGCCATTTTGTTTTTCATGAAGTAATCTCCTCACATTTGCCGCCCTGTTCCGCAAACAATGCAGACTCCCAATGAAAAATCTCAATAATGAAGACTCTGGGACAACTTATTGGAACACCTATGGGAACGCATTTTCTGCCTTTTCACTGCCTTGACTAACTTTTTGTTCTCTCATGCTTGTTGCTGGAGAAGGTCTGAGCTCCTCAGAGGTCAGTCATATGAATCCTCCGCTCTCAGCTGTTGCCTGCTTCTTTTGAATATTATTCCTTTCTGAGCAATAACTTGACATTACAATTGGCGCTTTTTATACCTAAGACCATATTCGTGCATAGGGTGTTCTGCTTTCAGTGACTTCCTACTATTATACCTCTCTCACTAAAATTTTTGCTGTGGGGTGCTTTTCCTCAACTCAGTCATGGCAACTTCCCGGACTGCCCGTAAGGATACTCTGCAAACCAGTGATACCGCTCTGGAGGACTTTAACCCTTTTAACATCCTGCAAGAAGGAACAGACGATAATTCTGGTGATCCTGTCACTACGAAGGGCTCTTCTTCCTCTATGACTCGGTTAGGTGCCAAACAGGGTTCCAAAATACCCTCATCGGCTTCCTCTACGCCTAGGAAGAGAGGAAAAGCGAATCCGCCCTCTCCCACCAATTCTTCTTCACCTCTCTCATTGGAGCTTATTCTTGAGGAGATTCGTGCCCTCAAACCATATATGGAGGAAACTAACACCCGTCTGTTGAGTTTGGAAGATAACTGGTCTCATACTGTGCAAAGGGTCGACGTTCTGGAGAAACGGGTTGATACTGTTCAAGATCTCGCTGCTCAAGTTCCTCATATTCACAAAGAAGTCGATCACCTCAAACAACAGGTCGAGCAGTTAGAAGATCGCAATAGGCGCAACAATTTGCGCATTTATGGCCTGGCTGAGGGACTTGAAGGTTCTGATCCGTTATCTTATTTTAAATCTTTCCTCCCTACACTTCTTGGTTTTTCAGCATCTCCTCCATTAAATATTCAACGTGCACACCGTTTGGGTCAGAGTTCTCATGCTTCATCTTCCTCAGCAAAGCCTAGAGGAGTCATTCTGTACTTCTTAGAATATACTGATCTTCTTAAGGTTTTACACGCTGCCAAACAGAAGGGAAAGATCATTTGGAACGGCTCTAACCTCTTTTTTGCCCAAGATTATGCCAAGGTTACGGCTGATCGACGCAAGAAATTTTTGGGCATGAGGCCAGTACTTCGCAGCATGAATGCCCGTTATGGCTTGTTCCATCCCTGTCTGTTCAAAGTAACTTACAATAACAAAACAACCAACTATGAGGACCCTGAGGTGCTTCAAAAATTTCTGAACTCATGTAGTGGAGTCTCTATGGACATCTCTAAGCCTTGATCTGAGTTGAATGCCTTAGTTCCAATTGCTCATAGTTTGTTTCTTATTTGCCCTCAATTCTGACTTTTCTTTATGTTTCCCATATGTGTATACGTTGGAGTTATGTTGCTTCCCATGTTAAATATTGTTAATTATTGTGCTTATATTCCCCTTTAACAGGTTGCGGTTTCTGTGTTCCCCTACTTTCTTCGTTTTTTGCGTTCATCCTGGATGATGTCTTGCGTGTGCCCCTCGTCCTGCGATCCCTCATCCGGCGTCTGGCCTCCTTCGTGTGGCTCCACCTACCCCACCATGATTGTTCATTTGTGGTATGTTTTTTCTATTTTTTGTATGTCATCTCTATTGTTCTTATTCTTGTTCTGTCTCTTTCCTTCCCACTATTTTCGCTCTCTCCCTCTTTTTCTCTTTTCTCCTCTGCTCCATTTATATTTTCGGCTTATCTTTTATGCTTCTTATGTAATTCATTTCTTTCTTTGCTATCTTATGATCGTCTATATGTCTTATTGCTATCTCGCTACAATAATACCTTTTTTCTGTATTTTACTGCATTCTTCACATGTTTTTTGCTTGCATGCATGGCAACTTCTTTAACGAATTGTTTTTGCTAAGTTTATAAAGATTTAAATGTCGTTAAACATTATATCTTGGAATGTTAAAGGTTTGGGTTCTCCTATCAAACGTCAACGAGTTTTGTCACATGTTGCAAATTTAAAAGGAGACATTGTTCTTCTGCAGGAAATCCATATACAGGATACTGAGATAACTAAACTACGGCGAAATTGGGTGGGCCACGTTTTTGCATCTCCGGGCTCAGGAAAACGCAATGGGGTTGCCATTCTTTGCCATAAACGCTTGGATGTTCATCTCATAAAGCAAGACAACGATTCTGATGGTAGATGGGTTATGACCTCTTTGCTGATTAATAAGGTTCCTCTCACTATTTTTAATGTTTATGCTCCTACTACACACGATAAACTGTTCTGGCCCCAAATTCTTTCTTTTTTAATGCAATGCACTGACGAATATTTGGTTTTTGGTGGGGATTGTAATATGGTTGTAGACCCCTTTATTGACAGGCATTCTAAATCCAAATTTGTCCCCTCCGCTGCACATTCCCAATTCACTTCCACTATTTCTCAAAGAGCTCTTGTAGACTCTTGGAGACTCTGCCACCCCACACTTCAAGAATATACTTACTACTCACCTGCCCATTCCTCACAATCCCGAATAGACTACCTCTTTATTTCCAAGGCCCTACTTCAACACACTTCCCGGGCGGACATAGGATCTATATTGATTTCTGATCATGCCCCCGTTTCCTTGAGTTTGGATCTACTCCCTCCCACTAAAGGGTCCAGACGCTGGAGGTTTAATAATTCCCTTTTACTGGATCCTAAATTCACACCAGCCTTTCTCGAGTTTGCCTCCTTATTTTTCGAGGAGAATGAATCTCCTCAACTATCTCCTCAGCTTATATGGGACTCCTTCAAAGCTGCCTCTAGGGACTTCATCATATCCTTTGTTGCACAGAAACGTCGCGCAGCCTTTCTTTCATCTCAATCACTCAACTTACAAATTAAAAAGTTAGAACACCTTTATTACATGTCAAATAGCCAATCTATTCTAAAAGAACTCATTAACGCTAAGCTTTCTTTTAACAAAGTGTCTACTGACTCTGCAAATCTGTACTTGCTTAAATCTAGTGCTAAATATTACACTGCACAAAACAAATCCGGTAATCTCCTGGCTAAGTACCTCAAGGTTAAAAAAGAACGTACCAAAATTGAATCTATCTCATCGTCATCTAATACTGTGCTTCATAGGGACGAGGACATTCTCTTGGAATTTTCCAATTTCTACAAAACATTATACACCCCAGAGTCTTCACCCCTTCTATCTGATATTGATCAATATTTAGCCTCCATTTCTCCTCCTCCTTCTTCTTTGAACGTGGATATTTCTTCCCTAGAATCTGATATACAAGCTAAAGATATTCTTAAGGCTATTCAGTCGCTCAAAAAGGGGAAAGCTCCGGGTCCGGACGGCTTTACAATAGAATTCTACACACATTTTTCCAATTTACTTATTCCCAAATTACTTAAATTATTCTTATTCTTTATTGCTTCCCGGAGTTCTGACGGTTCTTTTCAGGAGGCTCTAATTTGCCTTCTCCCTAAAGAAGGTAAAGACCATTCCCTATGTAAAAATTATAGACCTATCTCTTTAATTAATTTGGATTATAAAATTTTCGCGAAGATTCTTGCGCTTCGTCTGGATAATATTTTACCCCACTTAATAGGCAAAGAACAATGTGGTTTCATTAAAGGTCGCCATCTCTCGGATAATACTCGTCTCTTTTTCAATGTACTTAGTAAGTCTCATTCCCATCACTCCTCCCTAGCAGCCGTGGCTTTGGATGCTGAGAAAGCTTTTGATAGAGTTAACTGGCAGTTTATCTTTTCGACCCTTACTTGGTTTGGTTTCGGCCCTAAATTTCTATCTTATGTTTCATTGCTTTATTCTTTCCCAAAATCATTTATTCTGGCTAATGGATTAGTTTCTTCGTCTTTCCCATTACTCAGAGGAGTCAGACAGGGTTGTCCTCTTTCTCCGCTATTATTTATCCTGACCCTAGAACCCTTCTTATCTAAAATCCGGTTGAACAAGAACATCACTGGTTTTCCATATGGTGATCAGCAATTAAAAATTTCAGCTTATGCCGATGATATTCTTTTATTTATTTCTAACCCCCAATCTTCTTTACCGGCCTTCCTCTCAGAAGTCTCTAATTTCTCCTCGGTCTCAGGGTACAAATTGAATGTAGACAAATGCGAAATTCTTCCATTAAATAAGTATTGTTTCCATGCTGACTTTGTATCTTCCTCCTTTCACTGGAGCCCTGCGAAGATTAAATATTTAGGCCTATGGTTCACTCCATCTATTAAAGATACTGTAGCGCTCAATCTTAAAAATCTTCTATCAACTTTATCCGACTCTACAACGCGATGGCACCCCTTGTTTTTATCCTGGTGGGGTAGATTGGACTCTATAAAAATGATGTTGGTTCCTATAATTTTATTTTTATTGTCCAATCTTCCTGTTAACATTCCCAAATCCTGGTACAAAAAAATATATACTATTCTCTCACAATTTCTGTGGCAAAAGAAAAAGTCTAGGATGTCTTTTTCCAAGCTCAAACAACCTAAACACTTGGGTGGTGTTAATTTTCCCGACTTTGCATCTTATCATACCTCCTTCTTCCTGAAGAATTCCTCTGCAGTACTATCACAGAATGCAACAGATTTGCTGTCCTTGCCTTTGTGGGTAGAAATTGAGTCTCATTTCATTACCCCTTTCTCATTTGATGAATTTCTGTCTTTATCTAACACTCCCCAAAAATTTTCTCTCCCCATTCTTATGCATATGCGTAAAATATTTCATCCTATTATGTTAGATGGTTTAGATGTCCGAAATAGTTTCTTACGTTCTCCGATTTGGTATAACAATCATATTAAGATTAAAAACCGGACTATTTTCTGGAAGGATTGGTTCAATCTTGGTCTTAAGTGGACTCATCAGCTTTTTCTAGGTGATACCTGTATACCCTTCTCTACACTACAATCGTGTTATTCCCTCCCTCCTTCGTATCACCCTAAATATATATTACTGACCCTAGCTGCTCAAAGTTCTTACGATAAACTTATGACTTCCTCTGTGCAGACCTCCCCCTCTCCAGTTCCAATCTCATTCTTAACAGGGAACACTTCAGCTTCTCAAATTTATAACAAATTAAGATCCACTGGTCAGTCCCGTAATAAATCGGCAGTTGAGTCTAGTTGGGAGTCTGATTTATCTACATCCTTTTCCACTTCAACCTGGGATAAAATTTGGATTAAACTTCGGAAATCTTCTAGAGCAGCAAATACCACACAAACACTGTTCTTTTTATATAACAGACTCTTACTCACTCCTGCTAAACTACATCAAATTAATCATCTATCTCCCTCTACCTGTTGGTCATGCCCGGCCCCGGTTGCAGACCTTATGCACATGCTATTTACTTGCCCAGTTATTCATCAATTTTGGTCTAGGGTTTGGCAACAAATTAATAAAATATTTCATACGCAAATCCCATTTTCTTTTGTCCATATTTTTCTCGGTAGTGTTGCGGAGGTTTGGTCCTCTTCCACCTCCCTTAATATCCTCATTATTGATTTACTTATTGCTGTTGCCTTTCAACAAATTACCAAATCATGGAAAAATGCCTCAAATGTTTCTTTTCAGGCCTGGTGGTATGGAGTTTGTTATAACCATCGATTAGATAGAGCCTATGTTCACCCGATTACATTAGCCATTAAACGTGACTTACTGTGGCTGCCTGTGACTAACTTCCTAAATGTGTCTGCTCAATCGTTGCCATCGCATACTCCAGTTATAGAAGAAGTTTCCAAGCCTCCATAGATTATAATCAGTTTAACATGTTTGTATTTTGTGCTTTATTCTCAATATATAATTAAGTTTGTAGTAGTGAGATCAACATGATATTTGTGTTGTATATTAGACCAATGTTTTCAGTGATATAAGCATATGATATTTCTATCTGTTTACTTTTCCTCCTCTCTCTCTTTCTTTCTCCTTCCTACCTCCTTTTTCTTCTCTCCTTTTCTTACTTTTTCTTTCCTTATTGTACGCAATATTTTTTCTACTTTGTACCATTGATTTATACTGTATTGTATTATTGCTCTATCTTATGTTTATTTCCAATAAACTTTTCTTTAAACTTAAAAAAAAAGAACTTTTTTTTGCAGCTTAATATAGCACGAACTCGACCAAAGTACCAGGAGCGTTTTACACGAGCACAAGTTACATTACACAAGGACATTTAAATGTTTTTAATTATGGATGTTGAGCCGACGCAGAGGCTCAGCTCTAGCAGTTACGCCACAATCTCTCCCACAAGAACTAAGCCATTTTCAACATTATGAACAATGAAGGCATAGTTGGTGCTTATTTATCTTATGCAGCTAATAACCATTGACAAAGCCAATAGTCCTGGCTTGTTGTAGGTGTAATGTTACTTGTATTATATATCTGGATGAAATTACAAAAGCAGCAAAATAACAGATGGGCTAAGCACAGAATTTTAGATTTAGCCACTCTCTTATTTACATCGGCCACACCCCTTTGAGAGACCCCCCAGTTTTTTTCATCCCACTGAAAGCCCTACTGGTGCAGATACATAACCATTTATAAAGTCCCCTTTTTGTGAAAAGGAGAACCGTTGTAAAATTCTCTATTGAGTACGCATGACTGAACAACTAAATTCCCCTGCTCATGCAGAGTTAAAACTGAGTCAAACTTGAGACCCAGATTTTTCATTTGAGAGACAGGTGGTGGTTTGGGCCCTAAAAGGAAGGGAAGGCTCTGGAAATAGGACTCCCTCTTAGGACAAAGAATCTCTGTTTCATTTCCAATGCATTTTAAACGTAACTTGAGCATTCACTGCTCAATATTAGCCAGTCACTTCTAGAAATTATCTCTCCCTTAGATCTTTATAAGTTTATTTTTTAAACACAGTCTGGGTGCCGTCAGCATACATATACAGAACAAAGCCCTGAGTTTGAATCAGATTAGCGAGTGGGGTCATATAGAGATCGAAAAGCAGAGGTGACAATGTATAGTTCGGTGGAACTCAACAATGTAGTGTCCGGACTGAGGCGGAGAACTGAATATCAATCTCCCTCAAACGATCCAATAGGATCAGGTGATTGACAGTATTGAAGGCCACAGATGCGTCAAATAGGATCAGTGAAGGCGAAGAATCATGGTCTGCACACCTGCGCAGATCGTCTAATGCACTGCTACTGCTTTCTTAATGTCACCCCTTAAGGAAACTGATTGTGCTGAGTGTAGTAGCTTATTTTCACACATAAAAACCTTAATGTGGAAAATGACAACTTTCTACAACAACGCAGATGGATATGGCATTTGTGAGTTCAGGCGATAGTTAGTCAAGCCATCAGGATTCAATTAGCAATTTTTTCTTTTAATAAGCGGTATTACTGCTGCTAGTCTCAACTCATTTGCCAGTATAAGAAATTGGATTATTATTTCGAGTGTACGAAATTGGATTATTATTTGAGGTGGGTGACTATCCATCTCAAGGAACAAGCACAACCCCTGTCAAGGTGAAATCTCAAAGTCACTACGTCAACCTGATCTCAACCGCCTGGTAGGTATGGCACAGAGAAGACAGTCTTAACGTAGGGTAATGTGTAAAGAATTTAAGAGAGTACCTGAACATTCATAAAATCACAATGCGAAACAATAAAAATCCCAAACCAAATTAAGAAAATAGAGTAAAATTTAAAAAACAAAACATCCAAAAAATCCAATAAGAGGAACAGGAGATGTGAACTTTTAACTATGCAAGTAGGAATGGAGCCAAAAAGCACTAAATGCCAATGATAGTTAATGGTCGCAGTAGTCCAGGATCTAGGCACAATTTGAAGCTGGCCACTATAGAGCACAAGTCGGATATGCCAATCAGGTTCCTCCTGGTCAAAGACTTTAGCCTACCCCAGGAGTACACTTTTAAAGCCCCCCAGGACCTCAGTAGAATCACTTAGAGACTTGCAGGGTGTCAGACAGAGGCCAAGAGCAGGGTCTAGTCCAGGGATAGTTTCCAGTGCTTAGCTGAGCAGTTGCAGGAAAAGCCTCTTGTAGCTTGATGTATCCCTGTAATTTGAACAGGAGGCCAGCCTTATGACCATTGGAATCCACTTCTCTGTCCTGAGTATAAGAGGGATCAGATTCAGTTTTCTTCAGGGCTACTTTCAGGTCACAGACAGCAGGTCCAGTCTTCTTCTGTTCTTCTTCAGGTCCAGCAGTGTTCTAAAGGGGGTACGTGGAGATGCCACACATATGCCAGGCATGAGCTAGTGGATGGAAATACCATAACCAATGGGGTAAATGTTCCCAGGGCCAACGTTACCAATTTTGGGCATTTTCAAGGTGGTAAACTTATTTGCCCAAGCTCAACTTGGGCTCTCAGAGCTGGCGGTGTGTGAAGAGAGTGTACTATGGCAAGCCTAGTGTCCTTCCATATCTAGCACCAAAATCCAGTTTTCAGTTTGAAGCAACTACTGTACCCCCAATAAACCCAGAGACAGAAGTCTGGTAGAGCAAAACACATTGCCTGATTTAGAAAGGTAAATTTACACTTTTGTGTAAGTTTAATTCTTTTCGGTAGTTACAAACTACGATTTAATAGTAACAGTAGAGACTCCGCCGTTGGGTGAACAATTCCACACATAGATAGGCTGTTCTTACTTTTTATGAGCAGAGTTCTCCGCCCAACTGCAGACTCTCAGCAGTCCATAAAGTTACTATTAAAAGTGTAAGTTTACCTTTGTGAATAGGGCTTACTGTACATCAGCAACCAGACAGTGGATACATAAGAAGTGTCTTGCAATCCTGTTCCAGTCCTCTAAAGTATGCCCCAAAGTGCTATAAGTAAACCCAGCAGACTTGTCAAGCAGAAGTTTACACTCCAGGCAGGACTTGATACTATAATCTCAAAAAGGATGCTCACAGTGTCCAACCTGGATATTCGAACATGTTCAGAGTTATCATCTCTGCCATTTCAGGTGGGTCTTCTGCAAATGCAAAATCAGCTTCTGAAGACTTCAGAGAGGAAAAAGGTAACTTTCTAAAATATATTGTTTCTTAATATTCATTGTGTCAACAAAAAGAGGGACAGGTGGGTAAGTTTAACGAGGTCCAGTGTACATACCCTAACGACTAATAATACAAAAAGAGTACAAAGTTCCTCTGGTCAGAGAAGGAAAGGTAATAGTATCAGCGGGATTGTCGTGTGTCACGGAAGGGGGAAACCCTTTGTTGGAACTAGGGCTCTCACACACCCAGCAAGCTAGGTGTCATGCTTCATCATTTGAGCCTGCCCCTCGTCAGGTCGGCGCTGCAATTCCTGACGGGCTCCCAATAATGGGGCTCTTTAGCGGGGATCTTCTGTTCCTGCCGAAGGGTGCTGTGGGGGTAAGGGGCCCTAGAATGTGTAGACGTGGTGAAAGGATAAAATAGGTACCGTTTGTCCACGGAAAAATGTATTTATTAAAGTGGTAAACAGCCTAGTTAAAAGAAATTAAAAAATGAGGTGGGTATAACTACTAGTGGTTATGACGCTAGTTGTGTATGCCCTACACTCAGGAAGATCAACATGTTTCTTGCCTATATAGCCAGCAATTGGTCACGGCAATTCATCAGGATCAAAAAACTTAAACTATCTACAACGAAGGTATGTGGATCCTACATACCAAAGGGGTGCTCAGAAGTAACCTAGGGAGAGATGGGAAACAGAAAAAACACATGACAATATACCACATGATGAATTACACACACACAACAAAGTAAGCTGCGATCATCAAGAGACTACTGGGGACATGCTCCCAGGAGGGTAATGAAAGGTCACAAGTGACGAGACAAAACCAAAGACAGGACTAAGGGCGGAGACAAAAGGGGGAGGTGAAGAACTCACCTCTTGTACTTGCAAGGCAATCTTGCAGCAGTCTCCGGCGGGTAAAAAGGACTCCAACGTGGGTCCTGGGGTAAAAACCGGGAAGGGGGATGTTAAAACCAGAAAAGATCAAAACCCGTGTGTGGCGTAGTCGTCCCAACAATCCAAGGGGGTGAGTGAAGTTCCGGAAGGTAAAGGCAGCCTTACATTTCATAATGTACTCCCATGGGCGGTATGGTGTGCAGCCATGGTGGCCCTCATACTCAGGGGCTCAGGCGTGTCACCGCACAAATGGTTAGAGGGGTGAATATCCATAATGTCATGGAAATCTCGTAGACATAGTGGGAACCGCCGTAGCCCCTGGTAGCGGATGGGTCAGTGCAGGACGGTGTCGCCCATGGTGTCATTGAGGTCAAGGAGGCGCCAAAAGACCCCTCCGTGTAAAAAGACTCACCTTGCGGATGTCGGAGAGGCGGAAAGCCCGATACACTCACCTGCGTCGTTCGACGCTCGTGCTGGAAGACCTACCCCTGCCGCCGGACCTGGGATGGGTACCGGAGAGCGTAAGTCTGAGCCAGATAAGGACCCCGGAAGACGCTAATGGCGTCACGTGACCCCGGGTGCCCCAACCCCATTGGTGGAGGAATAAACTTCAGTGCGGCCATGTTGGAACGGGTAGCGCATTTGACTATCGGTATCCGGTATACACCCGTGACCGCAGGAAATGGTTCCCCATAGGTTGAGGTTAGTAAGGAACGGGTTGCCATGATGAAGCAGGGTAACGAAGTGAAAAGTGTGCAGGAAGTGGTGGACAAAACTACGCCCCAAGGAATTGGATTAGCAAGGGCAGTCGCGGGGGTCATGTTACAGTGTCAAGGTAACATAGAATCTATGGGGATGTAGCCCGTAAGTGGAAATGTAGAATCAAAGCGGTAACAATCCGCTAGGAAAAACAGACAAACAACAAGGAAAGGGAGGGTGACAGATAAAGATAAAATAAAATACAGTTGTTAAATCTATGCAGTACAGGTGGAAAGTAATACTAGAGGGATCTATATGGCATCTGGTCTACTAATAGTGGATGCACCAATGTCCTCAAAGCCAGGAGGGAGTGGTCAGAGGCAAAGGTACCAAGACCTAACTGAACAGTCGTGTGGGATGTAAAACACACATAGTATTAGAGGGGGTTCAAGCCCTAACCAGGAGCATATTCAACCAATAAGTGTGGACCATGGGATGTCATCATTCAAACCAGTCAAATATGAAGACAACCTAAGGACCCATCTTTGTTCTAGTTTGAACAATGCATTTTGAGAGATCTGAGGATGTGCTTCTAAGACCACCCAGCTGATAGTGTCTGTCTGGTGTTGCATTGTTTTGAAATGGGTGTAGAGTTTGGTAGTCACTCTCTGACATCGTATGTTGCTCTTGTGTTCCATTATCCTGGTCTTGACCATACGGGTAGTCATGCCTATGTATACCAACTCACAGGGACATCTGATCATGTATATGCAGTTCTTTGTGTTGCAGTTGGTATGTCTGTTCAATGTCCAGTGGAAATCATTCTTAAAAGTGATGTCCTTACAGGTGCTGGTCAATTTACACACTACACAGGAGCCACAGGAGAAATGGCCCTTGACTGGTGGTAATTCCCATATTGTCCTTTGTGAACCGATGGTACTCAATCTAGGTCTAGTGTGAACCAATAGGTCTTTGATGTTCTGTGTGCGTTGGTAGGCAAATCTAGGTTTGGGTATGTTGAGATTACCCGTGTCTAAAATCCCCCAGTTGTTCAAGATGATCTTTCTAATCCTACTTGAATCAGATGTGAAGGAAGTGACACAGGTCAAGATGTCAGTTTCAGGTTTGGTGTGTGTTTCTAGTAGTGTCTCACGTGGGTTATTCTTAGCTCTTTTCATAGAGTTGTGGACACACCTAGTGGGGTAGCCCCTGGCCATCAGGTTGGTTGAAAGTATTTTAGCTTCTGTGTTGTAGTCCGATACCCTAGTGCAATTACGTCTAATGCGTAGGAATTGCCCGAAGGGCAAGTTATCCCTCAGTGTTTTGGGATGGTGGCTGTCGTAACGCAGTAGACTATTGCGGTCAGTGGGTTTCTTGTACAGTGTGGTGGTGAGGGTGCCATTGAGTAGAGTGATATTCAGGTCCAGGAACGGTACCGAGTGCTCTGATATAGTGTGAGAGAATCTGAGGAACTCATTCTGCTCATTGATCCATTGTATGAAATTCACACAATCAGTGTGTGTACCGTGCCAAAAGACGAGTATATCGTCTATAAATCGTTTCCAAAGGGAGATGTTGTCATAGAAAGGATTTGATGTATTTAAGATCACATTTTTCTCAAAGTCTGCCATATAAAGACACGCTACACTGGGAGCAAAGGTACTACCCATAGATGTGCCTTGGCTCTGATGGTACAGTTGTCTATTGAATTCAAACAAATTCTCAGTTAGAGCCAAGGTAGCACAATCAACAATAAATGTGACTGGTGTATGTGATGACCAGTCGAGTGCCCGTAGTGTTGACTCAATGACTGCCAAAGTAGCCCTCTGGGGGATGTTAGTGTAGAGGGCCTCCACGTCCAAGGTCACAAGATAGTCAATGACACCAGTGTCTGGGAAGTCATCAATTATTTTGAGGACGTCAGTGGTGTCTTTGATGAATGAGGGTGTGTCTCGTACCAAAGGTTGTAAAAAGTGATCGCAGAATTTGGACAATGGTTCGAGGAGCGAACCAATGCCAGACACAATCGGTCGTCCTGGGACCGGGGTCCTGCCCTTGTGGATCTTTGGAAGGGTATAGAAGAAGGAGATCCTAGGTTCCCGAGTTATCAGAAACTCTGCCTCTTTATGGGTAATCCAACCATTGGCTTCAGCTTCATAAACCATGGTGGAAATGGTAGTCTTAAGACGGGGGGTCGGGTCAGACGTTATGGGAGTGTAATATCTCTCATTGGTAAGTTGGCGTCTGCATTCAATCTCATAATCCGTGGTGGACTGGATCACGATTGCCCCGCCCTTGTCTGCCTGTTTGATGGTGATAGAGGTATCCTCAGAGAGGACACCGTCCTGCACTGACCCATCCGCTACCAAGGGCTACGGCGGTTCCCACTATGTCTACGAGATTTCCATGACATTATGGATATTCACCCCTCTAACCATTTGTGCGGTGACACGCCTGAGCGCCTGAGTATGAGGGCCACCATGGCTGCACACCATACCGCCCATGGGAGTACATTATGAAATGTAAGGCTGCCTTTACCTTCCGGAACTTCACTCACCCCCTTGGATTGTTGGGACGACTACGCCACACACGGGTTTTGATCTTTTCTGGTTTTAACATCCCCCTTCCCGGTTTTTACCCCAGGACCCACGTTGGAGTCCTTTTTACCCGCCGGAGACTGCTGCAAGATTGCCTTGCAAGTACAAGAGGTGAGTTCTTCACCTCCCCCTTTTATCTCCGCCCTTAGTCCTGTCTTTGGTTTTGTCTCGTCACTTGTGACCTTTCATTACCCTCCTGGGAGCATGTCCCCAGTAGTCTCTTGATGATCGCAGCTTACTTTGTTGTGTGTGTGTAATTCATCATGTGGTATATTGTCATGTGTTTTTTCTGTTTCCCATCTCTCCCTAGGTTACTTCTGAGCACCCCTTTGGTATGTAGGATCCACATACCTTCGTTGTAGATAGTTTAAGTTTTTTGATCCTGATGAATTGCCGTGACCAATTGCTGGCTATATAGGCAAGAAACATGTTGATCTTCCTGAGTGTAGGGCATACACAACTAGCGTCATAACCACTAGTAGTTATACCCACCTCATTTTTTTCATTTCTTTTAACTAGGCTGTTTACCACTTTAATAAATACATTTTTCCGTGGACAAACAGTACCTATTTTATCCTTTCACCACGTCTACACATTCTAGGGCCCCTTACCCCCACAGCACCCTTCGGCAGGAACAGAAGATCCCCGCTAAAGAGCCCCATTATTGGGAGCCCGTCAGGAATTGCAGCGCCGACCTGACGAGGGGCAGGCTCAAATGATGAAGCATGACACCTAGCTTGCTGGGTGTGTGAGAGCCCTAGTTCCAACAAAGGGTTTCCCCCTTCCGTGACACACGACAATCCCGCTGATACTATTACCTTTCCTTCTCTGACCAGAGGAACTTTGTACTCTTTTTGTATTATTCTTAATATTCATTACAAATCTGATCAGTGAATTTGGTTTTTAATAACTAATTAACAAAAGATGTTAAATTGCTTTTCTAGCTAGTCCCATTCTAGAGAAATAGTATTAGGATTTCAATCTGTACTCTGTATGTTTTTTACACCTGGCCTGCCATTGAGAAAAAATAGAATTTGGGGGCTAGTCACTGTAGGGACATGTTAACATTACATTTCTACATGTTCTTCTTTCAAATACCATTACCCTGCCTTGTATACTACTACAAGGTGTGCACAGAGGTGCCGTCTTAATATTTAAAAGGGGAGTTTTGACCTGTCAAAAGTGGTTATTTTGACAGGTTAAATTGCAGTGTTTAAACTGTCAGTCAAGCTACAAAGGTAGGCACAAGCCATGTTTCACACAGTTACTGCAGTGGATGGCACAATAGGTGCTGCAGTCCACTAATGGACATTTAACCTACAGGCCCTAGGTACATTTTGTACCATATACTAAGGACTTATGGGTAAGTGAAACATACCAATTAGGAATATGCCACTTTAACCATGTTTAGGGGAGGAGCACATGCATGTTTCCATGGGTTAGGAGGGTTACATTGCACAAAGTTCTAAAGCCATAAAAAACACATGATCCAGCAAAAGCCAAATAATATGGGGTGACCGCGCACAGGTAGCCCCCAGCCAAGAGCTAGGGTCGATTAATTAATCCATTGATGGGCTTCTTTGCTCAGGAGATAGAACAGGAATGATTCACCGGCTCTTCAGTGGCACTTGTCTGTTCTCTGCCCTTCTGAACCTACCTGTACCACTCTCTCAACATGTGTTTCAACCATTAACCTTGTCCACAGGAAATTCTCCTCACCAGTAGACCCCACCTGGGACGCAACTAAACCTACCTTGCTCAAATATGCACCTCAGCAGACGGGCAGACGGATGTGGCCCATTCTGCCCCCCAGGTCAGATTTCTATCCCCAACCCACGGCAAGTTCTGCTCAAAGGTATAACAATCAACAGAGGCCACTGACAGCTGTGAATGTTGGGGACCAGGCTCTTGGCTATCCACTGCTAAATGAAGGCTCCATTCTGGAGCCTATGGTAGGCCTCACGTCCAGCTGTGGGAAAGGTAAAAAGTCCCCCACTTGCTCCAGAGGATACTTTGGCCTCAGATTTCTCGAAGTGGGAATACAACTTCAGGTTGTAGACACACTCCTTCCACTCTTACTTCCACTATTTCAGGGATGACACCCTGAGCCTGGCTCTTCAAAGTAAAGTCTGTACCCCGAGACTGAACAGGTGCCTGGAAGAGATTGACACACTGCATGTGTCTTGCAGAGGTTCTGCCTGTTGTAAGTCTCCTGTCCTCTGTCTCTGTGACAGTGCAGGCACATCTCCAGGTCAGAAGTGACCTTACCAGGGTCAGTCATGAGGTGCTCTTCTCTCACAGCAGTTAACTCCTTAACCACTGGTCCTCCCACTGTGGATGGTATTCACCTCCTACCCCTTACTCTTTGTGCACCCAAACACTGTGTTTAGGGACAGCACCCCTTGAAATTGTGTTTTTCAGGGTACCCTGGGCAACCATCCCTTCCGGTTCTTTTATCGCCAGAGGGAACTCATTGCCAAGGATGCAGCCAATGGGCATCTGTGGACTGACAAGGACCCTCCTCTGGGCAAGTACCCCTTCTATTCTAAGGATACCATGGGCATAGTTTGGAAAAGTCGTGCCCTTTGTCCTGGGTCACCTTACAGACGTGTCCTGGCTGATACTGTTCTGGGGAAGTCAACTCTGCTACCACCAAGATCTGGCTGGCAAAGGTTTCCTGGAGAGCAGCGACACGGACCCCTAAACACTATGATCGCCTGGAGTGGAGGATACCACTCACCAAGAACATCAACTTACATTCTGGGCTCACCTCTAAGGGGTATGAGGGAATGCTCTACTCTATCCTCCTGGCAATCGCCTCCCTCTAGGACTATGTTGGCACCACTGTGGAACATCCACCTGTGGGTGGCTTCCTGGAACAAAAATAATTCCTTTGCATGTGCCCTGACTGGAGAGAGTCATTGTGGCTGGTGAAAGAGCGCTCTGGGCTTCTGCACATTCAAAACCTCCCCTCTGTGCCCTGAAGAGGTCTCAAAATCCTTTCCGCCAAACTCATTTGAGGTCCTTTTGGGAACTACTCTATATTATCCTGGTAATACCCTTCCCTCTCTGGAGGGTATCCTGATCTATCCTTCCTGTTGTCATTCCAGGGTACCTTCTTTAACACACTGGCACAGATCCAGAGGTCTGCTTCCTTCCCAATCTCTATGGGCACAGTAACCTTGATGTCGATCAGGTGTTGCACAACTATGTAAAACAATTATTTAAAATGTGCTCCTTCATAACCAAATTGCACAGCCCATCACCACCATTTACTTTGCTTCCCTTCATACAACCATCCATTGCCTTACAGGAAGAATACACAGATCCACCCCTGACTGGTGTGGCTGCTTCTGGCTATCCCGGAACTTCAAACAATACTTCTAAAAGTTAGACCAAACGTAGAGGTAAAGGGTTCCTTCATGGGTGCATAGTTCATTTGTTCAGCTGCCTCAAGGGCCAATAAAGCCTGCCTCCCTAAAATGGGCATGTGTTTCCACAGATTGGCCCACCAATCTCTTACTGGGTCTCTATGCACGCATAAGGCCAACTTATACACTGCGTAGCACTTATTTATGTCACCCCACACCACATAATTAAGCACCATGTGTTTCGGGATGTGGACTCTTTTACCTCTCTTAGGCACTTCACTGTTGCTGCAAGCTTCGTCATTGGATTCAGAGGCCCTCAGGGACTCAAATCCATCTCCTCTAATGGGCCAGCCAAGCCTTCTTCTCCCCCAAGACCAGTGCTAAATTATTTTTCTCCAGGGTCAAAGTTGCCCATATGCTGCTTTTTTCTCCTCAGCAATTAGGGATGCCTTTTTTCTCAGCTGCCAAAGCCAACTTTTTCTCCTCAAGAGCAATGGTAGCCAAATGCAAATGCAAGGCCCTCTCTGCCTGTCTAGCCTCCAGCACTGGGAGGACATCCTGCTCCCTGCTCTGGACAATTGAGGGAATGCTGCTCTTTGGGGTACACACTCCGCTGGCACCGAGACTTCCTCAATGTCCTCATTTTCTTCTAGAACTTCATTCTCCTCAAAAGGGAACTGTAGCTGACAGGCTTCCTCCCAGGCTCAGAGGGCAATGTGATAATCCTCTTTCTTGGACCACCTGTTCAGCTTCAGTCCACTTTGCTTGAAAATGTTTCTCAACCGTGCCATGCAAAGGCTCTCTATGTTAGCCAAATTCACCTACATGTTCCCAAAAACTCAATGTAAACAAATTGAGGGCAAGAAGGAATTTAGGGAAAAAAGACCCAATTAACATAAAAATCGATTTAAAATTCAAAATGTAAATTTTTGCTGTCAATTCAAAAAGGGGCTTTTGATTTCACCTTAAATCACTTTGTGGTACTGCAAAACACAAGTCCTGGATCTACCCGTTGAAATCAAATGTAAAAAATTGGATTATTATTTGGCGTTAGTGACTACCAACCTCAAGCAACAATCAAAATCTTGTTAGGGTGAACCCTCAAAGTCACTAAATCATCCTGAGCTCATCCCTCTTGTAGCTATGATACAGAGAGACATGCTTAATGTAGGATAATGAGCAAAGTAATTATGCAGTAGTTGAATACTCTGGTGCTGATCTCATTAGCTGACAACTTGACATAGGTGGCATGCTCAAAGTGCTTCTGTGAGCATCTGCTCCAACTTGGGTACCACACACTGTCTTGCAGGGTTCTCTTGGTCATCACATTTCCTCTGTGTTCTCTATGTGCCAAATCAATGTCTTGTCATCTGAGTGTTGTGTTTATGACAATCCTTCTGTCTCTCAGCAAGATGCCAAACTGCCAATTCGTCCTATACATTTGAGAATGGAGAAACGTCTTGGACATACACAATTAAGGGACATGAGTCATGCTTCATGTGCTGCCATTTTTACTTCCTAATCTCCGTTCAACTTCATTTAATGTTAGATCGATTGCAGTGGCTACATTAATAGTCTGCAGGGGCATAGATTTATTTATATAGTTATATATAGCGCCTACATGATCCCGAGGGATATCAAAGCGCTTCACAATTACGGATGGTCAAATACATATCAAAGCAAACAGTTACAAAGGGTGCAACACATCATCACAGTAGTTGGGGAAAAAAAAATCAGGACTGGGAGGGGAAGATAAGATTAGGTAAGTGGATAAAATACATCTGTGCAATGGATGAGGGTGTAAGTCCAGTATCTTCAGGCGAATGAGCAGAGTCCACTTAGGGTAAGAACTTGCACATAAGGAATCGTTTTACTTAAATTTTGAAGGCAACCGTGGAGAAGAGTCTGCGAACTTCAGGAGGGAGAGAGTTCCAGATCCACGGAGCGGAGCCGGAGAAAGCTCTATGACAAGTTCTCTTTTTTCGAAATAACTGTGGTTTCATAAGGAAGGAATTAGCGCTTCTTGAGGAGCTACCACCTCCAGATAGTTCTAGCTTTTGGCATAGGTACTTGGGAGTTTTGAAATGGAGAGCCTTATGAGTCAGGCAGGCAATCTTTAACTGTATTCTTGCTTCAAAAGGCAGCCAATTTAGAGATTTTAGAACTGGGGAAATGTGCGCAGATCTTTTAGTGCCCGTGGTCAGTCTGGCCGCCGCATTCAATACAGCTTTAAGTGGGGCCAAGGAATATTTCGGGAGGCCACATAGTATAGCACTGCCATAGTCTAGCCTCGGCAAAACCAGCGCTTGAACAACATGCTTGAAGTCAGCTTGTGGGAGGAAAGGTTTGAGATTCCTGAGTAGTCTCAACTGGTGATTCGCTCCCTTGCAAGCCTTACTAATGTGGTTCTTCAAATTTAAGTGTTTGTCCAGGGTGACTCCGAGCGATTTGGCTGAATTAATAATGACGGGGGGGGCAGTAGAAAGCAGTGAGATGGTTCATCCAGAGGTCTACCTTGAGGGTATGATTCGGAGGAGAAATGAGCAAGAATTCGGTTTTGGAGGTGTTGAATAGGAGGTGGTTCTCCGTTAGCCAATTTTGATTGTTCAAGAGGATAGTGTTGAGTGATGTGAGATTGTCAGGGGAGGAGATTTTCATGTAAAGTTGCGTGTCATCTGCGTACATGTGGAAGAGAATGTTCATTGAGTTTAGTGCATCTGCAAGTGGTTCCTAGAATAGGTTGAATAGTATAGGGGATAAGGCGGACCCTTGCGGGACACCCATGGGTACAGGCGTGGGCTGGGATAGGGAGTGGTTCGCCTTTATTCTTTGGGATCTGTGGTGGAGGAAGGACAAGAACCATTGCAGCACCAGACCAGAGAGGCCCATCCTGTGTTCCACAACTGATAGTAAGTTGTCGTGATTTACAGTATCAAATGCAGAGAAAAGGTAAAGGAGGATCAGGAGTCAGGATTCGTTGTGGTCGAGCATTTTTAGAATGTCATCAAAAACTTGAATGAGAGCCGATTCAGTGCTGTGTCCGCTCTGAAAGCCAGATTGGGGATGGTCTATGAGTTGGAAATTTTCAATATGAGCACAAAGTTGAGATTGGACACATTTTTCAAGGAGTTTGGCCAGAGTAGTGATGTTGGAGATAGGGGGGAAATTGTTAAGGTCTGCACTATCAGCATTAGGTTTTTTTAGGATTGGGGAAACCTGAGCTTCTTTTAGGCAGTCAGGGATCATACTTTGAGACAGAGAGGCATTGACAATCTTTGTCCAGAGGGGGGTGAGGACTTCTTTGATTTCTTTGAAGACGGAGGGTGGTAGCGGTTCATTGAAGTGATTGGATGGGTTGATATTCTGAAGAATTTTGTTGATGTCTCTTTCGCTAAAAAGGGTGAAAGTGTCACAAGAGGCATTGTTTTTGGTGCACAGACTAACTGGATCAGGCTGTTCTGCGGGGGATGAGGGGTGCGCAAGGCAATAGGATGGTAGAGAAGCCCTTTTAGATTCCAGTTCGATCTTGATGAGTCTTGATTTCTCAGAGAAATATGTAGCCAAAGCGTCGCAAGACGGTGGGCTGTGTCCTGGGTTAGACTGAGTGGGAGTGTCACACGATTGTTGTTTAACTATTTCAAAGAGTTTCCTGGGACGATTAGATGCTTAGTTAAGTTGAGATCTGAGGTAGTCGGCCTTGGCGCTCTTGATTTGTTTGTTATAAGAGCTCCTTACCATTCTGAGGACTTTTAGATGATCCGAGGATGGGTTGGATTTCCAAGATCATTCAGTTGCCCTTAGGTTATGTAGTTCAGAGTTTAGGTTGTCGTTAAACCAAGGTTTCGAGATTTTTGTTTATGCGTTTTTTAGTTGGATCAGTACAACGGAGTCCATTTTTTTAAACATATTTTTATTGCAGAATTAAGTATGAGAACTCCATACTAGCAACCTATGCCCACCAGGTATCTCAGAGCCCCCGCATCATTGTAATACTGTACACAGCCATTCAGCCCACATCCCGGAGGCCGGGCGGCACAACATTACCATTCTCTGAGTATCGTAGCCATCCTGTCACAATAGAGCAGGTCAACCTCCCAAGGCAATATCTGCTTTTCTCCCAGCCGCCTCAATCCCCAGCTGTCCGTCATTATACTACTACAACACCCCGATAACTCCCCCCTTCCCCACCCTCCCACCCACCCATTACTGCTGGCGGAGGCCCCGATCATGAGGTCTAGCATACTGTTGCTACTGCTGCCGGTTGTTCGCCTGTGGCACCTAGGCCTCGTGGAGCCCCTCCCTCCCGGTTCTCCTGCTCTGTGCTCTCCAGCCGGTAATCCTTCATAGTCTGTACTATCAGCTCCCATGCCCTCACCCATTCCAGTCCCTTCTCATCCCCTGCCCTGGTCGCCTGTCGCCTCCTAAGCACACTTTCACAACTAGCCCACTTCAGCAACTCAGCCATCCATCTCCCATACGACGGGCCCTCCCGGGATTTCCAGTGCCACGTAATTTCTCTCTGGGCCAGCATGAGGCCCAAGTCAATGAATTTACTTGACACTTTCGTCTTCGCCGTGTGAGGGAACCAGAGCAATAAGCAGGCCGCCATATCAAACTCCACCTCCCGGTCTGTGACAGCGTTCAAGAGTTCCCCCACCTCAGCCCAATACGTCCCCAGCCGGGGACACCCCCACAAGAGGTGGTCGAGCTCCGCTCCGAGCTCCATACATCTCGGGCACGCCGCATCCTGCACCTTAAAATACCGTTTAATCCTCCCCGGGGTCAGATAAGCCCTATGCAGTACGAAGAAGTGCGACTGCTGGAAGCGGGCATTCCTACTCCCCTTCCATGTCCTCCGCATAATATGACTCCATACCGTGTCCGGGATGGGTTTACCTATACTGCCCTCCCACTTCTCCTTCAACGCCGTGAGCGGCTCCAACCCCTCCCGTAGCAGTCTGGAGTGGATGCAGGTGACCGCCTTGACTCTCCCCACCGCCATCACCACATACTGGCAGGTCTGAACCACCGCAGGCTCCACTAGTCCCTCCCTCCAGTGCCGTTGTACCGCCGCGCACACCGCCGCGTGTAACAGGTAACTCCCATCCGGGAGGCCAAACTGTTCCTGCAGCACCCCAAAGGGCGCTAGCGCCCCGTCCACATACAGGTCTCCCACCATTTGCAATCCCAGCTCTTCCCACTCCGCCAGCGGCGACCAATCCCCACCATGTGGCAACGCTGTCAGCATCCCCAGCGGGATCTCCGGCTCTTACGGGTGCGCCGCCTTCGCTCTCCTCATGCTCCTGCGCCAGCCCTGCCGGAGGGTTCTCTCCTCTATGGAGAGGTCTCTAGAGTCCAGCTTCTGTTGCAGGACTATGTAGGATAAAACGTGTCTCTGGATACCGGAGTCCCTCTCGTGCTCCGGGCCTCTAAATACTCTAGCGACATTTTGCGTCAGGACCTGTAGCTGCGCCGCCAGGTAGTACAATTCAAAATCAGGGACCGCCAATCCGCCGTCGAGTTTGGGTCGCACCAAAGTCGCTAAGGCCACCCGCCGCCGTCCCCCCCCCCACAGGAAGCCAACAACCAGTGTCCTCAGCTCCGCAAAGACCCGCTGGGGGATCCAGACCGGCAGGGTGCGGAAATAATAAAGCAGCCGTGGCAGGGCTACCATCTTCAACAGCGCCACCCGGCCCAGTACTGACAGCGGTAGGGAGGCCCAAAAGGTCATGCATCCCTTCAGGGCCCGCACACTACGCCCTATATTACCCTCCAACAGGTCCCCAACGTCGCGGTAGATCCTGACCCCCAAGCAAGTGAAGCACGAGGCCTCCTACACCACCTCCTCCGTGAGTGGGGGGTATGGGACATCCGCCCGCAGCGGGAAGACACAAGTTTTATTCTAATTTACCTTGAGGCCCGACAGCCCCCCAAAGCCCGACAGCAACTCCATAGCCCCCCCCAGGGCGTCCTCTGAATTCTCGAGATACAGCAAGAGATCGTCAGCGTACAATGAAATATAGTGCGTCGTCTCCCCACTCCGGACCCCGCCATAACTTGACCCCGCCCTCGCCCACGTTGCCAACGGTTCCATCGCCAGGGCAAACAACAGGGGAGACAATGAACAGCCCTGTCTCGTACCCCTACGCACCGGGTACTCTGAGGAAACCACTGATCCCAGTCGTACTCGAGCCGAAGCAGAAGAATAAAGGACCCTCGTCCACCGCCCAAAACCATCCCCCAGGCCCATTTGCTCCAGTACCGCATCAAGGTAGCCCCACTCTAAACAGTCGAAGGCCTTTTCAATATCTACAGATAGCACTGCCGGCTTCTGGGTAGGGTCCCAAACACTGTCCATTATGCGGACCAGGCGCCGAACATTCATGGCTGTGCTCCTAGTGGGGATAAATCCAGCTTGGTCCTCATGAACCAGCCGGGTCATGTGTGGGAGCAATCTAGTAGCCAGGATGCGACTCAATATTTTATAGTTGACCGTCAGCATGGACAGTGGCCTATACGAGGTCACATCCGAAGCGTCCCTGCCCGGTTTCAGCAGCAGTACCACTAGCGCTTCCCTCAGCGACCGGGGTAATTTCCCCAGCGTCAGGGCCTCTGCATAGACCAGCAGGAGCCTGGGCGCCAATACATCGACATATTGCGCATAAAATTCAATCGGCAGGCCATCCACCCCCGGCGTTTTGTTTCTGGCCATGTGTTTGATAGCCACCCTGATTTCTGAGAGCATGATGGGTCCACCCAGTTCCTTCGCAGTCTCGGCCTCCAGCCTCGGGAGATGAGTAGTCTCCAGGAAGTCGGCCACTGGGAGGCCCTCCGCCCCCCGCCGGCTCTCATAAAGGCCCGTATAATAAGACCGAAAGCGCTCCAGTACGGCCGTTTGCGTGTAAACTACCTCCCCTGTCTCCGTGCCTATACTCATTACCGGGCAACCTCTAGGTTCGGGGTTAGCAAGCCGGGCCAGGAGCGTTCCCACCTTGTCCCTCTCCGCATGCACTCTCGCAGCATACAGCTTGTAATCAAAACACCTCAGTCGCTCTGTTTCAGTCGCAACCAGCTCCTTCGCCTCTAGCAGCCTATCCTTTAACTCCGGTCGCTCCGGCCTGCGCCGCTCCAAGTCCCGCAACACCCCCTCCGCCTTCGCCAGGTCAGCCAGAACAGTTGTCCACGCATTCGAGAACCGGCCCATGCAAACACCTCTGATCACCACCTTCATTGCATCCCATTCAATCGCTCTCGTGGCCGTTGACCCTTCATTCTCCCTAAAGTAAAGTTCAATGCCCTGCAGGACAGCATCACTAAACACCGGATCTTCTAATGTCTCTGGCCGTAGCCTCCACGTCGGAATTGCCGACCTCGGCCTCTGCCACTGCAGCGTCAGCAACAACGGATTATGATCGGAAACAGTTCTAGTTAAATACTCCGTGTGTGCCATTTTGGGAGCCAGAGAGCCACTACACAGAATGGAGTCTATCCTAACGTGCAGTGCATGTAAAGCGGGAAAAAAGGAGTAGTCCCTATCGCCAGGATGCTGCTCCCGCCATACATCGACCAATCCCCACCTCTCCTGCCAGTCCGCCCTGTGCGCCGCTAACCGGCGCACTGGGGAGTCAGCCAGCGGCAGATGCGACCTATCCAACTCCACATCAGTTATCGAATTAAAGTCCCCTCCTATCAGAATGGGGCCCGCCAGGAAGTGCGCCAGCGATCCCGTCAGGCCAGCAAAGAAGCGCGCCTGATCCACATTAGGAGCATAGATGCTACACAGTACCACATCCTGGCCATACAACCGCCCCTCCACCGCCACATATCTACCCTCAGGGTCTACCAACTGATTTGTAGCCTGGAATGGGACCCCAGCTCTCACCCACACCAAAACTCCCCTGGCAAACGCCGAGTACGTGGTGCCAAACACCTGGCCATGCCATCTCCTCTGCAGCGCAGCATGTTCCTGCTTAGTTAAATGAGTTTCTTGCAAGAAAGCAATTTGGATGCCTCGCCTCACTAGCTGGGCATGCACCTTATACCTCCTCGTCATGGTCCGGAGCCCGCGGACATTCCACGTGAGGCATTTCAGATTAGGTAATGTCCCCATTGTAGCCAGTCCTCAACCAACGACCCAGCGCCCAGTGATCACCCCCAGCCATGCAGTATAACCCCTTAACCAAAACACCCCAACAAACTCCCCCACCCCTCTCCCCAGAACAGGACCCAATAACACTATATCAGCCCCCATCCAAACCTGCAACCCACCAAACATTCCCTACTCTGTGGTCATCACCACAGAAAGCCTTAAGGGCCACAAGGGGGTGCGTCAGAGCCGACTCGGAGCGGGCCCAGCCCTCGCCCCCAGCCCACGATCCCAGATGTCTGTCAACACAGTACCTTCCATTCCGCAGAGCACCCGGGCACTCCGCCGGGCTCAGGGCCACAAGTAATGCCCCCCTCTCCCATCGTTAGTCATTGAAGAGACCATCCGCCGTCTGTGGGGTGACCGCTGGCCTCCCTGAGCTCTCAGCCTCCGAGACTTCACCACCGGACCGCCCACCATCGTCACCAGTGTCTGAACCCACCGATGTTCGTTCTTGCGGGGAGCCCGTGAGGATCGCCGTCGCCGCCAGCGCTCCCCGCCTGTCCTCCGCAATCTGGTCGTCTCGCAACCCTCTCCTGAGGTTATCACGTTTGCGGATGCGTTGGGATTTCCGCACCTGAGCCGGCTGGAGCCTCGCCCTCGCGCCTTTCCCTGTGCGGTCCGTGCCAGCGCGATGCAACTCGAGCCATGCCCCCGCTTCATCCGGGGTCTGAAAGAAGTGAGTCGTATCGTCCACAATCACTCTTAGTTTCGCCGGGAAAAGCAAGGAATATTGTAGACCCTCAGCCCTCAATTCCTTTTTCACTGCCAGAAAAGAGGCTCTATGTTTCTGGACCTCCTGCGTGTAATCGGGAAACACCGTCACCGGGCTATTCGCCACCTGAAAGGGGCCCTGCGATCGTGCCCTCTGGATCAGCAAATCTCTGTCCCTGTAATGCAAGAGTCTGACCAGCATCGGCCTGGGCGGGCGGCCCGGCAGCGGCGGACGTGCCGGAACCCTATGCGCTCTTTCCAGGGAGAAGAAGGGGGAGAGCCCCTCCGGGGCCACCACTGTTTTGAACCAGTTCTCCATGTATGCCACCGCATCCTCCCCTTCACTGTTTTCCGGGAGGCCCACCACCCGTACGTTGTTCCTTCGATTGCGGCCTTCGGCGTCCTCCGCCCGTCTCTCCAGCGTCGCCAAACGGCCCAAGATGTCGGCGAGTTTGCGGTCCGCGGCCGCCACCACAGGCCCGAGCTCCTGTAGCTTCATCTCATTGTCCTTAACTCGGTCCGACAATTTGGCATGGTCCGCCCGCAAGAGACCCAGCCCAGTGGCGACCTGCGCGATATCGTTGTGCAGGGCCTCCTTGGTCGCCGCAATCGCCTCCAGGATGCCGTCCAGCCTTTTGTTCAGGCGCCGTTCCTGCGCCGAGCCCTCCGACTCGTCCTGGGCCCCGCCATCCGCGGCCTGCTCCGAACCCCAGCCGTGCCCCACCGGCATCTGCGGCGCGTCACCCTTATTTGCCATCTGCTCGATGGGAACCCACGATCAAGGAGGGTGCGGGGGGCCCCGGCCCGACCGCTCCAAAGTCCGCTGCCCGGCGCGGCCGCTACCCACGAGGGCCGCCGCAATCGCAGCCCGCGTGCTTCCCTCAGTCAGTCAGTGGGCCACTCCGCAGTCGGCACCTCCCACTCCTACCCTCGGCAGCCCCCTCCACTCTCCGGCCGCCGATGGGTGCCACACTGTTCAGGGACGTTCTCCGCTCCCTGCAGAGTCGTCTGCCTCTCCGGACCTCCCCGTCCTGAGGCCCACTCCGATTTAGGCCAGGGCTATCCGCCCAGCGGGGTCAGCACTATGGTCCAGGGGGGCACCTTCCCTCGCTCGCCTGCAGCACTCCTCTGTCCCCTCACTGACAGCCACCATCCAGCGCCGGGACTCGCACCCCTCCGGAGCCGCCGGCAGAGGCCGTCAGCCCGCCCCGATGCCGGGCGCGCGGCCCAGCCACTCCCGGCCAGGCGCGATCTCTCCCGGGTGACGCCGATCGGGCCCCGGCCACCTCCGCCGTCCCTGGTCTCGGCCGGGCGCCTCGCCAGCCCAGGCGGCCGTCGCTCTCCACGCGGGGGGAGGGGCAGCTCCGTCGCCTCGTTCCTCACTCATGACAGGGGGCCCCAACCCCCAGCTCTCACTACCAGGGGCACCGGAGAGCCGCCGTCTTCCAGCGCAGCTGGGGCAGTCCCCGTCTCCCTCCGGCCACGATCCTCCGTCTTCCTCCCTCAGGGCTCCGAGGTCGAGGCCGCCGCCATCTTGCCTGCTGGTCTCTGCGCTTCGTAGCCCCGGTGTCGGGCTCCAGCACCGCTCCCGGCCCTCCGCAGTCTCCCTGCTTACAGCCCCTGCAGCCCCGGCGCTCCGCACCGGCAGTCCGTCCTGCTAATAGCCCCTCACGGCAGGTAAATCAGGAGTATTGACGGGATCAGGCTCGGAGCTACAGGCTCACGCCGCCATCCCGATCGGCGTCCAAGCCACGCCCCTACAACGGAGTCCATGATACTTGAGATAGTAGAGTTGTAAAAGTCCGTGAGTAAGTGAACCTCAGGCTTGACAACATGGGCGGAAAGGGCAAGTTTACATTTGGTTGAAAGTTCACCTGTATTGATATGTCTAAGATCCCTTTTCCATACCTTTTGCTTCTTCAATTGAGACTTCCTCGCGGATAACTCCCGGTTAATGTAAAAGAGGATGATGTGATGGTCAGACCAGTCGCACGGGAGATGTTATCCAGAGATATGGTGTTTCCCTTGGAGATGATGAGATCCAGGATTTCTTCTTTATTATGTGTTGGCTTGTCACAGTATTGGGTCAGCTTGTGATCAGCTAAGAAGGATTTAAGGCAAGTAGCAGCTTGGTCATTGGGGTTAGACCAATGAAGGTTGAAATCACTGAGGAAGATTTGGGGAACTGCGGAATCGACATTACAGGAGATGATTTCTAGTAATTGTTCGATGAAGGAGAGATTGTCCCCTGGGGGCGATAGAAAGTGTGTAATTTGCATATCGGGGTTTGATTACTTAAAATGTTGAGACAGAGGTATTCACTGGAGGAGGGCGCAGAAGTCTCAGAGTGAGAGACCGAGAGAGGGCTTCGATGGATACAAGCTAGGCCACCGCCCTGCTTGTTCGCTCTGTCGAGCCGAATTATGTCATGGGAAGGAGGAACTAGGAGGTCTAGGAGAGGAGAGGAGGTGGAATTCCACCAAGTTTCGGTAAGGATGATGATGTCAATCTCCTGGTATTGAATGAGGTTGAAGATATCCAATGCGTGTTTATTGGATGATCTGCAGTTGAGAAGAGTGCATTTGAGTCGACCCTCTGAGTGAGGGGGAGGCGTCTGTGTGATGTTCACTCTTTTGAGGTTGTCATTGTTTATGATTTGGAGGTTGAGTAGGAGTTCTCTGTTCGGGTTAGGGTGAATGACTTGAATTCGACCAAGAGGAGTCGTGTTGGAGGCCACATTAAGGGAGTAAAAGGAGAGTAGGTCCTTGATGTCTTTATATGTAAGATTAGACTTCATCCTTCTTGGCCGGGAGACTGTGTTAGGAAGGGTTAAGGTATTAAATGTGCGGAGGAGAGGACATTGGACAGGACCGGATACCACACTAGAGGGGCCTATAGGCAAATTTAGGAGGGAGAGGATGGAGTTGATCGAGGGGAGATGCTCGATTGTCAAGGCTTTCAAGACCTAAGTAAGAAGGCAGTAAGAAGGTGCAACTGAAGAGATAGATCATGGCCCATGATGAAGTGCATGTAATCCTCATCCTGTCTCCCAAAGATTGTCAGAAGTGCCTAGTGATTAGTAACTATAGTGGATTTTTTTCCCATAGATTAAAATGTGGTGGTGTTAGCACCCCTGCCTCACAACCAACCTTTTTTTCAAGTTGTGAAGATGCACACTCGGGGCCCGATTCACAGAACTAACTTAAGACAAAATCCTAAACTTACTACCATTTTGGTATTCACAGAAGGCACTTACTCATTTTGGTATTCACAGAAGGCACTTACTCTTTTCGGTATTCACAGAAGTTAGGAGTCCTAACTTTAGGACTCCTAAATGCCTTCTGTGAATACCGAAAGTCTTAAAATTAGGATTTTTCTCAGTTTAGTAGTAGTATAGTTAGGACTCCTAACTTTAGGACTCCTAAATGCCTTCTGTGAATACCGAAAGTCTTAAAATTAGGATTTTTCTCATTTTAGTAGTCCTAAGTCTAAATTTAGGACTACTAAATTGAGAAAAATCCTAATTTTAAGACTTTCGGTATTCACAGAAGGCATTTATGAGTCCTAAAGTTAGGAGTCCTAACTATACTACTACTAAACTGAGAAAAATCCTAATTTTAAGGCTTTCGGTATTCACAGAAGGCATTTAGGAGTCCTAAAGTTAGGAGTCCTAAATTTAGGACTACTAAATTGAGAAAAATCCTAATTTTAAGACTTTCGGTATTCACAGAAGGCATTTAGGAGTCCTAAAGTTAGGAGTCCTAACTATACTACTACTAAACTGAGAAAAATCCTAATTTTAAGACTTTCGGTATTCACAGAAGGCATTTAGGAGTCCTAAAGTTAGGACTCCTAACTTCTGTGAATACCGAAATGAGTAAGTGCCTTCTGTGAATACCAAAATGAGTAAGTGCCTTCTGTGAATACCAAAATGGTAGTAAGTTTAGGATTTTGTCTTAAGTTAGTTCTGTGAATCGGGCCCTCAGTATTTGAAAAGCTTTGTCTAGCATTGTGTGATTTGTCAGTGATCGTGTACTTTGGAGTGTTGGAATGCACTAAGTGAGTTCCAGTCTTAACAAGCTGGCATCTACAGTGATCTCATTATATAGATTTGGGTCAAAATATGCCATGTTGGTGCCGCTGCAGAGTTTTCCCTTCTGTTTTTTAGGAAAGGTATGTTCCCACTTTCCGGTCTACTCAGAGCTATGTCCCTATCTGGTTAACTCTCTGAAAGCACTACTTAAGGTGGCATACTCCTTAATATACTCGAGCAGTAACTGGTCGTTCCTAAAATAGGACTGGACATCACTGACAGCAGTTGGTGTGCTGGGGTGCCATTTAGCACTTTGACTTTGCGTGGGTCAGAGCCCATGCTTTTATCCAGAAATGCATATCTGAAAACTTCAGATGATCTTTGTAGCATTCACACTTCATGTGAGGTTTGCATTGTGTAATCCATAC
Source organism: Triturus cristatus (assembly GCF_964204655.1). Classification (NCBI taxonomy): domain Eukaryota; kingdom Metazoa; phylum Chordata; class Amphibia; order Caudata; family Salamandridae; genus Triturus; species Triturus cristatus. Next base: position 587,724,352 of record NC_140580.1, on the reverse strand, counting down.
TCAGCAGCACAGACTTTATTTAAAGATGCTCAAATATCAAGAATAAAATGAGCCTGATGACTTCCCATTCAGAGGTCTAGGCAAGGACATTTCTCCTTGGTGTTTTGTTCATCCATCATCATCACTCATTACTTCCTTTGGAATATAAAGACTTTGAGCTTCCTTGTGAGCCTCTTTACTGGGGTCTTCGTAATTAGGACATTGCACATGATGTCATGTGGGATTTGGACGAGTTGCTGCTCTTATCACTTACTGCTTTACTCCTGCATGGTGTTAACTCTTTCTCCGTTGTGTTCCGCAGGAGATTCATTCGCTAGATTCTTTACAGGTCTTCTCAACATGATTGCCTTTGCCACATTTCCAACATTCCTACAGGGCATACACCATCATGAGTGTATGCTTGCCCACGCTGGCAGATCTCTCTATCTTATGTTGATTGTTGCTCCTTGTTCTGTTTCTGTGACATTCTCTCCAGCTAGACTTGTGTACATGAATCTTGCTTGCTTTTTCATGGTGTGACTCTGTAGCCAGAGCACGAGTTCATGCTTTTCTAACTTGTCTGTTTCAATCTCCTTTGCCTGAACTTCTGCTTGGTCGTTAATATATCATCTCCTCTATTTCTTCAAAGAGTAGCATTTACTTGGCATTCAGCGATGTAGAGATTGACACAACCATTACTGAACATTAATTGAATGGTAGCTTCGTTAGACAACCTGTCAAATTCGAACTGCTGAACTAAGAAGGAGAGACAGGTGATGAAATCACCAATTGATTCCTCTTTCCTGTGTCAATAGGTTGACTGTGTATTGTTCATAATCCACGTTCTTCCAGGGCATGAACTTTGCATTTAGTCAGTGCATCTTGCACATTTTGATAGAGTCACAGATTAGGCTATCGCCAGTTCTTTGATGACCCTGAGAATAACTTTGCCCACTAAGATTTTCTTTGTTAGCATCTTTTCCTCTCATTCCTTTCACCGGACGCCTCAATTAAATCGTCAACCTCTCTATCCATTTAGAACCCATGCTGCTGCTAGAGCTTACTATGATCAGGTCTCGGGTTTGCCAGCAAAAGGTAGAACCCTTGTTTGACTTGCTGTCAAGGTACATGATGCATACTTGTGGATTATTTTTAAGGGTTTTTGTTTGGTGCCTGCGATTGGTGGAGGATTAGGTAAAATTACCAGCACCAACCGTTCACGAATGTATGACTACAGGGTGGTGTCCCTTTTGTGCATCGGCGTCCTGAGTTGATCTTGAATGAGTGGAATGGGCGGCTTAATGAGAGCTTTTTGGATAAGGTTGCTCCCAGCAGGCCACCACACATTGCTTTTAGACCTTCCACCCAGCGGTAGACCTGCTGTTACAATTTTCTGCACTCTCACTGTTCTCCCTGGAAGGAGACCTTGATGGAGGACACTACTGCTCCTTTTTGCCAGAATCCTCTAGTGAGGATTTTTAGAATACATCCTGCCCTTTCCAAGATGGCCACCTTACCATTATATGTTATGGGGTGATTCCCAATCCAATATGACTAAGCTTTCTTATCTTTAAGGTATGAGAGCCAACGCGTCTGTTTCTCTTTGCATTGCAACACTTCTTGCTCCCTGTTGGTGTGTTTCCTCACTGCTGATCAGTTTTGGGATTTCCTGGATCTTCAGTCATTTGTTTCTAGCTCCTGGCATTTCCTGTATATCCTGACATTCTCCTGCTCCTTGGGGTCCAGCCTCTTGTACTTGGGTTTCTACTGTCACCTGGAACCTTGCTGTCAATTAGGAGGTTTTTTGCCTGTTGGCTTTTTCCTCCATCTGGAGCTCCCTCTGTAAGGCACTAGATGCTCAGGTGCTTTAATTTGTCCCAGCATCATGGCTACTGGAAGGTGTCATCCTTAACAACAGCAGACCAAGAATATAACCAGGGCTTCTCGACCTCCCCACAGTTAGAGGTTCCTCAATAGGTGTCTGGCTCATGACAGGTGCTCATGAAGCAGTATCAACCCTATGAAAGATGTTCCTGTTTCATCATTCAGGTATGAGAGTTGTAGGCCTCATCAAAATCATTCGCATTTAATCACGAATCACCTAACACATATACTAAACAGTCAGAGATCTGCGGTAAGACATTACCCCAAAGAAGACCTTTGACCCAATCAGGCACTTGAATAGGCCAAAACAAGTTGGAATGAGAATGTATGAATTATTGCACTTAGGAAACATTCCAACATAATTGCTTTTAATTATACCCTGCGTGCCCAATAATAAAGAGGTAGATACTCTGGGTATACCCATGAGGTATTTTTAGCCACTGGATCCTAGCTTTATCCAGAATATCTATTTTTATGAAGAACTTCCATAACTGGTCAAATCCCTAGAGGCAGTATCTACCTACCTTGAATGGAAGGGACACTGATGATGAAGCATGCCAAGATATTTTGGGTGAGGATCTTACTAGCTATGACCAATGAGCCTAGGGTGTTTATTGAGTAAGGATGGGAGGCTGTATGTACACATCATTTCCTATCACTCTCCTTTCCGTGTAAAATGGATACTGATTCTAAAAAGACCCCCCTCCCCTAGACTGTAATTATTCATGTTTATTGTGAAATCCCAAGTTGAACTTAGTGCAGACTGTTTGAAAATTGGGTCCAATGAGGCTCAGTGGGTAGCTCATGAAGGAGAGGCAAAAAGTATGATTTACACATTACCCAACTAGAACTATTTAACTCTGCTCTTAAACTCTAAGATGCAAAGCAATGGAAATTGTTAATAGAAATCAGAAAGAGCCATTATCAGAAATTGTACACACTGGCTCTTGGTGTCTTAAACAATTCAAATGAACACTTGATCCACTGTGCACTGTAAACCTCACAACGACACAACAGAAAAGTATTAGAGAGCATCTTCAAAGAAAGGCACGTAGAAAAGCAGCTAGAACATTAATAGTGCTTTCAAAAGGTAAGTGCTTAGTGAAAAATATTCTTTGTTTTTCTTCGCCTCCATGTGATCTTGACAAGTATCAAGTTTGTCTTTTTTTAAATCTCTAGCAAGATCATCATTCCCTCGAATGTGAAATGCTTATGCAGCCCCTTCACATTGTACAAAAAGCACAGCATTTTACATGTGCTACTTCACCTTCAGAAACTCAGTCCTGACTTGTCTTCATTTTGCTGCTTAACAGCTGCATATCCACATTTCCTCCCCATTCAAGAATTATCCCACACCCAGTATATCAACCCAAGAAGAAGTGAATGCACTCAGAAAAGGATGCAGCACAGAAACAGCCATTCTGAACATATTAGATGACTTACAAGTACCTGGATATAGACAAATGATTTCTACTTATTATCCTGGCGACCTTCGAAACAGTGGACCACAAGCTCCTCTTGGATTCCCTTCAAGAAGGAATTGGTGCGGATGGCATGGGTCTACGCTGGTTTGCATCCTACATAAACATGCTCAAAAAATAAAAATAGACAATCAGACCTCGGATATAACAGCAATAACCCGGGGGGGTCCCCCAAGGCCCTGTCCTCTCGCCCACATTGTTTAATATTTACACGGAACCTCTCACCGCCATCCTCAACCAAGCTAAAATCCCCTTCCATCTATATGTGGAGACACCCAGCTCTACATGGAAATCTCCTCACCTGAAGACATTCACTGATTAAATGCCACCCTCAAAGAAGTCCAACACTGGCAATATTGCAACAACCTTAAGCTCAACCAAGACAAGACAGAAATGCTACTCATATCAAATACAGAACAGCCCACTCAGATGCTAGAATGGATAAACTCCATTGACGCTCTCAACTGCTCTCTATCTTTAGCTGACTCTGTCAAATCTCTAGGGATTACTCTGGACTCCAAACTGACCATGAAAGATCACATCAAGAACAATGCGAAGGGTGCCTCTACAACCTGAATCTCTGAGCAAAATCAAACTCTACCTACTGCAGGAAGATCTCAAATCTGCCACCCAAGTGCTGGTGCTATTGAGGTTAGACTATGGGAATGCCACCCTCACAGGCTCTGCCAAATCCCACCTTGGGCCGATCAGAACCACTCCTAACGCAGTAGCCAAAATGGTCACACGAATCAAAAACGTTTACCACATCTCCTCAGCTCTGAAAGATCTGAGATGGCTCTCGATTGAAGCTTGTTGCAGCTGTAAAATACCTGTCTTACCCACATAACCCTACACACCGGAAAACCAACCTACCTCACCTCCAAGCTCAAAAAGACAGCACAGATAAGAAACCTCAAAAGCTCAAGTACCATGCTCCTCATCCCAACCAAAGCCCACAAACAAAAAACTCCTTTTCATGCAATGCCCCTAAAATCTGAACTCCATACCAATACATATCAGGACCAGCCCCTCCTTCCCATGCTTCAAGAGACAGTTAAAACATCTCCTATTCAACCGGCATCTCAACTAGTGGATCATTAACCGCCCAATGAGACAACATCTCCACCTTCTGCTCTTCTTGGACCTCCCCCCACAGCTTCTCCTGTACTCAACCACTGACTTGACTTGATAAGACGTTGATTTATCTCGTTATCTTGATGTTAAACATTCACTGAGTTGTATCTCGTTACATTGATGTAAACATTTACAGATGTGAAGCGCTCTGATACCCTCAGGTCCTGCTAGTGCATAAATAAAATGCACTGTGAATCTCCAGCTACAACCCCTCATAAATCGTACTTCCATGGGCACTTCAACAGGCGAGGAGAAATTACATTTAGCTAAAAGAATAAAAGGGAGGCCGGAATACTCATTAGTTGTAGCAACTTGGCTAATCAATCAGGCCCCCGTAATAAACTCGGGCAGCAGGACCTGATCCTCAAATGGTGAGAAAAGACAATAGAGGGTCTCAAAACCCTCTTGAAAGGTGACTTAAACAGAACCTACCTGATAAAACCTAGTGGTGCCAGGAGTTAGGCACTGCAATACCTAAAATCAATCATCTCAGCAAGAAGGGCCCTCAGTAGAGCACAGCGGCTAAATCAACAAAAACCCACAACAAACACCATGGCAGATGTTAAACAAAAGAGAAAAACAATTCAAAAAATAATTTGGGAACACAAGGAGGCAGAGACCGAAAGGAATGGGCAACCCTAGTTTAACTGTGGAAGGATCCCCACCATGCGTGCTTTTAGCAGCACATGAACATATTAAAGACCCTTAACGCTTCAAGGGAAAATGGAGTCTCAGAAGCAGCTTGGATCAGCCCTGTTACCAATCTATATACCGACAACTTGACTCCCGCGACTGTGACCATACAGTGGATGGAGAAGATGGGCAAGCAAACTGCCCCCATGGAAGAAGCCACAGGGGGCCAAGCAATAGGGGAGAAGGCCAGAGTAACCTCCAGGCCAGAGCTCTCTGTCTCATCTGATGTATCCCGAACATGCAGGACCTGAACACACAAGCCCTAGAAAAGTTGAAAGAATCCTTAAGCTCATAAGGAAGGATGGGGCCTCCAGCCCTAATGGACTACTAGCCTCCCTATTTAAAGCGGCTCCAGACAACTGGGCAAGGATACTGACCCCACTCTTCGACAGTGCGTTCCAAATTGGTGACAGTTCCAGACATGTGGTGAGGCTCAATCCTCTGCCGCATATACAACAAGCATTTACAATGCCATAGGTCTCGCAGTGACACTGTTTAAAGCTTTTAGCATTGTAAATGATATTGTTTTTAATATCGTTTTTTTTCCTAAAAAGTATACAGTATGTATTATCAATTATGCACCGTTAGACTGGAGATGAAACCCCACAGTCTGCCAGAATACCCCTGTCCTCCCCGTGATGCAGGCTGCATTGTGGCGCTTTAGGTAAAACGCACCTTTAAAAACAGCATATCACGCAGGGCTTTAAATGGGCTGGGTCCTGCCGGTGCTCACCACCGGCAGTTGTTAAAAGCAGGAGCCGAGACAGGTCCGTATCGGGCTCTCTATTTTCGTCCTCAGTCTGAGAATAGAAACAAATCTTAACTCTGCAGCAGTTCACTATTTTTGATGTAACTTATATTTTTTTTGCAGTTCTGTATTGCTAAACTGAACGACATCTTCATTTAATTTTTGGTAGACACGGAGGATTAAGTGATTTGCCCAGAAACTTCATTTTAGTTTTGGTAGGCACGGATGAGTTATACTCTTATTTGACTGTTTTTAGACGTGTTGGGTATATTCCTGAAGTACAGGCAGTCATTAAGCAGGGCCGCTAAAGTTGAAATTATCATTCATGGCAACGTTATTACCCGAGCTGATGCACATCTAGCGTCTTGTGCAGCCCTCAGAGCTACGTTATTGTGCGCTCTCATTAAGTCTGTGTGACATCACGTTCTTAATGCCCCATATGTAGCCAGGTCTGGTAGTTCATTGGCTGAATGCAGCCACTTCCGGAAAATTTGTTAGACCTCGCCGTCTCAGGTTCGAATCCCAGCAGGTTCAATAGGCCATCCATCCTTCTGAGGGTGATAAGATGCGTACCACTGCGTTGGGTAACAATAAATACCTTCTAACCTATTGATAGCGCCAAGAGGCCTGCTTCCACAAATATGCACGTTATTACTAGAGCTGATGCACATCTAGCGGCTCGTGCAGCCCACAGAGCTACGCTATTGTGCGCTCACGTTGAGTGTGTGTGACATCACGTTCTTAATGCCAAATATGTAGCCAGGTCTGGTAGTTCATTGGCTGAATGCAGCCACTTCCGGAAAATGTGTTAGACATCGCCGTCTCAGGTTCGAATCCCGGCAGGTTCAATCAGCCGTCCATCCTTCTCAGGGTGATAAGATGCGTACTGTGTTGGGTAACAATAAATACCTTCTAGCCTATCAATAGCGCCAAGAGGCCTGCTTCCACAAATATGCACGTTATTACCCAAGCTGATGCACATCTAGCACCTCGTGCAGCCCATAGAGCTATTATCAACTAATTAGGCTTCCTTATTTGGGGCCACTAGCCAGTGATTTACAACAGCCTCATCAGCAGATAAACAGAAAACTCAAGGAGCTATTAACAAGTAGTAATTTGTATGCTCGAATCACTGCTATGTAGACAAGTAAAATGGCCCCTCAGCAGGCGCGCAACCCAATGAGCTATCTTATCAGCAATATATGCATTCCAGTGTTTACGGACTGCCTATATTAGTGACGGTACAGTATAGTATATTCAGCAGGCAGGTGCCCTACTCATTAAACCATCACCCAGTATGTTTCTTTATTCTCAAGGCCACCGCTGTGTAGAAAGTAGTAACATTACCCCATTCATGCTTTTAGTGCATTGATAGATTGTGTGCAGTGGAGGGGTCCTGCGAGCATTGTGGGAGCGAAGAGAGCTGCGTTACTCCCCGCTTACCTCCTCCCATATAAAGGAGCCGGGATTTTAAACAAGCTGTCACCGGTGCGCCCCACACAGCACTTGAGGAAGGGGGAGGAACAGCAAAGAGAGCGGGGTGGGGGTGGAGGAGGGAGGGGAGGGAAAGAGAAGACGCGTGTGACGGCCTGGAAAGCAGATTCCTTGGTGAACTCTGCCTGAACCTTAGTTTAGCACACCTCCTCAGATAACAGAACAACCATAAAACTGAAAGACGCCGTAGACTTGGTGTCCCAAGGCGTGTTCAAAAAAGCCACAGGGCGGTAACCAAAAACCCTGCAGAGCAATGAGAACACAGAGTTTTAAATGAATATTGACATTGCCCAATAGAATCATGGGCGGGATTACAAGTCCCTCTCCTAAAATACTTTTACCCCAATATGTCTCGCTACGCGTGCAGCGCATGCGCGCTGCAACGCTAGGCGAAACCTAAAAAGGGGGACCGGTCAGTACCTGCAAACTACAGCTTAATTGCACTTGTTGACGTTGAGGCCAAAATATACATTCGCACTCTGCTGGAGCAACCAGAGGCATGGGCCCGAGACCAACAGATCCTACCATCTTTTCAATGAGGCTTTAGAGCCAGGGCATCAACAGTGGACAACATCTTAGCACTCTCTCTTCTAAGGCACCAAGCCACAAAACATAGCAGCTTACACATATTTTGCTGCTTTGTCGATTACAGTGTGGTATTTGGCAGGGTGGAGGAAGTTGGACGCCTGGGGTATTTCCGCAAAGTTGTTAAGCGCTATAATATCATTGTATTCAGAAACATGGGTCCGCATGACTATAGGTCCGTGCTCGTCTACCCGGAAAATTAAAACAAATCGGGAGGAAGCAGCGTGGATGCCCAACCGCTGCCCCTGCAGAGCCGCAAGTGTTACTAAACGTCAGCAGCCACTGCAGCCCTTGCAAAGTCTGAGAGTGAAACGCTCCTGTGGAGTTCAGTAGCACAACCCCTGCAGGAGTAGGTAAGACTGATCACAGGAGCGGGCAAGACTGATCACAGGGCCGGAAGGCCCAATGAAACTTGTCCTGGAGAACAGTGCTTCGGGCGGTGGAACACTTTTAACTTTTGGAGGAGAGGAAGTGGCACTCCTGAGACGTGGACTATTAGTAGAGCTTAACCTGAATGTCGCCTATAGTGAATAGGCAATAACCACTACTGTTAGTTAGATGAGGTGGAGCCCATGACCTGCCTATTGAACACTAAAGCCCCAGCTTCAGGGGGCTGTGTGTATTGTTTGTGTGTGTCGTATTCTAGTTTGTGTTTGTATATAATACTAATGTTTTCACAAAAGCAAGTAATTGACTGGGCAATAATTTACTGCTGCTATTGAACGCATTTTGAGTTGTGAGCCTGTGTTCACCCCTCTGCATCTACTGGCCGCTCACCCCCCTCAAGTTATCATCCCCCTATCTGTGAGAAGGATCAGAGGAACTTACCGTCTCACTGGAGGAAATGGCATGGATACCAGACGCTGCCCCTGCAGAGCCAGAAGTGCTGCTAAACGTCAGCAGACTCTGCAGCACCTGCAAAGTCCGAGAGTGAAACACTCCTGTGGAGTTTGGTAGCACAACCCCTACAGGAGCACGTAAAACTGATCACAGGAGCAGGTAAGATTGATCATAGTGCTGGAAGGCGCAATGGAGCTTGTTCTGGAGAATAGCGCTTCGGGCAGTGGAACACTTTTGACTTTTGGAGGAAAGGGAGTGGCAGTCCTGAGACTCGGACTACTAGTAGAGCGTAACCTGAATGCTGCCTATAGGGAATGGGGAATACCTACTACTGTTAGTGAGACAAGGTGGGACTCAGGACCTGCCTATGGAGCATTAGAGCCCCAACTTCAGGGGACTGTGTCTTTTTTTGTGTCATATATTAGTTTGTTTTTGTATATAAATACTCATTTTTTACATAAAAGCAAGTTATTGACTGGACAACAATTTACTGTTGCTATTGAACGTATTTTGAGTTGTGAGCCTGTATTCAACCCTCTTAATCTACTGCCCCCCTAAGGAGGTCTTGGACTGCTCGACCCACACTACAACTGAGAGTTAATTGCTGAAGGAGTACTTGATCCAGTTGCTCAGGACCCATAGTAAGCCGGGCCCCGAGGCATCAGGAGTAAAAGGCCTCAACCTCCACAGTTGTACGCAGAAGCTCCTACTTGCACGTGGCCCTCTGAAAGGAGTTCTGACAGTGTGTGTGAAGCAGGACCGGCCGGCAAGCTAAAATCCCTAGCAAAAATAGCACCTAGAGCAGTCTCTCTTTCCATCCATCCATTCTCTCTGTCTCTCCTCTCTTTCCTCACTGATCATAATCTTTCTATTTCCCCTTCCCTTCATCTTTTTCTCTCCTTCTTGAAGCCTCTCCATGCCTGCTACTATAAACTGCAGAGTGCTGGCGAGAGAAACAGTCATTAGGCTTTCAAATTCAGCCTCCAAGGGCTCCAGCCTACTGGGAAAATGCCCAGTGAAATAAAAGGCCTGTCCAGCCCTGGTTTATAGCGGCCGACAAACCCCGTAGGCCTGAAGCAGAGGCATCAGGCACACTCTCTTCACAAGGTTGATTCTGCCTTACGTGTCCTCAACTTTCTGTCAGTTGCACCTGTCTATAAGCCAGTCCCACCAGCTTCTGCTGTTTTCCCCTGGAGGGTTATTTAGCCATTTCCACACCCTGCCCCCTTCCTTCTCCAGGCGACTTAAAAAGAGGTAAGACGGTTTCCAAGTCTGGGCTGCTCTGACTTGTGCATGTAACTGAAGCACTTATTTTACCATAGGAATGCTGCAAAGTAGTAACACTTTCGGTATGCACCATAAAATGGTCAATAAATTTTTTATATGCGGAGCAATTCTTTGCATTTCAGAGTTAAAGGTAGTTTAGCTATAACGTGAAACAAATGTCCTTTTTTAACTTGGAAAGGCTTTTTTTCTTTGCAAATCCACATGCTAATTTTCATAGGGAAATAATGCTTAATGTTATATTTAGAAATCAATGTGCCACTGTTAATGGCTGATTTTTAAACTCTTGCTTATAGACATCAAGTATGTAATATGCAAAAAACTCAATAAAATATCTTCTACTCCCAATTGTAACGCACCTTTAGGCAACATTAGGATTTGTACAATATGTAGTTGCAGCTGGTGATTTTTGTTAAGTGCTGTGCTGGGGCGTAATACTGGCCCTGAATTTCTGTGAAAGTGTGTAAACCATTGGGTCAAATATTAATGCAGAATTTTTACATAGGTTTGCTCAAACACCAAGGCTCTGAAAGGACATGCATTAAATAATAGCACACCTTAATGGTGTGCCTAGTCACTGAAGCCAGACACTCCTTCAGGAGTTTACCCTATTTCTTTTTTTTATTTTTACAAAATGTGCAGTGGGTGCCTCTGTATGTCAATAATTACCCCATTGTGCCAGGATCATAGTTCTGTCATGAATGCCTCCCATATGCCACAGGCATCTCATTTACACCAAGAATTACACACAATATGTCAGTGCCAGAATTTTTGCATCATTATACGATGGGTGACCCATATGTCAATATTACCACCTGTAAGGCAATGCACACATTTTGTCATGGTTGCCTGACACTCCCACCCTGTAAGCAATGGTTGTCCTCCCTAATGCCAAGACGTACGTATGTTAGTACCAGCATTTAGCGACAGCCGTTCCATATGCCAGGAGTTACCTTGTGTGCCAGTGCCAGGATTTTGCCATGAGTGATCCTGATGGCAAGAATTATGTCCTGTGTGCTGGTACCAGCATTTTAGAATGGGTGCCATTTATTCGAAGAATTGCATGCAATATGCCAATGCCAACCTTTTACCACAGGTCCCATATGCTAAGAATTACATTTTATGTGCCAGCATTATGCCTGGGTACCCCTTATGCCAAAAAACTCCCACACCTTTATTCATTCTCACTCATGTTCAAATTCTAACTTAGTATCACTTATTCTCACTCACTCTGACTCATTTATTCTCACTTAGTTACACTGTCACTCATAAATACACAAAGGCAGGTGCAACATTTCAGAGGGATTTTTTTAATCTACTTACCTTCAGCTGCTAGTGTTTTTTGCTTTAGCTGCTGGTGATGCGTAGATTCTTGGGGTAGGAACTGAGGGGCAGATCTACAAGGACTGGCACATCCCTCCATATTAGCAGGGATGCACCAGGAAAGATGCGACACGTAGAAATACCCTTGTGTCACCACGAATGTGTCGCATTTACAATGCGACGCACCCTGGCGCAAGGATAGTCAGATGCGTGTCACATCTTATGTCGTAAGGGCAGTGCATTGCTGGAGTCATGTAGCAAGCACGACGCAACTCCAGCAATGCTCAGGGGCGCCCTATACCTAACATGCTGCGCCACTCCTTATGCCTGCTTGAAGCAGGTGTAAGGATTTGACACAGCAGTGACGTAAAAGTGACTCAGTGAAATCTTGTAGATTTCACTGCGTCACTTTTTCGGGGCTTCCTTGTGATGGAATGCCCCCCCTGCATACATTATACCTGACGCAGGTATAATGTAGTGCGGGGCTTTACAACGTGGCGCATTTCACTAGATGCGTCACGTTGTAAATCTGTCGCATAGTGGCGCATTGTTTACAATGCTGCTGTGTCACTGAAGTGTGACGCAACAGTGTCATAAACATGTGCGCAAGGGGCTTGTAAATCTGCCCCTAGATGCATCACATTGTAAATCTGTCGCATAGTGGGTCATTGTTTACGACGACGCTGCGTCACAGCAACGGTGTCTTAAACATGTTATGTTATGTTATGTTAAAATATTTATACCGCGCACTTTCACCATCGGTTTCTTGGCGCTGAATGACAAATGACAGAGAGCCAGGATGAGATAATTAGCCGTATGAAGATTGGAAGAGCAGGGTTTTTAAGAGTCTACGGAAGCAGTCATACTTAGGGCAGATGCAAAGAGCAGATGGCAGAGCGTTCCAGGTGGAGGGAGCCAAAACAGAAAAGGAGAGGCCACCATGCTTTTTCCTTTTATACTTGGGGATCTCAAGAAGGTTGAGAGAGGAGGATCGAAGGGTTCTGGAAGGAGTATAACGAGACAGGTTAGAGGAGATAAAGGCCGGGGCAGCATGTGAGAGGGCCTTGAAGGTGGAACATGCCATTTTAAAAATGCAACGTTTGGAAATAGGAAGCCAATGGAGACTGTGAAGGAGGGGAGTGACATGCTGGAATTTCTGCTGGTGAAAGATCAGGCGAGCGGCTTGATTCTGCACCAGCTGTAAACGGTGAAGATGACAGGCCGGGATGCCAGCATACAGTAAGTTGGCGTAGTCGAGCCTGGAAGTGATGAGTGCCATAACAACTAAGGTCAGGGCTTCTTTAGTAAGAAACCTACTGATCTTACGGACCCGCCTAAGATGGAAAAAGCAGGCTGAGGTGACCGAGTTGATTTGTGGCTTCATTGACAGATCATCAGAGATAATCATGTCGCAAGGGGCTTGTAAATATGCCCCACAGTTTCTTTCTGCCTCGAGAACAGAAGTAGTAAACTGAAAGCTAAAATCTGCACAATGATGCACAGGCTCCAGCTGTCAGTGTCTTGCTTTTTTATCTCACTCTCCCCTTTATGTCAGAAGGTGGGGTGGGGTTAGTGAGACTTATAATCTTCCTTCACTCCTCTAATGAGAAGGACGAGGATGAGGTGACAGCTAGATGGGTAATCCTTGGCACTGGATTAAAGTGAAAGGGTCCATCCAATTTTTAGTATCTCTGATAGTGGACAGAGCTTAAAGAAGCATATGTGCCAGTGGTAATTGTAAAAGGTTTGAGATATGCAGATGGAAGATTTTAGAAAGATGTTGGGAGAAAAAGGGGATAACGTTAGAAGGAGAGACAGAAAAAGAAAGTTGTGGATCCCCCCCCCCCCCCTCCACTGGCGACCAGGTAAAGGGACAAGGTCTGGTCAAGCAGGTGGACTTTTTAAACAACAGCGGCGCGCCTAAAATGTCACAGCATTTCGCCCCATAGGCATTTTTTTTCTTTGAACTTCAGGTTTTTCTTTAAACGTGGTGAAAAATGTTCAGGGTTCACATTTCTTAACATGTTCTTAGAAGCGGGACTGGAAACTAAGAGGTATTTTTAGGTATTTTTCTTATAGGTGTTTGCACTTAACAACTGTTTTAAACATGTTTAGCTGCTACATGTTTTTACTCAAGCCCAGCAGACACGATAAACTTTCACTGACATCGTTACTACCATTAATATTAATATAGGCACATCTGCGATGTACCAGGAAACCGTGCTTGAGACAGTACATTTCTCTTTAAAAAATGCGTATTTTAAATATTTCGGTAGTGCGTAATTCTAGGGAACATTTGCTTTATTGTGGCTCAGAATTCAAAAATAAACCTTAAATGTGTGGCTAAAAGGAATTCTAATTCTGCCTTCAGAAATATATGCAAACTCAGGTGATATAGGCAGCCACTTAATAAAATGAGAACATTATATTATCACTATATGGTATAAGTAGGCTGCTACAGCATCCTAGAACGTAGTGTATTAACAATAAAATGTCATTCATTTTTCTTCTCTTGGGACCAAAGAACCATAAACTCAGGGCCTTTGTTCCTTTATATCTTTCTCTGAAATGTTATCTGGTGAAAACAACACATTTTCACTCTTTCTTGACTTTTTCCTAGAAGCGAGATTTCGTTTTAGCTGTCTTTTCTTTCATGACAATTTCCCCACCAGTAGCCATTTTTTGGTCTGGCTACAGGAAGATATAGTTGTATTTAGCACCATAAAAGTTATTTTTCATTGTGTACTAACCATACGGCAATACATGTGGTAAAATATGAGGAATGAAAAATGAGTCTGAAGGAAACCTGTGAATCTCTGAAATGTACACAAGTTACTTAGGGGATGATTATGAGTACAGTGGTCTTGTGACCGCCATACCCATGGTGGTTGTCCGACAGCCGCAACCCCCTGATCCAAGTTGGGCAGTCGGACCACCGTCAACCTGACACAACACCATCGACAGCGACCAGGATCTAGGAATCTAAAGATGCAGCAGAGCAGCCGAGGCAGGCACCGCTGTCGGGATTACAACTTCGCTTTTCGGCAGCCTTTTCATGGCAGGAAACCTGACATGAAAAGGATGGCGTAAAGGGAAGGAGGGGGCCCCAAACAGGGCCCAAGCGATTTTGTCTATGTGGGTAAAGCATGGGGGCACACGTTGTATCCCCCTCTCCATGCGTGCAGTGTGTGCCATGCATGACATTGATAGAGCGTCGCAAGATTCTGAAATTTGTAGGGGTGCATCATATTCACCGTTAGTCAGCACCCTCATATTAATCAATGTATGTTTAGAAGTGTCATAGAAATGTATTGATGTAATCGTTTAACTTAGAGGTGATTAGAAATGTAATAATGTTTTTGTGAGGATCAATGTTGCAAGTTATTGTGAATGTATTCAACAAACGAATAATCATTAGTTTTGTACAATGCAATGTATTAGGCTAAACGTGTGCCGTGTTAAAGCTTACGTGTAGGCTGCTTATTCATATATGTGAAAATAGTGAACTAATGCTTAGAGTGTGGTTTACTAGTGTTTAATGTGTAAAGGCCTGATCACCTATATGCTAAAGAGAAGGCCTGTTTATTCCTTACGTTAGCTAATGTTGTAGGCCGAAAATGATTCCCTTGGTAAAGGCTTTGGGTTGCAGGGAAATGTAAAATCTTAAAGATGTGAACTGCCTTTTCTCGTTCTCATGTTTCTGTTGCAGGTGCAAGGACATTTAGCTCGTTAGAGAGAATAGATCTTTGTTTCAGGAGTTAGGATGCTGTGGGAAGCCAACAGGGGAGTGCATTGGAATGTGAGACAGATACATTTGCTGCACAAGGTGCCTGGGACCCAAGGTCAAGCTAACCGTCGTTGGATGCAAGACAACTTTGTGGAAAACTACCGAGAGAAGACCTGGCTGAGGATGTGTGCCGAAGGGCGTGTTCTATGATTTTGGGGTTTTGTATTAGGGACAGTGCCCCGTGGGTTGAGCAGATGAGGTTTAGATGGGAAGCTAGAAGGAGCATCTTAGAACGAGCTCTGACTAAGTGAATGTACTTCTTAAAGGAGTCTTCACTTCTGACACCTTTTCCTTGATTCTCTTGCCTGGGATGGGAATGTTAAGTAGGGATGTCACCTTAGAGATAGAGTAGGGACAGGTTAACGGTTCTCTTTTGACTAATGATTCCCAATTTAGACATTGGCCTTACGATCGCCTTTTTGATGATTTTGGAATCTGTAATCCTTTTTGTTTTGAGTCGGATGAGAATCTTACGTAGGCTAGCTTTTGTATTAGTGCCTATTTACCTTTTACACCTCGTTTTGAGGTGTTTGTATGTTCAGTTGTTTTTGGTTGTAATAAAATCTTACAAATTTTTGATTCGGAGTCAGTGGCTCTTCCCAAATTAAGTCAAATTTTGGCAGTTATATTTTGATAATTGTGTTCATCCCCTCCATGCTATCTGGCAAATAAAAAGATCCTGGCGACCGGTGAGGATTCTTGGAGATAACCAGGTAGGCAAGAATCCGGCCTTATCAGTTGGTAGCAGAGTAGGATGGTTATTTCCGATAGTGAGGGGAGATGTAGATTAGGATAAGAGATCCTTGAGGCCCATAAAAGTCAGGTGATGGTGACTCATCGGATGGCGAGCAGCGGACGACGGCGGTTGATGGAGATTGACGGAGAGTAGCAGTGCGGCAGAAAGCAGCAGTTCGTGGAGGAGTGAGTATGAATAGGGTGAGATGTTGTAGAGTTGGAGTGAGTGTTGAGTGATTGTGAGATCAGGCTGTGAGCGCGCGCAGCCCGTGAAAGTCTTAGGCTCGACGAGTAGCTTAAGCGATTGTGGTGTAGAAGACACCCAAGGTAGATTTTGTTGACCACCTAAAGGGGATCGTGAGACGTCATCGATTACCCGGACCGAGATAGGGGGTGCGAATGTGTGAGTGCGTGAGAAACCGACGCTGGTCGTGGGTTGTGGTATATGGAATTTGTGTATTCATAACCTATCAGAGGTGATTGTCTGGCCGGACGTGGACAGGCAGTTGCCAACCAAGGTCGACAACTTCGAGAGACTGTGGACGGACAGTCAGAGAAGTAACTTGTTTGGGACAAACGGTTATTTCAGCGTATGAATGGGACGAATGCAAGGGTGAGACATGTGCTGTGAAGGAGGGGAACTGCTGCAAGCGGAGGACGGGTGACGTCAGAAGGTGCCGCGCTGTGATAGGTCCGTTGGTGTGAGTCGCGTTGTTATTGGTGGGGTTTGACATCAGGAAGTAAACGAAAACATTGTGTGCGATTGAAATTCGTTCATCATGAAGTGTCTTAAAGTTTTTCGAGAATTGTGCAGGGGTGACAAACATGTGGTTACTCGTGGGGGAGAAGAGGCCCCTCCTGAAGATACTCCAGAGCATTATATGGCAAGAAATGCAGGGTTGCATACTATAATCTGGCTTGAAAATTGGCATAAAATGACCCAGAATGAAGGAGAGCTAGATTTCCCGCGATATGGCACATTTAGATTGGAAGTGTTGTACCAATTGAAATCTGTGATGGCGGCATTACGACCCTTGCCGAGACCAACTCAGTTTGAAGCGTTGCATGCATGGATTAGATGAGCGCATGATAGGAAGAGGGATCGAAGTCAGGAAAGGGTGAAAAAGTCGATTAAGGCATTCCAGAATGCAAGGTGGGATGCAGAAGAGAAAAGGTGGAGAGTGCAAACAATAGAAGGAGACAGGTTGTATCCCCTACTGGTAAAAACTGATGGCTCAAGGATAAAGCGAGTAGAGGATGATGATGACTGTGACACAGATGATAGCCTGCTAGAGAGGTTGTTGTCCGAGAGACAACCTCCATACAATCCCGATCCTTGCGAGGGAAAATCGGCTCAGTCAGAAGAGAATAGTGGAGTACCGGCTCAGTCAGAAGTGAGAATAGAAGGGAAGATCTCAACAGGAGCTGAGAGTACTAGAAACCAGCCTGTAGCAAGCACAGAGGTTGGAAGAGGTGCGCGGTTACCGGATGCTCTAAAGGTACCGGTCACCATTGGACCCATTGTTTCTGTTTACAACCCAGATCAAGAGAAAGTTGGAAGCTCAGTGCAGTCAGTTGTAGGAACGAGGAGTGTGGTTGAAGGGAATGGATCAGTGAGCGTGATGGAGCAAACTCCAAAGCCTATAAAATGGAGTACGCCATTGCCAGCTACGGCGGACTCCTCTAGGGGACAGACAGATGTGAGACCAGTGAGACGAGGTCTTTGGCCGAGTCAAGATCAGGTTTGCGGATGTGGGCACCGCCAGTGAGGAATCAAAATCAGAGTGTGAGAACAGCAGAAAGTGAACGAGGCACAATAGTGAATCGTTCAGTTCTTATGAGTATGTCAGAAGAGAGTAGCTCTCAGGAACGGGAAGGTGATTATGATGAAAGGGATGGTGCACCTTGTAGGGAAGTACTGAAGGGAGTCCTGAAGGGAAAAATGGTAGATGTTGTGAGGCTAAAGGCAGAGGTAGATGAGATCATAAGCGGGAACTTGCCTCTTGAGGGAACATGCATGTACGAGCAAGACGAGTTACTCTTTGTAGCGAAGGACGTGACTCGCAAGGCACGAACTGCACATGAGAAGTTGTCAGAATTGGCAAAAAAGTATGATGTGGACTTGTCCAAAACGAAATCATTGCAAGGAAGCCATAGATTGCAGTATAGTGATCAGGAATTGGAAGAAAAGAGAATCATGGGTTTGAGAACCCATATCAAGGATTTGATCATAGCAATGCGTGCATGGATCACGCTTGATAAGTGGGAAGAAAGATAGTCCAAGAAGAAAAGTTCGAGAAGAACAGTAGGAGAGACGCCACCCCCAGGTGGAGGGATGACGGAGGTAGGGAATTTCCCATTACGAGAGGTCCAGAATGGAGGATATGTGCATGTACCGTGGAGTAGGGGTGATTTGGCTGCATTTACAAATGATTTTCCCCGGCTGAGGGAAAAGCCCGTAGAGTGGTACAAGCAAGTTGATCGGTTCGTCAACATTTCGAAGGTGTTGTGGGTTGATTTGAACACATTATTTGACATTGTGGTTCAGAGTGATTTATGGTCAGCATGTAAAATTGCTGTTGAGTGGCCAACCGCAGAACCTGACAGGGACCCAATCTCGAATGGTCCGTCGCCCTTGTAATGAAAAAGTTCGAGCAGGTGATCACATGGTTGAAGTCGAAAATCTCACCTCAGCACATTGATTGGGTGAAGATAGATCGGACAGTGCAAGAGCCAAAAGAGACGGTGCATGAGTTTTATGAGAGACTTTTGCAGGCGTTTAAACAGTACGGTGGATTAGATGTGTTAGACACGAAGGACATGGGACAGTTTGTTTCGAAATTTGTGTTGGGATTGAGGCCAGAAGTTAGTCTCATGATACAGCAGCATTTGATTTGTTGGCAGAATAAGCCAGTGGAGGAGATTTTACGGTATGCTAGGTACTGTAGTGATGAGATAGAATCAAAGCACAGGAAGTGGAAAGACAAATTGATGCTTGTTCAGATGCAAACAGCTCAGGGACAGTCTAATGGAGGGACCTTAGGAAGAAAACAGGGAAATAATCAAGGAGGAAACCAGAATGACCAGGGTCAGGGAAGACCGAAGTCAATTGATCCTAAGACAGGAATGGATGTGGCGACATTGAAAAATACCACTGCGTGTCATCTTTGTCACCAGATCGGACACTGGAAACGCGAGTGTTCTTTGAACTCGTTAAATCAGATACAGCAAGAAGGAGAGGTAGTTCAGGTTCCTGTGGCGGACATGGTCCCTACAGTGACTCGACCGAAGATGGTCAAAGGGGGGTCTGGTGTTCCGCAGATGCAGGTTCCTCAACCACCTAGGATGCCGAATATGCAACAGGGAGTCCGAACTTACCTACAGATGCCCATGTTTGAAGGGAGTGAGGAATACAGTCCAGATCTGTTGGCACGACCGTGCTTGAGAGGGGAGGAGGACTGCGCGCTTGGAGCAGTCTTGGAGGTAGATCAGAGGGGACCATTTGTGGAAGTGGACATTGATGGTCACCCTACAACCATTTTGGTTGACACCGGTGCTACTCGGTCTACTGTACGATCTGCAGTAGTCCCTGACCTACCCCTTTCGGGACAGTCAATCCAAGTCGTTGGGGTAGCAAATAAGAAAATGACTAGCCCATTGACCAAACCAATTCCAGTGAAGATAGGAAATTTCAGAGATCGGCACCAGTTTGTGGTGTGTGACTCCAGTCCAGTTTGCCTGTTAGGTAGAGACCTGTTGTGCAAGCTGAATTGCACCATTTATTGTACCCCAAAGGGAGTAGAGGTACAGACGAGGGATGATGATGCAACCTTTAAGGTCGCGAATCAGCGTGTGTGTGTGGAAATGTATCCGGCATTGACAGTGGAAGAACTCCCATTAGATCTGAGGGATTCCGTGTCAATTGATGTTTGGGACCTCAGTGGAGAAGAGATCGGATTGGTAAAGGGTGTAGACCCAGTGAAAATCCAGGTTAAGCCAAATGTAGAGTTCCCTAGGACGCCCCAATATAATTTGTCACCTGAAACTATTGCAGGGATCAAACCTGTAATTGAGTCGATGATCAAGCAGGGAATTCTAAAGGAGATCATGGGTAGCCCATGCAATTCACCTATCATGGGACTACAGAAACCAAGTGGGAAGTTCAGGATTGTACAAGACCTGCGAAAGATTAACGAGATAGTCGTTCCATGTTGTCCAGTGGTACCGAATCCGTCTGTGATCCTGTTTCAGATCCCATGTGAAGCCGAATGGTTCACAGTGATTGACTTGTGTCAAGCTTTCTTCTCGATTCCTCCACATGAGGAAAGCCAATTTCTTTTTGCCTTTCGTCTGGAGAATCGTGTGTTAACGTGGTGTCGTATCCCACAGGGGTATACGGAGAGCCCGTCTATCTCTTCAATCAGATCTTGAAGAAGAATCTTGAAGGTCTTGTGTTGCCGCAGAACTCTGTTCTGGTGCAATACATCGACGATCTGCTTGTTGCGTCGGAGACTGAAGACGCTTGCAGGATTGATACAATTGCCCTACTGAATTATCTGGCAGAGAATGGACACAAGGTGTCTCCGAACAAGCTGCAGTACTGTTTGAGTGAAGTGCAGTACTTGGGTCACAGAATTGAGAAAGGCAGGAGAAAGGTGTCACCAGACCATATTGAGGCTATTATGAATATGCCTGTGCCTACCACTCAGAGAGAAGTCAGAATGTTTTTGGGGATGGTTGGCTACTGTCGCCAATGGATTCCCAATTTCTCCTTTGAAGCGAAGCCTTTACAACGGCTGACGCGTAAGGATGTGAGTGATCCGGTACCATGGGACGAAGACTGTTTGAGATCATTCTTGAGGCTGAGGGAAGCCTTGTGCTGTGCCCCAGCTTTGGGGATGCCTGATTACAATAAGGCATTTGCCTTATTCTGCTGTGAAAGGGAAGGTTGTGCATTGGCAGTCTTGACTCAGAGTCATGGAGGTGTCCGTAGACCAGTTGCCTACTTTTCAGATACTTTAGATCCAGTAGCTTCTGCGTTGCCCGGATGTCTCAAATCCGTTGCTGCAACAGGTGTCAGTATTAAAAGATGCGAGAGTATTGTAATGGGTCATCCGCTTACAGTCTATGTACAGCATTCTGTTGAACTGTTGATGACAAGGACTAAAACACAGCACCTCACGAACAATCGATTGACTCGCTATGAGCAAGTCATACTTGCTGCAGAAAATGTGACGTTGAAGAGGTGTTCTGTTTTAAATCCTGCTACGTTATTGCCTATTCCAACCGTAGATGATGAAGATTGTGAGGACCATGATTGCCTCGATGTGACTGAATTGTGCACCAAGCCAAGACCAGACATTGTTGATGAGCCGCTCCCAAACCCCGATGAAATTTTCTTCGTGGACGGTTCATGTTTAAGAGACAATGCTGGTCGACTGAGAGCAGCGTTTGCTGTATGTACCATCACGGGAGTGGTTGAAGCCGCTTGTTTAAAAGGAGTATACTCCACGCAGGTGGCTGAACTTATTGCTTTGACCCGTGCCTGTTTGGCTGCTGACCAGATTCGGGTAACGATCTACACCGATAGTCAGTACGGGTTTGGTGTCGTTCATGATTTCGGGCAGTTATGGTCACAGAGGGGGTTCATGACATCTTCTGGTTCGCCCATCAGAAATGGGGAATATGTGAGACAGTTGTTGGAAGCATTGCAATGTCCCGAGGAAATCGCATTTGTCAAATGTTCTGCGCACAGCAAGGGGAACGATTTTGTGTCGCGGGGTAATAGCTACACGGATGAAGTTGCCCGGTTTTGCGTAGAATATGAATGCATATTTACTGAAGGCCATGTAGAAAAGAGCCAAGAGAGAACCGACCTCAGCATGATGTTGACCATGGCTGATACATGGGAGGAACTAAAACGGGTGCAGGAGGAAGTTACTGACCAGGAGCGAGACAGTTGGATACAAGCGGGATGTGAAAAGGGAGATGTGGATGTATGGATTTCGAATGATGGACGAGCTGTGTTGCCAGAATGTTTGTTGAATCCAATGGCACGACTGATACATGGTGCTGTACATCTTGGTAGAGATGCGATGATGTGAGTGTTTCGACAGACCTGGTACAATCCGAAGTTTCGTGCAGTAGCTGAAGCTAGGTGTCAGAGGTGCGTTACATGCCAGCAGATGAATGCAGGAAAGAGAACTGCTGTGACTTTGGGCCACATTGGGAGGTCAGGAGGGCCTTTCAATAGGATGCAGTTGGATTTCATTGAGATGCCCAAATGCAATGGGTTGAGGTACATCTTAGTTGTAGTATGTGTCTTCTCAAGATGGGTGGAGGCTACCCAACACGTAGATGTGACACACTCACTGTAGCTAAACTGTTGCTGAGAGAACTTATCCCGAGGTTCGGTTTCCCGACCTCTTTGGAGTCATTTCCATAGTGAGATCATGAAATTGCTTTGTGCCGCCTTAAGTGTGGATCAGAGATTGCATTGCAGTTATGGATCAGAGGCTTCTGGGATTGTGGAACAAGTTAATGGGACTTTGAAAGCACGAATGGCAAAAGTGTGTTCTTCGACATCACTGAAATGGCCCGACGTACTTCCTTTAGTTCTCATGAGTCTCCGTAGTGTTCCCGATAGGAGGACTGGGTTGTCACCTCATGAGATACTCATGGGGAGAGCAATGCGAGTACCAGCAATACCTGCTACTGCTTTAATTAACATCACTGATGACTTGATTCTCGACTATTGTAAGGGCCTGGCTGACGTAGTCCGTTCTGTGTCTCAGCAGGTGCAAGCAGCAGCTGTTCCAGCCACAAGTGACCTGTGCCACGACCTATGCCCAGGGGATTGGGTGCTTGTGCGTAAACACGTGAGGAAGAGTTGCCTGGATGCTCGTTGGCGTGGTCCGTAGCAGGTAATACTGGTTACGAACACGGCAGTGAAGTGTGGGGGACTGCCGAACTGGGTGCATGCCTCCCATACCCGCAGAGTTCCAGCACCCTTGGAAGATACATCCCCTCTCGTGAATGAAAATCCAGATGAGATGGCAGAGCCATCTGAGAGGGCAAGCCAAGCTGTGAGGGTTGCTGATGCAGTTGGTTGTGCACTAGACCAAGCTGAAAGGGGTTGTGCAAATCGAAGCCCCGAATTTCACTCAGACGGAGAAAGTGTTGTTGTGGGTGGAGTAGAGTCAAATTCTGCTGAAGAAGGAAGTAGTGCACAGGGTACTCGAAGGGAGAGCAGCAGTGCCACTGAAGCAGAGAGAGTTTGGCCTGTGAACCAGAGACGGGTAAACTTGCGATTGGCACCTGGAAGAGATCTTGCCCCAGTTTCTGAAACGTCTGAATCTGATCAGAGTGACGAAGAGCGAGATCGAGTGAATCTGAGAAGGTCAAGGAGAGCAAGAGTGCTGTGTCAAAGGTACGCCTCGCCGGAGTGGACATACGCTGTGACTGATGCCAGGCATTCCGAGCACGGGGAGGCTGAGATCCCTGACATTGATCAGCAATTCTCTGAACTTGAAGATAGAAGTGCTACTGAGAGTTCCAGGATTGGAAATCGAAGGAATATTGACCCTCAATATTCCGAATCCACCGCTTCTGAGTAAAGTTCGTGAGTTGATTCTGGAGACGCTGGTTTTTCTGACTTTTGCTATTGTACCACCACATCAGGAGTTGGTGATTCTTCGTCTTGAGATTTTGCAAGGAGTTTTAGAGCTGTTGGGAGCGAATATTATTCTGGATTAAAAGTAAAACTTTGGTTGTACATAAAGGTCCAAAAGAAGAAGATAACCTAGGCCAGAGTGGAAGAAGAATAAAGTTAGGGACTTTTGGTCAGAACACTGAAAGAGGGCTAAGGAAGTCTTTTTGTGGACTGTGTAAATAAGGAACTGAGAATTGCTAGGGGACTGCCAGCTTCAAGGCGTTGTGTGAACTGGTTTGACAAGCAATACTCGGATGAGAAAAAAGAGACTTTTACGTTGCTGTTGAACTGAAATTCTGAGAACTTTGCAAAGATGGCGGATGCTGGAAAAACCCACCGTAGAGCTAAATTAGTGATAGGTACACTTTTAGGGGTAGTGATAGCTGCTATAGTTGCGATAGTTATAGCCTCATATATAGTGTTACACAAGGAGGAGAAGGAGGTACAGGGGACACCTACACCTACCACTTCCAGCCAAAAAGGGGTTACTATAGGAGCTCAAAGAGTTTTGACACTTGAAGAAAGTCGTAGATTCCATGTAGACCTGTCTAGAGGTGACTTTAAGCTTAATGCTTATTTGAAGCTGTTGTATGAGTATGTTGATGCAATGGATGCGAAAGATTGCTATGTGTGCATGCAGCTACCTTCTTCCGTGGATGAGGGTATTAGATACCACCATCTTCCACTAACATATGGGATTTCTTGCAGCTTATTGCTTAGCATGTTCTATGAGAGGAAACAGTTTGAGTATTTCTTTTCTAATTACGATGCAGTACTTCCTGAAGTTCCGGCATATAAGC
This sequence comes from Triturus cristatus, assembly GCF_964204655.1. Taxonomy (NCBI): domain Eukaryota; kingdom Metazoa; phylum Chordata; class Amphibia; order Caudata; family Salamandridae; genus Triturus; species Triturus cristatus. Next base: position 587,699,874 of record NC_140580.1, on the reverse strand, counting down.
ATTTGAATAAGTATGATTATTATAAGTCAGAAGACAGACTCCGGACTTATTTCATACCGACTACGAGTTTAGATACAGCTTATGCTCATAGACATAATTTGATATGCTTTTTGTCAGAAACTGAGAAGAAGTTTATTGGTCAAATTGAGGATGGATATAGAAAACTAACCCAGACACGAAACACAGGAGAGAGTCCAGTAGATTGGACTGAGGAGGAGAAATTACACCGATCAAAGGGAAGTTATGGACCTATAGCATTAGATCAAGTACAGAAGGGGAATTTGTGTGTGGGACGTCCGCAGACCTATTATGACAAGGTTTCAGTGGGACATAGTACGTGTGACCATACCTTTACCATGGAGGACTCTGCTAAAAACTTTTTGCAAGGTCCTGTGCAAGTGATGCCAACTGTGTATTTTGTGTGTGGAAGGAACACCTATGTGAGGTTGCCTGCGAATTGGTATGGTACATGTTATTTGGCTATTATTTTTCCGAAGATTTATCATACAGAAGATTTAAATCTTTTGGAAACTGGACATCACTCTAAAGTGCAGAGAGCTGCAAGTGCAGGAGCAGTGATTGGTGATATCTTTGAAGCAATGATACCAAGTTTGGGTGTGGTTTTGAATGATGTGAAGATAAGAAGGTTGGCGACTGTGGTTGATGAGTTGGTAATGAATACGGCGAGGTCTTTGTTGTTGGTGGATGGAGAGATGTTGTCGATAAGAACTATGGTTTTGCAAAATCGTCTTGCGTTAGATGTTTTTTTGGCAAAAGAGGGTGGAGTCTGTAAATTGTTGAAAGTTCAAGAATGTTGCACGTATATTCCAGATAACAGCAAGGATTTGGAGAAATATATTGACAACATTACCACAATTCACCAAGAGGTTGTGGATTTGACTGAAGAGGGTGTGTGGGAGAAGATTGGTAGAGGATTCAGTCGTGTGGGAAGTTGGTTTGCGAACTTGGGAAAAGGTTTCCTTGGATTTGTATTGAAGCCACTAGTTATTGTTGTGGTTTGTGTGATCTGTTTGTGGGGACTCATTAGAGCCTGTAAGTGGTACAGAGGAAACAAGGTTGAGAGAGCTCTTAGATCGAGTGAGAGGCAAATGGCTAGACTGCAGGACAGTCAATACCAGAATCTTAAGAGAATGGAGAGGTTCCGACAAAATAGAATGGCAACAAGCACTGTTCAGGTCGGTTCTTTCTCCAAGGGAATGTGGTTGTGATGGTGTGATGACATTTGTCATCAAAGGGGGGAACTGATAGAGCGTCGCAAGATTCTGAAATTTGTAGGGGTGCATCATATTCACCGTTAGTCAGCACCCTCATATTAATCAATGTATGTTTAGAAGTGTCATAGAAATGTATTGATGTAATCGTTTAACTTAGAGGTGATTAGAAATGTAATAATGTTTTTGTGAGGATCAATGTTGCAAGTTATTGTGAATGTATTCAACAAACGGATAATCATTCGTTTTGTACAATGCAATGTATTAGGCTAAACGTGTGCCGTGTTAAAGCTTACGTGTAGGCTGCTTATTCATATATATGAAAATAGTGAACTAATGCTTAGAGTGTGGTTTACTAGTGTTTAATGTGTAAAGGCCTGATCACCTATATGCTAAAGAGAAGGTCTGTTTATTCCTTACGTTAGCTAATGTTGTAGGCCGAAAATGATTCCCTTGGTAAAGGTTTTGGGTTGCAGGGAAATGTAAAATCTTAAAGATGTGAACTGCCTTTTCTCGTTCTCATGTTTCTGTTGCAGGTGCAAGGACATTTAGCTCGTTAGAGAGAATAGATCTTTGTTTCAGGAGTTAGGATGCTGTGGGAAGCCAACAGGGGAGTGCATTGGAATGTGAGACAGATACATTTGCTGCGCAAGGTGCCTGGGACCCAAGGTCAAGCTAACCGTCGTTGGATGCAAGACAACTTTGTGGAAAACTACCGAGAGAAGACCTGGCTGAGGAGGTGTGCCGAAGGGCGTGTTCTATGATTTTGGAGTTTTGTATTAGAGACAGTGCCCCGTGGGTTGAGCAGATGAGGTTTAGACGGGAAGCTAGAAGGAGCATCTTAGAACGAGCTCTGACTAAGTGAATGTACTTCTTAAAGGAGTCTTCACTTCTGACACCTTTTCCTTGATTCTCTTGCCTGGGATGGGAATGTTAAGGAGGAATGTCACCTTAGAGATAGAGTAGGGACAGGTTAACGGTTCTCTTTTGACTAATGATTCCCAATTTAGAAATTGGCCTTACGATCGCCTTTTTGATGATTTTGGAATCTGTAATCCTTTTTGTTTTGAGTCGGATGAGAATCTTATGTAGGCTAGCTTTTGTATTAGTGCCTATTTACCTTTTACACCTCGTTTTGAGGTGTTTGTATGTTCAGCTGTTTTTGGTTGTAATAAAATCTTACAAATTTTAGATTCGGAGTCAGTGGTTCTTCCCAAATTAAGTCAAATTTTGGCAGTTAAATTTTGATAATTGTGTTCATACCCTCCACGCTATCTGGCAAATAAAAAGATCCTGGCGACCGGTGAGGATTCTTGGAGATAACCAGGTAGGCAAGAATCCGGCCTTATCAACATGGTGCATGTCACACACTGCACGGATTTGCAGAAGGTGCTGCACCGCAACGGCATCTGCTGTGGCCCATCTTAATGGGAGAGCCATGCTGCTGCCGTGGAACCGCCAACCTCAGACCGCTGGCCTGGCGGTCCACTCATAATTTGTGGTTACCCATACTATCATGATTCAGACAGCATTTCACAAAATGCCTTAATACTTGCATATTTGCTTGCATTTGGGAGCATTTGGAAGCCATAAACAAACAATTTTTCTACTATTCTGTGTTCCCTTAGGTCTCTTGATAAAAAGGCACCCCACTTGTATGCCTGAGCCTAGCGCGTGCAACAAAAAATCCTTAAAAATGTAGCCTGGAAACATTACATTCAATGCAGCAAAATCAAAATTGTAAAAAATAAATGTGGGTAGTTGTGTAATTTTGGCCCTAGCTCACCCACCACCCAGGGAAACCAGCTAAACCAACATATTTCTGAAAACAAGACGTTTTGCAGAGTTGTGAGCGATGTGAATTGAAAGGATCTCTCAATGTTCTCTTACCCAGAAGCCTTTGCAAACCTCATACTTTGACTTACAACTCTCATTTTCCTCACATTTCTGTGATGGGAAGTTCAGGAACCTTCAGGCATCCACAAATATCCTACCAACCAGTGATCCTACACATTTCCTGACAAAAACAGTACCTCACTTGTGTGGGTTGGACCAGCACCAGCGACTAGAAAGACCCTGAAATGCAATATAGACTTATCAAAACATTTCTGCTCAAAACCAACCTTTATTGTAATTTGAGTGGCTGTGGAATTTGGGCCCTAGCTTAACTGGCACTCAGCAAAATCACAAACAGAGACATTTTGGATGGTGTTACTTTTGTGGATCTTGCTAGGTTTTTTCTTCTTCTCAGAAGCACTAGCAAACGTCAAACTTTGGCTAAAAAGACACATTTTCCTTTCTGTGAGGTAAAGTTCTGTAATCTAAGGAGAGCCACATTTTTTCTACCACCCAGCAATCCCACGTTTCCCAATAAAAAGGTATCCAACTTGTGGCGGTGTGCCCAGCACCGACAAAAGGAAAGGGCACAAAGTGCAACATGGACAGGTCAATTTTTTTCCCATGCAAAACGAACACTTTTTTGCCTGGGATTGGCCGCCACCCAGGAAAACCTACCAAACGCAGATATTCTTTCAAACTAGACACCCTGAAGAGTCTAAGAAAGTTGGCTTGCATGGTTTTCTTACCCACAACCCTGCACACCTCAGATCTTGCCTAAAATCAATCATCTTCCTTGCATTTCTGTGACAAAGGGATCCACATAATTCATAACACCCAACATTCACTCTAATTCTCCCAGTAAAAAGCTACCCCACAAATCCCCAGTCTGCCTCTTAAGGTTGGGAGGGGAGGTGGCGGTATTGCCTCCTTTGGGGACGGCATGTCCCTATAACAGGGTGAGCTGCCTTCACCCCTTTGTTAATTTTAAGTAAGACATACTGGAATTGGAAAAACAAATTACTCTGGGACCAATACATTTTGGGTCAAGGTGTGGCAGAGGAAAGGGTTGGTGATTTATGAGGGGAAGGGCTTGAAGAGCAGTCTGTCAGTTATGAAAATGTTCATAGAAATTATCTGCAAAGAAATTGCCATCAAGGACAAATGTGATAGCACATCTGTTCTCACTTAAATGGTCACAAAAAGACTGCATTTTCAAATATCTTGCATGGTTAAAAAACCTGCTGCAGGGATCTTTGTGTCACCTGTACTTTTGAGGGAATTATGATTGCGATAACATGATTCTGGTCCTTGGGGGGTGGAGTTAGCCATCTTGGAATGAGGAGCATGTTGCTGTGACCTCCCCGCCCGTCACAGGCCTTTTTGTTTACATGCAGTCACATGGGCACAGATTCACACCTGGAAGCTATGTGGAGACTGAGCTGCCTGGAGAGGCAAAGAGAGGATGCAGATATTACAGGCATAGACCCCCTGAGAGAGCTCTACATCCTGAGCGGAGCTGCGGAGCCCTGCGCAGCTGAGGACAAATGTTCTGGTACCTTCAACAGCCAGGACAGGCACAGGCATTCTGTAAGATGGCCAGAATTCCTTTTTGTTCAAAATCTTCTCCCTCACTAGATCACCAATCTTTGCAATCTAGCTAGGAGCTGCTGGTACTGCCTGAACTTTGCCAGAGGCAAACGTTTCTGTCGCATTTTGCTTTGCTCATCTCGGAAGTCCTTCAAGTTTCTGTAAGACAGCCAAACGTTCACTGATATCAAAAGGGGTTTATGCCGCCACTGTACTAGGACTGTCAAGGTCTGAGACCTACATCTTAACCCTGAACAGGACTTCATAGAGAGATCGACCATTCAAGAACCTTCTTGGCTAATTTGTTAAGGCTCTCAGTACCTCGTACAGGTGGTGGACCCAACTGCGATTTGAACCTAATACTGTAGCTCTTAAAGGCTGCTTCAAGTCACGTTTTTCCTTTCCACTATTGTATCTCCTTCTGGATGGTAGAGCAAGGAATAGTTCAATCACACCCAATGTTCCCATGGTATCCTGGCAAGCCTTCTAGGCAAACGCTGGGCTCTTGTCTAAGTACAATGCAGCTACTGCATATGTGCCGATGAAGACTTGCAAAAATATTTTATAATAATTCAAGCGTCAGCTGATCGCTGTGGCCATACCCATAGGAATTGAGAGCAGGAATCCACTGTTAACATGCTGTATTTTAAAGAACCATCTCTGTGTAGGGGCCCGCAGTGATTCAGATTAATACAAGCAAGAGGCTCGTTCGAGATGATGAGAGGCGTGGTAGGCATGCTGTGGTAGAAACCTTTATTTGTTGACAAATGTCACATTTAAGGACATAGTCTTTGGTCTGTTTGTATAGACCTGGCCACCAGCAGCGTTGCTGTAATAATGAAACTGCAGCCACCACCCCTGCATGAGTAGATGCTAGACTATCATGTGCTGCTAGAATTAATTCTAACATTTGGGTGCCAATTACGATCCGGTAAAAACCGGGTACGAACCGTCGGACGGAGCATAATCTCCGTCCGACGCGTACCCGGTCGTGTAAATATACAAACATGGAATTACGATTCGTACGGAAACACCTTTTCCGTACGAATCGTACAAAACACCGACCGACTAAAATAAACGTACAAATGCGATCCGGGAAAGCGCCGACCTGACGTCGGGACGCACGCAGCCTGCCATTCACGAACCAGGAATTACGATTCGCACCGACGTCATCCCGCACGGAGAATATTTTCCGGCTGCAAAAACTGCCGGGAAATCAGGACGACGCGAACAAGGAGTACCAGTACGCGACGGACAGACAGGACGACGCGAACAAGGAGTACCAGTACGCGACGAACAAGGAGTACCAGTACGCGACGGACAGACAGGACGACGCGAACAAGGAGTACCAGTACGCGATGGACAGACAGGACGACGCGAACAAGGAGTACCCGTACGCGACGGACAGACATGGACCCGAACCTACGTGTCATCCCGGCCCTCATAGCAGTCGACCTCCTCTACAGGTTACGACGCAGACGCCGCAGAAGGTCAGAACAACTAAGGGAGGGGGGGAAGGGGGGGAAGGGGGGGCAGCAGGACCAGGGGCAGGCCACAAAACCCCCACCATAGTCACACAGCACACATGCCCTGGACATACCTGACTCCCAGGCCCTGGTCACTACGAGGGGGTGGGGCCGTGTCCAGCCAAGCCAGCGACCGCCACAACGGAAGTCCTTGACGACGCGAACCTGCAACACAACCAGACAGGTACGTCCCGTACCCACGCCTTAAGAGCGTGGGTACGAGTCGTACCACGCCCACACCTACGTCACCCCAACAATGGCGGGACGGCTCGTACCCACGTGGCAAAGGCCTGGGGACGGCCCGCACAAGCATCACATAGCGTGGGGACGGATATGTACGGACCGTACCCCCACCCAGTATGCATGGAGCGGACCCCCAACCCCAACAGTGCAAGTACGACACGTACCCCCACCCACGGACGTATGGAGCGTACCCCCCACCCCAACAGTGTAAGTACGACACGTACCCTCAACCACGGACGTATGGAGCGTACCCCCACCCCAACAGTGTAAGTACAACACGTACCCTCACCTCGAATGCATGGAGCGTACCCCCCACCCCAACAGTGTAAGTACGACCCGTACCCCCACCCGCGGACGTATGGAGCGTACCCCCCACCCCAACAGTGTAAGTACGACACGTACCCCCACCCGCGGACGTATGGAGCGTACCCCCCACCCCAACAGTGTAAGTACGACACGTACCCTCACCCGCGGACGCATGGAGCGTACCCCCACCCCAACAGTGTAAGTACGACACGTACCCTCACCCGCGGACGTATGGAGCGTACCCCCACCCCAACAGTGTAAGTACGACCAGTGGCCTCACCCGCGGACGAATGGAGCGTACCCCCACCCCAACAGTGTAAGTACGACCCGTACCCCCACCCGCGGACGTATGGAGCGTACCCCACCCCAACAGTGTAAGTACGACACGTACCCTCACCTCGAATGCATGGAGCGTACCCCCACCCCAACAGTGTAAGTACGACACGTACCCTCACCTCGAATGCATGGAGCGTACCCCCCACCCCCCACCCCAACAGTGTAAGTACGACACGTACCCCCACCTCGAATGCATGGAGCGTACCCACATCCGTGTATGTAATGAGCGTACATGTTGTGAAATAGGAGAGGTGTGTGCAGAGTCCTCCCAGCAGTGCCCAGAGACAGGAGGGGTGGGTGCCTATCACTCCCAGCAGTGCCCAGAGACAGGAGGGGTGGGTGCAGAGTCCTCCCAGCAGTGCCCTGAGACAGGAGGGGTGGGTGCAGAGTCCTCCCAGGAGTGCCCTGAGACAGGAGGGGTGGGTGCAGAGTCCTCCCAGCAGTGCCCAGAGACAGGAGGGGTGGGTGCAGAGTCCTCCCAGCAGTGCCCAGAGACAGGAGGGGTGGGTGCAGAGTCCTCCCAGCAGTGCCCTGAGACAGGAGGGGTGGGTGCCTATCACTCCCAGCAGTGCCCTGAGACAGGAGGGGTGGGTGCAGAGTCCTCCCAGCAGTGCCCAGAGACAGGAGGGGTGGGTGCCTATCACTCCCAGCAGTGCCCTGAGACAGGAGGGGTGGGTGCAGAGTCCTCCCAGCAGTGCCCTGAGACAGGAGGGGTGGGTGCAGAGTCCTCCCAGCAGTGCCCAGAGACAGGAGGGGTGGGTGCAGAATCCTCCCAGCAGTGCCCTGAGACAGGAGGGGTGGGTGCAGAGTCCTCCCAGCAGTGCCCAGAGACAGGAGGGGTGGGTGCCTATCACTCCCAGCAGTGCCCTGAGACAGGAGGGGTGGGTGCAGAGTCCTCCCAGCAGTGCCCAGAGACAGGAGGGGTGGGTGCAGAGTCCTCCCAGCAGTGCCCAGAGACAGGAGGGGTGGGTGCCTATCACTCCCAGCAGTGCCCTGAGACAGGAGGGGTGGGTGCAGAGTCCTCCCAGCAGTGCCCAGAGACAGGAGGGGTGGGTGCCTATCACTCCCAGCAGTGCCCATGGAACGCAAAGGGTGGAGTAGCCACAGATACCATGCCCACAAATGTCAGTCAGGTGCACAAAGACCCTGCAGTACATGTACCACATGTGTGCGAGGCTGGGAGTATACGCATGCATAGGGCCAAAAAGAAAACATGTCCACATGAAGTCATGTCAATAGTCCACATACACAAGTACAATGACTACCAAGGATGCCACGAATGATGCAGGTGGAGAATGGCTCAGCATGCATGTGCAAAGGTGAAGGACTACGTCAGACACCCAGCTATTGTACACACAGCTCTGCGCTAAAGTCAGGGGACACCCTGCAGGGAAGAAGTCAGGGTACACAGAGGAAGGAATACACCTTGGGACAATTGCAACATGCAGCAACTGCTAACATGAATGGAGAAAGCTAGCTAACACCGTGTGATGGCACACAGATCCCAGGGTCCCCCCTATGAGCAGCACACTACTACATTTCCCACACACCCAACACATGACCAACACCCACAACCATGTAGCAGCCCCACCAACAGCAATGCCAGCAAAGCAGGAGTGTTACAAGGGAAAAAAATAAATAGCTTTATTCAGCATGAGCAAAAAACTGGTATGAAGTAAGTCCAATATTTACAAAGCCCATAGGGCAGTCCAGGAGTCACAGCTGGATGGGGACACAGTGGGATGCGTGTCCCCTAGCTTGCCTGCACAGTTACAAGCCGTTGTCTTCCACAGGGGTGAGGGCATCATGTTGGGGGGAAGGAACAGGCACCGCAGGGACAGGAGGGCGAAGGGTAGGCGACGTGGGTGCAGGGATGGAGGACTCCACCACAGGGGGTGGGGCAGGGCCAAAGGTGGATTCTAGGAGCGCGCTGCACACCTCTGCAAGGTCCTCCAGGGACTCCCCTGCACCCGAAGTAACCACAGGCCCCAAGGAGGGGGGGGGTCAGAGGGATGGGTCGCAGCGCCACTGGGGGAGGGTGTGGACAGGGGGGGGGACTCAAGCACCCTGACCGTGGACTTCCTTGACCGCTTGCGGGGTGGTGTCACTGTGGGGCTCAGGGACAGAGCGGCCATGAAGGAGTCTTTGGGGGAGATCTGGCCAGGAGAGCTGAGGGGAGGGGATTTGGAGGGAGTGGATTTGGTGGAATGCGGACTCCCACTCTGGCTGCGTGTCACACGTTTGCCCCCCGCCCCAGTGGGTGTGCCTACTTCACCCTGTGTGTGCGTGTCAGGAGGTGTGCGGCGGACCTTCCCTGCTGGTGTGGTGCCTGTGTCTGTTGTGGTGGGTGCATGCTTACGTCTGGGTGTATGTGGGACAGGCATGGGAGTGGGAAGTGTGGAAGGGGCAGGGGTAGGGGGTGGGACGTAGCGCTGCAGGAGACCCACTGCTGCAGTCAGTGTGGAGTCTATGGACCTCAGCAAGTTGTGTTGGTCAGCCTGCGATGAATGAATGCCCTCCAAGTATGCCTCCATGTTGTTGAGGACCTGGCTGTGGCCATGGAGGACATTAAGGATCGCAGTCTGACCAATCTGCAACTGCCGCTGGATGTCCACAGACTCAGCATTGGCGGCAGCAGTGGAGACAGGGGCAGGGGGTGCGGTGCCTGGCAGGAAGGAGACATGTGGTGACCGGGCACGTTGGGAAGGGACACGAGCATGTGGGAGGCGGCTGATGCCAATGGAGGGGGCGGTGCGAGATGTAGGGCTGCTGTCAATTGGTGGTGCAGCCACCGCCCACTCGGAGAGATCATCCTCGGACCCGTCAGCTTCATACTCTGTTGTGCCAGTCGACAGGTCCCCGGGTTCACTCTCCTCCGCCTCAGTCCCACTCGAAGTGCCAGCCCCGATGTCACCGCTGGCACTGGTGCTCGGTCCCTCCGCGCCGTCTGTGTCCATGTCTCCCTCCGTGTCCCCCGACGATGCTGTGGGCAGGGTGAAGAGACAGAAATTAATCATACACCTGTATACATATGTCACATGAGTCAAATCTACTTAGGTCACAGTGCATAGCCTGAAACAAAGGAAGAGTTCCAATTACAAAACAAGGTACATATGTAGGCCCTGCAAGACACAGTTGTGTGACCCACCATGCCATGGAAAAACTATGGAGAGCATGACACAATAGCAAATGAGATGACATGGAATTTTGACTGAGGAGCAAGGCCCTGGGGACAATCCAGCACAGCATCTGCAGCACACAGCGTGGCAGGAAATTGGGATGAGCAGGGACCATATCCAGGAACTAGAGGCACATGCAGCATAGGTAATACTGATAACATGCCCACCCTGACTGGCACACTGCACCTTGAGTATATGTCCAGACAAACATCACACACTGGCCAGTCCTAGCAAGGAGATTACAGGTCTTGACATGTAGGCCATGCCCGCACCACCCACCCCCTACATGAGACAAATCTGTGGAGACACAGGAAGCACTTACATCTCTTAGTCTGGGTGAAATACACATGGGATGCAATAATTCAAGATTGCACACCAAATACCCAAGGTGCGCCTGTCCAAATAATCATGTACAAATGGGCATCATCAGATGATTGCAACAAGACACACAGGCAATGGCCACCGTGAGTATGTACTTGGAAAATCAGATCAAGCTGGACAGTGGACACTTGTAATACATCTCACGTCAATAAACATGGTGCCAGGGGACAATGGCACAGAGCACAACCTATGCTGTAGACACAGAGATTGTCGACATTCTCGGATTACACACATGATACCTAGGAAAATATGCCCCTGGGGACAGTAGTGGCCACACAACTCCATGCTCCTGAATGGGAATGACTGCAACACACGCTAACATTCCTGCACTATGCGTAACACACACTCATGCACATCATGTCACAGGCCACCACATGGGACATGCCTGCTGGAAGGCCTGGCACTCGAGAGATTAACTCCCATGTCTGGACTCAGCATTAGTGCCAACTGACATGGAACCCACAAGTCCAGAACTGGACAGGGCACAGGCAAGGTCACAAAACCTGTTACACACCACCCCCACACATGATGCTGCAGCCATTGTACACTTGTAGAAGGTGTCAGGCTACATAACCTTGTGATGGAGTGACTACACACAGACCAGGGAACACATTGCAAGGAGGGGAAGGGAGGCAGGAGAGCACTGCAATACTGTGGGGAACAGGATCTGCACAGCACCATAAACCCTGGAAGTGTATCCATGGAACAGTGCACTTACAAATGCTGGTGAAACGCAACAAACACACACATGTACCTACCCCCTTCCGGCTGCTGCATGTCCTGTAGATGCCTGTCCAAGTCTGGAAAGACCACCGCCAGCACACGTTTCTGGATGTGGGAGAGACGGCGGCGCCCGCGGTTCTTATGGCTCTCAGGTGAGTCCCCCAGCAGGACCCGTGCGATCCTCCGCGTCCAGCACCGGATATCCTGCCAGCGTTTCCTCACCTGGGACAGGTGCCGCCTCCGACCATCTGCACTCCTCACGGCGCTGACGGCGTCCAGCCATATCTGCTCCTTGGCAGAGGCGTCTACCTGTGAGGATGAACAAGTGACACTACATCAATACACCTGGCACATGTCACAGGGACACAGATTAGAACACATTTGCTGTTTACAACAAGGCATAGTGTGCATCCAACGCATTGCACCTTTGTCATAGGGACATGATCCTCTGGGGGAAGGCCAAAAGCAGTACGTGCCATTGAAAGGACACAGGTGGAATGAGGGCAACTACACAATCAATGAGCCAGGCTCACCCTGTGCATCACACCCACCCCTCCTGTCTCTAGGCACTGCTGGGAGGACTCTGCACCCACCCCTCCTGTCTCAGGGCACTGCTGGGAGTGATAGGCACCCACCCCTCCTGTCTCAGGGCACTGCTGGGAGGACTCTGCACCCACCCCTCCTGTCTCAGGGCACTGCTGGGAGGACTCTGCACCCACCCCTCCTGTCTCAGGGCACTGCTGGGAGTGATAGGCACCCACCCCTCCTGTCTCAGGGCACTGCTGGGAGGACTCTGCACCCACCCCTCCTGTCTCAGGGCACTGCTGGGAGTGATAGGCACCCACCCCTCCTGTCTCAGGGCACTGCTGGGAGGACTCTGCACCCACCCCTCCTGTCTCAGGGCACTGCTGGGAGGACTCTGCACCCACCCCTCCTGTCTCAGGGCACTGCTGGGAGTGATAGGTACCCACCCCTCCTGTCTCAGGGCACTGCTGGGAGGACTCTGCACCCACCCCTCCTGTCTCAGGGCACTGCTGGGAGTGATAGGCACCCACCCCTCCTGTCTCAGGGCACTGCTGGGAGGACTCTGCACCCACCCCTCCTGTCTCAGGGCACTGCTGGGAGTGATAGGCACCCACCCCTCCTGTCTCAGGGCACTGCTGGGAGGACTCTGCACCCACCCCTCCTGTCTCAGGGCACTGCTGGGAGTGATAGGCACCCACCCCTCCTGTCTCAGGGCACTGCTGGGAGGACTCTGCACCCACCCCTCCTGTCTCAGGGCACTGCTGGGAGTGATAGGCACCCACCCCTCCTGTCTCAGGGCACTGCTGGGAGGACTCTGCACCCACCCCTCCTGTCTCAGGGCACTGCTGGGAGTGATAGGCACCCACCCCTCCTGTCTCAGGGCACTGCTGGGAGTGATAGGCACCCACCCCTCCTGTCTCAGGGCACTGCTGGGAGGACTCTGCACCCACCCCTCCTGTCTCAGGGCACTGCTGGGAGTGATAGGCACCCACCCCTCCTGTCTCAGGACACTGCTGGGAGGACTCTGCACCCACCCCTCCTGTCTCAGGGCACTGCTGGGAGTGATAGGCACCCACCCCTCCTGTCTCAGGGCACTGCTGGGAGACATCAGGCATTCCCCCCCCCCCGGGACCCCCCTACAGTACATAGCATGTGTGTCACACCTGGACACAATGGCAGAAGTCAAAGTCACAAAAAAGGGACACAGTCTGTGCCAGTGGACACTGCACTCACCTGATAACCTGGTCGCCCATACAGCATGGGGTACCGTGGGAGGATCACATCCGCCAAAGCCATGTTCTCCTCCAGGGTGAATGGCTGTGACCTCTCCACAGCCCTTGACATGGTTCCAGGGAATAAGTAGCAGCAGCTGGGTCGTGGAATACAGAGATGTGCAGGCAAGTTCTCCCTCATGGGACCTGGCTGCCTTATATCTGCCTTGCTGGCCCATCTCATGCACAGGAGTACAGAGTGATTGGTCACTCACATTTGCATCCTATGTTTCCTCCAATCCCTTCAAACCTAGCAGTCTGTGGGTTCTCAATCTGTTTTTTTCTCCTGCATGATGTCAGCCCCACAAACACATTGCAACAAAGTAGATTAATTCCAAATGACTTCTGCTGTGCACCTTCCTGAACAAATTCAAAATTTGAACTTGGTCTCCATGACAACCAGCATGCATGTAGGCCTTAATACTTGTCCCTCATGTGTCCCCTATGTAATTTGGAGCTTCACACACAGGTATGGTGTGTTCCGGGGCCCTAGGGCACCCCAAATGCATAGCAACGGCCCGTACACGCGTGCCTACGTTCACTATCACTATGGGTGTCCTCGCGTATGCGTACTCGTAGTGGTACGGCCCGTACACACGCCTGTACGCTCACTATCACTACGTGTACGCATACGCGAGGACACCCATAGTGATAGGGAGCGTACAGGCGTGTGTACGGCCCGTACCACTACGAGTACGCATACGCGAGGACACTCATAGTGATAGGGAGCGTACAGGCGTGTGTACAGCCCGTACCACTACGAGTACGCATACGCGAGGACACCCATAGTGACAGGGAGTGTACAGGCGTGTGTACGGCCCGTACCACTACGAGTACGCATACGCGTGGACACCCATAGTGATGGGGAGCGTACAGGCATGTGTACGGCCCGTATCACTACGAGTACGCATACGCGAGGACACCCATAGTGATAGGGAGCGTACAGGCATGTGTACGGCCCGTACCACTACGAGTACGCATACGCGAGGACACCCATAGTGACAGGGAGCGTACAGGCGTGTGTACGGCCCGTACCACTACGAGTACGCATACGCGTGGACACCCATAGTGATAGGGAGCGTACAGGCGTGTGTACGGCCCGTACCACTACGAGTACGCATACGCGAGGACACCCATAGTGATAGGGAGCGTACAGGCGTGTGTACGGCCCTACCACTATGGGTGTTCTTGCGTATGCGTACTCGTAGTGGTACAGACCGTACAGATGCCTGTACGCTCGCCATCACGATGGGTACACATACGGCAGCACTCCCATAGTGATATGGGAACGTACACAGGCCCTCTTAGCAGCAGTACGGCGGTTTTCACACATCACAGTGGTGACAGGCAGCACACAGGAAGGAATAGGGCGGACATACTTGTCCATGGATGGACATACTTGTCCATGAATGGACATCAAGGCATTGTCTGTGCATTACTACATGTGTGGGGCACAGGTGTGACAGGCTGTGATGTGGAACATTACTCCTGAGTCGAGAAGGCACCAGATGTATGATGAGATGTGTACAGATGTAATGTGTGACGGTGCAATGTGTGCCAGGCATGCCCTTGACTCCTTTGACATGTGTGCATGTCGTACTGCACACTTGGGATGAGCGTCACTGGCATGGCACGGACACCAACACACGGAAGTGTCCCTTGATGCCCGGTACAGGGGTTACCACACCTGACTTGTCACTACCCACGGTGCACGATGTGACTATGTCATGTATGTGTGGGGGCTTCCCATTAGGTTGATGTTGGAGCACCCTCAAAAGCTGCAGCTGTTGCAGCAACCAACATGTGTCTGTGTGTAGATTGACATTGCACACTGTTCCGCACACCATGCCACATGTGGTATCGGATGTGAGGTGCGCATGTATGCATGGGACACGGAGTAGCGTGACAAGGACATGTCTGCATCCTCTCAATGAATGTGTGGTGAGTCATGACATGTGCACCTTCATGGCAAGGTGTGTGGGCTGTCCTAGTGTAATGTCATGTGACCTGTGGCTCTAGTGTTCCGCTACCAGTCTCTGCAATCGGCATCCTACTTCTGCTGATGTGTGGGTGTATGTCACTCCTGTCTTGCATCTGGCTGTTCACTTGCACTGGGACACAGCTAATCCCATGGCATGGCATGGGGAGGTTCTCAATCTCCGTGTGTAGCTGGGTCTTGGTAGGAGTGTCACCTGGCAGCCATACGTGTCCAGGGCATGTAGCACATACCTGACTCCCTATGTAGCATATGTGTATTAACAGATTAACATGTGCTCAGTACATATAAATTGTTGTCGTAGTGCACTCACTCTTCCTTGTCACTTCCAAATTACTGCAGAGCGCCGCCTCTTGCCCGACCAATTCCGGTCTTGGCTGCCATGCGGGAGAGTGACAGTATCCGGTGCTACCGCTTCCCCCAACCGTTGATTCTGGAGTTGACGGCGAGACTGGCACCACACCTGCAACCGCAGCACAGGTATCCTACGGCACTGACACCCCAGCTGAAGGTAATGGCAGCCCTACATTTTCTTGCCACGGGTACCTTTTAATATACCATAGCTCATGTTGGTGGCATGTCCCAGAGCATGTTCTGCCGTGTGCTGCATGATTTCTTAGAGGCCATGTTGATTCACCTGGATGACTTCATCAAGTTCCCAACCCCTGAACAGTTGACTGGGGTCAAGCGTGGATTCTATGCCCTGGGAGGGATGCCCCATGTCATTAGGTCCATAGATGGGACACATGTAGCTTTGGTACCACCACACGCACGGGAGGTAGTGTACCGCAATCGGAAGCACTACCACTCCATCAATGCCCTTGTGGTGTGTCTGTCCAACATGGTGATTTCACATGTCTGTGCTCGTTTTCCAGGATCAGCACACGATGCCTACATCATGAGGCATAGCAGGGTGCCTGAAATGATGATGCAGCTGCGCAACGAACGAGCATGTGTTGTTGGTGGGTACAGTCTGTCTGTCCTGTATTTTGCATAGCCTACCAGCACGACCGCTTCACCAGTTCTAACGATGTCCATGTGCTTCCCATGTAGGGGACGCTGGCTATCCCAACATGCCATGGCTGCTCACACCTCTCCGCAACCCCATCACCCCCCAGCTCCGCTACAACACCGCCCATGGCCGGACAAGGCGAGTGATAGAGAGGACGTTTGGCCTGCTGAAGAGCCGATTTCGGTGCCTCCACAAGACCGGCGGCGCGCTCCCATATGCCCCTGCGAAGGTCTGCAAAATCTTCATGGTCTGCTGCATGCTGCACAACATGGCAGTTGAGAAAGCTGTGCCACTCATCCTGGATCAACATGACGAGGACCATCCACCCGTGGAGGACGAAGGGCTTGGCAATGGGGCTAGTGATGTGGAGGATGTGGAGCCACAAGAGGACATCCGGACTCGGCTCACACGCGACTTCTTTGCTTAGTGGTGAGTACCAGTGTCTGAGTGTGCACACATTGCTCCACGTGTGGCATGTGTTGTGATGTGTGTCTCCACCTGCATGTATGGCACGTGAGTCAGAGGTGTGTGTGGGTGTGTCACTGGAGTGATGGTGGCAGTGATGGTTGTATTTCCCCAGTCATAATTGTGACCTAGCATGTTGTCATCCATACATGTGTCGACTACATGCACATGCAAGTGGCTGTGCTTTTTGTGGCTGACTTCTTGTGTGTCTCTCATCCCCAGGTACTTGCGCATGCCGTCTGCTGCTTGCATTGTTGTGGCACTGCTATTCCTCATGGACACGTCATCGTGTGCTGACTCAGCGTTACACGCACGGACAAGTTTGGAAGTCTCCTTAGGGTAAGGGATGCATCAGGGGTGTATTGGGTGTGACAGTTGTTCACGATGTATGCACACTGCCCCTGTCGATGTTTGGTTCCTCTGCAGCCATGTAGCATCACCATGGGACACGACATGCAGCTGTGTACACCTGAATAGATGGTCTGACTGGTTGAAAGTCATCAGTGATGGGATAGTGGATTGTGATGATGGCATCAATGTGTGTAACACTGCCCTCGGACACATACGGTTTGCATTGGCTTGACATGGTGTGGGACTTCTACATCAGCGGATCAATGGTGTATGGCTGTCTCTCCGTGAACAGCTGTGGGTGTTTAGCTGTTGGCCGACAATTGTGTGCCAGTTCCATGGCTATCACGCATTTGTGCTGCAGAAGGGGGGTGCCAGTGTTGGACCCACATGTTACTCCACATGAAGTGTTCATGTGTACTTCAAGTTGCCTCTGCAATCCCGAAAACATGACTAATAAAGGTGTCCCTATGCCTCCAAGGTGCCTCTTCTCAGTCAATGCTGGTGTGTTGCCACGGTGCATCCAGCATGTCTGGCATGGTTTTCCCTGACAGTGGCTATGTGTCTATGTGTCGAGTAGCAAGATGCAAGCTGTGTGTGTGGGCTGAGACTGTGTATTATGCATGATGTCCATGACTGTGTGGGTATTGTGACATGTGCCATCCCCATGCATCCAACGTTAGCCAGGCCCCCATTCTCTGCATCCACCGCACTCAAGCTTGCAGGACATGGTTCTGCCACCTGTCTACACATACCTGGGTGCCCCCCAGGACACTGGACTGGATCCCTGACCTCTGCGCATGACTGTTGCTGTACTCAATGTGTCTGTCAGCACGGTTGTGCGGCCACCCCCTCAGCTGGTTGGGCCCATCACGGGTGTGTATGGTGCTCCATGTCTGTCTTGCCTAATACACTGTGGCCCGTGTGTCCTGTGCCAGACTCAGGCCCCAGGGTGTAGATGGTTGAAGTCAAAAGAGAACTCAGGCATGTTTAGACTTTACTAGACACATGTAAGGTAATAATGCAACCAGCAGGCATCTTCTCTTCATGGTGTGAATTTTTATTTTTGTGGGGGGGGGGGGTATGACGTGAGGGGCTTTCCGGGAGTTTGGAATCCAAAGTTCAGTAGGGGAGTTGGTGTCCTTGCCATTGGAAATCCTCAGAGTCCATGCCACAGTCTTTGTCCACATTGGTCAGACAGTGACCAGCAAGGCCATGTGGCAGAGAATGTCTCTTGATGCTGTGATGCTGTTGCTCCAGTGGGCCAGGTGCCAGGCCAGGTGTCCTGGGAGATGGTGATGTAGCGCCGACCCTCACGGTCCTTTCCGTGGACGACCCGGCCTCCTGCGGGGACCCTCAGAAGCAGGCCGTGACGATGTTTGGGATGCTCCATCGGATGTTTCCTCCTCCTCCTGATCCCTCCCTGTGGGTGGTGATGTTCTACGCCTTCTGGCACAGGGAGGGTTGCCCATGTTGTCGGCCATCCGACGGAGTGTATCGTGAATCCCCTGGAACACCGTCACTTGCTCAGCCTGTCTGTCCTCCATCCTCCGTTGGTGTTGCAGTAGACAGGCATGTTGCTGGGCCTGCTGGGTCTTTATCTCATCGAGGGTCCCCTTGATCTCATTGAGGGTGGACACAACCTGGGCCATGCCCGTGGTGTCCTGCCGGTATGAGTCCAGGATGTTACGGACATGGGAATATACCGGTTCCCCAGCCAACTGGTCAGGCTGGCGCCTCCGCCGTCCTCCACTCCCACCACCCCTGCCCACTTGCACCTGGCCTGCCCTTGTGGGCACATCGGGTCTCCGGGACCCCTGAGGGGTGGCATTGGTGTTGTCGCCTGCATCCTCCTGGGTGCCCGGGACACCGTGTCCCTCCTGGCCAGCCTGGCTGCTTTGTGGTGGTGGGGCAGGGATCCTGGGTGTCTCCTGGGATGTGGCAGGAGTGGGGGTGGTGGTTGGCCCCGTTGTACCTGACGCAGGTGCTGCAGGTGGTTGGACACCAGAGGTGCCAGGTTGGTCGGGGTCGTCCACAGAGTGGTGAGAGTCGTCGCTGCCGGTGGGATCGGGCTCCTGCAGATCCGGGTCCTGTGAGTCTTCCCCCCCAGTGTTGGGGGGTGAACCACGACGTCGACCTGTGTGTGAGAGAGACAATGTTAATTTTGGTCCATGCAACATCCATGTTTCATCAGTTTCAACGTTGACACATTTCCTCTTGGAATTAGGATCTGTCTTGCATTCCACTCACAGTGCACTTGTGCATGGGTGTGTCCCTTGGGCACCACTTTGGCCCCTTTAACTATGTGTGGCACAGTCTTACTTGCTGCGTCAAGTGTGACTGCAGTCAGCAGTGGAGTGGGCAGGTGTGGCGAGCCATGCATTGGCGCCTTCCGTGTAGCACTGTACATGTGCACATGGAGTGGATCCACACACTTATATAATGCAGGTAGCTGTCGTTGTGCTCGTGAACAGGTTGTGACATGGCCCTGTGTTTTGCCATGGGGAAGAGGGGGGGTTCTGGCACTGGCCACCCTTGGCTACATGCACGCAGTCTACCTGCTGACGAGCAGACATTCCCACACACCACACGGCTGATTTGCTCTCCCTGTGTCTCCCTCCCTCTCTGTCCCCCTCTCCCTCACTCTCTGTCCCCCTCTCCCTCCCTCCGTGTGTCAGCCTCCTCCCTCTGTCCGTGTCCCTGTGTCTCCCTCCCTCTCTGTCCCCCCCTCCCTCCCTCTCTGTCCCCCTCTCCCTCCCTCCGTGTGTCAGCCTCCTCCCTCTGTCCGTCTCCCTGTGTCTCCCTCCCTCTCTGTCCCCCTCTCCCTCCCTCTCTGTCCCCCTCTCCCTCCCTCCGTGTGTCAGCCTCCTCCCTCTGTCCGTCTCCCTGTGTCTCCCTCCCTCTCTGTCCCCCTCTCCCTCCCTCTGTGTCCCCCTCTCCCTCCCTCTGTGTGTCACCCTCTGTCACCTCAGCCCAGCTTCCTGGGCACACACTGTTAGCAGATCTTTGAATGGCCCTTGGCTTGTTGATGTGAGTTTGTTTCTGATCTCCAGGCACCCATTGGGTGTAGTGTCTGTCTCTGCGCTGCTGCTGTGGTGGTGTGTGCTGCCACTCTTTCACAATGTTGGCTGTTCATTAGCTGCTGTCATGTGCAAAACAGTGCCTTCACCCCCATGTGTTGATGCAAGGCGTCCGCCATTTGCTGGCGAGTCTTTCCTGTGTGGGGACACAGTGTTTGTATGGCTGTGACCTAGGCCATATGGGCAGAGGGCATTGTTGTCTGCTTCTGAGTTGCACTATGTGAATTTTGGGGCCCACCCTCCCGCCATCCGGGTTACCGTGTCATGTGTTGGTGTCTTCTGTGGCCTGTGACTTGACATTGTCCAGCTGGGTGCATGGGGCATGGTGGCGCCAGTGGCATGTGCGTGTTCATGGAGTGTGGTTGAGTCATGCGATAGCTTGGGGTGGTTGCGTGCCTGTTAGTGATTTTGGTTGTGGATGACGTTCCCCCCATGTGAGGTGCGTTGTTTGTGTACTCACCCGGGTCTCGGAGTCCTCCTAATCCTTCGACTGCCTCCACCGGCTGTATGGCCATCACCCTCTCCTCCCAGGGCTGGTAGTGTACGGGTCTGTGGAAGGGCCCTCCTCCAGTGGCGTTGGCCTGGTTGTGTTCCTCCAGCATCTTGGCTCGGACCCTCCTCCGCAGATCGTACCACCTGGCTTGGCATTCATGCCTGGTCCTTCTGGTGTCCGCAACAGCATTCACAGCATCGACGATGGTCTGCCACATGGCTGTTTTCGCTGCCATGCTGGTCTGTCTGACCAATGTTCCAAAGAGCTGTGGCATACAGGGGGGTACGACACGTACAGGGGTGGGGGTACGACTCGAACGTACTGGGGTGTACATACACGGGGGTACGACACGTACAGGGGTGGAGGTACGACTCGAACGTACTGGGGTGTACATAGACGGTGGTACGACACGTACAGGGGTGGGGGTACGACTCGAACGTACAGGGGTGTACATACACGGGGGTAGGACACGTACAGGGGTGGGGGTACGACTCGAACATACTGGGGTGTACATACACGGGGGTACGACACGTACAGGGGTGGAGGTACGACTCGAACGTACTGGGGTGTACATAGACGGTGGTACGACACGTACAGGGGTGGGGGTACGACTCGAACGTACAGGGGTGTACATACACGGGGGTAGGACACGTACAGGGGTGGGGGTAGGACTCGAACGTACTGGGGTGTACATAGACGGTGGTACGACACGTACAGGGGTGGGGGTACGACTCGAACGTACTGGGGTGTACATAGACGGTGGTACGACACGTACAGGGGTGGGGGTACGACTCGAACGTACTGGGGTGTACATAGACGGTGGTACGACACGTACAGGGGCGGAGGTACGACTCGAACGTACTGGGGTGTACATAGACGGTGGTACGACACGTACAGGGGTGGGGTACGACTCGAACGTACTGGGGTGTACATACACGGGGGTAGGACACGTACAGGGGTGGAGGTACGACTCGAACGTACTGGGGTGTACATAGACGGTGGTACGACACGTACAGGAGTGGGGGTACGACTCGAACGTACAGGGGTGTACATACACGGGTGGGGGTGTACATACACGGGGGAACGTCTCGGACGTACGGGGGTGGGGGGAGTGTTGGGCGCGTATGCGGGCACATGTCTCCATGGTTGCTATTGAAGTTCGGTGCGGATGGTGTTTTTTCCATACGGTTGTGACATCGGACGCACGGGATGGATCGTGATTCCTCGGTCGGACTTGATTTTTCACGTTTGTACGGTAAATCGTCCGAGGACGTGTCGGACACATTTTCCGACCCGAGGACGTGTGGGGACTAATTCCCAAGGCGGTTCGTATGGACTTTTTACCATGCGAATCGTGATTGCCAGTTTGTACGGCACTTGTACGATTCGTACGGTAAAAAGACCGGATACGAGTCGCACGGGGAATTTTTTTACCGGATCGTAATTGGCACCTTGGTCTGAATTTAGAATCACTCTATCCCCCACCCTGGGAAGGTGAGCAAATGGAATGTTTTGCACACTTAACTGGTAGTATTTTGATGGAAAATCTTACGGTAAGGGGATGTCACAGTGCAAAGCTTTGACAGTCCTCATAATTTCTCCATCTATCCTTGAGTTAGAATGAGTCACTGTAGCTACAACAGCAATTTGCACTGTTGCTTTTGTGGCTTCATCAGCCAGTTAATTCCCTGTAATGTGTATTCCTACATGTTGGTGGCTCAGTGTGAATAACATGAGCGCCTGGCAAACTCACTTTAAGTTTTGCCATCTGTCCCCAAAGCATTTTATGCTTGATAGTGTTCTGTTCCTTTAGAATATGTGAATCCATTCTTGCTCCAATAGTGTAGGTACTCATTATAAGACTGGACATAATAACACAAATCACACACTATAAATGTGGGGAATTTAGGATAATTATTTTCAAGTGCCAGAATTAGAGCTTTCAGTTCAGCCAGCTGTGCAGTGTAATCACCTAGTGACTACAATAATGTTTTAAGGGGTTGGAGTTCTCTATTCCTCATTTTACCCTTTAACACTGCACAAGCGGCAGAGTATTGGTATTTTGTTCCAACTGCAGGCTAGGCAGAACCATCAGAATAAATGATAAAGATAGTGACATGGAAATACCAGACTCACAGAAACAGGCTGGTTGACACCCGGCACCTGTAAGGGTCCCTCCTCTTTCACCCTGTGCTCTCTAGGTCAGTGCTCAGAAGGAGGTAAGCTAGAGATTCAGCCCCTCCACCGGCCGGCCAGTACCTTTCCTCTGCAAGAAACTCAAACAGGCTATTTCTTTATAAAGCCACAGAAACAGTCCCAGAGAGCACGATGGGAGTGGTTTGCATAAGGACCCCAGTAGCATAGGGGACAAAGGAAGACGAACCAGCAGTCTAGTCAGTAGCCCTTTCAATGAAATGCAACTTTCCGCCCCAGATGCAGAATTTGTTGGGGAGTTCAGAACACAAAGATCTCTCTCCTGCCCAAGCCTGAGAGAAAGCGACCACATATCAGAATTAACTAGATAGACATCAATTCAATTGTCTCCACCAACCCCAGCCTCCCATAATTGTCAAAATAGTATAAATGAAGAGGAGATCGACACACCTTCCATATTGCCATCTGTTATTACATCTACATTAGAGCTCAAACTGAACTCAAAATGGATGACGGTTACTGCCCTAGTCATTCGCGAGTTAGAGTGGACCCATGGCAGGCATGTCCGCTACCAAGCATACAGCAAATCAGCGGTTTTCCACTAAATTTAAACAGCTCGCCCTCGACAAGAAGAAGGGCGGGTTTTATTGACCAGGAACTGGGGTTTCTGTCAGATCGCTTTCTCAATAATATTTAAGCACAGATCGACCAAACACTCAGCTAAACCACATCAGCAGATAAGGTAATGGGCAGAAAAGGTTCCAAACCAGCCCCAGGCGATTGCCCACATCAAATGCTCAAGAGCTGGCAGCAATAAGAGCCTAACAGGACACCATTGTGAGGGCGCTTGTTTGGCAGTCTAATAAAATGTAATTGCAACTGGACTCGATACAGTTACTGGCAACCCACCTAGTAGAATTTGGGTCCAAGTTAAACCATCTGGAGCTCCAATTAAATTTGCTTTAAAAGGAGAAACCATGTCCATGCTCCCCAATTATTGATAAATTAAGCTCCTTACCAGAGGAATTGGGAGCACTAGTCAGACCAGCCAAGGCATCTTTAACAGGTATAGAACCCCAGATAGTGACAGCAATCTCTTCTTACCCAGAGGCCTAGAGCTCAAGCACTCAAGGCTCAGATGTTTTAACATCCCCCCAGCCTCTGACATCCCCCGCCTTGCCACCACAGTACTAAACAAAACAGGGAGACTGCAGCCCGTCAAATACAACTTGGAGAGTATGTAAGGGCATCCCAATGTAAGGAAGGCCTCCATCTCCCTCCAAGGAACTGATAGAAACAGAGTGCAAATGTGGACTCTGGCAACACTCCACCAAAGGCCCTCCGAACAAAATCAACCAGCTTATCAAGAAGGGCGAACAAAGGCTAAAGAAGCAATCTAAGAAACAAATCCTCTCAAGAAGATCCTCAACAAAGTACACAATTCACAAAACTCCAGATAAATAGGATGGTTCAAAGCCAGTCAAATTATTTTCGATCTTTCTGCCTCCATCAATGCTAAAAGCTCAGCCCTCCAATTGAGTGCTGTAATATACTTGGTTCTCACGCCGATATGGATAGCAGCTGGACAAGCATCTTTACCAGCTACAGTTAGCGGGGAAGCAAAAACGACTGTGAGGCAACCAAGAACTCAGAGAGACCTCTCAGACCAAGGCCCACAATCTGACTGTAAAGTCTGGAAGTGTTGTTAGCTGGTTGCCAGATGGAACCCACAGCATGCCCCCTGAACATTAGGAGCACAATGGAACATCCAAGTTCAGGCAGTGAGAGAGTAGCATAGCCTACAGAGAATAAAGGGCAGCAACTGATCACCAGCAGCAGGGAGTCTTCTAAAGGGTCACTACAGTGGATCCATCCCAGCACTTCCACTCAGACAGATGACTTAGTTCACCCCGGGGAGGCCAGCAGAGGCCTCTTTGCTATTCAAACTGAAGCCCAGCTAACCTCTATGCACTCAGTAAGAGAGGGGACGGGAGGGCCAGCACCAAGTCACTGGTTATCCCCCGATATCTCTCAACAGGCCCAACCAAAGCCCTTAACAGTGGGAACCTACTAAGGCTATTTAGTCACATCCCACATTAAGGCACATAACCTTAGAGGACATGGACTGGGTAAGGTTTGAGCAGCCCCACCTAAATTCAACTGGGAAAATTGCCAAGTCAACATGGAAGAGAAGGGCCCAGAGAGAAGCAGTGTGGGCAGGAAGAGTGTCCTTTGCAGAATGGGGCATTGATTTATATATACCTCCCCCAGTAAAAGATCTGCACCTCCTTCTAACCTCAACTTCCAGGGAAACTCCTACAAGTGTGTTGAAGGGAACTACTGGGAAACCGACATCAGATCTTGGACCCAGAGGACTCATGCGCGCTAACCATCATCTGCCCACACAATCAAAGGGAGATGCGCTCGGACACGTCCCAATCAATTGCGATCAGAAGCCTGAAACGTAACCAGAAAAACACGGATCTGATATTGGTCAACTGCTACATAAACATTCCAAAAAATCAATGTCAAGCATTCAGGGCTTGCTGGACAGTCTAAAATCACTTATTCTTGACCACCCAGCCCACAAACTCATAATAATGGGTGATTTTAATATCAGCGGTTTAGGAGGGCCATCACATTCACTACCCCAGAAGAGAGGGAGCGAACTGTACAAGAATTTCTGACAACTTATAAATTGGTATTGGCACAGTAGAAGATGTTTGCCAAAGAGATGGACCTATAATTTCCTCCAACCTGCAAAGGGAGCTCAACCATTGATTATGTCTTCCACTATGAGCGCCTGGCTAGGCTGCTGGCACACTTTGATATTACAGAAAGGCGGGAAAGTGACCACAACCCCGCAAGATCCTGCTTAAAAAAAGACCTCAATACTGAACAAAGACAGCTCAGAGCAGGCGAAAGACTCTGGCGAACAAATCCATCCACAGCCCACCTGGACCAGTTCAGGATGGAACGCAGAAACTACAAAAAATAAATAATGAAGGTCAAAGTAAAAAAAATACTTAATTTCCAAGAAATACATTCTTACAGAAATATTGCACGTTTCCTAATTCATAAGTGTAAATGATAAAAAATCCAAACAATCAGTATTACAATCAGAATTACTACTCAGAGATAAATTAGTTTGCCAAATAAATAGCTTCAGTTTATAAGGCTATAGCATTATAAACATCTAGGGCCATATGTAGGTAACATACTATTTACCGATTCATAAATACCGAATTTTACCGATTTGGTATTTATGAATCGGTAAATAGTATGTAGGTAAATAATCGGTAATTATTACCGATTCGGTAAATATCGGTATTTATGAATCGGTATTTACCGAATCGGTAATAATGCATCCCTTCCCATTCATTCCTATGGGCCTGGAGGCCCATAGGAATGAATGGGAAGCCAGTTACTATTACCGATTCGGTAAATACCGAATCGGTAATAGGGGAGGCATTATCATGGGTGGCAGGGTGTCACATTGACACCCTGTTGCCCCCCTGATTCGTGCATGTGTGCACATGTGGCGCACATACATGCCCTAAGGGCATGTATGTCTGCCACATGGCACTTTACAAATAGCACAAAAATGCTTTTTGTAAGGTATTCGTCATTTACCATCAACTTGTAGTTGGTGGTAAATAACGAATCCAGACACCAATAATGCACTCAATTGAGTGCCCCCTACATTGCATTTCTGGATTCGGTATTTACCGAATCAGTATTTTACCGATTTCTTAAAATTCCGATTCGGTAAATACCGAATCCAGAAATCAGCCACCTACATCTCAAGTGCCTCAATACCGGTCGGTAACGGGATATTTACCGATTTTCGGCCGTTACCGACCGGTATTGAGGTACCTACATGAGGCCCCTAGTTCTCGAACCCTAAAGCTCTATAAAATGTCAACCTCCTAAAGTCACACATCCGTTAAAAAGAAAAAATTAAATATATCTTAGAAATCATTTTACTCAATAAAAACATTGTAAAGTGCAATGTGTATAGCAGCTTGTCACAACCACAACAACACTAAACGGAGGAAATCCTAATATGAGATTTTATAACTTTACGCAAATATTGGCCAGTGGCAATGGCTACATCCTGGTGCCCAAGGCCACATAGCAAAGTTAGGCCAATTTCTCTTGATCATATCCCATACTTTTTAAAGACAGGTCGGAGAAACTTCTTCCTCTCCTCCAGAAGAAATACGCAGTCCATCAATAAGTGACTCACTGAGTATTTCCTACCTCGCTTTCATGGACATTGACCATGATTCTCTGCTATTTCTGTTTATAGCCCCGGTAAATTTCAACCGGGGTCAACACCTACCCTCAGCCGCAAATTTTAATTTCTTTAAAACGTATCTGGGCTCTTGTTCGAATACGGAAAAAGGTCCATACTCGCCTGCAAAGCTAGGAAAGGAATAGCTGAACTCCTACCCTTAAGATGCTGAAGGTCCTCCCTCCAACTAGTTTCAATACCACATTGCCTGGCACATTATTTGGATGGTTTGTATAGTTTGAATGTCTGGGACTCCCAGTCGCTTCAGCATTGTTATTACAGGATTCCACTTTCCAGAGAGAACTGGCAATATCTCAGATAAAATTAGAACAGACAGCTTTGTCAGCAGGGAGCCCATTTTTAGTTGAAAAAAAAACCACATACGGCTCTTGCATCTGCCAGAGCACTCCAGGCTACGGATCTCAGCTCCCTCCTTACGGCTTGAACAATTGCATTTTTAGGTAGAGCAAGGAGCAACTTCAAAGACTTAACTTCTAGGCCTGCCCATGAGTCCTGTCTATCCATTGCCAGGACCTCTGCTACGTAAAGAGCCTGGGGGATTAATTTGCCTTGAATAACTTTACTTAATGGGTCATAGGTGTAGCTGCCATATTTACAATCACATTTTTTCAAGCCATTCACTTCTGCTGATAGTACAAGTCTCCGGGAAGCTATTTGCTTGTCCCATCTCAAATCATCAGAGAAGATCATACACAGATACTTATACTCTCTGACCTGCTCCAGCCTCATATAACCTAAAAACCAAGTGAATTTATTTTTCTTTCTGGAGAAAAACAGTGTCTTTGTCTTGTCAACGTTTATTGTTAGTTTGTTTTCAAGACAATAAGAATTCAGGGCTTTTAATTTCCGTTGGAGCCCTATAGGCATAAGGTCCATTACCACCAAACTGTCTGCATACATAAGACAACTAATGTGCCTATCCCCTATCTTTGAAAAATAAATATGAGTACCACTTAATGTCAAGGGGAGATCTGCAATGAACAAACAAAACAACAGGGGTTCACAACTGGAATTTTATGGCATGACACGGAGGCCAATATTATGCAAATCTCCTTTATTGCGCAGCTCACAGCAGCAACAATGAAGAGATCTAGAATTTCAAAAACATTCCAATAGGATATATAGTCCATGACAACGTAGACATCTCCCTTCTTTGTTGCTGCTGCTCACAAGATAAGTACTTCTGTTTGTCTATCCTCGACCTGCTTTTGCCTGCACATGTTTACTGATTTATATGATTGATTTATATGACTGCCTTATGATGCCTGCACATGTTTACTGATTTATAGGATTGTTTTATATGACTACCTTATGATTGGATGGATATCCCTTCCCTCTCCCGACCCTTTGCTCCACACCAAATTTGTCTGCTTTCCTTTTACTCCCTTTGATTTTATTCCTTATATGCGGTCGCTTCTACCCCCACTGTAGAACTATCGTTCACTGTACTTGTTGAAGTCTCTCTGCGCTGATTACTTCACTCCCCACTCGCGCTTTGACTGAGAGCTCGCGTCACCGCCTCTTGCCTCTTCCCCACTTAGGGACCCGGACGGAGGCACTCTCACCTCCGTCCGACCCCCTCTCCCCCTTTTACATTCCTCTCCTCGGCTCTTTCAGGCTGAGGAGAGCCCCTCTCACGCGGGATCGGCGTCTTTCAAATGCCGATCCCGTGTTAAGTGTCGCGTTGCTGCTCTCGTCTCCCTGGTAACCCTTCGGCCTCACCTGAAGCTCGAGGGCCGCGCGGGGTTACCGGGGAGACGGGAGTCGAGAGAAATCTCCGCTCAGACCCCGGAGGCTCTAATATTTATAAAAGGAACGAATAAACTATTCAGGGTGGCGCCTTCTCTTACCTCTCACTCGTGCCTTCTCTTCTTCCTGCTCCCGACGGAATAGAGTCGACATCAAAAAAAAAAAAAAAAAAGGGGAGAAACTGAAAAGGGACAACTAATAGAAGTAAGAAACACTAAACTAAACATCACTACAACAAAAAAAGGACTACAGAAAGGAAGGTCTATACCCTACCTGACTCAAGGCTAACTAATGAAAGAGAGGAAGGACAAACGACCTCTAAACAGAGATAGGACTTTCATATCCTCTACATTCCTACATTAAAAGAAAGCCCCTTAGCACACACTAACATCCATCTTAGATTATCTGTTCCCATAACAACCACACAACCATTTTATTTTTTTCTCCTGACCTGGCAGTTATTACCTCAACCTTCTCTATGTCCTCAGACCCTCAACCGTGCACTATGGAAGATAAATTAGAGGGGCTTATCAAAAAGGCCTTGGACAAGGTTACAGAGTCCCTATATGACACAATTAATAAAAAGCTAGAAAAAATAACTAAAAAAGGATGGCCATTCACATGCTCTCAGGAGGAGCCCACTAAGACTGCGACAGAGCAGAGGAAAAGACAACTTAAAATGAACCATCCTGAAGCTACAAAAAAGCAGAGGAGCTCCAACCCTACTCTCCTGACTTCACGCTTTGGCGGTGACAATGACAGTGCCTCGGGCACAACAGATGGGCAGTTCAAAGGCCCTAACCTTCCTATCCCCATCGATAGTGACGATGCTCTAGAGGATGAGATTGACCTCTCCTATTCCTCAGACTTCAATTCTGAAGAGGAAGGCGAAACCAGAGATAGTCTGGGTGAGGCTTCAGGGGCCTCAGGGTCTAAAATGGGAATTCTTGACCCCTTTGGGGAATATATGTTCGACCCCCTCCTCATCAAGCATCCTCTTTCTCCGGAATGGGTCCCGTCCCACCACATCGGAGAATATCTATCCTTCTGGCTTCGCAAAGAAATACCTAAAGAAGTCAGATCTAGACTTAGATCCGAATGTCCTCGCCCTTCTCTACCGGATAAGATCACCGCGACTCCTGATCTGGACAGCAAGGTAGTGGCATTCATTGCCAAAACCGGTAGAGACCCGAGAAAAGGCCTTGACAAAGGTCTTAAGTCATGTCAAGACAGACTGCTTGACATTACGGGTCCACTCACCAAAATATTTGAACTAGCCGAAGGAGCCTGTTTGAATAATAATCCCATAGACCCAAAAGAGCTGCGCCAATGGGCGCAAAGGGCGATTTGCCTATTGGGCAATGCTAACACTGCGCTTTCCAACGAAAGGCGAAAGAGCGTACTATTGAAAATCGACCCAAAGCTAGTCGAACTGGCTAATGAGGAAGGGGGAGCCTCCTCTCAGGGCCTTCTCTTCGGAGAGGAATTTATCAAAGATATGGCAAAATATGTAGGAGTCTTTAACTCCATCCAAAAGTCCCAAAAGGACATTAAAAGAGTCTTTAACAACAGAGTTTTTACCCGGGCCGGGAGGATGCGGGGTCGATTCCCCGGCCGTGGAAATTTTTCATCAAGACCCTTCGCGGGACGTGGAGGGAGATTCCCTCAATCTGGCTACACATCCCAGTCCTCCTTCTTTCCCCAGAGGCAAAGATTCCGTGGAAGAGGCTTCAGAGGGGAAAGAAAGCCCAGAGGTTTCTCAACAGGTAAGTCCACCCAAAGACCCTTCAGATATCCCTATAAAGGTGGGTGGGAGACTAGCCCTTTTCTCTGGAAACTGGAGCATGGTGACTCAAGATCCTTGGGTATTAGACACTGTCAAAGGGTTCAAGATAGATTTCATAGACTTTCCTATTCAAGAGAGGCCTCCACGGAAAATTCGATTCTCGGAGAGAGACTCCGCATTGGTTTCCCAAGAAGTAAAAGACCTTTGTGCCAAAGGTGCTATCCGGGAAGCTCAGGAGATAGGATTTGTAAGCAATGTCTTTCTAGTAGAAAAGAAGGACCAAAAGATGAGACCTGTCATAAATCTAAAAGACCTAAACCAATGGGTGCCTTACCGCCATTTCAAAATGGAAGGAATCCACCTTCTCAGAGATATCTTAAGGAAAGGGGATTGGCTTACCCGTCTAGACCTGAAGGATGCTTATTTAACCATCCCAATTTGGCCACCGCATCAGAAGTTTCTTCAATTCTTTTGGGAAGGAAATCTGTGGCAGTTTTGCAGCCTCCCCTTCGGCCTTTCATCGGCCCCTTGGTGTTTCACCAAGGTCCTTCGTCCCATAGCGGGTTGGCTGAGAAGCAAGGGAGTAAGATTGATTATATATCTGGACGACATTTTAATAATGGCTCAGTCCAGGGAGGTTGCTTCACAACATACAAACCTTGCCATAGAACTTTTAGAACACCTAGGTTTCGTTATGAACACCAAAAAATCTTTGACAACTCCATCCCAAGATACACAGTTCCTGGGGTTCTCAGTAAATACAGTCGAAGCAGTATTAAAATTACCAGGGGAAAAAGTCAGGAAACTCAGGAAGGAATTAAGAAGAGTCCTAAAGATCCACTCCTTTCCTCTAAGGACT
Organism: Triturus cristatus; assembly: GCF_964204655.1. Classification (NCBI taxonomy): domain Eukaryota; kingdom Metazoa; phylum Chordata; class Amphibia; order Caudata; family Salamandridae; genus Triturus; species Triturus cristatus. Next base: position 587,668,466 of record NC_140580.1, on the reverse strand, counting down.
TTAGCAAGGATATTGGGCCTGCTGTTCGCGACTATTCAAGCCATTTACCCGGGTCCACTATATTACCGAGCCCTCCAGAGACTCAAGGCGAAAGCCCTCAGGAGGAATACGTCCTATTCCCAAATTGTTTGCCTAGACTCGGACTCGAGGAAAGAAATACTCTGGTGGTTGAGGAATGCAGAGGCCTGGAACGGCAGAGCAATCTTTGGGGAAGAACCGGATTTAGTAATAGACTCGGATGCGAGCCTACAAGGTTGGGGTGCCACATGTGGCAACTCTTCAACAGGGGGACTTTGGACTCCAAAGGAGAAGGAACTTCACATCAACTGCCTGGAACTACTGGCAGGTTCCTTTGCAATCCAGAGTTTTACCAAGGGTCTGATGAAATGCTCTGTAATGCTTCTAATGGACAACATTTCTGCCGTGAGATACGTGAACAAGATGGGAGGCCCACATTCCAAAGGTCTCTCCGATCTGGCCAAGAATTTCTGGGCTTACTGCCTCAGCAAGGGCATTTCAGTCATTGCCGAACATATTCCGGGTTTGAACAATGGGGTTGCAGACTGGTTCTCGAGGAATTTAAAAGATTCGAGCAACTGGAAACTGAACAGGGATGTTTTTCTAACCATCCAGTCGTTATGGGGTCCCTTTGGAATAGATATCTTTGCAGACAGAGTCAACACTCAACTCCCCAACTTTTTCAGCTGGAGGCCGGACCCGATAGCCTTGGGGATAGATGCCTTCTTTCAGGACTGGCTTGGTCTGAAACCTTATGCTTTCCCGCCCTTTGCCATGCTTCCACGCCTTCTCCTTCAAATTCAGAGAAACAAAGAAATAGTGGCAGTGATAACCCCCCTCTGGAGATCCCAGGCTTGGTTCCCCATCCTGTTGGAAATGAGTGTGGACTTTCCAATTCTCATTCCTACCTTCGACGAAATAATCACAGATCCTCAGGGCGCGTGTCACCCCCTTGTTCTTCAGGGGCTCATGTCTCTGATGGCATGGAAGATTTCAGGAGACAATGGCAGCTCCCGGGTCTTTCGGAGAGCGCTTTCAGACTCATGTCTGAATCCTGGGCACCTGGAACAAGGAAAGCCTATAGATTGGCTTGGCGTAAATGGGTTTGCTGGTGCCTTCGACGGAATTACGATCCCATTTCAACTGATATAGTTCAAGTTCTCAATTTTTTGGCTGAAATCTTTGCCTCAGGTCTGGCTTATCGAACCGTTAATGTCTATAGATCGGCCATCGCAGCAGGTCACTGCTTGATAGATGGTACCTCAGTAGGTCAGAACTTGCTAACTAAAAATCTTATGAGAAGCATGCACGTTTTAAATCCACCTTTACCCAAATACTCTAAACTATGGGATGTAAGGGATGTCCTTAGATTAATTGCCGATTGGGGTGAGAACTCCACCCTCTCACTTAAGAAACTATCCTATAAACTCACTGTTTTACTTTGCCTTGTTTCCTTCAGGCGTACGTCGGATGTTAGAGCCTTGGATATCTCTTCAAGGGCTTATCAGCCTGAGGGAGTTTGTTTTTTCCTTAAAAGACGAACTAAAACTATGTCTTCTTCTGTCTTCTACCCCTTCTTTCCCCAGAACGAAGGTTTATGTGTGGTGAAGTGTTTGTTGGAGTACGAAAAGAAAACCTTAAGTTTAAGGGGTTGTGCGGATCAATTATTAATATCTCACAGGTTTCCACATAGAGCAGTTTCCTCTCCCACTCTAGCCAGATGGGTTAAGGATGTTATGAAAGAAGCTGGGATCGATATCTCTCTTTTTGGTGCTCACTCCCTTAGAGGAGCCTCAGCTTCAAAAGCTTTTATCCTGGGTGGTGGCCTTCAAGATATCCTTAAGGCTGCCGATTGGTCAAATGAATGCTTTTTCAAAAGATGTTACTTTAAACCTGTTTCAAATGTTATTGATAATGTTCTGAACTCACTTTGAACTTGCATAATATTGGCCTCCGTGTCATGCCATAAAATTTAGATTTTTCACAGCCTGCTGGGCAGAAAATCTGGATTTTATTAAAGACACGGAGGCTAAGATTATCCCTCCTCTACTGTTCCCTCCCTGGGAATATAATTTAGTTGTTCTTCTGTCTTTTCAGATTAGAATGTTCAAGAGAACTTCCGGTTGTCTTCATTAAAGTTACTCCAAGGAGATTATAAAGTTTTTTCTTGTTCGAAGCTATCTTGTTCGCCGCACAAAGAAGGGAGATATCTACGTTGTCATGGACTATATATCCTATTGGAATGTTTTTGAAGTTCTAGATCTCTTCATTGTTGCTGCTGTGAGCTGCGCAATAAAGGAGATTTGCATAATCTTAGCCTTCGTGTCTTTAATAAAATCCAGATTTTCTGCCCAGCAGGCTGTGAAAAATCTAAATTTTCCTCGATAGGCTGCCGCACTCGTCCAAGTCTACTTGGACTCAATTATCTCTATGAAGCTTCATCACAAGATCTAACAAGACTCCAGATATGTTCCACTGCTGAAGTTTGCGCCACAGTGCACCTCCATCCACCCTGCTGAAAGCCACTCGGAAGTCAACGAAGCAGCAGCAAAGGCCACCTACTGATTCCATTAACTTTCTTGCGACTCCCCACAGCGCGAAACAATGGTACATTGTTGAGGGCTTTGGTCTGAAGCCTCTTTGCTCCACAGGGATCAGTCTGGTGTCAAAAGCCCAGGTTTTAATAATGTTTGCGCAAAGAGTTTGGGGGGAAGTCAAGACGGCAAATCAGATGCTAATTAGTGGGCTGATCGTTTTTGCCTTTTTAGTGAATGGGCTTCACTATAGCTCCTTTCCACAAGTTTGGTAGGATGCCTGTGAGAGTTACCCACAGAAAAAACCCACTCAATATTAGTACCCATTTTCTGGGGTCTTTCCTAAATATCACAGATGGTAAACCATCCGGACCACCAGCCCTAGAGACTTTCATATTACTAATCATTTCAGACAGTACTTCTGCTGTCTGGGTGCATGCCATCATTTCTGCCTCCATTCCAGACCTGGCTCGGTCCACAAGCAAAATCTCAGATTTTCCCCCACTGTATAGTGAGTAGATGAAAGTATACCAGTGATCTTCGCTTATCTGGGCCTCTAAAGAAGATGGAGATGAGAGAGTTATAGAGTTCACTAGTCGCCAGACATGCATAATGAATACAAAAAGCCTCCTTCGTCCACACGTTCTAGATAAGGCAAAAAACTGGCCAAAATAGCTATTTAACAACATCAATGAACAAACTTCCAAGCTAGCCATAAAAAACCCTCAGATATCCGTAGAATGATGTGAAAAACTTGCTATCTTCTTCAATGATAAAATCACGAAGATCGAGGTCTCCCTCAATCACAACTAGCCCTCAAGCGGGGACCCAGTCCCAAGAAGGGAAGAAAGCACCTCCCCTCTTACTCCTTGCCCTCCTTAGCAATGATCACCTCTCAGGGCACATCCAGACCCCAGGGTCCCAAATAAACCAGTGAGGCTGAAAGAGTTTCAAACCACTCATGATGGAAGACATATCTTCTCTGCTGGCTACGTCCAAACCCTCCTCCCACTTTGAGGACCCACTATTAGCCTCCCTGGCAAAAACACTCAACCACCCCTCTGGACTAAGATAACAAACAGCTCCCTGAAGCCTGGAGTGATGCCAGATTGCTTCAAACTCAGTCCAGTCACGCCAAGAATAAAAAAAACTGGGAGCAGAACCGAATGACCTCAATAACTTCATACCAGTTTCAAATCTCTCCTTCCTGGCTAAAACACTAGAGAGATGCGTTCCCGCACAGCTTGACCAATACATCAAAAACAACTATCTCCTGGACCTCCACAAATCAAACTTCAGAAAAGGATGCAGCACAGAAACAGCCATTTTGAACATATTAGATGACTTACAAGTACCTGGATATAGACAAATGCTTTCTACTTATTATCCTGGCGACCTTCGAAACAGTGGACCACAAGCTCCTATTGGATTCCTTTCAAAAAGGAATTGGTGCAGATGGCATGGGTCTACGCTGGTTTGCATCCTACATAAACATACTCAAAAAATAAAAATAGACAATCAGACCTCGGATATAACAGCAATAACCCGGGGGGGGGTCCCCCAAGGTTCTGTCCTCTCGCCCACATTGTTTAATATTTACATGGAACCTCTCACCGCCATCCTCAACCAAGCTAAATTCCCCTTCCATCTATATGTGGAGACACCCAGCTCTACATGGAAATCTCCTCACCTGAAGACATTCGCTGATTAAATGCCACCGTCAAAGAAGTCCAACACAGGCAATATTGCAACCACCTTAAGCTCAACCAAGACAAGACAGAAATGCTACTCATATCAAATACAGAACAGCCCACTCAGACGCTAGAATGGATAAACTCCATTGACGCTCTCAACTGCTCTCTCTCTCTTTAGCTGACTCTGTCAAATCTCTAGGGATTACTCTGGACTCCAAACTGACCATGAAAGATCATATCAAGAACAATGCGAAGGGTGCCTCTACAACCTGAATCTTCTGAGCAAAATCAAACTCTACCTACTGCAGGAAGATCTCAAATCTGCCACCCAAGAGCTGGTGCTGTTGAGGTTAGACTATGGGAATGCCACCCTCACAGGCTCTGCCAAATCCCACCTTGGGCTGATCAGAACCACTCCCAACACAGTAGCCAAAATGGTCACACGAATCGAAAAAGTTTACCACATCTCCTCAGCTCTGAAAGATCTGAGATGGCTCTCGATTAAAGCTTGTTGCAGCTGTAAAACACCTGTATTACCCACAAAACCCTACAAACCGGTAAACCAACCTACCTCACCTCCAAGATCAAAAGGGCAGCACAGATAAGAAACCTCAGAAGCTCAAATACCATGCTCCTCATCCCGCCAAAGCCCACAAACAAAAAACTCTGGCTCAATCCTTTTCATGCAATGCCCCTAAAATCTGAACTCCATACCAATACATATCAGGACCAGCCCCTCCTTCCCATGCTTCAATGAGACAGCATCTCCACCTTCAGCTCTTCTTGGACCTCCCCCCACAGCTTCTCCTGTCCTGTACTCAACCACTGACTTGACTTGATAAGACATTGATTTATCTTGCTATCTTGATGTTAAACATTCACTGAGTTGTATCTCGTTACATTGATGTAAACATTTACAGATGTGAAGCGCTCTGATACCCTCAGGGCCTGCTAGTGCATAAATAAAATGCATTGCAAATCTCCAGCTACAACCCCTCGTAAATCGGACTTCCATGGGCACTTCAACAAGCGAGGAGAAATTAAATTTAGCTACAAGAATAAAAGGGAGGCCGGACTACTCATTAGTTGTAGCAACTTGGCTAATCAATCAGGCCCCCGTAATAAACTCGGGCAGCAGGACCTGATCCTCAAATGGTGAGAAAAGACAATAGAGGGTCTCAAAACCCTCTTGAAAGGTGACTTAAACAGAACCTACCTGATAAAACCTAGTGGTGCCAGGTGTTAGGCACTGCAATACCTAAAATCAATCATCTCAGCAAGACGGGCCCTCAGTAGAGCACTGCGGCTAAATCAACAAAAACCCACAACAAACACCGTGGCAGATGTTAATCAAAAGAGAAAAACACTCCAAAAAATTATTTGGGAACACAAGGAGGCAAGAGACCGAAAGGAATGGGCAACCCTAGTTTAACTGTTGAAGGATCCCCACCATGCGTGCTTTTAGGAGCACATGAACATATTAAAGACCCTTAACGATTCAAGGGAAAATGGAGTCTCAGAAGCAGCTTGGATCCGCCCTGTTACCAATCTATATACCGACAACTTGACTCCCGCAACTGTGACCATACAGTGGATGGAGAATATGGGCAAGCAAACTGCCCCCATGGAAGAAGCCACAGGGGGCCAAGCAATAGGGGAGAAGGCCAGAGTAACCTCCAGGCCCGAGCTCTCCGTCTCATCTGATGTATCCCGAACATGCAGGACCTGAACAAACAAGCCCTAGAAAAGTTGAAAGACTCATTAAGCTCATAAGGAAGGATGGGGCCTCCAGCCCTAATGGACTACTAGCCTCCCTATTTAAAGCGTCTCCACACACCTGGGCAAGGATACTGACCCCACTCTTCGACAGTGCGTTCCAAATGGTGACAGTTCCTGACATGTGGTCCTAAAAAGTATACAGTATATACTATCAATTATGCACCATTAGACTGGAGATGAAACCCTACAGTCTGCCAGAATACCCCTGTCCTTCAGTGATGCAGGCTGCATTGTGGCGCTTTAGGTAAAAAAACACCGTTAAAAACAGCATATCACGCAGGGCTTTAAATTGGCCGGGTCCTGCCGGTGCTCACCGCCGGCAGTTGGTAAAAGCAGGAGCCGAGACAGGTCCGTATTGGGCTCTCTATTTTCGTCCTCAGTCTGAGAATAGAAAAAAATCTTAACTCTGCAGCAGTTCACTATTTTTGATGTAACATATTTTTTTTTCAGTTCTGCTAAACTGAACAACATCTTCATTTAATTTTTGGTAGACACAGAGGATTAAGTGATCTGCCCAGAAACTTCATTTCATTTTTGGTAGGCACGGATGAGTTATACTCTTATTTGAGCGTTTTTAGACGTGTTGGGCATATTTCTGAAGTACAGGCAGTCATTAAACAGGGCCGCTAAAGTTGAAATTATCATTCATGGCAACGTTATTACCCGAGCTGATGCACATCTAGCGCCTTGTGCAGCCCTCAGAGCTACGCTATTGTGCGCTCTTGTTAAGTCTGTGTGACATCACATTCTTAATGCCCCATATGTAGCCAGGTCTGGTAGTTCATTGGCGGAATGCAGCCACTTCCGGAAAATGTGTTAGACCTCGCCGTCTCAGGTTCGAATCCCGGCAGGTTCAATCAGCCGTCCATCCTTCTCAGGGTGATTAGATGCGTACCACGGCGTTGTGTAACAATAAATACCTTCTAGCCTATCAATAGCGCAAAGAGGCCTGCTTCCGCAAATATGCACGTTATTACCCAAGCTGATGCACATCTAGCACCTCGTGCAGCCCATAGAGCTATTATCAACTAATTAGACATCCTTATTTGGGGCCACTAGCCAGTGATTTACAACAGCCTCGTCAGCATATAAACAGAAAACTCAAGGAGCTATTAACAAGTAGTAATTCGTATGCTCGAATCACTGCTATGTAGAGAAGTAAAATGGCACCTCAGCAGGTGCGCAACCCAATGAGCTATCTTATCAACAATATATGCATTCCAGTGTTTACGGACTGTCTATATTAGTGACGGTACAGTATAGTATATTCAGCAGGCAGGCGCCCTACTCATTAAACCATCACCCAGTATGTGTCTTTACTCTCAAGGCCACCGCTGTGTAGAAAGGAGTAATATTACCCCATTCATGCTTTTAAAGCATTGATAGATTGTGTGCAGTGGAGGGGTCCTGTGAGCATTGTGGGAGCGAAGGGAGCTGCGTCACTCCCCGCTTACCTCCTCCCATATAAAGGAGCCAATGCTGTCTCTGCTCCTTGTCCTGGGATTTTAAACAAGCTGTCGCCGGTGCGCCCCACACAGCACTTGAGGAAAGGGGGAGGAGCAGCAGAGAGAGTGGGGTGGAGGAGGGAGGGGAGGGAAAGAGAAGACACGCGTGACAGCCTGGAAAGCAGATGCCTTGGTGAACTCTGCCTGAACCTTAGTTTAGCACGCCTCCTCAGATAACAGAACAACCATAAAACTGAAAGACGCCGTAGACTCGGTGTCCTAAGGCGTGAACAAAAAAGCCACAGGGCGGTAACCAAAGACCCTGCAGAGCAATGAGAACACGGGGTTTTAAATAAATATTGACATTGCCCAATAGAAAGCATGGGCGGGATTACAAGTCCCTCTCCTAAAATACTTTTACCCCAATATGTCTCGCTACGCGAACAGAGCATGCGCGCTGCAACGCTAGGCGAGACCTAAAAAGGGAGACCGGTCAGTACCTGCAAACGACAGCTTAATTGCACTTGTTGACGTTGAGGCGAAAATATACGTTCACACTCTGCTGGAGCAACTGGAGGCATGGCCCGAGACCAACAAATCCTAACATCTTTTCAATCAGGATTTAGAGCCGGGGCATCAACAGTGGACAACATCTTAGCACTCTCTCTTCTAAGGCACCAAGCCACAAAACATAGCAGCTTACACTTATTTTGCTGCTTTGTCGATTACAGTGTGGTATTTGACAGGGTGGAGGAAGTTGGACGCCTGGGGTATTTCCGCAAAGTTGTTAAGCGCTATAATATCATTGTATTCAGACACATGGGTCCGCATTACTACAGGTCCGTGCTCGTCTACCCGGAAAATTAAAACAAATATGGGCCTAAAGCTGGGGCTTGTCCTGGCTCCCTCACTTATTAATTTGTACACAGCCGATTTAGGGAAAAGTCTGGAGCCCAGTGGCCTGGCCCCGCCGAACCTAGGTCCTGCCAAGCTCCAAATAATAAAATACGCAAATGATAGTGATGGATTGCACAAGGGCCTGTTTACAGTGGCCTTTGAATGCCCTGAATACTTTGAACATGGCTAACCAGCTCAAAGTTAACCAGGAAAAACAAAGGTCCTGCTATTCAGCGGGTGCAAGAATAAAAATAACACATCCTTGCTTCTTGACAGCCAGTGCATCAGCACAGCTAGAAAGTATGACTACATCGGCATGTGGTTCACTGAAAGTAGTACAACAGTGGCAGAAATAAATGCAATAAAAAAAAATATATGGGATTAGTCAACTAAATTGACAATTAAGGAGTGCATCACCAGCCCCAATATTAAGGGTTATGAAGGCAACTTTTCTCGCTGCTGTGCAATATGACCACGTGCGTATCCCGGAACCTTAGACAAAGCCTTGGAAGAAGCCCACTGGAGGGCATACAAGAACATGTTTCAACAACCTTGCTGCATTCGCCACTCCAGGCTAAAGCTGAAACTCGGTTTGGTGTCTCAGACTTTAGATTGTCAAGCAGCCATGCTGAAGTATTACATTAGGGTCAGAATGGCGGGCACACAATCACTAAAGAGCCATTTAAAATATATCTTTGAAAACACAGGCAATCCTTGGTATGATCAAGTAAATAACGCAGTTTGGTCATTCCAAATGAAAGACTCTATCCACCAGATGGAAAACGTCCCAATACCCACTTGGAAGAATGCAATCAATCGGGAATGAAAGGCGACCTCTAGTGACCAAGATCTGCTGACTCTCAGGAACTCGGAAGTAGCACAGGCGCTAAAGGCTTCCTATCTAGTCGGGACTCGACAGCCATACCTACAGGAAGCTATAAACGTAGACTCCAGCAGACAGATCTTTTGTGCAGATCTTCTGCTTTGTGGTGCTGCCTCTGGTCCACTGCTGGGATGCCTTCGGGTCACCATGCAAAAATAGAAATAGAAATATGAGATCGCTAGCTTTGCCAATCAAAGTTTTCAATCCCTCCTGGGAAGGCCACAGAGGCAAGAGAGCTTGCAGGCTTTGCTCTTTCCAAAACGAATCATTTTTACACCTGCTATGTTGCTACTCCTCCTTGGCGCATCAGAGAAGACAATTAAACCAGCATCCCTCAACCTAGGGGCTCGTACATGCCTGGAAGCTTCCAGCATTCGTTTTTCACACTCCAAGAAGAGTAAAATGTGTGGCTTATCCTTGAGCACCATTACAGCCAGTAGGGAAGGGCAAAATAAAATAAACAGTCCGATCTCGTAGTACAGACTGGGCGCATTGGTAGAGAATTCTGGAATGCACTAACTGCCTTGGCAAATTTTAAAAGCATACATTTTAAAGAGCAGAACCAAGGAGCTATTTGCCTAAGCTTAAAAGAATTTTATCTGACAACTGTGTTTTTTCACAGCATATCTTATCTATTGTAATGGTTTTAATAAACAAAACAATAAAGCTTACAATTACAATTTCAACAGATTTGCCTGGGTGGCAAAACTACAGACATTCTGAAACTAGCAACTACTGTAAGTGTACTTTACTCCAAGGAAAACAACTGTTTTGGGTTAGTAGACATTTTTAATCTCCAGCATAATGCATGCTGACAGCCATATATCTGCCCGTGACCACTGCTCAGGCACTCCCTTAGTTGCACCCACTGTCTAAATGTAAGCATGCCTAGTTCTCGCTTACTTATGTAATTTGCACCTGTGAAATTTGAAATTTAAACATTTTACTTATGCGTAACTACTATTGTAAGTAGGGGAGCAAGAGATCATTGTGTGAGTAAGTGTCTAAATCTATTCATTTCTAGATAACAACTGCTATAGCAGGAATTTTTCACAATATATTGAATTGCTGCGTGTATTGTGGCAAAAGCCAGACCCGTACTTCTCCATCCAAAGCTTTTCCAGTATTGGTAAATGCTAAATGAAAGTGGGCAACTGCTCGGCTGATAAGCATCACTGGGGCATCTGTTCAGCCCTTTCATATGATTAAATTGTCAGTGCTGGGTTTCAGTGATTACTGCAAAACCAGCTGGGGAGTCAGTAGTTCATGTGCCAGAACAGAAAACAAGTAAACACCTTGCTCAGTGAACTGCAAGCAGATGTCTGGAACATTTGCAATTGTGTCGGGTGATAGTGACTTTTTACGTACAGTAACAACTGCAGCTTTGTTATGAATGAATATATACAACAGTATGCTCATTTAGAATAGTAAATTCACTCTGTTAGTGGATTAAATGAGACACACCACCATAAACGGTGAAAAGGCAGAGTTTGCACCAAATAGAGTTATAACTCCAACATGTAGTATATACTTGACATTGTGTGTAAACCACCTGCGTTCTTCATTAGTTCTTAAATGATTTATGAATGCAAATATTTTCAAACGACAGCAGTTTAAAAATAAGACTGCCTTATTTGGACACGGTAATGCCTCATTCATACTTTGAAATGACACACTGGTCATCTAGTTTATATTTAGTCACTGGCTTGCAAAAGTTGACATCTAAATATTAATTTCATACTTTAGGAATGCAATGTACACATGTGCTTAAAATATACGCTCTTATTAGTTTTATGAATTTGAATACCTTGCTCTGAAACATGTTTTAAAGAAAAGTTACTTGAAACTCTTAAGCACTAAAAGCAGCCCTCCAAGCCAATAGGCCCTTTTTTGTACAAGAGCAGATATAATCAGACAGAGATGATTCCCAAAAGGAATCAAGTTTGCATGCGTAAAAGTTCTTCTGCACGTTCTACGATTTTCCTATTCAAAACCATTCTCAGTAGTGCGCCCCGAAAGTTGCGCTTGTTAAAGACTTCCAGGCATACTACTAGGAACGAATATGACTTTTTTTATCTTTGCTGTTTCCTCAGTTTGGAACTGGAACTGTGTGCAATGTACCATTCCACAAAGAGAAAAGGCAGGCCTAATGTGCAATCAATCACCTGACAAAAACAAAGCATTCTATGTATAATTATTTTAGGTAAAATAATGTATTTTTGTTTTGAACTTTAAATTATTATACATTGGTATAACTAACATCTTTCAAAAACATTCTTGATGCCACATATTTTTATATATTTATCTATCTATAGATAGATAGATATCTTACAGAGTGGCAGAAGCCACTCTGTAGTTATAGTTAGGATTCCTACAGATAGGAATTCCTCAGATTTTTGCTTGGTCATCATTTTGCCACAGTTTCACTAAACTCCATGCAACTTCACAGGCCTAGTTCTTTTTCTACACTGGCTGATTATGCAAAGTTTTGTGGTGATTAGTTAAGGGGGGATGCAAAGATAAAAGGGGCTTACCAAAACACATTTTCCGCCAATGCATTTTCAATTGACTTTTTAAACATATGTAGCGCCAAAAAGGCTGAACGGATTTTCATGCAATTTGGCAGGGATATAGATTATGGTGTGGAAAGGGTCCTTTTCTTATTTGATCTAAATTGGTTCAGTAGATATTTTAGTAAAAAGGGACAAAAACGTAGTGATAAATTTTGCCATGGTATACTGTTGTAATTTTATGGTATCAGATGGTACATAGAGGATGACAAAACACAATATCATTAGCTAATGAAAGCCCTTACAAAATAAAAAGTCAGCCATAGTGTTTAGACCACACTTTGGCTGTGTTCTCGGTTTCTACATGAGATATACATTATTACTATTTCTTTTAAGCTATAAGAAGAAATGAGGCACTTTACTAAAGTCTGAATAGATAATGGAAAGTATTGTTGTATTATATATTTTTTTAAAGTTTACAGAGTACTGAGGTGCTTTCTCAAAACTATCTAGGAAGTACTGCAGTATCTATTGAAATAAAGACATTAAAAAAAATTAAGCTACAAGAGACTCAATGACACTCCACTGTAAAAATCCAAATCACTGTACAACACGCCATTCTACTCTGCAACACACCAATGCACTCTGCACGGCTCCACTGTACGACATGCCACTCCACGCACTTCCACGCTAAGACACTCTCCACTCTACGCCACTGCACTTCGTGGCACCTATTGAAATAAAAAAAAACATATATAACCAAAGACACTCTATGACACACCACTCCACTATACAACATACCACAACATGCCACTCTGCACTGCTCCAACCTAAGACACTCTACGATATTCCACTATATGACACCCCACACCACTTTCCTGTACGACATGCCACTTCACTGTAGAACACTCTACTGAACTCAATGACCCTCCCCTTTATGCCACTCCACTCTAAGACATCCCACACCATTAGACAACATGCCACTCCACTCTAGGACACTCCCCTCCGCTCTACACTATACTCTATGGCATGCCACTCTACTGCACTCTATGCCCTTCCACGCCACTGTACAACATGCCATTCCACAACAGTCCGTTCCTCTATATGACACGTCACTCCACTGTATGACGTCACTTCAGTCTATGATACACCACTATACTCTAATTGTCACTCTACTCTATGTCACTCACCAAAACTCTATTCCACTAAATGCCCCTCCACTCTGTGCCACTGCACTACACTGTACAACACTCTACTCCTCTCTGACACACCAGTCCACTTTATGAACCTGCACTCCAGTTTACAACACTCCATGCCACTCCACTGTACTACATGCCACTCCACACTACTCCACTGTACGATATTTCACTGTACGCCACAATACTATGCAATGACACTCTACACCACAACACTGTATGACACAACACTGGGCGCCGCCCCACTCTGTGCCAGACCACTGTACTCCATTGTATGACACGCCACTCCATTCTACAACATACCACTCCACAACACTGTACTGCACTCCACTATATGACACTCTGCACCACTCCACTCTGCAACATGCCACTCCACTCTACAACACGCCCCCCACTCTATGCAACAACACTGTCTGAAACGGCAATATATGCCACTACACTCTACTCCATTGTATGATACGTCACTCCACTCTACAACATGGCACTTCACTGTACGACACTACACTCTATGACAAGCCTCTCCATGCCACTCAGCGGGGAACAGCCATTACAACGCGGTTATTACCACGCTGTGCAGTTAGTTACATCGCATGCGTTACAACGCATGCGATGTTACAACGCTATGCCATTACAACGCAAGTCTGTACATCGACTTGGGCTAGATGGCGTGCTAACATTACAAATAGTGTAGTTTACTATCCCAACACCTTCCCTACTGTTAAGTGGACTGGAGTTGGAATAGTAAATTACACTTTTTTAATGTCAGCACGCCATCTAGCGCAAGTCGATGTAAAGACTTGCGTTCTAATGGCATAGCGTTGTAACATCGCATGCGTTGTAACGCATGCGATGTAACTGCACGCGTGGTAAAAACCCGCGTTGTAATATCATACATCCCACTCAGCTCTACGTCCCTCCACTATACAACACTTCAATTTCCTGTACAACTCAGTACTTCACTTTACTGTGCGACACGCTACTCCACTATATGGCACTCCACAACACTCTACTCATTGACATGCCACTCCACAACATGTCTGCTCCACTCAACTCTGAGACACTATTCTACAACATTCTACTCCACTCTATGCCCCTCCATTTATGCCACTCTACGCCACTCCACTTTGTGCCACGCAACTCCACTACAGTGTATGCTAAACCACTCTACAGTACCCCACTCCACTGTACACCCCATACACTCTAACACAAAGTATGACATGCGACTATGACACACCACTCCACCTTACTCTATGACCTGCCACTCTTGGTTTTGCTTCTCCACTTTACAACACTCTACTGCACACTATGCTCCTCCACTCTACAGCACACCACACCACTCCACAACACTCTAGTCCACTGATCGCCACTCCACTCTACAAGGTGCAACTCCACTGTACGACATGCCACTCCAGTCTACGCAACTTCACTCCACGCCACTACACTTGATGCCCTTCCACTCTAAGGCACTCTATGCCACTCCACAACACTGTACTCCACTCTATGCCTCTCGACTCTACGCCACTCTACTACACTGCACAACAAGCTATGACATGCTAACCTACTTCCTCTCTACAACACTTCACTCTACGACATGCCTCTCCACTATACACCATGCCACTCTACAACACACCACTACACTCTACAACATGCCACTACACTCTGTGCTATGACACTATGCCAATTCCACTGTACTCCATTGTATGACACGCCACACTGTGACAAGCCACTGTATGATACGCCACTCCGCGGAACTCCACTTTACGCCCCTCCATTCTAACACACTCGACGGCATGCCACTACACTCTGCTCTGCTGTCCTCTAGGGCAGGCCTCTACCCTCTACGCCACTTCAGTAACTCGACAACAAGCTCCCCACTCTATGCTGCTACAGTGTACACCTCATCACTTCATGCCACTATACTCTATGCCCCTTCACTCTACTCCATTGTACAACAAACCACTCCAGTCTATGAAACACCACTCCACAGTATGCAACACCACTCCACTATATGACACTCCACTCCAATCTATGACAGACAGCGCCAGCCCACTGTATAACACGCCACTCAACTGTATTACACAGCACTACAATCTATGACATGCCACTCCACAGCATTCCACTTTACTCTCCTCCCCTCTAAGACACTCCACGACATGCCATTCATTGATATGCCAGTCCACTCTACTCTATAACATGCCACTGTACTCTACACCACTACACTCTATGACATGCCATGCACCCCACTCAATGCCACTCCATGTTTCTCCACTGTACATCACAACACTCTACCCCACAACACTACACAGTACTCCACTGTATGCCACTCCACAACACTCTCCTCTATTGTACTCAACGACATTACGCTCAAGGACTTGAAACACATTATTAAAAAATAAAATTGTAAGTCAATGAAAAAAAACAAAGGTTGAGGATAAGTTATTGTTAGGAAATCTATTAATAATTTGTACACAAAATCAATTTAAACCACACAAACGTTCAAAATTCTAAAGTTATAACTTAAAGTTATAATTTGCCCCCACCCAAATCTTACTATTACTCATCCACCTCCATAAACAGTATTGTGAACCTGTTAGCCAGACTAAATGAATAATAACTCGCCCCTCTACCATCCGCAGGCTTCACATAAAAGATTTCATGAGTGTTCTGATGAATGCTATGATTGAACATGCTTCAAGTGATGAAATATGAAAGCAGTGCATGGTGAAATCATGAGTAATAGTCGATTTACTCTGCCTAGCGTGCTCAAAATACTGAGGACAGAGGTTCTATGAAAAAAATACAGTTAAAAACTGAGTAACGGTTCTGGCTAAAATGAGCAAAACTATTGAACTCTGCCAATTATGGTTAGCAACGGATACAACAAACACAACTCATCTGTTCACCCTGTTGTTCTCTTTATAGCTCTTATTCTGTGCCATTGGCAAACTGATGTTTCGATCATTGCCCTTTCCAGATAATTTTTGTTGAGGTTGACACTCCAGATTGTGCCACTGGGGCAATCTAATTATAACTTCATCTAGACACAGGTCAAGTACGCCCAGTATCATAGTTTTCTGGGAAACTAAATGAAGAAGAAGGCAACTATACCATCAGAGAAAACAGTCCTTGCAATCAAGGTTGGTGTGGAAAAATGGAGCATTACTTTTTTGGTGCCAGACATCCAGCCAACTTTTTACAGTGATCCACTTGAAGTCCAGCTGGTATTTTCCCGACTGGGTTTTCCCACTCACTGTTCTTCCCACCAACAGAAGCCCAGCCCACCCCAGACCTACTTAATGCAAGCTGCAGCATGACCACGCAGCAGATGTGTGTAGCAGGCACGCCAAAGGCATGCCCGTCTGCCCCATCTGTTCCTGGACTGCACCCAACGCCATGACTCCTAGCCCTCCCGCCCACCGGAAGACACACCATCCCCAAACTCTACACCCTAGACCCCGGACGCCGCCACCATGCCAACCCATACTCCACGGTAGGACCTTTCACCTGCACCCACTCCTACTTCACCTTCCACGGCACACACACCAGCACACAAACCAGCCCCACCCCAGACACACCACAGATACCATTTGAAACAAAGACACCAACTCGCATGTGCCCTTCTCAACACATGCTCACTATGCAAGTATTCCACTTACTTATGGGACCTCATTGCCATGCGGCACCTGACATCATCTTCTTCACTGAGACTTGCCTCAACCCCACATCCACCCCATACATTGCCACAGATACAAAATCATTCACCAGGACCGAACCATCAAGCCGGGAGGAGGAACAGCCATCATCCACAGAGATTATACAGTGTGCCACCACCAACACCACCACCCCATGGAACATCTCAACCTCAAACTCCACACGGACGACAAGTCAATCATCAGAGGCGCGCTTGCATTCCGACCCCCAGGCCCGCACTCCAGCTTCTGTATCACCATTGTAGACTTCATTGCGCCCCTAGCCTTAGACTCCAAGGAATTCATTTTTCTTGACGACCTAAAGTTCCAAATCGAAGACACCAACAACAAAAACACCACACAACTCCTCAACAGTATGAGCACTGCTATGTCACAGAACTCAAATGGACTGATCACTCCATTGCCCACTTCAGCATCTCCAGACCCCAAGTTGACCAACCCCCCCCCACCGGAAGTGGAACAAAATCTCAGAGTGCAGCTGGGCAAACACCTTCAGCACCTCCAACTCTGCTACCGCCCCCAATCTCAAACAGAAAGTGAAAAACATCAATGCCTAGATCACCAATTGTGCAGACAGCTTTATCCCAGCAAGAGCAACATCCAGAGAAAATCCTCCAAAAAGACAAGCTGGTACACCCAAGAAACAGTTGGAGAGGAGATGGGGTGCCAGCAAGGACACATCTGACAGGGCAGCCTTCAAGACCTCCATCCACCTCTTCCACCACCTGCTGAGGGCAACAAAGATGACAGCCCATGCTGCACACATCGAATCCAGCGCCAACAACACCAAGGAACTTTTAACATTGTTAAGGAATTCTTGAACCCGGTTGCAAATGAAAACAACATCATACTCTCACAGGAGTTGTGCAACAACCTCGCCCACTTCTTCAACAACAAGATCACAACCATATTCAGAAACTTCTTACCCAACCCACACCTACAGACTTCCTCGAAAGATACGCCACCACCGTATTGGGCACGAACCACACAATGACCACCTGGAACATCCTCTCCACCCAGCACACCACTTCCACCTTGAAATCCATCCACTCTGGAGCTCCAACAGACACATGCCCGCACCACATCTTCAACCTCGGCAACCAAAGGATCGGCCAGAAACTCTCCAACCTACTCAACATCTCTATCACCACCTCAACTTTTCCTGATGCCTGGAAACACACAAAATCAGACCATTACTCAAAAAACCCTCTGCCAACCCCAGCAAACTCAAAAATCACTGGCCAATCTCCCTGATTCCATTCCCAGCGAAGGTACTGGAAAAGATCATCAACAATCAACTCGTGAAACACTTGGAGCAGAACCAGCTACTCAAAACCTCCCAATCTGGCTTCCACAGTAATCACAGCACCAAATCTGCCTTGATCGCAGGCACTGATGACATCCAAACCCTCCTCGCCCAAGGAGAAACAGCAGCTTTGATCCTACTCAACCTCTCTGCAGCCTTCGACACTGTATCCCACCACACGCTGATCAAATGAATCCATCCAATACAGGTTGGACGACGGTTCAAGCTAAGAAAATTCGTTCTACCAACTTACCCCCACAATGTGAGCCATATGTTATAGTACTCACAAATGTTCCGCCCATAGATACTATGCGGTCTCATGTACAAAACGAATCACATGATTCCCTTAAACGGAAAGTAGTTTCCTGGCTAAACCACAATTGTGGGTTCCCTGTCAACTATTCAGATCAGATATTATCAACTAGACGGGTCCCTTGGATTGGGAGTGCCAGGAAAACTTGCAAAGGTGATTGCATAATCGTTAACTTTAAATATCCCCAACATGCGGCGACTGTACTATTTAGAGCAGCATCATTGGTACTGGGAGAGAATAGTGTGGGTGTACATTCTTTAGGTTATTTCTATCACCATCTAGCTAGGGCTCCGCAGAATAATATTCCAAGCATGTCCCAAAATATTAATCAATGCTTACCATTTCAGATCAACACAAATAATAGGTATTTGGCACTAAGCACCTTGGATCAGAATGACTGACTAATGTCAGCCAATGTGTCAGATGTGGAGACCAAGATAGCAACACAGGGTGGGGACAGGACTTTGACCACATTGGAACCTATCGATGAAATTGATCAAATAAGGATGGAGACCCCTATAATATTATATGATATCCTGATACCTAATTCTATGACAATCGTTGAGCCCCATATAAATCCAAGGACAACTAATGCTATCCTGGGCGAGGATGGGCAATGTGGTATCAAGCATATTGAGAATGGGGGGATAATCACTGCAAAGCCGTCATTACATGAAAATAATGTTTCAAGCAGCACTGCGGATGGTGTAGTTGAACTTCCATCTGTTAGACTAA
The DNA here is from genome assembly GCF_964204655.1 of Triturus cristatus. NCBI lineage: Eukaryota > Metazoa > Chordata > Amphibia > Caudata > Salamandridae > Triturus > Triturus cristatus. The sequence continues at coordinate 587,649,446 of NC_140580.1, read as the reverse complement.
CATCATGGAATATAGCAGGGCTAACCAGGAATTTGCAGGATGAAGTTTGGTGCTCCTACATCGAGAATTATGATATTATTCTCCTCCAGGAGACTTGGGCTATAGAAACACCGCATAGACTGGGATATAGAACATTCAGTTGCGGCGCAATGCCGTCAGCAAGAGGAAGAGCATCTGGGGGCTTGGTGGTATGGATAAGGGTTACCTTGGAGCTAGATATTACACTACTGCCGATTGCTTCCCCTGATCTAATGGGATTAAAAATAGCAACAAGGGGAAAAGAAATTATATATTTACTAAATGTATACAACAGACCGCACCCTCTTAATAAAGAATCACAGGTGATAGAACTCCTTGATTCTTTTTTAAATACTTTAAGTCCAAGTAAACAGATAATTGTTGGAGGAGATTTTAATTGTCAATATGAGCCAGTATTGGGCTTGGATACTCTATTTGAAGAACAGGACATAGCTAATAACGTCCTGCCCTTAGAGTCCAATAATATGGTTAAAAATTCTAGAGCAGCTATGCAGATTTTACAAACCTCAGTAAATCATGAATTAAGGGCGTGTAATGGCCGTTTTCAGTCTGATAGACCAGCGGCTCCAACATTTGGTAGGGGAAACTATAGGTCACATATAGACTTTTTACTGGTTTCCATGAGTCTATGGTTTCTAATAATAGATTTTAAAATAGACCATAGAATAGAGAGTGATCATTTCCCCCTCCAATTATGGTTACAACCAGAGCCTTTTATATCTAATATAAGCATGGAAGCCATGCTAAATAGCTCCGCTGGAGAACTCCAGGTTTCAAACAATAGGCGTGCTATTAAGTGGCCCTATATCCTGGCCAAGGAAGAAACGATGGCAAATATTTACAACACTTTTGCTGATATATTTGAAGCATGCCAAATGCCTGTTCCAGGCACTCAGGATGTTTTAGATTTACACTATAAACTAGTAGATGCACTGACTCCCCATTTAAGTAAAATCTACAAAAAGGATTCGAGCCAGAAAAATAATCATTTAGCGACAACAAACCAATGGTATAACAAGGATTGTCGTAAAGCCAAGACTGACCTGATCCAGGCTGTAAAATTAAAGAATTTCCAGGGAATTCAAGACAGTAGATTAGCATATAATAAAATATTGGCCCAAGCAAAAAAAGCATGGGACGATGCCCTCTGGGATGACCTTATAAATGCTGCCAACCAGAAAGACCAGGGTACATTCTGGAATCTAATCTCTAAAGGAAACAAAAAAGGCAGATCATCCAGGGACATATACCTCGATGAAAAAACCTGGTGTGATCATTTTTCTAAATTATATTGTAACACCAACGAGGGGATGGTTATGGAGGACCAGGAGACCAATATATTAATTGATAACACCCATTTACATTTTAGCTTAGAAGAAACTGTTGAGGCACTACAGGCTATTAAAATGGGTAAAGCACCTGGCCCCGATAAAATCCCTGGTGATTTGCTAAAGCATGATGTAGAAATTTGGGGACCCTATATTAACTTTTTATGTAATTCTATAGTGGCTGGGACACCAATTCCTGAATCTTGGAAAGGGGCTGAAATTGTTACAATTTTTAAGAAAGGGGATCGTTACGACCCAGCCAATTACCGCCCTATAAGTTTAATAGATCTTTTACAAAAAATTTTTGCCAGACACATTTTAAACAGACTTTTAATATGGATAAAAGGGGCACAGATTTTATCTAAATACCAAGCAGGATTTAGGTTAAAAACCAGCACGGTGGATCAGGTATTTAGATTTATGTGTATTTGTTGGAAATATATTAATATAAGAAAGGGAAGTTTGTATGTAGCATTCATTGATCTAAGGGCTGCTTTTGACCTTGTACCCCGTAAACTATTATGGTCCACTCTTAAAGATATGGCAGTTCCTAGCGAGTTACTTAAGGAAATAATTAGACTCCACGCAGGAAATTATGCTAGAGTTAGATGGGGTAAGGGAGGAGAAACTTCAAAGGCTATCCCTGTGGGTCGGGGTGTACGTCAAGGGTGTGTGTTGGCGCCCACACTCTTTTCTTTATATGTCAACAATATACCCACCTACCTAAGAGATTGTAAACACGACTCCCCGAAACTAGGAGATGAGGTGATCACCGCATTGCTTTTTGCTGATGATACAATCCTCATCTCGCAAACCCCACAGGGTCTACAAAACCTAGTAAACACTTTTAATAACTACTGTGTGGAGAAGGGGTTAGAAATAAACTCATCTAAAACAAAATATATGTCCATAAACCCTCAGAAATCCTTTAGAAAGAATTTGGCCTTAAATAATCAAAAATTGGAATATGTGGAGAGTTTTAATTATCTGGGTATCATGCTGGATAGTATGCCTTATTGGAAGGGGCAACTGGAAAAAAGTAAACTAACTTTGAAACAAAATCTATTGCCTATCCTAAAGGTGCACGGCAGTAGTCAATCTAAAGCAATTACGCCGGCACTAGAACTATTCAAAGCAAAGGCTCAATCGGCAGCATTATATGGTGCTGAGGTATGGGGTTATTCCTGCAACAACACTTTCAGGAAGGAAGAAAATATCTTCATACGCAGGCTACTTAAAATACCATTAAGAACCCCGATAACTCCAGTGCTTATGGATATCAACCTTAAAAGGACTGATCATCAGGCCACATTAAGGCCATTACTCTATTGGGTTAGACTATGGACAACCCCTGAGCTGAGTGATTATAAGAATGGACTGATAGAAATAATTAGGATTGATGAGTACAAAAATATTTTATGGTTAAAACATATTTCCCAGTGGTTCACAAGGCTTGGGTTCTCCCATTTTTGGGAAAACCCTCAGAACATGTCACCACCCTTAAAAAATCTCTTGAAATCTGCTTATTGGGTATATGTTAAGAATGAAGTATCCTCTAGCTCCCTACTAGGTACGTTGACGCAGAGATTCTTGTCCATTAAGGATACTCCCGTATTCGAACAATTTATGGATGAGATAAGACCCCCTTTAGCAAAAACGCTGTATTTACAATTCAGATATGGGGTCCTGCAGGTTTCCGCAAATACTAGTAGCTGGAGGGGCAATGATGATAGAGGATTGTGTACCCTTTGCTCGCAAGAAGCAAAAGAAGATGACGCTCATCTACTGTTTTTCTGCCCAGTTTATAAAAAGCCAAGGGACCGATGGATTAAACCTTTATGTAAAAACATGGGGTTTAGACTTTTTAAAGAGGCAGAACGTACACTTAAGTCAAATACTTCACAACCTATAGTGTTCAGCATAAGTAGATTCCTATTTAATGTATATCTTATAAGGAACCAGATAGGCTGTAAACTGTAACATTCACAGGCTGGTCATACCATTTCCTGGCTTGGTTAGACACTATGAATTTTATCTCTCTCCCCCTTTCTTAAATATATTTTAAGAACCTTTTAAAATATTACCTGGCTTTTAATTAACTTATATTGTTTTTAGCATAGCTGAGATAGAATTTATTGTGGTTGATCCCCACATGTATTATCTGGAACTTGGATTGTGTATTGTATATGTTTTAATATTCATGTATGTTGCTTTTATGACAAATATGTCGAAATAAAGCTTGAATTGAATTGAATTGAATCCATGACATTGGCATCCAAGGGGACGCGCTCAGATGGATCACCTCCTTCCTCACCGGAAGAACCCAGAGGATCCACCTTCCGCCTTTCACCTCTGAACCCACGGAAATCACCTATGGTTTACCCCCATGGCTCATCCCTCAGCCCCATGCTCTTCAACACATATATGACCTGCTGGCCAAAATCGTCAGATCCCACGGTCTCAACATAATTTCCTAAGCAGATAACATCTATCCTCTCACTCACCGAGGACCCCACCACTACCAGAACCAACTTCCACAGATACATGACAAACGTCACCGGCTGGATGAAGAACAACTGCCTGCAGCTGAACACAAACAAGACAGAAGTACTAATCTTTGGCAACAGCAGCAACACATTGAACGACTCTTGGTGGCCATCAGACCTAGACCCACACCCACTTGCTCCAACCATGCCAGAAACCTCAGAATCATCATTGAAAACAAGCTCACCATGAAATCACAGATCAACGCTGTTTCCTCTGCCTGCTTCCTCACTCTGTGCATGGTACGTAAGATCTTCAAGTAGTTACCCTACTCACGAGATGCACTGTGATATAAGCCATCATCACCAGCCAACTGGACACGGCAACACCCTCTACGTAGGAATCGCAGCACACTTCCTACAGAGACTTCAGACCATACTAAACTCCACAGCCAGACTCATACTCAGCCTTCCCTGCCAAACCCACATCACACCCCACCTAAGGCAACTCCACTGGCCCGAACAGGAGAGATACGAATTCAAGCTGCAGGGCAAATAACTATGGGCAGAAACATGCTGACGATTAGATAATACACCAGTGATCTGAGGCCACATTACCTTTGCGCAACGAGAACTACATCATCCGACCACGAAGGCAAGAAATAAATTCCAGCTTGCTTGCCGTTCAAGAAGTTTACCAACTAATTTCTGATCAAGCACACATACTATTACTTCCACTGCCCTTTTGCCTATTATGGAACATTCTGAGTATCTTTATGTTAAGGATGCACTGCTACACGCCTTTTTGTAAAGACTATGGTATCACTATTTGGCTGATCTTTCAGACTTGATCCAACCATAACTATTTACTTATCGATTCTATTGTTTATTTTATAATGGTACATTCAATTATCTGTCGTGTTAATACATTCAATCAGTGGCATGACTTTTTCCAAACCCTTAGCCACATAGCAGACTTTCCCATATTATATGTAATTACATCCCCATGGATGCCATCATCATGCCTTTCACCCACGCATGACCCATCACACAGATTATGTAACATCACCATATGGAGCACAATGAGTGCAAAACACAAATATTTAAACTGTCTTTATTCATATTAAATAGAGGCAGATGACTTCTGGATTCTCAGAAAATTAAGGTAGAACATGACCATCACATGAATTACTTGTGCCTATCAATATATACATCTTTCATTAACTCAAATTTATCAGTCAAGTCTCCCACATTCAATAGCTTACCCATTCACAAAAAATAAAAAAGAGTTTTTGGAGGGTCGGTGGGAAATAATGCTTGGGAGGCTTGTCTAGTTTGCGTATGATTAATTAGTGGTAGTCAAAAAGGTATATAGAGATGTATATAGAGATGTGACCAGGTATCGTAACCAGGGTTTTGTAGATGATAATTCTTCTGTATAGTTTCTCGTTAGGGGCGATGTCACTGGGGAATAAACTTTATCCTTCTCTTCTTTACAGGTCCTGTGTGATGGCGGTCACCAGTGCCTCTCAAGAAACAGTAGAAGATTCAGGTAAGCAAATATAGACACTGTCAGGTGTACTAGCGGTTATGGGGAGGGTTATACTTCCCTTATTCCGACACCAAATGTGATGATTCTTTTTGGACCCTTCAGGGTGTTCCCATAACCATCAGCAGTGCGTTAAGTGTACATACAAGAAATCCCACATGGGTCTTTGGGATAGTCTCAGGTATACTATCCAAGCCTTATATAACCACTTTTCCCCTTCATGGAGTTAGTTTGCCACCTTCTAGGCACTCTACCACCAGGTGCTCAATGGCCCATACCTCTGATTGCCCTTGGCCTCTCTGGGCCAGATAACCACGTTGGCGTGCTTCAGGACTCCTCCCCCTCCTTTAATGTGCCCCTGTTCTTTTCTACTCATCCTCCCATGAATGCTGGTATCAGTCCCCTACCCTCTACAGAGTTGCAGCAGGTGTCTTCAAATGGGCTGGTGGCGTCCACCACTCCTCTGTCCAGCTCTCCTCATCCTCCCCTGCAATGTCCACTCCTTGTGCCACCTTCCTTACCACCCGGGACCTTCCAGCTGTCAAGCCTTCCACTTCCAGCATCTCTGCACAGTCTTCGGGATTCCCCTCAGCGTTGGCATCTCCGTCATCCTCTGAGTCGCCGTTTCTCCACGTGTCTGAGTCAGCGTCCTTCCTGAGACTCCCTCTTGCTAGTCAGTCGCCCCAGCCCCGTTACTCTGTATGAGGTAGCCCATTATCAATTTCCATATTTTTTTCTTTTGTAGTGCTAGCCCCTCCCCAATGCAGTGTTTGTTTTTTCCAGGTGCCACCAGCATCCATCTTTGACCTCCGTCGGAGCTGCCACTGCCATATCAGGTAAGTGGGCCAGGCAGGACCATGGGTCTTAAAAATGTATGAAGCACTGTAATACTTTAGCATCCAGATATATGGAAAGTATCTGAAGTCCTAAAGGTCTTGTGTGCTTGATGTATCTTTTATGAACCACAATTCCCTTTTATGAGTCAACCGACTAACATTCTCTCCCCCTCCTCAGCAACTGTGACATCTAATGTCTGAAATTAGGTTATTGCGAGAAGTTTTAGGTCAGCACTAACTAAAACAAAATCTTGTTAGATCACAACACAAAATTCTAAAATAATCTTTGTGCAACCTCGGGTGGCTATCTCACAAGCAGCATCCAATTCCTCAGAGAAATGTGTGTCACGTTCAAGCACTACCAAATAAAGTTAAGAACATAAGAAATTAATATTTCCACACCACTATTGAAACATAAAAAAAATTACAGAAAGAAGCTAAATCAATTCAAATTGGAGAACGAGAGAATGAATTTTTAACGCTTTTAGGCAAATTGGTCAAAACATGCCCATAAGCACAAGGGAGATCTAAAAGTTTCTTTCTGTCTATATTTATTAAAACAACCACTGAAGGCTGCTCTTGCACCAGAAACTAAAACTAAAATAAGGAGAGGTTACCAGTAAACTGTTTACTGGCACACTCTAGTGCTTGCAAATTTCTGGGTGCTCTTCTGGGGGACTCTAGTCACCGCTCCAAGTGGGACTTCTCTTGCTTCCCCCTACAACTAGGAGTCCAAAATTTTTTTGATGCTGACCTAAGCATTCCTGGTCTCTTCTTCAGCCTTTTGGGTATGCTTCAGGGCACCGGGTCTCTCTCAAGCTCTGAGGGTTCAGTCCCAATTGGTCAACTGGGCTTTCTTCAGAGAAGGGACCCCTTCTTTCATGTTCCTGTTGCAGCAGCACAGCAACCATTTGACCCTTGGAGATTAGTACCAGTCCTTTGGGTGAGCAAGTGCAAGCTATCCTTCAGTCTTCTTTTCCCAGCAGTCAGTCAGAATTTTGTTTCTGAGATTGCTTCATCCAAGGCCCAGTAATGTTTCAAGAAGGTGGTGGTAAGGTGCAATCTTACCATATGCATTATCCACTGATTGGAGAATTCCTTCACCCATTCGTCGTTACTTTTTTCACAGACGTTCTCACTTTTTTCAGCACTTACTTTCTCATGTTACTGTAAACCTTCGCAGAGTCCCTCAACCGATATAGCACACGTTCTTCCACCTGCAGGAGTTTTGACATAACTTGTAGCCATGTCTCTATGGAGAAGAGGTAACAGAATACAACTTTTAATGGCTACTCTAGTAGTTTACCAAGCGTTGATACAAAAAAGGAATTGTAATCATAATTAGGTCTGTACCTGAAAAATGCAGGTTTAACTAAAAAGTGGAAACAGTATTTTATAAAGGTTTAGAAAGAGGGCATACTTTTCCCAATATCTAATATTACCCAGTTTTCTATGTTGAGCTTCCAGCAATGTGGGCTTAAAAGGCATACTTTAGGGGTGGTTTAGCTAGTATATATAATAGTATTTTCTAAATGGCAGAGACACATTTACTTGTCATGTATCACTACAGTGCCTGTAAAGTGTTGCCCAGCTAGAACACAATGGAGATTTTATAGCTATAGATTTGAGTTATATGTTATGTTATGTTATTAACACTTATATCGCGCACGGATACTCAGAGTATACATTAGGGATATGTGAAATTCACTTTATTTGCTTTCACGTAATTATGAAAAGTTACACAAAATCATGCATAGGTATGCAAAATGCAAATACATAATTTCGAGGTATATTTTAGTGCGAAATGCACCCTTGCATCAATTTTTGGCACTAGGTTGCATTTAAACAAGAGCACTACGGATAACAGCCACTAGTGTTCTGTTCCTCTGCATTTGCGGTAAATCTTTACAATGAGCGACAAAGCAAATTGCACCATTCGATGTACACTTTTACAGCGAATGGCAGATAATTACGTAAAGTGGCATAACGGTGTCATTTTGGGAATTTTGAGTAAGAAGCAAATTCCTGAAATTATGTGAATTACACTGGCATAGTTAAATGCACACTGCGCCCACATGACATTTAACTTCCACACCACTGATGGATTTTCTGCACTACATTACCATGGTCTTATTGGAGAAGCAATTTACCTAATTCAGTAAAACCAATTTTACATTACAATTTTGGTGGCAGGAGCCTGATAGAAAACTAAAATTCTTATGAGTACCCTGTTTTGGTAACAGTGAAAGCCATTTTGAAGTTATTCAAATAGCCTTAAGTTTCCTCATGGTTCAGAGTGTACTTACTAGGCAATCAGGATGCTATGTTGCTGCAAGCGAGAACTTGCTAGCATAACTTATGAAAACCTTAGAGATTGTTAATTTATATCAGAATGCAAGTTTTTGAAGTGGAATACACAGCAGTACTTGAAAGATGAAACTGTGTTTTGGAAACAAACTCTTATAATTTGAGTTACCCAGTCAGAGTTTATCTTGAAGGAGTACTGAACTATATTTTTTGCTGTACATTTTTGGATCCTATGTACGTGGGAAAACAGAAAACATCTGCTTCACCTTAAGAGTTTTGAGATATTCATTATGCAGATATTGTATTTAAGGTAGTTGTGGTGTTTGCAAAGTGATTTATTGGCATCAGTGTGAGCTATAACACTTATGAATCTTTGTTATACTACAGTTTTTAAGAAAACACTGAATGTATATCATAATCTGACAGTTTACTCACAAAACAATAAATGAGTATGTCAAATACTTGAATAACATTGATTATTTATGTTCCAGTTTCAGGGAAGTCAACATTCGACTAAAACACAAAATCTGAGAGAGTTATTCAGAACATATATAATTTCTATATGACTGAATATAGTGATATGAGACATCAAGTATGACCACCAGAGAAAAATATTCTGAAGAATCTTATATAGATATTCAGAAGATATATAATTTGTATTGAAGGTGATATATGACTCAATATAGTGATATTAGATATCCACTACGGCCAGTAGATTTAGTGCCCAGCAGAGCGTCAAAGGAGTTATATTCAGTGTCTTCATTTGCTTTCTCATCCATTCCCTTTCCTTGGGATTACTGCTAACCAACATATTGCTTTTCTGTATGGTTGGTTGTGGATACAGAGATGTACGGAAAAGTTAATTGGTCCTGTCCGACTCAGTAATCAGGGTAGTACATTCTTTCATATCCGCAGTCATCCATTACCAGATGTAGTCTCCTCCAGTTTGGACTACCGTCACTAGTCAGTATAAAGACCACTTGATCAGAATTCACCAGCCCAAGCACAGCCTTCTCAAGACTGCTGAATAATATATTCACACATGTTACATGTTAACTGGCACAGGTTTCTATTGGACTGGCATTTGAACAGTTGATTCTAAGTTTTGGGCAGAATCTAACCATCAGAGAAACAATTCCATGCCTAATAGACAGTATAGATTTAGAATCAATAAATATTTTTGATAAAATTCCAAGTTAAGACCGAAAAAATTGGAAGCCATTTCCTGGAGTGTGTTGAAAAGATGCTTCTAGTGGTTTGCAACTGTGAAGCAGATTTGCAACTTTTTAAATTGAGAAATACTTCCAGGAGACTTTCTGGAAAGCTCAGACGGTCAGATCTTTCAAAGAGTACTAACATGAGGACACATCTACTCATGCATAAATGCAACTGGAGGATACAGCATCTCAGTTTCTTTGACTGCAGGCCTGCTTAAGTCTATATTTTGTTTTCTATGATCCCTGATTCTTCAATGACTCACAAGTTACACCCCGAAGCAATACTTCATCCATCAAATGGCTACACATGTAAATGGCAGTTAAATCACCACTTTACATAATTTTACATTTGAATATTCCTCTAACAATGCAATTAACACAATATTTTTATACTTAAGCAGTAGGCCTCAAAATGGTTCTAATGACAGCCCAAAGAGAAATTAACGTTGATCCAAAATCATGGACAGGCCCTAACAATTCCACCCTTGAAATCTCATAAAGTACAAATACAAAGAGTGTTCATTGTCAGAAAAGGATATATTTAGAAACAATTGTATCCACTCCACTAGGAGGTGTGAGCATGAGTACTTTTTACATTTTCAACTAGTCTTCAATGTCAATCCCCAGGATAAAAAATGACAATCAATGGTCGAAAGATATGCAACTACTAGAAAAGGTTTTTTTTTGCTCTGTAACTACAACAATTAGTCCTTTACTTCCCGTTCTACCTTCAATGTGCGAAAAGCTTTTTTTCAGCCAGATATTATGATACTGTATTGTTAATATACCTGGCAATATGGATTAGTTACCTATATAAGAGAAAATAGTTCCTACAAAGAAAACTAGTTCATTAAAAAAAATTTTTTTTTTAAATATACGTGAAAAATGTTTATGAAAAGAAAACCATATCTAGCATGAATGAAGAATTATAAGTGGCATTATATTTTGTAAACGGCTAATCTTTCAGATTTATAAGCAGAAACGGAAAAACATTAAAAAAAAATTGTTCAAAGAACAAATACCTGTGTCTTGCAATAACTATTTACGTTCAATTATTTATATATATGTTCTGAAAATGTTTTATAAAGCACAAATTGAAAAGGGTGGTGGATAATCCTGCAGATAGAAGAAAAGTAGGTAGATTACTGTTGAAAGAACCAATATTTGAGGCTTTTTGTTTTAAATTCCTGTAAAATGGGCTATAGGCAGATGGAGGAAGGCAGTAGTTTTCAATTCTTGGTGGAAAATTAGGAGAAGAAACAGCCTTCCAGTCTGCAATGCCTAGATGCAGGGGCCACTTCAAGCAGCTGAGGTAGGATGGTAAGGTTAAATTCTTTAACTAAGATAGTCATCACTGGTAAAGTGAATCGCTTTGTGTGCCAAACAATGAACTGTAAAAAAGGAAAAAAAAATTGGGAAGCCAGTGAAGCTCTCTTCAAGTATTGGTAATTATGAGATTTAGTAAGTAAGTTCAGAATGAGTGAGGCTGCTGAATGTTGAATAAATGTCAATATGCAAATCAAGCAGAAGCCTCAGGAGAGTGCACTAGATTAGTCTAGGTGGTATGTTATGAGTTCACAGATGACAGATTTTTGGGCCTGAGACAGGCACCCAAGTGTTGATTTCCACAGCATTCTGAGAATTGAAAGGCAGCTAGAAGTAACTTTATTAATCTGACTAGATATGGAAAGATTAGTCTACAGAAAGACCAGCAAGATGTGTAGCAGCGAAGTTTGTGGAAGGTGGTGTACCCAAGTTGTTTGGCAACCAAAATGGAAACCAGCCCACTGAGTAGCTGCCAAACAAGTGGACCTCACTCTTGTCTGTTTTCAGTCTTAGACAATTTTACCTCATTCATGATGAAATAAAAATATACAGGAACGGAAATTGGATACAATATCTTGTGCATCATTGGCATAAGAGAATATTTTAAAGATTAAAGATCTGACTAGGCCAGCAAGCATGTATATATATATATATATATATATATATATATATATATATATATATATATATATATATATATATATATATATATATATATATATATATATATATATATATCACACATACACACACACACACGTGTATGTAATATGTGCGTTAGTAGTGCATGGTGAGGATGCTATTTATAGTTACCTTCTCTAGAGCACTAACCTACTAATACATTAGGCCATTTATGTACTTCATTTTGTTTATCACAATTGAATACTCTTGTCTACAATTTTTATATATATCGAAGACTGTGGGGCTCAGAGATCTGCAGATTGAAAATGCAGCAAAGAGATGCTTTGAGATTTGTAAAGATGGAGAGAGGCCCCCATTCAAGGCAGCTAGGCATATACAGGACTCAAATAAGCACTTGAGCAGGATGATGTGGGTAACAGTATTGAAAGCTGCAGAGAGGTCTATTAAAATAAGAGCTGGAGAGCCTCTTTGATTGAGAATGAAACCTAGCTCATCAATAGCTAAAAGAAGAACAGACTCAGTAAAATGTGGCATGGAAAACTAATTGGGAAGGGTCAAGATGATTATTGGCCTCAAGATAGTAAGCTGAATGTTGACTACATTTTCTGTGAGTTTGGAGGGAAAACGGATGAGCAAGATAAGCCGATAATTAGAGGAATCATAGGGATCAGCAGAAGGTTTTTTCAGAAGCAGCAGTACCAGGGAGTACTTCCAAAATGTGATAAGTGTTGCTAAAGGTAGAGATTTATTGCAAAGTAGATTAAGAGCAGGTCCTTTATCCATGCATCTTTGTGATCTTTAAATGCCCAGCACATCGGAGTGTAGTTAATCCCTTTACTTAAAAATGTGAACTATTGTCATCACTGAATTCTCCTTCTTTGGTAATCTCTGAACAGTGGTTTCATCAGCATCCCAATGTATGTTTTCACATTTTCCTGTTAAAAGATCTCTTTAGATCTTATTGCGGGGATTCTGCTCATGCACAGAACTCTGCACAGGAAACCAGGACCTCAGTGAATTGTGGTGTACCAAAAACTCACCTCAATACCCAGAACCCTTATCCGACTAGCATCAGTGTCTCATTCGTTCTCCGTACTACAGCGAAGCTACCAAAGATTAGACAACCCAGAACAAGCGACTCAGGGTACTCTCAGGAATGGTGGGAATCAAGAACACTCTTTCGTTTTTATTCTCATACGACTCCACAACGTGAGTAATCAGAGACACTGAAAAGTTTAAAATGTTTATTTTTAACTACGTGCTCTAAGATCCAGTATTTTGGCTAACATAAGCAGGCACATGATTAGAAATAAAACAATCAGCATTGTTACAATTCCATAAAACACAAAGGGAGGAATCATGTTATAATGATAGTGGAAACAGGTCTTATGTGTTGTGTACCACCCTCTCCTGGCTAGGAGCTAGGTTTTTTGAAAATAGAAGGTCTCTAGGTTTGAACGGGGAACCCCATATCTCCAAGATCAGCTGAGGTGAATCACATCACAGGATCAGCAACGCTCTCTGTAGATGGAAAGGTTTTCTCCAAGTGCCAGCATCATGCATACAATGCAATATTAAAGGGACCTGAGTTTCAGAGACTTGCAGCTGTGTGCGTGTTGTGTCTAGAACGTGGGCCGATCAACCTGAATCAACAGCATACATTGTTATTTGACCTTGAAGACTTCTGCACACAGTGTACAGACTGAGGTCGCGGTGTAAGTCTAGGGATGTGAAAAACAGACCGTTTTCATGCGAAGAAAAGCAAACAGTTTAACTTACAATAACAGTTACATGTAGTGTCGTGTGCAAAAGCGGCCAAGTGGCAAAATGGCGTTTAAACTTCTAATACGCTTATGCTAATATAGCAATGTGTGCAAGCAGAACCCTCTCTTCACTATACCCTCCCTTGTTCGGACCATGAACAAAAAGGTAAGCAATTTAGGAACGCAGAGTTCAAGTTCGAAGGAGACAGAACCAAGTTCATATTTTGACAAACCAGATAATTTGGAAGTGATAAGTTTGAAGTTGTGAGATAAAAATAAAAGTGACCACAAAGGGGCGGTACAACGCCGTATTGGAGAGACACAAATCTAGAGCCCATTCAAATGTACAATCCAGGCAATGGAAAACAGGTTGCATGCAAGTAAAGTATGAGAACCGGAAGGATAATCCATAGGCTACACTCAAAGTGGCCAGAGGTAGCGTTCCATAGTATTCAAGCATCCGGTTGCGAAGCTGGAACAGCCGGGGTAGGCTGTCTTGTGACACATATTGTGCAGCCATTTCGGAGCAAACAAATCAACAGCAGCACACCGGCAGGCAAGGCGAGAATTAATGGTAACCCGCCAAAGATGCTGGAAAAAAATTGAATGAAAAAACGCCGGTATCACACCAAATATTGTTTGGAACGAGGTCACAAGGCCGGAGCCCACAACTTTGAAAAAATGCGCCATGCCAGTTGTTGACGAGGCATTGAATATAGTATTAATCAGAGCACCGAAATGTAGTGGGAGATCAGTAAAAGCGCATGCACCTCGGTGCAGGTGTTATCTACGTGAAGTACAAATGTTTCACGAGAAGAAGTTAGGGCGACTTCTTTTTGGGACAATAGAGCCCTTATTCTGCTCATCTTGTTGAACTCTGCTTTCAAGGTAGGTATGGAAGGCCAGATGGATATGTCGAGTCTCCCATGCCGGGGCGCGAAAAGCAAATTTTTACAGCACATTACACGTTGGGAGACAGTTACAATGTACGGAATCCCTGCTAGCATCCTGCAGCACGCTTCATTATTTAAAAGCAAATAACTACCGTTAGCAAGTAAAGTGAAAGTGGGTGTTATAGCTGGCACTGGATTTCCCTTTAAAATGCAAGCTAAATTCGGGGCTTGGGTATTACACGCGCCGTGCAATTGTATATTTTTGCACACTAGTGAGTGATCAAGTGTAGAAGTGCACTCCTCGCCTTTTAAATAAACTTCGTTACCTTCTCTCAGGCACCTGTATGTGAATGGGAGTGACCAAACTTCATGGAGGAATGCACTACCCAATGGTTCATATCTGCCTAAGGCATAGTGTTTCATACATGAACTGAACTTAAACAAGGGAAAAGGTAGTGTTATTAACCCATGAATAAGCCATACAGCCAAGTTAGATTTGGCCACAGAAAATGGTAAAGGCTCCAACTTTTCAATGTGCAAAAGCGAATATATCTCATCTTTCATGGACAAGAACTGTTGTTTTTCAGTCAGATTAAACGGTAAAAACAGAGACGAGGTATTCATGTAGTCCCAAGGAACTTTTCCAGATTTCAATGTTTGTAAAGTCCATGCAAACTGCATTATGGAACGTAATTGATTTTGACCATGATATAAAACAGACATTTCATCCTGTACAATATCCACAACAGATGAAACAATATTATCCAATGTGTAAATCCTGGAAGAAAGAGAATTAATGCTATTATCGATGACCGCAAGCACTTTTTATAAATTAGCTTGATCAATAGCTCTCAGTCTAGAAGCAGCTTCAGCTTGAGATAACTTCCAAACTTCGTTGTAAATAGCATATACCCATCTTTTGGACCTGCCTCCTACAGGGCCTTTAACAAAGTCATTCAAATCAACATCGTCAGTCAATTGGGACAAATGAAGTTTAACTGACGCTAAGGTGGAATGCTTAAGCCAATTTTGACATAATTTGCCTACTGAATAGGTAGTAACAGATTGGGAGCTTTCAAAACGGGGGTCCATCCTAACCTGTGTATAGCCTGGGGCCAGACCCAGAAAACGATGTTGGCATTAATCAGAACTTTTTTGCCATAATAACCATCCTCGGGGATCCAAGCTGGAAATATTGAAGGAGGTATTAGTAATTAGGGACTGCAATTCATCAAGGGACATATCTGTGTGATTGTCCAAAGTAGGATAAGCACCCAGATCAGGAATGGAAGGGGTATTCATTTTTTTAGAGGTAGCCAATCCAAAGCAAGTGGTTTGAAAAATAGTAGAATTCAAAAACAATATGTGGTTCGGGATGAGGCATGCACGATGTAAAGCCTTGGTGCCCTGCACCTGCCAGCCTTTAGAACCCCAAACTGATTTAAGATCAGTTGTATCTTTCCACACCTCATAGCCCCCTATAGCTAATTGATCCACAAAAGACTTGGAATACAGTGATTTAGTGTGCGTGAGTCTGACTTTGGAAGTGGACTGAGTATTCATTTTGAAATAAAAGGCTTCAGGATTGGATTGACTAAAATTGGTAAAATATGTAAAAAATGTTCAATAGAGTTTTCGAACTACTTTCAATGGGAGCTGGACAGTGTTACCATTGTGTATAATTAACCACATTTCTAAATCTATTTGCTTTATGCAGGAAATGATTGCCATAGTGCTGGTAACAAAATAACTCTGCATAATTTGCTGATTCTAAGTACAAATTTTCAGCATCAAAAGCAGCATAATATTTCAAATCAGAAAAAACAGCCTCAATGGCTTGGACATCCCAATCATCAGAGCGTATGTTTTGTTTCACAACATCCCCCATAGAAGCACGAAGTACATTGGGGACATTAATCAACTCTGTTGGGCCATGAATTTGAAATTTTACAGCATCCCATACAATCCCATCTAACACAGGCCAGGCAGTGATATTGACAAAAGTCTGGTCCCTCTTCATGATGTGTGCTGAGGAGTGGGGTGCCAAAGTTCCATCAATTAATCTAATTGCAGATCTTTCGGTAAGATAATGTCCATTTACTAGATGAAAAAAGACAACCACAAATCCAATCGACATGAACAAAAAAATAGAGATGAGCACCAACCAAATGTAAGTCCAAGGGGGAATTAAAAAATGTTTTTTAAACCAAACAGCAAAAATAGAAATTTTAGATGGGGCACTCGATGTTGTAGAGTTAGTGTCAAATGAAAAACATGATTGGTCAACTGCACTTGTCTGCACACCAGGCAATGACACATCTGTGGGATAGGTATACTCAGTATCAGTATGGTGATTATCATCCGGTGGAGTCAATAATGGATTAGTAACTGTATGCATCTCGATGGCAATGTCAGGTCTGTTCGTATTTGCCGAGGCCAAAACAGAATTACTCCGCATTGCTGGACAAGAGACCGCTGGAGTCATACTAAGAAGAATCGGCCACTCGTTGTAGATTGACATTGTCAATGGACATGTACCTGTTATCCTTGCGACCAGGAAGTGGAGGTAAAATGACTGTTCTTGTACCCTGCACGCCATGCACTGGAACAGGTGCACGATAAGAGGGGCCAAACTCCTTCTTGTTCTCCACCTTCTCACGGACCAGGTCACCGACTCGAGGTAGCCGCCAACTACCGGAATCTGAAGTGCAGCATCAGTTGTGGAGGGCAAATGTTCCTTTGCAAGACTGTCTCGAGTCTCTTGTAGGTTCTGTAACACAGCAGAATGATCATCTATGTCAAAGGGTGCAGCCGACGCCGCCATGTCTAGACCATCACAGTCCGGGACAAACATTTTTATGCCAAAGAGCATTTGGTATGGGGTCCGCCCACCCAGAGACCTTCTAGGGAGATTATTAAGTGCACGTTGAATGCTATACAAATGGGACAACCAGTTCCTGCCAGTACCTAAAACCCTAGCTGTAAAGGATTGCTTTAAGTCATGGTTCATTCGCTCCACAACAGAATTGCCCTCAGGCTGGTATGGAGACGAGAATTTGACTTGCACCCCCAAAGACCTCATGGCTTCTTTGTACGCCTTAGAGGCGAACCCCGGACCTTGGTCAGAATGGAGGGTGCCACATGCAAAAATTCCCAGAAAGACACGCAAATCCCTGATGACAGTTCGAGCATCAGCGCTGCGTTGTGGCCAAACTCGTTGAAATCGTGTGCACGAATCCACTGCAACTAAGATTAACTTATACGCAGTATCAGAGGAGAAAGGACCGCAGTGATCTAAGTAAACACACCCAAGTGGTTTACTAGATACGTACAACTGTGTTTGAGGTGGACGCGCAGCAGTTGAAGGCTTAATCTGCTGGTAAATGTCACAATTAAGGACATAATCACGAGTCTGTTTATACAATCCGCGCCACCAGTAACGTTGTTGCAAGATAGTGACAGTCGCAGAAAAGCCTGCATGAGCCAAACCCATGCCTTCGTGAGTGGCTGTTATCAAGGGTAGTCTGCGGTCCGTGTTGGGAATCAATCTGTCACCAACGTCGTTAATTCTCACATAGGGAACTTTATCAGGACTTAAATATAGATAAGAGTATTTAGAAGGGAAACCTCTAGGGTAATTATCTCCCTTCTCTGTTGCAGCAATAGCTGCCAAGATATCATCATCAATCTTACTTTTGGATCTTGTAACTGCTGCTATTAAATATGTTGCCACTGCTTTTTTTGCTGCTTCGTCAGCTAAACTGTTACCAACAGCGTGTACTCCTATGCGCTGGTGACCAAGAGTATGAATTACATTCACGAGAGGCAGATGTTCTTTAAGTTCTGCGACTCGAACCCAAAGCATTTTATGTTTGATTGTGCTACTTTTGGAATCACGATAGCCATTCTGAGTCCAAAGAATAAATTGTCGTTGAAAGACTGAACACAGTAGTAAAAGTCACTTACAATAAGAGTAGTAACACGGGGATCAGCAAACCCTAGTGCAAGCACCAGAGCACGTAGCTCTGCCACTGAGTGGTACAGTCCCCTAATGTCTGGGTGTGCACAACATTGGACTTGAATTCACCATTCACTATGGTACCTACCACTATTGCGCAGGCTGCTGAATAAGCATGCTTAGATTCCGTAGCCGGTTGCGTCGAACCGTCAGTGTAAATGATACAATGGTAATCCTCAAGCGGGCGCATGGACTGAGGAGCAGGATGAACAAATCCATACTGCAAGCACTCCTGAGTTTGCAATGAGGAATCAAAGATAAACGTGACATCTGGAGACGTCAAGGAAGTGGCCCATTGTATCCAACGTGGGTGCAAAGCTTTAGAATTCTGTACACTGGCTCTCGTCACTGCCTCAAGTGCAGGATACGGTGTGACATCCAACATGCATTTCCCCTGCGACAGTGCTCTCTCTTTTAGAATCACCATCTGTACAGCAGTCAATACTTCTCGACCGTGGAAAAATGCATTTCAGCCGAAGTGTACAAGTGTGACTTGTAAGCAATAGGGACTGTGTCTCCCTCATTAAATGTCAAGTACGTGAAACCCACTGCGCCTGGCACAATACTTATTACCAGGTTTGTGTGTTTATCACGTGTCAGTAAGTATTTAGATTCAAGAAGATCAGACTGCAAAGATTGCAGTATAGCTGAATGTTCTGGAAGCCTGCAAGATTTGGTAAAAGTAGGATGTATCGAGGCATAGAGCGGCTTGATACGCTGGGCATAATCGAGAATGTAAATACGCCCGAAATGAAAAAAACCCAGCAAAGATTGTGGTTTTTTCAGAGTTGTTGGAGCGCGCAAACATGTGCATTTCTCCAGGAAGTGAGGTGCTAAATCTCGTCCTTCGTTATTGAGCTCATAGCCCAAAAACAACACTGTGTACTCTGCAATGTGCAATTTCGTAAAGTTAAATTTGTAACCGAAGTCCGCAAACATGACAATGATGCAGTCAACGCGACACAGATGCGGCCATAATTCGTCGTCTGTGAGATAAATATCATCAACATACTCATCAGGGTCGATGCTCTCTAACAGAGAGACAACATGTGCGGCACAGATGCCTGGGCTGTTTTTATAGCCCATGGCTAATCTTTTGAACTGTTTCTGTTTGCCGCCAGAAGTAAAGGCTGCCCATTGACTACTAATAGAGGATAGGTTATGACTATAAAAGCCATTGTAAATGTCATGTGTGGTCTTAAACCTTTTTCTCACGAGACTATCAACCAGGGCTGAACTGTGGGTATTTTGTACCACGCACATCCGACAATGAGAGTTCAAATGCCGATAATCCAAAACTAGCGGTACGACCCATCAGGTTTGGTTACAGTGAAAAGAGGATTATTCATTGGTGACACACATGTTTCAATTACACCTTGATATTCCAATTAGTCCAGGATTTCTGCAACGGGAGCTTTCCCTTCTTGCCGCATGGGATATTGGGGTTGTGGCTGTGGCATTGACCGCAATGGAATCTCATGTCTGGGCACAGGTTTATCCCATCCGACCTGAGTACGGTACAACGTCGGTGCTAGCACCTTAGCCCACTCTTCTGCAAAGCTCTGCGCCTGCTCCTTTGGCACCGTGTGTGCGAAACTAGGGAGGATTACCTCCTTCCCTCTCGGGGAAGCCAAAACGAAAGGTGGGGGGTCAGTCCACCTCCGCTAACAAAATGTCATATGTAGAGGTCAGATTTTCCCCAAAAATCCCTCTTATTGTACGTTGTATGTCACCTTCAATTAAAAGGACTATTTCATATAGTCTGTAAGGGCAAGCCACTCTAGTGTCAGCAGTTTCCACTGTAATAAACGTGTCAGTTGCTGTCGCCTTCAGATACGGATGCAGTGCTTGCCGTACTATTGTAACCTCCGCTGTGCTGTCTAACAGCATTAGCGCCCATGTCAGGTTCCGAAGCTGTGTTCTCACTATCTGTGGCATACCTTGCGGTTAATGCAGCAACGTTTTCTGAAATGGAGGGCGTTGACGTGGAAAGTCGTCCTGCTTGCCTTTACCATCAGCCAGGCGGGGCTGCTCACGTCCTTGCGGGGCATCCCGACCTCTGCCGCGTTCTCCTCCACTGGCTTGTGAGACCGATGTTTCCTGTGAAGAATGAGGAGAACGTTGATCAGGAACCTTAAATCTATCAGGAGACCTAATTCTCACACAATCGCGCAACTCATATGTGCGCTCAGTAGACACTGGTATTGGTAATGCAGGACTTGACCCTTGTTTCTGTTGCTGCTTCCCCAGTTTTTTATTTTTCCAATTTTGTTTATGAAAAACTGGACGGTCGTCTTTAGTAGACTTAACCATCTGAGTTTGCGGTTGAGGTGCTATTTTAGCAAAAGGTTTAACACCTAAACTATTGCTGCCAATGGTCTTATAAGCCTCCGCAATAATCTTCGGTAACTGCCGGGGTTTATCGGCGTCGGCGACGAGGCGTAACTCATTTGACACTTGAAAGTTAACCGCATCTCCCTTGACATTACAAAGGATGAGATCAGAAACTACGTCAAACATTCCAACAAGCCTCATACCCAACTCGACCGCCGCCTCCGGACCGTGCTCATCCTGAACAAGCTTAATCATGGAGGGCAGTACAGTCATAGACGGTGTGCCAAAGCACTTCACATAGACCACTGCAAATACTTTACCCCAGTTCTCACAATCCGTCACCTCAGGTACCAAGTCTTTCTGCAAACTAATCATGAGAATCCTGTGTTTTTCCACAGGAGTCGTATTAGGAAATACTGCTTCCAGCTGGTCAAATTTCTCAGCAAGCCAATAAGGCATATTGTCCTTATTCTGGGGCGCTTGCCCATTACCGAATTAACCATGACTGGACTAATAGAAATCCCGGCTGGTCCAACTGGTTGCATCGCAACCCCAGGTGCCCCCACCTGGAGGTTGCGTGAGACGTATTGCACTAAAGCCCTGTGTAACGCTATCAAGGCGGTATGTAGTTGACGTACGTCGTCCACTGTGGCTTGCAAATAACGTGGATGTGGTGTGAACCCGGCCAAGACTGGCTAAGTGGCTCCAGTGTTATGATTCCGCCCTTGAACCGGTACTCCTCAGGATCCGAGTGATGCAAAAGGGTATCCACCTCTTGATATCTCCAACTCCAGCAATTACTGCACGGAGGATTAGAGCGATCAAGTGAGGGAAGGGTAGGAAGGGAACAGCGGGGATTTAGAACCTGAAGACCGACCACTGGGGGTATTCCATCATACCAGCACACACTACAAAACACAAACACAGAGATTAGCGTTATGCCCCCACACTCCCAAGGAAACACAGGCTGCAGTGAAATCCATGCTCACCACAAAAATAAAGGAAAATCAGCAGGAGTTTATGCCGGAGACTGGAGAACCTCCTAGATTGTCTCTGGGGTCTTTGCTACACTAGGAGTGCTCGAACAAGTCCCAATATCCAGAGCCTACCAGGTTACTACTTTTTTGCTGTCCCGAACAGAATACATGAAGTAATGATAGTCCCAAAATAAACAAAGAAGGTCTCCTGTGCACAGTACCTCACTGTAGTAGGGTTCTTTGGGAGAGAGGATACTAATTATAGAAAAAAAGGCTCTTGATCCAGAGCGAAGCAAGTCACCAATCGTAATTACAACATGTGACACTCAGTGAATGTTTATAGGAATTGTCTCGCACAAGGGGGGTGCTGCGCTTGCTCCTGCCACTGGGCCCTGCACAAGTCAAGGCGAATCCAGGAGCAAGATAATTATCCCCCAAGGCCCCCTCGGGGCTCTGCCGAACACACCAGGCTCACAGCAAAAAAAAGCATTCAGGACGGAGTTGGCTGAGACTCACCCGGTCGGATCTCCCTTACACTGGAAGGCCACGGGGTTCCGTGCGAGGTCCAGGAAACCAATGGTGGCGCCGTCCGCGCCTCTCCCGGTCACTGGAGGGAGCAAGTTGGTGCAGGGGGAAAAACAGAGCAGCCGGAGGGCAGTTCTTCAATCGGGGCGAGACACGCCCCGGAGACGACCAGGCAGGCTCCGTGCTGTAAGAAACAAAAGATTCCGGCAATGTTCAAAGAGCGAGGACGGACTCGCTAGGGGAATTACGCACGCCGGCCAGTGTGCGTCGCGTTCTATTAAGGACGCAGCTCCGCCCATTCGGCTGTGGCCTCATGGGTGTTGTAGGCCAGGCGGCAGGTGCGTTGCTTATGACGGGGGGCGCGATGCGCGATCCCTGACACCCAGGGAAAGACAAGGGGCCTAACCGAACCGGAGTTACGGCATGGGGGAGTGCGCCATTTAACCAAATACAATGCTGCCATGCCGAAATCAGCATCTCCTGTGTCCTATATGGTGTGTAGTTCGCAGGTATTGCAGTGGGAGTGTAAGTATGGAATGTTTCATCATCCGCATTTACTGCAGGAAACGTAACCCAAGAGTAGAAAAGCTCAAAGGGGAACGCTGCATCGGCACTCACCACAAAGATTACCGACATACCATCGTCGGGCACCCCAAACTGCGTCAGATGACGCCAGAGCACTGCACGACTATGCGGAGTTATATTAATATCACCCATAAGGACAAAGTGAAGAAAAACAATCTACATGAAATGTAGCACAAAAAGGGCAGTAATTCAAAATGCAAACCTTTTTAAAAGTCAAGCTTGAATGAACCTATAATTTATCCATAGAGGTAGGTTAATCCATCACATCTGTCAACCAGAAACAGGAGTGATGGTGTTGTGGACAAATATAAGCACTACTACTAACGCATCTCGAATACAAGACCAAACGTTAGGTGTGCCATGTTGCGGGGATTCTGCTCATGCTCAGAACTATGCACAGGAAACCAGGACCTCAGTGAATTGTGGTGTACCAAAAACTCACCTCAGTACCTAGAACCCCTATCCAACTAGCATCAGTGTCTCATTTGTTCTCCGTACTACAGCGAAGCTACCAATGATTAGACAACCCAGAACAAGCGACTCAGGGTACTCTCAGGAATGGTGGGAATCAAGAACACTCTTTCGTTTTTATTCTCATACCAGTCCACAACGTGCGTAATCAGAGTCACGGAAAAGTTTAAAATGTTTATTTTTAACTACGTGCTCTAAGATGCAGTATTTTGGCTAACATAAGTTAGCAAATGATTAGAAATAAAACAATCAGCATTGTTACAATTCCATAAAACACAAAGGGAGAAATCATGTTATAATGATAGTGGAAACAGGTCTTATAGCGCCTTGTGTACCACCCTCCCCTGGCTCGGAGCTAGGTTTTCTAATAATACAAGGTCTCTTGGTTTGAACGGGGAACCCCATACCTCCAAGATCAGCTGATGTGAATCACATCACAGGATCAGCAACGCTCTCTGTAGATGGAAAGGTTTTCTCCAAGTGCCAGCATCATGCATGCAATGCAATATTAAAGGCACCCGAGTTTCAGATATTTGCAGCTGAGTGCGTGTTGTGTCTAGAGCGTGGGCCGATCAACCTGAATCAACAGCATACATTGTTATTTGACCTTGAAGATTTCTGCACACAGGGTACAGACTGAGGTCGCGGTGTAAGTCTAGGGATGTGAAAAACAGACCGTTCTCATGCGAAGAAAAGCAAGCAGTTTAACTTACAATAACAGTTACATGTAGTGTTGTGTGCAAAAGCGGCAAAGTGGCAAAATGGCGTTTAAACTTCTAATATTTTTATGCTAACATAGCAATGTGTGCAAGCAGAACCCTTTCTTCACTACAATCTCAATAATCAGCTTTTCATCACTATGCATAGTCTTCCTTCTCTTTGAGCATCTAGAAGTGGCTTTGCACAGCAGACTGTGTGCTTTCATCTACATCAACTGTCAATTTCCTTAGTTTGGGGGTTTCCATGTGTGACGATGGTCAAAGTGTTGCATGCTTTGTCTATTTAATCATCTAGCTTCTTTTTTATGGTCACTAACTTCTTTTATATAGTCACCAATAGTATGAATGCTGAGGGTTGTCTGATGAGCCTTGTTATCCCATGCATCTGTAGCAGAGGCAAAGGCCACAATTCACCTCAGCGTCCAACCAGGCCTGCCTGACATGATGTCTCCTTACTGAACTGTGCTGAATAGTGTTCTCTGGTAAGGTTTGTTTTGCTTTTCCCATGGCAAGAAACTTGGGGTTTGCTGTATGCGTAGACTATGTATCTCAAAACAAAGTAGACACCCAGCGCTGTAATAAAATATAGATACACTGTTTTTATTCCTGCCTTTGCAGTAAACATCATATGTGGTAGTAGCATTATGAACACACTAAACACCTGCTCCTTCTGCTTACTTCAAGCGGGTTGGGCAGGTCCAGTATTGTCATTCTGGGGTTTATCAAAATTAATGAAAGGTGTATGATCTTGCCATATGCACCAGCACAACTTTCACTTCCCACAGTCCAAATGCACTAGGTTACATTCTTATATAATTCGGCAAATGTATCTTATTGGACCTGCAGCACGGTCAAATGTGTCCAAAGTCCTCGGGCTCTGCACGGTTGGATCCAATAACAAAAATGAGAACAGCAGAGAACCATGTATATCTCTTTAGAGCCACTGAAAACCTATAAAAGAGTTTGCACTAGCTCGCATAACCCAGATGAGAGCTTGGGAGCTACTGAAAGGCATCAAGTGGAGGAGGGGAAAAAGCTACCACATTTACTACCAATACCAGCAAGTCCACTACACGTATGGCGATGTTAGCGGATGTTGCCCCTGCCGTCACTTCCACAGACTGCATCAATGTGAGTTTTGCTCCGAAATGCCATGTCTCTCACCTCCCTCTAGGCCTGTCATTTGACACTCTTGGGCCAAAGTAACGTTCCAGCTCCATAGAGGGCCTCAAGGGATGCTTGTTTCTTGTGATGATGTATCCCCCTCGGTCCTCCAGACCCACTGCTCACTTCCAGATGGCATTCAAGCTTGTATGCTGTATTGATCCAAGAGGCTACATGTTGTGAGCTGGCTGCCTGGTCTCCTTTTCAGGCAGCTATTAACAGGTTCTGGAACATCAGCAATCAACAAAAGGTTATGCAATGTGTAGAATCCACAGGAGTGGCTTTCTGCCTTACATGGCCATGTCAAAGCAAGATCTTCACAAGCTTATGGTGGGATGGGGGAATTCAATTCTTTGGTGGCAATGTCGCTGGTAGAAATCCCTGTCATTATTTCAGGATTTCTTTTTTTTATTATTATTCCTACGTTCAAAGGTTATTTTCAAAAGCAACCCCACCGCCACCTGGTGCCTTTTAGTGCTGAACTTTAATGTCCTTTGATTAATTAACCAATTCAAAAATGCTTAAAGTTGTACCACTTGCCTCAGTGTTCTAAACAATGATCTCAAATCTTTCACGTGTTTGCAAGCATATAATGTATTTAGCTAAAGAATCAAAAATTGATTAGCTTTAAATGCATCATTTCCTTTTTTGTTTTGCCTGACCTCTTCAAAAGTGATTCCTAAACTATGCATACCAATTAAAGCACCTTTAAAGTATAGTCTGTTTCACAGATTTATCAGAGCCGAAGTGCATTTCACAAATATTTCTAGTTTCTTTCTTGAAAGCCTGCATGGACAGTAACAGCAAACATATAATGCGAATTTAAGCTCCTTATTGATACTTGAAGCTAAACATTTTGGGCAGGAGTATCTAGTCTCTTGCAGGTGGTGCAATGATGGATTAGTCAGGTAGATTCACATATTCCTTCCTTTTGACTCCGTAGCTTGACTAATTCCAATGATCAAGGAGAGCCCAGGATTAGCTGCCATGTTGGTGGGCTCAGATGGTTATTGTTGACCTGCACCATTTTCAGAGAGCACATGTATACCTTCGATCCATTAAAAAGGGTCTTCTGTCGAAGGAGAAGGGTTTGACTCTGCATCTGCCATTATCCTCGTTCAACGTTCAACGTGAATGCCACTTTCCTGGGGAACTGGCATACAGCTATCTTTAACTCTTTCATGAGAACTTGGAGAATGAAATAGAATGACCTAAAAATACATCTGGCAGAAACTTAAAGTAATGCTTTTTGTTGAATATGGGAAATATTTAAAATTTAGAATTGAAGACTACCATATTGAAAATGTTAAAAACTATAACTACTAACTACCTAAGAGTAACAATTGATAAATTATTTTGGCCCAACCATATCTCATCAAAGAAATGGAAAGCACATATCACAAAATCAATAAAGAGGCTTTCAAATATCTACGGAGTACAGGCGATTGCCCAATCTCTCTTTGCAATGAATTCGATAGTCTTCAAAAATAAGCTAATCAACAACCAAGAGGAAATTTGCATGAATGAAATTAGATCTTTACTGAATTTACGTACATCTACTCCTCACGGTAACATCTAGAATTAGCTTTAATTTCCCTAACCACTTTGCACACAGGGGCAATGTTAAACTATGTCTGTGACTGCACATCAGTGAAGGAAAACTCTTTAAAATGTTAATATATGAATACTTTACAAAGTACACAAGAATCCGTCACGGTTCTGAGTCCTACAGCCAAAGAAAAAATCAGCATAAACAACAATCTTCCGTCACATGCAACTTTTACAAAAATTCCTCATTGCCAACACAATACACTCAAATGCAGCACTTTGAAAAGCAAAGGAAGATTGATGGACGTGGCCACAAATACACAGAATACATAATCGATATTTATAAAATTATGAAGCAGGAATAGCTACAATGCAGTTTGGAAACCAGTTGTAATATGAAGTATCTACGATTTCATCTCTTGTATATCCAGATGTCTAAAAGTTAAGGCTCTATGAACACGCAGTGCCTGGATTCAGAAACTTGCAGGCTATGCACTATAAGAAGGAGTCAATTGAAAACATTGTCTATGTCCTTTATATTGAACCTAAGGAAGAAATATGTGAGGGTAGCATTTATTGCACCAGATATTAGGACTACGTTGCAAGAAATTAAGAACTGCTTCTCGCCAAAGACTTCCATTTTCTTTCTCCTTTCTTTGTTTCAAACAGCGCACAAACCCCAAGGTCTAGGGGTGATTCCTTACTGGAAATATTAGCTTGATTGTAATAACTTACATGTCAAAGTTTTTTAAACAATTTGTTGTTTTAACTGTTCGAATAACTTCTTTAAGTATTAACGGTGCGACTATTGTGATTAAAATATCTTACTATACTATAAAGTATTACTTACAAGTGTCTCTGATGAAAATCTAAAACATGACCCACCTTATATTTTCCAAAGACATGATGTTTATTCTAACAGTTTATTATTCTGTGAAATGATATGCAATCTATAAAGTACACCACATACTGCTGTTGAATAACTGCACAGTGTTAAAGTCGCCCATTCTATTGATTCATGTATAAATTTGTTTAAGCAAAGATTCTTTTGGGGCTGGAGTGAACTAACAGTATTGGTCACATGGGTTTGATTACAGGTGCAGACAAAACACTATTGAAACTACTGCTTCAGTGACATGTTTTAATATGCCCCGGTTTGGTAGAAGCACCCAGGTCAAAAAGCCTTTTGATGGCCAAAGCTTTAGCACCTCACCAAATTCTCAAATCAATTACTTCTCGTTTTTTTTTCTTTTTGGTGCCAAGCAGAGGTTGGAATAAGTCCCACATCCAAGAGCAGGGAGTATTTTTCAGATATGTGTAACTGGTTATTCAGAAGGAACAAAAGGATGTCCTCCTTCATCATCTAAGACATGATCTATTTGAAGGGCTGCATCAGGTTCCAAGGAAGTAAATACTGTTTTTCCACAAACGCTTCCTGGTGCCTCTTTTATACGTTACCCTAAATGCTGTTCCAGTTGAATGTTAGGACCCAAATTCGAAATTAGCTCTCCAAAATCAGAAATGGCCTGTACCAAGGCAAGGTCTTCAGCAATGACTTGAAAACAACAACTTTTGGGGCCTGGCATAAGGTTGTAAACGGGTACATATTACCTGCTTGTTTTGCCAATGACTAAACAGCTCACCTTCCCCCAGCACAAAGCAATATGAAATGTTTTGCACTGGATCTAAATGTTAATAAAAGCAACGCAGAACAGTGGATGTTTCTTTTTATATTTTTGCGATATATGCAAAGGATTATTTTTAGAATAAGGCGTGAACCTCTGCATGCCTGGAATGTAGGCAAGGGTTGAATTTGCTGTGTGAGTCCAAAATGCATCTGTCTAAATATGTATGCCTGTGAATTATATTGAAAGTGTTTGTCATTTTGTACAGAATATTAATGTGTGTGGTTTGCATTTTAAATGTAATGTGTACACATTCAATTGTTGTAATGAATTAACCATTTGACAACCGAAAATGTACAGCTCAATTTTCAAATGCAGTTTACATTGATTCAGCAGTGGCTGGAGGAAGGTGAAATGGAAATACTGTATGGGATTAACCGGCAGAAAACAACCGCTTGCACTGTGCAAGATGCCGTTTGCAATGATTGCACAGTGCGGACAAGCATCCGGCACTGTGCAATCAGTGCGAACAGCATTTCTCTACCGCACTACGCAGTTCGCGTAGCTACACGCAGCGTGCGTAGTGCGATGTGCGCTTAGCGTAGCTTCACGTAGCGCTACTACGCAAACTACGCCCAGGGTTAATGGGATTCTTAAGTCAATTACATACATTGCAAAGCTGTCCTCATGAGCATTTAGCAGTAGGTGCTCACAGACACAGGTGGGTACCCAGTAAAAGGATGCGCTGCAATGCAAAAGCAGTGGTAGGTGGCCCTATATAATTACAAATAACATGAAACAGCATATAAATTATGTAAAACATCTAAACTTCAATTTGAAAAGAAAATACATCTAAAAGAATAAAATGATTGGATTTTTGTAAATAACGATTTCCTCATATATCAGTAAATATTTGTAATGGAGAATGTGTGAAAATTTAGTGTATACATCAAAGTTTTTGTGTGGATGGCAAGCAATTGTTTTCTTAGTTTGCTTCTTTTGTTTTATAGTTTGTATAAGCCATGTTACTGCACTTTCAAAACTTGCAGAAAATAACGGAGCCACGCAGCACATTTACAAGATCCTTACAATGGACATTCCTAGAGAAGGCGTACTAGGTAAAATCTTCAATGATGATATGTGATCTGAAAAGTTAAAATGTGTCAGATAATTAACATGTGGTAGAAATTGCTGTTATATTTTTGTCTGGAAGAGACAAAAAGAAAGAGCAGAAAAAACCCTGTGAAATAGATACATGTGCTGGTAGAAAGGGAGCACACTAATGTTGTACTCAGCTCATCTCTGGGTTCACAACCACTGAAGCAGCACACTAGCAAAACTGTGAAGATAGTTTGAATATACAGTACTTCACCCATGGGACGTGATTTGGGAAGTGTGAGGAACCAAGACTTTTTGCAGTATGCTACCACTTTTTGCCCCCATTTTGACTACTAGATGCTGGCTTTATGACTCTAGTTGTGCCCCAGTCTCTGGTAGCCAGACAGACCCAGAGCCTGTGCTCTTTGTAAAAGGTACATAGTAATTAGTTATAATTACAATTGGTAATGACAACCTATGTGTAAGTCCCTAGTAAATGGTAGGGCATGCAGGGTTAGAGACCTAGTAGATTTAATGCACTTTAGTGTGCACTGCTGTGTTGCCTGTTGTCATTTTAAAAACAAGCCCTGCCTTGCAGTCTGCTTTTTGATTAAAAGTATATGCAAATTCAACTTTGGAAGTAAAGGTACTTCGAAAGTCTTAAAATACCTTATTTTTTCAAATAGGTCACCCCTAAAGTCTACCTTAGGTCCCCTGGGTACAGCGCCATGTTAAAAAATAACCAGGGACATTACAAAAGATGTTTTATATATTCCCTGGTGAGGGAAAAAACACCAATTTTGTTTTTCTCCATTGTAGTACATTAGCTCCATAGGCTAACATGGGAAGGCTTTATTTACCTTTAATAAAGTCCAACTATTAACAGAAACGAGCTAAACTAATCCTTCTAAGTATGAAAACAATAGTTACAATACATCCAGCAACGTGACAAGGTTGGATTTATCATAACTGCTACAGAAAATAAGTTATGTGACTTGATTTTCTGATTTGCCTAAATTCAGCCCTCTAGCAGTCTCTTCTGATTGTCCAGCCTTTGGCAATCTGACCCAAGCACTCTTGATTAGGTGTGCAGTGGCCTGGGCTGAGTCAAAGGAGACATCTGGTAGGAGGAGATCTGCTACTGCAGATCAAAAGACAGGAAGGGGGGCTGGATAGCCAAACTTGTCTTGAAAGGGAGAAAGACAGTGAGGACAGGAAACCAGTCCAACCCTGGCACCCTGTTACCGAACCCTAGCCAGATGGGAGCCCCTGTAATGGAATTAGCAGATGGGCTGGAAGGTGAGGGTTAGGGAAATTTAGTCACATCTCTGGGTTGGCCTAGCAAGACCTATAGCTCCAGGAGAGACTTTCTCTATTTTGGATTTTATGGAACAGTGCTCTCTGGGAAAAGAATTTACCAAACATCAGGGCAAGTGGTCATCATTGAGGGTGCCACCCGGCACCCCATTGGTCAGGGGTGTCCCCTTGCTTGCCAGCCAAGAAGCCTGGATAAATAAGGGACAGCTTCCCAGCAACTCAGATCACTGCCTTGAAACTACAAGACGAAAGACTGTCCTGCTGGACCCTTGGACTGCATAAGAGAGGACACACTCATAAGGACTGCACCTGATGCACACTTTCGTCTTCAGCCCAAAAAGGACTTTGCCTTGCTTTGAAAGTTGAAGGAGAGGAATCCCTGAAAGCAACAGGTTAAAAGAGCTCCACATGCCTCATCTCCACCAAAAAGAACCCAGTTGACCACCTTCAACTGGAATTTTAAGGATTTGGCCAGTTGCATTGTGGGAATTGTAGTTCCAATGTCACAAGGAGCAACTCAAAGATTCAGGAACCTTGGATTGGTGTTATGGACCATTTGGAATCCCAGAAGGACTTTCTAGCAGAAGATCCAGAAGTTGGAGACCATTTGGAGAATTTTTGTTAAAACGTTCCATAAGTTGACTGACCCGTTGTCGAGAGTCAAGCCGGCAAACTGGTACTGCGACCTGGCCTGAAATCCAGGTCCACCCACTGAAGCTCCGGAGCTTTTCGACATCAACTAGACTTCCAGGAGTTCAGTGAGGCCTCACACTGGACCAAGCCACCGTTGTCGAACCCAACCTCGGACTGCCGAGGAGACCTGCTCAACGCCGAGAGAAAAAGCTCCCAAAAAGTCCAGAAGGCAAAAACTTGACCCAGCCCTACCGCTCATTCTAACTGACCCGAATTCCATCACAGTTGGCCAGAAACTTTTACTTTGTCTTGGTCAAGCTCAACCAGATGTCCCAAGTTGGCGCTTTTGACTTTTAGGCACTAGAAAGTGTTAATTCTTTAAAAATTCATATCTACGGTTTCCTACATTGGATATTTGTTGTTTTGGTGTCATTTTATTCATCAAAATATTTCTTAGTTTTATAAACCGGTGCTGTATTTTTACTGTGTGCTGACTCTTACATATTTATTTTCTTGGTGTTTTTAAATGCTTTACAAACCTGTCTCCTAAGTTAAATCTGACTGCTCGCAGCCAAACTACCAAGGGTTGAGTAAGAATTAATTTATTGAGAACTTGACAGGACCTTATTTGTGAGTGTGATATTATTACTAAGTGCACTCAATAATAAACCAGCTTCCAACATTTGGTGATCAGCAGTAAGGATTGCACTTATGTTTAACCACGCCATACAGCATTTAAGTGAAGATCTTGAAAAATACTATAAATTGACCTAGAGCAAAAATAGATTTTAGAATTTTAGAAATTTGGACTCATGTTTAAATTACTTCATTTTTGATTTTTCTAAAGAGCTAGTGTTTAATTGGCGCCAAAGTTCTTTTTGTGAACCCAAACTAGGGATACCATGGAGCTTGATCTGGCTAACATGACTACCCTCACAGTAGCTGAGCATAGGATACAGTGTAGGGTCAAGGGGCTACCAGCTGCTTATAGAATTCGAAAAGCAGAGATGATTAGATCCCTTAAAGCCTGGGCAGAGTAAGCTCCAGGGAATGAAAGGGAGAGGGGCAGATGACCCCTCCAACAACCTCCAGGAGGAGGATGACAACTTGTCCATTACTTCTAGCACAAGGTCCAGACATTCAGCTCATGGAGGGAGCGGAGGCTACCCCAAAGAGATGTCCCTCATAGAAAGGGAGCTGGAGACTCAACTAGCCTACATAGCTGTAGAGAAGATGAAAGTGGACCTGCTAAGAAGTGGGCAAGGCCGGAGAAAAAGAATGGTGGCAGCGAAGAGGAGGAAGATGGTGAGATGTCCTGGGATCGTGGGCTTGATCCCAGACCACCAAAGGGGTTTGTCCCTAAGTACCAGGAGGGTGATTACATAGCTAAGAGGGCCCTTAGAATAAGGAGGGTTAGCATTAAATACTGGGGTTCGCTCCAGTAGTAGTTGATCCCAGTAGCTGGGAGGGATAGGCTTCTGACCCTAGAGGGGGAAGAAGTAGAATCTTTCTCCTACCTTGAAGCAGTGTCTGATCAGGAAATTTGATCCCACAACAGAGCCGCACAGGATGAAGTTCAGAGACACCAAGAAACTCAGCACCCAATGCTGGGAGGACTTTGTGGACATCTCAGAAGAGACACTAGAGGGCTAGATACAGGGTAACAAGGTAAGGATCTATGGGTGGGCTCTAAAATCTGTTCATGAAAACAAGGGTGACTTTGCGATGACCTCACTGCGGCTGTGGCAGTCTCCTGCTTTTTTGGAACCTTGTACTGCTCACCAAAGAAAATGTAGTCCATTTGTTAATATGGACATTTTCCAGACCCCCAGGGAATTCTGGAACAGCAGTTGCAGAGTGTAAATCTGCAGTGTTTGTGGTGATTTGCAGAGGTGAAGTAATGGGTGCAAAAACATAATTGGAATTGTGTTCCACTCATAGTGCATTACCAGCTGCGTCGTGGATTGCGAAATGAGGACTGTCACTGACATGGTGTGGAGAAGGTTTGTGCTAGACCTTCCTCTTCTGTTGCAGCTCAAAAGTGCAACTGTATAGACCAGACACAAATTCTTCTTGCAGTGGAAGATGAAGGGATAAAGATGATGCTTTTGAACAAAATCACTAGTTTGTGATTAGTGTCTCTTTTCAGGTGTGACAAGCCTCATTACCCTTATAGCACTGTCCAATATATATTCACGAACATCATAAAACATAATGTGCCAACTTGTAGCACCATCAAGGTGTGGACTTTGTCCGTACCTTGGTATATTGCACATGTAGATGGATGTAGGTATTGGAACACTTGTTTAGTGTGTCCATGGAGGTGTGTACTGCATAGTTAGCAATATTGCACCTTATGGCATATGCTTTTGAGCATCACAGACCTTGTGGTACGCTGTAGGCACATAGCGCTAGCACTACTTCTGGATTTGGTTTCTAGCTCCTGGTGTGTCTAACACCTGTATAGTGTCTCCATATACGTTTTTAGGGACTTATTAGCATTACAGCTATTTATGCAAGTGTTTACAACCTAGTGTTCATGAAGATGTGTAGGGCATTGATAATCTTATAGCACCATACTCTATCGATTTTCAAGTATCATATCTGATGTAGCACCATTTTGTGTACACGGCTGGCCTGGACCTACACACACACCAATATGAAGGTAACATGCAGGGCCAGTCCGTAAGCCCACATTCCTGGCATGTGTACGCCTCGTATCCCAAATGTACTGGTGCCGTAGAAGTATGTGTGCAACGCACCGTACCCACACATTCATTGCGTGTGTACGGTCCGTATCACTGTTCTACTGGTGCCGTAGGAGTACGTGTGCAACGCACCGTACCCACGCATTCATTGCGTGTGTACGGTCCGTATCACTGTTCTACTGGTGCCGTAGGAGTATGTGTGCAACGCACCGTACCCACGCATTCATTGCGTGTGTACGGTCCGTATCACTGTTCTACTGGTGCCGTAGGGGTACGTGTGCAATGCACCGTACCCAGGCATTCATTGCGTGTGTACGGTCCGTATCACTGTTCTACTGGTGCCATAGGGGTACGTGTGCAACGCACCGTACCCATGCATTCATTGCGTGTGTACGGTCCGTATCACTGTTCGACTGGTGCCGTAGGAGTACGTGTGCAACGCACCGTACCCACGCATTCATTGCGTGTGTACAGTCCATATCACTGTTCTACTGGTGTCGTAGGGGTACGTGTGCAACGCACCATACCCACGCATTCATTGCCTGTGTACGGTCCGTATCACTGTTCTACTGGTGCCGTAGGAGTACGTGTGCAGCGCACCGTACCCACGCATTCATTGCGTGTGTACGGTCCGTATCACTATTGTACTTGTGCCGTAGGGGTACGTGTGCAACGCACCGTACCCATGCATTCATTGCGTGTGTACGGTCCATATCACTGTTCTACTGGTGCCGTAGGAGTACGTGTGCAACACACTGTACTCACGCATTCATTGCGTGTGTACGGTCTGTATCACTATTGTACTTGTGCCGTAGGGGTACGTGTGCAACGCACCGTACACGTCCACTTCCGTTGTTGTGGTACGCAGGGGTTGCTGGCCACGCCCCCCCAAGTGACCAGACCCTGGTGGTAATGTATGGGCTCCATATTATAGGTTTGGCTTTGGGTATGGGGTATGTTTCCTGCCCCTCACCCCCCCGGCCCCTGGGTGTTGTTCTCACCTTCTGCAGTGTGTGCGTCGGGTCCGGTGCACCAGGTCGTAGGCTAGGAGGACCGGGATGACACGTACAATGGGGTTCATGGCGTGTACGTCGCGTACCGTGGCTCCGTTGCGTAGCGGTTCGCGTCGGACTCTGCTTTTCTGGAGCCGTACGGAGTGACGGAGGGACGAATCGTACTTGCTGGTCCACAAACTGCTGCGTGAATGCGTCCGGACATCACGTACAAGCTGTTCCGGATCAGAATCGTTGTTTTTTTTGACCCGTACGGTGTTTTGTACGAAACGTACGGAAATAGGCTTTCTGTACGAATCGTACTTCCTAGGTTGTACAGAAAGTTTACCGGGTATGAGTCGTACGGAGAAAACGCTCCGTACAACGATTCGGCCCTTTTTGTCAACGGTGGATCACTTGGAAATATTATAGAAACATCACTTTAAGCAAACATTACAGATTGTGAAAATTATTTTCCAAGCACATCAACTCTGTGGCTAAAGACCATGCCTAGGAGGGCCCAGGTTTCACAGATATCCACTAAATACACTGGCCCCCCCACATTGGGTTGAAATTACAAACGATCTCAACTGTTGGCAAACCTACAATAGAACACGTCTACAAACTTGCTTATGGAAAGCCCACTTTTTGGGAGGCTCATTTGGCACAAGTACCACATAAACATGCAGGTCACGAGGTATTTTGTGCTAAAAAGACAAACATACTCCAAAGTTTGTGAACATCAAACACAAGAAATCCAAAACCTTGCTGTGCTCCTACCCTGGTAGGTCCAACTGCAACATCTACTAGATAAATATAGAAGTAGCAGGATATGTTGGTTTGTAATATCAAACGTACTCCATTAGTCAAGAATTACAAACGAAACAGATTCACAAACAATAGCTGGGCGAAAATGACACCATAGCAGGCCCAACAGTCACCCTTCTGATTCAACTGTACCGGTCACAAGATGTTTTGTGTTATACAGACAAAACTTACTCCTATTTTCCCGGTTACCAAACAAAAGAAACCCACCAACTCTACTGACAAAGCCAATTTGCAGGTTGTAAGGTTTGTTGTATTGAAAAAAAACATACTTTTTATGTTTGCAAATATCAGATAAAACCGAATCGGTGTGAGGAAAGCCATGAACTTGCAGACCCAGCTTTAACACTGACATAAGAAAATCACCTTATAAAGTATGCTGAATTAAAAAGACAAAAAATAGTTTAAGTTGGCGACAATCAAAGCAACAACAGAAACCCTAGTCCACGCAAATTGGTGTTACATGCAATATTAGATTTTCTAGCAATAAGTGCAAGGCACTCACTTCACACACAAAGTGCAGTTGACCTCATATATTGTAAAATCGTGATATAGACATCCATGCACACATACTCCTACGGCACCAGTAGAACAGTGATACGGACCGTACACACGCAATGAATGCGTGGGTACGGTGCGTTGCACACGTACTCCTACGGCACCAGTAGAACAGTGATACGGACCGTACACACGCAATGAATGTGTGGGTACGGTGCGTTGCACACATACTTCTACGGCACCAGTACATTTGGGATACGAGGCGTACACATGCCAGGAATGTGGGCCCTGCATGTTACCTTCATATTGGTGTGTGTGTAGGTCCAGGCCAGCAGTGTACTGCTCCAAGGGGGTGGGTGAGTGGGTGGGTGGGTGCAGAGGAATCCCAGCAGTGGCCAGCCATATGGGGGTGGCTGCAGATCAATACCAGCAGTTTCCGACATATGGGGGTGGGTGCACAGGACTCCCAGCAGTGGACAGAGACATGGGGGCGGGTGCAGAGGACTCCCAGCAGTGGACAGAGACATGGGGGTGGGTGCAGAGGACTCCCAGCAGTGGCCTGCAATATGAGGTGTGTGTGCAGATGAATACCAGCAGTGTCCAGGCATATGGGGGTGGGTGCACAGGACTCCCAGTAGTGGACAGAGACATGGGGTGGGTGCAGAGGACTCCCAGCAGTGGACAGAGATATGGGGGTGGGTGCAGAGGACTCCCAGCAGTGGCCTGCAATATGAGGGGTGGGTGCAGATGAATACCAGCAGTGTCCAGACATATGGGGGTGGGTGCACAGGACTCCCAGCAGTAGACAGAGACATGGGGGTGGGTGCAGAGGACTCCCAGCACTGGACAGAGATATGGGGGTGGGTGCAGAGGACTCCCAGCAGTGGCATGCAATATGAGGTGTGTGTGCAGATGAATACCAGCAGTGTCCAGAAATATGGGGGTGGGTGCACAGGACTCCCAGCTGTGGACAGGGACATGGGGGTGGGTGCAGAGGACTCCCAGCAGTGGCCTGCAATATGAGGGGTGGGTGCAGATGAATACCAGCAGTGTCCAGCCATATGGGGGTGGGTGCACAGGACTCCCAGCAGTAGACAGAGACATGGGGGTGGGTGCAGAGGACTCCCAGCACTGGACAGAGATATGGGGGTGGGTGCAGAGGACTCCCAGCAGTGGCATGCAATATGAGGTGTGTGTGCAGATGAATACCAGCAGTGTCCAGACATATGGGGGTGGGTGCACAGGACTCCCAGCTGTGGACAGGGACATGGGGGTGGGTGCAGAGGACTCCCAGCAGTGGCCTGCAATATGAGGGGTGGGTGCAGATGAATACCAGCAGTGTCCAGCCATTTGGGGGTGGGTGCACAGGACTCCCAGCAGTGGACAGAGACATGGGGGTGGGTGCAGAGGACTCCCAGCAGTGGACAGAGATATGGGGGTGGGTGCAGAGGACTCCCAGCAGTGGCCTGCAATATGAGGGGTGGGTGCAGATGAATACCAGCAGTGTCCAGACATATGGGGGTGGGTGCAGAGGACTCCCAGCCGTGGCCTACAATATGAGGGGTGGGTGCAGATGAATAACAGCAGTGTCCAGACATATGGTGGTGGGTGGAGAGGACTCCCAGTAGTGGACAGAGACATGGGGGTGGGTGCAGAGGACTCCCAGCAGTGGACAGAGATATGGGGGTGGGTGCAGAGGACTCCCAGCAGTGGCCTGCAATATGAGGGGTGGGTGCAGATGAATACCAGCAGTGTCCAGACATATGGGGGTGGGTGCAGAGGACTCCCAGCAGTGGCCTGCAATATGAGGGGTGGGTGCAGATGAA
This sequence comes from Triturus cristatus, assembly GCF_964204655.1. Taxonomy (NCBI): domain Eukaryota; kingdom Metazoa; phylum Chordata; class Amphibia; order Caudata; family Salamandridae; genus Triturus; species Triturus cristatus. The sequence goes on along the minus strand of NC_140580.1, from coordinate 587,611,200 downwards.
TACCAGCAGTGTCCACACATATGGGGGTGGGTGCAGAGGACTCCCAGCAGTGGCCTGCAATATGAGGGGTGGGTGCAGATGAATACCAGCAGTGTCCACACATATGGGGGTGGGCGCAGAGGACTCCCAGCAGTGGCCTGCAATATGACGGATGGGTGCAGATGAATACCAGCAGTGCCCAGACATATGGGGGTGGGTGCAGATGACTCCCAGCAGTGGCCTGCAATATGAGGGGTGGGTGCAGATGAATACCAGCAGTGTCCACACATATGGGGGTGGGTGCAGAGGACTCCCAGCAGTGGCCTGCAATATGAGGGGTGGGTGCAGATGAATACCAGCAGTGTCCAGACATATGGGGGTGGGTGAAGAGGACTCCCAGCAGTGGACAGAGACATGGGGGTGGGTGCAGAGGACTCCCAGCAGTGGATAGAGATATGGGGGGGTGTACATCATTATCAGATGACCACACCTACATGGTGGTATGGACGCATCACTAACTTTGCACTATGATGATAGTGCTATAACAACACATCACTGACAGCAGTGTCCCACTCCCAGGAGGATGGATATATTTCACACACTGCATGACACACCACATGTGGGTGTGAGGACATATAACACATGCATACCCACCCATGGCGGATGCAGCACAATACACACCCTGATATCATGCCACAAGACTGTATAGTCATGTAACTGCCTACTAAACTACGATAGCCAAAGGGAACACACACTGTCACGCACATCCCAGGACTGATAGGAATGTCCAGGTGCTGGTCCAGCCACCAAGATGTTGTCTCTCATGGAAGGAATAGGGTGGAATTCCCCTAGATACAATGCCCACAATTGTCAGTCAGGTGCCCAAATACTCTGCATAACAAGTACCATTTGTGTGGTAGGCCGTGATTACACACATGCATAGTGCTGAAAAGGTGGAATTTGTCCCTGAAGGCATTCCGACATACTCAAAACACAAGTACAGTGACTAGCAAGGATGGCACAGACGATTCAGCAGGAGACATCGGTGAGCAGGCATGGCCATTGTTGAAGGGATCCGTCACCAATAAAGGAAATGCTGACACAGGTCAGCACAACAATTGTGCAACTGTTTGCAGGGAAGATGTCAGGTGCCACAGAGGAAGGAACACTCCTTGGGACAATGTCTCAAAACAAAATTAACACACACTACCAATGATTCTTTGCAGAGACATTGTTATGGCACACAGATACCATGGTCCACCTCATGACCATCATACAAAAAAAGTTCTCAGAACCCTAACACATTACCAGAACACCAACTCCAGGAGCCTCATCCCCAACATCAAGTACCTGAAATGCAATAGTGTTGAAAGTAAAAATAAAGGCTTTATTCAGCACCACAAAACAACAATAAAAAATAGACTAAGTACAGAGGCCAATGGCCAGTCCATATTTCAAGTCCAAGGAGGGACGTAGGGGACCGCGTCTACCCCTAGCTTGCCTGCACAAAGGAACCTCAAGGTTTGTCGACCGGGGGAGGGGCATCATTTGTGGCAGGACCAGGCACCGCAGGGACAGGAGGGGGAAGGGTAGGTGTGGCGGGTGCAGGGGGGGACGTCTACACTACAGGGGGTGGGGCAGCGCCGAAGGTAGAGGTGAGCGTGGCGCTGCACACTGCTGCTAGGACGTCCAGCCTAACCCCTGCACCAGAGGATTCCCCAGGGTCAACAGAGGGTGTGGTGGGTGAGGGATGGGGGGCAGCGCTCTTGGGGGAGGGGGTCGACATGGTGGGGGACACAACTCCTGTGCCCGGGGACTTCCTCGCCCACTTGTGGGGTTGTCGCTCAGTGGGGGCGAGGTCCAGCTCACCCATAAAGATCTTCTTGGGTGAGCGTTTGGCAGGGTAGCCAAGGGGAGTGGTTTTGGAGGAACAGGGTTGTGAGGACTGTGGACTGCGACTGTGGCTGTGTGTATGTTGTCTGTCCCCAGACCCTGTGGGTGTGCCTACATCCCCCTGAGTGTGCGTGCCAGGAGGTGTGCGCTTTGCCTTACTTGGGGGTGTACTGCCTGTGTCTGGTGGGGTGCGTGCCCGTGACTGTCTGGGTGTGCGTTGGACAGGCATGGGAGAGGGAAGTGTGGATGGGTCTGGGGTAGGGGGGGGACGGAGCGCTGCAGGAGAGTAACTGCTGCCATCAGGGAAGAGTCCATGGACCGCAGAATCCTGCGTTGGTCAGACATCGTTGCTGACATGCCCTCCATGAACGACACCATCTGTGTGAGCAGTTTAGTGTGTCCATGGAGCACATTCAGCACCGATGCCTGCCCAACCTGCAACTGCCGCAGTATGTCCACAGACTCTTCACTGAGGGCAGCAGGGGTGACAGGGGCAGGGGGTGCGGTGCCTGGGCCGAAGGAGACATGTTGGGCCTCTGCACGGACCGAAGGGACGGGAGCAACTGGGAGGGCAGAGATGGTAACAGAGGAGGCAGGGACAGATGTGGGGATGCTGCCAGGTGGTGTTGCAGCCTCCGCCTCCTCGAGGAGGTCAGCGTCGGACCCGTCGGCGTCGTAGCTGGTATCGTGTCCAGACAGGTCCTCTGACTGACTCCCTTCGCCCTCTGTGCCACTGGCTCCTCCTGACTCTACAGCACTGGTGGCACTGTCGCTGGGTCCCTCCTCCAGGTCCGTGCAGGTGTTTCCCTCCGTTGCGGATGATGATGCTGTGGGCAAGGAGAAGAAACCGAAATGCATTAGTCACCTGTATACATCTGACACATGAGCACAAAAACAATTGGTCACAGTGCATATCAGACAATGCATCATGAGTAACAGCTAGATTACTCCGCACATATGTAAGCCCTGTACTGCCCAGTTGTTAGACCCACTATGCCACTTGGACACAAGGAAAAAAAGAACACACCAGGCCACAACTTGAATGAGAAATACACTGAGAAGCTAGTGTCTGTGAACCGGTGAGCACAGCAATACAATGAAGTCATGCCACCTCTTGTTTACCCTGAAAGAAACAGTAGTGGTGCACCCAACGTAAACTGACACACCTCAATACTCAAGGTGTCACCACACTCAGAGACCTGTAAGTACTTTGGAACACAAAAAGAAAAAATGTTGGTACCTTGGGACTCACAATACTCTACACAATCGACATGTTTTGAATGTGCCAATTCGCCATTTTGTGAAAAGAACACTCATGTGCCTGCATGAAATATGTCTCACAAGGCAGTGCACACAAAACTACATTTACACTGTCATTGAAGAAGCTGGCACCTTTTCTAAGAAGCCGCTGTTAGAAATGAATGGTGTTGCAGAAAGTACATATACATGGGCCCACGGAGGTATTGATGTCTTGAGACTTGCTAGTTTGTATCACCAACAACAAAGGAGTCTCACAAAATCAAGACCACTGTGGGAACATGTATATGGAGAATCTGCAAAACCATTTAATTCTAACAGTGGCTTCTTTGCAGAGGTGCCAGCGTGTTCCATGAAAGTGGAAATGTCGTTTGGTGTGCACTTCCTTGGGAGACATCTTTCATGCAGGCACATCAGTGTTCTCAACACAAATCATCAAATTACCACACTTAAAACATGAAGAACTGTTGACAAGTGCTGTGAGTGCCAAGGTACAATTGTTTTAGAGTAACAACTTGAATTATGTCAGTTGTCACATGGCCATCCGTCACCTGATTACACAGTTGGCTACACATATGACCTACTGCCTGTCATCTGGAGTGGCACCAATGTCCACACCCAGGACAATGCATAAGCTACTGGGCCTGCAATTGGGTTGTTAAAAAGCATAGCTGTAATGTGGAGACACCCTCATGGCAAGCCAGAATGTCCACACAGATGTCAGCACACAAAGTCCAAACTGCGTTGCATCTGAACCACACACAGGTGCAAAAAATGTATGAGCAGGAATCATGTTTTTGAAACAATGACACAGGCTGCAAAGCACGAACATTAAACACTGGCCAGCATCACAGGGGCACTGCACGGTGATTCTGTGTACAGCCAATTCTCACACACAGGTCAGACCTGACAAGGAAAAATCAGGGGTGCCCATGTAGGCCTCTCCCGCACAACCACCCATACCTGAGTCAATGTGATTGATACAGATCAAGAAGTGACACCTCTTATTCAGGGTAACAAAAACTGTGCAGCAAAAATTGCTAGATTTACACAACCTCACCTCCTGGGGCTGACAACACATATTTGTGACTAACAACCAGCAACAGATTGTTGTGAATAGCCACACAGGCACTGCCCAGTGTGAGTATGCACAAGCAAAATGGTGTATCCCTGTCCAGTGGACACATGTAGCACACATTAGAAAAATACAAACTAGGCCAGGGAACAATGCCACAGAGGCAGACCTATGCTGAACCCACAGAGAATGTGCACAGTGTTGGATGACACACATGATTAGGAGGCCAGGGTGTCTCAGGGGACTGTAGTGGGCACACTGCTCCGTGTTCCTGGAATGAGCTACCGTCATGGCACTATGCATATCTCCCACTCATGCACATCATGTCTGAGGCCACAACATTGGTCATGCATGCTGCAAGGGTGTTCAGTTGAAACCTCACACTCCTATGTTGAGAATCATCATCAGTGCTAACAAATATGGACCCCCAACATAGTGAACAGGTCATGGCACAGGCAAGGTACCAACACAAGTCACAGACCACCCTCCCACATGATGCATAAAGCAATGTGCACTTAGATTTACTGGAACCCTAGATGACCATGTGCAAATTAGATTACACACAGACCAGGGGACCCATTTCAAGGAGGGAAAGGGATGAAAAAGAGCACCAGGTGACATTGGGGAACAGAAAATGCACTGCACATATAAACTCTGGGAGTGTATCCAGGCTACAGAGCACTTCCAAAAGCTGGTGACACATAACACAACAAACAGCCATGTACCTACCCCCTTGTTGCTGCAGTCTCTCCTGTAACTGCCTATCGAGGTCAGGGAATACCACTGCCAGCACACAGCTCATGTGGGGGGTCAGGCGTCGGCGCCCGCCGTGGGGGCGAGGACTGTCGATCCCCAGCTGGACCCGGGCGATCCGCCGGGTCCAGCACCGGATGTCCTGCCACCTTTTGCGGACCTGTGGCAGGCTTCGACTACGCTCCCCTGCAGATCTCACGGCCCTGACGATGTCCCGCCAGATCTCCCCCTTCTCGTAGGCAGTTACCTGTCAGGATGACAAAGTGACACAACATCAATACACCTGCTCCATGTCCCAGAGACACACATTTGAACATCTTTTAAATGTTGAACAGGGCATAGGATGCTGACAGGAACTGCATCATTCACAATAAGAAATTGGCCTGTGTGCAAGCCCCAATGCACTACATGGCATTGAAAGTCAACAGGTGGCATGAGGGGTGCGACACACTCACTGATCATGGCACACACTGTGCAGCACATGCAACAGCAGGCTGATGGCCAGCACGTGTCAAGCAGTCACATGTCCCACTCCACTGACGCACCCTCAGCAGACTAGACAGACACACCCAGGCACAGATCACTCGCCTGTCATTGACAACAGCGGATACAACCCTCAATCTGCACATGTGCCACTTGCCAGTGGGGTGTCACAGGTGTCGTGCTAGCTTTGCAAGTCAGACACACAGCACGGCTTACTTGTCACATCAGATGGGTAGATCTGTTGCCTCCTCCATGCAGCTGTGGTGCAACACTTCACATAGACACTCACCCACATGACAAGGAACATTCACACACATGAATGTCCATGAGGTCGTACAAATCATTTGGACACTCTCACCACAGGTCCACTCAACTCATACACATCTGTGGGTACAGTCACCTGTCACACCGGGGGGACCACTGAATCACCTCAGGACAATAGGAAAAAAAGCCACCAAGGATTTTCCAGGCTGAATGTGTCATGCACTATGCAGTGAAAGACACAGTAAGCACAATGCAAGTGAGGAGTGCACACAGGAACTACATCATGCTCTGCATGAGAGACATCAGCATGTCCTCCCCCTGGGACCCACTCTAAACAACATTGCATGTCTGTCCCACCTGGACACAATATTGACAGTCACACAACAGGTGCATAGGCAAAGGTAGTGGAGTCAGCACTCACCTGCTCCCCTGGTCTCCCATACAGCTTGGTGTACTGTGGGAGGAGGCAGGCCAGCAACGCCTCATTCTCCTCCAGGGTGAATGGCTGGGCCCTCTCCACAGTACGTGACATGGTCCAGAGGAAGCAGAGACAGCAGCAGCGTGGTCGACTCAAAAGTTGTGCAGGCAAGTGCCCTCTCATGGGTTCTGGCTGCTTTATATCTGTCTTGCTGAGGGGCATTTATTTTGAGGAGTACATAGTGATTGGTCAGACACATTTGCATCGTACGTTTACTCCAATCCCTTTAAACATACACCTATGACACGCATTCGCATCGTTCAAATTGTGAGCATCATGTCAAGTCAACAACCACTTTGCAACATTGTATTTTGTGGCCAACTGACTGTTCCAGGACACCTGATGGACACATTTCAACTGAAAACTCAGTATCCATGACAACCAGCATGCATTTAGGGCCTAATACTTGTCCCTTATGTGTCCCCTATGTAATTTAGAAATCCACACACAGGTACGGTGCGTTTCACACGTACTCCTACGGCACAAGTACAATAGTGAAATGAAGCGTACACACGCGATGATTGCGGGTGTACGGTGCGTTTCACACGTACCCCTACGGCACAAGTACTATAGTGAAACAAAGCATACACACGCGATGATTGCGGGTGTACGGTGCGTTTCACACGTACCCCTACGGCACAAGTACTATAGTGAAACGAAGCATACACATGCGATGATTGCGGGTGTACGGTGCGTTTCACACGTACCCCTACGGCACAAGTACAATGGTGAAACGAAGCGTACACACGCAATGATTGCAGGTGTACGGTGCGTTTCACATGTACCCCTACGGCACAAGTACAATGGTGAAACGAAGCGTACACACGCGATGACTGCGGGTGTACGGTGCGTTTCACACGTACCCCTACGGCACAAGTACTATAGTGAAACGAAGCGTACACATGCGATGATTGCAGGTGTATGGTGCGTTTCACTCGTACCCCTATGGCACAAGTACTATAGTGAAATGAAGCGTACACACGCGATGATTGCGGGTGTACGGTGCGTTTCACACGTACCCCTACGGCACAAGTACTATAGTGAAAACGAAGCATACACACGCGATGATTGCGGGTGTACGGTGCGTTTCACATGCTTACAATGGTAATACAGGCGTACACATGCCAGGAATGGAGGGCTACGAGTCGCACAAGGATGTCCATCAAGTACTTGTCATTGCATACTTTCATGTGCAGGCCCTAGGTGTGTCAGCCAGTGATATTGCACAGGTCATTTCATCTAGTTGCACAATTGATGTGTGATGACCTGTGTATACATGTCATGTGTGATGGGGCACTATGTGGCACACATCACCTTGACACTTGCCACATGTGTGTCTGTAGTCCAACTGTGTCATGCACAGCAGCAGTGGGATGGCACAGTCATCAACACCCGCACCTGTCTCCTGAGGCCAGGGACACTCTATCAACTGACATGTCACGATCAGCGTGCCCCTACGTGACTATGTCAAGTGTGTGTCATGTGTTTCCATGAGCTTGCTGTTATTTTTCCGTCAACTGCATCTGCTGTTGGTGCATCCAACATGGGTCTGTGGGGAGATGGGCATGGCACACATCTACGCACACCATGCCACATGTGGATTCCCATGGCTGTAGGGTCTGTGTGCATTGGACATCATATTTTCCCAGGCATATATGTCTGCGTCGTCTCAATGGCTGTGTTTAATTGTTGTCACGTGTACCCCTTCATCGCAATGTGTGTCATATGTACATTTGACATTCCATGTGACCTGTGCGTGTGCCTTGCAGTCAACTGTCTGGATGAGATGACATCCTTCCAATGCAGCTATGTGGATGTGTGTCACTCCGGTGATATCTCTGGCTGTTCACTCAGACTTGCCCCCAGCTCATTTCAGGGCATGTCATGTAGACTTGACAATCAACAGGTGTTTCTGGCTTTTCGTAGGAGTGCCAGCAAGCTGGCATATGTGTCCTGGATGTATTGCACACACCAGACTCCATAGTTACCTGATGTTTTGTAGCAGTTTAGCATGTGCTATATTCATTGACATTGATGTTGGCAGACTCTCAATCTTCATTATTCCTAACAATGTCTTGCAGGGCACCGCCTGTCCCAAGACCAATGCCAGACTTGGCTGCCATGAGGGAACGTGCCTGCATCCATCGTTACAGATTCACTCAACAGTTGATTGAGGACTTGACCGACAAGCTGGCACCACACCTCCAACCGCGAGACAGGTATCCTACTGCGCTGACCCCCAAGATGAAGGTGATGGCAGCCCTACATTTTTTTGCCACAGGTACGTTTCAATTGACCATAGCTGATGTTGGTGGGATGTCACAGACAATGTTCAGCCGTGTCCTGCGTGATGTTGTGGCAGCCATGTTGGAGCACCTTGATGAATTCATCAAATTTCCAACTCCTGAGGAGTTGACAGATGTGAAGGGTGATTTCTATGCCCTGGGAGGGATGCCCCATGTCATTGGATCCATTGATGGGACACATGTGGCTTTGGTACCACCACAGGCACAGGAGCAAGGCTATCGCAACTGTAAACATTACCACTCAATAAATGCCCTTGTGGTGTGTCTTGCTAACATGCTGATTTCCCATGTCTGTGCACGTTGTCCAGGATCAGCACACGATGCCTACATCATGAGGCGTAGCAGGGTGCCACAACTGATGCTGCGGCTGCACAATGAATGAGCATGTCTTGTTGGTGGGCATACTCTGTTTGTCCTGTGTGTTTTTTTTTTTTTGCAAAAACATTTTTATTGCATATTTTCAATTACAAACACCTTGCAGTAATTACCCTCGTGCTGATGAACATATCCGATTGCCAGAAATCAATGCGGTACACAATCCTATTCGCGGTCATCCAGAGAATCTGTACCCATCAGCGCTCTTATATGCATAAACGCCCTCCCCACCCCCATGTCAGTGTGTGTTTGTCCTGTGTGTTGCGGTATCTTTGGCTCTTACGGCATCTCCTGACCCACTTATTTACATGATGTTTCCATGTAGGGGACTCTGGATATCCCAACATGCCATGGCTAATGACACCTCTCCGCAACCCGAGAACAGCTGCAGATCACCGGTACAACAATGCACACGGGCAGACCAGGCGAGTGATTGAGAGGACGTTTGGACTCCTTAAGAGCCAATTCCGGTGCCTTGACAAGACAGGCGGGTCCCTCCCATATGCACCGGAGAAGGTGTGCAAAATCTTCATTGTGTGCTACATGTTGCACAACATGGCCGTTGAGAAGGCAGTGCCACTCATCCTTGATCCTGATGAGCAGGAACATCCACCGTGGAGGATCCAGGGCTTGGTCACGAGGCAAGTGATGAGGAGGAGGAGGATATCTGGGGTCAGCTCATACGCAACTTCTTCTCATAATGGTGAGTCACTGGGTATGAGTGTGCAAGCTTGTAGCATTGAGTGGCATGTGTTGCAATGTGTGTGTCCAGCAGACTGAATGCAAAGTTACTTTGATGTGTGTACTGATGTGTCACTCGAGTGATGATGTTATGCCACACAGTTTTGCGAAGAGACTTTCTTTTAAATTTGCATGTGTCCAACATTGTTCATGTTTCGTAACTGCCATGTGTGCGGCGAGATTTGTTTTAGGTGACTTCTTGTGTGTCTGTCATTCCCAGGTTTTTGCGCTTGTTGTCTGCTCGTGTCATCTTTGTCCTCCTGCTATTCCTCATGAGGACTGCAACGTGTGCTGAATCAGCGTGCCATGCACGGACATGTGGAAATGTCAGTTTGGGTAAGGATAGCAGCAAGGCTTTTTGGTGGTGGTATGGGTTGGGAATGTGTGGGGACTGCTTCTGTGCATGTTGTGGTACCATGCATACATGTCTTCTCACCATGGAGCATGTAACATGTAGCATCACTCTCATGACATGATATTCACCCTTCTTGACAGTCATCTGTAGTGGAGTGTGGAGTCTGATGTAGGCATCAATGTGCGTAAACCTTGCCTCTGAAACATTGCGGATGCTACTGGTGGACATAGTGTGGGACATCACAACAACAGGCTCTATGGTGAATTGCAGCCTCTCCGTGTGCAGCAGGATGTGTTTGGCTCATCCCCATAACTTGTGTGCCACTTCATTGGGATTTACTACATCCGTGTTGTGAAGGGGGGGTCCAGTGTATGTCCCACATGTTCTGTCAACTGACATGTGAGTCTGTTTGTTTTGATTCATTTCCCTTAGTGTGAGTTTGTGTAATAAAGGTGTTCAGCACAATCCGAAGTGCCTCATCTCTGTCACTGCAGATCTCTTGCCAGTTTGCATGCATCATCTATGGCATAATTGTTAAAGATTGAGCATATGGGTGTATGTGTACTTCGGCAACATGCATGCAGTTCTTCATGGCTAATAATATGTATTGTGCATGAAGTACCTGTCTGTGTATGTATTTGTGCAGGTTGCTCCCCACAACGGGACGTGAACGCCTGCTGACGGTGTGTCTCCTGTGCGCAGCTCCGCTTTTTGTTGCCTGATCCTGTGGCCGTCATTTTTGCTGATTGTTCATACATTTTCTCTGAGTGACCCATGAGTAACCTGACACTCCTGCCTTTACATACACCTGTTGCACTGTGCCTTTCTGACCTCCTTGTCTTTGTGTGCTTCTTTTTGCCTAGTTTCTCACCCCTTCTGCCTGCTGCTGCCTCACCTGCAGCACCGCCCCACCGAGTGCCCTGATTCTGCAACCCACACGCCTCCAAAATGCTCCTCCCTTCCCCCTCCACCCATTCTAAATGCAGCCAGCAGCTTGTCTGTGCACTGTTGCACCAACGCCGTGCCAAAGTCAGGACCGTCTGCGCCTGCAACGTGTACAGTGTACGACCCTCTGGTCCTTGCATGACCCACATCACACAACAGGCTCATGCTGCAGCCACCCTCCAAGCAATGTCCTCCAGACAATCAACCGCCTGCTATCAGGCAACCCCTAAGTGCACACACGACACCTTCGCATGCTGAGTGTTCAACTCCAACTGCCTACACAGCGCCGCCCCGCCTACCAGACCCTGTCAGAACAACCAGGTCATGTGCCTCCTACTCCACACCCGCTCCGTCCACAAACACGCCATTGGACTCTGTTACCTCCTTAACACAACAGCCCCACACATCACCTTCATGACAGTAACCTGGTCAAAAGCATCCTCAGCACACAACGTCTTCATTGCCATCTCAGACGGATGCAAGATCACCCGCAGGGACGGCAACAACAATCCCGGAGGATGAATTGCAATTTATTCCCAAGTACACCCTCAGAGTCACAAATCCGGTTTTGCTCCAACCCCATGGCAACCCTCAGAGTAACACTCATGTACAGATCTCCAGGCCTACATCCACAATTCCGCAAAGCCATCAACACGTACATCTGCACGCAGGCCCTCACCTCCACAGGCTACATGTGGCTGGGGGCCAGTAACTTCTTGCTGGAGGAGAACCACACCACCATCCAACATTGGTCCATCAACATTTGCATCCACGTCTCCGACAAGGAACACACTGCCCCACACCCCGCTACCGATCCCCCAAAGATGCTTGATGTAAGTCACCACAGACAAGCTGTGTGGGACACTCGAACCAACACCACCGCCACACCCTGCAACCTCACACACTGGATCAGCTACTGATCCAACAAACTTGCCACATTGACGGACTTTCCTGTGAAGCACAACAACAGTTAAGCCACCTGGGACAAGGCAGACCTACTGGACTCATACAGATTTAGCCGGACTCTTGTGCAAACCTTGCAACACAAAGTACCTTCATTTACCTTACAGCCCTGGAAAACGCCACACACAGCCATCACCATATCATCAGCAAGGACAAGTGGAGATCCTTCAGATAGGGCCGAGGCACCAAAACACACGACATCAAGGAGCTCATCAGCATTGTGAGTGAACTGACAGCAGATCTCCATCAAAAAGACACCCCACCCTTGCAAGGCAGATCCCATCCCTTGCAACTTTCTACCACTGCAAGCTCATGGCCATACACGACAGCCTTGGCACACAGAGGCAGAGAGCACTATTATCCGTGGGACAAACCCCCCTCAGGTTCTGGACTCCCGTCAGCAACAAATACACCACCTGGCTCATGTGCACCATCCACTCTGGCTCTCCATCAGGCCCCTTCCCACACAACATCTCAACCACATCATTCCCCATCCTTGAAGCCCACGTCCAGGGCGTCCTGAATGTCTCATTTGAGTTTGCCACATTCCATGGGAGCTGGAGGCATGCAGAGACCCAGGTCCTTCTTCAACAACGGACGGCAGTACCGCAGGATCTCCTGGAACATCACCCTGCTTTCCTACCCAGCAAATGTCATCAGGAAGACACTCAACGAGCAACTGACAAACTTCCTCCACGTAAACAGCTCCAGGCAACCGGCACCAGAACATCTTCCACAGTAATCACACCACTGCAACCGTCATCATTGCCACCACCAACGACAACTTAGCGCTGCCCAACAATGGTGAGACCACCCCCCTTGACCTCTCAACGGCATTCTACACCATGTGCTACCACACTGTCAGCTCACACATCTCCAACACTGGTATCCAGAGGAGGGCCCAGGATTAAATCAACAAGTAGCTCACCAGCAAGGCCCAGGGAGTCGGCCTCCACCCTGCAGCATGTAGTACACTGGGGTCATGTGGCCCATGCCCCAGGGCTAATCTCTCAGCGTGACGATCTTCAATGTCTGCATGACCCCCCCCTCTCCACCATCACATGCGCACAAGACATCATCATCATCTCGTATGCCATTGACACCCAGCTGCTCCTCAACCTCACCAAAGACCCAGCCATTGCCAGATCCAACCTTCAAGAAGGCATGAGATCCGTTGACGAATGGCTGACCATCAGCCACCTGAGGCTGGACTTGGACAGGACTGAGGTCATCATCTGAGGATTGTCCCCTTACGGCTGAGTCAACTCCTTGTGTCCCACCGGCCTGGGCACCGCACCACCACCCAGTGGCCACGCACGCAAGCTGGTGTTCATCATGGACTCATCGCTCACAATTATCATGCAATTCAACACCATCTGTACCTCATGTTGCAACACCCTCCGCATGCTGCAAATGATCCACAGATAGATCCACTCCAAGGCAAGACAGACCGTCTCCCAGGTCCACGACACCAGCCGGGTCAACTACAGCACTGCCCTCTACCGAGGAACAATAGCAAAACTGCAGGAGAAGTTGTCCACATTCAGGGTGCATCCGCACACCTCATCTTTAACATCCCCCGCCCCAGCCACATCACCGTCCACCTGAGATAGCAACAATGGCTCACTGTCTGCTGCAGGATCACCTTCAGACTCCTCAACCACACTCAGGAGGCAGTTCACAACCCCAGACCCAAAACCGACCTTGGACGTCTGTCATCCAACACTCCGTTGGCCCAACTCCATGCAGCCCACCTTGCCCTGGCCACCATTCATCACATCCACAGAACAACTGCATGCAGGAGATAGTTCTGCCACCTCGCCAAACAGACCTGGGACTCCCTCCCCGGGCACCTCAACATGACCCATGACCTCTACACCTTCATGATACTCTGCCAAATTGGTCTGTCTGAGCAGTATTGCAAGCCCCCCCTCAGCAGCTTGAGTCCATCACAGGTGAGTATTGGGCTCCATGTCTGTATTTGGTGATACATTGTGACCCATGTGTGTCCTCGACCAGACTCAGATCCAAGTGTATGGATGGCTGGAGTTAGTTCCACACTCAGGCATACTTTGACATATCCCCACACGTATGTTGTGGACTCATGCTAAATGACTGCAACATCAAATTACAATTATAATTTTTTTTATTATAGGTCTGGGGCGTGATTTGTGCACAGAAAAAGGTGCAATACAGGGACCATAGAATCCAAAATTCACAGGGGGAGATGGGATCCTTGGCATTTGAAGTCATCAGAGTCCAGGCCACAGTGTTTGGCATCATTGGTCAGACTGTGACCAGCAAGTCCATGTGGCAGATGATGTCAGTCAATGAGGTGATGCTGTCGCACATGGAGGCCAGGTGCCACGCCAGGTGACCTGGGAGATGTGGATGGTCCGCTGCCTCTCACGGTCTTTTCCGTGGACGACCCACCTTCCTCCGGGGACCCTCAGATGCAGGCCTTGACGATGCTTGGGACGCTCCGTCAGATGAATCCTCCTTCTCCTCCCTCCCTGTGGCTGGTGGTGGTCTTCGCCTGGTGGCACAGGGAGGGTTGCCCATGTTGTCGGCGATCCGACGGAGTGAATGGCTTATGTCCCTTTGCACCGCCAGGAGCTCAACCAGTCTTGCCTCCATCCATCCTTGGTGTTCTTGTTGACTGGTGTGTTGCTCGGCCTGCTGGTTCTTCATCTCTGTGAGGGTCACCACTACCTGGCTGAACTCCCTGGTGTCACGCCGGTATGCGTCCATGATGTTGTCTATGTGTGACATACCGGACCCTTCAGCTGGCTGGTCAGGTTCTCGCCTCCGCCTGCCTCCACTCCCACCACCCCTGCCCACACGAGCCTGGGCTGCCGTTGTGGGCACATCGGGTCTCCGGGACACCTGAGGGATGGCAGTGGCAGTGTTGTCTGCCTCCTCCTGGGTGCCCGGCGCACCTTGTCCCTCCTGGTCAGACTGGCTCAGGTGTTCACTGCGGGCAGGGCTCCTCGGTGTCTCCTGGGATGTGGCAGGAATGGGGGTGGTGTTTGGCACAGATGTTCCTGAACCAGGTGCTGCAGGGGCTTGGACACCAGAGGGTCCAGGTCGGTCAGGGTCATCCGCGAAGTGTTGAGAGGCGTCGCTGCCGGTGGTATCAGGTTCCTCCCGAGCCTGGGACTGTGATTTTTCACCCCCATTGTTGGGGGGAGAATCATCACGTTGCCCTGTGTGTGAGAGACAGACAATGTTAATGCTGTTTCATGCAACATCCATGTTTCATACACATTCAAGTTGGCACTGTTCCTCCATGTAGTTGTATGTGCCTAGCATTCTCCTCAATGTTCACTTGTGGATGGGTATGTTGCGGGGGACAGATTGATATGTTCTCCTGAGTCTTTGACATGTAGATTTTTGGCTTGGATGCTTCTTCGGCTATGTATTGGTGTTGTTGTGTTACATGTCCATTGTGACAGTAGGTAAATCCATTGCCTGTCTGTTCTGCTTGGGTTTTCGGATCAGATAGAACCCGCTCATCAGAGCCTCACTAACCCAGACAGAACGCTACCCCCTCCCTAGGGCCTATTTACAATAGTGCAACCACATATATCTACCACCTAAGGACAGGGAATTCCTACTATACATACCAAGACCTCTTATAATCGGCGGCCTCGCGATCCCATACGGATCCAGACCTCTCTGCCCATACGACAGTATCACAAGTGGCGGCCTCGCGATCCCATACGGATCCAGACCTCTCTGCCCATACGACAGTATCACAAGTGGCGGCCTCGCGATCCCATACGGATCCAGACCTCTCTACCCAGACGGCAGTCTCAGCACAATCGGCGGCCTCGCGATCCCATACGGATCCAGACCTCTCTGCCCATACGACAGTATCACAAGTGGCGGCCTCGCGATCCCATACGGATCCAGACCTCTCTACCCAGACGGCAGTCTCAGCACAATCGGCGGCCTCGCGATCCCATACGGATCCAGACCTCTCTACCCAGACGGCAGTCTCAGCACAATCGGCGGCCTCGCGATCCCATACGGATCCAGACCTCTCTGCCCATACGACAGTATCACAAGTGGCGGCCTCGCGATCCCATACGGATCCAGACCTCTCTACCCAGACGGCAGTCTCAGCACAATCGGCGGCCTCGCGATCCCATACGGATCCAGACCTCTCTACCCAGACGGCAGTCTCAGCACAATCGGCGGCCTCGCGATCCCCTACGAATCCAGACCTCTCTGCCCATACGACAGTATCACAAGTGGCGGCCTCGCGATTCCATACGAATCCAGACCTCTCTACCCAGACGGCAGTCTCAGCACAAGTGGCGGCCTCGCGATCCCCTACGAATCCAGACCTCTCTGCCCATACGACAGTATCACAAGTGGCGGCCTCGCGATCCCCTACGAATCCAGACCTCTCTACCCAGACGGCAGTCTCAGCACAATCGGCGGCCTCGCGATCCCCTACGAATCCAGACCTCTCTACCTAGACGGCAGTCTCATACGACAGTTCATCCTATGATCACCATAACATACAAAAAGGGAATCAGTCTCACTATTCATCAGATCACACAAGGATTGCCAGTTCGAGCATAGCCTGTTCTCAGGTAAGAGGGGCTCCTCTTTCCCTTATTCAGTTACCACTTACCTGATCAGGGTTAACATCTGTTCATGTAGCCGCAGCTGACTAGAAGAATAGGCTACCCTCTCATACAAGAACACGCAGCACATGTTGGTTCACTACAAACTGGGTACTTTATTACTCATTACATACACAATCACATAACATTACGATATAACACATAACCTGCAAAGAGAAGTGAAAGATTAAGTTGTACACTCTAATAAGAAAGGGTCGACATCACCTTAGTGGTATGTAGCCTGCACTCAGTGGTCATCTAGGTTCCCTTCTCGTCTGTGCCTCGGCTCGCCTGGAAGTCACTCTTCTCCGAGTCACTGGGACCTCTTCCTTATCGGCTACTCTCTCCTCTCTGGCTATTCTGCTAGGAGGGCATCTGTCTCTCGGTTCTTTTCCGCCTTCAAGATGGCGTCTGTCTTCCCTGGAATAAGTAGTAGCTTTACTGCTAACGGCTAGATGCCGCCTACGGACTGAACATGTAACTGCCTCAGACTTTCACTAATATAGAGGTGCGTTTTCTCATGGAAAATTCCGGCCTGTAACCTGCCGCCCACCAAATTCTTGTACCTCCCCGTACCAAGGACACGTTCCCAGCCGGCCGGCCTGATGTAGTGTCTTCGGCATGAAGAAAAATACAATCCTTCGATAAGGGCCGGCCTGAACCGGTTCTCTCCAAGCGAATAACACCTCATAACTAAAACATTACATTTGACCTAGAAGCATCCCAAGCTGCCGGAGCAGAAAGAAAGATGGAGTCTCTCCCGTTTGAGGCCTACCAGGCCTGAATTCAGCACAGCTCCATGAAATACCCTCACTACAGGACAGGTTATCCCTAATACTAACGAATCTATCCCCTAGGCTATGTGTGCAAGCCCTGATCTATGGGGAAGAGCACAGGATCATGTCGAAGTGCCTAGTAAATAGGCTCCATTCACTACTCTAACCCTTAGACTTGAATGGTAAGAGACTGAAGTCACATTTAATCATCTTTTCCTCACAAGAAGGCCGGGAAAATCGAGCAGAACATTTCACCCTTGACTTCAGTCTATTATACATTCATTAAACAGAACTAATATCTGTGGAAGAATAATATGAAACAAGACTAACTGATCTATGTCTAGTACCAGGTGTGCAGAATTGAAGTAGTGAAGGAATACACTGAATGAAGCAACAGATAGAAATCAAAATGCCGATAGTAATCAGAATACCTCCTAATATCTGACGTAACATATGCAAATCAGGTAACCAATTAAAGAGCCAGTCAAACCAGCCCTGGTCAATGTGTTTTCTAACTTCTTCTGTCAAGTCATGTAGTTTATCAATGTGAGCTTGAATGGATTTTGTATGATCCGACAAGTTAAAACAACAAAGACCCTCAAAATCAGAACAATCGTGTCCATGTTTAAGCAAAAGATAATCAATGGCCGCTCGATTTTGCAAGATAGCCCTACGTTCACCCTGGGCGTTCAATAGCATGTCAGACAGGACTGTAGGAGTATGATTGATGGATTTTACCATCCAGCAGGCCATTTTCCCAATAGATTTGGCATTATAAACTGCCAAAGCAGGAACACCAACAATTGAAATAGCCAGGCTAAGGTATTCAGACTTGGAATATAAATACAAAGATGAGTCACAATCCTCCTGTAACCTCACTGTATCTCGAATCACACGAGAGTTGGCATTCGGATGTGATGAGAACATTAACAAGCTCAGTCTAGTAATGGCACAAGGGCCTCCAGAAATATTTGCGGGAATATATGGCCAGGAAGTATTACTACATGAGAAAAGCCATCCGGCAGGTAGTAACATCGTGCGATAATGACTGGGGGTAACTACCAAACTCTTGCAAGTCATGTTATTCCGAACAGAAGTACATGTTTTCGGTGTCCTTTGAAGGCACAAAGTTCGTTCATGAGCGGTGAATGAAGTGGCACCTTTCAATCTTAAACGCATACATTCAGAAATCGCACTAGGATCACAAGTAAGGAAAAAACACAAATCACCTTGTGTGATATTATAGGTAACTATTTGGGACTGGATGGGGGGTATCGGGTCTGACAGTACAGTACACAAGGGGCAATACTCATGGGCAGGAAAATCGCCCAGAAGAACATTGGGGCGAGCACTCGATATATTAAAAATATGAGTCAAAGTCTCCAATGAAGCAGGGACAGCAACTAAACAAGTTGCTAGAATGTCCGTCACTGATCTCATCGGTGTCAAGCAGAAATGAGGGGCTTTAGTCACTTTGTTGGCTAATGTAATCCAAAAGTTCGACGACGAATCCCACGCAGCGAAGGAACGCGACACTCGGGTTCTCAACTCAGCCCGGGTTGATAGGGTCCCTCCTCTCTCGTCGTACCAGCCCAAAAGGAGTCCAACGCCGACACATCCTGCAGCAACAGTCCAAAGAATGATCTGAAAGAGAATCAAATACAAGCATTATTCATTCTCGTAAGTAACATTTGTCAGCCGGGACTGCTTCCCAGCTATCTTTCCCTGGTCTCATAACTAAAATGGTGTTGTCTTGACCGGTTGCAATGACTTCTGCTTGCTCAGGGGGATTCTTAGGCGACTGCACCCAAACTCTGGCCCCAGGATTATCTGTGGAGCCAAAACCTTTCTGGCCTCGTACAGTTAGCAACGTTGTGGCAGTGCCTTTTGTGATCTCACCACTGAAAACAGGCATTATTAGCAATTGAGCCACTCGGTCAGTTTGATGTATCAGTAAGTCAACCTCACTGCTATTCAGCAGGAGCACCTTAATCTCTCCCTGATAATCACTATCAATGATTCCTCCAAGCACCTGAATGCCTTTTACAGCCAGCCCCGATCTAGGAGCGATTAATCCGAAATTTCCAGTTGGTATATGAACACCAACACCAGTTTCAATGATGACTCGATCCTTACTTTTTATAACGGTGTCATCCATGGCATGCAAGTCTAAACCTGCCGACCCAGGGGTCGCTCTACATGGAGCCAAAGCTCCGGGAGTAATCTCCCAGTACGTCACAGTCTCTCTGATTTCATTGGGCTTAGCATCAACATTCGGAGGAAACAAACGCATAAGTGGGGATTCAGCATTTAGAAAAGGACGGTTATTCAAAATCAATAACGCTTGAGGCAAAAAGTCTCGCCAATTCTTATACTTGTCATCTGTTAATTTACGTAATTGGTCTTTCAGCAGGCCATTCAACCTCTCCACAAGACCCGAGGCCTGTGGATAATATGGTATATGAAACACCCATTCAATATTGTTTTCCACACAGAATTCCTGTACCAATCTTCCACGAAAATGGGATGCATTATCAGATTGAATTTGGAATGGCACACCATAATACATCATAATCAATTCCACTGTTTTAATAGTATTCAATTGGGTAGCTTGCTTACAGGGAAGGGCCACCAACAGGCCACTGTATGTATCAACAATAGTGCAAACATATTGACAATTCCTACTCATAGGAAGTGGACCAATGTAATCAATCTGCCAAATTTGAGCGGGTAATTTCCCGCGATGTAAATGACCTTTAACAATTTGGGGCACTTTGCGCTGCCTGATATGCTGACAAATGGGACAATGTAGAATAACATTTTTAATTAAATCTAGGGGAATATAAATTCCTCGATCAGCAGCCCACCTGCTAGTGGCTTTCTCTCCAAAGTGTCCTGCTTTCTGGTGGGCCCATTTTGCCAATCCCGCAATATCAGAATCTTGCCTGTCCACCACTGCCTCAGCAATTTTAGATTTCTCATCTGCAATGTTATGAAAGAATTTGTCAAGAGAGTCTATCGGGGTATGAGCATCCACATGGAAGATTGTAACAGTACTCTGTGGGAGCATTTCCCAAATCTCCTGCCATAATTCTTTTCCCCACAGTTCTTTTGAATGGATTTTCCAACTATGGGAATGCCAAGTCGGTAACCAAACTGCCAGTCCATTGGCAGTAGACCAAGAATCGGTGAAAATATGACATGTGCCAGGTAACTCTTGTTTCAGAACTTGATAAACAGCATAGAGTTCAGCAAATTGACTGCTCTTACCCTCACCAGTTGTACTCAGCAATTTTTGTGTGATCGGATTATAGGACACTGCCTTCCAATGCCGTTTCGTCCCTATGAACCTTGCTGAACCATCCGTAAACCAGACATGGTTTCTGTCCTCCGCCGACAAATCATCAAAAGGTCTACCCCACTTAACAGGTGACTCCTGTACTAAAGGTACGGAACATTCACTCTCAGTCTCAGTCGATGGCGCCCGTGCCACCTGCTCATGCAAAGATGCAACTCCTTTTTGTCCCACACGTGCCCTGTCTTGTATATACCACTTCCATTTAATCACACTCGCCTCTTGAGCGTGTCCAATTCGGTGAGTTTTCGGCGAACTCATAACCCACTGCATGATAGGAATTTCAGGTCGCAAAATTATATCATGTCCCAAAGTCAATTGCTCGGTATCCACCAGAGCCCAATAACATGCAAGTAACTGTTTCTCAAAAGGTGTATAACGCTCACCAGCATCAGGTAACTTTTTGGTCCAAAAACCTAACGGTACTCTACTCTTGCCTTGTTTCTGCCACAAACTCCAATTCGCATAAAGGCCTTGTACAGACACATTCAAATCCACATCACCATCACATACAGGCCATAAATCCAGAGCATGCTGAATTGCTTCTTTTGCCAGACTGAACGCATCTTGCTGTGGTTTATCCCATTCAAATGCATTCTTTTTACGAGTGACACGGTACAAAGGGGCCAATATTTGACTCAAATGAGGAATATGCTGGCGCCAAAAACCAAACAAACCAATGAAGCTTTGGGCTTCTTTCCTGTTCCTCGGAACTGCAAAATCAAGAATTTTCTGTTTAACCTGAGGGATCACTTCTCGGTGCCCCTCATGCCAATTAATACCCATAAATTTCACAGCCTGGGACGGACCTTGTAATTTATCCGGGTTGATTTCCCAACCTTTCTCACGCAGGCACTCAATGACTCTGTCCAATTGGGTCTGAACTTCCTCTTGTGTTTCACCTTGGATCAAAATATCATCAATATAGTGACATATCTGAATTCGCGGATGTACCGGTACCTCAGTCAAATGCTCTGCCACCAGCCGGTGACATATCGTAGGACTATGCACATAGCCCTGGGGAAGGCTTCTAAACGTCATCTGACGCCCGTTCCACGTAAAACTGAATTGTTCCTGACACTCAGGGGCAATCGGAATCGAAAAGAAAGCATTAGCAATATCAATGGACGCATACCATGTACCTGGATGTTTTTGGATTCTTTCAATTAGGGTAATAACATCCGGTACTGCAACAGTCAAAGGGGGTGTGTGTCTATTCAATTCTCGATAATCAACAGTCATGCGCCAAGAATTATCACTCTTACGTACAGGCCAAACAGGATTATTCCAAGCAGAAGTAACTGGGGTTATAACTCCTGCATCCACCAACTCCTGAATAGTGGTACTAATCTCTTCATGACCACCTGGAATACGATACTGCTTCTGACGAACCACTTTTGTCGCCTGGGGAACTTTTATGGGGGGCATTCTTAAACGACCAACCCGTACAGGCCTGGACGATATATAATGTTTAGTTCCAAATTGATAACATCCATCATCTAAGTGCAAAGTCATTCCTTTCAAAATATCAATTCCAATTATGAATTCTAAGAGTGGTACCACTAATACAGAGTATTCTTTTCTAGGAATTCTACCTATTCTCATTTCAAGTAAAGTTTGAACTGCGGGAGTTTCCTTTCCACCTAATCCGGTAATTGTAAAAGGCTGACCTTTAAACTTCTTTGATTTTCCATGAATAAGAGTGGCCTACGCTCCTGTATCTACCAATGCTCGGGCCCTTTGGACATTACGATGTCTCCAATAAATATCAATATCTACATAGGGTCTATTATCTCTGTGAGCCCATCTGTGTACTGGAGCTTGACCTATTTCCTAGTCATCTTTACTGCGTTCTGTGTACCAGGATAAATCAGGATAAAGACTCTCACATTTCCCAGGTATCGATACCTCCTGTTCATATCCAACTCCATTACGAAATGGATTCCTGTTCTCTGCATTGTACTGCGGGTTTCGATCGGCCAATCTGTGTCGATCCTCTCTCCTTCTCAACTCAGGGGATTGATCCCTATCATCTCTACGTCTGCTGTTAACATAATCATCTCTCCCCCTCTCTCTTTCCCCCTCTCTCTCCCTGTCTCTCTCATGACGGGGGGACAAATCACGTACATAACGGCGATCATCATGACGATCAGAGCGCCCACGGCGGTCGTCATCACCGCTACCGTCAGAAAAACCACGATCACACTCAGTTGTCCGAACACGCCGGGCACCCTCCTTTCGATCCAAGCCACGTTTGCGAAACATTTCCCACAAACGAGAAGTAGTCTCACCATCAATGTCCTCCTTCCGCACACCATCGGCCATAAGACCAAAAAACATATCACGTCTAGTAAGTTTATTGTCACCAGGAGTACGAGTGTCAGGCCGGGATTGCCGTTCAGGTTTAAACCACTCACCCAACTCACCGAGTTGGCGTACCGATTCCATCACCACAGATAACATGTTACCAGTCTGATTAATCAATAAAGTCATCATGACCTGCTTATAAGCAACAGGGGAAGAACGAATAATACGATTCCGCACAGAAGATGTCAAGAAACCATCAAGCAACCTGTCAGCAGTATTTAGAAAAATTGCCGTTTTCATCACCTCCTCTTTGAGACGTTGCGCAGCATCGCGCAAAGTATACCACGGTTTGTCATTCACAGGCCAGTCAGACTCAGTAGGATATTTTTGATTACAACCCTCAGTCGCCAATTGAAGCAAAGAAATTTGACCACCAACATTAAAGTTACGAAAATGATCCTGTACAGTAGAATCCGAACTCAAGGAACAAAACTTCAAACAATCGCCAGAATCCAACATAATGCCAGCAGCGCCCAGTTCATAAAGGCGCACCATCCATGTGAGTAGGGTCTCACCAGCTCGCTGCCGAAATCGCTGCAAAATATCACTAATTTCTTGTTGAGTAAAATCCTCCAAAGAGTCTAAAGCAATACCATTCGGAGCACCGGGAGCCTGCTGCAACTTCCGCCGAAAAACTGGATGCACCGAGACCGCGGGACGAGCATCACAAGGAGCTCGACCAGTACACGTAGAGGAACAATCAGTGTAAGAAGCATCGACCCCACTCGAAGGACGAGCGCAATCATGGGGTGCACCATCAGAGGCGCAAGAAGCAGACTTACAATCACGGCCGGAGCGAGAGGACTCGCGCTTGGCAGACTCCTCACCCGAGGAAGGAGAATCACTCGAGTTCCAGATATTACCATCCCATTCATCAGGATTCCAATCCAGTCCGGCTTTCACCACGACCAGACGCACCTTTCGCTTCGAAACCCGACCACGCCGATTTTTGTATTTATAACGAGCAATTCGCACAGCCGCCCTCTCGGCAATAGTTTGGTACGTCTCAAGTTTGTCAGCAAGCAACTTATTTTGACACCGCAACAAAGTATGAGCATTCTGAATCTCAACAAAGTTCGCTTCCACATCCTTATGCGATTTCTGCAACTTCAACAACCTCTCATGCAGAATCCTGTACGCAGACAGAACAATCCAACCTCTGCGCCCCAAGACGGGAAGCTCATCACCCTTAGATACCGGCGCCTTCTGTAAACAAGTAATCACATTAGCCGGCTCCGCCAGCTCCAAAAAAGAATTCCAATTCTCACTCAAACCAGTAGAATCAGCCCACTCACGGGCTAAGGCTTCATAAGGCGTTGAATCCCAGCCGGGAATATCAACGGGCAACTTAAAAGTAGATTTCGACTTTCTAGAAAACATTTCGGAAAAGAAAGAAAAAGAGAAAAAGAGAAAGAAGAAAGAAGAAAGAGCAAAAACTACACTCACAATTATATAGAAATAATATACAAACGAAACCACGCACGCGCCGAAAGCAAACACGATACAACCACAACGCACACAGATTTCGTAAACGGTTCGTGACGCCAAATGTTCTGCTTGGGTTTTCGGATCAGATAAAACCCGCTCATCAGAGCCTCACTAACCCAGACAGAACGCTACCCCCTCCCTAGGGCCTATTTACAATAGTGCAACCACATATATCTACCACCTAAGGACAGGGAATTCCTACTATACATACCAAGACCTCTTATAATCGGCGGCCTCGCGATCCCATACGGATCCAGACCTCTCTGCCCATACGACAGTATCACAAGTGGCGGCCTCGCGATCCCATACGGATCCAGACCTCTCTGCCCATACGACAGTATCACAAGTGGCGGCCTCGCGATCCCATACGGATCCAGACCTCTCTACCCAGACGGCAGTCTCAGCACAATCGGCGGCCTCGCGATCCCATACGGATCCAGACCTCTCTGCCCATACGACAGTATCACAAGTGGCGGCCTCGCGATCCCATACGGATCCAGACCTCTCTACCCAGACGGCAGTCTCAGCACAATCGGCGGCCTCGCGATCCCATACGGATCCAGACCTCTCTACCCAGACGGCAGTCTCAGCACAATCGGCGGCCTCGCGATCCCATACGGATCCAGACCTCTCTGCCCATACGACAGTATCACAAGTGGCGGCCTCGCGATCCCATACGGATCCAGACCTCTCTACCCAGACGGCAGTCTCAGCACAATCGGCGGCCTCGCGATCCCATACGGATCCAGACCTCTCTACCCAGACAGCAGTCTCAGCACAATCGGCGGCCTCGCGATCCCCTACGAATCCAGACCTCTCTGCCCATACGACAGTATCACAAGTGGCGGCCTCGCGATTCCATACGAATCCAGACCTCTCTACCCAGACGGCAGTCTCAGCACAAGTGGCGGCCTCGCGATCCCCTACGAATCCAGACCTCTCTGCCCATACGACAGTATCACAAGTGGCGGCCTCGCGATCCCCTACGAATCCAGACCTCTCTACCCAGACGGCAGTCTCAGCACAATCGGCGGCCTCGCGATCCCCTACGAATCCAGACCTCTCTACCTAGACGGCAGTCTCATACGACAGTTCATCCTATGATCACCATAACATACAAAAAGGGAATCAGTCTCACTATTCATCAGATCACACAAGGATTGCCAGTTCGAGCATAGCCTGTTCTCAGGTTCGAGGGGCTCCTCTTTCCCTTATTCAGTTACCACTTACCTGATCAGGGTTAACATCTGTTCATGTAGCCGCAGCTGACTAGAAGAATAGGCTACCCTCTCATACAAGAACACGCAGCACATGTTGGTTCACTACAAACTGGGTACTTTATTACTCATTACATACACAATCACATAACATTACGATATAACACATAACCTGCAAAGAGAAGTGAAAGATTAAGTTGTACACTCTAATAAGAAAGGGTCGACATCACCTTAGTAGTATGTAGCCTGCACTCAGTGGTCATCTAGGTTCCCTTCTCGTCTGTGCCTCGGCTCGCCTGGAAGTCACTCTTCTCCGAGTCACTGGGACCTCTTCCTTATCGGCTACTCTCTCCTCTCTGGCTATTCTGCTAGGAGGGCATCTGTCTCTCGGTTCTTCTCCGCCTTCAAGATGGCGTCTGTCTTCCCTGGAATAAGTAGTAGCTTTACTGCTAACGGCTAGATGCCGCCTACGGACTGAACATGTAACTGCCTCAGACTTTCACTAATATAGAGGTGCGTTTTCTCATGGAAAATTCCGGCCTGTAACCTGCCGCCCACCAAATTCTTGTACCTCCCCGTACCAAGGACACGTTCCCAGCCGGCCGGCCTGATGTAGTGTCTTCGGCATGAAGAAAAATACAATCCTTCGATAAGGGCCGGCCTGAACCGGTTCTCTCCAAGCGAATAACACCTCATAACTAAAACATTACATTTGACCTAGAAGCATCCCAAGCTGCCGGAGCAGAAAGAAAGATGGAGTCTCTCCCGTTTGAGGCCTACCAGGCCTGAATTCAGCACAGCTCCATGAAATACCCTCACTACAGGACAGGTTATCCCTAATACTAACGAATCTATCCCCTAGGCTATGTGTGCAAGCCCTGATCTATGGGGAAGAGCACAGGATCATGTCGAAGTGCCTAGTAAATAGGCTCCATTCACTACTCTAACCCTTAGACTTGAATGGTAAGAGACTGAAGTCACATTTAATCATCTTTTCCTCACAAGAAGGCCGGGAAAATCGAGCAGAACACTGTCCCAGGGGTGTCTGCTTGTGTAAGGGGTGTGTGTGACAGGGCCTGCTGGTGGGTGTAGTGTGATTTGGCACTGGGGCTCCCAGGTGATGTAGCTGTTCCCCCATGGAGCATGCTGCCATGACAGTGAGTGTGAGTTCCTGTCCTAGATATCTGACCTTGTTGTCTTGGTGTTTGTGTTTGCACTGGTCACAGGAGGGCCTTGTGCTGCCTACACCCGGGCCAAGTGTCAGCTATCTTGTCAGTACTTTCCCAATCCCTGTGCATTGCGCATGGTGCATGGGTATGTACCTGGGCCATATGGGATGAGGGCAATTGTGTCTGATTTGGAGTTCAATAATGCGTTTTGTGACACCCACCCTCCCAGCATACGGGACATCCATTCCTGGGTTGGTGCTTCGTGTAGCATGGGACATAGCATGGCCTTGCTTTCTCAATGGGGCATACACATGTTATTGGCATTAGCGTTGTTTTTGACTGTGGTTCTGGCCGGTGAGGGCTTGGGGGTAGTTGCGTGCATTTTGTGTAGTTGGGGTGTGGATGCCATTACCCCCATGTTACATAAGTTGTTTGTGTACTCACCAGGCTCTGGAAGTCCTTGAAGTCCATGTACTCCCACCGGCGGAAGCAGGGCCATCACCTTCTCCTCCCAGGGATGGAAATGTACTGGTCTGCGGGGCCCACCACCTCCAGTGATGTTGCTCTGGGCGTAGTCGTCATTCATTTTTTGCTTCTACGCCCTCCGCAGATCGTACTACCTGGCTTGGCATTCAGTCCTGGTCCTTCTGATGGGTGCAACAGCATTCACCCTATCGACGATCCTCTGCCACAGGCGTGATTTTTCGTCTATGCTGATCTGTCTGACCAATGTTCCAAACAGCTGTGGCTCGACTATGATGACTTCATTGACAAGGATCTCCAGCTCCTCCCTTGTGAACTTTGGATTCTTGTCTGTGGGCATGGTGTGGGGTGAGGGTGTGGATGGTTGTGGGTGTGTGGGTCTGAATGTGAAGGTGTGGGTCTGAATGTGAAGAGGGGGTATGTGTGAAGGTGGTTGTGTGAAGGTGTATATGTTAAGGTGGATGGGTGCAGCTGTTGGTGTGTGCTCTCTAGCTGCAGTGAGTCTGTTGCAAAGGCTCATGGTTTGTGTGTGTGGGCCCTTTTTATTGGTCCATTTGTGGGTGGGCCTCAGTTTGAATTTTTGGTGGGTGTGTTATAAGGGGTGGTTATGAGTTTGCCCCTCTGTTTGCCTGTTTGGATGTGGCAAGGTCAGTCATTTCCATGTTTTGTGCACTGTAGATGTGTTTTGTGGTGTTGTGCGAATCGAATAGACCCTCCTTGTGCTGTTTTACATTGCCTATGTACGGTGCGTACATACACGATGATGTTGTTGTGAGGTGCGTACATACGCGATGTTGGGGTACGCACCGTACATACGCGATGATGTTGTTGTTAGGTGTGTACATACGCGATGATGTTGTTGTTAGGTGTGTACATACGCAATGATGTTGTGAGGTGCGTACATACGCAATGTTGGGGTACGCACCGTACATACGCGATGATGTTGTTGTTAGGTGTGTACATACGCGATGATGTTGTGGGGTGCGTACATACGCGATGTTGGGGTACGCACCGTACATACGCGATGATGTTGTTGTTAGGTGTGTACATACGCGATGATGTTGTTGTGGGGTGCGTACATACACGATGTTGGGGTACATACCATACATAAGCGATGATGTTGTTGTGGGGTGCATACATACGCGATGTTGGGGTACGCACCATACATACGCGATGATGTTGTTGTGGGGTGCGTACAAACGCGATGTTGGGGTACGCACCGTACATAAGCGATGATGTTGTTGTGGGGTGCATACATACGCGATGTTGGGGTACGCACCATACATACGCGATGATGTTGTTGTGGGGTGCGTACAAACGCGATGTTGGGGTACGCACCGTACATACGCGATGATGTTGTTGTAAGGTGTGTACATACACGATGTTGTTGAGAGGTGCGTACATATGCATGGGTGGCCTGTACGACTCGTACCCCTGTACGACTCGCACCCCGGGAACTAATTTTCCCGGGATACGCGTCGTACAATGTTTGCTTTGTAGTGGGTGAAGTCATTCCCCGTGTACGGGACGTTTTCCGTACGAATCCTAAATCGGAAAGCCGGTCCAGACCGTACTTGTACGGTCGGACTGTATTTTTAGGCTTCGTACGGAAAAGTGTCCAGGTCCGTCTCGTACAACTTTTCCCGATCGAATTCGTACGGATCGGGCCGATCCGTATTTATTTTTCCCGTACGAATTGTACTCCACGGGTGGGACGAGACTTGTACGATTCGTACGGGAAAAATTACGGATACGAGTCTTACGGAATACAAAAATACAGGATCCGAATCGGCCCCTTAATGTCTATTTAAGTGCGATGAAAATTAAGGTGACCCAGCTGTATATCTTAAGAGATATCATACGCTCATTAGCAATTCGGTACCCAGATGCTGGTTTTATAATTTCTGGCGACTTTTATTTACACTTGCTTGCTTTTAACTCCTTAAGTGGGAAGAACAATGGAATTGCAAATGAGTGCTGTGACAACATGTACCAGCTCGGGTTAACCTTGTTAAAAGAAAAATACTTGATCAAATTTAGGTCAGTCCCATCATTTAAACAATCTAAGCATGGTTCAATTATCGATTACACATTTATTTCAGAAAACCTGGGCCCCAAAATTGTTGAATATAAGATGACGCTTCGACTCGAAAGTGACCACAACCCTCAGCTAGTTATATTACATCTAGCAATAAGTTGTAACCCTAGATCTAATGAGCTTCTCAATATGGTCCACTCTTCATACAATTTGAAGAGACTGATATGGCATTCGGATAAACAAGAAGAAATAATACAGCCAGCGGAAGCAATAATGAAGGTTAGTGATCAGTGCCAGGTGGGGGTAGGTTCAACGCTATATAAATGGAATTATATTACCTCATCCCAGGTGGGAAAACTTTCAGCACAAAATCGAAAGAAAACAAATCCATCTTTAATTTCCCCCAATAAATGGTATACATTTCAGTTATTTAAACTAATACGATCACTCAATAAAGCAGTATGGGAAGTTTTTTTTCCCATAGATACCAGCAATCTTACCATGTTTTTAAGGATAAAATGACGGCATAAGAAGATCATATAGATGAGAAGTTTTGTTGGCTAAATCACATTATCAATCGGGGCTATGACACAGATTACTATATGCCTCCAGACAAAATAATGTGAACATTTATGGGGAAATAATTAACAAACTCGAAAGGGGAGGCAACAGGGCTCACGGTAGTATTATTATGGAGGACAAATGGGTACATTTAATTACCAAATTGTATGTCATGTGCAATCTAGATGTAGATAAGGCAGACTTGTTTTAAAATTGTGATAAAATTAGCAAGGCAAATACAGAGATAATGGGCGGCATGAGCCTGAGTAATGACTTGGTCCATACAAGGAATACAGTCAAATCTAGCAAGTCATATATAGAGCAAGTGAGCAGTCCTGATTTGAAGAACTATTTTGATCTCATAAGCACTAATGAAATAGTCACTCTCCGATGTCGTCGCTCATCAAATGGGGCTCCTGGCCCAAATGGGCTACCCAATGCCTTATTCCGTGCCAAAACTGACTTGTGAGCCCAAGTGTTGACTCCAGTGTTCAACGAGGTATTGGCATTGAAAATCCCCCTTGTATCTTGGCAAGGTGGCATCTTGCAGCCCATCTATAGAAGTGGCCCAGTTGACAACCCTGCAAATTATTGGTTAATTGCCCTAACTGATGTAGACGCTAAGGTTTTTGCCTCCCGTTTATTGGTTGATCTGGAAAATTGGGCAGCACAGCAAGGTATAATTCCACTTCACCAAACAGGTTTTCGTAAGGGCCAATCTACCATAACCAATTTTCTGGCCATTACTTTACTAGCAGAACGGGCAGTTTAAAAAAAACTAAATCTATATATTTCTTCCCTAGAATTAAAGGCAGCCTTTGATTCAGTTCCTTGAGCTTTTTTATGGAAAAGAACTGGTAGGTTGGGCCATTCCACAAACATTGCTAGATGCTATAATACTCCTCTGCACCAATACTTAATTCCAGGTCAAGCTAGGCGACGGTGGAACTTTATCTAAAAAAAATAAAACCTATAATGCTCTAAAGCAAGGTTGTGTCCATGCTCCTTGCCCTATTAATCTATTTTTGCCAGATCTACTTCAGCACCTAGAGCCTATTAACGCCCATCCTCCAAAAATCGATGAGGTGCAACTTAGATATTTACAATACGCAGATGATACTATTTTGCTGAGTCAAACCACAATAGGCTTAAAAAGATTGATTAATGCATTTGATGATTATATCTTAATGAATGGCCTGGAATTAAAAAACTAAAATAATGAAAATCGGCCCGGTAAAAGACCGATTCATGGAGGGCCAATTGAAGTGGTAAAAACATGCAAATATCTAGACATTTTATTTGACTGCAGAGTCCTGTTTAAAAATCATTTTAAAGTCCTAAGGATAAAAACTGCAACCTTAATTTATGCCTTTAAATGTCTATATAAATCATGCCAATCATATGATCATCTTCTTAAAGTTATGAGAGCAAAGTTACAGCCAACTATATCATACGGCTCGCCTATCACTAGGAGCAAAGATGTGAAATTACTAGACCTATTAGTAATTAAGGCCTATAAAATCATCTTTAGCATCCCTATGGAAATTTGCCAAGCTGAAATCAGACTGGAATTTGGTCTCCAAAGACAGTCCATGGTATCCCAAGGGTCGTCTTTGAAATGCATGTTCTCTATGTTTTCATCTGACCCTGTTTCACTAGGAAACATCTGTTGCCATGAAATAATTAATTCTGCATATACAGCTACCTAGCGATCTTACATCTCAATTTGCCTCCACAGTTTTTATCTGTAGATAGGGCTCACTGAACTGACAATGCCCAGCTTTAAACAAATCTTAAAAAACATAAACCAAAATCAACTCATTTGGGGGTCGATTCCGATCCTGGATTTTTTTTTCCCGTACGACTCGTATCCGTATTTTTTTACGTACAAATCGTACAAGGCCCGTACAAACGGCAAAGTACGATTCGTACGTGAAAAATACATACGGATCGCCTCGGGAAAAGTCTACGAGACGTCCCCGGACAGTTTTACTTACAACTCGTAAAACTGAAGTCCGAGCGTGCAAGTACGATCCGTACCGCCCGACCGAAAACAAAAGCGCATGGAAAAGGCCCTGTACGGAGCGAACTTTGTACGACCCCTACCCCGAGTACACTTGTGCCCGGGGTACGAGTCGTATGGCCCCCCCAGCCTCCCACCCCTCCCGCGTACGTCCGCACCGTACCCCCCACCCCCGTATGTACGGACCGTACCCCCCACACCCGTATGTCCGCACCGTACCCCCACCCCCGTATGTACGGACCGTACCCCAGGCGTACCCACCACCCGCGTATGTCCACACCGTACCCCAGGCGTACCCCCCACCCGCGTTTGTCCGCACCGTACCCCAGGCGTACCCCCCACCCGCGTATGTCCGCACCGTACCCCAGGCATACCCCCCACCCGCGTATGTCCACACCGTACCCCAGGTGTACCCAATCCTCGCTTATGTACGGACCGTCTGTACATATGCAATGTTGGGGTACGCACCGTACATGATGACACGTACGATGTGGGTGATGGCATGAACGTCACGTAGCGGGCCCCCTTTTCCTCGTGCATCGCAGCGTACTTAGCTTCTCCGGCACTTTTTGGCTCCCGTAAAAATATAGCCGTGCGGAGTGCTGTAGGTACGAATCGTACTTGCTGGTACATAAAATGCTACCTGACTCCGTGCGGACGTCGCATACGCGCTGTCCAGGATCAGAATTGTATGTATTTTTCAGCCGTACGGTGTTTTTTACGATTCGTACGGAAATGGTATTTCT
The DNA here is from genome assembly GCF_964204655.1 of Triturus cristatus. Taxonomy (NCBI): domain Eukaryota; kingdom Metazoa; phylum Chordata; class Amphibia; order Caudata; family Salamandridae; genus Triturus; species Triturus cristatus. The sequence goes on along the minus strand of NC_140580.1, from coordinate 587,578,473 downwards.
GTACGAATCGTACTTGCTGGTTTGTACGGTGGAATTCCCGGGTACGAGTCGTACGGAGAAAACGCTCCGTACGACCATTCGTACCCGGGTTTTACAGGATCGGAATCGGCACCTTAATGTGGACAAAATAGCCTTAGCATCAAAAACCCATGCATGGTTTGTGATTAATTAACATCAGTCTCTGAGAAGTCAGCCTTATCTGAATTGCTTTTTTCGGCCCAAATGAAAGAAACATTTCTAAAAATAAGACTGGGTATAAACCCAACCAAGGAGGGTACGAACCTGGTTTCAGCAATGGCCAAGTACTAAATGTAGATTGTGTGGGTGGCCATGTGAAACCTTATTGCACATAGTATGTGCGTTCCCCACATTGCTTAAAATACGCCGCACACTTTTAGAAACTTTATTCTTTAAGGCTGTGGTAAGATCAGCCCATCAGGCCCTTATTTTATGTCTATCGGGTGAGTTGATTCCATTGGTATGCCATTTGACAACGTTTTTAGCTATTGCTGATAAATTATTAGTATCTTAATGAATCATGAATCATAGTCGTTGTTTTAAGGTTGCTGACATCTTGAAAGATTTAGGGGCCTATTAGGATGGCGGGTGGACTTTCGTCCGCCCGCCACCCTAGCGGTGCTGGGACCGGCCGCCAGTGGTGCGGCAGTCCCACACCGGCAATTAGGATGCCACCGCCATGGTGGCGGTGGCATCCCCCATCCACAATTTTGTGGCGGGCGGTGCTCACATCACCGCCCGCCACAATGCTGTGGATGCATCTAGTGCATCTGCATGCACAACGTGGCAGGCACCGCGTGGTGCCTGCCACGTTGTGCATACAGATGCAGGGCGGTACCATAGGTACCCCCCATGTGCCCCCCCAACATCCTGGGGGCCCGGGTCCCCAACTGAGAAAACCGCATGCCTTTCCGTAAGGCTGCTTCCCGCCTGCATTTTAATATGGATGGCGGTGTCTAGCAGACACCACCACCATATTCAACCCTTTTCCGCCCGGTCGACTCGTCGACTGGGCGGAAAAGCGGCAGACGGTCTTCCCGTCCGCCGCGGTACCCCCCGCCATCATAATATGGTGGGGGAAATGGGAGGTGGGTGGGGGATAATGTCGGGCATGCCCGACATTGTAATAGACCCCTTAGTGTCTATGCTACCAGGTAATTAAACCCCATAGAAAATATGAAAACACTGATGCACTTTTATTGCCCGTTTGCACAATGGAACTTATTGTTTAAAATTTTAGGCCCCCTAAGGCAACCTTAGATAGCAGGCTTTAAAACATACAGAATCACTTTATTGTTTGTTTGCACTTTGAAACGTAATTATACAGTTTGTATAGATAGTCACTTTTTAACATATTTGCGCAATGCAATATAATGTCAATTGTTTTTACTGTATATTCCCGGGAATGTAACTAGAATATGTCATATGTTTTATGATTTTACGGTGTCATTTTTAAAAGACGTTTATAAGTGGTTTCAATGTTTTTGTACGCCATGTAACCATAGATACATTCTTTTTGTACAGGCGCATCTTGCCTAATGAAAGTGGAAATAGTCTCTTTTTTACATTGTTTTGTTTAAAAATTTTAATTGCAATGATTTTTGTCAATCAAGCAATAAATAATAAATTCTAATTCATAGCTTGACTGTGTGTCATGGCAAAATGAAGCCTCTTACATACCAGGTACTACTCATTGTACAAGACCTGAAAGCAATCGAGATGTTGGTGCAACATGTAGTACATTAGTTAACTTTGGTTTCTACTATGGCTCAATAGCAATGGTCATGCTTTACGTTATTACATTACTATCATCCACCCTAGCCTAGAACCAAGTGAATTTAATTACAATTTTTCATTATAAGAACATATTAACAAAGTTGACAACTGGCACAGAATGCCTCCCGTTAAGTGATTGAGTTCAGCAACAACCTTAAATTGAATTTTTACTGAATATGGGAAACAAATGTTTTAAAGTTCAACACTAAGGTGCATAGACACCATTTAGGAGTCACAGTTGTGACCACTGGCTTGCTCCGTTCCCTGGCCTCAAGGGTGGCAAAATTAGTGGGGGAAAAAGGGGCTGCTTGCCATTATGGACATCATGGCTACACCCTGGTTGTTTCCCATCCATTTATTTAATAAACTAATAACAAATAAAGGTCTGTTATACACTCTTACTGTAATAAAAAAAAATGGGGCAAGAAGAGCAGCAATGTGAACTTTGCTGGCAGTTTAAGTGCACGAAAGAAAGAGAGATGACCATTACCCCGCAGGCATTACATCGTAATGCTTTTACAACTAATTCATTACAACGCATATGCTATGAGAACGCATGCTATTACAACGCATATGCCATTAAAATGCATGCTAATACAATGCGATTTTGGGTAAGTGGTTTTGATAAGTTATGTTTTTGATTTTTTTTGTTATTTTTGGGTTATTGTTTTACTATGTGTTGTTTAAATATTTACTTAAATGTTTTCAAAAAGTGAATTAGGGGTTTTGGGTGGTAAACTTGTTTTAATACCCAGGTATTGATTTTCATACTCAGATATTAATCAGATGTGATGTGAAAATTCATTTTAGTAATTTTTAAATATTTACAATTACTACACATGAGGGTGTAACATCCATCTTCTAGCATGGGATGTAAGGAAATTAGGGGTTTAGGGGGTGTATTAATACCCAGGTATTAATGTAAATGCCTGGGTATTAATTAGTTTTGATTTTAATATTAATTTTGGTAATTTTAAAATAATTCAAAATTAATATGTATAAGGGTGTAGAACCCACCCTCTGGCACGGGATGTGAGTGAAACAGGGGTTTGGGTGGGTGGGTGTCCTAATACCCATGTATTAATTTTAATACATGGGTATTAATGTAATTTAATTGTAGTAATTTGAACACAAAAATAAACGTAATACTTATGAGGGTGTAAGACCCATTCTCTGTCATGGGATATGAGGGAAATAGGGGTTTGGGATGGGGGACTGTATTAATACCCAGGTATTTATTTTTAAACCTGGTTATTAATTTAATTGTAATATTAATATTAATTTTATAAATTATGAAGTTTGAAAAATTAAAAAGTATGATGGTTTAACACGTATAATTAGGCATGGCATGTTAGAGAAATATGGGTTTTCTGTAGGGGAGTGTACTATTTTAAAAAACATATTTAATCATTTTAGTCAATATAAAATGAATTGATAAAACATTTTAAAATATGTAAATATGGATATATGTACACTAATACAAATATATGAAAATATAGTAACAAATATAACAATAACTAGAAATGTATCAATTTCTATTTTTATTTAAATAAATAAATAGGACACATAAATGTAATAATAAAAAATGTATTTATTTTAGATAAAGATATAACTGCATTAGAATTATTAATTTGTTTAACATTTTATTTCTGTAGTTGCCCATGCTGTTTCATTGAAGTTAATGGGAGTAATTGTCCTTTTTTCCTTTTTCCTTTCGGATTTGACGTTCGTGGTTGAGCGTCTGTTTTTACAGTCGCTGGAGAATCGCGGTCAAGATCGGAAGCAAAGAAGAGCTGCAGTCAGATAAGACAAAGTTTATTTAATAAAGAGAGATTGTGGGTGGCATAGTTTATTGTAAGGAGAGAGGAGGGAGTTAGGTATATGTTAGTATTTTGATGTATGTTTTAACCACTATTTTAGTTCCTATGCAGGTAGTGGTTGTAGGCCCACGTAAGGATGATTGCTTTTTTAACACTTCAGGTGCTGATTCCGATCCGTGTCGGAAAGCACTCCGACCGAGCCGAATCTGGAGTGTTTTCTGGCCGAGCCGGAGTCCTGTAGTCTGACCGAGCGAGTACGATGCAGCCATATGCTGCCGGACTCGGTTCGGTCGGACTCCCATAGAAGTCAATGGGAGCCGGTCGTACGACGCGTACATGGGCTCCCATTGACTGAATGGGTATGTCTCACGCAAGGGCGCCCCCTACAGTGGGTACGCGTCGGTGCCATCCGCACAATACATGCCTGTGTTGGGGGGACCCTTGGGTCTCCCCCTGTGTCCTAGTCGTAGGGCTGCGGGTGACAGGGGGTCCGACACGAACCCCCAAAGGCAACCACCCAGACGTTTTGCGAGCCGGACACTCCGGCTCGCACAGGCTGTCCGACGCGTGCATCGTACTGGCTCGGTCGTAAATCGCATCCATTGCATGCCACGGTTAGCTTACGACTGAGACGTACGGAGCGGTTTGGACCCGGAAACGACTCGGTCGGTGAATTTCACGTAGCTCGCATCGTACTTGCTCGCTTGTACAGCTGTAGGAGTCTGGCGGAAAACACGCGTACGGCTCGTAGTTTTTCCGGCCGTATCGCGTTCAGTGCCCTTCCGTCCCGGATCGGAATCGGCCCATTTTTGCTTAAAAAAACACTAGTTGAAAGAAAGTTTATGATTTCAATTAAACCAAAGAGTAAAGAAAGCAATATTGTTTTAAAAAAAAATTGCAATTAGTTTTTTAAACAAAGTATTCAGTATTCATGGCAGTTTGACCACGTAGAAGTTTGGAGACACAGATGGCTTGGTTTGCCGAATGGATGTTGTGAATAATTTGGATTTTTTTAAAAAAATTGATTTTTACTTAATACAGGATTTTTACTGCATTATTTTGTCTGCAGTTTAGGATTTTGTAAATCTTTTGTCAGAATCTGGATATGTTTAAAACGTATGGACAGTGGATTTAAACAATGGAACCCTTCATTTTTTGAGCATTTAAATTTTGCTTCGTTTTGCTTGGGATTTGGATTGCATTGTGGATTATGGATTTGAAACTTTCTGATTTTTGGAGTGCTGGAGACTCTTGGTGTGAACTGTGGAACTTTACGAATCACAAAGAGTGGGAGAAAGAAGACAACTCCATGTAGAAAAGCGAACATTTATTTAACTTTGAAAAATGATTTGAAAAATGGCAATCTAATTTTTAAAAATGTATTGCAAAACAGGCAAGTAAGATAGAATAGGTGTTAGTGTCAGTTAGAAATGTAGTATGTGTGCAATATTGTCTAGGGAGCCTGAAGCCACCATCCACGAAAACTGTTGAATTTGTCTCCATAGCCGCTCTGACATTTCTTTTGTTATTTTGGAAATTTTCAGACTGCCAGTCAATGAGTATGCTAATCTCATTTGTTGGAAACTTTTCTCCTTCCTCAAAATTTCCAAGAAATTACAAACAATTTGGGTGAGGTTTTCCGATTGATTTGTTGAATGAGTTGTGCCATCCCTCTATGGCATTATTATTCTTTGCTCCTCCCTCTAAGCAGGTCGTGTAACAGTTTCACCATTTCACAGGAAATCATGGATTCCTCCTGCGACCCGACCTGCTTAGAGGGCCTATCCATGTGTCTTCAAAGTAATTTAGTAAGGGTGACAATTTTTCTTCGCTTGTTGTAAAATAGTCAGATTCGGTAATTGATGAGTAGTATTCATCCACACTGTAAGGAGTAATAAAGCATAAGGACGTTAGCTTCTTTAGCTCAAATTGCAGTTTACTGTCTGATATGTAATCCTCAACTCAGGATGTTTTTTGAATTTTTCTCCAATAGGCCTGTGAAAACTGAAAAAATCATCCTTGAATTTGGGTATCAGGATACATTTTGGTTATGGTGTTAATCATGGGTAATTCAAAATCAATTATCACTTTTCTAGGATTTTTATTGAGTGTTTTAGATTTCCCCACTGTTAAACTTTCAGTGTATGTTGAGGTTTGCTTATCAGGGAGTAAACTGTACGCTAAGGGAACTGTAGTGTTATTAATGTAGGCGTAAATAGTGTATATTTGGTTAAATGGATGAAGTATGTATTTAAATGTCCCATCCATCAAACAAATATCACTAGTCTCCAACTTCACAAGGTTATGGGGTGTGCTAAACATCAGTATCCTTTTCTGAGGGTTTTTGTTGTCAAGCAAAAGAAAGGTTTAATTAGTAACGGTTGGAGTTAGTTCAGGAGGAATGTTCATAAAAGAGTATGTTTGGGGTGTTACACGTTGGGGATTACCTGCTGTTTTTTGCTTTGGATAATTCTGCATAGATTAGGAATTGTAGGCATACAACTTGCTACATGCATAGGAATGTCTTGGGATATCTCCCTCAAAACTGCGCCACAGGATTCACTGGAGGTGGATGCAAGTTCTTTCGTTTGATTTATGTTTTCTCTAACCTCGATCTCCATTGCAGAGGCAGAGGGGTTATGCTCTGTGGTCACCAAGAGTAACTGCTTTGCCTGTGCAATGGGATGAGTAGTACTGCACACACCTCCAATGACTCCTAGGCTCACTTAATCTTTCCTTATAATAAAGGTAGCCACAGTGCTTTAGGAGTCGATTTCTTCTTTGGGATTTAACACAGCTGGCTTGACTTCCTGATGCCATAATGTATATCTCTGTAAAACAAGGGAGAAAAATGCATTTTCTGTTATTGCTTTTTAATTAACTTTTAACCTGCAAAGAAAATGTTATTTTTTCATGTTTGACGATTGACATTTCTGAAAACATGTTTTTATTCTATTGCTGTTATTATGAGCTTTTGTTCTTTGAAATAGTTTATTGGTTACAGCCTGAAAAAAAATCTGGTTAATAGTTCTTTGGCTGCCTATTGTGTTTTCTAAGAACATGTTGTTTATTGTATTGTTTGACTTTGATTTTGGCAGCTATGATTCTGTACTATGGTTTCTAGCTGATTCCGGTGAAAATAAAAATATGCATTTTATATAGTTAATGCACTCTGCTTAACCTTAGTAAGGTTCCATTGACTGCTTGATTGTCCTTTTGCTGGTATAGTTCTTTTTCTTCAGGTGATGTCGTTGATTTAGTTTTCAGTCTTCTGGGTGATGTTGGGTAGGTCTAAAAGGAAAAGTTGACATTTACAGAAGATTGTTAGTTTTGCCTATTTTTGACATTTTTCAATTTCTTTTTTAACAGATTGTTGTTTTGTTTTGATTTTTGCTTTGTAATGAGAAATGCTTTGGTTGCAACATTTGATTTTTTAAGTATTTTACCTGTCAAAGTCTTCTGCTTGTTGAACAACTGCTTGTGGTTATGGTTTGGAGTCCAGCTGATGGTTTTGTTTGTATTCTTTTTTATGCTTATTTTATTCAACTTGTGAGAAAAAGTATAATTACTGTATGTTCAACTTTTCATTGATTTTATTTAATAAAGCAACAATTAACCAGCACCTACCCTCAGCCAAGCATCTAGTGAAGTTAGAATAATATTTGGCCCCCCACCACTGACCAGCACCTTCCCTGAGGTAAACACCCGTTGGAGTAAGAATAATAATTTTGTCCCCCCTCCACTGACCAGCCCCTTCCCTGAGGTAAGCACCCGGCAGAGTTAGAATAGTGATTTTGTGCCCCATTTGCCCCATTACTGACCAGCACCTTACCTGAGGCAACCACCTGGTGGAGTTAGAATAGTAATTCTGCCCCCCATCACTGACCAGCACCTTCCCTGAGGCAAGCACCCAGTGGAGTTACAGTATTAATTTAGCCCCCACCACTGACCAGCACCTTCCCTGAGGTAAGCACCATGCAGAGTTACAATAGTATTTTTATCCCCCACCACTGACCAGCGCTATTTTTATCCCCCACCACTGACCAGCAACTTCCCTGAGGTAAGCACCCGGCGGAGTTAAAATAATAGTTTTGCCCCCTACTAATGACCAGCACCTTCCCCAAGATAATTTTTTTTTTAATTCAAATTTTTTTTTTATTAGAAATTGTTTAGCGTAAACGTACTGAAGACATTCTACAAGGATTCTGACCAAATTTGATAGCTGTATGTCTATCTTCAAAGTCTGTGAATGTATTAGAAAAATGTAATGAATTATTTTGCTTTGGGGATTTGTTTGGCTTAACATTATATCCGATTTGTGATAAATATTTACCTTCGACAGAAGATGAGTATTTTATTGCTGTATCTGTATGGTGTAGATCTGTGAAATTATAAAAAATTATATTTTAGAGTTGTGAATTCATTATTTTCTTTGTAAATGTATTTTGTTTAAAACTTACACTTATGTGCTGGGCAATATGGCGACCGCTTAGTTGCACAGCGGGTCGCTCTCCCTCTCCGGCCCAACTCACCAAAAGGAATCTCGACAGGCAAGCAGTATAACCTAGCCGTTGGTGAGATTAATGGGGAAATAAAGTAAACAGCACAGGATATGAAGAAAGTGGCAGACCCTCTATGTTGGCGGAGCCTTGAAGGGATGGATGCCAGCGACGAGCTCTCCTCCGAACTGTGCATGTTGGAGAAACGACGCTACGCTCGGCAAGTGGGCGGACCTCATTGGAGTGTTTGCTGAAGTGCTCCCGAGTACGGGGGCAGGCGTACTTTGGTCGTCCACAGCATTCCACCATATTGGAGCAGTATGGCGTGACCCCAGTGGCAAGCTCTTCAGATACAGCAGGCGTGCAAGAAAAGCCCGTGCCTCTAGGGCAAGAAGAATGAGGAGCTGGAGCAATTAACCCTGCCGGGAGACTACAGGGGAGTACTACGCAAAGCCCCAGCAAGGGATATATGACTCTGCTCCGGTTGGATACATCAGGAAGAGCCAGGGGTGATCTAAGCGCAATACAGAGCACAGAGCCTGTAACACATCGGATGCCACAATAGAAGGAGGTGACAAATTCTTCTCCCTGACAGATGACCCAGGTTCAGAAGCCTCAAATTCCTGCCTGACTGATGGTGAGCATAGTACCTCCTCAATTGATTCAAGCACTCCTGAAGCGCCAGATACAGCACTCAAGCGCAAAAATACCTTAAGTGGTCTAAGGGAAACACAGATCTCCGCAAGAGTCAAGGCAAATCCCCATCGGGGCAGATCTGAAGTGGGACTACTCGCATACAATGATATCGGAAGAACCGGAGACCCTGCTAAATCATAGCCGGCAGGGGAAGGGGGTGATACCCCAAGCCCCTCTCTGGGACTAATTCTGGGGTCAATAAAAGAGCATTGTGCTGAGACCCGAGCATATGGTAAAAAAGCAAGGCAGGCAACAAAAAAACTTGAAGGAGCCATAAGTATGTTTGGCGTGTCCTGTACTGAGATTGGGGAGAAGCTTAGCTGCATAGAGGAGAGGACGACGGCCGTTGAAACTGATATTAAAGCTATCAAGGAGCAAGTAAATTCACAAGGCGTACAACTGTCGGATGTGATGTGGAAGATCGACAATTTTGAAAAACGTCAGAGACTAAATAATCTTTGCTTCCTTGCGATTGAGGAGGGACTGGAAGGGGATGATATAGGAACATTCATGTTGGACCTTCTCAGGAGTGCATTTCCCAAACTCTCAGAGTGAAACTGGGAAATGGCAATACAGAGGGTGCATAGATTCCCTATAACTCAGCATAAGTATGGCCAGGGCTATAGAGAACATAGGCAACCATTTGGCAAGCTATTTTTGAGAAAGCCTGCCCTGAGGCTAGAAGGAGATATAGAGAATCTTCATTTTCTTTATCTTCCCTAACATTTGTCACTCAACTGTTGAACGCAGATCGCGACTCCACAACTTAATTAAACCCTTTCAGGATGCAGGGTTTGAAGCTTATTTGTTAGCCCCAGCGCGGTTAAAAACCCTTGCAAAAGATATTAGCAAGTTTTTTCCTTCAAAGATTCAAGCTAAGGAATACATGTGTTGCTTGACAGCTGTTACGGAAGTTGTATAAGCATAGGCCTTTGGCTGAAAGCATTGGCCCGGGGCACTGTTGACCTGTTTTTTCATTCCTTGTAAGTAGGGCTGGCACGATTGTTAGGCATTTGGACTGTATAATGGCCAGGAATTAATGTTCTTTTTGTTTGTGGTTGGGGGGTTGGGAGGAGGCCAGCGGCATCTTCACAGTAGTCATCACACAGACCCCAGTGGTCTGGCTGCCTCGATTAGAAGGAGGAAGATGGGGGCTGGGGTTGGGGTAGCATAGGAGGGTGGGCTAAGTGAGTGGCGTCGGGGAGGGAAGGGCAGGGCAAGGTTTTACTGTGGTAAAAAAGCAGCAAGTATGCATATGGAAGGCATTGCAAAATGTTGGGGGGAAATGGTGGTGGGGAAAATGTTAAAATGGGGGGGTCAAAGGCAGTTGTGGCCTATTATGGGTGTAAACTATACACAGGTAATTAAGTATTTTGGCTGTGTGTTGTACAAGTGTGTTGTACAAGGGGCATGCATAAGCTTTGTATCGCAACTGTTAACATCTGTGGGGTGAATGGCAAGATCAAAAGGAGAAGGATAGAAGAGGAACTAAAAAGTTAAAGAGCTGATATTTACTGCCTGCAAGAGACCCATATTGCCTCGACTGATAGGGCTTTATTAGACTCCTTTGGGATGAATGTTCTTTGCTGTACGACACAGGACACTAGAACTAAAGGGGTGGCTATATTAGTTAAAGGAAAGACTGTTGTCCATGGCCAGAAGGCGGTGGATAAGTATGGGAGCTGGGCAATGGTGGAGTGTAAATATGGTACCAGGTCTTTCCCGCTCTGCTCAATATACGCCCCTGTGGCAATAGAGCTACCCTCATGGCCGGGGATTTTAATCTAAATGGCTCTACAGGAGGGCAAGGAGACAAGGAAGGGCCCTATATGGGACACAAACCGCAGTCTTTTAGATCTTTTAAGCATCTTGTAAAGGAAATAGGGCTAGTAGATATCTGGGTCACTGTGAAAGTGCTTGATGCTGGGTACATTTACTATTTGGCACCCCATGGCACTTTTGCAAGATTGGATTATTTTGATGATGCCATCACTGGCTAAGGGGGCTCAGGTAGAGCTCTTTCCAAGATTAATGCCGTATCATAACCCTATTGTCTTAGAGCTTCTTCTTGAAGGACTGGGAAGGGTGCCCAGAAGAGGGACTTTCGAGAGGAGTCTCTTGTCGGATCCTGAATATATAAGACATATGAAGGGTTGGATCCCCAGGTTTCTTTTAAGACAATAAAGGCAGCGCCTCCCTTGGGATAGTCTGGGACACCTCCAAAACTGGCATAAGAGGGGAAACTCTCAGGTTTAGTATTGCTAGACAGAGGCACTCCCAGACTCAAATTAGAGTACTTTATCATAAGCTGGGCGAGGTAGGGGCAGAGTTGGTTGCAGCTGTTTTATCTGGACAAGAACTCTCTTCTGTTCTGAGTCACTTACCCATAATTAGGTAATGCCTGAATGAATTTACGGCTAAGAAGATCGCTGGGAAATATGTGGCCAGAACTCCGCAGGGCTACGAATATAGTAAACGGCATGGGGTGGTTATTAGCTGGACTGTAGAGGCAAAAGCAGGCTGCAGGGTACATTAACAGAATTATAAATAAGCAAGGCAGAACAGTAACTGATCCGGGCGAGATTAGAGAAACTTTTCAAGCATTTTTTAAAGATTTATATAAAGCTCTAGTAACAACCGGGCTCGAGGACCTAGAACAATACCTAGCTCTAACGACATTCAATAAAGCATCCCAGGAAGAGCGGTCACTTTTAGGGGCAGAATTCTCTTTGGAGGAAGCTCAGTCAGCCCTCCAGGACCTCCCCGCGGGGAAGGCAGTGGGGACAGATTCAATACCCCTGGAATTTTATAAAGTTTTTGCATTAGAACTTTTGGGGCAACTGATGGCACGTTAGAAATGGGGGCACCCCCCAGATTCTTGGGCTACCACCAACGTAATAATTTTTCTAAAGAAAGACAAGAACCCGGCTGACCCAGGATCTTATAGGCCAATCATGTTATTGAAGAGTGATGTTACACTCTACTCTAAGATCTTGTCTTGTAAGCTAGGCAGCATAATACATAAATTAGTATCGGTTAGACAGCATGGGTTAATTTCGGGGAGGGGGACCTCGGATATTCGGATCTTGTGTAACGGGTGATTACACTGTTTGATGCAACCAAGACTTTAGAAGAACCCATGGGGGTCGCCCTGTTAGATGCAGAGAAGACATTCGACAGGGTGTCTTGGGAGTATCTGTGGAAAGTTATGGAGGCTTTTGGTTTTGGGGAGCGTTATATCCAAGCAATGTTGTATTTTAACCCAGTGGCCTGGCTTCAAATTTTAGGACATGATTCTGATCCCTTCTGTATAGAAAGGGGAACAAGGCAGGGATGTCCCGCCTCACCCTTGTTATTTCCTTTGTATAAAGACCCCCTTTTCATGAGACAAGAAGCTTCCACTGATATAATACTGATCTGTTTGCATGGTTGGGAGACGAAAACATTGGTCTATGCTGACGATGTAGCAATAGTCACAAGAGACCCAAATAGTGCTCTCTGTGCTATTGAAAAGATAACTGAGGATTATTGAGCCTATTCCGGGTATCTGTTAAGTAAACACAAAACAAAAATTAGTGATATAGAGACATACAGCTGCCCAGGATTGTCAGGTGGCAGAACAGGCTACCTATCTGGGGGTTATTGTTACAGCTAAAAAGGAACTGTTAGTTGAGACAAATCTCTCCGCTATTATTCAAAAAGCTAAGAAGGATTTTACAAAATGGGATAATCTGCACCTCTTTATTATGAGGTGATGCAATCTTGTAAAAATTATTTTCCTTCTGAAACTTGTATTTGTTTCACACAATCCCGCTTGAGTTTGAAAATACCTGGTTTAAAACAATGGAGTTTGCTGTGGCCAGGTTTATCTGGACATATGGGAAAATCAGGAGGGCAAATAGGTTTTTGAGTTTATCCAGGGAAAGGGGGGGATGGACGCTCCCCAATCTTAAATCATACTATCTAGCTGAAGCTTTGCAATATCTTCACCCGCCAAAATGACTAAATGGGATGAGGTGGCAGGGACATGTTGTCCTAGGTGTCAAGAACCAAGTACAGATTAGGTCCATATGTTTTGTTTGGGCTCCCGCCTAAATGTACTGAGTTCAGAAATCACTTCATTCCTAAGGGAAATTCAAAAGGCGAGCTGATCTTTATAGCGATGGCCGTTCTTAGGCTGTGTGTGGCCTCTGCCTGGCTTGACCCCTTACCCCTGACATTCCAGCAGTGGAAGGGACGCTTTCTGTATATTTACAACTTGGAAATAGCACTTTATGAGAGAAATCGGAAGAAAGCGAAGTCGAAAGGGAAACAGATTTGGGGGCCGCTCTTGAACTGGGTGTCAACATATAATTAAAAGCTGAGCAAGGGACTGTGAAGGGAAAATAATATGGGAAGGTGGCCGGGACGACGTGAGAGTCCAATTTTACATATGTTATTTTAGCAAGGGCATTTCTATTTAAACTCACTAGATGGATTTATTTTTATTTATGTTTTTTATGTAACTCTGGTGCTGAAGATTGGCTAAAGGTTTGGGTGTCGGACTAGGGGTCAACATGTCATTAGCAGTTTGTGTCTGACTGTGAAGGGAAAACAAGATGGGTAGGGTGCCTAGACGACTCAAGAGCGCAATGTTATATATAGTATTTTATGGCTAGGGCATTTTGGAATTGTCTTCCCCTTTGAATATGGGATGAATTTCTATTTAAACCTAAAGATTGGATGTATTACTGTATTGTAGTTATATAACCTTCTGCTGAAGATTTGTTACAGTTGTGCGTGGGGGGTAAAATGCACAAAAGCTCAATAAATAAAAAAAAAGAACATACACTTACTTCAGTCAATAGATGGCAGTGTTTGAAGTCCAAGCTGTCACTTTTCTCCTCCTACTTCAGATGCGTGTGGTTACCAGGAAAGTTAGTGTACCACTGAGCGCAAAATGGTGATCAGCTGAATTTATAAGTTTCTTAGGGGTTAACCAAATTTTAAAAGAAAATATGTGTGGGAATCGTAATTTCCGCATGATTTAGAACCTGACAGAAAGTATATTTATTATGTACTGTGTAAAATCTTGGGGCATGATTATGAGTATGGCACAACACCGCCTCCAGTGCGCGAAACCCACGCAAGGACCGCCAGCCGTATTACAAGTTGAACTTGTGTAACACGAGTTCAACTCATAATACGGTGCGGTCATTTTCCTTTCCCATGGTGGTGCCTGGAAAACAGGCACCGTAATGGGAACGGCAAAAAACTTCCAGCACGGCATGGACTGTGACGTCCATGCCCATGCTGGAACTTTGTGGGGATACACACAGTGGGGCACATGTTGTGCCACCATGAATGTATCCCCATGACGGGGGGGCACATTTATTCCTCCTCCACCAGCCTTTTGAAATGCTGGCGGTGGACGAACTCGTAATATGCTGAGTGGGACTGCGCCAATCACCGCTTAGCATATTGCATTGTAGCGCAGCTGCATCACCGCCAGGGAACAACTGTTCCCTGGCGCAGCCGACAGTCCACCGAAATCCGACTTTAAAAGTCGTAATCAGCAAAACAGTGGACCGTCACCCCTGCACCATTACGAGTCTGGCGGTCCGAAGGCAGTAGATAGTTATAGTTAGGACCGTGTTTCCATAGGAAATCAGAAAATTCTATTTTGAATAACTTTGGCGCCGGTTGACGAATCTTCGCGAAATTTTCAAAACTAATGGGGCGCTCTGCTCAGCTCCTACCCTAAAAGTCTCGGGGGGATTCGTCAAGCGGGGGCCGAGAAAAAAGGGGGGTCCCAAAATGCGTTTTCCACATGCATTTTCCCATAGGACCTTTAGTCGAAGGTACAGCCCGAACGGCTGAACAGAATTACTTGAAATTTGGCAGAGAGGTAGTCCTCAGGTCAGGGATGTGCCTTTTGCATATATGGAGTCAATCTGTTCAGCAGTCTCAGAGAAAATTGCATTAAAAAGCACATACATATCTATAGCCGCGCACCGTGCGCGCACCGTGCGCGCACCGTGCGCGCACCCTAACGTGCGCGAGCGTAATTCTGAATCGAATCGGTCGAAATCAGGAAGTGTCGGCCGCCATTTTGTTTGTTTTCAGTGCGAGAGTGGAAAAGGAAGGTGGCGAACATGAAAAGGGGGCAGGGTAGAGAGTTCCTGACCCCCTAGCCTTGGTCAGGGGGTCCCTGAAGGACCCCGAAGGCAGAATTTTTTTTTTGTTTTTTTTGTTTTTTAAATCGCGGGGGTGCGTGCACCGTCCGCGCACGGTGAAAAAGCATTAAAAAATAAAATAAAAATTTTAATGCGTAGTTTATTGAAAAATAAATATATAAAAAAAATAATAATACATACATAACTTAGCATTTAAAAAACCATACAAATTCACTGAAAAAACCATAGGTTTCACACATGTTATAGTTAGGAATTAGCATTTAAAAAACCTTGCAAATTCACTTAAAAAACCATAGGTTTCACACATGTTATAGTTAGGTGGATATTTCACTGGTAAAAAAACCAATGAAATTCCCCCGTTATAGTTAGTTGAGATAACTATAACTCGCGCGACCGCCACTCTATCACAAGGATGATGTCATCAGTGATGTCATGAGTGATGCCACTGACCATGTCATGAATGATGTAATATGTGACGTCATGAGCAGGGGATTGCGGGCGCACGAGTTATAGTTATCTCAACTAACTATAACGGGGGAATTTCATTGGTTTTTTACGAGTGAAATAGCCACCTAACTATAACATGTGTGAAACCTATGGTTTTTTAAGTGAAGTTATATATATAAATATTTATATTTATATATCAATATATATATATGAAGTTGGAGATATTTTAATATTTGGTTTCATTAATATCTGTTTTCGTTTTACATAGGATAATTAATATACACTGTAATGACATGCCTTGTATTGTATACGTGGTAATGGTATGCATTGTAATGGCACTTTTTATGTATTCACATGAACATGCGTTGTAATGGATTGTGTTGTAAAATCAGGTGTTGTGATGGTAGGTGCGTTGTAAACTCTGTGTTGTAAAAGTATGCGTTGTAATGATTTCAGTTGTAACATCATATATTTAGAAAGAAAATACTTTTAAATGTGTGTTGTGTGCAGGCGTGAGACTAAGTAATTTTGTATGAGAGAAAGCGTGTATGCGTTTGCATGTGTGAGCGATAATAAGTGACATAGTGAGAGGGAGTGTTAGTGAGCTTGAGTGAGTCAGTGAGAATGCGCATGAGGGAATGTTAGAAAGTGAATATGAGTGGGAGTGGAATGAGTGATTGTGACTGAAAGTAACTATGAGAGAGAATGGACGCTTTAGAATGAGTGACAATAAGGGAGAATAAGTGACCCATTGTGAGTGAGTTAGAAAGTCGAAGTGAGTCTGAGTGAGAGGGACTGCGAATAAGTAAGTGCTACAGTGACTGACAATGATGAAATGAGTGCAAATCAGTGACAGAGAGCACGATTAAGGAAAAGTAAGCATGAGTAAGGAAGAATGAATGTGAGTGAATGCAAGTGAGTGAGTATGTGCAGTCTGCCACTAGGCCTGGCAGAAGGTAGTTCGCATTATAGAGGCCCCCATAGCAAAATGCTGCCTCAGGCATATTGGGGACAGTTCTTACCATGAGGGGCACCTATAACAAAATACTTGGTAAAGGCTTAATAGAGGTAATACTTGACATATGGGACATCCATGCAATATACTGATGCAGGGATATTGGATATGATTCAGGGATACTGGATGTAATTCTTGGCATAGAGGCACACATGGGATAATGCTGGCATAGAGAGGGAAATTCTTGACATGGGGTCACCAGTAGCAAAATACAGTCCCTGGGACATTGAAGGTAACTCTTGGAAAAAGGAAGGACAATCATGATATACGTGAGGTTCAACCACAACAAAATGCTGGCCCCGACATACTAGAGGTAACTTTTGACATAAGGATTACACATGGTATATGGACAGAACTTATGGCGACATTTTGACATTAAGATTTATTTTATTGCTGGTTATTGTATGTTACTCTTGGCTTAAGGGCACTGATGGCATAGGAGGTGGGAGCATGACAAAATGCTCTCTCTAGCACAACTGAGGTAATTTTTGACATTTCTTGCATCCATAGCACATTTTGATAAACAAAGGCCCAATTCTAAGGCAGGGTCTGGTTTTACTGCCAAATGTATGTGAAAATCGTGCTTTAAGTGCACTGGTTGACCTCATTTTGCAGCAATTTTCTTGGGAGGGGGAAGAACTCTCTCTCCCAAAACTTCCTAGATGATATCGGGCTCATTCGCTTAATACAGTTCAAAGCTCATCAGAAACGATTGCAAGAACAGAAGGTAAATCTCTTAATGAGCACTGGTTACTTTGGCCTTTTCACTGAGCCACGGACTTTCGATTGAGTAAAAAAAAAAATCAGTAGTGCAGTGCACATGCTTCTAATTATGCGAAAAATAAATGAAGTATACAACGAACATATTTTTGGTGCCACATTTTATTATTACGAATAAGTGAGAAATGTGTCTGAACGAAAAACTCCCCTATTCACATCAGTGACAGTACTTTACACATGAGCATAAATCATATTGTATTAACAGTAAGAAATATTTTAAGCCAGTAACACAGGTCATGTTCAACATATTTACAAGTAATACACGTGAGCATAACTAACGTTAGGGTAACTATTAAATAATGACAGCTTGTGGTACAAAAAATTTTGTATTCCCAGCGAATGCTTTGTGTTATGTTGTATCATATCCTCTTGAGAAATATTCATATAATAAGCAAGTAATGTTCCACTAGAACATCAGGTAAGCGCCCTGATAAACGTTTGAATGTGTTTACTTGTAGTAATCAGGCAGTTAAGGAATTTTGCGAATCTAAATTATTGTGCTGTCATCTGGGTTATGGTCATGTGACATTTCCTAGGAGGATTCGGGGTCCAAGGTCATACGATGTCATACCCTGTGATATCACTGAGGTCATAGTGCGCGTGAGGTCACTTCTGCTATCCCTAGCATTTTGCTGGACCAATATTTACATTCAGGTGAAGTTCCTGTAGAGAGCCACTCGGCCTCTACCACACAATGTAGACATACACACATGCATCCCCCACCCCTCGAGGTGGGCTCGCCTCGAGGGTATAAATAAAGTATCGGAAGACCGCTCGTGGTCTTTCCGGCTAACTATAACTAGGCTCACAGTCCTTTGTGTCCTGTGCAATCCAGCTGTTTACCCGTGGCCTGTTCAGGGTCACCACATTGGCGACGAGGCCGGAGGTCCCGCTGCGTGCTGCCGGCAAGTGCTGCTGCCCCGCGGCGTCATCGGAGCCCACCCGAGACGCTCCATCGCTGCTGGCGCTCTCCGCCGGCCGAGCTCCTGCTCAGCGAGCTTTTCTGCCCGCCCCAGCCCTCCGTGCCGCCCGCGTGTCTCTCCCGGAGGAGATCAGCTCCAGGGGCGTGCCACGTGATCATCGGGGCAGGCGCGGCCTGGTGAGGCGCTGCCTCGACGCGCGCTGAACGCGCCTTCCACTACCGGCGTCCCGGCCCTCTTCCACGAGGCCCTCGAAGTGCCCTGCCCCCGCTGACATCGGAGCAGGGGCTCCACGTCGCTGCCGGCTGTGCTTTCCCCAGGTCTCCAGGCAACAGAGGCCTGGCCACCTGGTGGGTGCTCCCAAGACCCATCAATCATTGGCGAGTGCAACGTCCTGCCTGCAACAAGCATTGGCTGCTACAACAGGACTTTTCATCAACCATTGGCAGCAGCAGCAAGGCCCATTTCGGTTACTGGAGGTCCCTACAGATGCGGGACGTCGCTGCCGGAGCCGCAAGCAGACACTGCAAACCGTCCAGGGTCTGAGTGAGTACCCCCGTCGCATGCCCCGTGTCTCCTCTGCCACTCACCTACCTGCCAGCTGTCTCGCATGTGCGAAGCCAGGGGTGGTGTGACAGCCGATCGCCATGAGTAGCCCGCCGGTTGCCGGAGGGAGCGCCGCGCCGGTCCAGCCAGCGGCGCAGGCTGGAAGGAGAGGACAGGCGATTGACCCGCGCCGTCACCACGCGACGACCAACCCGCTCCCGCCGTTCAGCTAGATGGCGGACCCGGCCACTGCTGCACCCCGATGGAGGGCATGGGTCGGTCAGCTGAACAACTACTTCACGGGGACCCGCGAGACGGATGGAACGGTAAAGCGCTCCCTGCTGATCTTCTATGGGGGATCCGAAATCTATGATCTCTTCGAAACTCTGCCAAACACTGGCACTGCGGACAACTACGACGCCGCGGTGGTGGCCCTCAACCGACACTTCGATCCGCAGCTAAATCTGGACTTCGAGAAATTCAAATTCCGACGGTCACTGCAATTGGAAGACGAGTCCATCGACATGTTCCACGCGCGCCTGCGGAAATTGGCGGCCACCTGCGAGTTTGCCGATCAGCGGGAAGAGATAAGGAGCCAGATCATACTCGGATGTAAGTCGAAGCTGCTCCGGAAACTGATACTGCGCCAGCCAGGCATCACACTGGATCAGATCCTGGTGCTAGCCCGGTCGCACAAACTCTCGGATGTCAGGGCAGAGGAGATGGCTGCGGCCCTACACAAGCCCACCCCGGTGCAAACCGCCGCCAAGGCTCCCCAGATCAAGGAAGAGCGCGTGGATGTAATCCGGAGGCGGCCAACGCCCACGCCTGGAAGAACAAGACCGCCGCCTGGAGGGCCATGCGGGAAATGTGTGGAAGAGCACCTCCCAACTGCCACGTGCGGAGCAAAAGGTCGAGAATGCTCCCGCTGCTGGAGATTGAACCACTACGCAAAGGTCTGCCGCAGTGCCCAGCCATGTCCTGCCCCCAGGAGACCGAGAGGTTTCACGCAAAGGGTCCGACAACTGTCGATTGCGGAGTCCGATGAGACGGAAAAGGAAGTGCCGCATCAACACAACCTTGACCTGGAAGAAGAAGACGACGAGATCTACTACGTGTCATTTGTGGGCCAGTCAGGGAGCCGACGAAGGCCGCCCCCCATGTGCTCGGTCAGAATAATGGACACCAATCTTCAGGCGCTTATTGACACTGGGGCGACAGTGAATGTCATGGACTCCCAGCAATTCGAGGCCCTGGAACATAGACCTCCTCTGCTACCGACCAAAGCAAGAATATACGCGTACGGAGGAGTCGACCCCCTTCCTCTGCGAGGCACTTTCGAGACAACAGTCGCCAGCGGCTCCCTCACCACCATAGCCCGGTTTCACGTGACCGAGGGAAAAAGGGGCACCCTCCTAAGCTGCCACACGGCCGAAGACTTGGGTCTCGTGTTCTTCGCGAACGAGGTGCACGACGCACATGCAGAGGACATGTTGAGAGAGTTTCCTGAGCTGTTCAAGGGTCTGGGGAAGCTAAAAGGGAAGCAATTCAGACTTCACATCGACCCCACGGTCAGGCCAGTTGCGCTTCGACACCGAAGAGTACCCTACAACCTGAGGCCCCAGGTTAAAGCAGAGCTGGCAAAGCTGGAAGCACTGGATGTCATAGAGAAAGTTACCGGTCCCACGCCCTGGGTGTCCCCGCTGGTGGTCGCCCCGAAGCCGAAACAGCCTGGAGCCATCAGGCTATGTGTTGACATGAGGTTACCCAACGTAGCGGTCAAGAGGGAGCGCCATGTCACGCCGACCATGGATGATATCGTTGCAGACCTTAATGGCGCCAAATGGTTTTCGAAACTAGACCTCAATGCGGGATACCACCAGTTGGAGCTAGAACCTAGCAGCAGGTACATCACGACGTTTGCGATGCACGTGGGCCTGAGAAGGTATAAGCGCCTTAGTTTCGGGGTATCTTCGGCCGCGGAGGTGTTTCAGAATGCCATCAGGGAAATCCTATCTGGCCTAACGGGAGTGATTAATCTAAGCGACGATATACTTGTGTTCTCATGCACTCTAGAGGACCACCATGCCCAGTTGAGAGCCACCCTTCAACGGCTCAGAAATCATGGCCTCACAGTGCACAAAGAGAAGTGTGTGTTTTATCAGGAATCCATCGATTTCTTTGGCTACACATTCACACGAGACGGCCTAAAGGTGGACCTGAAGAAAGCAATCGCCCTGCGGTCGGCGAGCATACCCAAATCACCAACCGAGGTGAGGAGTTTCCTCGGAATGGCGACGTATTGCGGGAGATTCATCCCAAACCTGGCGGCGTTGTCGGAACCCCTCCGCGTTCTCACAAGAAGCGACCAGCCCTGGCGATGGACTGTAGAGGCTAATGCAGCGTTCGTGAAGATCAAGGCGGCCCTGCAAGATAAGACGGTCATGGGTTACTTCCGCCCGGGGAGGCCGACAGAGCTTGTCGTGGACGCCAGTCCGGTGGGTCTCGGAGCGGTGTTGCTCCAGGAGCACGAGAAAGGTGCGTGGAAGCCAGTCGCATACGCCAGTCGGGCGTTGTCTGATACCGAGACGCGGAATGCGCAGATCGAAAGAGAGGCTATTGCGATCAAGTGGGCCTGCCAGCACTTTCATCTGTATCTATTCGGACAGGATTTCACTGTGGTCACGGACCATAAACCGCTGGTTCCGCTATTTGGGGGCACCACACGGCTAGCCCCGCCCCGGATTGAACGGTGGGCGGTGCAACTGCAACAATACCGACTCACGGTGATCTTCCGCCCAGGAGCACACAACCCTGCTGACTACCTGTCACGGCACCCTGAAGATCTTCCCCCAGCATGCGTCCCTGCAGACGTCCAATACTCTGACGCCTACGTGAAGATGGTCGGCAGAGATGCCTGCCCCGATGCAATGACCCTGGAGGAAGTTGGCCAGGCAACGGACCAGGACGAAACTCTGACCAAAGTCAAGGAGGCCCTGGCGTCCCACAACTGGAAGAGGTTCCTAGAAGGCAATCAGGTGCTCACGGAGGAAGAGAAGCACGCCCAGCAGCAGATGTGGCAAGTCCGCCACGAGCTGAGTGTTGGTGAATGCGGCACGGTGCTACGAGGCCATCTGCTGGTCATCCCCAGAACACTCCAGGAGCGGTGTTTACGATTGGCACACGAGGGCCATCAGGGGATGGCGAAGACCAAAGCCCGCCTGAGGAACAAGGTTTGGTTCCCGACCATGGACGCAAAGGTCGAGGAGCTGGTACGGAGGTGCCGCGCATGCACAATCACTGGAGGGGATCCACCGTCGACGCCGGTCATCACGGAGGAACCATGTCATCGCCCGTGGTGCAACGTGAGCGTAGACTTCGGCAGCTTCCCGGATGGAAGACAGATGCTGGTAATGGTGGACGCCTACACGAAGTTCCCGGTGGTGGAAGTGGTGGAGTCCACGTCGTTTCAGCACATCCGGATGGCTCTGGAGAAAACCTTCGCCATGTTGGGGAACCCGAAGGTGATTCGGTCGGACAATGGGCCACCCTTCCAAGGCCAGGAGTTCAGGGAATACATGACGCAACGGGCGATCCAGCACAGGCGGATAACCCCTCTGTGGCCGCAGGCGAATGGAGATGTCGAGAGACTGATGCGCACGCTGAACAGAGCCCTTCGCCTTGCCGTCGAGCAGGGGCAGGATGCGGAAGCGGCACTTACCCAGTTCCTTGATGCATATCGTCACACCCCGCACTGCACTACGAAGTGCGCCCCAGCCCATCTCCTGTTTAAGGAAGCCCCGCGAGATGGAATACCGACGGATCCGTCCTGGAGCCCACCGGCACGGGATGATGATGCGGTACAGGAGAGAAGAGAGCGAACGAACAACAAAGCCAGTGAACACCGAAGGGCCCGTGAACATCGCATAGTGGTTGGAGACAAAGTCATAGTAAAGGATCGACACCCGGGATGGAAGTTCCGGACACCTTTTGAACCAGAAGTGTGGACGGTGCTATCGACAAACGGAACGATGATAACGGCCGGAAGAGGCGATGTGAGGGTGACCAGAAACGCGTCGTATTTCAAGAGAGTTGAGGGAGAACTGGCTGCAGAACAATCGGGTGAAGAAGCAGGGGAGGAACTGGATGGCTTCCCAGAGCGGGCGGACACCACGGAGAGAGCGTCCCCAAGGCAGAGTAGAGGCACTCCACCAGGAGCCTCAGGTGAAGCCACGACTAACCTTCCGGAGAGTCAAGCTCAAGGGGAAGAGCCTGGTCCCCGAGGCCGGGACGAGAGAGGTGTGCCCAGCAGAGGAGTGGGCTCCAGGCTGCGAAGTAACCCAGCTCCCAGCCAGAGACTCAGAGACTGTGTATGCCCCTCGCCCTGATGGAGACTTTCAAATGAAGGACACTGTCTAAAATGTTGGAGGGATGTAGAGAGCCACTCGGCCTCTACCACACAATGTAGACATACACACATGCATCCCCCACCCCTCGAGGCGAGCTCGCCTCGAGGGTATAAATAAAGTATCGGAAGACCGCTCGTGGTCTTTCCGGCTAACTATAACTAGGCTCACCGTCCTTTGTGTCCTGTGCAATCCAGCTGTTTACCCGTGGCCTGTTCAGGGTCACCACAGTTCCTAGTATTTCTTTACATTTTGATGAATTCTAATGTTTAGACGTGGGGGTACACCTGATATAATGCATAGATTCCGATGCGATTCGTATCAGCCTCACCCCAAGGCAACCATTTATCAGAAACCACAGAGACGACTATATCGTTTGCAACCTTTGCTTCGAAGTCATTTAAGTTCTTGTCGTTTTTCCAAACATTTCCAACTTAGTCCCCCTTGGGCTTCTCTGTAACTAATTTGAAAAGCCACGGATCAGCAAGACTTGCTTTTAGAGCAGAGGTAGAACGTTTAATGATTATTCATCTGAGTGTTAGTCACCAGAAAGCGCTGCCAGATACATGTACTCCTTATTTATTTAGGAGAACAATTTAATTTACATAATTTATTTTTCTCTATGTAAGGTCAGTGTTTTTTGGTGAGTGAAAATTGATATATGTACCTCATTGCTGCGTCATCAACAAGCAGCCACATACAATTAGCCCACTGGCCCCGATAAAAAGCTGTGAATGTTCAGGGAATTTGGAAATATTTAATAAACACGCACCACATCAAATAGACATTTAAAGGACAAAAATCTCTGAAACCTGAAGTATTGTAAATGCGTATAATGGTTCCTAATTTAGAATTTTGATTACATGCTTTAGAATTGTGTCATCTAAAAAGCTAATTTGTAGCATAATTGTATGTCACTCACTAAGGGCCAGACGCACTAAGGTTTTTTGCGGGCGCAAATGGGTTTTAGACCCGTTTGCACCCACAACAAACCTGTGGCTCATGTATCCTATTTTGCGAGTCGCAAATCAATTTGCAGCTTGCAAAATAGGATTAGCGACTCGCTATTAGGAGGGCGTTCCAAGGGCGTTCCTTCCTAATAGCGACTCCTTAAGCTATATATGACTGTTTTGCGACCTCAATTGCGGTCGCCAAACAGTCTCAGTTTACCACCCTTCTCAGAAGGGTGAGAAACCACTCGCAAATGGGAAGGGGTCCCCTGGGGACTCCTTCCCCTTTGTGAGTGGCTCTCTAATTATTTTTTAAGGGCAGTCAGTGGTCCCAGGGACCACTGCCTGCCCTTAAAAAATGAAACTGAAAAGTTTCATTTTTACTTTTTTAAATGCATCCCGCTGTATTAAAAAAAAATCTGCTTTCTTTAAAAGCAGTCCCAGACATGGTGGTCTGCTGACCCCAGCAGGCCACCATCTCTGGGAGTGCCAGCCATTCTCAAAAGGGTCGCAAATTGTGCTTGCCTCCTTATTATGCATGAGGCATGCAATTTACGACCCCACTGGGAATCACAAGCAGTGTCCAATATGCAAGTCGCAAACGCCACGCAATTTGCAACTCGCAAATTAGCGGGTCGTACATCTGGCCCTAAATCTTCAACGATGAATTGTGAGCACACACTGTAAAGAATGTGCTACAAATGCCCTCTCTGACGTTTTTATGTGAAAATTAGCATTTAGCAGAAATGAGGCCACCACAGGAGAGAGGACTAATTTTACTTGATCGTCCTCTGTTCTTCTGGGAGTTTTATATAGCGCAAACTAGACCGGAATGTATCTGAGAGCTTTACATAAGCACCAGCTACCTTACAGACAGACACATTAATTTTTTAGGTCAAGCCTTGAGTCAGCACGCATGCGCTGCTCTGCAAGAATTGTTGTATTAGAGTATGGAATAGAAGCCCCGCCCGCTCTCCACCCATATTTGCCATTGGCTTGTGTCATTGTCCTTCCTAAATGCTAGCTTCTGATTTGTAAATAAGCTTGTTAGTCCCTCCTTAGCACCGCCTCGGCTCATTTGTCACCTCCCATGGCGACTGGCCCTTTTACTTTGGTTGTTACACAGTACCCGTTATTTAGTCTTTAAACACTATTTTCTTTATCCAGTTTCTCTTACTGCAGGCACGATGTGCTTTGGTGCCTTCTTTACAACCTTCCCTCCTTCCTGTTGTCGGTGCCTTCATTACCCCACCTCTGTGCCTTCTTTACACCCCTCCATCCTGTTCTCCGTGCTTTCTTTATCCCCTCTCTCCGGTTCTCCATGCCTTCTTTAACCCGCGCCCTCCCTCCCATTGTCGTGCCTTCTTTAACACCCCTCACCCTCCCTCCCATTGGCCATGCCTTCTACCTCCCCCCCGGCCCGCACTCTCTCCCTCCCGTTGTCTGTGATGCCTACCATTTGCAATGCAATAGGTCTCACATTTACGCAAGTTTGAGCTAATGGCATTGTAAATCACAATGCCTTTTATTTCTGTTTTGGTTTATAAAACATAAATAAAATGCATTGTCATTTTCAATACCAATAGCTTAAACTTGCATAAATGCGAGACCTATTGCATTACACGGGGGAGATTAAGTGATTTGCCTAAAATCACAGGATGTTGAGAGTCACTGCCGAGACTCAAACCTGGTTCCTTAGCTTTGAGGTTGACCCCCTAGCATTTAGGCTACATCCTCTCCCCTCCTTAGCCTGCCAGTAAAACCAGTATCACAGAAGGCCTGAGCCCAGTAAAACCAGTATCACAGAAGGCCTGAGCCTCGGATTCTGCCCAGCCACTTGCTTAAAATATGCAACTTGTAGATGTTTCAGAAATAGAGGCCAGATGTACAAAGATAGGGGCCACACAACCAGTTGTTGCAAATTGCACACCATCTCCTGTCGCGGCGGGTGATGAAAGGGGCAGCAGGTGAGTTGCAAAAGAACCTGCCTAATGTATGTTAGCTAGGTTACTATTTTCGCCACCCCCCCCCCATTTGGTTGGTTACAAACAAGGATAATGGCCTGCACAGAACAGCAGAGAAAAATCCTTGTGCCTACATTCCCAAACATGAACTTTTTTTTATTTTTATTTTTTTATTTTACAGCAACTTATGTTCCTAAAAAGCACTGGTGCTGCTTTAAAAAAAAAAGTTTCCTGTGGGGGAACAACATAGTGGTCCTGTGGAAAAATGTCCGCTCCTCTCGCAAGGTAACCAATCACGACTCCCAAAGGGGAAAGCTATCAAGCTTTTGCTTTGAAAATCTATTATTACCTTGAGGAGTCAGTAAAATTTCAATGCTTTGCAGTTACACACCTTTGCTGCATCTCATTGTGATTTGCTATTAGGAGGTGATGTCCCCTTCACATTCCCATCCTAATTGCGATTCGGAATGAGTCATGAAACTCCTTTTGAGTTTTAGGAAGGCTTTAATGAACCGGAAAAGTGTGTTAGTAATACTAAAATGGTATATGTTGTAATCTCAAAACATGTGATTATTTGAATTGCAGGTTTTGGGACTGCAGAATGCTTTAGTATATCTGGTCCTAGGTCAAAGAGCTTGTGCCTTAAAAACAATGCACAGTCCCTAGAAGTCCATGTAAACTAATACTGGGTATTTAGATAATGCACATCACAAACTAAATTGTCTCTTAGCAAGTGAACAATGTATATTGATATACAATAATACTATTATCGTCCCGCCACTTAGGCCTTCACAATACAGTTTGTTTCTCCAAGACTGATAATATCACAACTCAGCCTCAAGCTCTCAAAAAGGGAAACATTTGAATGCAGTCTTAACTTGCAACCTTTTACAATGCCTATGGAAGGCGTTAAGCGCAATTGGATAAGTCTAAAATATGGTGGTGTAAACAATATAGTTATAAATCTTCATTCACAAAATGAATAATCACACTACTTTGGTGTGGGAGAGGAGAGAGAAATATCGTAAAGGGAACCGTAGAAATAATTTTCCTTACAATTCACTTTCAACTAAGGTTATCCTACCACCCTGAGATCAGTGGTTTTTCAAAAAAATGATAACCTTGTATCGATCCCCCAAAAGGGCCTGAAACATGTCAACTTCTTCATAGGATGTAGGGATAGTAACCCATTCCCATGTAACCCGACTTTTTAAACATTTTATCCTTCCAATGGGACACAAAATAAACGGGAAATTGAGGTAACCATTAGGTATTTTTATGTACTCCCCCATTAGATCTAGAGCTCTATCTAAAGTACACCCTGGAAGATGGTTGAGCTCACCCTAGTTTATGGGGACCAGGGTGTGACCGGATGATAAAGCATGACACCAATCAGATGTTTGAGGGTTCAAAATTAAAATATTTAATATTCCTTTTGGGGAATTGAGATGAGTCCATCATGTGTTAAGAAAAACCATTGATCTTAGGGTGGTAGGATACCTTAGTTGAAAGATATATATTTTCCTGGTGCGGCTCTGCCCATCTGTGCCTGACTGTGGTAGGCGCCGTACGGGGCGTCACAGCCCCAGGCACCCGTAGTATCCAAAGAACTCCTTTTCCATGCATAAAGGAAGGTCGGCACTCAGAAAGCATTTATAGGTCCAATTTAATGCTTGGCTTCAGCAAAAAATAATCACAGACGTGTTTCTGCAACCTAGCTGCCTATAACCTGTCATGCCATGTAAACTACATCATCATACACATAGGAGTAAATCAATAGGAGGCATTAATTGTCAGGCATACAATCCATACAACATTTCATTATTGCTATCATAATGTGTAATTTCATCTTCAGTACGGTAACTTAGTGCAACTTGGATATGCATTTGGCTGGTCGGTTTGTAGAGGCACAGCAAACCATGTGCATGCAAAATCAAGAGCATGCACAAAGGTCGCTCCGGGCACATGCACAGCTGAGAACATGCAGGTGTCAATCCAGAGTAAAAAACAGTATGTCATAGGAACAAATCTTGCACATTTGTATACACAGACCCATTCGTACTACAGGCTGCTGCAGCAGTGGTATCAACTTTTCAACATTATGGCCTCTACATTCACAGTGTGGAAACCTGTACGTCTACACTGGTAATTTCCGCTTTTCAGTCATTGTGCTGTTCACCTAAGTATGGAAAGTGTATGAACCAGCCATAGGTACTTGCCTGGCTGTCTGTGATTTTACATGCGCATGGTTTACTGTATCTCTGCAAACAGACCAGCCAAAGACATATCCCAGCTGCACAATGTTAATGCACTGATCATTTCTGGAGATGTAATTACACATTATGATAGCAATAATAAATGTTGTATGGATTATATGCATGACAACTAATGCCTCCTATTGATTTACTTATTTTTGTATGATAATGTAGTTTACATGTGACTATAATGATAAAGCATAATGGCATGTATTATGTTGATTATTTTTTGCTGCAGCCAAGCATTAAATTGGACCTATACATGCTTTCCAAGTGCCACCCTACCTTTGTGCACAGGACTGGAGTTTTCTTGGATACTATGGATGCCCAGCGGTGGGATGCCCAGTACGGCACCACCCTCAGTCAGATGCCAACCGGCAGAGCTGCACCAGGAAGAAAAAGGATTGCGGCCAGTCTGACCACGAACCCAACACAGAGGGGAATAACCACACGAGAATGAGAGGAACCTCGGGGTGGGGAGGGGGGGCAGAGGACTCCCTGTGAAGGAACTCTACTGTGCAGAGGTGAGGGGATCCCACCGTTGTGTCAGTAGGGCATTTCGGAGTGTGACGCTTCCAGTGTGCACAGACATGTGCGCAGCATGGTGAGAAACCGTGTACAACAATTGAATGGCTAATTTAACAGCATCAGTGTTTGCTTCCAGGCAACAAAGGGCGGCTACTATTTTCAGTAACACTGGGACTTACAATGCTACCACTACGGGAACACCCATACAGGCAGATGGGGAGAACATTTACAATAAATGTAAAACGTTGGAGAGGCTAAAAAACGCAGAGTTAACAAAATGGTGGGAGAGCTAGTCACTCATGAAATACTTGGAAGTAGGCAGAGCACCAAGATGTTTACATATTCTAGCAATGCCCATCTATGAAAATCCGCACCCAGAAATGCTTAAAGAATGGATGGAACATAATGCAAACAGTTCAGCAGGGATGATGCAAATCCTGGCTACATATGCCCAAATAGACAGAGAAAAAATCTGGAAAGAAATCAAAGAAATCGTTGAAGCAATTGGAAAACATGAAAATCAAGACCTGGTGCAATCACCAACAAAGACCATGACAGAAAGCCTGAGCATAGTAGAAGAACAAATTTTTCAAAAACCGCACGCAAGTTTAACTGTGACAAAGGTGATTATGAATCTGGACAGATATATACATTAGTCAGGAGCTTTGAGACCCTGAGGAAACAGAAAGTTAGTGACACGAAGAAGGTGAGAAAACAGCCAGTACCAAATGACACCAGTTCAGGAGCAAGCTCTGATACAAATTATGAGAAAGGAGGACAAGCGGGAAGTCATACTACTCTACAAGACTAATTAGATTTTTTATGAATAGACAGAAGATCAAATCACAGACCTTGGAGGGGAGGCGCAAGACAGAGGAAGCGGCAGAGGACAAAAAGACTTGGTGGCCAAAGCAAAAGGAGCTCCAGGTGAGGTCGGTGGGAAAATGACCAGGAGCAACAGGAAGTACTAATGAATATGAACATGGTAACTAACATTACAGACATTACACTCTCGAAAGATGACATCAAAAATCTCTGTCTATGAATCTCATAGTGCCACAAAAATAACTTTGACTATGCAGGAAGTAGAATACATCTTTTCAAAATTTCCAGGAAACTCAAATTGTTCAAACTATTTAGGAAGAAAGCAGCTAAGCGCCCTATACAGGTCGATAGGAGTGCTAAGTGTTCAGTTAGGAATTTTGTATTGGTGACATAAAACTGATGAAAGAATTATTAGAGCGCGAAGATGATGGTACAAGAGTGATTGACCAAGAGAGTGTGGTGAATGTGCTTGAAAGAGAGGGGATATAGGTTTCAGAGGAATGTGGTTCCTCTCTGAAACACAAATCCAAGTTGATGCCAACGACCACAAATGATTCCAATGTCCAGTTTGTGGATGCTGTTACAAAAGAGTTTCGGAATATATGAACAACTAGTATTAAGTACAAAAGGAACATAGATAGAAACCACATGAATACTATTGACAAATTGGCAATAAACCCAGAAGTGGTAGTCCGTGGTTCAGACAAAGGTGGAAATACAGTTCTTTGGTTCAAAAAAGCATATATGTATGAAGCATACAGCCAATTAAAAGATGAACCTTGTTACAAAAAAGAAGATTAGGCACACTTAAATAAAGGATGATTCAGTTTAACTATGCCCTGACTGAGTGGACAGCACAGGGTTTGATAAGTAGTGAAGAATACAGTTACCTCAAAACTGAACATCCTAAGCTTCCAGTCTTTTATCTCATTCCCGAGATACACAAAGACGCACAGAAAGACCCAGGCAGAACCATTATAGCAGCATAGGAAGGGATGTTTGGAAATGCCTCAAGGTATATCAATAGATTTTTTAGACCTTTTTTAGAGAGCCTCCGCTCATATATAAAGGCTACTACAGAATTTTTAAAGCACATTTTTGGTGTGAGTTGGGATGAAGGTCCGATTTTATTGACCCTTTATGTGGCATCCTTGTACACAAGCATACAGCATGATGATGGTCTGAGAGCCACACAATTATTTCTAAGGGCTAGACCCATAAGATTCTACAAACACAACAGAAGGGTATTGGGCATGATGAGGTGATGTTTGAAACAAAATAAATATTTTTTTTCAGTCATGAGATCTTTTAGCAATAGCACAGGATGGTGATGGGTAACTGCTTCGCCCCTAGTTTGGCTAATCTACATATGGGGTGGTGGGAGGAACAGGTATTCAGAAATCCCCCCTTAGGCAAATGGAATGACCACATTACTTTGTAGTTACATTTGATAGGCAATATCTTTGTTATCTGGCGAGGAAGCAGGGAGACAACAGAGGCATTTGTCAGTGATATTAATTTAAACTTTTTGTACTTAAAATTCACTAGCAACATAAGTGAAAAAGAAATCGAATTTTTGGATGTGAAATTTTAGGTTAACAATCACAAACTGGTTACCACCCTATTCAGGCAACTTAGTACTCACAACAGCATCTTACATGCCAACATCTTCTACCCACTTACTCTTATAGAAAGTATCCCTTATGGAGAACTTATGAAAGCTAAAGGATATGTAGTACAGATAAAAGCTTCAGAGAAGTGGAGCGTGACATGTTCAACTGATTTGAAAAAAGAGGCTATAAGAAAGACACACTGAACAAAGCATGTAGCAAGGTGCAAAGTTGGGAGGAGAGACCATTCTTTTTCATAGTAAGAAAAATAACCTGTCTGGTAAAAATAAACAGATATGAATTCCCACCTACCACACTTCACACTAGGGGGTCAGGAAGGCCATGGGGAGAGCACTGGCACCTCCTGAGTTGTGACCCGGTCATTGGAGAAGCCCTCTCCAAGAGACCCCCTACTCACCTTTAAGAATGCCAAATCGATGAGAGACACACTAGTGAGAAGTGATGTGAGAATAGACAAAGCTACCTGGTTAAAGGCAGGAATGTAAAAAACATAACAGAGTTTGAAAAGCATGTCTGTGAAAGGGGTCCATAATACCAAGGGCCACTTCACTTGCAAAAGTGAGTTTGTCATATATATATTGTGAAATGCAGTTGCCCAAAATTATATGTTGGTAGCACCACCCTCCAAATACACAAGAAGATTCTTTAACACCTTAGTGCGATTAAGAACTTAGACCCCCACCTACCCTGTAGCGAGGCATTACCATCAAGTGCATGGGGTAGAAAAAGACTTGAAATATAGTGTAATTGATGGTATACAGGAAGGGGAAAACAGAGAGAAAAAACTCAGGATAATGCAATCCAAGTACATACTTTAATTAGACAGCAAAGAACCAAAGGGACTGAATTCTGCTGAAGAGATGCATGTGCATTTACGAATGTCTGAAGGATGTAAATTTGGAGTCCCGGTAGCTAGTTTTGAGATAAAACAAGGTATTTATTTTGTTAACGTTTTTTGCTGTGCTTATTACTTAGCCACTCTTTGATGCCTACAGCAAAGGTAGTGTCATTTTGCTTGTAAGTTAATCAACATTTTGTGTGTGTTTGTTTTCACAGGGTTGTCATGAGTGGGGTGATCATGACATGAGAGCATTGGAGCTAATATTTTCCGATCAAGTCTTTGGCCAAGCGATAACAGAGAACTGCACTTTTTTGAGAGTTACAGCTGAACTTGACATGGGGTGCACTGTATGAGAGAAAGTCTCCCAGAGGTCTAGGAAGGTTGGCCCACTGAGGCAGTACAGAATACAAAACTTCTTTGTACATTACACCATGGAAGCAGATTTTGCACTAGTGAGGAAGCTTAAAAACACAATAGAGCTCACTTATATAACTACATTAGATGTTTCCATTTAGGAAGTGAGACATACCATAGCCCCCTCCTGACATAAGCCCACTTGGGCAGAAACAGCAGCAGAACATTAACTAGCTATATGAACAGCCAGAAAGGCACCTATGGCTGGCACATACACTTTCCATACTTAGGTGGACAGCTCAATGACTTCAGAGTGGAGATGACCAGTGTTGACGTACTGGTTTCCTCACTGTGAATTCAGCGGCAGTAATGTTGAAGTGCCAATGCCACTACTGCAGCAGCCTGTAGTACAAACTGGTCTGTGTATACAAATGTGCAAGATTTGTACTGATGAGGCGTGCCTCAGATATACTGTTTTTATCTCTGGATTGACACCTGCATGTTCTCAGCTGAGGATGTTGTACTATGCCTGGAGAAACCTTTGTGCATACTCTTGATTTTACATGCATATGGTTCGCTGTGTCTCTGCAAACAAACCAGCCAATGACATATCCCAGCTGCACAATGTTACCGCACTTATAATTTCTGGAGTTGATTTACCTTTATATCTAAGATAACATAATTTACATGTAACTAAATAAAGATAAAGCAAAATGGTGTGTATTATGTAGGACAAAGGCAACTAGGTAGCCAAAATGAGTCCGTGATTATTTTTTGCTGAAGACAAGCATTCAATTTATATATATATATATATATATATATATATATATATATATATATATATATATATATATATATATATATATATATATTCACTGAAAAAACCATAGGTTTCACACATGTTATAGTTAGCGGAAATTTTACTGATAAAAAACCAATGAAATTCCCCCGTTATAGTTAGTGCAGGCAACTATAACTCACGCGACCGCAATCCTCTGCTGATGCTAATACTGTATTTAGACCCATGTCTTCTTCCATAAATTTTTAGCTATACATATATTACAAATATTTTTTTTTCATAAAGACACATATGTCATCAGCAGGAGATTGCGGTCGCGTGAGTTATAGTTGCCTGCACTAACTATAACGGGGGAATTTCATTGGTTTTTTATCAGTAAAATTTCCGCTAACTATAACATGTGTGAAACCTATGGTTTTTTCAGTGAATTTGCAAGGTTTTTTAAATGCTAAGTTACTTTACGCCATTCGTGGCGTGCGCGCCCACTTAACGCAGTTCGTTCCGTGCGCGAACGGTGCGCGAACGGTGCGCGTACAGTGAGCACGCGGTGCGCTTCGCGCACCGCGCGCCCACTTTACGCAGTTAGTGCCGTGAACGCACGGTGGGCACGCGGTGCGCGATGGGCCATGTACGCACGATGCGCTTCGCGCACCGTGCGCACATGGAGGACATATGATGCGCTTCGTTGTGAAAGGTAATATTTTAATTTTTCTTATGTGTAATATGCCATACACAAATGGTGCCCTTCGGGCACCATTTGCACATGGGGTGGGGAGAGTATGGATAATTTTTTTTTTTAAATAATTTTTACCGTACGCGTACGGTAAGCGTAATCGGCGAAATTATCGAAAAAATTCCGTTTTTGGCCTTGGGGGATCTTTGGGGTCTCCCTCAACATGGCTAGGTGCTTAGGAGCTGTCTAAACAGCCCCTTTACATGTTTTTGTCCTTTGTTTTTTAATCCACACTCTGAGTGCGAGAGAGAAAATGGCGGCCGCCGCTTCCTGGTTTCGACCGATTCGAATGTTTACTAAGATCTAACAGCCAATCAGAATCGCGCTCGTGCACGTCACCGTACGCGTACGGTAAGCGCACCGTAAGCGCACCGTAAGCTGGCTCAGATATATATATTGATTTAAAGGCTATTTTCTCAGAATCTACTGAACAGATTTACACCAAACCTACAAAAGGCACTTCCTTGACCTGTAGACTACCTCTCTGCCAAATTTCAAGGAACTCTGTTCAGCCGTTCGGGCTGTAGCTGTGTCTAAAGGTCCTATGGAAAAATGCATGGGAAAAACGCGTTTTGGGACCCCCCTTTTATCTCAGCCCCCGCTTGACGAATCCCCCCGAGACTTTCAGGGTAGGAGCGGAGCGCAGCGCCCCACCTATTTTGAAAATTTGGCGAGGATTCGTTGACCGGTGCCAAAGTTATTCAAAATAGAATGTTGCGGATTTCCTATGGTAAGAGGGTCCTAACTATAACTACCTACTGGCGACCGCCAGTAGGTAATATATATATATATATATATATATATATATATATATATATATATATATATATATATATATATATATATATATATATATATCCAAGTACGCTAAGAAAACTGAAGACGACGGTTGACGACACAACTTCAAATAAAAGGTGGACACGGACCTCCAATTTAATGCTGATTCATTTCATTTGCAGTGTCGTCTTGACGTTTCGGCTCCAACGAGCCTTGTTCACATATATATATATACATGCAAAAAAAGAAGCAGAGAGCTCCGGGTAGTTCTCAAGTTTAGGTGGAAAGCAGCTCTCAACACCAGTGACACTCTAGATCTGCTCACCTCAAATGTCTGCTTTTCTATCAAAGTCTTTAAGCATAGGATTAGCACAGTGCCATCCACGCCGAGATAGAAAAGGACAAAGTCTTTTGCAATTTCTACAGCAAAGTCTTTAAGCATAGGACTAGCACAGTGCTCTCCATGCCGAGCTGTAAAATGACAAAAGCCATTTACCACTCCAGGCACAGCATTACAGCTTTGAATTGGTAAAATACCAGCCACGCCAACCTGAAATGAGTAAAAGCAACCCCTGACACAGTGTTTCGCTCTAACTAGAGCTCTTCAGAGATGTACAGCTTTGTCCAGACACAAGGGAGTACCCAGTATAAGTCGAAACAATACCCTTTCAGGCATAGAGTGACGCATAAATTATGCAAAAAAAGAAGCAGAGAACTCGGGGTAGTTCTCAAGTTTAGGTGGAAAGCAGCTCCTGTTAGAGCACTCTCAACACCAGCGACACTCTAGATCTGCTCACCTCAAATGTCTGCTTTTCTATCAAAGTCTTTAAGCATAGGATTAGCACAGTGCCAGCCACGCCAAGATAGAAAAGGGCAAAGTCTTTTACCATTTCTACAGCAAAGTCTTTAAGCATAGGACTAGCACAGTGCTGTCCATGCCGAGCTGTAAAATGACAAAAGCCATTTACCACTCCAGGTACAGTATTACAGCTTTGAATTGGTAAAATACCAACCAAGCCAGCCTGAAATGAGTAAAAGCAACCCCTGACACAGTGTTTCGCTCTAATTAGAGCTCTTCAGAAAGGTATAGCTTTGTCCAGACACAAGGGAGCACCCAGTACAAGTCAAAACAATGCCCTTTCCGGCATAGAGTGATGCATAAATTATGCAAAAAAACAAGCAGAGAACTCAGGGTAGTTCTCAAGTTTAGGTGGAAAGCAGCTCCTGTTAGAGCACTCTCAACACCAGCGACACTCTAGATCTGCTCACCTCAAATGTCTGCTTTTCTATCAAAGTCTTTAAGCATAGGATTAGCACAGTGCCATCCACGCCGAGGTAGAAAAGGACAAAGACTTTAGCCATTTCTACACCAAAGTCTTTAAGCATAGGACTAGCACACTGCTGTCCATGCCGAGCTGTAAAATGACAAAAGCCATTTACCACGCCAGGTACAGTATTACAGCTTTGAATTGGTAAAATACCAACCAAGCCAACCTGAAATGAGTAAAAGCAACCCCTGACACAGTGTTTTGCTCTAATTAGAGCTCTTCAGAAATGTATAGCTTTGTCCAGACACAAGGGAGCACCCAGTATAAGTCAAAACAATACCCTTTCAGGCATAGAGTGACGCATAAATTATGCAAAAAAAGAAGCAGAGAACTCTGGGTAGTTCTCAAGTTTAAGTGGAAAGCAGCTCCTGTTAGAGCACTCTCAACACCAGCGACACTCTAGATCTGCTCACATCAAATGTCTGCTTTTCTATCAAAGTCTTTAAGCATAGGATTGGCACAGTCAATGATATATCCCAGCTGCACAATGTTACCGCACTTATAATTTCTGGAGTTGATTTACCTTTATATCTAAGATGACATACTTTACATGTGATTATTATTAAATAA
This sequence comes from Triturus cristatus, assembly GCF_964204655.1. Taxonomy (NCBI): domain Eukaryota; kingdom Metazoa; phylum Chordata; class Amphibia; order Caudata; family Salamandridae; genus Triturus; species Triturus cristatus. The sequence continues at coordinate 587,541,819 of NC_140580.1, read as the reverse complement.
TGATAAAGCAAAAGCATTCAATTTTAATTGGACCTATACACATTTTCTGAGTGCTGACCTTCCTTTGTGCACAGAAAAGGAGTATATATATATATATATATATATATTCTGTCAAATTCTTCTTACATCTTAGAAGAAAAACGAAGACTTGTGCGGTTCCTTAATTGTTTTATTCAGCCACTTTGCCAAACGCGTTTCGAGTGCAATGCACTCTTGTTCACTGACAATGGAAACTGTAGCGAGCGGCCATTTTACATTATTTCCCACGTGATTTGACTAAACTACAATTTAAGTGCATATGAAGAAAGACTTGTAGTTTTTTTGTTATTTCATTACTTTAAGCATGCAGCACGAGACATTGAACAAATGCTTTAGTTAATATTCATATTAATACTGAATAAAAACATGCGTAGAGCAATACTGTATAAAATATACATTTAAGAAGACTCTTAAATAAATAAATATATATATAGTAAATTATCTCTTTTAAAAATTATAAATATTTTAAATATTTTCTTTGATTCGTCATTTTTTTTAACAGGACCTGCTTCTGTGGTGTCCTCTCGTAACGAAGCGACTTCCGATTTGGAGGAGGTAGTTTCTACACAGAAGACACTTCCGCATTTCGACGCTAACGCCCCCCCCCGCCGCGAATGGATTAAGAACTTTTGAATTGCAAGATACCAGCACCGAAGTGTACCGCGTAGCCAACGCCGGAGAGGTGAAGACAACGCTGGAACTTTGTGGTAAGGCTGGGCTTTTAATTGCGCGAAGCGGGAGGAAGTAAAGTTTAGATGCAGTGCATTTGATTCACGAACCATCAAACGGTTGTGGTTACTAAAGGGAAATCCCGTAAAAAATCTAATATGTCAGCCACGGAAATTAAAGAACGCGAAGAGGCAGCTTCTCAAATATTTAACGATGAATACACAGAAACCGATAAAGGCTTGGGGCGGTTCAGAAAAGTGGAGCAGCAAGCGATTTGAAAATGCTTTTAAAACGCTTAGCAAAACTGCACCGTCTGGAACTTTCTAAATGGTGGGAATCAAAGTCCCTACAGCGGTACCTAGAAGTACAGCGAGTGCCCAGAGGATTGCGCATAATGGTGACACCTACATATGAAGAGCCCAATCCAGATATGCTACGAGAGTGGGCTGCAAATAATAACGATGCCTCTAGAAGGATGTTAGCCATTCTGATCAAATATGCTGATATTGATCGAAAGAAAATTCTTGCGGAAATAGAGACACTGTCGGACATTTTGAGTAAAGAAGAAGATCAAGAACAAATCAAAGAATTTAAGGTAACAATGAAAGACAGAATACAAAAGTTGGAAGCCTCTATAAAGGAGAGAAAAGCTCAAAAATTCATTAGCGATAAACAAGACTACGACACAGGCCAGATCTATACCTTTGCGAAAAAAAAAATTCGACAGTATAAGACGCAATAAAGTGGGAAAGTCAAGCAAACCAATGCGAGAGATGCACTCAGAGCAAAGCAGTATACAAAGCTCAGAGGTAGACACAGATCAGGATGAAGAACAACAAATACAGGGCCAGACACCAACTGTAATCGATGAATTCTATTTTTTACGCGAAGAACGCAGGTTCAGTCTGCGACCAAGGCCACAAATACAGACATCAAAACCATCAAGAGGAAGAGGCAGAGGACAAAGAGGAGGAAAGGGGCAGCCCGCAGGAAGAGGGCAACAAGGACAGGAGAAGAGGAAAAACAATCAGCAATAACAGCATCCAATGAAGTAACAATAATACATTTAGCAAAAGTTACTCTCACCAGCCAAGAAGAAGATATATTAAAATTGGGACTAACATTCTGCCCAGAAACCAATCTAGACTATGTTCAGACCAGAATTGATTTATTTAAGTTCATTAGACTACTCAAACTGAGGAAGCACTTTTTGTCCAATCCAGTGCAAAAAGCTATTTGTACAAATACAAGCATTCCCCAAGAAGAAGGACTGCAAGTGGGAGATTTTGACCTAATGATGGAACTCAAAGACATGGACATGGACAATACTATAGAAACATATGAAATAAGAGCAGAAAAAATCGTGCAAGAAGAAAAGTTATCCATTGCACAAGAAGCGCCTACTAAATTTAGACCAACCTCACGTTTCATTCCCATGACAGCCAGAGATGGGATAGATGTTTTTTGTGATATTGTGATGAATGAATTGAAAAAATTGAGTACACAATTGAATGAAAGTGGAGGGAAAAATAAATACAGCACTGTTCAGCAAAAAGACTATCAGGCTCTAATTAAAAAATTATCAGAAAATGATAACTGTATTGTGAGGAATGCAGATAAGGGAGGCAAGATAGTCCTCTGGGACAAACAAAAATATTAATAGAAGCCTACAAACAGTTAAATAACAAAAAGTGCTATGCAAGAGTGGTAGAAAGAGATATGATAGAGAGTAATAATAGTTACAATGCCAAGCTAAAAAGTTGGTATGAACAGGGATTACTCAACCATGATGAATATAAATTCCTCACAATTGATCAACCAGTGACACCAGTCTTTTATCTAATCCCAAAAGTCCACAAAAATATCTTAGATGCCCCCGGGCGTCCAATCATCTCAGCAATGGGGAGTTCTTTGGAAAATACATCCAAATATGTCGATGATTTTTTAAACCCCTTGGTGCAATCATTACCGTCTTATATTCAAGACACTGGAGATTTTTTAAGAGGGATCTACGATTTACCGTGGGAAGATGATTATCTACTCATAACTATTGATGTGTCAACACTATACACTAGCATTCAACATAAAGATGGCTTGATGGCTATCAAGCATTTTTTGGGGATGAGACCAATAACATTGGGGTCACTTACACAAATGATTTTAAACATGGTTGTAAAATGCTTGACAAGCAACTATTTCCTCTTTAATGGGGAGCTTTTCCAGCAAGTATGTGGCACGGCGATGAGCACCTGCTTCGCCCCCAGTTATGCTAATTTGCACATGGGCTGGTGGGAGGAGCAGGTGGTCCGGTCACAATACCACAAAGAATGGGAAGAAAACATCATGCACTGGAGCAGGTTCATAGATGAGCTGTTTCTAGTATGGAAGGGCACTGAAGATCAGGGAAAATCCTTTATTAATAAAATTCAAAAGAATGAACTTAATTTAAGTTTTACTAGTGAAATCAGTCGTACCAGTGTTAATTTTTTAGATGTAACAGTGTTTATAGAAGATGGAAGAGTTGAAACCAAACTATACAGAAAACCCACCTCTAGCAATACACTTCTACATGCTAAGAGCTTTCACCCGGTGAATTTAAAAAGAAGCATCCCCTATGGGGAGTGCTTACGAACTAAACGTAATCAGTGAAAAAGAAATGAAAAAAGAAATGAAGGTCTTGGAACAAAGGTTCAAAGATAGAGGTTATCCTGATAGTTGGGTTGAAGACGCTATGCGCAGAACTAAAGAAAGAAAAAGAGAAGAAATCTTATTCAGTATAAAAGTGGTAAACAAAAAGAATGTAAATGAAACCAACAAGGATTGTAGATTTATAACACCCTATAGCATCCAGCATGATAAATTAAGGAACATTTGTAATAAACACTGGCATCTGATAAAAAATGATCCAATTTTAGGTAAAACGATTCCCCGGAGGCCTCAGATCACATTTCGCAGAGTAAAATCCTTTAAACAATCCCTGGTGAAGAACACTTTGAGAAAGTCACAGCAGAAGACCACTTGGCTTACAAGGCGCCAAGGGTTTGTGAAATGCCCTAAATGTGAGGCTTGTACACATGGCGTTAATACAGAAAGGTACAAGCCAGGTTTTAGCAAAAATCTGAAGAAAATCAGAGGCAAATTCACCTGTAAAACAGATTATGCTGTCTACGTACTCCAGTGCCCTTGTGGCCTGCAGTACGTGGGCAGCACAATCTTAGAGGTGCATAAGCAAATTCTTCAGCACCTCAGGGCTATAAAGAATGGTGACCGGACATATCCGATCGCCAGACACTTTGAGAAATTTCATAACAAGGATGTGAAAGGGTTAACTTACTTTGTAATTGATGCTATTGAAAAAAATCTAAGAGGTGGGAATCGTGAAAAAAGATTGAGAAAATTGGAGTCACGGTATATATTGGAGTTGAACTCTAAACAACCAGATGGCCTGAACATAGAAGAAGATTTGTATACTCATCTAGCTTGAATGTTGAGATATTTTGCTTTTATCGTTTTTAAAGTTGGGAATTATGATAATTTTAGACTTGTGGAATGAATTGAATTGCATTAGTAAGTGTGGTATGCCCACTGGGGCAATAACGATGCGCAGCAAAGAGAGGCAAAGTTCTGCTAGAGTCCGCCCACTTGGGCTAAAATGACGAATCAAAGAAAATATTTAAAATATTTATAATATTTAAAAGAGATAATTTACTATATATATTTATTTAAATGTATATTTTATACAGTATTGCTCTACGCATGTTTTTACTCAGTATTAATATGAATATTAACTAAAGCGTTTGTTCAATGTCTCGTGCTGCATGCTTAAAGTAATGAAATAACGAAAAAACTACAAGTCTTTCTTCATCTGCACTTAAATTGTAGTTTAGTCAAATCACGTGGGAAATAATGTAAAATGGCCGCTCGCTACAGTTTCCATTGTCAGTGAACAAGAGTGCGTTGCACTCGAAACGCGTTTGGCAAAGTGGCTGAATAAAAGAATTAAGGAATCGCACAAGGCTTTGTTTTTCTTCTAAGATGTAAGAAGAATTTGACAGAATTTAACAGGACCTGCTTCTGTGGGGTCCTCTCGTAACGAAGCGACTTCCGATTTGGAGGAGGTAGTTTCTACACAGAAGACGCTTCCGCATATATATATATATATATATATATATATATATATATATATATATATATATATATATATATATATATACATATAAATATATAGTGAAATAATGAATGAACGGTGCATTATAAAGTAAATACACTATGACTAGATTTGACAAACTTTGCTGAATTTAGCAGTATGTGAATCATGATACACGATACTGTTTGCTTTGTTATTATGTAGCACAAAGTCACTGTAAGATGGCGGAGACCCCCGGATTCTAATGAAATGGTCAATTTTTTGTGTCAATGAATGTTAAACGTAATTGAACATGCGCATTTGTAAATATAAACAAGGTGTAGCTGGCGACTAATTTGCAGTCGAAACAGACGCAAGCCGAAAGGCGTCCTGTTTTGTTGACACAGTAAATAAACACACGAGTCATTTCAACTCTCTTGAGTGCGGTCTCTTCATTCATTTATTGTTTGGAGTTTTAACTGGTTCTATTCACGTGGACCAACTGCCACGATCTAGACCGGCACACGTTCGGGAGTGGGCAACGTGTTTGTTGGTGGACTTGAGCCAATATATATATATCTATATCTATCTGAACAAAAACAAATGTTACTGTGACATTATAGTTAAGAAATAGAATTTAAAAAACCTTAGAAATTCACACACAAAAATAAAGATTACAGGGATGTTATAGTTAGGTTCAGATTTTACACACACAAAACCAGAGAAATTCAGCAGTTATACGTATCTCAAAAAACCATTGCTTGTGCCCTAAGGCAACTGTGACTCGCACCCCCGCTATGCACAGTTTTCTCATTAACAATTTTATTGGAAATGTTACAGCGATATTATCAATGATGTCATAGAAGATGTCATGACTGATGTGGGATAATTAGCAGTGCACGGAGAGGGTGCGAATTATAGTTACCTTAGGACACGAGTTATAGTTTCTTGAGATAAGTATAACGCCTGAATTTCTATGTTTTTGTGTGTGTAAAACTGAACCTAACTATAACGTCACTGTAATCTTTTTTTCATTTTTAGACTTTCAAAGGTTTTCTAACTATAACGGCCTTCTAACTTCTGTTTTTTGTGTGTGAACTTCTAAGGTTTTTTTTAACATAAAGTAATATTTAATTACCAAACGTCAATCCAACTGCCATTGCACACGGCCACCAGGCCCTGTGGCCAACTCCCCCAAAGACAGCCAAACCAGGAGGGGAGCTTGGCAAATAAAGGGTGGGTGCCCTGGAGCACACCCAGGGCACCCACCATGTTCTTGTTAGGGGCCATGTTGGAGGAAGTGGGGGAAGCCCCAAAGCCCCGCAACTCCAGCTGGCTCCCCAGCTAAAAATGCTGCTTCCTTCGGGTAGAAGCAATATTTTCATCTGTTTCCCTGCTTGATTCTGTGAGCTTAATGTATGTCAGGGCCCGGGAAATAGGGTCCCCGGACCAAAATTGGCCTGGGGAGGGGAGTCACACGCAAACCTTCCCCCTCCCACAGATATATGTATATCCTCCCCACCCAGGACCTGGCCCACCCGAGTGGCGGGAAACTGTTTTTTACTGTTTTTTCTTGGGACTTGACTGAGTCCTAGTCCCCTGAGGGCAGCCACGCCTACCTGATTGAAGTGGTGGCTCCCTCCCTCCGCGTCTCTAGATATACATAAATCTTTTTACCAAATTTGGTGTAATTCCATTCAGTGGTTTGGGTTGTAGTAGTCTAAAATGCCTATGAGAAATTGCATAGGGAAAACACATTTTTGGACCCCTCACTTTTCTCAACTCCCGCTTGCCGATTCACCCCAAGACTTTCCAAACAGCAGCTGAAGTGAGTGGCAAACTAGTTTAAAAAATGTTGTGAAGATTCATTAAATGGCGCCAAAGTTTTTAGCAAAACAAAACACGTGTTTCCTTAAGTAGAACTACCTACTGGTGACCACCAATAGGTAATATATATATGTATGTTCCCGAACTAGGCACCGTGTTTAGATGTTGTGTCTATTGTTAGAACTGCCAATAAAGTTCACATCAAAGCATACCAAAGGCAAGATGCTCTCTCAGGCTGTAAATGCTGGTGAATTTATTTAACAATGGCTTATGACGCATTTTTAATGAAGCACAGTCTGGTTCACACCCACTCCCCATTCTTAATGTATATGTGCATGTGTGTGCATATTAACATATATATCTAGTTACTTACTGAATCCATTGCAAAAGCAGTTGTGAAATTGCTTATTATTTAGTCATCTTCTGTCTTTGATTCATTTATTTTTTCAATTGAAACAAATTAATTGTATAACCAATGGTATACTAATGGTTCATATGTATTGTGTTTGTGTTTTATTTCTTACTTTTTTATCTCCTTAGTGTTATTTTTAGTCCACAGTCTTTGCCTCAAGGCCATTGTGCTTAATATATAGAATTACGGATTGTCATCCAAAAAGCCGTCTTCTTTAAAAAATTATTTGAATGTCTGCATGGATGATAACAATAGCTTGCTGTTGCACGTCAAACAGATTTTATTTGACTAAACAGTTACGTAAAAATGTCTGGAACCACAGTTATCTGATGACGATATTAAATCCATTTGTTTGGTTTGAACTGAGAAAAAGGAGGGATATAAAAATCAGATACCAGGAATCTGTGTGTATAGTCATGAGGTGAATTTAATAAAAGGACATTTGAGGACGCACCATTGTTCATATAATTTGACAGCCTTTTAACAGCACTGAATATAAAGACTCTACAGATCATTGAAATGTAGTGCTGTTTATATATTTGCAGAGAAGGAAATTCACAAGATAGATCTAGTAGTTTTGATTCCTCTGTAAAACAACGTCAAGCTCAGTGCGCGTTCACGTAACAGATTTACTGCAAAAAAAATGTACCATATTTTGAAATGTGTACTGTAAAAAATATAACAGCATTGTATAAAAACTGAAAATCCTACCAACCAAAATCAGTTGTACAAAGTAAGAATCGCAGTAGAACTGAGAGCAAGAGGTAAAAGCAAGAGGGTACAGCTGAGAAGATGAGGGGGTGCAACTTCATCTGTTATGTTACAAAAACTTAAATCTTGAAATTATAAATTGTGGTTAAGTCTAGAGTTGTTTGGCCTATGCCCTAAATATCTGGATACAACTTAAAATAATAGTTCCGATCTTCTCCGGTTTAGCCAAATTAGAAAAAGGTTTGAATCAAAGAACCTATGAAGAATTTTGATTTATTTTCCATAGCGTCATCTTCAATGATGACAAACTATTCCTGCTATACATGTGACATAATAAATTGAACAGCAACAGGATGCACAATAACAATTATGTTTTTACTGCAGGGTCAAGGTTGGGAAACATCTTATGTACCTATTCCAGTGAGTCACAACAACAGTGGGGGCCGGCATGGATCGGGGGTTAAGGGGCGGGGTGGGAGACTGGAGGGGGGGATCTAAAAGTAAACAAAAAAACGCTTACCTTATCTCCGCGTGTCTCCTCCATTCCTCCTTGTGTCGGGAACGGAACAGGAAGCACTCAGGCTCCCCTGACCAATCACAACGCTGCAATGCAGCATTGTGATTGGTCTGAGTGCCGAGGTTCAGCGCTCAGCCAGGGAATGGGAGCCTGAGCATGTTCTCCACCCAGGCCGTTATGCAGCCTGGGTGGAGAACATGCAATGTGCATATGAATGTTTGGCTGGCCCGTGACAGCCGGCCAAACATTCATGCGCACTTACAGAATGTGCTCACCAGTCCTCCCCCTGCTCCTCTGCCATCAGAGCAGCACCGCCCCACAAAGCTGCAGCACCAGGAACAAATAAAATTATAATGGTCGAGTTATTATCATTTTATTTTTCCTTTGTTTCACTGCTAAAAAGCAGTGAGGCGACACTCCTCCACCTTAGCGGAGGAGCCGCACCTGCACAACGAAATCTACCAATATGGCCTAATTTCTGAAACCTTTCTGATTTCTGGCCGACAAAAATTGATAAGCAAAGGAAAGATAAGGTCGATTTTAGTCACTTCCCTTGATACACAAAACAGTAACTGCAAACATCCAATAATGTCAGTTTACCCGTCTGGTTACAAAATTTTCCCTTTGGCTGCAATGTACCTTATATTTGTGGGTAAAGCATTGCTTATAATCATGGGATTTTCTCGGATAGCCCTATTATGTTCTGCTCATGTCCCACATTCTGAGCCACTTTTCTAGCATATATCTTTTTGAAGAAATAACTTTTGAAATGTAATTGAGATTTATATGTCAGATTGATTGCAAGCTACAGCACTACTTCCAATACAAGATGCCACAAGGGTTTACCTTCTTACTTCCTACCTTAGAGTAAAAACAAGGAAAATAGGGGAAAGGAACCAAACAGGCACTACATTTGTAAGACTTCAAATGTAGAATTGACCCATAAAAGGAAGAAACGCTACTCATGTCCCCCAATGCTTTGTATAGGCAGTTGATATCCCATTTCTTTTTTAGGCTCATGTGAAGCAAGATCATGTGTCGTGGTTTGTGGTCTGCACTCACCTCCTTAAACCTGGCAGGTGCTTGAATGCAATACTCCAAAACTGTCGCATTCAGAAGAAAAAAAGTTTGGCAGTGCACACTGAGTATGGTTTGGAGAGAGGCTGTTCGTCTTCGCAGGATACACTAAGCAAGACGACGGAGTTCAACCAAAGAAACTACATTCCCTCAAAGCCACAATACTAGCACTGTGAGAGCAGCTGCAGCCATTTTGAGTTATCAAGTATAAGTTCCTCGTGGTCCATCGTGTCCTTGCAAGGCAATCAAGACACACTGTTCCTGCCACCAGGACCTTGTTGCCAGAGTTACTTGAAAAACTTGGAGATTGTTTTTGATCATCTTTTGGAACCAACAGACGTCTGAATTGAATGCACAGAAGTTTTCTCAAAATTAGATTGCAATTGTGGCGATAAAACTATTTTATAAGTATTGTTATAGAGCTATTGTTAAAGGGTTATAAATTTGCATTTACTTGTCCTTCAGCTATATGAACGGGAAGGATAGGCACCCTTTTTCAAATAATTTAATAGCTCTCTCTTGATGCACATATTGCTTCATATAAGTGATATGCGCTGAGAAAGTGATTACCTGTTATTCCAGGGAACTCTATAATTCTGATAAGCGTTTGCTAGTTACATTGCAATTTAAGGAAAAAAAACTTGACATTTTTCCGATTTAGAGAGCGTGTTCTCAGTGGAAGAGGCTTATTTTTATGCAGGGGGTGACAAAGCTCCCCAGTGGGTGGGTGATATGGTCACTTGCAGCTACTAATTTTTCAAAACACAAAACAGTGATTGACATGGAAGGCAACGATGAGCAGTAATGGCTCGGGAATTCTAAAAGTGATGTGGCACAAATCAGTGGCGTAACGAAACTTGAGGGGGGCCCCCCTGCACGGGCATGGAGGGACCCCCTCCCAGGACCAACTCGGGAGCTGACAGACCAGAGTACTGTGCTAAGGGAGCCGCAGGAGCTCGCACCACCCCCACCCCCCACACACATTGTGGGGACTGCGGGGACCTTCGTTACGCCACTGGCACAAATACACAATAGGAATTTCACACAGGGAGCAAGCAAAGTGAGTAAGATTTAATGGCTTAATGTATGTTAGGGAACTTTTCCCCCTGAGATAACGTTGTAAAAATGTTGTCAAGTGCTATATTTTAAAGCTAATAAGTACATAAATTGGCTAACAAGACAGTTTCTAAAGCAGTATCATGGAATAGTGCAATACATTCATTGTGTGCCAAGCAAACCAGATTCTCACCGAAAGTGTTTAGGATTCACCCTCCACAGGAAAACATTACACATTAGCATAAAACTGTGCTTTTTAGCACAATTTCAGAAAAATATGTAAAAAGACCATGAGAAATGCTCAGTATAATATTTTACATGGCCTATTACTTTTTTATGTTTCTAGTGTATTTGACTTCAGTTCCTTCCATTTCCACATCCTGACGTTTCCGTGTAGCTTGTCAGTCATTCTTAATGATTGAGAATCTACTTTGAAGGGGATGGGTAGAAAAATTTACAAAAATGCATAAAACTGGTCGATAGAGAGAATACCTACAGATATTATAATCTTATATAGTAGAGTTACAACTACAAATCTTACAGAATCTGGGGCACAAGCAGTAGCCGTCATGTTATGAAAATGCAATATAGATGATAGAACTGTATCTAGGGAAGAAATGAAAGTTATTGCAGGAAGTGCCCATTAGCACCATGGAAAAACCATCAACAATTTCTCGATATATTAACACTTTGGTAATAAAAACATATTTCTCTCTTTTTTTATAAAAGAACTAAAATGTCCCAAAAAGCATGCCATTTTAATGAAAAACAAAATGTTTTGTTACATTGCTAAATGATCATAATTGTATGTCAGGAATGTTTACTACTTGCCAATTATTTCCCTCATCATTATGTTGGGTTGGGGACCAGCATGTCTTGAATACCCAAAATATGCCAAGAATCACCACTACTATGTAAGGGCCAGTATTATAGCACGGGTGGGCACCTGCTAACCAGTGCTAAACTGCATGTGCTCTCTCCCTAAACATGGTTTGCTTGACTTATCCACAATTGGCACAATTATTTACTTGTAAGTCCCTAGTACAGTTCACTACATATGGCCAAGGCCTGTAAATTAAATGCTACTAGTGGGACTGAGGCACGGCTTGTGCCACCCACTCAGTAGCCCTTAAACATGTCTCAGACCTGCCACTGCAAAGCCTGTATGTGCAGTTTACGCTGCCATGTTGGCATGGTATTTAAAACCCCTTGCCAAGCCTTACATTCCCCTTTTATTACAAATAAGTCACCCCTAAGGGAGGCCCTATATAGCTCATAGGGTAGGGTGCTGTGTAATCAAAAGGTAGGATATGTACTTTTAAGTTTTACATGTGCTGGTAGTGAAAAACTCTCTAATTTGTTTTTCAATACTGAGAGGCCTACCCCTCTCATGGGTTAAAATTGGGGAATTCGTTATTACATTTATTAAGCTGTAATTCCTAACTGAGAGATGGTAGAGTTGTCATGTTTAGCACCTACAGAATGGTAATGATAAATCCCTTTTAATGGTAAACTTGGTTTTGTCATTACTATTTTGAAAATACCGCTTTTAGAAAGTTAGGCATTTCATGCCCTGGGTCATTTGCTGTCTGCTGCCTGTCGCTGATCACTGGCTGGGCTGGGCCATAGTTCACTTTGTGTATTACCTCTAAACAGCCACTCACAAAGGAAGGCTGGGTGTGACTTCATGCATCTTCCTGGGAGGAAGGAAAGGAGGAGTTGAGCACAGCCTCACAATTACATCTGATTAGGCTGGGCCCTGTCCACACACAAAAGGGTACTGACCACCCCTGTAGTGAGCCTGGAGCCAAGGCAGGAAGAAAGGACACCTGTCTACTTGAAATACTCTACTTTGAAGTCACCACCAATTCAAAGGCACAACTGGGTATACGTACTGGACCTTTTACCTTACCAACTCAGTACACTTCTGGACCTGCAACTGACTTGCAGAGAAGCAGAAATGCTGAGCTAAGGACTGCCACTCTGCTGGACTGCGGATCTGGAAAACTGTTTCCTTGCTGGGCTGCCCTGCTGCCTGATGCTCTCTCTGACTGGACTAGCCTCTTGAACATTAAAGTCTCCCATCCTGTGCCTGGTTCATTGGAAGTGGATCAGGTGCTTGCTCCAGCCGGAACCGACGCATCCTTTGCTGCAAGAGCAAAATTGACGCATCACCACTCTTGCGAGAAGAGAACCAGCGCATCGCACTCAGAACCAGCGCATGGTTATCAGAACCACCAGAAGAACAGTCAATGGACCCCTTTGACTGAATGGGGAAACCTGGTGCATCAGCGGATCTCAGAACTAACACTTCATCTTTGGACCCAGCGCATCGCCATTGGTGCATGGAGAAAAACAACACATCTCCTTGACTGCGGGATTGACACTGACACATCATTTGGCTGCACCCTGCACCTCGTTGTTTGCGACCAGGATTAAGGTACTTTTGCTCAGCAGGGCCTGCTTGGGTCCTATCTTCTGCCCTCGCTCCATCGTGGTCGGCTGATCTCCTGACTTTGTCTCGGTCCAGTGCAATCAATTAATTCTTTAGGCGCTTACAGCTTCTAAGCACAATTTTTGCATTTAATCTTTAAAAATTCTGATCTTGACTTCTACTTATTGGATTTTTGTTGTTTTGTTCTTGTTTTATATATAAAATCATAGTCTATTTTTCTAAACTGGTGTGGAGAATTTCTGTGGTGTTTTCACTGTGTTACTGTTTGATGTGTTGCACAAACATTTTACAAATTGCCTCTTACGTTGAGCCTGACTGCACAGCACCAAGCTACCAGAGGGTGATCACAGGTAACTTATGGTGTGTTATTGACTTACTCTGACTAGGATTGTGGTTCCTGCTTCGACAAGGTGCATACCTCTACCAACAAGAAATCCAATTTCTAACAATTAGATACTCTTTAGGTGATGTTGGTTCCTATCTTTCTAATATTCCTACTTCTATTCTTTGTTCTTACTTTACAAAAATCTATTCTACTCTTTCAACCTTCTTGTGGTATAACAAAAAACCTTGCGTGTTCCTTAAAAAACGTAAACATCCTAAACATGTGGGAGGAATTCATTTTTCCTGACTTTAGTTCTCATCATACAGCGTTTTTTCTCAAACAGGCCTCCTTTTCTATTTCTAAGGACGAATCTCTCTCACCTCCCTTATGGGTGGATCTTAAAAATGTTTTTATTCACCCTTTTTAAACAAGATAAACCCACACAGTCCCTCCTCTTTTTGGTCATGCAATGCAACTTTCTCTGATCTGTCCTTCCACATATCAATTTTGGTTGAGTGTTTGGAAACAGTTAAACAGCATTTTTCACACTCACATACCCCTTAGTTTTAACAATATATTTTTAGGAAGTCTCTCCGATTTTTGGTCTTCTCTTTCATCTCAGGTTGATGTTCTAGAATTACTTCTTGTAGTTGCCTTTCAGTAGATGAATAAAGCTTGGAAAGATTCTTTTAGATATCTTTCCAATCCCGGTGGTATGGTATTTGCTATAATCAAAGTCTCAATAGACCGATTATAAACCAGCTCTCTTGCTATTACCTTTGGATACCTGTGACAACTTTTCTCGGCTCTTCTGCACAAACTCGCTAACTTGCATAACCATCAGACTAAAGAGGTAACCCAGCCTCCATGACCTTTTATTGATGTTCCCACAGTTATGCACCGTTGATATACGATATTATTAATCCATATTTTTCATTATTTTAGCAATGATATAGTATCTATGTCATTTTGTAAAATGTTACAGTTACATTTATATCTCTTTTCCCTTTGCTATATTTTTTCTTTCCTATGCATTTTCTCTTTTGTTTCTTATCATATTTACTATGATAATGACATTGATTCACATGATCGTATATTATTTTACTATAATTGCATCAATTACCTAATAAAATTTCACTTTAAACTTTTTTTAAAAAGTCAATTGGGTATAAACAAATTCTACCATATTTTAAGGAGGGAGCACAAGCACTTTACCACTGGTTAGTCAAGTCAAGGACATTTGTATCGCGCACACATCACTCACAAGAGTCTCATGGAGCTTGCAGACGGCTCTGACAGAAATGGACTAAGATCTAATTTTCAAAAAGCCAGGTCTTCAACTTTTTACGGAAGCAGCTGTGTTCAGAAATACTGCGCAGGTGTGAGGGCATTTTGTTCCAGGATGCCGGTGCCAAAAAAGGAAAGGACGACCCCCTTGCCTAGCAGTTTGAATTCTGAGGGGGTTCAGCAGTGCCTCATTGCTGGATCGAAGCATTCTGGGTGGCTGATACCAGCGTAATTTTTGCGACCAGTATTTTGGACCATTTCCATACATATGCTTATGAGTTGAGCATAGGATTTTAAAAAGAGTTCGCTTTTTCACTGGAAGCCAATGAAGAATATTTAGACAGGAGGTGGCGGAGGATCTTTGTGGGAGGTCAAGGACTAGCCTGGCAGCGGTATTCTGCAGAACCTGGAGCCTATTTAAAAGGTTTTCATTTATTGACAGCAATAAGGCGTTGCCGTAGTCCATTCTGTTTATAATCAATCCCTGTATTAGTGGTTTCCGCGCCTCGGTAGGAATCCATTTAAAAACCTTCCGCAATCTGCGCATAACGCCAAAACAGGTGCCAATGACATGGTTTGTATGGCCCTTCATGGACAGACAATCGTCCATGTAAAAACCAAGGTTACAGACCATGTTCTTTGGGGCGGGACATGGGCCTAACCTAGAAGGCCACCAGTCGTGCGTCCAATGGTCCATAGCCTTGCCAAAGAGCATGATCTCTGACTTCTCCCCGTTAAGCTGGAGATGGATAGACCTCATCCATTTGTCAACATGAGCCATGCAGTTCTTAAAACGCAGCTTGGTGTCCGTGGGATCTGGGCCTTAGGTGATCAGGATCTGAGTGTCATCTGCATAGGATATAACATCAAAACCATATGTTCTGATCACCTTAGCCAATGGGGTCATGTACAGATTGAAAAGCGTAGGGCTCAAGATAGACTCCCATCTTTACCGGTCTCTCACATGAAATGGTATTTCCCATCTGAACAGTTGTTACACGTTCAGATAGGTAGCTGATAAACCATTTGAGGGCATTCTCTCTGACACCTATCTCCCAAAGCCGTTGTTCAAGAATCTTATGGGAGATGGTGTCAAAGGCGGCAGACAGATCAAGCAGGATGAGGATGACTGACTGATGTGTATCTAGAGCCAGTCTGATGTTATCAGTAACCTCGACCAGTGCTGTCTCTGTGCTTTGTGCCATTCTGAAACTGGACTGGGAGGGATCTAAGAGTCCGTAGCTTTCAAGATGGTTTACAAGCTGTTGATTTACAAGGGACTCCAACATTTTCCCGAAATAGGGGAGTAAAGAGATGGGGCGGTAATTTAAAAGTCGTTTTGGATCGGCCATCGATTTCTTTAAACTCGGTCTTATTCTGGCTGCTTTCCAGACTGTAGGAAAGTCAGCTTCCAAAAGTGACTTATTAAAAAGATCAATCAATCTTTCCAGAACTGTTGGGGCGATGATAGAGAAAAATTTGGGAGGGACGGGATCTGCAGGAGAACCCGACTTTATTTCTGCATGACCAAGGTGACAGACTTACAGTCACATTTTACAAACTCGTTTAGGATGCAAGGAGGGTTGGGTAAGGGGCAAGGTAGTTCTTCAGGGTAAGTACTGTTATGTGAGGATATAAGAGACTGATGAATGACTGTAATTTTTTCCTCAAAATTTGCAACGGTAAAGTGCACAGAGTCCTAATGGCAACAAAAACAAATTCAGCAAAAATGGACGAGTGAAGGCAAAACATCTGAGGATGACCTTGTAGAAAGGGCCAAGTCCAACAGAGACAAACGTATCACTGCATATTATGGTTTGTGTGCTCACTTTGATGTCATTTTGAGTTTTCATTTTAGGGCAGAACATTGCAAGGTCAATTGTTTCATGAGCTTTTGCGTGAATACAATACTGTAACTTCATGTAAAGGTGCACCTAATGTTACTTGGGAAATTCACAGTTTCATGTTTAGTTAAATTCACAAACATCTCAAATACTACATCTCCTTTTTCATTCTTTTAGATTTGACCACTTAAGTTTTGCTATTTTTTTTTTTTTTAAAACATGGTAACCTAAATTATAAACTCTAGAACTGGTAGATTATTTCAAGCTGTGTATTCACTTTCTTAATTACTACTCTGATGTTTGCCCATGTTTCAGACCCTCTCATTGAAGCCTCCAAAACTGAGTGCTCAAAAACGTTTTTCCTATTTGGGGGAGGGGGGGGCTCTTTTTCCCACACCTAATTGACACTTTTCCACTAACATATTAATTTTGTTGTGCCACACACCGCACTGATGTTAAGTGGTATGCAACAAATTTGCTGCATGAGGGAGGATGTGGATGCCTGACTAAATGTAATGGTTCTAAGACAAGGCGAAAGGTTGCTGTTTCCTACCCCCCTCCCACATTACACATCTATTGTAGGCAGGTGCGATGGAATCTTACTTTATCATATTCTCTCAAATAGATGGCAGTAGTTTGCAAAAATAAAAAAACAAGAGGTTTGACATCACTAACATAATTTCTACAGTGGGGTATATATGGTAGACCTGTTTCACTATTTGGAATCCAAACTCTCTGTCTACTTGAAAGCAAGCAGCACTCACCATTCAAATACCACTGTCAGTGGTGTTGTGAACCTTAACCCCCCCCCCCCCCAAGACCTGGCTTAGCAGTTAAAGTGGGGGTTGTCACTGGGCTCAATGGCAGGTAAAATGTCCTTCAAGAAGTTCATTTGTTTTATTTTTGGATTCTGCAGACAGAAGTCCCTAATAATGCGTTCATACCACATCATGACTGAGATGAGAGTGTCAAGAGTTATAAGTGATCCAAGTTCAAATAAGGAGACTTAGAAATAAATTATGGCAAACGGAGACAGCTGCAAATGGAGCGAGAGGAGACAGAAAGGCGAGAGAGAAAAAATAATTAGAGAACAGAAGAATGGAAGTCGAAAGCAGAAAGGGTACAGGGGGAAAAGGAAGAGAGAAATGGAGAGAGTAGGACAATATAAAAAGAAAGGAATAAACTATGCAGAGCAGTAGGGGTGAATGAAAGGTAGGAAAAACAAGTTACTTAGACATAGGTAGCTGTTTGTCTATCCTGAAAATCATAACATCAAAGTGTATATATACATATATATATATATATATACATATATATATATATCTGGCTCGGGTGCAAAAACACACTGCACTCACGGGGTGTATTGAATCCCTTTATTCAGGCACACCAATCGCGAGGACGCGTTTCGGCATTCCGCCTTCTTCCAGCTCGCGTGTGCATCAACAGACATGAATGGGTGTCATTCCTTAAAATGTCAGAGCTGAATGCTCATTGGCCGCAGTAGCTGGTAGGGAGGTAGGGATTGGTTGCTCAATAGCCAATGTCGTGGGCCCCTCTGCTCGTACATCTCCCCATTACCGCTGGCTAGGTCCCCACATGTCAAACGTGGTCTTCAGGGCACCCCTCGTCAACCTCCGGGTTATGTCACAAAACAGCGCAGGGATCAGCATATATCCGATTATCCTCCAGTCTGTATGACTGGCGCTTTCGCAACGCTGGTATTTCCGACGACCAGTGGTGGTGCAAGACGCTGTAAAATCCTGGCTCCTCTCCCACCATTTACGCCTGCTGCACTCTTCTGACGGGTGCAAGTAAGGATGGAGGTGGGTCCATTCTTAAATATCTGGCTCGGGTGCAAAAACACACTGGACTCACGGGGTGTATTGAATCCCTTTATTCAGGCACACCAATCGCGAGGACGCGTTTCGGCATTCCGCCTTCTTCCAGCTTGCGTGTGCATCAACAGACATGAATGGGTGTCATTCCTTAAAATGTCAGAGCTGAATGCTCATTGGCCGCAGTAGCTGGTAGGGAGGTAGGGATTGGTTGCTCAATAGCCAATGTCGTGGGCCCCTCTGCTCGTACATCTCCCCATTACCGCTGGCTAGGTCCCCACATGTCAAACGTGGTCTTCAGGGCACCCCTCGTCAACCTCCGGGTTATGTCACAAAACAGCGCAGGGATCAGCATATATCCGATTATCCTCCAGTCTGTATGACTGGCGCTTTCGCAACGCTGGTATTTCCGACGCCCAGTGGTGGTGCAAGACGCTGTAAAATCCTGGCTCCTCTCCCACCATTTACGCCTGCTGCACTCTTCTGACGGGTGCAAGTAAGGATGGAGGTGGGTCCATTCTTAAATATCTGGCTCGGGTGCAAAAACACACTGCACTCACGGGGTGTATTGAATCCCTTTATTCAGGCACACCAATCGTGAGGACGCGTTTCGGCATTCCGCCTTCTTCCAGCTCGCGTGTGCATCAACAGACATGAATGGGTGTCATTCCTTAAAATGTCAGAGCTGAATGCTCATTGGCCGCAGTAGCTGGTAGGGAGGTAGGGATTGGTTGCTCAATAGCCAATGTCGTGGGCCCCTCTGCTCGTACATCTCCCCATTACCGCTGGCTAGGTCCCCACATGTCAAACGTGGTCTTCAGGGCACCCCTCGTCAACCTCCGGGTTATGTCACAAAACAGCGCAGGGATCAGCATATAGAAGAGTGCAGCAGGCGTAAATGGTGGGAGAGGAGCCAGGATTTTACAGCGTCTTGCACCACCACTGGGCGTCGGAAATACCAGCGTTGCGAAAGCGCCAGTCATACAGACTGGAGGATAATCGGATATATGCTGATCCCTGTGCTGTTTTGGGTATTTGCTCGGGCGTTGACCGTAGAGGGTGTAAAGAATGATCCAGACACCACTGACAGAACCTTTTCCATTTAGCGGCATACGTTTTATTGGTGGTAATTGCTCCTGAGTGACTGAGAATATATCAGCATTTTTGAGGAATGTTCAGAGATTGAAACTCTTGGTTATGAGGTTCTATGCTGACAAATTCAGAGATCTTATCTGCGGGTGCACCAGGTGGAAATTGATTGCGAGGGGCTACGGACATCCTGAGAAGCTCCGTGAACCAGAACTGTTGCGGCCATGCCAGTGCTATGAGGATCAGATGACACGGTTCTGATTTTCATTTTGCGTATTACTTTTGGAATTTGAGAGAACAGCTGGAAAGTGTATGCGAACATTCCCGTCCATCTTAGATGAAGAGCATTCCCTCATGAACCCTTCTGAGGCAATCTGCTCGCAAACCTTTTGCATTTCTTGTTTTCCCGTGTTGCAAAAAGGTCTAGGCCTGGTGTTCCCCATTGACCGAATATTTGGAGAATCTGATGGTGATCCAACTCCCATTCGTGGCAGAGGCTTGAGGATCAGCTTAGGGAGTCTGACCAAGTGTTGTGGATTCCTGGAACATGTTGGATCTGTAGGGAGATATTATGCTTCAGAAGCCACTGCCAAATTTCTTGGGCCTGGGAGGATAATGTTTGAGACCTTTTTCTTCCCTGTTTGAGCAGGTAAAACATAATGGTGGTGGTGTCTGTTCTCACCAGAACTAGGGAATTTTGGATTCTTGGGAGAAAAGCTTGTAAACCTAAAAACACAGCTTTTAGTTCCCGCAAGTTGATGTGCATTAGCGCTTCCTGAGAGTTCCAGTGGCCTTGAATTTCCAGGTCCTGTAAGTGTGCTCCCCATCCCTGTAGAGATGGGTCCATTGACATTACGAAACTGGGAGGTTGAGGCTCGAAAAGTAGACCTTTCGAAAGATTCATTCTTACCTCCCACCATGACAGATTTTTCCTTATTTGTGGAGTGATAAAAATGAGGTCTTCGAATGAACCTTGAACCTGTATCCATTGCAGATCGATTTGCTCTTGAAGTGGCTCATGTTCAGCCGACAATTTGGAATTAGTAGAATGCAGGATGAAAGCATCCCCATGTTCTATTTGGTGTTGCCTTGCCCGGACCTGAGGACCTACTGCCTGCTCCCGATACTGCTGACCATCTTGCCGCTCCTGGGGCCCTGACGCTGTGTGCATCCCCGGCCGCCGCTCCACACCATCGCGCTGCCACAGCCGGGGGAGACTACAGCTCCCAGGTTGCCTAGCGGCAAACTCCCGTTCCCTTCGCGCCCGGAGGCGCAGAAAAGGGAGAGGCTTCCTCAGTGGAGCGGGTGTTCTATTTGGTGTTGCCTTGCCCGGACCTGAGGACCTACTGCCTGCTCCCGATACTGCTGACCATCTTGCCGCACCTGGGGCCCTGACGCTGTGTGCATCCCCTGCCACCGCTCCACACCATCGCGCGGCCACAGCCGGGGGAGACTACAGCTCCCAGGTTGCCTAGCGGCAAACTCCCGTTCCCTTCGCGCCCGGAGGCGCAGAAAAGGGAGAGGCTTCCTCGGTGGAGTGGATGTTCTATTTGGTGTTGCCTTGCCCGGACCTGAGGACCTACTCCCTGCTCCCGATACTGCTGACCATCTTGCCGCACCTGGGGCCCTGACGCTGTGTGCATCCCCTGCCTCCGCTCCACACCATCGCGCGGCCACAGCCGGGGGAGACTACAACTCCCAGGTTGCCTAGCGGCAAACTCCCGTTCCCTTCGCGCCCGGAGGCGCAGAAAAGGGAGAGGCTTCCTCGGTGGAGCGGGTGCTCTATTTGGTGTTGCCTTGCCCGGACCTGAGGACCTACTGCCTGCTCCCGATACTGCTGACCATCTTGCCGCACCTGGGGCCCTGACGCTGTGTGCATCCCCTGCCGCCGCTCCACACCATCGCGCGGCCACAGCCGGGGGAGACTACAGCTCCCAGGTTGCCTAGCGGCAAACTCCCGTTCCCTTCGCGCCCGGAGGCGCAGAAAAGGGAGAGGCTTCCTCGGTGGAGCGGGTGTTCTATTTGATGTTGCCTTGCCCGGACCTGAGGACCTACTGCCTGCTCCCGATACTGCTGACCATCTTGCCGCACCTGGGGCCCTGACGCTGTGTGCATCCCCTGCCGCCGCTCCACACCATCGCGCGGCCACAGCCGGGGGAGACTACAGCTCCCAGGTTGCCTAGCGGCAAACTCCCGTTCCCTTCGCGCCCGGAGGCGCAGAAAAGGGAGAGGCTTCCTCGGTGGAGCGGATGTTCTATTTGGTGTTTTGCCCGGACCTGAGGACCTACTCCCTGCTCCCGATACTGCTGACCATCTTGCCACACCTGGGGCCCTGATGCTGTGTGCATCCCCTGCCGCCGCTCCACACCATCGCGCGGCCACAGCCGGGGGAGACTACAGCTCCCAGGTTGCCTAGCGGCAAACTCCCGTTCCCTTCGCGCCCGGAGGCGCAGAAAAGGGAGAGGCTTCCTCGGTGGAGCGGGTGTTCTATTTGGTGTTGCCTTGCCCGGACCTGAGGACCTACTGCCTGCTCCCGATACTGCTGACCATCTTGCCGCACCTGGGGCCCTGACGCTGTGTGCATCCCCTGCCGCCGCTCCACACCATCGCGCGGCCACAGCCGGGGGAGACTACAGCTCCCAGGTTGCCTAGCGGCAAACTCCCGTTCCCTTCGTGCCCGGAGGCGCAGAAAAGGGAGAGGCTTCCTCGGTGGAGCGGGTGTTCTATTTGGTGTTGCCTTGCCCGGACCTGAGGACCTACTGCCTGCTCCCGATACTGCTGACCATCTTGCCGCACCTGGGGCCCTGACGCTGTGTGCATCCCCTGCCGCCGCTCCACACCATCGCGCGGCCACAGCCGGGGGAGACTACAGCTCCCAGGTTGCCTGGCGGCAAACTCCTGTTCCCTTCGCGCCCGGAGGCGCAGAAAAGGGAGAGGCTTCCTCCGCGTCGCGGGACGCACGCGGGCGGCGCCGGACGAAGCCCGGGCAAAGGGCGGGCCGTCTGTGGCCGTCCGAGGACGGAGGAGGACGGGACGGGCCACCCCCCTTAACTTCGTTATTTGTGGACTTGCACTGTGAAATGAGTGACCATCGTCATCCCTGAGACTATTATTGTGTATTTTGTGTCTAAGCTAGGGGTGTTTAGTTCACTATACGTGCATGAGTCATTGTTTGTGTGATTAACAAGCCCCCATCTGCCTATTTTGACGTGGCCGCAGTGTGCTCCATCGAAAGACAGGGTGCTTTAAATTATAATAATGGCTTCTTCTCTAAGGTCAGGGGAAAGATCGCCCAGGACAGTATAGGGGGTTCTGTTTTATCATAAGAGCGGCTAGTGTTCTCGGGCGTGAAATTACCCTTACGGAGAAAAGATTGTCCCTAGAACTACTGGTGAAGAGATCTTCACTTGGTAATATAATGTCTGCTGTCTCCCCCGAGCGCGTGCCAGCGCGAAACCCGGTTTCAAGTATTGAGATCGTGGGGTTGGATATAACCAATCATAGCAGCTTAGATACCACCCCTGAAAGTATCTCCATTCTAGAGAATAGACCACCTGCCGTGAAATCCATTACCAATCCCCGTTGCCTCCCCCATTGTCTCCTTTTATAATACCACCGGTTGTTAATTTGGAAAAAGGGAGTACGACTCAGCATATTGTGGGTAAAAGAAATAGGAAAAAACGTGGTGGTGGGATCCAAAAGGGAAGATGCGCTAAAGTGTTTAAACCCGATATTACTTTGAGTGTAATCCCCCCCTTAGCCACATTTACGACATCTTTAGTCGCCCCTAGTCCTAGATCAAAAAGGCCAACATCTTGCCAGTCTTGTGCTAACCAGCCCCCAAATGACTTCTTGGAGACCCTTCAGCAGCTGTTAAAATCACTATTGCTTCCTATACTCGAGAGAGTCAAACAACTTAGCATTAATGTTGGGAATCTGGAAAGCACTGTGCTTGCCAATACGGCTACTTTAAATAAATTCATTGAGTCCACTGCTGTCCATGGGCCAACAACTTCTCTAGCTATAGTGACAAACGCCCAGAATGTTTTGACTGACACTCCTCATTCCATCATGCCTAGTCATCTCCAACCTGGTCCCACCTCTACTATATCCATTGAGTTAGTAAATCCACCCGCTTTGGACTCTACCAGGGCAGAAGGTCAAACGCTCGACGAAATTGGTAGGTTGAAGATGGCCACTAATAACCCTAGACCCCAGTCCAATAACAGAGGGATTACCGTGCCCCGGAGTGATGGTTTGTTTTCTAAATTCCCGTGTATTAATTTACCCCCCGAATCCCTACCGTATACGGTAATCTTGGCAGGTGTTCCGGCGTTATCCCGTGATAAGTCTGAGTCCCATAGAGAGCTCAAAAACAAGGTCATACATTGGCTCAACAAGAATAGGTCTCCTCCTCCCAATATGAATACGGAAATTTTGTCTGTTAGAAGAGTGTGCTGGCTAGGTACCAAAAACAAGGACGTGGAGGGTGACTGTATAATCACAATTTTTAGGGACCCAAGAGTGGTCAGTTATATCTGCAGCCAACCCAATACCCAGGGTACCAGAGGGATTCTTACTTTTGATTTGTGTTATTTCTACCCCACCATCCACCATGATATATACAATGCTCAGACGGATGGGTGGGAAAGGTCTTCTAGACGTCCATATGGCCAAATCAGACAGGATTTTCCATTCCCCTTGCACAATCGACTCGGACCATTGAGTGGCATGGAGGGGGTGGGCTGACTGCCTGATAACAACATGGGTCTAGACTGTGAAACAAACATGGGGTATGGAAGTACTAGCAGGGTGGAGCAAGTATTTTGTAGAGGTAATTCGGGGGGGGTATTCGGGAGCTAGGAGCTAACAACTAAGCATTCCACCTCCCATATTATGTGTGTTACCCAATAAACCAGATTTTCCTTTTCTACCCCCTGTTTCCCCTGATTACTCACAAGGTAGCAATCTACCCTGTAAAAAGCCAGCCGTTTTAGTGCTACCTCCCCATGTTAGTGAGGCCCAGTGTGATATGGCTAATAACACATGCTCGGAACAAAGCCCCCGTGAGATAGAGTCCCTACTTTCTGGCAAGAACGCCAATTTGATTAACCCCCAGGTCTTGTCTCCGCAACATCTGTCTGCTGTTAGTGTTCTTCAACAGCTTACTCTGGTCTCTTGGAATATAGCTGGCCTTAGGAGTAAAATCTCCATAGATGAGTGGTCCGCATGGGTGGAAAAACATGACATCCTGGTTTTCCAGGAGACATGGTCAGTGGACCCGGTTTACCTATCTGGCTACCTTAACTTCCATAAAGCTGCTACCAGAGGGATTAAGGGAAGACCCTCAGGTGGCCTTAGTATTTGGGTTAGGCAAACCATCAAGTGTAGACCCACAGAATTGATCATAGATAGCCCAGATTTTTTAATATTATTGTTGCACCTACAGGGCAGCCCCGATATTATGATTATTAATGTTTATAATAGAGGCCAGCCAGGAGGGCGTGGTTCCAACACTTTTCTCCTTCTTGATGGGTTTCTGGAAACAGTCAACCCCGCTACTAATGTATTGATATTGGGGGACCTTAACTGCTGTTTTGAGCCTTTGATTGTAAATGGGGAAACATTTATGACTCATGTGGATGCTCTATGGAATATTCCTCTTCTTGACCTTCCTCCTGTCAAGAAATGGACTGAGTCTGCTATTCAGTGGACGAGTTTGTGCCTGGGGCGTGGCTTTAGGGCGGCAAATGGACGGACTGACTCTGATAAAATGGGTCGGGACACATTTGACAATGGCTATCGTCATAGCAGAATTGATTATGCCCTCATTAAAGTGGAGTTTTGGTCCACCCTTAGAGATATGGTGATTATGGATCGCCCCGAGAGTGACCACAACCCCCTAATTCTATGCCTTTCACCTTGTATTGCCCACAGAAGTGTTGAGCAAACTGAGATAGCCACTGCTGATGCCTTTCTTACTAATAACCTACGTAGAGTGCGTTGGGACAGGGTAGAAATTGATACTGGTGCTTTAGAGGAGATCAGTATAAAAGTTTCTTGCGCGTTGAAAGGCCTGCGCTCCCTCTCTTCCCAAGTAGACGTCAACAGGGAGATCACAAAAATCCACGAGGTCTTATTTCTGGGCCTAAAAACCTATTTTTCTAAACCCACTCAAGTAAAAAAAACAACTCAACCAAAGCGCAATCACTGGTACAATAAATTGTGCCGTGAGACTTATGGCAAATTGAAACTGGCTATTAAAACCAAGATCATGGGTGACATTCAATTAGCTAGGCGCAATTACCTTAAAGCCAAAACCCTGGCCAAACAATCCTGGGATAACAACCATTGGCTAGAGCTCTTAGCTGCCAGTAAATTCAAAAATATGACTAAGTTCTGGCATATTGTAAAGTGGGGTAACTCACTGAAAGCACAGGTCCCCATTAATCATGTTCTCCCTGAACTATGGGTAGAGCATTTTGAGTCCCAGTTTTCAGGTTCTAATGTGATTGATGAAACTATCCCTCATAAGTTCCGTGATATGACCAACACGCAGAACCTTACATTTGATTGCAGCGAGGTTGAAGCAGCATTAAATCAGATACCCTGTGGAAAGGCACCTGGTATGGATTGTGTCCCGGCGGACCTTTTCAAACATGACCGAGGTAACTGGGTACCATATATTGCCTTTCTGGCAACTGCCATAGCCATGGGGGCTGCTATCCCCGAATCCTGGAAAGGCGCAGAGATACTGCCTATATTTAAGAAGGGTGACCGTTCAGGCCCTGGGAATTATCGCCCGATTAGCCTGATCGACTCGATCCAAAAAATCATTGCTAGGATGGTTTTAGCTAAAATTCAGATTTGGATCGAGCAGGAGGAGATCTTATCCCCCCTTCAGGCTGGGTTTAGATCTTGTATTAGTACCATCGACCAGGTTTTAAGGTTTCAACTGATCGTGTGGAAAACGGTTTACTTAGGCGGTGGCACTTTGTATGCCGCTTTTGTTGATCTTAGGTCAGCCTTTGACCTAGTCCCCAGGTCTAAATTATGGGGGGTCCTAAGTAGTTTAGGGATGCCCCCAGATCTTTTGAACATTGTGATTAGGCTACACGATGCAAATTTTGCACGGGTAAGATGGGGGAATCAAGGGCAGGTCACAGATAGATTTGCAGTAACGCGGGGTGTCAGGCAAGGGTGCGTCTTAGCGCCAACCCTGTTTTTGTTATTCATTAACAGGGTTGTGCAATATTTTTCAACTATTTCAACAGACACGCCTTCCCTAGGTGGTAATAAGTTTCCGTTACTTATGTTTGCAGATGACACCCTCCTATTATCACAGACGCAGATGGGTTTACAGGCGGCTTTAAATGAGTTTGATGACTTCTGCCGCGATCATGACCTTCAAGTCAATGTCTCAAAAACAAACCTTATGGTTTTTAATAAGGGTAGACGAGTGGCAGGCCATGTTATGATGAACAATGAGAAGCTGGAACAAACTAATGTTATGACCTATTTGGGGATCGTCCTTGAAGTAAATTGAGTTGGAAGCCCCAAATTGACATCTTATCTCTAAAGTTTGCCCAGCTATCCAGGTGCTTGTTTAAAGAGCTGAGTCTGTCTCAGACCAAAAGGATTGGTCCAGCCATGAAGATTTATAACACCAGGATCAGTTCGGCGATTCTTAATGGCGCGGACCTCTGGGGGTTTGCTGATCTTTCTTCTCAGGTTAAAGCCCAAAATACATTTTTGAAGAAAATCATTGGTCTTCCTAGCTCAAGCCCCGTGAAACCACTACTACTGGATCTTGGGTGTCACTCAATAGAAGATATTGCCCGGTTTAAACCAGTGGCGCCATGGAGAAGAATTTGGACCACTCCAGAACTAGCACCATATGCCAAGGCTATCCAGGATGTCCGTTCCATTTTGGGTTCGGGAAACCTGGCTTGGTTTAAGCAAGTTAGATTGCTCCTGGAGTCTATGGGCTTGGGAATCTTGTGGTCTAATCCCGCTGACAATCCTTTCCCCTCTAAAAAACTATTTAAAAGTCTATATTGGTCTCATATTCAGCAGAAACATTTTAGTCAAAACTCGGCTACCTCTCTGACCGGTATGTTTCTGGTGTGTAAAAGTGACCCTTTACTGGAAGATATTGGGATATTATCTGCAAGCCCAGTGACAGGAAACTTTATCATCAGCTAAGGGTCGGCTCCCTACCAACTAGATCATTTACTAAAAATTGGAAGGGGGAGGAGTCCGAATCTTGTCATTGGTGTATTGATCGCAGAGAAACAATTGGACATATGCCCTGCTTACACCGTTCCCCGGGCGAAATGGCTTAAACCCATTTGTCGTAATATGGGCACTAGAGTGGGGTCAGCGGCTCTAAGACTATTGAGACATGACACGAGTAAACCCATCGTAATTGCTGTGGCCAAATTTTTAGGTTGGGCATGGATCATAAGAGCAAGGTCATAATGGTAGTAATGTGTCCTGTTTTTATCCAGTTTTTTTTTACCTTCATTGTATTGATTTTAGCCCTATTTATAAATGCGGAGTTTTAATGTTTGTTCTTAATAGGAGAGTATTTTTTTATCACATTTTAACCTTTGTGCAAATGTCTTTTATGATGAATTTAATCGAAATAAAGACTTATTGACTTGCATCCCCATGAAAGACTTGTGCATTCTCACTGAAGCATACTCTTTCCTTTTGATTTGAGACGCCAATTGTAGGATTTTTGGAATGCGTTCCTCTGGTAGGTAAGCCTTTGCCTCTCTTGTGTCCAGCACTGCTCCTAGAAATTGAAGAGTTTGAGATGGTACCAGTGAGGATTTTTCCACATTGGCCCTTAGACCTAGGGTTTTGAACAGCCCATGACAAGCCTTTAAGGAGCTTTGAGCTGACTGATATGTAGAACCTTTTACTAGTTGTCTAGATAAGGATAGACCTGGTGTCCTTGCTGTCTCAAAAAAGCTGCCACCGGCGCCATACATTTTCTGAACACTCTCGGCGCTGACCGGAGACCAAAGGTTAACACCTTGAATTGATAGTGGCACCCCGCCACCTCGAACCTTAGGTAACGTCGATGTTTGACGTGAATAGAGAGGTGAAAGTATGCCAGAGATCTAATGATGTCATAAAGTCTCCCCTGTTTAACATTAGGAGAATTTCTTGTAGTGATAGCATTCTGAAGAGCTGTTTCTTTATGAACTTGTTCCAAACCCTTAAATCTATTAACTGTCTCCATTTGGTACTTTGTTTTTTCTTTATTAGGACAAAATGGGAGTAGTAACCTTTTCCTCGATGTTGTATAGGGACTTCCTCTATCGCTCCCTTCAAAAGAAGGTCTGAAATCTCCTTTTTTAGCAATGTCAGATGATGTTACTTGGGGATTGGAGGCCGCATCGGAGGTTTTTGAATTAACTCTAAGGTGTGTCCCTGATGAATGATGTCTAGCACCCATTTGTCTGATGTTATTGCTAACCATTGTTGGCAATATTGACAAAAGTAGTGTAATTGATGAGGATTGCGTCGTAGCAAGCTGGGTGGGGTTCTGAAAGCGTCACTGTCGTCTACCATTGTCGTGTGCCTTTCCTTATGCTGGAGGTTGTCTTCTGTCCGCCTCTTGTTGATAGGGTACATTATGGGATCGGTATTACTGTTGGTTTGTGTATTGGCGACACCCTTGCTGTTGGTAGGGTTGATATCTATAAGATTGAAAAGACTGCCTTTGCTGGTATTGGCCTCTTCCACGTCTATCTCGAAAGGATTGATACCGTTGCTGTTGTAGTGTTCCTAGAGTGCGTGTGGTGTCTGTGTCAGCTTTAATCCTTTGAAGCGCATCATCTATATGCTTCCCAAAATAGATTTTCGCCATCAAAGGGCATGTCAACAATCTTGGTTTGGATTTCAGGACAGAAAGATGTAGCTTTAAGCCAGCCCTGTCTGCGTAGAGCTATTGCACCTGCCATCTGTCTGAAAGCCACTGAAGATATGTCCATGGCTATATCTATGATCTCCGAGGCTGCCCTAGCCCCTTCTTGTACAATCTGCAGTGCCTCTTCCTTTATATTAACCGGAAGATGGTCTAAAAAAGGTGCCAAATCAGACCACATTTGTCGGATGTAACGACCTAAAATGGCTGAGGTATTTGAAGCCTTGATGGACGTGGCCGCCATTACAGAGAAACGTTTTCCCGTACCATCCAGCCTTCTACCATTCTTATTAGGAGGAGCCAAGCATGTAAATGTAGGATTTCTTGAACGCCTTTGGGCTGCCTGCATGACCACTGATTCAGGTATTGGATGTCCGATTAGACATGGCTCAGATTGATTTTCTAGCGGTATCTTTAAAATCATAAAGGAAACAGTCTGCCTGTTTCACGTGAAGAGGTAAGTCAAACCTCTTTGAGGCTCGTTCCAATAGTTTGTGAAACCGTCCAATGTCTTCCGGCGGAGAATTTGCTGGGGACGGTAAAGGAGAAGGGGAAGAAGGCGCAATGTATTTGTCCCATTCATCGCCCACAGAAACCTCATCTTGAGTCAGTTCACCCTCTGCTGGCTGGTCCTCCACATCACTTTCTATATAGTTATCTTTGATGGCTATCATTCTTGGAGTTAGAGTCTTCTGTGAAACCAGTGGTGGCTGTGAAACCTCAGAAGAAGCTGCAGCTTGCTGTTTACTCGGAGTGGTAGGTGCTGGAGCATTAGCCTCTGGGAATCTTTTGTAATAGTCGCCTATCATGTGTCTTAAGTCCGAAATCAATGAGATTGGCACTGAAATGGTATCTTCCCGTGGCGACTGAAGACTATCCTCTTCCTCCTCAAAATCATAACTCTCCTGAAAGGATTCACATCTATGTGATTTTGGAAGTAGGAGATCCTCAAAAGAGAAATCTCCTTCTAAGTACTCCGACTTTTCTTGCCCTCCTTCTTTTTCATCTGTATCCTGGTCTTTCACTTTGAGTTCTGATGGACTATAGGCAGGTCCAAACTGATCTGTCCTCCTCTGATTCCTGCAATTCCAATAAGTGAGAAGGTGGAAGTGGCGAAATTTTACTCCAGGCTGCCCACTCAGATGACCTCCTTCTGGGTTCCGGCGTCATGGATAACTTTTTTGCCTCCGTCGACGAGTTGGTCGGCGGTGTCTTTCTTTTAATTGTTATAATCGTCGACGAATGTTTCAACGTTGGCGATTTGAAAACCGCCGTCGGCGGGGTCTTCGTCGTCGAGGTCGTGGATGAAGTCCGTTTCATCGACGATGATGCCATTGTCGTCGACGATGTCATCGTCGAAGGAGCAATAGACGAGGCCATCGACGTGGTAAGAGTTGTGGTCGTCAATGAAGCCGTCGTCAGCGTTGATATTACTATCAGCGAAGGACTGACTGTTGACAATCTTGCTGCTCTCGTCGACGGAGTTGTCGTCGATGGGACCGTCGACTGGGTCTTTTTTCCCAACAGGTGCTTTTAGTGGAATATGTGGCACTGAGGAAGATGAAGTAGAGTTCCTATGAGATGTGCTCACAGAGGGCAAAGAGGCTGGTGAAATATCCTTGGTCTTAGAGACTTTAGGCTTTTTGGAATCAGGTTTAGAGGAACTAGAATCCATCTTTCTCTTGCGTTCTGGAGTAGAATGAGCCTCTTCAATATCTGACCCAGACTCTGATCTGGATTTTTTCTTCTGTAGCCACATAAGTAAACGTGCCTCTCTGTCTTTCAATGTTTTAGCAGAGAAATTCTTGCAATGCTTACAATCTTTTGGAACATGCTTGGGGTGCAAGGCTTTCCTTGTGGGGGTCCTCGCTAAACAGTCTAGCCTTCCCACAAGATTTATAAGATCTAAACAATCTCTTTTTAGATCCTTCAGACATTATTCTAATCTGAAGAAAGGAAAAACAATACCTAAAGAGAGTTCTGAACTGGAAACAAACGGGGTCAAAAGTTCACCAGTTGAGGGAAAACTGAGCAGAGCTCAGGGATACTCCTTCTCACACGATGTGCGGTAGAACTCTAAAGTATGGATTGCTCTGCGGGGAATTGTGCTCTCAAGGGCTGGCGTCTCATTGGCTGACAGTTGGACCACATAAAGAGGACAATAGGTTAACAAATGTGAGGCATTACAGTTATTTTTCTTCTAATACTGCTATATTTTGAAATACCGTGAGACTCCCAACATGACGACGGGAAAGATTCAAGCATGTGAATCTATGAAAGATTCAATGCTGGAGAAAGGTAAAAACAACAGAGGTAGAAATATGATTCGGATTTTGCAATGCCCAATAGATATGAGACGCTGAGCAGCTTAAACGATAATGATTGACTTAGCTTTGAACAAGGCCATGCTGGGGAGTCCAGGAATAAGCAGAGAGGGTATTTCATAATGACCCCAATAGTTAACCAGACAAGCCAGCCATCCCAAAGTGACCACTTAGATACCACATAGGCACCAGCTATTGGTGGGTTAGTAGAAGCTGTGGCTGTTGAGGTATCGGGTAAAGACACTCCTACAGTTAATAGTATATCCACAGACGTAACAGATACTGAACCTGTTGAACATCCCCCTATAGAAGGGTTTGAGTTTGCAACCTGGAATGTGAATGGGCTACTAAATAAGGTTGAGAACACTGACTGGGTTAATACCATATCTGGCTGCGACATTATATGCGTACAAGAAACCTGGTGCATAAGTCCTGTACATGTAGAAGGATATTCTTCACATTTTTTAGCAGCTATAGAGTCAAAAGCAGGGCGAGCAAAAGGGGGTCTACAGATACTTATCTCCAATAATATTTCTATCAAAGTTACAATAGCTGCATAAGTGGGACCCCACGCACAGCCACTGTGGCTTAGTAAACAAGCATTTGCAATGCAATAGGTCTCGCATTTACACGAGTTTGAGCTATTGACATTGCAAATAACAATGCCTTTTCTTTTTGTTTTCATTTTTAAAAAATAAATAAAAGGCATTGTCATTTACAATGCCAATAGCTTAAACTCGCGTAAATGGGAGACCTATTGCATTGCAAATGCTTGTCTCTTAGCGCCTCGATCACAACGAGCAGCTTTTCAACGTTAAAAAGGGACATCTCACAAACATAGAAATAGGACTACAATTTGCTGTGATAGTGGGGCACAAAATGACACATGATAGCACTCACCAGCACATACACACACAAAACACAGACAAATGCAAACTAAAGGGAAATAAACAACAGGTGTGTACACAGCATCATCATCTGACAGGTTCTGCTGACCAATCCTGTACTGGAATACATGAACACGTGCCTCCCACTGGCTTACGTCGACAGTCACTGAAAATCAGTCCCGTGCTTTATAATTCCCTGAAATTTACCAGGACGGATCTGTGACGCGGGGTCACTCCAGCCTGCAAGTATGTGAATTTATTGCACAGAGTAGAAACCGTGCTTCTATGACCTTTGGGAAGTCTCTCGGGGTACCAAAAATATGACGCAGAGGCCGGAGTGTTCATCATGTGTCCCAGGAGTGGAAGCCTGAAATTAAAAGTGGGATTTAATCTTGTTTATTAATTTTTTTTAAAGATTGTCAGTCTGGTTGATT
Organism: Triturus cristatus; assembly: GCF_964204655.1. Classification (NCBI taxonomy): domain Eukaryota; kingdom Metazoa; phylum Chordata; class Amphibia; order Caudata; family Salamandridae; genus Triturus; species Triturus cristatus. Next base: position 587,508,965 of record NC_140580.1, on the reverse strand, counting down.
TCTTTTATATTTATTTTTAGGGGCAGTAAACGCAGGACATTTGTTGGGTGTCACAGCTTTGTCCACCCTCTTCTGCGGGTGAAAAAAGAGCGACATGTTCAGGACACGGGGGGCAGTTATACCTCCCCACCCCTAAGAAACAGTCAGAGGCAGATGGCTTCTCCAAAGGAGCAGGCGGGCCATTCATGTAAGGATTAATGCGAGCGGTACCTAGAGAGCGCCCCCTGTTTCACATCCTGTTCCTGCATGAGTGTGAAACAGGGGGCTGTCTTAGCCCCTCATCTCTCTGCCTGTCTCCCGGGTGCATAAAGTTGCACAAATGTCTTTAGCAGCCAGTTGGCATCAAAGGAAAGTTTTTTTTCCACACAAACTAGAGGGACAAACGGTCCCTCAGCACCCTGACTGCAGCTGACAACAAGCAGAAGGCCGTAAAATGTGTGCTCTGGGCAGATGGAATGTGGTAACCTCCACCAGGGCCCCTGTTAACCATCTCGGCTCCACTTTTAAGTTTAAAACTGAGAGCGGCGCCGCTTCAAGGACACTGCGCTCGTTTTTAGTTTTTTTACTTTAACACTGAGCGCGGTGTCCTTGAAGCGGACACTGCGCTCAGTGTTAAAGTTAAAAAAAATATAAAGAAGCCGAGAGCGGTGTCCTTGAAGTGGCGCCACGCTCAGTTTTAAAGTTAAAAAAACAAACAGAGCGCGGTGTCCCTGAGGTGGAAGCTGTGCTCAACATAAATGTAAAATATTAATAAATAAAGTGAGCGCTGTGTCCTTAGCGGACGCCGCGCTCGTTAAAGAAATAAAAACATACAATTTCGAGTGCATAGCGCTGCATCCCCCATTGTCCCGATCAGTGTCTACTTTAAAAATAGTGCTCACCCACCAGATAAAGCCCACCATGCCACGCCACAAGTACACTATCTAGTTAGGATGGGCGAGCCAAAAAGGAGACAGGGCGGTAACAAATAAGCCTTATTTCAAATAGGGAGCGAGTGTTTACCATAAACGATAATGCCTGCCAATAAAAAAGATGGGCGGGGCTTCCACTCCACTTCTAAAATCTCCTTGGTTACAAGAGGCCTCGCAGAGCGTGCAGCGCATGCGCGCTACAACACTTGGCGAGAACTAAAAAGGAGGGAAATATATGATAGTTGTTAATTTGCATTACAACATTTTCAATTGTACACGAACTAATGCGGTAACAGCACTTGATCGTGCCCTCGAAAGATTCTTAGCCTCAATCTGTACTGACTATGTATTACTATGGGCAGGAGACTTTAATATCCAGGCTTGCGATGTACCTAATAATCAGGCATGTAGTCACATTTACACGGACGGAGAGGGGTAAGATCACTTTGTCCACAATGAGTATGGAGAAGCCTTAAACTGGATGATCTCCAAATACGATTTCCATCTACTCGGGGGGGAACATGATCCCAACGTGGACTTACTGCCAACCTTTACAGGGAGAAATAGGAACTCCATCATAGATCATAAACTAGTGTGTGCCTCTGCTCTCTGCACGTGTGGCAATCTTAGTGTTGTCCCCACCATATTTAGTGACCATAACCTACTCACTCTGTCTTTTTTTTCTGGGGCCTAAGGAGTAAAGTATCCAACTTAGTCAACTATATCAACCCTTTTAGGACTAACGGTGTTACAATTAAGTGGACGTGTGTCGACCCATGCCTGACTATGCAGCAAATAATAGTGTCTAAGCATCAAGAAATAGCTTACTACCTTCAGGCTGAAATTATTCCTAACACAGCGATTGCAAATTTCCATTGTATTACAATATCTATTAAATCTCTTTTAACAAGGCAGCCAGGTACATAAGGCAATAACAAAAAGGGATGGTTCGATGGTACTTGCACCAAAGCATTACAGGTATTAAAGTATGCATTGTCTAAATCACAACGAGACCTTTCAATCATTAAACACCTACGAAGCGAGTACAAACTAGCCATAGCTGCCCGAAAAAAAAAAAAAACTACAGGCTGAAGCATTGGAAAATATGGCTATTTCTGTACAAATTAAGAATAATAAACTATTCTGGGATAATTTAATACCCCCTTTTTGAAGAATAATGAGATCCCAGAGTTTTGCTCCTTTATTCCCTCAGATAAATGGGTGACACATTTTACTGGGATTTTTAGTAACCATAGGGAGACAATGGGAGGGTTTGATTTGGAGCGTTGTGAAGAGAGCCCACCCCCTTAACATTGCTAATGATGAAGTACTCCAGGCAATTCAGGAGAGTGCTGCGGGATGGGCACCAGGCCCGGATGGCGTTGCAGTTGTAGTTTTTAAATTCGCACCTAAATTATGGGGACCTATTCTAACTAGAGTGTTTAACTCAGCTGTAACTGATATAGTCCCCCAGACATGGGGAGAATCTATTATTGTACCCATATATAAAAAAGGGGATAAAAAAGACCTAATAATTACCGCCCCATTTCGCTCCTAGATACAGCCCTGAAAGTTATGAGTAGGGTTCTATTATTAAGATTGGAGGAATGGGCGCAAGAGTACTCTATCCTAACCCCTGTGCAGTATGGGTTTAGGAAACGACTAGGGACAATTGAACAATGCATTAACCTAGAGTCACTTATCAGCAGGTATACTAGAGCAAAGGCAGGCACTTTGTACTTATGCTCTGCCAATCTAAGTAGTGCATTTGACTTATTCGACCACAATTTACTCTGGCCAACTCTGATCTCCATGGGAGCTCCTAGGGGGATTGTTGGATTTATTTCCCGTTTGTATGAGAACCTAACCAGCCAAGTCCGCTTTGGCCCCCAGGGTGAATGTCACCCAAATTTAAAGTAGAGTGGGCATATGGCAAGGGTGTGTGATAGCACCAATTTTATTCTCGCTCTTTATTAACGGAGTAGACAACCATTTGTAATTGATACAGGCTGACACCCCATGGGTGGATGGATGTCCAATACCTGTATTATTATATGCGGACGACCAGTATTAATAACATGGACCCCATTAGGCCTCCAGAAATTGATGGATGGCTTCTCAGATTTAATGACACAAAGGAAAATGGTAATCAACAAATTGAAAACATTCACCATGGTTTGCGGGGACAAACAGAAACCTTGTAAAACTTTTTTTATTGATAGCACCCCAATAAACATAGTGAACTTCTTCTGCTATCTCTGTATTTTATTCTCAGGTAATGGCAAATGGTCCCAACATAAATACTAGAGCTAAAATGAGCAGGGTCACCCTAGGGATTTTAAAATTCTCCTCAAAATTAGGAAATCGACCGAGCAACGAAATGGTAGCCATTAATAAAGCTAAAGGAGTAAGCACAGCCCTCTATGGAGCAGGCCTCTGGGGCAAGGCCAATAGCTCCGCCCTGCAAATAAAAGAAAATTGCTTTTTAAAATGTCTGCTGTATTTACCATCCTCTGTATCAAATACCATTGTCCATCATAAGATAGGGCTTCGGTTTCTAGCAGATTCTTTAATGGCTGGACCACTGTTATTATGGGCCTCACTCTGGAGGAGGGAAGAGACGGCTTTTACAAGGTCAATTATTTTAGATTGTCTAAATTTGGATAATGTGCTAAGAATTCCATGGTTATCACATATTAATTCCACACTAGGAAACGTGCTCAATTTATCAGTATGGTCGAACACCACAAACATATTGTCCTTTACAAAGAAGGAGATTAAAGACTCCTTCCTGCAACTAAGGTGGGACCTTAGATTGAAATCTGAGTTGAATAAACGAACCATTGTCCCATATAAATCATTTGATTTAAAGGAGGGAGCCAATAACTATTTGTCATATGTGACCCATGTACAGCATCGTTTTGTGCTATTGAGATTGAGATACGTCCATCGGATATGGTTCCATGTCCATGCGATAACAAAAGTAAACAAAGCACACTGCACTTTATATATTCTGTAATTTTTATCATCATTTTTGATGTTTTTATCTCAAACCTTTGTTTACTGTTCACAATATCAGGTCGCACAAACTAGCTATGAAATTCCTGGTGACACTTGAGGACCCACTAACATGTTATAATGTTGCCCTGTTCATCCTGAAATCGATTAACGCAAGGAAAAGCATTCTGTTACGATTTAGGAAATGAAGCTGTATTTTATTGTCTGTACTTTTATGGCTGTTTCACTTTGATAGCCGAATAAAGATTTTGAAATGAAAAAATTAAATGATATAAGTTATTATGAATCTATATTTTTCATTATTTTAGCAATGATATAGTGTCTATGTCATTTTGTAAAATATTACAGTTGCATTTATATCTCTTTTCCCTTTTCTATATTCTTTCTTTCCTATACTTTTTTCTTTTTTGTTTCTTTTTATAATTACTGCGATAATGACATTGATTCACATGATCGTATATTATTTTTCTATAATTGCATCAATTACCACATGAAATGTCACTTTAAACTTTTTAAAAAAAGCCAATTGGGTTTAAGCCAATTCTACCATATTTTAAGTAGAGAGCACAAGCACTTTACCACTGGTTAGCAATGGTAAAGTGCACAGAGTCCTAATGGCAACAAAAACAAATTCAGCAAAAATGGAGGAGTGAAGGCAAAACAGCTGAGGATGACCTTGCAGAAAGGGCCAAGTCCAACAAAGACAAAATTATCTTTGCATATTATGGTTTGTGTGCTCACTTTGATGTCATTTTGAGTTTTCATGTTAGGGCAGACTCCACAGAACATTGCAAGGTCAATTGTTTAATGGTCTTTTGCGTGAATACAATACTTTAACTTCAAGTAAAAGTGCACCTAATGTTACCTGGGAAATTCACAGTTTCATGTTTAGTTAAATTGACAAACATCTCAAATCCTCATCCAAAATACTACATCTCTTATTTTTTTTGTTTTAGATTTGACCACTTAAGTTTTGCTAAACAAATTTAAAAACATGGTAACCTAAATTATAATCTCTAGAACTGGTAGATTATTTCAAGCTGTGTAGTCACTTTCTTAATTTCTACTCTGATGTTTGCCCATGTTTCAGACCCTCTCGTTGAAGCAACCCATAAGTCTCCAAAACTGATTGCCCAAAAACGTTTTTCCTATTTGGGCGAGGGGGGCTCTTTTCCCCCACACCTAATTGACACTTTTCCACTATTAATTTTGTTGTGCCACACACCGCACTGATGTTAAGTGGTATGCAACAAATTTGCTGCATGAGGGAGGATGTGGATGCCTGACTAAATGTAATAGTCCCAAGACAAGGCAAACGGTTACAGTTTCCTACTCCCCCTTCCACATTACACATCTATTGTAGGCAGGTTCGATAGAAATTTACTTTATCATATTCTCTAAAATAGATGGCGGTAGTTTGTAAAAATAAAAAAACGAGGTTTGACATTGCTAACATGATTACTACAGTGGGGTACATATGGTAGACCTGTTTCACTATTTTGAATCCAAACTCTCTCTCTACTTGAAAGCAAGCAGCACTCACCTTTCAGATGCCAGACATGTCCACGGTCAGTGGTGTTGTGAACCTTACACCCCCCCCCCTCACCCCCCCCCCCCTTTTAAAACCCAGTTTAGCAGTTAAAGTGGGGGTTGTCACTCGGCTCAGTGGTCAGTAAAATGTCCTTCAAGAAGTTTTTATTTTTTATTTTTGGATTCTGCTGTTAGAAGCCCCTAATAATGCGTTCATACCACATCAGGACTGAGATGAGAGTGTCAAGAGCTATAAGTGATCCAAGTTCATATAAGGAGACTGAGAAATAAATGATGGCAAACGGAGACAGCTTCAAATGGAGCGAGAGGAGACAGAAAGGCGAGAGAGAAAAAATAAGTAAAGAACAGAAGATTGGAAGTCGAAACCAGAAAGGGTACCGGGGGGAAAGGAAGAGAGAAATGGTCAGAGTAGGACAATATAAAAGAAAGGAATACACCATGTAAAGCAGGAAGGGTGAATGGAAGGTAGGAAAGGTAAAAAAAAAACAGAGGTAGAAAGGGATAAGTAGGGATGGATATATGTATGGAAGTATGTCTGTAAGGAAGAATGAAATAATGGATGGATGGATGGGTGGGTGGGTGGACACAATGACCATTGGATGGGTGTAATGGTATAAGTATGGATGAATGGGTACAAGGATTGATGGAATGGTCAGGGAATTAATGGAATGATGAACGAGAGCATGAATGGATTGAAAGGCGAAAGAGCATGCAAGAACGGAGCATGGATGGAAGGGTGGGAGGCCTGATGTACAGATCGGTAGAGGAAAGGGTGCATGGAAGAATTCTAGGAAGGGTCTTACTTACTTGCTTAGCTCTCTCTGTGTCAGAGGTTTAGTTCTTAGTGGGGGGCATTTTTATCTTCTTGTTGCTACTCCCTCGTCTACTGTAATGCAACGTTTATTTTATTTTGAGATCCTACAAGGCTTCAGTAAATAATACTGAACTGTGTTTAAAATTTGTAGCTGAAATACTGCTTGGCGTATTGAATTCCTGCATTAAAACAAAAATGTGTGTTTACTAAAAGAATGTTCGTGACGAGCTTGTTTGTTTTTTCTAGATTTGTATTACCGTTAATATTATCGTTGTTAACCAGCCCAGGAAACACAATATCTTGGATTCCTCTATAGCAAAGTTCACGTCATTTCTGTTTACTTTGACAAAGTCCTAAAATGTAACCGAACACTTCACATGCCGGCTCAGTGCAGGAGGTTAATGGAATGCAGGCTCTCACAATTCATCCATGTGACTGGAGCTTAAGCAGAGACAGCCAAGATATTCCAAAGGAAGAAAACATCAACCACAGTAGTATCCCGCGTGGCAGATGGCCAGGCTGACCTGCTAATCCTCTTGCTCGCATGGCTAGGGTTCTGCTTTGCAGATTATCACACAGCGCGGGCCTGCGTGTAGGCACGCGGCACAGACGGTGAGAACCTCCACGTCACGCCACCTACCCTCAGTCCCTTGCAGTGTGCACTCACAACAGGAGCACAAGCCCAAAGTCTGAAAACAGAAGCGCAGCAGGTAGCATCTTGATCCACCTGTCGGCTTCAGTGCCATTAACAAAATGTTTCAGATAGTAACTCGTTGATCTAATATACACGAGACAAATGAAATATTAGAGATAAAAGCAAAATGGCGTGTGTGTAAATATATTATCTACTGGCGGTCGCCAGTAGATAGTTATAGTTAGGACTGTGTTTCCATAGGAAATCTCAAAATTCTATTTTGAATAACTTTGGCGCTGGTTGACGAATCTTCGCGAAATTTTCAAAACTAATGGGGCGCTCCGCTCAGCTCCTACCCTGAAAGTCTCGGGGGATTCGTCAAGCGGGGGCCGAGAAAAAAGGGGGGTCCCAAAACGCGTTTTCCCCATGCATTTTCCCATAGGACCTTTAGTCGAAGGTACAGCCCGAACGGCTGAACAGAATTACTTGAAATTTGGCAGAGAGGTAGTCCTCAGGTCAGGGATGTGCCTTTTGCATATATGGAGTCAATCTGTTCAGTAGTTCTAGAGAAAATTGCAGTAAAAAGCACATACATATCTATAGCCGCGCACCGTGCGCGCACCGTGCGCGCACCCTTATGTGCGCGAGCGTGATTCTGATTGGTTGTTACATGTCAGTCAACGTTCGAATCGGTCGAAATCAGGAAGTGTCGGCCGCCATTTTGTTTGTTTTCAGTGCGAGAGTGGAAAAGGAAGGTGGCGAACGTGAAAAGGGGGCATGGTAGAGAGTTCCTGACCCCCTAGCCTTGATCAAGGGGTCCCTGAAGGACCCCGAAGGCAGAAAAAAACATTACATTTTATTTTTTTTAAATCGCGGGGGTGCGCGCACCGTGCGCGCACGGTGAAAAACCATAAAAAAAAAAATTAATACGTTGTTTATTGAAAAATAAATATATAAAAAAAAAATAATACATACATAACTTAGCATTTAAAAAACCATACAAATTCACTGAAAAAACCATAGGTTTCACACACGTTATAGTTAGGAATTAGCATTTAAAAAACCTTGCAAATTCACTTAAAAAACCATAGGTTTCACACATGTTATAGTTAGGTGGATATTTCACTCGTAAAAAACCAATGAAATTCCCCCGTTATAGTTAGTTGAGATAACTATAACTCGCGTGACCGCCACTCTATCACAAGGATGATGTCATCAGGGATGTCATGAGTGATGCCACTGACCATGTCATGAGTGATGTAATATGTGACGTCATGAGCAGAGGATTGCGGGCGCGCGAGTTATGGTTATCTCAACTAACTATAACGGGGGAATTTCATTGGTTTTTTTACGAGTGAAATATCCACCTAACTATAACATGTGTGAAACCTATGGTTTTTTAAGTGAATTTGCAAGGTTTTTTAAATGCTAATTCCTTACTATAACGTGTGTGAAACCTATGGTTTTTTCAGTGAATATATATATATATATATATCACCAAATTGCAGGTCTCAAAAAATGTTCAAAATTCAACTCCATATGATACACTGATACGACCTTTAAACTGCATGAAAACTGATACATAGAACCTGCACCTGGACCAGCTAATGTACAGCTGTAGTTAAGGAAAATTAGTGTGTAAAAAGTGATATTCTTTAAAGAATAGACGGTGAGACATTGGCGAGAAAAGGTACCATTGTTAATCAGTATGCCAGACTACTTCAAATTAGGACTTTTACGCAGTGCTTGAAATGGAAAAATAGAAGTACGGGTAAACTGTACAAGAGTATCTGCTTGGTTCTGAGAGTGCCGGTACTCTGCAATTAAAAGTATTACACACTCTTAAGAAGTGCAGATACTCTCCCCCGCAAAATAAAAAAGTGCTGCTACTCAGTACGGGACAGTACCAGGCCAATTAAAGCACTGCTTCTGCGTGTTTTTATCTCGGCAGAGGTTGGGAACAATGTAACATAGAAAATGCGATGACTGGCAGCGTTGAGAGAAGGGGCTTCAAAGTGCTTCCCCTTTTAGTTTGTTCTTTGACCTAATTATCAGACCTTTAGGCTGTACTACTGTTCTCAAAATACTACATTTGTGCCTGCCAACCAGCAATATTTTTTAGGGTTTGTTGTTTACAAACACTAAAAATGTACCAGAAAAGGGAGAGGAGGCGCAGTGGGGTCAACTGGAAAATGGGAAGGACTGGAGGCTTGTGAACTCTCCTGCTGGAAAGGGGAGATCCTCTGATAGATCTGCGATACTGGTGCTGGTCCTGTTCCAGTTTTCTGCTAGTTCCTCTATATTCTTGCCACCTCTCAACACTTCTTTCTACCAGCCCCAGGCCGTTTATAATCCCAGCCCCCTGAGAAACCTCTGCAAAAAAAAATTCTGTCAAGAGATTTTCATTTTTGAATTGTGATTTTGGATTATTAGAGAAGTAATTTAGCTTGGATAGACATGGCTGATCGGGACGAATTTTTCTGGATGACATTTTTAAAAATGGCAGAAGTGTTGCAGTGATGATGTAATATTTCAGGAACCATGAGACCTATTTATTTCCTTTTAGAGTCAAAACATAGGTTTTGGGGGTCAAGTAGTCTTGTAGAGACAAGAAATAATTCCTCAGAGTAACCCTTCCGCCATTTTCCTAAATGACGACTATAATAGAGGAAGACGAGACAGAGATAGAAATTAAACAAATAATAATGGTTTTTAATCCTTTTATGTACACATCAAATGAGGTCTATGATCTGAATGTGAGAAAAATAATGGTCATCACTCCTGTTTTAGACACTTTTTCCTAGTTCACTTTACTTATTTGTTTCGGCAATTGCTTGTGGTACATTTGCAGAATGTTGAACATTTGAGATTAAGCATATCGAAAGGACATCTTTTTGTAGCACAGGTTTTGCCAGTACATGTGTATGTTCTGTGGTTAGAGACTTTAGAAAGTTTGTAGGTTGTAGCACCCCATCAATATTTTCCCAACCAAATTCAGACAGATCTTTCTCTACATATGCATGATCCAAAACATTTACACATCTTCTAACCAAGTAGAATGCTCTTTTAATGTATCCACACACAGAATATGTCGTTGTTGGAAGGCCACTTAGCGGAACTGACTCATGAAACTCACTATGCTGAAGATCGTCAAAAGTGTGAGTCAGAACTCATTTTCCACACACGCACAAGGTATTTTTCTACGTCTTTAAAGTCACATTCTTCTTCTGTCTCAACAAATCCTTTTAGAAACTTCACAGGTTCAGCAGTTAAAGCTTCAAGCTTTGTTCCAATTTTGCTCATAGTGTCATCACCCATAAGAATATGTGCTTTGATAACAACACTGGGCATCTCTTGATCAAGTTTCTTGTACAGAATATGAAGCAGGATTAAGTGTCTTTTCTCGCCTGTTCCATAACTTTTCCATAACTTTGATAAACCTTGACTTGTGAACATTGCAACACATCTAAGTAGCACAATAATATCTGTGTCATTTGACAGTAGAATGACTCAATTGGAACCATTTCGAACAGCCTACTCAACATGTGGAACAACACGAAGGTCAGCTTCCTCTAATTTGATATAAAGTTCATCAATTATATGACCTGTACCTTTTGATTATATCTCTGCAAGCACCAACTCCACATTGACAATCATTCCACTTGCAATAATTGGAAATTCAGCGTTTACTCAAGCATCAGCAATGTTTTGGCGCGTTAACATCTTCAAGTTTATCTTGCTCGATGTTGATGACCAGAATTTATCAAGTTGCACAGGTATGGGTGTCAAATGTTTGATGCAGGCAAGGTTAATTGTTCCACTTGTAGGCATTCGTCTGACTTGCTCACATTCTTTGACAGATAGTTCAAGATAACTGTCAAAGATAATGTGCAGTTCTTGCAAGGTGCACACTGACTTTGATATCTGTAGAACAGTCTGAACGACCTCTATGAAGTTTTGCATGGATAAAATCTTGACCATTCACAATTGTGACATATAGTCCACAACAACTGCAGTTTTCAAAGATGACACCTTTTTGAATTTAAATTCTTCAGGTGAAAGTTTTTTTTAAGCTCTTGTATGGAGTTAGTGCTTCAGTGGTTTGGTTGCAGCATCTCCATCAAATAAAGCATTTGTTGGAAGAAGTTCATGTGACAGAATGTCCTTGATAAATTCACCCCTTTCTTTTGCTACATCCATCTCTCTGTGTGCTTGCGAAAGTAGTTTTTTTGTAACCTGGTTTGTAGTGGCTAGTTGGACAAAACTCTTACTATGGCAATTAAAGCATGGAAGTTTATCTTTAGTGATTATGTCAAACGGCTTTTTCTCTGTCAATACAAATCTTTCCTGCTTCAGTTCTGCGTACAGTTTCGATCCATGTTCCAGAACATCAAGTAGACATGTCTTTATATCATTATCCACATATTGTCTGGTCACGAAGTTGTGTAGTCGCACAGGCTGTCATTTCAAAGGGGTTTCCTTGCTGCTGCATGAAATGAAGAAGGCTGTCAACATGTTTATTAAAAATGGTTCCCTCTCTTTCCCACAGGTTCGTGGAGAGGAACAGTTTCATGATAGTCCATTAATTTGGAATTTGTGATCTCTCTAAAAACATTGCAAATAAAAAAGGACTTCATGGTAAACTAGCTGCCATTGAGCAACATATTAACTTTCATTTGTCTGACCTACAATTACTTTGGAGCTTTTCTGTGATCTCTGGATCGTCTGCTTCAGTTTCATATCTGGAGGCACAGCATTGAACCTTCCCTCTCTGTCTTTCACCGCAAAATGTCTTTGGATGAATTTTCTTTAGAGGTATGGTTTTTCCACTCTTTCCAAATACCAGGACCCATATCTCAGGTAGTTTATGCAACCGAATTCGCGAAACACAGTAATCAGTGACTCCATAGTCTTCACGTGCAGCTCCCAATCACCTGCCCGATTAGCATTTACCAAGTTTTCCACTAGCGCTATCATGTGTAAAACATTTCCCCAGTACTTGCAGAGTTCTGATTTGTCTTCATATTCTTTGACATACTCTACAAACTTGGTTTTCTGATTTTGAACTGAGTGTATTGAACATTGCCTGGCTTTGTGTTATGTCTTTTGAATAAAGTGCACCCTGTGCCATGTTAACTTCTGAGGTAAGATTTGCAAAACCCAGTTTGTCATTCTTGTTCCAGAAAGCATTCCAGCGCATTGTTTCTATAGCCTCAGATATGATAAGCATACCGTGTAACAAGTGAACATAATGAGTTCCACTCAATACTGATGTGGGGACGAGAGAAAATGGCGGCCATGAGCTGAGCGGCCGCGGCACCTTTCCCGTGTGTGGAACCCTGTGCTTGAGCCTCTTCTCTGATGATTTGAAAAACTAATGCCTGTTTGTTTGCGGGAAAGTTAAGTGGAAACCTTAGCGATCCTGAGGGCGTCTTTTTAGCGTGAAGGTCCGTATAGTTTTTTTTCTTCCCCCGCCTGCTCGGTGTAAGCTTGGAGCTGAGTTTTCTGAGGATTGCGTACGGCTTCCTTCCTTACCGATGTGTGGGCTCGGTTCCGGGTTTTACTTTCAGCCTGCTGTCCCCTCAGGCGCTCTTCGCTGGAGTTTGGCGTCCCAAGAGCTTCGACGCACGCGAGGCGCCCGCCTCAGCTCTCTACGAGCTAGGAGTCTGTTTGGGGGCATTGTGGAGTCTGCTGTTGCGGAACGGATCACCCTGGAGGGATCACCGAAGGGGGGCTCAGTGGTTCCGGGGGTCAGAGAAGCGGAGGCTGGCCTCTCAAAAGGGGGGGCCATACCAGCTTTGGGCGGTGAACTAGACCCTGAGCCCATCAATGTAATTGCTTCTGTAAAGCTTAGACCCAGACGCCAGGTGACGCAAGCTACTTTATACGATCATTTGGAAGTAAAAAAATCAAAGAGAAGGGGGAAGAAAGCTGTGTCTAAAACGTTAACAAATGTACAACCTAAGCAAAACCCCGTTATTAAAAATAAGAGTCAGCCGACGCCAATAGGCTTGGAAGGGACTTCAGAACCTAAAAGTGTTCTGGAAAGAAAGGAAGAAGGGCAGCCATCATCCTTCCTGCTTCACGGAAAAAAAAGGGGCGCTAAAAAAAAGAAAGCCCAACAAGGGGTGTTCACAAAAATAACGCCCTCTTTGAGGTCCTACTTTAGAGTGCTCCCTCAAATATTAGAGCTGACTAAAGGAGAATCTTCTCCAACTAAACTAATGGAGGTCATTCCAGACCCTATATCTCTTATATCTCCAGACCAACGGGCTCTGTCTCCCCTAGAGGCCTCTATTCATGAAAAGTTGACACAATCAGGACAGGGGGGGATTGAGCTTTCCTCTCCCTCTTCGGTCAGTACTGTTGAACTTCATCAGAGCACAAATGGATCATGTGACCCAAAAATGCGAGACTATCAGCACATATCAGATGACCATCCAGAGTACTCTGTTGGAGAAATGCTAAGGGCTTTATCCCAGGATATCAAACAGGGCTTTCAAGCTTCTACAGCAAACCAAGTTGAAATCAGGACCTTTTGTGAGACTCTTGGATCAAAAGTAGATCTCTTAAATTCTAGAACACTCCTACTAGAAGAAAATGTCACTAACCTTACAGCTAATTTAGAACTTGCTGAGACTGAGATAAAATCCCTTAAATCAAGCAAGGCAGCATTATCCGAACGTCTAGAGTCCTTGGAAAACAATGCTAGGCGAAATAATCTCCGAATCCTCAATGTTCCCGAGGATAGAGAAGGAGGAGACCTTAAACAGTTCATTGTCGCCCTGCTAAAAGAAGCCTTGGGTTCTGAGCCTTCAGACAATATGATATTTAAGGACATCCAGCGAATACACAGGGACCCGTTCCGTAGAAGTTTACAAAGGCAGAAGCCTAGGAAGATTCTAATTAACTTCCAGACATATGCCCTTAAGGAACAAATCCTCACTTTAGCACTAAAGCAAAAATCTTTAACTGCAAAGGGTTTTACCTTCCAAATTAGATCGGATTTGTCTAGAATAACTCTCGAAAGGCAATGCGAGCTTGGTAGAAGACTAGACGATTTTAGGAAAATGGGCGCTGTAGCACAGTTGAAATTTCCTGCAACCCTAAAAATAATGTTTAACAACAAGATGCACAATGTGAGGACAGTTATGGCAGCGGATGCATTCCTGAAAGATTTAAGCAAGAATTGATGTTCCAGACATTCTTAATAACTTCAGACATCCAAGTGGCAATTAATATAGGAACTGCACTCAAATTTAAGAAGTTAAGGGTCACACATGGCTCGGTGCCGAACACTGGACTAGGTCCAGATACTTGGGGGAGGGGTTTTCAGGGGGGGTGGGGGGGTGCTGGGTCACAGGGGTTTGGGGAAGGGTTAGGGTCACTTGGGAGTTACTGGGCGGGGTGTTGCAAGGGGAAAAAACCAAAACAAAAATGTCCTCCTTCTCAGTGTTAAAACGTTTCCTTTCATGTTTTGTAGCTTTAAAAGAAAAAAAAAAAGTGCATGTGGGTATTACTGGTTTTCCTCTTCGTTTTAAGGTTAACTGGGTCGGTGGGACTGCATATAATCTGGGAAGCTCTTATATGGTGTGGGTATCTTTTCTATGAATAGCATTCATGTTCTCTCCTGAAACGTTAATGGTCTGTGCACTAATCCTAGAAAACATAGGATTTTTCAATATATACGAGATAGTAGTGCGCAGATCATCATCTTGCAGGAGACACATTTAATCGAGCATGAGCTATTGGCCTTAGCCAAAAAGGCAAGATGGATTGACTTTGTAATCTGTACCACACAATCAGTAAATACTAGAGGGGTGGCAATTCTGGTTAAAAAAACTGCATAAGCGACTCTTGGGTCAACAACGGTCGACCCAGGTGGCAGATGGACTATCGCAGAACTCCAGTTAATCGGTCTGAGAGTACCGATTGCAGGCTACTATGGTCCGAATCAGGATGACCCCTCTTCTCTCAAAAACATGATATCAGCCTTGTTAGTTTTTCCAGAACCAGTTATATTAGCCGGGGATTTTAATATAGTATTAGATCCATTATTCGATAAATCCACAAACAACCGTGCATTAACTTCTCACAAAACAAGAGCTTGTCTTTTGGGTGTTATGAAGCAAATGGGGTATTTAGATATATGAAGGGTTAGGTCGGGCCTTAGACGCGAATATTCTTTCCGTAACTACAAATATAAACATCAATCTAGAATCGATTTTATACTTGTTAGTCAATCGTTGAAGAAGTCGGTACAAAATGTATCTTACCTCCCCTCCCATCTTTCTGACCACTCGGCAGTGAGCCTGGCTATAGAAAGAGCTGAGGTATCTAAGCTGAGGACGTGGTCGATGGACCGTTCACTATTGGCATTAGACGAGGTCTCACTTGCCCTTCGGAGAGAGACCAAAAGTTTTATGGTGAGGAATCTGGATTCTGCCTCAGTGGTCAATGTATGGGAATCATTTAAAGCTTTCCTGAGGGGTAATATAACAAGTATGTCGGTTTACAAAAATAAAAAATATAAGGAAGAAATCTCAGAGATAGAGAGTAAAATCAAAGATACACAAGCATTGCTCGACTTTCAAAACCCGGGCTCTCTTGAAGGAGTGCAAGCTAAATTACGTGACCTTAAGAGTTTACGTTTAATGCAAAGGTGGGAGGCTAGTAAAATAGCCCACTTTGAATATGGCGAAGGTGCAGGGAAACTTCTTGCCTGGAAAGTAAAATCTGACCAAGCAAGAAATTATATTAACTCTGTCTTCAAGGATGGTATATCCTATACATCTGATGCGGATATCAGAGGGGTGTTCCACTCTTTTTTTCAGGAAATATATAAGGAGGATGGAAGCTTAGACCTCTTGAAAATTCAGTACTGGTTAAGTAATATAAATCTCCCTGCATTAAACCCGGAACAACAAGCGGCGTTAGATCAACCGGTTACCCAGGAGGAGGTCTATAGAGAAATAATGAGGCTGAAAAAGGGTAAGGCAGCAGGCCCGGACGGCCTTCCTTCTGAGATATATAGATGTATTGTTAAGGAGGTCGTCCCGGTCTTGACAACCCTATTCAACCAAATTCTTCAAGACAGAATGGCACCCCCGCCCTCTTGGAATAATGCAACCATGATCCTAATTCTAAAGCCGGGGAAATTGGCCACAAGCTGTGAATCATATAGGCAATTTCTTTATTAAATGCGGACTATAAAATCTACGCCTCTATAATGGCTACTAGGCTTGGAAGGGTCGCAGGGGATCTTTTACATCAGGACCAAAGGGGCTTTGTTGGGGGCCGTCACCTGTCGGAGTTGACATATGACTTGATTGGGACTATAGATCTGGCCTCAACGTGGTCTCTTCCACTTGCAGTGATGACCCTTGACGTGGCGAAGGCCTTCGACAGGGTCAATTGGTTGTTCCTGTCGGAGGCCTTGGCTAAGTTTAAGATCGGGAATAAGTTTAGGCGTTCTATTGCACTCCTATACAGTAAACCATCGGCAAACCTTTTTATAAATGGCTCCCTTGCAGAACCCTTTGAGATCTCTAGGGGTACGCGCCAGGGTTGTCCCCTTTCCCCGCTACTGTTCGATTTATACATTGAATCTTTCGCCCAAATGTTGCGAGATGAACATAGATTATCTTCTCTCAAGTATGGGGAATGGGGAAAAAAAGTTGCTTTATACGCCGATGATATCTTGATATTTACATCAGATTTGAATACTGCCTACCCCGCTGTTATTGAGTTGGCACAAGAATTTGGTATAGTCTCAGGTTATAAGGTTAATACTTCTAAAACCGAAATAATGGCTTGGAATATGCAGACCCAATATCAGCTCCCCCTTTTGAATACTAACATGAGATATTTGGGAATACATATTCTTCAAGACATAGATAAGATACCTACCTATAATTTAACACTGGTTGCAAGAGAAACTCGGAAGCTAATGAAATCTTGGGCTTTATAACCCTTATCTATAGTGGGGCGAGTTAATCTAATCAAAATGTCCATTCTGCCTAGATTTTCTTTTCTTTTTTATTCTATCCCTTTATTTTTTGATACTGTCGTCCTGACTAAACTACAAAGTGAACTTAATACATTTGTTTGGGCTTCTCGACATTCCAGGATAGCCTGGAAGAAAATTAGAAGGCGTAGGGAGAAGGGAGGTCTGGCAGCCCCTGACTTACAGCTGTATGTCTGGGCGTTTCAATTAACCCACTCGAGTATGTTATTAAAGAATCCTACTAATAAGGGAGCTGGAACTATGTTTCTGTCCTGGTATCCCAGAGGACGGTTTCTTCTATAAATACGGCGACCCTAAGTTTTTCAAAAAAGTTAGGTTGAAGGTACTACACGGGTTGGTAAGAATGTGGGTTAAGCTGAGAGTTTTGTTGAAGCTGGGGTATTTCTCTAGCTGTGCTCCAATCTGGGACTCTCCAGGGACCCCGGAATGTCTGTTAGACAGTCTATCTTTGCCCCTCAGGACGGCTGGAATTGAGAGGTGGGGAGATCTCTTTGTGGATAGTACATTAGTTCCCTGGGAGGTCCTCAGGGAGAAAGTAGGTCCACCTCTTTCTAGATTTAAATATCTGCAACTAACTAGTTGGGCTACCTCAGTTGAAACTTCCCAAAATAAACATCTATTGGGTAGTGGCAACCAATTTGAGCATTTGAGTATACAAAAATCTCCAGCAAAGAAAGAAGTTGCTTTTTGGTATTGGTGTATTTTAGAAGAGGAGGATGGTGAATTTCTACTGCCAACCTTACTCTGGGAGAGCTGCATCCCACAACAAGATCTCCAGTCAATGTGGTTGAACTCTTGCAAAATGCTGTGGGCCATTGTAAAACCAGCCTGGCTCCGCAGGAACCACCTCTTCACAATTCACAGAGCCTACTATTCACCTCAGAGACTAACAAAATTCTCAAATGGTCCACCAGTTTGTTGTGAGAAATGTGGGGAAATTGCAGCATCAGATATCCACATGTTTTTGAACTGCCCCACCCTTGCAGACTTTTGGGAAGGAGTGGGCAATATGCTTTCAAGGTCACTAGGGACACATATTCCTATCAATCTACCAATGCTTATCTTTGGCCTAGTAACAAAGCTGGAAGGCCCATCCAAGAAACTTCTATTTTACGCTATTTTACTCGCAAGAAGAGAGATCTGTATGAAATGGAAAGACCCTTTACACCTACATATCAAGACTGGCAGGCATCTCTTTTGAGGGTTTCCAGGTTGGATCTCTCAAGGGCAGGAAATAAGAAGAAGCGAGACTTCTGGAAGCTGTTGAAATGGAACTAGGGGTGGTTTTTTTTTTCCCCTAGTCCAAGGATTACACAGCCCTCCCTCTCTGGTATACCCTTTTATCATCTTCAAGGGTACGATTGAGATGTTCCAGCATTTTAAGCTAAGTTAAGGGCCTCCCAAGAGGGTATTGTCTTCAGAATTGTTTGATGGAGATAACACCGGTAGGCTGTGCCCTTTAGGTACAAGCCCGCAGATCCAGTATACTGAGACGGTGGAACTTTCTCTTTATCATCAGTTTGGGCATGCCTAAATGGGTTGAGAATGAGGACAAAAAAAAAAAATACTGACTGGACAGTTTTGCTTCCAAAGGTGCCTGGCCCCAGTACGTAATGCTGGTACTCAAAGAATTCTTTCTAGCGGCTGGGCATTTCCTGGAATCTTAGTACTGGCTTGTGGTGGTATCCACAGACAGAACAGAGACTCAGGTCCAAGTCATGGTGTTTGCTTCTGAGAGTCCTGGCAGGTACTAGGTATGAATACCCAATGAGACCTTCCCATTTCCATGGATTTAACAAATTCCTGTGTTATTAATAAAGGAATGGGTTTCACAAAATGTGTTAATATTTGGAAAAAAACTCTATAAGAGTTATTTATCTGCAGATTGTATACTGGTATGTATTTGGGACCCTAAGGAGAAATTCCTCAAATGATAGAACTAATTCAACAGTCTTGGTACTATGGTAGGACTGCAAGTATATTGGTAAACTTTGGTTACACGTCTATTGGCAAGTGCTGACATAGCTGGTGTGAAATGCCTCCTTCTGGAGGTGTATGTTGCCCCCTTTGGAAACCTCTGTATACAGTTCAGGCCATGTATGAAAGAAGGTTTCACAAGTGTGGAGTTCAGCCGCCGACAGAGACGGCAGCCTCCGTGTGAAGCTCAGCTCACCAGCAGGGAGGAGGGGCTGCTTTTATTGTACAGACAATGGATTTAGACCCAGAGCTCTGACTGAGGGTCAGTGTTTGACATTGTTCAGCATTCCGTCTATCAATGGTTCTTTTTCTTTTTGCATTTGTCACCCCAAGTGGGACAGGTATGCCTAGACATGGGTCCCGTGCTCGCCATGACACTGGATTCAAGCCATCCTGGCTGATATGGGGTACTACCCTGAAACCGGTGCTAGGATGGTTGTGTCCAGTCCACTGATGATGTCACTGATGACAACACTGATGATATCACTGATGACATCATCCTGTGAGTGTCTAAGAGTTTATGATTATTAAGCATATATACTAACCAGGGCCGGACTGGGAACCAAAACCGGCCCTAGCCAAGTGCTCGGCTGGACCCCCGTGGGGTTGGGGCTGCGACCAAGCTGTTTGTTATGGCCGGTTTCTGCCAATTTTGTTACAGGGGCCGATATTGCAGCTATGCTGCAAAAATGGCACTGTAAAAAAAACGGCCCCCCAGGGACCCATAACCGGCCCCCACCCTGGCGGCCCAACAGGGAAATACCCGGTGCCCGCTACGGCCAGGCCGGCCCTGATACTACTGTACTATAAAAGTTACATTAGTATATCGGGTGCACTACTACTGAGTGATACTGCTTCCAACATATATAATGTGAGTGGTTGTGTAACTATATGTATCCTTGTGTGTATGGGTATGTGAGTGTCTGTATGGGTATATAAGTGGGTGTCTGAGTAGCTGTGTGGGTGAGTGTGTTGCTGTGTGAGTGGAAGTATTGGTAAGTGGGTGTGTCACACACACACACACATATATATATATACACACACACACACACACACACACACTGACAAATGCAAAGGTTAAAGTGGTGTTAAAATTAAATGAAAATGTTAGTTAAAATAGAACATTTTAAACTAAAGAAAAAAACACTAAAATTCACCAGTTACAGTTTACTGAGCTAACCAGAAATTGTACCCCCACCATTCTCAGTGTCGTCATAAATTATTTAATTTGAGATGTTAACAATGATGTAATTGAACATGTCTTGAGCGATAAAATCTGTGAAGTCATAAGTAAAGCATAGTGGGGGCACAAGTTCTAGTTAGCTCAATAAACTAGAACTATTGAGTTTTAGTGTTGTTGGGGTTTAACAAACTATAATGTCACTTTACCCTTTGTTTTTCCGATGAATATCTAAGTTTTTATTTTTAATGTAAAGTGCGATCTTATTACCATACCCAACACCTTGTGGGCAGCAAACCCCTCTGCCTGTGGCCAAGGCCTGCACCAACCATCCTCACGGGTGACCAACCTCCTGTTTAGCACAGTCTTTGGCCATACTGGAATAGGGTTAGGTGACCAACACTCCACGGATCCACTCACTTTTTTTGTAATTAATTTTCCTGGTCCAGTGGTAGTCTCTTGGGAGTCCCTGTGAAGTCCCCCGGGTTTGCGGCAACTGCAAGGACCACAAGGGTCAAGAGTGTCAGGGTACCTACCCCTACCTTGCCCCCTTCTAAATAACTTTTTAAACAATTAGAGTGCTTGCTTCAAAAAGAAAACCTCAGCCAATCAATTAATTCAAGTAATTTAAGCCTGACTATCAATATATCTATACATTTTGAACCTTCATTTCTCAAAATCTAATTTCCAACCAATCACAAAAAGCACACTTCCTGGATAAAGATATAGCTTTCTGCCAAATCTGGAGTAATTCTGTTCAGTCGTTTTGTTTTTAGCACTGTCTAAAATTCTCTATGGAAACTGCATGTGGAAACTACGCTTTGGAACCTCCCCCTTTTTCTCTGCCTCTGCTTGATGGATCACCCTGAAACTTTCCAGGAAGAAGCTGAGGGGGATGCACCTTTGGACAGTTTTGTGAAGGTTTGTCAAATGGTGATAAAGTTATTAGCAAAGCAAAAAACGCTGTTACTATAGAAAGTCCGAAGTGAAGACTAACCACCACTTTGTAATATATATGTTACTGCTTACAACCTTACATATTACATCGCTCATGACACCTTAAATGAAATCCTTGAGGATATCATTTAATATATTTAAATAACGTTTTTAATACATCAACCTAAAATAATGGTTGGACTCTTCGAAGCTTATCTATAAGTTTTTGAGACATACAAAAGAAATTGGATATTTCAGAAGTGAAACACTTTTGATGGATGTCCTTGTCTTTGTACTTGTATTCACCTAAGTATAGGTTCAGTGTTGATAGGTTACTTAAGGAGAGCTGCCCATTGAACATCTTGAACACTAGACCTTTTGGTCAAACTTTGCTGCCACAGGGTGAAGGATGAGCAAGTAGGCTGCTATGTGGTCATAGAAAGGTGGGTGCAGTATGTGGCCACAGGCGAGGCCCTGCGGTCGACCCACTGCTGCGCAGGGCCAAAGGCTTTGAGAGGGGATTGGCCACATATGGAGGGTTGGGTGCAGGGTTTGGCCAGAGGGCAAGCCCACCTCCCAACCTCTACTGTTCACTGTTTAGGTCGCACCCTCCTTTTGTTTTGATTCCTTTTTTTAAATGTTTGGGTGTTTAGTGGACTTTCTGGCCCCGGGAGGCAGATTGGGGGTGAATACCTCTACCCACAAACGGGGGGAGGGGGCAGAAATTCTATTGGATGTGAGGTAGGGGAGAGCTGGCCTTATCCTCAGGGGGGCACTACCCCCCAAAGAAATACTGCAAAATGTTGACCCAGGTGTCTAGTGGACTTTCTGCCCCCAGGGGGCAAAATTGGAGTAATTGCCCCAAAGCACTCTAAGGGGGTAGCTAGCTTCTTGTTGGGCTGGGGGCATGGCAATGCCCATGGTGGGCAGCTCCCACCACTATATTTCTTTAAAAGAAAATAAATCTGTGGTGTCTAGTTGGCTTTCTGCACCCCCTGGCGGGTAATAAACCCCATCTGACCTGCAGCCCCTACCCCTATATTTATTTTAAGAACAGATCATTATGACAAGAAAAGACATACAGCAATGGATATAGAATTTGGCAAACATCTTTGCATACAATATTAACAGAGAGGTGAAATATTATGAGATGGCTCTGAAATACCAGAGTATGTAGACACAATGAGGAGTGAAGAATGAAAGGAAACTGTTTATATGTGAAAGAGGGGTGTTGGAGTAGGAACATCTATAGGAAGTAGGGGGTTAGAAAAGAGAGTACGATAACAGGGGATGGGCGTACCAAGATTTGCTGCAGGCATATAGAGGCGGAGTCAGAGGAGGAGTAGGATGGAGAAGATGGAGAGGAGAAAGTAATCTAAGGTGATAAAGAGTACAGCATGGGAAAAGCAAAACGATATGAACCAAGATATATTCTGTTCAATGAGTCTTTAGTCTTTTTGTGAAATGGAAGAGGTATGTTGCAGATCTTAGTTTGCTGATAAAACTTGACAGATGAATGGTGCTACTCTACAGTAAGAATGTAGGTGCATCAGTACACACTCTTAGAGATCATGCAAGGTATTCAGATTGTTGGTGGTGTAGTTCTTAAATGTGTGGCATGTCAACCTGAATTTTAGTCTGAATTCTAGCAGAAGCTGGTGACGAGCCTTTAGTGGACGGGACATGTGGTTGAATTTTCTTGTCCCACAGATCAGTCTAGCTTCCTCTGATTAACAGCAACACAATCTTTAAAATAGATAGCCACAGATCAGTCTAGCTCCTGAATGAAGAATGGTCTTTGTGGAGGCAAGAGTAGAGCAGGGTTGCCTGGGAGAACCGAATCTCCATTGTCCTGCTGAGATAGTACAAAGGCCCGCACTGAAGTAGGACAATCTTTAGGCTGTAAGAGCCCTGTAGGTTTTAATAGCAGGAGGAATGTGCATAATATGTAGGGTTGTGCCATGGACAAATCAAAAATGGATCCCTTTGATTGGTTGCTTTTACCGTGAGCCTTCACGCTATTGAGGGAGCTAGAGTCCCGCAAATGGTCTGATTCGCTGGCTATTGGAATGTTAGAAATGAAATGCCCACCATTACTGTTTGCTAGGAAAAATTGGAGATGCTGTGGAAATGAAGTAAAAAAGCTATACAAGGGGGGCATCGGAAGGGCATGCTGTCCCCCTAGATGTAGAGAGGAGCTATCTAAGGGATAAATACTGTGAAGAAAGAAATATATATTGTTTCTAATTAATTTTTACAATATTGCAGGATCGCGAATAGTAAAAAGCAGTAGATGAGTTCTCAATACACACTATTAGTAGGCATGCATATTGTGGTGCTTGTTTTTGAGAGAAAGTTTGTAAGTGATAAGTACTGTGAGGAGTACATTTTTTTTTTTGGGCTCATTCGATCTTGCGAGCAACCTGAAAGACTGGCATGGGAAAGACTGCAACGTAGAATTTGCGATCCTGTGATCCTTTCACAAGATTTGCATGGAAAATTACTAGACTTGCCACAAGGTATTTTACGGTCTTGTGAGATCAATCAATCAACTCTGATTTGTAGAGCACGACTAATCACCCATGAGGGTATCCAGGCACTGGGTTCTTGCTGGGATCACTCAAAGAGTCAGGACTTGAGTCCTTTTCTGAATTCAGGGAGAGAGGATGATGTTTGGAGGTGCAGGGGGTGGTTCTTCCAGGACTTGGTGGTGAGGTAGGAGAAGGAGCGTATGGGGAGAAGTTAAAAAAGAAGGCCAGGGCTCAACCAATAATTACCATTCTTATTACATGTTTTAAGAAATGCTGCAATCTGATTGGGTGCAGAACCAAAGATAGATCACTTTGTCCTGGGTGCTTTGGAGGAGAAGGAAGTCTCTGAGTTGTGCTCAGCAGAAGTTAATTTATCTGGAGTTGAAAGAGACTGGTGTGGTCATTTACATTTAAGAAAGAAGTCAAAGTTCAGGTATTTAGTAATATATTTCCTAACCTTTGTTGTGAAGAGTCAGTAAGTGTACTAATGTTGGTAAACTTATTCTACAATATATTTACAGAGTGGAATGTTGTTTGAGGAGGCATAGATGTGTTAATATAGCTTTTGCGAAGTATAGATAAACATTTTTAGAGAAGTGAGCAAGGTTTGCAGATTGCGTAAAAATATGAAGCGTACAAACTGTGTGTACTTGTAAGAAAAGGAAGCAGTGTTTCTGAAATTAAAAAACAAAGAATATAATACAAGCTCTACTGTTCTATGAGTCTGATTGTCCATATACTTTAGTCCTACAGAATGTTTTAGTGGTGATATTGCTATTTGTAGAGTAAAAAGCTATGGTGAGTGTTAGCAACGGTGTCTCAAGGGGAATGTGTTACATTACAAAGTTTTATGAAATGAGCTTTGATGGCATGTTAAAATTTATTTGTGAAAAAAGTGCACTGGGTGAGGGTGTGGAATTTTTCAGGAGAAAAGAATAAGACTTTACTGGTGCATTAGATGTAAAAATGTGATTGTGGCAAAAAAATTTAGAAAGGTTTAGAAAATATGCTGATCTCCTTACATAAGCAGCACAGAAGAGCCTTGTTAAGACAAGTAGTATTACTGTGCTGTTCAGCAATAACTACATCTTGAAGTACAGTGATTTCAGGCTGGAAGAGCATTTGAACAGCTGTGCAATTCAGCAGCACGTGCTAACTTTGCACAAGGTAGGCTTTGTGAACTGTAATTTATAGATATGCTGCTTTGATGAGACTTTATTGCTAATCCAACTAGCCTGCTATAATATAGCAGGAAAGTAAAGACTCTTTGGCAGGCTAAGGTGGATAAAAGACTGGAAAAGAAGTGCTACCAACATCAAAATCCAGAAGGCAAATAAACCAAAAATGGTGGGACACATTAGCGCCTGCTGATGATCGTCAGATAAAAAGTTATATATTCCGAAAGTTGCTTGCTTTGTTTGTATTATAGTTGTTTATTTAGTTTAATATAGTTGTTGTACTGTTATTTTGTTGTTAAATTGTTTTGTTGTAATACAAATTTTAAACGTACTTATGATCTCTTTTTTAACATGTATTAAAAACTTCAATTTTGTTTATAGTATTGCAGTATTGACTAAGACTGGCAGTTGTCTACAGAAAGGATACTCTATTTTATACTCTACTATGGACAATCATCACTATGAGAGAGGTATGTGCAGACAGAGCAGACTTCACCCACAGCCTGCTTTGCACATGTGTTTCTCTCAGGAGATGAGTCAGCTGACAGGGAAGTGTGTTTCCATATAGTAGTCCCTATAGTTGGTATGCAAGGCAGACTTCTCAGCTTAGAGGTAATTTTATCCGCAGACCTTACTTGTTCATCTGTCATCATGGGTGAGATGTGACCAGAGAGGTAAGCCCCCTTTCATACCCTAATTTGCACACCCATCATCAGAGACAGTCTCTCCCAATAGTGTACTATGCAGCCTTATCATGCACAAGAGATGTATCAGAAAACAGGGCGGTTCCTCCCTACAGCCTACAATGTATACCTGACAGCTTTGGAAGAGGTATGAGTAGAGGGATACATTTTTCTGAAACCCTGCTGCAGACACTTCTCACCCTGGTAAGATGTGTTAGAGAACAGGTCACTTCCTTCCCAGACAGCATTGCATATTGCTATTGTTTTAAGTAGAGGTGTCAGCACAGAGGCCACAGTTTCACTACACCATTCTGTACATCCATGTTTTTCTGGCGATAGGTGTTAGTGCAGAAGACAATGTTTCCCTACATACTACTCTATAGGTCTGTCATGCTGGGGAGAGCTGTGAGTGAACAGGGAAATCCATTCCTCACGCTTATTTCCACGGGGTGAGGTTTCAGTGGGGAGGCTAATACTTGTTATACTTTCTATGGAATTTTCAGGTCTTATATGTGAGGTGAGTATCTTCCCCACTCTACTAAGCATACTACTGAGCCTGGGGAAAGGTGTGATTGGAGAGGCAGTGTCTGTTGGCACTCTACTCTACACACTGATTACCTTCATGCAAGATCTTAGTGAAGAGGCTAGTCTCTCCCCATAGTCTAATACTGGGGATTATAAGGAATAAGTATTGTAATGAAGGAAAACGTAAATTCTTCCCCTAAAGTAATTTTATGATTTCGCAACAGTCTTGCAGGATAGTACAAAAAAACCAGAAACAAAGGGGTACAGAAAATATGGTGCACATAAATTATATATATTACAAGGTATATTCAGTTAAAATGTAAAGTCCATTATAAAAGTACACTCTCATTAGATGCTTGCAAGCGTAAAGCTGCAAACCTTGCCCCCTCACAGGGGGTCCCCAGGACTGTGTGCCTGGCTCTCGTGAGATGCTCGCGAGTGTCATCATGAAGAAAAAAGGGTAACATAATGAGAGTATAGGGTAGCTCTGAAGATAGTTTTTTAATTAAAAATGTTTTGAACAACAGTATTTTCACTGTTTAGGTCGCACCCTCCTTTTGTTTTGATTCCTTTTTTTAAATGTTTGGGTGTTTAGTGGACTTTCTGGCCCCGGGAGGCAGATTGGGGGGGAATACCTCTACCCACAAACGGGGGGAGGGGGCAGAAATTCTATTGGATGTGAGGTAGGGGAGAGCTGGCCTTATCCTCAGGGGGGCACTACCCCCCAAAGAAATACTGCAAAATGTTGACCCAGGTGTCTAGTGGACTTTCTGCCCCTAGGGGGCAAAATTGGAGTAATTGCCCCAAAGCACTCTAAGGGGGTAGCTAGCTTCTTGTTGGGCTGGGGGCATGGCAATGCCCATGGTGGGCAGCTCCCACCACTATATTTCTTTAAAAGAAAATAAATCTGTGGTGTCTAGTTGGCTTTCTGCACCCCCTGGCGGGTAATAAACCTCATCTGACCTGCAGCCCCTACCCCTATATTTATTTTAAGAACAGATCATTATGACAAGAAAAGACATACAGCAATGGATATAGAATTTGGCAAACATCTTTGCATACAATATTAACAGAGAGGTGAAATATTATGAGATGGCTCTGAAATACCAGAGTATGTAGACACAATGAGGAGTGAAGAATGAAAGTAAACTGTTTATATGTGAAAGAGGGGTGTTGGAGTAGGAACATCTATAGGAAGTAGGGGGTTAGAAAAGAAAGTACGATAACAGCGGATGGGCATACCAAGATTTGCTGCAGGCATATAGAGGCGGAGTCAGAGGAGGAGTAGGATGGAGAAGATGGAGAGGAGAAAGTAATCTAAGGTGATAAAGAGTACAGCATGGGAAAAGCAAAACGATATGAACCAAGATATATTCTGTAGCAATGAGTCTTTAGTCTTTTTGTGAAATGGAAGAGGTATGTTGCAGATCTTAGTTTGCTGATAAAACTTGACAGATGAATGGTGCTACTCTACAGTAAGAATGTAGGTGCATCAGTACACACTCTTAGAGATCATGCAAGGTATTCAGATTGTTGGTGGTGTAGTTCTTAAATGTGTGGCATGTCAACCTGAATTTTAGTCTGAATTCTAGCAGAAGCTGGTGACGAGCCTTTAGTGGACGGGACATGTGGTTGAATTTTCTTGTCCCACAGATCAGTCTAGCTTCCTCTGATTAACAGCAACACAATCTTTAAAATAGATAGCCACAGATCAGTCTAGCTCCTGAATGAAGAATGGTCTTTGTGGAGGCAAGAGTAGAGCAGGGTTGCCTGGGAGAACCGAATCTCCATTGTCCTGCTGAGATAGTACAAAGGCCCGCACTGAAGTAGGACAATCTTTAGGCTGTAAGAGCCCTGTAGGTTTTAATAGCAGGAGGAATGTGCATAATATGTAGGGTTGTGCCATGGACAAATGGACAACTATACAGAAATCATTGTGGTTGTGTGGGACAGGTTTGTCCTTTCTCTTTCCTGATGGAAGTGCTGATGTGGGTCCTTGATCCTTCAATAAAGGCTTGCCTGTTGGGCTAGGATGTTTTTTTTTTTTTTTAAATGAAAAAAGGGGGCAAGCTAGGAACCAAATTTCTTGCCCTTGGCACAGTTCAAGCCTAGTGGTGCATTACTATTCATTACAAACCTACAAATGACCCACGATGTCATTACTCAGTTGCCCACCTCAAAAATGGTAGGTGGGTGAAAGTGACTTAAGCCTACCAATAATAAAATGAGAGGGTGAATCTATACACAGCATCAGGCAAATAACATAATTGAGTTCCCTCTGATTAACAGCAATGCAATCTTTATAACAGATAGCTAACTGTTAGTACTGGATTGTGGTTTCCTACACAGGTCTTTTTTTGTTTTTTGTTTTTTACAAAGTCCAATTCAAACTTCCCACACAGCTATTATGTTGTTATAGTTGGTGTGGTGCTAGAGGAATATCTTTAGAAAACAATGAAATGTTTACACAAAGAATACACCAAGGTTACAAAGGTCTTCCTCTGGAAAGTATACACAGAAAGGGCGGTAGCTATGTGTAAATCATGCAGTTCTACATATGTTTCAAACACATGAGAACAACATTAACTTAATGTACTGAATTACATTTCTTACACTGCTACAGTTAGGCAACAAAGGATTAGCCTTAAGTTGTGTTTGCACTACTACTGTAGTGGATGGCACAATAGGTGCTACAGTCCACTACTGGCATTTAATTTCCAGGCCCTGGTTACACTTTGTACCATTTACTACGTACTTATAGCGAAGTTAAATATCCTAGATAGGACTATGCCAATTCAATTGTGTTTAAAGGGGGAGCACAGACGCTTTACTAAGGGTCAGAAGGGTTAACATGCCCAGAGAACTAAAGCAAAAATATACAGTCAGTCAAAAGGCGAAAAATCTGGGGTGAACACATAGAAACGGTGGGTTGCTTACATCGATTAAACAAGCAGAAAAGAAGGGATAGTGTAAATGATGTCGGGGAGTTGAGTATGGCTTGTATGCATATCAGGAAGACCTCTGTTTTTTGTCTAATACAGAAAGGCTGCTTTTTTGCCCATATGTTTCTGAAATGCCTTTGCAAACGGGACAACCTGTTTTTGTGCTACACAAATCTTGAGGAACATTAGGGTGAAATCTGCCAAGGACTACAAGAGGAGGTTGTGGCGCTAAAGTATGATAATGAGTGGGGACAGGAAGGCCCAGAAAAACGGTCTTGGCGCTCGGGGCATGCGAACACTTCTTCTTGATTTTCAGAACAAGCCAGCAAAAAAACTCCGAAATTGCATGAAAAAAACAAATTTTATGTGATATTTTTATGAAACAAATAAAAAAACACACAAATCACAGATAACATGACTGTTTTAAAGATAACATGAGATGTACAATGTGTACCCAAATATTTAAACAGTATCGCATGAAAAAATGCGTTTCCAAAAGTTCCGTTCCTAAAACATAAGATGCAGTTTTTAAATACTTATATAATATTAAGAACATGCTGTTAAACTCTTCATTTACATGCAAATTAAACAAACATGGTACTTCAAATTCAGTTTCATCTAACCAACCACCTGTTCTGCGTACAAGGATGAACATTTTTAAATTACTCATGTTTTATGGAAGTGCATACAGCCTTTTGCCATTTGCTAAACTTGCAACGAAATAAGTAAGTGGAGCACTGAGACACTATCTCCAATCAATGTCGTACATAACGATGCTCGTTTACTCTTTTAAAGCTAATCATTAAACTGCTCATTACGAGCTGGCCGAAGCCATACCCGCAAATGGCAATGGTACTCCAGAGAGATGATAACGCTAAGACTGACCACCAAGTGACTTGGCATTCCTTCAACCAGATTACCAGTTCTTGAGGCCCTGGTGCAGTATTACCTTGATAAGTCTGCACCTGGTAATACCACAGAACAAAGGTCAGGAGTAGTGGTCATAGGGGCAGCACAACACCCCTCAACCCACAGCAGTACAAAGAGGGAACAGACAGCGCTCTCGTAGGCAGACATAGCCCTCAATTCAATGCCCTCCCCACTCCCACACCAACATGCAACACCTGCTAGAAAAAGTAGTCAACATTAGTGTAATCAGCCATGTAGTCAGGAAAATAAAATTTGTATTCATCCACTATTAGCAGATCTGCATAGTTATTCTCCATTCCTGGGACAATAATGAGGATTTAATTGTTTCTGATCAACTCGCTTGTTAATTAGGAATTTTATACACAGTTGGCTAATCGTTGGTCCACTTAATGCCTAAGTACAAATAGATCAAATTGTCAAATGGAGGCTTTTGCACAACTTGCTAGCAATGATTCAATAACGCACCCAATACACTAACTCAGGAACTAACAGGCACATGCATCAGCCATTTTTGCGAGCACAAACGGTGCGATTCACAAAAATCGGGTGATTACGCCCTCAAAAAGGGCATTTGCGATGCATCAAGGATCAAGGCACTCGTAATTCGAGGATTTGCAATTATGTTGGAATTCCCGAATTGCGATTGCATTTAAGGAATCGCAATTTGCGATTCATTAAATACAATGCAAGAACCAATTTAGAATAGCGATTTCGCTAATGGGGGCGCAAATTACCATGAAGTTCATGTTGCGCACACACATGCCCCTGGGGCATGCATGTGCGCAACATGGGTGCACATTACTATTTCAGGGGTGCATCAGGGCGTAATTTTGACACCCTTGCACCTTTGAAATTGCATGCGCAATTTGCGAGTACCTACTGGTACTCGCAAATTGTGCATGCAATCTCCCATTCATTCCTATGGGCCAAAGGCCCATAGGAATGAATGGGCAGCCATTCCTTATTTGCAACACGCAATTTGCGACTCGCAATTAAGGAATTTGTAGGACTCGCTATTTTCTCAGCGATTCCTACATGCATAGGCATTTGGGCTTCCTTATTAGTGAATCCGTATTTTTCGCTAATAAGGAATCGCAAATGGCATGTTTGATGCATGTGCCTGTAAGCAAATTAACTGTTGTAACTTCGTTAATGCTGGTCTGAAAATTGCTGTCACTTCGGAAAAGATTGCCCGAACTTCTGTTTCGAAGTTACTGGCACCTCAGTTCCCATGCCTCAGCTAATCTTGCCTGTCTCATTACAATGCTAGGGATTCGCTCAAAGAAAAACTACAGTAGTTGAAAGGCTTTTCTCATGTTCAAGTGGTGCTTTCCTTTTTAGGTATCGGCTAGACAATGCATGCACTTAAAATATTTTGTGTGCAGTTTTATATAGTGCCAACACCATCCAAAGGTATTGGAGCGCTGTATGTTAACACCAGTTACTTTTCACAAGGACACCATAAACTTAGGCAAATCTCATAATCTCTCCATGGCAGACCGCATTTGCTATTGATTGCCAGTCCAACTCCCGCCAATCCCTGCTTGCCATGCTGAACTCTGTTGTGCAGATCCCCTCTTCCTCCAGATCCCCTTCTGGCGCTTTTCAGATTAGTTTTTTGTGCAGTTTTATGTAGCATGAGTACAACCCGAAGGTATTGGAGCTCTTTACATAGGCACCAGTTACTTTTATTTTTGGTGCAGTTATATATAGCGCCAAACACCAGCTGAAGGTATTAAAGCACTTTAGATTAGCACAAGTTACTTTACACAACAACACATTCATTTTTGTAGGGCCGGGGAAATTAAGTGATTTGCCTAGAATCAAGAATTTTAAGCAGATGCCGAAACTCAACATGGTTTTCCAGCTCCATAGTTGGCCCCTATGGCCTTTACGTCACAACCTCTCCTAAGAGGACGACACATCGTCTCCCTAGCCCTGTCCTCAGTTCCACATTTTGAGATTACTAGCAAATCACTTAACCTTCACGTGGCTACCCGCATTTGCTATTGGTTGCCTGTCCAGCCGTTACTGCTTGCCCCCGCTGAACTTCGTTGCACAGATCCCCTCTGCCACCAACTCGGTTTTTCAAAAACATTTTTTTGCAGTTTTATGTAGCGCCAACACCACCTGACGTATGGGAATGCTTCACATAAGCACCAGTTACTTTTCATGTGCAGTTTTATTTCACACCATCCAAAGGTATTTGAGCGCTCTACATTACCACCATTTATTTTTTTTGTGCAGGTTTATATAGTGCCAACACCACCAAAAAGTACTGGAGTGCTTTACTTTAGCACCAGTTACTTTTTTTTCTGCAGTTTTATATAGCGCCAACACCACCCAAAGGTATTGGGAGCGCTTTACATTAGCACCAGTTACTTTACACAAGGACGTATTCATGTTTGTAGGCATGGGGAGATTAAGTAATGTGCCCAAAATCAGTCAAGTAGATCTTGGCAATGCCTGAACTATTGCCATTGTCAATGTGAATGTCTTTTAGCCATGTTGTCTAGCAGCACATCTGCTGTTAAGCATGGCTGAAAGTCACTGAAAAAAGTGCTATGACGCAGCCAGCACAGGCCACGTCATAGCACTTTTTTCTGTTAGGAGGGGCAGGGCAATAAACTCAATATGGGGGGGATGAAAAGACTGTGTTGGCTCAACACCCAGTGATTCTGGGCTTTGAGTAACTTTCAGCAATGCTGAACAGAAGATGTGCTGCTAGACAATATGGCTAAAAGACATTCACATTGACAAGGCTAATAGCTCAAGACCTGTTGGCTTTGTCAATGCTTGTTAAACTTCCAACTGCTGAAACATCCTTCTTACTACCTAATCCAAATATCACTTTCCTTCTATCAGTTCAAGTGTTACACCGAATTAAAAGTGCACACCAACCACCTGCGGAGTTCCCCAGGGATCCTTCCTCAGCCCCACGCTGTTCAACGTCTACATGGCTCCGCTCGCCCCCATCGTCAGAACCCAAGGACTCAACATTGTTTCATACGCAGACGACACCCAACTCATCCTTTCCCTATCCAACTAACCCAACTCAGTCAAACACAACTTTCATGAAGGCATGGAAGCAGTCGCCAAATGGATGAAAAGCAGTTGCCTACAACTCAACACTAACAAACTGAGGTACTCATCATGGACCCACACCCCGACACCTAGAACGTCACCTGGTGGCCCCCTGCCCTCGTAAGCCCGCCCACCCCCACGGACCACGCCCGCAACCTCGGAATCATCCTGGACTCCGAACTCAAAATGGACCGCCAGATCAACTCCGTCGCATCCTCCTGCTTCCACACCCTCCGGCTCCTACGCAAGACCTTCAAATGGATCCCCCTCAAACACAGAAAGACCATCACTCACGCCCTCATAACCAGCAGACTTGACTTCGGCAACGCACTCTACGCAGGAATAAACAAAAACCTCACCCGCAAGCTACAAAACATCCAGAACACCACCGCAAGACTGATCTTCAACCTGCCAAGACACTGCCACATCTCCCAGCACCTGCGCACACTCCACTTGCTCCCCATCGAGGCTAAAATCACCTTCATGATTCTCACCAACGCACACAAAGCCCTCCACAACACTGGACCAGCATACCTGACTAGCCGACTCGAATTCCATGCACCCCAAAGGACCCTACGATCAGCCCAGCTCTCCTAAGGCATGGTCCCCTGCATCAGGAAGTCCAGATCGAGAGGCCGCTCCTTCTCCTTCCTCGCAGCCAGAGCCTGGAACGCCTACCGCTCCACATCAGACAGACGACATCCCTCCCCATCTTCACAAAAAACCTCAAAACATGGCTCTTCGATCTCCTCCCTGATGGACTGGAAACTGCACTTCCCCTCCTCTCCAGCGCCTTGAGACCATTACGGCTGAGTAGTCGCGCTCAACAACCCCATGATTGATTGGGAGGTAATGTAATACTGAGGTCGCACAAACTAAACAATTGATGTATATTTCACAGGAATAGATGAAATATCTGATCTTGTGAGGCATCCACGGCTGGATCAGCTAGACACAGAAATAATCTAACAAAACGAAAATAAGCAAGACATTAAATTGGTACTTAGTTTACAATTGTGACCACCTACTTGCCACCGTAGGAGCTGAAGCAGAAGATACTACCCTCACTGACTGTTCATTGGCCAGATTCCTGGAGAAGTGAACTGCAGCTGATTGCACTGGAGAGTGGGAAGTGAAAAAGACTGAAAAGAGAAAGAAACAAAGAGTTTTTGCCTTTGGTAAAAGTTCCAGAAAAAATGTGGATGCTCCCTACCCCACAATCTCTTCTTTCATATTTTCATACAGATCTATAAGACTCCTAGAGGGACCAGGAAAACATAGGTCGTTGAGTGAACCATTAGGCATTATGTGTCACACACCCGTGTAAGAGCAGAGGAGGCACTGATGTTTGGCCTGGAAAAGACCAAGGAAATGGCCGAAAGCAAACTAAATCATAAGAAGCCATCATGCTGTACTTCAGCCAAAGGTGGACCATCTGTAAATATCATGGCTGGGTTTTGTGGGAACAAGGCTCCTAGGGAGGCTTAAGGTGCAACAGCCATCTTTGGATTGAGACTATGAATACCTGAGGAGGCAGCAAGTCTGTTGCTCTCTTCTGGTTATGCTTCCGTGAATCAGGTAGTTTTTGAGAGATCCCCTAAAAAATTTTAGGGCGAACGTTTTGACCAGTATGAGAAGCAGAAATCATATGTATTGCAGGAATCAAATGTCACAGACTGAATAATAAGAATTTAAAAGTAAACGTTTTCCTACAAAGAACATTCATCACATGGATTAGCGAGCATAAATATAGACATGCATTCATTCCAGTGCAAACATTATGATAAATACAGCATGTACTTCCTAAATAGCAACGCCTGCAAAATAGGGGATGAAAATGATGCAGTGCAGCACATTCAGAAGTACACATTTATTAATCCTGAATTGTATTTAACAATGTTATACAGTCTTCTGCATCATAGGGTATTAGTGCTCTGTGCAGTGAACGGCAATGGACAAAATGCACAGAAAGCAGTAAAAAAGCGAAAAAGGTTTAAAAGTAACTTTGAAAGCTTTGCAGAGCAGACTCAACTTTCAACTCCTGGGTCAGATAGAAAGGGGTTCTGTGCTGTGGCTCCTGAAAGAGTATGGTTCAAGCATGGCAAGGAATGTTATTCCAGGTATAAGCTATTTTGCCACAGATGGTGAGAAAGGTAAAGAGGTTAATTTGGATGGATGACTTTATGAGTATAACCAGACAAATTCAATATAATCCTTTCTTCAACCTGAAGCCAAAATAGTTACTTAGGAATGGGCTTAAATTACCCCAAAGAAGTCCTACTGCCGGATCGAGGAATGCCTTGATAAAGTCTGTAAGGACGGAGGCACCCCAATAAGGGTGGCATTGCACAAGTGTGGCAGTTTTCGGTTCTGCAGCTCTGAGAAAGTGTCTGATCTTTTTGCGGTTATACCCAGACAACAATAAGGAAACTATATTGCTCCTGACTTCAGAGGTAAAACAACAGGAGTCACTACATGTATACGGGATGTTACATTGGAGGTGAATAGGCAAGTAATAATTATTTAAAATATTTGTGATCTAAACCTTACCTTAATAGATATTTGCTGTGACAGTTAGGTCGAAGTTTCCATTCAAAAGGCATTTTTTGTTTTCTTAATAACCATTGCGTCATTCAATGAATCTACATTAAAGTTTCCAAAAAGGTGCTTCTGATATGGTTTTGGCATGGGAAGTTTCTTACAGATCAGTTATGGTGGTGGAGGAGAGTTTTGGGCAAACAAAGTGTGTTAAAAAGTGATTTCTTCATTTAAATTTTTGATGTCTACAGAAAAGTCGCTGAGCAGAATTATAACACCCTTGGCATGAAATTAGAACTGTACCAAGGGAGTGCCTTTTCTTGGCAGTAGTTTTGAGACGGTTTGGGGGTGAGCTTGAAAGGTTAAATGGTAGTGATATCTGGCCATACATGGGCTACATTTTAAAAAGATTCAAATCGTATTATATGAGTGTTAGACCTGGTACCATTGGCGTGGGTCTCCCTTCCATTTGTCTGATTGCCTCCTCTGTTTTTGATATGTTTTGCTGGTTTAGATGCTTTGTGCACTGTGCCACTGCTATTCAGTGCCACAGTGCTAGTGCTCCCTATGTTAAATTGATGTATTGATTAGTGACTCCATGATTGGGTTATTTGATTTACTTGTCAGACACTAGTACAGTGCACCATGAGTGACCAGGGCTTGTAAATCAAATGCTGCTGGTAGGCTTGCAGCACTAGTTGTGCCACCCACAGAAGCAGCTTGAAAAGTGTGTCTCAGGTCTGCCATTGCAGAGCCTATGTGCAGTCTGGTACTGCCATGCTGATGGCCAAGTGCACCCGCTTGCCAGTCACTAAACCTTCCCTTTTCTTCATATCAGACACCCCTATGGTAGGCCCAAGGGCAGGGTGCATTGTAAGTACAAGGTAGGACATGCCCTGGTGTGTGTGGCTTGTCCTAATAGTGAATTACATATTCAAACAAAACAAGGGGACCCAAAAGGTAGTTGAGGACCTTGGGTAATTGTTAATTACAAACAAACAATGGTCCTCAAATGGTTTAAGGAGTAAAGGGAATAAATATAGTACAGAATCAAAACTATATTAGGGAAGTCCAGCCGGACAACCGGTTTAATTATTCAATGAAGTACAAACAATATTCAACAGCAAAAGATATGTGGGACACAGTCCTGTATCCGTTGGGAAAAAAAGACATTTACAAAACAAACAGACATTTCAGGCAAGGCAGAGGAGCTTATTTACAAAATCCAGTGTTTTAAGCTTATTCCGAACAGACAATGCACTTTTTTACGCAATGGATTGATGTGCACGCTGTTTAGACTAGGGTCGACGACGTTTCGATCCTATTGCGAGGATACAAGGATCATCATCAGGACGGTAGTATGTACAAGCCTGGTATTGAAAAGAAATTGCCTGTGAGGAAATGAGAGGTGAAGTAAGAGTGGAAGAGGGAGAAAAAGGAGAAAATTAGAGTTTGGGTAAGGCAGCTGCGGTAATTTAGCCATAATAGTGCGCAGTGCACATGCCATTGTGAGTGCATGCGTATTTGAAACGTGGCAGTGGTTTGAAAACCAACGAGTGAAACGGGTGAAAAGTATGGTTGGAACCGGGGGGTACTCCGATTCAAGGAACGTGGGGAGTGAAGGAAGGCAAACATTAGAATGGCGCCGATGGAAGAGTGCTACGAACGGCGACACGGTCGGATAAGTGGAGAGAAATGAACCACATAAGGTGTGGACGGGGTATTGCAGGCATTAAATGGTGACTACCGGTCAATATGTGGATGACGGCACGGGATGAAAGGTAGCCAGAGGGACCGCTTACCGTAGTCAAGTGATCAGATTCAAGGCGTGTTTGATGCCGGGATTGCAGAGCACACGTCTCGCAGAGGGAAGTAAGGAGGTACGGGTGTTGCCGTAGGAATAGCTGGGGGAGGAAGAAAGCACGTGAGGCAATGGAACGTGGGAGGTGAACGAGAAGGGGTGCCACGGGGGAGGAGAGGTACCTGAAATTAAGATGAGCCGGGCAGTTCAGATAGGTTGCTCCGAAGGGTAATCCGTCCGACAAAAGGCTCGGAGTACGGGTGTTAACGGAGGAGCTGGGGGAGAAAGAAGGCATGTGAGGCAATGAACCGTGGGAAGGTGAACGAGAAGGAGTGCCACGGGGGGAGGAAGAAAGAGGGATGTACCTGAATTTAAGGGTAACCGGGCAATTCAAATAAGTTGCTCCGATGGGTAATCCGTGGCAATACACTGGAAAGGAAGGTACGAGTTAGTGACTGGGTCAGTAATGGAAGAACCCGTGACGAGCGAAAGTGAGAGCGCTTACCGTGATTAAGTCGCGTCCTCAGGTGGCGATAGACAAGTGACGAGGAAAGGGGAAGCGTGCTGGTATATATGCAGCGTGAGCGTGTGGGGCACTAGACCGTATGAACGCGCCGCCATGATGGGAAAGAAAATTAAAGATGGAAAAAGGACTAAACAGTAAAGAGGTCACCAATTTGCGACGATTGCAGAGAAGAGTACATCAATTAGAGGAGCACGTTTAAATTTAAGACAATAATGAAAAGATCTGAAACGAGAATATATTATGAGCCACAATTTAAAAAAAAGGGAAGTAAGATGTACCATAAAAGATAGAGTATTTCCTAACACACAATGAACAGTAAGGAGGTCATCAAGTTGCGACGATTACGGAGAAAAGTACATCAATGAGGAGAGCACATTGCATTTTAGACAATAATGAGCAGAATTTGAACCGAAAATATATGAGCCAAAATTGGACAAAGGGAAGTAAATTGTACCATATATGACAGAATAATTCATAACAGTGAGAGATTGAATGATAATTAGGAAAAAAGATAATCTTATTCAGACATTAGAGAGTAGAAACAAAGTGTGGTTTAGAATTTAGGAACAAAATCCAAACGACTGTTAGGAAAATTGTCAATGAGCACAAAAGGACAAAAACCATTCCAGTGAAATTTAGATGAGATTGGTCCAGTCCTCGTTGCGGTTCAAACCATCCCTGATGCTGTTGGTGCGAATTATCATTCTTAGTTCTTCTTTATTTAGGATTTTTGCAATGTCGCCCCCTCTTGGGGGTTGCTTGATAGTTTTGATAATTGTCCATTTGATGTCATCCTCTGTGTGTCCCATTTCAGAAAAATGTTCAACGAGGGGGGCTTTGAGGGTTTTGCAGCGCACTCTACTTCTGTGCTGGCCAATGCGTAATTTCACTTTTTGTGTCGTTTGGCCAATGTAAACTTTGTTACAAGGACAGGAAATCAGATAAATGACGTTGCTGGTGTTACAATTGGAGAAGGAAATAAGGGTGATAGAAACATTTTTAAATACAAAATTCTTTCCTTCTATAGTCATGCTACAGACATTACAATTACCACATTTCGCATGGTTCATTTCTCTCCACTTATCCGACCGTGTCGCCGTTCGTAGCACTCTTCCATCGGCGCCATTCTAATGTTTGCCTTCCTTCACTCCCCACGTTCCTTGAATCGGAGTACCCCCCGGTTCCAACCATACTTTTCACCCGTTTCACTCGTTGGTTTTCAAACCACCGCCACGTTTCAAATACGCATGCACTTACAACGGCATGTGCACTGCGCACTATTATGGCTAAATTACCGCAGCTGCCTTACCCAAACTCTAATTTTCTCCTTT
Source organism: Triturus cristatus (assembly GCF_964204655.1). NCBI lineage: Eukaryota > Metazoa > Chordata > Amphibia > Caudata > Salamandridae > Triturus > Triturus cristatus. The sequence goes on along the minus strand of NC_140580.1, from coordinate 587,469,848 downwards.
TTCTCCCTCTTCCACTCTTACTTCACATCTCATTTCCTCACAGGCAATTTCTTTTCAATACCAGGCTTGTACATACTACCGTCCTGATGATGATCCTTGTATCCTCGCAATAGGATCGAAACGTCGTCGACCCTAGTCTAAACAGCGTGCACATCAATCCATTGCGTAAAAAAGTGCATTGTCTGTTCGGAATAAGCTTAAAACACTGGATTTTGTAAATAAGCTCCTCTGCCTTGCCTGAAATGTCTGTTTGTTTTGTAAATGTCTTTTTTTCCCAACGGATACAGGACTGTGTCCCACATATGTTTTGCTGTTGAATATTGTTTGTACTTCATTGAATAATTAAACCGGTTGTCCGGCTGGACTTCCCTAATATAGTTTCGATTCTGTACTATATTTATTCCCTTTACTCCTTAAACCATTTGAGGACCATTGTTTGTTTGTAACTAATAGTGAATTACAGCCATTTTCGTTTTTCACTATTGCAAGGCTACCTGTTCCCCATACGCCAGAATGGGCAGTTTGATTATTACATTTTATAATCCTAACTGACTCAGGGAACATGGTAGAAATTCGGGTTTAGTATGCCTGAACTCAGAATGATAAAATACATCTTTTAGTGAAGTTGGTTTTAACATTCTGTGTTTGAAAATACCACTTTTAGAAAGTAGGTATTTTCTTGCTTAACTGTCCAAGCCTGCCTCTGCTAGGCTGTATATTGTGAGTTTGGTTCTGTGAGTGACAGGGGCTGGGGGATTCCAGGGAAGAGGGTGAGTCAGCACAGGGCTGAATAGAAAGATCTGCCTGCAGATGGGTGGGAGGAGTTGCACCTGGGACCTGAATAGGGCTGTGCCTTTCCTCCACAATGCTGGCTCCACCTCCTGTGGTGTGACTGATGTCTCTGCCCTGCACTCTGAAAGGAAAGAAGGAGTCATGTAAACAAAGTGCTCCAGGACTGACCAGAACTGGTTTGGACTAGGCAAAGGCCTCTCTGCCTTCAGAGAACAAAGACAAAAGAAGTATAAATATGGGGACCCAGACCCCAAGACTTTAGATCACTTCTGGAACAACAACAAGAAACCTCTGCCAAGGAGAAGATCCAAAGGAAGCTGTAGGAGTGGACTGCCCCCCTGCCAGTGTGCTGTGTTGCTGGGTTGGCCTACAGTCGTGTCTTCAGTGCCAAGGAGAGGAGAAGGAACTTTTGTGTGTACTTCATCATCTTGCAGAATATTTCTCCAAGGGCTTGAACTTGTGCTTGCCTCCTGCTGAAGTCTCAGGGACAACAGACTTCACCACCAGCTCCCCCCTGAATTTCCTTGCTGGGAATTCTATCTGCAGAAGCCCGCGTGTCACTGGGAGCTGACGCAATAAGTAGAAGCGTGTCGCCGCCGCAGCTGTAGTCTTCGCATCGCCAGAGAAGCGTGCCGCATCTCCCAGAAGCGGGCCTTCGTCGCAGCTGTCTGCTGTCACATCACCGGAGAAGTGCGTCGCAACTGTGAGGGTCGCTGACGCATCACCGGAGTGCGTGTCGCAGGGCCTGTCGCGGCTCTAAAGTACAGAGTCGCCGCAAGGCTGCCAGGGTGTGCCCGCATCGTCTCAACATCGTCGCATCAAGGGCACCATCTTATTGCATCGCACCGGATTGTCGCATCGCATCGAGGCGCCATCTTGCCACATCGCAACCGGGCTGCAGAACGGGAACCTACGCATCACCTCCTCTCCAGTAAGGATCAAGACGCATTCCCTACTCTGTGCAAGCATTGAGGCGCGACGCATCGTCTCCCCCGAAGCAAGGAACCAACGCATCTCCAACGCTGCGAGCATTTTGTTCATTTTGCGTTACGCATCCAGGTACTTTTGTGAGAACTGTGTTGCATTTACCATCAACTTGAACTAAGTTAACTCTACCACCTTTAAGTCAATTTTGAGTACAGTATTGTGGATTTTTAGCGTTTGTGGTCTTGTGTTAAGTCTATATAAAGAATAGTTATTTTTATAAAAACCTGTGTGGTGTCCATCTGTAGTGTTTTCACTGTATTACTGTATTTGTTCACAAATGCTTAACACACTGCCTCCGAGATAAGCCTGTCTGCTCGTGCCAAGCTACCAAGGGGGTGATCAGGGGTTATCCAGTAGTGTAATCCCCTTTACCTGACTTAGAAGCAAGGGTCCCTATTTGGTCAAAGGTACCTACCTCTGCCAACTAGAGACCCCCAATTCTAACAATGAGGGAAATGTTTCTCCCATTACCCATTGAAAGTACATGAATACAAAGCCGGGTCTATGGACATGCAGGTCTCTAACTAGCTAGCTTCAACAACGAAAAACCTGTTGCATCCATCATGAAGGACACAAGGATACAACACCAGTTAGTACAAAAAAACATAAAGGCACAATAATGTGGCAGGGAGTGCATCCTCTGACCCACTGGCTCAACTGGGGTTTCCAAAGGGACCCCTTTCCAACTAAAGTTAAAAATCTGCCAATGGGTTCTCTGACCCCAAAGGCAGGGATCACAGACTCTAGAGCATCTCCAAGGTTCACGAACCATGCCTCTGTCTGAAAATGCCGGAAAGGGCTCATGGACCCAAAGTTGGGCCCCTTGTCAGATCACAAGCCCTGACTTAGGGTCCACAAGCCCACACAGGTTAATGGGCCCTTGCTGAACCTCTTACAGATTTCGCAGACTCAGTACTGGGTCTAAAGACTCACAGCAGGCCCAACTATGGTGCACAAACCTATGCGGTATCAAGAAACATTGTGGTCCGCAAAGTCATGAACCCATGTACCGGAGTCTGCGTGCAGAGGGGGTTGCGCTGCACCATCTGGCCAAAGGAAAATATTTCACGTTTTTTGTGAAATATTGATGTAATCACCCTAGTGACAGCCTTCAAACTACTCAGCAGTCCCGACAACTAGGATTAAGTGACATGGTTATCTAAATTAAGCAGCAAATAATTTAAGTTTATGAAGATTATTCTCTGGCACTATTATTTTCATTCATTTGAGATAGAAACAACTTTTTGTGAAATTTCTAAATTATGCGACTAATGTTGTAAGTCTATAATTATGTTTAGATCATAGTCACTAAAGGTAAATAAAACCTAAACATTTTCATTCCTATTGGTGCCCATTGTGAGCTGACCTATGAGGAAAATAGCTTTATAAATCTAGCCCAAAATAAACAATTTTTAAGCGGGGTACATGTGTAATATATTCCTCAACAGCCACTTTGGGCTTGTGGTTAATGTCACATGAATGTCTTGACGTAATATTGGACCATATCATCAGTCATCATTATCAGCTTTATTTTGTTCATAAAATAAAATACAAAGACACAGTCACAAAGAATCATAAAATACATAATTGAAATAAAACAGATAAAAATATAGGCGTCCAACAGTTCAATCAATCCAATAACCTTGGAAACCAGCTATAAAAGGTGCAAGATATTGAACGGGCCGCATAGCAGGCAACAGAATCAAAATCTATGCCTCCCAATGGTCCAACAAAACAGAAATAAAAACATCAATAACTATAAAGTGCAAAAGTGAACGTATACAACAAAATCCGCCAAAGTCATCACAAGGGCAGACCAAAATTCCCTTCGGGTCAAACTGGCCCAGGGGGAAGAAGAGTTGACACTTGATCAGTCCAAGCCTAAACCTTTCAGGAAGAACCCTATCCCTACCTTTCGGAACCATAGCCAAATAAGGTTCAATGTCAGGGATAGTTTGTACCAACAAATACTCTGTGAGCGAGCTTCCTTAGTGCAGACTCCTCCCTTTTCCTAATAATGACGTCGCCAAAAGTGGGTTATAACCAATTTTTGTCTCTCGCTGTGATGTCACCAGGCGAGAAAAAAATATCAGGTCTGCCCAGTTTATTACACATATCCTCCACATACCTAAGCATCAGGATACGGAGTCCCATATCACACGCAAAGCAATCCAGGATAATATCCCTATTCAGTGAGGCCTCTGGGTTGCACCAGAAGGAACACAATGGCAATACATCAAAGGGGCCATGTAAATGATCTTAACTACATATGGCAGCCCGAATTCCTCATGAATGACAGAGGTTGGAGAACCTAATGGCACTCCAAGGATATGTCTAAAGACCCTACTTTTCTTGGCCTGCAATCTGTTAACAGCTTTATACTCCCACAAACCAGAGCCAGAAATAAGGATCACACACACTTCCTGGTATAGATCTAAACAAGGGCAGCTATGGGTTTGCTTCCTATCATTGACACCAAATTAAAAAGAAACCCAGCTGAATTAAAGAACTTAAGACATCTCGGTTTTAAGCATGACGCCCAAGACACTCATGAGTCAAAAGTGATCCCCAGATAGGGGAATTAATGAGTTCTTCATAGTGGGCTACCCTTCAGTTCAAGGCAACGCAGTTTCACATCTGTAGGTCCACAAGACATTACAAACGTTTTGGGAAGACTTGTGTTCAGTCACAAACTATTAACAAAATCAACAAAAGGATAAAACAAAACCTGGAGCTGTTCAGTGCTTGGGACATTAGAACAGCATTATCTGCATACAAGAGAACAGGGATCTGCGCCCCTTCAGGGTCAGTGGGTCCCCACCACTGGCCGTAAGAACAGATTCCAAGCCATTGATATACAAAAGAAACAACATTGGGGTGAGAAAGGCCAAAACTCTCAGTACACTGATCATTCGGCTCCTAGCCACCAAGCCAGGATCAAGCCCCCAAAGATGCTAAAACTTCCCAAAGTTTGGATCTGACTACACATTCAAAAGAACAAGGCAGGTTCATGGAAGCAAGCTAGAAAGAACCAACTTTGGCAACAGTATATTTATTTATGAGAAACTAAAGATTGAGACATTGCTTCTGGGTACCCAAACCATGTCTGAAGCCATACTGGACATCTGAAATAATGTGGTTATCCAAAGCCCATTACAAAATTCTATCTACGATGAACCTTTCGATAACCTTCACTGTGGAATCCAAAATGAGAATGGGCCTATAACAGCAGGGGGAGACCTTATTCCCTTTTTAGGTTGACCGTGAGCCAGCGCGCAAGCGCTGCTCAGCGAAGAGCTGTGGTAGTTCAGTAGGTGGGAGAAGCTTCACTCACTCCCCCACCCTTATTTTTTATTGGCTAGTGCGTTTGTCCTTCGTAAATGCTGTCTTCTGATTCATTATGAGGCTTGTTAGTCCCTCCTTAGTACTGCAATGTCGTCATCTGTATCCTCCCATGACTACTGGCCCCTTTACTTGATTGTTACACAGTATGTGAACTATGTTGTCTTTATCGAGTTTGTCCTAGGTTAGGCAGACGACGTGCTTTGCCTACATTCAGCGCGTTGTGCGCGCTTTCACTTTCAAAGCAGCTGAGGCTGGAGGAGGCGGTGGGGCTGTAAATGCCCAATCCCGCACATGAGCCATTGGTGACCGGTCCCACCACACAATAAGCCGTTGCAGAGCCTATCGTGAGAAGATGAACCCCTGAGAGCCCGGCTCCATTTCCCCTACCAGCTCAAGATGGCTGTGGCCACGGGCTCCGAGGCGCCCTGAGGATGCCGTGGCTGCTCTGCCAGTTGCTCGCATGTCCAGCTTGGAGAGCGGGCGCTACATCATTACCAGGCGGTCCTGCCTGGTACCGAGTCACCGATCCTGCAGCTGGCGGGCCTCTCTTTGTAATATTCAACCTGTTGCTCGCCTACTCCAGGGAATTCACATTATACCAAATATGGTGTCAATGCACCTCTAGTGTGAAAGAGTCATGTGTGTGTCATCCACCCCCACTGACTGCTTTTAGAAAGGGCACACCTCGGGCCGTGACAGCGAGTAATGCAGCACAGCCTTCCTCCAATGATGCCATGCACATTTTCTGTTCGCAAACATTTCCCTCAAAATATGCCATAGACCCCTAACCTGACGCACCGTATCCTCATCTGTGTATACTGAACTATGGCTGTGGTAAATGAAAATGAAATCACTATTGCCCATCAGCCAGCTACGCCTGGTGTGACGCACGCTTAAAGGCACATTCGTTCTCGTTATTTCCTTGCCTGCCCATGACATACTTCTGTCTTTTACAAAGTACAGTCATATTGGTTCTTTCAGTTTGTCTTGGATTCTTCGTCTATTTGATATTTCGGAGATAAACGAGTATTTTTTAATGTTTGTGCACATACTTTATCAGTGCATCGTCCGTTTCACAAGCGCTGCACTGGTTTCACTTTCATTTTGGTCTATTTCTCAGCCCCTCCGTCCCACTGCCTCTGCTCTCCCTCCCCGTCACCTCCCAATCACTCAAGGGGCTCCAGCCTGGCCTGGCACTCAGCAGAGCAGAAGAGCCAGATGGATGAGAGGGATGGCAGCGCTTCAGCCTGTCTCAGAGCAGGCGGCACTTCTGTCTGTGGCTGCTCCTCACAGCTGCCCTGGTCGTGGACTGGCTCTGATCTCTGCAGAGAACTGCAGGTATGAATGAGCTCTTTCTCGCCGCACTGGTTTTGCTTTCACTGTTCTGTTCCTCCCCACAAGGTCCTCCACCACACCCTCTCAGCTCTCCCTACCCCCTTCCTTCCAGTCAGTCACTGGGCTACAGCTTGCGCCTGCCTCACAGCGGGAACCAGCTGGATGGAGATGAAGGGCTGTGGGGTTAGGGGCACGGGGGAAATCTATGCTTCAAAAACAGAATAGGGTGGGAATGGTTTCTTTGTTGGAGTAATAATGCCCTATTGTGTGTTGATTTATTCGCACTTTGTCTTTCCAGACCAGGATTTAATTGAGTGTATGAGCATTGAGAGGGGGTTTGCATACCTCTTTAAGCACTCATATTGTGAGGGTAATCGGTCCTGTCAACCCTCAATCATTGGTCTGATACTGTGTAAGAAGGACATTGAATGCTCTGGCGAAGGGGTGGCATGACTGGATCTAAGTGTGTTATTACTTTGTGGGCAGAAGAGTTGTGGGTACTGCCATGTAATACGGCACATTGATACTACAGTAACGCTCCACTACAGATAATGGTGTCAAAGGAACACATGCATTAAGCACATGCCCATCACCCACTGCTTTCTACAGAGCAATCTCACCATTTTGTTTCCAATCTTAGCTTATGCATTCTAGTTTTATTTGCTTTATTCTTACATTGAAATACTTGCCGCCTGTAGTCCTGCAGTCTGATCTTGGGCAGTTGTGGTTCTGCTGAATATATTGGGTCATACCTGTAAACATCAGAGTGCACATCGGCCTCCCTACCGCCACTGCAAAGGTCTGAATGCATGGATTTCAATTGTTGTTTTCTTTGGTTACCCCCATAGCATATCCTGCTACTATAAGTTTAATTTGAAACGCTTAGTGATACACAAGGACGAATGGGCAACGCTTCCAGTGGAGGAAAAGAGGGGGCATGATAGATGGAATCAGAAAGGCTCGTTGTGGATGTCGTGGTCTTTAAACACGCAGGTACTCAACAAAGTGGATAGTGAAGACTCAGAAGGAGCTGGAAAGGCCTGCCCTCATGGGCGGTGGAAAGGGGAGGGTTTTGATAAGAGAAATGACCGTGCCAAAGAGACAAGATTAACATTCCAGAAAAAAAGCAAATGAAATAATTAAATGGAGTCTGACCCAGTAAAGCAAAATGGTTACAAATGTTGTCTCTAAATAGTAAACCATGCAAAGGGACCGTTATATTTATTTTTGTTTTGATCACATCTTGCAAAGAATGGCAACTTATGTTATTATTGGCACAGTAGGCGTATATATATATTCGGAGTTCGGTAGCCTAAGGTGGGACTGTGGGACTTGAGCACAGTCCCACCTTAGGCTGCCGAACTCCGAAGATGGGTGCTTTCGTGATCGTGAGGGTAGGGCTCACGTTTCAAATTCTAGCTGCAACAAATTACATAGCACTCACGGGGTTTGGCAGTTCAAACGTTTATTAAATGCAGACACGTTTCAGCAGTTTGCCTTCCTCGGTGCTTCAAAATGTATGTAGCAAACACACAATTATGGCACTCATTAATACAGTGAAAACTCCATTCTCATTGGTGGATTTGAAAAAGATAGTGATTGACAGACTACTGCATGACTGTTCTTCATTGTGGGTTGCCATGTAAATCAAACAGTAAGTATCCCTGTATTTGTAGTTTATGCCAACTTGACTGTCGAATAATAACTAATGTTATAAATCTATCACCCAATGTTTTGAGCCTTTTCGAAAAGAAAAGAAACAAAAAAGAGATGGCCAGGCCCCAGGGGTGGGCTTCCCGCGGCAAAAATCAGACTCGGTAGGGGCTGCGCTGCCACCCTCATGTTTTATTTAAGAAAAAGATAGAGGATTGGCTCAGGTCCCGGGGGATGGGATCCCTGGGGCCAAATGTTCAAGAGAAGAGGCAGGGGGGACACAGCCCACCTTCCTAAAATAAAAATAAAAATCAGAAGACGTCAACTCGTCCGAGGCAATGCCCCCTTTCTCCACTGCTCTGCAGACACGCCTCCTGGTGTGATCTTGGTTGGAGGATGAAGTCCTCTTCGCTGCTGAGGGCCCTTTCGGGCCAACTAGCCCACCTGTCACCTCCAGTAAGCCCCACAAAGTGGGATTTCTTAGAGGTGGCTGCAGGCCATGCCCCTTTCTACATCACTCTGCAAACACACCTCTCAGCGCACTGCTGGTGGGGGGATGGGTTCCCCTTGCCTCCTGAAGGCCTCAGGACTAAAGTGGACTTCCTCCCCTAAGCAGCAGTGAACCGAAAGGTGCATTTGCAGGGCGTTGGAGAAAGGGGGCGTGGCCTCTGACCACATCTCAGTATTCCAGCTGTGTGAGGCTTACTGGAAGTAACAGGAGGGCTAGTTGGCCCCCAAGGACCTCCAAAAGCCAAGGGGACTTCATCCCCAAATAGTGGTGCAATGTTTGCAGAGTGGAGGAGAAAGAGGGCGTGGCCACCAAAAACCTCTCTGCAAACCCACTGTGTGGGACTTGCTGGAGGTAACAGGAGGGGTAGTTGGCCCCCAAGGACCCTCAATGGCAAAGGAGACTTCATCCACCTGTTAGTAGTGCATCAGGAGGTGTGTTTGCAGATTGATGGATAAAGGGGGTGTGGACTGCTATCAGATCTCAGCAATCCTGCTGTGTGGGTCTTACTGGAGGTAATTGGAGGGGTAGTTGGCCCCCAAGGACATCCTTGGGGGCCAACCACCCCTCCTGTTACCTCCAGTAAGTCCCACACAGCAGGATTGCTGAGAAGATATCAGAGGGCACTACTAGTTGGGAGATGAAGTCCCCTTGGCTACAGAGGGACCCCTCGAGGGCCAAGAAGGCCTCGTTGTACCCCCTGTAAGTCCTATGCAGCAGAATTCCTGAGAGCTGGTCTGAGGCCCAGCCCCCTTTCTCCACCACACTGCAAACATGACTGTTAGATAAACATTTTTAGAAATTCACACAAAAAATCAAAGGTTACAGAGATGTTATAGTTAGGAATTAACATTGAAAGCCCTTAGAAATTCACTTGAAAAACAAAGGTTATAAGGATGTTATAGTTAGCAAATAGAATTTTAAAACACTTGGAAATTCACAATAAAAAATAATGGTTACAGGGACGTTATAGTTAGGGTCAGATTTTACTCATTAACCCATTCACAGAGCCATACCAGTAACTACACACCCATTCACTGATTCATAGATCTACACGCACATCCACTAGATCACCCATACAGCCATTCATACACCCACTCACTAACTAATACAGCCATTGACATGTCCATTCACACACCTATATAAATACTCACAGATTTAGTGAGTCACCCATAGACCTACTCACACACCTAGACACCCACCCATACAGTCAATCCAATCACACAGCCACTTACTCACCCGAACATTTACACACACACCCACTTACTTACTCATACAAATAGTAACATGTAGTCACTCACCTATACCTTAACTGACAGAAGCATGCACTCATCCATATAGCTGCTCTCACATTCTCACATTCACTCATTCATGCATACAGTCACTCATATACCCAGTCACTCACCAATACTGCCTTCACTTAGCCAGTTATTAACCGATACTGACACAAGCACTCAATTGCCGACACAGCCTTAAAGACACTTACTCACCCATACAGCTTCTCACACATGCACTCACTACCCCATGCAGCCACTAACTCACCCACTCACTCATCTATACAGGCAGGCACACACCTCCTCACCCACACACCGACACCCAGACAACCATAGAGATAGCCAGACAACCAATCAATCACCCATATAGCCATTCACATACCCACTAACACACACATACACCCACTTAGCCAGAGAGGTTACGGTGCTGACTTCTCCGTTGCTGACTATCTTGGGCAGATTCCTCTTGCGAACAACGATCACAATTACCTCACGACTTCCTTAGCTTTAGGAAATCCTTTAACACGTTGCGGCTCGGGCCACAAACAGCTACACAGCAGCGTGGACGATGATTCACGCTGGAGGGGCACTGCAGTCATGGGGCACTTTCCAAACAGCACCACAGACCCCACGGCACATGCGCACGCACAAAGCATCGCAGAGACTCGGTTGGGCTTCGGGCCACACAGTCCCAGGGCAATGCTTATGAAGGTCTGCAAAAAGCACACACACACAGCATCACTGAGACACACTTGGAAACTTTGATGTTCTTGAGTTTCCACAACAGGGAGCAAGCTCTCCTCGGGCTCTTGGAGACAAGTTACTTCGGGACTCAGCACACAGCAAAGTCCTGTCAAGCAGGGGGAAGTAGTTTCAATCCTTTTTAGTCTTGATCAGTCTAAAGTTCAGGGGTTTCAGCTCTCATAGTTATACCCCTAAATGTCTTTGAAGTCTTTGTGTTCAGGGGGCACTGACCACTGTCCAAACCAGTTCTGGGTGTCTTCCTGCCAGTGGCACCTTCTTCCTTTGATAGTGGGGGTCTGGTTCCTCAGACACTCAGCAGGAGGTGGAGCCATTCTTTTATGGCAGAAGCCCAGGCCTCTTCACATCCAGGGGGCTACTCCTTCCCCCTATACTCCAGATGCAGGTCAGCCTGTTGCTGTCTCACCTACTCCTCCCCTTGGTCAAGACACTTCCCAGATCCTATCACATTCAAATCCAGACACTCAATCCACAACCAGGTAGAGACACATAGAATTGTTCGAACAAAAAAAACAGCCAATTCTAAAAGCGTGGTTTTTAAACACACAATTCAAAAACCACCTTCACAAAAAGATGTGTTATTAAATTGTGAGTGCAGGCACACTAAACGTCACCTCTCCATCTAAAGCCTATGGGAAGATAGGCTGGAAACATATTACACAGCCTTCTGTCTTATGGGCAAGATGGCCTTGCAACAGTGAAAAACAAAATGGAGAGTATTTCACTGTCAGGACATGGTACACACCTCAGTACATGTCCTACCTTTCACAGACACTGCACCCTGCCCAGGGGGGTACCTTGGGCCTACTACAGGGGTGTCAGATGTGCATGGAAAGGGATGGGTAAGGCCTGGCAAGTGGGTGCACTTGTCAAGACAACATGGCAGTTAGGAAACTGCACGCAGGCACTGCAGTGGCAGGCCTGAGTTCTCTTTTGAGGGCTACTTATGTGGGTGGCACAATTATTGCTGCCGGCCCACTAGTAGCATTTGCATTACTAGCCCTGGCACACAAAGTGCACTTTACTAGGGACTTTCCTAGTAAAACAAATATGCTAATCATGGAATCACTAATCTATACTACTTTATACAGGGAGCGCTTGCACTTTGACACTGATCAGCAGTGGCAAAGTGACCAAACCATCTAAGTTAGCAACACCATGTCAGAAAAAAGGTCTAGGGGGAACGCAAAAAGTTTAGGGAACTTTAGCCATAAAAAAGGGCCAAGTCCAACAGGCATAGAATATGCGGTGGAGGAAATGGCCGAAGCTATCTGTAATAGTCCCGTGCATAAAGCCTCGGGTCTGACAAAGTGTACATGTACCTATATAAACTGGAGGTGGACCTATGGACACCTATTTTAACAAACTATGGTAAGTCACCCTGTCAGACAGGCTTGCCAAAGTCGTGATATTCTGCGATTATAGTTCCTATCTTTAAACAAGCATTTGCAGTGCAATCGGTCTCGCATTTTTGAAAGTTAGAGCTATTAGTATTGTAAAGGACAATGTTTTTTACTTATGCTTTTTGATCTGCTGAACTAGGCAAAGCATATCATGTACTGGCAGGGATGAATATCCACTTCATAGCAAAACAAGAAAACATTTAAGTATGTTACTTAAGCATGATAAGGCAAACTAGTTTAGCCAGAACAACACACAAACCCTCACATTACATCTCTGATGACTGGCGTGGGGGTCAAATACGGCACTGTACATACAGCTACAGCTAGTACATGCTGTACTGTAAGAGAGTGCAGCTACTTAGCCCATCGCATACTGCACTCCTCACATAGCAACCTCCTCAGAAGGCACAGCAAATTGCACTGGAATTATTTGGCAGTTTGCATGGTGCATGCAAAACAAACATCCGTACCCGCTGAGAGCTCTAGCCGCTCTGCAAGACTGAAGGAGGAAGGGTAGAGCCCACGAATGGTGAGAATCCGGAGTTTGAGAGAAAGAAGTGACAGTTACCGGACGGCTGCCTAAATTAAACTAGCGCGGCATCCGTGAGGAGAGAGTCTGCGCAAGTAAACAAAACACGATCACTTCTCACTAGAAAGCAGGCTATCAAAATAAAAAGCTGTGAGAACGAGGAGGACTTACAAAGCCTGGAAGACCCGTGCGTCTAAGTATAGAGAAGTGGGAGGGAACCAAGCAGGTGATGGCTAGGGTGACCAGGCATCATGAATTTGCTGGGACAGTCCTGGTTTTTCACCACCTGTCCTGGCAGATTTCGGCAAATAAAGCTCATGTCCCGGTTTTTAGAGAGTCGACTGAAAACGGTGGAAGGTGCCTGTTTATGTTTTCCAAAGCAGGGATATATATATATATATATATATACATATATATTCACTGAAAAAACCATAGGTTTCACACACGTTATAGTTAGGAATTAGCAATTAAAAAACCTTGCAAATTCACTGAAAAAACCATAGGTTTCACACATATTATAGTTAGCGGAAATTTTACTGATAAAAAACCAATGAAATTCCCCCGTTATAGTTAGTGCAGGCAACTATAACTCACGCGACCGCATTCCTCTGCTGATGCTAATACTGTATTTAGACACTTATTTGCCCATGTCTTCTTCCATACATTTTTAGCTATACATATATTACAAATATTTTTTTTTCATAAAGACACATATGTCATCAGCAGAAGATTGCGGTCGCGTGAGTTATAGTTGCCTGCACTAACTATAACGGGGGAATTTCATTGGTTTTTTATCAGTAAAATTTCCGCTAACTATAACATGTGTGAAACCTATGGTTTTTTCAGTGAATTTGCAAGGTTTTTTAAATGCTAATTCCTAACTATAACGTGTGTGAAACCTATGGTTTTTTCAGTGAATTTGTACGTTTTTTTAAATGCTAAGTTACTTTACGCCATTCGTGGCGTGCACGCCCACTTAACGCAGTTCGTTCTGTGCGCGCACGGTGCGCTTCGCGCACCGTGCGCGCACAGTGAGCACGCGGTGCGCTTCGCGCACCGCGCGCCCACTTTACGCAGTTAGTGCCGTGCACGCACGGAGGGCACGCGGTGCGCTACGCGCACCGTGTGCCCACGTTACGCTAAATGGGCCATGTACGCACGATGCGCTTCGCGCACCGTGCGCACATGGAGGACATATGATACACTTCGTTTTGAAAGGTAATATTTTAATTTTTCGTATATGTTATAAGCCATGCACAAATGGTGCCCTTCGGGCACCATTTGCACACGGGGTGGAGAGAGTGTGGATAATTATTTTTTTTATTATTTTTTTTTAAAATATTTTAGTTTAACTCATTTTTAATAAGCCATGCACAATTGGTGCCCTTCGGGCACCAATTGCACACGGGGTGGGGAGAGTGTGGATAATTTTTTTTTTTATATAATTTTTTACCGTACGCGTACGGTAAGCGTAATCGGCGAAATTAGCGAAAAAATAAAAATTCCGTTTTTGGCCTTGGGGGATTTTTGGGGACTCCCTCAACATTGCTATGTGTGTGGGAGCTGTCTAAACAGCCCCTTTACATGTTTTTGGGCTTAATATTTTAAACATCACTCTCAGTGCGAGAGAGAAAATGGCGGCCGCCGCTTCCTGGTTTCGGCCGATTCGAATGTTTACTAAGATCTAAGAGCCAATCAGAATCGCGCTCGCGCACGCCACCGTACGCGTACGGTAAGCGTACCGTAAGCGCACCGTAAGCTGGCTCAGATATATATATTGATTTAAAGGCTATTTTCTCAGAATCTACTGAACAGATTTACACCAAACCTACAAAAGGCACTTCCTTGACCTGAGGACTACCTCTCTGCCAAATTTCTAGTAATTCTGTTCAGCCGTTCGGGCTGTAGCCCTGTCTAAAGGTCCTATGGAAAAATGCATGGGAAAATGCGTTTTGGGACCCCCCTTTTATCTCAGCCCCCGCTTGACGAATCCCCCCGAGACTTTCAGGGAAGGAGCGGAGCATAGCGCCCCACATATTTTGAAACATTCGCGAGGATTCGTCGACCGGCGCCAAAGTTATTCAAAATAGAATGTTGCGGATTTCCTATGGAAACGTGGTCCTAACTATAACTACCTACTGGCGACCGCCAGTAGGTAATATATATATATATATATATATATATATATATATATATATATATATATATATATATATATATATATATTACCTACTGGCAGTCGCCAGTAGGTAGTTATAGTTAGGACCACGTTTCCATAGGAAAACCTCAACATTCTATTTTGAATAACTTTGGCGCCGGTCGACGAATCCTCGCGAATTTCTCAAAATAGGTGGGGCGCTACGCTCCGCTCCTACCCTGAAAGTCTCGGGGGGATCCGTCAAGCGGGGGCTGAGATAAAAGGGGGGTCCCAAACGCGTTTTTCCCATGCATTTTTCCATAGGACCTTTAGAACGAGCTACAGCCCGAACGGCTGAACAGAATTACTCAAAATTTGGCAGAGAGGTAGTCCCTAGGTCAAGGAAGTGCCTTTTGTAGGTTTGGTGTAAATCTGTTCAGTAGATTCTGAGAAAATAGCCTTTAAATCAATATATATATCTGAGCCCGCTTACGGTACGCTTACCGTACGCTTACGGTAAGCGTACGGTGGCGTGCGCGAGCGCGATTCTGATTGGCTCTTAGATCTTAGTAAACATTCGAATCGGTCGAAACCAGGAAGCGGCGGCCGCCTCTTTGTGTATTTCACTCTGAAAAAAAAGAGTGAAAACAAGGAAAGGGGGCAATGAGGAGAGTTACAGACCCCCTAACATTTGTAAGGGGGTCAAAGAAGGACAGAAAAGTACAAAGAAAACATTTATTGATTTTAAAAAAAATCACGGGGTACGCGTACGGTAAGCTTACGGTAAGCGTACGGTAGGAAAAAAAAAAAAATGAAAATCAGATTTAAGTGTTTAGATATTAGGGGGCTCTAAAAAGAGCCGTTGTGTTTATGAAATGATTTTTTAGTGGTACCTACAAGTAAGTACCGATGCAGAGTCTAAGGTTCAAGAGGAAGACTCTGTTCCCTTCATCATTGAAGTGCACACCATCTCCTCTATAAATGTCTTGCATGTCATAACGCAAGTTGTTGTGGTAAATGGCACCCATACCATAGTCACGGAGGAAAGCAGAAACAGATTTGTTGACGTGCTTTCTTGCTTTGTCATCGCACTGCGTGCCCACCGTGCGTGCACGGCACTAACTGCGTAAAGTGGGCGCGCGGTGCGCGAAGCGCACCGCGTGCTCACTGTGCGCGCACGGTGCGCGAAGCGCACCGTGCGTGCACGGAACGAACTGCGTTAAGTGGGCGCGCACGCCACGAATGGCGTAAAGTAACTTAGCATTTAAAAAACCGTACAAATTCACTGAAAAAACCATAGGTTTCACACACGTTATAGTTAGGAATTAGCATTTAAAAAACCTTGCAAATTCACTGAAAAAACCATAGGTTTCACACATGTTATAGTTAGCGGAAATTTTACTGATAAAAAACCAATGAAATTCCCCCGTTATAGTTAGTGCAGGCAACTATAACTCACGCGACCGCAATCTTCTGCTGATGACATATGTGTCTTTATGAAAAAAAAATATTTGTAATATATGTATAGCTAAAAATGTATGGAAGAAGACATGGGCAAATAAGTGTCTAAATACAGTATTAGCATCAGCAGAGGATTGCGGTCGCGTGAGTTATAGTTGCCTGCACTAACTATAACGGGGGAATTTCATTGGTTTTTTATCAGTAAAATTTCCGCTAACTATAACATGTGTGAAACCTATGGTTTTTTCAGTGAATATATACATACATACATACATACATACATATATATGTGATCAAGCTTGCGAGAGCGAGCGAAAAACATCATGGCGGGCACTATGCTCGAATATCTTTGGATGTAATTTTGAAAAGGACAATAAACTTTGCACTTTTTCACCGCAACATTTCTGTTGTTTGGATTTGCAACAGAGATTCAAGAGACCCATGCGAGTTAACAGGGCAGGAATGCTGTTGATATATATATATCTTTGGTGTGATTTGTCAACGGGTGGCCGAGAAAAAAAGGGGGGGTCCCAAAATGTGTTTTCTCCATGTTAATTTCCATAGGAAACTTTAGACACGGCTACAGCCTGAACTGCTGAACGGAATTACACCAAATTTGGCAGAGAGATAGCTCTTGGTCCAGAAAGCACGCTTTTTTTAAATGGTGTAGTTCCGTTCAGTAGTTTTTGAGATATTCAAATATTTACAGATATCGATATTTGAGAATTGTGAGATCTGATTGGCTGAGCCCTCCGAGCACGAGCTTGCCTCTGATTGGCTGCCAACACTTCAAACCAGGAAGTGTTGGCAGCCATCTTGTGCTTCACACCTAGGGAGAAAGAAAAAGGTGAGAGAAACATACAAAAACAAGAAAAGAAGGCAGGGTAAAAACACCCTGACCCCCCAGGCCTGCTCAGGGGGTGGACCCCCAGGCCCAAAAAAAGCTTTTTTGTACATTTTTCGCCGGGTCGCACTTGGTGCGCGAACCCCGTCGAAAAAACAAAAAATGAAGCACGGACTCCCGCACTTTGTTTTTTAAAGTTCCCGGGTGGGCCAGGTCCCAGGGGCAATCTTGCATTTCGTAGCGAGGGCCCGTGGGGGCCCCTGCAGCCCTGGGGACCACCACCTCCCTGGGGCTTGATATTTTATGTGTTGGGGGCATGCGGCCCCCCCGCAGTCCCGGGGACCGCCAGCTTCCTGGGGCTTTATTTGAATAGGGTGGGGGCCTCACAGTCCCCCCAAGCCCCGGAGACCACTACCTCCCCGGGGCTAAAATAAATAATAAAGTGTTATTATTATTATTATTTCTAAATTTCTAAAGCGCGAACAAATACCATAAATGGTGTCTCGGCGCTGGGCAGACAAGGAGGCACGTCCTGTGCATTATTGAGTGAATAGCCATGTCTTCACTTGCCTTCTGAAGAGCAATAGTGAGGGGCTGGTTTTTATGTGATGGGGCAAGGAGTTCCAGAGCCTCGAGGCGGCCACCATGAAGCGTCTGTCTCCCCAGGTGACTGTTCTCACTCGTTGAATGCATAGTGAAGCGGATGAGGCTGATCTTAGCGCTCTTTTGGGAACGTACAGCTGCAGTGATTCCCTAAAGAAGTCGGGTCCTTGGCTGTTCAGTGCTCTGTATATAATGCACAGAGCCTTGAATTTGGTTCTCTTTTTTATTGGGAGCCAGTGAAGTTGGTAAATGACTGATGAAATCGGTGCAAACTTGGGTGTTCTGGTCAGGATTCGCGCCGCGGCGTTCTGCACCATTTGTAGCTTTTTGAGGACCTGCTCCTGGGCGTTCAGCAGAAGCCCGTTGCAGTAGTCCACCTTGGATAACACCAAGGAGGACATCAGGGTTTTCCCTGCAGACAGTGGTAGGTAGGGTAGTAGCTTTTTCACCTTCCGTAGCGTGAAGAAGGAAGAGGAGACCACTGCGTTGGCGTGATTGGTGAAACCTAGTTTGTTGTCGAACAACACTCCTAGGTTTCTGACCTTAGAAACTGGGATAGGTGGATTGCCCATTTCCGATGGCCACCAGATCGGAGACCAAGATGGTTTTAGGTCTCCAAACACCATTACCTCGGTCTTATCGGTGTTTAGTTTTAGACAATTATTGTCCATCCAGTGACTAATGGCTCTCATACCGGTCTGAAAGTTGGCTGCTACTTCAATCCCGTTCTTATGTACTGCCAACACCAACTGGGTGTCGTCGGCGTACGAAGTCACTCCCATTCCATGGGTTTTAATGATCCTCGCCAGGTCCGACACATAGATGTTGAAAAGTGTCGGACTCAGCGAGGATCCCTGGGGGACTCCGCATGGCAGCACGAACGTTGGTGAATAGAAGTTCCCCATCTTCACTGACTGTTCTCTATTGGCTAGGAAAGAGGTCAGAAGTTCCACAGCCCTGCCCTTTATGCCCATAGCTTTGACACGGTCGATCAGGATGTTATGATCGACCGTGTCAAAGGCCGCTGATAGATCTAGCAGGATCAGAACAGCCGAACCGCCCTGGTCCATGATCTGTCTGATCTCTTCAGAGGCCTTGATGAGCGCTGTCTCCGTTCCATGTCCTCTTCTGAACCCGAACTGGGTGTTATCCAACAGGTTATTTTGATCAATGTAGTTGGCCAGCTGTTTGTTTATGGCTTTTTCAAGAATTTTTGATGGGTAAGGGAGAGCTGCTATAGGGCGGTAATTTTTTAATTCCAAGGTGTTAAGAGTTGGTTTCTTTAATAGAGGCTTTATTATTGCAGTTTTCCAATTTTGGGGATATGTTCCTGTCTCACAAATGGTGCTGCAGATGTTCTCCAGGATTGGTGCTACTACATCAGATGTTAGTTTGATAATGGTTGGTGGGCATGGATCAAGAGGGGATCCTGACATAGTGGTTTTAATGAGGTCTTTTATTTCTGTTAGTGATGGGGGGATAAATTCGTTCAGAGATGAGGACGTAAGTTCTATGTTCTTGGTGTCGTCTGACAATTCCTCATTCGTGATGTTGTTAAATTTATCGAAAATTTCAGTTACCTTGGTCCTGAAGAAGTCGGCCATTTTATTGCAAAGGTCTTGGGAGGTTTCAGTGATATTGGCTGTTGGTATCGTTGTTAATGTAGCCACGGTCTGGTATAGTTGCTTACTGGAATTCTGTGCTCTTTCTATCTGTTCACAGAAATATTTGCTTTTTTCCTGTCTTAGCGTTTTCCTGTAGTCTGATAGCGCTTGTTTGTATCTTTCTTTGTCGTTGTTGTCATAGTTGACTCGCCAACGCCTTTCTAGATTGCGGCATTTCTGTCTCTCTATTCTTATCAGTTCGGAGAACCATGGGGCTGATGGTGTTGCACGATTAGACCGCACTCTTTTTAGAGGCGCTACTTGATTTAAGGTATCTGTAAGCCATTGGTTATAATTATTTGCTGCTAGTTGAGGGTCAGATACTGGGGGTGGTTTAGTGTTTCCGAGAGTTTCGGCTAAGGTGATCGTTTCTATATTTTTCCAATCCCTGCAGAGCCTCTGTTGTTTTTTTGCCGAGGGTTGATTTTTGTGTTTTTTAACACTAACGCAGAAAACCACCACTGCGTGATCTGACCATACAATTGGAGTTACAGTAGGGGGGGCAATGGCCGGGTTATTCGTGAACAATCCGTCAAGAATGTGGCCTGCTTTGTGTGTAGGTAAGGTGACCAGCTGGTTTAGGCCGGCTGCCTTAAGGTCCTCAATCAAACTCAGAGTATCTTTGTCTAGGGTGTTTTCTAGATGAAAGTTAAAATCTCCGAGTATTGTGAAGTCAGAGACTTCTGGCACAGTTTCTAATAAAGTGCTGATGGATTGGAGAAATGGTGTTCGGGCCGCAGGGGGGCGATAGAGCAGGACTCCATTGAACACTTGAGTGGGGGAAAGCGTGATGGAGAAAGATAGTGTTTCAGCCGGGATAGTGGCTGAAGTTCCAGTTTTTACTGCTAGATTTTGCAGTAGGATTATGGCGAGGCCGCCTCCTTTTTTTCCGGCCGGTCTGTCTTGTCTGACAATGTAGTAGCCCTCAGGGACGGCTGTCACGAGATCGGGGTCAGAAGCCAGGTCGGCCCATGTTTCTGTTATGAACAGAATGTCTAATTTGTGTGCCGATATTAGTTCGGCCACCTCTTCTTTGTGTTTGCACATAGATCTCGCATTCACTAGTGCGCATTTAATGCTTATGGTATCTTTATGTGGTGCTCCAGGAATTGGGGGTGTCTGAGTACAGGAGTGGGTGCAATTGAGATTGCATTTAGGGCAAGCTTTGTAAATTACGTCGGAATGCGCGTCTAAGTTAAGAAGTGGGCAATCCTGGCGGAGCATGGTGCTTCGAATCTCTGTCAGGTAGGAGGAAGAGTATTTCAGAGACTTACTAGAAAAGTGTGGAGGCTGGGTAGGATTTAGGGCTCTGGGCGCGGGTCCGGCGCGGACTGGCGCAGACTGGCACCCCTTTGGCGCGGCTTCGGCGCGCCATCGTCGCGCCCGCTGCGCACGTCCGCTGCGCTTCCGGCATGCGTTCATGATTTTATTGTAGGAGCTTAGGCGTAGGAGGGGCGTGGCCACCAGATATGGGCGTGTCTGTAGGCTCCTCGCTCCTAGCAATGGCGGCAGGGAAAGCGAGCGTTTACCGATTTCAGCAAGTTATCAGCTGATCGGCGTGGTTAAGGTGGGTGTCAGGTTTTAGCTAAATAAGTGAATCCGTTTTAAAGCACAGTATACAATATTAAAGAGACACACAGGTATCAAATCAGTTTCTGTTGCTCCCGGCTTCCGCCTCAGGAGTGACTCTGTCTGCAGGGCAGCGCTAATGGTCAGCGCGCGCTGTTTATAATAGAAAAGGGGCGTGGCCACCAGATATGGGCGTGTCTGTAGGCTCCTCGCTCCTAGCAATGGCGGCAGGGAAAGCGAGCGTTTACCGATTTCAGCAAGTTATCAGCTGATCGGCGTGGTTAAGGTGGGTGTCAGGTTTTAGCTAAATAAGTGAATCCGTTTTAAAAGCACAGTATACAATATTAAAAGAGACACACAGGTATCAAATCAGTTTCTGTTGCTCCCGGCTTCCGCCTCAGGAGTGACTCTGTCTGTTGGGGGACTTGAGCCGCCCCACAGTGCCCCGGGGACCACCACCTCCCCGGGGCACTTTATTCAAATGCGGGGGTTCGCGGGCATCGGGGATCACCACCTTCCCGGGGCAATGGAAATGAAGGGAGGAGGGCTGCGCTGGCCCCCTCCAGGAGCCCTTGATGGCCTTGAGGACTGCCACTCCCCTGGGCTGGCTCCTGCAATGTCCCGGGGTGCCAACCCCCGGGACATTGCTGTTTGGAAAACTTGCTCTCGCTTCAATGAAGCAAAGCAGGATTGCTTTTGAGCAAGGGGAGCTGCATGTCAGCAGCTCCCCTTGCTCAAAAGCAATGCTGGCTCCCACAGGAGGTGGGGAGCCGGCGGGACCGTGGGGGCATTGGGGCTCCCCCCACGGTCCCCAAGTGTGAGGCCAGGCCCTGGAGGATGGGGTCCCCGGGCCCAGAAGAGGCCTGGGAGGGGGACCACACGGCCCCCTCCCCAATAATAAATATATTTATTTATTTTAAACGGAAAGGCCGGCCCCGGGGAATGGGGTCCCCGGGGCCTAAATTGGTAAAAAGAATAATCTGAAATTGATAAAAAAGGGGTCCAGCCCTGGGAGATGGGGTCCCCAGGGCCCCAAAAATGATACAAGAAGGGGGGCTACACATTCCCCCTTCTAAAAAAATATTTTTAAAAAGCCGGCATCTCGCCGGAGGCCTCGCCCCCTCCCTGCACCACTCTGCAAACGCGCCCCCTGACGCGTTGTAAGTTGGGGAATGAATTCCCCTTGAATACTGAGGGTCCCTGGGGGAGAACTAGCACACCAGATACCTCCAAAAAGCACCACAGAGCTGGATTGCAGAGGTGGTCCCAGGCCACGCCCCTTTTAACACCACTCTGAGCATGTCATGAGTGATGTAATATGTGACATCATCAGCAGTGCATTGCGGGGGCGCAAGTTATAGTTAGCTCTACTAACTATAACAGCCGAATTTCTCTGGTTTTATACGAGTGAAATGTCCAACTAACTATAAAGTCCCTGCCCTGCAACCTATGTTTTTTTCAGTGACTATATATATATCTCTATATATATATATATATATATATATATATATATATATATATATATTATCTACTGGCGGTCGCCAGTAGATAGTTATAGTTAGGACCGTGTTTCCATAGGAAATCCGCAACATTCTATTTGGAATAACTTTGGCGCCGGTTGACGAATCCTCGCGAAATTTTCAAAATAGGTGGGGCGCTCTGCTCCGCTCCTACCCTGAAAGTCTCGGGGGATTCGTCAAGCGGGGGCTGAGAAAAAAGGGGGGTCCCATAACACGTTTTCCCCATGCAATTTTCCATAGGGACCTTTAGTCCAAGGTACAGCCCGAACGGCTGAACAGAATTACTTGAAATTTGGCAGAGAGGTAGTCCTCAGCTCAGGGAAGTGCCTTTTGCAGGTCTGGTGTCAATCTGTTCAGTTGTTCCTGAGAAAATCAAAAGTAAATTCATATATATATGTGGGCGGAGCCTAACCACACATCTCATCCTGAGATCTGATTGGCTGTCAGCACTTCATCCAAGAAGTGTTGGCAGCCATCTTGGGACCAATATACATGATAGTACCTCATTAAAAAGCATTGCAGTTAATAGAAGGTTTTAAGACTTTAGTTACATTATAAATCATTTGTTGATGGTACCATACTCATTTTAGGAATTGTGGTATGTTCTAAGGTGATTTCACCATGTGAAAAATCCTTCTGCTGGGATATCATGATTGAGAGAAAAATATTTTCTCATGCTTTTCCCACAGAGGTTTGGAAGGTGATCTATAAGCTAAACTGAGAGCTTATTTTCTGTAAATTCACACTATCTTTCTCAGTCATGTGAGAATGAAGTCTGACATTCTCAGTAAAACATGTACATCCAACAAGGGCAGAGACTGTCAGTTGATTCCTTTGTGTTCTACTGCAGCTTCCCAGAGTGTTCCAAAGAACAACTAGAGCGCTAACAGTCCTACTTATGATAAACGTATGGCACACCTGAAGCCATCTTGCTTGGATTAAAGTGGTAACTCTTAAAACATTTAATTTAAAAAGGAACAAAATGAGGGGGTTCATTTTTCCATAACAAGTATGATTAGTGCTGCAGAAAGAAAAACTAGGGCACATTTTGACTTCTGAAATCCTCTTTTATTTCATTAAAAAATTCTGACATGCAGACTGAAACATGCACTTTCAATACCAGCAGCAGTTTTCCCTGGTGAGCAGTAGCTTTACTACAGTGATCTAATGAGCAAAAAGAGTGCTAACTAATTTATGGCAAATGTGTGACATATCTGAATACCTTCATGATGGAATAAAAGTAAAAAACTGAAAGCATTTCCTACTGAGGAGACTGTAGTACATGAGGAAATTAGGAAACTTCATAACAAATAAATCTCCCAAGATGGCCACCGGAGACAAAAGAGCCCAAATGTAGCCCAAAATCACCCAGATGTAGCCCAAATATAGCCCAATGACAGAAGTGTGCAAAACACTTATTATTTTGTGTTTTTGCAGTGTTATATAGTGCAGACTTGTCAGGTATTGGAGTGCTTTACATGAGCATTGGTTACATCACACAAGAACAAATTCATTTTGGTTGTAGACATGGAGAGACTAAGTGATTTGACCAGAATCACAGAATGTCGAGCTGAAGCAGAAACTCCAAACTGGTTCCCCAGTTGCAAAGTCTGCAGTTCTGGAAGTAGCACCACATCCTCTCCCCTAAGTGCAACATTTAATCAAGTGGTCAACTGGATAAAAAAACATAAAGATAACAAATAATTTAAAAGTGCTTTGTCGCTATTTGAAAACTCAGAAAATATGTCCTTATTTTAGTCTTTTAGAGCACTAACCATAATTTTAATGCCAATAAGACCCTCTCATATATGTAATTTCTAAAGGTAATGCTCTAGGTATTACAGTTTTGATTACATCAAGATGACGTCAGGCGTTCCACACTTTTGTAATAAATATAGAATGTTAGCAATCTAGTTGTTCATTAGGATACTGTTGAGAGGCAGAGGCCAGGGGCACGGACTCTGACAATTGAAGGCAGGTAGGAGGGTGCAAAGGCAACAATTTAACCACACTGAGCAGGCAGGAAGGGCAGTGGCAGCACAACAGACTATGGAGGGCAGTGGAAAGGGGGGCAGGGGCAACAAACCAACAATACAGGACTTGCAAGAGAGGCTGTGGCAATGTAATAGACCATTGTGGGCAGAAGGAAGAGGCAATGGTAGTACAACCATACATGCCAACAGACCCGATTCAGCCAGGAAACGTCCAATGTTTTTAAGCTCAAATGGGCTTTATTTGATCTGTCTCCTGTCTACAATCTCCTCTTTTTCAATGTAACTCAAAGGGGAAAATCAATACCCCAGTTTTTTTTTCAAAATCTCCCTCTTACCAAGTTCAAAATGTTCGCAAGTATGGTACATTGGATCATGGAAGGAAATGGGGTAGGGACATGGACTTGGATAACAGAGGACAGGAGGGACATGGAGAGGTGCACCAAACTGACCCTGCAGGGCAGGCATCAGGGTTTGCAGCAGCACAATACACCACACAGGGCATGCGGGACGGGAGTGCAGCACAACAATCCATAGAAAGCAAGAGGGAGGGGACAGGACCATGCACATGGACAACAGAGAACAGAGGGGCAAGAGGCAATGGTAGCTAGCTGACCATAATGTACAGACAGGAGAGAAATCTGCAGCATAACAGACCATAAAGGGCAGGAGGGAAGGATCAGGGGCATTACAATGGAACAGACAAGCCAGGAGGGAGGGAGTAGGGGTCTGCACATGTAAACAGAGGGCTGGGGGCAAGGGGGCAGGGCAGGAGCAGCAAGATAGCCATGGAGGTCAGGCAGGATGGGCACTAGAAGCAAGACACACCATGAAGAGCAACAGTGAGACTGTGATGGCATACACACAGACCATGGAGGGAAGGTGGGAGGGGGTCAGGGGCAGCTAACTGACCACACAGGGAAGGTGGGAGGGGCCATGGCAGCACAGAAGACCATGCATGGCAATTGGGAGGGTTAGTGGCAGCACAATGGCTATGATGGGCAAGAAGGAGGGTGCAGGGGCATGCACAAAGGACGATGGAGGATAGAAGGGAGGGTCAGGACCTGTGCACAGACAAGAAAGTTCAGGGGAAGGGGCCTCACAACAGACCGCACGGGGCAGGCAGGAGGAGCAGTTGCAGCACAACAGACCAGGGAGGGCAGAAGGGTGTGGCAGTACAATGGACCATGTAGGACAGGAGGAAGAGGATAGGGGCATGGCATGTGGACAGGCAGGGTGGAGGTGGCAGGGACAGGTTACAGTCATCTGACAATGCTAGGCAGGTGGGAGGGGAGTGGCAGCTCAACAGAACACTCAGAGTAGATAGGAGTGGCAGGTCGATGGAACATGGTGGGCAAAAGGATGGAGCAGGGGCATGCACAAAGACATCGGAGGGCAGGGGGAAGGAGAATAGGGGCAGCAAGCTAAGCACAGAGTTTAAGCAGGAGGTCAATGATGGGGCATAGAATTGGGCAATGGAGGGCAGGAGGAGGGGACTGGTACATCATACTAAATTGAGGGCAGTGGCAGCACATCAGACCATGCATGGCAGGAGGGAGGAGGCTAGTCCATGGATTCACACAACAGAGGATAGGGAGGAGGGGGATGGGGCAGCAAGCTAACTGTTCAGAGAAGGCGGGTATTAGGAACTTTATTGTTTTTAAAACGTGTGTCTGTGCGAACTACTTAAAATATGACCAAGTATGCAGCATAATCTCACTTTTATTCAGGAAGAAGAGGACGTTTGTGACTGTGACTCCGGGCTCACTTGGCAGAAACACCCCCTGACCCTCCACCCCCTATCGCAAAATGTAATGCCCATGAAAAGGGTAGGTGAACACAGTGTTATATAGAACATAGTCCTGAGAGCACGATTGAAAATGAAAACTAGATATAGTGTATGGTATAAACTAAGCACCAAAAAGTGTGATATAAGATGAACCGGGCGTGAAATATAATATGCAATACATTGTGCGCAATGACAGATTCATTGGAGAGCGCGAGATAGCGCAGGCACTAGCGCGTGCTATGCGATGTGCGCCTTGGAGTGTAATATGTACAGGGCAGTGTTGTGTAACCTAACTAGTCTCTAAAGTTGTAATATAAAATATGTGCTGGGGAGTGTAACGTTGCATATGCACTGTGGCAAAGATATGGATCCCAGATTGTAATATGTATGGCATAGCACTGTGCGTTATAACATAGGCATCGAGGAAGGCACGTTAGATGGGGCAATATAACCCGTGCGAAGACAAGTGTGGCATGACATATTCACGGGGTGGTGTTACAGTGCACATGGGCTAGAGAGTGTCATAGCATATGCACTAGCTGGTGGAATACAACACAGAGGTGTGTGGCACTCGGCAGGCAATGGTGGGTGTAACACAACATTGGGCTCTGCCAGGAGCGCGCTGTGACTCTCAAGTGATGTTCGTCCCCTTTCCAGAGAGTAAAATAAAATGTTTTACACATCCGGCAGTGGATGTGTGTTTTATTAACCGTGAGGGGGGTTTCTTACATAGTTTTGGTCGAATTTTTGTCGAATCCCCTTTGAATGGCTTGGTGTGCATGTGTATTAAATGTGCCCGTCAATAGCTACCCATGTTTGTATAAATAAACGACAAGGGTGTCTACCGGGATTAGGCACGGTAGGGCATCAGACATGTCAGAGCTTCACTAGTGGTGTAAATACATTCCACGTGGATTCATTGTATGCATAGTCGCCTTTTAATGAATATCACTCAAATCGTCATGGTGATAGGTACGTACGGTTTGTCCAGCATGTCCTAGGTGTGTCTATAAATATATATTTTTTAAAAATAATAAAAAACAGTGGCCGGCCCTGGGGATTGGGGTCAAGAAAATATAATTAGGAGACAGGCCCTGGGGGATGGGGTCATCAGGGCCAATAAATTAGAATAAGAAGGGGAACCACACAGCCCCCCTTCTTAAAAAATTCAAATAAATAAAAGACTGGCATTGTGCCGGAGGCCACGCCCCCTCCTTGCAGCACTCTGCAAACGCGCCCCCTGGCGAGTTGTAAGTTGGGGAATTAATTCCTCTTCAATACTGAGGGTCCCTGAGGGCCAACTAGCCCAACAGGCATCTCCAGTATGCGCCAGGGAGCTGCGCTGCAGACAGGTGTTCTGAGGCCAAGCCCCTTTTTACACCTCTCTGAAACGCAGCTCTGTGGCGCCTACTGGAGGTACCTAGTGGTCTAGTTTGACCCTAGGGACCCTTAGGATTCAAGGGGACTTAATCTCTCAACTTAGAACAGCCACAGGGCGCGTTTACACAGTGGTGAAGGGAGGGGACGGGGCCTGAGGTGACGTGTGCAAACACGCACTATGGCACGTTTTAAATTGGGGATATAATTTCCCTCCAATACTGAGGGCCCCTGGGGGCTAACTAGCCCACCAAGTGCTTCCAGTAAGCGCCACTGAGCTGCATTGCAGAGAGGTGGTCCAGGCTGTGCCACTTTTTACACCTCTCTGCAACGCAGCTCTGTGGCACTTACTGGAGGTACCTAGTGGGCTAGTTGGACCCTAGGGACCCTCAGGATTCAAATGAACTTAATCTCCCAACTAAAAACGGACACAGGGCGTGTTTACACAGTGGTGAAGGGAGGGGACGGGGCCTGAGTTAACGTGTGCAAAAACGCCCTGTGGCCTGTTTTAAGAGGTAGTTTTAATCCCCCTGCCCTATTATATACTAGGGGCTTACAGAGGAGGTCATGCTAATCACAGGGGGACCCCAACGCATAATGTTCCCTAGTGTATGTAGGTGTTTTCACTGTATTCTAAGTGTCTTTTAACATAGCACTGGCTCTAGGACTGGTTAGTCAGACTCAGTTACCACCAGTATCCGTCTGAAAAAGTTGAGGGTACAGGATGATTTTGCAACAAGGATTCTTTCTGCTCTTCTTTTTGTTCTTTCTGCACGTTATCCTTCTTGCTGCACTTTTCTTCGTCTTTGAGGACTTCTGTTGCTTCTTTCTGCACTTATTTTTTTTCTTTCTGTGCATTTTTTCTTCTTTCTTCACATGTCCTATCTCTGTAGGCATAGTTAGAAATTAGCATTTAAAAAACCTTTGAAATTCACAGAAATAACCATAGGTTTCAGGCACGTTATAGTTAGGAATTAGCATTTAAAAAACCACAGAAATTCACTGAAAAAACCATAGGTTTCAGGGGTGTTATAGTTAGCTGGACTTTTCACTTGTACAAAACCATTGAAATTCCCCCGTTATAGTTAGTTCAGCTAACTATAACTCGCGTGCCCGCAATGCACTGCTGATGACGTCACATATTACATCACTCATGACATGGTCAGTGACATCACTCATGACATCACTGATGACATCTCAAATGACATCACTGATGACATCACTGATGACATCATCTTTGTGATAGAGTGGCAGACCTCCTCTCACCCTAATATAACCTTTGATGCACACATTCAAAAATAGAGACAAAAAATTTCAAAACAATGGACATACCAATACCAGTTACAACAACCTCTTCAGTAATTCTAAGATCCACATACACATCCACTCATTCACCAACAGTCCTATACAGTCACTCATACATGTACTCACTCATCATATGTACTCATACACCTATACATCCTGTTACACAATGCCACTCATCCATAGAGTTACTCACACACATAGTCACTCATGCTAATAAAGAATCAAACATACATTTACTTGCATATACAGTTATACACACACCACCACACTTACTTCTACGGAAACTTACACATACTTAGTCTTTTAAACAATCACTTATAGAAATACATACTTATTCATACAGGAACTCTTTCAATCTCTCACTCTCACATATACTCACTTATATACACCAATAGTCACATATACTAGTTTAAAACATATGTAGTTACTCATAAAGACACTATTGAGACAGTCATTCACTCACTAACACACCCATACACACACTCATCCACCCATACAGTCCTGCACACATGCTGTCTTCAACACATACAAACAGAGTCACTCATTCATGCACCTATGCACTACGTAATACCCCCCACCGAACCATGCAGACACTCAGACTGATACTCAAAAAACCAACTAATAACCTATATAGACACCCATGTAGCTACTCACCAACCCATGCAGCCACTTATACACAAAGTGAGATACTGATACAGATATTTACATATTTAAACATTACTCACTAAGCCATGTATTCACTATGATACACTTAATCAGTCAGTTACACAATCAATTTTTCAAAAACAAATCATCCATTTAGACACTTATATACCCATTTATTCTTCCATCGACCTTGAGATATACATATATAAAACATATTTAATTTTCAGAAAAACAGACATTCACTGGATGATGTCATCAGTGATGTCATCAGTGATGTCATTTGAGATGTCATCAGTGATGTCATGAGTGATGTCACTGACCATGTCATGAGTGATGTAATATGTGACGTCATCAGCAGTGCATTGCGGGCGCGCGAGTTATAGTTAGCTGAACTAACTATAACGGGGGAATTTCAATGGTTTTGTACAAGTGAAAAGTCCAGCTAACTATAACACCCCTGAAACCTATGGTTTTTTCAGTGAATATATATATAGATAGATATAGATATAGAGATACATATATAGAGATATATATATATATCTGGAAAAAAACTACCCTTACAGGGGTGTTATAGTTAGGAATTGGAATTAAAAAAACATAGAAATTCACTAAAATATATATATACATATATATCTGAACTGGAAAAAACTAACCTTACAGGGGTGTTATAGGTAGGAAATGGAATTGAAAAAACATAGAAATTAATTGAAAAAAACAAAAGTTACCAAGAGGTTATAGTCAGGCTCAGGTTTCACTCGAACAAAACCAGAGAAATTCAGCAGCTATACTTAGCTGAGCTAACTATAACTCGCGCCCCCACAATGCACTGCTTATGACCTCACATATTACATCACTCATGACATGATCAATGACATCACTCATGACATCTCAAATGACATCACTGATGACCTAGCACACTGCAATGTGCTGGAGTGGGCACCCCGGGACATTCCTGGAGCCAGCCCTGGGGGTTGGTCGTCCCCAGGCCATGTAGGGCTTCATGAGGGGGGCTGGACATCCCCCATCCTTTCCTCAAATTTATCCCACGGAGGTGGTGGTCTCCGGGGCTGGAGGTCCGCAACAGACCCTCTTAATTATTGTATTTGTGACCTGGAGAGGTGGCGGTCCCTGGGGCTGTGTGGGAGGCCTTAGGGCATCCCCCTCTTTAAAAAAAAAGTATGTATACCGGGGAGGTGGCGGTCCCTGTGGCAGCGGGGGAGGCCCTACGGCCTCCCCTGCATTACTTAAAACAAAACAGAAACAGTGTGCCCCGGGGAGGTGGCGGTCCCTGGAGCATGGGGGTCCACAAGCCCCTCCCATGTTATTCTAATTAGCCCCTGGATGATAGTGGTCCCCGAGGCAGGTGGCAGTCCCCGGGGCTTTCCTAAGACCTAGAAGGCGGGACCCCGTGCTCCCACCTCCTATATTTATTAAATGCCCCTGGCCCACCTGGCAGTTATTTAAAAGCAAGCGCGGGAGACCGCGCTTGCTTTTTAAAAAAAAGATTTTGCCACAAATTCGCTATTTTCGCAGAAAAATTAGCCCATTGCTTCCATGTGGGGTGAACTGATTGTTTTCATTCAAGGATGACCTTAAAGATGACATTAGATCACCCTAGATATATTTGAATGCTCTGTCAAGTCATTGCTGTATGAAATATTATCTTGAAGGATAATTCATTTAGTCCTGGCTCTAGATGGGCTCCTATGACAGGCGGTGTATGAACCAATAATTAGTACACCTTGATTTAGACAATATTTGCCTTCATTTCTCCGGCGCATATCATATGATCAGGCTTGGTATTGTTCTGGAAGCTTAGGTTATTTTGTTTACTTCTTTTCTATTTGTAGAGTCCTAATGATCCAGATGGGATGCCATAATGTGCTTTATGTATGTAAAGGCAAAAATAGGAAACCCAATATAATTTGTTTTAAAAAAAATGTTGTAGTGACTACAACAGGGGCTGCTGCAGCACCTCCTCGAGAGACAGAATCTTCGGTGTAGTCATTTTTTTAGGCACCTTGCAGGGCAGGAAAAAGTTAACGCTTATATGGTCAAAATACATTTTGTGTACTTTGTGTGATAAAGTCCTACAGATAGCACATGCTGCCATGTACTCCATCGGTAGTACAACAGGCATGATGAAATATCTCATCACCATGCCATGCATGAATTAGTACTCTTGGCCAGACATAGCACCATGAGGAACAGAGGAGGAGGAGGGTCACGGGTTGCAGCATTTCATCACCTACTGTAATCACTGCAGTAAGGTGATTTGATCAGGAAAGATGAAAAGAAGCATTAGCTCACAGGCAATGGATGCACATCTGCAGAAATTTCCTACAGATTACTTTAGTTACACAGAAAAATTTACAAAAAGCACAAATGTTACAAAATAAGAACTTGGTTTAAAAAAAAAAAAATGTTTGCTCTTAGTGGGTTCTCTGCTCTTGGAGCAAAACTCCACTGCCCACAGACAAAGTGTGTGCTCTGCAGGTCTCACATGCCTGCAGAGGGTGGATTGTCGCCCACCATGGCTGCAAACATCCGAAGGCTTTGTACAGTATCTGGATGCCCCTCCATAGAGCACAGCCCACTCTAGTTGAGCTGGGTCAAAGTTTGAACAGTGGGGATGGACACCTATGAAGTGTGGGGCACAGGGCTGGCTTGAGACCATGCCCTGAGGCACACCTCTTTGAATGATAGGAAAGAGGGCCTTGCTCGTACCCAGGCCCTGTGACTCATCCCCACTGACCAAAAGCGACTCACAGTGGGGGTTGAACACTTGCTAACGAAGGAGTACCATCCACTCCTGTTGTGAATACAAAGGGCATGCGCTGTTGGGGTCGTATGTCTGGGCAGAGCCCACCTCCACTGCACACAGCTGAAGGCTGTGCGGGGTGGGATTCAGATACTCATGGGGTATGGGGCTAAGAGTCTGGTCAGAGTCCAAGCCATTTTGCCCACCCTCGCTGCACACAGAAGGCAGCCATGTGCAGTGGATAGGGATTAGGGGCAAGCTAGACAACAACTGGTACAGGTAAGGTACAGAACCTTGTCATGAGTCATCCTTGGGAGCCAATCGCTACTTCACATGGCTTTAGGCCATGTGATCTTGAGTTAGCCTGCACTACAGATTTTATAGAGGGCCTCAAACCGGTCGCTACAATGCACACCCAAAGTCTATGTGAAGTGATTTTTAGCTGTAACCAGAGCCTGTGGTCCAAAAAACAGGTCCATGTACAACATGATCAAAACGACCCAAAAATTCACTAAAAAAACAAGGTGAAGTTATGGTTAGTTTGATTGTAACATGATAATGTATGCTTAAAAAAATTATGTGTATTTCATCTTAACAAAATTAATTTAAAGAACATTAGCTAAGTGCCTCACCAACACAATGTATGTAACTTATAAAATAAAAATAACAAAAG
The DNA here is from genome assembly GCF_964204655.1 of Triturus cristatus. Taxonomy (NCBI): domain Eukaryota; kingdom Metazoa; phylum Chordata; class Amphibia; order Caudata; family Salamandridae; genus Triturus; species Triturus cristatus. The sequence goes on along the minus strand of NC_140580.1, from coordinate 587,436,921 downwards.
TATGAACATATTTCATTGATTAATAATACAAAGAGAGCTCTTCCTCACATATTAATCGACTACAACCTTGTAACAAGCATTGGCATAGCCAATAGGTCTCGCTTTTGGGACCTTATAAGTATTTAGTTATGCAGCAGAATATCCTTGGTGCAACAACACCAACTGTTGCATGGCTAAACACTTATAAGGTCCCAAATGCGAGACCTATTGGCTATGCGGATGCTTGTTTTGGGTGTGCCCGGGCCAATTTTTGTTCCCAATCCAACCCTGATCTGCAGTGACTATTGGAGAATGGTGTTATGTCCACGGGCCACACTCCGGCCGTGTATGCAGGCCCACTGACTATTAATAAACCCCTGAGCAGGCACACTTTAGTGGATTAAAGCCCGAGTTCCTTTATTTAAATTATCACGTACCTACGTCACGGTCGTGACTATCGCGACCGATGCATGAAGGGGGAGCCACAAAACACCCCTCTCTTGGGTGAGCAACATTCACTTGTAACCAGGAGGTGCGTGGTAAGTGGGCTTGTTCACCCCCTCTGTGTTCACCCCCTCTGTTCTGTATCTAGAGTAGCAGCAGTGTGTTCCTGGCTGCCCTCAGATCTCCTTTTCCTCTTGGACTGCATAAAATAAAGAAGTATTTTACGTACATCATATCTGCTTTGAGTTCTTCCCGGGACCACGATGCCCTTGAGCGTCCATTGAGCTTTTTTAAGTACTAACTCACTCAGTCTCTCACTCGCTCGCTCACACTCACTCACTCACTCACTTGTCACGTTCACTAGATATGGTCACATTGGGCCTTTCAGCTAAGGCTCTCCAGAGGCGCGGACTCCACAACCTTGGGTGTGTACCTTGTTGTCAGCTGTGGAGTTTGTGTTTAACTCTAGGCTCAGAAGTGTTCCTGGAGAGGGCAGACTTGTCACGTGATTGGCAGGTTTCCATTCCCTCTGCACTGCATGCATCTTCCTTCTCAGAGTTCACAACCCAGGCTTCCACACATGATCCTGACTCATCGCTGACACACTGTGCACTCTTGGCCAGAGGAAGGTTCCCAGACGTCTCGTTACTCACCACCACTCGTTCTCTACTAAAGGAGGGCAGGATTACAGTGAGGGTGAGTGAGATTGCTCAGGGCATCTCCGGGTACATTGTGCTGCATTGAGACCACTTTTTGTCACACAGACCGCAAGGAGCAAGCATTGGCAAAGCAAACTGTTCTCACCTTTTCGACCTATCGGCTTTCCCGGTGCTGTGTAAGAATCGGCTACAAAAACCCAGAGAGGAATAGGGCGTGATGCTGTGAAAGTGCACATATGTGTCAAAGCACTACTGGTGAGCGTCTCCTTTTGTATGCACGTGCTTGTGTGATGACATGCCTGCACATACATGTGTCATATGCACAATACGGAATGAGAGGCGCCATTTTCTTTTTTTCATTTTCCGTTAAAAGATGGGGGACGCCATTAGGAGTGGAAATAAAACATTACTTTGGCGAAAGCGATGATGTGGCAAAAGGCAGCTGCAGGGCACTTAAAAAAAAATTAACCCAAAAAAATGCTTGGGAGTGCTGGGGGTGCAACAGAGGAGAAGTCGTGAATAAGTCAATATGGGGTGGTAGCAAATAAAGGGAGCAACAGTGCAGCTTGATATGGGAGACTCATTTGTGGGGGTGAGAAAAAAGTGGGTGACACAATAGAGAAGCTGGTGGTGTGAGAAGCAGAGAGCAGCGTAGAGCATGCGAAGAAGGGTGAAGTGGGTATTTCATGGGGGGAGCAGCACATGAGGCAGAGAGCAGCAAAACAGAACCGCTCGCTGTCAGACTGTTGAAAGCAAAAGAAACCAGCAAACAAAACGTCAGTGGTTCTTTGATTTAGTTGCTTCGCTGTGAAATGGATCCAAAAAAAAAAAGAAGCTCGCGAGTGGTGCGCGCGCGTGCGCCACAGCAAGACATGTGCTTTCAATTATCGCGCCCGTGTCTGGGCACGATAATTGAAACCACATGGCCTTTGGTGCGCGTAATAGACACCAATAGGCCATGGGTGGAGCAATGCGCCTGCCTTTGGCCTATTGCGTGCCTTCTTTGTGTAAAACATGCACGCAAAGGCCAATCGCGGAAGCCAAAAGGAAAAGCACACGTACGAGCGTGTGCGGTTCGAGGCTCTGTTTTGAAACCCCACACAAAAGGACTCTCGCTGCACGAGCCCTAAAAAAGCATTGCTTTAACAGATATGGAAAAAATAGTGTACCAGATCAACAATGTTAAAGAACTTTCTAAGGCAAACAACATTGAAAAAGACACATTCACAGGAGCGGCCCGTGCAGGTAAGAGTTGTGGGGCGGTGGGGCCAGGTGTGGGTGGGGGTGGGGGAGAAATTTCCACAAAGTACTACCAGGGAAAATTAAATAAAGAATACATTTTCCCTCATTTTCGTCTGTCGAAATCCCCGCTCCTGCACGTTCATTCAGTAGCGGCTTGCTGTGGGAGTGCTGCGGGCGGTGGGGTGGGGCGGGGGAGGGGCAGGGTGGGGGGTAGTGAGTCGGATATATGACGTCCACGAGTAAAGTAGGTACACATATTTACTGGTGAGCACAAAGGAAAACATACAAAGTACCAAAAGCAACACCACATTTAGGGGCCAGATGTACGACTGTTGCAGTCGCAAATGGGAAATCGGCCTGTTTGCGACCACAAAATTGGTCTGCCCCATTTACAAACCACATTTTGAGAGTCGGTAACCTATTACAGCTATTAGGAAGGGGCGTGCAAGGGTGTCCCTTCCTAATAGCAACTTGCGCTTCAATGTACAATTGTTTTGCAAACGGAATTGCGGTGCCAAAACACTTGCAGCTTACCACCTACTTCAAATAGTTGGTAAGCCACTCACAAACTGGAAGGGGTCCCGAGGTGACCCCTTCCCCTTCCCCTTCCCCTTCCCCTTCCCCTTCCCCTTTGTGAATGTATGCGAAAATATTTTGTGAGAGCAGGAAGTGGTCCAACGGACCACTGCCTGCTCTTAACAAATGAAACAGAAACGTTTCATTGTTCTTTTTTAAATGCATCCCATTTTCCTGTAAGGAAAACGGGCTGCATTTAAAAAAAACAGCTTCATTGAAAAAGCAGTACAGGCATGGTGGTCTGCTGACCCCAGCAGGCCACCATCCCTGGGAGTGCTAGCCATTCCTAATGGGGTCACAAATTGCACCTGCCTCATGAATATTAATGAGGCAGGCAGTTTGTGACCCTATTAGGAATCGCAAACAGTGTCTGAGACACTGTTGTACATTGCTATTTGTGAGTCACAAATTGGAAGTCTCGAGTAGGATTGTACATCTGGCCCTTATAGTGTTATGTACTATGGTACATGCTAATAGTGTATATAATATACATAATATACACTATAAGCATGTACCATAGGGGCATATGTATCAAGCCCTTTTCCCTTTCGCAAACGGGCCGATTCTCAGAATCAGCCCGTTTGCGAACGGGAAAAGACCTTTTGGGATGTATCATCCCAAAAGGGCATCGCAAATTAGAGAATCGCAAAATTTGTGATTCTCTATTTTGCGATTGCATTTAAGGAATTGCAAATTGCGATTCCTTAAATGCAATGTATGAAGCACAGAAAAAGTGCAATTTGGCCTTAAGGAATCGCAAATTACCACCAACTTCAAGTTGGTGGTAATTTGCGATTTCCTTTAAAAATGCACTTTTTTGTATTTTTCAAAGTGCTGTGTGGCACACATACATGCCCTTAGGGCATGTATGTGCGCTACATGTGTACACATACATATTTCAGGGGTGCAACAGGGTGTCCTTTTGACACCCTGGCACCCTTGAAATTGCATTCTCATTCTGCGATTCTATAATTGCGAATCGCAAATTGAGAATGTTTTCCCATTCATTCCTAAGGGCCTCCTAGCCCATAGGAATGAATGGAAAGGTATTACTTAATTGCGATTCGCAATTTGCTAATCGCAATTAAGGAATGCCAAGGAATCGCAAAATATTTGCAATTTTTTTATTGCATCCTGTTTTGCGATTCTCAAATAGCGATTCTCTAAAAATCGCTATTTGAGAATCGCAATAACGGTATTTGATACATATGCCCCTTAGTGAGTTACATACACGCAAACGGTCAAGTATCTTAAAAAATCTATAGCCTACCTTAGTATATAATAATAGAAAGCACGCCCTGCACCTATATAAATGTAAATCGAACAGTCAACTACTACTATTCACACAACATCACTGAATGTGGATAGTTATGTTCAGGAACACAAAAAGCACACAAGAATACTCACATTGAGAATTAAAAAATGTGTATACTCTATCTTGATGAACACATCCCAATTGCTCCAAAAGGGTCAAATATAATTCAAAAGGCCGCAATAGCACCAGTGTAGTTCGTTCAGTCAGTTTCCATGGACTTTTTTTTTCTTAACTTTGGTGCAGTTTGATAAAACTTCCCTAAAAAAAAAAACTTCAAGATGGGGTACTCTTGTTAAGTTTTGTGCAGACCCATCAAACGGGGCCAGAAAAACAAAGGGGACAAAAGTGACATTTGCAATATTACCTTTCATAGGTTCGTTGCTCCTCTGCACAGAAAAGCTGGCTGAACGAAATTATACCAAACTTGTCGTGTACAAAGAACTTTAGACAATAAAGTACCTTTGCTTGGTTTGGGTTACATTCGTTCAGAAGTTTGCGAAAATAGTGTTTCAAATGTGTTTCAGTCTGGGCATAAAAAGGATAAGTTACCGATATAATATGACAGTTGAAAAAGTTTATTTCTGACTTGTCTATAAATTTAGCACAGTTGGATGAATTTTTTTTAAATCTGGTAGATGCTTAGAATGTTTAGCTTACTTATGGTATTTTTTTTATTTTTGTGCAGATTTGTCAAGGAGGTGCACATATAGAAGTGGTTGGTTAGAAAGTGTTCAACTGCTGATAACCATTAAATCATTTGACAAGTCCACATGAAATTTTGAAGGTTTTTGTCTTCTGTTGGTTATTTACGGTTCAGACACATCCGTTAAAGGGTAAGGACGTTAAATAGGGGGGCATCAAAAATCATTCATTTGATAATAACTTTGAGCAGTTTTCCAGATCTGCACAACTCTTGCCAGCCACTTAACAGGTTTAGATTATTATTGTTAGTTTCAAGCACACCCGTCAAGGAGGAAAACACAATGGGTAGCCAAAACAGCAGAAATTCCCATACAAATAATTCCTCTCTGCTACAGAAAGAAACCCTGAACAAAACTCTACCAAACTTGGCGTGAAACTAAAACTTTACCAAGTGTGTTGTTGCTTGGTTTGGTGTAAACCTGTTCAGTAATTTTCAAGAAATTAACCTTACAATAATGTGCCACTAGGCTTGAAAGGGAAAAAAGTTAGAGTTATCTGGACGAGTGGTCTGTGAACATTCTTCACACCTGTCTATGGACCTAGATTTAAAAATAAAAGACATTCCCCTCCACCCCTACTGGGCAAGGAACCTTTTAGCTCCTGTTGTCCATTTGGACTACTAAACCAAAGTTTGGTCTACGAACCCCTTAATAAAACAGGATTGAGGAAACTTTGAAAAAAATAAATTAAACGTTTTAGCACCGTCCCAATCACCTCAGGCAACTATGCTGTTATAAATTGGCTGCGATTGGATTAGCATTAGCGGAATCCATCTGGTATTTAGAGGCTATCTTGTCAATTTTGTGGAATCCATTTTGTATTTCTGGCAGCCATTTTGTCTGCCATGTGCTCGCCAAGGGCTGTTTCCTTCTTCACTGTTGTTTAACCTTGTGCTCTGTTTAAAGGACTGGCTATACTTAGACTCTGCTACTCTGCACATGTGCAGAAGAATCTAACTGTCCATACATCTGTTTTTAACCTGTAGCTGTCAGGTTGTTTCTACCAGAGTCAGCAACTGCTAGCTCCTCCTTTACTGTTGACTGTGCATTTCTGTATGACCATCTATGTATGTAATTCTCCTATGTGTGCTTGTACCGCCCTCTTTTTGAGCCCCTGTGTGGGTATAAAAGACCCATGGTTCTTCTACTCTGTGTGCTACATTCATTCAGCACCACAGAGTGCTGTATGAATGTGGTTCCACCTCATGAGGTTTATTAAACTTTGTATTTTCTATTCCAGTTTCTGTGCCAACTTCTTCCTATTGGTCTGAGGATACTGTGACCTCCTAGCATCCAAATTGAATTTAAGCCATGCTATACAGCAATAGGGGGTCACTTAGATGTGAAATGTCACTTTACCCAGGCGTACAAAACTCATTTTTATAAGGGTATACATTATACATTTCTGATGCCACATCTCTGGGATATGTAGGGGACATTCTGGGGATGACTATTATGCAAAAACATTGTAGGATATTCATTTTTAAGTGCCCCAAACATCAAAGTCGAAATTGAGTAAAATTCACTATTTAAATGAGGTTATTCCAATCAGAGCAGCTTTTAAACTGCCTTAGGCTCCAGCAAATGCACATATGTAAGTATAGAATGAATAGCTGACATCTATACTGCTAGGCAAGCACTCGGCACACTGCTTACAAATATAAATATGTACAAAAAAACTGGCAGAAGTTATTAAGCTTACCTCTGAATTGCTGGTAGACAGGAATGAAGTGGGTTTTGTTGTTGCTCTTTCCGTCTCCAGGGTCATTTTGAATTAGGACACCCCCATGAAAACCTTGCACGCAAGATGGGACAGCTGCATAGGTTAAAGGCCGAAGTCCTACATTTAGAAGCCTGCAGGGCTCAGCGCAACGTTTGCTTTGACATTTCGACATTTGAAAGACGAAATGGCAGGGCAGGGACAGAAAGAGGTTTTGCTTACTTTTTTTGGCAAAAGAAAGATTTGTTCACTCACATGAATAGATTGCATAATAATAATGGTATATGTCAGCTTTTATTAAGACAATGGCTCTGTCATATGTATAGCACTAATGCTTTCATGGCTGAATTAAAGAAGCAATGGGATTTAGTTTGAATTCATGTGCCCTCGTGTTACACTTGTACATTTGCTAAAGGAATATGTTCTTTAGCTAGCTGAATGTGCTATTTAGCTCCTCAGAGTTTGTTTATGCCCAGTTGCTACAAATTGGGGTTGATAGTGTTGACAGAATGAAACCTGTTACAGGTTTCCTACTGTCAAAAATGGGGGGGGGGGGAGGCTAGCTCCTCTACAAATTAAGGGTAGGCAAATTTATGTTTTCTCTCTCTTTTTCCTAATTTCTTTTGAGCCTGTCTAAACTGTCTGTGAAATAGCCATGAGACATTTAATTGGCGATTCAGTAATACTGTTTTAAACTCAGTGAAGGTAGAAGGCCGGAAGCACTGGGATGTGAAGTGTGTACCCCTGCCACTGTCTTGGGCGAAAGACGGGGTCACAAATCAGAAAGGAGAAATCGTGGATCAAGTTTTTGATGCCCAGCTGAGAGTCACAAACCGACCAGATCAGCAAGAAAGTTTTTGCTTGAGGTAACCCCCTTTGAAACAAGGGTTGCTTCAGAGATCCTAGCATCAGGCCTCTGAAACCTGGTCCCAAAGTGGCTGTAAAGTTTTCACCTTTGTTGGTCAAGAGATACCTGGGCACACTGAATGCAATCTATGGCCCCAACGAAAGAGCAGTGTGCCAGCAGAGCAATACAGGAGTTAGGGAAGGACTTGAGTTCAGGGTACAGGTGCTGTGTCTCTGGTGCCTGTTAGATTGAAATGAAGAAAACTGGTGCACTGCCTGAGACACTGGACAGGATCGCTGAGAGCATTTGCCCTGGTGGGTGATTGCCCTATCCTGAAAAAAGAAACTTTTCCCTTGAAACTAGGCCATGATTCCTGAGTTGCGAGTTGTGCAGCTCCACCGTGGGAACAACAAGAGCCTGCCTGTGAGGCTCAAACGGACACACGGAGAAGACTCCCCTCTGGTTGGTTGTATAGCGGCTTTAATTTCCCAAGGACTTCCTTTTCTTTTTTGTTGAAAATGTACCCCATTGGTCGTCCCATTTTTGAGGAGGAGCAACCCTTTGCAGCTCTTCGTCCTAATTCTCATGGTCCTGTGTAGTCCTCCTGGTCCTCTGGATCCAGGATCATTTTTGTAATAATATGTCTGACTGCTTTCATAATTGTATTGGGAATAATGTTTATTCTGCGATAAATGTTACTTTACCCTTTTCTTGATTGATATTCTAGCCCTCATAAAGGAAACACTGGAAAAGTCTAGTGAAAATGTTTTTATTAGATACGTACTGTTGGCTATTTTGATATTGAAATTGATGGTCACTGAAATGCATAGGAGCCTTGAAAATGTTTTTACTGGATGGTTCTAGGATTTGCTTAGGACTAGAAAGCTAATAGTTCTGTTTCTGATAATAGTAATTACTCTCTCCTGCTATCTGTATGACCCAATGCTCTGTTCCCTTTGTACTCCTGCTTATACCTTATACATACCAGCTTAACAATATTTAGAATGAGAAATGCCCACCTAGCAATGAATTAGGATATTGATAAATTTATGGAAAAAGAAAAAAAAATGTAAAATTAATGTGCATATTTTTTTTGTTTTCCTACTGCATTATGGGAGATGTCTTCAGCTAATGCTAAAAGGGTCGTCTGTTGTAAATTGGCTGCGATTGGATTAGCATTAGCGGAATCCATCTGCTATTTAGAGGCTATCTTGTCAATTTTGTGGAATCCATTTTGTATTTCTGGCAGCCATTTTGTCTGCCATGTGCTCACCAAGGGCTGTTTCCTTCTTCACTGTTGTTTACCCTTGTGCTCTGTTTAAAGGACTGGCTATACTTAGACTCTGCTACTCTGCACATGTGCAGAAGAATCTAACTGTCCATACATCTGTTTTTAACCTGTAGCTGTCAGGTTGTTTCTACCAGAGTCAGCAACTGCTAGCTCCTCCTTTACTGTTGACTGTGCATTTCTGTATGACCATCTATGTATGTAATTCTCCTATGTGTGCTTGTACCGCCCTCTTTTTGAGCCCCTGTGTGGGTATAAAAGACCCATGGTTCTTCTACTCTGTGTGCTACATTCATTCAGCACCACAGGGTGCTGTATGAATGTGGTTCCACCTCATGAGGTTTATTAAACTTTGTATTTTCTATTCCAATTTCTGTGCCAACTTCTTCCTATTGGTCTGAGGACTCTGTGCAGAGCAGGGCGAACCCCTTGCACTGGTAGGCCTAGCTGAGGTCACCATCAACAATGCCTCTTCTTGAAGGAATTGCATGACACTTCATATACTAACGGTAAGCTACATTTGCTAACAACTTGTCAAACATCATGCTGAAGCATTAACCAATTATCAGCCAATGAATACTTTTGTTGAGACCCCCACATAACCCTGCCCCACCTTGATGGATCTGCAGGAAACTCAATATGTCAAGAGTAAGCTAAACAAGATAAGGGTCTGCCAGAATTTGTGTAGATATGTTGCAGATTATCATTCACGATATTACTGATGACATCCCAAATTACATCATTGATGACATCAATGATACTGCTGCTTTTTTAAAATGATACAAATGATAAAATTAGATGTTTCTTACATAATATAAGTAAATCCTATTGGTGAATCACTATTTTGATCCACTGCTATTGTGCCAGAATAATTTAAAAGTTATGAATAGATTTTTATTGGTTAAGTATGCTATTTTTCAAAGACAATGGGGAGTCTCTTCTTCTGCCGCAATAGCATAATGTTTTATAATATTATAGAAATGTATGCTGCACTGTGATTATAAACTGAGGTAGGGTATTGTTTTTTTAGGCTACTTTCCTGTTTGCTTATTTATATGTTAATGTATGCTGTATGGTGACAAAATGTATAAGGCTGTATGTGTTTTCTTGCTTGTGGTAATTCAATTGAGTCCATTTTTCTTTGTATTCATTAGTTGATGTGAGGAAGTGTCGCTAAATCATTACGCCAGTGAGCATTAGTATGATATTTGAGGTTTTTACAGCAGTTGTTTGGTGTATTGTGATGTTTGCATTATGTTGGTGCATTGCGCTACAATAGTTGTGATCGTCCTCCATTTGCATGATTGTGCTTTAAAACAAACTATTTCTGTTAAGATTGTAGGCAGTTAAAGTGCAAAGAAGTTTGTGTTGTTACTGTAGTTGATACAGTATTATTACATTGCGTATTCATAGATAAATGGCAGGTGTTAACAGTTCTGTAATTAGTGTACCATCATTTACAACAGCAGTTTAGGCAAGATACTCAGTAGATAAAGTTATTCTTAAAAGTAATTATTTTTAGACGAAATGAGTAGAGTTAGCAGAAATGATGATGTAATAAGTGATGGCATCAATGACGCCATTTAACATGATTGATGTAAATTGTGATGTCATAAGCAGTGCATAATGGGGATGCAAGTTCTGGGTAGTTAACTGAACCAAAGCAGCGAATTTCACTGGTTGTTAGATTTATTCTGTAAGTCAGTTCAGTTCATACTTTCTTTGGTGAATTTCACCATCAAAGATCATAAAAAGGATGTACATACACAAATGAAAAAACAAGTATAAAAATAAAAGGCATAAAAGCATACTAATACAGTCCAATTTTCATTCAAATATTTAAAAGTAGATACAGCTTAAGAGAAAGTAAATTCAAACCAAGTGCATTCGACAAAGTGACTACCAGTTAGAGTGGATTACAGAGTTAGTATAAAGTGCTTTTTGACTGAAACTCAACATAGCCATCAGAAACCACAAAGACCACAAACTGCCTGGTGTCAGACTTTAAAATTCTCAAAGCTTGGCAGTTCGGGCTGGATTGTTCCCATGAGGCACAGGGTCATGACTGATTTGCATATGGCCAGGTCTAAACTGGGGTGGCATGGTGAGCAAAAGAATTATGGATTTAACCCAGATCTCTTGACTAAGGATGAATGTTTCAATTTTTTCTGTATTCCGTCCATCAATTGGGTGTCATTTGCTTTCTCGCCCTAAGTGCGCCGGGTATGCCCAGACGTGAGTCCTGGGCTTACTGTGCCACTGGAATGAAGCTATCCTGGCTGAAGAGGGGTGAAACCCCGAAACCGGTCCTAGGATGCTTGTTTCCGGTCCAGGGAGTACCTGGCTTGGTAGTTCGGGCTAGACTGTTCCCATGAGGCACAGGGTCAAGACGGATTTGCATATGGCCAGGTCTATACTGGGGTGGCATCGTGAGCAAAAGAATGATGAATTTAACCCAGATTTCTTGACTGGGGGTGAATGTTTTGATTTGTTCTGCATTCAGTCCATCAATTGTGTGTCTTTTGTTTTCTCGTAATAAGTGATGGCATCAATGACGCTATTTAACGTGTCATGATTCATGTAAATTGCGATGTCATAAGCAGTGTATAATGGGGATGCAAGTTCTGGGTAGTTAACTGCACCAAAGCAGCGAATTTCACTGGTTGTTAGATTTATTCTGTAAGTCAGTTCAGTTCATACTTTCTTAGGTGAATTTCACCATCAAAGATCATAAAAAGGATGTACATACACAAATAAAAAGAGAAGTATAAAAATAAAAGGCATAAAAGCATACTAATACAGTCCAATTTGCAATAAAATATTTAAAAGTCGGAACAGCTTGAGAGAAAGTAAATTCCAACCAAGTGCATTCGACAAAGTGACCACCAGGTGAAGTGCATAACAGAGTTATTTTAAAGTGCTTTTTGACTGAACCTCAACATAACCATCAGAAACCACAAAGACCCCAAACTGCCTGGTGTCAGACTTTAAAATTCTCAAAGCTTCTATAAATTCTCTAACCCCACGTTTTTAACATAGTGGCGTAACCCATTTGTAATACTGTAATAGGAAGGGTAAAAGAATCGAACATGTTCAGTTTCAGTTGATGTGGTGGAGAATGGGCAATAACCGTTTCTTGGATTGGCCAATTGGCCCTAACTGACTGTGAAATGAGGTAAAACAGAAGAGTCCCGTATCTAAATTGCAAGTAGAGCTTCCTGGCATTAATGGGCTCTATTTCATCCAGGAACTGCTCTCTCACAAAAAAGTCCAAATTGGAGCAACTTTGCAATAGGCCCATTTTGTGCAGCCAATAGGCCCTCTTCATTTGATCTTTAGGGATCCCACTTGCCTCTTGCGGGACATCCCATTGGCGTTCAAGCCCAATATTCATGAGGGTTGACCTCGCTGCCTAGCCCACATGAGGTCACCTCTGCAAAAACAACAGTTGATGGACAGAATGCAGAACAATGTCATACATTCACCCCAGTACAGAGATCTGGGCCTAAATCCATCGTTTTTTTGCTCACCATGCCATTCCAGTTTGAACCCAGCCATATTCAAATCAGTCTTGACCCTGTGCCTCATGGGAACAGTCCAGCCCGAACTGCCAAGCCAGGTCCTCCCAGGACTGGAAACAAGCATCCTAGGACCGGTTTCGGGGTTTCACCCCTGTTCAGCCAGGATAACTTGACTCCAGTGGCGTAGTGAGCACGGGACACACGTCTGGGCATTCCCTTCCCACATAGGGCTGACAAATGCAAAAACAACAGTTGTAGGATGCTTGATTCCGGTCCAGGAAAGACATGGCTTGGCAGTTCGGGCTGGACTGTTCCCATGAGGCACAGGGTCAAGACTGATTTGCATATAGCCATGTCTGAACTGGGGTGGCGTGGTGAGCAAAATAACGATGGATTAAACCCAGATCTGTGACTGGGGGTGAGTGTTTTGCCAATGTACAACATTCCGTGCATCATCTTGTGTGTTTTGCTGTTCACCCTATGTGGGAAGGGAATGCCCAGATGTGGGTCCCGTGCTCACTACGCCACTGAAGTCAAGCTATCCTGGCTGAAGAGGGGTGAAACCCCAAAACCGGTCCTAGGATGCTCGATTCCGGTCCAGGGAAGACATGGCTTGGCAGTTCGGGCTGGACTGTTCCCATGAGGCACAGGGTCAAGACTGATTTGCATATGGCCATGTCTGAACTGGGGTGGCGTGGTGAGCAAAATAATGATGGATTAAACCCAGATCTGTGACTGGGGGTGAATGTTTTGCCAATGTGCAACATTCCGTCCATCATCTTGTGTGTTTACCCGCAAGACCTCTGCTAGTCCCTGTTGGTAGGGACTCAGTTTCAGGGTTGCCCCTATTCCTCCTCCCGAACAGAAGAGTCCGTAGCCTAGCTATATCTGAAACATTTTTAAGTCCCAGGTCCAACCACAAGGATAGCAATTGTGTGATCATTGGTAAACCAGTCAGTTGAAACATAAAGCAATTTTCTGCTGCAACCAAAGAGGTTGTTTCCCTATGCCCCTAAAGTTTGACACCGTACAAAGCGGATCTTAGTGCTTGATAGTTGTAAACCTACAGGACCGGCCAAATGGGGCTATATTGGAAGGCCTTAGATGTCTTCAATAGTCCCCCAGTGGTTTGCTCTAGCTTTATTCCATGCCTTTCAATATGGCTCTGCCAATTAAAATACTCAGTCAGAATAAGACCCAGATATTCAAAAGTATGAACTCACACCAAGGGGTTCCCTCTCAGCATGGGGTTTTGGCGGGTGGAATGGCAAGGGTTAAGAACCATTTACTTAGTTTTTGCAAGGTTAATATCTAGACCCTCTCGCCTTGCAAAAGCTTTCAAACCTATTGAGAATTTTCTGCAGTCAAATAGGAGATTTTGAGAGGAACAGCGGATCGTTGGAAAACATCAGTGCAGGAACCCTGATGTTTGTCAGGTGGGAAGCATCAGACTCGCTATGGTCCATATGCGCTACCAGATCATTTATTAAAAGTGAGAATACGGTGGGTGTGGGGACGCAACTCTGCCTAACTCCCCTACTGACCGGGAATCAATTTGACATTTACCCACATCTGATTTTGCAAAGTTGCTTTCATGAAGTCTAATGCTCAGGTTCAAAATCAAAAGGTAGAGTGGGACCTCCAGGTGAGCTAAAATTTGCCACAGCTTAAGTCATGGTACAAGTTTGAATGATGACCTAAGATCAACAAACACCACATACGATCGCCCACCCGCCAGCTGCATAATCTTCCAGTACAATAACTGGAAACAGAGAACCTGATCAGGCGGACATGGTACCCTCTCTAAAGCCTGCTTGTGCAGGGTTCAGTATATCTGAGGCAGTCATTCAGTCTTGCAGTGTACACAGGATGACCCTTGCAAAGAGCTTTGGACACAAACACTTAGGCTTATTGGCAGAGGGAAGATCTTGGGATGGGGAGATGGGAGCTACTTATAATATGGCATTAAAAATATGGCAAAGGGATCCAACCATCGATCTCGTTCAGAAAGAGGTCCCCAGGTGCCTTATCTAACCATGGAGCTTTATCTTGCACAATTTTAATAATGACTTGCCTAATTTATCCAAGACTAAAATCCATAGCCTCTTGTGGGCCACTTGGCAGAGCAGGCAATCCCGGGTGGGCTCTGACCCATCAAAGCTGGCCGAGCCTGAACCACAAGCGCCCAGCTCAAGAGTTTTCACACGGCTCCTCAGGTAAATGAATATTTGTTAGAGAAGTGGGCAACCCATTCCATCATCATGATATGATTTTCAAGTGGGATAAACCCTTCACAAGAACTAGTCGAGATAATATTCCAAAAAGAGCATGAGTCCACTCTTTTGGACGCTGCGAGTAGACCCTCCCATTTCTCAATTTCCCACTCTCTCTTGGCTGCCCGTATGGTATTTTTATATGACACTCTAGCTGTTTGGATCAGTATTCTATCATTTGATTTGATAGATAGCACCCAGTAGTGCCCCCGGGCCTCATTGCATCGTGTATTGTACCAGGTGGGGGCACTGCACCTCCTTGCTGATCTGCTAGTTGCTACAAAGAAGTGATGCCTTCATTTCTGGAACATTTGGGTATGAAAATTACTAATACTGGGTAGGGTCACACCATGCTCCAGAAGCATGTTTAAGAATGGCAGCAACCACTCTATAGACATCAGCAACTGATTCCCTGAAGCACGATAGCGTGCTCCATTTTCCCCTTCATCTATTAGGGACCAAAATGATCTTTCTATCTAATGGCTCATTATTGTTTGGCTGCACGACAGAAATAAGGCTCCTCAGTTCTAAGGCAAGCACATTGTGGTCGCTATCCTGGTGGGGTAAGTAAAAAATAATCAACAAAGCTTGTACTCTGGGGTCTGTTAAATGTGTTTTTGTCTTTTTTGTCAGAGGTTGACCTGCCATTGCAGGCTCTTAGTCCCTGATTCAGCATAAGGGAGTTGAGTTGCAGGCCAGAGGGGACTATCTTTTTATAGGAGGTATAGTTATTGCAGGTATAAGTCACAATTGATCTTCCTCAGTTGATTGAAGCTCAACATGGGCATCAAGGGGCTCAAACTGGGAATTGAAATTGCCCCCCACTATCTTGACTGCATCTATCAGGAGTTGGGCCAGATGGGCAGATAGCTACAGACTCAGATTTACTTGCCCAGGGCCCACAGTAAACATTGTAAATATAACATGTAGCAATACTAGGAGAGGTTAAATTAATACACAACAGATCTGAAGATTCCTGCTTGATTTCCTTGATGCGGCACCTTAAAGTTTTTTCAACCAAATTACTGTGCCCCCCCCCCCCCCAAATGGCTTGCCTCTTCCCAATGAAATGGCCTCCTTACTGAATGACAAACCCTGAGCAATGTATATGGCTAGTCGACCAAGTTTCTTGAAATAAACATATGTCGTATGCATCAACAGAGGCTCACCACTCAGGGCAAATCAGCTTAGAAGGTAGCCCAGCTACATTCCAGGATACCAATTTGGTTGTTGAGGTAGAATAAGCCCTATCTACACGCACACTCTAACCATGAACATTAGCTAGGTTAAGCCCAACTCCATCCCACTCCATACACACATTCTTGTTACCACCTACATGAAATGGAACAATCCATGGCCCAGCCTGGGGTGCCCTTCCACTATCAACATCATGAGGCAGGACAAAGTTCGGCCCCATCCAGACATCGACTCACACGATTGGCTGTTTGAAATTGGCCAGGCCCTACCCAATCTTGTAAATCGATGTCAGCCAGTACATCACAGAGGTTATAGATCGAAATCCAGCTGAGTAAAACATTATTCAATCTTGGGGCTTGAGCTGCACCCATCTGTTATCCTCATTAGTACATGGACCAGGCTTGTAGCCCTGAAGGAATAAGGCAATATTGCTGCTCTCCAGCTGGTTTTTCATGTGCTCAAATAGCAATTTCTGTATCAAATATGGTGACCCATAAAGTTCCTTGCTTATCCTTGGATCCCACATCATGCCAGCCCACCCTCCTTGTCAACAAGAGGTTACTTGCCATAGCCACTGGAAAATTGCTATGGCGACCCAAGCAGTTCAATGTCTTATTGAACAAATCAGCCTGGGACTCTTTGATCCAATCTCAATGGGGAACACAGGAAAGATTTGCCACATAAGGGCACAAAGCTGAGGGCAGATTAATAACTGGCTGCATTGTCATTGTTGCGGGACCACCCCCGCCATCACCACCCAAACCCTGGACTTTGTTGGTAGCGTCGACCTTTGCTTGTGCATAAGTATTGGGCTTGTTAGTGCAGCACTCCCTGTTTTGATTAGAATTCACAGTATTAGAGGCCAGCTTTGGGGAATCATATGGAACACTGGGAGTGGGGAGCACAGCTGGGCAATGCTGATTCCTTGCAGGGTTACATTGGTACGCTACGTGACCCTCCATCTCACCTGTACTGTACTTGTGGCGGTAGGCCTAATAGGGATGCTGGTGCAGGATTCCCATGTATGTTTCCGGTTCATCTTTGTAGACTCAACAGCATCAAAGCAAAGCAGTATCAGAAATATTTCTACCCGCAATGCGGCCAATATTTTGTCCAAACAAATTCTCAATTGTGCTCTTTGCTTCCAGGGCAAATAAGAAGACGGTGGTGGATTAGTTGAGACCGCTGTTTACATTGCATGCAGCTTGATAAGTCAATTCGAATGCTTAGCTGCTGCAGGTTGAAATGGGCTATCAGATGGACAAGAAATTACAATTAGGGAGGATGGTCCTTGGTCGTTTGTGGCTGATAGTAATGAGGTACAACCTGGTGTGCTTATGGAAGGAGCAGGTAAAGAAGGTGGGGCCAGGAAAATACATAAACCTATCCCAGTGGAAGAACCAAGAAAGCCTATGTTCTGCAAGGTCAATTTCATTCCTTATCAAACTCCCCACTTGCTGAATTATTTTATCTATTGAGGTGACTTTAGCTGGTGGCATAGTAGTGACCGGACCTCCTGCCAGTTTCTCTTCACCATTTTATCTGCGATGTCACGAGGCAGGCGTCAATTATTTTATAAGAGAAGGTAAGCAAGGAGACAAGACCTGATAGCTCGCACTCCTCTTCTTGCAATTGGCACCACCTGGCGCAGGTAGTTGTGGGGCAGTAAGTCCCTTGAAACAGCTGATCCCAAAGACAGCAGACATGCTTTATAGCATCTGATGGCAAGCACTCCACCCTTTGCAATTGGTGCCTCATGATGTGGGTAGTTGTGGGGCTATAAGTTCCTTGATACAGCTCACCCCAAAAACAGTGTTTTGTAAGCATAACTGGACCTTAACTATATTTGTTTGGGATTTCAGATATTTTCAACATTCTCTATTGTCCTATTGCAAGGCAAGACTTACCATAACTTCACTTTAACTTTTCTTTCTGTGTTTTTCCCCAGTTACTGTATGTGAATATTACATAGTGACAGTTTCCACTGTTTAGCTGCAGTTATGTATGAGTTTTCTAAAGAAAAACACTTTTTATTTCATTAATAACTTTGGCACTGTTTGACAAATATTCTCAAAACTGGCCCCAAAAAAAAATAATATATAATTTCATCCATCTCATCTCCTAATTGTAAAGTTTTTAACCTCTAAGTTTTGACCTGTCAAGCGAGCACCAATAAGAAGGAAGGTACCAAAGCATCATTTTCCCATGTTTATTCCCATGTCATTTGAGGTGCCTTCAGTGATTTCATCAAAGATGTGATTTAACATGTCATGAGTGATGTAATATGTGAGGTCAAAAGTAGTGAAGGGCAGGAGTGCAAGTTATAGCTCTGCTCATTAAACTAGAACTCATGAATATTGTGTTTTTTTGTTTTTTAAAAAGGTCATTTTTGGGTTATTGCAACATTTCAAAATAACGTTACTTTAACTTTTGTTTTTTTCAGTGAATATATAAGTTTGGTACTTCTGATGAAGAATCTCATGACTAATGATGGAAGAGTGCATGAAAATAAATCGGCTAAGCTGTCAATACTGTTGATACGTGGAATGAGTGACATTGAGGGATCAAGGGTAAACCCAATGATCCAATTTGACTTTATCAATCAGTGCTGCTTCAAATAATTTTCTTTATCAGAAATGTATAGAAATGTAATTTTTGAAGGATTGAACACAAAAAGTCATATGACATCCAGGACTGAAGAGGCTGAGTCAGAGGGGAGTGAATGTTAAAAATGGGTAATTTGTTGGATGTAAAGTTGGGTATTGTCCCATCATCATCCAACAAGACTGCTACCTTGACATAGATATGATCATCAATCTTTACCAATTGATGACAAGGACCAAAAAGAAGGCGAAGCACCTCAAGACTTGGCCACGAAAGCCCAGGTGGTTATCCGAAGTTGTTAGCATACAAAGATAAACTCCATCAAAGACTGTCAAGAGACGAAGGAGACTAAGTATACTGCAACACCCTCTGACTAGTGAGTGGGCATTATAATTTAATATCTTTAGAGCTGCAGCTTTAATGCTATACTCAGTGTAAAAGCCAGGTGCATTTTAATATTGATATAGGAGACAGGTTGATTGGAGATATGCCTCTTGATTGCTTTCCACAGCCAAGGCAGGTCTGAGACAGTTCTGAAGATGGGGATGGAACTGCAGGAGAGACTGTGGTCATAAATGGTCATTTTTTAGCTAATCAAGAAAGACTGCTTTTGAGAGCAAAATATTGGTCAAGCAGTATCATCATTGGTTCAAGAGATATGAATTGTTCTTAATGCGGGTAGGAAGGATTATCAAAGAACTAATGAGGTTGAGGAATTGAGTTGTCTTGCCAGTTCCTTCATCCTGATATTGGAAAACATGAGGCAGATAATGTTGGTTTGTGGTAGGAGTGATACACTCTAATTTGTATTTAACATAGTTTTGTTACATTAGTAGTTAATTTAATCAGCAGCGAAACACAGGAACTTGCTATATTTTAGCTTTCGTAAATGGGCCGATTCACAGAATTGTCCCATTTGCGACCGCAAAAAAGGGTTTTCGCATGTATCAAACACAGATTGCGATTCGGTAACATGCTACCGAATCGCAATTTGGGTTTGCGATTCGGTTTTATGAAGGGACATGTTTAGGGTGTCCCTTCCTAATACCGAATCGCATTGGTATGTATGAATGTTTTCCAACCAAAATGTGGTTGTTAATGTTTGCAAAGCATTTTTTAAGAGCATTTTAATTTTTGTAAGGCATCCCGTTTGCCTTTAAGGAAAACGGGCTGCTTTACAAAAAAAAGATTGCTTTATTTAAAAGCAATCACTGACATGGTGGTCTGCTGACCCCAGCAGGCCACCATCCCTGTGATTTTTTGCGATTCTTAGGGCGGCACAAATTGCGACCTACCTCATTATTATTCATGAGGTAGGTCATTTGCAATCCCCTAGGAATCGCAGAAAGTGTTCTACACACTTTCATGCATGCCGTTTTGCGATTTCCTAATTGCGAATCGCAATGATTCACAGTTAGGAAATCGCAAAACAGTGTAGTGATGCATCTGGCCCTTAGAGGCTTAGGAGAGTGTTAATAGTGTGGGAACAAGGTTCTAACAGTGTTGGGAGAAGTGGCAAAGTGTTCTTTAAAGAGGTACGATTTTCCAGTCAAAAGAGATGGTTTTCCCCTACAGTATTTCTGCATTGCTGTATTTGGACATAAATTCCAGGCCAAAAGGCCATAACAAGTGTTTGAAGATTCTTTGACGAGTTTTTTCTGCCCCAAAGTGTCCTTCTAGTAGGTACTAAGGCTGAAAACAAGACTTGTTCTTAAAAAGATTCTGGTGTCAAGAGTTGAAATCATTTTTGATTAAAAAACATATATATACAAGGTCTTATCCAGGCATCCCAGTTTCTCTCATGGGCTTGTTTACATCCATTTTGTAGGGTTGAGTCTTCTGACTTGGTGTCTCAGAAATTACAGCCCCGTCATATTTCCAGGAAGAGTAAAGTGGGTTTTAGGAGCAACTCATGTATTCACTGGTCTACATTACAGTCTTGTTTTGTACAACTTTCCCAAACCAAAATCAGGGATCTCTACAGTGGAAAAGGGAGCTAGAGCTAACCATTCTTTTTCATCCTCAAGAGATGGTTCTAGTAAAGCTCTAAAATCCTCATTATCAGTTTCTAAGATGCGTGCTTCTAGAAGCTCAGGAAAAATTCCAACTTTCAGCTGGGTTTCAAGACCAGTAGCCACCTCTAAGAATGTGAGCCAACAGATACTCCTTTCGATCCTCATGAACACTCTTATTAACAAACATCTTTTCTGGAAGGATTTGTTTCTGCTGTACTAGATTTTGGTGTCTAACCGATTCCTTACACTCCTCTATTACTTTCCCACTCATCTGTATGAGGCAATAAAAGGAAATCGATGGATTTGTAATTTAACATGCTGGACATTCAACCTATCCAACCTCCATTCCTCTTGCTAAACCTTGCTAAGTGTCCCCAGATCCCACATTAAAAAAACTTGGGTTCATGACTGCCTAAATTAGGTTTGTGAACAGGAGTGGGTGTTGGAGTTTCACTCTTGGTAGGACTAGGTCTCTGATGGGATTGGACAGGAATCGGGAAAACTCGATCTTGTCGGATTATGTATCTTCCCCTCTACTTCATTGAACTCTAGGAAAAGCAACATCCTTTTCAATGGTCCGGTTAATGGTTAAATCATTATGCTATCTTTACTGCTTCTGTATATGCAAGGGTAACTCCTCCAAAAACAGCTCCAAATAAAACCTGTCCATAATTTTACCCTTGGTAGAATTCAGTGGAATTAACCACTATTTAACCCCGTCTTAAATGTTATTAAAAAATTAGGCCTTCGCATGTCCTTACTGGACACACTTTCATTCCTAAAAAGTAAATTATAGGTTTCACTGTGAATGTCCAGTTTCTTTAAATTGAGTTTCTTTATATCTGTATAGGGAGTATTCAATCCACCATAGGGTTGGTGACTTGGTATGGAGAAATTATGTCGCCTGGACTGGGTTAGTACCATAGTCAATTGCGTTCATTTGCTGTCCTAGTCTGTAGAAATGTGTTGAAATTGCTCTGCCTGAGTCTTCACAGACTGCTGAAGAATAACTCTGTCCTACTGTAGCTATGAATATATATCTCCATTGCCCATTCTACAAGACAGTTGTCTTCTGTCTCTCAGCTAACTGTTGTGCCACAGTTTCCATAATGTGGATCAATCTCACTTCTGACATCGCAGGTGGCAAGTTCTGCTGAGCACAGCATGACTATACTAAGTTTTGTGAATGTCAATAGCCAAAAAAACAAAGTGATATTCTCTTCAGTCTTAGCTTACACTCTTCCTCTTTTCCTTTTAATCAATCAATCAGGGGAATAGTCAGCTCCGTTCAGTTGAATAGCCAGGTCTTGAGCGTCTTCCTGAAGATGTTCAGGGATGAGGTGCGTCTGATGTCGATCGGGAGCTCGTTCTAGGTCTTGGCTGCGATGTAGGAGAAGGTTCTTCCACCTGTTCTGGCTCTGCGGATGTGCAGGGTTTCGGTGAGGGCGAGGTTGGCGGATCGGAGGTTTCTCTTGGGTATGTGGAAGGAGATTCTCTTGTTGAGGTATTGGGGTCCGGTGTTGTGGAGGCATTTGTAGGCGTGGGTGAGTATCTTGAAAGTGACTCTCTTCTCAACGGGAAGCCAGTGGAGGTTCCGTAGGTGTTGGGTGGTGTGTAAACTGATGCTTTTAAATACGCGTTCGGTAAGGCAGCATGAATATCAAATCCTGGATCTTCTCTCAGACTCCAAACCTGACGTGTTATTTATTACTGAAACATGGTTACATGAAGGCTCCAACCCTACTATTGCTAATGCTATTCCCACGGATTACCTTATTGCCAGGAGTGATCGTGTAGGGGGACGTGGAGGAGGAGTTGCAATTATTTATAGAAATATATTTACCTGCTCCATACTCCCCAAGTTGGATTTGGCGAAAACAGAAAGTCTGAGTTTTCTTCTCAAAATCTCTCCACAGTACTCTATTGCTGGGGCTCTTATATATCAGCCGCCTGGGCAGGCCACCAGTTTTTTAGAGAGTCTGCATTTTGCCATTTCCTCCCTGGCTGCTAATTATGATCATTGCTTAATCTTAGGGGACTTTAACATACATATGGATGTACCCCTTAACCTAGATTCAACTAAGCTGTATGACTCTCTAAATATGCTTCATCTTTCTCCATATGTCACACAGTCTACCCATGATAAGGGACATTTATTAGATCAAGTTTTTTCTAATAAACCTATTGAAATGGACACACCTTTTCCTGTAGCCTGGTCGGATCATTTTTTGCTTACTTTTAGTATTAAAATACCACTTGCTACTATGGCTAAGGCCTATGTACCACGTACTAATAACTTTAGGTCATTTAAATCGATGACCCCGGACGCCGTCGGATCCTTTCTAGAAAATCATCCCCTTGCATTTAAGGACAACCTGGTAACTGATGTATCCCTGCTGGAGAATTGGCTTGAATCATGCGTCAATAATTTGGCCCCTCTCCAAACCCGAGCTGCCAACAGAGGTCGACCAACTGCACCCTGGTTTACTGAAGATCTTAGAAAAAATAGGAGCCACTGCAAATCACTTGAAAGGTTATGGCGACAAGACTACGACACTTGTACTAAGCTAGCCTATAAGAACGCTTTAAAAGCATATCACTGTAATATTCGTATAGCTAAAATGAACTTCCTTAATATGAAAATTGAACAGGCAGCCAATAAAAGTGCCGAACTCTTTAGGGTTGTAAAAGACTTTACGTCCCCCACTGTTTTAAAAAATCCTTTTACCCCTACTAAAGCGTGGACTGAGGATATTGCCCTATTCTTTTTTAATAAAATTGCTTCTCTTCAAGCTTCTTTCAGAGAGGTGAGCCCTAATTGTGATCTGGAGCTGGACCGGCTGTTCCAGCAACCTCCCCCTGCCACTAACTGCCTACTTCATATTCCTGCTATCCCCTTAGAGAACTCCTTACATCTTCTTCGTTCTCTAATGTCTGGCTCCCCAGCCGATCCCTGTCCTGCAAAAATCCTGGCCGCTATAGCGGAAGTTATTAATCCTGCAGTCAATAAAATTTTGAATCTTTCACTTTCCTCGGGGACCTTTCCGGATCAATGGAAATTGGGTAAAATTCTTCCCCTGCTAAAGAAACCCTCTGCAGACCCCTTACAGGCTAGTAATTACAGACCCATTTCCTTACTTCCGGCTTTATCTAAAATCCTGGAGAAATATGTCAATCATATTCTCGGAGAATTTATAGAATCTAACAACATTCTACATTCCAGTCAGTCTGGTTTCCGTGCTAACTATAGCTCCGAAACCGCTCTCCTTGAGATCTCTGAGTCGATAAAAGTCACTCTGGACAATGGCGGGCGAGCAGTGTTGGTCCTGCTCGACCTATCGGCAGCTTTCGATACCGTACCTCATGACCTTCTTCTTGATCGTCTCTGGAGATGCGGTATTGGGCACACCGCCTTACATTGGTTCAGATCTTACCTAACTAACCGACAGCAAACTGTCTGGTCTCCCCCTTTTGAGGCCGACATCAAAGCTATGAATGTAGGAGTCCCCCAGGGCTCAACTCTGAGCCCTACATTGTTTAATGTGTATGTAGCTCCTCTGGCACAGTTGGTTGAATCCTTTGGCGCCAGAATCGTCTCTTATGCAGACGATACTCAACTGCTATTCACCTGTGCCAAGGGCGAAGTCTTGGACGGGCTGTCCATCAAGCGCTGCCTTTCGGCAGTCTTCAGCTGGTTCAACTCTAATCACCTGAGATGTAATTCAGACAAATCAGAAATGATTTTCTTTGGCGGGGCACCAGATGAAAACTGGCGTGATTGGTGGCCTTCAAATATGTCTCCGCCCTCAGACCTAGCTACCACGGTCAAGAACCTGGGGGTGAAACTTGATAATAAGCTTTCCATGAATGCCCAGGTTCAGTCAGTGGTAGGCATCTGCTTTGGCTTACTCAGGATGATGCGAAACTTTCTTCCATTGCTCTCTCAATCACATAGAAAGACAGTCGTCCAGGCTTTAGTACTATCTCGCCTTGACTATGTGAATGTTTTGTATCTTGGTTTGCCTGAATATCTCCTGAATCGTCTCCAGGTGGCTCAAAATGCTGCTGCTCGAGCGATCTTTCTGGCCGATCGTCGTACTCATACGACCCCTCTTCTGAAAACTCTGCACTGGCTTCCTGTACGCAAGAGGATTCTCTTTAAAGCTTTGGTACTGGCCTTTAAGGCCTCTCACAATATTGGCGCACCGTATTTAAGGGACCGCTGCCAATACTATGTACCTTCACGTTCGCTACGGTCCTCTACTGCCCAACGACTTTGCACTCCCAGGTTTTTTCTTTCCCGTCAGGGCGGCCGTACTTTTCAGGTACTGGCGTCTGCCCTATGGAATAATCTCCCTTCTGACTTACGCCAGGAATCTGATCTCTTGCGTTTTCGTCATAAGCTAAAAACATCACTGTTTCCATGATTTGGGTCTGTGGTATATTTTTGTTGAGTATCTTTGTTGCGGGTTCTATGATCAGTGCCGGGACACTCTGGGGAGTAGCCGTGCGCTTAACAAATACCCAGTAACATTAACATTAACATTAACATTTGGCGAGGAATGCCGAGGACGAGTCTGACTGCGGTTGTCTGTATGGTCTGGAGTTTGCGGAGCAGAGACTTGTTGATTCCAGCATAGAGGGCGTTTCCGCAGTTCAGTCTGCTGGTTATGAGTGCATGGGAAACGGCCTTCCTTGATTTGGGGGGGATCCACTTGAAGGTCTTACAGAGGATTCAGAGGGTGTTGAAGCAGCTGGAGGCGACGGCGTTGACCTGTCGGGTCATGAAAAGGGAGGAGTCGAGTACGATGCCAAGGTTTCGGGCGTGGTTCATGGGGAGGGGGGGCTGCCGAGGGCGGTAGGCCACCAGGTTTTGTCCCATGCCCAAGGGGAGGGTCCGAGGACGAGGACTTCTGTCTTCTCCGAGTTGAGCTTCAGGCAGTTTCTGCTCATCCAGGATGCGACGTCCTTCATTCCTTTCTGGAAGTTGAGTCTAGTGGTGATTGGGTCCTTGGTGAGGGAGAGGATGAGCTGGGTGTCATTGGCGTAGGATACTATGCTGAGTCTGTGCTGTCTGATGATGGCGGCGAGGGGGCCATGTAGATGTTGAAGAGCGTGGGGCTAAGCGATGATCCTTGGGGCACTCCGCAGTTGATTTCCGTGGGTTCGGAGAGGAAAGGTGGCAGTCTGATTCTTTGGATCTGCCGGTGAGGAACGAGCTGATCCAGTCGAGGGCGGCTCCTTGTGTGCCGGCGTCGTGGAGTCTGGTGGTGAGTGTGTTGTGGGAGACGGTCTCGAACACTGCAGAGAGGTCGAGTGGGATCAGAGCCGCTGAGTGTCCTAGGTCGAGGAGGGTGCGGATGTCGTCTGTGGCGGCGAGTGGAGGGGCCTCGGTGCTGTGGTTGCTGCAGAATCCGGATAGGGAGGGGTCGAGGATAGAGTTTTTCTTCGATGAATTTGGTTAGTTGTGCATTGACGGTCTTCTCAGTGACTTTGGCTGCTAAGGGGAGGAGGGAGATGGGTTGGTAGTTCTTGAGGTCGGTGGGGTCTGCTGAGTAGGGGGTCTGACTTCTGCGCGTTTCCAGTCGTCTGTACAGATACCGGTCTTGAAGGTGGCGTTCATGGTGCATCGTAGTTCGGGAGCGATGGCTGCTCTGTGGAAAATGTGTGGGGTGTAGGGGTCCATGGGGCTCCTGAGTGGATGCCTTTCATGATCGAAGTAGTGTCTCGGTGGTGACTGGGGTCCAGGAGGAGATGGTGGACTGGATGGATTTGCTGGAGAAGGAAGTGGTTTCAGAGTTCGGTGTCTGGTCGTTGAAGTTGTCATAGGGTCCCTTGATTTTTAGATGGAAGTAGGATCCAAGCTTGTTGCAGAGGTCCTGTGAAAGGGGTGATGTCTGTGGTTTTGCTGGGGGGCTTGGTGAATTCCTGGATGACGCTTAAGAGTTGCTTGGAGTTGAAGGCGTTGGCGAGGATCTTATTTTGAATGAAGGTTCTTTTGGTGGATCTGATGGGCTGGTGGTATTCCGTCATGGCGTTTTTGTAGGTGGTGCGATCGTCTGACGTTTTGCTGTTTCGCCAGTTCTCGCGACGTCTGCAGGTGCGTCTGGATTCTTGGAGGTCAGTGGTGAACCAGGTGATTTTCCTGGAGCGCTGTCTGTCAGGGTTGCGTAGGGGTGCAAGCTTGTCTACGCAGTTGGAGATCCATCTGTGGTCCTTTGCTGAGAGGTTGGCCTCGGTCGAGGTGGTTGGGGCGTCGCGGTTGAGGGTAGAGTTGAGTTGTTCCTCAGTGACTTTGCTACAGTTTCTTTGTGGAGGGCACAGTGCAGGTTTGGGCGGCGTGGGTTTGTCAACGTGGAAGTGTACGCAGTGGTGGTCTGTCCATGGGGTTGCATGGTGTAGCTGAAGTGGATATTGTAACCTCCTGCGAAGATGGGGTCATGGGTGGGTCCTGCCTTGTGGGTGGGCGTGGTGATGAGCTGTTTCAGTCCGATGTTGGCGAGGTTGTCCAGAAGGGTGGTGGAGTTGGGGTCACTGGGGTTGTCGAGGTGGAAGTTCAGGTCTCCGACGAGTATGTAGTCCATGGAGGCGATGGCGTGGGGTGTGACGAGGTCGGCGACGGGAGTGGTGAACAAAGCGTGGGTTCCGGGGGGTCTGTAGGCGAGGATGCAGTGCAGTGTGGTTCTAGGGCTGGTCTGGATGTGGAAGTGAAGGTGTTCGGTGGTGAGGAAGGAGTCCTTCGAGGTGGAGAGTCGGAGGAAGCTCGAGACAGGCGCAGATGAGCCGAAAGCACACCCACTGCACGCAGCCGCACAGCGGCCGCCATTAAGTAGGGGAGGGGGCAGGGCAGTGCAGCTAGGAGGCGGGAACCGGCAGGGGGGGAGAGGCCGTGGAGGCAGCAGTGGCGGGAAAAGGGCACATAGAGCAACGGGCACAGAAAGGCAGAAAAACGGCAAAGGTAGGCACAGGTACAATAAACAAGACAGGCACAATAACAAGACAGTGAAGAGGCTAGAAGGAAGACAGAAAAAATGGCACAGAAAGACCGAAAACAGCATAAACACAACAGCGGCAAGCAGAAGAGCAAGGCTCTCCTACTGAACCACCAGGGATGAGGCGCAGGCAGGAGCCTGCGGGTGGAGGAGGGCCTCGAACACCTACCTGCACAGGGGCAGCGGCAGCAGCACAACCCCGGAGCTGCTGGGGGAGAGAGCAGGTCTCTGACCAGGAGGTCAGAGGTCTAGCTCAGTCATCCCAGCAGTGGCCACCATTAAGTAGGGGAGGGAAGTGCAGCTGGGAGGCGGTGGCAGGAACCGGCAGGGAGGGGAGGAGCCACGGGGGCAGCAGCGGCAGGAAAAGGTCACGGAGAGCAATGGGCAAAGGAAGGCAGAAAAACTGCAAAGTTAAACACTGGCACAGGCACAATGAAAAGACAGGCACAATAACAAAAAAGTGAAGAGGCGAGAAAGAAGACAGAAAAACAGGCACAGAAAGACAGAAAATGGCACAAACACAAAGACAGACAACAGTGGCCAGCAGAAGAGCAAGGCTCTCCCACTGGACCACCAGGGATGAGGCGCAGGCAGGAGCCTAAGGGGGGAGGAGGGCCTTGAACACCTACCTGCACAGGGGCAGCGGCAGCAGCACAACTGCGGAGCTGCTGGGGGAGGCAGCAGGTCTCTGACAAGAGGTTTTTTCTCTTTTGAACTAAATATCCACTTCTTTCTTGCAGGCTACAGATAGGGACCAGGACTGCATTCCATGGGGAACTTCTGGAATCAGATATGTATGAAAACAAGTTATGTATGAAAACAAGAGCTGCAAAACTTTTGTGATTTTCCTTTCTCTTCATATTCCTATTTTTCCACTTTTCCTTGCTTTTGTAAACCCCTGAAGTCTCTTAGAAACAATCTTATTTTCAAGGCCCTTTATGGGGGAATCGTTACTAGCGAATTTCTGGTCTCTTTATAGGCATGTGCCACTCTGATTATAACTAGGCACTAGCCAAGTACAGCTCAATGCTCCCGAATTGGTCCTTTTTAAGTGACTACTTTGTAGTTCTACTGATTTTTTCTCCTTCCCTCCATTATTTCCTCTTGAACGCTTCCACTCGTTACTCAAAATTTCTAGCTGCCTTCTGTGGGCTTCTACCAAAACTGGAACTGTTGCCAGTTTGTTTTACCCACCTAAGGACACCACGACCCTCCTGTGGGAGGTGAAAAAGCAAAGTCTGTGGGCCATCCCTCCTCCTCCAGCACCACACTCTCCTACGCACCATTAAGAGCAATGGGGTCACCCTGTCTCCTCGGAACCTGGGTTAATAGTTACAAAGCTACAAGTGGTTCCGTTGGGTAAGTACCACGGGGTACTGGTTCAGAACCTGATTATTTCTTTCACAATCAATAGTGATCAGTACTAGATTTCCTAGTACTGATCACTACTGATTGTGAAAGAAATAATCAGGTTCTGAACCAGTACCCCATGGTACTTACCCAACGGAACCACTTGTAGCTTTGTAACACTCTTTTATGCAGCAGTACACACTCAAGTTGTCATGGAGACCCTCCTCCTGGAATCCAGGGGAACCCGCTTCCCTCTGGTCCACTGCTGTAGTGGCAGGCACAGCTCCTGCATTCCACGTTCCTCGACGTCCTGTCGGAGCTGCGTTTCAGTTGACAGCATCCTATTTGACTCTCTGCCAACCTGATCCTCTCTGGTTTCCTTGTGGGTAGAGAAGATAGTCAGTCTTTTTGTACACATCCTCTCTGAGGTGAAGGTGTCTGTGGTTATGTAAGTGGGTCACCGGCTCAAATTATTTCCACAGTCACAGGAGAGCAATGGGGCATTATGGGACTTTATGTTATTCTTCAAAGACTTAAATGTTCAAGTTCCAGGATCAATGAGACAAGGAGTGTGCAACTTTAAGGTAATCCTACTTCTCAAATAATGGAGAAGCAAAAGGGAGAGTTTACAACACTGAAATACTTGGTTCCAAATGTTTTCAGTTGAGGATACTCCACTTGAGCAAACTCCATTTGGTGAAGGAAAACAAACAACATCCCTTCTAAAACCCAATAGGCACTGTTGTATGTTACTCTAAATGCAGGGAGATAATGCCTCCCTTTTAAAGACTGCTAGAAATTTAAGCACAGTACAAGTGTGGCATCAGCGCACAATGCTTGCATATCTGAACTGCATTCACCCGATTGATCCAGTTAGGAGGATCCACCACCTGGATTTGAAGGAACCTAAAAACATTTTGAAGCTTACCTTGTGTGGATGCTGATAAGATCATGGAGAAATAACTGGGGTGGAACTGTGGCTGCTGTTGAAACTGCAACCCGAGGTTGAGCCTAAACAGATTTCTATTTATGTTTCTGGTTTCTTTCTTTTACCCCCTCCCAGCCTACCAGCTTTACTACATTTCTCCATGAACACAATATATCCATCAAACTTTCTAATTTTACACCTTCTCAAGTTTGGAGAACATCGGATCATCCAGTGAAGGCATCATATGAGGTTTTCCATACTGAAGGCGGTAGTGCCCAAGAAAGAGTGAGTATCTTTTGGGAGCCCCATCGATCTTAATTGAGTACTATTTAAAATAAACAACACAGGGAACTGGAGGAATAAATTGACAAATCATAATGTTATGGCATTTTCAGATATTGTCTATTTTAGTCTACTTCCATTTTCTCAAGTTAAGCATGTTCCTGCAAGACTTCTCCAAATAGAGAAGTCTTGCTTCTTTTCTAATTCAATAATATTTGTTAGTAAAGAGACTGTCAAATGAAACAAGTAGAAGAAAGAAGTGACCCTAGTGAATACTTAGCAACACAGTGACAAAAGTAGCAGGCAGACAGTAAGGACCCCAGCAGACAACTTACCACCTAAGACTAATGAACACTCACGTCTCACAGCCTGCTAAACGCCAACTCTTCAGATATCACACAGCTCATCAGCAATGCCAGCCCCAGACAAGTAGCAGGCAGTAGGCTGAAGGTGTGGGAGCAGCAGAGAACAGAGGATAACGCTGAGGGTAAAGCAAATGGAAATGTGTGGAAGCGCAAGAAGCCACACTGTCAGACTGGCGGTCTGTTGCACATAGCACTGGAAGTGCTTGACTCAGCAACTGCAGGAATGGACTAACGTACACAGCAGTCAGATAGTTCCACTTAAAATCATGTTTGCTTACGATAAGGTATTTGAAGCTTCCCTGCCCTTGTGGTCTTCATCTTACAGATATAATAGTACACGTCACCCATGTCTGATTTTTGGGTGGCAAACCATTCATCTAAGAAATGCACCCTTCAACAGCACCTTACTCTTACTATTAAAAAAAGAAATCTAGTTGTCTAATAAAAGCAGAAAGCTGACCTGCTTAGCAACAGCTTGAATTCTTCTGAAACGTATAGACCACGATGTCCCAGATGTACCATAACCTGGTAACCAATTATTATTCTTCCTTTCCTCTAATGCGCCGAAGCTCGGGAATATATCAGCGGAGATGCTCACAATTCTGGTTAACTGAGCATACAAAATCTGAATGTGATACACAGTTTGACTGGGCCTTGGCTTCTAGATAATGTCCCAGTTTTTATAAGAGCTACACTTCTGAAATCATTATCTGGAAGCCATTTTGGAGCATCACCACAGAGAACAATTTGCCAAAAGCAGATCAGGCTTTTGCAACTTTGTGCAATGCTGGGACTAAGCCTACCAGACTAAGCAGAAGATCAGCGCAGAAGTGCCCTCCAGGACACATGTCGAAACCCATTATGTTTAGTTTATCAAGGAGCAACATGGATTGCTGCAAGCAGCAAGGCCAAAGGGAAGTGAGGCAATAGGTTACTGGCGAGTTGCCAGATTGACTCAGTAGGATTTAGTTTGTGGTAATCAATGTGATGATTTAGACATCCAGACAGTCCATATAAAAATTAAAGATCACTGCAAACCCCTTGACAGGAGGTGTGGGAGTTTGGAGTTCTAAAGTAGGCAGAGTTCAAAGGATGCCATAGCAAGAGCTCCTCTCAGGCTAACCTACTTGGAGCCGCGAAACACAAACTCCGTGGTGGTGTCACCTCTTTCCTCATCTGCCCACTCTTCTCTTTCTCATTGAGTGTCTAGGCCATAACAATAAAGGTACAAAGCAGCTGAAAAGAAGTGCACATCATGAGTCGAGAACTGGCTTGATGGATAAACAGTGCCATGATTACTTTCTAGTCCCCTTTTATTTGAGCTGATATTGTTGCACTTACATTGCTACATGTAACTGATGATTAATGGGCAAGCACAGGTTGAATATGTGTGTCTACACTTAGTGGGCTATATGGGGATTAAGTGAAAACCTTTCACTTTGGAGAGTGAGAACCTTTCAGAAGGTGGATCAATGTGAAGACATTTCATGGACAGCTCCTTTGGATTACCAACTGTTTTTTTACTCCTAGGTCCTCCTTACCTCAGGTAACTCTATCCATGGATGCAAGTCTGGGTACGCCTATTGTTATGCTATGTTATGTTATGTTAAGATTCTTGTAAAGTGCATGGCTGCCCCGCAACGGGGCGTCCCATCGCTTAAACCTGCAGAGTGGAGTCAGGCGAGATGGGGACAGCTACTGATCAGAGAATAGCCAGGTCTTCAAGGCCCTTCTAAAATCCCAGTGGTCCAGAGTGCACCGGATGGAAGGAGGCAGGGAATTCCAGAGAGCGGGGGGCCATCGCCCTGTAGGAGTGCCCGCCAGCTCTGGCCCTACATGCCCTGGGCACGTGGGCAAGTTGGAGATCAGTAGAGCGCAGGGCACGGGCCGGAACATAGGGAAGACACAGATCACTCAAAATCGCAGGGCAAAAGCCTGTGAGAATTTTATGAGTGATGCAAAGAGCCTTAAAAAGGATTCTTTGGTCTATAGGCAGCCAATGCAGCTGGTGAAGAAGGCCAGACATATGGGAGTGCTTAGGGAGCGCAAAGAGGGTACGGGCCACGGCATTCTGGGCTCACTGGAGCCTTTTAGTCACCGACTTGTTAGAGCCAAGGAGCAGCGCATTGCAGTAGTCCAGCCTAGCCAGAACGGTAGATTGGACTATCCTCTGGTGAATATGGGAATCAAAGAGTCCTAAAATGGGTTCTAGGCCCCACAAAAGACTTTAAAAAGTGCCTGCTACTGATTTAGCCTGGTTGTCAAAAGAAAGGGAACACTCCATCCAGACACCCAGGTTCTTAACTGATGGGTTTGGCTAGGGGGAGAGCCAAACACAGAAGGCCGCCAGTGGTCGTCCCATACATGGGTATCCCTTCATGGGTATCCCTTCCTAAGAGAAGGATTTCTGATTCAATTGATGGCAGTTGGCCACCATCCATTCAGAGATGGCAATCAGGTCCTCCTGGAATTTCATGGAATCCTGGCTAGGATATTTGGAAAAGGAAAATACCAGCTAGGTGTCATCCTCATATGACACCAACGAGATGTTACGGGTTTTTGCTACTAATGCCAGCAGTCAGATGTGAATATTAAACAGCGTAGGACTCAGTGCAGAGCCCTGTGGGACCCCGCAATGTAGCGGATCTGTGTATGAGAGTGGAAGGGCAGCAAGATGACTTGAAAAGACCTATCAGCCAAATAGGACGTAAGCCAGGAGAGGGCTTTGCCACCAATGCCAATCTCCCGCAGCCGATGCTGCCAAATCTTATGGGAGACAGTATCAAATGCTGCACTCAGATCTAGTAGAATGAGCGCCAAGGTTCTGCCCTCATCCAGAGACCCGCAGCTGCTCAGTGACCGCAAGCAGAGCAGACTCCGTGCTGTACCGGGTCCAAAGCCATTTTGAGAGGCATTCAAGATTGAGTTAGATTTCAGAAACTGAGTGTCAGGCCTCTGGAGTATGGAGTAACAACTGTGGGGCAACACTAACTAAGGCTTGTAGTCCATAAACGAAAAGACTGATTGAAAAGAATCTTCGGACAGAGTTAATTAGGCAACGGAATTCCAAGATGGCCACCGCTGCAGAGGGCGCGACAGCGGTCTAGTCTTTCTCTCCACAGATGAGAGAAAGAACATCGAGTGGCTAACACCTTGCAATCATCTGCCCCACATTTAATCTTATCTATGATACTTAAGTTTCGGCAGATAACATTGACAGAAGTATCGGTAATGATAGATTCCGGAGCAACTGGAAATTTTTGCGATTTGAAATTTGCTACAAAGGTGGGATTACGAGCTATACTGAAGTCCAAAAGTGAACCAGTTCGAGCAGTCGACGGAACAAACCTATCCTCCGGGCCCATAGTAAGCCACACAGAACAGGTGCAATTGATTTCCAGTGATGGACACAAATAAGTCATCCAATTTAACCTAATTGATGCGCCTCAATTTCAGCTCCTTTTAGGTCTCCCATGGCTCACAGAACACAACCCAACGGTGAATTGGAGTTCTAGGACAATAGTGATGGATTCTGAGTACTGTAGAAAGAACTGTTTTGGGACAAAGGAAAAGAGCAGAGAGTGCAATCCTGCCCAGGCCTTGTGTACGACCGGAACATCTGTGTATGTCATAGATTCCCAGGAAATACCCACTGAGTACGAAGATTTTGCTGATGTTTTCAATGAAACAGAGGCAGAGCAATTGCCACCCCATCGGGTGTACGATTGAAAAATAGATCTGGAACCAGGTTCTAATTTACCTTGCAGCCGAGTCTATGCTCTAACCGAAAAAGAACATCATCATTCGAAAGAATACTTGGACAAATATCTGGCAAATGGGTTTATCCGCCCATCCCAGTCTCTGGTATCTTACCCCCTCTTCTTTGTGCCTAAGAAGTAGGGAGATCTTAGGACCTGTATCGACTATCGTGCAATCAATAAGATCACCAAGAAAAACCGATACCCGCTTCCTCTTATTTCTGTCTAGATCAGGTGAAAGGAGCGCAGATATATACAAAATTGGATCTCAGAGGAGCCTACCATCTCGTGAGGATGCGCGAGGGGGATGAGTGGAAGACAGCCTTCAGGACAAGATTTGGACTATTTGAATACCAAGTTATGCCATATGGCTTGTGCAATGCCCCGGCTGCCTTTCAGCACTTCATTAATGATGTTCTCAGTGAATACATCGATCAATGTGTGATAGTATACATTGACGATATATTGATCTATTCGTCTGACACCAGCCAACATCAACAACAAGTAAGAGGAGCCTTACAAAAGCTCAGAGAAAATAAGTTGTTTGTAAAACTCGAGAAATGTGCGTTCAATGTTACACAAGTGGAGTTTTTAGGTTTCGTCCTATAGCCAACAGGAATAAACATGGATGAGCGAAAAATCAGGGCTGTGGTTGATTGGAAATCCCCAGAATGTGTCAAGGAAATTCAGAGCTTTATTGGATTTGCGAACTTTTATAGAAGATTCATAAGTGAGTTTTCACGAAAGATACTTCCATTGACACGTCTACTTAGAAAAGGTGTTCGCTTTGAGTGGACAGAAGAATCGGAAAGAGCCTTTGAATCTTTAA
This sequence comes from Triturus cristatus, assembly GCF_964204655.1. Taxonomy (NCBI): domain Eukaryota; kingdom Metazoa; phylum Chordata; class Amphibia; order Caudata; family Salamandridae; genus Triturus; species Triturus cristatus. The sequence goes on along the minus strand of NC_140580.1, from coordinate 587,402,036 downwards.
AAAAAGACTTTACCACAGCTCCAATACTCTTGCATGCAGACCCTACAGAGCCTTTCTATGTTGAGACGGATGCCTCTGATTTCGCTGTAGGAGGAGTGTTGTCCCAACGACACAAGATAACGGGCCAATTACATCCAGTTGCCTACAGATCACGAAAATTAACGCCAGCAGAAGTGAATTATACCATAACGGAAAAAGAGATACTGGCTATTAAAGATGCATTTAAAGAGTGGCGGCATTATCTCATGGGTGCACAACATCAAGTAACGGTATTCACAGATCATAGAAACTTAAAATTTCTGAAGTCAGCCAGGACTCTAACCCCAAGACAACTGCGATGGTCATTGTATTTTGCTGACTACGACTTTGTAATCACTTACTGACCCGGCGCCCAGAATGGGAAGGCTGACGCTCTATCTAGACTAGGAACGAATGAACAAAAGAATCAAACAGAAAATCAGACTATAATTCCAAGTACAAAAATAATTGGAGCTACGATCTCTTCAGATCTCAAAGAAGGAATAATCAAAATCATGAGTCCCGAAGAAATGCAGAATAGGATAAGAGAAGAAGCAGAGAGAGAAATTCAACATCAATTACCTTATTATAAAGGGGCTTTATACTTGCCTACCAAGGAGTTACAGAATCAAGTAATGGCGAAGTGTCATGATAATCTCTTGGCAGGACATAAAGGAGAAGCAAAAACCGAAGAATTAATCAAAAGACATTATTGGTGGCCACACATGACCAGAGACATTGAAAAGTACGTTAAGACCTGTGAAATTTGTGCTCAGGGAAAATCGGAACGACAAGCACCTAAAGGGCTGCTCCAACCCTTACCCACACCACCTTATCCATGGCACACAGTCACGTTAGACCTTATAGTAGACTTACCCTTAAGTCAAGGTTACAATACCATTCTAGTATTTGTGGATGCATTTTCAAAGATGGCGCATTTCATGGCCTTAAAAGGGGTTCCCACTGCTAAACAGCTAGCTAACCACTTTAGTACGCAAATAGTAAAGATTCATGGGGTACCCAAGGTGGTTATTTCGGACAGGGGAACACAGTTCGTGTCTCATTTTTGGAAGGCATTTGTGGAAGGTCTAGGAATTGAGGCTAGATATTCGACTAGTTACCATCCTGAGACTGATGGGCAGAGAGAGGGTGAACCAGGAATTGGAGCAATACTTAAGGTTGTTCCTTTTGAAACAAGAAGGTGAATGGTCAGAATATCTATGGGCTGCAGAATTTGCACACAATAACGCCAGAAACGCCTCTACAGGCTATTCCCCATTTTATCTGAATTATGGTAGACACCCAAATTCCACTCTCAGACAAACAGATATTTCAGTTCCAGCAATAAAAGATCTGGGGCCTCATGTAGGTAAATAAAATTTACCGATTCTTAAATACCGAACCGTACCGAATCGGTATTTAAGAATCGGTAAGTTACATGTAGGTAATAATTCGGTAATATTTACTGAATCGGTAACATTCGGTATTCAAGAATCGGAGTTTACCGAATCGGTAAATACCGCGGTGGTATTTACCGAATCGGTAATTACCGAGGTGGTATTTACCGATTCGGTAAATACCGATTCGGAAAATACCGAATCGGAAAAACGAAATCACATGACTGTTTGAAACAGCCAATCCTGTGCAACCAAACCCCACCCAAGTAGGAAGTGGCCACACCCAGGCAGGTGCACTCAATCAAGAGACACAGGAGAGGCTGGGAGTGCAGAGGAGAGGCAGGGAGCCAGTGCCTGATTGTTGAAATCAAACTTCACTATGTCCAGCCAGAGGACAGGAGGGGAAAGGAGGCGCAAGGTGAAATTCAGCCCAAGGAACTCCAGGTGCTAGTGGAGGAGGTGGTGAAGCAGCACCAGAAGATTTTTGGGAGGCAATCCCTGCAAGTGGCAGAGTGTGAGAAGCGCACTATTTGGCTGGCAATCCAGGCGCAGGTAAATGCTGTGGGAGTGACCCACAGGGACATTGACGTACTAAAAAAACGCTGGTACGACCTGCGCATCATGACTAAGAGGAAGATGGGGGACATCCAGAAGGAGGCCAGCCGGACAGGAGGTGGAAGTAACAGGGCACCTGCCCTCACCGAACTGGAGGAGCTGGTGCAGTCGACAATCGAGCACGAGAGTGTCGTGGACCTTGGGGATGCCGACAGCTCTGCCAGAGCCGCCACCCAACAAGGTAAGAGGAATGCACAGCAATGTAGCCCCCCTACCCCTATCCCACATCCCCCATAGTGAAATGAGTATCCCACTCTAGTCCATGTGTTACTGCAGACAGGCAATGCATTATGGGAGATGTAGTCAGGGATCTCCCACCATGAACAGAATAGCACAGAACAATGATGCATGGTACACACAGTAGCCTAAAGCAGATAGAGGACTATGTGAGAGTGTTACATCAATTTATTGTCAAGCTTGCAATGCATGCCTTCAGGTACACTGAGCTGATGTTGCCTTTCTGTCCACAGACGTAACATCGCGCAGGACTGCACATGGCACAGGAGAGGGGGCACACCGTCAAGCCAGTTCAGCTACGGGCAGCACAAGTTCTGGCCAGAGAGCGTTGCCACAGCCACCATCCCCAGTACCTGAGCCAGCATCCCCAGTACCTGAGCCAGCATCACCAGTACCTGAGCCAGCATCCCCAGTACCTGAGCCAGCATCACCACTCATGCTGGAGTCACCGGCCACATCACCGCCTGCAATAGTGAGGTCGAGGAGGCGTGCTGCTGCCAGGCTGCGCGTGTTACACACATCATCTGATGACAGCAGGGGCCCAGAGCCAAATACTATGCCCCCGGATGGGAGACATACCACTGTGCCCTCCACCTCACATGTAGAAGACACGGGTGCAGGACGGCGCCGCAGGTCGCGTGAGCAAAGTCCACCACCAATCGATCACAGCCATGGGGTCTTTGGGGGCCTTGAGGCCAACATGTTAAAACAACAGTGCCTGCAAACAAAGGCAGTCATTTCAGTACAGCGGCATGTGCGGGGACTGAGAACCACATTCAAAAACAGGAACATCTGCGCAATGGCGGCGGGGATTACTGACATGGCAGCGGGCCTGCGGGACGTGTCACAGTCTATGCAGCTGTTGTGCAGCAAGTTGGACGCAGATAGAGCTGCAAGGCGCCGGGAACGGCAGAGGGGAGACAGGCACACCAGGGCACTCAACCGCCTGGCAACTGCAACATCACTACTCTGCCGGCGCTCAGTGAACATGCAGGAGGGCCTGACACACTGCAGCAGCAACGTCACTAGGGGGATGGTGCAGGTCACCAGTGCCCTGGAGGTCCTATTGACCAGTCAGGCGGCCACAAGTGGTGCAGGGGATGCTGCTGAAAGCATGGACACCAGCAGCAGGAGCAGCATCACACCCCCCGTCCCAGAGACACGCAGGAGCAGCAGGCGGCATGGGGCTGGCACCAGTGAGGAGGCTGAATCCGTGCCATCCCACAATGTAGCCCGTGGCCACAAACTATGATGCTGCACCGCGTAGCAATAGACTATTGGGTGACGTAACCCTGGACTTCACACTTGTGAATGAGCAATGTTGCCAGAATGGCATTATCCTTGTTTAGTGGCGTAGTGGCGCATTATTAAACTACGTCATTACAGACAACAACTGACTGTGTCCCCTTACTTACTCAGAAATAGTTGCATGTGATCTCTGCCCGTCTCTCTCTCCCATCTGTTGCTGTTGGCACTCCAGCAGCGTTGTCCGCTGGCTGACCTGATTCATCATCATTGTCCTCAAAATCTATTAGTTCCACCTCTGTACCTCTCTTTGTGGCAAGGTTGTGCAGCATTGCACAAGTGGCAATGATCTTGCAACAGATGATGGGTGTGTACTGGCGTGCACCTCCGCTTTTATGGAGGCAGCGGAACCTGCTCTTCAATAGTCCGAACGTGCGCTCCACCACATTTCGTGTAGATTTGTGTGCCACATTATATCGTCTCTCACTCTGGGTTGATGGGTGTAGGTAGGGAGTCAGGATGAATGACCGCACGGCATATGCACTGTCGCCTAGGTGAGTTAAAGGGAACCATCAGTCACATGTCTCAATACACTATGATTTGCACTAAGTATTAGGGAGCGTGACTGTGACTTACCTAGCAGGTATCCTTCTCCAAATTCTCCGGCAAGCAGTCGTATGTAGATCCCACTGTTCTGGAAGATGTAGGAGTCGTGGGTACTCCCAGGAAACTTCGCAACAATGTCAGTGATGATGTTCCCTGCATCGCAGATTACCTGCACATTGATGGAGTGGGTGGACTTTCTGTTCCTGTAGATGTGCTCAGTGGCAGCTGGTGGGCAGATTGGGATGTGTGTGCCATCAATACAGCCGATGACATGGGGGAACTGTGCCATGTGATAAAAGTCAGTTTTAGTTTTCTGCAGTTCAGCCTGTGTGTTTGGGAAGCTGATGTAGTGGTGCATTCTCTGCATCATGGCATCCAGGAACTTCCTGAAGAAACGGGACAGGCAACTCTGGGATACACCGCCCACCGCAGCTATCACCACCTGGTAACTTCCAGAAGCAAGTAGATGTAGGCTGCAGAGAACCTGCACATGTGGTGGTATGGCATGCGCCCTTCTTGTTGGCTGGTCCAGGAGTGGGTGCAGGTCCCTTATCAGGTCCATGATGGTTTGTGGGTGCCACTGGATTCAAGCAAGCCTGGCTGAAGACGGCTGAAATGCCAGAAACCGGTCCTAGGAAGCTTGTTTCCGGTCCAGGGAAGATATGGCTTGGCAGTTCGGGCTGGACTGTTCCCATGAGGTACAGGGTCAGACTGATTTGCTGATGGCCATGTCAGAACTGGGGTGGCAGAGTGGGCTAAAGAACGGTGATGGATTAAACCCAGATCAGTTGACTGGGGGTGAGTGCTTGCAATGTTCAACACTCCGTCCATCATTTCCTTTGGTTTTTGCTTTGTTCGCCATAAGTTGGCAGGGTATGCTCAGACGTGAGTCCCTTGCTCACTTTGCCACTGGATTCAAGCAAGCCTGGCTGAAGACGGCTGAAATGCCAGAAACCGGTCCTAGGAAGCTTGTTTCCGGTCCAGGGAAGATATGGCTTGGCAGTTCGGGCTGGACTGTTCCCATGAGGTACAGGGTCAGACTGATTTGCTTATGGCCATGTCAGAACTGGGGTGGCAGAGTGGGCTAAAGAACGGTGATGGATTAAACCCAGATCAGTTGACTGGGGGTGAGTGCTTGCAATGTTCAACACTCCGTCCATCATTTCCTTTGGTTTTTGCTTTGTTCGCCATAAGTTGGCAGGGTATGCTCAGACGTGAGTCCCTTGCTCACTTTGCCACTGGATTCAAGCAAGCCTGGCTGAAGACGGCTGAAATGCCAGAAACCGGTCCTAGGAAGCTTGTTTCCGGTCCAGGGAAGATATGGCTTGGCAGTTCGGGCTGGACTGTTCCCATGAGGTACAGGGTCAGACTGATTTGCTTATGGCCATGTCAGAACTGGGGTGGCAGAGTGGGCTAAAGAACGGTGATGGATTAAACCCAGATCAGTTGACTGGGGGTGAGTGCTTGCAATGTTCAACACTCCGTCCATCATTTCCTTTGGTTTTTGCTTTGTTCGCCATAAGTTGGCAGGGTATGCTCAGACGTGAGTCCCTTGCTCACTTTGCCACTGGATTCAAGCAAGCCTGGCTGAAGACGGCTGAAATGCCAGAAACCGGTCCTAGGAAGCTTGTTTCCGGTCCAGGGAAGATATGGCTTGGCAGTTCGGGCTGGACTGTTCCCATGAGGTACAGGGTCAGACTGATTTGCTTATGGCCATGTCAGAACTGGGGTGGCAGAGTGGGCTAAAGAACGGTGATGGATTAAACCCAGATCAGTTGACTGGGGGTGAGTGCTTGCAATGTTCAACACTCCGTCCATCATTTCCTTTGGTTTTTGCTTTGTTCGCCATAAGTTGGCAGGGTATGCTCAGACGTGAGTCCCTTGCTCACTTTGCCACTGGATTCAAGCAAGCCTGGCTGAAGACGGCTGAAATGCCAGAAACCGGTCCTAGGAAGCTTGTTTCCGGTCCAGGGAAGATATGGCTTGGCAGTTCGGGCTGGACTGTTCCCATGAGGTACAGGGTCAGACTGATTTGCTTATGGCCATGTCAGAACTGGGGTGGCAGAGTGGGCTAAAGAACGGTGATGGATTAAACCCAGATCAGTTGACTGGGGGTGAGTGCTTGCAATGTTCAACACTCCGTCCATCATTTCCTTTGGTTTTTGCTTTGTTCGCCATAAGTTGGCAGGGTATGCTCAGACGTGAGTCCCTTGCTCACTTTGCCACTGGATTCAAGCAAGCCTGGCTGAAGACGGCTGAAATGCCAGAAACCGGTCCTAGGAAGCTTGTTTCCGGTCCAGGGAAGATATGGCTTGGCAGTTCGGGCTGGACTGTTCCCATGAGGTACAGGGTCAGACTGATTTGCTTATGGCCATGTCAGAACTGGGGTGGCAGAGTGGGCTAAAGAACGGTGATGGATTAAACCCAGATCAGTTGACTGGGGGTGAGTGCTTGCAATGTTCAACACTCCGTCCATCATTTCCTTTGGTTTTTGCTTTGTTCGCCATAAGTTGGCAGGGTATGCTCAGACGTGAGTCCCTTGCTCACTTTGCCACTGGATTCAAGCAAGCCTGGCTGAAGACGGCTGAAATGCCAGAAACCGGTCCTAGGAAGCTTGTTTCCGGTCCAGGGAAGATATGGCTTGGCAGTTCGGGCTGGACTGTTCCCATGAGGTACAGGGTCAGACTGATTTGCTTATGGCCATGTCAGAACTGGGGTGGCAGAGTGGGCTAAAGAACGGTGATGGATTAAACCCAGATCAGTTGACTGGGGGTGAGTGCTTGCAATGTTCAACACTCCGTCCATCATTTCCTTTGGTTTTTGCTTTGTTCGCCATAAGTTGGCAGGGTATGCTCAGACGTGAGTCCCTTGCTCACTTTGCCACTGGATTCAAGCAAGCCTGGCTGAAGACGGCTGAAATGCCAGAAACCGGTCCTAGGAAGCTTGTTTCCGGTCCAGGGAAGATATGGCTTGGCAGTTCGGGCTGGGCTGTTCCCATGAGGTACAGGGTCAGACTGATTTGCTTATGGCCATGTCAGAACTGGGGTGGCAGAGTGGGCTAAAGAACGGTGATGGATTAAACCCAGATCAGTTGACTGGGGGTGAGTGCTTGCAATGTTCAACACTCCGTCCATCATTTCCTTTGGTTTTTGCTTTGTTCGCCATAAGTTGGCAGGGTATGCTCAGACGTGAGTCCCTTGCTCACTTTGCCACTGGATTCAAGCAAGCCTGGCTGAAGACGGCTGAAATGCCAGAAACCGGTCCTAGGAAGCTTGTTTCCGGTCCAGGGAAGATATGGCTTGGCAGTTCGGGCTGGACTGTTCCCATGAGGTACAGGGTCAGACTGATTTGCTTATGGCCATGTCAGAATTGGGGTGGCAGAGTGGGCTAAAGAACGGTGATGGATTAAACCCAGATCAGTTGACTGGGGGTGAGTGCTTGCAATGTTCAACACTCCGTCCATCATTTCCTTTGGTTTTTGCTTTGTTCGCCATAAGTTGGCAGGGTATGCTCAGACGTGAGTCCCTTGCTCACTTTGCCACTGGATTCAAGCAAGCCTGGCTGAAGACGGCTGAAATGCCAGAAACCGGTCCTAGGAAGCTTGTTTCCGGTCCAGGGAAGATATGGCTTGGCAGTTCGGGCTGGACTGTTCCCATGAGGTACAGGGTCAGACTGATTTGCTTATGGCCATGTCAGAACTGGGGTGGCAGAGTGGGCTAAAGAACGGTGATGGATTAAACCCAGATCAGTTGACTGGGGGTGAGTGCTTGCAATGTTCAACACTCCGTCCATCATTTCCTTTGGTTTTTGGTTTGTGGGTGTAGCCTGTACCTTTCATGTATCTCAGCCTCAGTCAGTTGGAAGAGTGTGATGCGCTGTCTGTATATGCGTTCCTCCCGTCTCCATATCCTCAGACCTGCTGCCTGTAGACGTAGGCGCCTTGCAATGACATACAGAGCGGCCATGTTGTCCACGCTGATGCATTTTGGGATTTCTTTTATGCACTGTTGATGATTACCACCTGCTTTCAATCTGTGTTAATTACGACTCTTAATTACCGAATTTCATGGATTTCTAAATTACCGAATTTACCTACATGTCTTTTTCCGTTTTACCACTTCATATTTACCGAATCGGAAAATATGTAGTCGGTAAATATGAATCGGTATTTTAGGAATCGGTAAATATGAATCGGTATTTACCGCTTCATATTTATCGGATTTTGGTTTTTGGCCTCCTACATCTCACTTGACTAAATACCGGTCGGTAACGGGAAATTTACCGAATTTCGGCCGTTACCGACCGGTATTTGGCTACCTACATGAGGCCCTAAGTGACTCATTAAGAACGAGTCCATCAGACTGCTATACTGAATTTAGAACAAGCCAAAAGGAAATATAAGATTTATGCAGATAAAAAGAGATGAGAGGGCCCTTCCCTAAAGACAGGGGATAGTGTCTGGTTGAGCACAAAGAACATTAGGTTAAAGGGGAACCGAAAGTTCCAGCCCAGGTTTATAGGGCCCTACCAGATAGAAGAAAAAACCACTCCAGTTAACTACCGATTGAGATTACCCACTAAGTTAAAAATTCACCCAGTCTTTCACGTTTCCTTGTTAAAAAAGGCATCACCAGAACTGCGAAAAAATTTGGCACCAAGACCTATCCATTTAGAGTCCGGGGTGGAATTTGAAGTAAAGGAAATCCTAGATTCAAAGTTAGTCAAGGGAAATTTGTACTACTTAATAGATTGGAAAGGTTATGGACCAGAGGAACGATCTTGGGAATTGGAGTCCGATGTTCATGCACCCAGATTAGTGAAATTGTTTCATAAAAGATTCCCTACGAAACCGAGACTGAGAGGACCTCCTTTGTTGAGGGGTACTGTCAGGCCTCTGGAGTATGAAGTAACAACTGTGGGGGCAACACTAACTAAGGCTTGTAGTCCAAAAATGAAAAGACTGATTGAAAAGAATCTTTGGACAGAGTTAATTAGGCAACGGAGTTCCAAGATGGCCGCCGCTGCAGAGGGCGCGACAGCGGTCTAGTCTTTCTCTCCACAGATGTCCAGAACCCAGGTGAAGCACGCGCTCCGCGAAGAGCGCGCACTTCACTGAAGTAATTTTCAAGTGCGCAGCTAGAATTAGAGTTCCAGAGTATTTCGTCGGGTTTTCGTCCGGTATCGTTTCGCTTCCCGTCGGGAGTAGCACAGAGTAGAGTTTGATACTTGGTTATAGTTTTAGCAGAGGAAAACAGAGTAAATCCGAAAAAGACGAATTTCTCATCTTCAGTCACCTGTACAGCCTTCAGAAACCAGAAAGCAGCTTTGTGCGAAGTTACTTCAGCGCCACCTTAGAATCGAAGAACAGAAGTCCGAAGCTAAGTATAATTAATTACAGAAAGGTCGTGAGTTAAACTAATGAAATCAAAAGAGTATAAATGGTATATTATAAGTATACTTACCAGAGTAGGAGTTGAGGCAGACCCTATAGAAAAGAAACAAAGAAGAGGTTAATATTTCAAGGGCATTGGTAACCATCAAAATTACGTAGAGAAGAAATAGTACTTACTGGAGAGTAGCAGAAGAGAGATAACCAATGCTTACCAGAGAGCAGTAGAATCTGTACCAAGATAGGAAGATAACCAGAATACTCGAACTAATAAACTTTGATAAAGACATTTTCCAAGACACGAGTTAAGGACTATAGAGTTATGGAACAGCCTTGAGTAACGTCATGCCTAATACCGAAGCTACCTCAAAAAGTAAGTGAAGAAGCAGGAATAAAACACGTAGGGCCATATGTAGGTAGCTAAATACCGGTCGGTAACGGCCGAAATTCGGTAAATATGCCGTTACCGACCGGTATTTAGTCAAGTGAGATGTAGGAGGCCAAAAACCAGTTATCGGTAAATATGAAGCGGTAAATACGATTCATATTTACCGAATACAGATTTACCGAATCGGTAAATATGAAGTGGTAAATATGAAGTGGTAAATATGAAGTGGTAAATATAAAGTGGTAAAACTGAAAAAGACATGTAGGTAAATTCGGTAATTAAGAAATCCATGAAATTCGGTAATTAAGAGTCGGTAATTAACACGGATTGAAAGCAGGTGGTAAGCATCAACAGTGCATATAAGCAATCCCAAAATGCAACAGCGTGGACAACATGGCCGCTCTGTATGTCATTGCAAGGCGCCTACGTCTACAGGCAGCAGGTCTGAGGATTTGGAGACGGAAGGAACGCATCTACAGACAGCGCATCACACTCTTTCAACAGACTGACGCAGAGATACATGAAAGGTACAGGCTACACCCACAAACCATCATGGACCTGATCAGGGACCTGCACCCACTCCTGGACCAGCCAACAAGAAGGGCGCATGCCATACCACCACATGTGCAGGTGCTCTGCAGCCTACATCTACTCGCATCTGGCAGTTACCAGGGGGTGATAGCTGCGGTGGGCGGTGTATCCCAGAGTTGCCTGTCCCGTTTCTTCAGGAAGTTCCTGGATGCCATGATGCAGAGAATGCACCACTACATCAGCTTCCCAAACACACAGGCTGAACTGCAGAAAACTAAAACTGACTTTTATCACATGGCACAGTTCCCCCATGTCATTGGCTGTATTGATGGCACACACATCCCAATCTGCCCACCAGCTGCCACTGAGCACATCTACAGGAACAGAAAGTCCACCCACTCCATCAATGTGCAGGTAATCTGCGATGCAGGGAACATCATCACTGATATTGTAGCGAAGTTTCCTGGGAGCACCCACGACTCCTACATCTTCCAGAACAGTGGGATCTACACACGACTGCTTGCTGGAGAATTTGGAGACGGATACCTGCTAGGTAAGTAACAGTGACGCCCCATGAGACTTGCAAATCATAGTGTATTGAGACATGTGACTGATGGTTCACTTTCACTCACCTAGGCGACAGTGCATATGCCGTGCGGTCATTCATCCTCACTCCCTACCTACACCCATCAACCCAGAGTGAGAGACGATATAACGTGGCACACAAATCTACACGCAACGTGGTGGAGCGCACGTTTGGACTATTGAAAAGCAGGTTCCGCTGCCTCCACAAAAGCGGAGGCGCACGCCAGTACACACCCATCATCTGTTGCAAGATCATTGCCACTTGTGCAATGCTGCACAACCTTGCCACAAAGAGAGGTACAGAGGTGGAACTAACAGATTTTGAGGACAATGATGATGATTCAGGTCAGCCAGAGGACAACGCTGCTGGAGTGCCAACAGCAACAGATGGGAGAGAGAGACGGGCAGAGATCACATGCAACTATTTCTGAGTAAGTAAGGGGACACAGCCAGTTGTTGTATGTCATGACGTAGTTTAATAATGCGGCACTACGCCACGAAACCAAGATTATGCCATTCTGGCAACATTGCGTATTGACAAGTTTGAAGTCCAGGGTTACGTCACCCAATTGTCTTTTGCTACGCGGTGCAGCATCAATGTTTGCGGCCACGCGCTACAGTGTGGGATGGCACGGATTCATGCCGCCTGCTGCTCCTGCGTGTTTCTGGGACCGGGGGTGTTATGCTGCTCCTGCTGCTGGTGTCGATGCTTTCAGCAGCATCCCCTGCAACACTTGTGGCCGCCTGACTGGTCAATAGCACCTCCAGGGCACTGGTGACCTGCACCATCCCCCTAGTAACGTCGCTGCTGCAGTGTGTCAGGCCCTCCTGCATGTTCACTGAGCGCCGGCAGAGTAGTGAAGTTGCAGTTGCCAGGCGGTTGAGTGCCCTGGTGTGCCTGTCTCCCCTCTGCCGTTCCCGGCGCCTTGCAGCTCTATCTGCATCTAATTTGCTGCACAACAGCTTCATGGACTGTGACACGTCCCGCAGGCCCGCTGCCATGTCAGTAATGCCCGCCGCCATTGCGCTGATGTTCCTGTCCATGTTTTTGAATGTGGTTCTCAGTCCCCGCACATGCCGCTGAACTGACATGACTGCCTTTGTTTGTAGGCGCTGCTGCTTGAGCATGTTGCCCTCGAGTCCCGCAAAGACCCCATGGCTGTCACCGTCTGCTGGTGGACTCTGAACCCGCGACCTGCGGCGCCGTCTTGCACCCGTGTGTGCTTCCTGTGAGGTGGAGGGCACTGTGGCATAGCTCCCATCCTGGGGCATTGTGTTTGGCTCCGGGCCCCTGCTGTCGTCGGATGAGGTCTCTAACGCTGCCAACCTGCCAGCAGCACGCCTCCTGGGCATCACAATTGCAAGTGGTGATGTGGGCGGTGACTCATGCATGAGTGGTGATGCGGGCTGTGGTGGTGGTGATGCAGGCAGTGGTGGTGGTGATGCAGGCTGTGGTGGTGGTGATGCTGGCTGTGCAGTACTCGTGCTGGCCAGAGCTGACCTGTCTTGCCGGTGTGCCCTCTCTCCTGTACCATGTGCAGTCCTGCGCGATGTTACATCTGTGGACAGAAATGCAACATCAGCTCAGTGTACCTGAAGGGCTGCATTGCAAGCATCACAATAAATTCATGTAACACTCTCACATTGTCCTCTGCCTGCTTTTGGCTAATGTGTGTACCATGCATTGTTGTCCTGTGCTATTCACTTCATGGTTGGGGGTTCCCTGACTACATCTCCCATAATGCATTGCCTGTCTGCACTAACACATGGACTGGAGTGGGATACTCATTTCACAATGGGGGATGTGGGATAGGGGTAGGAGGGGCTACATTGCTGTGCATTCGTCTTACCTTGTTGGGTGGCGGCTCTGGCAGAGCTGTCGGCATCTCCATGCCCCACGACGCTCTTGTGCTCTATTGTGGCCTCCACCAGCTCCTCCAGTTCGGTGAGGGCAGGTGCCCTGTTGATTCCACCTCCAGTCTGGCTGGCCTCCTTCTGGATTTCCCCCATCTTCCTCTTTGTCACAATCCTCAGGTCGTACCAGCGCTTTTTGAGTACCTCAATGTCCCTGTGGGTCACTCCCACAGCATTGACCTGCGCCTGGATACCCAGCCATATAGTGCGCTTCTCAGACTCCGGCACTTGCAGGGACTGCCTCCCAAACAGCTTCTGGTGCTGCTTCACCACCTCCTCCACTAGCACCTGGAGTTCCTTGGGGCTGAATTTCATCTTCCTCCTCCTTTCCCCTCCATCTCTCTGTGTCCTCTGGCTGGACATGATGATTTTGAGCTGCACAAACAGGCACTGGCTCCCTGCCTCTCCTCTGCACTCCAAGCCTCTCCAGAGTCTGTTGATTGTGTGCACCTGCCTGGGTGTGGCCACTTCCTGGTTGGGTGGGGTGTGGTTGCACAGGATTGGCTGTTTCATCCAGTCATGTGATTTTCTTTTCCCGATTCGGTAAATACCGATTCGGTATTTACCGAATCGGTAAATACCACCTCGGTATTTACCGATTCGGTAAATACCACCGCGGTATTTACCGATTCGGTAAATTCCGATTCTTGAATACCGAATGTTACCGATTCGGTAAATATTACCGAATTATTACCTACATATAACTTACCGATTCTTAAATACCGATTCGGTACGGTTCGGTATTTAAGAATCGGTAAATTTTATTTACCTACATGAGGCCCTAAATATACAGTTAAGGTGAATTTAGCCGTAGTAGTGACTAAGATTCATCTTATAGGTGAAGACACTGAGAGGCGGCTACAAGAAAGAAAAAATAATTGTATTAATTACAAATACATACAGAAGAGAGGCGCAGTACTTGAAAACTTAGGGTATGTAAGACAATAGATAATATAGAGAGAATAGAATTTAGAGTAGAGTAGGTATTCATATTGATGTGTTATTTCTTTAAGGTTCTCTAGAAGAAGTCTGCAGAATCGTAGACGAGCGAGAGTGAACCAAAGTTTTCAAGACCAGTCTCTTCTTAATTTGTTATTTTATCCACTCCCCCTTCCCCCTTGAGGGTAATATTGGAGTCAAGGTACAAATTAATTGATCTCCGGTTTATCTTTGAGAGGGAGTTGGGAATCAGCATCTCTGTTCCTGTGCAAGCTCTGAGACAGTTAAGTATTGAATCCTGACACTGAGTTAGAATACTATTAAAATGCGATTCAGTTATTTTGGCAAGAAACTGCAGCAGGGAAATTGGATGGAAATTTTCAGGCAGAGAAGCATCCAGAGTAGGTTTTTTTAGCAGAGGGGTGACTTTGGCATGTTTTCAAGGTTTTGGTACCGACGCAGAGAATAAAGACAGGTTGGTCAATTCTAAACACCTTGGAAGAAGACCTTCCTGAAACTTTGTAAAAAGGTCCGGTTTGAGAGGATTGTTCGGAGACCCCAATTCTACCTTGGTAAACAAAGCTAAAAGGGCTTCAGAGGAAATAGGGGAAAAGGAAAGAAGGGAAAAGGAGGCAGAGCTGAGGGAAGCCCGCATGTGGGGATCCAGGTCTTTGATCTCAGGAGGGAAACTGTCATAAATGCGCTTGACCTTGCTGATAAAAAAAGTAGCCGAGGCCTCACACTGAGAATTTGTGAGAGAGGTGCTATCCGGGCTGGAGGGGGTTTCACCATGTCCTTCAGGAGAGAGAAATAGTTCTAGTAGGATTATTACTCGTGCTTATTTTGTATGCAAAATGAGCTCCCTAGTTTTCCGGACCAATTTGTGGTAAGCCTTAATCGCGTCTCTATACAGTGATTTAGCTGCAGGTTCATAGTGTCTTCTACAGGCTCATTCTAGGACCTTACAGTTGTTCCTGGCTAGAGTCAGAGACTCGTCGACCAGGCGTTGGCTCTCATTTTTTTGGGTCAGGTCCGTTTGGCATGGATGCACCTGTCCAATGCTTGGGTGACCCAGCTCAGGAAGCAGCTATTAGCTTCATCTATTTTGGTGGGCAGTTCAGGACTCTGAGCGTTGAGTGCCGACCGGAAGGTATCCGGGTCCAGCTTATGCCATGGACGTTTGTTCAAGGGATTATGATTAGGCTGTGATTAAGAGCCTGGCAGGCTTAAGGATAGGGAAATGAGGGAATGGTCAGTCCATGACATAGGAAGTGGGGCCAGCACCACTAACAAAGAAATGTTGGGAATGTCAGGGTCAAGAAGATGCCCATCTGAGTGCATAGGCCCTGAGACTCGTTGAAGCAGTTGACAGGCTGCTATGTTGTCTGAGAAGTTGTTAATATCAGGGTCACAGTGAGATTCCAAATACACATTGAGGTCGCCTATATATTAAAGTTGGCTGATTTTAGTGCCAGGGAGGTAACAGCATTAACCAAGGCTTCTCTAAATGCTTTGGATGGGCCTGGAGGGCGATAGATTAGTAGCCCTGAGAATGTGAAGATATTCGTCATTGCAATTTTAAAAAGTGCAGTTTCACAGTCAGGAATAGTCTCTTAAGTAAAACTGCAAGAGTAGACTTCTTTATAAATGACTGCAAAGCCCCCACCTCTCCTTACCTTTCTGTTCAGATGGTGCATAGCGTAACCAGAGGGCTGAGATAAGGCTAGAATGGCAACGGAGTCCTGGGAGAGCCAGGCCTCCGTGAGGAATAGAATATGTAGAGACCGTTCGTAGAGAAGGTCGAACACCGCAACACGGTGCTTGACCAGGGTACGGCAGTTCAAACTGCACATTTTATAATCTCTTGTGTGGGGGGGGCTAAAATTCCCAGCATCAATGAGGGAATGGAGCAATGGTGTTGGCCACTTACCTGTAAAGGGCCAGTTAAAAGCTTTGCATGCGCATGAAAACATTTTTCATGTGCCCAAAACTAGAAAGTCGCTAATGACAGACCTGCAACAATGCCTCTAGCCATAAAGTACACAAAATTAGTCAGTATGAAAAAGTCAGATTTGCGTCTCTCATCAAGCTCACACCACTGCTGTCTCCTCTTACTAATTGTTTTAGATATACCTGCTGATTAACTATTTCTTGTGTTCTTGTTTTCTCCACAGGATAGTCACTCCTTTTTTGCCCCTTCTGGACAGGACAGGTTTATCACCATTCTAGTAGAAAATAGAGCACTGCAGCCCAACACTCTTCACTTTTGCTGAATGCTGTGATTTCAGTCCCTCTGAATTAGGTTTGTCTCACGTTAGTCAAGTCATTTTGATTTTAATAAAATTATATGTATAGTACACTTACTTATTGGGGCTTTCAGCCAGCCCTTTTCATCACTGCCCTGTTATTTGCCACAGCCATCTTTCTTCTGCCCACTAAAGCATGTAGAATGGAGCAATAGGTCAGCTCGCTTTAGCCTTTTGCTAACTTCTCTGTGAGTGGCTGCATTCTTTTCTTTCACAAGGAGCAAATCCAAACACAAAGCAGTTCCATTCACTGCTAGGGACTACTATGAAATGTGTACTTTTTTAAACCCAAAAACTTCTTTTACTTTTAGTCAATTTTTTTATTTTTAGACTGATGTGTTGCCAGAAGATTCCCTAACAAGGTTTTCCAAAAACTCTGACATGAAAAGACAAGCACTGACAAAGCAAAATGTTGGTATCGAGCACCAGACCTATTTGCATACCAATGGATGTCCTTATTGTTCTAGAACGTAGAGAAGCCTGGAGGTATCAGATCAAGAATTGCTCCTCCTAAGAACACTGCAGTCTGATCAAATGCAAAGAGAAGTGTGAAGAAGGTGGAACTTGCTAAATGCCTACTAGACTTTCCCTGCAAAAATCATACTTTATACAGCACAATAACCCTTTCTGGTCTTAATACCAGTCCAATGTGGCCCCTACTCGGTTTACTGAAAATAAAGAAGAATATTGTTGTGCCTCTTGGAAAAAGATCCCTTTTCTAGGATGTAGAAGACAGTGTAACTTAGAGCTGGAAGCTCTTCACAATAAAGGACCAGTATCCTAGCTTAAAAGGCGAGTACATTTAAAATTTGGAAGAAGGAACATCATATCCTCAAGGGAAAACTTGGATCATGCAAAGGTAATACGAAAAATAGATGGTTCTACATCTACCAACCTTCTGAACGGCCTAATGAATGTACACTCGCTACCGAAGCATGCAACAGAACTTTTTTATCTCTTGACAGATAACACAGTTGATATCATATTTAGGGCTACCGGTTTTATGGTATTTTCTTTTTTTACATTTCCGCCTGTTTTTATACATATTTATTTTTTGATAATTTTATCTGTATTTATCCACATTTTATTTTGTCACAAGCAGAAACAGAAGATGCAGCTAATATTTTCTTTTTTTTTATTTTTTATTTAAAAGAAACCTTTATTTGACTTCAAAGAGTTACAGACATGGGCCTACAACCACTTGGGCCGGCCGCTAAGTAGTACGAGAAGAGTTAGTTCATCGTTATACAGCCATGTCAATCAAAAGATCCCGTTAGTCCGTCCGCACTCTAAGTGAAGGCAGCAGTTGTATCCGAATACCAGTATAAAGACAGTTTTAGCTTTT
Organism: Triturus cristatus; assembly: GCF_964204655.1. Lineage (NCBI taxonomy): Eukaryota > Metazoa > Chordata > Amphibia > Caudata > Salamandridae > Triturus > Triturus cristatus. The sequence goes on along the minus strand of NC_140580.1, from coordinate 587,384,521 downwards.
AATTTAAAACTTATAAACATTTCACACAAACAAGGCAATAAGAATTATAAGTATCAGTACGTGCTCCCCGGGGTAGGATAGTCCCCTTCATATAGGAATCACGAATGGTCTGCGACAGAGGAGGGGGGGGGGGGGCCCGGGAGCGGAGAAAAAGTCAAACTGTAACATACTCAGCACATAGCAAATTAGGAATGTTCAGCTAGGGGGACAACGGAACATCCAATACTATCGCCAGAGGAGGGGCGCAGATGTCTCCGCGATAAGAATTCCACGGACCCCACACCTTAGACCATTTCCTGGGCTTGCCTCTCGCCACGTACACCGTCTTTTCTCTAAACATGCACCAGTCCATATTCTCCTTCCATACCGAGATCGTGGGTGACCTCTGAGAACCCCATAACTGTGCGATGTCGCGTTTAGCCACCATATTCCCCAAAGTGGCCCACTGCGTCTGTGCCACATCATAATCATTTGGCTCCCACACGTTCAGCAGACACCTTCTAGCTTCTGGTAACAGAGCAACGTGTGTGACCTCTTCCATTACTGCATGCAACCGATTCCAAAAGCGAGCCACCTCAGGACATTCCCATATAACGTGAAGGAAAGTACCCAGCAAACCACAGCCACGCTTACACAGACCATCCACGGAAAGACCCATGCGCATCAGGCGGGGCCCAGTGACATACACTCTATGGAGTATCTTCAATTGTACGAGCCGAAGGCGAGCTGGAATTGCCACCTCCCTCGGGGAGGCCACCGCCGCTACCCAGTCCTCATCGTCTAATACCAAACCGTCAGCTACCCAGACCTCCCTCAGGTGGGTCAACAGGTCCGCCCGGTCGTTTATAAGCTTTTTGTAAATCAAGGAGATTGTGCTGTCAGGCACGTAGCCATCTAGCACCCTGTCCTCCAATGGGGCATATTCCGGGATAGCAGTAGCATCAGGAAAAACCGAACACAACGCATGGCGGACCTGAGCATACCGGAAGTACTCCCTATCGTTCAGCTTATATTCCACTTTCAGCATGTCAAACGTTTTAAACTTCCCTTTCACCCAAAAATCACTCACCTTACAAATGACAATCAGATCCCATTTCTCAAATCCTTTTGTTTTCCACAAACAGCCCAGCCTTTCTGAAGCGTACAGCGGGGTCGCTCGAGTCAGGCGGTCCTTCCATCCCATCGCAGCATTCGCAGCATGCCACACATGAACTGCTATCTTTGTTGGGCCTGTCAACTGCACACCGGGAGACTTCGAATAAAGTGCCCTATTGTAATCCCCACCAGGCAATAACATTTTATCCATTGCAAACGCCGGGTTCATGGCCGGTCCGTACATCCCATGATTCACCGCCACCAGTTGGGACGCCCAATAATATCGCTTGATATCGGGGAGTGCAATACCCCCATCATACCAAGGGAGTGTCAATTTTGAGAGGGCGATTCGCGATCGCCCGTCCCAGAACAATTGCCTCTGCAAACTCTCCACCTCACGGAAATAGCGTGCCGGTATAACGTCAAGCGTGTTTTGTAGTGCATACAGGAATCGTGGTAGTGACATCATTTTAAACAACGCCGCACGTCCGAGCGGCGAAAGCGGAAGCCGTCGCCAACCCAAAACGTCGGCCTTTAGTCGCTGAAGTGGGGGGAGCAAGTTCCGCTCATAACGGGCCACAGGGTCTAACGTTATGAAGACTCCCAAATATTTAAACCCCGATTGCGAAATCTGGATAGGGCAGCCACGCGGGAGGAGAGGAGCATCACCCGAGAGAACGTAGACGCATGACTTAGTCCAATTAACGACCAAATGAGTTTAGAACATCGACTAATACAAGTAAAGACTGCCGGGGAGATGTGAGGTACAGGAGAATGTCATCCGCATAAAGAGAGATGCGGTCCTCAAATTCAGGCGTCCATCGAATGCCCCGCAAGGAGCGCTCCCATCGGAGCCTGGCAGCCAGAGGCTCCAAGGCAAGGGCGAAGAGAAGAGGCGACAACGGACAACCCTGCCGCGTGCCTCTTCCCAACACAAAGGGTGTCGACACTCTGCCATTCACTACCACCTGAGCCAATGGTTCATCATACAACAACTTCACCCAACCGATAAACCCGGGGCCAAAACCAAATTTCGCGAGTGCCGCCCAAAGATACGGCCATTCGAGAGTGTCAAACACCATCGTCGCATCCAGAGACGCCAAAATGGCCGGCTCACGCATGTGCGCCGCTCTGGCGAGCACTCCATGGAGACGCCTCAGGTTCATAGCCGTGTTACAGTGAGGTATGAAACCAGACTGATCCGGATGGATCAAGTCGCCAACGACCCTAATCAGACGATTAGCTAAAACCTTAGCTAGAATTTTGGGCTCCGCATTCAACAGTGAGATAGGTCTATAAGAGATACATCGATCCCGCGACTTCCCCTCCTTGTGAATCACGACTATTGTGGCAAGACGCTGATCATAGGGGAGGGAGCCCACTTCTCGTGCTTCAAGGAACATTGCACGTAGATGAGGCGCCATCTTGTCCGGACGCAGTTTATACAGTTCGATGGGAAGGCCATTAGGACCCATGGCTTTGCCGGAAGCGACCGAGCAAATGGCCAAAGCAATCTCATCAGGCGACAACGTTGCATCCATCAGTGTCCTATCCACATCTGACAAAGACGGCAACGCAATATCACTCAGCAGTAGATGAGAGTCATCCTCAGAGCGATCCGAGACTGGAGAATATACTTCGCGGAAATAATCCGCAAAACATTCAACAATTTCCACAGGGTCAGTCACACGCGCGCCATCCGCTCTCTCAATAACCGGTACCACTCGACTAGCTCTCTCTTTCTTGTCCAACCATGCAATCAACTTTCCAGCCTTATCCCCCACATCGTATAAGCGCCCTTGTTGCTCTCTACTCATCACCTTGGCGGCATCGGTGACCAACGCTCTATAGTCAAGCCGCTTGAGACTAAGAACGTGCAACTTATCATTCGTAACACCCAGCTCTAGGTCCCCTTCCAACTCAGCTATTTCATTCTCAAGGCGAACCACCTCCTCAATCTTGCTTTTCTTGGTGTGGGAAATTAGGGAAAGGGCTTGCCCACGGATCACCGTTTTGAAGGCTTCCCACAACGAGACAGCAGATGATACTGACCCCACATTTTCCTTAAAATAGTGTTCGAGAGACTTAACCAGTTCCGCCCGGATTTTAGGATTACGCAGGTACCAAGGGTTAATCGGCGCTACCCTCCCCTCAGCCCCGGGGGTGACCTCCATGTGCAACAGTAGTGGGGAATGGTCAGAAATACCCCGGGCCAGATGTCTTACTTCCCTAACCATCACAGCTTGGGCCGCCGGCATAAGGACATAATCAAGTCTCGATAGACTTCCGTGAGCCCCTGAGTGGAAAGTGTATTGCGCCTGTCCCGGGTGCAGTAATCTACAGCAGTCTATAAGTCCGAGGGTATCTATAAACCCACTCAGCCAGGTCTGCGCCCCAGGGAGATCCCTGGGAGGGTGACGATCCGCTCTACCGGATACGACAGAATTAAAATCGCCCCCCAGTCTGCAATCCTGGTGGGACATACACAGAAACCAGCGAGACAGTTCTGCCCTCCCACCGTCCTACGAGTGCAGCATACCGCCCTCTGTCATCATGGATTATATCGTCCACCTCCAGCGTAAGAGAGGCTCTAACCAAGATGCCCACCCCCCTCGAGCCAGAAGTGAAACCGGAGTGAGCAGCTAGACGATATCCCCGCCTATTCATAGCATGGCAAGAATTCCCAATGAGATGCGTTTCCTGCAGAAAGACAATGTCTGGCGAGAGCCGTTTCAAAAACTGCAGCACTACCCCACGTTTAATCCTGTCCCCCAAGCCATTCACATTCCATGAGAGTACTCTCAATCCCCTACCCCCCGTCCCAGCCTCGTGCACAACCCCCTCCCCCCAGAGAACACGACCCCACCCACCAGTCATATAGCGTTACGTTGCCTTGTAAAACATTCAAACATTCCCCAACCCCCCCCTCCCCACCAACATTCCCGTTACAACTCCCCCCTCCCTGCACCCCTGCGTGAGCCCATGTAGCCCCCCCAACTTGCAGTGTGCCTGTCGCCCTACCATTGACTAATCTACGAAAAGAAACCCCAGAGGAGGAAAGAGCCCCACAAAGCACCCCACAACCCCCGGGCATGTAAGAATAAGGCACTGAATAGAAACATCGAACCAAGGTATTGAAGTGTCATCGCAATGTTCAGTCACCGGGAACCTCCTGTCCCGTCAAGCCCCCTCCGTTCTCCTCAGTCTGTTCCTCTCGACTGCGTCGCTGGGGCAAAGTATCAAGCCAATCTCCAACCACCTCCGGCCGATCGAAGAAATGTGACCGATCCTCAAACTCAACACGCAACCTGGCCGGAAAGAGCATCGCATATTTCAGCTCCATGTCCCTCAGGCGCCGTTTAACACCCATGAATCCCTGTCTCTGCTTTTGGACCGATTGTGTGAAGTCCGGGTAGAAACTTATATTAGTGTTCTCAAACTTCGTCGGCCCACGCACCCTCGAGGCCTGCAGGATAGCGTCCCTGTCCCTGAAATTGAAAATTCTGGCAATAATAGTCCGTGGGGGAGCGCCCGCTTTCGGCTTACCACCTGGCACTCTATGGGACCGCTCGACCGCAAAAAATTTACTCAACCCTTTGGGTGCTTTATGGTTGATCACGAGGTCTTCCACGAAGAGGTCGGCCGCAGGAACCTCCGATTTCTCCGGCACCCCTATTATGCGCACATTATTCCGCCGAGCCCTACTTTCAAAGTCCTCCAGCCGACGGACAAATAAATCATTGGATGTCCGCTGATTACGGACCTCGGTTTGCAGGTCGGACACGTCTGTTGTCAGGCTCGACGTTTTCAGATCCAAGGATTTGACCTTTTCATTCGTTTTTGAAAGGTCCGCTCTGACTAGATTAACGTCGATCAAAACCGTGTCCAATTTATGGGCCAAGGTGTCGAATTGCTGACTAACCGCAGCTTTCATCTCGTCGATGGCACCCATGACATCCTGCAATGTTAATTCTATGGACGATCCCGGGTCCTCCTTGGGTCTCTCCGGTGACTTATGCAGTCCACTAGGGGATCCTTTTGACTGAGCATAGCGGTCCATGTTATTTGCTTGGGTATAACCTCCCCGCCTAGTCGTCTTGGATTTTTGTTTATCTCCGTCCGATCTAGCTGCCATTGTCTGAGGGCCACCAAGGTTGTCGTCCACCAACACGATTAGTAATCTCTGGACAGCCGATCTGATGAGCCTCGGCGATCACGAAGCGTAGGCCAGGCTAGCGTCCAAGATCCAGTCAGGATTCCCAATCTTCCCACTATCGACGTGTCGTTGACAAGCCAGGGTCTCTCAGCCAGTTTCAGCGAGGAGACCCGAAACCGAAAGTGAAAGTGCGGGGTACACACCAGCCCAGGTCCTGCATGCCGTTGTTGTTCACTTTCTGCCCAGGCACCACGCCAATTCGAGTCCGGGGCAAGGCCAGGAGTAGGCCGCCAACTTGAAGCCAATGCTATCCCGGTTTCTGAATTCCGATTTAAATTTGGACAACGGGTATTACCTCCGCTTATGTTCGCCTATAGAAGCCCGTCGATAGAATCAGGATTTATTCAGGATAGACGTGAGAGGTTGCGGAGGCCCTCGGGAGCCCTGTGCCTACGCGGCCATCTTGGTTGCGCGCTAGGCTCCTCCGCAGCTAATATTTTCAACATTTATTTCAATCGGCAATGCGTGCTTGGTTGTAATAGGTTTAGATAGATTTTTGTAGATGGGTAAATGGGTTACTGCTTTTAACAAAAAGATCTTTTTGTTACTTGTAGTTAATAAATTGCAGTCCTTCTAACGTAACCCTCACTGTCTTATGCAACACATCATGCACATTGATTTACACACATATGATTTGTTGTCAATGTATGATGTAAAGCGCTCTGACACCTTGCATTATGGTGAGTAGGGCTATAGCACTATAAAAGAAACAAAACACAAGAGTGGAATTTAAATTATTTGTGTAAATACTGAGACAGACCAACACATCTAACATTCCTACACTGCGTGCATATCTCTTGGCTCCAGGGACTGAACAAAGTCAAAAGCAGGCAAAGGCAAAGCATTACCTGTGAAGTGTTATCATGTGCGCACTTGTTTGTTCCCTCAATTACTTTTAGGTGTATGTCTTCCTCCTCAATTGCCCCCACCTCACATAGCTCCCAGCCAGGATACTTAAACAAAAGGAGGCCTAATGGCTCCTTAATGCCGACATTTGTCATGGGCTCAGCTGAAATTTGATAAGCCCTCTCCCCGCCCTGCACTCCGACAGGCTCGTCTTCTCCTTGCAGACAGCAACAAAGGTAAACATATTTATTGCCATTTTTCCGTTTCTATTTATAAATACAGATGAAAAAAATGTTTCCGTCTGTATTTATAGGCAAAAATCTGTTTAAACGGAAAACTTACTCATATTTATCATCTAAACATGGTTTAAAGAAACTTCTAATCCAGAAATTGCTATCACAATTCCTAATGGACACATAATCCATCACAACAGAAATCTTCAGAGGGAGGGGGGAATAGCATTCTTTTTCCGAACCATTTCATAATAACCACTTTTTCTCCAGAAAATCTTAAAGGAGCAGAAAGCTTGGGTTTTAGCCTCAACAGTCACAACAGTGCTCCGTTTCAGTTGACTCCCTGTTGTCTAAAGTTCTGCAATTTCACTGAGTTAGGCGATTTGAACATGCAGATAGATGTTACCAATACACAAGTACAATCCTTACTGGATTTTCAGCCATCCTTTATATTCTCCCACAATTGCTGATTCTCCTAGCCATTTGTGAAGAAGAGTCCTGATTTTATGAAGGACAAGAGGCAGATATAATGCATCTCTAATCTTACTGCTTTATTTGACAGCATCTTTAACAAAACAAACGACATTTCCCATAATGCATTGCAGAGAAAACAGAAAATTAGAACACCACCAACCAAAAAGAGGCTATAAAAGGACTTCAAAACAGCAGGCTCGTCCTCCTTTTTTGATGCGGGAAGAATTAAAGCCCATGCATGAAACAATGTAACACAAAGACCAAAAGTAATGCTAGCCCCAGCCAAAATATGTTGTCCCATGAAGTAAGGTGATCTGTTTGAGAGGTCCAGGGGAAATCCTAGAAGTGACAGCCACTCTCTGTCGCCTGAAGAATAGATTGACGATGGAGTGGAGGTGTGAGCTAGGAAATAAAGAAACAGTAAACATTAAGGTGGTAAGACGGGGAGGGATAATATTTGCCACATGTCTGTAATAATATCAGGACTCATGTTCACAACTGCCTTGGAGAATCTGCAATTTTATTACAGGAAAAGAGTCTTCATATTATGCATGTTGGAGGTAAATTTACAACTGTTGAGGGGGCATGATCAACTGGTTTACAATAAAAAGTATGAAACGTAGATACCCTAGACCAATCTGTAGCCTTCAAGATATCCTCCAACCAAGCACCAGCCAAAAAAGTCTTGGAGTCATAGTCCCTCTGACAGAGTGTGCACCATACTTATCTGTATCAATTCCTGCTAAAGCCATGACATACTTAGTCCATCATTTCAGAGTAGTTGGGGAGACAGGAAAATAGGGTTTATACAAAGAAAACAAAAGCTGTGGCTTCCCTGTTCGGAGATCTTAGTGCAATCCATATAGATAGTAAGGAATCTCACTATGCAAAGCTTTGGGAGTCAAGAAAACCTAGGAAAATATAAGTGTTGAGGAACACTTTGTGCGTCTGACTATATTAAAACAGACACCATCCAGTGTCAAACTCATTTTGTGTACATCTAAAGCTCTAACCACAGATTTCCTTCTGAAAGACACCAGACAAAAAAAAATGGTAACCAAGTCTGTTTGAATCTTAGCTAGTTAATGGTAATTTGTCCTTCATGCTCTTATCTGCAAAGCCAAAATCTTGTTTACCAAAAATGCACAGCAAGATAAAATTAAGAATGCCAAAAAATGCAAATACATAGGCTTCACATACTCCAAAAGAGGAAGATACTGTGGGTTTGGTGTCCTTTTATAAGCTCATTTTGGTTGGTGTTATTCTGATTCCTGTCAAATAAAGCAGTAAGATTAGAGATGCATAAAATGAAGACTTATCTTGTAGCAAAATGTGTGACATTCCCCACGCAGTATAATGGGCACACTCATTTTGATTTCTACCAAAAATCAGTCCGTTTATATAAACCAACCAGCGTTTCTGGCTTAGTGTGATCACAAGTGTATTCCTTTCATGTGGAAAGAAGTGTGGAATGAGGTAAAGAGTCGACAGGGTAATAGGAAAACTAATATCTTCTGACAGTGGGGTAAGACCAAGGAGCAAGCCCTAACCCCCACCTTGGCTAACTCTACCCCTATAGACAAAGGGGATCTAGAAAAAGGTTCAGCTCAAGTAAATTGATTGTTCAAAGCTGCTATGGATACATTAGCCACATGACAACTAGAGATATAGGCAGGAGGGATAACTCTGTACCCTGGTTTTCCAGAGCACGAGCTAAGAAGTAAACAATTTGTAAAACTCTGGAGAGGAAATTAAGAAGATATTATGTTCTTAAAGACAAGGGACCTTATAAAATCACCAATAAACATTAACATAAGCCTATAAGGGAAGCAAAGACAATTTTCTTCACTAATAAATTTGAGAATGCAAAAAAACGAGCCTTGCAACATTTTAAAGCTCATTCAAGAGTTTCTATACCCTAAGGCCAGTAATATTAAAGTTACACCATTCCAGGAGCATTGTGATAAGCTCTCAGACTATTTTAAAGAAAATATAAAAACTATAGAGACAGAATTTGCCACCATCTCTTCTCATGACACTAACTGGGAATTGACAGCTAGGACGGGTTCCCAGGTAAATAGCATGTAGCTGAATTTAAATACGTTTAGCTGGAACAATCCAAACAAGGAATCTTGGACTGTAGGTTGGGCTCTGCAGATAACCGTGCACTGGAATCTTAGTTAAAGCTTGACAGTCCATCATTCCGATTATTAATTCTCTGCTTAACTTCTCACTGAATTCAGCCTATCTCTCACAGACCAAGAAGCAGGATTTAGTTAAACTGCTTACAAAGGTTTCTGCAGATCCTGAAATTCTGTCTAATGTTAGACTTATCTAATTGCTGCTAGCCTTCTTCGAAATGTAGGAGAAGTTGGTCAATACTCAATTTTTGAAATACATAGTGGTGGAGAGGAGTTGGCCTACCGGCTAGGGCGGTCGACCGCAAATCTGGGGAACTGGGTTCGAGTCTCAGCAATGACTCCAAACATCCTGTGATTCTGGGCAAATCACGTAATCTCCCTGTGCCTAAAAAAAAATATATATAATGCAATTGGCGCTATGTAAAGCGCTCTGATACCCGATTCGGGTCAAGTTCGCGCTATATAAAACTCTGTAAAATAAAAAAAATAAAAAGAAAATAAACTTAGAACAGTTGTCTTTACTTCGCCCATCTCAATCAGGATTCAGATCAAGCAGGGCCGCTTCAGTGCTTTGTCATGGTGTCAGACTCCATTAAAATCTTGAATAAAGGTAAAAACGCCATCTTAATACTGTTGAATTTGTCGGATAGGTTTGACAGAATGTCACATTCCCCCATGCTACCACGTTTGGCTCACATTGGAATCTGTGGCAATGCACTTAGATGGACCCAATCATTTCTTGGCATCAGGAAACAGGCACTTACAATCTCTTCTTTCAGCTCTGGAGTTAAACTCTCAGATATGGGGTGCCTCAGGGTCCTCTTTAAGTCCCACCCTGTTTAATATGTACATGGCCCCTTTAGCCTCACTTGTAGAATCTATTGCGATCACAGTAATCTCCTACACTGACGATACCAAACTGATCCTATCTTTAGACAAGGACTCAGAGGCTACAGACAAAATGTTAAAACAAGCTGGAAAATGGATTAAGCTTAGCCACTTAAAATGTAACAGACAAAATGGAGATTCTACTCTTTGGTAGAAATAATGGATTAATAGTCAAAATGCGTCAATGCATTGGTTACCAGTGCTGTTGTTTCACATAGCATGAAACAGAAGTCTGAAGTGAAAGTTTAAGCACCTTTCTCTCTGCTGCATTCTGCACAAGTTGTAACTTATTGGTTAGATGTTTAGGTTGTGTTTTAAGCTCTCATCGTGGTACATGGAGTTTTCTTCAAGGCAGGATCAAAATAGCTCCATAACCAATTTAGTCACTACTCCACATCTAGATAACTGAGATCTTCAAACTCTATTCTTCGTAGCATTCCGAAATTTAGATTGGATAACAGAGGGGGCAGTTCCTTCTAAGTCTCGATGAAAGAGCTTGGAATACACTCCCACAGATTCATAAAAATGACAAGATCTTTAGGAAACAATTAAAGACTTGGCTGTTCACGCTACCATAGTGCTTGGTCATCTGGATAGCCCCTTCATATTGTTTAATCACCACAGAGTATGTTGTTATCAGGCTAGTGCCAGAATGCCCCTGGGTAATGGCTCTGCACAAAAAAGCACCTCATTCATTCATTACCAAATCTCTATGAATACGCCAAGTGGTCTTTTGGACTATGTGACCCCAAAAGAAAAATCTACACAATAAAAGAGCCCTTTCCTGGTCTCCTAAGCTACCACTTGTCTAGGAAATCCCCTCTACATTCACATTTTTTATTATTTAAGTCTAGTATTTAGTAGGTGAGCAAGGACCCTTTCTGACTAACTATATGCTGATATAGTGTGCTACTTTTGTTATTTGCCTTCAATTACTGTGTAAGTAATGGTTTTCCAACCCTTTTCCGTACACCAAAAGGCTGAATGCAATAAAAACCATGAAACCTTGAGTAAGGCTAAGGTCAGAGCAGAAAGCTGTGGTAAGCTCATTGGAAGACAGGAAGCAGACAGCTGTGGAAAGCTCCACGGAAGACAGGAAGCCTACTATGCAGTGTGGAGGGTTGCCTTAAATGAGCGAGACAAAGTCAAAGAAAGGTTGACAAAGACATAGGTGGAGGACTATTTGATGGAATCCTCATGAGGCACAATGACCTGCAACCCAACTGGATTAAACATGTTTAGGAATTTACATTACTTACATCATGAAAGAATAGAAGACCTAAGACGAACATCAAATGCCTGTGCCTGAAATAGGCCTCAAATGGCTTGTTCAGTACATCTACCTCACAGTGCAGTATGGATCTCCTAGGTCGGTGGATTACAGGTGGACAGAGTGGGTCTCCTTGAAGATATTCTTAGTTTATTTTTTGGGGGTGTGCACATACCTCCTCTGTCTGGACTACAGAAGAAAACTAGAATTTGCCTTTACACCTGATACCGGTAGGGTGCATTACATTGTGGGAGTCTTCGTTGAATACTTTCAAAACTTTCAGAATTCATCTTTGGCAATTATCTGAGTTATAGGGTTTTGGTCACTTTAATCCTAATTAGGTGTACCTTGCATCCAGTGTATGCCAACCCTGCCCAGCCTGGTGGGTTCCCTCAAATGAGCTAGTGCAATTGCCCTCCTTCAACAATGATAATCTTGACAGTGGCCGGCCAGTTCTAAGGAACCAGCACCTACAATTCTGACACACCCTTAGGTACCAACTACAAGGAACCAATTTGTAGTTCTTGCAGCTGTGAACTGACCTAGGACCATCCTCTACTGGTTCCCCAAAATGTGTCTTGCATCCCCATTTCACAATTTCCTTAGACAGTATCTCCAGTATACCCGACAGACCACTAACTAACGATGCCATGCAGTTTCCTCTTCTTCCCACTTTCAGTGTGCTGGGTCTCCCACTACTCTTCAGGATGGTGTTGACACCGTAGCACTAGTCAGGTACACAGAGATGTATTTCTTAAATCCTAGATTGCAGACGGACTGTGAACCCTGTACAGCCCTTTGTGATACACCGTAGCAGCACCCTGTCTGACACCCGAGCTCCACTGATTAGCAACAGAAGGCTATAGTAACCGAAAACCTACTTAGAACAGATACATTCACATACTTCCCCTAAAGTTTGATTTTTAAACGGCCTCAATAATACTAAGGGCTAAAGTAACGTTTTGGATAGTCGGCTCCAGAATATGCTAGGGCCTTCTGGTTTCTTTTGGAAAATCTCAAAAGCCATACATTTTCATATGGAAAATAAAGACATCCATGGTTGTATGTTACTGTGCCACAGACATACTGCATTCCAAGCCTCTCCTAAAGTCAGCAGTACTAAAGGGCACTCCAATTGTAGTGCAACAGTAGTCACTGCAGTGGGAAATTAGAGGTAAACGACCATATCACTGCCATTGCCCACTAAACCCCAGATATCCAAGGACGCCGTCAAAAAAGCCTCACACTGTCGAAATGAAGAAAAAGAGTTTCCCGCGTGCATGCACCTCCCCGGAGATTACGAAGGTGTATTTGCAGCATCATACCTTCCAAGGTCTTGAGTGGAGGACACGAGTTTCAACAATGGCAGCACAGGCAGCCGAAAGATTGCACTGGGCGGTTCACAACGTAGACTAAAAGAAGAAAGGGCAGATCGAGGATCTGCAATTATGTTCTTTGTGCTTATCAGCACATTGGTTTTCTTTATACATTCGCTTTTTAGTGTTAGATTTATTTATTTCTCTAAGTATTTAAAAAGAAGAACCATATATTCAATTCTGACCTCTTTACAAATATTTTAATCGATGTAAAAAATAAAGCAAACTAATTCCAACCACTTTTTTTTTTTTTTTTTAAAGAAAATGCTTGAATAGGCACTGCCTGTAAATCACCTCACATTGCATTCGGTTCTCATTAATAACCCTGAGTTCACAAAGGGGTAGGGAGCTAAAACACTGATAATTTGTGCCCCAATATTCGGTGCTCGCAAACCATTCAAGTGATTGCACCCTATGACGTAGAGTGTCACTATTTGGGTACAAAAAAAACAGCTAGATTTGAGATACCAAGGGCACCTCACAGTCACCACTACATCTCGGCGCCATTACACCCGATGGCACTTACATGCTAGACAGTCTCCGAGTCCCTGCACATGTCTGCACTTTCCTTCCCTAAACTGCACACACTGCCACTGTTCTTCTGATACCCATAGGAGCTACTGGCCAAATCTGTTCAATGTAAACGCTGGGGGAGCGCACGCGAGTGCGGCATAATGTTCTTCAACGCATCTCTTTTGCCAGCCCTCTTCATATTCCATCCACTCTCGGATCAAGATACGTGGGCTCAGAAACAGTTCTTCGCTAGTAAAGCGGGGAGCTGGCGCTGCCTCCCATACAGCGAAAGCACAAGTCTAAGGAAGCGGACAAGACATGCTGTCTGTGCCGAATACCCGTCTTCAAATAAATAAACGGATATTTTCTCTTGCATGGAAAAAACGCGCTAGATGTAAGCACATTTGCCGGGACATTGTATTACAACCACAAATAGGTTTACAGCTTGTTGCAATTAGTGTAAAAAATGGATCATCTATTCCTCGTAGGTTTCTTTGCCTATCCAACAATCTGCTTTTAATATGAAAGGTCCCAGCATAGTAATGAGTTGCTGCTGACATGCAAATGTGGCAGGTGATTTATCAGAGAGATATAGGTGATTACATTCCTGTGTAGGTATGCGCTGAAATGTCCAGATCTGTTTTTGTCATCTACCTGCCCTCTTAACTTGAAACCATTTCCACGGATTTTCGAATGGTTATAATATTTGTGTGCAATACAGTGAAACGCTGAGATACAATATTTACCACTCAACATGAACACTTCATAATCAACTGTGTATCACATTTTTTTATTCTGAAGATTTAATGTATTGCTGAGAGAATCTGACAAACAGTACATAGTGGACTACATATTTGCTACTCCACATTTTCCAAATATATTTATGCCGTACATACATTTAATAAATATTTTTTTTAATTCAAAAGATTTTATTTGCATTTGCAATACATAACAAAAGCTTGTGGAGACGTTACAATCATATTAAGATAACCAATTGTTCCACAGAGGAGTGTCCTGTGATGAAGAGTGAGTCATTTGTGATATGAGGCGGAGACTGTTTAAAGCTAAGGTAAGTTTATACGTTGTTTAGTCCACGGTCATTATTACAGCAGCAGGGTATAGAAGAGAGAAAGAGAAGGTGATAGCAAGGTAATGGAATTCGAGTGGTTGGTTTTCGAAGTGGTAGTTTGGGTCTATGACAGCAAATTCAATGTTGGCTTCCCTATGAGGTTAGAGAGGTGAGATTATTGATAAAGTTTCTATGGTGGTTTACGTTTTGGAAGGTAGGCCTCTAAAGCACCCCAAATATTCTTGGAATGGATGAGGACGTTTCTCAAATGATGGACGGTGTTGTTGGCACTTCTAGGAAAGCAGAGTCAGGCCCATCAGGTGTGGTAAGATACATTCAAGGGCCATTTCCACTGTGCCATGAGATTATTGCCTATGATTAGACTCAGGTCAATTAATAAAAAGTTTGTCAGTTTTAGGGATGGGATGTTTGTAGGCGTAAGTATAGCAAGTGACGCAGTAGTGATATCTATAGGGAAGTTAATATCAAACATTTTGTATTAAGGTCTGGATCTGGTGCCAAAGTGGGAGAGCATGTTTACAATGAAGAAGCATGAGGGGTAAATCACCTATTTCTGTGTTGCAATTCCAGCACAGCTGTGATTCAGTAAGTCCTAATTTATGGAGCTTGCAAGGAGTCCAAAACACATTATGCATTATCCAGAATCTGCTCTGTGCAAGTGAAGGTGAGATGTTCCCGTTAAAATGGGAATGACATGGCAGTCAGTTAAGAACATCCTACCATGGCAGCCGCTCAGTAAAAGAGCTCCGCACCACTGCACTGTAATCCATCGAAGGCTGACGATCCCAGGGGACCTAGCGATCCAGGTCGATTCCAGAGGAGCGGCGACACTTGGGCCACCAGTCATAAATCCTGTCCCAGATGCCAGCCGAGTTGAGGGGACCTTCCACTGAAGGCCTGCGGGAGCGCTGAGAGGTCGCTGGAGGAGAGCAGATGACTGAGTGAGACCAGGTCTGCGAGTTGAGTGGCTCTTTGTCCCAGACTTGGACTGTAAGGGCTCATTTATCACTCCAGAAAAAACACAGCTGAAGGAAATCAGACGGACATCGTAGGGGGCCAGAAAGTGCCGAGGCAATCGCAGCGGGTGTGACATGCCTGCACCTCCACCCGCCTGAATCCCAGTCATGGCAAGAGGTAGGAATCCCTCACCAGGCCTGGTGCACACGATGCAGCATGCAACCTACGAGCGGAAGAGGTGCAGCACCGCAGAGGGCGGGGCCCCTGCGGCACTGCTTGCTGGCGACCGCCGGGGACAGCTGTACATCAGCCAGTACTGAAGATTGGTAGTTGGGGGGCCGAGGGGTCGGCTTGTTGGGGGGCCCCTGCTCCCATGGAGGCCTTCACTGATGGGAAAAGGCATTCAGGTCATAACAGAGTGGATGAGCCGCCATGGCAACAACCTGCTGAAATAGACCTCTCCATTGTGGGGCCAAGCTAACCAGGCAAGACTGTGAGGTGGCACCCAATTTACCCCAGCATCTGCCACAGCCGACATGCCAGCTACATCCTGGTACCATTAGCCTCTAACTGGTGGCATGAGCAAGTCACGGTGTGCACTGGACGGACGCTGGATACCCCTTGAGTCCTCCATGACCTGCTCTGGGGTGGTGTGGACAAAGGCTGGTCTCAGATCCTCGAGGGGGCACCACGTAGGTGAAGGGCCTAGACCCATCCTTCGGACTGGCTTTAGAGGGAACAGTGGAGAGTCGGCACAACAAAGGGAGGTGTTAGAGAATTCAGAGGGGGCAGTTTCAGGAGCTGAGCCTTTACCCACAAACTACAAGGGACAATGTCCTTCGATCACTCGGGGGGGGGGGAGGAACTCAATACCCTTGAACCACATGCTACAGGCCACTGGACTGTAGACACCTCCACCCAGGCCCCCCTCCCACCATTGTGAATGAGAAACCCAAAGCCTCTACGGCACAACAGAAAATTGTTGTAGGAGTAGGCTGGACTGGCAGGTGGAGGAAATGCTCGGACTGAGGGGCTTCAGACAGCCACCAGCCTACAGGCTATGTAGGATCTCAAAGACACAATGGAAGGGAAACTGGAAAAACTGAAAGTGGATCTAGCCCTGATCCGATAAGACTTGCGGAACACAGAAGCCAGTCAGGGAGATGGAGGGAAGAGTCTCTAACCGAGGACACCCTTAAGTCACAAGTGTCTAGACTAACCTCACTGCAACGAGTCACTGGCCAACTGGAGGCTAGAGCAGAAGATGCAGAGGGACAATCGAGGCACAACAACCTATGCATTGTGGGCATACCTGAATTGGGGAGGGAGAAGCACAGACAACGTTCCTTTCAGACTGGATGAAGAGCTGGGTACCAGCCTCCAAAGTCTCATCCTTCTTAATAGAAAGAGTGCAGAGCCTTGATCATGAGGTCACCTGTGGTTTCCCCACTGCGGCCCTTTGTTGCCAGAATACCTAACTATGCTGATCAGGATTTTCTCCTCTGTGTAACCCGAAGACTTGGGCCCCTCACTTTCCAATCCTCCCCAGTGATGGTCTTCCAGGGCTACATGCTGAAAGTCCAGCAGCAAAGACAATACTTTCAAGAGGTAAAACAGAAACCAAGAGCACTGGACCTCCAATATCTGCTCTTCTTCCCCGCCTGACTGAAGGGGACAAAACCCTGAGGAACTTCCTACACACTCAGACCTTTCTGAGACAGGAACACATGCAGGAGGCCCATGCGGCATGGAAAGCTACACACGGCCGGATATACCAATTGGGGAGTATCCTACATTGAATCTGACAAGGGTTTACACATAATTGGGAGTGCAACCATAGCGGACAGCTTTGCGGCTTATTACTAGCGGCTATATAGTCTTGAACGGGAGGGTACGCGCCTGGACCTGAAGCAATTTGTCACAGACCTCCTGGTGACCCATTTAGAACATGCGGACAGAGATCTGCAAGAGGCCAGCATTACACCAGAGGAAATGGGAGAGGCCCTGGCTCAACTTCAACCGTGTAAAACACCAGGAACCAACAGGTTTCCCAGGGAATTTCGGAAGCTTCAATGGCCTCGCTCCTACTGCTGACTTTTACAGAGGCCCTGAAGGTGGGTCTATTGCTCAGTGACTCCCGAGCAGCAGAAACCGTAGCACTCCCAAAGCCGGGTCTGCGGGGTACATGATGGGAGGAGTACAGACCAAACTCACTCCTAAATATAGAGGTCAAGGTGTCGGCCAATGCGCTACCCAATAGATTAGCTATGGTGACTGGGAAACTTGTCATCTCGATCAGTCTGGGTTCATGCCCCACTGGACCACTGGCAACATTTAAACGAGTCCACGATGCCATTGAGATGAGCGATGTTCTTTCTGGGCCACTAAGCCTTGCTTATGCTTGTTTTTCAAAAGGCGATCAACTCTGTGAATTGGAATAACCTATTTACTCTCTTAACCCCAATACACTTTGGAGCCAAATTAATTAGTTACATGAAATTTCTATACAATCATCTCCAGGCCAGGGTATGTATTGGCGGTTCGGTAACCAATAGGTATGATATAAGGGGAGGCACTCATCAGGGTTGCCCACTCTCCCCTCTCCTCTTTACCCTGGCATTAGATCCCCTGGTGGCATGGGAGAGAGTAGATGCATTGTACCAAAGCTTCCACTGGCCCACGACAGTCAGCGACAGAATTTCCTTATATGCGATTGAGGTCTTATCATTTCTAAAAAAAGCCCAATCAATCGAGTCCACGAGTCCTTCAAATATTGAACATATAGAGGTCCTATTCCGGTCTCTGCATGAATAAGACTAAGACCTCAATACCCCCCCTCGCCCACTGCCCAGTGGTCAAGCAGTGGGCCCTGAAGCTGAAGGTACTTCCGGTGGGGTTCAACTATCTGGGTGTATTCGTCACCAAGAATAGAGTCCTGGCGTGTTTGACCAATCTCAACGCTCAGTTGAGGAGATTGGCCATAGACATCAAATTCTGGACCTCTCTCCCGCTGTTACTCCTGGGCTGCTCGGCTATTATTAAAATGGGTTTCTTCTACCAAGACTTCTATACTAACTTCAAAACTACCTCTTCCCAGTGGGGCAAGACTTCTTCGCCAAAGCCAACACGTGAGCTCCTGTGGAATGGGGAAGTGCCCCAAATTAGTTTAGAGAAATGTTGTAGATCCACCTTCAAGGGTGGTATCGCTACCTTGGACCTGATCTTGAATTACAGAGCTGTGCACCTTCTAGTGCTCAACAACTGGCAGCTCGATAGGTTTGGGAACCCAGCCTGTGCAGTGGAGGGGTGGGCAAGGGGCCGGGATTGTCTTGCACACTTCCTATAAGGTGTCGACCTACTTTGCTCTTTACCCGCCACTACCAGAGTGGTGCTGTCCATCTGGAAAGAGGCTACAAAGGCCACAGAATAGGCCAACAGTCACACACTGGAAACTCCGCTGTGGCAGAGGACCAGACTTCAGCAAGTGTGAGCGTTTAGGACCTTTGCCAAGTGGGACACCAAAGGCATAATGACGTTCTGAGACATTCTCACAAACAAGTCTATTAAGTTCTTCATTGAGCTACAGACCAAACATCAAATGCATTTCACCCAGTTCTTCTGCTATCTTCAGCTGTGCCATGAACTCACACGTACCTGCAGCCGAATGTAGAAATATTGACATACTCACTCCTGGAAGCGAAAATTCCACTCAAAGACATAAAAACCCACTAATTGCCTGTCCTATACCAAACACTGCTTAACCATCAAAAATATCCATTGTTAAAAATTAGAGAGGCTTCATCTCACAACCTGGGGCAGCTAGAAGACAAAGGCTGAGAGAGGCTGTAGCGGCTCCCAGAGAAGCAGTGGTAGACTCACAATTACGCCTTATACAACTTAAGCTATTGCACTGCACATACCTCAGTAGAGCACAGCTATTCAGAATGGGTCTAATCGACTCTGAGTATTGTCTGAGATGTGCCAACACCACTGGAGATCTACTGGACACTTTCTGGAGCTGTCCAGTGCTATCACACTTTTGGGAAAGGGTTTTGGAGTCTTTGGGGATGGTGGGGGGTTGGAGTATCCCTAGGGACCCAAAATTAACCTTACTACACAAAGCGGATGATGTGGGGGATAATAGATGTAAAAGGGCAATGCTTTGGTTGGGTCTGCTGATAGGTAAATGAGATACAGCGAAAATACAGAGTGGATGGGCAAAAGGCATCGACTACTGCATGGGTCTGGAGCGCATGGTATACATAGGGTTGTCCACAAAGCCACCACAAAATCTGGAATGACTGGGCAGATTACCGAGGTATAAATATCGACCAATGTCCGAATAGGCTATGATCAGCGAGGTACACTCCTTCGAGGCCAGGCCACGCCAAGTTTCGGGGGGAGATATCTAAATGTTCAACCAGGAATGTGAGCACCAACTTCGGTATTAACTTGTTTACTTCTCTTATGTTTGAAAATGTATCTGCATGACCGATTATGTGAAACCGCATTCTGATTGACTGCAACAGCCTAACTGCATTTTACCACATCACATGTGCCAGGTGTAGCTTATGTTTATGTTAGTGATAGAATTGCCCCAAAACGTTTTTTATTTAAAAATGGGAACGCCATAGCTTTTGTCAGGCTGATGTGGGATTGGTAGTACCAGTTGAGACCTTGGCCATATTATTCTATTTCGCGATAATTTTCTGTGTCAGGTGGGGTGTGAATGGGGATAGTAGGTTATATATATTTTGGATGCAATGTGTCCTAGCTGTGTAGATTTCTCCAACAGCATTGGTAGGCTTGCTAGGTGTGGGTTGCCCAGTCAGTGAATTGTGGACTTTAATTTAAGAATTTGTAGAATCCATATTGGTTAAGTTATGTGCTATCTGGAGTTCTGACAACATTTTGGGTTATAGTGCTCAGATCCCTTATTATGTTTATTTATGTATTATGTTTGCCCAGCTTTCCCAGAAAACTACGCTGATATAAATTTTAATGTGTTTGTTGGACCATAGAGAAGCTGGTACATATTTTGGAAGTCAGTGAGTACGTTTTTGTTTCTTCTAGTTTTTGGATTACGGTTATAGTATTATTATTTGTGTTAGTGGAGTGATCAATTGCAAGAGTGTTGATGTTAGAAGGAGGAGATCTACTTCAATAGGAAGTCACATTGGTGAATTATTTTGCTCAGTTGAGAACCGCCAAGCTCTTGTCGGATCGAGAAAGCTTAATAATTTATAGCTCAATCCGGGAGTTTTATACCACCTTTTTCATTATTTAGTCTAAGTTTTTCTATGGGATGCATGGCTTCCTGTTATTTCAAGTAAAGTCTACAAAGATTTTGTTTAGTGTATCGAAGAGGCAATGGGAGAAATTAACAGGTAGCTTGCTAGCTAAAAAATTCACTTGGGGAGTCTCCATCATGCTGATGGTTTCTATTCCTTGTTTGTTTTTTAATTATCATTATAGTGGTTGAATTTATATTGAGTTTTCAGATAGTCTGCCAAAGAACATCCAGCTGTGCTCTTCACACAAAGATTTTCTGGCTTCTTGATAGAAACGCATTTTGACCTTTTTGACTTAGTATTTTTTCATAGTCATATTTATATAGTTGATGTAATTTTCATTTATATATATATATATAGTGTTCAATATCTGAAATATTGAGTTTCTGTAGCTCGGCAGTATCCACCAATAAATCATTCATTCTCTATTGTTTTTGCAACTGAAATACCCCCCCTAATTTGATATCCATAGATATACAGACATGATCTGAGGCTACTATTGGTTCGATGTTAGCTGAAGGTGCTATCTGTCCGTAAATAGTCTAAGCATTAAAAGGAAGAATGGGGATGTGAGTAGAATGTAAAGTCGCTACCTGTAGGGTTTGGTATTCTCCAGACAATAAATGTATTAGATTGACATACATTTATTAATTGAGCATGGACTTTATTTGGTCTAAATGTAACCTTCGAGATCCTGTCAATGTTGCCAGCTGGTAGAAGGTAGGACTCCCCTCCTATTATTAATCCTACATTGAGTGGCATGTCAGATTTCTGTGAAGATTCCACCAAAATTCTGGGGAATCATATTTAGGAGCAAAAATACTTACTATATCAAATTCTGCATTATATCTCTTTGCAGACACTATAAGCGATCCACCGTATTTGTCTGTTTTTTGCGATTGCACAATATGGGATTTCTTTGAGATCAGGATTATCCCATTTTTCTTTTGTTGTGTCTGGGAGCTGCAACAGCTTTCAAACCTATTGTATTTCAAGTTAAGGGCCCCTCTAGGTCCTATTGTATCTCTTGGATTAATATGATGTCACCTTGGAGTTTATAGCAGTAATCCACAACCTTTTTCTTTTTAACAGGATGGTGTAGCCCCTTATTGTTCAAAGATAGTATCTTAATGAGTTGGGTGTCTGATACACTCATTTAGGTTGTTATACTTGGTTATATGGGATAGCTCTCCAGGCATACATATACTGCCTCACAGGAGGATAACCATTATTTATTCCATATGGTGCAATTGTCATAGGCTAGTAATGACAACTAACTCCAGAAGGTTAGAAGTAGAGAAAGGAGGAAGCAAAGGAATATAAAAAATAATTGAAACTTAGAACTGAGAAAAGGAGATATATGAACCAAAAAACCACCGTAACTCATAAAATGAGCTCTGTATGGCTGACATCCTGGAAGAGGGATTGTCGCGAGCTGGCCTCCAGGATCTAACATAAACTAGTAAAAAGTACAACATGGAAACAAAACTCATTGTAGTGGGTACATAGATCAGTCATTACTTGGTACAACCAAGAGCAACATGTGCAACCATTAACACTGTTATGCATAATATGAAGTGATGTCCCTTCTGGGCCCATTGTAGGTTCTCTCTTAGTTTAGGGTATTAGATGTTTTAGGCTGCTTCTGCTTGCACAGCCGCACATAACACTTTTGTTTTGTGTGACATTTTAGAAATATACTGCACATGTTGTTTTGTTATCCAGTGACTCTTTTTGGGATTTTGTCTGCACATTTCATATAAGGACATTTAGAATATGTAACACCATGTTGTACTGTTTTGTGCTCGGTCAGCAAAAGCTCCTAATATTTTAGACAGAGCATGGAGGCACAGCTGCAGCTTTCCAACACAATAGTTTTATTATATAAACTGTGTTTTATCCCTATGTGGGCAGGGAGGAGAATTCCGGCAGAAAGACCTTTCCTTGAACAAACGCATGCCAGGTATGGGGTTTGTTGCTAATGAGCAAGTTACTTATCTTCAGTAATGGTATTTCTGGTGGATACAGTATCTGCCTGTGGATTCCTCGCCTTATGAATGAATATCCCCTCTGCGCTAGCATTCCGGAAATTTTTCGTAGCTCTCTGCGCCGACGAGGTCATCACATCGTCATGGCTCAGCACCTGACTCCGCATGACGTCACAGGAGCCATAAGAAGACCACGTCGGCGTGATGACGTCAGTACCACCCATTTTTTCCGTACCACAGAGGCAAAACGGGTGGACCGACATAGAGACAACGTATACATAGTATACAGAATTCACACAAATACATTCAGTGTATAAAGAAAGAAAAAAGCTTGCACTTCAAACAAGACAATAGTAAATAAACAGAGGTAACAAAGTCTTTATTACACATAATACATAAAAAAATGAAAACCTACGCTTTTATGGTATAAAAGGGTGGACAACAGGGAGGTGGGTGGGTCTGTGAGGAATCCACAGGCAGATACTGTATCCACCAGAAAAAGCGTTACTGAAGGTAAGTAACTTGGCTAACAGTGGGGACCCCATACCGTATAGATCAGCTTAGTAGAATCACATCAAAGGATCAGCTCTCACAGCATACATCAGCTCTTCTTGATCGAATGAATGTAAAACCAAACTGTTCTGCAATATTAAAGACGCTTGTCCTTCAAACATTGGCAGCTGTACGCATGATATGTCTAACAAGTGTCTACGATCAATCTAAACACAACACTCTGTACCTTCTAGTGACCCAGACGCGTTCTTTGCATGATGTACAGACCAAGGGCACATTTCACGGTTAAGAATGTATAACAACCGTTTGTTATCCTGTAAGGCAAAGTCGAGTCAGCATTTTACAAAATGAATAACACATAACAACAGTGTCGTGTGCAGCGCAGCAGAAACAACAAGCTAGCTTGTTAACTATGATCTCGGTTATGCTAATTTAGTGTTGTAAATAGGGCGTGGCTTAGTCCATCTCACAAGACCAAAGACCCTTGATCTCCAGATCCCCCAGATGAGCTCCCCACACTAGGGTAGAGGCATCCATTATCACTGTGGCCACCGATGAAGGAAGATGGAAAGGCTTTCCTTGAGACAGATTGCCCTCCACGCTCCACCAAGACAGAGCCACTGCAGCTTCTCTGGAGATCCTCACAGACTCCCTGAGATCTCCGTTGTGCTGATACCACTGCCCGCGGAGACACCACTGGAGCGCCCTCATGTGCCAGCGTGCATGGTTGACCAACAGGATGCAGAAAGCGAACAGACCGAGCAGGCGAAGGACCTTCAGAACTGGAACAACCGATCCATTGTAAAACAAGGGAATCATTTCCTGTTTGTCGAGAATCCTTTGAGGTGGAGGGAATGCTCGACACACAGTGATATCCAGTACTGCCCCTATGAACAGGTTGCGCTGTGAGGGCACCAGGTGAGACTTGGGTACATTTATTGAAAAACCCAATTCGTACAACAGCTGGGTTGTTACCTGCAGATGACGACACACCATCTCTGGAGACTCTGCCTTTAGAAGCCAGTCGTCCAGGTATGGGAAAACCGGAATACCCAACCTTCTGAGATGGGCTACCACCACTGCCATCACCTTGGTGCAGACTCGAGGTGCAGTAGTAAGACCAAACGGAAGGACCGCAAACTGGTAATGTTGCGACCCAACCGTGAAACAGAGATACTTCCTGTGCGACTTCAGGATTGGGATGTGGAAATACGCATCCTGCAAGTCGATGGACACCATCCAGTCCTCTTGATGCAGCGCCGGAAGAACCAGCGCTAAGAGTGAGCATCTTGAACCTCTCCTGCTTGAGAAAAAGATTCAAAATTCTGAGGTCCATCCTTCTTGGGAATCAGGAAATACCGGGAGTAGCATCCCTGACCCCTTTCCTGCTCCGGAACCACCTCTATCGCACCTTTTTGTAACAGGGTAAGAACCTTCGTCTGAAGGAGAAGCAAATGATCCTCAGTGCAAAACCCTTGGCAAGGAGGGTAAGGAGGAGGGAATTCCCTGAAGGGAAGGGTGTACCCATTTTCCACAAGATCTAGAACCAAAGGTCCGAAGTTATTACTTTCCAGTCTTGTAGAAAATGGGTAAGCCGACCTCCCACAGGACCCACATGATCCAGGATGGTGGATCTAGGGCTGTTTTCCTGCATTACTGGGAGGGGGAGGGGAGGTAGTGGAGGAGGAGGAAGAGGGATGTCGTCCAGCTCCACGAAGGCGACCTCTGCCTTTACCTCTGTAGGATTTAAACAGAGGGTTTTGCTGCTGTTGTTGTTGTTGCTGAGGTTGACGGGAACGAAAGGAAGATTTCCCACAACCACAGTATCTTCTGTAACCATACCCTCTTGACTGAGACTGTAAACCCAGGGATTTTGCTGTGGCTTTACTGTCCTTAAATCTCTGTAACGCCAAGTCAGCTTTTTCCCAGAAGAGCTTAGAACCATCAAAGGGAAGATCCAAAAAGGCAGCTTGCACATCAGGTGAAAATCCTGAAGATCTTAACCATGCATGCCTCCTAGTAGAAACAGACAAACCCATCACCCTTGCCACCGAATCTGCAGTGTTCAGACCCGACTGGATTACTTGGCGAGCAGCTGCCTGAGAGTCCATCAAGACCTCACTTAAATTGCTCCGATCCTCTTCTGACAGCTTAGGGAGAATCTGCTTGGCAGTGTCCATGAGGGCATGGATATATCTGCCCAATAGACAAGTTGCATTTGTGGATTTCAATGCCATACTGGCCGATGCAAAAACTTTCTTTGCCGATTACTCAAGTTTTTTGAGTCTCTATCAGCCGGTGCTTGCGGAAAGGAGCCTACCGACTGTTTTGAACAAGAAGTTTGAACTACCAAACTTTGAGGTGACGGGTGAGAAGAAAGAAAATCAGGATCCCCTGGTGACGGTCTATATCTTCTAGAAACAGATCTAGAAACTGCGGGAGCAGAAAGAGGATTACTCCAGACTTCTAATATCGGCTCCGTCAGGGTATCACTGAATGGTAAAAGAGGTTCCACCACAGCACAAGGAGAATGAAGCACCTTTGTTAAAAGATTAGGCTTATATTCAGCCATAGGAAGCTGTAGATCCAACAGTTCAGCTGCCTTCTTAATGACAACGTGATAAGGAGCTACATCCTTCGAAGGAGAAGCCTTCTGTAATGCAAAGTACCCTTCTGAAGAGACATCCAAACCACTTGCTTCACACAAGTCTTCCAATAAGTCCTCAGAATTTCACCTTCCTCTATGTCACCAGCTCGATATTGCTCCTCTTCAATCAGCCTTTCAGCTTCTCTTCTAGAACGCATCCTCGGCGTCGGCGGCGCCATCCACGGCGTCGACGTCTCCGGCAACGGTGTCGAAGGAGGCTCCGTGACAGGGACCCTGTTGGACAGGCCACACGAAGGGCTTGCGCCCTCCCCGCATGACAGGGCCCAAGCCCCGGCCTCCCAGGCGCGGCCCACGAGAATCACCCGCACCCCGTCTCCCGACGGAACTCCTGCCCTCGGACCTCCCTGTAGCACGGGCCCAAGCCACCCCCGGCTCCCTCGGCCGGGTCAAGCCGCCATCTTGGGCCCTGCGCCACGAGGCCGCGTGGCCTCCCCCCGACCCTAACCCTGGGCCTGGCCGGCCCCGACATCCCGGCACCACCATCCACCAGGAGGTGAGCGGATCACTTGGCAGGTCAATGGGAGGACGAAGTGCCAAGGACTCTCCCCCGCCAGGTGACGATCGCCTCCAGCTCCCCCAGGCACCGGCTCCACCCCCCCGCTGGGTGTCTGGACACCTTCATCCCGGACCCTCCGACCCCCAAGTGCGAGGGTCCGGACATCAAAGGGCACCTGCCCTATAACTGGAGCAGCTGCGGAGCAGGAAGGCAGTTGTATCCTGGAGTCGAGAGACACCGAGAGAACTCAGCCTTGACGGACTACTGGCGCTGCCGTAGCCCTATCTTGTGATCTATCGTCCTGCCGGCTGGCGCTGCCGCGGCCTTCTGCAACATCTATCCTCGTCGGGACCTGCTGGCGCTGCCGCGGCCCGTTGTAACGACCATCTTCACCGGGACCTGCTGGCGCTGCCACGGACCGTACATCGACCATCATCTCTGGGACCTGCTGGCGCTGCCGCGGCCCGTGTATCGACCATCTTCACTGGGACCTGCTGGCGCTGCCGTGGCCCGTACCAGCTAGACCACCTAAGCTCGAGGATTGTGAGCTACCCACCATACCACCTCCCCTTTCCCATCTTGAGAGACTTGAATCGAGGGGACCCCTGAGTCCAGACCTCCTTGTACCTTTTCATCGTACCTTAAGAAGTGCTTATAAAGAACGCTAACCCATCTCCTTGTGTGGTATCTGTCTGTGGGGGGGAAGTTATTTGTCTGTACGATCGCTGGAGACGGCTCTCCCCGGAGACCTCTCCCCTTGTCCTCGGCCGACCCTCCCGGTCCGTCTAACATTGGTGGCCAGCGGCGCGATCCGAATCAACGCGTAATCGTACAGAGAGTAGCTCACCCCACGACAAAACCACGATGTCAGCTAAAGATAGCGGTTCCACTGAAAAGTTCCAAATGGATAAGTTGGAAGAGTATAACCACCGCGAACTTAAACAATTCTGCATGGAACTAGGCATTGCTACCACCGGCCTGAGTACCAAAGAGGATTTGAAGCGCGCCCTTGAGTCGTGGGCAGAAACGGGGATCACCGGATCCTCCGACCAAAACAGTGTCGCACCACAGGGGAACGCCACGGCTCCCGAGGAGAGGGGAACGGGCCTCTCGCAGGAGGAGATCCAGGAAAGAGAAAGGACCAGATTACACGAGTTGGAAATGGCACGACTCAAGATGGACGGTGAACTAAAGTTAGCCGAGCAGAAACTAAATCTAGAGCATCTGCGGCTCCGAGAGGAGCGAGAAGAAAAACAGAGACAGAGAGAGCTTGAGGAAAAAAGAATAACACTCGAACACGAACGCAAACTGGCGGAAATAGAACTGCGGAAACAGAATAAAGAGACGGGGGTGCCTGAGCGACCGCACACCCCAGGGGCAACCGAGAAAAAAGTCCACATCCCCAAGGATGTTGTCCGAGAGTATGTCCGAGAAGACGACATACAACAGTGGTTCAAAGCCTACGAGATCGCCATGACCTCCCACCGGATCGACCGGAGTGATTGGGGAGCTGGACTATGGGGGAGGTTCGTCAACGAAGGTCGCGATGCCCTGTTGCAGCTCCCAGATCACCAAATGTCGTCCTACGACCACATGAAGGCTGCCCTCCTCACCCGCTACGGCCTCACACCCTAGATGTACCGCCAGAGGTTCAGAGATTGCACCCGGATCCCGGGTACAACTTGGGTGGAGTACGTAAACTATTTCAGCAGAGCCTTCGAGGGGTGGATCAAGGGGAGCCATGTAACGACCTACGAACAACTCTTTAATCTCATGGTATGGGAACACCTGTCGAACAACTGCTTCGTCGAGCTCAGGCAGCACCTCCTCGACAGTAAATTGACCGACCCCCGGCAGCTCGCCGCTGAAGCTGACCGATGGGAGAGCACCCGAGTGGGCCGGAGAGGACCGCACGAGCAGACCCGAAGCAACCAAGGCCAGCACCGTCCTCGGGGAGGAGGAGGAGGCCAGGGGCGAGGGAGAGACACCCTCCCGGCAACACCCGTGGCCAGCACCCCGCCCTCGGCCGGCCGGGGAACCCCCCCGATGCGTCCAGGGTTCCGAGCCAATGTCACGTGCCACCGATGCCAGCGAGTCGGCCATTACGCCAATGACCCGAGCTGCCCGCAGAACCAAACACCCAAGCCCCGCCAGGTAGCTGCCGCCGCCCTGGGGGAAGAACGACTGTCAGAGGAACAGGAAGAGTATGAGCCGGCCCAGCAAGAGTGGGAACCGGCCGCCATGGTTCTAGCGTGCCTAGGGGGAAAAGACATAGTCCCGCGGGCTCCCCTACCCGCCAACACCCGGAAATACGGTCAGTGGGTGACCATTAATGGGCGTCGGGCCGAGGCCTTACGCGACACGGGCGCCAGTGTGACGGCCGTCCGCTGTCACCTGGTGAAACCCGAGCAGATCCTGCCGAACATTCTCTGCCCCGTCCACTCAGCTGACAATTCCGAAAGTCTGTGTCAAATGGCCTGCGTCCCCTTCGAATGGGGAGGGGTCTCCGGCCTGCTGAAAGTGACGGTCCGGGATGATGCCCCCGTGGACTGCCTCCTGGGGAATGACCTTGAGAGTTCCCAATGGGCCACCGTCGAGAGAAGAGAGCACCTGGGGATGCTGGGCCTCCCGGACTGGGCCTGCGTAACCACCCGGTCCAGGGCAGCCCGTGCCGTTCCCCGACCAGAAGAACCGGAATGGCCAGCACCTCCGCCCCCGGTCGCCCCAGTAGAAGACAACGATGAGGCCAACCCCCCGGAGCCAACGACCGAAGGGGACGCGCACCTCCAGGACGTCCCCGGCCTGGCTCAGTGGCGTCAAGAAGGGGGGCCCACCCAAGAACAGTTCCGCCAGGAGCAAAAGACTTGCCCCTCCCTCGAGGGACTCCGCCAACAAGCCAGCGCCCAGAGCGCAGGGGAATCCACCGGAACTCACTGGGTCTACTGGGAGAACGACCTGCTATACAGCGTACAGAGGATCGCAGAGCTAGGGGCCGGTCGAGTACTGGTGGTACCTCTCCGCTTCAGAAACTTCTTGCTCAATCTGGCCCACGATGTCCCCCTGGCTGGACACCTGGGCCAAGACAAAACTTACAGTCGCCTAGTGACCCACTTTTTCTGGCCGAAGATGCGGAACGACGTCCTGAACCACTGCCGGTCCTGCCCCACGTGCCAGGCCAGCGGGAAGAGTGGCCGTAAGCTGAAGGCCCCTCTACAACCCTTCCCGGTGGTCACCACCCCGTTTGAGAGGGTAGGAATAGACATTGTGGGGCCCCTGGACCCCCGCACGGCACAAGGACATAGGTTCATCCTAGTACTGGTGGATCACGCCACCCGCTACCCCGAGGCGGTGCCTCTACGAACAGTAACAGCTCCGGTGGTTGGCCGGGCCCTAATGGGGATCTTCTCCCGGGTGGGCTTCCCCCGAGAAGTCGTCAGCGACCGAGGCACGAACTTCATCTCCAAATACATGAAGTCCCTCTGGCAACAGTGCGGGGTCACCTACCGATTCACGACCCCCTATCACCCCCAAGGGAACGGACTAGTGGAGCGATTCAACCGCACTCTCAAAGGGATGATTGGGGGATTGGAAGAGCCCCTCCGTCGCCAGTGGGATGTACTACTCCCGTGCCTCCTCTTCGCCTACCGGGAAGTTCCCCAGAAGTCCCTCGGTTTTAGCCCCTTCGAACTCCTGTACGGGCACCCTGTGCGAGGGCCCCTCAGCCTAGTCAAAGAAGGTTGGGAGGTGGCCCCCCTAAAGACCCCTCCAGACGTCTTCAAGTACCTCCTGGCCCTACGTAATCAGACCCGGCGCTTCAGGGAGATGGCCAAGGCGAACCTCGAGGCCAGCCAGGAAGACATGAAGAGATGGTATGATCACAATGCCTCCTCCGTCGAGTTCGAACCTGGACAACAAGTGTGGGTGATGTCCCCCACCGAACCATGTGCCTTGCAAGATAAGTGGACGGGGCCCTTCAAGGTGGTCGAGCGCAAAAGCCCCGTCACTTACCTCATCGACATGGGGACCACCCGGAACCCCCTTCGGGTCCTCCACACCAACAGACTCAAACCACACTTTGTGCGCTCAGAACTCAGCCTCCTGATGGCTACAGACAGAGGGGCGGAAGAAGACTCCGAGCCTCTCCCGGATCTCCTGAAGACTCAGGAGAAAGACGGTTCCGTGGACGGGGTCCGGCTCTCCGATGCCCTCACCCCAGAGCAACGCCAGGGCTGCCGGGACCTCCTGCTGCGGTTCGCTTCACTGTTCTCCCTCACTCCCGGGGTCACCCCTTGGTGCTTGCACGACGTAGACACCGGGGACAGTCCCCCTGTCCGGCACCGGGCCTACCGCGTACCAGATCGGGTACGGGCCTGCATACAAGAGGAAGTGGCCAAAATGCTCACGATCGGGGTCATCGAGCCCTCGGACAGTCCCTGGGCCAGTCCAGTTGTACTGGTCCCCAAAGCCGCTGCCCCCGGCACCACACCTGAACTGAGATTCTGCGTCGACTACCGGGGCTTGAACGCTGTCACCCGAACCGACGCTCATCCTATCCCCAGAGCGGATGAATTGATCGACCGGCTGGGGGCCGCCCGCTACCTCAGTATCTTCGACCTAACAGCGGGCTACTGGCAGATCGGTCTCACACCCCGAGCTCAAGAACGATCCGCCTTCTCTACCCCCGATGGCCACTACCACTTCAAGGTCATGCCCTTTGGCATGAAGAACGCCCCCGCTACATTTCAACGTCTTGTGAACCAGGTCCTGGCGGGGCTCGAAGAGTTCAGCGCTGCCTACCTGGACGATATCGCTGTATACAGCCGCCACTGGTCCGACCACCTCCTCCACCTCCAGGAGGTCCTACAGGCCCTCCAGCGGGCCGGCCTCACGATTAAGGCCGGCAAATGCCAAATTGGTCAAGGGTCCATGACCTACCTGGGGCACCAGGTGGGGAGCGGGCTGGTGGCCCCACTGCAACTTAAGATTGCTGCCATCCAGTCCTGGCAGCCCCCCGTCACTCAGACCGAAGTCCGAGCCTTCTTGGGGCTCACCGGCTACTACCGGCGGTTCGTGAGGGACTACGGCAGCATTGTGGTGCCCCTCACGGGTCTCACGTCCAAGAACCAACCAAAGCGGATTAACTGGACCCCCGATTGTCAAGCGGCCTTCGAAAAGCTGAAGGCCGCCCTGTGCACCGCCCCTGTGCTCCAGGCCCCCGATTACAGTCGGGAATTCATAGTACAGACAGACGCCTCCGACCACGGCATCGGAGCGGTTCTTTCCCAAGTGAACCCCGAGGGTCATGACCAGCCGGTGGCCTTCATCAGCCGACATCTCCTGGGCCGAGAACAGCGCTGGAGCACCATCGAGAGGGAGGCCTTCGCAGTGGTGTGGGCCCTCAAAAAGCTCCGGCCCTATCTCTTCGGTACCCACTTCCGGGTACAAACCGACCATAGACCCCTGCAGTGGCTGATGCAGATGCGGGGGGAAAACCCAAAACTATTGCGCTGGTCCATCTCCCTGCAGGGAATGGACTTCACCGTGGAGCACCGACCAGGCCAAGACCACGCCAACGCAGATGGCCTGTCCCGCTTCTTCCGCCTCGACGAAGAGAGTCCCCAAGGAGATGGGTGACACTCCCCGCCTTCAGCTGGGGGGGACGCATGTTGGACAGGCCACACGAAGGGCTTGCGCCCTCCCCGCATGACAGGGCCCAAGCCCCGGCCTCCCAGGCGCGGCCCACGAGAATCACCCGCACCCCGTCTCCCGACGGAACTCCTGCCCTCGGACCTCCCTGTAGCACGGGCCCAAGCCACCCCCGGCTCCCTCGGCCGGGTCAAGCCGCCATCTTGGGCCCTGCGCCACGAGGCCGCGTGGCCTCCCCCCGACCCTAACCCTGGGCCTGGCCGGCCCCGACATCCCGGCACCACCATCCACCAGGAGGTGAGCGGATCACTTGGCAGGTCAATGGGAGGACGAAGTGCCAAGGACTCTCCCCCGCCAGGTGACGATCGCCTCCAGCTCCCCCAGGCACCGGCTCCACCCCCCCGCTGGGTGTCTGGACACCTTCATCCCGGACCCTCCGACCCCCAAGTGCGAGGGTCCGGACATCAAAGGGCACCTGCCCTATAACTGGAGCAGCTGCGGAGCAGGAAGGCAGTTGTATCCTGGAGTCGAGAGACACCGAGAGAACTCAGCCTTGACGGACTACTGGCGCTGCCGTAGCCCTATCTTGTGATCTATCGTCCTGCCGGCTGGCGCTGCCGCGGCCTTCTGCAACATCTATCCTCGTCGGGACCTGCTGGCGCTGCCGCGGCCCGTTGTAACGACCATCTTCACCGGGACCTGCTGGCGCTGCCACGGACCGTACATCGACCATCATCTCTGGGACCTGCTGGCGCTGCCGCGGCCCGTGTATCGACCATCTTCACTGGGACCTGCTGGCGCTGCCGCGGCCCGTACCAGCTAGACCACCTAAGCTCGAGGATTGTGAGCTACCCACCATACCACCTCCCCTTTCCCATCTTGAGAGACTTGAATCGAGGGGACCCCTGAGTCCAGACCTCCTTGTACCTTTTCATCGTACCTTAAGAAGTGCTTATAAAGAACGCTAACCCATCTCCTTGTGTGGTATCTGTCTGTGGGGGGGAAGTTATTTGTCTGTACGATCGCTGGAGACGGCTCTCCCCGGAGACCTCTCCCCTTGTCCTCGGCCGACCCTCCCGGTCCGTCTAACAGACCCACGTCGAACAAACCCTGGAAGAGGGGACGCCAGACGGAGCCGGAGACTGCTCAAACAGCGTCGACACCCTCAGCGCCGGAAACTGCCATGACGGCGCCGACGGTGCCTTTATGCCGATAAGGCATAAAGGGGGCCGGAGGATAATGCTGAGGCACGCCCAAATTAAACGCCAAAGGGCCCATGGGAACCGAAGGTGCTCCAGAGGGGCATGTGGCTCTGGTAAAAATACCATACATCGCATTCATGAAGTGCGACGGATCCGAACCCGGCGCTGGGAATGAAGGATACTGCGCCGGTTCGACTTCCTTACAAGGAGTCTCCGGAGTCGGATCCGCTGGAGTCACAGGAGGAGCCACAGGAGCAGCAGGAGCAGCAGGAGACTCTTCTTCCACTGGATTCGAATCCCCATCCGAAGCCGGAGAATCAACCGCCGCTGGAGACTGCGCCGGAGAACCCAAATCAGGAGACCGGCCCGGCAAAGCCTGTGGAGACTGAGAGGGTGAAGGAGAAATAACATCCTTGGCACGACGTCGAGGAGCAGGAGAAGGCGACTTCGAAGCTCAAGACTTGGACGAACGACGTCGAGACCCATGTCTCTTCTTCTTGTGCCGTCTCTTGGATCCATGCGAAGTCGACGACCTCGACTTCGATCTTTTACGACCTCTTTTCTCCTTTCTCACCTTGGACATGTAGAGCTTAGCCACTCTTTCCTTCAGTGTCTTAGGGTTAATTTTTCTGCAGGATGAACAACCTTCGACGTCGTGATCACTAGAAAGGCACCAGAGACAGTCATCATGCAGGTCAGTAATTGACATGTGACCTCCGCATTCCTTACAGGGCTTGAAACCTGACTTCCTGGGAACAGACATAGTCGAAACAACAAAAAGAAAAGTCTCGAAACAAATTAGCAGTTGAAAGACAGGAGAGTCCCAGAAAATCTGTTAGCTTGTAGCATGGAAAGAAAAGGAACTGACGTCATCACGCCGATGTGGTCTTCTTATGGCTCCTGTAACGTCATGCGGAGTCGCGTGCGGAGCCATGACCATGTGACGACCTCATCGGCGCAGAGAGCTACGAAACATTTCCGGAATGCTGGCGCAGAGGGGATATTCATTCATAAGGTGAAGAATCCACAGGCAGAAGTATCCATCAGAACACATATCACATATCACTAATATACCCCTTTGCTTACACAGTAAGAATAGGTTTAGACACACAGATAATTTGCCATGGCTGAGTACTAGCAGATTGTATACAGTCTGCTAGTAATGTTGATTACTTTGCTTAGTTGTATTTATTTACTAATCCCAGCACATCTGCTTCATCATAGGTTACAATAGTTCAATACATGTATTGTAAACTTTCACTGTATCTTTCCTTTGTTTACTAAGGGCATGTATGAGTCTGATACCAAAGGGGATGATCTGTTTTCACGGTTCCCTTGGAGACTAGAGATTCATGTTCTAGGTTTTCCAAAATCACCAACTACACTGGGCAGGTTAGGAGTTCAGGCGAGGCACGATGAGCTACCTGGATTTGGGCTTCCAGGTACTGATGTGGTCGAGAGGCACAGTCATTACATTCTGACATGCTGTCATCCCACGGTACAGTTCTGCTTATCAGCAGAATCCCATCGACAATTATGCAATAGCCATAAGGTAGATGTGAGATATAACCATGCATGCAGCCGTTAGCAGCATGTTTGTGTAAGATCATGTTATGCTTGGCATAGTAATCAAGTGCTATACAGGTAATCACACAAAGGTGCAGAAAATTACATTGGATAACGCATCATTGAAAGGAGGTATGAATCGACATCTTTAGCAGGTGAGACGTGTACTCATTTGATTCCGTTTGAATACATTAGATAATTCTAATAGAAAAATAATTTCACAGCTGCTATGAGGGAAGAGGCCTAGAAATCAGCATACAGTTTCTCAACTAGCTGCTCTACTTCTTACCAAGGGCCCCCAGAAATATTACTAAAACCCATCTTTCTTGATATATCTCCATCTGCTCCGATTGCTGGCCCACACCATCTTCAAAACCAACTACATCATTTACAAAGCCATAACATCACGATCAGAACACACACTTATCCTGCAGACAATCAGCACACCCGTAGCCAGGACAGCATCAGACTGTAGACTAAGAAGTATAAAAAGAAAAAGCAATACAATAAGCCTTTTTCATCTATGCACCTAGAATCTGGAACAACATCCCCATATCAATCAGGAATGCCCAAATGCAGCTCCAATTTAGGAAAGAGTTGAAGGCTCACCTCTTAAAAGACACCACATCACAGCACATGAATTGCCCACAAATCAGCTCCCTCTCCTGTCACTTGTTAAATGTATTCTTGCCCAAAAGGAGCAATACCTAAATCCAACACCCAAGTAGAAACCTTTGAGCTGCTCTATCTGGTATAAATACATACATTAGGTTCTCACGGACAACCAAACTAAAAGAATAGCCATGAACCCAGCTCCTGATACACAGTATGGTGCATCAGCAGAATTTCCAGCAAAGCAAGACCGGCTAACAGTTTCACTGTGCCTGGGGTGTTGCTGTAGGGGCAATGAGATTTGAATGTACTAGGATCTCAAAACTTAGGGACGTCTTGGCAGCTGGGCCATCAGTTGCATTTAACATGAATACATATCTACATTTATGACCCAATAAAAAAACATGAATTGATCCTAAAAGTCAGTAAAACTGGTGAAAATACCACAGTAACAATAAAATACACCAGGGAGAGCTAAAAACAGATGAACCCATGACCCTCTCATTAAGGAAATACTATGACTTATCTACAAAATGTGCACTGCCACTTCTATTCAAGACTGTTAACATCTTCCCTACTAATCACTGACATTTATTGTCATTCTTATGGAGTAGAGCACAGTGTGCAAATGTTAGATCTGTTTATACTTACAATAATAATGAAGGCCACATCTGCCTCATTGGCAACTAAAATACATGATGCTCGCTTTCTAGAGTGTTGCTTTTTTTCCTGAAGGAAGTGTATGTTTGGGAAACATGGCAAACATTGCTAGAAACCTTAAATCTGGCAACCGCATTGTGCACCCAGGTGAAAGTGTTAGTCATTCATGAAAACAGTCTCTAAGGCTTCAGATACCAGGGAGTTGTTCATAAAATCAGAATCTCACCACTTCAAATCAATTTGCATAAAAAACGTGACTGGAAATTCAAAAGCATGACCCTAGTTTTATCCAATTTTTTCATTAACATCTAACCAAATACATCTTGAATTCTTAGATAAAAAAGTATTCAGATCAATCATACATAAAGGAATATCAAATCAAATGTACACCTCATTCCTTTGATAACTTATCTCTAAGAATGAATTGCTTTAATTGAATAACACTGCAAATCAAACAAATGCCAAAAATGACCCAGTTTTAACAAACAATAGAGTAGGTACAGACATTATGAGTCTTGCTTTTGTTTATCACTTCATGTGTCTAGCACATTTATAAAATGTGCACCAAAGTCAAGAAACTGCAGGAACCCCTCCCATAAAAAATTCCAAATGCTTACTCAATTTTAATGTTAATCAATGCTTCTCCCTCTAAACTCTATTTGAGGAGTAATGATATCAAATACATTCTACAAGGTATAAAAGGTTGTTCTTTCTTTAATAAAAACAATGGTTTCAAACCAGCAACGGTAGGAGAACTTGTCCCATAAGACAATTATTTTGTGAGAATTTAATTTACTGCTGCCAGTGTATGAATGAACCCTAAGAAAATAAAAGTCAATCAGATGATATCTTGGTTAGCTTGGCTGGCAAATTCTATCTATCCTAATACAGGTAAATCGCTTGAATAGACATACTTCTTTTTTCTTTGGGCGAATATTAAAAATAAATCAAAAGCTTCAGAAACGACCTATGTCATTTTCTTTCATATCAGATATTCTACATTTAATCCTAGGGAACATTTCCTTTTTCACCTTGTGTGTTTGTTTGCCTATCGTCCAGTTTCCCCACATTCTCCACGACATTACAGGCACTACCGCTGTCCTCTCTATGTACTTGCACCTTTCCTACTTAGTTTCTCATTGTTCTGAAAAGTGTACTGTGTTGTCCTTCAAATAAATACTTATACTGCTGCTGTATCTTTCTTAAGACACAATGAATAGCAGCTATTCAGCAGCACAAATAATCCAATATTGTAAGATTATATTTAGAAGGAAAATAAAAAATAAAACAATGTTATAGAATTGTAAAGTTCCACAAGTCGCAAGAAAAATAGGCATCAATATCTCTGTTATTGAAATTCACTAATGGGTATTATTATTATTTTTTTAGCCAATAAAATAGTTATTTGGGGAGACATCTACTTTCTTTGTGGGTTTAGTGAGTCTTCTCTTCTTTAGCGCCCACTCTTTCTTCATGAAATTTGTTACCATTTACTACCCAACCCAATAGTTTGAGGCAGGAAAAGAAAATCACATAGGAAAAATATCAAAACTATAAATCTTTTGCATCCCAATTTCTTGTTAAATGAACTGTAGTGTGACATAAAGAGCAGTAATACAAGATAGCTGTTTAAAGGAATTGGTGGTTCAGCTTCCTAGCACACTCAATGTTCTTATTCAGCAGTCACTCTTCAGGGCCATTTCAGCGGTTATGAAGCCGATTATGCAGTCAGAGACACAGGCACGCTCCTGTCAGCAGATATCAAATCCAGACAGAGACAATTCTGCAAGTCTCCTAATGGCAGTGCAAGGGAAAAAATAAACCCTCTTACATGGTGTTCAAGTAAGATGACTCCACAGGTTTGAATGGTGATGACAACCTTGGAGACATCTCAGATGGAACGTAAATGTGGCAAAGTTTGGTTTCATCCATTATGAAGACTAAGAAATGCTGCAAGACTTTTCAGAGCATGTATGGAGGGCACAGCAACCAACTGGTCGGGAAGAACTGCTGCAAAAGGACCAGGATCTGACTTTCGATCCAGAAAACATTAGATGTGTCAGATTCTTGGTATTGGTAACCACTTCATGGGTTTTCTGAGCAAATCCCTAAATGAGGTGGTCCAAAATTGCACAGCACCAGTGTGTTCAATATCCTTCATATACAAAGTGTTGCTTATGCCAGAGATCATAAATAAAAATAACGTTTTAAGGGAAGTAACCCTAAACAGAGCTTGCAGGCTTAGTTTCCAGTACCTCTAGAATCTTCTTTGCAATCTCTAATCTTCATCCCTTACTTTGATATAATTCTGTGGGCCACCCTGAAAAATGGTGATCCAGTGGTGAGAGACGGTCATTTACAGATGATGTTATGGAGGATTCCCCCAGACGCTAGCAGGCCCTGACCTTAACAAAACAAACGTCTTTGTTTAATAAGCAATCTGGGTAAGGGGTACAAAAAATATACAGTTGTGCTTGGTCAAGATTATATATGTAGAGCTGTCTTTATCATTTGGGGACTCTTG
The DNA here is from genome assembly GCF_964204655.1 of Triturus cristatus. Lineage (NCBI taxonomy): Eukaryota > Metazoa > Chordata > Amphibia > Caudata > Salamandridae > Triturus > Triturus cristatus. The sequence goes on along the minus strand of NC_140580.1, from coordinate 587,346,256 downwards.
TTAATAACCTTCAACATTTCCTGTGTCAGTTGACAGGAAAGACAAAAGCTTAAAGTACAGTAAATGAGCTTGGGTCAGTGGTATTAAGTTTGGGAAGCAAAGTCAGTAAACACACTCAGATTGATAACGGTTCTCCAAGTGCAGAAATTTGACTCATGGAATGACAATAAAGTTTAACATGTATTCAACGTTTCTAATCTATTTTAAGCCAGTTTCCATATGTACAAATTCTGAATTTGCATTGTAGAGTTTTTTCCCATAAGGGATAATTATCAATCCCTAAGACAAAGACTAATGCCAAATCCATACAGTGATTTATTTAAGTTCTCCAGATCATCCTAAACTCTGTGCGGTTCAATGAGAAATGTATACAAAAACATCACCAGGGAGATATATCGAGATCAGACTGGCAACTATAGACTTCATTAAGAAAGCTACTTCCCTGTGTCTCAATCTACCTTGGCTAAAGGCATCGTCTGTTAGGGCCAGGAAAGGCCTCGGGCCAGAACCTTTATTCCACTGAAACTTGCCAGGTAGAATAGAAGCATGTGTCTCACCCAGCACCCCATACTACCAACTCCCACATTCAAACCCTGACCTAGATGACCTAGGCACTCACTTTAAAATAAATACTTAAACCGTTCCCATTCCTCTTTGCCCCCACCTCCAAAACTTCCTACCCATACCCACCCCGCTCTCTCACTACTTCTATTCTCATGATTTTCCTCTTAGCTGGTTTTCTTGGCATATTATCTAAATGGGTAGGATTGTGGACGGGGAGGTTATTTGTTTCACCACTACAAGCATTATACAACAAGTTGTACAAATGCTCTGTTTTATTGTGAAAACCAAATAAAAAGTTCTGCTAAATAAAACCTATGATCAATATCTGAAGTGCTGATTTTTCTAAAGCAAAATTGTGCATCCCTTTTAAGTGTATTCCATTTTCTATCAACTAACCACAGTCACCTTTCTGACGTGCTCCGTTTTGTTTTCCTTTGTTTAAAATCACAACTGATGTCAAGCAGCATGGTGATACGTGACTGATTTCGGAAAGTGGACCAATTAATACATAATGCACCCAATTCGTAAAGTAATTTTTGGACATAGGTATGCTTACAGCAGAACACTGTTCCATTTACCACAACAAGCATTTGCAATGCAAAAGGTCTCGCATTTATAAGAGTTTGAGCTATTGGCATTGTAAAATTACAATGCCTTTTATTTATGTTTTGGTTTTAAAACAAATAAAAGGCATTGTCATTTACAATGTCAGCAGCATAATCTCGCATAAAAGCAGTGTGTGGAGTGCAGCAGTGTGTGGCGTGCAGCAGTGTGCGGCATGCAGCAGTGTGCGGTGTGCAGCAGTGTGTGGCGTGCAGCAGTGTGAGGCGTGCAGCAGTGTGTGGCGTGCAGCAGTGTGTGGCGTGCAGCAGTGTGTGGTGTGCAGCGGCATGCAGCAGTGTGTGGCGTACAGCAGTGTGTGGCGTGTAGCAGTGTGCGGCGTGCAGCAGTGTGCGGCGTGTAGCAGTGTGAGGCGTGCAGCAGTGTGCAGCGTGCAGCAGTGTGAGGCATGCAGCAGTGTGAGGCGTGCAGCAGTGTGCGGTGTGCAGCAGTGTGCTGCGTGCAGCAGTGTCGAGCAGCATGCAGCAGTGAGTAATGCAGCAGTGTGCAGCAGTGTGTGGCGTGCAGCAGTGTGCGGCGTGCAGCAGTGTGTGCCTGCAGCAGTGCGTGGCATGCAGCAGTGTTTCGTGTAGCATTGTGTGGCGTGCAGCATTGTGTGGCGTGCAGCAGTGTGTGGCGTGCAGCAGTGTGTGGTGTGCAGCAGTGTGTGGCGTGCAGCAGTGTTTCGTGTAGCAGTGTGCGGTGTGCAGCAGTGTGCGGCGTGCAGCAGTGTGCGGTGTGCAGCAGTGTGCTGTGTGCAGCAGTGTGTGGCGTGCAGCGTCATGCAGCAGTGTGTGGCATGCAGCAGTGTGTGGCGTGCAGCAGTGTGTGGCGTGTAGCAGTGTGCGGCGTGCAGCAGTGTGAGGTGTGCAGCAGTGTGTGGCATGCAGCAGTGTGTGGCGTGCAGCAGTGTGTGGCATGCAGCAGTGTGAGGCGTGCAGCAGTGTGAGGCGTGCAGCAGTGTTTCGTGTAGCAGTGTGAGGCGTGCAGCAGTGTGCGGCGTCCAGCAGTGTGCGGCGTGCAGCAGTGTGTAATGCAGCAGTGTGTAATGCAGCAGTGTGCGCAGCAGTGTGTGGCGTGCGGTAGTGTGCGGTGTGCAGCAGTGTGTGGCGTGCAGCAGTGTGCTGTGTGCAGCAGTGTCGTGCAGCATGCAGCAGTGAGTAATGCAGCAGTGTGCAGCAGTGTGTGGCGTGCAGCAGTGTGCGGCATGCAGCAGTGTGTGCCGTGCAGCAGTGTGTGGCATGCAGCATTGTGTGGCGTGCAGCAGTGTTTTGTGTAGCAGTGTGCGTCGTGCAGCAGTGTGCGTCGTGCAGCAGTGTGCGTCGTGCAGCAGTGTGCTGCGTGCAGCAGTGTGTGGCGTGCAGCGGCATGCAGCAGTGTGTGGCATGCAGCAGTGTGTGGCATGCAGCAGTGTGTGGCGTGTAGCAATGTGCGGCGTGCAGCAGTGTGAGGCGTGCAGCAGTGTGTGGCGTGCAGCAGTGTGTGGCGTGCAGCAGTGTGTGGCGTGCAGCAGTGTGTGGCATGCAGCAGTGTTTCGTGTAGCAGTGTAAGCCGTGCAGCAGTGTGCGCGTGCAGCAGTGTGCGGCGTGCAGCAGTGTGTAATGCAGCAGTGTGTAATGCAGCAGTGTGCGCAGCAGTGTGTGGCATGCGTTAGTGTGCGGTGTGTAGCATTGTGCGACGTGCAGCAGTGTGTGGCATGCAGCAGTGTGTGGCGTGCAGCAGTGTGTGGCGTGCAGCAGTGTGTGGCGTGCAGCGTCATGCAGCAGTGTGTGGCATGCAGCAGTGTGTGGTGTGCAGCAGTGTGTGGCGTGTAGCAGTTTGCGGCGTGCAGCAGTGTGAGGTGTGCAGCAGTGTGTGGCGTGCAGCAGTGTGTGGCATGCAGCAGTGTGAGGCGTGCAGCAGTGTGTGCCGTGCAGCAGTGTGAGGCGTGCAGCAGTGTGCGGCGTGTAGCAGTGTGTGGCGTGCAGCAGTGTGCTGCGTGCAGCAGTGTGTGGCGTGCAGCGTCATGCAGCAGTGTGTGGCATGCAGCAGTGTGTGGCGTGCAGCAGTGTGTGGCGTGCAGCAGTGTGTGGCGTGCAGCAGTGTTTTGTGTAGCAGTGTGCGTCGTGCAGCAGTGTGCGTCGTGCAGCAGTGTGCGGCGTGCAGCAGTGTGCTGCGTGCAGCAGTGTGTGGCGTGCAGCGGCATGCAGCAGTGTGTGGCATGCAGCAGTGTGTGGCGTGCAGCAGTGTGTGGCGTGTAGCAGTGTGCGGCGTGCAGCAGTGTGAGGCGTGCAGCAGTGTGTTGCGTGCAGCAGTGTGTGGCATGCAGCAGTGTGTGGTGTGCAGCAGTGTGTGGCATGCAGCAGTGTGAGGCGTGCAGCAGTGTTTCGTGTAGCAGTGTGAGGCGTGCAGCAGTGTGCGCATGCAGCAGTGGGCGGCGTGCAGCAGTGTGTAATGCAGCAGTGTGTAATGCAGCAGTGTGCGCAGCAGTGTGTGGCATGCGTTAGTGTGCGGTGTGTAGCATTGTGCGACGTGCAGCAGTGTGTGGCGTGCAGCAGTGTGTGGCGTGCAGCAGTGTGTGGCATGCAGCAGTGTGTGGCGTGCAGCGTCATGCAGCAGTGTGTGGCATGCAGCAGTGTGTGGTGTGCAGCAGTGTGTGGCGTGTAGCAGTTTGCGGCGTGCAGCAGTGTGAGGGGTGCAGCAGTGTGTGGCGTGCAGCAGTGTGTGGCGTGCAGCAGTGTGCGGCGTGCAGCAGTGTGTGCCGTGCAGCAGTGTGAGGCGTGCAGCAGTGTGCGGCGTGTAGCAGTGTGCGGCGTGCAGCAGTGTGCTGCGTGCAGCAGTGTGTGGCGTGCAGTGTCATGCAGCAGTGTGTGGCATGCAGCAGTGTGTGGCGTGCAGCAGTGTGTGGCATGCAGCACTGTGAGGCGTGCAGCAGTGTGAGGCATGCAGCAGTGTTTCGTGTAGCAGTGTGAGGCGTGCAGCAGTGTGCGGCATGCAGCAGTGTGTAATGCAGCAGTGTGTAATGCAGCAGTGTGCGCAGCAGTGTGTGGCGTGCGGTAGTGTGCGGTGTGCAGCAGTGTGCGGCGTGCAGCAGTGTGCTGCATGCAGCAGTGTCGTGCAGCATGCAGCAGTGAGTAATGCAGCAGTGTGCAGCAGTGTGTGGCGTGCAGCAGTGTGCGGCGTGCAGCAGTGTGTGGCGTGCAGCAGTGTGTGGCGTGCAGCAGTGTGTGGCGTGCAGCAGTGTTTCGTGCAGCAGTGTGCGTCGTGCAGCAGTGTGCGTCGTGCAGCAGTGTGCTGCGTGCAGCAGTGTGTGGCGTGCAGCGGCATGCAGCAGTGTGTGGCATGCAGCAGTGTGTGGCGTGCAGCAGTGTGTGGCGTGTAGCAGTGTGCGGCATGCAGCAGTGTGAGGTGTGCAGCAGTGTGTGGCGTGCAGTAGTGTGTGGCATGCAGCAGTGTGTGGCATGCAGCAGTGTGAGGCATGCAGCAGTGTGAGGCGTGCAGCAGTGTTTCGTGTAGCAGTGTGAGGCGTGCAGCAGTGTGCGGCGTCCAGCAGTGTGCGGCGTGCAGCAGTGTGTAATGCAGCAGTGTGTAATGCAGCAGTGTGCGCAGCAGTGTGCGGCGTGCAGCAGTGTGCTGCGTGCAGCAGTGTCGTGCAGCATGCAGCAGTGAGTAATGCAGCAGTGTGCAGCAGTGTGTGGCGTGCAGCAGTGTGCGGCATGCAGCAGTGTGTGCTGTGCAGCAGTGTGTGGCATGCAGCAGTGTGTGGCGTGCAGCAGTGTTTTGTGCAGCAGTGTGCGTCGTGCAGCAGTATGCGTCGTGCAGCAGTGTGCGTCGTGCAGCAGTGTGCTGCGTGCAGCAGTGTGTGGGGTGCAGCGGCATGCAGCAGTGTGTGGCATGCAGCAGTGTGTGGCGTGCAGCAGTGTGTGGCGTGTAGCAGTGTGCGGCGTGCAGCAGTGTGAGGCATGCAGCAGTGTGTGGTGTGCAGCAGTGTGTGGCGTGCAGCAGTGTGTGGCATGCAGCAGTGTGAGGCGTGCAGCAGTGTTTCGTGTAGCAGTGTGAGGCGTGCAGCAGTGTGCGGCGTGCAGCAGTGTGCGGCGTGCAGCAGTGTGTAATGCAGCAGTGTGTAATGCAGCAGGGTGCGCAGCAGTGTGTGGCATGCGTTAGTGTGCGGTGTGTAGCATTGTGCGACGTGCAGCAGTGTGTGGCGTGCAGCAGTGTGTGGCATGCAGCAGTGTGTGGCGTGCAGCAGTGTGTGGCGTGCAGCGTCATGCAGCAGTGTGTGGCATGCAGCAGTGTGTGGTGTGCAGCAGTGTGTGGCGTGTAGCAGTTTGCGGCGTGCAGCAGTGTGAGGTGTGCAGCAGTGTGTGGCGTGCAGCAGTGTGCTGCGTGCAGCAGTGTCGTGCAGCATGCAGCAGTGAGTAATGCAGCAGTGTGCAGCAGTGTGTGGCGTGCAGCAGTGTGCGGCATGCAGCAGTGTGTGCCGTGCAGCAGTGTGTGGCATGCAGCAGTGTGTGGCGTGCAGCAGTGTTTTGTGTAGCAGTGTGTGTCGTGCAGCAGTGTGCGGCGCGCAGCAGTGTGCTGCGTGCAGCAGTGTGTGGCGTGCAGCGGCATGCAGCAGTGTGTGGCATGCAGCAGTGTGTGGCGTGCAGCAGTGTGTGGCGTGTAGCAGTGTGCGGCGTGCAGCAGTGTGAGGCTTGCAGCAGTGTGTGGCGTGCAGCAGTGTGTGGCGTGCAGCAGTGTGTGGCGTGCAGCAGTGTGTGGCATGCAGCAGTGTGAGGCGTGCAGCAGTGTTTCGTGTAGCAGTGTGAAGCGTGCAGCAGTGTGCGGCGTGCAGCAGTGTGTAATGCAGCAGTGTGTAATGCAGCAGTGTGCGCAGCAGTGTGTGGCATGCGTTAGTCTGCGGTGTGTAGCATTGTGCGACGTGCAGCAGTGTGTGGCGTGCAGCAGTGTGTGGCGTGCGGCAGTGTGCGGCGTGCAGCAGTGTGTGCCGTGCAGCAGTGTGCGGCGTGTAGCAGTGTGCGGCGTGCAGCAGTGTGCTGCGTGCAGCAGTGTGTGGCATGCAGCAGTGTGTGGCATGCAGCAGTGTGTGGCGTGCAGCAGTGTGTGGCGTGTAGCAGTGTGCGGCGTGCAGCAGTGTGAAGTGTGCAGCAGTGTGTGGCGTGCAGCAGTGTGTGGCGTGCAGCAGTGTGTGGCATGCAGCAGTGTGAGGCGTGCAGCAGTGTGAGGCATGCAGCAGTGTTTCGTGTAGCAGTGTGAGGCGTGCAGCAGTGTGCGGCGTGCAGCAGTGTGCGGCGTGCAGCAGTGTGTAATGCAGCAGTGTGTAATGCAGCAGTGTGCGCAGCAGTGTGTGGCGTGCGGTAGTGTGCGGTTTGCAGCAGTGTGTGGCGTGCAGCAGTGTGCTGCGTGCAGCAGTGTCGTGCAGCATGCAGCAGTGAGTAATGCAGCAGTGTGCAGCAGTGTGTGGCGTGCAGCAGTGTGCGGCGTGCAGCAGTGTGTGGCATGCAGCAGTGTGTGGCGTGCAGCAGTGTGTGGCGTGCAGCAGTGTTTCGTGTAGCAGTGTGCGGCGTGCAGCAGTGTGCTGCGTGCAGCAGTGTGCGGCGTGCAGCAGTGTGCTGCGTGCAGCAGTGTGTGGCATGCAGCGGCATGCAGCAGTGTGTGGCATGCCGCAGTGTGTGGCGTGCAGCAGTGTGCGGCGTGCAGCAGTGTGAGGCGTGCAGCAGTGTGTGGCGTGCAGCAGTGTGTGGCGTGCAGCAGTGTGTGGCATGCAGCAGTGTGAGGCGTGCAGCAGTGTGAGGCGTGCAGCAGTGTTTCGTGTAGCAGTGTGAGGCGTGCAGCAGTGTGCGGCGTCCAGCAGTGTGCAGCGTGCAGCAGTGTGTAATGCAGCAGTGTGTAATGCAGCAGTGTGCGCAGCAGTGTGTGGCGTGCGGTAGTGTGCGGTGTGCAGCAGTGTGCGGCGTGCAGCAGTGTGCTGCGTGCAGCAGTGTCGTGCAGCATGCAGCAGTGAGTAATACAGCAGTGTGCAGCAGTGTGTGGCGTGCAGCAGTGTGCGGCATGCAGCAGTGTGTGCCGTGCAGCAGTGTGTGGCATGCAGCAGTGTGTGGTGTGCAGCAGTGTTTTGTGCAGCAGTGTGCGTCGTGCAGCAGTGTGTGGTGTGCAGCAGTGTGCGGCGTGCAGCAGTGTGCTGTGTGCAGCAGTGTGTGGCGTGCAACGGCATGCAGCAGTGTGTGGCATGCAGCAGTGTGTGGCGTGCAGCAGTGTGTGGCGTGTAGCAGTGTGCGGCGTGCAGCAGTGTGAGGCATGCAGCAGTGTGTGGCGTGCAGCAGTGTGTGGCGTGCAGCAGTGTGTGGCGTGCAGCAGTGTGTGGCATGCAGCAGTGTGAGGCGTGCAGCAGTGTTTCGTGTAGCAGTGTGAGGCGTGCAGCAGTGTGCGGCGTGCAGCAGTGTGAGGCGTGCAGCAGTGTGTAATGCAGCAGTGTGTAATGCAGCAGTGTGCGCAGCAGTGTGTGGCATGCGTTAGTGTGCGGTGTGTAGCATTGTGCGACGTGCAGCAGTGTGTGGCGTGCAGCAGTGTGTGGCGTGCAGCAGTGTGTGGCGTGCAGCGTCATGCAGCAGTGTGTGGCATGCAGCAGTGTGTGGTGTGCAGCAGTGTGTGGCGTGCAGCGTCATGCAGCAGTGTGTGGCATGCAGCAGTGTGTGGTGTGCAGCAGTGTGTGGCGTGTAGCAGTTTGCGGCATGCAGCAGTGTGAGGTGTCCAGCAGTGTGTGGCGTGCAGCAGTGTGTGGCGTGCAGCAGTGTGCGGCGTGCAGCAGTGTGTGCCGTGCAGCAGTGTGCGGCGTGTAGCAGTGTGCGGTGTGCAGCAGTGTGCTGCGTGCAGCAGTGTGTGGCGTGCAGCGTCATGCAGCAGTGTGTGGCATGCAGCAGTGTGTGGCGTGCAGCAGTGTGTGGCGTGTAGCAGTGTGTGGCGTGCAGCAGTGTGAGGTGTGCAGCAGTGTGTGGCGTGCAGCAGTGTGTGGCGTGCAGCAGTGTGTGGCGTGCAGCAGTGTGTGGCATGCAGCAGTGTGAGGCGTGCAGCAGTGTGAGGCATGCAGCAGTGTTTCGTGCAGCAGTGAGTAATGCAGCAGTGTGCAGCAGTGTGTGGCGTGCAGCAGTGTGCGGCATGCAGCAGTGTGTGGCGTGCAGCAGTGTGTGGCGTGCAGCAGTGTTTCGTGTAGCAGTGTGCGTCGTGCAGCAGTGTGCGTCGTGCAGCAGTGTGCTGCGTGCAGCAGTGTGTGGCGTGCAGCGGCATGCAGCAGTGTGTGGCATGCAGCAGTGTGTGGCGTGCAGCAGTGTGTGGTGTGTAGCAGTGTGCGGCGTGCAGCAGTGTGAGGCGTGCAGCAGTGTGTGGCGTGCAGCAGTGTGTGGCGTGCAGCAGTGTGTGGCATGCAGCAGTGTGAGGCGTGCAGCAGTGTGAGGCGTGCAGCAGTGTTTTGTGTAGCAGTGTGAGGCGTGCAGCAGTGTGCGGCGTGCAGCAGTGTGTGGCGTGCAGCAGTGTGTAATGCAGCAGTGTGTAATGCAGCAGTGTGCACAGCAGTGTGTGGCATGCGTTCGTGTGCGGTGTGTAGCATTGTGCGACGTGCAGCATTGTGCGACGTGCAGCAGTGTGTGGCATGCAGCAGTGTGTGGCGTGCAGCAGTGTGTGGCGTGCAGCAGTGTGCGGTGTGCAGCAGTGTGCTGCGTGCAGCAGTGTGTGGCGTGCAGTGGCATGCAGCAGTGTGTGGCTTGCAGCAGTGTGTGGTGTGCAGCAGTGTGTGGCGTGTAGTAGTGTGCGGCGTGCAGCAGTGTGAGGCGTGCAGCAGTGTGTGGCGTGCAGCAGTGTGTGGTGTGCAGCAGTGTGTGGCGTGCAGCAGTGTGTGGCATGCAGCAGTGTGAGGCGTGCAGCAGTGTTTCGTGTAGCAGTGTGAGGCGTGCAGCAGTGTGCAGCATGCAGCAGTGTGCGGCGTGCAGCAGTGTGTAATGCAGCAGTGTGTAATGCAGCAGTGTGCGCAGCAGTGTGTGGCGTGCGGTAGTGTGAGATGTGCAGCAGTGTGCGGCGTGCAGCAGTGTGTGGCGTGCAGCAGTGTGTGGCGTGCAGCAGTGTGTGGCGTGCAGCAGTGTTTCGTGTAGCAGTGTGCGGCGAGCAGCAGTGTGCGGCGTGCAGCGGTGTGCGGCGTGCAGCAGTGTGAGGCGTGCAGCAGTGTGATGCGTGCAGCAGTGTGTGGCGTGCAGCAGTGTGTGGCGTGCAGCAGTGTGAGGCGTGCAGCAGTGTGAGGCGTGCAGCAGTGTTTCATGCAGCAGTGTGAGGCGTGCAGCAGTGTGCGGCATGCAGCAGTGTGCGGCTGTGAGACCGGCCTCACGGCGTTGCCCTCCCCATCACCCAGCCAACCTGCAACCACCCTCAAGACACGACATCTCCGACTCCGGCCGCCCCAGCCACCCCCGATCCGCGGGCCGGCCAGAGGCCTGACAGACTCAACACCCTACCACGCATGTCCAACCGAGGGAGCGGGAACCCTCGAGCCAGACCCAGAGGCGCCAGCCCAGTCACACCTCGGGTCGCCTTCCCCGGGAGGACTTGATCGGCTACCAGGCCCCTGGGGGGGCAGGCGCCTCCCCTGCCGAGCGTCTGGGGTCCCTCCCAGACCCACCTGAAAAGACCAAAGAAGTGAGCGGCAGGAAATCCCGCCGAACCCCCTCCGTCACCCCAGTCCCCCCTCTGCGAGCACTCCGGACTTCAAAGAACCAGCAGAGTATAACAAGGGGTGCCGGAGAAACGAGTGCAGAGAAGACCTGGAACCATCCGAGCCTGCAGACGCTGTCGCGGCTCCTGAATGCTGAAGTTACCTGGGCCTGCTGAGTGACTCGCGGCCTCTTGCTATTGAACCATCTGAGCCCTGCGGACGAGGTCGCGGCTCCCGAACACTGAACCACCTAGGCCTGCTGAGTGACTCGCGGCCCCCAGCTATTGAACCATCTAGGCCTGCTGAGTGACTCGCGGCCCCCAGCTATCGAACCATCTGAGCCTGCTGACGGAATCGCGGCTCCCGAACTCCGACCACCTGTGCCTGCTGAGAGACTCGCGGCGCTCCCCCTTGAGGACGACTCGGTAAGAGATCGCCCAGAGACACGACACCCTCCAGCTCGAGGATTGTGAGCTTTCCGCAGGGTATTTCGCAGAGACACTATCTTGAAAGACTGTCCCGCTACCCCCATTCCCCCCGACCGATTTGTGGTACGTTGTGCCACTGCTGTACTGCTTGCATCTTGGATCATAAAGATCCCTTGAAATCATCGATAAAAGAACCTATCGTCCTACAAAGAACACGTGTGGTGTCACTCTGTTCGTAGTGTATCTCAGGGTGTGCGCGCCTGGTTCGGCCTACTTGGGAGAGGTGGGTCAAAGGGGTGGGCAGGACGTGTATCGAACCCCCCTCCGGCGAACGCCTTTCCAACATTTGGTGGCAGACGACGGGATCCAAGCCGACACCGAAAGAGAGCGTGCAGTGAACGACTGACGCACTACCAAACAGAGATGGAAGGAGAAACCTCCCTGGGTGCCGCAGGTACCGAAATAAGCTCACCGTTCCGAGAGGATCAATTGGACTATTACACGCATAGAGAATTAAAACAGTTTTGCAAAGACCTTGGCATCGCTACCACCGGACTAAGCACAAAGGAAGACTTCCAGAAAGTACTGAAAACCTGGGTCGAGACGGGGGCGCCCCCGACCCAAACGGAAGGAGACTCTACCCATGAACCACCAAGCATCCCGGCGAGAAACAACGGGCCAGAGGGGAACCTGTCCCCCGAGGAACTAGCGGACCGAGAGAGAAGCCGCAACCACGAACTTGAACTGGCAAAACTAAAAATCGAGGGAGAAATAAAACTGGCAGAGAAGAAGTTGGCCGTCGAACAGTTACGGCTACAAGGGGAACTCGAAGAGAAGAGACTCCAAAGGGAGCACGACGAAAAGAAACTCCAGCTAGAACATTAACGCGGCCTGAAGGAGATTGAGTGGCCGGCTTTAAACGAAAAGTCACAGCCACCCGGGAATCCACCGTCCGCTCCCACCGGGGAAACCAAAGTTCACATCCCCAAGGATGTGGTAAAGGAGTATTACAAGAACGATGATATCCAGCAGTGGTTTAAGGCCTACGAAGTCGCCATGACCTCTCACCGAGTCCCGCAGAAGGATTGGGGGGCTGGCCTATGGGGCCGGTTCTTAAGCGAAGGAAGAGACACTCTGCTAGACCTGCCCTCCACGGTCATGAACTCCTACAGCCACATGAAGGAAGCCCTCGTGGGCCGGTACGGACTCACCCCCGAAATGTACCGACAACGGTTCCGAGATTGCAAGAAGATACCGGGCACCACGTGGGTAGAATACGTGAACTTTTACAGCCGAGCCTTGGACGGGTGGATCAAGGGCAGCAAGGTCTCCACCTTCGAAGAACTGTTCGATCTGATTGCCTGGGAACATTTAGCGGCCAATTGCTTTATAGAACTGCGCCAGCATCTCCTGGACAGTAAACTCACCGACCCTCGGAAGCTGGCCGCTGAGGCTGATCGTTGGGTGAACACCCGGGCCACCCGGGGCCCCGTGGGGGACTACGGCCGCCACAGTCAAGGCCCCCCCCGCCAGAGGGGCGGAGGGAACCACGGCTGACCAAGAGACTTCCCCGGGGGGTCCTCAACCAGCCCCCCCAGCAGCCCACCAGCGGCGGGTTCGGCACCGTCCCCAGCAAGCACTGGAGCCCCAGGACGACCAGGTCCACGAGCTAGGATCACCTGCTTCCGCTGCCAACAGCCCGGACACTACGCCAATGACCCACAGTGTCCCCAGTATCAGCGAACCACAACGACCAACCCCACGGCCCGGCAGATGGCCTCCGTGGCTCTGGGGGAAGAGATGGAAGACTCCAAGGAATGGGAACCGGCGGCCATGGCCCTGGTCTCCCTTGGTGATCAAGAAATGGTCCCCGGGACACCCTTGCCCGCCAACACAGAAAAATACCGACAGCAGGTGACCATCAACGGCCACCGAGTCGAGGGCCTTCGCGACACCGGGGCGAGTGTCACCGCGGTCCACCGCAGCCTAATTTCAGAAGACCAGATCCTAACCGGGGCCCTCTGTCCGGTCGTATCCTCCGACAATTCTGAGAGCCTCTGCCAGATGGCGCTGGTGCCCTTCGAGTGGGGAGGGGTCTCCGGAGAACTGAAGGTAGCGGTCTGGACATCGCAGCCCGTAGACTGCCTCCTGGGCAACGACCTGGAGAGTTCCCCGTGGGGGCAAGTAGAACGAAGAGCCCACCTGGAGATGATGGGCCTACCAGAATGGGTCTGCGCCACCACGCGCTCCATGACCGCACGATTGCCTCTCTCCGAGGGCGGTGAAGCCCTCTTACCGAACACTATCCCCGAGAGCCGGGACACCCTACCAGAAGCAGACAAACCTCCTTCGGAGGGAGAAGAAGACACTAACCCGGGGGAAGGACCGGAACCTTCCGCCCCAGAGGCCCTGACGGAGCTCGAAGAACTGCCCGAGATGGCCCAGTGGCGCTGTGAGGGGGGGCCCTCCCGTGAAGAGTTCTGCCAGGAACAGGCCACCTGCCCCTCCCTCGGGGGACTTAGACAACAAGCCGAAGCCCAGGCCGCCGGTGACCGAACCGGAACCCAATGGATCTATTGGGACAACGGCCTCTTATACAGCGAGCAAAAGTCCGCCGAGCTATGCGCAGCACGGGTACTGGTGGTACCCCTGCGGTTCCGGAGCCTCCTCCTGGGCCTGGCCCACGATGTACCCTTGGCAGGACACTTAGGCCAAGACAAGACATATCAGCGATTGGTTACCCACTTCTATTGGCCCAAGATGCGAGCGAATGTAGAAGTACACTGCAAATCCTGCCTCACGTGCCAGGGCAGTGGGAAGAGTGGCGGAAAACGCAAAGCTCCCTTACAACCGTTCCCCGTTGTGAGTACCCCGTTCGAGCGGGTCGGCATCGACATCGTGGGACCCCTGGATCCGAAGACCGCCCAGGGCCACAGATTCATCCTTGTCCTGGTGGACCATGCCACCCGCTACCCCGAGGCCATCCCCCTCCGCACCGTGACGGCTCCCGTGGTGGGCCGGGCTCTCATGGGGATCTTCTCCCGTGTCGGATTTCCCCGCGAGGTTGTGAGTGATCGCGGCACTAACTTTATATCCCGCTACATGAAGTCCCTGTGGCAGCAGTGCGGAGTCACGTATAAGTTCACGACCCCCTACCACCCCCAGGGCAACGGCCTAGTGGAACGCTTCAACCGAACCCTGAAGGGAATGATCCTGGGCCTCGAAGAGCCCCTGTGCCGGAAATGGGACGTCCTCCTCCCTTGCCTCCTGTTCGCATACCGAGAAGTCCCCCAAAAGTCTCTGGGGTTCAGCCCCTTCGAACTGCTGTACGGACATCCCGTCCGAGGGCCCCTGAGCCGGGTCAAAGAGGGCTGGGAGACAAGCCCCCGGGGGACACCCCCTGATGTGTTCCGCTACATCCTGGCGCTCCGCAACCAGACGAGGAAGTTCAGAGAACTCGCAGAGGCTAACCTCGAGGCCAGCCAAGAAGAAATGAAGCGCTGGTATGACCAGAACGCAACCCTGGTCGAGTTCCAGCCGGGCCAGCAGGTTTGGGTCATGGCCCTGGTGAAACCCTGCGCCCTACAAGACAAATGGACTGGTCCCTTCAAGGTGGTCGAGCGGAAGAGCCAGGTCACGTATCTGGTCGACGTACAGTCCCCACGGAACCCCCTCCGGGTCCTCCACGTGAACCGTCTCAAGCCCCACTTTGTGAGGACGGAATTAAGTTTGCTACTGGCCACCGATGAAGGGGCGGAAGAAGACACCGAACCCCTGCCCGACCCCCTGTGCGCTAAAGACCTGGATGGTTCCGTGGAGGGAGTGAGACTTTCGACCACCCTCACTCCCCAGCAGTCCGACGACTGCCGCCAGCTGCTCAGACAATTCGCAGACCTCTTCTCCCTCATTCCAAGAGTCACCGACTGGTGTATACACGATGTGGACACCGGCGACAGCCCGCCTGTGAGACACCGAGCCTACCGGGTGCCTGACCGGGTCCGCACCTGCATCAAGACCGAGGTACAGAAGATGCTCACCCTGGGAGTAATCGAACCCTCCGACAGCCCCTGGGCCAGCCCGGTGGTTCTGGTCCCGAAGGCGGCTTCCCCAGGGGTCGCCCCCGAACTAAGATTCTGTGTGGACTATCGGGGGCTCAATGCGGTCACCCGAGCAGACGCTCACACTATTCCCCGCGCCGACGAGCTCATCGACCGCCTGGGGGCCGCCCGGTTCCTCAGCACTTTCGACCTGACCTGCGGATACTGGCAGATTGCTCTCACGGAGGGAGCGAAAGAACGCTCTGCCTTCTCCACGCCAGATGGCCACTACCGCTTCAGGGTCATGCCGTTCGGGATGAAAAACGCCCCAGCCACGTTCCAGCGGTTGGTGAACAAGGTCCTGGCCGGACTCGAGGAGTTCAGTGCAGCGTACCTTGACGACATCGCCGTATTCAGCTCTCAATGGCACGAGCATCTCCAGCACCTCCGACAAGTACTAATGGCCCTGCGCCAAGCAGGCCTAACAGTGAAAGCCAGCAAATGCCAGCTCGGGCAAGGCTCCGTGGTCTACCTGGGGCATCAGGTGGGCAGCGGCCAGGTCGCCCCCCTCCAGCCGAAGATCGACGCCATCAAGTCCTGGGAGCCCCCCACCACGCAGACGGAGGTCCGGGCCTTCCTGGGCCTTACGGGGTACTACCGGAGGTTCATTAAAAATTATGGTAGTATCGCGGGGCCCCTCACGGAGTTGACCTCCAAAAAGCTCCCGAAGAAGGTGCAGTGGACCACCCCGTGCCAGCAGGCGTTCGACGCCTTGAAAACCGCCATGTGCACCGCCCCCGTACTCAAGGCCCCCGACTACTCCCAAGAGTTTGTGGTCCAGACCGACGCATCCGAACACGGCATCGGGGCCGTGCTCTCGCAGTTCGACGACAAGGGCATTGATCAGCCCATAGCCTTCATCAGGCGAAGGCTGCTGCCGCGAGAGCAGCGTTGGAGTACTATAGAACGAGAGACCTTTGCCGTAGTCTGGGCCCTCAAGAAACTACGGCCCTACTTGTTCGGAACCCATTTCCGAGTACAGACGGACCACCGGCCCTTGCGGTGGCTAATGCAGATGAGGGGGGAGAACCCCAAGCTACTACGATGGTCCATCTCTCTCCAAGGGATGGATTTCACTGTCGAACATCGCCCCGGGACGGATCATGCCAACGCCGACGGCCTGTCCCGGTTCTTCCGCTTCGGCGAGGAGAACCCCCCAGTGGATGGGTAGTTCTCCACGCCTTTCAGCTGGGGGGGACGCGTGTGAGACCGGCCTCACGGCGTTGCCCTCCCCATCACCCAGCCAACCTGCAACCACCCTCAAGACACGACATCTCCGACTCCGGCCGCCCCAGCCACCCCCGATCCGCGGGCCGGCTAGAGGCCTGACAGACTCAACACCCTACCACGCATGTCCAACCGAGGGAGCGGGAACCCTCGAGCCAGACCCAGAGGCGCCAGCCCAGTCACACCTCGGGTCGCCTTCCCCGGGAGGACTTGATCGGCCACCAGGCCCCTGGGGGGCAGGCGCCTCCCCTGCCGAGCGTCTGGGGTCCCTCCCAGACCCACCTGAAAAGACCAAAGAAGTGAGCGGCAGGAAATCCCGCCGAACCCCCTCCGTCACCCCAGTCCCCCCTCTGCGAGCACTCCGGACTTCAAAGAACCAGCGGAGTATAACAAGGGGTGCCGGAGAAACGAGTGCAGAGAAGACCTGGAACCATCCGAGCCTGCAGACGCTGTCGCAGCTCCTGAATGCTGAAGTTACCTGGGCCTGCTGAGTGACTCGCGGCCCCCAGCTATTGAACCATCTAGGCCTGCTGAGTGACTCGCGGCCCCCAGCTATCGAACCATCTGAGCCTGCTGACGGAATCGCGGCTCCCGAACTCCGACCACCTGTGCCTGCTGAGAGACTCGCGGCGCTCCCCCTTGAGGACGACTCGGTAAGAGATCGCCCAGAGACACGACACCCTCCAGCTCGAGGATTGTGAGCTTTCCGCAGGGTATTTCACAGAGACAGTATCTTGAAAGACTGTCCCGCTACCCCCATTCCCCCTGACCGATTTGTGGTACGTTGTGCCACTGCTGTACTGCTTGCATCTTGGATCATAAAGATCCCTTGAAATCATCGATAAAAGAACCTATCGTCCTACAAAGAACACGTGTGGTGTCACTCTGTTCGTAGTGTATCTCAGGGTGTGCGCGCCTGGTTCGGCCTACTTGGGAGAGGTGGGTCAAAGGGGTGGGCAGGACGTGTATCGAACCCCCCTCCGGCGAACGCCTTTCCAACAGCGGCATGCAGCAGTGCGGCGTGCAGCAGTGTGTAATGCAGCAGTGTGCGCAGCAGTGTGTGGTGTGCGGTAGTGTGCAGGGTGCAGCAGTGTGCGGCGTGCAGCAGTGTGTGGCGTGCAGCAGTGTGTGGCGTGGTTTGTAAACAACAAGAAAAGCGGACATCAAAGGAAGGGTGGGAGGGAACGAGCATATGGGGTGTGAGTTATAACGAAAGTTAATTGTTGTAAGAGGGGATGCAGGAAGTGAGGCCGAGCGCGCGCTGGCGAAAGCAGTCTGCTGCTTTCAAGTCCGATGCCAGATGCCAGCTTCGCGCTTGAATGCCTCACATGCACTGGCCATAAACCGCATTCCTAAGGTCTTGTGCCCCTTACTAAATCTCTCTGAATGCGTGAGGCGGCGCACGCACAGGAAGTAGCTGGTGGCAAATGGAATGCGCATGGTTGTGCGTGTAACCGCCGCCCAATCCGCCTGGGAAGCCTTTGGGAGCATTTTCTGAAGCCCCTACATAAGTATCGCTGTGCGATCGCTTACACGATAGCCAGGCGAGACCTAAAAAGCAGGATCGTGTAAGAGTGAGACAAAACGAAAAGGGAGTGTCAGGTAGTGAATTAAAGAGACTGACGTTTGATTGCACTGGCCACGAACTTCTGAGTAGGAGCTTCAGACACTGGAGCGCTCTCGTTTACAAATTAAGGACTGGAAGCGGGCCGATCTTTGGTTAATATGTAGCTATATTTAGTATTTCTAGGGTGATACACGTTTTTGATTAATCTCTACATCCACCCTTGCCCAGAGGCATAATTGAGGTAGCTTTTGAAAGATAAGAAGAGGGTTAAAAATATAAAACACTGTTTTACACAAGACGAACCCATCCATTCCAGTCTAATATAGGTGACTTCTTGGGGAGGGCTAATTCGGAAATATCAGTAAAAGGTTACAGCCGTAAAAAACTGAATAGTTAGTCTGCCCCCGTCTCACTGACAAAGGAATCAGTAGACGTATTGGAGAGGGGTGGATGGGATGGGAGTATAGAGGACCAGAGAGGGAAAAGAGCGCGTCCATTACCGTCTGAGATGCTAGAGGCGATGACAACAACTCTGTATGAAGCACTCATTAACTCGTATGAAGCCTGGACTAACATATCCTGTCCTGCGGGCAGAACCCCTCGCAGGTGGACATAACCTGACGCCGTCACTTCTGTGCGTTACTGTAGGAGAGTAGGGTCTGCTATCCTATGGTCACCCCAAATTTTTGCTTTTTGCTTCACTGGTTTTTGACATATTGAGGCTGTGGGCCTGCCAATCAGACCCCCAGCCTGCTGTTCTCTCTACTAAATTTACACTATGCACCCTAGGTGCATAACCAATTGGAAGTGGATCACCCTGTGAGCCCCTGTACCAGTGTACACTAGGTACCCAGGGCATTGGTGTATCTAAGGCCTGCCAGGGGCTGAAGCATGTATTATGCCACCCCAGGCTTGGCCTAACAAATTTGACACAACTGGCTGATCACTCAGCTGGGGTAAGTTGGTGTAACCACCTCTTACTTAGGTGTAGTATGCCTATACCTAACCTTAAATGGGATACATGTTAACCTATAAGTCACTCCTATGGCAGGCCTTAACAATCCTGAAGGCAGAGTGCTTGGTTCCATGTGAGATGGTGCTCTGGCATGAGCTGAGCCTGTCTGCAGTGGTCGGAACCACTTCCTTCTACTGTTTCCAGATATCGTCATACCATATACTCTTAAGTGCATTATGAACCTCGCGGTTAAATGCTATCTTTGGTTTGGCTTTATCAAAACATGTCGAGTAAGGTGTCATACGAATTGGAATACTAACCCCTCGCCAATTCTGGCGACGGGGTTAGCATTCCACCCTTCTAGAGGGACACGACATGTACAGTACCTGAAACCCGGGTAAAATCAGACATAGCCTCAGCTCCACAAAATGGATGCTGCCACCACAGACACAAGTCTGCCCTCCTGCTGCTGGGAGTCCTTACAGCTTGGGAGGTGTGGACAAAGGGTTTCCTGCCAGGGGAGGTGCGTGCACCACCCCAGACAGGATTTTGTGTATTGGTCAGGTAGGGCTTCAATAGAACCAGACATGCCTGAGGCTCACAAGGAGCCTCGGTGCATATGCCAGTTCAAACCGGTCCTGGGGCACACCAGCCCTGGACCTGGGGCGAGCTGGACAAAGGATTGGGGGTGTAACCACCCCCCTTCCTGGTCCCACCCTTAGGGAGGGACCTAGCAGGTAGTCCGGCCCCTAGAATCCGAATAAAGGTAGGAGCTGTGTCCTAAGACTTTAGACATCCTGGAATCAACTTAACTACAAGAAGAAGACGGGAACTTCGACGCTCTGCCGCACAGAGGACTGAAGCCAATCTCCCCTGTGGTCAGGGAGTGACCACCTTGCTAACGCAAGCACCATCCAGCGAATCAACGTCTGCTTTGCCGCCGCCTCCCGCCGGAGCCCGAGCCCAGAGACTGACAAGACCTGGACCTCCAGACCTCTCACCGCCCGATCCACAGTCCCTGAAAAAGAGAGACCCGTGGAGGCAACGAGACACATGGAGTCAGCCATCTTGAAACGACCACGACAAGCTGCAAGTGCAACAACCGAGGCTCCCTCCAAGTTGTGCTTTGGGATCTGAGAAGCCCAACACCCGAGCAGCATCTGCACCAAAGGTGAGCCCTCCAGCATCTCCACGATCTGCGTGGGGCCCTTCTGCATTTTGCCACTCGACGCGCCTAACCGGTTGCTGGCCCGTTGGCTAGTGGCCATCTTGGCGACGAACTTCAAGAACTACACCGCTGGTCTGGTTGCTCCAGACTGGCCCTTGCTCCCCTCCAAAGGAGCAATCCCTCTGACCTTGCCGGTCAGAACCATCGGCTTATTTTGTTTTCCACAACAATTGCTTTTGCCAAGGCTTGTTTGCTTCGATCAAGTCGCCGACACCGCCGACAGCGAGAGCCTGCGTGGGACAGCTCGTGAACCGACTCCTGGACGTCGTCGGCCTTCAGGGACCACGTGGCTGCAGAGACAAGCTGCACCTTTCTTCCTGTTTGCACCCGACATCGCCTGGTACCCACCTGGTGCCACGCTGGTCACTGGCTAGTGACTGTGAACACTGTCCCCTCTGCTTACAGGTCTTCTACAACTCCGATCCACTCTTGGATCCACCGCATCTCTTCTGGACCGACCGCCTGCAGCATCTTTGTCTTCAGGCTCCATTGAACAGATAGAAGAAACCCGACGCACTTCGAGACCTATGCACCCGCTTCCTGTGGGTGAGGTAAAGCTGGCACTCCGGTGCCCAAGTGTAGAGTAACATCTCTAGTGTCTGTGTTTCCAATCTTGAGTTCATAGTCCATCCGGAAGATCCTTTTTGCAGTAACTTTGTAACTTTTACGCACCCATTGAAAACCTATGGGAGCACGCATGTGACTATTTGCTCTGCACACGCAACCCGTGGACCTCCTGGTCACTAACTAAAGTTAGCTCCTTGTAGGCCCAGCGATTCTAGAGGCCCTAGGCCTTTTCCCTTTTCTGTTCGTGGTACTTATACCACTATTTTAGTATATGGTTCGAGCGGCCACCAGGGCCTATCCATATAAAGTGCAACTTCTGTGTATTCTAACTTATTCTTGTTTAACGATTTGTGCTCCTGTGCTCATAAAGAGTCTAGGGGATACTTTGAGAAATAAATACATATATATTTTCAATATATATCTGTGTGGTGTCCTTTCATTGGTATAAAGGGGGGTTACATTTGGTAAAACAGCCTGCTTTACACGTTTCACGAGTTTAGCCTCAAAGACTGCTTAGCCTACGCTACCACTAGGGCAGCGGGTCCGAAAAGGTTGACTTACAACCACACCATAAGGGTTGCTTGGCATGGTACAAGGTGATCACTTTAACTAGTGAGCATCATATACCAGGCCAACTTCTCACATTGGTGAGCAGCGGTTGGATTTGAGCTTGCTGTGTTTTACCATTGTAATCTCTTGGTTACCAATTGAAAGATCACATAGGTACCTGTAGGTACATATAAAACAAGATTAGATATACTTAAGTTCTACTGAACTTAGTGTTGTAGAGCAAAGGGAGTAGCACACCCTGACTACAACTACTAGATAGGTTTAGTAGGTAAACCCAAGTGTAGGTAGATTGCAACACATCCACCCACACTTAAGAGCAATGGCTGGGGCAGAGGGGTCCAATGTACCCATCTCTGTTGAGAGTGACCCCCAGAGGGCACCATCCATCTTTGCTACCCTAAATCAAAATGAGCTCAGGCAGTTGGCAAATATCAGGGGCCTTAAACAGCCCAAGAATTCTACTTCTGCTGAACTCAGAGAGCTTTTACAGGCTGATGAAGATCAGAAAGCTCTCAGGAATGCCTCCCAGTTAGGCCCCTTAGGGACAGGAACAGGAGGCCCCCCTTCTGAAGATGCTACTGAAGTACTCCTTTCCAATAGTCATCCCTTAGATGAGAATCATACTACAGAGGAGGAAAGTGATGGGGATACAGGAGGTAGTGAGGATGAAGGGAGAACTAGCCCAGTGCCAAGTGTTATACGTGGCCCAGCTAACTTAAGGCTACTGGGGACTGACAATGGGATCACCCCATTGGATCTCCCTAGTGGACTTAACCAGGGGCTTGGGAGGCAAAGGAATCACTCAGGTGAATCTAATGCTTCTCATACCTCTAGAGGCTCTCAAGGTCACTCCAGGAGAAGGATGACCACCCCTCAGAGGAGGGAGCATGAGGCCAGAATGCAAGAAGCCCAGCTGAGGATCAGGAAGCAGGAGCTAGAAGTAGCTCTGATGGAAGAGAAACTGAGCAAAGCTAGGCAGCATAAAGAGAGTGGGTCTATACCCACTGGTGGCAGCATTGTCCCTAAGGACAAAGATAGGGTCTTTGATAATAGGAACCTGTCTAAGGTTGTGCCCCCCTACAAAAGTGGGGATGACATCCACAAATAGATGACTGCTCTTGAGAGAGCCTGCAAAGTACAGCAGGTTCCTGAAGACCAGTGGGCAGCAATCCTCTGGCTCTCCTTTGAAGGAAGAGGCAGAGACAGACTCCTCACTGTTAGGGAGGAGGATGTCAGAAATTACAGAGCCCTGAAGAGTGTCCTAGTTGATGGGTTAGGCTTAACCACTGAACAGTACAGGTTAATGTTCAGAGACACCCAGAAGACACAGACTCAGGACTGGTCTGAATACATTGAATGTGCCACTAAGGCTTTGGAGGGTTGGTTGCTGGGAAGTAAGGTATCTGATTATACAGGATTGTACAATTTGATGATGAGAGAACAGATTTTAAATAACTGTCAAAACCAGCAACTGCATCAACACTTGGTTGACTCTGATCTGACCTCTCCCCAAGAATTGGGAAAGAAGGCAGACAAATGGGTCAGAATCAGGGTTAAGCAAAAGAACCAGAACCAGGGCCAAGGGGGTGATCAGAAGAAAACAGGCCAAAAGGGTGGAGATCAGAAATCTAAAGACCAGAAGTCTTCAACAGGGCCCCAAACTAGTACTAAAGAGGGTGGGTCTCAGCCTAAAGGGAAGAAGAAAGAAGGTCAAAAGAAACCCTGGTGCAATTCTTGCAAGAATACAACTCACTGGACTAGTGATTGTAAAAAGGGTGGAGCCCCCAACACTGTTGCCCCTAAGGCACCTGCTCCCAGTACTACTGTTAGCAGTGTTGGTCCCCAGACAAAGGGTGTAGTGGGAATCACTATGGGAACTGAAGGAGATTCTGACTTAGACAGAACCCTGACACAGGCAGTCCTGATCTGTGATGGGGACATAGATTTGTCCCTGACTGTGAGCCCCAGTAACCTGGGCAAGTACAGACAGACTCCTTTAATTAATGAAAAAGTGGCTCAAGCCTACAGGGACACATGTGCCAGTGTCACCATGGTGACACCAGGCTTTGTGGACCCTGGACAGTACATACCAGGTGAGAATTACCTGGTGACCAATGCCAGCAATGCCACTACTTCACATAGTGTGGCAGTTGTTAACTTCTCATGGGGAGGGGTAACTGGCCTCAAAAGGGTTGTGGTTAGTGCAGACCTCCCAGTAGAATGTTTGTTGGGCAATGACCTAGAGAGTTCTCTATGGTCTGAAGTGGAGTACAGGTCACATGCAGAGATGTTAGGTATATCACCACATGTCCTTGCTGTGACTAGGTCACAGGCCAAAAAGTGCCTTACTGAACCTCAGGTCTTGGATCCTGGAACAATGGACCAAGCACCTACCAAGAAGAAGAACAGGAGGGTCAAGGCTGTGCCTTCCCCCCTGCCTCAGAGTGATGATCAACCTTCCCAGGAAGCTGATCTAGAGGACCCTGAAGGAACTGTCCCTGAAGAGCTTGAACCTGATCAGGTTGAGTTTCTGGGGACAGGGGGACCTTCAAGTGCTGACTTGAGGCAGGCTCAGTTATCCTGTCCCTCTCTTGAACCCCTCAGACAGCTGGCTGCTGCTGAGGCTGCTGGGAATGCTCAAGGTACCCATAAAGTGTATTGGGATGATGGGCTCCTTTATTCAGAGGCTAGAGACCCCAAGCCTGGTGCAACCAGGAGGTTGGTTATACCTCTGCAATTTAGGGGCTTCCTTCTTACCTTGGCCCATGATATTCCTTTAGCAGGACACTTAGGCCAGAACAAGACTTGGGACAGGCTTGTCCCTCACTTTCACTGGCCTTACATGAATGAAGATACCAAGGAGTTTTGTCGCTCCTGTGTGACCTGCCAAGCCAGTGGCAAATCAGGTGGCACAACAAAGGCCCCCCTGATACCACTACCTGTGGTGGGGGTCCCCTTTGAAAGAGTGGGAATAGATATAGTGGGTCCCATGGATCCTCCCACTGCATCTGGGCACAGATTTATACTGGTGGTAGTGGATCATGCCACCAGGTATCCAGAGGCAATTCCCCTTAGGACCACTACAGCACCTGTTGTGGCCAGGGCCCTGCTGGGAGTATTCTCCAGAGTGGGGTTTCCTAAGGAGGTAGTTTCTGACAGAGGTACCAACTTCATGTCAGGATACTTGACAGCTATGTGGAAGGAATGTGGTGTCAACTACAAGTTCACCACCCCTTATCACCCACAATGCAATGGGCTTGTTGAGAGATTCAACAAGACCCTAAAGGGTATGATCAAAGGATTACCTGAAAAGCTCAGGCGAAGATGGGACATCCTTCTACCCTGCCTTCTGTTTGCTTACAGAGAGGTCCCACAAAAGGGGGTTGGCTACAGCCCCTTTGAATTGTTGTCTGGGCACCCTGTAAGAGGCCCACTGTGTTTAGTGAAGGAAGGATGGGAGTTACCTCTCAAAAAGCCTAAGCAAGACTTAGTGGACTATGTACTTGGTCTCCGCTCCAGGATGGCTGAGTATATGGAGAAGGCATCCAAAAACCTTGAGGAAAGCCAGGCCTTACAGAAAGCTTGGCATGACCAAAAGGCTGTCTTGGTTGAGTTTCAGCCAGGACAGAAGGTATGGGTGTTGGAGCCAGTGGCCCCAGCAGCACTCCAAGACAAATGGTCTGGACCCCATACAATCCTGGAAAAGAAGGGAGAGGTTACCTACTTGGTGGACCTAGGAACTCTCAGGAGTCCCCACAGGGTACTCCATGTTAACAGGTTAAAAGCATATGTTGACAGGGCAGACATGGGCTTGCTCATGGCTACAGATGAGGGACAGGAGGAAGAGAGTGACCCTCTCCCAGACCTGTTGTCTCAGAACCCTGAGGATGGCTCAGTTGAAGGAGTGACCCTTGGAGGCAACCTCACTGATCATCAGCAGACTGAATGTAGACAAGTTCTACAATCATTTCAACACATGTTTTCCTTGATACCTAGCCAAACTGACTGGTGTGTGGTGGACACTGGTGACAGTCTGCCTGTAAAGAACAAGCTTTACAGACAACCTGACCACGTCAGGGACTGTATAAAGGCTGAGGTACACAAAATGCTGGAATTGGGTGTCATTGAACCCTCAGAGAGCCCCTGGGCTAGCCCAGTGGTTCTGGTCCCCAAACCTCACACCAAAGATGGCAAGAGAGAGATGAGGTTCTGTGTGGATTACAGAGGACTCAATGCTGTCACCAGGACAGATGCACATCCTATTCCAAGGGCAGATGAGCTCATAGATAAACTGGCTTCTGCCAAATATTTGAGCACATTTGACTTGACAGCTGGCTATTGGCAAATCAGATTAGCTGAGGAGTCTAAGGCCAAAACAGCATTCTCAACCCCAGGTGGGCACTACCAATTTGTGGTGATGCCCTTTGGTCTGAAGAATGCACCTGCCACCTTCCAAAGGTTGGTGAATCAAGTCCTTACTGGGTTGGATGACTTTTGCGCAGCATATCTTGATGACATTGCTGTCTTTAGCTCCACCTGGGAGGATCACCTGATCCACCTGAAGAAGGCTCTTGAGGCTCTGCAAAGGGCAGGCCTCACTATCAAGGCTACTAAGTGCCAGATAGGGCAGAGTAAGGTTGTGTATTTGGGCCACCTTGTGGGTGGAGGCCAAGTTCAACCACTGGAGAGCAAGATACAATCCATCAAGGACTGGTCTCCTCCAACCACCCAGACTCAAGTTCGAGCTTTCTTGGGCTTGACTGGGTACTACAGGAAGTTTGTTAAGAACTATGGGTCCATTGTGACTCCTCTTAATGATCTGACATCCAAGAAGATGCCCATAAAGGTTCAGTGGACAGTAAGCTGTCAAAAGGCATTTGATGACCTGAAGGAGGCCATGTGCTCTGCACCTATCCTGAAAAGTCCTGACTACTCCAAAGAGTTTATTGTCCAAACAGATGCTTCTGAGTTGGGTGTGGGAGCTGTGCTGTCACAACTTAATGTAGATGGTCAAGACCAACCCATTGCTTTTATTAGCAGAAGGTTGACCCCCAGAGAGAAGAATTGGTCAGCTATTGAGAGGGAGGTCTTTGCTGTGGTGTGGGCCCTGAAGAAGCTGAGGCCATACTTGTTTGGCACTCACTTCAAGATTCAGACCGACCATAAGCCCCTCTTGTGGCTAAATCAGATGAAGGGTGAAAACCCCAAACTGCTTAGGTGGTCCATTTCCCTACAGGGGATGGACTTTACAGTGGAGCACCGGCCAGGTACTGACCATGGGAATGCAGATGGTCTCTCCAGGTACTTCCACTTAGGACATGAAGACGAGACTGGTCAAGGCTAGTTTAATGTCCCTGCGTTTGGGGGGGGGGGGTTGTGTAGGAGAGTAGGGTCTGCTATCCTATGGTCACCCCAAATTTTTGCTTTTTGCTTCACTGGTTTTTGACATATTGAGGCTGTGGGCCTGCCAATCAGACCCCCAGCCTGCTGTTCTCTCTACTAAATTTACACTATGCACCCTAGATGCATAACCAATTGGAAGTGGATCACCCTGTGAGCCCCTGTACCAGTGTACACTAGGTACCCAGGGCATTGGTGTATCTAAGGCCTGCCAGGGGCTGAAGCATGTATTATGCCACCCCAGGCTTGGCCTAACAAATTTGACACAACTGGCTGATCACTCAGCTGGGGTAAGTTGGTGTAACCACCTCTTACTTAGGTGTAGTATGCCTATACCTAACCTTAAATGGGACACATGTTAACCTATAAGTCACTCCTATGGCAGGCCTTAACAATCCTGAAGGCAGAGTGCTTGGTTCCATGTGAGATGGTGCTCTGGCATGAGCTGAGCCTGTCTGCAGTGGTCGGAACCACTTCCTTCTACTGTTTCCAGATATCGTCATACCATATACTCTTAAGTGCATTATGAACCTCGCGGTTAAATGCTATCTTTGGTTTGGCTTTATCAAAACATGTCGAGTAAGGTGTCATACGAATTGGAATACTAACCCCTCGCCAATTCTGGCGACGGGGTTAGCATTCCACCCTTCTAGAGGGACACAACATGTACAGTACCTGAAACCCGGGTAAAATCAGACATAGCCTCAGCTCCACAAAATGGATGCTGCCACCACAGACACAAGTCTGCCCTCCTGCTGCTGGGAGTCCTTCCAGCTTGGGAGGTGTGGACAAAGGGTTTCCTGCCAGGGGAGGTGCGTGCACCACCCCAGACAGGATTTTGTGTATTGGTCAGGTAGGGCTTCAATAGAACCAGACATGCCTGAGGCTCACAAGGAGCCTCGGTGCATATGCCAGTTCAAACCGATCCTGGGGCACAACAGCCCTGGACCTGGGGCGAACTGGACAAAGGATTGGGGGTGTAACCACCCCCCTTCCTGGTCCCACCCTTAGGGAGGGACCTAGCAGGTAGTCCGGCCCCTAGAATCCGAATAAAGGTAGGAGCTGTGTCCTAAGACTTTAGACATCCTGGAATCAACTTAACTACAAGAAGAAGACGGGAACTTCGACGCTCTGCCGCACAGAGGACTGAAGCCAATCTCCCCTGTGGTCAGGGAGTGACCACCTTGCTAACGCAAGCACCATCCAGCGAATCAACGTCTGCTTTGCCGCCGCCTCCCGCCGGAGGAAGCGGACAGCATAGCAAACGTCTTTGCAGCAGGGTTGGTGTTAGTTCCGCGTGGCTGATTATGGCTGGTGAACAGAGTCCATGAAAGGAAACCCTTTTATGGCTTCGAGGAAAAACAAGAAAAACAAGACAAGCCCGGCGGAGCGTGGCGCGCGCGCTTGGCGGGGGCGGGGGAGCGCATTCCAGGTGGGGGAGCGGACCCTTTGAAGTACGATGCCAAACGGATTGCATGGCGGCACGATGCTCGTGATTGTGCGCGTGCTCGCCATGCAATCCACTTTTGGGAGCCTCTTACTAGAGTCTTGCATTGCGATTGCTACGCGATAGCTAGGCGAGACCTAAAAAGGTGCCTAGCAGTCATAAGAGCGTTCAGAGCTGCATAATTTTAGATCACGAATGCCAACAATTATACAGTAATAAGCCCCAAGCAAGGGTTGTGGAGGGGCTGATCAAGGGGTAGTTTGCATTTACAGTTTGTTAAAGCTAAAATACGAAATTATGTGTATTATACTTACATATAGGGCTTTTCAGCCACCATATGGAAGTATAATATACATATTTGCATAGAATCAAAAGGTCCTGGCTAACGTCTTGAGAAGGTGTGTGTGGGCATCGCAAAAGCGTACTGTAGGCAAGAAATTAAAAAAACGTTTAATACTGCCAATGTTTGTGACTTCTACATAATAGTAAATCTGCATTTCTTAACTAAACTAACTCAATAGCTGTAGATGTAATAATATATATATTTTTTATTTTTTTATTTGAGTTTTATATAGTGCTGGCTAGACCCTGAGGTATCAGAGCGCTTTACATGAGGTTCCACATTGTTACAAAGATACATCCGTTACAAATTACATCTGTTGCAAGCATTAAAGAGCATAGAAGACAAGATGAAAGGAGCGTAGAAGGGTGAGGTAAACAGGTGGGAGGGAGATACGGCGTAGAGACGAAGGAAAGTCTGCCCAAAGTCCAGCTGGGTAGGTGACGGCCAGGGGGGGAGTCCACAGCCCATCTTCTCTATAGCTATCAAGGTAGATAATAGCACAGGGGTAAAAACAAAAGCGAACACACCCCAAAAGCGCAAGTTGAGGTTTGGGAATAAATATTCATATAACACTGACCCATTCATCCACATCTCTTCAGAGTACAACTGAATTCAGCAGGTATTAGGGATGAGTCTAAACAGACTGCAAAATCAACTGAAAACATCACTGGGAATGGCAAACATATTTTAAAGAGACGGGTTGGTGTTTCTGAGTCACTTCTGTTAGTTATTATCTGATACCATAAATACATTGGAACTGGCACACATTTATGACTCACGTCCGCAATTCTCATTTATTATCTAACAGCATGAGGAGGTTACTAAGGAAACTGTGCAACCAGTCTAGTGTTGCTAAAGCAACAGGGCTACATGAGACGCAGATGCTGAGCGCTGGCTGGGCCTATAATGTCGTATTTGCATTTGCCCTGAAAACAAAACGATCTCACATATTCCTAAGACATTAGTAAAGCACAGGGCAAAACGTGACATAGAATAATCTTTTTCTGGCTGCATACTGACTTCTTCTAGACATGTATTAATAAACCACATGTTTGCAGATTTGAACTGCTGCAAATAACAGGTGATACTTTTAATCAGCTCATTGCACAACTAGTTTTACGGATGAAAGGTTATGTCTGTACTGCAGAAAACCGATTGTAGTATTCTGCTGGCTACGTTCTAGTGTCTGAGCAGGCACTGAGTTTACCAGCCACTCCTTAGGGGGCTGGACACACATTCACCTGGCACCCATCCATTACTGGCATCAAGAGAGACATGACCCAGTTAATAAAAGGGTCAGGGTGCACGTGCTCGTGGCCAGGTAACCAACTATACCCAGGGTGTCTGTGTCCTGATTCTACTAGCATGTGGGCCCAGGGCCCACAACACCACACCGAAAACAGAACTTTAGGGTTTTTCCAGATTTAAAAGCAGCTATCGAGCTAGTTAAAAGTCAGGGCTTACCGTCAATACGAGGTGCAGGAAATGCAAATTAAAGACCCTGCATCGACTACAGTTAAGTTACTTGTTTAATGACAATCCTAAGAAATTGCTTACAGAAAACATAGAGTGTACATCTGTGCTTCCCAAACTGTTTAGTACAACGGCCCAACTTTTAGAGTGGCAAACTTTACTGACACACCTACAGTTAATGACATGAGGCAGGGTGATTCTGGAATGCAACTAAGGTATTATGTGGTAGCTCATTGTCATTTACTGACATGTGAAATGTGGGTTTCAGTGAATATTTATCTTTTGTGCATCACCAATTTAACTGTCTTGATTTGTTTTTACCCTATTAAAATCTCGGTTTTCAGCACACTTCTGAATTACAAAACACTGGGCCAGATGTATGACCGTTTTTAGCAGTCGCAAACGGGCAATCAGCTAAAAAGGGCTGTGGTGTGTACATACTCTATTTTGTGAGTTGCAAAATAGGGTTTGTGGCTCGCTATTAGGAAGGGGCGTGAAAGGGCGCCCCTTCATAATAGCAAGTCGCACTGGTATGTAGGAGTGTTTTGCGACCGTGGTCACAAAACAATCGCAGATACCACCTATTTCAAGTAGGTGGTATGCCAGTCGCAAACTGGAAGGGGTCCCCAGGGGACCCCTTCCTCTTTGTGAATGTATGCAAACATTTTTGTGAAGTGTAGGTAGGCAGTAGTCCCACAGACATTAAAAATGAAAAGAAAACTTTTCATTTTTTTCTTTTAAACGCATCCCATTTTCCTTTAAGGAAAACGGGCTGCAGTTGGAAAAAAAGTTGCTTTATTTAAAAAAGCAAACACAGATATGGTGGTCTGCGGTCCCCAGCAGGCTACCATTCCTGTGATATGTGAGATTCCTAAGGTGTCGCAAATTGCAAGCTACCTCGTTAATATTGATAAGGTAGGTCTTTAGAGACCCAATTAGGAATCGCAAACAGTGTCTGAGACACTGTTGTACATTCCATTTTGCAAGTCGGAAATTGCGAGTCGCAAAACATCGCAATTTGCAACTCACAAAATGGAATGGTCGTACATTTGGATCATTGTGCTTCATTAGGCCTGGCCTAAAGACCGCTTTTGCCAGAGTCATGTTTTCCAAATAATATCATACAAAAAACTAATACATACATTTAAAAGGGCTCAAAATCAACACTCCACACTATTGGTCAGTTGACATGTAATTCAAATATACTCCCTCCCACCTTCGCAGAAGGTATAGATCAACAGACTAGTCCACTCCATCCATTGGATGTCTTCACTTTGAGTGACTGCATTTTGCTCTTGCACATATACAGACCTAAAACATTGTTCCCTAAAAACAGAAATTGTTTGGCACTTGCACTTCACAATGACTGATAATCCCTATGCGTAGTAGGGTTACCTCAATTATTTTCATACCTTCCAAGACATTTATTGCAAATTACAATATTCATTCCTCACTATAAGCCAGATTTGGTATATTATTCCTACTGAAAATGAGGACAATGAGCGTATATGCAGATTTTTAGGTAGAAACCACAGCTCCCACAGTTTTGTGACTGACATTTCAACCACTTGAGTGCATCCACTAGTTACTACTTGCAAAACTACATCACTCCTTTGGACTATTGTACCAGCACTTTCAGTATGCACAACTTAAAGTCAAAGCTTATAACCACGAAACTATAAACAGCCAAAATAAGTTATCTAAACGTACTTTTACTTACAAATGAATAATAGTTACTATAAATACCAGGGTGTGATTACCAACTTAAAAAAAAATAAGAAATGTATTGAGATTTTTAATTTTTACTAGGTATTAAGAACAAGATTTGGCTTCATAAGTGTTATTCTAATTTTTATGTCTATTTCTCCCCACCACTTATGACTCACTGTGTCGCTACATGTCTGTAATGTGATCGCTCTTGTTGCTATATTTTATTAAGACCCTCATATCTCCCTGTTGTTCGACTAGTGCCTAACCATTGATCTTTTTGATGTGATACTTCTAATTTAACAGTTCTATTGCTATACTGGATGCTTGAAATGCAACAAAAAAACTAATGAAAAAAAGGTTTAAAAGAAAGTAATGCTGCAAAGCAAACTTGAGATTTCTTATTAGTTGGACCAGAAAAGAAACGGACAAAGGGTGGTGCATGATGGACCTCACGTTGTAAAATTCCCTGGGCGCAGAAGGCTCATAGAAACCCTAAACTGTATAAAACACCAGACATATGCCCAACCATAAATATGGTATAGGCTGGTGGTTGGAAGGAGGCATTTTTAACATGTTGCACACTGCCTTATCTGCTGCACAGACATTTCGCACACTGCATGTATGAGGAAGGGAGATGCCTGTGACTCTCTTGCTGTGGTTCAACTGGTGGGTTAGCAGAATCACCAAATTCAAAGCACTACTCCGAGGTCAGTCTTTTCATTGTAATTTGTGAATAGGTACCACAGCAGTACCTATCTAGATGGTGGGTCTGTGTACTGGCTCAGACCAAATAGCCCTGCAGGATCAAGTGGGCAAAATACCCTTTTCGACAAACCAGCTGTCAAGGCAGCAGTGCTTGCTAAATGCATGTTCCGAAATACACATAGCCGTCTGTCAAATGTTTTGGGGGGGTACTTTGTGTGCTAGTGCAGTGGTAGATGCCTTAGCTTTGGTGGAACGAGCCCCAGAGACCTTTAGAGGCTGCTTCTTCGCAAGTGCATAACCGATCTTCATACAGAGAACAACCCATCTAGAGACGGTCCGCTTTTGCACTGCTGTGCCTTTCTACGACTCTGAGAAACCCACAAAGAGCTGATTGTCCACCCAATGTTCTTTAGTGCAATGTATATAAAAGCTAACTGCCTTCTTAGGGTCCAAATTATCAAGTCTCTTTTCCTCCTTAGAGTGATGAGGTTAGGCTGAAGAATGCCAGAAGGTTGAAAGCCTGCCCAGCATGCAATGAAAAGACTACTTTCAGCAGAAAGAAAGCTTGGGTCCTCAACAGCAACTTATCTGGGAAGAATGTAGTATAGGGTAGATTAACAGAAAGAGCCTGCAGCTCACTAACATGCCTCACCAATGCTATGCAATGAGAAAGTCTGGTTTCAACATCAGGATTCTCAATGTTTAATTGTGCAGTGGTTCAAAAGGGGTGCACAACAAAAAAGTGAGAATTAAGTTCAAGCCGCTCTTTGTGACGGCACAGTGGGTCAGCAGAACCAAAAGTCAAAGTGTCGGGTGCCCCTCAATGCCACAAATGTATCCCAATGACTGGCATACACAGGCTTTGTGGAGGGACGCCTCATCACTAAGATGACATCAATGACCTCAGGAAGAAGGTCAAAAGAGGTCAACTGCTTTTGCTCAATATCCAAGCATGGAGATGCAGATTTTGCAGGACTGGGTGCAAAACCCTACCTGGCTTCTCGGACAAAGTATCCTTCCAAAGCAGCAGCTTTATTGGAGGACATACGCTTATGCCCAGGAGTTCAAAGTACCACAGTCTCCTGGCTTAATTTGTTTCCACTAGAATGACTTTAGCCCATTCGTTCCTGATCATCTTTTGAACTCTAGGGCACTTTAGATCTTAGGAGTCTCCCAGAGAGAGCTGCCTTGTAAACTTCAATGCACAAAGGTGCTGACATTGCACATTCTTGGCAGTGGCAAAACGGTCGAGCTAGGGAACTCACCATTGACAGAAGATGACTCGTGCCACCGCAGGGTACAGATTCCATTTGTGATGTGCTAATCTTCCGCAGTTGAGGTTTTCCACCCTGACTTTTTGATCACAAGGTGATTTACAACCAGAAGAATTTCTTAGCAGTCCAGCCAATTCTAAAAATACAGGCCAAGTAGAAACATGGTCCAAGACAACATTCAGCCCTGCTTGTTGCAGTAGCCCAGATTGTGGTAGTGTTGCTCATGAGCACCTGTAACAACCTTACTCGGATTGTTGTGTGCAGATTTAGATTCCGTATATAGGTTTCCCAATTTATGCCCTTTTATAGGTACAATTCACATTGCCCTTATTTGGGCATAGAAATCCGGCCCTTATTTAGACATTGTCCGTACAAACCAAATACAGGCATGGCCACCTACATCCGTCCATCCACGTCACAACGAGTTCTTGGAAAACCAGACCCTTAAGCCTTTAGAAATTTCCCTCAGCTTGAATATTGTTTTCTCCAAGAACTCATTAAGTATGCATGAACAGCTATTCCTTAGGGGTTAATTCATGACGTTCCTCTGCTTGACTTTTCCGTCAATACTGGCATTCCTAGACACCTTCAAGGTATAAATATACCAGCACTTGCCCTGGCAAATTGCGGTTCCCAGATCCAACCCAGACTACGCAGTTTGCCACGGCAAGTTCGGAAGGAGATCGAGTTCCAGCCTGATGCACTGACCTGACGCTGCCATCCTCCTTGCAGAGAATCCAGCTCCAGTGCTCTCTGACTTCCCTTGCGGGGGGTTAGACTATCGAGTCCAGAAAAGAGATTCCAACCTTTCTCATTCTAAGGTATGGAGCTGACTAGAACTTAGAGAAACTTTTGGCAACTCTTGGCTAAACTAAAATATAGCTAGCTATACTTTAGAAATGGCAACTACTTCAAACCTCGTACTGCACTTAGGTTAGGTACACTGGGGTAAAACAATTTAGAAGTATCAGATGAGTATCACATTTTAGCTTATGTTATTTATGTATGTATTTTGATTAATATATGTCATAGCTACAAACCATGCTATTGCAGTATTATTTTATCTTACTGCTAACCTCGTACATATTGTACTTTGTAGTCTGTTGTACGATTGTAGCAATTCATATCTCTTGCATGAGAAATAAGACTGTTCAATAAACCCTTTTTATTGAAACGCCCGTCTCTCTATCTCTGTGCAACTCTGTAGAAACAAAGCCTGCACGATTGACTGAGTGAAACTGTTATCTATTGTTTCCACAATTCTGAGACTGTTCCGATTCTAAAAGGAAACAAAGTTGTCATGTTTATGCGGTTGTCAGAGACTAATCCTTTCTTGTATATTCGAGAAGTTTTTAGTGACCTCTGAGTTAGCTGGCACTCACAAGTAATTAAGTTTAATATACTCGATAGAGACATACTGACCTTAGTCCTATGTCAAATCTATAGTGAATGTTATTCCAATGCGCAGAGCCTATCAGGGATATAGGAACTACACTACATGGCACCCAACGGTTTGGTAGGGAACTAATTTAACGCTAGATACTGAAGTAACTCCGTCGTGCTTTTCTCAGAGACCCTCTATTCATAAAACTCCATAAGACGTCTGGAGTTGGTAGGGATAATATGCGCCATAGCTGAGTAGGGCGAAAGTCCTATGTATTAGCTGTTTGGTTTTGTTCAACGTTGAAGGATACGGTGTCTCGAAATATTGTGCACCTTATCTTTGTTTCCTTGAAACTTGCTCTGCAACTTTCATTAAACAATGTCGGAGAACAACGATCCTATCGTCAACAACGGTCAAGCTGCGACTGACCTTACAGGTCTTAATGAAGACGAGGTGGGTGTTATACACATCCCACCAAATTTAAGGAGAGCCATCACTCTAAAACTTATAAAACATGGTCTGACACCAAGAGGTGGTAGAGCAGTTTTTGTGGTAGAGGCACATGAATCTCACCAGACAGAGGTATTCTATTCATGGATAGTATTCCCAGAATCAAATCCAGTAACACATATGTTTCACTTCTACAAAGAAGATGAACCACCTGAGGAATATATTCCTTTCGAGGATATTGAAATTCCACTCACATACCAGGAGCATTAGCTCTGGTTTAAAGGTGCCCTAAAACATTACAATAACATTACTAGGCTCGGTCCACTAGGTAGACCAGAAGCAACGTAGCCGATTCTAGCTGGCTATACACCTCATCCTGACATCGAAGCAATGTCAGACGTAGAATTACTTAATCAGATACAAAATTTAATAGAATTACACCGTTAAACCACAACTGTCTGAAAGTCATGATAAGGTCTTTCCTAAAAACAATCCTACCTCTTCTAAAAAGAAGTGGGAAATAACAAACAGAATTCCAAAGAGAAGCATTCTCATCCCCAAGGCAGGTCTCCTCCACAGAAGGAGCCCTCTGAATGGAGGTACAACCTCAGGAATAGGGATAATTTGAGAAAACCTGGCAGATATCAAGATAATGATACACGTCCCTCTCGTACCTTTCAGATATCGTCACAGACATCCCAAAGAAGAGGACGGTCAGAAAAGAAGGAAGAACGCGTGAAGTCCAAAGACTATCAACACGTTCAGAAAAATAAAGCAAAACCTCAATTCTCCAAGAAAAAGGTATCAGGTCTGAAGATCAGACATGCCGAGAATCCTGAGAACCCAACTCAAGAAAGGAGAATGGGCCCAGACCTCAGCGCTTGGACCCCCATCAGCACTGAAGACACCACCCACATCATGAACACCATCCACTCTGGCTCCCCTCTGATCCATGCCCCCATCATATCTTCAACAAAGCCGACATCATCATCGCACCCCACCTCCGGATAGTCATTAACAACTCCTTCACGTCAGCCTCCTTCCCTGAGAGCTGGAAGCACGCAGAAATCAACGCCCTTCTGAAGAAACCCACAGCGAACCCCAAAGACCTCAAGAACTTCCGCCCCATCTCTCTTCTTCCCTTCCCAGCAAAAGTCATCGAGAAGACCGTCAATAAACAGCTGACTGCATTCCTCGAAGCAAATAACTTGCTCGAACCGTCCCAATTCGGATTTCGAGCCAACCACAGCACCGAGACCGCCCTCATCGCAGCCACCGACGACATCAAGACCCTGATGGACAACGGAGAAACAACCGCTCTCATCCTCCTAGACCTCTCGGCAGCCTTTGACACCGTATGCCATCGCACCCTAACAACCCGCCTCTTCAACACTGGGATCCAAGGAAAGGCCCTGGACTGGATCACCTCGTTCCTCTCCGACAGAACCCAGAGAGTCCGCCTCCCTCCCTTCCGCTCAGCGGCCACCGAGATCATCTGCGGCATACCCCAAGGCTCCTCACTCAGCCCAACCCTCTTCAATATCTACATGAGCCCCCTCGCTGCCATCGCACGCAAACACAACATCAACATCATCTCCTACGCCGACGACACCCAGCTGATACTCTCCCTCACCAAAGACCCAGCCACCGCCAAAACCAACCTCCAGGAAGGAATGAAAGACGTCGCAGAATGGATGAAGCTCAGTCGCCTGAAGCTGAACTCAGACAAGACGGAGGTCCTCATCCTCGGGCAATCCCCATCCGCCTGGAACGACTCCTGGTGGCCCACAGCGCTGGGCTCCGCGCCGACACCCTCGGACCACGCACGCAACCTGGGATTCATCCTGGACACCTCCCTCACGATGACCAAGCAAGTCAAGTGAAACCTCATCAATGAACAATCCTTTGTTTCCTGTCTCCAAACCAGACAATACATATCGTCTAGTTTTGGATTACAGACACTTAATGCACATGGTACAGCATTAATGAATAACATTGTGCGTAAAAAATATAAAACCACATTAGACATTTCAAATGGTTTCTTTTGTCAAAATATTGCACCAGAAAGCAGATATTTGACCGCTTTCTCAATAATGGGGACCCAGCATCAATTTTGTCGACCGGGAATCAAAAACAGCCCAGGGTTATTCTCAGCAAGGGTAACAGAGTTACTACAAACTTATGATGACGAGGCATTGTCATATGTCGATGATATATATCTGACAGACGATGACCTGGATAGGCACTTGAACAGGGTGAGCACCATAATATTGGGCTTCGCCTCAGAGGGTTACAAATTCAACTTTAAAAAGTCAAGAATTGCCCACCTCACCGTCCTCTTCCTAGGATATGAACTATTGAGTGAAAGCAAAAGCCTGGCAGCCAACTTTTTAGAAAAGTGTGCGCTGCTCCAACCACCAAAAACGCTGAAAAATTTACAGTCGATTCTAGGTTTCCTGAATTTTAGAAGAACTTACATTTTAAATTACGCAGAAAGGGTTAAACCTGTCTATGAATTAATTAAACCTGATTTTAAAATAACATATTGGACACAAAAACACACAGAAATTTTTCGTTCACTCCAAACAGACATGTTAGCAACGAAATACTTGCAGACACGCGTAAACGTACGCAACTTAGTGATCCGAATAATTCCGGGTCAATGCGGATTCACCTACTTAACTTTCAATGAAGGTGAAAAAGTACCAATTGCATACAAATCCCACTTGTATACCCGAGCAGAAATGAAATTCACTTCTACAGAAAAAATTCCGACAGCAGTTCAAACCGCTGTAGCGAAAGAAAGAGCCTTAGCACAGGGGAAACGCATTATGGTTGTGACTCCTTTACCAGCCCTAGAGGCAGTTACAAAGGCTAGCATTCCAAATGCAAAAGCTTTACATCCGAGATGGATACAATGAGTTAATTCTCTTGCTGCAACTGATGTTGAATACGTTTTTGATCCATATTTAAAAACACAAGCATTCCTGCAATATGAACACAAATGTCCTCTGCCTACTGAAATTCTCCCTCTTGACCAGTACAAATTTATAATTTATACTGACGGATCTACACAGCCCGCTACGGGGAGTAAACAAGCTTATAGTGCAGGGTGTGCTATCGTTAAAGGTTGCATGCGAGATGGCAAATTCAGACCCACGGTCACAAAAACCCAATCTCTAGGAGATTGTACAGCTCAGCGAGCTGAACTACAAGCATTTAAGATGGCACTTGAAAATACAGATCGCGAATTCCCCACACTGATAGTGTGCGATTCTTTTTACTGTGTTCAATCTTACAATGAATATTTACAGAATTGGATTCAAAATGGTTTCAAAGATGCAAAAGGTGG
Organism: Triturus cristatus; assembly: GCF_964204655.1. Taxonomy (NCBI): domain Eukaryota; kingdom Metazoa; phylum Chordata; class Amphibia; order Caudata; family Salamandridae; genus Triturus; species Triturus cristatus. The sequence goes on along the minus strand of NC_140580.1, from coordinate 587,308,241 downwards.
CACAATCAAGCACAAATTGCTTTGGGAACAAGTAGTTCAGTTGCGAAACGGACTACAAAACACTCACGTGATACACACGCTGAGTCACCAACGTGATGGCGTTCACGTTGAAGGGAATTCATTGGCTGATGAAGCCGCGAAAGGGGCTGTGCAAACGGCTTCCGTAGCTGCAATCACTCGTTCAAAAACAAAAATAGACAGCAAAATAATGCTGGCTGTCAATGCATCAAGCAAAGGCAGCGGTGCGGCATTACCTAGAAAGTTTCAACTCAAATACTCATATATAATTGATGCGAATGGCGTTCGGTTTGCTTGAATCCCTGGCGTGGGGGATAGAGTAATTCCAAACAGGGAACATAGAGCAGCTTTGATTTACGAAGCGGATCTGGGAGAGGGTCTGATACATCAGGGGATCTCAAAGACAATTTTAGAGTTAAAAGAGATGTACTGGTGGCCAGGGATGAATACTCTCATTCACATCTTCATTAATAACTGTATAGCATTCAATAGAGATCGCAGTACAGAACGCCACCAGATACTTGACTACAATGTAGCCAGCCCAGTTCAGACACCATTGTTAGATAGCATCAGACTAACGATATACATACGTCCTCATGGACGAATGCAATCCCAAAAACACTAAGTCTAGGTTCCTATGGATGTGGCCTCAGCGCTCGGCTGACGCTCGAACTGTTATAAAAGATTTGCGAGTCTTTATCGGCACATACGCAATAGGCACACTACATTCTGACCAGGGTCCTTCGTTTAGCTCTAGGGCTTACAAAGAAGCCATGGCCAGTCTGGGCGTAGCATTGCGGTATTCTTCTCCATTCCATCCTGAGGGAAATTCTGTTGTGGAAAGAAAAAACCAGGACATAAAGCAGTCTATAACAGCTAGGGTATTAGATTCGGGTGATGGGTGGGTCAAACATTTATATGTGGTCCAGTGCACAATAAACAACTTGCCAAGAAGGGTGTCACTCCATATGAGGTCCTGTTTGGGACTAGAATGTTGGTTCCGGACTTAGATATGAAAGGCACAGTGGTGGAAAACAAACAATTTGATATCAAAGATCGTTTGGACGTTTTACAGGACTTAAACGAACTAAGAATGCAACAAAGCAACGTTGTCCTGAAGCCAACCACCACTGAGAAAAATCCAGCCATCCCAGCAAGGCCTGTCTGGATCCCAAAGCTTGGGGATCTAGTCAGAGAAAAGATCGCGGATAAGAAGGAATTTGGGCCTTCATACAGACAACCTGTACCTGTCCTAGTAATCCACGGATCAAGAACAGTACTTTTGCCGCCCTTTGCTGGTAAAAAGGAGAAAACATTTGTGTCCACCGACCAGATCAAACCACACTATGTGGTCGATACTGAACAGTAGGCCAAGTGGACTCCGCCAATGTAGCAGACGCACTCCTCTAGCTACAATTCAAGAGGTTTAAACTGAGAGACTCATCACCTTTGAAGATTCGACAGTAAGAACTAGAGGACTAAGCAGCAATGCTATGGACCTTGTACCTCTTGAGACCCAAATAACAGTTCGTCCAGATACACCTGTTTACAACGAAGTAACAAGTGATCAACTGGTTCCAGCAATTTCATCAAATACGGATGCAATTCCAACAATTGACAGAACTGCTTCTGGCTATTTCATGAACTTTGATACGTTTTCTGAGGATCCCAGAGAGCCTGAAACGACGCCAGTACAAAGAACTTTCAAAGAACAAGCAACAGACTTTTTTCATCTACTGGAAAAAACTTATCTGGTTTCACCATGGATTGAAGTATGGATTGTTTTGGGAATACTCTTCTTTCTACTTTGGTTAGCTCTGGTAATAACTCTGGGTATGCTGATTAATGGAAGATATATTCAAATGGACACAGCAAGTAAAAGAGTGAACTTACTTCTCCAGCCACACAAATCATCCCATCGTGAAGCAAGAGACTTGTCTGCAGTGAACATCACAGCGATTCCTATACCTGATGGTATAGTTTGGGCCAAAACGAATATGACATTTTTGGCCCGTCTAAGCTTTTGAAGATTCCACATTTATTTAAAATTTCATTAAGTGACTTTATTACCTCCAGTACCTTTTCTGATGATTGGGACTTCAAGACTGTTAATAATATGATGTCTGATCTAGAGATGTCAACTGCATTCACTAATAATGAATATTTACAACATTCATCTGACTATGAACAGCTGTATTGTTAGCTGTATTGTTATAACCACTATGGTCATCATTTCTTGCATAAATCTGCAACACCTAGAAATTTATTTATGTATAACCAATGGGAACATTGTCCTACGCCAACACGTAGCTCGAAAACATTTGCAATGACATTTCCATATTTTTCAGGGTTTAATATCTCGAATGCAGAGACACTTTACTTTAAGAATGTCAACAAGACAGGAATGAAAAATCTGTTAACGAATACCAAACAGATTTATTCTACAGCCTTTATTGCCCAACTGTCTAGGCAGGGTTACGACTTTTGGAAAGACAACATTGAGACGAAAACTGTCTGGGGTACTAAAGATTGGCAAGTACAGGGAATAGAAGATTTGTTTAGAGCCTGTATCATGGCTGAGGAAATTATGTTTTTGAACGACACTGTCCAACAAACATCATGCCTTGGAATAGCCAAGATAAAAGACATGAACACTCCGTCTATACCTGCACCTACAAGTGAAAGCACTACACAGGGGGAGATCGACGTACATACTATTTTGAATAATAACAGATCAGATCCTGAATGGAAAAAATGGTTGCTCTGGCCCTTATCCACAAACAACTGTCAAAATAGATTCCTGAACAAAACACAAGGTTTTACCTTTTAATAGGCCAGACCAGGGCTTAATTTGTGCCGGTGCTTTCCGGTGCTTAGCACCAGCACTTCCTTGACAGGGCCGGGTCTACGGTCTGACACTCTGACTCTGACTCTACAAGCATCTGCTGCGCACAAGGCTCACCATGCACGTCACGTTTTTCAATGTAACTTACTACTGTACACTTGCTACTGTACTACTGTCCTCTCTCTCGTGCAGCAGCATTGTGTTTTTCCCATCACATCTCCCGAGTGAGTCAGCCGGCGCCGGCGGTTAACAATGCTGCCATGTGGGACACTTAACCTGCCCTAAGCCCCGCCCCCAGAAGAGATTCATCATTCTTCATGTAAATATAACTGTGTTAATCATGGCGGCACCGCACTGCGCACCGCCGCAGCCTCAGCCTCTTGCCTGTGGTGGGCGGGCCGGAGGACACTGGTCTGGGCTTGATTTTGGTTCTGATGGGGTAGGGGAGGGCTGTGCAGCAATGTGTGCAGATTTATTTCACATTTCCACGCCCTAGCATAACCACCGAGGTGCACAGTAGGCAGCTCACCAGGAGTCGGCCCGCCGCGCCCGCCCGACCGACGACAACCCAGTGTGGCGTTGAGGGCATCGATCAGCCACATCCACTAGAGTACTGTGTCTGACTGGTAGTATTAAGCAGCACCAGGCAGGCCTAATCAGTTATTAAAAGAAAAAAGGCCGTGCATGCAGCCGGTGTCAGTGTGCCCGAGTGAGTCCCTGCCGGCCGACCCACCACCGGTAACGGTAAGTTAAGTACTAACCTACTTAGTAGTAGTACTGTACTGTACTAGTAGCTGCTACTAGCGATGCCAATATGCCATCATTGCCTTGCCACAAAAAACAACGCTGCATTTCATTTTGGAGTGTGGGGGTGGGGGGTGGCGTGACAACCCGACCGTCAGTCACTTGATCACTGTGGTGGTAGGGGTGGCACAGGCGGCCCGGCGGGGCAGCTAGCCTCCGTCGGCCCCACATTTAAGATTCGATTAACTGGATATGATTATGCGATCCAGATTCACTGACTGCCAGCCCTGCCCAGCCAGTGCCTGTGTCTGCCCTAGTAGCCACTGCGGGGCCCGCCGGCCGTCGAAGGTGGTACACACACTTTTGTCATTAACCGTCCTCCTAGTCCTAACCAATGTGATTTTTCGATAGGGCCTGCCGCAGTAGTGTAAAGACATGGGTGGGGGCGGGCCCTGCCCGGCGTGTCCACACAGCAGCCACTGTTGCACTTGTAGTCCAAAATGGCGCGCGGCCGTGCACAAATTACTTCACTTGACTCTTCACTTCTCGGGCTGTTCCCCACAACGAAACGCAGTTTGGTTTGGTTTCTGCATGATGGTGTCTGGTCTCAGTCACTCAACAAAAGGCTTGGTACCGGCGCCGGGCATGCTCTGACGTCACGTAACCCTGGCTGCCTTGCCTAAACATTCCCTACTGGCTCTGGCCTCTCTCTCTTCCTTCCAAGAGTCCATCAGGGTCAGTTGGTTCAGTTTATGATATGAATGCGAGGCGAGATTGTGAGTTTCTCGTTCCCAGAAAATAGTACACTACTGCTGGACGGACTGGTCGGGAACCGGGTCTTGTAAAATAAACTGAGTCCGTCCGAATTTCTGAGGGCAGCCGCAGTGTCACTGATTTTGAAAAATAATGTTATTCTGATTCTGCGCCTCGCTCCCTGGCGCTCAGAGCACAGATGTTATGTTAGAGCATGAAAGAGATGGAGTGATGCTTAATCTCCCTGAGAGTGTTTTTTATCAGGGGAAAGAGAGTGGCCCCCTGTTCAAAACTGTGGGCTGTAGGCTGGATTATACCACTGTGCATTATCACTGAGAAGGCCACAAGCCACCGCATAAAAAGAAGTGTACATGAAGTTGAACAAACATCTATATGGTGTGGTTTGCACGATGTGCAGCTCCACTTATCGATGTATATTTTGAATGTAAGCATTACCACTAATAACTTTTATGCCTTTTAACAGGGGAGAGGAGTTGGCCTAATGGCTAGGGAGCTCGACCTCAGACCTGGTGAACTGGGTTCGAGTCTCGGTATTGACGCTAAAACATCCTGTGATTCTGGGCAAATCTCCCCGTGCCTAACAAAAAATTAAAGTGTGTCCTCATGTAACGTAACTGCTGCTATGTAAAGCGCTCTGATACCCGATTCGGATCAAGTTTGCGCTATATAAAACTCTGCAAAACAAAACATGGAAAATAATTAAAGACACATCATTACCTTTGAATTAAAACTAAAGAAAGAAAGAGACACCCATCTAATGCCTAAATTAAATTTCACAAGTGAAAGTAGCAAAACAGGGATACATCCTCGCTTCTCCACTTGGCAAAGTTGTGTGATGCTAAGCCAGTTTTTCTCTGTGCCTCGTTTTCCCTTATCACCACAATGAGAGCACCACGACATGGAAATGTTCCCCATGCACTGCACAAAGACCTTTCTTGTAATAGTCTTTAATATTTCTCTACTTACAACAACAACTTAGCCTGCATATTAATTCACAAATTGGGGTACATATGATAGCCGGCTCTCAGTTTACTAGTGCATCCTCATCATGGCAGTGAGGAAAGTGACATGAATTTTAATTTCAAATAGCAAAATGCACTTGTGTTGATCATTCTGTGCCCATTGACCCTCCCGTTATACAACACATTTATTTGATATTGGGTGATTTGGCTTATTTACCATTGTTGCACACAGTAGCAGTGCCAGTTGACGATATGGGTGGAGCCAGTGGAGGAAGTGGATGGAGCCAGAGAAAAGTAGGTGTGGTCTCCGATAAACATTTGAGCACCTGCACTTCATATTTTACAAATTAAGCACTGGGCCAGACCCACGTTTTGTCCAAAGACAGCATCCGGGGGTAGTAACAACTTACAGTGTAGGGAAACTTTGCCTTGATTGGCTACAGAAAGCTACACTAGAGGATGTAAAACAATACTTAACTTTACTTCAAGAAGGCGCAGACCTTAGGTAATTCTTGCTAGGACCAAGAAAACTGCGTCAAAAACGTTTCATAAGTGCCGGTATCTACGCTGCTTATAATGAAGCATGGAAGGTCACCCAAGCAGAGACTGCAGAACAAATACGAGAAATTGGTCGTATTAATTTAGAGAAATCACTCTCTGTAGTAGACAATGGGTTAACAACTCTGTCGTCCAGGATATCTTCTTTGGACAGCATTGTATCCTCTGTCATAGACATCATGGAACAAGACTTGGTCATGTTGCAACATGGTCAGTCACAGCTACGTTCTATCATGCTATTAGGCTGGACGCTTTAAAACCTGCGTTCTGGCTATGTGCCTTGGCGTTTAATCAATACTACGTCACTGTTTGCAGAATTCAATCTCACTGATAGACAGATCAAACTGGCACAAAGGAAAGCAGACTATAAGGTGCTGAGCATTGAAAAACTGGAGAAATTCACAGTGGCAGAAAAACCAGCTACTGAGTGGATCATACATGGTAAGATTACTCTGCCTGTTACGACTTTCCATTTTCAGTATTGCCTAAAAAATATACCAGCAGGCAAATATGAAAGGTTGGGTAAAGAATACATCAAGACATCCTGGGATTTACCTTACACACACAGATGTTGGAGTGGGGGACGTGATGTGTTTCTTAGCGGTGAAAACTGTGAAAACGCACTAAGCGGTTCTCTCCTTTGTCAGGTTATTAATTTACACAGGGCCTGTGACGGCTCCACTACAAAACTTATCCTGCCACCTGCACGGTTCACCGGCAGCAGTGATTAATCCAATCTTTGGTCAACTTTCAAATGAGAGTTACATTCTGTTGAATGATCACAGCTGCTGTGGCATGCTGCCAGGTATCCCATATCTAGTAACGGTTACATCCAGGGTCATTTGCTGTATGCAGGTCTTGTTTCCCCAAATAGACATAGTCAGGGAGTCGCCTTTATGGCCTTCACTGAATATCTCCTCTATATGAGTTGATACTCTAAGCAGAATGAAAGCCATTCTTTTACAAAAAACTGTGCCTTTGACCTCTGCCAAAGAAACCTATGATCTCCAAGTCGCAAGGACTTCTGCAGAGATACATTCCCTTTTGTATACAAACTGCCCTGTGCATTTGGCAGAAATGTTAGGTTGTATCTTAAACATGTCTGATTATATTGTACATGTATTTAAGAACGTGTGTGCAGGACTGTTAGCACCTTTTCAAGGAGTCCTCGGAATTTTTCCAAACTTCGTGCACTCTGTGTTTGGCGGACTGCCGCTCCTTTTAGCACTCGCTGCAGGTATACTATTTTTGCCCCTACTGCTACGATATGGCAAGCCAAATCACCAGCGACACCCAGTTCACCATGGAAAGAACTCTATTGGAGGTGAAGTGTCATGAGCGCATCGTCCAAATTCTGGGTTTACCTCGTCTACGAGAATTAAACACAACTTGGTTTCTGTCATTCAGACTAATCTGGCAAGATTGAATCTTACCTGTTCCATGCTGCCTGCTATGCGGTGAAGAATGGGTGCTGGAAATTTGTCTGACACTCCCATCAGTCATGCCTATGGATATCGATACTCTGCTGGACCCGATAACGGCCCATGCTATGTGTTGTCCCCAGCGGCTACCAATCCTGATGGCGGCATTCATTGAGATCTCACAGATGCAACATGCTACAACTGAGGTACGAGAGAAAACACCAGGCGCGCAGGTAACATCCAATCCAGACATTGCTGATGCTTCCCATGCTGAAGGCGATAGTTCGCATCTATGTGCTGTTGATCTTCTACACAAGATATTCCAACTCTCACCCACAACGGTAGACGACTTGTTGTCTACAGGATTAGAAAATGTTATGTTTTCTCCATCCCCTCACACTGACTTTTGATTCAAGCACACAGTGTTCCGGAGAGACTCTGAATTTGGCCTTCATTCTTTTTCAAACGTGATACTGACTTTGGAACTTTTTCTATGATTTTTTTTTCTTCCCCTCCTAAAATTGTATTTTTCATTTTTTTGCACAGTAATCTACTTATAGTAGAACTATTAATAGAGAACAGAATTCTTTGATAACACTTCCAGGGACAGTATGCCACCTTGTCATGAATAACAAATTGACTTGTGTAACCTGATAGGAAATGGTTTCGGCCCCTTTTTTCTTCTGTATTTACAAGCCATTTCATCACATGTATATATTTTGGTTCATTCATTTAGCATTCCAATGTGATCCTATGCTTAGAATGGAACATTGCCTTTAATATGTACAACACTTTATGCATAGCAATGGTTTTGTAATGTATTTTTAGGACAAATGTTTTAGATATGTTTTTAGCTTATTTTAGCAAACCCATGCGATACTCTGTTTTAAGATATGTTTAGAACGTTTAGGATTTAGTAACATCGTTCATACGAAACTGGAGTGGGTGTTGTGTGCAGATTTAGATTCCGTATATAGGTTTTCCAATTTATGCCCTTATATAGGTACAATTCACATTGCCCTTATTTGGACATAGAAATCCGGCCCTTATTTAGACAGTGTCCATACAAACCAAATACAGGCATGGCCACCTACATCCGTCCATCCACGTCACAACAAATTATTGGAAAACCAGACCCTTAAGCCTTTAGGAATTTCCCTGAGCTTGAATATTGATTTCTGGAAGAACTCATTAAGTATGCATGAACATCTATTCATTAGGGGTTCATTCATGACGTTCCTCTGCCCGACTTTTACGTCAATACTGGCATTCCTAGACACCTTCAAGGTATAAATATACCAGCACTTGCCCTGGCAAATTGCGGTTCCCCGAGGATTCGATCTAACCCAGACTACGCGGTTCGCCACGGCAAGTTCGGAAGGAGATCGAGTTCCAGCCTGATGTACTGACCTGACGCTGCCAACCTCTTCACAGAGAATCCAGCTCCAGTGCTCTCTGACTTCCCTTGCGGGGGGTTAGACTATCGAGTCCAGAAAAGGGATTCCAACCTCTCTCATTCTAAGGTATGGAGCTGACTAGAACTTAGAGAAACTTTTGGCAATCCTTTGCTGAAATAAAATATAGCTAGCTATACTTTAGAAATGGCACCTACTTCAAACCTCGTACTGCACTTAGGTTAGGTACACTGGGGTAGAACAATTTAGAAGCATCAGATGAGAATCACATTTTAACTTATGTTATTTATGTATGTATTTTGATTAATATATGTCATAGCTACAAACCATGCTATTGCAGTATTATTTTATCTTACTGCTAACCTCGTACATATTGTACTTTGCAGTCTGTCTTACGATTGTCGCAATTCATATCTCTTGCATAGGGAAATAAGACTGTTCAATAAACCCTTTTTATTGAAACGGCCGTCTCTCTATTTCTGTGCAACTCTGTAGAAACGAAGCATGCACGATTGACTGAGTGAAACTGTAATCTATTGTTTCCATGATTCTGAGACTGTTCCGATCCTAAAAGGAAACAAAGTTGTCATGTTTATGCGGTTGTCAGAGACTAATCCCTTCTTGTATATTCGAGAAGTTTCTAGTGACCTCTGAGTTAGCTGGCACACACAAGTAATTAAGTTTCATATACTCGATAGAGACATACTGACCTTAGTCCTATGTCAAATCTATAGTGTATGTTATTTCAATGTGCAGAGCCTATCAGGGATATAGGAACTACACTACAGGATTACACATTTCATGAAGGTCACAAACATCAGTTTGTGACAATCCCTGCATGGCTTGAATCCTGTTGTCATAGGCGTGACATGTTCCCTTGCACACTGGAACTTTTTGGCAAATAAAGGGTCTTGAAGACTAAGGACAAGCTCCAGATCCACATCTTAGAGTGCGGAATGAAAGGAACTGATGTAGTGCATGGGTGGCACTTTAATGTGGCTCTGTTTGTCATGTCTGGAGCAGAACGATGTCCATGCAGAGCCGCACAACACCACCTGCTGGCACACAGGAGTACTGCTTAAAGTGTCCAAATCCGGTTTGATCCCGGGGGTATATTCACAAGGTGAGGAATCTGCACTTAGAAGTATCTATCAGAAATGTATTGTTGGAAGCATGCTGATGTACATCATTTATGCACCTACTGAGAGCTGCAAGTCTTTAATACAGCTTTTGGGAGAAAGTATTTGTCTTCAGTAAGACATTTTAAATATTGGTAGACTTAAAATCTGTTGCATTAACCACATGAGGTATTAGTGCATATTGCATGTTAACAAAAACAGGTTATTAGTTCATGTAGGGACAATTAGCATACCAGCACAATTCTGGTGTTCTATATATGAGAATTATCTCCTTACACAAATGAGAAAAGCAGACTTTGACAACCTCAGTTAACTGCAGGACATGGGGGTTTTGAAGGCTCAATAGGAGAATATGTAGCTGTCCAATCTTTTTCTTCTACTATCCTGCGAGTTACCTCACCACACTATGGTAATCAGGGTGTGCCACATACTTGACTCTGTCACTGCTGAGTAGCTTACTCTGCTTTCCAATATGAAAACCCGGATGAAGTATTAGCATGGCTGCAGCTGACTGATTGACAATTGTGAAGTTGGGGCTAAAATGTGAAGCAAGCCGGAGGACCAACACTATCAGGGTATCTACTAGATCAAATATTTTCCTAACTTCTATGTGACAACTAAAGTTTTCAATTTTTCAATGTTGCTTTTTTGTATGTGTATAGACTTTATTAATCTTAATTGATTAATTTCAATACTATTTAATTTTGTAAAACAGTTTCTAATCCCTTGAGTAGGCCTTGCGGACCCCCCAGGGCTCATCGGACCAGAGGTTAAGAACCACTGATGACAGGAGAGACAGTGGAGTATGTTCAAGTACAAGATGGGTGGGAATCGACCTCCCCACCATCACATTTGGAGTACATGTGGAGCAAGTTGAGAGGTGGGGCATGTGTGAGGTAGCAGTTCTGGCCTGTGGTCCAATCCAGGCCTCAAGAGGAATTGCCTTTGTCTGGACTGCTCTTTTCAAAGGAAGCCCAAGCGAGTAGATGGATTCTTCACTTAATAAATAAGGCTTCTTCGTGCCCTATTTTAGTTTTCATCATACCACCAGATAGCTTTCAGTCCATTATCACAAAAGTTTGTAAGGGGTTGGGGCCATGGGCATAGTTTCCATTGATGCAGCAGGTGCACTGGGGCCAGAAGCCCCGAGGGGCCCACTGTACACTGATTACTGCTGTATTTTATAATTCAGAGGGCAGCTAGGAGAGGCATTTCCTTCCTTGCACTAGGGCCTAGGACCTACTGGCTACGCTGCTGAACGTCCTTACGAGGTGGATCTCATGCCAACTGTATTCATCTGCACTTCGCAAATTGCACATGCCTGAATCTACTTGGCGCAACTTTAACTCCACCAATATGAACACTGTCTGCATTAGATATGATTTTAAGTGTAACTTTTTGACCAAAATGGCATTCAAATATTTTCTACTTTTGCCTGAGACAAATCTTGCACTAACTGTAACGATAAATGTCAATAAACCAAATTCCGATTTAAAAAAGGTCATGTCACATCATGCCATGAACGTACTGTACAGAGCAAATACATGGTCAAATTAAGATAGTTTACACTGAACTTGACTTACACACACAAGCACACACTGTCTTTGCCGGCATCATATACAATGCCCTTGCCTCCTACAAATCCTGACCTTACCCACTTCATCTGTTCATGCTCACATCAGTTCATCTAACCATTGATCCATGTTTTCACTTTAATTTCTATCAGAGCATTCAGTAACTCTCCTTCATCCACTAATGCATACACTTATGTATCCATTCACTCATACTCACAATTATCCACACAACCATTCACACAAGCAATCAATGAAGAAGTATTTTCACTTTTAAACCAGGTCTATTGGCTTTACCAATGCTTGTTTTTCAGTGGAAGCACATACCTTCAGCTCAATCAAAACGTGTAGACTGAAGTATCAACCTGTGGGCGGAGCATAAGCCCTTCTCAACATTACTTCTTAAAGCACTTTTCCTCGATATCAAATAAGGTATAATGAAACTTACACTGTCAAGACAGACCTAAAAAGAAAAGCATGTTGAATGTGCACTGTTGGGTCCGAGAAAACGAGAAGCAACGGGTAACATTTTTTAAATAAATCGTTAATTAAAAAGTCAAAATATTGTCAAAAGTAATTTTAGTTAAACATTATACTAACTCCAAATACACCGCTTTAAAATATTTTTCTTCCAAAAGAAACATTTGTTTACTCCCGAAAGTTTTTTATTTTTTTAATGTTTATTTTAATTATCTAGCTATTTGCGCCATATAAATGGATTAGTGGAAAATGTGTAGTCATAAAATTAAACGCATGCACAAGTAAGCCATTTAACGAAAAAATATGCACGTGATATAAGGCTGACAGCTGCACACATTGTAAATTTGATGGCTAGCAGACCACAACCGAGAGGCTAGAGGCATCGCTTGCTGATTAAATAAGTCCCACAGATTGCCATCACATGACTGATCTTGAAAAACAACCTTTCAAATGTAACATATTTAAATTATTACCTAGAGCTAAATGAAACTGGAGACCTTTCACATCAGATTATTTTCACTGCAAGACATTTTAACAGCTTTTAAATGTTATGCTTCTTTGGTGACAATAAGAGTCAGGAATATCTGAAAAATAGATATATTCCTTGTCGACATGTAATTAGAAAGCAGAATTTCCCAACAATATCACATGGCCAAAAAGATTTTCAACACCGCAAATTTGTGAAGGAATAAGGAAGTAGTGAATTGTGGTCTTTAAGACAACCCATTACCTCCTCAGCAGTCTTAATTCAGTCTTTCTCCAAGTGAGCATCAATCTCCTTTTCCACAGTCGTCTCACTCTCCAGTATAAAAATATTCACCCCTAAAAACATGGCTAACAGTTACTTCTTGTGTCAACCTATAAAGGCGGGGTGAACCATTGCACTTCCTGGGTTTTTTTTAATGTCTGTTGCAGGTGTACTCCTAGCTGGACACATGCCAATAGACAAGCTTGCAGGGGAGAGACCCCCGATTTTTAAAGACAAAAATAAGCTTCATTTTTGCTTTCTCCCGCATGAAACTGCCTGTTTCAACGTAAATCAATGGGGTAAATATGTTCTCCCGATTATTATTATTTTTGTTTTGAAATCTTCCACTTTCATCTTCAAAAATGTTGGCACGTATGTAGCTGGTAAGTACTATTTTTTTTATTTTTTTTTAGAACTTTTATTATATATTTTTTGTTTCAGTAAACATCATTCTTTTTTTTACGGGAATTTACCGACCTTCTGCTGCAGCTAACCAAAAGTTTGCTCTACTTATGGGACAGACTCTAAGCATGCCATGTCCTGCTAGGTGACTGAGGATAAATATAATTATATTCCATCTCATTTACATTTTTGTTTAGGTTGGGAGGAGCAGTCTTTAATTCATGTCACACGTCACCTGATTTTGTTATGGCAGCATTAACACGAGATTGGCTGAGACCATGCTGGGCTGGTTAGCAATCAATTACAGCAGAACATGGCTCCTTCAGAGCTCAGTTTATCATCCTCACAGATACATTGTATGTGGTTTCCTAGCTCCTTTGAGGAATACAATTGAGAGAAAGGGACTGCAGAAAAGAAAACACATTGAAAAGGACTTCTCTGGAAATGATGACCCTCCCAGGCTTTCCCAGACAATGTTACTCTTGCAGCCAATAGATATGTTGAAGCAAATGATTAATAAGGCAGTGGAAGCAGCTTTTAAGGCGAGAGAAGGTCCCCCTCCTAAAACAAAACCCTCCCCTCAGGCTCCAGATACTGGTATCTCTGAGGAGGGGGTGAACCAAAGGGGCAGAGATGTCCAGGGCTTGGACCTCACAGAAGTGATTAAGTACATTCGGTCCAATCTATATTTGCCTGACTCTTCAGCGGTAGCCAATGATTAGGACATTTTTGTGCAATATAGACACAAAGACCCAAATTCTCTACCTTTTCACGAGGCCATTTAAACCCTTTTGTCCATTCCCCAGGTTCCTGGCATGGAGATACACCCTGGAAGGTTTTCAGGATCAATTATCTTATCTTATCTCGGAAAGATGCATCTCCATCAGATGCTTCACATAATAAACTGGATTAGACTATTAAAAGGACATACTCGGCATCCAACGTCACTCCTAGATCTGGAACTTATGCTGTACAGTCCCAACTCCATGACTTTCAGGACCTGGCGGAAGAGCTCCAGCAAGGAGAAGACTGCACCATCAGCTTTGCAATGAAGGAGCAGAAACCACGGTTTTTGTTGGATGTTTCCAATCATGGTCTGTGTGTTGCTGAGTCTGCAATTTCCACTAGGAGACCTATCTGAGTAAGAAATTGGAGGGTAGACGATTCCCTGAAATCCTTGCCAACTAACCTTCCCTTAATTGGCAGCAAGCTCTTTGGACCACAACTAGGGGTATCTAGTCAAGAAAATGGCAGAGGACGAAAACGTCTGGCTCCCATCCATCCTTATTCCAGAGGGAGGGAGTCTGGCTTTCAACAAGCTTTAAGGATCATCCAGAAGTTCAAATCAGCCTTTTTGTTGTTTGGGGTCATGGCACAGGCAGCTCCTCTTCTGAAAAATACCAAATCCAGCCCGCTGTCAATCCAGCCACCCCTTTGCAGAAATCATGACTATCGCAAGAAGGTTGGATGTAGACTTAATCACTTTTCAGGGGTTCTGGAAATCAACATTAAACGGCTCCCTGATTTTTCAGACTGTATCCGACCAATACAATATAGACTTCATCTGAACCCCAGAGGACTTTGATGCCCAACACTTGTTCCACAGTTCCCATTGATTGTCAGGCTTTGAATAAGGGGTTGTTGGATCTCCTTTTGAAAGGTGCAATCAGTCCAGTCCCGACAGAAGAGGTCAAGGATATTTTTGGCCCAAAAGACTTCAGCTGACGTTCGCCCTGTTATGGATCTGAAAACAGTGAATGTGTTTATCCCTTCTCAAACATTCAAGCTGCTGACCATTCAGTTAATAATTTCTCTAATTCTTCTGTGTATGTTCATGCCCAGTCTAGACTTAATGGGTGCATATCTGCACATTCAAATACATTCAGACTCCCAAAGGTTCCTAAGATTTTTCATTGCAGGAGAACATTACTAATTTGTTCTTCCTTTCGGACAGTCTTCAGCTCTACAGATATTTACAAGGACCATGGCAACTCTGGTGGGTAATTAACATGCCCTGGATCTTGTGTTTTTTAAGTACTTCGATGATTGGCTAATTTGCACCTCTTCCTTTTCCAAGAGCATAGAAACAATCAATCAAGTATGCGAAACTTTAAAGGATCACAGTTTTCTGGTGAACATAGAAAGATCCCACTTTCATCTGACTCAGAGCCTTTAGTTCATAGGACTCTTGTTCTGTATAGATCTTGGAGCAGTTTCTCACTCCACAGAGGCACCAATCTGATGGCCTGTCTGCATTCCCTTCTCCAGCTTCAATCAGCGACGGTGAGATTGTGGTTGACCGTTCATGGAAACATGACAGCAGCTCTTCATCTAGTACCTTGAATGCGTCTACATTTGTAACCCTTAGCCAATCATCTCCTAGCACACTAGGACCAGCCTTCTAAGAATTACAGGGCCAAGCTCTGGTGAATCGTGTCATATATCAAAGATTTCAGTTGTGCTTGAATCCAAGCAACGTGTCCAGAGGAATATCCCTATCTTTCCCTCCACCCAGAATATTGACCACAGATGTAACTGACCCACAGTGGGGGCTACACTGGAGAATCTCTCAATTCTGGGGGTGTGGTTGAATGAAGAGGCTCTTGTTGCCTCCAGTCAGAATTAAGAGCAGTTCTCATAGCCTTTGTGGTTAACCACCACATTTACAGAAGCAGGCAGTCCAGGTGTGCCTGGACAATCAGATTATAAGGGCATATGTCAACCACCCGGGAAGTTTTAGAGTCCCACTTTAGCATTTCTGGTGTAGAAAATAGAAAGGTGGAAGAAGGGAATCTCCTTTCTGTGTCATCAGTTTAGCTTCTAGGACAGGAGAATGGGCTTATAGACAGTATAAGTATATTTGAGTAGTCCCCTCCTCGTGGGGATATTCCTACCTCTCAAGAGTTTTCAAGCCCTTCAGGCCATCTGTAGGTTTCTCTGGCTATATCTCTTCACTTTTCCAGAGAATGTTTTACCAAATTTTTGCTCCCTTCTTTCAGCCACAAGAGTATGAAAGGTAGACACAAAAAGCATAACATGGCCCAAGAAGCTTCTTTATGCCTTTCCTCCATTTTTGATGCTAAACAAGGTCCTATGAAAGATGCCAGAACGAGTGGAGGTGATTCTTGTACCCCTATGATGGGTCTGCCAGTCTTGGTACTCTCTTCTTTAGTTGGCATGCTCCCTCCTCTTGTCTTTTCAGTCTTTCTCCTTTGAGGATCCCTCTTCTGTCTGTGAGAGCCAGTGAGCATGAGTCTCTGAGGGCCTGAAAATGAAAAAGCAGAAGCTGCTGGAGCTGGACTGCTCCACGTATATAGTGGTGTCAATGCAGAACTCAAGGAGAAAGCCCTGACAAAGGGTCAGATTTACGAAATTCTTATTTTGCATTTCCTAAATAGCCATTCCATAGGAATGGCTATTTAGGAAATGCAAAATGATATGTGCAAAATTAGCAATTTCCTAATAGCGATTCCCACAGAGTAGGAATCGCTATTAGGGAATCACAAATAGGAAATGCTATTGCATTCCCACCTATGCGCCAAGTAGGAAATGGTTTGCATTATCATATAGGATATCACAATTTAGGAAATCCAAACCCGGGGTGCCTCTGGCCTTTAAGCCCCCTTGGAGGCCCCCCTGGAGGCACCCCGAAATTCGTAGTGCACATGTAAGTACACATAGGCCCTATGTGCATATGTCCGCTTCATGCCACATTAAAAAGGCATTTCTAAATGCATTTTTTCAATTTTGTACATGATTACTATCAACTTTGAGTCAATGGGAATAGCATTTCCTAAATGCCCAATTCGCATCCAGGAAATGCTTTGTACATGTGCTTTAGAAATCTCAGATTGCGACTGGTTTTGGGCCTTTGTACATATGAAAAGGCGGTTTTGCACATCAAAACGTCCCGAAATGTGTATTGTCCCGTTCAGAAATGGAAAAAGCTTTCATACATCTGGCCCTAAAAAATCTAAGAAAGACAATGTAGAAACTTTAATTTCTGGTGTATTTTGAAGAATGTATGTGCCTCTGATTGTAATGAGAAGTCTATTTAGGAATTCCCTACAGTAGTTTATTATTGGGTTTCACCATCTCTACTACCCATAGCCAATGGCAGTCTATTAACCCCTTCCATGCTGGACGGATTCCCCTGCTGTGCTGATCTTTTCCTGCGCGGGCGTGGTCATGACGGAACGGTTCCGTCATGAGCACAGCTCAACCGTGGCTCATGACGGAACCGTTCCGTCATGAGCACCGAAGGGGTTAAGGCCATCAGGTGTCCTGATCTGCTTTCCTTTGATTCCTTGACAAAATGCCTTCTTAAGTTTCTGAGAAGGCCAGTGACTCATGCCCTAGCTCCTGTCTGGGATCTTCCCGTCATGCCAATTTAACAGAAATTCCTTTTGAACCTGAGGGGCGCTAGAGGGCGCCGGACCAACATGGCCGCACACCTGTGAGGCTCTCGCCGGCCGGGCGCTTCCACGCTTCACTATTCCATCCTGCATCGGGGAACCACAGTTTTAACAGGCTTGACTGTTGGGCCAGGGTCCGGAGACTGCCCGTAGTGACTCTGGAATTAATCCGATCAACGGTTCGGCGGAGGCGACCGTCGAAACTTCTTGCGGCTGCTCCTGCCACTCGCCTGGAACGCGGAGGCCGGCTGCCACGCACACGCTGCACCGGGGATCCAGCGTGCGCGCTAGGCCGCGAAACGCGGCCGACAACGGAGGAGGAGATCGGCGGCTGGCGCACATCCGGGGATACTTGTTGACCCTCGCGGACCACCTGAAGAGCCGGTAAGACGGGGGCAGGCTCTGGCCTTGCGGGAGGTGTCAGATCCTTCAGAAACCGCCCTGGGACGATTCTAGACTGATTTGTGGGGATCGGCGTAGCCCTGCCCCCCCGTAGCTGCAGTGGAGCCCTGGTTGTGATTGCCCCCACCTCGGTGCTTGCTGTGAGGTCGTGCTTGCCATATGTATTTGACCTGGACGGGGAGTTGCGGAATGAGGTGACCTCACGAGGGGCAGTGGTCGCGAACGGCATCTGGCGCTTTGCTGGGGAGCGGCGCTGCAAGCCCCCTGCGTGGGGCCCTCCCCTGCCGCGGCGACCCTAGTGGATTGCGGGTCGCGGCGCTGACCGCGGAGGAGGTTGCTGCATACGCTGGCAGTCGGCTCGAGCTGGTGGTCGGTTGGAGGGGTGCCCGGCTAGTGCTGTCGGCGGAGGCCGGGGCCTTCCTCCTGGCGGGGGCCCCTGACGCTGTCGCATTGTGCTGAAATCCTTCCATTTATGGGCTCCCCGCTTGGCGGCCATCAGACGTGAATCCTGCTGAGAACTATTTGACGTGCTGCCCGGTTCCTACACGGCCGCGCGCACCCAGCCATTGCCTGTCATACTGAGTCTGCTCCCTGTTGGCTACCTGGACTGAGGGCTCGGTCGTCGCCTGACATAATGGGGAAGACTGATGCTAAGCAGTCCCGGCTCCCCTTCGAGTCCCATAAGAAGAAACCTAGGGCCTCACCGCCGGGAGATGGAGAGCCTGAGGGGGGCGACGCTGAAGAGGTGGACTGGAAGGCGCTCCTTTTGAACATGCAGACCAGCCTCACTTCCATAGATTCTAAGATTGATGGCATGTCTCGTCGTCTCGACTCCGTAGTGCACAGACTAGACCAGCAGGAAGAACGGTCCAAGGAAGCGGAGCAGCGGATTTCGGAGCTGGAGGATGGGGCATCGGTCACCACCTCCAAGGTCTTGCAAATGGAGAGACTGTTGAAAGTCATCGCCGACAAGAACGAGGACTTGGAGGCGAGATCGCGTCGCAACAACGTACGCCTTATTGGTCTGGCGGAGTCTACCTCAGTAGGGAAAATGGAACTTTTCGTTGAAAAACTCCTGTCTGACCTCTTTGGCGCAGATGCATTCTCTCCACAACTGGTGGTGGAGCGGGCCCACCGCACCTTGGGCCCCCGCCCCGTGCCAGGTGCGCCCCCGCGGCCTGTAGTAATCCGCTTCCTCAATTACAGAGATCGGGACACTTTGCTCCAACTGGCCAGGGAAAAGCAACCGGTCCTCTATAACAATACCACACTGTCCTTCTTCCCGGACTTTACACAGTCAGTGCAAGAGGCACGTCGCAAATTTGGACCGGTCAAGAAACGACTGCAGCAAAAAGGACTTCAATATTCTATGTTATACCCGGCCCGGCTGCGGGTGGTCCACCTTGGCAGACCCCATGTATTTCAGGATCCGTCCCAGGTTGAACTCTTCCTGAAGGACTGCAAACAATCTTCCGAACTAGCCCGATCCCCATTAGACAGGGCTGGTTCCCGATCACCCACCTCTGCCATTGACTGAGTTGGGATTTCAAGCTGTTAACATGTTACATTAATGATACTCCCAGGGTTGGCCTTGCTCTTCCTATGCTTTTCTGTTGAGGCCTAGTGTTGTTCACGCAAACACCTATGTATCTTCGCCCTCTACTATTGAGCCACCACTTGTTAGGCCTTGTTGGTTTAGTTGGTTCCTCGATGATGTGTACATTTGAATGCGCCCTGGCACCAACCTCCCCCTTCCCGCGTTTCCGCTGGACCTTGGCTCCGGGGGATAGCGGGTGCGATATCGGGGGAGTGGGATGGCGGGTCTGGACCCCTAGTGTCCCCCTTTTGGGTGTTCCCCAATAAGTAAATGTTAGGATATTGTAGGATTGTAAGGGGTGGGGGTGATGCCCGACGTGATTGGGATGTCGGAGTGGGTGGGTGGGTGGGTTCTCGAGGGAATGTTCTGGGTTTGTTCTTTTTTTTCAGCATGAGCGTTGCACACATATTTTTTGAAGTAACACAGTATGCCGCCCTTTGTAGACAACTGAACCTGTGGAATTGCTGCCTAAAGGGCCTCTTCACCTGTACTGCCTCTTTTAGTGAACGCGACCCACGCCACACACACTGAGCGGGGAGGGGGGGGCTGCTCACTGCTATTACCTGGAATGTCAGGGGACTGGGGGACCCGAGAAAGCGACGACGAATTTTGGGTGCCTTAGACAGGTTGAATGTCCAGGTTGTCTTTCTGCAAGAGACTCATATGGACCCCCTCCGCGGGAGCACCTTCGCTGCCAGATGGGCTGCTCACTCGATTCATGCGCCCTACTCCTCCTATGCAAGAGGCACTACTATTCTAGTAAAAAGAGGCGTTCCCTATGTCCCCCTGGGTACTGCAACAGACCGAGAGGGTCGATATTGTCTAGCATGGGGCAGGATGGGTACCGAGACTATCTCCCTAGCCTGCTCTTATGGACCCAACTGCGATGACCCTAGCAGCTTCATTACTCTGTGGAACAAGATCCGGGAGGTGGGATCCACACATCTCCTCTGGGGGGGGGATTTCAACGCTGTCTTAGACCCCGCTATGGATCGGTCCAACCCCTCTATACACCACTATACTACCACACACAGATATCTGAGGGACATATGCGACACTCAGGATGTCATGGACACCTGGCGTCACTTACACCCGATTTCCCTGGAGGGCACGCACTGGAACAATACATATGCCACATGGGCCAGACTGGACTACCTTCTGGTGAATAGAGCCTTAGCCCCTTCCCTGGTGGATGTGCAGCATGTCGGCCGAACGTTCTCTGACCACTCCCCGGTACTGGCCAAGTTCGGTTTACAGGACATTCTAGGTAGATCCCCCACGTGGCGACTCCAGCCAAATATCTTACTTGATGACCTGTTCCGTACTGAATTATCTCAAGAACTAGAAGACTTCCTGTCCCTTAACAAGGGGTCAGTGGACCGAGTGGCCACCTTATGGGAAGCGCTCAAGGTCACAATACGGGGGTTCTGCATCTCTAAGGGCTCCGGGGTGTTGAAAGCCTTACGCAACACGCTACATACATTAGAGTCCACACTCCACGCCTTGGAGACTAGCCCAGACTACGCCGACAATACAAATGCACAAGCAAAATACCGCGAGGCACTATCGGACTACATGGCCACCGCTGACAGGGAGGTCAATTTCCGGGGCAAATATTTCAAGGCTCGTACATACGGGGAGGGGGAACGACCCGGTAGATCTTTGGCGGGAGCAGTCCGCCCCTTGAGGGGCTCTAATTTCGTGTTGGAGCTGGAGGGGGAGGATGGAACTCTTATACGTGACACACGCTCGATTTTGGAGGCTTTCACTTTACACTATTCCACACTTTACTCTACTACCAGAGTCGGTGTATTAGATATGGACGATTACCTGAAAGAGCTCACGCTGGGCTGGCTCTCAGACCGTCAGCGGGAGTTTCTGGCGGAACCGATAGGCCTGGAGGAGGTTAGAGATGCGATTAATCAGATGGCACCAGGGAAGGCCCCGGGTCTGGACGGGTTACCCATGGATTTTTACAAGGCATACATAGACATCTTGGCTCCAGTACTCCAGGGGGTCTTTCTGGAGGCACATGAGTCGGGCACACTCCCTCCATCTATGCAAGAGGCACTGATTACCTCCTTATTAAAACCGGGGAAGCCGCCTCAATTCTGTGACTCCTACCGCCCGCTCTCTTTAATTAACTGTGACGCCAAAATCTTGACTAAAATACTTGCTAATCGTTTACAGTTGCTGTTGGGAGGCTTGGTGTTGTCGGATCAGGCGGGCTTCGTCCCTGGCAGGGCGACCTCCAATAATCGCAGAACACTATTTTCCATCATGCACAATGTAGACCCGGAATTGCCGTTGGTGGCGGTCTTTTTGGACGCCACCAAGGCCTTTGACTCCCTGGAATGGGACTATCTTAATTGTATCTTGCGTAACATGGGGATGCCCCGGGGTTTCACGCGCTGGATTGATATCCTCTATGACCGACCGGTTGCGAGGGTGGGGGTGAATGGGCGCATATCGGAAGCCTTTGAGGTCTCGCGTGGTACCCGTCAGGGGTGCCCCTTATCCCCGCTGTTGTTTGCAGTGGCGATGGAACCGCTGGCCGCCCGGCTCCGGCAACACCACCGAGATAAGGCTCTGCGTTGTCTTCAGCGAGAGGTGCTCATCTCCCTATATGCGGATGACATCACGCTCTACATTCGTGACCCTGCTACGAACCTAAATCCCATCCTCCGGGAGTTTATTCGCTTCGCGGGTATCTCTGGTATCCATATCAACTGGGGGAAATCCACTATATTTCCGCTGACTGCGGCCGCCCAACCGTTCCCTCTGGACTACCCCCTACGATGGGACATGGATGAGGTTCGATATTTGGGCATACTTCTCTCTCGTGACCGCGAGGAGCTGATGCGGATGAACTATGGCCGCACGTTTGATCATGTCCAAGCCTGCATGACCAGATGGATCACGCTACCCCTCTCTTTTGCAGGCCGCTCTTCCCTCATCAAGATGGTGGTTCTTCCGAAGATCCTTTATCTTTTTCAGAATATCCCATATTACCCAGGCAAATCCTTTTTTCAACTTCTGAGGTCTGAGCTTATCCGTCTGGTCTGGGGAGGGAAGAAGCCGCGTCTTCGTTGGGAGGTATTGACCCGCCCGTTCGCGCAGGGCGGTTTCGACTTGCCGGACTTTGAGATGTACTACTATAGTGCACAAGCTCACTACGTTTATCATTGGATTCGCCCAACTCCCTTCCTACCACAGACGGCTGTGGAACACTGGCTGGTCAATCCTATCCCACTGGAGGGAGCAATATTGAGTACACCAGAGACGCGAGCGGTATACCGCACCACGGTCTCGAGTTCCATTCTAGCGTGGAAATACATTGCGAAGATAGCCCGCGCTGCGCTGCTATATTCTCCACTACTTCCCCTAGCATATCATCCTCAGCTGCCACTTTTGCAGGAACAATTGTTTCGGAACTTTATGGCTAAATTCCACATTAAGACATGGGGGGACCTCTATCAGGACGGACACTTCCGCTCCTGGTCACACATGTCCGCCGACCGTGCTCCTACTCCCATGGACACATTCTTATATATCAGGCTTCGTAGTGGTATTCGAGCATTGACGGGGGACTTTCCTGATGAGCCACCCACGCTGGAGCCCCTGCATCGTTTACTCAAGGCTAACACTCCGGCACACACAGTCTCTCTCCTATATCACTCTCTACGTACTACACCAGATTCCTTGCCTTGCAGGGCACGCACCAAATGGGAAGAGGAGCTGGGCCTGCCCATAGATGATGACATCTGGAGCTATTGTTGCTTACAAACCGAACAAACCTCCTCTAGTAGTAGGTTCAGGGTAATCCATTATAGGTTCTTGCATAGGCTCTATTGTACTCCGGCTCATATGCATAGGGTGGGCCTCAGGGAAGGGGATCTCTGCTGGCGCTGTAGAGCTCCGGCGGCGGACTTCCTTCACATGGCATGGGGGTGCCGGGACATAGCCAACTATTGGCAAAAAGTGTACTCCGGTCTTTCGGAAATGATAGATGTTCCATTGTCACCTTCTCCGACGCAGGCACTCCTGGGCTACACAAAAACTATAAAAATACCGATCCGTAGATTTGCCACAATCGCCCTTCTCATGGCAAAAAGACTGATAGCCTGTAGATGGGGGAGGGGCAGAGCTCCTAAGTTTAAGGACTGGATCAGGGACATGATACACTGTCAAGATACTTTACTTCGATATGCAGAACTCCTGCCCTCCGCATCTAGACCGACTGACATCTGGGGACCCCTTCAGACATATCTATTAGCGCATCCACAGACGTAACAAACCTATCTGATCGCTTAATCACTAGTCTTCTAGGTCACTACTTCTACGACGTCGACCCACCTGACGGGACGGGAGTGGGAGTTGAGTCGACGGGGGTTGGGATGGATGTCCTCTATTGTTGTTTCGCCCGGGGTGGAGCTCCTCCTGTCCCTTTGCCGGGCACTATGCTGGGATGAGACTATAGGTTGCCTCGCTACCACTAGGCATACTCCTGTGGGAAGATCATTCACTGCAGAATGTACAGTTGGTGATGGGATATGGTCTTTCGTGCTGTTATATTGTTTTTCATTATTTCCTATGCCGCAGCCGGCCCCCTGAGGGTTGTAGGCAGGCAGCTGTGTTCACGTTCACTTTCAGTTTTGTGCCAAGCCGCCGGCCACGGGATGGTTGTAGGCGTGGGGCTGTGTATCTCATGTTCATGCTGAATAAAGGTTTTGAAAACATTAAAAAAAAAAAAAATTCCATTTGAACCTTTGGATTCAGTCCCTTTGAATTTCCTGACTTACAAGGTTTTTTTGCAGTGGTTAGCACCTCTGGACAGAGGTTGGGAATAAATGCAACTTTATTATCCCATGAGCCTTTCATAATTGTTTTTAGGCTAAGGTGGTTCTCAGGGAGGACCCGCCTTTTTGCCCAAGATTGCATCCTCTTCTCATTTGTCCCAGGACTTGGTGCTTCCTGTTTTCATTCCCTTTCCATCTTCGGAGCAAGAGAACCTACAGCACATATTACACCTCCATAGGGCTCTTTCGATTTAGGGCTTGTGCTTTCTGACACTCAGATGACCTGTTTGTTATGTTTGGTCTTTCGGGTAAAGGCCATAGACCCTGTACCTCTTTAATCGGTAAGTGAGCAAAGACCCCAAATTTTGCTTACCTATGCTCAAGCAGGTGTGCCATTATCTTCGTCAGTTCAAGACAGACCCACCAGGGGCACTTCCTGCAACTTGGGCTTCCTGTGTTACCTTCTTTTCCCATGACTGGTGGAGGTTTTCTTGTCTTCTTTCAGTGAAGTGATGTTATCAGCAGTCACATGAATTCCTTTTCTATTTATAGATAAATAAATATCACTGGATGCTGCAGTAATTTATGCCTGCATGTTTTTTTTTCTTTCTAAAGCAATTTTATTTAGCTTGGGTGTACACTCACTTGGTGAAATACTGGGATGATGAAGCCCTCTTTTAATCTAAAACCTCATCTGTAACAGAAAAGCCTCAGTTTGACTGCTGTTCGTGCATCCAGTCCTTGGAACACCCACAAATCAAAAGATTTAATAAGATAAGAAACCAATAAAATTACAAGAAGGATGAAGGATCAGAGTTGTTGATATAAACATGGAAGACAATCAAAACATGTTTTGAAAACATCTGTTTGAAAGAAAGCCAAAAATATTTTCGAATTTCTGAATGCCATCTTACCACCAGCACCAGAATATACAATTTTTATGATTATTTTTCGAGGTAAGACCTCCGACTCTCAGTCTAGGCCCACTTTCTCCCCGCAGCTCCACTGTGCCGTCTCTTGCCTCCAGACCCCGACCTCCTCCTTGGAAGGTTCGAGGCTGCTGCCCGCTCCTGCGCCTGCGGCCCACTCCAACTGGGACCAGACTGCCTGCAACCACCGTAACCTTTCTCAGCCGTTTTGTTTTCTTATATTTTCCCTGTTGTGCCACTGTTATTGTGCCCATCTATGTCTGCGGCCCCTCCCCCCCCAGAATTCCCCCGCTCCCGCCTCCCAGCCTCTCCTCCCTCCCACCTCCCCTACTTAATGGCGGCCGCTGCGTGGTTGCCCGCAGCGAGCGAGGCACCGGCGCGCCGAAGGCACCCTGGACCTCCCACTACCCATTGCTACAACACCACCACCCAACAGGCCTAGACAAACACAACACCCCGGCCTCCAATACCCCCGACGCCAGCACCGGCGACACCATGGAAATCTGGAACCTACTCGACTCTCTCTCGCCCGACATCGCCTTCTTCACAGAGACCTGGACCAACGCATCCCTTCCCAAACATACTACGGAGATAGGGATACTCCTAGGAGACCTTGATCCCGATGTGTTTTTTCTCACAGAAACTTGGCTCTCCCCTTACTCAGGGCCCGACATTATGCAAACTCTCCCCCCGGGTTACATGATGCAAAGAGTTGACCGACCCTATGGCCGAGGAGGTGGAATAGCTATTGTCTATAAAGATCAGTTTGTCTGTCGCCCCTGGACAATCCGATTAAAGATTGTGAGAACGTTCTGTTTTCAATAGAATTTTCTCCTCTTCTTGCTCTTTCAGGCATTCTAATCTATCGTCCACCAGGATCATTCAATAGCTCCTTGCTTGAGGCCGCTATAAAACTAGCGAGCGCCTCAAGCAATTTTACAATTTTAGGAGACCTTAACCTCCACTTCGATGCGCCCCTGGCCACTAATGCCGTTGAGCTCTCTAATGACCTCTCTTCCCTCAATCTATCCCCATAATTAAAAAACCGACACACATAGGAGGACACTTGATTGATCAAGTGTTCTCTAACTTACCAGATCTGGAGGCGAGTGAATCCACCCCGCTACCCTGGACAGACCACTTTCTTATTAAACTTCTCTGGTCTCCTCAGACACTCAGGCCCAAGACACAACCATCCTGGACATATGGTCGCCGCTGGAATAAGCTTTCCACGGACAAGTGGTCCCAGGAACTCGAAAGGGAAAAACCTACCATATCCCTTTGTCCCACTCATGCTAACGAGGATTTCATCTGTTGGATAGAGCACTCACTTAATACGGTCCTTCCTAGAACTAGGATAAAGAAGTCTGCAGGGACACGAGAAATACCTTGGTTCACACCTGAACTACGTGTCCTTAAGCAGCAATGCAAAGTGAAAGAAAGACAATGGAGGAAAGACTTCCTACCATTAAGAAGCAGGAATACTGACTATCTATCTGCGCCTATAAAAAAGAACTAAGGAAAGCCCAAGCCCTATACTATAAAAACAAAATTCTAGCAGCACCCAATTCCTCGAGAGAAAGTTTTAAGATTATAAAGAGTTTCCTTAAAGCCCCTCCGCCCAGAGCAGCCCCCGATATTTCAGGCGAACAATGTAACAAACTAGCCGAATACGTTAGCAATAAAGTTCAGCTCATTGTAAAATCTCTTCCGACTAAGCCAGAGGAAGACTCCACCCCTTATACCTGTTTGAACCCTCAAACAGATCCCACTCTGAAAGATTTTCCTTTGGTTACCCAGGAAACTTTTAACTCCCAATGGACCATGCTAAAAAGTGGTTCCCCAGCTGATCCAGCACCTATGAACATACTAAAGCTAGTCACTCCCATTATAGCCCCTCACATAATAAGTTTGATTAACACCTCACTTACCACTGGAGTAGTTCCATCTAGGTGGAAAGAGGCGAGGGTTAAAGCTCTGCTAAAGAAACCTAACCTGGATCCTACTGACTCAGGCAACTATCGCCCTATATCTCTTCTCCCTGCCATTAGTAAGATCACTGAAAAACTTGTTAATGGAGCTCTGTCAGGTTTTCTTGAGGAACATGGTCTTCTCCATCCCTCCCAGACTGGCTTCCGCCCACGCCAAGGTACTGAGACGGCGCTACTGGCAGTAATGGAAGAAAGCAAAAAGATCTTGGATTCTGGAGGGTCAGCTGCCATTATTCTCCTCGACCTGAGCGCCGCCTTTGATACGGTGAACCACCTTACTTTGATCCGGCGGCTAAGGAACATTGGCATCAGGGGCACTGCACTCCATTGGCTATCTTCCTTTTTAGAGGATAGAACCTTTCAAGTTTTCAATGATAATGCGGTTTCTAAGTCCATACATCTGCCCAACGGGGTGCCTCAGGGCTCCTCTCTTAGCCCGACGTTATTTAACGTATATATGTCTCCCCTGGCAGCTAAGATAGAACCTTATGGCATCCGCATTATTACCTATGCCGATGACACCCAGCTAGTGGTCGGACTAACTCAAACTAATCAAAATTTCCACAACGTCCATTCCTGCTTGAAAGACATCTCAAGCTGGATGGACGATTCACAACTCAGGCTCAACGGTGACAAAACCGAGATTATGGTTTTGGGTAACTCCCTTCACTACACTCCCACCAAGCTATGGCCACTCTGCATGGGTCCTGCCCCCACTCCAAAACCAGAAATCAAGAGTTTGGGGGTATGGCTGGATCAGGACCTAAGCCTTAAAACACAAGCAGGGAAAACAGTAGCTCTCTGCTACGGCCTACTCAAAATGGCCCGAAAAGTTTTACCTCTGCTCCCTTCTTTGGCTAAGAAAGTAATGATTCAGTCATTAATTCTTTCTAGGCTGGATTATGGGAACACCCTGTACTTGGGCTCCCCCCTCTCAGCAATCAAGAAATTACAATCGGTACACAACAGTGCAGCAAGACTCTTACTAAGAGTCCCCAATAGACTGTCAGCAGAACCGGCTCTTCGAGCCCTTCATTGGCTTCCGGTGCAGGAACTAATCAAGTTCAAATCCCTATGCTTAGTGCACAAAACTATGCAGGGACTTGGTCCTCCATCTATCTCTAACATGATTCTCCCTTACAAGGCCAATCGTAGACTCAGATCAGATGATTGGCACCTGATTGAGGTCCCCAGGATCAAGAAAGCCAGGAGTGGCGGTAGGCTTTTCTCCTACAATGCTTCCAAACTCTGGAATGGCTTGCCTCTTCATCTGCGTACCACCCCTGATCACATGTCCTTCCGGAAACAAATAAAAACTCACCTCTTTCCGTAGCTCTGACTTCCTCCCTCTATTGTCGGTACTAGCGCTGGGATGCTTCCGGGTAGCCATGCGCTTTATACATTTTTTTCCATTCCATCCTCCGCCCCGACATCAGCACTGCCATCCCAGACCGATACAAGATCCAGAGAAAAGACCGCCCCAACCACCCAGGAGGGGGCTGTGCCATCGCCCACAAGAGCACCCTCCGCCTCACCACCTCCAGCAAAATCTTGCCCCCCGCCGAACACCTGCACTTCCAGATCCAGACCACCCCCAAAGCCACACTCCTAGGGACCCTCATCTACAGACGCCCCAGCCCCCGAACACCCTTCACCCCACGCCATCGCCTCAACAAACTACATACTCATTGGAGACCTGAACTTCCACCTCGACAACCCCAGCGACCCCAACTCCACTATCCTTCGTGACAACCTCACCAGCATCAGACTTAAACAACTCGTCAACACACCGACCCACAGAGCAGGACACACCCTCGACCTCATCTTCGCAGCAGGAAACAGCGTCCAATTCAGCCATACAACGCAGCTGCCATGGACCGACCACCACTGCGTACACTTTGCCATCAACAAACCCAAGGCACCCAAACCAATCCCACGCCCACCACGAAGGAACTGGAGCAAGGTTACCGACGAGCAACTTAACTCCACCCTCACCCGAGACAACCACACCTGGGCACCCGACACAAACGACGAAGCCAGAGAACTCCACACCTGGATCTCCAACTCCGCAGACGAGCTCGCCCCGCTACGCAACACCGACAGACAACGCCCCAGGAAAGCCGCCTTGTTCACCACCACTCTCCAAGAAGCCAGACGCACCTGCAGACGCCTGGAGAAGAACTGGAGAAACACCAAGACAACCGAAAACCACACCACCTACAAGGATGCCATGACGGACTACCACAACCAGATCAGAGCCACCAAGAGGAACTTCATCCACAACAAAATCCTGGCCAACTCCACCAACTCCAAGGAACCTTTCAGTGTCATTCAAGAATTCACCAACCCATGCAGTGAAGCCACAGACATCACCCCATCCCAAGACCTCTGCGACAAGCTTGGAACCTATTTCCACCTCAAGTACAAAAACCTCTACGACAACTTCATCGACTATCCACCAGGTGCGACAGACAGCTCCCCACCCCCCAGAAACACCAGCCAGCCCACCATCTCCAAATGGACAGCGATCACGGCTGAAGACACCACCTCGACCATGATAAGCATGCACTCGGGGGCTGCCACTGACCACTGCCCCCCTCACATCTACCACAGAGCCGCGTCCTTCATCGCACCAAACTACAACGCACCATCAACACTACCTTCAAAACAGGCACCTTCCCAGATGACTGGAAGCGTGCAGAAGTCAAACCCCTGCTCAAGAAGCCCACAGTTGACCCCCACCGACCTCAAGAACGATCGGCTCATCTCGCTCCTCCCCTTCGCAGCCAAAGTTGCAGAGAAAACAGTCAACAGGAAACTGACAAGATTCATTGAAGAGAACGCTGTCCTCAACCCATCCCAATCCGGATTCCGAAGCAACCACAGCACAGAGACCGCCCTACTCGCCGCCACAGACGACATCCGCACCCTCCTGGACCAAGCCCACTCAGCAGCCTTCGACACCGTCTCCCACTACACACTAGTCGCCAGACTACACGACAGCCCTGGACACCAAAGGATCAGATTCCCACCCTTCCTCTCCAACCCCACGAAAATCACCTGCGGAGTCCCACAGGGTTCATCCCTGAGCCCCATCCTCTTCAACATCTACATGGCCCCCCTCGCAGCCATCGTCCGACAACACAGCCTCAACATCGTATCCTACGCAGACGACACCCAGCTCATCCTCTCCCTCACCAAAGACCCCACCACTGCCAAACTCATCTTCCAGAAAGGAATGCAAGACATCGCAGTCTGGATGACCAACAGCTGCCTGAATCTCAACACTGAGAAGACAGAAGTCCTCATCCTCGGTACCACCCCTTCTGCATGGGACAGCACCTGGTGGCTGACCACCCTCTGAAGCCCACCTACCCCTCAGGCCACGCCAAGAACCTCGGCATCGTACTCGACTCATCACTCACCATGAACCGACAGGTCAATGTCACCTCAAGCTGCTTCAACACCCTCCGCATCCTCTGCAAGATCTTCAAGTGGATCCTCCCTGAGTCAAGGAAGACAGTCACCCATGCACTCATCACCAGCAGACTGGACTATGGAAACGCACTCTACACCGGCACCAACAAGTCCCTACTCCGCAAACTCCAGACAATACGGAACACCACCGCCAGACTTGCCCTCAGCATCCCCCGACACGAACACATCAGCCAGCACCTACAAAGTCTCCACTGGTTCCCCGTGGAGAAAAGAGTCACTTTCAAAATCCTCACTCGCGCCTACAAATACCTACACAACAACGGACCCAAATACCTCAACGACAGAATCAACTTCCACGTACCCAAAAGAAACCTCCGATCTTCCAACCTTCTCCATGGCCGAAACCCCACGCATCCACAGAGCCAGAGCAGGCAGAAGATCCTTCTCTCACATTGCAGCCAAGACCTGGAACGAGCTACCGGCAGACATCAGACGCGCCCCCTCCCTGAACACCTTCAGGAAGACCCTCAAGACCTGGCTCTTCGGCTTAACAGATATGCGGACCTCCCCCCCAGCCCCCCCCAGGCACCTTGAGACCCTCACGGGTGAGTAGCGAGCTTACAATTCCCTGATTGATTGATATCAGAACTATCCAAGTGGCACACACATGAAAATGCAAGGCCATACATCAAACTATGAAATTAGTTTTCTTGCTCAGATTCGAATTTCAATAACACAGTCACCCACTCTTATTCTGTGCATGTGGTCATCTTCAAAGCTGCTTTACTACAAAATTTACTGTAGCTACACTAAGAGAAGCATAGGCTTAGACCTTGTGTACTAATTACTTTAAAGCATGTTGAAAAAAGGTCAAAATCAAAGATGTGGAACAAGAGTATATTGTTTAGACAGAAAATCTGAATCGTGGGTTAATAATAACTGTACCTCCATTGCTAGGCTTAGAAGACATGGAAACAAGCAAATAATTTTCTGAACTATATATATGCAATCACAATGAACATTCAAAGAACTGAACCACCTCTTACAACCTGTTCAGCACTGTAATCAGTGACGCCTTCAAAAAATTTCATCAACAAATGTTCGAGACTGGCACTGCCTGGTGAGAACAGGATTTCAATCTTGAATGCATCAAAACATTGCTTCCTGTTATTATTTGGTACAAAAGGTTCAACTGAAGTGAACAAATACTTAGTTTACAGACATTTCAAAATGGAAGGTATTCACCTTCTGAGGGACCTTCTTTTGAAAGGAGACTGGTTGGTAAAATTAGACCTAAAGGACGCCTACTTTACCATTCCGATGGCACAAGAACACCAGCGTTTTCTCCAGTTCACCTGGAAAGAACGTCTGTACCAATTCAAAGCTCTTCCCTTCGGTCTTTCCTCCGCCCCTTGGTGCTTTACCAAGATAACGAGGACTATTGTCTCTATTCTGAGAGAGAGGGGTATCCGCCTCATTATTTACCTAGACGACATTCTGATCATGTCTCAAGTCTACTCCCAAATTCAGAAAGACCTCAATGCCACCATCCACCTTATCGAAAGTCTTGGTTTCATTATAAACAGAGAGAAATCTATCCTTACACCTTCCAAATCCATAGAATTTCTCGGATTCACTGTAGATACCTCAAGCTGTCTCCTCCTTCTCCCTACCAAGAAAACGCCAGCTTCCACGGTTGGGGCGCTCGCTTCCTCGATCAAAACACTGGTGGCGCATGGTCACTTACGGAATCTTCCCACCAGATAAACTTCTTAGAACTTACAGCCGGTTTATATGCCATAATGAGCTTCAAACACTCTCTTCAAGGCAGATCTGTTCTTCTCAAGATGTACAACATCTCTGCAGTATCATATATCAACCGCCTTGGCGGTACCAAATCAGCAGACTTATCTGCTTTAGCGAAAAAACTCTGGATGTTCTGTCTGGAACACAAGATTTCTCTGAAGGCGGAATACCTTCCCGGGAAGTCAAATCTCTCTGCAGATTGGAACTCAAGATTCCTCTCACACCGTACCGATTGGAAACTCAATGTGAACATTTTCAATACTCTCTCTCTCTCTTTTGGGGTCCACTAGATGTGGATTTGTTCGCAAGCAGACTATCTTTCCAACTCCCAAAATATTTCAGCTGGATGCCAGACCCGGCAGCTCTAGCGGTGAATGCCTTTCTTCAATCCTGGTCAAACCTTCAGGGTTACGCCTTCCCTCCCTTTGCTATGATACAAAGGGTCCTACAGAAGGTCAGAATAGACCAATGCTCCTTGGTTCTGATAACCCCATTCTGGCCCTCTCAGGCATGGTTCCCGACCACACTCGAACTTTCCTGCGACATCCCCTTCCTCATTCCAGCGAGCAAGGGTCTGGTCACCAACGCAGACGGAGAAGATCACCACCTAATCACTTCAAGGAATTTGAACCTTCTTGCTTGGAAAGTGTCAGGCAATCCAACGAACTGTCTGGCCTTTCGTCATCAGCTCTTTCCCTCCTCGGAGAATCATGGGCACCCGGAACACACTATAGATACAATAACATTTGGAAAAAATGGGTTTGTTGGTGCATGGAGAGGAACTTGGATCCCTTGGAAGCTCCTATCGTCAATATAGTTAATTTCCTCATTGAACAATTTGACAGGGGATTATCTTATAGATCTATTAATTGCTACAGATCAGCAATCTCTGCTGGACACTCCCTAGTCAATGGTAAGACGGTAGGTAAGAACAATATTATTTGTAGAGTTATGAAAAGTATCAGACTAAAAAGACCTCCCAGAGCCAAGTACCAATCCATGTGGGATGTTAAAGCTATCTTAGACCTTTTCTGTTCTTGGCCAGATAACGCCTACCTTAACAGAAAATACCTCTTGTTTAAACTTGCTACTCTTTTATGTCTAATCTCTTGTCGTAGAGTTTCAGATGTGAAATGTCTGGATATTTCTTATAGATCTTATGATATGTTTGGAGTTAAATTTGATATATTTAGAAGGACTAAAACCATGTCGGACTCTATTTTTTATCCTCGTTTTGATCTTTGCAAGAAATTGTGTGTCATAGACTGTATGAGAGAATATG
Source organism: Triturus cristatus (assembly GCF_964204655.1). Lineage (NCBI taxonomy): Eukaryota > Metazoa > Chordata > Amphibia > Caudata > Salamandridae > Triturus > Triturus cristatus. The sequence continues at coordinate 587,274,505 of NC_140580.1, read as the reverse complement.
ACTTGAGAATGAAAGACCTTCGTCCTTTAGATGCCAAACAACTCCTTATCTCATTTGTTAAACCCTTTAAACCAGTTGCTTCCTCCTCCATCTCTAGATGGGTCAAGTCAGTAATGAATCTAGCTGGAATTGATCTTTCTAAATTCCAAGCTCATTCTCTCAGAGGTGCTATGGCAAGCAAATCCTTTTGGTCTGGAGGTAAGTTAGATGATATTCTTAAAGCGGCCGATTGGTCTAATGCTTCAACCTTCGCTCACCATTACTGTAAACCTATTGAACACATGTCTGATGAGAGCCCTACCATGAAAGAGTAGCTGTACTACATTATCAGACCCACTTCAGTCCTGAAGGGCATCACACTCGTTTGTCTTCTTGGGTATTATTAATGGCTGCCCAATGAATGGCTGTGAGGAACATTCTCTGGCTCTAGGCCTGATAGCCTCCATGAATCTTCATTGTGGAAATGATGGGCCCTTCCTTGTATAATGACAACCTACATGAAAGAAAGCTGTTAGGTTGACAATCATGGGCTTTATCTCCCTAATGTTTACATCTTTATCTTACTAAATACATATACCAGGATCCTGAAACAAACCCATAGCTGCACTCATTCATACTGTGAGGAGCCGAAAAATGTGAGGAGCACCTTCCAATCTGGCTTGTGGAAGGGCGCACCAACTCTAAAAGCTAGCTTCTCTTGAGCACAAAAGGTTGAGGTAAATGAATGTCTTTCTCTTAATCATAGTGCTGGATGCTGAAATAGACAGAGGTAGATTTTCCAAAGCTTGGCTGGTGGAAGCACTTTCCCCATCTCTGAACCTGAGAACAAAGATTCATGCCAGAAGAGTGATGGTTTTCCAAACTGTTTTGCATCTCATTGCCACAAATAACTTCTATGCAAGCACAGTGACAGGTTATTTTTTTCATTTCAAAGACACATCCAAGGTAAAAAAGGAGGAGGGTTCATCATCCAATGAAGATATTTCATCAATTCTTTGGGTGTCATGTCAGAGAAACCTAACATCCAAATATGGGCAGATACGGGCCCTGCTCCATCTTGAATGAGTTTCCATTACCAATTTTAACTTGTCACATATTGGGTGTGCAGAACTCAGAGCAAACAAAAAATGTGTTCTTCATAGAGTTACAATTGCATTCTCATATGGGTGCTGCAAAGGACAAACGAAAACAAATCTATAGCTGAACTAATCTCGTGTTAAGTCTGGTCGGTTATGAACGATTCACTCAAAAGAAATTATCAAGGATTTGTTTTCAATGCAGTCTTGGATCTCTAGTATCCTTAAAAACAGCTAAAGATGCAGATGTTGATAAAGGTGATTTAAACATTTTTAGGGACGGGGTGCTATTCAAATTATATTTTGCTTTCGCCATCATTTTCCATATTAGAAAAAGTAATGCTAACTGAGGTGGATTGCAGAGTTGAATATTTGACTATCATGGGAAATTCTGTGTCAGTTGATTTTTCTTCATAGTGTTTCATGTTTAATGTGTTTTAGTTCGAGCCTACCAGACAGCGCAAGCTGACTATCTGAAAAATACATTATTGTGGGCTTAGATAGAACATACAGGAGGCTTGAAGCACCCCTTCCCATTACTTACCATTGGTTGACTTTCATGTCACTCCTATTGGGCTGCTTCTTATTTCATAGCCTTTTTGTCAATCTTCTTTGTCCCTTCTTCTGCGCGCTTCTAGGGAACTACTGTTTTTTTAAGCCCTTGTGAGAGTGCATGTGTTTTTCAGCTGTCTCCCTAGAGCACCCCTCACATAATTTCTCTGCCCATTGCTTCTCTCTCAACCCGCACTCTTGTTGTTCTATCCCACCCGTGTTTTTCTGACCTCCTGCGAAACATGTTGCTCTCTTTCACCTGTGTTTTCTCCCTCTTGTTGCTTCTCTCCTGTCGTGTTGCTTCATGCTCTGTCCCCTCCCCGACCAGCTCACCCAGAATTTGTTTTTTTAAAGTGCTTTTCTTACTATTTTTTTAATTTACCGATTCACTTGGTAAATGCCTACAAAATGGCACAGTGCCACATTATTGTCTTTTTTTTTTAGGTATGATTCACAGCAGCTGTGATGCTGTAAAACATGGCTAAAAAACACTAGCAATCTTTGAAGAAAGCAAAAGCTCCTGGCCCCGATGGCTTTTCAATTGAATTAATTTCTGCTTTTTCCTCAATGTTTGCTCCCAAATTACTTGAACTTTTTAATTCCTTTATTTCCAACTCCCTGGCATGTGGCTCTTTTTTGGAAGCTCTTATTGTTGTACTCCCCAAACCTGGTAAAGATCCATCCTATTGCAAAAATTTTCGTCCTATTTCACTAAATAATTACGATTGTAAAATTTTTGCAAAAATATTGGCGTCTTGTTTAGAGAAAATTATCCCTATACTCATTAACCCAGACCAAGTTGGTTTTGTTAAAGGTCAATTGGCCTCTGACAATGCCAGGATGTTTTCCAATATTCTTGCCCTTAGTAAAAAATATCCTTCCCCGCTAGCTGCTCTATCCTTAGACGCAGAAAAAGCCTTCGACCGTGTTAATTGGGAATTCTTGATTCATACATTACAATGGTTTGGTTTCGGCCCGAAATTTATTTCTTCTGTTAAATTGTTATATACTAATCCTAAAGCTTGTATTTTTGTTAATGGTCTCTCTTCCCCCTATTTTTCCCTGCAGAGAGGTACACGTCAGGGCTGCCCTCTGTCCCCATTATTGTTCCTGTTATGTTTAGAGCCATTTTTGGAACGTATTAGGAATAACCCTCGCATTACCGGTTTCAGTTTTAAGTCTACAAAAATTAAGCTGTCTGCATATGCTGATGATGTTCTTGTTTATATGTCCAACCCTGAATCCTCCTTACCCCCCTTTTTACAGGAAATCTCATCTTTTGCTAAAGTTTCAGGTTACAAATTAAACTTCTCTAAGACTGAAGTTCTACCCTTAAATCCCTCATGTTACAGATATATGTTTGAGATATCTAGTTTTACATGGTGTCCTCAAAAAATTAAATATCTCGGCATCTGGTTCTCCCCCAACATTCGTGATACACTACTTCATCATTTTTCTTCCTTAAAATTTAAGATTACTAATTTGTTAAATCTTTGGTCCCCTTTGTTTCTCTCTTGGTGGGGCAGACTTGATACAATTAAAATGATGATTGTCCCCCAGGTTCTATTTATATTGTCAATGTTACCATTTAAAATTCCTAGATATTATTTCTCTCAGATTAATTCACTATGCTCCAAGTTTCTATGGAATAACAAACATGCACGTATTGCCTTATCTAAACTGATTCGACCTAAGAATGAGGGTGGAGTAAGATTCCCTGATTTTAATTTATACCATGATGCATTTTTGATTCGTCAATTCTTTGTTTTGTCTAAGGATTATCAGGATTTACGTAAGCCTCCATGGGTTAATGTTGAAAGCTCACTGTTAAATGATTTTTCAATACGTGATGTTGTTCACATGTCTAACTGTACTTTTATTTCTAAGTATCCTATTTTGAAACATTCTCAAGTTTTGTTGCACACACTTTTCTTTAAGTCACTTAACAACTACCAATCTTTTCTAGCGTCATCACTCTGGTTTAACAAATACATCAAATTTCGCCACAAATCATTTTACTACAAACAATGGAAAGAAAAGGGTCTTTTTTATGTACATCAAATGTTTGCCAATAATGTAATTCTTTCCTTCCATCAGTTGCAAGAATCTTTTCATTTGCCTGATTCCTGTATCCAGCAATATGATACTTTAGCTCCAATTCTTCAGGGATGTATTCAGAACTTCCTCTCTCTACCAACTCCTACTTCCTTTCTTCCTGACTCTTCTCTATATCAAATTTCTAACGACACTATTCCTACTGCCTCTTTCATCTATAAATCTTTATCTTCCCCTATTGTCACTCGGAATAAGTCTAAGGTTGAATTGGATTGGGAACAGGACCTCTCTTTGACTCTATCTATATCACAATGGGACAAGTTCTGGCTGAAAATATTTAAGACATCTAAGGCTGCTAATCTCACACAATCCCTATTTTTTATTTATAATAGAGTTGTTATTACTCCTCTCTTGCTACATAAATTCAATCATTCTGTCACAGCATCTTGTTGGTCTTGCCTTAATGCTGAAGGTTCTTTATTGCATCTATTATTTTATTGTCCTAAGGTTTATGCTTTCTGGGATGCTATTTGGTCAAAATGTGCTGTGATTTTTTCTCATAAATTACAACTTAATCTTCAAAATGTATTTTTAGGCACTTTGTCGCCAGCTTTTGATACAGTGACTCCTATTTCACCATTACTGGATTTATTTCTTGCTGTGGCCTTTAAAGTTATATTAACTTGTTGGAAAGACAACTCTAAACTATCCTTTTTACATTGGTGGAACTTTATATGTGATGAACATAGAATCGCCGCTATTCCTCAACCCTCCATTCATCTTCAAATCAAATCTGATTTATTATGGCTTCCCTTTACATCTTTTCTGTCACCAACATCATAATCTCTTTCCTCTTTTCTTCTTTTCCTCCCTTTCTCTTCTTCTCTCTTCTCTCTGTTCTTTTGTTTTCTTTTTCTTTTTTCCCTTTTTTGATAAAAAAAAAATTAACCTACTATTTACAGATTTTACTCATTCTCATTATGTCCTCAGGTTCTTTGTGTACTATTATAATACAATAATTCTTGTTCTAGCCTCTTGTTTTTAGCAACATTATTATCTCTGTTCATAAAGTATATTACCTTTTTCTTTGTATTATTTGCTTAATGTATTACTACTACTTTATATTTGCCTGTATGCTTATACTTATACTCTTATTGGCTTAATTCATACTTGTAATCCTGTGCTTTCTTATCTTTAATAAAAATTATTTAACACAAAAAAACACTAGCAATGCCAAAAGGTTTTCTAGACGAGAACTATTGGCTTTCTCAATCTCAATGCTTATTGAATGTTATTGCTTATTAGTGGTTCAATTATTATTATTTTAAAAATAAGTGTCAAAAGATGATGTATTAATTTGTTATTGAATAAATGGGCAAATATATGATCATTTTAGCTTTTTCTTATAACTTTTAATTTTTTTTATGTAGCTTGGCATTATGTTTTAAGATGCTACGTAGTGTACTAAAAATGAAAGTTTAATACTGGCCAGCAATCTTGAAACAATATGTAGATCTTCCTAGATAATGTTTAGAAGAGTTTAAAGGGCTTTTGAAGGTCATGAGGCCTTTTCTGAGAGAACCAGAATAAATCTAGACTATTACACATTGAGACACACGATCACTCCTGTGTAAATTGATTGTACTTTCAAACATGTTAATGCTTTTATCTTCCTGATAATTAATGATTGTAGGTGCCTGACTGGGACAGAAAATCGTCCCAGGTACCAAAACAAATGTGGCACCTTAGCTAAAATAAAAGTGGCCCACATTTGCAAATCGGGGTACTTCTGAGCTTTTAAAGACACACTATAAAGCTTTGTTTCACAATGTATGAGAGACTGCATGCATTTGTGCTCAAAATAAAAATCAGCCCACCAGACCTTACAACAGGCCCACAAACAGCCAGAAACCCGGCCCTCACACTGACCTGTCAAACCGGCCCATCGGGCACTGCCTGACTGCCCTAAGACCAGTTCGACCATGATCATAGAGAGAGGTCTGCGGTACTTATGAAGCTGCAAGAGCCAACAATGCAGTGTGGCTAGATTTTTCATTCGTAGCGCTACTTTATGGAACTCTTTCCCGTGGTTACAAACTGTAGATGTTTATAAAGCATCTCCAAAGAAGCATTTTATTGTTCACCAATTCCTTACTTCACACTATCGAGCTACGGCATTTATGGCGCGGCACACTCACAGCCAACATGTATAAAGCGAATTTCTCTCAGCCTGCTTCTAATCAAAAATGAGTCGTTATAGTTACCGCTAAAAATACATCCAAAAGCGTGCCTTAACTATACAAGTGGTGGAAAGAAGATGAGAATGGGTAAAAGACAAGGATACTTCTCTTTGTGTAGTGGGGGCTGAGGAAGACCAGATTTGATGACAGATATAGAGGCTCAACTACACTAACTGTGGAACTGACCTAGGACTAGAAACCAAAAGGCCTGGTGTATGGTGGGTTACACCTTAGCAAGACGCTTCCTTTTGACAATTACCGCACCATACCTAAAGACAGGAGCCGGAAGGTAAAAGAATTAAAACTGAATATAGGGTTGCAGAACATGAAAGGTTTGCATATACCCAAATTTGACACTGGATCTTTAATAAAACTATCCACTCAGGAGCTACGATAGTCCTTAACAATTTTGAAAAGCTTCTGTTTACATCAGAGAGGGACACACACATCTACAATATTTTATTTAATACATTTGTTTTATTGAGTTTCCAAGAACAAACAACAGCAAGAGACAGCCATGTAGTACAACGTACAAGTAATACACTTTGTTAGCAGACTATTAAAGATTCCAATTTCAAGCGGAACGGTTATCCGATACAGACAAAATCACATTCTGCATGGTGTCAATCTGGTATATCATTGCTGTTGACAGAGGCAATATGTCGGTAAGTATTATACAATTCCCAAAGGTTTTGGGCCTATTGCGTGGGGGAGAAGAAGTTCACTGAAGAGTTCAGTTTGCGTGCTGCAATATGTCATGTCTTTTTTCCACTGCAGCATCGTGGGAAGTGGACCTCGAGAGCAGTCGATTGCCACCTTGCGTTTAGCCAACAACATACCCATATCGATCAAACGTCGAACCCCTTTGGGTATTGGTTTGGAATAGCCCAATAATGCCAGGGCAGGATCAGATTCCAGCGTTATCTTTATGATGTTGCTTAATTCTTTAAATATAGATACCCAGTATGCCGCAATACCAGGACATGTCCAGGAGAGGTGGAGAAAGTCGGCAGACTGCCCGTGACAGTGGCCACAGGCTCCGTTATCTCTTAACCCATATCTGTGCAGCCTATCTGGGGTGTAATATACCCGATTTAAATATTTAAAGTGAACCAGCCAGTGCCTGCCGTTAAGTGAGACACTCTTGGTGCTAGTGCAGCAATAGGACCACATAGCGTCATCTAGTTCTATGGTCAGATCACGCTGCCATGCTAGTCGGGCTTTTGTATAATGGTTCGCTCTATAGGACATTGATATGTTGGAAAGGTTGGAAACAATACGCTTTGGAGAGGTAGCACGTATGATGTAGGTTAAGGCCAGAAGCTCCGGAGGTTCAAGAGAATCATCCCCTAGCCTCTCAGCGCTGGGCGTGTTCTATGGAATTGGAATTGCGTCAAGGTGGAAAGCACTGGCTCAGTACTGCTAAATTCGTCCCATCGTTTGGAAACCACACCATCAAACAGATCACAAATTATGTGGACGCCCTTAGAGTTTAATGGGCGTACTACTCCTTTTTCTTTACAAGGTGCTAGCCACGTGCACCATTCTAGTTGGGCTTTTGGCGAATATAGAATCGCTCCTGCTTGTTGTTGCCATAGATAGTGCCAGGCGTGTGCTGTGGAATTGATAGAGTCAAGAATACATGTTCTCCAGTCAGCTGATTGAAACAGCATAGCCGGCAGCGAGAGTGGTGTTGCTACCTCCGTTTCAATTCTGAGGTGCGGGATAATGAGGGAGCCATGTATCCAATAGTGTGCATGAGCACATTGTGCAGATCTATAATATAAATCAAAATCTGGTGCACCCAGCCCTCCCATAGACATAGATTAAGGTAGAACCAGAATTTTCCACATGACACGAGGTTGCTTACCAGCCCATGCCAATCTAACCATCAATGTTGTGAGACGATCGAAGAAAGCCCGAGGAATCACCATGGAAATATTGGTAAATAAAAATAATAAGCGTGGCAATACCACCATTTTCATAATGGATATTCTACCTAATAGGGATAGGGGTAGTTTAATCAATCTTTCAACATCGTCCTCAAGTTTTCTTAAAGTTACTCCGTAATTTTCCCTGAACACTATATCCGAGTCAGTGTGTGTTTTGATGCCCAAATAACGTAACACGTCTGTGGTCCATAAGAGAGGGTAGTCAAGGTCAAACTGAGGAGTACATGGTGTAAGTGGGAAGATGATGGACTTTGACCAGTTAACATGAAGGCCTGACAATGCTCCAAAGCGTACTACCTCACAGAGAACTGCCGAAAGATTAGTTTCAGGATGTCTGATGTAAAGGAGTGTATGATCCGCGTATGTGGAAACAATAATTTTATAGCGCGGAAAGCATATACCCCGGTTTTGGTGGTATTCCCGCAATGCACATGCCAATGGTTCTGCTACTAAGGCATAAAGCAAGGGCGATAATGGGCAGCCCTGCCGCGTGCCTCTGGAGATATGTATTGGGTCTGTGACTATGTTGCCTATTTTGATCCTAGCCGTGGGTTTACTATAAAGAATACCTAATAGCTGGAGGAATACAGGTCCCACTCCTATCCTAGTCAGCACCTGTGACATGAACGGCCACTCAAAGTCGAATGCCTTTTCTATGTCCAGGAAGACCGCCGCTGCCGGTGTTTCCAGTCTAGTGTGCTGCAGGACCCCAAAAACAGTGCGTATGTTTTAAGTTAAGTTCCTACCGCCTGTTCCGGTGCGACCAAAGTCGGCACTAGTGGGACTAGACGGTTAGCAAGGATTTTAGCAAACAACTTTGTATCCACATTAAGCAGGGACAGAGGACGATACGAGGCACAGTCCTCCGGGGACTTACCAGGTTTAAGGAGAGCCACAATCACAGCCTCTGACATAGTACGTGGCGTAGTCCCAGTGACGCACATATCGTCAAAGAGCGTGGCGAGTTGTGGGAGCAATAAATCAATAAATGCCCTATAGAACGTAACCGTAAGGCCATCAGAACCAGGAGCACTGCCAGTACGCATGCTGGATAAGGTTAGAAGAATTTTGTCTCTCTCAATGGGTCTCATAAGAAATTCCCTGTGCGTGTTAGAAAGCCACGGTAGCTTGATATGTGCCAAATAATCAATTATATCCTCTTCCGGGGCAGTGTCACGGGTGGCATATAACTCTGAATAATATTGCTGGAATCTGTCCACTATCTTTTTTTTCATCCAATGAGCACGTGCCCTCAGCTGACCTAATACCCGCCACTTGCGCTCCCTCCCTCCTTCTTTTGAGTAACCATGCTAATATCGCTCCTGGTCTCTCATTCTCACCATATGCTCTAGCTGTGGCATATTTGCCCAGATGCTTAATTTCATCATCCGCCACGTTATTGTATTCTCCCAGTAAATCTGCCAGCTCCCTCTCCGCCGTATCATCCGAGTCCAACAAGAGGCGGCGTTCTGTGACTCTAATCCTCCCCTCAAAATCAGCAAGACGGTTACGTATGGATCTAAGAACGCCCGAATGCTTCGATATGGTGATCCCCCTGACATAGACTTTAAAGGATTCCCAAACAATTTGAAAGTCATCAACTGAGCCCACATTCTTTTCGAAAAATATCTCTATAGCCTCGGACAATTCTTCTTTGAAAACGGTGTCTAATAAATGCCAGGTGAATGGGGGAATGCTCCTGCAGGGCATGTCCAACACCAGGAGAATCGGAGAGTGGTCTGAGAGTGTACGTGGCAACACTTGGCAAGTACAGACCTTATCGCAAAGTGAACTAGCGGCAAGCAAATAATCTACACAAGTGTGTATATTATGATATGCGGAATAATGTGTATAGCCCCCCTGGTGCGGATGCATCCTCCACCACACATCATTTAAATCAAACCTAACCAGCAGACTTTCAAGCTCCCTGGCGGCAGCTGAGGTGCATCTCATGGGGCCTCCTGATCTGTCTAGTCTGGGGTCCCAGATCAGATTAAGGTACCCCCCCCCCCCCCACAATTGACACATCTGCAATATTTACCAACTTCTTAAAGCAAAGATAACCTGGGGAAAAACATTATCAAGTTGCTCAGGAGAAAGTTGAGAATTACCTTCTCGGACCATGAGTGGGGCCATACAGTGAAGGAAATAGGTCGGGACAGTGGCATAATGAAAATTGAGGGGGGCCCCCCTGCAAGATACATGGAGGGGCCTCCTACGGACTCTATCAGGAGCTCTCCGGCCGATGTGCTGTGCTGAGGGGGCCCCCTGGAGCTTGGGACCCCCCGCACCACGGGGGCTGCGGGGTCCTGTGTTACGCCCCTGGGTCAGGAGGCCCAAAATGCAGAGTGCATAGCAGCAGCGCCCCAATGCTTTAAAGCAGTGCAAAGGAAAAATAAAATGATAATAACGTAACATTATCATTTCACTTTTAGTGTTGCAGTTGCAGTGCAGCCAGATTAAGTTAGGGCGGGACGGGCTCCTGTGACATCGAGGGAGGAGGAGTGGTGGCTGCACCTTAAGTGCGCATGACGGTTTGGCCGGCAGACTCGGGCCGGCCAAACCATCATGCGCCCTTTGCATGTTCTCCACAGGCTGTATTGCACAGCCTGGGTGGAGAACATGCCCAGCCACCCAGTCCCTCTCTGAGCGCTGAACCACAGCGCTCAGACCAATCACAACGCTGCTGTAAGGCAGCGTTGTGATTGGTCTGGGGAGCCTGGGTGCTTTTTGGTTCCTGCGTTATCGGAGAGGCGGTGACTGGTGACAGCGACCACCAGGAACGTTTTCTTTTTCTTTTTCTTTTTCCTACCCCCTACCTTCCCTTGCACCCCACCAGCGTTCCCTACCAGCTACCACTGGTGCATAGAAGCAAGCAAAAAGATTCTTTAAAGTTTATAGATTGCATTACATTCCTGCAAAAATCACACTTTTGAGCCAAATAAGTCAAATCTACGTAGAGATGGTGAGGACATAAAGGACAATATCTCACTTCCTGAGGCAGTGCCAAAAATTAGAAAGGTTTTGGAATGATTTATTGAGCGATATCAGTCCAATCACAGGTATCCAGAACACCATAGAGGCACTAATACCATTAAAGAAATTGACCCCTAATGTTGTATGGGGAAGAAGGAAAGGAAGTCAAATCCACAGTTATGACATTACCTGAATATAGCTCCTTACAACACATGCGATTTGATCGCATGCCATTACAACGCGGTCATTACAACGACTACGATGTTACTACGCAATACCATTACATCGCAAGTCATTACAACGACTTGCAGTAGGAGGCACGCTGGACTTAGGAATAGTATTATTTATTATTTACTATTCCTACCCCAGTTTGCGCAACAGCAGGGAAGGTGTTGGATTTTAAATCCAATCTAGTGTTCCCCCTACTGCAAGTCGTTGTAATGACTTGCGATGTAATGGTATTGCGTAGTAACAACGCTTTGTGATGACATTGCATTGTGGAGACAGCGTTGTAAACGCTGTTTCCCCATTACCCCTGTGCGCCAAGCAGACGTTTGTAAATGGAACACAACAGACCCACCTGTTAAGAACGACTGGTACCCTAGACTCAGGCAAATTCTTGCTATTGATAACATTTTACACGAGACTGTTCAGGATAAAAGTATTGTGGTTGGCATGTTTGAGGGGGGAGTGAATAATTATCCCAACTAGTGATGAGTAAGACTCATTTTCAATTATCATGGCCAGAACGACATATTTTCTTCTAACCCCCACCAAGAGCCACTGACTGCAAATGAAAACAAAAATGATAATAACGGTAGTTATTAGTTTTCCTTTTGTTCAGTGGGGCGATGCTCCTCCGCCATAGAGGAGGAGCTGCCACAGCCCCTTTGTCTTATGTAACATTTTCCATACACTGATTTACACACGTAGGTTTAATTGTCTCTGTATATGTGTGTGAATTAAAATGCTCCGACACCCTACGCTGGTATGATAGGTGGCATAAAACAAATGAAATACGTTTGAGAGAGAGGCTATGGAGAGATTAGAGGCACTGCTGGAGGGTGATAGTGAGGGAATTATTGAAGAGCCCCAATAAAGATTGGCGTATTCTGGTGCACTGTAATGGAATCATTTACTATGCTTTAAAGACGAATTAAATTGAATTTATAATAACAAATGTGTATTAGAATGCATAATTTTTCCCATTTTCTCCCAACTTTTCATGGGGGGTGAACCCCACCTAATCCATTTGTAGCGGTCAGGCTAGCTCGCTACGCTCACTATGCACCATATGGGGGCTGTTCTGACAAAATTTGCAAGGACTGCTTTGGGTTCACAGTCCAGCCCTGGTTTCAAGTAGTCTGGAGGGAATCCACATTGAACCAAGCCAGAAAAACTCTCGGGGAATTTATCTGCGGGCCCTGTCCTTAAGTGTAGGCTCCTGCTATACTTTACATCTTTCTGTAGAGGGAAACCTGATTCCAGTCTGACTGGGCAGACCTTTGAAATTGTGAAATGCAGTGTTGTGATTGGGATTAGTCATCATTTTCAGGGCTTGGACCGGTGTGGACCTCTTATTGCTTAACTGAACCCATAGTGTGGTCACAGCTTCCTGACCCACTTCCTCCTATCTGGGACTAATCTGGGCCGCAGTGAAATTCTGCTTGCAGTCCTACAGTCCTTGTTCAATATGGAAGTTGCTGGCAAACCTAAGGAGTCGAGGACTGCTACTGAGGATTTGAATAGAGCTTGAGGCACTGCATACCCCCACCACGATATGGATGCAGGATGGCAGAGATTCTGCCTGGTCGCAGCCAGTGGTTGTGAACATCTGCAGGAACTCCTTGCATACATACATGCCAATAGATTCGATTCAGGTGTGAGACTCCCGATTATTACATCTGAAAAAAGTATTTATTGTGTCTTTCTCCCGCCTGAAATTGCCTCTGCTTCAATAGAAGTCAATGGGGGAAATACATTCTCCCGAATATTTTTTAAAAGGTAATGAGACAGAATATCGAGGTCCAAAAATTTGAACTACATGCATATCGAGTTGGAAATATCGTGGAGTGGAAATATGGAGTGTAAGAATATTGTGGTCAAGAATATCGATTTGAAGGTAAGTATTATCGAATTTAAAAATATACAAGTCTATCATTTGCAAAAATATAAGTTTTTTAAATATCAATTTTTTAATTAGTGTTATGTATTTTAGTATTTATTTTAAAAGTATGTGATGTACTTTTTTTGTATGAGATTTGTTTTGTGTTTTTTTGTTCCGTAGTGGGTTGTGGGTTTAGAGGAGGTGGGACGTAATTTAATCATGATAAATTCATGATTTTTTAAAATGTTTTAATATTAATTTTATTGAGATTTCATAGTGTTAATTGTGGGAAGTAATTTACTATTAATTGGTTGTTCATTAATATTAGTCATTTAATTAGTAATTAATTATGATAATTATGTATTTTTTTAGGTATGGGATATGGGGTTTATAGGGGTAAACGGTGGGAAGTAATTTATGTTTGATTAATTAATAATTATTTGTTAATTAATATTAACTAATTAATTGAAAATTGAATATGGAAATTGTGTCATTAAGTTTAGGTGTGGGTTGTGGGGTTTATGGGGTTAAAGGGTGGGAAGTAATTTATGTTTAATTAATCAATAATTTGTTGATCATCATTATTAATTAATTAATTGATATATAATTAGGGTCATTGTTTATTTTTTTGTGTGGGTTTTACTATTAATATAGCGGTAAGGGGGGAGTAAATACATTTTACTTACTTTATAATTAGTAGTTAAATACTCTTAGTTCTATAATTGAAAATAAGTTATAATTGTGTAAATATATTTTTTACAGTGTCATTTTAGCTGTGGGTTGGGATTATAGGGGTAAAGTGTGGGAATTAATTATTTTTTATGAGTTTTAATTTGTTTTTTAATTAATAATATTTATTTAAATGGTCAATAATTATTAAATAATTATGTTAATTATAGAAGTATTTTTTTACATTTAGATGTGGGTTGTGAATTGTGTGGTGTTATAGGGTGGGAAATCAAAAAACTACATTAATGTAATAATTACAATTTTTGTTTCTCAATATTTTCTAATTAAAAAATATTTATTTGTTTGAAAATTATTTTTTAGTTTATTTAATATAATATTTGTAGGTATTTGTCCTATGTATTCAACATTATAATATGTTTTATTTTTTTAATTTTGAATATTAAATATATTTGTATTTTAATTTTTAACATATTTATGTATATATGTTATTTATTTTGTTTTTTTAATGTTTTTGTTGTTAATATTTTGTTTGTTTTTAATTTTGAACTGACTGGAATGGGAATATTAATTGTTACCCCTCCGCAATCCAGTAAATTTTATCACGCCACTATCCAACACTTTCCCTACTGTTGCACCCACTGGAGAGTAAATAGTAATTTTTACCCCCCGCTACCCAACACTATCCCTACTGTTGCACTCAATGGAGTGGGAATAGTAATTTTTACCACTCCCCTATCCAAAACTTTTCCTATTGTTGCACTCACTGGAGTGGGAATAGTAATTTTTACCCCTACCCTATCCAACACTTTCCCTACTGTTGCACTGTCTGGAGTGGGAATAGTACATTTTATCCCTCCGCTATCCAACATCCAACACTTTCCCTACTGTTACACTCATTGGAGTGGGAATAGTAGTTTTTACCCCTACGCTATCCAACACTTTCCCTACTGTTGCACTCATTTGAGTTGGAATAGTAATTTTTACCCCTCCGCTATCCAACACTTTCCCTACTGTTGCACTGACTGTAGTGGGAAATTTAAGTTTAAAGATTTTCTAATAGTATAATGTTTTGACTTATAATAGAATGTCTTTTTAATGAAATTTTATGTTATTGGTGTATATATATATATATATATATATATATAGAAAAAAGCCTTACGCTGCTCCAGCATAAGAAAAGAGTCGCACTCAGGATTCAAATAGGCGAAAAACAATTTTATTGACTCTGACGCGTTTCAACGACAACCGTCTTTGTCAAAGAGTCATTCAGTAACCCGGAAGTGGTCAAGGGCTTAAAAGTACTTCCTCACAATTTAGTAGACATAGAAAACAGGGTGAGTTACAAAGTGAAACTGCAGTGTTGATTCAGTGAAAAACAGACTATCACAGTAAATAAATGTGAAATCCATACATAGAATCACACAATTTCAAATACATATACATGATTCATCAAAGTAAAGTACAGAGAGTCAACATATATGTATGAAACAAATATAATAAAATAAAAATTATAAAAAATATATGTAATAAATGCCAAGTGGCAAAGAAGGCCAACATCGTAAGATCAATTTCTATCTAATTTTTAGATGGTATTATGCAAGTGCATGAATAACAGATGTCTCACCCAAAGTTAACATATATAAAGGCAATTGCCACTCCAAACACCGTAAAGGATATATAACCTTTCTCGTAGTTACCTACTGGGGGGGAAAGCTAAGTCACCCTATTCGACCACCTACGGGTTGCTAGTTAAACACAAAAAAGGGGAACAATGTACAAGGACAGAACGTACCAGCAAGTTAACATCATCATATGTTGAAAACAAAAATCACATAAAACAACCTAGGCCAACCAAGATACACCTCGAGCAGCCGCTCAAGAGGACTAGCAAAAGGCCCAGATATCAATGCATATATCCAAAGTGGATATAGGCAAGTCATAACCCAAAGTTACCAGGGCAGATGTGAGAAACAAGGGGATATAGAGGGAATAAAGGGACAAGGAGCTAGGATAAAGACAAAGGAAGAAGGGAGGGAAAAAGAAAGAAAAAGATAACGATAAAGATGAAGGTTAAGATGACAATGAGATAAAGGGCAATAGTGTCAAGGAAAAGTATGTGTATTTATATATACTTGAAGATGCATTGGAAACTGTAATGGGTACATTCATAGGCAAAAACACCAAAAACATCAGAGAAGGGTAGGGAAAGACCAGGAGTGATAATACCGAACAAAATTGCCAAGAAAAGCTACAATTCCATTGCAGGCACAAGGAATAATATCATGCTAATCATAAACAAAATAGAATCTGGTCCAACTATCCAAGATGAATGTGGAGATCCTCCTCCTGATTGAGCCCACCAGGGAACTTGCTGCATAATTTAATAATATATTCTGATTCTAGGCGCCTCAATCGCCGTTGCCGGTCACCACCTCTAGTATTAGCAGGAACCCTGTCGATACCAAAAAATGCAATCTTAGTATTGATATCCTTGATGTCACCATGCATTACATGACAATGTTTCGCAATAGCATATGACATGTCACCATTTTTCACTGCGCGCAGATGTTCCAAAATGCGTTTCTTTACAGGGAAGATTGTGCTCCCCACATAGCGTAGGCCACAAATACAGCTGATGACATATACAACATACTCGGTGTTACAATTGATGAAATTCCGTATTTTTCCTTGCTTACCAGTGGGGAGAGAAAAAGTTTTAACATTGGAACTGCAACTACACGCCTTACATCTACCACATTTGTAAAACCCTGGGAGTTCCCTCAACCAGGATTTGGATGTAGAACTGGGTATAGTCAAGTGACTGTGAACTAGGAGGTCTCTTAAGGATCGACACTTGCGGTAAGTGATGTGAGGAGTAGGGCTGACCAATTTACCAATAATAACATCACTCCTAATAATATGCCAATGTTTGCGTATTATCTGATGTAAGTCTCGTGATGTGGAATTATATGTGGTGATCAATCTTACTTCTTGTTTATCACTAGCCTGAGGTTTAGGAGTTAGTAAACTGCTTCTTTCTCTAGTGTCCACTTTCCGAATGGCTGTTTTTAGATTCTTGGCAGTGTAGCCTCTACTCCTAAATCTTGTCTGCATGTTAGTGACCTCTTTCTCAAACAGTGCTTGGGTACTGCAATTTCTCTTTGCTCTTAAAAATTCACCATAGGGAATACTACGTTTTAAACCCACTGGATGGTGACTTCCAAAA
This sequence comes from Triturus cristatus, assembly GCF_964204655.1. Classification (NCBI taxonomy): domain Eukaryota; kingdom Metazoa; phylum Chordata; class Amphibia; order Caudata; family Salamandridae; genus Triturus; species Triturus cristatus. Next base: position 587,257,631 of record NC_140580.1, on the reverse strand, counting down.
TGTAAGATACTATTGCCTGAAGTAGGTTTCCTATACAGTTTCGTTTGTAAGGTGCCCCCTCCTACCTCAACCTGAACATCTAAAAATTCAATGGTCTGAGGATCGGTTTTACTCGTGAATTCCAAATTCAGTTCATTCAGTGAAAGACCCTGGATAAAACAGTCAAGGTCATCCTGTGGACCGTCCCAAATCATGAAAATATCATCTATGTACCGGGTCCACAGGATGACATTTTCCTGATATTTTGCATTACCGTCATGCCACAGATGTTCTGCCTCCCACCACCCCATCATGAGGCAGGCGTAACTCGGTGCAAAACAACTGCCCATCGCAGTCCCTGTATATTGTCCGTACCACTGATCTTCAAATAAAAAACAGTTATTATGCAAACAAAAGTGTAACATCTGTAATAAGACAGTGGTATCGTCAAACAGTGTTAGCGGTCTGTCCCTCAAGAAATATTTACATGCTGCAATACCAACGTCATGTTCAATGCAGGTATATAACGCGACAACATCAATTGTTGCCAGAATGTAAGTATCCTGCCAAGGGATCTCCTGTATTTTAGAGAGAAAGTCCATAGTGTCCCTACAGTAAGAGGGAAGGTTGCATACATATGGACTAAGAAAATAGTCCAAATAAATGGAGGTATTCTCTAAAAGACTCTGGTTCGCTGCAATTATTGGTCTTCCTGGAGGTTTATGCACCTTGGGCAAAAGGTAAAAGACTGGAACCATAGGTTTCTGTACGAGCAAAAAAAGATATTCATTTTTGCTCAATAAGTCATTTTGTTGCCAGTCTTCTAACATACCATGATATTCACATATGGTTTTATTGTATCTGCCCAAACTGGAACGTAAATAACTTCCAGAAAACTCCAATTGGCGCTTAGCCTCCGTACGATATTTGTCAATGTCCCATAGGACCACATTTCCTCCTTTGTCGGAAGGTTTTATGACAAAATTAGTCGCTTTTTCAAGGGACGCCAGTCCACTTCTCTGTGCGGGTGTCAAATTATGTGCAAAAGTATTCTGCTGTCTCCTCCATAAGTCAAGCATATCCTTAAGAATGACCTCATGAAAAGTATCGATCCCATCATGTAAGGTTATAGGATTAAACCTAGATTTTGGTTTAAAGTCATTCCTGGATTTCCTGCTAATCTCCATATCCATATTAATCCAAAGTTCTCGGTCCGTAGACCAATCCTTTGTGCCTGTCTGAAATTCCCTGAGTATAGACAAAGTCTCGATATCACTGATAGATAAAGTACCCTCAGCCGGCTCCAAGGTGATAGTGCCATCATGTTTGGGATTACCAATATTGGTATTGCGTGCAGTGTGAATTTTGAGTAATTTCAGTTTGCGCATAAAGAAAAACAGATCTATACGTGTTTTTGCATAATCAAAATTCGCAGTAGGGCAAAATGAGAGGCCCAGCTCCAATACTGATCTCTCTTCTGGGGTAATTTCGTGGGAGGAAAGGTTAATAATAGAAAGATTGGTTTGCTCACCTTTCATTTGTTCCGTTTTGATCGCCTGGAGCCTCTCCCACGTAGCGTTTCGTTTTCGCTCCCCTTACCCACCTCTCCTGCACCTTCTTTTCCTCGATCTCTGCCTCCTCCTTTGCCTCTTCCCCGAGCCGGTTTTTTTGTTGAATTGAGGCTCAGTTGGACAAAACGGTATTCCTCAAGTGCTGTGAAGGGACCTCTTTCTGAGCCCACTCGGCTTTCATCCTCCGACGAAGCAATTGAGCTGGACCCGGAGGCCTCCGATTCCTGGATATGAAGTGCTTCAACGTTCTTGTAGTCCCGTCTGATGGCATCGTACTTACGGCTGAAGGTCAGAATGCGCCCTTGTGCGTAATCATTACGATCCCGGATGAATTTCCATCTTTTCCTAGCTTTAATCCCATCTTCGTATTTTGTCAACCTTGTCGTCATTTCCTTAATGAAATTGGTAATTTCTTCCTGAGACGTTGACTTGTTTAACTCTTCGCGAAGCTGTTTAAGCTCCTCCTCAATCTGCTGAAGTTCGATGGCAGCATATTTAGAGAGGAGCCCTAACATTTGTTTGCAGGTAGTCGCCATCAAACCCGACCATTCCTCCAATAGTTTCGGATTTGGATTTTGGTATGTGGGGGTCACCAGGATTCGCAGCCCCCTTGGTACACGCCCCACTTCGATATAGTTGTCGAGTGATATTACTTCCCAACTCCTATTAATTTGCTTCTTGCAAAGCTTCTCGAGTCTATTAAGGTCCTGACGCAGGGTTCTTTCACCACTGGACTCAGTGCCCTGGTCACGCGTGGGTGCTCCTTGCAGGTCCCCATCTATTTCTGAAAATAGTGTTTTCGCTTCGTCAAGTCTACTCCGAATAGATTCACACATCGTCCTGTTACTGCAGGATGTTCAATACACTTGCTGGTTTATATTCACCTCAATCGCCATTCACGAATCCTCTCTAGTTCGACCGACAGACACGGAAGTGTGATGTCAGGAACGAAAGGTCCCCTGCCGTTTTCAATCAAGTACACAGGAAAGGCCACTGTCTCACCAGGTCCCACAAATAGACGTCCGCCTCGAACAAATCGGCTCCGAACTCGGAGTCGGCGTGCTGCAGCGGCGGCCAATCAGGACTCGTGTGGTGTGGAAATCCAAGCCTATTCCTTATCGGGGAAGAACTCCCCGTGATCCAAAAAGGCGGCGGGAATCGGGAAAGAGAAGGTTTCAAGCCGTGTCCAGCTTTACATCCGATCACTTCCACCATGCGGGGACGGTGCGAACAGGCGGGCGCTGGACCCGCTATAATTTGAAAAAAGCCTTACGCTGCTCCAGCATAAGAAAAGAGTCGCACTCAGGATTCAAATAGGCGAAAAACAATTTTATTGACTCTGACGCGTTTCAACGACAACCGTCTTTGTCAAAGAGTCATTCAGTAACCCGGAAGTGGTCAAGGGCTTAAAAGTACTTCCTCACAATTTAGTAGACATAGAAAACAGGGTGAGTTACAAAGTGAAACTGCAGAGTTGATTCAGTGAAAAACAGACTATCACAGTAAATAAATGTGAAATCCATACATAGAATCACACAATTTCAAATACATATACATGATTCATCAAAGTAAAGTACAGAGAGTCAACATATATGTATGAAACAAATATAATAAAATAAAAATTATAAAAAATATATATAATAAATGCCAAGTGGCAAAGAAGGCCAACATCGTAAGATCAATTTCTATCTAATTTTTATATATATACACACACACACACACACATATATATACACATATATATTTATATATATATTTGTAAATGTTATATATTTTTTTAATTATTAATATAAATTCAAATTGATAGTTTATTAATTGTTTAAAAGTATAAATATATATATCAATTGTTATGCATGTGTGTTTAACTTTTTTAATTAAGTTTATTTGTTATATTTGTTAAAATGTATATTAAATCTGATTTACTTTTTATAATTCATTTCATTATTTAATATATTTAATATTTATTATTTAATTATATATATATAAAAATCGATATTTAGTACAACCATATTTTTGAACATCTATTTTTTTTTCCAATCTTTTTGTACTTACCTGTTTAAGTATAGGGAGTTGATATTTTTGCATTCTATATTTTTACCTCGATTTATTTTCATCTATGTTTTTGTAGTCGATATTCTGTCAGTGAAGCGGGCTGTCAGAAACACTAACCCCTGCAAGAGTATTTGAGACAGCAGAGACTTGGGTAGTGCAACCATCTTCGCAACACCTTTTATCATTTTTATCCTTTGGTTCGTTGCGGTCGGTGATTACTCTTTGTGATGCTCATGCACTGTGGCTGCTCCTGCGGTAATACCCTGGTGTTAATCAATATAACTCCAGCCTAAGGGGCAGGAGGTTCGGCACACTGCCCCTCGCTCTGGGAGTACTGTTGTAAGTTTCGTTCAGACGCTTTGAGGGCAAGTGAAGATCTAGGTTTGGAAACATTGTTAATATAAATAACCATATACCAGAGTATCCGATTTTGGGGGGAAGGTTTAAAATTTTCCATTTTGAATCACAATGCCCATATTTGTTAAGCATTGCGAGCACAACCTGTTTACAGATCGTACAACATCAATCACACTGCACCGGTACTGAGCCTTTCGTATTTTAGGCGCTTTTGAAGCAAGTGATATAGCTTTGCGGTCGCATCAGTTCCACACTCCACATGACACTGCGCCAATATGCAATACTGGCTGTGGCTTTAAAGATGGTATTGTACTGGAGAACCTGAGAATTAAGCAAGTATAGCTTGTAATTACATAACTATTTTCCGGGATCTGAAGATCTACTTCGCCAAAGAGGTGCCTCGATACCGCATGGCCTTACTAACTGTTATTTCTTCAATTAAAGTTTGCATTTCAAATAACTTTTGTGACTTGCGCATTGCTCCTTATATAAATAAAATATGATGGTATTGTATTGAGTGTGTGTAGGCATTTTGCAAGTTATTACCTGTGTGCTTTCTAGTCTGTACATACTACTTAACCTTGCTATTATGTTTTGATTGATGATGACTTAGAACAGAGATCCAACTTCAAAGAGAACCTGCCAGTTAGTGAGAATTAGATATGCTTAATTGCAACCGTCAGTTAAAAATAGATTCGTTAATTAGAAGTGCAGTCTTAGCGAGAATAAGCACCTATATGAAGAGATTAAAACAATTTGCAGACAAAATACGTGACTATTGTTGCTTCCAAACAGCAAACGGCCTTCTCGAAAATACTCAATGGGTAATGCGGTTAGCTGGAAGTCTTACCAGAGCAACCTAAGTGGATAAGAGTTTGCTGCAGTAGCCAGAAGGGAGACTGTCTTTTAATCTATTCCTATTAGCTTAGATGGTTTAAAGGAGCTATTTTTAAATCACCTCTTAAGGGTTTACTTGCTTATTTATTCACAATAAGCAACATCAAGGCTAATTATTAATTCTATTGAAAAATGACCATGTGTGTTAAAATGTACACCCCAATATTGTAAAACATGATTTTTTAAGGGGACAGTTTGTACCCTTTCATTACTTTCTAAATCAAAATCACTGCCTCACGTTTTACATTCGTGTGCTGGTTTGATAAATACGACAGGTTCCAGCAAACTGCTAGGAGGCTGAGGGAAAAAACAGTGATTGTCACACTGCTTTGACACACACATCGCCTAATATTTACAGGACATATTTCAAATGCAAAGTGGACTATTTATGAATTTCAATTTGCTAAGTCTGATGGTATTTGCAGATTTCAGCAATACAATTTTCCATTGCTGACACAAGAAGTATACTAGCTGGTTGGTTGCAATCACTGCAAGATGCTGCCAACTCCACTGCAGTTAATCTGCGGCCTGCTACTGACGACAATCTAGCTCTCTATGACACATTAGCCAAAAGAGAACAGCACTGCTTTTGGATCGGAAAGAGAGCTTGACCACTTATCAAAGGCACCCATGTCCCCTCACTCCCAAATTAATTCCCACTCACTAATTCTTCATGTGCCATACTGTGTGCCAATATATTTGTACATTATATTTTGCTTTCAAGGATTTAATTTTCTTTGTAGGCTTCAGAGATCGCGAACAAAATATTCAGGTAACCTATACTCATATCCCTCATGAATCTGAAAATGACACTGGCTACAGCTTAACACGTCTGTTTCTGCAGTGTAAATCTTTTCTGGAGTTACATACTGAGATTTACCCCACCATCTAGTGGTTGGGCCCGCAATGATAAATATAATTAATAAATAACCCTCCTTTTTGAGAGGTTCCGGTCCTTCCTCCAAAGCAACCAACTCATGAAAACCAAAACGCCATCAGACCTTCCAATGTGTTTCAGGTAAGGCAGTCTCTCAAAGGTTTCTGATTTTTGCCCATTATTAAAATGTTTACGATCCTGCTCCCACTGCCCTATCTTGAAATAAAAGCAGTGCGTGGGACCTGCTATCCGAATTCAACAAAGTAAATGGCCTTTGGGAGAAATTCCATGATTTTGAGTCGGATGAAAATTACTTGCTTACCTTTATATAAAAATAAGATGAAATTACTGCCCTATGGCTAAAACATGAGGCCCAACATCAGGATATTTTATCTATCCTACTATACCTAAAAATAAGAGTACCGTAAGTCCTATTCAATAGGCCACTTGTGATAACCACTCATCACTATAAAGCCAAACTAACAAATAAACCTTGACGAAATTCCCTCCTTTAATTCAATTGCCTGCAGCGAGAACGTCATCCCAAAGGATGCCTATTTTGCCGTTCTTTTCTTTTATTGGATTCTGTTGATCTGAAGAAACTACCCCAACTACAAAAAAATTTATGTTTTCATTCAACACCCTCTGTGCTCTGACATTTGTATCCCCCCCCCCCACACACACACACACACACTGCTCCTGTCTTTTACCTCTCCCGGCATTGCTCCTACCATTCCCCTTTATATGGGAACACTACTATACCTCCTTAGCAATTCCAACACAACTTTACTCTCCGTTCAACACACTCCTTGATGTTTTGTTTTTCTTTTTTGTCCTGTTACAAACCATTAATTAGGAGATTCAGTATACAATACATACAGTATAAATAAATAGTGCAGGCCCTTGCAGGGCTCGCAGGCCAATGTCTGATTTTTTCTGGGACTCTGCCTTGCACACATACTCCATTATTTAATGTTGGCCAAAAGCATTGCAAAATGACCGATACACGAATGCATCAGGTCTCATGGACTGCCATCTTTGAACTTTTATTTTTTTTACTGTGCTTTATTAAAACCATACCAAGATGACCACACACATAGATAGTCATTTTAGAATGTTTTTGAAAACTTTATTGCAAGACTAATTCAAAAATGTCCACTTGTGTATGTGTGCACATGCAGCCATTTGGTAACGGGTTTTGTTACATTTAACAAAAACCATTCAAATAGAAAAAATACTGGCAAAATCAGTAGCTCAGCTGCCAACACCAGACCCATTTGCTTTGCCATTTATATAGGATGAACCTTTCCACAAGGACAGCAGAACACTGTACAGTAAAAAGTACACCGAAACCAATAGAAAACAAAATAATTATGGGTGCTTAGCAAGCTTACAACAGGCTTACAACAAGTAGCAGCAATAGAGGTCCATGTTCAAAATACAGTTTTTGAAAAGAACAGTTGTTAGTGCTTTGGAAATGCCAACAGATTCCTTCCGGCACATGGTTCCAGGGTCTGCGATGATAATGAGGCAAGGATGATTTCCTTGCATCACTGGGCAGACTTCACACACTGCTGCTGTAAACAACAAATTTACTGGACCGTAAGGGAAAGCCAGGTGCAGGCCACATCCATCTGTGGATGAACCCAGCCTTAGCTATTTGGGTCCACTGCGCAGGCACAGGTGCAGACCTTGCTGCAATGGTCTCCAAAGAATACAAGGACTCTCACCCAAGATGGAGCCAATGTTTTGGACTTGACTGGACCAGGGGTAAGCAAAGACCAAATAGGACCTACAATGATCACAATAGCTGCAGCCTTAATTCGGGCCTATGAGGATCATGCAGTTACAACCCTCGTCCGGACATATGATGATCACTCAGTTGAAGCCAACACTGGGCCTATGATGATCAAGGTAGTAGTAGCCCCTGTCCAGGCCTAGGATGATTATGCAGTTGCAGCCTCCACTAGGCTTATGATGATTACAGAAGTTGTGGTTCTGAGCAGGATCCAGGATGAGACCGGGGGCCACTTGACATGGGTCCTCCCTAGCTCACTGCCCTACATTCACCTCTCTCTAGACGTCCAACAGCTCCGGAGACATGCTGAGCGTCTCTCACTTTGGACAGTCTCTCCTCCACAGGGCCAGGCAAACTCCTTTCCTCTCACAGCAGGTAGGCAGGCAGGTTTCTAGGCACTGCAGGGAAAATCCACAGCTCCTTCAGAACAAAGTGCAAATTTCAGGTGATGTTTCCTTGCCTCTGGGAGACTTGCTCTCAGACAGACATCTTCTCTGGTTTCAGAGCATTTCTTTATGAGTACTCTGCAGAGCACTCCCTTACCTGGTCAAAAAAGGATCGCCTGGATCACCCACAACAGAAGCACAAAATGTGGGTTGTTTCTGTAACAGGCTATGATTCCAAGTGAATGAGCAATCGGGGCAGACAAAAGGGCAGGCATCACCTAGAAACCTCTTCACCTCTCATAAAAGACTACTTCCCCACCCCTTGCCCCACCTTCCATCAAAGAGCAGTGCTCGGAATGACTAATCATCAACTACTCGCTGACAAAAGGCATCATGAAATGTCTAGAGGTATCCCTGCCTCCATAATCCTCACTTCAGTCAATGAATCCCAGTTACCTCTAGTACTAAAGTTCACCCATACACACAATTCATGGCCACATGTATTGCACACATGCACGTATGCTTGACAAAGGATGTCAGTTCCACTATTGTGTATGCTCTGAGCATACACAGTAGTGGAACTTTAAGTGCTATACACAGAAAGGGACTGTAGTCAACTGTCAGAATGAAGAAACACTTGGCGTGCCCTTCGAGATCACAGGACAGGTCTCGAGCCTCACAACATTTAGGACAGGCCAAGGTTGTTGCACGCTATATTAGTATGAAACCACAGAAAAAGTAAAAATCGGGATACCAGATATAATGGTGGATATGCATACAGGGCAGGGTAACACACCCATATACCATGCAGGGGCAATTCCCACCCCACTAGGTTCTGTCCCTGACTGAGCACAAAGGTGAGGCCAGGCACCGATAGAACAATTCACAGGAGACACAGGCAACAGTAAGTGAATTAAGTACATTTCCAGCTCGCACACTTCTTTCAGGGATGACCCAGAAGACTGGACAACAAGTGAGGCAGACCTCCATAAAGTTAATCTGATCAGGACTAGAAACTCTGGGGTTATTCCCACCTCTTGTGGCATTGGCGTTGCAATCTTAAGAGTTTTTTTCTTCTTATGTACCCTCATTGCATTTCATATATTTGTATATTCATTTATTTCAATGTAATCATAAAAGTGTATTTAGGTTGGTACAGACAATTGTTGGGCTGCAAGAAATCTTCAACTTCCTGAGAGAGTTGGTTTGTATGAGTGGAGCTGCAAACATCCTCAGTGAAGGCCACTGGCTTGCTGTTTGGCTAAGGTACGCAGGCTAGAGGATGCTTCAAGCACCTCAGACAAGCACTTTTGATGCCAAGACAGCATAGCAAGGGACTAGAAGGGAAGGATTGTTGAACAAAGATTGGGTCGATAATTCAATGCTATGAACTGCTGAAACAGTGTCACAGTGTTGCAAATCTTTTTTTAATATTTTGCTTATTAATTGCTCTTATTGCCACTTTATTTCAGTTACGTCTATAAACATTATCTGACTAGATTAGGATGTTGCTTTTAATAAAGTCTTAAAAATAACTATAGTGTGGATTCCTGTGTGTCCATCCATAGCGAAAGGGCAAAAGGAGTTTGGAACTACCTAACAAACAAATACTCTTGTAAGACTCACATAACTGACTGATGTCCAGAATGCAAAGTTAGATGACAAAGTACACCTAAAGCAGTGTTTTAAAATTAGTTATAGGATATATATATATATATATATATATATATATATATATATATATATATATATATATATATATATATATATATATATATATATATATATATATATTATCTACTGGCGGTCGCCTGTAGATAGTTATAGTTAGAACCGAGTTCCCATAGGAAATCTGAAAATTCTATTTTGAATAACTTTGGCGCCGGTTGACTTATCTTCGTGAAATTTTCAAAACTAATAGGGCGCTCCGCTCAGCTCCTACCCTGAAAGTCTCTGGGTGATTCGTCAAGCGGGGGCTGAGAAAAAAAGGAGGGTCCCAAAACGCGTTTTCCCCATGCATTTTCCCATAGGACCTTTAGTCGAAGGTACAGCCCGAACGGCTGAACAGAATTACTTGAAATTTGGCAAAGAGGTAGTCCTCAGGTCAGGTATGTGCCTTTTGCATATATAGTGTCAATCTGTTCAGTAGTTCCTGAGAAAATTGCAGTTAAGAGTACATAAATATCTATATACGCGCACCGTGCGCGCACGGTGCTCGCACGGTGCGCGCACCAAATGTGCGCGAGCGTAATTCTGATTGGTGGTTAGATGTCAGTCAACATTCGAATCGGTAGAAATCAGGAAGTGTCGGACGCCATTTTGTGTGTGGCAGTGAAAAAGAAAGGTGGAGAACGTGAAAAGGGGGCAGGGTAGAGAGTTCCTGACCCCCTAGCCTTTGTCAGGGGATCCCTGAAAGACCCCTAAGGTCCCAAAAAAAATTAAAAAATTTATAAATTTTGCGCGGTGCGCGCACGGTGCACGCACGGTGGCAAAAAAATCATAGAAAAAATAGAATCAAAAATCAAGTTTAAGTGTTTAGATGTTGGTTGGCTCTAAAAAGAGCCGTTGTGTTCATTGAGTGTTTTTTTGTACCTACAAGTAAGTACCGATGCAGAGTCTAAAGTTCAAGAGGAAGACTCTGTTCCCTTCATCTGTGAAATGAACACCGTCTCCTCTATAAATGCCTTGCATGTTGTAACGCAAGTTATTGTGGTATATAGAACCCATGCCATAGTCTCTGAGGAAAGCAGAAACAGACTTATTGACGTGCTTTTTTGCTTTCTCAAACTGCGGACAATATTGGTTGGACCAGTTCCACTTTTGCCTTTGGCATATATTAGAATATACAAAGGTAGTTTGTGGAAAAAGTGACATCAATTGCACAAAGGTGTCCTTAACAAGCATTTCCAGACCTACCCCAGTTAAAGTGCCTAGGTCATTTCCACCACAGTGCACAATTATAAGGTCAGGCTGTGGGAGATGTAGAAAGGATTTCACCAAAGGCATTCATTGGTGCCACTTTAACCCTCTCTGACCAATCCATTTAATGTCTACATTTGGCAAAGCAAGGTCTTTCACAATACCTCTTTTTTCTGCATACTTTTCACTCCAGTAGACATAGCTATTACCTACAATCCACACTGTGAACATCTTTCAAGGAGATCTGGATGCACTCAGAAGGTGTCTTTCAGTAGAATGGCAATATGAAAAGAAAGATAGTTGTAAAATGGAGGCTTACATACTTTTTTTTTAATAAAAAGAACTCATTGGCTGTTTCAGACTATTCAACACTAAAAACTAGGCTGTATGTTTAAATTTTTAAAAGCATGTTTTGTATTGGTTCAGAAAAATGTGTGCCCACAGAAGATTACTTTGGATATGCTGTTAGGTTTGAAAAGTCAAGCACTCTTGCTCTTTGGATTAGAAACATTGTGTGCTGAACTTCTGACCTCTCTGCTCACACCAGTGTTCCATGATCTGTTGCTATGGTAGCAGGCAGAAGTCATGTTGGGGGTAGGAATCATTTGGAAAGGGTTGAAATTTGCAACCAATAGAAATGTGTGTTTCCATTTTAAAAAATGTGGGAAGCAATGTGATTTGAAGTTAACATGTATATGTGTGAAAAAAGAGAGGGACATTTTTCCATTTAGTGGTTCTGGTGAGAGGAGTACAGCTCAGAGATTCTGGCTCTGATAATCTGCTGTTTGAGTGGCACATTACTTTCTCAACTAACTACTTTTAAAGGTGAGTTATGAATTTGAGAGGGGATGTATGTGGTGTATTTTGATATAAATAATAGAAATTTGTTTCTTCTTTTAAAGTTGTGTTTTACATTTTATGTTTTGGAAGATATTTAACTGCCTTGAACTTGTAAGATATTATGGAGTATGTCTTCACCATAAGTTAAGGTGTACTGGTATCACCCAGGAATACTGTTTTGTGCCTAGAATCACATCATGAGTCTGTGAGCACACAGGAATTGTTGTCAGAGATTTAATTAATGTTGCTCTTGTTCTGTAAGACTTACACTCGTAGGAAAGGGGCAGCTTGTTTTCTTGAACTGTGATAGTTAGTATTCAGCAGAAATCACTATCTCACAGATGAGAGGCAAATGCTAAAACATTTGAAAACAACAGGGTAGATTTTCCTTCCACTCCTGCAATGGGTGAGGTAGTTCCTACATGTTCAAAACTCCAATTAACCCTTACCACAGGTGATCTTACATACATCTCTGCAGTCTTTTTTTTTTTTTTTTTTATTTTTTTTTTCTTTGGCGCCCAACGTGGGCAGTCTTCATGCAGTTGTGCAAGCGTCCATGCAGATCTCTCTTGCACCTGACAATACACAGTCTCCAGAAACACATTCTTAGCACACAGATAGCTGCTTCTCCTGCACTCCCATGCTTACTATTCAGCACTGTGTGGTATTTCAGATAGCAGTGTGTAACGCTAACACATTCAACATCACCAAGGCTCATTTCCTTTGCTCTAGTCTAATCACTCACCCAGGTTCCACATGCTCATGGTCTCAAGTAGCTGTTAGGACATGTGCTCTTTTCTGCCTCTCTAAACTATAAGGAAAATGTGTCAGACTGTTACAGTAATTATCACTTGCTCTACCACAGTAGTAAATGTGCTTTGAAATTGCTAATCAAATATCGTTTTCTGCCTAGAATCACACCATGAGTCTGTGTGCACACAGGAATTGTTGTCAGAGATTTAATTTGTGTTGCTCTTGTTCTGTAAGACTTGCACTCGTAGGAAAGGGGCAGCTTGTTTTCTTGAACTGTGATGGTTAGCATTCAGCACAAATCACTATCTCACAGATGAGAGGCAAATGCTAACACATTTGAAAACAACAGGGTAGATTTTCCTTCCACTCCTGCAATGGGTGAGGTAGTTCCTACATGTTCAAAACTCCAATTAACCCTTACCACAGGTGATCTTACATACATCTCTGCAGTCTTCATGCAGTTGTGCAAGCGTCCATGCAGATCTCTCTTGCACCTGACAATACACAGTCTCCAGAAACACACTTGTAGCACACAGGCAGCTGCTTCTCCTGCACTCCCATGCTTACTATTCAGCACTGTGTGGTATTTCAGCTAGCAGTGTGTAACGCTAACACATTCAACATCACCAAGGCTCATTTCCTTTGCTCTAGTCTAATCACTCACCCAGGTTCCACATGCTCATGGTCTCAAGTAGCTGTTAGGACATGTGCCTTTTTCTGCCTCTCTAAACTATAAGGAAAATGTGTCAGGCTGTTACAGTAATTATCACTTGCTCTACCTCAGTAGTAAATGTGCTTTGAAATTGCCAATCAAATATCGTTTTCTGCCTAGAATCACACCATGAGTCTGTGTGCACACAGGAATTGTTGTCAGAGATTTAATTTGTGTTGCTCTTGTTCTGTAAGACTTGCACTCGTAGGAAAGGGGCAGCTTGTTTTCTTGAACTGTGATGGTTAGCATACAGGACACATCACCATCTCACAGATGAGAGGCAAATGCTAACACATTTGAAAACAACAGGGTAGATTTTCCTTCCACTCCTGCAATGGGTGAGGTAGGTCCTACATGTTCAAAACTCCAATTAACCCTTACCACAGGTGATCTTACATACATCTCTGCAGTCTTCATGCAGTTGGGCAAGCGTCCATGCAGATCTCTCTTGCACCTGACAATACACAGTCTCCAGAAACACACTCTTAGCACACAGGCAGCTGTTTCTCCTGCACTCCCATGCTTACTATTCAGCACTGTGTGGTATTTCAGATAGCAGTGTGTAACGCTAACACATTCAACATCACCAAGGCTCATTTCCTTTGCTCTAGTCTAATCACTCACCCAGGTTCCACATGCTCAAGGTCTCAAGTAGCTGTTAGGACATGTGCTCTTTTCTGCCTCTCTAAACTATAAGGAAAATGTGTCAGGCTGTTACAGTAATTATCACTTGATCTACAGCAGTAGTAAATGTGCTTTGAAATTGCTAATCAAATATCGTTTTCTGCCTAGAATCACACCATGAGTCTGTGTGCACACAGGAATTGTTGTCAGAGATTTAATTTGTGTTGCTCTTGTTCTGTAAGACTTGCACTCGTAGTAAAGGGGCTGCTCATATGATAGGATTTGAAAAGCTCAAAAAAAATATAGTAATATATTTAAATTACATAAAGGTATTTTATTTTTAGTTTCCTTTAGGTATTGCTGAACAACACTGAAATAAATTAAACATGCCTATAAAATCAAGAAAGAGAAAAGAACAGCAAAAACATCTATATTTGAAGACAACTGGACAACAGAAATTAGTTGAAGAACCTCATGTTGGAAAAAAGAAACAGTCTTCTGGTAAGCAGACTAAGGATTTTTTTTTAAATATCCTCAAACATAGAAAAAATGTACAAAGTATATCCACTGCAAATAGTGTTTCAAGAAGAAAACAACAAGACAATAGAAAGAAAATACTAAATGCTAATGTACAATCAGAAGCAAGAAAGAATGACTTAAAAAGAAAAACAGAATTTCAAAACATTCGTAAAAAAATGTTTCAGAGAAGAGTGGTGTTCAATTTGCTAAAGGATGTGAAAAAATATAGGAAGAAAGCAAAATTTTACAAGAAAAAGAAACATATTGAATCAATTGTTGCAAAGGCTTTGGAATTAAAAAGAAAACTATTCATTTTAATTTTGAACAGGATCCGTACATTAGATAAAATAGTCAATATAATGAAGTCAAAAAGCAAAAGGAAAAGAGTAGTGAAAAAAAATAACTTTTGTAATGTGTTCTTAGGAGAATGGAAGCATAGTTCAAGTACTGAACCATTTTTTAATGAAGAGAGTTATCTTCAAAGTAATAGTTTGCTGCATGCAGTTGACACCAGTGGTCGAAGTTATGAGGTTAAAGATGGTTGTGTAATGGAAAAGGAGAAAATGGTTCCAAGAAATGAGGAAGAAGTGTTAGCTGATGAGGTTATGGGGAAACGTCCTAAAGCCCCAGTGTACACTTGGAATTGTAGTAGTATTTGTACTGTACGACAAGAATCTATTGATAAATTACGGGACTTTCTAAGAGAATATAGTAAAAAAAAGTGTTAAACAGAAGATTAAGGTGCTTCAAAGACTGTATCCATGCAGAGTGAGAAAGAATACTGGTTTGAAAGGACATTCTCTGGCTTGTCTTTCTAGGAAAGTTTGTCAAAGTGTTTTTCACCATTTTAGGATGCTGGCAGTACATCATACTGAAATGAGAAAGTTTGTGAGAAGATTGTATTTTGCTAAAAGTCCAGCACTAAAGTTAAATGAGTTGAATAGTGCTCTGTTGCGTGGATCTGTATCAGATGTAGAGAAGGTTACTGATGATATTCAGTTTTGTTACTTTGGTCCAGAACAAGAAAGTGCAGGAAATGACACCGTTATTGAAGAAAATGTGGAAGAGAATGTAGAACCCACTGTTAGTAAAAAATTTGAAGATCAAATGACAAAATTTACTATCATCTCTAATGAAAGACCAAATATTACTTGTATTTGTTGCTGGAGAAGCCATTATAAAACTCAAACAAAGAATGTTGATCTCTATAAAAAAAGTGAAAAAGAAAATAATTATGAGTGGAATGATTTTGCTACATATTTGTTTCTGGAAAATTGTTTTGATTTGGGTGAAGATCAGCGTATTTGTAAATACTGTTATAACAAGTTAGAAGAAAATAAAATGCCAGCTAGAGCTGTACATAATAATTTAGAATTGGTTGATATTCCTGCAGAACTTAGTGATTTAAATATGTATGAGTCTATACTCATTCAATGTGTCCATCCGTTTCAGACTATAGTTCGTATGGAGCCCAAAACAGGTAAATTACCTCCTTCAGATTTACAAAGAGGTTTAAAAGGAAGAGTTGTCTATTTGCCATTAGATTTGAAAAAAAATATTGAAACAATTGATGCAGATAGTTTGGAAACTGAACCATTAGTTATTCTGGTTAATGGTGTACCTACAAAGAATAAGAAAATTTGGCAGGAGCTAGTAGATGTACGAAAAGTACAAAGAGCAAATTTATATTTGAAAATAAATAATAAGTACTATGAATCAATTTATATGGATGAAGATGAAGAAGTTTTACTAGCAGACACAGGAATACCAACTGGGCAAATTGAGAAAGTGGATAAGTCAAAAGAAGAAGAAATTTATGAACATTTCAGCATACATCCTCTTCATTCTAAAGAAGTTATGGGAAACACTATTGATATGTTTCAGATGAAAAAAGCAAAAGGAACTCCCATGAGTGTATCGGAGGAGAGCTTGGAAGCTCGTTGTTTTCCCCAGCTGTTTCCTACAGGAAAAGGTGGACGATATGATGAACTTCCAGTACAGATTCCTGCTTCTGAGTATCGGACTACAAGATTATATGCAGAAGATCCAAGATTTCGTCAAAGTATTTCTTATTTGTTCCATCTTTTATTTGAAAGTGACTTGTCTGCACTATCTTATGCAGTAAATCACATTTTAAAAACTGGAGTACATCTACATAATGTGTCTGCAAAGGATTTTATGAACAAAGTGCAACAGCGAGATGATCATTTGGAATCTCAATTGATTAATCTGATGGCTTGTCAGCATGGAACTAATGAATATTGGTACCGACACCATGGAGAATTGAAATGTATGTTACGGAATTTATGAACTCCTACATGGTTCCTTACCCTAAGCTGTGCTGAGTACGCTTGGAGTGATTTACTGGATTTTCTTCGAGAGGCAAATTCAAATATTGAAAACATCCAATACAAGACAGCAGGAGAATTGTGCTCATTGGATCCGGTTAATGTTTGCAGATATTTCAATCATAGATTTGAGGCTATGATGTCCTTCATCTGCAATAAAAAAAATCCACCTCTTGGAGAAGTTGTGGAGTTCTTTTGCAGAAAAGAGTACCAAGCAAGAGGTGCTCCTCATATTCATATGCTGTTGTGGATCAAGGATGCCCCAAAATTTGGAACAGATTCTGATGATGCAGTTTTATCTTTCATTGAAGAATATGCAACATGTGCTATACCTAAAAGCACAGAAGAAAAAAACTTAAAAGAGCAAGTTTTACGTTTCCAAAGTCATCGGTGTGGAAAATACTGTCGACAAAAGTACAAGAGTAGAGATAAATTCTACACAAAATGTCGATTTGGATTTCCACGACCTGTTCTTTCAAAAGGAAGAGTAAACAGTTTTATGTCAGCTGTGCGACATACCATTACAAGAAAATCTCCAAAAAATACCTACAACCTAAGAAGAAAAGAAGAGTCAAAATATATAAATGACTACAACCCAGTCATTTTATCCATGTGGAATGCTAACATGGATATTCAGTATGTAGCTGACAATTCTATTGCTGTTGCTCGGTATGTCACATCTTACATCACTAAATCTGAGAAAACGGAATTGAAAGAAATGTGGGAAGAGATTTCTCACCAGAAGACTGTCAGTAAAAAGCTATACAGTTTCATTTTAAAGATGTTATCGCATCGAGAAATTGGGTCATACGAATGCTCAGATAGGTTATCATCTGCAAGTCTGTACTCCAAATCCAGAAGAATAATTTGGGTAAGTTTAGGCCTTGCAGGAATGCGAAATCGGGTACTGAAATCTATTCGAGAAATTGAATATTTAGCAGAGAACGAACCAGAAAGTACAGACATTTTGAAAACAAATATGTTGGACACATATTACCCAAACAGAAGTCATCATCTTGAGAACATGTGTCTCTATGAAGTGCTGCAGAACTACATTTTTACACGGAATGCCACAGAAGACATCAACAATGGAAAATATAAAGTCATTGGTGAGGAAGGATGTTTGGTGAAACAAACAAAAGGAAGTTTGATTAATAACAGGAAGCTGAGTTGCGAAACTACTGACAAAATGGAATTTTACTACTTAGCACTTTTACAGCTGTTTAAACCATGGCGTTCAGAGGATGAATTACTTGGAGATTTTCAGAGCTATGAAGATTCCTTTAATGCATGTAAAGATAGCATAGAATGCAGTACTTTCACAAATTATGTACAAATGTTAAATGAAGAAATTGAACAAGAAGCTACAATTGCAGCTGAAGTAGCTAGAGACAGTTCTCAAGACAGTCAAAGTTCTGGTACGCTCAGTCAAGATCTCCTAGGACAACCAATCAAAGAAAATGAAGCTGCAATAGCCATGACTGAAGTGGAAACAGCTATGAATCAAGCTCAGGAAGATTTAATAGACTTACCAAATTTGGAACAACAACTGAATGATGAACAACAACAAATTTATGAAGAAGTCACAAAACAAATTGATCATGGATTACTACATGAAAATAAAGAGTGCTCATGCACATCATTTGAACCAATCAGAATGTATGTGAGTGGACAAACTGGAACTGGAAAACGTTTCTTAATTAAAGTAATTAGAAGCTACCTACAGAAAAAAACTGATTCAACTTTGTCTTGTGTTGTTACTGCTCCAACTGGGTTAGCAGCATATAACATAAAATGAATTACCTTACATCGTTTGCTAATGTTACCAGTAGAGCATGAGAACAAAATAGAATACCACAAGCTAACAGGAGAAGCATGTTTTGAAGTTTCACGAGTGTTGAAGAAAATGAAAGTTCTCATTATTGATGAGGTAAGCATGGTATCAAACTTAATGCTTGCCTTTGTGCATTTAAGAATGCAGCAAATTCTAAAGACAGACTATGACGTGTTATTTGGAGGAAAATATGTTATAGTTTTTGGGGATCTACTGCAGCTCACTCCAGTTAAAGGACAACCAGTATTTAATACTCTTGCACATGAAGACACGAAAAAGTCATTAGGAAGTATAGGTAATGTGAATATTTGGTCATACTTTGAGTACAAAGAACTCATTACCAATATGCGGCAAGCAACTGATGATGATGATTATGCAAGTATTCTCAAAGATATCAGAATTGGACTACTCACAGAACATGGCAGAAAAGCTTTACAGAGTCGATTGTTATGTAATTTGTTTCCAACAGAACAAATAGTACCAGAGAAAATATACAAGAAAATTGCAGAAAAAAATACTGTAATCTGCTTAATGCCAACACTACATGAATGCTCTATATTCAATGAAGAACTTTTCAAATTGGAAAATGAAGAGATTATGAAAATGGAAGCTGTGGATAAAATAAAGCATGGAGGAATAACTATTATATTGACAGGCAAATTGAAAACTAAATTGGATTCTCTAGAGAAAAACATATCGAAAACAGCTGGTTTAGAAAAGAATCTTTATGTATGTATGAACTGTCGAGTAATTTTAAGACGTAATTTGAATGTAGAAAAAGGTTTAGTGAATGGAGCTATGGGTAAAGTTGTGGGTTTTGTTAATTACCAGAAAAAAGATGGAATTGAATTTTTAAAAATAAAATTTGATCAGATTGAAGAGGTTAAAGACATTAGTCGTTGTTCAGTTTGTTTTTTGCTTGTGAAAGACTTATATGTATGTCGGAAGCAGTTTCCGTTTTCTCTAGCATATGCTGTAACTATTCACACATCTCAAGGATTAACTGTAGATAGTGCTTTTGTAAACATTGGATCTAGTGTGTTTAAAGAAGGTATGGCATATGTTGCTTTGTCACGAGTGAAAAAATTATCTGGTTTATTCATGATAGACTTTGATGACTCAAAAGTTAGTGCTGATGCAAATTGTGTAAAGGAGTATAATAGATTAAGAAGAAGCTATGCTCCTCATTTAGATCAGTATCCTGTGTTTGAAAAACGTGTTGTTTGTCGGAAAAGGAGAATTGAGAATATCTGTAATGAGGATGTACTGAAGAGAAAACAAAAGGAGAGTGATGTGATTGCAAGCAAAAAGAAAAAGGACAATGTTGAAGAGGTTGTTGGTTGTCATTTTGAAAATAGCTCTGGTGTCAACTGCTACGCTAATGTAGTGCTGAATGTTGTATTTTATCTTGAAAGTTTGCAAGAGCAGATAATAATAAATCATGAAAAAAGATTTTGTTCTCTGCTGAGTTTCCTTTATGAGAAGTTGAGTAATGATAAAACTAAAATAGAAAGTGCTTCTGATGTTAGAAATCTTTTAGATGTATGTTCTGGATGTACACAGTTTACACAAAATGTCCAGCAAGATGCACAGGAATTCTTAATGTATATGCTTATGGTACTGGAAGATGAAGGGGTAGAAATAGAAAATATGTTTGGTCTCTCTTATAAATGGGAACATTGTTGTGAAAACTGTATGAACACATGCAGCACTAATGTTAATTCTGAAAGGTTCATACATTTAACATTACCAGAGAGTAAATCAGTGACTTTTAGTAAATTAGTTAAAGATGCAAATCACAACATGGAATGTTCTCAATGTAAATCAGAAATGTTATCAACGTTATTTTTAAAGAAATATGGACAGTATATAATTTTAATGATGCAACGTTGTAGAGCTGATGGAACAAAATTGGACACTTTAATAAAGAAGTTTGTAGGAAATCAATTATCAATATCAGGAAAGACTTTTGTTGCAGTTGCAATAATTTTCCATGATGGACCTTCTATAACTTCTGGTCATTACACAGTTTATCTAAAATGTGAAAAAGGCTGGACACTGTGTAATGATTCTCAATTGATTTTCAAGCAACGTTTGCCTGCAGAATTACCAAATTCCTACTTAATTTTTTTAAAACCAAAATTTTAGATACAAATTGCAGCATCTGAAGAAACCATTATTTCGATTTTATAGGATTACCATTGGATATTTCACCTAAAAAGGATTTAAAAATGACCATTTGGCCTCATGGAAAGGTAAATGTTTCTATTGTGGACTTCTTTGACAGATATTATTTTGGTGTATGTGCTTAACCCCTTCGCTGCCAGGCCTTTTCCCCCTCCTGTGCCACGCCCTTTTTTGGCTATTTGGGGTAGTGCGTGCTGAGGCCTCTGTAACTTTTTGACCACATAAGGTATCCACGCCAAATTTGCGTCCTTTTCTTCCAACATCATGGGGATTCTGAGGGTACTCAGGGTTTGTGGATTCCCCTGGAGGGGTCACAGAAATGGCCCAAAATACAGCAAAATGTAGGTTTTTTGGGGGAAAATGGGAAAAACGGGCTGCAAATGAAAGCATCTGGGTTTTTCCCTGCAAGCGTTATCAAAAAAGGGTTTGTGGGGCTGAAATAACCATTTTCCCAGCTTTTAGGGGATATCAGACTTTTGTCAGAAACCCAACATTTTTTACACAGTTTTGACATTTTTCTGGGACATAGCCTATTTTTGCTATTTTTTGTGCTTTCGACCTCCTTCCAGTTAATGGTAGAAATGGGTACAAAAGCAATAATGGATCCTGGAAAGCTATACTTTTGGAGAAGTAGACAAAATTCTGAATTCAGCAAGGGGTCATTTGTGTAGATCCATCAAGGTTTCTTTATAGAAACTAACAGTTAAATATAGGATAAATTGAAAATTTGTTGAAAAAAAGCGCCTTTTGTGTCAACGTTTTCACCTGTAATATCTTCTAATTTTGACAGCTCTTTGAAAGCAATATACCATTACATCCGCTGGACATTTCTGGTTGTGGGGATATATAGGACTTGTAGGTTCATCAAGAACCCGATGAACCCAGAGCCAAAAACTGAGGAGCAACTTGCAATGGTTTTTTATTATGTACCGGGTATATAGTAATTATTCTGTAAAAATGTGTACATGGAAAAATCGGTATGAAAGACACCTATGTATTTCTAAAATGGGAACAGAATATAGAGTTTAGAAACAGTAGATATTTGCACATTTCCGAAATTGGGAATACTCATACTAGCATGAGAATTATCAGTCATTTTTTAGAATGACTTCTTTTTTACACAATGTCTTTCATTTGGAAGGCAGAAATGCATCGAAAGTCAATAGGTAATAACAGTTCCTTTGCAAATCTGAATTACCCTAAGTCTCCCGATAAAAATGGTAGCTCACTTGTAGGGGTAGGCATAGTGCCCACAACAGGAAATGGCTCAAAACCCAACGTGAACACACCACATTTTCACAATGCAAAATTACCCTTTTTTAGCAAAGTGCCTAGCTGTAGTTTTTTAACCCTAGCTCTGCAGGCACCTAGGGAAACCTAGCAAACCTATACATTTTTTAAAACTAGACACCCAAGAGAATCCAGGATGGGGTGACTTGACTGCCTCCCACCACGTTCTGTTACCCAGAATCCCTTGCAAACCTAAAAAATTGCCCAAAACAACACTTTTTCTCCACATTTCTCTGGTGGAAAGTTCTGGAATCTGCATGGATCCACAAATTTCCACCCACCCCGCGTTCCCCAAAGTCTTCCGAGAAAAATGGTACCTCACTTGTCTGGGTCAGCCTAGTGCCCGTGACAGGAAACGGTGCAAAACGCAACGTGGACACACCTCAATTTCGCTGTGAAAAATGACCCTTTTTTGGCAAAGTGCCTAGCTGTAGTTTTTGAACCATAGCTCTGCCGGCACCTAGGGAAACCTAGCAAACCTATACATTTTTGAAAACTAGACACCCAGGGGAATACAGGATGGGGTGACTTGACTGCCTCCCACCAGGTTCTGTTACCCAGAATCCCTTGCAAACCTAAAAAATTGCCAAAAAAACGCATTTTCCCCACATTTCTCTGGTGGAAAGTTCTGGAATCTGCGTGGATCCACAAATTTCCACCCACCCCGCGTTCCCCAAAGTCTTCCGAGAAAAATGGTACCTCACTTGTGTGGGTCAGCCTAGTGCCCGCGACAGGAAACGGCACAAAACGTAACGTGGACACACCTCTATTTTGTAGCGAAAAATGACCCTTTTTAGGCAAAGTACCTAGCTGTAGTTTTTGAACCATAGCTCTGCCGGCACCTAGGGAAACCTAGAAAACCTATACATTTTTGAAAACTAGACACCCAGGGGAATCCAGGATGGGGTGACTTGACTGCCTCCCACCAGGTTCTGTTACCCAGAATCCCTTGCAAATCTAAAAAATTGCCAAAAAAAAGACTTTTTCCCCACATTTCTCTGGTGGAAAGTTCTGGAATCTGCGTGGATCCACACATTTCCACCCACCCCGCATTCCCCAAAGTCTTCCGAGAAAAATGGTACCTCACTTGTGTGGGTCGGCCTAGTGCCCGCGACAGGAACCGGCGCAAAAAGTAACGTGGAAACACCTCAATTTCGCTGTGAAAAATGACCCTTTTTTGGCAAAGCGCCTAGCTGTAGTTTTTGAACCATAGCTCTGCCGGCACCTAGAGAAACCTAGCAAACCTATACATTTTTGAAAACTAGACACCCAGGGGAATCCAGGCTGGGGTGACTTGACTGCCTCCCACCATGTTCTGCTACCCAGAATCCCTTGCAAACCGAACAAATTGCCAAAAAAACAACATTTTCCCCACATTTCTGTGGTGGAAAGTTCTGGAATCTGCGTGGATCCACAAATTTCCACCCACCCCGCGTTCCCCAAAGTCTTCCGATAAAAATGGTACCTCACTTGTGTGGGTCGGCCTAGTGCCCGCGACAGGAAACGGCGCAAAACGCATCGTGGACACACCTCAATTTCGCAGTGAAAAGGGAACCTTTTTTGGCAAAGTGCCTAGCTGTAGTTTTTTAACCTTAGCTCCGCCGGCACCTAGGGAAACCTACCAAACCCACACATTTCTGAAAACTAGACACCCGGGGGATTCCATGGAGGTATGACTTTTGTGGATCCCCCAACGTTTCCTTACCCAGAATGCCCTGCAAACCTCAAATTTAGGCAAAAAATACACCTGTTTCACACATTTTTGTGTGGGAAAGTTGTGGCATCAGCGGGCTGACACAAATTTCCTACCACCCAGCGTTCCCCCGGGTCTCCCGATAAAAACGGTGCCTCACTCGTGTGGGAGGCCCAAGTAACCACGACAGGCAAGGGCCCACAACGTAGTGAGGCGACAAAAAAATTGCCTACCTCAAAACGACCTGGTTTTGCACGGGGGTCACCTGGGTTTTTGGCCCGGTGCTTGGTGGCCACCTAGCGGAACCTACCAAACCCACACATTTCTGAAAACTAGACACCCGGGGGATTCCAGGGAGGTATGGCTTACGTGGATCCCCCAACATTTCTTACCCAGAATGCCCTGCAAACCTCAAATTTAGGCAAAAAATACACCCTTTTCACTCATTTTTGTGTGGGAAAGTTGTGGCATCACCGGGCTGACACAAATTTCCTACCACCCAGCGTTCCCCCCGGGTCTCCCGATAAAAACGGTGCCTCACTCGTGTGGGAGGCCCAAGTACCCGCGACAGGCAAGGGCCCACAACGTAGTGAGGCGACATGAAAATTGCCTACCTCAAAACAACCTGGTTTTGCAAGGGGGTCACCTGGGTTTTTGGCCCGGTGCTCGGCGGCCACCTAGGGGAACCTACCAAACCCACACATTTCTGAAAGCTAGACACCCGGGGTATTCCAGGGAGGTATGGCTTGCGTGGATCCCCCAACGTCTCCTTACCCAGAATGCCCTGCAAACCTCAAATTTTGCTGAAAAAATCACCTTTTTCACACATTTTTGTGTGGGAAAGTTGTGGCATCACCGGGCTGACACAAATTTCCTACCACCCAGCGTTCCCCCGGGTCTCCCGATAAAAACGGTGCCTCACTCGTGTGGGAGGCCCAAGTACCCGGGACAGGCAAGGGCCCACAACGTAGTGAGGCGACATGAAAATTGCCTACCTCAAAATGACCTGGTTTTGCAAGGGGGTCACCTGGGTTTTTGGCCCGGTGCTCGGCGTCCACCTAGGGGAACCTACCAAACCCACACATTTCTGAAAACTAGACACCCGGGGGATTCCAGGGAGGTATGGCTTGCGTGGATCCCCCAACGTTTCCTTACCCAGAAGGCCCTGCAAAACTCAAATTTAGCTGAAAAAATCCCTTTTTTGACACATTTTTGTGTGGGAAAGTTGTGGCATCACCGGGCTGACACAAATTTCCTACCACCCAGCATTCCCCCGGGTCTCCCGATAAAAACAGTGCCTCACTCGTGTGGGAGGCCCAAGTACCCGCGACAGGCAAGGGTCCAAAACGTAGTGCGCCTCAACAGGCAAGGGTTCTAAACGTAGTGCGTATATATATATATTATCTACTGGCGGTCGCCAGTAGATAGTTATAGTTAGGACCGTGTTTCCATAGGAAATCTGAAAATTCTATTTTGAATAACTTTGGCGCCGGTTGACGAATCCTCGCGAAATTTTCAAAACTAATGGGGCGCTCCACTCAGCTCCTACCCTGAAAGTCTCGGGGGGATTCGTCAAGCGGGGGCTGAGAAAAAAGGGGGGTCCCAAAACGCGTTTTCCCCATGCATTTTCCCATAGGACCTTTAGTCGAAGGTACAGCCCGAACGGATGAACAGAATTACTTGAAATTTGGCAGAGAGGTAGTCCTCAGGTCAGGGATGTGCCTTTTGCATATATGGAGTCAATCTGTTCAGTAGTTCCTGAGAAAATTGCAGTTACAAAGCACATACATATCTATAGCCGCGCACCGTGCGAGCACCCTAACGAGCGCGAGCGTAATTCGGATTGGTGGTTACATGTTAGTCAACGTTGGAATCGGTCGAAATCAGGAAGTGTCGGCCGCCATTTTGTTTGTTTTCAGTGCGAGAGTGAAAAAGGAAGGTGGCGAACGTGAAAAGGGGGCAGGGTAGAGAGTTCCTGACCCCCTAGCCTTTGTCAGGGGGTCCCTGAAGGAGCCCGAAGGCCGAAAAAAAATTTACATTTTTTTTTTTTAAACGCGGGGGTGCACGCACCGTGCGCGCACGGTGAAAACCCCCCCAAAAAAATTTAAAAAATGTAATACGTAGGTTATTGTAAAATAAGTATATAAAAAAAATAATAATACATACATAACTTAGCATTTAAAAAAACGTACAAATTCACTGAAAAAAACATAGGTTTCACACACGTTATAGTTAGGAATTAGCATTTAAAAAACCTTGCAAATTCACTTAAAAAACCATAGGTTTCACACATGTTATAGTTAGGTGGATATTTCACTCGTAAAAAACCAATGAAATTCCCCCGTTATAGTTAGTTCAGATAACTATAACTCGCGCGACCGCCACTCTATCACAAGGATGATGTCATCAGTGATGTCATGAGTGATGCCACTGACCATGTCATGAGTGATGTAATATGTGACGTCATGAGCAGGATAGCGGGCGCGCGAGTTATAGTTATCTGAACTAACTATAACGGGGGAATTTCATTGGTTTTTTACGAGTGAAATATCCACCTAACTATAACATGTGTGAAACCTATGGTTTTTTAAGTGAATATATATATATATACAGAAGATTCCTCCGCCAAACTGCCAAATAGACGTAATAGCAGACCCAGATTCAGTGCAAATGTGTAGACGCAAATGTGCAAACGCCCGCACCTTCGCCATGACGCGTTTCTGCCTCCCACGAGGCCTTGATCACATGACGCAAAACTGAGTCATTTTTTCATTTTTAAAGTGCTAGTGCCAGATAAAACACACGTGATTATTGTCATCATGGAAACGGACAAAACATTCTTTGTAGTTCTCCAATACCTATCACAATGTAGCATATAAATAATTCAAAAATAGAAATAAATATGTGCAAAGCTTGTTGACAATAAATAAATATATAAATATTCTCAGGGCCATGTAAATATTGGGCATAAAAATCAAGTAAATCCATTTAAAATGAATAAATATCCGATTTAACATTTCAGTGTGCTGACTCTGTGGGTACCGGTTAAAACTTATTCATCTGTATTCTGATGTGCCGGTTCAAGGTTATGCATAAAATATACAAAATACCCCAAAGATCTTTCACATCCTCCCCAATATAGTTCCAATTTCTTGGCTGCTATAACTCATCCACAGGTCAAACATAATAGTGACCACACCCCAGCTCTTATTTATTTTATAGTCAAGCATTCACATAATTACTGATGCTCTGCCTTGTGTGCTAAAACAAGTCCTGCCCAAGTGGGCATAGATCCATGATATTTTTGAATAAAGTGCTCATGTATCTAAAAACATAAAAGGTGCCCTCACCCTGCTAAATTGCAGCCGCAACAAAGTTTGTAAAATTGTGTATGAAATTATAATTAAACTAACCCTAAAATTCACAGCTAAATAAACAGATTTTTCTAATATTCAGCTAAAACGAGATTACCAATGAATAGTGCATGAGATAGACAATGTTACAGGCAAGTGAAGAAATACTCACTTGCATTCAGGCCCTGTGATGCTTTACAATCTAATTCTAAGATATATTGGGTTTCCAGTTTGCGCAAAAGGTATTCATGCTGTTCTCTGAAATGTCTCGCCACAGGGTACGCAGTATCATTTATTGGTTATTGCTTGCATGTGCTGGAGTATCCGTTTGTGGACCTGCAGCTTAGTGCTGCCCACATAGCGCAGGCCACACGGACACTCCAGCACATACACCGCAAACTCAGTTTTGCAACTCAGAAATGTTGTTATTACAACTGATTTCTGTGTAAAGGGGGTGGTATATGTTTTGGTATTGTAGCCTTGCTTAGACGCTCTACAGCTGGAGCATTTGAAAAACCCTGTTCTACTACTGAGCCCATTTTTCGGTGTAGTAATCTCGGGGCTGCTCCTGACCAAAGCATGGAACGCGCTTTCCTATACGCTATACTGGGAGTTGCAGATATACGTTCCCCCAGTACGGGATCATTCAAGACTAATGGCCAGTTCTTATTCACTATTTTTGTCAGTGTCTTGTGCTGTCGATTAAACATCATGGTGAGCAAAAAAACGATGGATTTAGGCCCAGATCTCTGTACTGGGGTGAATGTATGACATTGTTCTGCATTCTGTCCATCAATTGTTATTTTTGCATTTGTCACCCCGAGTGGGAAGGGTATGCTCAGACGTGAGTCCCTTGCTCTCCATGCCACTGGAATCAAGCTATCCTGGCTGACGAGGGCTGAAAGCCCGAAACCGGTCCTAGGATGCTTGTTTCCAGTGCAGGGAGGACCTGGCTTGGCAGTTCGGGCTGGACTGTTCCCATGGGGCACAGGGTCAAGACTGATTTGCATATGGCTGGGTTCAAACTGGAATGGCATGGTGAGCAAAAAAACGATGGATTTAGGCCCAGATCTCTGTACTGGGGTGAATGTATGACATTGTTCTGCATTCTGTCCATCAATTGTTATTTTTGCATTTGTCACCCCGAGTGGGAAGGGTATGCTCAGACGTGAGTCCCTTGCTCTCCATGCCACTGGAATCAAGCTATCCTGGCTGACGAGGGCTGAAAGCCCGAAACCGGTCCTAGGATGCTTGTTTCCAGTCCAGGGAGGACCTGGCTTGGCAGTTCGGGCTGGACTGTTCCCATGGGGCACAGGGTCAAGACTGATTTGCATATGGCTGGGTTCAAACTGGAATGGCATGGTGAGCAAAAAAACGATGGATTTAGGCCCAGATCTCTGTACTGGGGTGAATGTATGACATTGTTCTGCATTCTGTCCATCAATTGTTATTTTTGCATTTGTCACCCCGAGTGGGAAGGGTATGCTCAGACGTGAGTCCCTTGCTCTCCATGCCACTGGAATCAAGCTATCCTGGCTGACGAGGGCTGAAAGCCCGAAACCGGTCCTAGGATGCTTGTTTCCAGTCCAGGGAGGACCTGGCTTGGCAGTTCGGGCTGGACTGTTCCCATGGGGCACAGGGTCAAGACTGATTTGCATATGGCTGGGTTCAAACTGGAATGGCATGGTGAGCAAAAAAACGATGGATTTAGGCCCAGATCTCTGTACTGGGGTGAATGTATGACATTGTTCTGCGTTCTGTCCATCAATTGTTATTTTTGCATTTGTCACCCCGAGTGGGAAGGGTATGCTCAGACGTGAGTCCCTTGCTCTCCATGCCACTGGAATCAAGCTATCCTGGCTGACGAGGGCTGAAAGCCCGAAACCGGTCCTAGGATGCTTGTTTCCAGTCCAGGGAGGACCTGGCTTGACAGTTCGGGCTGGACTGTTCCCATGGGGCACAGGGTCAAGACTGATTTGCATATGGCTGGGTTCAAACTGGAATGGCATGGTGAGCAACAAAACGATGGATTTAGGCCCAGATCTCTGTACTGGGGTGAATGTATGACATTGTTCTGCATTCTGTCCATCAATTGTTATTTTTGCATTTGTCACCCCGAGTGGGAAGGGTATGCTCAGACGTGAGTCCCTTGCTCTCCATGCCACTGGAATCAAGCTATCCTGGCTGACGAGGGCTGAAAGCCCGAAACCGGTCCTAGGATGCTTGTTTCCAGTCCAGGGAGGACCTGGCTTGGCAGTTCGGGCTGGACTGTTCCCATGGGGCACAGGGTCAAGACTGATTTGCATATGGCTGGGTTCAAACTGGAATGGCATGGTGAGCAAAAAAAACGATGGATTTAGGCCCAGATCTCTGTACTGGGGTGAATGTATGACATTGTTCTGCATTCTGTCCATCAATTGTTATTTTTGCATTTGTCACCCCGAGTGGGAAGGGTATGCTCAGACGTGAGTCCCTTGCTCTCCATGCCACTGGAATCAAGCTATCCTGGCTGACGAGGGCTGAAAGCCCGAAACCGGTCCTAGGATGCTTGTTTCCAGTCCAGGGAGGACCTGGCTTGGCAGTTCGGGCTGGACTGTTCCCATGGGGCACAGGGTCAAGACTGATTTGCATATGGCTGGGTTCAAACTGGAATGGCATGGTGAGCAAAAAAACAATGGATTTAGGCCCAGATCTCTGTACTGGGGTGAATGTATGACATTGTTCTGCATTCTGTCCATCAATTGTTATTTTTGCATTTGTCACCCCGAGTGGGAAGGGTATGCTCAGACGTGAGTCCCTTGCTCTCCATGCCACTGGAATCAAGCTATCCTGGCTGACGAGGGCTGAAAGCCCGAAACCGGTCCTAGGATGCTTGTTTCCAGTCCAGGGAGGACCTGGCTTGGCAGTTCGGGCTGGACTGTTCCCATGGGGCAGAGGGTCAAGACTGATTTGCATATGGCTGGGTTCAAACTGGAATGGCATGGTGAGCAAAAAAACGATGGATTAAGGCCCAGATCTCTGTACTGGGGTGAATGTATGACATTGTTCTGCATTCTGTCCATCAATTGTTATTTTTGCATTTGTCACCCCGAGTGGGAAGGGTATGCTCAGACGTGAGTCCCTTGCTCTCCATGCCACTGGAATCAAGCTATCCTGGCTGACGAGGGCTGAAAGCCCGAAACCGGTCCTAGGATGCTTGTTTCCAGTCCAGGGAGGACCTGGCTTGGCAGTTCGGGCTGGACTGTTCCCATGGGGCACAGGGTCATGACTGATTTGCATATGGCTGGGTTCAAACTGGAATGGCATGGTGAGCAAAAAAACGATGGATTTAGGCCCAGATCTCTGTACTGGGGTGAATGTATGACATTGTTCTGCATTCTGTCCATCAATTGTTATTTTTGCATTTGTCACCCCGAGTGGGAAGGGTATGCTCAGACGTGAGTCCCTTGCTCTCCATGCCACTGGAATCAAGCTATCCTGGCTGACGAGGGCTGAAAGCCCGAAACCGGTCCTAGGATGCTTGTTTCCAGTCCAGGGAGGACCTGGCTTGGCAGTTCGGGCTGGACTGTTCCCATGGGGCACAGGGTCAAGACTGATCTGCATATGGCTGGGTTCAAACTGGAATGGCATGGTGAGCAAAAAAACGATGGATTTAGGCCCAGATCTCTGTACTGGGGTGAATGTATGACATTGTTCTGCATTCTGTCCATCAATTGTTATTTTTGCATTTGTCACCCCGAGTGGGAAGGGTATGCTCAGACGTGAGTCCCTTGCTCTCCATGCCACTGGAATCAAGCTATCCTGGCTGACGAGGGCTGAAAGCCCGAAACCGGTCCTAGGATGCTTGTTTCCAGTCCAGGGAGGACCTGGCTTGGCAGTTCGGGCTGGACTGTTCCCATGGGGCACAGGGTCAAGACTGATTTGCATATGGCTGGGTTCAAACTGGAATGGCATGGTGAGCAAAAAAACGATGGATTTAGGCCCAGATCTCTGTACTGGGGTGAATGTATGACATTGTTCTGCATTCTGTCCATCAATTGTTATTTTTGCATTCGATTAAACGTCAGCACCAACCTGGTAGGTTGGTCGGTAGGTTCAGACAGGTTAACCTCCTTCTTGGAACGGTCAGCCAATATTTCTGAACGTTGCTCTCGGCATATCCTCTAGCTAAATACCTGTCCCTGCTGGCTTGTTGGGCCTGTATACAGTCCACTTCTGTGCTGCATATTCTTCTAATCCGCAGCCTTTCCCCATAGGAATACTATTGATTAACTGAGGCGGATGATGGCTAGAGTCATGCAGTACAGTGTTGCCAGCCGTGTATTTCCTGTGAAGGCGTGTTTCTAGCCTATTGTTAGAGGTGAAGACCTCCACGTCCAAAAAGATTATGCTCTCCTTACTTATTTGTGCTGTAAATTGTAAGTTTAAGCTATTGTTGTTTAACTCTGAAATAAAATTTTGCGCATCCATTTCATTACCCTTCCATCCCAAGAACAAATCGTCAATGAACCTATACCAACAGAGAGCATGTCTGGAGAGTACATCACTGTGAGTTGCCATGAGGACCCGCTCCTCCCACATGCCTATATGAAGACAGGCATAAGATATATTCTTAACTAGCCCAACAGGTCCTTCCAGTAAGCGCCACTGCGCTGTGTTGCAGAGAGGTGGTCCAGGCAGTACCCCTTTTTACACCTCTCTGCAACGCAGCTCTATGGCGCTTACTGGAGGTACCTAGTGGGCTAGTTGGACCCTAGGGACCCTCAGGATTCAAGGGGACTTAATCTCCCAACTTAAAACGGCCACAGGGCGCGTTTGCACAGTTTTGAAGGGAGGGGATGGGGCCTGAGGTGACGTGTGCATACATGCCCTGTGGCGCGTTTTAAGTTGGGGAAATAATTCCCCTTCAATCCTGAGGGCCCCTGATGTCATCAGTGAGGTCACTGACCATGTCCTGAGTGATGTAATATGTGACATCATCAGCAGTGCATTGCGGGGGCGCGAGTAATAGTTAGCTGAACTAACTATAACGGGAGAATTTCTATGGTTTTGTACGAGTGAAATGTCAAACTAACTATAACTTTCCCTAACACCTATGGTTTTTTCAGTGAAAAAATATATATATATATATATATATATTAGGAACCTTGGGTGATACCACTATTTAGCCCGCTCTTCTTCTGTGTGGCTTACACTTGCCCACAAGGAAACATTAAGAAATCTCTAAAGTAAGGGGAAATTAATACGAACAATTCTGAGGATTTCGACTCTAAATTTGAAATTATAAATGGAGGATTGTCTTTTCTTTATACCGCTATTCGTAGACAATACACAATATTAAATATTTTCTTTGGAGAGGCTAAAGATAGGCTAAAGATATAAATCTAAGAGAGATAATATATTGTTATATTTTTGTGTGATATATGTGTTTTTGACTTTTTCTCTTGATGTAACTGCACGTTTTTATTGATTTTTTTTCTGTATTAAGTGTTGGAGTAGGGAGTCATTGTATGTTTCAGAATGTAAATTGAATAAGCACATGCTGGTTTGACCTATGAATATGTATTTTATATATGTACATAAATGTATGTATTGTTAGTTTACAGCCCTGGTGAAGTCCCTTGTCGGGACGAAACACGTTGGCTGTGCTGCATTTTGATGTTGTGAAGAATAAAGAAAATCTATTTTGGCTCCTGCATGATACTGGATCTGCAAGAAACATTTATATGTTTGAATAATCTGGAATAATATGTGATTAAGGGAACATCCAGTAAAAAAATTGGACTTTTTAAACACTCCCTTTTTTATACTGTTTTTCATAAAACCTATACTGGACATTAAATATAAAAAATTAACGAGAGCTCCTTAACCTTTTCATTGGATAAAAGGGAGCTGAACGCACAAGAGCATAGGACACGGTTCGAATGGTAAAAGGACAATGTTAAATACCTAGATGTAGAGTTGACAGGTACAATCACAAACACTAAAGATGTTAACCTATCGAGGCTCTGTAAATCAGTGAAAGCTGGCTTAACAAACAGGAAACCCATTTTCTGTCCTTGGTGGGCGCATAGCTGCAATTAATATGTTCATCCTACCTAAAGTGCTTAATATCTTCCAAAACACTACCAATACATGTATAAATATGGCATCTCAAATGCCTAAAGAAATGGAGAAGACATTTCAGAGGAGGGAAGAGAGCCTGTATGTTAGAAAGATAGTGCATGCTACACCTTAAATAAGGTTTGGAATCACAAATGTAGCTCACTTATGCAACCTTGTTCGTCTTATGCAACCATGCTGAATAGACTAAAAAAGGAACACAAAGGATGGTGCATGATAAATCCCACTTTAAGTTTGGGTACACAATGGGAAGTTCCCTTTTAACCTGTAAATTTCACCAGTGACAAGAGCAACGCTTAAGGAAAAGGACTAACTGGGGTGAAATGAAGACTCACCACCTTTCACCACACTCTGGGTTAATTGAGACTTTTCAACAGGATGTTCAAGAAAATCATTTAAGTTATGGAATTAGGTAAGTATTACACAACTAGAGTCATGTTCAAACTTTTTATGAAGTTAAGGGAGGCAACAGATTATCAGAAATGGGGAAGTATAGATACCTTCAGGTCAAACACTCGGTACTGCAGCTGGAAGTCAAAACAGGGGCCATTAGGACAATCAGCCCTTTCAGAAATTCTTACTGAACTGTGATGGAGAGCGCCACATCTATGAGGTTCTTAATATCCCCAGTACAGAGGAGACATTGCTTACCAAAAAGCCTGGGAGAAGGAACTTGGAATAAAAGACAGGAAACAATGGGGAAACATATTGATCAAAACAAATATCTTTGCATGAAATATTGGAGGGAAGGAGACATTATTCAAAATACCATACCGATTGCATTATATACTGACAAGACTGGGAGCAGTGGCTTGCCAGGGATGTTGTAATTGCTGGAAAAGATATGGACAATATCACACCTAATGTAGATTATCAGACCTCTGGCGGGGGGGGGGGGTCCTGAGTGAAACTGAAGAGGCAACAGTGTCAAGGTTGGCAGAGGCTGTGGAAGTCATATTATTGGGGAGGCCATTGGAAACAATTAGTCCACCTTACTCTAGGAACAAGACTGTAACTTCTTGCATGCTAATAGCAGCAAAGCAATCCTATTTTTCCTTTCGGGGTACTGCACCCATTATCCCCGCTTCAACCTCCCCCATGCCACTTCAAACATTATGTGGCTCCAGAAACAAGTGTGGACCCTAGGCATGGAGTAAAATATCTTAATCAGCACCGGGCAAGGAAAGGAATTTCAGAAAGCACTGGGACAAACTAATAGCATACCTTCATAAAAATTTGGAGAACTAAACTGTCCAAAACATCTACTAGTCCGGTATAGTTTTACATAAGATACACACTCCTTAGATTACAAAGTCCACCACAACAGTAGGTGAGGTCAGTATTGAAAACAGGAAGAGCCCTGGAGGGGGAAGTAATACGTAGGGAAAAGGATTCATCAGAGAAAGATAAAGGTGTGGTAGTGCATCGTTTAAGTGCAAAAATGCACTATTTTGTTGATAATGACAATTAAATAATAGGAGCGAGTGGATTCTTTTTCTAGGTACTTGGTATCAGGAAGGTTTGGCAGCCTATTTTCAGTGGGAATTATTGGTGCTCTGCCCATAAACAAGGTAGATTGAGAATCATTTTTCACTGAGCGAGGAGTTGCAAATTGGAAAGCTTATTTGGATCCAAGATGCTTTTTGCCTCCACATATAATTAATTTATTTGAGGAGTACTTGTGACTGTTTAGTTTTAGATCCTTATAGATAATGGAAGCACTGTGAAGACATTTCTGACTGCTAAGGGTAGCCAATTTAGTACTTTTAGAATATGGGTGATATAAACATAATTCTTCTTAGCATTCAATATTAGTTATGCTGCTGTATGAGTAACATTTTCAAGCGAGCACGGTATCTTGCTGAGAGCGGGATGGGTTCTTGCAGCCCTGTCCCGTGTAGGTAAGAGCAGTGGGGTGGTGGGGCCGGGTGGGGGGGATTTCGACATACGACCACAAGAAAAAATTAATTATTTATTTAATATTCACTTGTGGTCGTCTGTCAAATACCCCCCAACCCGACCCCACCACCCGACCGCTCTTACCTGCACAGGCCGCGGCAGGATTCTTGCATTTATAACTCTGATACAACCAGCACAGCTTGAGATGCATCATATTTGGGAACAATGTTTTTCACAAATCTGAGAATGTACAGCTGGTGGTGGACAGATTTAGCTATGAAGTAGATGTGTGTGTTCATATTCAATGTGTCATCAAGTGAGATATCCCAAGACGTTTGGCAAAGATTACAATATTGGGAGTGAAGTCAACACACAATTTTCAGTCCACATTCAGTTTTCAGTCCATTTGGATGCAGTAACATTTTTAGCATCCGTTTTGGTGAAGTTCTTTCCTGGGACATTCAGTCTTGAATAGTGACAATACATTCTTTGAAGTGGGCAGTAAGTTGATTCTGTGTCTCTTAGATAAACCTGTCCATCATCTACCTATTGGTCTTCCAAGATGCTTAGGGAATCAAGGTGGTATCCTAATGGTTTTAGGTAAAGGCAGAATAGGACGTCTTAGTATAGAGGCTTGTGATGTGCAAAATTATATATGTAAAGGTTGAGAGTGGGTACCAATTATTTTGTTCATTTAAGTTTATTGATTGAGGGTATTGTAACCATTTGAGTACTATGCAATGATTCAAATACTTCTTCAAATGGTTTTGAACACTATTTAATAGTTAGTGTTTGTGCGGCGAAAGTAGATAAGGCATTTGTTTGACTGAAGACTTCTCGGGAGTCATTCACTATTGGTTGTTGTTTAGTAAGGAGTGGGCGTTTACGTGCAAGTTGAATTGTCCTGCAACACAGCACTCTAAATGTTTTGCAGAAAATGGGGTGCTAGAAATGGGACAGTCATTAGCTGTCATTATCATTCAAATCAGCTTTTGTGTTTTTTAGGATAGAAGGGATTGTACTTTTTTATAGAGTTGTGGGTAAGATATCTTAGAAACGAGAGGCATAAATGAAATTCAGCTAGGAGTTTGAATGGAGGCTTTTATTGAGGGAGGATGGAGAAGGTGCACATCAATGCAAATTGGTTGAGAGTCAATGGTGTGCAGGAGAACAAACTGTTTTTCTGAGGTTGAGGTCTGTGGGGGATTCAGTTGAAAACAGGGTTTTCTTTGAGTTTTCTGTTAAAAGAAAGTAACTAGCACTCAAGACCTTTCCTTGTTGAAACACATTTGCTGGAATTAATTAATATTTGGGCTTTGAAAATCTCCAATATTTTCTTAGGAGATTTTGGTTTATTTCAATTGACTTACAAACAACAGTGCTTTAAATTGAAACATTTTTGATTTGCAACATTTCCAGGAGGTTCTAAGAACTGATTTGTGGCACATCTCTTTCATGGAGCATAGCAATTAACTTTTATTTTTAAGACCTTAAGAGTACCATCTAAAAGAGATTTTAGCCTTCAATCCTTATCTTCATAAGAGGGTGGAGTGAGAGAGGCATTGCATTCACCAATGCAGAAGTGTCAGCTATGTTACCTCTACTTGGGGAAGGGAGCTCATGCTGGAGCTCACATCATAATCCTGGTGTATCTAATACTTATTAATGAGTGCATACCTAGTTCAGCTACATGCAGGAAGAGGATACAGTGATGGTCAAATCAGTTGGTGACTATGTGGTGACTCATGGAGAGAAAAGATAATGGGCAATAATGAGATCCAGTGGGGAGATTTTGTTGCGAGTAAGTTTTAAGTGGTGTATCTTGAAGCTGGTATTATTAAGGAATGCTGCCATCATGGATACTACTTACTCTGAGCATCATTCCAGGGTAGACTGATATCACCTAGAAGCAGAAGGTCGCTGGATACAGTAACAGATTGGTGAAGTATTTAACAAGGTCTTCACTTAGCAAGATAGTGCTCCTAGGGGGTGATAAATTTAGTTTCTTTACAGCATGGTTGATAATTAACTCTTGCACGAATTCAAAGAATGAGCAAATAACTGGCACCATTTGATTCAGTAATCGATTTCTTTAGGAATGATTGTGAGTCATCCACATCTTTTGTTTTCCCATCACATCAAAGTATTGTGCACCCCTCCGATAGAGGAATGTCCATAAAGGGTAAAGGGTAAGAAGGTTTGGGAGAGAAAGGTTTCAGCCAAATGAAGCTCAGCATCCTAGGGCTGGTGAAGTACGTACATTGGTAACACAGTAGAACAGTAATCTGCAGCTGGCCAATATACACGTGTGATTTAGATAGTATTATGCGCTCTATAGTTTTGAGGTAATTTATTTTATCTAAATGAGAATATCCAGGTATGTAGATTAAGAGTTTTTATTGAAGATGGCTTACCTTTGCTTAGATTGAATCCTAGGCATAAAATCACTCTTAGAAATAGGTAAATTTTGCCAAATAATGTTGCATTCATACAATATGCATTCCTTCGGGCTCTATTCTCCAAAAGTGGACTTGGTTTTTCAGAGCCTGGATCATTTCTGTGTCAACTGATTTCTCCTGTGATACTGCTCGAAGTTCACTATCCATTTAAACCACTCTGTCCTAAGCTGACCCGTGTACTTTTGGAGTGAGGTAATGGCTGCCTGTAGATTTTTTGTCACCAGAAGTAACTTAGTCTTCAAGTCAGAATTCCATTTGCTTTGTAATTCTAGCAAGCAAGACTTTAGGTACATTTTTGTCAAGACATGGTCATTTATTTTTTAAGTCATTGTTTTCACCATACAAACATTTGCATCAGGCAATGTGTCCCCTATGCTGCGTTGAGTTTGACTTCAAATGCTGTACAGCCTTCATCTCTGGGCATTGGGATTCTTACGTGGCGCTCAACTGCTCTACTCTAGAGAATTCAACACCTTCAGATAATATTGAGAAGAGACCCCCAAAAGGGCCCCGTAGAGATTTCACCAAGGCATGGATATATACTAGCAAAACATCAACAGATTGCAGTTATTTTCTGGACAACGCCTTCTGGTTTCTTCAGGTTTAATCCGGATGATGACTGAGATGCCAGCCATTAGCATATATTGTTCATGGGAGAGATAAAGCCTACCTCGTAGGCGGTCCCGTTAAACCGTGGGCTTCAGTCACCCATATTAGGTACTCACAGTTGACAAGCGCATGTGTGAAATACTAGGAGTACGGTCAAGCTCAGGGACTCCCGGACTCAATAGTGGGTCACCACTAAGAGAAATGGCCATGTGGCTCAATCAATCAATCATCGACAGGTACATAGCCTAGTACTCACTGCTTGCAGGGAGGCAGTCAGCGGCAGTACTGGAGGCACCCAGCCCTCTTGCGCTGTACAAAATGATGGCCAGGAGCAGTCGAAATAGCACTGTAATGGCGCTGCATTATCCAATTTCTATGTTGCCTCGAGGAGGTCACCAGACGCAAGCTCTGCCATGTGGCAGTCTGACTACCAACATATGGCCACCTGCATGTCGCACAAGGAAGAACAGGCCAGGCATCCGCACCAATTTTGCACATCCAATACACTCATCAGTTGCTGTCCTATGGTGCTTCCCAGTCGGGGAGGCCATAGTGGCATCACCTGATACGCTCCACTTTCATCCGAGCCCCAGAAGGTGTCTTCCCCACATACAGGCCCAGGGACAGTCGGGTGCTCCCGTTTTGGCTCACGTGGTCTGCTCTTCCCCCCTCGGTGAATCTCATCATTCAGCACCTCAACAACAAGGTACCCACAAATTTTCCAGGTGCCATGACCGGGGCAAACTCTAGCGGTCTTATTGCACCTCAATTCAGCAATCTCCTTGCAGGTGGTGGAGGAGCTCCAGTGCGCCATCTTGGCTTGCAGTCCACGCCCCTCTAATGATGAATACGATTTATAAAGTGCACAGCTGCGCCCAGAAGTGTTCCAGCGCTCCTGATCCAAGGAGCATCTAAGACTGAGAGAAGAGACAAGTTTTCAACTTTTCCTGAAGGTTTGCTCCAAGCTCACAAGACGAAGGTCCAGAGGGAGTTTGTTCTACTCAGCTGGGCGCAGAAATTAGAAAGACCGCCCCCACTCCTTGCTCTGTAAATTCTTGGGACCAAAGCAAGGGATTTATTAGAAGACCTCAGCTTCCTTGCCTGGCAGTTCATGCAAATTCTGTTGCCCAGATATCTAGGGCCTAGCTGGTTAAAGGCTCTATAGAACATAACCAGAGCCTAGAACACAATTCATTTCTTCACAGAGAGCCAGTGTAGTGAATGAAGTTAAGTAGAGACCGGAGATCTCAAAGGAAGATTCAGGAGAAGTCAAGCTGCTGCATTCTGGACCACCTGAAGTTTCCGAATACCGTAGTCGGGAACACCAAGATAGAGGACATTAGCGTAGTCTAGCCTAAATGTCATAAGTGCTTTGAAAACCTGTTGCAAGAGAAGGGAGGCGCTCCTTCCGGCCAACAGGCTGAGTAGTTAGAAGATACAGCCTTGCAGAAAAAGAGGATTTAGTCTTATCAGCATTGCACATTAATTGATGCTGATGCTGATGCATCGAGGAGAACACCAAGTACAGATATAACTTGATTGAGTCTGCAGCAAAGGCTTTGTCCTTCTCCACAGAGAAAAGCAGTTGTGTGTCATCCTCATAAGATATAATCTTGGCTCCAAATGATTCCACCAGATAAGCCAGAGGGGTAAGGTAGATATTGAGCAAGGTGGGACTTAAGGCCGAGCCTTGTGGGACCTCGGCTGTCATGGCCATATGGCCTAACGCAAACCGGTTGTCCGAACCTCTTGTCCTCCAACCAGCTCAAAGTCAAACCTTGCAACCCGATTTCCGGAAGATCTCTTAAAAGGATTGAACGAGGAACCATGTCAAAAAGCTGCTGATAGAACCTATAATATCAGTACAGCCTTGCCGCCCTACCCAGAGTGGCTTTGATGCCCCCAAGATCTCAAGAAGAGCCTTTTTGGTGCTTAGATTAGGTCTAAAACCTGATTGGCTAGATAAAGGGGCTAATTAACCTCCAAATAATTTGATAGCTGTCTGTTCACATGTTTCTATAAGAGCTTGAACAGAGCTGGAATCAAAGAGATTGGCCTGTAGTTGGCCTGTATTTTGGGATCTGTGGAATACTTCTTTAATAGGGGAAGTATTTTAGCCTATTTCCAGACAGAGGGCACTACTGCTTTATCTAAAGATTGATTGAGTAATCCATTCACCACAGGATTAATCACCGCAGTACCCATAGCTTGCAACTCTGGGGGGCATGAATTAATGGGAGAGCCATATTTAAGACTTCAAATGGCTGCTTGAGAGTATTCCAAGATAACAGAGTTGAAGGAGAGAGAACAGCCAGACACCATTGTTACTTCCTTGGGAAGAAAAATGCTAACAGCCACGAGTTAGGTGTATCTACACTTGCTTGAATCTGGAGGATTTTATCCTGAAAGAACATTGCCAATATTTCACACCATTCCAAGGAAGGAGTCAAACTTCTAGTACAAGCTGTGGAGGTCATGAATTTATTTACCACCTTAAATACTTCTCGAGGCCTATCACCAGTCACTGCAATCTTATCTTCATCTCTAATCACTTTTTGTGGGGATGCCTGGCTCCTACAGGCTAAGGCTTCCTTCTTAAGTTCTTAGGGTCTCAAATTGGGACTTCTCCCCCAAATCCAATTTAATTTCTGTGCAAGATTAAGGCTCTCCGATTACCAAGAGGAGGATGAAGCTGTCCCTGAGGAGGAAAATCCTAGCCTTCCATAATTTTTTGTTGAACATTAAAAGGGGCTCTATGACCACGATAAAAGAATAGGTTAACAGTGGAATGCTTGCAAAAGTCTAAGCCACTGGCAGTTGTTAGATTGTAACTCAGTCCATCAGTTTTTTTCCCCACTGCACTATTCTAGACAAGGCACAACCATAGGCACATCAATCTGAATCCCAGCTCCAAATGGACAGTCCACCTTAAACTGAAAGTCCATGTCCACTCCGAACAGTAAAGCAAGCAACCCCAGATGAGTTTCAACCTTTTTGTGCTTCATCAATGAATTGATGTTTGACCCTTAGGACACAGCACATAGGCTCACTTGTCGGGCAAAACTGAAAATGAACTGGAGGGAAGTTGTGCCAACAAGGCACCTGCAAAGACATGTTTCCCAATAGGTCAGGGACAGCCTGACTCAACAGAGTCAAAGGATTTTATGGCACAGAGATGATCCCAGTTACTGAAGTTAAGAAATGTGTTCCTCCAGTCTTTAGCAGAAATGCTGTGTAACTGCTCTAGACCATACAAATCAGAATTAGGTAGAAAAGGGCCCTGATAGCCACCTTGTGGGGTTGCAACCAGGTTGCCTCCTAATCCCCATCCTCCATATCGCCCATGCCCCAATCCCATCATCTCTGGAGGTTTCCCAGGTTGTCAGGTATGGTAATCCAGATTACTTTGTAGATGGTAGAGACCACATCCCTACCAAGTAGGCCATATACTAAGTGGTTCTCCAGATGGCATCTGAAGAGGATGACTTATAATCCACTTGAAGATGAAGGACATACACAATTTCACTTTTAGTAGGTTGGTTGGAAAGTCTGGGCTTGGAAGATGTCAATTAAAGAAAAACAGATTGTTTTATCCCGTTCCAATGATTTCTTCAATTGGAATAGAAAGGCCACATGTGGGGGTTTACTGGTTGTCCTTCAGCCACCTAGCTCAGACCAATGTGTCCACCCTGAGAGCCAGGAAAGTCAAAATGATATTTTATTGATATTGCATTATTTTCCTTTTTCAGGGCATTGGAACCATAATGGACTATTAACTGTTAGCTATTGCTCTGCTGAAAGACGTGGCTTCTAGGTCACGTATAGGAAGTTAGACCGTCCCACAGCTCACCAGGTGGATTTTATGGACTGTGTCACAAAAACAGTTGCTTTGAGTGGAATGTCCTCAGCAATTGCTATGGATGCAGAAAAATAGTGTGATATTTCTCAGAGACATAACCCATATTGTAGTGGCCCTTTGGTCTTCCAATTAACCAAATTCTCGGGCCCTTTCCATTGATCGATCTTCTCCAGATAAGGGCTGCATGGTTAGCAAACGTTTTTCTCTAAAATGCAGCTCTGTTGAACACACGATTCTGTTTGGGTTACAAGAATGTTGCCAGATATGTTTATGAAGTCAGACAACAGAAGCACAGAATGCTTACATTGGGGATCAATGGTCTTCAACTTAATTTAATTTGTCTATCAACTGTCAGAAACTTCTGGCTGATTCCATTACTTCAAGAAAGCTGGCCGGGGTCCATATTAGTTGCAACTCCCTTTTAAGAGAAAAAACTTTGGTGGGCCTTAAGATTATGCACACAGTTGGTAAGAAACTGTGGGTCTTTGAGGACTTGTGCTGCAATTTCTAAACATAAAGATTTATTTTCCTCCTGGGTTTTTTCGCCAAGGTAGCTGACTGTAACTCTGGTTACCTGTTGGATTTAAGAGATTAGAAGGGGTTTCTTGTGTGTCAGGAACCTCTGGCCAGAATGAGAGTTGTATTGGTTGGCCTCCAGGCTGAATGCTCAGCTTCAACCAGTTCTTAGGTTGCAGATTTCTTGGTTCTTCTTAGTTTAATTAGCAGTAGGTGTAAATGTATTCTGCTGGATTGGCCAACAAAGTTTCTGATTGATGGAACAGAGTTGTTAATCCACACTTTTCCACATCCACCTGTACTCTCAAGACAGTGTAGCACAAGGATTCACTCTATCCCCCATGCATTTTAATATTCTTATTTGGCCACTGTCAGGACTCCTGCACTTTGAATGCCTGATTTGCACAGACATTAACAATATGCATTTGATATCTGGCAGAAGAAGAAAAAAATTAAATAGGAAAGTGAATAATTC
Organism: Triturus cristatus; assembly: GCF_964204655.1. Taxonomy (NCBI): domain Eukaryota; kingdom Metazoa; phylum Chordata; class Amphibia; order Caudata; family Salamandridae; genus Triturus; species Triturus cristatus. Next base: position 587,214,702 of record NC_140580.1, on the reverse strand, counting down.
CTCATATCTCACAACCATGTTAAAGACAGTCAGTGTCGCGTACCCGCGGGTTTTCTCTCCTCGGAATGACGCTGATGCTATATGGGTTCCACCTCCCATCTGCCCCTCGTCCGGAGGACGTGTTACACACGCGGACGGAGGAGGCAGGTGAGTGAGGGAAGTGAGACAGGAACGGTGGGGACGGAAACCTAAAAGGAAACAAACACACAATGAGTGATAGTCGACTGACTCGAACTCCCCCTACCGTGTTTCCCCCTAAGTGTGAGTCGCTTACCTGCTGTCTCCTCCCACCTACTGAGGTGCGGGGCGGTGAAGTGACTGGGCGTTTGTTTAGGCTAAGTATCTCCAATACTGGAGTCCGGTAAGTTCCGCTTAGCGGGGACAAACCCCAGGGGGGATGAGTGCTCGGTGAGTGAGGTGAGCTGGACCAAGAGGCCTTTGGTAGTTCCCAAGAGCCTTTCTTCCAGCTCACTGAACGACGCCCAATTGGCGCGGTGAGATGTGAAGGTAGGTGAAGGCGCTACTACTGCCAAGCTCCGAATCCTTGAGCCGAGGAGCGCAACACCTACCGACCGTGAATGCCCGGAAATCCTTGGGCAGGTCTGCGAACAAGAATTACCTCTTTGGCTGCTTCGCCGGAAATCCTTGGGCGTGGTGGTCTCTTGGCGCTACGCCTCTTCTCTCGGAGGAGCCGAGAGGCGTGGAGAGCCAAGGCGGAAGTACCCATTCCGGTACTCCACTGGTGACGAAGGGCACCGTAGGGAGGTGCCTCCACTCCGGTCTCTCAGGGGAGACGGGAGCCAGGAACAGGAAACCTTTCCCCGGCCGGTTCCGAGGGACGTTGGCGGTCGCCGGGAAAGGCGGAGATTCAACAGGGGTCGAGAGGTCGTATCTCTGTAGACGGGTGACAGTACGGGTTCGCCGTGAACTCTTCCTGTCGTAGCTCTTCAGGATACGTCCGGGAATAATGGGCCAGGACGTGAAGGAGAGGACGTGTATTTATGCTCTCGGGGCACACCCACAACGTGACTCGTGGACTGCCGGGGTGCCTGGGACTTGTAGTTCTTCCAGGTTTCTGGCGGGATCGCCACTCGTGCAGATATCCAGCCGGATCGTGACAGCACATCCCCTCTCACCCCTCAAGGGATGCGACGAGTGGGGGGCCAGGTTTGTCCAGACACCGGCGATGGAAGGCCGCCACCAGACGGTCTGCGTGGAGCGCCGTCGCGGGCTCCCAGGAATTTTCTTCCGGCCCATACCCCTTCCAGGCCAGGAGATACCAGAGTTTCCCTCGCACCATCTTGGAGTCCAACACCCTTTGAACCACGTACTCCCGCTCGTGGCGGACCCACACAGGGGCCGGGCGCCTCCGGCTGGGGCCAAGGGAGGGTTTGAGCAAGGAGACGTGGAACACCGGGTGGATGCGCAAACGCGCCGGGAGCTTTAGTTGGACGGCCACAGGGTTCACGTGCCTGACAACAGGGTAAGGTCCTATGAATTTAGGGCTAAAGACGCTAGGGCGTCTGAAGCGGATGTGTTTCGTGGACAGCCATACTCTCTCTCCCTTGTGGTACACTGGGTTGGGTCTACGATGTTTATCTGCCTGGTGTTTGTATCTGGCTTTAGCTACCAGAAGTGTTTTGCGGGCCTGGGTGAGAGTTGTACGTATAGTGGATAGCCTGTCTTGTACGTCAGGGACACTGAGGTTGGCGTGTGGGAGCACGAAGGGTGTGAACCTAGGATGGAACCCCGCAGAAAGAAAAAACGGGGTGTGTTGTGTAGAGGTATGCATGGAATCGTTATAAGCCACCTCCGCGACCCACAACCAGTCTACCCAAGCGTTGGATGCCTGGTCCACATAACACCGGAGATACTGTTTAAGTGTCTGGTTGAGCCTCTCGGTCTGTCCATCGGTTTGGGGATGGAAGCTGGTGGATAAGGAGGATTGGATTCCCAGTTCGGCACACCATACCTTCCAAAACCGTGCCGTAAACTGAGATCCCCTGTCCGACACGATACCAAGCGGCAGGCCGTGCAGCCGGACGACATTGGTCAACAGAAGTTTTGCAAGGGCTCCAGCGGTTGGGAGTTGTTCACAGGCCAGGAAGTGACCCATCTTGGTCAGGTAGTCGACCACTACCACGATGGCGGTACAGTTCTGGTCTTTAGGTAAACCCACGATGAAATCCACCGAAATCCTCTCCCAGGGGTTACGGGGGGTTGGTAGCGGACGCAAGAGACCCTGCTGTTTGCGATGATCGGCCTTCATCTGGGAGCACACGGTGCAATGGCTGACCCAGCGCAAAATGTCCGGCCTGACCGAGGGCCACCAGAAGTGTCGAAGAACTTTCTCGAGGGTCTTTGTTCCTCCCATGTGCCCGGCGCTAGGAAGCTCGTGACACCAACGAAAAACGAGCTGTCGCAACTTGAGAGAGGGGACCAGAACCTGTGTGCCTCGCATGGGGATACCGCCTTGTAGGCGCCAGTCCTGGTGCCTCTTCATCCAGGCTACCCAGGTAAACGTGGAGATCCCTCGTTTGACGTCGTGTAGGAAGGACTCAGTTACCGTTAGTCCTATGACTTGTCCGGGAGACAGGATCGCTTGCTTGGGTTCCACCGCCGGGAGCCGATGCACTTCTTGACGTGACAAGGCGTCCGCCTTCAGGTTTTGCGAGCCGGGGAGGTAGGTCACGAGGAAATGATATTCGGCAAAAAAGAGCATCCATCGTCTCTGCCGTGGAGTAAGGTGTCTCGCTGATCGCAGAAACTGGAGATTTCTGTGGTCGGTGAAGACGGTGACTTGGTGTTGCGCCCCCAGTAGCCAGTGTCGCCATTCTAGGAACGCTTCCCGTATGGCGAGGAGTTCTTTTTCGGAAACCGCGTAGTTTTGTTCGGCGGTGCTCAGCTTCCGGGACATGTAGGCCACTGGGTGAAGAATGCCTGTCTCTGGATGTCGTTGAGAAAGAACCGCCCCTACGGCAATGTCGGAGGCGTCTGTTTCCACTCAGAAGGGAAGGTCGGGGTTGGCGTGTCGCAGGATGGGAGCGGACGTGAAGGCATCTTTAAGTTGGTCGAAGGACCTTTGGGCTTCGTTCGTCCAGAGGAACGGTACGTTCTTTCGTGTCAACCGGGTGAGCGGTGACACCATCTGGGAAAAGTGGTGTATGAACCGGCGGTAAAAGTTCGCAAAGCCAAGAAAGCTCTGGATCTCCTTGATGGTTCGAGGGGGTGGCCACTGTTGTACTGCCTGGACCTTTCGGGTGGACATCACCTGTCCGGTGGGAGTTAGATGGACTCCGAGGAACTCCACGGTGGTCACATGGAACTCACATTTTGTGAGTTTGCAGTACAGTCTGTGGTTCCGCAAGGCTTGTAACACTCGCCTCACATGGACGACATGGTCTTCTTGGTTGTTGGAGAAGATCAGGATGTCGTCGATGTAAACCACGACGAACCTATCCAGAAAGTCTCGTAGAACCTCATTGAGGAAGAACTGGAAGGCCGCCGGGGCGTTACAAAGACCAAAGGGCATCACCAAGTATTCATAAAGCCCAAACCGGGTTCTAAATGCAGTCTTCCACTCGTCGCCCTCCTTCATTCTGACCAGGTGGTACGCCCCTCGGAGGTCCAACTTGGTATACAAACGGGCCTCTCGCACTTGTTCCAACAAGACCGGGATCAAGGGCAACGGGTATCTGTTTTTTATCGTCAAGGCGTTGAGGGCGCGGTAGTCAATACAACAGCGCAGTTCGCCACTAGTCTTCGGTACGAAGAAGAGGGGCGACGCGGCTGGGGACCGTGAGGGACGTATGTACCCCAACTTCAAGTACGTGTCCAGATACTCTCGCAGGTGGGTGGTCTCCGGCCCGGTGAGGGCGTAGATGCGTCCGCACGGGATCACCGCACCAGGTACCAGGTCAATGCGGCAGTCGTACTCTCGGTGAGGGGGTAGTTCTTCGGCCTTTTGGACGCTGAACACATCTTGATAGGACGTGTACCAGGTGGGAAGCGTAACATCCTTCTCTGCGGCGGTGGCGATGTGTTGTGCCAGAGACGGACCCGCGAGTTGTGGGTGGGCCGTTTGGATACAGTGGTGGTTACAGAAAGCAGAGTTGAACGATATGGTATTGGTGGACCATTCTATGGTTGGTTCGTGTTTCCGTAACCAGGGTAACCCTAGGATGAGTCGGCATCGCGGGGCTTGAATGATGTTGAACTGCAGCCACTCTCCATGGTCGTTTCCTATGGATACCCAAAGAGACGGAGTCTCATACCTTATGGGCCCCGACTCCAGTTCTTTTCCATCCACCGCGTATACTAGCTCCGGAGGCTCCTTGCGTGTAAGCGGGATTCCGAGCCGGTCGGCTTCATCTTTATCCATAAAACACCCCGTGGCTCCAGAGTCGATCATAGCTCGTATGGCTCTGTTCCGTTGGTTGATGACAGCAGTTAGCGAGATGAAGAAGTGATCCGGCTCTTGGCCTAGGGTGGATTCCATTGAAGGGATGAAGTGTGGGCTTGAAGGCTTCCCTCCTTGGTCCGTCAAGCTCTGTCGTTTCCCGGTACCTTTTCTTCGATGGCGAGGGCGGTTTGTCCGGACCGCGGTCTGTTCGTTTTGGGCCTAACTGGGCATTCACGGAGGAAGTGCCCTTTCTTGCCGCAGTACAGACAGAGTCCCTGTTTGCGGCGATGGTCACGTTCACTTAGGGTCAACGAGGCCCTCACGGTCCCTATTTCCATGGGTTCCGATTTGGAACTCGTGTGGTCAGGAGGTCGGGTGTTGTCATAGGAGCCGGGCGTCTTCTCTCTTCCTCTGTGATCCCCTTTTCGTTCACGGAGACGATGCTCCAACCTGGAGGCCAGTTCCATCATCGCAACACAGGTCTGGGGTTGTGGGTCGATCTGGGCAATGACATCTTTCAGCTCATCGGTGAGTCCTTGATAAAAGATAGCCGACTGCTTGGTTTCCGGCCAGTCGGTTTCTGCCACCAACCGACGAAAGCTGTTCCTATAGCCCAGAAAGTCATTTGGTTTTTGCCGGAGGGTTAGCAGGTCGCGATCCGCCGCAAAGGTGTCGGCTCTGCGATCGAAGGTGTCTTCGAATGCGTTGCGGAAAGCGTCCCAATCATATAGGAGGGCTTCGTCCCTGCGGACGATGGGAACGGCCCATTGAGCCGCGTCTCCTGCCAGGTAAGAAATTAAGAAGGCCACCCGGGCCTGATTGGTAAGAAACAGCTTCGGTTTACAGTGGAAGTGTAGCATTACTTGAGTCATGAACACCTGGACCTTATGTACGTCTCCATGAAACCTTTCAGGGGGGGCTAACGGGACCTGGACGGGCATTTCTACTACTACCTGAGGGGACTGTGAGGGAAACGGGGCCCCGGCATCGAAGGGGTTTCGTTGGAATCTATCCATACGTGTATGCAAGGCGGCCGTTTCCGACCGGGAAGCGGCTAAGTCCGCCTGCATCAGGGCTAGCGAGGCTAACACTTCTTCTAACGTAGCCATGATCAGCGTGATCGGGAGGAGATATTTTCGTGGGCCGATTATTCTGTCGCGTACCCGCGGGTTTCCTCTCCTCGGAATGACGCTGATGCTATATGGGTTCCACCTCCCATCTGCCCCTCGTCCGGAGGACGTGTTACACACGCGGACGGAGGAGGCAGGTGAGTGAGGGAAGTGAGACAGGAACGGTGGGGACGGAAACCTAAAAGGAAACAAACACACAATGAGTGATAGTCGACTGACTCGAACTCCCCCTACCGTGTTTCCCCCTAAGTGTGAGTCGCTTACCTGCTGTCTCCTCCCACCTACTGAGGTGCGGGGCGGTGAAGTGACTGGGCGTTTGTTTAGGCTAAGTATCTCCAATACTGGAGTCCGGTAAGTTCCGCTTAGCGGGGACAAACCCCAGGGGGGATGAGTGCTCGGTGAGTGAGGTGAGCTGGACCAAGAGGCCTTTGGTAGTTCCCAAGAGCCTTTCTTCCAGCTCACTGAACGACGCCCAATTGGCGCGGTGAGATGTGAAGGTAGGTGAAGGCGCTACTACTGCCAAGCTCCGAATCCTTGAGCCGACGAGCGCAACACCTACCGACCGTGAATGCCCGGAAATCCTTGGGCAGGTCTGCGAACAAGAATTACCTCTTTGGCTGCTTCGCCGGAAATCCTTGGGCGTGGTGGTCTCTTGGCGCTACGCCTCTTCTCTCGGAGGAGCCGAGAGGCGTGGAGAGCCAAGGCGGAAGTACCCGTTCCAGTACTCCACTGGTGACGAAGGGCACCGTAGGGAGGTGCCTCCACTCCGGTCTCTCAGGGGAGACGGGAGCCAGGAACAGGAAACCTTTCCCCGGCCGGTTCCGAGGGACGTTGGCGGTCGCCGGGAAAGGCGGAGATTCAACAGGGGTCGAGAGGTCGTATCTCTGTAGACGGGTGACAGTACGGGTTCGCCGTGAACTCTTCCTGTCGTAGCTCTTCAGGATACGTCCGGGAATAATCGGCCAGGACGTGGAGAGGACGTGTATTTATGCTCTCGGGGCACACCCACAACGTGACTCGTGGACTGCCGGGGTGCCTGGGACTTGTAGTTCTTCCAGGTTTCTGGCGGGATCGCCACTCGTGCAGATATCCAGCCGGATCGTGACAGTCAGGTGATAACTAATCGCAAAATTCCGTAACTGAATCAATCAAACCCCTTTCTTTTTCCGCACATGGAGTACCATTTCAGGTAAAAGACTAAGCCCAAAAGAGAGTTGCAATGTAGGATTCCAAATAAACCACAATCTACTCTTCACAGGTAAATTTGCTTTTATTGCAGTAAAGAATCTTCCCATTTATTGCTTAAAAAAACTTCCAAATTGTTTACTGCTCCAATCAAATGTTTTCACTGCTGCAATTCTTGCACAAGCTCCTGGTGACAAAGAATTTAGATCAATGCATTAACCATTCTGCACAAGGCCATTTAGCAGAAATCAACAAACACCAATGCTGCCTGGTACTCATCCCACAAACTGTTATATCTGCCAAAGCAGTCCAGCATCATATACTCACCACTAGTACTGTTTGCATGAGGGGGTAGCACTATTTACACGGCAGGAGCATGGTTATGGAATCAAATTCCTATCCACCTATGGGCAGAATCAAGCCAGCAATAATTCAAAAAATGCTAACCCAAGTGAATCACAAGGTGATGGCGACATCTATCTGCACAGTAGAAGCTTGGGGTCCAGTTCTTCTGGAACTTTTGATAGCTTCACTGGCAAGCCTGTCTCATCCTTCCACATCATAGCATTAAACCACTATTTCTGAACAGATCTGTGCACCTTGTTGATTGGAAGGTTTAGGAACAATTCCTCCTGTCATCAGAAAATCCTATTCCTCAAGCACTACCGAGAGCAATATAAAAGTCAGGGCTGCATGGTCATGCTAGTGTGTTGATCAGATGGTTATCTTCATCTCTCAGCAGTAGACGTAGTCAATAATTTTGATTCTCTTTTCTGAGTTAGCACCACATAGGACAGTGAATTCTTACATATCTGTTACTATAAGGTGTACTAGTAAGTTGTGAGCTCCCCAATCAGGAGAAAATCCCCTGGTGTTACCTTTTCAGGGGATCTCATATTTCAGGTATACGGCTAAAAATAATTCAGTCTATAGAGTAGTAGTATAGTGGTAAGACTACTCTGGTTCTGGGTACTCAGCGAGAACCTATTGGTAAGAGAGCTAAAGATGTAAGCTCTGCATATTCCATGTAAGAGGGTTTCAGATATGAGGAACTGGATAGGTCTTCTAAACCATTTACAACTGGTGAGGTGATATTTTTAATTCCCAGATGGACTATGGCCAGTTCCAACTATGGAGCTTTACCTGACTTTCCCACTAAACCCACAAATGCCCTAAATATTATAGGAACAGGATGTTGTATCGATGGATCTGTTCAGGAAGGACATAGTAATACAGCCTTCATTTCTGTGTTGAGCAAATAATGCCATCAACAACTTGAAATAGTTTTTTGACTACAGAATAACATTGTATACAAAAAGCACTAATCACACCAATTACACACCTACATCACTAGCAGCAGCAAAATTGTTCAGGTGGGTGCTTCTTTCTTGGGTGAGAGCCTTGTTTGATGAGCAGAACATCTTAAACAATCAGTAGATAAACACACATTTTGACATTTATTGAATTATTATGAAGTACCATATAGCTTGGATTCTTAGGATTTGTTTTTTTAAAGCTTTCCTGAACATTAAAAAACTTTTCAACGTGATAATACTTAAGACTCTGTTCACCACTATAATGTTAGTTGGCTCATAACTATTATATAATTATGTAGTGTGACTTTTGGGCAAGTGATACAAATATCTGGATTAATCAGTACTGTCAAGATGACTGAAATAAATGTGTTTTAGCTGTAATGCTAAGACTTCATAGCATGCACAGAAAATTCCCATGCATTCCTTTCAACTTCTTTCGAGAGATTCTGTCTCCATAAAAAAACAATTCTCAGAATCTCACTGATCAATGCTCTGGCTTTATGTCCAGGTACAAACAGTGCAGTTGTGTTTTTTAAAGTAATAGAACTGAACAGAGTATCATAATTTGGATACTAGAGTATACGCTACTCTAATAATGGTAGTTGGGGTCCCCTTAAGCACTAGTCTCCTGCATTCATAAGAAAATTGGGAGATTTGATTTTTTAGCTCCATAATAAGTATAACAGGCTAAAGCAATTTCTGCCTTACAGTGTCAAACTTGGTAATCACTCTGCTGCTTTCTTACCGGTTAAAGTTGTGTCTCGCCACTCTGTTACAAGTATTCCCAAATTCACCCCGATGACCCCAATCAGACCAGAACTGGACTTTAAATGCATAGGCCATAGAGCTGTGTTACGACCAATAAGATTCTAGTTACTAATTCATTTGCTTCAGTTTACAGATCCACTTAAATAAGCGTTATTGCACTGATCTGTAGGCAATAACTGCTATTAATTACCCTCGCAACAATTATGGAATGGAGCGTAGAGAGGCAACAGGAGGCGGAACCATAGGAAGAGAGAGACAGAGGAGGCCTGTGGGCTTAGGAAAAAAAATTCTAGAGCTCATTGTGAGTCACTGCTGCAACTCCTGTTACATTCCCTGTGGGAATGATGAAGCCATGAAAAATGTTGGGGGAGAAAGCCTCCGGGGGAGGATTCATAAGTCTGTCCAAATAAACTAGAAAGGTGACAGTGAGAGCAGATCTGTTTGGCTGTTCTCAAAATAACCTCTACCAGTAGCATTAGTCAGCAAAGGGAGCATTCTGATCTGACAACCGGCTCCGAACATTCAAATTCAAATGCTAATGATTTATTGTTTACATTGTGATTTCAAGATGTTCATTTAGATTGCGTATGCCAACAGCACCTTGCCATCCCTTATACATAATCAAGAATTGTTCTAGGACATATGTACAAAACTGCTATTTGAAGGAGTAAGCCAAGACAACACAAATCACTCATTTAACTTAATTTACAAGCCTGGCCTAGGAAGACAATATTTTGCTGATTTACACACTCTATATGCCAAATTCAGGCTAAGAACCTTTCTTTTTGGCCGTTATTTAAGTAGCTCCCATTTGTACATGATCAATGATCTTCTACATCACTGTTCCACTGCTGAATTTAAACAACAGTGAATCCTAGGACCAATGGTACAAAACCATCAGTTGTCTGTGGCCAAATACATTTGAATGGCCTGGACTGTGCGGAAAACAAATGTCTGTGCAAAATTAACAAGGGACTGATGGTATTAATTTCTGTACTGTTTCAATTTGTTGCTCAAATTCAAATATATAACCAATGCTTACAGATGCATCTACTTTCTGGCAGTGATACTCCAAATTTATTGCAAAATATAGGGATATTATCCCACCGATTATCGACAGCTAAAGTGATCTTCATAGTCATATCATTTGCTTTCCTAAGTAGAAAGCTACTGATCATCACAAAGATTATATATCCATTTTAATTTTATGTGTATTTTTTTAAACAGAAGTAGGTACAATACATTGCTAATGAAATTGCAGTTCAAGACAAAATTAAACTTATCATTGTTTTTTAGATATAAAAGCAAACTCTTAAACACAAGTGAAAATTAAAAGCAACAGAACTTTATTTATTTATTTTAACCAGAGTGTAGCCAAAGAGATAAGAGAAAATATAGCAAGGCGCAACCTATTAAGGCTGGAGTTTTCAACATAGACACATAGGTGAAAAAAGACAGATATACCTTTGAGCTAGAGATTGGCATGGTCCCTGCTGGACTGAAGTCCTAGTTAGGATTTGCAATTGAAAAACCAATAAACTCCACCAATTATGGTAAGCTCCAACTCACCCACAATGCACTAATCATGACCTTACATATGATGCCACATTACATCATCAGTGAGATCACCTCACCCTCGACAACATTTAGGAAATCACATTGGATATTCAATTGATTGTGCAGGTGGTATTTAATGAAGCTGTGTGGGTAGGCACTGTTATTTATAGTTATAAACTATCACCTCAGGTTCAGCCAATCACTAGGTCACCCTCAATGTTGACAGAACCTGCTGCAATATAGTAACAATTAGACTAATAGTGAAGGCCTATCCAACTGTACAAGGACAAAGGATTGATTGCAAAGCTGTATCGATACCCAGTACAGCTACAACTGTGTGCATCAGACGTTGAGCGTAGAGCTTGGACTTTGCCTACTCCTACTCCCGTATGCACATTACCCAAAGCATACGCACTTACGGCCTACCCACAAAGAATTGAGCACAGAGCTAGCCTCTGGCCAGGTATTGTGCCTATCGTCACAACAGAGAAACCCACAGCATGCCTCCTTTGGCTATTCACACCACATGTTGCATGGAAGGCCAAGCTCTACACTCAATGGATCTAGGTCCCATTCCCATCATAGGTTCCATCATCTGTATCACTTTGCCCCTAGTCCAGCAGCAGGATCAAAGGCAGGCTGTGTTCTTAGTCAATAAAGCAATAGTAATTTCAAGTTCCATAACCCTGCCTCTTTCAGTACAGAGCCTTGTCAATTTTAAATAGGCATGCCCAGAGATGGTGTCACTAGTATCAAAGTTTTCTTTTGTTGGTATGGAGCTACTCTGACTGGGCTGTCCAGAGTAATGTAACACATTATCTTCATGGTGAGGTGGTATGTAATGTAATTTGTGAATTTATCTGTGATGAATGTGACTCTGGAGTGCATTGAGGTGAGTTAACCATAAATTAGAGTTTTCATGGAATTTCTGATTGCTAATTGTAACCAAGATGTCACTTTTACTCTTTGTCCCCAGTGAATGATCATTTTAAAGAAATGTTATTGCCTTCTGTATAACAATAATCATATTTTATCTTGCGTAACGCTTTTTTCAGTTATGTGCAATGAACTCAGGTAATAGGCTCTGCACCGTTCATACCAGCTATACACAGCCTTTCGCCGGGCCCCACACCAATGCCCCACAATCCAAACCCCCATAATCCAACCCCTCATAATCCAATCTCACTGGGTTTAACCTCCACATACGTACCATGCCCCTTGGCACCAAGGCTGGCCTGCACTGACATCTTGCACCAGCTCCTTGGCTTGAACATATTTCACAGGACTGCGCTCAGTAGGCTTTAGCCAAGGTCTTGAGAGCAGCCAGTCAATCATGTCAACTGAATTATTGATTAGGATAAGCAATTCATGAATCCTTTACGGCCCAAACACCTTTTTGCAATGTAAATATTTAAAAAACTACTGATTCGATTTACACCAAATCACAAAAAAGTCCTATTCTTTAGGGTAGTCCTAATTTCATATAAATTTTGGTGCCATTCAGTTTAAAAAAATTCCGAAGTAAGCATGATTTTGGAAATGATGTGTTGGTGCTTTTGTAGCACAAAATGCAGCTGTACAAAAACTATTTCAGAGGGAGCCATCCAATATGAGAAATATTTCATGGTTACCTGTGAAATAGATTTTGTCATAATGACAGCTCCCAAACACTCTGCCGAGCTTAAACATTAACAAGACTCTAGGATTATGTGGCATAGAGGACCAATTTATGTGGCCAGGCTATCAAAAAATTCAAATTTTCATCAGAGGTGGGGCAGGTGGATGGCTAAAGGAGTAGTCGGAGGGTCCATATATAGATTAAATGGTGCATGCGGGGCAGGAAAAGGGGAGGGGGGAGGTGTTTCATTGTTCATTTTATGTATATCTCTGCATAGTGGGACACATACAGCTGAGTAATGTTTCAGAGCCACTGAGTACGGTGGTATTAATATCGCAGCCCATGATGACAGATGTTTGTATGTGGTTATGTCTTCTGTTTTGTAAATTAATAAAAACATTTAAACCATAAAAAATGCAAATTATGCATCATATTTTTCAGTACTATTTTTATCCTTTTAAGATAGTAAATAGTTCAACATTTTTGGTGAAATCTGTAAAGTTTGAAAATTATGTGCCAAATGCAGTAAATCCACAATTATATGGTAATGCTAAAGACGCACAATTGCCTAAATTCACTGACCCTCACCAATTTTTAACAGTCCCTCTGACATCTTATGCGCTGTACTTAGACCTAAGAATTATTAGCTGGTTTGAAGAATTACTAACACACAATATCTAGCTACGCGCTGGATTTTTAAAGGTGCCATGTTTACGTTTTGCTATTGTTATGATTAATTTAGACTTGTATGATGCATAATCTGCCATGATATGCCTTGGCTGAAATTGAAGGTTTGGATTCATATTGATTATTATTATTATAAATGTTTCTATATTTCCAAAATAAAATGAGTGAAAATGTATGATGATACAATATAACACTCAAGACTCGCAGGGTTAGCTTTAAAATTCAGATGTTTTTGGTTTATGGTATTAGAATTAGGTAAAGATATATTTTTCAAATTACATTAAAATCATTTACATTACATTTGCAAAATAGGATTTAAAAAGTAAACAACGGATAGCATTAGGATTAGCCTAGTTAAAGCACGGGAACAATAGGCAAAATTAATATGAGTAAACTGAATATAAATAATTAGATCCAAACATAATGGTTAGCATTATGGTTTGCCTAAGAGTATTTTATTCTCTAACTTGAACGAGAATTAGCTTAAATTATTAAAAATAATTTATGCAATTTAGAGTGGGGGAATTCAACCGGAAGCAATAAATCCAGGAGGAATTCTACCACCCAATGTTACAAGTATATCCAGGCCCAGAATCATTAGGTCTGCAAATTCACCTGATAATTCCAAGCCTGGAGATAGCAGACTTGTCTTCACTGCTGCAGGAGCAGGTGTTGAAGATAGCAGCACTGCCCAGCCCCCGCAACAGCATGGGGGGCAGACAACGATCCCCTGGAGAGGATGGATCCTGCTCTTATTACCACCTCTCTTCCACCTACACTCCCCACTGGCTGACTAGCTGTTCCTCATCCTAGTATTCCCAAGGCCGTATATGTATCCCCCATTCCAGGGAGAAAAGTTGCAATGCCAGAATTTGGTGTGGCAATACCAACGGGCATCACAAAATCCGGCCCCACTGCACCGAATTCTGCCTATCTCGTAATAAGGGCCTGAGTATTTTTGGTTACAAAAACAAACAGAACAAAAAACATAAAAGTACATTTGTTTCATTTTAAAAAGGTATTCATATTTATTAACATAAAACCATAAAGGAAACTTAATGACCATGCATTTCAGGGCTCTTATAGACTAGAAAATGATACAGAACAAGAACATTTTTAATTAGCATAAATGAGTATAGCAATTAGTTTAAGCCAGGTGTTTACCCATGACATGAAAACTCAGTCAGTGGAAGTTCTCATTAAATATACTTTCCCATTTTGTTTGTTCTTCAATCATAGCCTTAAGAATCATCTAGGAAAAGTAATTTATAGATTTTGGAGGCAGTGTGACCATTTTGTATGATTTTGTCAATCGCAAGATAGACTTGGATCATTGTGGATTTAATGTTTTTGGAAAGGCCTTCCCCCCTTTTTTGGGGGAATTTGAAAAAATATATTTTCCAATTTGTACATTGATTTTAAGATGGAGAATGATATTGTGTTATTCTGAGCATTTAACCAGTGGTATACCTTTCTCTGTATTGTCCGTAAAGCAGTATTTCCCATACTGTGGGTCAAGACCCACCGATGGGTCGCTAAAGTTCAAGCAATAAATGAAAATGCCTTTAAATTATGTATTTATCTTGTCACATTTGCTGCGCTTCAACGACAGGTCAAATATTTGGATGTGTCTTCTGACAAATTGCTGTTTTTGTTTTTATTATTATTTTAACACGGGGACTGGTGTTTGAAAACTCTTCTCACTTTGCAGTCTGAGTAAGAAAAGTAAAGTTAATTACTGTGTAATACCAGAACATACTTTGCAGTACATTAGTAGGAAATGTTACCTAATGGCGCATAAATAGAATACCAGGAAACAGAATGCAGTAAATATTAGGAACTCTTTTTCAATACCCAATCTTAACATGTTGACCACACAGTAGAAACTGGAATATAATATTAAGTGTAACTTCTTTAGTAAGGATACCGAAATAGTTTGCAGTGAAATATCAGAAAAAAGTTTCCGCACAATATGAGGACAGATATTAGCAAGTATAAATGCGATTATTTAACAAGGTTTGTTTGCCGCAGGGAAAGAATTTCCATACTGAGAACCATTGGCACTGGAAAATTAGAAAACCTGTAAAAATACAGGTGACCTTCTAAGGTTGGGTATCAACAACTTGCATTGTCACATTTCCTGAAATATACATGATTTTTTTCAAACTATTCTTGAATTGATTACAGTCTTTAATTTAATATTATTAAGTTGTGTAGAACTTCAGAAAAAGTCAGGTTCAGAGGGTGCCATTGTCAAATAGCTTGACACCTTAAAGTCCTTGCCACCATCCATTGAAGAAACTGAAATACAGGCAAAGCTTTGCCTGCAAGGCAAGGCAGCAGGTTACATTTCATTGCCATTTGTCAGCATGGGTTCCCAAGGTCAAGTGACCTGTATCTATTTGATATCGCTCTTTATTTTTGAATATACTCTAGTACAGACTTCAGCACAATTAAAAATGGCCTTTATTTCTTACCTAACCCTAACCTGGTTCAATGGCAGCAGAGTTCCATGCCAAGTAAGGGTGAATAGTAGTAGTGGTAGATTTAGTAACAACTGTGTATTCATAATATTACAGAAATCAATCTGATAGTTCAGCTGTACAAAGTAATTACAGTGTTTGTCTTGGTTTAATATCAACTTTGGTAGCAGTTCTAAAAACAAGCTCAATGCAGATTATTATCTGTGAACGTTGATTAAGATGCCCTCTACAGGGGGCGTGGCCAAGCTCGGACTAAAGATGGCCGCATAGTCCGCGAACTCCGGCGCCCGTTGTAGCCCACGACTATCCTGATTGAAGATCCGCAGCACCCGAGGGCTGTCCCATCTATCGGACTGGTGGCGGAGCCCGTCCCGCCCGCTCCCGTTGCTGAGTCGGCTGTAACGAGGGTGCGGATGCCCTCGAACCCGCTGGGGCCTCTTTGCCCCGTTGAGGCCGGGGCCTGGAGTAGCCATGCCTGCTTGGAGGAGGGGCTGGCTTTGCATTGCCTTCCCCGCCCTGTGGAGGCCCCGCGGCTGCGGACGTCCTCCGGGCCTTCCTGCTGCCATCTGCCTGCGTTGAGGACCCTACCGGATTGCTGGCACGGAGGTGCGGAGTGAGGGACAGCGACCAACTGCGGTGGCCTGCGAGCCGAGAAACCGGCGCCGCGGCTGAGACGGGAGACCTCCAGCCCACTTCAGGCTCGTCCCGCTCCTCTACGCTGGTGCTTGGCGGTGGCGACGACGCTGCAGGCGGGGGAGAACCGGCTGAGAAGCGACCGCCATAGGACAGAGGTGGCTGTCTGGGACTGCGCCCTGACGTCCTTTCCTGGTGTCTGCGGAGCGGCAGTACTGCGATGGTGTTTTCCCGACGAGCCCGCCTGTAAAGACCTGGCGCTTCCGCGGCTGGTGAGGGGACGCCTGAGCTCCGGTGAGGTCGCTGTCTGCTGCCCCCTTCGTTCCCCCCCCCCGGCGCGCCGATCCTGTTTTCGCGGCAACTGCCCGGGTGGGCACACCCTGCCTCACCTCCCGTCTGCTTGGCGCCCGGTGTGGCTGGGGGGGTTGAGACTGCGCTCCATGCTGCTGAAAGTGCGGGTTGCCTATCATTGACCTCCTGGTCCCTGGGATGGGACCCAACCGTCTTGATCGGAGTGTGCGACGAGGTGGGATACGCACCGCCTAGCGCCTTGGCCTGAGTGGCGAAGGGCCTGGTGACTTTTTGGTGGGGGCTCTGTTCGCTCGCACTTAATTTATAGCGCACTCGCTTGGGTTGCTGGCGACTGGCTCTAATACCTGCCTGACGCCGTAGTGGTGGCGCTGGGGCTACTGAACGGGGGCGGAGTGCTGGGCCGCTCTCCCACTCATATCCTGGGGTCCACAAACTCCTGGCACTATGGCAGACCGCGCCAAGGGGACTGGTGCCAAAACAGCAAAGTCAATCCAGACTAACAAACTGGATAGATACACTATCGCCAGGGACCAACAGGGGGGGCACCGACAGGGAGAAGGAGAGCGGGATCCCCCTGATTCGGAGATGCAGGAACCATCCCTCAAAGATGTAATGGCAGAAATTACGGGGCTGAAGACCTCGCTAGACTCGGTGGCGATCGACGTAAACCTTATTAGGGCTGACATGGGCAAGCTTAATGAGAAGGTGAGGCAGGTGGAAGTCACGACCGCTGGCCTGGTGAGCGAGGTAGCGCAGCTCCAGAGGGAGGTCCATGATCTGCAAGACTCCCGGAATTTGGCAGCCCTTAAGCTGGACGACTATGAAGGCCGGCTCCGTCGCAACAACCTCCGCATCACGGGGGTCCCGGAGAAGGCGAAGGGACCGACCCCTGATCTGTTCGTAGAAGACCTTATCCTCAATCACCTGCGACCAAAGGGACTTAGTAAATTCTTTGTTGTTGAAAGGGCCCACAGGGTGCCGGGCGGCCGGCCCAAGCAGGGCGCTCCCCCGCGGCCGTTGCTGGCTCGCGTTCTCAATTACCGGGACAGAGATGTGATTCTCCAGAACGCCAGGTCTGGCACCCCCCTCCGCTATGAAAACGCGGATATATCCTTCTTCCCAGATTTCACGCAAAGGGTGCAGCGGCAGAGAAGGCAGTTCCAATCCATAAAGAGCGTCCTGCGAGAGAAGGGCCTCAAGTACTCTATGCTTTTTCCATCCCGTCTGCGGATTGAACTGGAGGGGAGGGACTGGTTCTTTGACCGCCCGGAGGATGTAGCGGACTGGCTGGAACATCCCGACTCGGGCGCCCTGATGGGGGGAGATCGGGGGCACTGGGGGCAAGGGGTCGACCTGAAGGGGACACTCGATGGGAGAGGACTGTAGGGGGCTGTGGGGGTGGGGGCGGGGGGCGGGGGGCGGGGGGGATGGCAGGATTCGTGGTCTTCGACTAAAACGACTCTGAAGTTCTATCATAACTGATCGGATGGCGGGGCAGTCCGGGTGCAACACTGACTAGACTATAGGGTTGGGGCTCGGAGCCGATAGCTTCACGCCCCCCACTGGACTGGTTTACTTTCCTTTCCTTCTTTCTTTGAATTTATTAGGGCGACAGGCACTCTGCTAGTTGTAATGGGTAGTTCTAAACCCTTAGGGCAGGGGTGCAGGGAGGGGGTTGGTTGGGAACGGGGATTATTGTTTAAGTTTGTATCAGTTAACTTTGTTACCATGACGAGAGTACAGTTCCTTTCCTCACTGAGTGTCAATGCCGCTCTCCACAAGAGCACCGATGGGGGTACAACGTAGAAAGGAAGTCAGAATTCTAAGTTGGAACGTAAATGGTCTGGGGGATAAAATTAAACGCAGTATAGTGCTACAGCAGATCCGCAGATTCTCGCCAGACATCATCCTTCTCTAGGAAACACACCTCATTGGTCGCACATGTAAAGCCATGCATAGATGGGGCTATTCCATGCATACCCATTCTGGGTTTGCATCTAACTCTAGGGGGGTGGGCATCATGCAAAAGAAGTCATTCCCATTTTCACCCGTCTCTACACACATTGATGACCGAGGTAGATATGCGGGGGTCACGGGCACGTGGGAGGGGGACACCTTCACCTTCATTTCGGTTTATGCCCCCCCCGGGCTTCAGGCCGCTACATTCCAGGACCTCAGCGCGGTGTTGCTTGCGCTACCAGAAGGGCATTTAGTGGTAGGGGGAGACTTCAATTCAGTAGTCTCAGGGACGCTAGATAGGCACCCCCCCCGCGCGCTGCCACCCGCCGCTCGCTCCTTTTCTAGTTTTCTAGAGGCAATGGGCCTCGAGGATTGTTGGAGGGCTTACCACCCTGACACGATCCAGCACACCTTTTACTCTGGCGTTCACAACACCCTCTCGCGGCTGGACTACATCCTTGTCCCCGCCCCGCAGATAATGAACATACACAAAGTACGACACCTGGCTAGGGGCGTCTCTGACCACTCTCCCCTCTGGGTCCACATGGTCTTGGACGACACCCCAGTGGGACGTATCGCCCCAATCAACCCCTGGCACCTCAGGTGCGCTGGGACTCGGGCCGGTCTTATCAAAGCCATTGACAACTATTTCCTCGATAACGAGACGTCGGTAGACTCCCCGCAGACGTTGTGGGAGGCCTTCAAAACAGTGATCAGGGGTGAAGCCCTCTCCCTAATTTCTGGGTTCAAAAAAGACAGAACCGCGGAGATCGCTGACATTGAACAAGACATATACCGACTCGAGAGTAATCATGAGTCTGACCCTTCACCGGAGGTCCTACATGGCCTTCGCCTCTGACAGGAGGAGTACCGCGCCCTAGTCACTGATCGTGCCAAGATACTGGCGCAATCCAGACTGGGGCGGATCTATGACTGGGGCTACAAGGCCGGGAAATTAATCGCCTGGCTGGACAAAAAGGAGCGCACGAGCAGGCTGGTCCCTGAGCTACGGGACTCTGAGGGATCAGTCATAACAGACTTTCAAGAAATAGTCGACCGCTTTGCAGCTCACTACCATGAAGTATACCGCTCCAGGGTAACGCACTGCGAATCAGACTCATCTGAATTATTGCGAGACATTTCTCTGCCAGTACTATCAGATGCTGACCGAGACTTTATGGATAGTTCTATTGTAGCGGAAGAGATCGCAATCGCGATTAGAGCACTCAAGCCAGGCAAGGCCCTCGGCCCTAACGGCCTCCCCATTGAGCTGTACAAGCTCCGCCCGGACAAATTGGCAACCCACCTGAAAGCAATGTTCGAAGACAGCCTCGAGCGGGGATCCCTCCCCTTGGATCAGAGAATTGCGACAATCGTCGCGATCCATAAGGAGGGGAAACCTACAACTGATTGTGCCTCCTACAGGCCCATCTTGTTGCTAAACGCAGAGCCAAAGATTCTCGCTAAGATACTCGCCAATAGACTAATCAAAGTCATAAGTAGCCTGGTACACCCCGACCAATCGGGATTTATGCCCCGGCGAAACACCGCGCTAAATCTCCGCAGGCTGCACGGGGTGCTGGGCAGGGCGTCGACCCTGCGCGAGGACGCCGTGGTGGTCTCTCTATACGCTACGATGGCTTTCGACACGCTTGAGTGGCCCTATCTATTTGCGGTGCTGGGCAAGCTGGGGTACGGGCCGGGTTTCATTGGCTGGATACGGTTGCTATACGCCTCACCAATGGCACAGGTAGTCGTAAATAACAGGAAGTCAGATCCATTCACGCTTAGTCGAGGGACACGTCAGGGGTGCCCCCTCTCCCCTTTGCTATTTGCCTTAGCCCTTGAGCCCCTTGCGGCTTGGATTCGTAGAGATGTAATGATCCGCGGGCTGCGGTGGTCAACGGACTGGGAAGACCGAATTTCAATGTACGCGGACGACATACTGCTGTACCTCGCCTCCCCCAAAAGATCACTTATTGCTGTCTTTGATATCCTCTCTATTTTTGGCAAATATTCTGGCTTCACCGTCAACTGGCAGAAGTCACTTATCTACGTCTTGAGTGGTGGGGCCCCTCCAATACCCCGGGGTTGTCACATTTCAGTGGCCCCAGATGGATTCAAGTATCTGGGTATTTTTGTCTCGCTAGACAAAACCCTCCGATTCACCCGAAATCTCGTTCCTCCGATACAGCGGCTGAAACGCGATATTGCAAACTGGAAGTCACTGCCCCTCTCCCTATTAGGCAAAGCGGCCCTTTTTAAAATGATGTCATTGCCACGCTGTTCTGCTCGATTTTCCTGGCCTTCTTGTGTTAACAAGTGATTGAATGTGACTTCAGTCTCTTACCATTCAAGCCTAAGGGTTAGAGTAGTGGATGGAGCCTATTTACTAGGCACTTCGACATGATTCTGTGCTCTTCCCCATAGATCAGGGCTTGCACATATAGCCTAGGGGATAGATTCGTTAGTATTAGGGATAACCTGTCCTGTAGTGAGGGTATTTCATGGGGGTGGGGGCGGGGGGGCGGGGGGGATGGCGGGATTCGTGGTCTTCGACTAAAACGACTCTGAAGTTCTATCATAACTGATCGGATGGCGGGGCAGTCCGGGTGCAACACTGACTAGACTATAGGGTTGGGGCTCGGAGCCGATAGCTTCACGCCCCCCACTGGACTGGTTTACTTTCCTTTCCTTCTTTCTTTGAATTTATTAGGGCGACAGGCACTCTGCTAGTTGTAATGGGTAGTTCTAAACCCTTAGGGCAGGGGTGCAGGGAGGGGGTTGGTTGGGAACGGGGATTATTGTTTAAGTTTGTATCAGTTAACTTTGTTACCATGACGAGAGTACAGTTCCTTTCCTCACTGAGTGTCAATGCCGCTCTCCACAAGAGCACCGATGGGGGTACAACGTAGAAAGGAAGTCAGAATTCTAAGTTGGAACGTAAATGGTCTGGGGGATAAAATTAAACGCAGTATAGTGCTACAGCAGATCCGCAGATTCTCGCCAGACATCATCCTTCTCTAGGAAACACACCTCATTGGTCGCACATGTAAAGCCATGCATAGATGGGGCTATTCCATGCATACCCATTCTGGGTTTGCATCTAACTCTAGGGGGGTGGGCATCATGCAAAAGAAGTCATTCCCATTTTCACCCGTCTCTACACACATTGATGACCGAGGTAGATATGCGGGGGTCACGGGCACGTGGGAGGGGGACACCTTCACCTTCATTTCGGTTTATGCCCCCCCCGGGCTTCAGGCCGCTACATTCCAGGACCTCAGCGCGGTGTTGCTTGCGCTACCAGAAGGGCATTTAGTGGTAGGGGGAGACTTCAATTCAGTAGTCTCAGGGACGCTAGATAGGCACCCCCCCCGCGCGCTGCCGCCCGCCGCTCGCTCCTTTTCTAGTTTTCTAGAGGCAATGGGCCTCGAGGATTGTTGGAGGGCTTACCACCCTGACACGATCCAGCACACCTTTTACTCTGGCGTTCACAACACCCTCTCGCGGCTGGACTACATCCTTGTCCCCGCCCCGCAGATAATGAACATACACAAAGTACGACACCTGGCTAGGGGCGTCTCTGACCACTCTCCCCTCTGGGTCCACATGGTCTTGGACGACACCCCAGTGGGACGTATCGCTCCAATCAACCCCTGGCACCTCAGGTGCGCTGGGACTCGGGCCGGTCTTATCAAAACCATTGACAACTATTTCCTCGATAACGAGACGTCGGTAGACTCCCCGCAGACGTTGTGGGAGGCCTTCAAAACAGTGATCAGGGGTGAAGCCCTCTCCCTAATTTCTGGGTTCAAAAAAGACAGAACCGCGGAGATCGCTGACATTGAACAAGACATATACCGACTCGAGAGTAATCATGAGTCTGACCCTTCACCGGAGGTCCTACATGGCCTTCGCCTCTGACAGGAGGAGTACCGCGCCCTAGTCACTGATCGTGCCAAGATACTGGCGCAATCCAGACTGGGGCGGATCTATGACTGGGGCTACAAGGCCGGGAAATTAATCGCCTGGCTGGACAAAAAGGAGCGCACGAGCAGGCTAGTCCCTGAGCTACGGGACTCTGAGGGATCAGTCATAACAGACTTTCAAGAAATAGTCGACCGCTTTGCAGCTCACTACCATGAAGTATATCGCTCCAGGGTAACGCACTGCGAATCAGACTCATCTGAATTATTGCGAGACATTTCTCTGCCAGTACTATCAGATGCTGACCGAGACTTTATGGATAGTTCTATTGTAGCGGAAGAGATCGCAATCGCGATTAGAGCACTCAAGCCAGGCAAGGCCCTCGGCCCTAACGGCCTCCCCATTGAGCTGTACAAGCTCCGCCCGGACAAATTGGCAACCCACCTGAAAGCAATGTTCGAAGACAGCCTCGAGCGGGGATCCCTCCCCTTGGATCAGAGAATTGCGACAATCGTCGCGATCCATAAGGAGGGGAAACCTACAACTGACTGTGCCTCCTACAGGCCCATCTTGTTGCTAAACGCAGAGCCAAAGATTCTCGCTAAGATACTCGCCAATAGACTAATCAAAGTCATAAGTAGCCTGGTACACCCCGACCAATCGGGATTTATGCCCCGGCGAAACACCGCGCTAAATCTCCGCAGGCTGCACGGGGTGCTGGTCAGGGCGTCGACCCTGCGCGAGGACGCCGTGGTGGTCTCTCTAGACGCTACGATGGCTTTCGACACGCTTGAGTGGCCCTATCTATTTGCGGTGCTGGGCAAGCTGGGGTTCGGGCCGGGTTTCATTGGCTGGATACGGTTGCTATACGCCTCACCAATGGCACAGGTAGTCGTAAATAACAGGAAGTCGGATCCATTCACGCTTAGTCGAGGGACACGTCAGGGGTGCCCCCTCTCCCCTTTGCTATTTGCCTTAGCCCTTGAGCCCCTTGCGGCTTGGATTCGTAGAGATGTAATGATCCGCGGGCTGCGGTGGTCAACGGACTGGGAAGACCGAATTTCAATGTACGCGGAAGACATACTGCTGTACCTCGCCTCCCCCAAAAGATCACTTATTGCTGTCTTTGATATCCTCTCTATTTTTGGCAAATATTCTGGCTTCACCGTCAACTGGCAGAAGTCACTTATCTACGTCTTGAGTGGTGGGGCCCCTCCAATACCCCGGGGTTGTCACATTTCAGTGGCCCCAGATGGATTCAAGTATCTGGGTATTTTTGTCTCGCTAGACAAAACCCTCCGATTCACCCGAAATCTCGTTCCTCCGATACAGCGGCTGAAACGCGATATTGCAAACTGGAAGTCACTGCCCCTCTCCCTATTAGGCAAAGCGGCCCTTTTTAAAATGATGTCATTGCCACGCTGTTCTGCTCGATTTTCCTGGCCTTCTTGTGTTAACAAGTGATTGAATGTGACTTCAGTCTCTTACCATTCAAGCCTAAGGGTTAGAGTAGTGGATGGAGCCTATTTACTAGGCACTTCGACATGATTCTGTGCTCTTCCCCATAGATCAGGGCTTGCACATATAGCCTAGGGGATAGATTCGTTAGTATTAGGGATAACCTGTCCTGTAGTGAGGGTATTTCATGGGGGTGGGGGCGGGGGGGCGGGGGGTTTGGCGGGATTCGTGGTCTTCGACTAAAACGACTCTGAAGTTCTATCATAACTGATCGGATGGCGGGGCAGTCCGGGTGCAACACTGACTAGACTATAGGGTTGGGGCTCGGAGCCGATAGCTTCACGCCCCCCACTGGACTGGTTTACTTTCCTTTCCTTCTTTCTTTGAATTTATTAGGGCGACAGGCACTCTGCTAGTTGTAATGGGTAGTTCTAAACCCTTAGGGCAGGGGTGCAGGGAGGGGGTTGGTTGGGAACGGGGATTATTGTTTAAGTTTGTATCAGTTAACTTTGTTACCATGACGAGAGTACAGTTCCTTTCCTCACTGAGTGTCAATGCCGCTCTCCACAAGAGCACCGATGGGGGTACAACGTAGAAAGGAAGTCAGAATTCTAAGTTGGAACGTAAATGGTCTGGGGGATAAAATTAAACGCAGTATAGTGCTACAGCAGATCCGCAGATTCTCGCCAGACATCATCCTTCTCTAGGAAACACACCTCATTGGTCGCACATGTAAAGCCATGCATAGATGGGGCTATTCCATGCATACCCATTCTGGGTTTGCATCTAACTCTAGGGGGGTGGGCATCATGCAAAAGAAGTCATTCCCATTTTCAACCCGTCTCTACACACATTGATGACCGAGGTAGATATGCGGGGGTCACGGGCACGTGGGAGGGGGACACCTTCACCTTCATTTCGGTTTATGCCCCCCCCCCGGGCTTCAGGCCGCTACATTCCAGGACCTCAGCGCGGTGTTGCTTGCGCTACCAGAAGGGCATTTAGTGGTAGGGGGAGACTTCAATTCAGTAGTCTCAGGGACGCTAGATAGGCACCCCCCCCCCCGCGCGCTGCCGCCCGCCGCTCGCTCCTTTTCTAGTTTTCTAGAGGCAATGGGCCTCGAGGATTGTTGGAGGGCTTACCACCCTGACACGATCCAGCACACCTTTTACTCTGGCGTTCACAACACCCTCTCGCGGCTGGACTACATCCTTGTCCCCGCCCCGCAGATAATGAACATACACAAAGTACGACACCTGGCTAGGGGCGTCTCTGACCACTCTCCCCTCTGGGTCCACATGGTCTTGGACGACACCCCAGTGGGACGTATCGCTCCAATCAACCCCTGGCACCTCAGGTGTGCTGGGACTCGGGCCGGTCTTATCAAAGCCATTGACAACTATTTCCTCGATAACGAGACGTCGGTAGACTCCCCGCAGACGTTGTGGGAGGCCTTCAAAACAGTGATCAGGGGTGAAGCCCTCTCCCTAATTTCTGGGTTCAAAAAAGACAGAACCGCGGAGATCGCTGACATTGAACAAGACATATACCGACTCGAGAGTAATCATGAGTCTGACCCTTCACCGGAGGTCCTACATGGCCTTCGCCTCTGACAGGAGGAGTACCGCGCCCTAGTCACTGATCGTGCCAAGATACTGGCGCAATCCAGACTGGGGCGGATCTATGACTGGGGCTACAAGGCCGGGAAATTAATCGCCTGGCTGGACAAAAAGGAGCGCACGAGCAGGCTGGTCCCTGAGCTACGGGACTCTGAGGGATCAGTCATAACAGACTTTCAAGAAATAGTCGACCGCTTTGCAGCTCACTACCATGAAGTATACCGCTCCAGGGTAACGCACTGCGAATCAGACTCATCTGAATTATTGCGAGACATTTCTCTGCCAGTACTATCAGATGCTGACCAGAGACTTTATGGATAGTTCTATTGTAGCGGAAGAGATCGCAATCGCGATTAGAGCACTCAAGCCAGGCAAGGCCCTCGGCCCTAACGGCCTCCCCATTGAGCTGTACAAGCTCCGCCCGGACAAATTGGCAACCCACCTGAAAGCAATGTTCGAAGACAGCCTCGAGCGGGGATCCCTCCCCTTGGATCAGAGAATTGCGACAATCGTCGCGATCCATAAGGAGGGGAAACCTACAACTGACTGTGCCTCCTACAGGCCCATCTTGTTGCTAAACGCAGAGCCAAAGATTCTCGCTAAGATACTCGCCAATAGACTACTCAAAGTCATAAGTAGCCTGGTACACCCCGACCAATCGGGATTTATGTCCCGGCGAAACACCGCGCTAAATCTCCGCAGGCTGCACGGGGTGCTGGGCAGGGCGTCGACCCTGCGCGAGGACGCCGTGGTGGTCTCTCTAGACGCTACGATGGCTTATGACACGCTTGAGTGGCCCTATCTATTTGCGGTGCTGGGCAAGCTGGGGTTCGGGCCGGGTTTCATTGGCTGGATACGGTTGCTATACGCCTCACCAATGGCACAGGTAGTCGTAAATAACAGGAAGTCGGATCCATTCACGCTTAGTCGAGGGACACGTCAGGGGTGCCCCCTCTCCCCTTTGCTATTTGCCTTAGCCCTTGAGCCCCTTGCGGCTTGGATTCGTAGAGATGTAATGATCCGCGGGCTGCGGTGGTCAACGGACTGGGAAGACCGAATTTCAATGTACGCGGACGACATACTGCTGTACCTCGCCTCCCCCAAAAGATCACTTATTGCTGTCTTTGATATCCTCTCTATTTTTGGCAAATATTCTGGCTTCACCGTCAACTGGCAGAAGTCACTTATCTACGTCTTGAGTGGTGGGGCCCCTCCAATACCCCGGGGTTGTCACATTTCAGTGGCCCCAGATGGATTCAAGTATCTGGGTATTTTTGTCTCGCTAGACAAAACCCTCCGATTCACCCGAAATCTCGTTCCTCCGATACAGCGGCTGAAACGCGATATTGCAAACTGGAAGTCACTGCCCCTCTCCCTATTAGGCAAAGCGGCCCTTTTTAAAATGATGTCATTGCCACGCTGTTCTGCTCGATTTTCCTGGCCTTCTTGTGTTAACAAGTGATTGAATGTGACTTCAGTCTCTTACCATTCAAGCCTAAGGGTTAGAGTAGTGGATGGAGCCTATTTACTAGGCACTTCGACATGATTCTGTGCTCTTCCCCATAGATCAGGGCTTGCACATATAGCCTAGGGGATAGATTCGTTAGTATTAGGGATAACCTGTCCTGTAGTGAGGGTATTTCATGGAGCCGTGCTGAATGCAGGCCTGGTAGGCCTCAAACGGGAGAGACTCCATCTTTCTTTCTGCTCCGGCAGCTTGGGATTCTTCTAGGTCAAGAGTTATGTTTTAGTTATGAGGTGTTATTCGCTTGGAGAGAACCGGTTCAGGCCGGCCCTTATCGAAGGATTGTATTTTTCTTCATGCCGAAGACACTACATCAGGCCGGCCGGCTGGGAACGTGTCCTTGGTACGGGGAGGTACAAGAATTTGGTGGGCGGCAGGTTACGGGCCGGAATTTTCCATGAGGAAATGCACCTCTATATTAGTGAAAGTCTGAGGCAGTTACATGTTCAGTCCGTAGGCAGCATCTAGCCGTTAGCAGTAGAGCTACTACTTATTCCAGGGAAGACAGACGCCATCTTGAAGGCGGAGAAGAACCGAGAGACAGATGCTTTCCTAACAGAATAGCCAGAGAGGAGAGAGTAGCCGATAAGGAAGAGGTCCCAGTGACTCGGAGAAGGGTGATTCCAGGCGAGCCGAGGCACAGACGAGAAGGGAGCCTAGATGACCACTGAGTGCAGGCTACATACTACTAAGGTGATGTCGACCCTTTCTTATTAGAGTGTACAACTTAATCTTTCACTTTTCCTTGCAGGTTATGTGTTATATCGTAATGTTATGTGATTGTATGTGTAATGAGTAATAAAGTATCCAGTTTGTAGTGAACCAACATATGCTGTGTGTTCTTGTATAAGAGGGTAGCCTATTCTTCTAGTCAGCTGCGGCTACATGAACAGATGTTAACCCTGATCAGGTAAGTGGTAACTGAATAAGGGAAAGAGGAGCCCCTCAAACCTGAGAACAGGCTATGCCCGAACTGGAAATCCTTGTGTGATCTGATGAATAGTGAGACTGATTCCCTTTTTGTATGTTATGGTGATCATAGGATGTACTGTCGTCTGAGACTGCCGTCTGGGTAGAGAGGTCTGGGTTCGTATGGGACCGCGAGGCCGCCACTTGTGATACTGTCGTATGGGCAGAGAGGTCTGGGTTCGTATGGGACCGCGAGGCCGCCACTTGTGATACTGTCGTATGGGCAGAGAGGTCTGGATCTGTATGGGATCGCGAGGCCGCCGATTGTGCTGAGACTGCCGTCTGGGTAGAGAGGTCTGGGTTCGTATGGGACCGCGAGGCCGCCACTTGTGATACTGTCGTATGGGCAGAGAGGTCTGGATCCGTATGGGATCGCGAGGCCGCCGATTGTGCTGAGACTGCCGTCTGGGTAGAGAGGTCTGGGTTCGTATGGGACCGCGAGGCCGCCACTTGTGATACTGTCGTATGGGCAGAGAGGTCTGGGTTCGTATGGGACCGCGAGGCCGCCACTTGTGATACTGTCGTATGGGCAGAGAGGTCTGGGTTCGTATGGGACCGCGAGGCCGCCACTTGTAATACTGTCGTATGGGCAGAGAGGTCTGGATCCGTATGGGATCGCGAGGCCGCCGATTGTGCTGAGACTGCCGTCTGGGTAGAGAGGTCTGGGTTCGTATGGGACCGCGAGGCCGCCACTTGTGATACTGTCGTATGGGCAGAGAGGTCTGGGTTCATATGGGACCGCGAGGCCGCCACTTGTGATACTGTCGTATGGGCAGAGAGGTCTGGATCCGTATGGGATCGCGAGGCCGCCGATTGTGCTGATACTGTCGTATGGGTAGAGAGGTCTGGGTTCGTATGGGACCGCGAGGCCGCCACTTGTGATACTGTCGTATGGGCAGAGAGGTCTGGGTTCGTATGGGACCGCGAGGCCGCCACTTGTGATACTGTCGTATGGGCAGAGAGGTCTGGATCCGTATGGGATCGCGAGGCCGCCGATTGTGCTGAGACTGCCGTCTGGGTAGAGAGGTCTGGGTTCGTATGGGACCGCGAGGCCGCCACCTATGAGATCTTGGTATGCATAGTAGGAATCCCCTGTCCTTAGGTGATAGATATATGTGGTTGCAGGTTATGTGTAAATAGGTTCTAGGGAGGGGGTAACGTTCTGGCTGGGTTAGTGAGGCTCTGATGAGCGGGTTCTATCTGATCCGAAAACCCAAGCAGAACACACGCTTTCTCTATGCCCTCCAGAATGCCACAGATCCAGTACCCAATTCCTACTTCCAGCAAATCGAGGGTTTACAGCGAGATCTTTTATGGAACAGGAGGCCTCGTATTGCTCTCAAGAACCTCACCCTCCACTGGTACGATGGGGGGATAGGATTGCCTAACATCAAGAAATACTATTGGCCTCACATTTAACACCGATAAACCACTCCACATACGGGCGGCCCGACGACCCCGCGTTTAATATGGATCGGCACCTTCTTCCTAATGGCGCCTTTACTAGGGCCATCTACTCCAAGCCAAATAAGTACCCGCTCACCGGCCCCACCAAGCACTCCGTGCACATTTGGCACACTGCGACCATCTCCATGGGCTGGTCTAGCAAATTGACCCTTTTCACACCCCTGTGGGATTCACCGAAACTTGGATATTTGGGCAACACTCGTGGATTTGATAAATGGGACCTGATTGGCATATCGCGTGTCGGAGATCTGTGGGACGCAGGGGGGGTCAAACCTTTTGCCTCTCTTCAACATCAAAATGATATGGCGGACACAGAGCGTTTCCGATACTTGCAAATACGCCACGCACTCTTGGCGGCACTGCCCCGCGACAATCCTCCACCTGAATACGCACCACTGGAGGATAGACTGCTAGACGGATATCTGCCTGATAGAGCCATCTCCCTAACATATAGAAAACTCATTAATAATATGGATGACCCGTTGACGCTTCTGCGGGAAAAATGGGGAAAAGATGGCATAGAGTTAGATGATGAGACTTGGCAGGCTGCAGTTTCCTCCCCTAAAACTGTCGCCATATCTGCGCGTCTGCGACTGGTACAGCTAAAAATTCTGCACCGAGCTTATATCACGGGGCCCCAACTGCAACATATGGGTAGTTCAGTCGATGCTTACTGTAAAAGGGGGTGCATGCAACAGGGCACTTTCACCCATATTGTCTGGCATTGCGATCACATACAGACCTACTGGCGAGACATCCACAACATCATGAGCCAGGTACTCAAACTTAACATACACCCTGAAGCGCCTAGATGCCTCCTCAACATCTGGGAACCCACAGATCTGGGCTCGCATGCGATACAATGGGCCACATTGGGCTGCATGGTGGCCAAAAGGAACATTGCTCAACACTGGGGAGCTATGCAAACTCCAAGGGTTGCAGACTGGAAGGCCGAACTTGACTGGTGTATGCACAGAGAGAAGACGGTCTATGCCGCTAGGGGATGTCCCCGAAAGTGGACCAAGGTCTGGTCGCCCTAGAATTCATACCGTGGTTACATATGTGCCCCGCCAGAGGAGCTCGGAAGTGATATTCCCCCCTCACCATAACTTCCTCGTCCTCTCCTTCTTATCCTGTATGATTTGTCCTTTCGTGCTCTCTGTAATGTGTTTGGATGGAACTGTACGCAAATTGTATGTCTCGCATAACTTTAATAAAAAGAGTTATAAAAAAAAAAAAGATGCCCTCTACAGCAGTTGTTATCTAGGTTGCACTACTTCGGTCTGTAATATTAAGTCTGTTAGTGAATTTGTGGCCTTTTTTGTGCAACGCAAACACAAGGGGATGATGGAAAGAGTGCTGAAACTTTTCAGACACTCACCCCCAGTCACAGATCTGGGTTGACACCATCATCGTTCTTTGGCTGACTTCGCCACCCCAGTTCAGACCCAACCACATGCAAATCAGTCTGACCCTGTGCCTCATGGGAACATTCCAGCCCAAACTGCCAGGCCAGGTCTTACCTAGACTGGAAACAAGCATCCTGGGACCGGTTTCGGGGAGTGTCTGAAAAGTTTCAGTGCTTGTTTCCGGTCCAGGAAAAACCGAGCTTGGCAGTTCGGGCAGGACTGTTCCCATAAGGAACAGGGTCAAGACTGATTTGCATGTGGTTGGGTCTGAACTGGGGTGGCGAAGTCAGCTAAAGAACGATGATGGAGTCAACCCAGATCTGTGACTGGGGGTGAGTGTCTGAAAAGTTTCAGCGTGCAGTGATGGCTCTTCCGCTATGGTGGTGGAGCGTCGCCCCACTGCTTTTAAGCAGTGCAACAAAGGAAACATAAAATGATAATAACTTTAAGTTACTATCATTTATGTTTCTGTGCTGCTTAGTTTGCCGGCTAGCAGGCGGGTCGGCAGGGCTGCTCTGCTCTAGAAGCAGGAAAGGAGAGGGGTGGTTTCCCACACCTTAGTGCTCAATGACTATTTGGTCAGAAACCAGTCATGCGCACTTTCCCCGTTCTCCATGCAGGCTGCATTACTGCCTGCGTGGAGAATTTGCTCAGGCCCCCATTCCCTGGTTGAGTGTCGAACCAGGATGCTCAAAACCAATCACAACGCTGCATTGCAGCATAGTGATTGGTCAGGGGGGCCTGGCTGTACTTTCTGTGCCTCAGTCCGAGGTGCAAAGCAGAGAGCGGGTCCAGGCACGGCAACGTAAGTGTTTTTTTTTTACCTTGCGCACCGTTTCCTCCCTCTTCGAGGCCCCCTGCCCACCACACCAGATCCATGCAGACCACCACTGTCAGTGCTCCGTCCATCATCTCCTTGTGTTTATTTTTTGTGTGCAGCCAGTTGGGGGGCGAGGAGGACATCTTTGAGATTTCTATTCTGATTCTCAGAACTTTGCAATTACCCGTCGGTTTCAAACCAATAGAGAACATGAGAACATGGTGGGGGGAACACTGGCAAAGTTTAGGATAGTTCTTACTCTTCCAATTTAAATTAAGACCTATGATGGGTTTGCTCTTCTGATTTTTATAAGATTTATTTTTCAGGTAGGTCGCTCCTTTCCTTGAGCCAAGTTTGCAGCAAGCAGTACCCTCAGTTCTTTCAATTGGCCAGTAATGTCAGGTACAGAGTAACTGCACTAGTGCATGGAGTACCAGCACTTCTCAGTAGCAAACCATTGCTCTGAAACAGTGAGTACCCATTCGTAATTGCATTTAAATATTGTACAGGCATACATTGTAAAATATTTAGTTGTGGAATAGAAGTACATTCAAAGCTATGGAACACGTGAAAACATTAGGCAGTGCGATAAGGACAAAAGGGCAAAGGCGAAGTGGAAATGCATCCATAAATAGCGCAGTGGTTAAGAAAATCGTAACCAAAATTGGTGGGGAATACCTTGCAATAAGAATAACAGCCACGTTTCGTAATCATCACCCTTTTGAATAGCAGTTGCAACTTTGTAGCATAACATAATAAATCATTTTTCAATGAAATAGGCAAAGCAATGCTTCCAAACAGGGATGGAAGGCTATGTTACAATCTAACCGTGGAGTGTTTATTTTGCAACAGAATCGCGGTAACAAGTGCGCAGGCGAAAAGCAAAACATGTTTAGTTCGAAGTACACACGACCAACTATGCAAAAGTATGCTTTTGAAAAGACATGGCGCATGCAGTTTCGGCCTACCTCTGTCATGGAGCCTGCCCAGCATGTTCAGCGTGGCCCTGGGGAATGCATGGAGGCTGCTGCTGCTCCCCATGGTTTCGGCTATAAAACAAAGGAGGGCAGGAATGATGGGGGCTCCTGTCCCGTGCCCGTCTCCCAGGTCCCTGTCGCCTTTGCCAGCGCAACTTTCCCTGGGCTTCCTGTTGCACTTCCGCCTGCCTTCCCCTGCTCTGCTGGGAGGCCTGTCGCCCTTCTCCCCGCCGCTCTTTCTCGCTCTGCTCAGACTCGTCGACACATTTCGTCCTTGTGCCTGCTGCTTCTCCATGGCCCTCTTACAAGCCTTGTTCATCCTTTCGAGGCCTTTTTACCCGTGGCACGCGCCACACCTAAACCGCGGGGGCGTGGCCTCATGCTGGGTGCCCACCTCTGTAACAGGTCTTTGTTTTTTCTTTACTCTCCTGATTACTTCAGGGGACAAAGCCTGCCTTCGACCTATGCACCTGGGCACTTTTTTTGCTTAAGCTTGGCCTCCCGTCCCCCGATTAAACCGTCCCCAACCACCCTCCCGCCCTGCCCCATGTCCCACACAGGACTGGCCGCGCGGCACCAGCTGCCCAGAACGTAAAGACAATGACTTGCGCGTGCTCGACCGTCATGACACAACACACTCCAGCCGCCTTCGGTTGGTTCATTCAGCCCTCTACCTCACTCGTCACGCTCGAGCTCTAGCGTTCTACAGATGGCAGATAAGACAACTGCATAATAGGTTGAGTAAAAAGCAAAGGCAGGTAAATATTTTTTTTACTTTTGCTGAGAACAACATGCAAACATTTTCTCTTAAAACTACCTACACTCAAATCCACCTTCGTGCGCAAAAATACAATTTCAAATTCATGCCTAAGCCTTAAAATGGGTCAGCATGATAATTAATGGGAAGAGCCGAGGTAGGGAACCATCTAAGCTTTCAGAGCCAATCCATGGGCAAGACCAGCAAAACAGTAGGGTATATGTTTGCCTATAATTCTATAAAGGATTGATGCTGGAACTTTCAATCCTATGCTCATAATGTTAAAAGTACAAAAATGCAAAGGTTAGTTGTTCAAAAGTCAGGAGTAAATAGATGAACGTGTCACTCATGTCATGGATGCCCTTGGTAGATACGCTCATTGAACATTAGTCTTGGCACCTATGCCTGGCTCTAACGTTTTTACAGCTCCCAAATCACACGTGCTTGGCTGATGATCGATTGCCAAGTGCATTAACATTTGAGCACAGAAACAACATGTTGCAGATCAATCTGCTAACAGCCCCAAGCACAGAATATTCCACCCTGGTATGAGCTCTCAGGTGTTGTGATAGGCCAGGAAGAAGGAGCAGCACCATTAATGCACCACAACCCTGGATACTCCACTGCCTGTGCACAAAAGAATGTTCCAGGCACACCAGTGGAACTAGCGAGAGGTCATGAGTTGATACCTGAGAGCTTTGTTGCCCTTGGTCTGGGGACTCCAAGCCTCAGTTTGCTTAGCCACGACGTGGAGGGGCCAGGATTGCTACTATCTGCCACAGCCGCTGCAGCGCTATATTGCACCTGAGGTGATCCCGTGGCACGGGATGCGCTCGTCAGCGCTAGGAGGAGACAGGCAGGGCCACCCACTTTGCTCTTGGCCACAGGTTCCACAGTTCCTGTGCACAGGGAAATTTAAGGTACTGCAGTTTTTACCTATTTGCACTACCTTATTGTGGCATAAGAATGGGGAAACAGAAGGCACAAATTAGTCCTGCAGGTGCGGCTTCTCAACTGAAACTTCCCAAGGACTCAAAACATGCATGTGTTAACTGCCTAACAAGTGAGATTGTTAACTTAATTGAAGATGTGGAGACCATTTTAAAAAACAAAGACATACACGGAGAGAAAGCTGCCAAAGGATGGAAGGTTCCTGCTTTATTCAAATTGAAGCACAGGGCCTGTAAAAATCCATCTTTACCTGATACTGCTCATAACATGGCACAACTTCCTATACTGGACTCACAGAAAAATCCTACCTCCACCTCTTTTCCAAAGGGGGATTCCCAAGTTCATATTAATTCGGAATGCTCTAATAGGTCTGTCCCCCTGCAGGAGGACTCCACCCCAGTTTCTTGCTCGCTGACTATTTCCGCACCTCCTGCACCAGAGACCACTTACTCCTCCTACTCAGGCCCTTCGTCTCTTAATGAAGCAGATTGTTTAATTTCTGCCCTGGGGCATGAAGCTGCAAACCTGAAGAAAATATTATTGTTATCAGTCAAGACTATTAGGAACTGATGGCGAATTCGGCGGTCCATGGACCGCCGAACACATGGTGGAGGTGCGATGGCGGTCATGGACTTTCCCACCAGAGGTCTGACCACCACATTATGAGTGTGGGTATTGGACCATGAGGGGACTGCCGCAACCGCCGAGGATCTGCAGTGGCACGGTGGTCCTGAGGGCGCAATATGCTTGGGGGTGCCGCTGCGGAACGATCAAGCACATTACAAGTTTCATCCCCACCTCACTTTTCACGGTGTGGAGCCTACCCTGAAAAGCACCCCCTTGTTCCTGCACGGCAAGGACTTAACAGTCCGTGCCGTGCAGGAACGGCCTTTGATGTTCCCATTGCGGTGCCTTTTTCTCCAAGGTGCTCTAGATCTATGGAATGTCACATTGGAATCCTGGACATTTCATGATTGGTTTCATGTTAAGTCACCAACATTTTGTCACCTGCTTTCAAAACATAAAGTGGTCAGGTTGAATATCCGTCCCCAGACTTTGCCTATTTTTAATATTCCCAGAGTGGTTTCCTGTCTTGCCTCTGGTATTTGACGGCACCAAAGTTGCTTTATTCCTCATATTGGTACCCTACAGTTCTAAGTGTGGCATTCCTGATGAAGGCGCTTAGCGCCGAAGCACGCGTAAATCTTATGAAGACTCATCAATAACCCACACCTATGATATCTGGCCTATAATGATCATGTTTGTGTGACTGTTTGATTTTTGGAGATGTATTGCGAATCTTGATGTTAGATTGCACTTAAGCCCATTTAGGACAATAAGATATACGAAAATACCAAAACATTGGTACATTGATGGTGTATTGCTGTGTGAATGTGTGATTGTGTGGATAATTGTATTGCTGTCTTTTCAATTTATGGAACATTGTTGAGCTAATAATAAAATATAAAAAATAGTTTTTAAGTCTTAGTCTGTTGGCCTATATTTACACATATATATATATATATATTCACAGAAAAAAGCCATAGGTTTCAGGGGTGTTATAGTTAGCTGGACATTTCACTCGTACAAAACCATTGAAATGCCCCTGTTATAGTTAGTTCAGCTAACTATAACTCGCGGCCCCGCAATGCACTGCTGATGACGCCACATATTACATCATTATATAGGTGTATGAGTGCATATGATAGTCCTGTACTGAGTGACCATAAGTATGAGTGACTGTACGGGTGAGTGAGTGGATGGGTGTGTAGACCTAAGAATCAGTGAGTGGGTATGTAGTTATTGGTGTTGGAGTGTCTATGGTTTTGAGAATGGCAGTCAGTAATTTATAGTGGGTGTATCAAAGGTTATATTAGGGTGTGAGAAGATGCATCAAATTATCACGTGGATGATGTCATCAGTGATGTCATTTGAGATGTCATCAGTGATGTCATCAGTGATGTCACTGACCATGTCATGAGTGATGTAATATGTGACGTCATCAGCAGTGCATTGCGGGGGCGCGAGTTATAGTTAGCTGAACTAACTATAACGGGGGAATTTCTAGGGTTTTGTACGAGGGAACTGTCCAGCTAACTATAACGCCCCTGAAACCTAGGGTTTTTTCAGTGAATATATATATATATATATATACACACACACACACATATATATATCTATAATTCCATCAAAGTTGCCACGAAACAGAAGGGCCCATACAAAAAAGGTATGGTCAAATATTTAATGAAAGCTTGCTGCTGAGATAAACAAGGAGCACAGCTTCATCTTAAAGCACAGCCTGACACGTTTCGTGCCGTAGCACTTCCTCAAAGGCATGACGACTGATGGTGTGCACAGACAGTTTGCGAGGGACTCTTTATATCCATTGTGACACCTGCTCAAGTGGGTGTTGGCGCTCGCACGGCATTTTGGTATCGGTAGTGCCCCAGTTTTACTACCGTGAGTTGTCGTGCATCCCAGCGCAAATAAAATCAATTAAAATCCAAGTGGGTAGCTGGTAACACCTTCGTTTATCCAGCAGACATGTACCCGCTTCCAACAGCAACTCCTGTCCCGATTTGTGATCCCGCCGGTTGGCGTTTCCTCAGGTCTGCTCCAACAGCAGGACTCCTCCCACGGCCCTGGCTGACCATTAAATAATCCAGAACTATTTTGTTTAAATCATACGCCGTGCATTTGGAAATTGTTACACTTTTTGAAAGCACTGATGAAAGCTACTGCTGAAACGCATCTGCTATTGAATTAAAGTGTATTTCAGCAATCCCCGTGAGTGCCTATACCTGCCTAAATGTGTGCAAGCGTCGGAGCTGATGTCTAACAGTGAGTTCCACCCTCACGATTTAAATGGCACCCGCCTTAAGAGTTCGGCAGACCTATCTTTGGTGGATCGGAGCAGAGATTGTTAGCAGGAGCCAGAACCGTCTCTACAGGATATTTCCGTCGACCGTCGGTCGTGGATTGTTCAAATCCAGGTTCGCAGTAATTTTACTGCTGCCAGCAGACTTATCTTGGCGATAAACAGAGACTTGGCGAGGGGATGCCATGCACGGCGTGATGCTGGTAGAATGAAATAATAGAAAGTTCTGAATAACAACGGCGTGCCTAATTGTAAGAACTTGGGATTTTTTTGAATATCATTATAATTACCTTGTACAATCGTCGATATGACAAAAGTGAATATAATACCTTCTTACTAATTTACTAAAAAGACGAAAACGGACCCAATTTGCAGTGCGTAAATTTTATTTATCGCCACGCACCTCTGCCACAACGTGTTTCAACCTTCAATATATATATATTTGTTATTTTTTTAAAGTGTACAAAAAATTTGTAAATTGCAACATAAAATATAATTATTATTTTAATAATAGTTTTACATTATATACTTTTTAAAAACATACACGTCTATATATATGAGTTTTTAAAAATAATTATAAAATGTATATATTAGTTTAAATTATCTAAATGTATTTAATTTACATTATATTACTGTTTAATGTTAATATATTTAATGTTTACTATGTTTATATTAAAAAACAATATTTTTGTGCTTGATATTAGTGTATAACTATATATGGTTTTCAATATTTTTATTATTTACATTATAAGTATAGGATAACAATATTTTTGTACTCAATATTTTTGACATGATATTATGTCCCACGATATTTGTGGTTTCTTAATTTTGACAGTGAACCACACCTAGTGCAAATGTAATGGGAACCAAGGACATTTTGCGCACATTTTTGTGGACTGTACATTAAAAAATGTG
Organism: Triturus cristatus; assembly: GCF_964204655.1. Taxonomy (NCBI): domain Eukaryota; kingdom Metazoa; phylum Chordata; class Amphibia; order Caudata; family Salamandridae; genus Triturus; species Triturus cristatus. The sequence continues at coordinate 587,176,977 of NC_140580.1, read as the reverse complement.
TGTCTGCAAGTGCGGAACAACTTATACAAAAAGGGATTCCTGTCTACATGTACCCACCATTGTCTACTAACCCATCCCCTTTAATGAAGATACCTAAATTGATTTGAGCCAGATTTCCCATTGCAGAATCAAGCACACTTTTTCCACATTCCTGTGGCAAAGGAGTTATTCACTTTGAACACCAAGGAATGGATGGGTTCCTCTACTGGTAAGAGGGAGGAAAACACTGAAGTAAATCGATACCATGGCAGATCATATTTATAACATCTCTCACACTAGCTTCGGACCTATGCGTAACTTAAAGAAAATTTTTAAATGGATCCCTCTCTCTTCTCGTCTACCTTTAATCCAAGGACTAATTATTAGTCGCCTGGATTACGGTAATGCCCTTTTTGCTTCCATAAATGAGAACCTCCTTAACAGACTCCAGGTTCTCCAAAATACTGCAGCCAGAATGGCCTTGGATTTACCTATTCGTACCTCCTCTGCCCCTTGTCTGAAGATGCTTCATTGGCTCCCCATTAAGAAACGCATCACGTTTAAAATGTGCTGCCTAGTTCATAAATCCCTGCACGGCAATGGCCCAGTCTATTTAGCCAACAAACTGACAGAATACCGCCCGGCCAGAATGCTCAGATCCTCTAGCTTGCATCTTCTAACGGTCCCTAAAGTGCGAACTGTTAGAAATGGAGACAGATCATTTTCGAAAATCGCTCCCGTAAGCTGGAATACTCTCCCTCTCCACATCAGATTGGAACCCAGCCATCAGAAATTTCGCAAGCTTTTGAAAACCTGGCTCTTCTAAATCGGCGTGTCTTATCCTTACCATCTGAGCAACTGCTGGCGCTATGAGACCTTCGGGTGATATAGGCGCCTTACAAATACCAATACATAGGCATAGACATAGACATATGATATGAACAGATAATAATGAAAATGGACAATAAATTCACCATGCCATTGTTTTTGTAGTGTTTGCAAGTATAAGAACAAATATGAAGCAGTAGTAGGAATTGCAATATTGACTCCAATATTGGGACTGAAATAAGTAGCAATGGAAGCCCAGTTTCTTGGCAAATATAATATGGACCATGTCTTTGGTTTTAATAGGGTAGATAGGTTTTAAAAGGATTTTATGTTTTGTTTTTAGTCAGAAAGTCAGCAACACTGTATACTTTCGCATGAAATCACTTTTTAATAATTTTCTTCTGAAATCCATTGCAAAAAATGTTAAGATACTGAGATTATAAGTATTTTCGATATGGTATGGTTTTTATTAACTGAAACAATAAAGATCTTTCAAGCTTCAAGTTTCACTCAAGCAAATCAAGGTTTTATTTTATAGTTTGACAGGTTCTACATCCATTCACCTTGGGAGCAGAGGCATGTACTCCTATGCCCTGGTGGGCCTACCATCCTCAAATTTAGAGACCTCCACATTTTGGAGATTTCTGTACCTTCAGTGAAGCAGCCACAAAATGGATCCTCTGAAGGCAGTGAAAGTTTGCTTCCCGGCCACCATAGTCCATGCACCTGCTCTGCAAACTTTTTAGTTCTTGAAAAAAAAACCTCCCAAACCAGGAGTATGTTTTTGAAAAACAAAATAGTAATGATCCTGACACCCAGGGAGTTTTCTCCTAGCGTGTGGGGTCATGTTTTCTTTTTTTGTTTTCTGTTCTGGACTGCCAGAAAAAAAGCCTGGCAGTTCAGAACAGAAAAAGTACATCAGTAGGTCTGAGCTACATAGTTTACTACTGGTACCAGCTGTAGTAACATGACTAATCTGCCTGATTCTAACTACATGTAGTGGAACACCAGTTTGGCAGACAGGTATTCCACCAAGTTTGTGGTGAACTAACCAGTATGCCAAACTATAATTGAGGCCCTAGGTATTCCGCAAGCATTTAGATTTTTAGGTCTAGTACAGCCAAGACTTTCTTTCATAAGCAATACACAACGAATGGGCTTCAGGTCAGCACCTCTCAGCCAGGGTCAGACCAGCCTATGGGGAACTCAGGCCGTGTCCAATGGGCTGGTCTGACAGGTCAGTGTGTGGGCCGGTCTTTGGTATGTTTGTGAGCCTGACTTATGGTCTGCTGGACCAGATTTTACTGTTGATTAACCTTATTTTAAACAAACATTGCTTGCAGTAAGTTCAAGTCCGTACAGTCCTCCATATCGTGCAGAACACTCAAGCGTGTGTTTTACAAGTACAAACTGCCCATTTTACAAACCCGGGCCACTGATTCACTAAGAGGGGGCCCTTTTATTTTGGTGCCTCAGCCTATTTTTTGTCCTTGTCTGATTCTACCAACAGCTTGTTTGGCTAGTCCCCTCCAGTCACGGTTTATTTCAAGTAACCTCCGCATTTTGGGTCAGCCAACATCAATTTGAGGATGTTTAAATTTTGTAGTGGTTCTTGGAAAATAAATATCTCTGGTCACAGCTGACGAAACAGATATACCTGCAGTGTACTGTGGGTGCTACACGTCTTCTCTCTGTTGGTGTGTTATTCACACTTTTCGTCAGGCCAACTTGCCGCAGATAAACAAGATTTTGCTATGGTGGTGTGGGCGAGTGCTAACGACAAAAAAAAAAAAAAAAAAAATCACCTACATGGCCACTACATGAATCTGAAGATATGGCAGACATCTTAGATGAGGAGATTCACCTCACAATGCAATGGGGTTCGCCAGCCAGATGCACAGCCCTGCCAAGTGTCCGTTATCATGGGTTCGATTGACGCAAACCAGCCATTGTCCCCACATTTTCGTCACACAATTCAGAACTCCCTTTTTACATGCCTGCAGCAGATTCATTTATCCTATTTAAACGGTGCACTCATCAGTGGCGATGACCTGGTGTGCAATAGGGCAGTACAATGCCAATTCATGTTGAGCCACTGAAATCCCCAAAAATATTTAGTTTTGTATATCCCAAAATGGGGTTTCGACTTCCTCCAAAACTGAATAATTGCCGGTTACATCTAATAAGGCGATACCAAAGGGGGATGATGGACGGAGTGCTTGAGCAAATCAAACACTCACACCCAGTAAATTGATCTGGGTTTAATCCATCATCATTCTTTAGCTCACTCCACATATACATTTAATAATCATCTGCTCTGCCCTTCTGCGTCACTGCAACACCTTCTCGTTTGTTGCAGACAAATGTTCATATCTACAGTCGCGGCATGTTATTGTTAATTCATCACTTGGGAAATGTCAGTGTGCTGTTGTGAGAATCTCAATACTTCCCTTTTTTAATCTTACTTCCTCCAAGTTAAACTACTTCCCCGAAATGAGAAGATTGTGTTTTAGATTAGAGATAGATTATAAATGATGACGTGTTTATCTATCACTGTGAGAATGAAAGAGCAGACACGGTTGTGTTTTTCATGGGACCGAGATATGCCAAGCTTTAAAACATGTACAGGTGGGCTGCTCAAATTCTTTATTTAAAAACCAATGTAATGACTTATCTTCCCTATAGAGATATGTGTGAGAAGCCTTCCCCATATAACATAGGCATAGTTATTGTCATAGCGTGTTTGGAAATCATTCGTGCAATATCGCTATGCATGATCATACAGTCACAAAACATTTGAAATCAATTTCTGTGAGATTGGCTGGGACCCATAATCACCAATGAGTCCGGGTATGTTGTGAACGAACCCCAATTCCTCAAACCCCTATCCTGTGGCGCTGTCAGTTGAACCAAGCTTTGGCGAACCCCCGATCTGTGGCTTCTCGCTGCACCCCAATCCAACTGAGGTGTCAGTGGCAATCCTGTCAACTCCATCTTCCATGATTGGAGTGATATCGGTGAGCAAGAGGTGCTGAGGCACAAACTGGCACCGGAGTGGGTGAGGCAATGCAACGTCTACGAACTGTGGCTGACCAAGGCAATGAAGACTTCTTTTTCTGTTACCTCGGATAAAAGATGGGTGGTGGCAGGGTGAGTCTGAGTGGAACCCTGACAGGTGGTGTGTGGTTTGCGAACATCTGGTGACACTAGACACTACTTGGACCATCCCTTACACGGTTCCCATTTCCCTTTACGGTGTCCTGATAGGGCCATATTCTAGGCTCTTCATGGTCTGAGCAGCAAACCCGGCATTGATTAGTGAGTGTTCCACTGGGGGGACTGACTGTTATTTTGTTCTATTGTCTCTCAGCGTTTCTATTTTCCCCCATATTTTACACCCAATTAGGGTCGCTGTAGTGTCAGAGATGTGGTGAATTTTAGCTTAAGGTTCTGTAGTCTCTGTGTTCAATCACGGATAGTACAATCCTGCAGCACTGCTTATTGTGCTCCACAGTTGTATGTTTCTCGCTTATTAAACAGAATTAAACCTCAAATCATCTTCTTGTCTCTTTTTGAAAAGAACCAATTGATTTCTTCATCAAGTGTATGCTTCTGTAATGAAGGTTTTAATTTGACTTCAGAGGGTACAACGTTCACATTTTTATATAGATAGTACACATTAAAATTCTTCACCAGCTTCCGACATTCTATAAATGTGCAATTATTAGCAATGCGAGTGGACCTACAGCACATGGTCAGAGATTCATTGGTGGCAGCTTTATACAAACCCTGACTTCCACCGTGTTTGTTCCATCCACACATAAACTAATTGTATGTCAACAAGAGCAATGTGAAACCAGATTGGGCTCCCTGGCTTCATCCAGCTGTGCTCACTTGCAGTATCTTATCTGTCAGTGCAGCCAGATGGCTTCAGGTGAGTTAGTTGTGTGGCCTGAACCGGGCACTGCCCTTATCAACTTGGGGTCTTAAAATAGTTCCGGGCAGTGAGATTAGAACATATCATACAATGGTAAAACCACGCCATCGGATGGTACCTCTCGTCCGCCGTGGCCTTCTCAACCTAGCATTAAATCTAGATGATGTGCTTTATTGTGAAATGCAGAGGAGGTAAGAACTTGGGCAGCGTGAGCAATGAACATACCTAGGCACTTCTGCACCTCGGTCTTATTTGTGTTACATGAAAAGAAACATTATTCTTCGATAAGGGAAGGTGTTACCCTCCCACTGGTCCATCAACTTGACCATATACACTGTGATGTGTGCATGCATATCATTGTACTGAACATGTGTCATACACATAGTGGCGTCACTAGAGTTGGTGTCACCCGGTGCGGGTAACTAATGGTGTCACCCCCTCACGACTTATCCCATGAATCCATGATGGACCTCCTCGAGGAGATGTATTCATCTGTGCGGCACCCACGGAGGGGGTCCTTCTTCTTCTGGGGCCTTTCCAAGCCCACTCCTCTACACTGGAGTCTAAAGCACTGCAGAGGTGTTATCCATCCTTTCATAACTCCTCCCCTTGCTCCTGGCCAACATAGAAAAGTCTTAACCACGCGCGGAAAAATGTGGAGTGTGGCTTAGACGCATTCCTTCGAGGCGGAGACGCCTGCCCCATTCCAATGTGTGGGACAGGCTGGAGTTTACTTAAATAACAGTAGCTCTGCACCCGTCAACGGTTACAACAATGCCAATTGTCTTACCAGGCACAGTGTCATTCTGCTCAAGACATCACTCAACAACTTTCTTTAACACGGAAGACGAGAGGGCAAAAATGTTGCCAAATAAATAATACAGGGCACAAGTAAATTGTTTGAGAGCCTGTAACTCTATTAACCAATTAGTTTTCATCACCAAAGAAAGTTACATGATAAAAACGAATGCTACTTTTTTATTTATATTCAGAAGTGCAGAGCCAGTGTTCACCATTCCGACTCTTCCTTTTCAGTGCATTATTTCTCACGCACTGAGCAGCAGTGCCTCTCGTTTTGACACAGGGGTGCAGGTGTATGTGAGGCCACTGCGAATGGCTACTTTTGTTGACTTCGCACCTATTAGGCTTTTAGCGCGGACAAACATTTTATATGCTGCACCTGAGTCACTTCACGCCATGAGGCGCGCAGGAAGAAAATAGGAAGAAAATATTAAACCAGCTGGTGCCTAATGAGTCCTATTGACAACCGCCTTGATACTGTTCCGAAAAGCACTAGGGACATCAAGAAGGACCCCGGATGGTGACCGTCAGCAAGTTAAAGCAATGTGTTCGCCTCAGGCTGGAAAGTAGCTCATAGAGTCTTCTTGCAGAGAAGAGCAGCAGCCATGGTAAAAGGGGGAAGTAGAAAGCAGCAGATTAGAGCTTGTGCGAAGAGGAGCACAAAGAAGGGTGCAGAGGGGCCAAAACCCCAGGATGATTATTATAGGAGAGTTCTAGCTGGAATCTCAGGGGGCTCAACATTTGACTCCAGTGCTATTATGATAGCGGATAATGACAGTGACAGGACGTCAAAAAAAGGTGGTCGAGAGCCCTCCCCGATAAAGAGGGGCTTATCATCAATAATGAAATGGACTTGGATGCCCCCAAAGTAATGAAAAGGCTCCAACGTATCAAACAGTCACCAAGAATAGCGTCAGAAGTTGTGATACCTATGCCACTCACATACAGGCGTGATAGAACTTTCCTCAGGTTCATTAGTAGTACCCTGTCAAGGGGGCGACAAACCCATTTAGTCGTCTACAAGGATGTCAAGTTTCAGGTCCCCACAACAGGCTCGACACGGTGAAATCACTGTAGAAATACACACCAAGGATGCAGTGAGTGTTCTAATGGACCCAATTGAAACTATCCCAACCAGCCCCTTGACATTAAGAGACAGCTGTATTGAGCTGAGTGGAAACAGACCTATGCCGTGGTTGAAGGTGCAATAGCAAGGGGCTAGTCTGCTCAGCATAACACACACACATCTGACGTCCCATGACAATTTCCAGGAGACCAGGCATAAAAAAGCCAAGACTTGCACAAAAACCAAGATATCCTGCTGTCATCAATTAATGCCACACTTTTAGAAGCCACTAATGCCCTCACTTGGCAGTCACATAAGCTGGAGGTCCAAATGGACATTATGCAAACTATAGCACTGGCCATCGCTAGAACACTTGGAAAAAAAGAGCTACTCCAAAAGACTGCCACTGCAGAATCATAGTGGAGAAACAAGCAACGTTGCCTGAAGTTTTTACATCTATGATTAAGGACCTGAAAAATCTCCTTTAACCAGCTGTGCCAAAACAAGCATAGAAACAAGTATAGAAACAGAGGCAATATTGCAAATGATAAGGAGCTCAAAATCCAAATAAGGCCAGGGAGCCAGAGAGAGGAATGGTCCCTGACGGAAGCCCAAACATCAGATACCCATCACCAAAATGACTCAAAGGTGCAGACATCCTTGCCAAACAGAGCCAGCAGCAGTAACAACAATTTAATGTTGGCTGGCCTGAATTCAGAAGGCAATATTATTAGCATTACAAATATATAATTAGCATTAAAAATAGCACAAGCAACATAAGCAAAGATAGAAGAATCATCCAGTATACAACTCTTTCCGATATTTGACACAAGAAAGGCACCCCCAGGGTCACAAGAGATCCTGAATTTAGGCTGTAGAGGGGGAGGGTCCAGCCCCAAGCCAAATGTCAGCACGAAAGGATTCTATGCCATCTCAAGAAGCAGATGGTCTGGGCCCAGGGCAACTAAGAGGAGGGGGGAATAGATTCAGCCTGCCAGGCTATGCAGGAAGATCTAAACGATTCAAAAAGAAAGACCTCAGGGCTAGTAGTAATACATGGTGAGTTGCCACACAGTGGACAGGAAAGTGTCAGATTGATTGATACCCAGACGGAAAGCACGGCCCAAGAACTTCCAATAAACAAAGGGCATACTTTCCAACACAGTGAAGGGAAGAATGGGGGTGCCACCAGAGGCGTAGCTAGAGCTTATGGCGCCCGGGGCTATCCCTCAGATTGCCGCCCCTGGGGAGGGGGGGGTTGCTGGGGAAAAAGGACGGCGAGCAGTTGAAAGAGGTCCAAGAGACACGTAGTATCGCCGCTAATAGTTACCTCGATCATGCAAGTTACATGCACATACATGACACGGTCCAAGGCTACACAGTTGAATACACCGGTGACTGGCAGTGACTGGCAGTACAAAAGAGAACACACAGATTGCATGATCTATCTGGGGACTCAGAAAAAACGCATGTGACATCCTTCAGAGAGCTGCGTGAATTATTACCTGGTAATTCCCTCAGCACAATGCAAACATGCACATACATGACACTGTTCAGGGATCCATCATCTACAGTTGACATTAAATGACCATTCATCATGGTCCCCCCATTAAAGCAGTGCACTTTGTGATCTGCATGGTACATGTTCTTTGCAGCAGGCACATTAACCCTCTATGCTACCTTTCCAGGAGTCAACCCTTCCACTAGACAAAACTCCGATCTCTCTCTAGGAAGAAAATTAATCACCAGTTATCATGACATTTTTATTGTTTCTGAAAATTGCTGAAGGCCAGGAAGGAGGCAGCAAGTTTTTTTTAAACCATAATATACTTGCAAACACGACGCACCCACCCGAAATAGGTACCCAGTGCGGTCACACTGTTCGCATCGCCCTAACCTGCTCAAGGTTCATGTGACCTCAGTGACAAAGTCACAGCGACTGGATCACTGTTGCTCTAGGGTGTGCTGCTTCGTAGGCCTGCCCGCAAGACTGGAGATGAACTTCAGTATGGATTGTGGTGGACAGGCCTTCAAGGTTAACCCACAATTGACACCACTAGGGTACACCTGCTTGTGCTAAGACATCAAGCCTTCTAAGGTCTAGTGGGGCCTTCTAAGGTCTAGCATGGGAATGTGCTCCCTCAGTAGAGTGGTCTGGTGGACCGGTCATGAAGGCTGAACCCGGTTCCCCAGTTCCAAATTCGACAGCTCTGGCCATAGTGCCACATCCTCTCCCCCACTGAACACCATACTTCCCCACTGAGAGAAACTCGCACTGCCTTCAGCTATAACCTAATTGTGCCCGCTATAAACACTTGGATGTGGCTCAATTCAAATTATGCCCCTGATAAGAGTAATATCCTGCCTAAAAAAAAAAAAGTAAAAGCAACCACTCATAGGGAATGCAAGATTAAGTAAAGCATGTGAAATGTAAGCAGAAACAACATGGTTACCTTAACGATCTCTCACTCACTATTCAGAAATCAGCGAGTGGTTTTACCTGAAAAGTTAAGGACATGACTAGAGGGCCCTGAAGGGAACCGTTTCAATGTCCATTGCTTATATCCTTACAAAACGTAAGCAGTATGGTTTAAAAAGACCACATCCATAAACACAGAGCCATGGTACACATTTTGTTTTCCAATCCACCCATCAACCAGGTATTGCCGTACCTCCAGGAATGGTACACTTTCCCACCTGGGAACAACAATGCTGTTCAAAGAAAGACGAGAAAACAAAAGTAGCTCTTCACTGGCAAACTCTGTAGAGTGATGCTGATTTATTTGGATGTAAAAAAAAACAATCTAGCCACTTTGCAACCACTCTGTCTTGCTTTATTTAGTTATGTACTTATTTTTCATATTTAAAACCTATTTCTCTCCATCCCGCTGCATTTTGGAATAGAAAAATGTCAGAAAAAGGGCATTTTTCGCAAGAGTGTTTTTCTTTTTTGGATCCATTTCACAGGGAAGCAACTAAATGAAAGAAGGAAAGATAGGTTGTGAACCGTTTCTTCAAGTCACGGTTTTCAGTAAGCGAGGAGCAAGACAGAAAGAGAGGGAATAATAGGAAGAGAGGTGGGGATAGCTGCCAGCACAAAAAAGAAGAGGACATTGCCCGAGTCCTATTCCTTCTCTGCCCGTCCCCGAACGTCCACGAAAGCAAGCCGAGTCTTATCTAAATGCCTTTGTCCTCCCCCACAATAGTGCCGCCTGGGGCGGACCGCCCCCACCCAACGCCCCACCCTAGCTACGCCACTGGGTGCCACTTACCAGCTGCAGGCTTCAGAGGAAGACAAGCGTGCACCTGGCGCTGCAAAACCCCATGGGCAGTGATGAAAATTGCGGGGCCGGGAGCCACGTCACGTGAGTGACGTTTCGAACGTCGTCTGAACGCCCACGTCGTAGCCTAATTGGACATTAATCTTGGCCGGCGGCCGGGTAAGGTTCGACAGACAGTAATATTATTTAGCATTTTGGTGTCACAGACTCCATGACACCAAGATTATTGTCGACACGGACCACGGTGTCACCCCATGCGATAGTGTCACCTGGTGCGGTCCACACCCCCGCACCCCCTTAGTGGCGCCACTGCATACACATATGGTGCAGTACCCTCCAAAACTCAAACAGAAGCACAAATAGTTCTATGTATTTCACAAGTCGCAGAGGATCAGGTGCTATAGATGAGTTAGTAAGACACTGTCCCATCTCCTAACAAGGCCTGTTGTCGAGTATTGCATAAATTAATAAGAACAAGGGGCTATAGAGATCTTAATTTTTTACTCTACAATTTATTTTTAAACAAATTTCATTGATTTCGTAAACAAAGGGTCAACAGTCTCAAGGTACAGTGTGTGGGTACAGTAGTTAACAGGATGCGCTCTGCAGTCCAGCATCGAAAAGGATAGTGTAACAAGGTCTCAAATGAGGATTCTGGGGAAGCTGACAGCCATGGAGGACTCCATAGTACCCGGTCAGCTCCTAATTCAGAATTCCGCCCACTTGAGGGTAGCCAATAAAGAAGGGTATAACAATGAGGTGGGGGATGGGGTCAGAGAAGGATTAAGGGATGGGATGGGTCCTGATTAATACATGTCCTGTGACGAGCGGGAGTGGTCTAGGGGGGTTTCTGTTCAGATCAATATTAGTCAGGGGTATAGCCCAGTTGCACGCTGCCATGACAGGGACTCCTGGGGGTGAACAATGGAGGGAAGGAAAGGTGGGGGCTCTCGATCAGAATCTAGGAATCGTGAGTGTTGGTGGTCCCAGAGTGGCTGCTGTTGCCTCAGCCTTCGCCCAGTGTGCCACTGCTGCCCTCCAGGCCACTCGGGAGGGGAGTTGTCCTTTTCCAGCGCGTATGCCAAGCACATTTCATGAGGGCCAATGGTAGTCCCGACCACCTAATTAGGATGTGACCGAACACTGTTGGGTCGCATTCCTACATTTCCCTATGGGAGCATCCATTACGGCCAGAAACCGGCCGTAATACATGCTTCCATAGGGAAATGGGTGGTGCTGTTCATTCCTGCATCCTGTGGTAGGCATCTCAAGGTGCACGGGGTGAAGGGATCAACAGGTGCCCCCTTGGCCCCCAACTAGGGGCCACACACACAAGGGGGCCCAGCTGGGGGGCTCCAAACACGCTTTCTAACATGGTTTCCATGTCATACAGGCAGGCATGGAAACCATGCCAGAAATCCTGCATCGTAATCCCAAGGGCAGCAAGGACTGTCCTTTGGGATTACAAGCTGGTTCCAACTGGTCGACAGGCTCCTTGAGCCCATCAGAAGCCAGCCGGAATGACTAGCTAGTTTAGTTTCCGACCACCAGCATTGTAATGATGCGGCCCGGAAGGCTCTGACCATCCGTCGGAGCCTTTCCTGCCACATCGTAATCAGCCCCTAAATGTGCTTGCCTCCGAGTTGTAGAGGCTGGCCTGTGGTATTTTGGACTCTACTAATGTCAACATTTCTGTCTTTATTTTGTTGTCTGCCTCTCTCTGTTTTGCCCTCGCTCACATCCCTTCTCATTTCCCATCTCTATCTCCTCTCTCAGGGCAGAAGTCACCATACCCCCTCATAATTGAGCCCACATTTAATATCTAGACTTATGACCATATTTGTTCAGATCTGTGCTGAATGCGTTGTGATTGAACATCAGTTAAAAACTCACTGGGCCCTGCTCATTTCACCGATAATAAAAGTCAAAGTTCTACTGCAGAATGCCTTAAAGAAGCATTTGCGACACAACTTGCCTCTGATATTAAAACAAAGAAACGTTGATGTTTATTTGCTGTTTGTAAGTGTTAGCTGTGGCTATAAGTGACCTCAGAGTGATTAGTGGAGGGGCAAACAATGACACATCCACATTTAACTGGGTAAGATGGTTCTCTGGCTCAATGTGTTAAATCTGCTCATTGTAATTCGCTATCAATGACATCGAAACAGATGTATCTTCATCAGTGCATCCAAGGAGGCGCCTCCATACCTTCTTAAGGGATCAACACTCCCCAATAATAATGATAAAGTGTACTTATAGAGAGCACTGTTACCCGTACAAGGGCGCCCTGGCGCTAAAGGATGACACCTGCAGAGACAAGGGCAAGACATTTTAGTTCGAGAACAGGTAGGTCTTAAGAGATTTATGGACGATAAGAGAGCTGGAGAGTAAGAGAGCCGATTCCAGGATCTGGGAATGAGGAAGCCCAACCACATATACAGGCATAAGAGGAACTGTCATTATCGCGATCCTGAAGAGTGGGTTGGTACAGAGTCAGTGTGCAGACTATAGTGTCATAGAGAGACTTATGGCAGAGGCCAAGTATCTTGAACAGGCAACGCTTTTTGATGGGGGGCCAATGTAAGGAGAGATTCCCAGCAGAGGTAGTGGCAGATTGTAGAATATTCAGTAGACGCTCAGCAGCTGTGCTCTGCATCAGCTGGGGTCTGGCCAAGAGGTACTGTGAAAAGCAAAAATAGATGGAATTAGAAATGGTAAGCCTGGAAAGAATGGCTTCATGGACAACTGTCTTGTGGCCCCTTTCAGGAACACACAGAAGGGGTTCTAACATAGAAGTAGCAAGAGGAATGGGTTTTGTTGACTTGAATCAAATAAGACACTGTCCTGTTTATCAATGGCAGTAGGTGTCGGCAAGGAGTCCAAGCCAACTAGCCACCAGGCAGAGATCCAGGTATTGGTATTGGTGGAAATACCAGATAGAAGTACCTCCGCCTTATTGGTGTTTAATTTGTGATGGTTCGACTTTGTTAAACTTGGCATCTTTTGGCGTGTTTCCCCTGAGTTTTTGCTTTCTGCCCTCTGGTTATGACTCTGTTTTTGCTGGCGTAGTGTTTCTGCGCACTTTTCTTACTGCTCAGTGGTAAAGTGCATGTGCTCCTGTGGTAAATTGTGTTATGGATTGGTGTTTCCATGATTGGATACTTGATTTACTTGTTAGTTCCTAGTAAAGTGCCAGCGCCTGAAAATCAAATGCTACTAGTGGGCCTGCAGCACTGATTGGGCCACCCACGTGAGTAGCCCTGAAAAAGTAACTCAGACCTGCCATTGCAGAGTCTGCGTGCAGTTTGTAACTGCCATGTCGACTTGGCCAGTGCACACACTTACCAGTCCCTAACCTTCCCTTTTCTTACATGTCAGCCACCCCTAGGGTAGGCCCAAGGTACCCCTGTGGGCTGGGTGCAGTGTATGTGAAAGGTAGTACATGCCCTGGTGTGTATGGCATGTCCTGATAGTGAATTACGGCCACTTTCGTTTTTCACTGTTGCAAGGTTACGTGTTCCCCATAGGACAGAATGGGGAGTTTGATTATAACATCTTATAAACATAACTGGCCCGGGGAAGTAGGTGGGAAAACAACATTTAGTATGTCTGAACTCAGAATCTAAAGATGCATCTTTTAGTGAAGGTGATTTTGACAGTCTGTGTTTGAAAATACCACTTTTAGAAGGTAGTTATTTTCTTGCTCAGTCATCCCGTGTGCCTCTGCCGGAACGTGGACTGCCTGTCTGGGTTTTGGATGACAGAATGCTGGGGAGCAGGAGTGGCTCCAGATAGCCTAGGGGGGTCAGGAAATGGCTGACTAGACATGGGCTGCTATTGGGGAAGGGAAGGAGATTTCCTTGCACCTCAAAGGGCCTGGTCTGCCTCTGACAAGGCAGTCTCCACCTCCTGCCAGGAAGTCACACCAGAGAAGGCAGAACTGGTTCTGGCTGGGCACATACACTCTCTGCCTAAGAGATCAAAGGGTTTTGGGATATAAATATCGGGGCCCAGACCCCTGAACTTTAGAACTCTTTTGGACCAAGAAGACTGCCAAGAAGAAGAGCTGGAGAAACTGTGAGGAGGAACTACCAATGTGCTGTGTGCTTTGCTGTGTTGGCCTGCAGTGGCTGCTTTTGTCTTGGGCAGTGAAAGGACTGGGCTGAACTTTCTGCAATTTACTTTTGTGAGTTTCTCCAACGGCTTGATGTAGAGCTTGCCCCCTGTTCAAGAAGTCTCAGGAACAACAAAGACTTCAAGCTCTTCTGCCCTCAGCACTGGGAACTGTGTGTTTTGTGCTGCAACCGAAGAAAAGCAACCCAATGACGTCTACGACGCCGCTGCCGACTCCGTGTCCTGAAGGCACCGCAGAGGGCACCGTCGCAATGCCACACCGCGCCCCTGGTCTCACCGATGACGCCTGCTGACGCCGCCACGAGCTGCTGCTCACACCGCGACCTGTAAGTCCCGCACTCCGCACCGCCTCGCTTCACGACAACGCCTTGGTATCCCTGACAACGACGCTCCACGCCAAAATCGACGCCGCTCCTTGCACGTGGTTCGCCGCTCTCATCCCACACCGCAGCCTTGGCCTACTGACTCCGGCGCCATCGACTCCAGTTCATCAGCCGACAACAGCGCTTCAGCAACAACGACGCCGCTGCTTGCACCGCGACCTGCCAGCACCGCAATGAGCACGGCATTCACTTCGCACCGCGACCCTGGTCTCACCGATGGCGCCATCTGACCCCGCCACCGAGCCGCTGCTCGCACCGCAACCTGAGGGCACCGCACACCGCTTCACTTCGCACCGCTGCACCCGATGCCTGCCGACGCCATCGCTCCTGACTCCAACAGAGAGGAGATTGATCTGCCACGCGTGTGACTTCGAGGGCCCCGACGACTCCTGCACCACCCGCCGGAAGTGACGCCTGTGGACGTCGTGCTTTCGGAAGCCCAACGAGAGGTCGAGATGCTGTGCATTTCTAAAAGGCACTGTTTGCGGATCTGTCTGACGCCGTAACTGGCCCGCGACGCCGCGGTCAGCCAGAACTGTTTGGATTTGTTTGCTCACGATGCCATGATAGCCCCAGGCGGAGCTATCAATATCAAGGAACTGTTTTTCAAGCATATTTTGATAACTGAAGATTTTTAACTACTGTATTGTGGATTTCTATCGTTTTTGGTCTTGTCTTAAGTATATAACAATATTGGATATTTTTCTAAACTACTGGTGTGGTATCCTTTTGTAGTGCTTACACTGTATTACTGTTGGTTATGTGCAAATGCTTTACACACTGCCTCCAAGATAAGCCTGACTGCTCGTGCCAAGCTACCAAGGGGGTGAGCAGGGGTTATTTTAGGAGTATAACTCCCTTACCCTGACTAGAGTGGTGGTTTCTGCCTGGCTTTGGCACATGCCCTAGCCTACCAAAAATCCCATTTCTAACAGACTTCATCTAAGATGTAACAGCTTGTAAACAAGAACGAAAAGAATTGCCAGAAAGGGATGAGTGTGAATCAAGATGAAGAGTGATTTGGGTGTCATCAACATGCGTGGAAAATGAAAGTTTGCTGGCCTCAATGAGCTAAGCAAATGAGGCTACATACATGTTAGAAAAATGTAGGGGACTGCAGAAGGTTTCATTTGGAAACTCCACAGCTAAGTGTACAAAAGAATGGGCAGCGACAGGTCCTCCCCCAGCAGAAGAGAACAGACAGCAGAGACAATGATGTAACTACAATGAGACAAGGACAATGGTCACTAATAAGTCGTTAAAGTATAATATGAATCTATGTTCTTGGTAATTAATCCCAGCTCCCAACTGCTAGACATCCAAAGTGAATTACCTTATCTAGCATGCACTGTTAGTTATGTATCAACATGCTTATTTCCAAATGGTGAGTAAATGTCATAAAGCCAAATTCAATCTCCCTACATGTTACTTTAGGGATATCAGTGCTATGACCATACTGAAACCACCACACGTCTCTGATGCTACAGATGGGATAACACTGCTTCATGATCTAAATTGTACTCCCTTTGTAGTTAAAAGTTAGGCATATGTAGCGGAAAATAGTCTCATCTGGTGCTTTTATGCAAGTATAGAAACGTGTATGTGAAAGCAGACAAGAAAAACAGATAAATACTTCCAACCCTATTTCGTTTCCATATTTATCTTCTTCCTATTGTTATTTTTCTCTTTAGTTCTTCATCTATCTTTAAGAAGACTTTTGATGTGCCCTCTTAACCATCCAAGTAAGCATTCGCTAGGCAATGACGGCTGTTTTTAGGAGCGGTGGCTGGCTCAGGTAAGCGCGGGGGTCAGTGGGGCAGGGCAGGGCGCGACAGGGGGGAAAGCCGACAGACAACACAATAGGTATTATTTATTTATTTAACTATACTTACTCCGTCGTCTTTCGACTTCCCCCCCCCTCACATTCTGCCCCGTCCCCGCCCCACCGCATTTACCTGTGCAGGCTGCCGCTGGTTTTTAGTCTTGCCTGCTGTACCAAAAACTTATAGTGAGCTTAGAGCCCGTTATTGCTTACCACTGGTTGACTTTATTATCACACTCCTTTGCTTGCTTCTGATTCGATGGTTTACACTCTCTCTCTTGCCCATCCTTTTGCCCAGCCTTTTGATCCTCACTTTAACCTCCGCTGCATTAATTAAAGAAAGCAAGCTGTCCTGAGGAAGGTGGATTCAAATACATTTATCCACTGAAACGTGCGTCGGCCTGTTCAATTTCCAGCTGGCAGCATAACCATGGAAAACAATGAAGGAATCTCGGCATGAGTTATATGTTGCAAGCCATTTAGTAGCTGGAAAATCATGAATGTGATGTGTGTATGTGTACGTTTGGTATGTGATGATTGTGTGCAAAGTTAGGCTTTAATGTGAGAATGGTAAGGGGACATGTTATAATATGTTATTTTGTATGTACTAATTGCACAATTATGCTCTATTTGCACATTTAAGACAAATTGCATTATTGTTTGAACAATTTATGATTTGCACTGTATATATGACCCCAGAAGAATTGTGGTTTTAATACCTGAAAAAATACAAATGAAAAATATGGTCTATGAATTTTACAATACATTTACTATGAATTAATGCATTTTTGTTGTATCTAGTGATATTGATATTGTAAGCAAAGGGACAGCCCGTTCAGAGCTTATTATAGCCACTGTATAGTAGATGTTGGTCGAGTGGGTGGTTGTGTATCATTACATATAACTTTGTTACTCATGACATCTCACTAAATGATCACTTCCCCCAGAGTATTCAACCTTCCCTTGCAACACCTTCTAGACGGCCCTATAGCCAAACTACCAGCTTGGCCAAAGATATTGAGCTGGCCACCCTAAATGGTTACACCTTGCGCTGGTCACAAGTAGTGCCCGTTAAAACAGTTAATTAATACAAAATTACCAATAGAAATGCTTTTGAGATTTGTCTAGATGATACTTCTGACCCAAGTGCCCCTACTGAGGTCTTCATGGCGATTGCACTAGGTATAAAAGAGGGCCTCTTTGTTGCCAGAGAGCACCGAGGCATGTGAGAGATGGGCAGTTTGACTCTGAATGTTCCAAGGCCCACAAGAGATTAAAGGAGGCTTTACATCAATTTAAATCTCCTAGACATAAATTTGAGGTACAGGCATGTAGAACAGATTATAAAAGGACCGTGAAGTAAAGGAGAAAAACTAGCCTAAGGGATAAAGCCTGGTAATCCTTGTATGAGGCAAGTACTAGCAATGATAATAATGCTTTCTGGCGGGTAATTAATCCTCCACCACTGAGAGCAGAAGACCGCCCTCAGATGGAGATTGCAATCCTGGAAGTAGACTGGATAATACACTTCTCTGGTATCTATTCAAATTCACTCAGTAAGTCGGAGAGGGGCCAGGGTACTAGTAAAACTATTAATGACATCACACTTCAAGGTCCCATCACCCCACCTTTTAGTTTGGAGGAAGTTAATAGGGCAACAAATGGAAGCAAGGGTGGGGAAGCCGCTGGCCCCAATGCCATAGCAGTGGATTTGTTTAAAGCTAATATTTCTTTGTGGGGCCCTATATTGACAATGGAACTGGGGGCATGCTACAACACAGATTTTTTATGAACATGGGCAGGATCAATCATTGTCCCGATTTATAAAAAGGGAGATTATCTTAATCCTACATGCTATAGACCAATCTCGCTTCTCGATTCCTTAGCAAAGATAGCTGGCCGAATTATTGTGAATAGGCTTCAGGACTGGACGGAATCTCATGACTTTTTGTCAGATCTGCAATATGGATTTTGCCATGGTATTGGGACCATCGAGCAGGGACTGAATTTGAGTATGTTAATTGGAAAGTACGCTAAGATGAAAGAGGGGAACATCTATTCGGCCTTTGTCGATGAGTCATCGGCGTTTGACTGAGTTATACATGCTAAGTTATGGACTATGTTCATAGACCTGAGGAGTTGAGGCACCTATTATAATGTTTTAAGGGAACTTTATTCTGGTTGTAGAGCCAAAGATTGTTATGGCACCAGGGGAGAATACACACAATTATTTAGCATAGAGAGATGGGTATGACAAGGCTACATTTTAGCACCCATTCTTTTTTCATTATATATAAACAGCATAGGGGCTGTGTTATCCAGCCAATGTAAGGACCTTCCACAAATTGGACATTGCCCCATTCCAGCCCTCCTGTTATGTTATGTTATGTTATGTTATGTTATGTTATGTTAAAACCTCTTGTACAGCTCGCAGCTGCCCCAGCGAAGGGGAGTCCCGGCGCTGAAGGCAGAGTCCAAAAAAAGCGAGAACTAGGCTGTAGGAAACAAGTGAGTTTTAATGATTTTGCGGAAAGATGACAGACAGTCTAGCTGACAAATCTGCACAGGACGGGAGTTCCATAGCTTCGCGGCCAGATAGCGAAAGGACCTGCCCCCCGCCCTAGTACGTTCCACTCGCGGAACAGTGGCCAGAGTTTGCCCAGCAGTGCGTAACTGGTGGCTGGGTATGTGGATGACGCCGTTCTTATGACTCGAACTCCCCTTAGCCTACAGAGCCTCCTCACAAATTTTGTCTACTTTATGGAGAACCTTGAACACCTAGTTAATCAATCCAAAATGTTTATTATGAAATGTGGGAGAAAAACAGTGTTGTGTTGAGACATGAAAATTGATGGCACAAATGTTGGTGTTACATTGACTTTCTCATATTTGAGCATATCATTTGATAAATAGACGACATGGACCCATGCTATTACCACCAGGAAGCTTAAGTTAAAAAAACCAACCATGGCTCTGCAGAATTTTGCTAGGTGATTGGGTATGAACCCTCCGATTGAAATGATAAAGATCTATAAAGCTAAGTGCTTGACCGTTGCCATAAATGGGGCGGGAGTGTGAGGACACACCAACTGTAGGGTATTGCTGACAGTGGAAAACAAGTTTCTAAAGTATCTTCTTGCTGTCCCAAAGAGCTTGTCGTCCTTTGCCTGTCATGCAGAGCTGGGAATGCCATTCCTCATAGATTTAATAAGGTTGCAGCCCATTTTCCTATGGCACAAAATCTGGACATCAGAGCATACTGTCTTAAACTGTGCCATTATCAGGGACTGTCTCAATGTGAGTTTACCACCATGCATACCTTGGTTGATATATATCCAACGTTGTTTTCTGTGAGAGGGGGTATCCCCTCTACTATGAGAAGCCTGAACCTTTGGAAACCATTAACAGAGAAGATTTGAAAAACTTATGGCGCACATCCAGAACCTTAGGCTGTCCAGGGAAATATTAGAGCCTAACATATTAAAAAATCAAAATATGCTAATTACGCATGGAATGCAGCCCTATCTTAGGCTTGTTTTAAATTCCAGACATAGATTTGTTCTTACCCGCTTAGGAATGGATATTTTCCACCGATGAATCACCTTCCCTGCAATGACTGGTCAGTGACGTTAGCAAACTGCCCATGTGATGTTTGGCAGCACAGAGTACATGCATGTAGTCCTCTTTTGTAAATTTTACACTAACATGAGAAAACGTTATATTCTCCCTGTTTTAAAACCCCTTAAATTTTTTACGCCACCCTGCTTATCTATACTTACAATCTATGACAACTCTGGAGATATGATGCAATATGACACGTTTTTTTGTGGGTTTTATTTTATGCCAGAAAGAGAATTCTTTAATTATAAACTGTCCTGACTAGGATTGGGTAGTGTTTTAACATGGATAATAAAACCCTCTGTTTTTGGTTCGAGGACGTGTGTTATTACTGAACGTTTGAACATTCGGATTTTAAGATGTTATAATTCACTGCACTGTACCGTCAGGATTTTATATTGACATCAAAAATCTATCCGAATACTGATTGTTTTATGGCTTTTCTTTTTATTTGCACAGTTCTTAAATTTGTTGCGCGAGGGTAGTGATCTTAACTCCGTATAATGTATTAATTAATTGAATTGTTAAGAAGTATTAATGGGGCATATTAGAAAGACCGGCGATAAAATTATCGCCGTATTAGCGGCAGGAAACTGCCGCTAAAACGGCGATAATGGGTTTGTTAATATGCGTTATAGAATTCCAATAGAAGCCCAGGTTAGATGTCCTGCAAATTTAACCTGGGCTTCTATTAGAATTCTATAACGCATATTAGCAAGCCCATTATCGCCGTTTTAGTGGCAGGAAACTGCCGCTAAAATGGCGATAATTTTATCGCCGGTCTTGCTAATATGCCCCATAGTTCGCCATGCTTAATAATTGGCACAACGAATTTAGGGGCATATCATCAAGGAGGCGATATAAAATTATCGCCGCTTTTGCGTCCGTTTTCGGACGAAAAGCGGCGATAATTTTATCACCTTATCAGCAAGGTCACGCTATCGCGTGAATCCTTGCATTAGCTCCCTTTCCCGTAACGCCCACCTTTGCATCTCTAATGAGATGCAAAGTGGGCGTTCAGTCCCAAAATAACTGGAGAAATGTCGCTAACTGACATTTCTCCAATTATCAATGGGCACGCTAACAGGCATAGCGAAGAAAAGTAGCGCTAACCTTGGTTATCGCTACTTTCCTTACGCCTGCTTTTAGTTTGACTTAGCCATTATATCCAATGTAAGGTAGTTATCATGGCTAAGTCTGCCCTGCCCTATCAACAAGCTATCGCCAAATATTGTGACATTATCTCCTGGATTTCCAGCGATAATATCACATTTGGCAGTTAGCGCTTGGAATTTTATCGCTTTTGAGATAAGCGTTGCTGATAGCACGCTATCTCAGCGATAAAATTCCACGTTACCCGGCGATAATTATCCTAGCGCTAAGTGCGCTTAGCGATAATTATCGCCGGTCCTTGATGATATGCCCCCAAATATATATCTACATTGTATTGTATTCTGATTTTATGATTTTAAACGAAATCGAATAAAGCATATTAATTTCCTCCTTAATTCTGGAGTTAAAGTACTCAAGAAAATGCTTTCTGTGTACGTGTCACTAAGAGCGTATATTTAAAATACAATTTTCCTAGAACTCTGGCTAAATCTACCAACTGTGTACTTAATGTCAAACAATTCAAAAAGATTTGTGTTCTATTTGTGCTCTGGTATTTAATACATATTGCCTACTTTTAAAATTAACTCTGTACATTTTGTGTTGACACTAAAATAGATGCATCTAATTCTGAAGTATTCATTTTCTATACCTTAGTAGGAGGAAAGGCTGTGTAAGCCCCAGCTGATTCCCCCTTGTGACCTGCCGGTCACTCTGGAAGCTCACTCTCAGCTCCCCTCCCGCCGAACTACTCTAACAACACTTGGTGAAAAATGTAGCTTTGAATCTTATTTTATAGTTCGACTTTGCTTGTTCTACAATCAAAAGAATTTCCTAGTTATCATCTAAAGTCTAGAAAAGACTTTCTGCAATTTGTCAATGCCAAAGAAATTCGCGGTTGGCTAGTCCATTCTATATTATTTACTTCCAGTAAATGTTGTTTTTTCGGAAGGAATCATTTGCTAGTTTTCCAGGGAAGACTCACCTCTTGGTCAAGAGAAGTACGAGAATTATGTTTCATAGTTTACCAACGCCCTGCAGGGGTTATTATGGGGCTTGGCGATGCATTGTGCTTTGCTGCCTCTTAGAGGAAAATTAGGAAATTGCATGTCACCAGGTTTTAACTTCTATTAGCGGCTACTGCCATTATAAGGTATGTAAAAAGTCATGTATGAATGCTATGCTATCTTATATAATAACATCCATTGTATGAAAACAGATATTCAATGGGGCCTGAACTATACATTTGAAACGCATTTAAAACGAACAAACAAAAGGATAAGTGAGTATTGGTTTAGATGGAAAATGGTAATATTATTACAGTGGAGTCAAAATGAAGGACATAAGTGCAGAAGTATATGTGTCAAATGCATGGGGAGCACCATTGAAACAGCAGAGCCTAAATATACTAAGGGGCCTATTACGAGTTGCTAGACTCGTGGTGGCGCGGCAGTGGTGACCTTGCGACTGCCCCATTACATACCTAGTGGTTGCGCAGCCCTGAGACTGCCGACTCTGCCAGGGAACCTCCGTTCCCTAGTGGTGGTGCGGCAGTCTAGAGACACCTATATGCATGGCGGGATGGCCACGGTCCCGCCAAGCATATTATGACTTTCATCACTGCCACTGTTTTCATTGAGGTCTTTCCTCTATAATAACTGTGGCGGTGAAGAAAGAAAGGGAGCCCTGCAGGGCCCCCTTGTGCCTCACACCGGGTGGGGCACAAGATGTGCCTCCCTGTGTGCATGCACAGAAATTCCAGCACAGCATGGACTTTTCAGTCCATGCCGTGTTGGAACATCCTTTGACGTTTCCATTGAGGTGCCTATTTCATAGGCGCCGCCGTGGGAACACCAAAGGAAAAGCCTTCCAATGTGTTAAAAAGTCATAATAAGGCGGGCGGTCTCCACACAGGTTTGGCGGTGTGCAGTGTCAAACTCGTAATAGGGCCCTAAGAGTTGTGCAGGCGGGTATGCTGTGCAGGCCTAATATTGGTAAGCACACTTTTCGCCATTTGCAACACTTGGTGCCACATGAGCCACACCTGACTAAATAACCCAGTGTGTCTTTGTTCTCTTATCAGTGCCCATGCAGGGGAATCATACCACACAGATATGCGAGCTTGAGTCATCCCCAAGTTCCTTGGATCCTCATGACTTGCCATGGTTGATCTTTGAATGGGAGGCAGAACTTGCTCCTTGGGTGCCCATCTTTCACCAACACCCAGTCCCCTTCACAGATGCTTGAGGTCTTGACTCTCCTGCTTTGCGATGTCAATGGTTCCATGCTTGCTGTCGGGAATGTGCTTAGCTGCTTAGGAACAGGGCCTTTTCTTCCCATGTAAGGTGATGTGGAGTGGCATTTTCAATCCTTCATACAAAACAGAGGATGCTTGGTGCTACACCCATGGTGGTGTGAGGGGTCAGGCAATAGTCCAGTAAATATGAGTAGTTGGCTTTTTCAGCACACTGCTATTCCGCTTGAGCTATGTGGATCATTTTGGTGATGGTCCTCATAAGTCTCTCGATCTTCCCGTTGGCTTGAGGCCAACGTGGTGTGATCTTGTGATGCTTGGTCCTTTGGCAAGAGAGATAGTTGGTGAAGTTGTGATGCATGGAGCTCGTTTATTAGGCTGTGAGTGCCCATGATCTCCTCTAGTTTTGTTATGCTCTCCTCTGCGGAGGTGGACTTCACTAACTCCACCTCGGGGTACTTAGAGAAATTATCTATGGCTGCCAACAAACAGCCTGCTGTCTGGGAGACTATAACAATCTGCATTGTGCAGTGCCACAGACCCTCGGGGATTGGTTCAGTGATGATGGGTGGTGGGAGGTCTGGGGCTCTGGTGGATTGACATAGATCACACTGTCTGTCTGTCTGCTCAATTTGATCATCTAGCTCAAGAAACCACACTTTGCGGAGCAGTCTGTTTATTCATCTTGGGCAAGGTCTACCATCAGTTGGGTCAGGCTATGGGGAATGATGAGCCTGGTCCCCTTAGGAGACACCCGTTCGCTATGACTGTAAGTTCATTTCTCACGTTGTACAGGGATACCAGCGTGCTTTGGACTTCTGAGGCTTCTTGGCTAGCTCGGCAGTGGTGGCATTCCATTTCCCTAACTGGTTTGCCGTAATGGCCTGTTGGAGGCAGTCATCAGCTTTGGTGGCTTCTGTGAAGTCGGTCAAAGATACAGAGTTTGAGCGCAATCATTCTACGACCATTTTCATGTACTCCTCCGTGTTGGTTGCTTCCTGTTCTTCTTGAGGTGTGATTGGTCGGGAAAGTTGAGACTGTGGGCTCCTGGTTTATACTCTGCTGAGAAGTGGCCTTGTAGTTGGGGCATCCACTTTTCAATTCATGGTGGCAACTTGACACAGACTCCTTAAACAGGTGAGTCAATGGTTTGTGATCAGTGGTTATTGTGAATGGATGGCCGTACAGGTAAATGTGTGAATGGAGACACCCCCAATGAATCACAATGTCTTCTTTTTTGATGTGAGAATACCACTGATTTGTAGGGGTCAGTGCTCAGCTGTCGAAGGAGAGGACGGCCCATTCTCTGCATTGCTGTTTCTGGGACAGGACATGCCCCAGGCTGGTGGGCGGCTCAGTGTCTTTTTGCTGGTCAGAATATGCAAGGGAGGTAATCTCTGACAGCGTTCGCTTGGTGTGCTGAAAAGATTGCTGTTGCTTGGCACCCCATTGCTATGGGGTTGATACCTTTGTGAGGTCATGCAGTCGTCCGGTGAGGTTTGACATGAAGCGGCCGCAGTAGGTGACCATAGTTAAAAAACTTTTAACTATGTGAGGGAGATCGGTGCTGGTGCCGAGTGAAGGCTGCGGACCTTGATCGAGTCTGGGGTGATCCCTTTGGCAGAGAAATGATACCTGAACAAGCATATTTCTTCTTTGAGAAACTCACATTTTTCTTTGTGTAGCTTAAGCCCTCAGTCTTGGACGCGTTTGAATACAGCTCACAGTCCGTGGAGGTGTTCAAGAGTGGGTGCGTGGACCAGGAAGTCATCACTGACATTTAGGACTCCCTGGAGTACGGTCAACACTCCCTGATAATGTCCTGGAACACCTTGGCCGCACTGGAAATGCCGAAATTGAGGCACTTATATCGTCTCAAAACAAGGTGGTTGTAGAATCAGATGGTAGCCTAACCTCAGGTCTATTTTTGAGAACCTGTGGGAGCCAGAGAGTTCCCCTACATGTCGTCCACAGTCAGGGTTATTGGTCTTTACGGCTTTATGGCTGTGTTTGGGAGCCTCATATTGACACATATTCTTACTTCTATCAGCTACTTCGGCTTTCTGGATGCCACAATGGGTAAGACCCAGGGTGATGACCACTCTGCATTTTTTTTTTTTTTGTTTTTTTTTTTTAAAAGATTTTATTGTGCATAAAAAGGGTTACAAACACGGGCCTACAACCACCAGGGCCGGCCGCTAGTAGTCGAAGTGTTCCAGCATATCAGAAAACAATGGCTGGCCCACAGGGGCTCCGCACTATCACAGTAGATCAGACTGCACATAAGGGAAATCAGAATACACACTTTTAGTATAAACAACAACAAAAAAGTAAAATACAAAAATACAACAAACAAGGCGAAACGACTTATGGAGGGCGGCGAACACCAGCCGGGGGAGTCAACACCCAACCACCCGAGGGCGGTCAAAAAAAGAAGACCTGAGAGGGAGGGGGGGGCCACGAGAGAACCAAATCTGTACTCCAAAGTACGAGATACACAAGGAACCCTCAAGGATCAGGGGGACGAGGCAACCCCGGACGTATCCACCAAAGGGGGAGCACAGATAGACCCACGATACGCGTTCCACTGCCCCCAAATTCTACCCCAAGCCCCCGGTTTACCACGAGCCACATACACCGTTTTCTCCCTGAACATGCACCAGTCCATGTTCTCCTTCCAGACGGACACGGTGGGAGGCCGCTGGGAACCCCAAAGCTGTGCAATATCTCTCTTCGCAATCATGTTCCCCAAGGCCGCCCACCGAGCCTGAGCCGCATTGCAGTCATTGGGCTCCCATACATTCAGCACACAACGACGCACCTCCGGCAGCAGAGCGACCCCGGTGACTCGTCTCATAATATCATGCACCCGGTGCCAGTATTCCGCCACCTCGCGGCATTCCCATAGGATATGGAGAAAGGTAGCACTGAGCCCGCAGCCACGCTTACAGAGTCCGTCGTCTGAAAACCCCATCGAGACCAGGCGGGGGCCCGTCACATATACACGATGGAGAATCTTAAGCTGGACCAGGCGGAGACGGGCCGGGATGGCCACCTCCTTAGGGGATGACAGTGCAGTCTGCCAGTCCTCATCGTCCAGCTCCACCCCATCTCCCGTCCATGCCTCCCGAAGACGCACCAAGAGGTCAGCCCGATTGTTTATCAGTTTTTTGTAAATCAGGGAGATAGTACTGTCGGGGACGTGACCATCGAGTATGCGGTCCTCGAGAGGCGAAGAAGAAGGGACCGTGGTCCCCTCCCCAAAGACCGAAAGCAGGGCATGCCGAACCTGTGCATAACGGAAGAACTCTCTGTCACTAAGCTCATACTCGCGCTGAAGCGCCGCGAAGGATTTAACCGCACCTTTAACCCAGAGGTCCCCCACTCTGCTGATGCCGATCGTATCCCAGCGCTCGAAGCCTTTCGTTGTCCAGAGGCTTCCCAAGCGGTCTGAGTCGAATAGAGGAGTGGCGCACGTTAAACGCTCACTCCAGCCCATCACAACGTTAGCCGCCTTCCACACACTGACCGCAATCCTGGCAGGGCTCGTAAGGGCCCTACCAGCAGACCGCGAGTAAAGCGCTCTGTTATAGTTACCGCCGGGGAGCAGGAATTTATCCATCTCATATGCCGGGTTCGAACCAGGAGCGTACGTAGCATGATTAATGGCAGACAGCTGGGAGGCCCAATAGTACCGTCTAATATCAGGAAGCGCGATGCCCCCGTCATACCAGGAAAGAGTCAGCTTGGCCAAAGCGATACGCGATCGCCCGTCCCAAACCAGTCTCCTCTGAAAACTCTCCACCTCCCTAAAGTAGGCCGCAGGAATGACATCGAAGGAGTTCTGGAGTGCATAAAGGAATCTGGGAAGGGACATCATTTTAAACAGCGCCGCGCGACCAAGCGGAGACAAGGGCAGCTTACACCACCGAGCCGTATCTGCCCTCAAACGCCGGAGTGGAGACAGGAGATTCTGCTCATAGCGGACCGCCGGATCCAACGAAACGTACACCCCCAGGTATTTAAAGCCGGACTGAGATATTTGGAGCGGAAGCCGAGGCGGCAAGAGAGGAAGACCACCAGAGATAGGATACACACAAGATTTGGACCAGTTGATTATCAGACCCGAGTTTTTCCCGAAGGAAGTAAGGACATCAAAGAGAACATTGAGCGACTTCCGCGGTGAGGTGAGATACAAGAGAATATCATCCGCGTACAATGAAACCCGATCCTCGAAGCCCGGGGCCCACCGGAGCCCTCTAATCGAGGGCTCCCAACGGAGCCAGGCAGCGAGCGGTTCCAGGGCGAGAGCAAAGAGCAGCGGGGACAACGGGCACCCCTGCCTAGTTCCCCTCCCGAGAGCGAAAGGCCGAGAAACCCGCCCATTGACAACCACCTGAGCCATTGGTCCAGCATAAAGGAGCTTCACCCAGCTAAGGAACCCCTCCCCAAAACCAAACTTCGCCAAGACGGCCCAAAGAAATGGCCATTCAATGGTATCAAAGGCCATCGTGGCGTCTAGGGAAACCAATATGGCCGGTTCAGCGAAGTACTCAGCCCTAGCGAGGACGCCGTGCAGACGCCGTAAGTTGAGAGCGGTATTACGATGTGGGATGAAGCCACATTGATCCGGATGTATCAAGTCACATATAACGCTCAGCAAGCGATTGGCGAGGACCTTAGCAAGGATTTTGGGTTCGGCATTTAGCAGGGAAATAGGCCTATAGGAGGCACAGCGGTCACGTGGCTTACCCTCCTTGGGAATCACCACTATAGTAGCCAGACTCTGGTCGTCAGGAAGGGAACCCCTCTCGAGCGATTCCTGAAACATGTGACGGAGGAAAGGCGCGATTTTATCCGGGCGCAACTTATATAGTTCAATCGGCAGACCGTTGGGGCCCATAGCCTTGCCCGAGCGGAGGGAGCGAATCGCAGTAGCTATCTCTTCGACAGACAAAGGGGCATCCATCAGCTCGCGGTCCTCGACGGATAAGCCGGGCAGGGCAATATCCCGAAGCAGAAGACGAGAGTCGTCCTCATCTCTATCAGACACCGGGGAGTACACTGCACGGAGGTGGTCAGCAAAACACTCAACAATCTCACCAGGCTCAGTCACACACACTCCATCCGACACCCGAAGCTCCGGGACCACACGATTCACTCTCTCCTTCTTGTCCAACCAGGCAATCAGCTTACCCGCCTTGTCTCCGGCGTCATACAACCTACCCTGCTGCTCCCTATACATAGTCTTGGCAGCATCAGTGACGAGAGACTTATATTCAAACTGCTTCAGGCTGAGGGCATGCAGCCCCTCCGGGGTGACACCCGCCTCCAAGGCTGCCTCCAGCCCCGATATTTCAGTCTCCAGCGTCACAACCGCCTCTCTCTTAACCCTCTTGGCCTCCACTATCTGGGACAGGGCATGCCCGCGGAGCACCGCTTTGAAAGCTTCCCACAGGGACACCGAGGACAACACCGACCCCTCATTCTCAGAAAAATATTGATCAATCGACTTAATCAGGCTATCACGGATCTTGGGGTCTCGCAGGTACCAAGGGTTAATAGGAGCGATCCGCCCAGCGGATCGCGACCCGGTGTCAAAAAGCAACCACAGTGGGGAATGATCAGAAATACCCCTGGCCAGGTGTTTGACCTCTCGAATCCGAGTAGCCTGGGCCGCGGGCATAAGGAAATAATCCAGTCTGGAGAGACTCCCGTGGGCCCCAGAGTGAAAGGTGTACTGACACTGTGTCGGATGCATTAACCTCCAACAGTCCACCAGACCGAAGGTCTCCAGGAGCCCGCCCAGCCATGCCTGGGCAGCAGGGAGGGCCCTGGGCGGATGACGGTCCAGGTCACCCGAGACAACCGAATTAAAGTCCCCACCCATAAGCAAAAGAGTGTCAGGAAGCCCAAGCAACATACGACCCAAGTCTGAGAAGGTGGAGTTCTGGAGGCCCGGGGGAACATAGACCGAGATCAAGGAAAGGGACTGCCCCTCCCACCTCCCAGTCAGAGCCACATAGCGCCCTCTATCGTCTGGGACCACCCTGGTGATCTTCAACGGAAGTGAAGCTCGCAAGAGAATGCCCACCCCTCTCGAACCAGTGGTGAAACCAGAGTGGGCCACATGTCGATATCCCCCCCTGTTCATAGCCCGACAAACATTGCCAACCAGATGCGTCTCCTGTAAGAACACCACATCAGGAGTCAGACGACGCAGATATTGCAGCACAACACCCCGTTTGATACGGTCCCCCAATCCATTGACGTTCCAAGACATCAATCTCAACCCGTCCCCTCCCATCCCCTCCAGTAGATCAAGGGCCCCCTAGCAAAGAGCTCAACACCCAAGGATGAACCATAGCCAATACTTCGCCTTGAAAACAAAAAACACAAATCCAAACAACCCCACCCACCCACCAACCCCCCCCAACTCCAACACCCCCCACCCTGCACCCCTGCGGTCCAAAAAACCACCCCAACTTGCAGTGTGCCTGTCGCCCTACAAACCCCATTCTACGAAAAGACCCCGGAGGAGGGAAGGGACCCGTCCCCGCCCGCTCCCCACACACAACATAGTGAAACAAAATGCACAAAAGAAGTAGAACCCAGCCGAACAGTACAACATGGCAGAGTCCGGGACAATAAGTCACTCCAAAGGAGACCCGCCACCCTCGGTACCGGCAGAGGGCCCAGTCCGGTCACCCCGGTCCGGCAGCGAATCCAGCCAGTCACTCACAGTCGCAGGAGAGTCAAAAAAGGTAGTCCGATCTTCATGTTCCACTCGGAGCCTTGCAGGATAAAGCATAGAGTACTTGAGACCGAGGTTCCGGAGACGCCGCTTCACCCCCTGGAAGCCCATCCGCTGTTTCTGGACAAGTTGGGTGAAGTCCGGGAAAAAGTTAATGGACGAGTTCTCATGTCGGACCGGGCCATGGACCCGTGAGGCCTGCAGAATCGCGTCTCGGTCTCTGTAATGGAAAAGTCTCGCAACGATAGGCCTCGGGGGGGCACCCGGTCGCGGCCGGCCACCTGGGACTCGATGGGCCCGCTCCACAGCGAAAAACTTACTCAGGCCAGCGGGAGCAAGATGTTCGAGGATGAGCTCCTCGACCAGGAGATCAACCGGGCGGTTATCGGAGGTCTCCGGAACGCCTATGACGCGGATGTTATTGCGGCGGGCCCGTCCCTCGAAGTCTTCCAGCCGCCGGGCCATCAGATCATTGGCCGACTTGAGATCGCCGAGAGTGTCCTGCAGGTCCGACACGTCCGTACCAAGGGAGGACGTCCGCACATCCAGCGACTGAACCCTCTCGTTGGTCTTAGAGAGATCCGCCCGGATTAGCGTAATGTCAATGGCCACCGTGTCGATTTTACGGGCCAAGGCCTCGTACTGCGTAGCGATGGTCTCTCTGATGCCCTTAATGGCGCCCATGATGTCCTGCAGGGACAGATCCGGAGAAACGGACGGGCCACCACTGGTGTCCTCCGGGGGGACATTGGCCGTCCCGGGGGATCCTCTACCCTGAGTGTAGCGGTCCATGTTGTTCGTCTGGACCGGTCCCCCACGTAGGGATGCTTTGGTCTTACGCCTCTCGGGGTCTCCCTTGCCTCCCATGAGAACCTCGATCGCCGAAGGGGACTACCGAGGAAGCGTCGAGGTGGCACAGGCCAGGCAGACGCGTGTCGCACCACAGGCCGCAATATGGCGGAGCGAAGGGACCACCGTCAATGAGCACACTGGCAACAGACGAAGCCACCGGCATCAAGCGAAGGCACAATGAAAGCCCAGTCGCACCAAGCAAGTCCACAGTCCAGCCCCTCAAAGACCAAAAGTGAAACCGAAAGTGATGTGACGGCCACTGGCACAGCCCCGCTGCCGTTGTTGTTCAACTACGCCCCGGCTCCACAGATCACCCTCGCATCGGGCACAGCCGTCGGGTGGGCCTCAAAAGTTCAAACCACCATAACTCCGGATTGCCAGGTCCGATTTGATTTCCGAAAGGAGTTTAGTGTTCAGCCAGCATTCGTCTCCCAGATTCCATCAACCAAGTCAGGATAGAGTCAGGATAAATTCCGAGGAGCAGCGAGGGTCTGGGGAGCCCTGTGCTCACGCGACCATCTTGGATACGCGCTAGGCTCCTCCCCCCCTCTGCATTTTTGATAATGTCTGCCACCTCGAGCTTTGTAGTTCCACCTTTACATTTAGTCGGAGGTAAACCCACCAGTGATGCAGAGCAATGGGTTGTACAGACTGGTCGATGTGCAGGTGAACTACTTGGTCTTTTAGACAGCCGATCCCTTTGAAAATGTGTTTGAAGTCATTGAGGACAGTGTCCACTATGCTGTCATGTATCCCAAATGCAAATTAAACTAGCCTCAGGCCTTCTACCCTATGACAGCTGGTGAGCATATCTGACCAATCGTGAATGACATAATTGTCGCTCTTGTGGACTGGCCTCGGTGTCCAATTGTGGTTGTGAAGACTCCACTATGAGGGAGACATGTGGTGGTGTCAAATGTGTACACTCTGGTGGTAGTGGTGGCAAAGCTCTGGCGGGGCAGCCATCTTCTAATGTAGCACTAGAAGCAGTATGTTGATTGGCGCTCCTGTGTTCACGAGGGCCATAAGCGGTTGTCCTTCTAATATGACCTGGCAGCAGGGTCACGGGGTGCTCAATTCTGTGTCAGTTTGAATGCATGGAGGAGGTTCACAATCCCCAAGTGGTCTCGTCCTCCATGTCGTCATCATCTGCAAACACTGATTCTGTTTCCATTCAGTTGTCTGCTTTTATCTTAAAACTTTTCGGCACGGGTGCAGAGGGACAAACCTTGGAAAAATGGTTAATCTTCACACATGTGTAGCATTTCTTACCTTTTGCCGGGCAGTCATCGGCGGCATGGCCAGTTAGTTTGGGATGTCCTTAGGTAGTCCTGCTTATCATGCAACGATGTGGCACTGGCAACTTGGTTGACGGCTATGTTTTGATGGCACGCTGGAGAGTTGTTCCATATGGGCTGCCCATGACTTTGAAAGTTCTTTCGATCTTCCCATTGCGAGGATGTCCGCCATAGTCATTCGGGGAACTTGAAGTATTTGCTCTCGTAGTTTGACAAAGGAACAGCCCCATATGAACTAAGCCTGGGTCTCATCTTGCTCGTCTTGCAGTGTGCAAGAGCTTGTTAGTTACCAGAGCGTGTCGTAGAACTCATCTATGGATTCTTCTAGCATTTATTGGGCCTTACGTAGGAGGAAACACTAGTAATCCAGGTTGGTCAGGGGCTTACAATGGGCTGTCAGGGCAGCTGTAAGCGTAGCATAGGTATAGGGTGGGCCAGCTTTGCCCCCAGTCTTAGAGAGTTTGTGCATGGTCGCACCACCTAGATGCAGGAGCATAGACCGGTGCCTGTCTACCTCCATTCCCACTGCTGTGAAGTATGTTTTAAGTTGGTCTACCCAAGTTGCTTACTTCGCTGCTTGAGATGAGGGGGCGCCAGTTACAACAAAAGGTTCTATGGTCGGTATTGATGCCATGTTGCGGCATCTCAGTCTGCAACGATGATGTCTGGTGGGAAGGACAACTGTATGTGAGCTTGCACTTGGGGCAGGCGGTGGGAGTGGGCTGTGTCATGGCGGTGTCTCTCATACTACTGTTCACCAGGGAGTGGCAGAGCAGAGCCACGAGAGCCATCCTGCACGGCGATCAGAATCCTTTGGTGGGACGCCTCGCGCATGTGGTGCAGCAGGTGTGTGGCCGATGGACCCGCCTGTTGATGATGGAGAATGCAGGATCCATCTATGCCAAACCTTTCACCCAATGGTGTCACCCAAAGCCCAGATGAGGTCGGGGAAGTGGGGCTCAAGGAGGGGCCAGAGGGCAGCCTTGGGGTGGGCTTCACTCTTAGAGTCAGTCTGTCCACTAACTGGTGTGGAGGAGGGGGCACTGTACATACACACAGCAAAACAAATGTGCCCTTATTATTTAAGTCCAACTTATAGACTTAATCACCCTGCTATATAGGAATTCCCTCTAATATCGGTGAACCTGAATGTTGGGGGGAGGTCTGAGAATACACATTAGGTGATTCAGCAAAAGTGACCTTTGATGAAGATGTGACTAAAAGGCTCCCTCTCCGCTCCTCCATAAAGTTGAAACATCCAATAATTAGGGAATTTGTGTTAAGATGGAAGAATCCTGATTGAACAGACCAGAAATTTATGATCTGATATTGTATGCGTGAAGAAAGTGTGCATGTGTAGAAAATAGGGAAACATAACAGGATCACATAGGGTCCAATTTGGTCCTGAAGAAAGCCCCGGGCCTCGCTGTGGGGCCAATTAAGAGCTGAAACATGTCAACCTGATGTGGACATGAGCACCATAATTGAGACTCAGCTGTCCCATTTTGCTTTTTAATCATCCCTCCTCAACCAAATAATAAAGTCTAGAAGGATATAGATGGTAGGCTTTTTTATTGGCCACTCCCTTCCCTTGGGTCCCTTCCAACGATTCCCCCTCAGCCCGGAACGAGGGGCTGCTCGCCATTAGAGATGCTTTGGTGAGTGCTGGATGGCCAATGATGAAGCATGATACTCAGAGGGTGTGTAAGGCCATCCCGTTCATTTTATAAATGCCCATAGAACCAGAAAAGTGTTACGTCAGTATGTTAAGGTTCACCCATATTAGATGGAATTCCTATATAGCAGGGTGATTGAGTCTATAATTTGGACTTAAATAATAAGGGCCGTGTGTTTTTCTGTGTGTATGTATCTTGACAGGAGAGCACAAACAGTTTGCCCGAAACAAATCTCTCTTCTTCCCCCAGCCCTATTACTTGTAGGGACTATTGTGACAGACAGGGCACTGTAAGTAGCCTGGGACCACCATACTAAAATGGTGCCCAGCGGGGGCAGGCACAGCAGGGAGGCGCAGGCAGCCATCGGTGTAGGGAAGGAACCCGCCTGGAGCTGGAAGATGTGGGCAGGACATCGCCGCGTATCTTGGGTGCCAGAAGACTGCTCAGCAGGAGCAGGCACAGAGCTGAGGAGTGGCATGTGTCAGCACCGCAGGCAGGAGAGAAGGGTGCGGGGGAGCCATCCTTGTCACCAGTTTTTGTGCACCCACATAACTAGGTCACACCAGAACACAGTATGCAGTGCGGAACGCTGATAATTAACTGAAGGACACACTCACACTTGGTCTGGTGCAGAACTGGCAAACTCTGACTCACTTGTTAATTTAATAGCTCAGATCGGGTGACCCTCAAATAAACCATTGCTCATTCTGAGGCGGGGGCACTCACAGGGCACCCCTCGGCCTGGAACATTGCAGTCATTATGCGGCATGCAAATTCACCGTAAACGTCGTTAGCACAGGATTATAGCGTCATTCATGTGGCTATAGTGAATGTTATCTCAAGAGAGGTGTATAAGCAGGGAATTGGCTTTGTTCACCCACCCACAACTCGTGCTCATGGTATTTCGAAATTTGTTCACCTTCTTCAAACCTTTGGGGCATCTCTTGGCATGGGGGAAATGTGTCCTTTTGTGGGGGCCATTGCTTTGAATGACTGTAGATGCCTGCCTTTTAGCACTGCGGTGCCACCATCTACACTTGAAGAGGCAATCTCCAAGAATAGAGTTCTGAGTTGTCCTGAATTGGTAGCACTGCCCCAGATTTTCAAAATCAGATTACTTCTGAAATGTAGGTAAGGAATCCACTAGGTGCTACCCTACAACCACCACAGTATTAAATGAAGAGCGAAAGGAATCTACTCCCATGGATTAAAGTTCGAGATTTTAATATGATCCAAAATGTAAGCACATTTTATTCCTACGATAATGGATGACATAGTACAATTGAATGTGTTTCCATCTGCTGATCAACCAAGAAAAGATGAACTAAACCCTAATGTGACTTTTATTCATGGCAACATCTAAGAGGGACTACAATTACTTTACACAATGTGACACCATGTGTTATAATATGTGTTGCATCTTGATAGTCTTGAGAAAGCTCCATTGCGAACTGCCAGAGTGAAATATGTCAGCTGTGAATGGTGTTTGGACAAAATATTGAATACAAAATATAGTGAAACCAAAATATCGGCCAAAGCATATCGGGATGGCAAAACATATTGTGGACAGTAATATCGAGGTTAAGATTATCATTATAAGTGTCTTTTTTAATATCGTTGCAAGAATATTGTTAGATAAAGTATCTTTGTATAGAATAACATTTTCAATTGTTATTTTGTGGGTATTTTATTGTATTTTGTTTTATTTTAGTTGTTTGATAATTTTTTTGATTAGTGTCTTTAATAAAATAATTTGTTTATGTCTGTAAATCTTTACTTTTTAATAGATTTATTAATGTGTGTTATTACATTTTATGTTATTGTGTTATACTAGCAAGGATTGGAGTTTCTAGTGGAGAAAGGTGTGGATTTTTTTAAAGTGTGAATATTTGATTTAGATTTTAAGTATCATTTTCATTAATATGCAAATTAATTATTTAACATTTTGGAAATTATTGTTTTTATTTTTAGTATTGTAAGTATTTAATAAATATATTAATAATGTTAATAAATGATAAATACAAAAACAGAAGGAATGTGTATTTAATGTATATTATATATTATTTCTTACTTAATTAAAAATATAAAATTAAAATAATTTTTAAATTGTATAATGCAAATATTTATGTAAACTTAATTTTATTCATTATGTAACACATAAAAGTGATAATTCGATCTTTGTAAAATTATGGGGCTTATTAGGATGGCGATTTGGGAAAAAGGGGGTGGTGATGGACAGAGTTTCTGAATGATGCAGAATACTCTTACCAAGTCAAGAGATCATGGTTTTAATCCATCACCGTTTTTTAGCTCACTGCACCATCCCAGCTCAGAACCTGGCTACATGCAAATTAGTCTGTACCTGTCCCAGTGCATGATGGGAACAGGGCAAACCAAACTACCAAGCCAATTCTTATACTGGGAAGGAAACAAGCTTCCGGGGACCGGTTTCTGGCATCACAGCCTTCGTCGGCCCGGCTTGCCTGAATCCTGATGGTGCAATGAGCAAGGGACTCACGTCTGAGCATACCCTCCCACACTGAGTGTGGATAAAATCGATTTGGGAAAAAGGGGGTGGTGATGGACAGAGTTTCTGAATGATGCAGAATACTCTTACCAAGTCAAGAGATCATGGTTTTAATCCATCACCGTGTTTTAGCTCACTGCACCATCCCAGCTCAGAACCTGGAAACATGCAAATTAGTCTGTACCTGTCCCAGTGCATGATGGGAACAGGGCAAACCAAACTACCAAGCCAATTATTATACTGGGAAGGAAACAAGCTTCCGGGGACCGGTTTCTGGCATCACAGCCTTCGTCGGCCCGGCTTGCCTGAATCCTGATGGTGCAATGAGCAAGGGACTCACGTCTGAGCATACCCTCCCACACTGAGTGTGGATAAAATCGATTTGGGAAAAAGGGGGTGGTGATGGACAGAGTTTCTGAATGATGCAGAATACTCTTACCAAGTCAAGAGATCATGGTTTTAATCCATCACCGTTTTTTAGCTCACTGCACCATCCCAGCTCAGAACCTGGCTACATGCAAATTAGTCTGTACCTGTCCCAGTGCATGATGGGAACAGGGCAAACCAAACTACCAAGCCAATTCTTATACTGGGAAGGAAACAAGCTTCCGAGGACCGGTTTCTGGCATCACAGCCTTCGTCGGCCCGGCTTGCCTGAATCCTGATGGTGCAATGAGCAAGGGACTCACGTCTGAGCATACCCTCCCACACTGAGTGTGGATAAAATCGATTTGGGAAAAAGGGGGTGGTGATGGACAGAGTTTCTGAATGATGCAGAATACTCTTACCAAGTCAAGAGATCATGGTTTTAATCCATCACCGTTTTTTAGCTCACTGCACCATCCCAGCTCAGAACCTGGCTACATGCAAATTAGTCTGTACATGTCCCAGTGCATGATGGGAACAGGGCAAACCAAACTACCAAGCCAATTCTTATACTGGGAAGGAAACAAGCTTCCGGGGACCGGTTTCTGGCATCACAGCCTTCGTCGGCCCGGCTTGCCTGAATCCTGATGGTGCAATGAGCAAGGGACTCACGTCTGAGCATACCCTCCCACACTGAGTGTGGATAAAATCGATTTGGGAAAAAAGGGGGTGGTGATGGACAGAGTTTCTGAATGATGCAGAATACTCTTACCAAGTCAAGAGATCATGGTTTTAATCCATCACCGTTTTTTAGCTCACTGCACCATCCCAGCTCAGAACCTGGCTACATGCAAATTAGTCTGTACCTGTCCCAGTGCATGATGGGAACAGGGCAAACCAAACTACCAAGCCAATTCTTATACTGGGAAGGAAACAAGCTTCCGGGGACCGGTTTCTGGCATCACAGCCTTCGTCGGCCCGGCTTGCCTGAATCCTGATGGTGCAATGAGCAAGGGACTCACGTCTGAGCATACCCTCCCACACTGAGTGTGGATAAAATCGATTTGGGAAAAAGGGGGTGGTGATGGACAGAGTTTCTGAATGATGCAGAATACTCTTACCAAGTCAAGAGATCATGGTTTTAATCCATCACCGTTTTTTAGCTCACTGCACCATCCCAGCTCAGAACCTGGCTACATGCAAATTAGTCTGTACCTGTCCCAGTGCATGATGGGAACAGGGCAAACCAAACTACCAAGCCAATTCTTATACTGGGAAGGAAACAAGCTTCCGGGGACTGGTTTCTGGCATCACAGCCTTCGTCGGCCCGGCTTGCCTGAATCCTGATGGTCCAATGAGCAAGGGACTCACGTCTGAGCATACCCTCCCACACTGAGTGTGGATAAAATCGATTTGGGAAAAAGGGGGTGGTGATGGACAGAGTTTCTGAATGATGCAGAAAACTCTTACCAAGTCAAGAGATCATGGTTTTAATCCATCACCGTTTTTTAGCTCACTGCACCATCCCAGCTCAGAACCTGGCTACATGCAAATTAGTCTGTACCTGTCCCAGTGCATGATGGGAACAGGGCAAACCAAACTACCAAGCCAATTCTTATACTGGGAAGGAAACAAGCTTCCGGGGACCGGTTTCTGGCATCACAGCCTTCGTCGGCCCGGCTTGCCTGAATCCTGATGGTGCAATGAGCAAGGGACTCACGTCTGAGCATACCCTCCCACACTGAGTGTGGATAAAATCGATTTGGGAAAAAGGGGGTGGTGATGGAAAGAGTTTCTGAATGATGCAGAATACTCTTACCAGGTCAAGAGATCATGGTTTTAATCCATCACCGTTTTTTAGCTCACTGCACCATCCCAGCTCAGAACCTGGCTACATGCAAATTAGTCTGTACCTGTCCCAGTGCATGATGGGAACAGGGCAAACCAAACTACCAAGCCAATTCTTATACTGGGAAGGAAACAAACTTCCGGGGACCGGTTTCTGGCATCACAGCCTTCGTCGGCCCGGCTTGCCTGAATCCTGATGGTGCAATGAGCAAGGGACTCACGTCTGAGCATACCCTCCCACACTGAGTGTGGATAAAATCGATTTGGGAAAAAGGGGGTGGTGATGGACAGAGTTTCTGAATGATGCAGAATACTCTTACCAAGTCAAGAGATCATGGTTTTAATCCATCACCGTTTTTTAGCTCACTGCACCATCCCAGCTCAGAACCTGGCTACATGCAAATTAGTCTGTACCTGTCCCAGTGCATGATGGGAACAGGGCAAACCAAACTACCAAGCCAATTCTTATACTGGGAAGGAAACAAGCTTCCGGGGACCGGTTTCTGGCATCACAACCTTCGTCGGCCCGGCTTGCCTGAATCCTGATGGTGCAATGAGCAAGGGACTCACGTCTGAGCATACCCTCCCACACTGAGTGTGGATAAAATCGATTTGGGAAAAAGGGGGTGGTGATGGACAGAGTTTCTGAAGGATGCAGAATACTCTTACCAAGTCAAGAGATCATGGTTTTAATCCATCACCGTTTTTTAGCTCACTGCACCATCCCAGCTCAGAACCTGGCTACATGCAAATTAGTCTGTACCTGTCCCAGTGCATGATGGGAACAGGGCAAACCAAACTACCAAGCCAATTCTTATACTGGGAAGGAAACAAGCTTCCGGGGACCGGTTTCTGGCATCACAGCCTTCGTCGGCCCGGCTTGCCTGAATCCTGATGGTGCAATGAGCAAGGGACTCACGTCTGAGCATACCCTCCTTGGCAGTTCGGGCTGGACTGTTCCCATGAGGCACAGGGTCAAGACTGATTTGCATATGGCCATGTCTAAACTGGGGTGGTGTAGTGGGCAAAAGAACGATGGATTTAACCCAGATCTCTTGACTGGGGGAGAATGTATGCATTGTCAGCATTCCGTCCATCATTTGTTTGTTGTAACGTTATTAGGATGGCGGGCGGCACCCTAGTGGTGTTGGGACCGGCTGCCAGCAGTGCAGCAGTCCCGCACTGCTAATTAGGATGCGACCGCCACCCTGGCTATCGCATTCCGCATCTTTAACATTGCAGCGGGGGCTGCTGTAAGCAGCACCCACCCCAATGCCAAAGAGGCATGCTCTGCATTGTCATGCACATTGTGACAGGCACCGTGCGGTGCCTGCCACCTTGTGTATGGCACTTGAGGGGGGGTACCATAGGTACCCCCCAAGTGCAGCCTCCCACCCCCAGGAGCCCGCAAAGGGCCCCCAAAGCAATTTCCACCAGCCTCTCCATGGCAGCATCGCCGCCATGGAACGGCCTTGTCAAATCGTCAACATAATATGGTTGTCGGTGCCTGGACTTTCCGTCTGCCGTGGTACCCCCCGTCATGATAATATGGCGGGGGGGTAAATCATGTTGTGATGGCGGGTGGATCGGCACCGCCGGCCGGGAGGTGGTGATCAGCCCGCCATAATAATGACCCCCTACGCGTATTATATTTTTCTTGCTTTTTGTTTTGAAATCTTCAATATTTTATTTTCATTTTCAGTAAGTTGTGCGTAAAAATGTTTTATTTTAAATGTAAATAATTTAATACATTTTTAAATAATGTTTAATATAGACATTTTAGGTATGAAATCATACTAAACATGTATTAACTAAGATGTATGTATAGAAATGTAAAATATGTTTATATTTATATATGTATTCTGCAAATAAAAATAAATTTTTATTGGTAATGATACAATTGATATTTATGTGTAAGGCATAATTAGGAAAATACATTACATTTTTTCTGATGTTTTCGTAATTTATTTTATAACTTTTTATTAATTTTAATCATATTGTTTATGTAATGTAAATATATTGTAGGATTTTAAAAAAATTGTTTATGTATATATATATATATCTTGCCACGTTGTAGCCCAAAGGTTGACGCCGGCGCTCAATTTCAAGACAGTGCGTTTTTCTTCAGCAGGGCCGCACCGGTTTGCATTAAGATTAGGAATAAATCTACTGCCACACGACGGGTCGATTTAGTTTGAAGAAAACGCACTCACTCATATTTCCAGGAGTTTTAAGGCGGCTTTATTTTACAATCATTGCAGTGCCCAACGCGTTTCATCTTGTCCTCAAGGCTTGTTCACGGGATACTGCACTCTCTGTATTGACATCTGTTGTATCCTCCCGTCCTCTCCCACCTTGGTACCTTCCGTCCACCCCCTCCGTCCCTCTTACCTTGGTATCTCCCGAAGCTCACCTTAGAATGTTGACAACCAGCTCATGTCAGAGAGCGGATGGCTTGGAATAAAGTGACAGTTGTTCTGCTACTGGTGTTGTCACTTTCTTTATTACACTGGCGACGAGCGACGATCCTGTGAGGGGGACAGGACAAGCCATTTCCCCTTTTCGTGTTGCTCTCAAGTGTGCTGGATCAGCTGTGTGCATGCCGCGTTCCTGTCACTCAAAGGATCTTGGCAAGTCGCTGCGGCTGTTCCCGTGTTCTTATCATCGTGGATGAACACTCTTCACTAGTGAGATTTGTGGCTGCTTGGCGTCCTTTTGGTGGCTGATCCATAGTACTATTGGTACTGCTGCGCTACGAGCCTCCAGAGGGGCACAGGACTTGTAACTGATCTTGTCACCCTACCCTTCGTGGCTCCTTATGGTGGCAGTTTGGATCGTCATCCAAGGGGAACATCTCCTCAGCGGCAGTTCTCCGGCAGGACTCCTGGGTTACTTCAGTTTCCGGGGGCTTGACTGTCGACGCGCCTCCACACGCCCACAAGAGGGCGGGAAGTAGAAGTCCTCCGCTGGGTCCTGTTGCTCCCGGTACGGTTCCAGCAGGTTTCCTTGACAGAAGACCTGCGTGTGCACGCCCCTACCGCCCACTGAAGGCGGAATTATCGTGTTGTCTCCGTAGGCTCCTGGCTTATGGGTTGATCCGGCAGACATCCCAAGTCTAGTCAGCTGCAGACGCTGGATTCGTCAATCTTGGGCGGTAGAAACGGCAGCAATACCCGGGAGAAATCAGCAGCCGATGAATGACCGGTGCTCAGAGGTACGTCCAGCGGTGGTTCCGGCAAGTTCCTTTTGCCTTTTAGACATTTCCAGTCAGGAAGTTGTGGTAATTGGGGCGGAAGAGTCCCCTCCTTTCTGGGCCACCTGATTGCCAGTACTGCATTGGTACTTTATACTTTATGTTACCCACGGTTCAGGTTGGGCATTACAGTGACTCCTTCCTCCTGGTCCAACTGAGTTGCTAGTACTCTGCGGTCACTTCATACAGTACTTTGCTCTCAGTCTTGCAGGGCACTACTGCGTTCCTCTGGAACTGTACAATTGGGCTGAGTGTTAATTGGAAATAGCCCAGGTATTGAGAGTACGATTCTGGTAGCGATACTATCGATGTTCTGGAGGCTCCCGGTCACAGTAAGCTGAACTGAATACTACTGGGGCAGTCTTACATAATCTCCTCTAGGGCTCCGGTAGCACTACTTTCTAGGCACTTATTT
The DNA here is from genome assembly GCF_964204655.1 of Triturus cristatus. Lineage (NCBI taxonomy): Eukaryota > Metazoa > Chordata > Amphibia > Caudata > Salamandridae > Triturus > Triturus cristatus. The sequence continues at coordinate 587,134,775 of NC_140580.1, read as the reverse complement.
CCAGACAATTTACTCCTTCTCTTAAAGTTCTACGTCTTGCTGCAAGCTGTTGGTTCTTCTTCATTCACCATGGGCACCCCGGGAATATGTCAACCTCCTTCATTCCTAAATGAATGTGGCGATCCAGATATCCATTGGAAGGAATGGACAAAGCTGTTTGAGTCATATTTGATTGCCATGGGGGGAGAAAGATTTTCTGCCTTACGTAAGCAGCATATTCTCCTACACAACATGGGGGTACATGGTCGCAAAGTATATGAGACTCTCCCAGAACCTGAGTTGGATGAAGAAGAGGACCTTGATGTGTATGAAGTTACCATGCTAAAATTAGGTAATCATTTTGGGGATAAGATAAATGTGGTTTTGGAGCGACATAAGTTTTTCAGTAGATCACAAGGAAAGAATGAATCGGTGAAAAACTACGTTGCCAATCTGAGAGGTCTTACTCAAAGGTGTGATTTTGGGGATCTTAATGACTCCTTAATACGTGATCAATTAGTCAGATGCACAAGCAATAGCAAGATCCAAGAGAAGTTGTTGTCAAAAAATCCATCGTTGGAAGAAGCTGTTTCTATTGCTCAGTCTATTGAACATACGGCAAAGTGCATGAAAGAAATTAAAGTGTCTGAAGAAGTGGTTGCTGCAGTACAGGTAGAATCTCCAAATAGGAATGTCTCTAAAGTCAGAAGTAAGGTTGAGTCATCCAGTAAGTTTCCAAAAGATCACTCTGACCTCAAATGCTATAGATGTGGGAGCAGCAATCACTTGGCTAATAATCCTAATTGCACAGCTCGCAATGCCCACTGTAAGAAGTGTAACAGAAGAGGACATTTAGCCAGAGTGTGCAGGGACAGTGACAGCAGCCAAGTCAAAGCCATTAATAAAACCAACGATGAGCAGCTTAGATTTACGTTTCAAGTAAAAAGTACGTGTGGTAGTATTCCCTTCGAATACCCCAAATGCAGCATTTCAATTAACGACACATGTATTGAAATGTTTGCAGACTCATGCTCTCCCTTTACCCTATTAAACATGGAAGATTACATGAGAATCAAAGGGGATCCAGGTATGCTTATATCTAAACCTGACATCACACCCCAGGGGTATACCAAAGACCCTATTCCGTTGGTAGGCATGGTGGAGACGAAAATAAATTTCAAGGGGAGATCCACTGTGGGCAAGGTCTACCTTGTCAGCTCGGGTTCAAATCTCCTCGGGTGGCGTCACCAGAGAGAACTGGGCGTAATTCTTGATCCCAATGGTAGGGAACAGGTCAACGTGGTCAAAGGTACTACGGGGGAGTCACCCCTATGTGACGAATTCCCTCACCTTTTTTCAAATGAGCTGGGGATGTTGAAGTACTATCAGCATAAAATAAAGATTAGACAAGGGGCTAAACCTGTTGTACATAAGACTCGCCAAGTTCCTTTACTGTTAAGACAGCCTCTGAAAGAAGAACTTGACAAACTCTGCCATTTAGGTGTTATTCTCCCCATTGACGCTTCAGAGTGGGTGTCCCCCATTGTCATAGCTTCTAAAGCCAACGGACAGGGCATTCGCCTTTGCATTGACTTACGCAGTCTCAACGAAAACATTTGGGTCGAGCGGTTCCAGCTTCCCAACATCAATGAAATATTAAGTACCATGGGAAAGGCCAAGTTTTTTTCAGTCATAGACCTTTCAATGGCATATTACCAAGTAGATCTTCACCCAGATTCTAGACCACTGACTGCATTTTCAACTCCGTTGGGCACTTATATGTTCCTAAGGATGCCTTTTGGCCTTGCATCGGCGGCTGCTGTCTTCCAGAAAATGATGCAAAAGGTGTTGGAGGACATCCCCAACTGCATGTGTTTTCAAGACGATGTTCTGGTTTATGGTGCCGATGAGGAGGAGCATGATGCCATATTTAGAAAAGTATGTTCCAGGCTGTCGAATGCAGGGTTAACTGTCAAAAAGGAAAAATGCAAGATCAAAGTCACGGAGGTGGATTATCTGGGACATAATCTTTCTTTTGAAGGGATAAAACCCAAAATGAGCTTAGTCCAAGCAGTGGAAAACGCTCCTCTCCCCACGAATAAGGAGGAGCTCAAATTCTTCTTAGGGTTGGTGGAGTATATGGCCAAGTTCATACCCAGGTTTTCTGAAAAATGTGAGTCCTTACGGGAACTGTTAAAGAAAAAGAGTGAATTCAAATGGGAAGAGATACATTCTGACTCTGTAAATGCTTTAAAAAAAGAGATCATGGGTTCACGTGCATTGGGACCTTTTGACCATAGGAAGAGGACCATCTTATGCACGGATGCCTCCAACAAAGGCCTTGGGGCCACCCTTTCTCAGAAAGGGGAAGGGGGAGAAAACATTATTGCCTTCGCCTCCCGTACTTTAAGTCCACCTGAACGGAACTACTCCGTGATTGAAAGGGAGGCATTGGCCTGCTACTGGGCCATCAATCATTTCAAATTTTTCCTTTGGGGCAGTAAATTTACAGTCCGCACGGACCACAAACCCCTAACGCACATTTTTTCATCTAAGAAATCCCTCTGTGAATCCCCTAGGATAGCCAAATGGGTTTTGGGGCTGGAGAAATTTAGCTTCAGAATTGAGTACTTACCAGGGAAGGATAACGTCCTTGCAGACTATTTGTCCAGGTCCCCTTTAGAAACCAACATTGAGGATGACCCCTTGGATACCCCCATCCTTTCGATTCATCTGCCTTCCTTTTCTAAAGAGGAATGGAATAACGAAATGATGAAGGATTCAATAATGGAGGCTCTAAAAAGTTTAATCATAAATGGGTGGCCAGATAAATGCGGGGATGTGGTGGAAGAGTTAAAAGAATTCTGGGAAGTCAGGAATGAGCTTACCATTCAGGAAAACAGAATCTACCGCAATTCTAAAATTGTGCCACCTGAGACCTTGAGAGACAGAATAATAGACCTTGCCCACGAAGGCCATTTGGGGAGAAGCCTCACCAAAAGCAAAGTGAGGAACAGCTTTTGGTTCCCAAGGATGGATTCTAGAGTTGAATTAAAGGTAAAGGACTGCTATAGTTGTGCAAAGAGTGACAAAACCAAGTCCTTACATAAGGTCCCACTTTCACCGGTGGAGGTACCAGTCACTCCATGGACTAAACTGGCCATGGACATAATTGGCCCCATGGATGCCTTAGGCCCGCTGAGAAGGTTTATGTTTGTGCTGGTGGACTACACCTCCCATTGGGTCAATGTCAAATTCACCCCTTCCACCACGACCAAGAAGCTCGTGGCATTTTTTAAATCTGTATTCTCATTTGAGGGAATTCCATCGATTTTAGTAACTGACAATGGGGTGCAGTTCACATCAGATGAAATGATAACTTTCTTAAAAGACCATAATATCAAGCATGAGAAAACGGCCCTCTACTGCCCAAAGGCAAATGGCTTAGTAGAGAGGATGAACCGTATGATTAAGGAACATATTCAACTGGCAATGTCTAATGGATTCAACGTAGATGATTCTCTTAAAAACTGTTTGTGGGCTTACCACACGGCACCCAACCTTGTAACGGGGATCTCTCCCTTTGTAATGTTAAGAGGAAGAGAACCAGGCACTAAGATGTACCCTCTCTGGCTAGAAGGGGGTAAGATGGTTGTCTATGACAGGTCTGAAAGTCAGATTAAGGTGCAGCAACATCAATCCCGCTACAAAGGCTGGTATGATAAGAAACATGGTGTGAAGGATTTGAAACCTATGGTTAATGATGCTGTGTTGATAAAGAAACCCACAAGGGTTAAAGTGGGACAGAGTAAATTTTTCCCTCCTCAGAATGTCAAAGGTAGGGGGAAAAATGTGGTGGAATTGGAGGATGGTCAAGTTTGAAGTGGGGACAGAGTAGCTAGGTAATGTTCTCTCCTATTTTTTCATTCCTGTTATGTTGGGTAAGGAGATGTGTTGTATCCTCCCCTCCTCTCCCACCTTGGTACCTTCCGTCCACCCCCTCCGTCCCTCTTACCTTGGTATCTCCCGAAGCTCACCTTAGAATGTTGACAACCAGCTCATGTCAGAGAGCGGATGGCTTGGAATAAAGTGACAGTTGTTCTGCTACTGGTGTTGTCACTTTCTTTATTACAACATCTTTTATTTCTAGTTGCAAACATTTACTTCCTGTTTATAAGTGTGGTGAATTATGGTGATTGTGGTTCACTTCTCCAAAAAACTTACAGGCAAGTAAGTTTGTAAATAAAAAAGAAAAAACCTTTAAGTGCATGTGTTACTTGAGTGCATTAAAAAATCAATTCATATGATTGGCCATACATGCTTTATGTCCATTTATAATTCTATGTAAGTTCCGTTCAGACTCTCTAGTGAGCATTCATGGTATTTGTTCCCACTTCACAAAAATCTCAGTTTGTTTATTTCCATATTCATATAATTCCTTTTGGTTTTAAATTGCAACATTTTGGATTTCTTTTAGTTTTTTACATATTAGTGTTTCCTCTTTGGTGAGTATTTACTTATTTTATTCTGCAATGCCTGTTCAAAAATGTTTTTGTTCAATTACAGGTGTACGTAAAGTTCCTCATTTTGATTTAAACCTCAAGGATCCAAAGATCTAAATGCTACAATATGGCGGGATTCTTTTTGTATCAGAGTTCTTATTCGGTCTCCTCCTCTCTCGGATTGTGTTATTTGTTCCAGGGTACAGTATTTCAATAACTCCCATTTTCCTTCTTGATATTTCTCCATGTGTTTGGCAATAGCGTTTGACCGATCTTTATGTATGGTGGCTCGAACATGTTCCAGGATTCTCTTTTTCACTTCAAAGATGGTACTCCCTATGTAGCGTTTTTTACAAGGACACACTACTAAATATACTACATGGGTGCTTTTGCATGTTAGATGTTGTTTGATTTTCCATTTTTTTCCTTTGTCAATATCGATCTCTTTTGTTGGTGATGCAATTTTGCACACTACACATTGTTTAGAAGGCCAAAAGTCCTCCCGCTGTAGCCAAGTTGTTATTGGTGCTTCCTGGAAGTGACTGTGAACAATCTTATCATCTATGTTTTTCACTCGGCGATATGTTATGTTGGGATGGTCACCAATTATTTTGACAAAATAGGATCTAGTTTCAAGATTCCCCAATGTTTTCTGATTATTGCAGTTAGCTTTTTGTTCTCCGCACAATGAGTTATCAATCTTATTGTTGTTGTATCCGATTCTTTTATCTTCGGTGGTTTCTGCAAGATTTCTTTTCGTTTTTGGTTTCATCACCTTTTGCAGACCTTTTTTAATGACCTTTTTCGGGTATTTGCGTTTGAGGAACCGATCTTCTGCCAGTTGACTGTGTTTTAAAAATTCTGTGTCCTCTGAGCAGTTTTTTCGCAATCTTAAAAATTCCCCATATGGGATACTCCACTTCAGAGATTCACTGTGAAAACGTTCTCCATGCAGTGTTGCATTTGTTGCTGAGTGTTTTCTGTGCAAAGTCGTTTGAATGGAGTTATTTTCCACATAAATTTCAGTGTCTAGAAATACCACTCGCTTTTGATTGATTTCATAAATGAACTTCAATTTCATTGAGCTGTTGTTCAATTTGTCAAAATAGATGTTAAATTCAACTTCTGTGCCATTCCATATGATAAAAAGGTCGTCTATAAACCGAAGCCATAGAACGGCTTTTTCACAAAATTCATAATTTTCTGTGTTCCATGCCACACTTTGTTCAAACCAACCCATGGTCAAATTCGCATAGTTGGGAGAAAATGAGAAGCCCATGGCACATCCCTTTACTTGTTTAAAGATTTGTTTATTGAAGAGAAAGATGTTATTATTTAGACATAGGGAGATCATTTCATTCAGCATGATGTTGTGTTCTTTATATTTTATGTTTCTCTTTCCCAAGAAAAACATACAGGCTTGAGTTCCAATGGAGTTTTCAATGTTGGTATATAATGAAACTACGTCCATTGTAATCAATTTGTAAGATGGTAGCCATGTGATTTCCTCCAATTTTTTCAGAATATCTGTCGTGTCTTTTAGATATGAGATCTTTTACCAGAGGTGAGAGAAAGCGGTCAATGTAATCAGAAATGGGTTCCAACAGTGAGTTATTTACGGACACTATAGGTCTTCCTGGTGGATTTTCATTATTTTTGTGAACTTTGGGAACTTTGCCTGTTTATTTTTTGTAGAAGTGAACCACAATCACCATAATGCACCACACTTATAAACAGGAAGTAAATGTTTGCAACTAGAAATAAAAGATGTCAATACAGAGAGTACAGTATCACGTGAACAAGCCTTGAGGACAAGGCGAAACGCGTTGGGTACGGCAATGATTGTAAAATAAAGCCGCCTTAAAACTCCTGGAAATACGAGTGAGTGCGTTTTCTTCAAACTAAATCGACCTGTCGTGTGGCAGTAGATTTGTTCCTAATCTTAATATATATATATATATATATATATATATATATATATATATATATATATATATATATATGTTTACTTCTTTTATTTGAATTTTGTTTCACTACTTAATATTATGTAGAATTTAATATTTTTAAAATCAACAACTTTAATTAATGTGTTATTGCTTCATGTTATATATATAGATTTCTTTGTTAATAGTGTGTTAGAAGTAATTTTTATATTAATTTTATTCTTAAATAGATATTATGTTTTACTGTGGAGTATGTATTTTGTATGTAACATTTTTAGTGTCCACTACCTTCTCCTATTTGGTTTAGATTGGAGTGGGATTAGTAAATGTGACCCCGTTAGTGTCCAACACTTACCGGAAATGATTTAGGGCCTGATTGCGAATCTGGCAGTCTTGCAACTACCAGACTCGTGGTGGTGCAGGTGTGGCGGTCCCCCGTTTTGCTGATTATGACTTTGTAAGCCATATCGCCTGTGGACCATCTGCTGTGCAAAGGAACAGTTGTTTCCTGGTGGTGGCGCAGGAGAGCCACAAAGCAATATGTTGAGCGGGTATTGGCACATGGAGCAGCAGTAAAGAGGGCCCTACAGGGCCCTCATGTGGCCCCCGCTGTGGGGATACATTTGGGGGACTCAACATGTACCCCCCTGTCTATATCGCCCCAAAGTTCCAGCACAGCACAGACGTCCACATCCATGCCGTGCTGGAACTTTTTTGCCGTTCCCATTGCGATGCCTGTTTTCCCGGCACCGCCATGGGAAAGGCAAATGACTGCCGACCATAGCACGAGTTGAACTCGTGTAACATGAGTTCAACTCGTGATACAGTCGGCGGTCCTTGCGTGGGTTTGGTGCAGCGGAGCTGTCGTTGAGCCAGTGCCGCTGTGCCAAACTCATAATCGGGCCCTTTGATTGGAGTAGGAATAGTAACTTTGTTCCTTATATAGTCCAACACCCTTCCCAAAATGGATTTAGACTGCAGTGGGAATAATAAAAGTAGCCTCTTTAGTGTCCAACACCTTTCCTAAAATGATTAGGATTTAAGTGCGAATAGTAACTGTGACCCCTTAAATGTCCAACTCCTTCACCAAAATAGGTTACGTTGGAGTAGGAATAGGCAATGTGAATCCTTTAGAGTCCAACACCTTCCCCAAAATTGGTTAGATTGGACTTGGAATATGCAATGTCACATCTTTAATGTTCAACACCTTCCCCAAAATTGTTTTAGATAGGATTTGGAATAGTCAGTGTAACTCTTTTAGTGTCAATACCTTTGTTAACATAGTTTTGTATGCAGTAGGAGTAGTTAATGTAGTTTAATTAATATCCCAGATTTTCAGAAAAATCATTCACATAGGAGTTGGTTGTGCACGTGTTATATGCCATATCTGCATTTAGATTTTTATAATATAATAAAGGTATGTGACACAGATTGTAATTTTTTCCTCACATTTATTTAATGTATATATTTACATGCTTAACATATATAACTGTACTTATATAACATATTTTACTAATTATATATAAACAATATGTTATTACAATTTTAGTATTAAATAAACATTATATATTATATTTGAACAGTCTTGTCAGGGCAAGGTGCTGCTGTTCGTCAGAACAGGTATGACCGTTCTAAAGTTTGTTTTCTAGATCTTGAAGGTGGGCGATTACGGCGGGGGGTTGTAGACTTTAGTTATGTTGGTGTTTTTTGTTTTTTTCGTTGACTTAGTTGTATTGTAGTAGTGTGTTGGCCTAGGTTTAGATAGATTTTATTAGTAATGTATTAGTATATTATATTATATTATTTTATTAGCTTTTACATGATTAACTGTGATGTATATACTATTTTTGAAGTTACTGCTTTTTCAGGTAGGTATTGTGTTTTACTTTGAAGCTCTTCAATTGCCAATGTCTTTTATGGACATTTGGGGGACGATTACGATGTTGGACTGACCGGAGTCCATCCGGCATCGGTTGGGAACTGGACCTGAACGACCTCCTGTGGTCGGCTCCAGCCCAGCAAGTAGGATGCGACCGAACCTTGTTCGGTCACAATCCCATACTTGACAATGGGAGCATGCATTCCGAACGGAATGCATACTCTCATTGTAAAGGGTAGAGGTGCAGTTCATCCCTGCACCGTGTGGCAGGCACTTCAAGCACATGCTGCAATACAGAAAATACACTTTGCGACTGCCTTGAAGGTGGTCGCAGTGTAATTTCAATGGCAGGACCGCCTTCAGCAAGTCGGGCAGTCCCATTCCCAACAAAAGTCTGACTGCCATCATAATGAGGCCCTTAGACCCTGATTCCGAGTACGGCAGTCCCAAGACTGCCGCATCCACTGTGACGGTCGAAGCAACACCTCCAGGTCCGACCACTTGATTCCGACAATGACATTCGGACTGACAGAAGACCGCCACCACTGCCAGGATCCTGGATCCCTCTGCATTGGGGAAGCGGCGGGGAGTAGAGGCGGTGCCGATGCTGGCACTACTGTGCCTATTCCAACCTGCCTTCCCGCAGACCTTTCCATGGTGGGGACCCCTCCATGAAAAGGTCAGGTAATAGGAAAGGAAAAGGCCCCTGGGTGGCGTTTTAGCCCATTTAGCATTGTGGCTCGAGGCATATGTTTTGCACCCCCCCCCATGCCTGCACTATTGTGCGCTCACTGTGTGCCATGCACAACATGGTGCATGGTAACAGTGCTCGCACAACAGTGTAGGTGCTTCAGTGCAGCGGCTTTGCCTTCAGGCACATTCTGTGAGCCAAAGCATGCTGCCTCAAGACTGACACGGGCCTATCGGTAACCCGCTGGTACACTCAAAATGCCGGGTGTCGGGATACCACCAGGTTGGCGGCTTTCTCCCAACCGCCTATGCTGCGTCCTGGCGGTGCGACCACCAAGGTTGGAATCCAGCCCTAAGTACAGAAATGTTGCTGTATGCTCTGATTGAAATGGTAATAACAGCCTTGATTGGCTGTATGTGGGTAAAGGTTTAAACTGGTTTGAATCATGGCTTGTTCAAAATCAATTATTATTTTTAGTGGGCAGTAGTTGTTTGTTTTAATTTTAAGGTGGTTTACTAGTTTGTAGTAAGTCTTAAAGTGCTTCTTTGTTTATTAGGTAGTAGGACATATGTGAATATTAAATTTGTGTTTTGATACTCACCATGTATGGTGTATATATGAGTGAATGATTTGGGACATATTTTGAAGGTCCGCTCCATCGTCCATGTTTGACAATGGCTTAGTTTTAGTAAGTTATCTGTTGTAGAAAATATTAGGTGTGGATGTTAAGTGTTCAGGTATTTGGATATCTTTGCATCTTCTAGGGGCAGGAGAGGTATCGCTGGTAGCTTTGTTAGTTCATTCAATTAAGCGTTTCAAGGTGGGTATATCTGATAGTTGGCTTGTGATGTGTTCAGGGACTACTTTAGGGAGTATATTTTTTTGTATTTGTTGTTGTTGGCTCTGTGAAACTAGTGCCTGCTGTTCTTATATCTTACAATATGTGTCCTACTTCTATTTCTGTCACATTTGAGGGTGGCTGTGTTCCGTTACATTATTTACAACATCATCTTTTGCAGTGGCCCTCCCATAGCAAGCACTAGGGTTAAAATTAGTACATTTCCAACTGACTGTTTCCATCATTATACTTTCTTGGATGTAAGTGTAGCCCACGTGAGATAATAATTGCGTTCCTTTCTGTGGTGTGACGTATTTTGCTCTTTCTGTCATTAAGGGACTCATTAAGATGTCAGGCCTCTGCCCGACACCCACTCAGAATCGGAAATGACCGACTTGCGATCAGTGGTTCCGACCGCCGGATTACGATGCGACCGAACACTGTTTGGTCGGAGTCTCATTGTTTCCTATGGGAGCTTGTGTTCCGCCTGCCAACCGGCTGTAACACAGGCTCGTATGGGGAAATGGGGTTTTGCGGAAAACCCTGCACATTGTCATAGGCACCCCACGGTCCCTGACACACAGTGCAGGGTTTTACAGACGGGTCCCTTAGGTATCCCCTCTGCCATCAACCTTAGGCCGCAGGGCCTAAGGGGACCTGCCAGGTGCCCCCAAAGTCACTTTGCAACAATATTCCCTCTATCCTGGCCTTCAGGAAAGAGGTAAAAACTTGGATGTTTTCTACCATTTAGACCTAGCTAAGACACTCTCCGGTAGCTTCTGTCTTTGTCACAGCGCCATGACGCCTATGGGCATGCGTGCGCTCTATACATTTTTATCAAATCAAATCAAATCTTTCCGTGTCAGACAGGCCGACCCGGGAAGACTGTTTTGAATTGAAATCATAATCCCGAGGGCGGAGACGCTGTCTATAAGGGTGTACAATGTGGTTCCGACTGAAACGGATACTCCGCAAGTTGATCGGAACCGATTCGGAATGATCGTGCGGTTTACATTCTGACCACGACGCAGTCGGGGGGATTACGACTGTCGGGAGGAAGCTTTCCGCCTGACATCGTAATGAGCCCCTGTGTCTGAAAATAGTGTAATAGAATAAAGAATTGAAATTTTAAACTGTTTAATAAGTTTATTATTCACATATCAAATTATGAAGCACTTTTTGTGTTTTATACTTTTGTGTATGTTCTTACTAGATGCTGCACACATTCTTTGCGGGTTTACCATGGGATGGGGGTGTTGTAATCTGTAGCAGGTGGTTTCTTCTCTGTTGGTTTAAAAAACGTGCATTAGTTTAATTTTAAATGTTTGTTTTTTGGCAGGTAGTGGGGGCTCATTTTGTTAGCTTTTATTTTGTAAGTGTTTCAGAGTGAGTTTAGTAATAAATTACATTTTCTTACTTTTTGTGTGTCTTTTTCTAGGTATGTGACTGGTTTTGTTTTTCTGTAGATTAGCAGTGTCTTGATGCTGTAGTAATTTATTCATAGTAATTAAACAAAGAAATATAAGTAGCAGAGTGCTTTGTTAATTATTTGCTATTTGACATTTTTAACTTTTATTAATTTTATGTTTTAGCTTAAATATATGTTTTACTTACTTTGCAAGGTAGATGTATAATCTCCACTTCTATTTTCAGCTTCTTGTTAGAAAATGCGGCAGTCTCCTCTTCTTGCAGCTTTTGTAATTATTTTTAGTAGTAAGTTGATAAAACCTGTGCCCCTTAATTGTTTGTGTGATTTTATTGTTTAAGTTTGTGTATGATTAATTTGTATTTGTTAATTTTCTTTCGGTTAGAAAGTATTTTTTCAGTTATGTCCTTTTATCACAAAGGCTAATTAATTATGTTTTATAATGTTTAATATGTATGTAGTTAATGTTGCTTATAAATATACATATATATATGTATATATATATTAAAATATATATGTATACATATATTTATATGTTCCAACTGAAAACGCCCAACAATTGAGGTGCCTCGCAAAGCGTGTTTCAAGCCTTCTTTAATGACAAGTTGCAGGGAAGACAGCTTCGCCCCCACAGCAGATTACACCAAACATGTTTCGGGCTTCACCTCCCTTGATCACTGGATTCTCAAAGAAGGCACAGCTGCAATGTCTCGCGCCGCACTTGCGGCTTCTAAATATAGTTCCGCCCAGTGGGCGTGCGGCAACATTGTGGTCTAAGCCTCACAAAGCTGTCTTCCCTGCAACTTGTCATTAAAGAAGGCTTGAAACACGCTTTGTGAGGCACCTCAATTGTTGTGCGTTTTCAGTTGGAATTAATAGCGGCCCTGCTCGGGTCGCGAGGTGCCCCGCTGTGGAAGTACGGCTCCAACGAGGCAACGTTTGCAGCGTTAAGGAAGAGAGTGGCCATTAATGACGAAGGATATGAGCAGGGACCCAGTCTGAGTCTCAACATGCAACCTACTACAGGTACAATAATTTGGAAGACACAGTGGCATTCCACTATGGACTGTAAATAATCGAACTACTTAGACCACAATGCTGCTGGGAGGCACGCCCACTGGGCGGAACTAAATTTAGAAGCCGCAAGTGCGGCGCGAGACATTGCAACTGTGCCTTCTTTGAGAATCCAGTGATCAAGGGCGGTGAAGCCCGAAACATGTTTGGTGTAATCTGCTGTGGGGGCGAAGCTGTCTTCCCTGCAACTTGTCATTAAAGAAGGCTTGAAACACGCTTTGTGAGGCACCTCAATTGTTGGGCGTTTTCAGTTGGAATATATTTATATGTATATATATATTCACTGAAAAAACCATAGGTTTCAGGGGCGTTATAGTTAGCTGGACTTTTCACTCATACAAAACCATTGAAATTCCCCCGTTATAGTTAGTTCAGCTAAATATAACTTGTGCACCCGCAATGCACTGCTGATGACGTTGCATATTACATCACTCATGACATGGTCAGTGACATCACTCATGACATCACTGATGACATCTCAAATGACATCACTGATGACATCACTGATGACATCACTGATGACATCATCCAGTGAATGTGTGTTTTTCTGAAAATTACATATGTTTTATATATGTATATCTCAAGGTCGATGGAAGAATAAATGGGTATATAAGTGTCTAAATGGATGATTTGTTTTTGAAAAATTGATTGTACAACTGACTGATTAAGTGTATCTTAGTGAATACATGGCTTAGTGAGTAATGTTTAAATATGTAAATATCTGTATCAGCCTCTCACTGTGTATAAGTGGCTGCATGGGTTGGTGAGTAGCTACATGAGTGTCTATATAGGTTATTAGTTGTTTTTTTGAGTATCAGTATGAGTGTCTGAGTGTCTGTATGGTTCGGTGGGGGGTATTACGTAGTGCATAGGTGCATGAATGAGTGACTCACTGTTTTTATGTGTTGAAGACAGCATGTGTGCAGGACTGTATGGGTGGATGAGTGTGTGCATGGGTGTGTTAGTGAGTGAATGACTGTCTCAATAGTGTCTTTATGAGTAACTACATATGTTTTAAACTAGTATATGTGACTATTGGTGTATATAAGTGAGTATATGTGAGAGTGAGAGATTGGAAGAGTTCCTCTATGAATAAGTATGTGTTTCTATAAGTGATTGTTTAAAAGACTTAAGTATGTGTAAGTTTCTGTAGAAGTAAGTGTGGTGGTGTGTGTATAACTGTATATGCAAGTAAATGGATGTTTGATTCTCTATTAGCATGAGTGACTATGTGTGTGAGTAACTCTATGGATGAGTGACGTTGTGTAACAGGATGTATAGGTGTATGAATACATATGATGAGTAAGTACATGTATAAGTGACTGTATAGGACTGTTGGTGAATGAGTGGATGTGTATGAGGATCTTAGTATTACTGAATAGGTTGTTGTAACTGGTATTGGTATGTCCATTGTTTTGAAAATTTGAGTTTCTATTTTTGAATGTGTGTATCAAAGGTTATATTAGGGGGAGAGGAGGTCTGCCACTCTATCACAAGGATGATGTCATCAGTGATGTCATCAGTGATGTCATTTGAGATGTCATCAGTGATGTCATGAGTGATGTCACTGACCATGTCATGAGTGATGTAATATGTGACGTCATCAGCAGTGCATTGCAGGCGCACGAGTTATAGTTAGCTGAACTAACTATAACGGGGGAATTTCAATGGTTTTGTACGAGTGAAAAGTCCAGCTAACTATAACGCGCCTGAAACGTATGGTTTTTTCAGTGAATTTCTAAGGTTTTTTAAAGGCAAATTCCTAACTATAACGAGCCTGAAACCTACGTTTTTTTCAGTGAATTTCAAAGGTTTTTTAAATGCTAATTTCTAACTATGCCGACAGAGATAGGACATGTGAAGAAAGAAGAAAAAACGCACAGAAAGAAAAAAAAGAAATGCAGAAAGAAGCAACAGAAGTCCTCAAAGACGAAGAAAAGTGCAGGAAGAAGGATAACGTGCAGAAAGAACAAACAGAAAAGCAGAAAGAAGCTTTGTTGCAAAATCATCCTGTACCCTCAACTTTTTCAGACGGATACTGGTGGTAACTCAGTCTGACTAACCAGTCCTAGAGCCAGTGCTATGTTAAAAGACACTCAGAATACAGTGAAAACACCTACATACACTAGGGAACACTATGCGTTGGGGTCCACCTGTGATTAGCATGACCTCCTCTGTAAGCCCTTAGTATATAATAGGGCAGGGGATTAAAACACCTCTTAAAATGCGCCACAGGGCGTGTTTGCACACGTCACCTCAGGCCCCGTCCCCTCCCTTATCCACTGTGTAAACACGCCCTGGGGCTGTTTTAAGTTGGGAGATTAAGTCCCCTTGAATCCTGAGGGTCCGTAGGGTCCAACTAGATCACTAGGTACCTCCAGTAAGTGCCACAGAGCTGCGTTGCAGAGAGGTGTAAAAAGTGGCACGGCCTGCACCACCTCTCTGCAATGCAGAGCAGTGGCGCTTACTGGAAGCACCTGGTGGGCTAGTTGGTCCCCAGGGTCCCTCAGGATTGAAAGGGAATTATTTCCCCAACTTAAAATGCGCCACAGGGCGTGTTTGCACACGTCACCTCAGGCCCCGTCCCTTCCCTTCACCACTGTGTAAACGCGCCCTGTGGCCGTTCTAAGTTGAGAGATTAAGTTCTCTTGAATCCTAAGGGTCCCTAGGGTCAAACTAGCCCACTAGGTACCTCCAGTAAGCACCACAGAGCTGCGTTGCATAGAGGTGTAAAAAGGGGTGTGGCCTCAGAACACCTGTCTGCAACGCAGCTCCCTGGCGCATACTGGAGATACCTGTTGGGCTAGTTGGCCCTCAGGGACCCTCAGTATTGAAGGGGAATTATTTCCCCAACTTACAACTGGCCAGGGGGCGCGTTTGCAGAGTGCTGCAAGGAGGGGGCGTGGCCTCCGGCGCGATGCCAGTCTTTTATTTTTTTTATTTTTTTAAGGAGCTGTGGCCCCCCTTCTTTTTCTAATTTATTGCCCCTGGGAACCCCATCCCCCAGGGCCTGCACCCTCATTGTTTTTGTTAAAAAAAATTAATTTGGAAGGGGGCCGCGTGGCCCCCCTCCCAAGGCCTTAATCGGCCCCGGAGACCCCAACCCCGGGTCATGGCCTTTTTCTTTTTTTAATTCTTTAGGAGGGGGGCTGCGTTGCCCCCCTCCTCAGGCCACTTATGGCCCCGGGGACTCCATCCCCCGGGGCCGGCCTTTGTTTTTTATTATTTTAAAAATATATATATTTATAGAAACACCTAGGACATGCTGGACAAACCATATGTACCTATCACCATGACGATTTGCGTGATATTCATTAAAAGGCGACTATGCATACAATGAATCCACGTGGAATGTATTTATACCGCTAGTGAAGCTCTGACGTGTCTGACGCCCTACCGTGCCTAATCCCGGCGCCCCCGCCGGTGGGTACTCTCCAAGTAGACACCCTTGTCGTTTATTTATACAAACATGGGTAGCTATTGACTGGCACATTTAATACACACGCACACCAAGCCATTCAAAGGGGATTCAACAAAAATTGGACCAAACTATGCAAGAAACCCCCCCTCACGGTTAATAAAACACACATCCACCGCCGGATGTGTAATACTTTTTATTTTACTCTCTGGAAAGGAGACGAACCTCACTTGAGAGTCACAGCGTGCTCCTGGCTGAGCCCAATGCTGTGTTACACCCACCAGTGCCCGCCGAGTGCCACACACCTCTGTGTTGTATTCCACCAGCTAGTGCGTATGCTATGACACTCTCTAGCCCATGTGCACTGTAACACCACCCTGTGAATATGTCATGCCACACTTGCATTCGCATGGGTTATATTGCCCCATCTAACGTGCCTTCCTCGATGCCTATGTTAAAACGCACAGCGCTATGCCATACATATTACAATCTGGGATCCAAATCTTTGTCACAGTGCATATGCAACGTTACACTCCCCAGCACATATTTTATATTACAACTCTAGAGACTGGTTAGGTTACACAACACTGCCCTGTGCATATTACACTCCAAGGCGCATATCGCATAGCACGTGCTAGTGCCTGTGCTATCTCGCGCTCTCCAATGAATCTGTCATTGCGCACAATGTATTGCATATTATAATTCACGCCCCGGTTCATCTTATATCACACTTTTTGGTGCATAGTTTATACCATATACTATATCTAGTTTTCATTTTCAATCGTGCTCTCAGGACTATGTTCTATATAACACTGCGTCCACCTACCCTTTTCACGGACATTACATTTTGCGATGGGGTGGAGGGTCAGGGGGTGTTTTTGCCAAGTGAGCCCGGAGTCACAGTCACAAACGTCCTCTTCTTCCTGAATAAAAGTGAGATTATGCTGCATACTTGTTCATATTTTAAGTAGTTCGCACAGACACACATTTTAAAAACAATAAAGTTCCTAATACCCACCTTCTCTGAACAGTTAGCTTGCTGCCCCATCCACCTCCTCCCTATCCGCTGTTGTCTGAATCCATGGACTAGCCTCCTCCCTCCTGCCATGAATGGCCTGATGTGCTGCCACTGCCCTCCATTTAGCATGATGTACCAGTCCACTCCTCCTACCCTCCATTGCCCAATTCTATGGCCCATCATTTACCTCCTGCTTAGCCTCTGTGCTTAGCTTGCTGCCCCTATTCTCCTTCCCCTTGCCCTCCGATGTCTTTGTGCATGCCTCTGCTCCATCCTTTTTGCCCACCATGTTCCATGGACCTGCCACTCCTATCTACTCTGAGTGTTCTGTTGAGCTGCCACTCCCCTCCCACCTACCTAGCATTGTCAGATGACTGTAACCTGTCCCTGCCACCTCCACCCTGCCTGTCCACATGCCATGCCCCGATCCCCTTCCTCCTGTCCTCCATGGTCCATTTTACTGCCACACCCTTCTGCCCTCCCTGGTCTGTTGTGCTGCAACTGCTCCTCCTGCCTGCCACGCGCGGTCGATTGTGAGGCCCCTTCCCCTGAACTCTCTTGTCTGTGCCCAGGTCCTGACCCTCCCTTCTATCCTCTATGGTCCTTTGTGCATGCCCCTGCAACCTCCTTCTTGCCCATCATAGCCATTGTGCTGCCACTAACCCTCCCGCTTGCCATGCATGGTCTTCTGTGCTGCCATGGCCCCTTCCACCTTCCCTGTGTTGTCAGCTAGCTGCCCCTGACCCCCTCCCACCTTCCCTTCATGGTCTTTGTGTATGCCATCATAGTCTCACTGATGCTCTCCATGGTGTGTCTTGTTTCTAGTGCCCATCCTGCCTGACCTCCATGGTCATCTTGCTGCTCCTGCCCTGCCCCCTTGCCCCCAGCCCTCTGTTTCCATGTGCAGACCCCTATTCCCTCCCTCCTGGCTTGTCTGTTCCATTGTAATGCGCCTGATCCGTCCCTCCTGCCCTTTATGGTCTGTTATGCTGCAGCTTTCTCTCCTGTCTGTCCATTATGGTCAGCTAGCTACCATTGCCTCTTTCCCCTCTGTTCTCTGTTATGTTATGTTATGTTATGTTATGTTATGTTATGTTATGTTATGTTATTGTGATTTATATAGCGCGCGATTACCAAGTAGGTGTCCTGGCGCTGTCCATTTCTCCCTGATCCAAGAACCAGCATTATTTATCAAACAACCAAGTCTTCAGCGCTTTCCTAAATTGTAGTAAGTTTTCCATGCATCTCAAGTAAAGTGGCAATCCGTTCCACAACTTGGCTGCACCATATGAAAAACTACGGCCTCCCCAACTAGCTTTTTTTATGACAGGGACCGTGATCAGTCTGGCGTCTGAAGAACGGAGATGCCGGGCCGGGACATACCTTTTGAATCGATTTATGAGGAAGTCTGGGCCTTCTCCGTGTAGGGCCTTAAAGACCAAACAAAGGGACTTGACTGGACCCTACACTTGATTGGAAGCCAGTGTAGGTCTCGAATGGCCTTTGATATGGGAGAAAATTTGGTGATGCCAGTTAAGAGTCTGGCAGCCGCGTTCTGCAGAAGCTGCAATCTGTGCAATAGGTTTTCCTGAATGTTGAGGTATAGACTGTTGCAGTAGTCCAGTCTGGATGTAATCAGGGCCACTACAACGGTCTGCCGATGCTCCTGAGGAAGTAGGAACAAAATCTTTTTCAGCATTCTTAGGATGTAGCCGGTTTTAGAGGCTACCGCATTTACCTGTAATGCCATGGATAGTTTGGTGTCTACCACCATTCCGAGATTTTTTACTTTATTTACCGGAATGGGAAGGGCCCCCAGTTCCTGCGGCCACCATGCAGGGGTCCAGAAACTAGGGTTGTTACCAAACAACATAACCTCGGTTTTGTTGGAATTCAACCTGAGGCAGTTGCTTGCCATCCATTGGGCCACTTCAGACATACAGGACTGAAAATTCTGGTCCATCCCTAGTTCACGGCCAGGGAGTAAAGACACCACAATTTGCGTGTCATCCGCATAGGAGGTGACACTAAAACCATGGCTTCTGATAATGGGCGCAATGGAGGAGACATAAATATTGAACAAGGTGGGACTCAGCGAGGATCCCTGTGGGACTCCGCAAGGCAGACAAAAAGGTTGGGAAGAAAATTTTTCCAAAGATACTATTTGGCTCCGATCAGCGAGAAAGGAGTTTAGTAGATCCCGTGCCTTTTACTGAATTCCGCCTTTCCTTACTTGGTCCATCAACAAACCGTGATGGACCGTGTCGAAAGCAGCGGATAGATCCAAAAGGATCAAGGCTGCTCTGCCTCCCTGATCCACCGCGGACCTGATCTGTTCCGTAGCCGTGATCAAAGCGGATTCAGTGCTGTGTCCTTCCCGAAATCCGTGCTGAGAGGCATCCAATAGTAAAGTGTTCCTCACAAAAGCTGTGAGTTGTTGGTTTATTGCCCTCTCTACTAGTTTAGCCGGAAATGGGAGACGGGAGATAGGCCGGAAATTATTTGGATCAGAGGGATCCAAGGTAGGTTTTTTCAGAAGAGGGAGAATGGAAGCCTTTTTCCAAATTTCTGGAAATATCCCTCCATCAAACATGCCGTTGAAGATTAAGGTGAGGTGGGTGGCTATAGGCAAAGGAGCCAGTTTGATGATTTTCAGAGGGCAAGGGTCAAGTGGGGACCCGGAGTTAACTTTGGCTAATAGCTCCAAGGTGTCCTGAAGGGTGAGATGCCTAAACTCCTTAAGGATAACGGGTGGTGGGATCCCACTGGTCTCTGTCTCATCCTCCTGATCCCTCGCAATAGGGTCACTAAGACTAGTAAAGATAGTATTAACTTTGGTCAGAAAAAATGAAGCAATTTTTTCGCAAAGCTCTGTACTAGCCGGAACAGAGGCAGGTTTTACTGAGGAAAGCTTATTAATGGTGGAGAAAAGCTCTTTTGTTGAATTTTTTGCCGCTAAGATCTGAGTGGCATAGTGCTTTTGCTTGGCTTCCCGTAACATTCGTTTATATTTGGCCAAGTTTGCCAAGTATAACAGTTTTTCCCCCTCCGTATATGCCTTCCTCCAATTGCGTTCCAATCTCTTGCATTTTTTTTGTTGAAACATTTTTTATTGTTTTACAACTCAACAACTCAACGAGCATCCTACAACCCCCACCCTTCTTGGAAGTATTACCTGTGTACCATCAATTCCAATTATCCAGTAGTATGAACAGCCTTCCCACGCAGTCCCCTTCCCCCCCCACCCCCCACCCCATGTCAGTGTGCCCCCGTCCCCTACCCCTCTTCTGATGTGCCCCTCTTCCCTAATAAATAATGTACGGGAGCCCAACCTCCCTCTAAGCAGATAGAGCCATCCCCAATGCTGATCCAAGGCGTGGGTCTCCATGGCCCACCACCATTCTCCTATTACCCCTCGCTCCCCGCTACCTCCTGCCTATCAGCTGTGCTCTCCCTTTCTTCTGCATCCGACATCATCCCCTGAAGTTCCACCACCAACGCTTCCCACGCCCGGGCCGTCGCTAGTGCCTTCTCATCGTCCCTCCGAAGGGCCAATTGCACCCGGAGCGTACCCTCAGCCCCCGCCCATCTTGCCAACGCCGCCCTCCATCGCAGGAAGCTAGGCCCCCCCCCGGGACTTCCAGTGCAGGGTCAGTTCCCTCTTGGCCAGTATCAATCCCAGGTCATAAAACTTGCTAGTGAACTTCGTGCGGCGAGTGTGGGGAAACCAAAGCAATAAACATATCCCCATCTCCGGGGCAATGGAGCGGTCTGTCACCTGGTTCAGACAATCCACAACTTCCTCCCAGTAGTCACCCAACTGCGTACAGGCCCAAAACATGTGCCGAAAGTCCGCCCCCTCTCCACATCGAGGACATTGAGAGTGAACCCCCCCAAAATATCGCACGATCTTGGCCGGGGTCAGATACGCCCTATGTAACGTAAAGAACTGGACCAACTGAAACCGGGCATTCCTCGTTCCCTTCCAGGCTCTCTGCACCAACGTGGCCCACGTGGACTCGGGGATCACCTTCTCAAGGTCCGTTTCCCACTTCTCCCTCAGAGCGCCCAGAGGGTGCAAGCCCTCCCGCGACAGCCGGCGATAGAGACAAGTAATGGCCTTAGTCGTCCCCGCTGCCATCACTACATATTGGCAACCCGCAGAGGTCTGCGGCTCCGAAAGCCCCATTTTCCAATGTTTCTGGAGATTCACCACAAGGGCCGCATGGAGCAGGAAGTCCCCCCGCGGGAGCCCATAAGAGTCCTGCAAGTCCTGGAAAGGCAACAGCACTCCCTCCCTGAATAAGTCTCCTACCATCTGCACGCCCAACTCCTCCCAAACCGCTAGTCCAGACCAATCTCCACCATGCGGGAGCGCCGTGCACATCCCCAGGGGGATCTCCGGGGCATAGGGGTGGACTATGGCGGCCCTCTTCTGACACCTGTTCCAGCACAGCCGGAGGGTACGTTCCTCCAAAGTAAGCCGTGTCAGGTCTAACCGCTGGTGGAGGACTATAAAGGCCAGCACATGTCGCGGAATCAGCCTGCCCTGAGGGCCCTCTGGGCCTCTATACTCCCTGGCCACCGCCTGCGTGAGCCATTAGAGCTGGGCCGCCAAGTAGTACCACTCAAAATCCGGGGCTGCCAGGCCCCCCTCCGCTCTTGGCCTCCGCAGCGTGGTCAGCGCCACCCGCCGCCTTCCCGAGCCCCAGATGAAGCCCGTAGACAGAGCTCGCAGCCGTGCGAAAAACGACGCTGGAATCCATATAGGAAGGGTGCGAAAAAAGTAAAGGAGGCGTGGCAACGCCACCATCTTCAACAGCGCCACCCTCCCAGCACACGAGAGCGGGAGCGTGTTCCAAAACCCCATGCTGCCCCGCAAGCCGCGAAGGGCCCTGCCAACATTCCCCTCCAACAAGTCCGTCTGGGTATGATAAATGTTAACCCCCAAATATCGCAGGCAGGTGCCTTCCCACCGGATCTGTCCTAATGCCCGCGGGGTCCGGCCCTCCTGCTTCAACGGGAACAAGCACGTCTTGCCCCAATTGACCCTAAGCCCAGACAGATGACCAAACTCTTCCAATAGGGCAATTGCTCCGCCCAGCGCACCCTCTGTATCCACCAAAAACATCAGCAGATCGTCTGCATAAAGGGAGATATAGTGGTTATCCCCCCGCAGGGAAACTCCAGCATAGGCGCGCCCTCGGCGGGCATGAGCCGCCAGCGGTTCAATGGCCAGGGCGAACAGCAAGGGGGAGAGGGAGCAACCCTGCCTCGTCCCCCTCCGTACGTGGTATGCGGCCGATATGGTAGCCCCCGTCTTCACTCGGGCCGTGGCATCGCAATAGAGCAAGGCAGTCCAGCGCACGAAGTCCTCCCCCAATCCAAACTCCCGCAGCACTCGGTATAAATAGGGCCATTCTACACTATCAAAGGCCTTTTCTATGTCGACCGACAGTGTACAGGCCTCCGGGTATACGTCCTGGTCTAGCTCCATCACACGCAACAACCGTCGCACGGACGTGGCCGTGCTGCGCCGAGGGATAAAGCCCGCCTGATCCGGGTGAATTAAGGCAGTCATATGGGACAAAAGGCGCGACGCCAGTATCTTGCTCAAAATTTTATAGTCCACCGTCAGCATAGAGAGCAGACGGTACGCCGCTCGCGCACCGGCCTCTCCTCCGGGCTTCAGTAAGGGTACCACTATCGCTTCCCGGGCCGAGGCGGGCAGGCGCCCAAGCCTCCAGGCCTCGCTGTACAGGATCTGCAGCTGCGGTGCCAGCAAATCTGGGTAAGCCGCAAAGAACTCGACGGGCAACCCATCCGCCCCCGGGGTCTTCCGACGGGCCATGTGCCTAATCGCCGCGCGGATCTCGCCCAGCGATATAGCTCCCCCTAGGTCTCTCCCAGTCTCCGAGTCCAGTCGGGGCAGCTGGGCCTCCGATAAGAAGTCAGCAAGGCCTTCAGGCTCCCCCTCCATAGCACTATCATACAGCCCAGCGTAATAACTGGCAAACCTCGTATTTATCCCTATCTGGGAATAAACCGGATCCCCCCCGCCTCAACCAGGGATAGTATCGGGTCACCCCGGGTCGCCGGATTCGCCAACCACGCCAGAAGGGATCCCACCTTATCTCTTTCTGCGTGCGCTCGCGTAAGATAACTTTTGTGGTCAAAACAGCGGAGCTTCTCCACTCGCACTGCCACGCCCTCACGCGCCTCGACAACTGCCGCCAACTCACCGTCTCCCGCCTGATGCGCACGTTCAACCGTCCGCAGCTTGGCCTCTGCCCCCTCAACCTCCTTCAATAAAGCCTTCCGCACTCCGGCCGTGGATGATATACAAACCCCTCTGACAACCGCCTTAAACGCATCCCATTCCGTCGCCCGACTCGTCGCCGTACCCGAGTTCTGCCCAAAATATTGTGCTACGCAGCCCCCAACCTCAGCCCGAAAGACTGAGTCCTCCAGCATCAGGGGGTTAAGGCGCCAAGTAGGAATTGCCTGCCGCTGCCTGGACCATTGCAGCATCCCCACACAGGGGTTATGGTCCGAGATGGTTTTAGCTAGATATTCACTATGCCGCATCAAAGCCTGGACCTCCGGGGAACACAATATACCATCCAAGCGGACATACAATTCATGAGGGGCCGAGTAGAAGGAGTAATCCCTGTCTGTCGGATGATGAGTGCGCCAAGTGTCCACCAGACCCCAAGTATCCTGCCAGGCCCGTCTACTATTGGCCACCCGGCGGACCACCGATTGTATTAAGGGTGGATGGGACCTGTCCAGCTCTACGTCTGTCACTGAATTAAAATCCCCTCCCATCACCATAGTCCCCGTCAGATACGCCGCCAACTGTCCCGACAGCCTGGAGAAGAACGCGGCCTGGTCTACATTAGGGGCATACACACTACACAAGGTCATGTCCCTCCCGTCCAACCGCCCCTGCACTGCCACAAACCTGCCCTCTGGGTCCACTGACGTCATCAAAGGCTGAAAAGGGACTCCCGCTCTCACCCAGATCAGGGCTCCCCGGGCAAACTTCGAGAAGGTAGTATAGAACAGTTGACCCCGCCAGCGCCTCTGCAGCGCCTTCCCCTCCTCTCTATCTAAGTGGGTTTCTTGAAAGAAGGCTACCTGGATCCCTCTGCGCACTAGGTAGGCATGTACTTTGTATCTCTTCCCCATAGAGGTGAGCCCCCTCACATTCCACGTCATAAATCTCAATTCAGGTGGGGTCCCCATCCCGTCGTCGAGCCAACCACCCTTTCCTACCCCTCTGAGGCACACTGACAATCCCCTGTAACCCCACAACTCCCCAACTCCCCGATTTCCCTCCCTTCCCCAGAACAGGTGCTAAACCACAGTTACCCATCCAAATACCGCCCCAAACTTAAACCAAACACTCTGGTCGCCACCAGAGTCTCACTATGTCCGTGAGATTGAGGTGATGGCTCTACGCCAGACGAGTTTGTCGACAGTCCTCTTCAGAGCATCCACGCCCAGGCTCCACCAATCCTCCCCCAGCGCTCCACTCCCCGCGGGCCTCCCCGCCCTCTCTTGCAGGGCCCCTCAACAGTTCCCATCCGCAAGGCCCCATCAGGTATCGGTCCCCCCCCGAGCCCCGCAAAGCCCGGCCCAGCCTCCCGCTCCTTACATCCCCTGTCCACCTTGCCCATGTCCCTCGGCCGCGGCCAGCTGACTCCCCAAACCTTCAAGCGTCCAGCAACTCATCCGCCGTCCCAGGGGTAACATCAGGCAGCACCTCCGCCTCTTCGTCGACGCCATCAGAGTGGGAGTCCTCAGTGCCCTTCCGGGAGCCCGAATCCTCGCTGTGCTGGGAGGCCGTGGCCCCCGAGATCACAGAAACCGCCTGCAGTGCAGCTCGCCGTTCCGAGTCCGGGTCGATTCCAGCCAATTCCAGGCTGCCGCCGGGTCATTGAAGAAGGATGCCGTCCCATCCAGCACAACTCGGAGGCGGGCCGGGAACAACAAAGTATACTGCAGCCCCTCATCCCGTAGCGCCTTCTTCACCGCCTGGAATGAGGCGCGTCTGCGGTGGACTTCCATGGGGTAGTCCGGGTAAATAGAAACCGGAACGTTCTCCACCTGATAGGGATCCGATGCTCTGGCCCTCTGAAGGATGATGTCACGGTCCCTGTAGTGCAGCAGGCGGGCCACCACCGGCCGGGGCGGGCGGCCCGGATCCGGAGGACGGGCCGGGACCCTATGCGCCCTCTCCAAAGTGTAAAACCGCGTGAGCCCCTCAGGCACCACCACTTCGTGTAGCCAGGTCTCTAGAAAGGCTAGCATATCTCCCCCTTAAATCTTTTCGGGCAGCCCCACAACGCGAATGTTATTGCGGCCGTTGCGCCCTTCGGCATCCTCAGCCCTCCTCTCCAGAATCAACACCCGCCGTAGGAGATCCGCCGTCTGGCCCTCCGATACTTTCTGCTCTGGCTCCACCAAGTCCAACCTGTCCTCCGTTTGTTTGACTCTATCCACCAGCTTCCTGTGGTCCGCCCGAAGCAGCCCCAAATCTGAAGACACCTGTGCGATATCAGTCTGCAGCGCAGTTCTCGTGTCCGCTATGGCCTGCAGGATTTGATCCAGCTGCCTTTGCTGCAGGCCCGCCGCAGAGTCCGCGCTCGTTCCGCCAACCCGGCCATCAGTAGAGTCTTCCACCGGGTCCGCTGGGGTCCCCCCCTGCTTGGGTCGCGGTTTGCCCATCCCCCTAGCCGGGTATTGCTTCAGGGAGTCTCTTCGCGATCGGCCTCCAGCAGCAGGCAACACGTGGGCCTGAGTCACCCCACGCCGGCCGTGAGACCGACGTCCCGCGCCTTCGAACAGTGAGGGCGCCGGCGTGCTCCCGCCTCTCTCCGCCTGGTCCCCCTGTGCAGAGGGTACCCCCCGCTCACCAGGGGCTGTCCTCTCCGCTGTGGCAGGGATCTCTAGCCGACTTCCCCCGCTGTCCTCCGGGTCAATCAAGGGCTGCGGCACCAGGGCAGGCACCGTCCCACAGCCTGTTCTTCCAGCTCTTAGCCCCGGACCAGCCAAATCTCCACCGCTGGGGCGCTTGCAGCGCCAGCCGTCTATCTCTCGGCCTCCGCCTGCCAGCCAGCCATACCGGGCTCCCTGCTTCCAATCCGATTCCGGGGCAGCCGCTCACATCCCTGGCCCTGCGCCGTCCTCCGGGCCACCACTCCTCTGTCGTGTGGTCTCTGCCGCCAGCTCAGGCTGCGGGGGGGTCCCCCAAGATTGAGCCTCTCTCCAAGGGCGGACTCCGCCCCGTTCTGTCGTCCCCCTCGATGTTACCGCTACTTCCGGTATCGCCAGCCGGGCCTGCCTCACTTCCGGTCGGCTCCCCGTCTATAGTGGGTCGCGGCTGCTCAGCCCTGCATAGGCCGCCCAATATGGCCGGCGGCCGCCTGCCTCCGCCGCGATTTCAGCACCGCACCAGCCCTCGGCGCCGCGCTCCTCTCCGCCGTTCCGCTCCAAGGGCTCAGACCGGGCAGGGGAGTCCCTCCGGGAGCCGCAGAGCGCCGGGGCAAAACTCAGTTCAGGATCTTGGCTGGGCTGGATGCGGAGCTCGTCGCTCACGCGTCCATGCCCGTCGGCTGCCAAGCCACGCCCCCTGCGTTCCAATCTCTTGCATATACATTTTTGCGATTTTAGTTCGCTCGTATACCATGGGGCTGAAGGCACCGTTCTATTGAAAACCGCTAATTTGGGTGGAACAAGATTAGCACAAGCCTGGGTAAGCCAATTCGTATAAGACAAGGCCGCCTCCTCAATATTGCTGGAAATGGGTGTAAGAGAGGTTGCAAGTACCCTTGATAAAGTCTCTGCTTCCACTCTGTTCCAAGCTCTGACTTCTTTGCACACTGTTTGGTTTCGCCCATTAGCTAAGTGGGGTGTGGGTGTGATGTTAAACCGGACTCCCGCATGGTCTGACCAAGCCAGAGGTATCGAAGCTGAGAAGGCTAATTCTGAAATGTTGGAAAAGACCCCATCGAGGGTATGACCAGCCTGATGAGATGGGCCCGTTACGTGTTGTAACAACTCTGCAGTTTCCATTATATTGAGGAGTCGTGCTGTGTCTGGATCATCCGCCCGCTCAAGGTAGAAGTTAAAATCCCCAAGTATGGTATGCGAGTTCCCCAGCAAGGCATCCTCTAAAAGGGTACCCAGTGAGGGAAAAAAAGGTGATTTAGTGCCCGGGGGTCTGTAAATGAGGGTGCCTTTGAGGAAAAATGACTTGTAAGTCTCAGGTTTAATGCAAGTGCTTCGCACGCTGGCAACGATAGTGCTTTAAATGTTCCCTGCACTGAGCTATGATATAAAATGGCTAAGCCACCTCCCCTCTTGTTAGATCTATGAAGAACCTCCCAATAAAAACCCGGGGGGGTGGCTTGAACTAGATCTGGACCGGATGCCTCGTCCGTCCAGGTTTCTGTGATAAATGCGATTTTAATATCTAAATCCACCAGTAGTTGAGAGCATTCCGTGGCGTGTTTTACCAGTGATCTGGCGTTTATTAGGATACAGGGAAAAGTCTCTAACACCCCATTAGTCGAGAGTCCATTCTTAGTCCCGATTTTGATGTATTCGGAACATATCGATGGTAGAGGCGTAGAGCAATTGGGGCAGGGGCCAGAGGACCGAGCATATCCAAACTCTGCCGGTACGCGAGAACAATCGGCCTTACCCGCCCTCGAGTTTAACTCCATCAAGGAGGCTCTAGAATAAACAAGTCGTTTGCGGTCGCCTGAGTGAATTTGGACATGGTGTAATGCGCTGAGCGCGACCTGGGCGCGGACGGGCGCAGACTGGCTTGCCTTAGGCGTGCCTTCGGCGCGCCAGCGGCGCGGTCGCGCCAGTGCCCCTAAAATAGGCGTGTTAGACAACTAGACCGCCTAAACAACCCTTGCCTATCCAAGATGACCGCCGTTTCCAGAAACCCGATCCACAGGTGGAGCCTGCTCGGGTCCGGTATGCGTCAGGAAAGCAGGGAAACAAGGTAAGCGAAGCGGCAAGCGCTGCTAATATTAAGATAAAAATAGGATTTAAAACCAATGTGCAAAATATACGAGCAGAGAAAAGTGCAAATGCAGGAATTAAAACCAAATAATGAAGCAGTGTACTAATTCGCCTCAATGCGCGATAGCGGTTCTGTTTGCCTGAAAGAGTGCAACTCTCAGTCTCCTACTCCCGGCTCAAGCCTCAGGAGTGCATGGACAGTGCGCGGTCGCGCCATTGCCCCTAAAATAGGCGTGTTAGACAACTAGGCCGCCTAAACAACCCTTGCCTATCCAAGATGGCCACCGTTTCCAGAAACCCGATCGACAGGTGGAGCCTGCTCGGGTCCGGTATGCATCAGGAAAGCAGGGAAACAAGGTAAGCGAAGCGGCAAGCGCTGCTAATATTAAGATAAAAATAGGATTTAAAACCAATGTGCAAAATATACGAGCAGAGAAAAGTGCAAATGCAGGAATTAAAACCAAATAATGAAGCAGTGTACTAATTCGCCTCAATGCGCGATAGCGGTTCTGTTTGCCTGAAAGAGTGCAACTCTCAGTCTCCTACTCCCGGCTCAAGCCTCAGGAGTGCATGGACAGTGCGCGGTCGTGCCAGTGCCCCTAAAATAGGCGTGTTAGACAACTAGACCGCCTAAACAACCCTTGCCTATCCAAGATGGCCACCGTTTCCAGAAACCCGATTCACAGGTGGAGCCTGCTCGGGTCCGGTATGCGTCAGGAAAGCAGGGAAACAAGGTAAGCGAAGCGGCAAGCGCTGCTAATATTAAGATAAAAATAGGATTTAAAACCAATGTGCAAAATATACGAGCAGAGAAAAGTGCAAATGCAGGAATTAAAACCAAATAATGAAGCAGTGTACTAATTCGCCTCAATGTGCGATAGCGGTTCTGTTTGCCTGAAAGAGTGCAACTCTCAGTCTCCTAATCCCGGCTCAAGCCTCGGAGTGCATGGACCTGTTGTCCATGTGCATGGTCCTGTCCCCTCCCTATTGCTTTCTATGGATTGTTGTGCTGCACTCCCGTCCCGCATGCCCTGTGTGGTTCACTGTGCTGCTGCAAAGCCTGATGCCTGCCCTGTAGGGTCAGCTTGGTGCACCTTTCCATGTCCCTCCTGTCCTCTGTTATCCGAGTCCATATCCCTACCCCAATTCCTCCTGCCTACCATGATCCAATGTACCATACTTGCGAACATTTTGAACTTGGTAAGAGGCAGATTTTGAAAAAAAAACTGGGGTTTTGAGTTTTCCCTTTGAGTTACATTGAAAAAAAGGAGATTGTAGACAGGAGACAGATCAAATAAAGCCCATTTGAGCTTAAAAACATTGGACGTTTCCTGGCTGAAACAGGTCTGTTGGCATGTATGGTTGTACTACCACTGCCTCTTCCTTCTGCCCACAATGGTCTATTATATTACCACAGCCTCTCTTGCCAGTCCTGTATTGTTGGTTTGTTGCCCCTGCCCTCCTTTCCACTGCCCTCCATAGTCTGTTGTGCTGCCACTGCCTTTCCTGTCTGCCCAGTGTGGTCAAATTGTTTCCTCTGCACTCTCCAACCTGCCTTCAATTTTCAGAGGCCGTGCCCCTGGCCTCTGCCTCTCAACAGTATCCCATTGAACAACTAGATTGCTAACATTCTATATTTATTACAAAAGTGTGGAACGCCTGACGTCATCTTGATGTAATCAAAACTGTAATACCTAGAGCATTTCCTTTAGAAATTACATATATGAGAGGGTCTTATTTACATCAAAATTATGGTTAGCGCTCTAAAAAACTAAAATGAGGACATATTTTCTGAGTTTTCAAATAGCGACAAAGAACTTTTAAATTATTTGTAATCTTTATGTTTTTTTATCCAGTTGACCACTTGATTAAATGTTGCACTTAGGGGAGAGGATGTGGTGTTACTTCCAGAGCTGCAGACTTTGCAACTGGGTGATCAGGTTGGAGTTTCTGCTTCAGCTCAACATTCTGTGATTCTGGTCAAATCACTTAATCTCCCCATGTCTACAACCAAAATGAATTTGATCTTGTGTGATGTAACCAATGCTCATGTAAAGCACTCCAATACCTGACAAGTCTGCACTATATAAAACTGCAAATACACAAAAAATAAGTGTTTTGCACACTTCTGTCATTGGGTTACATGTGGGCTACATCTGGGTGATATTTGTGCTGCATTTGGGCTCTTTTGTCTCTGGTGGCCATCTTGGGAGATTTATTTATTATGAAGTTTCCTAATTTCCCCATTTACTGCAGTCTCCTCAGTAGGAAATGCTTTCAGTTTTTTACTTTGATTCCACCAAGAAGGCATTCAGATATGTCACACATTTGCCATGAATTCTGAATGTTAGCACTCTAGTTGCTCATTAGATCACTGTAGTAAAGCTACTACTCACCACGGAAGTCTGCTGCTGGTATTAAAAGTTCATGTTTCAGTCTACATATCAGAATTTTTTTATGAAATAGAAGAGGATTTGAGAAGTCACTCAAAATGTGCCCTCATGTTTCTTTCTTCAGCACTAATCATACTTTCTATGGCAAAATGAACCCCCTCATTGTGTTCCTTATTAAATTAAATGTTTTAAGTGTTACCAGTTTATTCCAATCAAGATGGCTTCAGGTGTGCCATACTTTTGCCATAAGTAAGATAGTAAGCGCTCTAGTTGTTCTTAAGAACACTCTGGAACATTCTGTCATTGGGCTACACTTGGGCTACATCTGGGTGATATTTGGGCTACATTTGGGCTCTTTTATCTCTGGTGGCCATCTTGGGAGATTTATTTGTTATGAGGGTTCCTAATTTCCTCATTTACTGCAGTCTCCTCAGTAGGAAATACTTTCAGTTTTTTACTTTGGTTCCATCAAGAAGGCATTCAG
Source organism: Triturus cristatus (assembly GCF_964204655.1). Classification (NCBI taxonomy): domain Eukaryota; kingdom Metazoa; phylum Chordata; class Amphibia; order Caudata; family Salamandridae; genus Triturus; species Triturus cristatus. The sequence continues at coordinate 587,104,087 of NC_140580.1, read as the reverse complement.
ATGTGTCACACGTTTGCCATAAATTCTGAATGTTAGCACTCTAGATGCTCATTAGATCACTGTAGTAAAGCTTCTGCTCACCAGGGAAGTCTGCTGCTGGTATTCAAAGTGCATGTTTAAGTCTGCATGTCAGAATTTTTTTATGAAATAGAAGAGGATTTGAGAAGTCAAAATGTGCCCTAATTTTTATTTCTGCAGCACTAATCATAATTTCTATGGCAAAATGAACCCCCTCATTTTGTTCCTTTGTAAATTAAATGTTTTAAGTGTTAGAACTTTATTCCAATCAAGATGGCTTCAGGTGTGCCATACTTTTGTCATAAGTAAGACTGTTAGCGCTCTAGTTGTTCGTTAGAACACTCTGGGACATTCTGTCATTGGGCTATACTTGGGCTACATCTGGGTGATATTTGGGCTTCATTTGGGCTCTTTTGTCTCTGGTGGCCATCTTGGGAGATTTATTTGTTATGAAGTTTCCTAGTTTCCTCATTTATTGCAGTCTCCTCAGTAGGAAATACTTTCAGTGTTTTGCTTTGGTTCCATCAAGAAGGCATTCAGATGTGTCACACATTTGCCATAAATTCTGAATGTTAGCACTTTAGTTGCTCATTAGATCACTGTAGTAAAGCTACTGCTTACCAGGGAAGTCTGCTGCTGGTATTCAAAGTGCATGTTTCAGTCTGTATGTCAGAATTTTTTTAAGAAATAGAAGAGGATATGAGAAGTCAAAATGTGCCCTAATTTTTCTTTCTGCAGCACTAATCATAATTTCTATGGCAAAATGTACCCCCTCATTTTGTTCCTTTGTAAATTAAATGTTTTAAGTGTTACCACTTTATTCCAATCAAGATGGCTTCAGTTGTGCCATACTTTTATCATAAGTAAGACAGTTAGTGCTCTAGTCGTTTGTTAGAACACTCTGGGACATTCTGTCATTGGGCTATACTTGGGCTACATTTGGGTGATATTTGTGCTACATTTGGGCTCTTTTGTCTCTGGTGGCCATTTTGTGAGATTTATTTGTTATGAAGTTTCCTAATTTCCTCATGTACTGCAGTCTCCTTAGTAGGAAATGCTTTCAGTTTTTTACTTTGATTCCATCAAGAAGGTATTCAGATATGTCACACATTTGCAATAAATTCTGAATGTTAGCACTCTAGATGCTCATTAGATCACTGTAGTAAAGCTACTGCTCACCACGGAAGTCTGCTGCTGGTATTAAAAGTGCATGTTTCAGTCTGCATATCAGAATTGTTCAATGAAATAGAAGAGGATTTGAGAAGACACTCAAAATGTGCCCTAATTTTTCTTTCTTCAGCACTAATCATAATTTCTATTGCAAAATGAACCCCCTCATTGTGTTCATTTTTAAATTAAATGTTTTAAGTGTTACCAGTTTATTCCAATCAAGATGACTTCAGGTCTGCCATACTTTTGTCATAAGTAAGACAGTAAGCGCTCTAGTTGTTCTTAAGAACACTCTGGGACATTCTGTCATTGGGCTATACTTGGGCTACATCTGGGTGATATTTGGGCTACATTTGGGCTCTTTTGTCTCTGGTTGCCATTTTGGGAGACTTATTTGTTATGAAGTTTCCTAATTTCCTCATTTACTACAGTCTCCTCAGTAGGAAATACTTTCAGTTTTTTACTTTGATTCCATCAAGAAGACATTCAGATGTGTCACACATTTGCCATAAATTCAGAATGTTAGCACTCTAGTTGCTCATTAGATCACTGTAGTAAAGCTACTGCTCACCAGGGAAGTCTGCTGCTGGTATTGAAAGTGCATGTTTCAGTCTGCATGTCAGAATTATTTTATGAAATAGAAGAGGATTTGAGAAGTCAAAATGTGCCCTAATTTTTCTTTCTGCAGCACTAATCATAATTTCTATGGCAAAATGAACCCCCTCATTGTGTTCCTTTTTAAATTAAATGTTTTAAGTGTTACCAGTTTATTCCAATCAAGATGACTTCAGGTCTGCCATACTTTTGTCATAAGTAAGATAGTAAGCGCTCTAGTTGTTCTTAAGAACACTTTGGGACATTCTGTCATTGGGCTATACTTGGGCTACATCTGGGTGATATTTGGGCTACATTTGGGCTCTTTTGTCTCTGGTGGCCATTTTGGGAGACTTATTTGTTATGAAGTTTCCTAATTTCCTCATTTACTACAGTCTCCTCAGTAGGAAATACTTTAGTTTTTTACTTTGATTCCATCAAGAAGGCATTCAGATGTGTCACACATTTGCCATAAATTCAGAATGTTAGCACTCTAGTTGCTCATTAGATCACTGTAGTAAAGCTACTGCTCACCAGGGAAGTCTGCTGCTGGTATTGAAAGTGCATGTTTCAGTCTGCATGTCAGAATCTTTTAATGAAATAGAAGAGGATTTGAGAAGTCACTCACAATGTTCCCCAATTTTTCTTTCTGCAGCACTAATCATACTTTCTATGGCAAAATGAACCCCCTCATTTTGTTCCTTTTTAAATTAGATGTTTTAAGAGTTACCACTTTATTCCAATCAAGATGGCTTCAGGTGTGCAATACGTTTGTCATAAGTAGGACTGTTAGCGCTCTAGTTGTTCTTTAGAACACTCTGGGAAGCTGCAGTAGAACACAAAGGAATCAACTGACAGTCTCTGCCCTTGTTGGATGTACATGTTTTACTGAGAATGTCAGACTTCATTCTCACATGACTGAGAAAGATAACGTGAATTTACAGAAAATATGCTCTCAGTTTAGCTTATAGATCACCTTCCAAACCTCTGTGGGAAAAGCATGAGAAAATAGTTTTCTCTCAAACATGATTCATGATATCACAGCAGAAGGCTTTTTCACATGGTAAAATCATCTTAGAACACACCACAATTCCTAAAATGAGTATGGTACCATCAACAAATGATTTATAATGTAACTAAAGTCTTAAAACCTTCTATTAACTGCAATGCTTTTTAATGAGGTGCTATCATGTATATTGGTCCCAAGATGGCTGCCAACACTTCTTGGATGAAGTACTGACAGCCAATCAGATCTCACGATGAGATGTGTGGTTAGGCTCCGCCCAGATATATCTATCTTTTTAACTCTAATTTTCTCAGGAACTACTGAACGGATTTACACCATTTAAGCAAAAGGCAGGAGTCTGAACTGAGGACTACCTCTTTGCCAAATTTGGTGTAATTCCATTCAACAGTTCGGGCTGTAGATGCGTCAACAGGTCCTATGGGAAAATGCATAGGGAAAACGCGTTTTGGGACCCCCCTTTTTTCTCGCCCCCTGCTTGACAAATCACCGTGAAATTTTCAGGATAGGAGCGGACCGGAGCTGGCCAAAAGTTTGGAAATTTTCGCGAAGATTCGTCAATCGGCGCCAACGTTATTCCAAATAGAATGTTGCGGATTTCCTATGGAAAATAGTTCCTAACTATAACTACCTACTGGCGACTGCCAGTAGGTAATACACGCACACATATATACATATATATATATATATAAATATTTTAAATATTTTTAAATATTTGTAGTTATTAGAAATAATTGTTTTATTTGATTTTGTCATAAGTTTATTTTTATTTTTATGTTGGGTGCTTTATATTTATTTTAGCAATGTTATATGTGTATTTTGTTGGTAAAATATGTTTGTATCTTGTTTAATATTTATTTTCATATTTTGTATAATGTAAAAAGTTATTGTTATGTTTTTGTAAGTATAATTTAATTATTTTGGTGATATTAATGTAGTCAATATTTTGTGAGGTGATATTTTTGACTACTTATGTTTATTTCAAGGTTATGATATTTTTGTTTCCAATATTTTTTATCGATATTAGTAAAGACCTATATTTTTAACAACAATATTTTTGTTGTTAATATTTGTGATTTTCTTAGTTAAGTATAGGAAGCCTATATTTTTCTGAACAATATTTATTTTCCGATATTTATTGGGTGCATTGCTATAGGGCCTGATTAAGATGTCAGTAGGACCGCCCAACCAACTGACAGCCCTTCGGTCTGACTGCCAGATTACAATGCCGACGAATGGACCCTAAATGGTCAGAGGAAGACTGCAGCCTCTGACAGGATCAGTGATCCCGTCGAGGCCGCGGACAGAATCGCAATCCTAAATGGAGGCAGTGCCGAGGCAGGCACCACCGTAGGGATCATGATATCCCTTTCCACCAGCCTTTTCATGTCGGAAAGACCGCCATGAAAAGGCTGTTGGAAACGTTTTTGTGGGCCATAAAAAGAGCCCCTTCCATCGTGGGCCAATATAAAGTGGCCCAAGGGGCACATGTAGTGCCCACATGCACCTCCATGCACCACAAGGTGCATGGCACACGGTGCATGGAGGTGCAGAAAGTGCTCCTTTACACAGTGGATTGTACTGCAGCCCTTTTCCTGGTCTGCAGCACAAACCGCTGTGTAAAGGAGTACTTTGTGACTGCCAGTCCGACGGTCGGATCGTAATTGGGTGGTCGGACACCTGAATGCTTGTCGGGCAGTCTTCTGACTGCAGCAATAGCAGTTGGCTATCCAACCGCCCAATATCGTAATCAGGGCTATGGTTTAATCCCTGTGAATGTGTCAGTAAATGGCAATAAGTGCAGGGTGCATGTGATGTAATGGCATATCATTGGAGCTCTGTGAATTTCTAACATTTATTAGTGCATTGGGCAAACCAAATGAAAGAGGTATTGTGAGAGTTCTGCAGATGTCTCAGAACTCAGACATTAAATCCATTTAAACACTAAGCAACGAACTATGAAAAATGGTGGCAATTTTAGTTGAAGACTAGTGAAGAGTGAAGATCACAGTACAGGTGCTATGTAAAAGCACTGCAGATATGCTAATACTTATACAGCGGTGTGTGACACATCAAGATAGGCTTCAAGATATAGATGCAATTTTAGAGCCCTTATGATATCTCAAGATGGAGGTGGCAGTGCATAATTATGATGAAGTCCTATCAGTGACTGTCTCTCAGCAGTATATAAGTATAACATGCGAACTCCGTGAATGTCCCAGTATAGTGACAGCCATGGACATTGCAGATCAAAATAAATATACATTGAACAAAAAACGATCTTCATCTAGGGTTTAAGTATTATGTGTACCAGATAAATCTAGCAATGTCCCTCAACCCTAACCTATGATGATGTAAGTCACCAGCACTGGTATCCATAAATACAGCTCTGCCAAATCAATGCACCTCAAATATGAAATTCAGCACCCCCTGCTATTCATGTGTGAAGGTGCACACACATTTGCTAAGGGACATTTGCGACAGGCTGAGCTCTTGCATACCTGTACAGAGGCCTTCTCTATTCATGATGAGAAAGCTGCAAGAGGATGAGACCTATACCCAGAAAGGCACTTCAAGAAAAGCCTTATTTATATGTTGATCAGTAGCGGCTGCTACCAGACTCGGGTGGTGAGTGGGGTGTGGGGGCAGGGGCGTGGGGGACAAAAAAAACTTTTTTTTTAAATACTTACCTGTGACGGCTGGCCAGCCGCTGCCTTAGCTCCATCCTCTTCTTCCTGTTACGGTACTGCAGCAGGAAGCACCCAGCTACCAGGCTCCCGTTAGCCAATCACAATGCTGCTGTGCAACGTTGTGATTGGTCTGAGCGCCGTGGATCGGCGCTCATCCAGGGAATGGGGGCCTGGGCATGTTCTTCATGCAGGCTGTAATGCAGCCTGTATGGAGAACATGGGAAGTGTGCATGACTGTTTTGGGCAGAATGAAAGTGCTGACCAAACAGTCATGTGCACTTAGGAGTTGGCAAACCACTCCTCCCCTGCACCTCTGTCCTGGGAGCAGCCCCGCTCTGCCCAGAAAGCTGCTGCTTCAGAAGGAAACATAAACGTGAGTCATTATCATTTTATGTTTCCTGCTGAGGAGCGGGGGGGGGAGCGACGCTCCTCCTTAGTGGAGGAGCCACCACTGATGTTGATGGAAAGGGTATCCCGTCACAACGGCAATGGAGTACCGTTTCCGCCACCCACCTCAATCAAAGTCAGGCTTGACCATCCGAATGTAGACAGCAGAGTGTAGTCTGTCTCTGCCACCGACACACACCTTCAATGGCCCAATGGAGTAAGGGCCATCGCAGGCCTAGCTATATGTCCGTCCGCCCTACTTACAGTATGCGGGCACATGGCCAGTCTTTACTGCCTGTCACAGTCATGACAAAAGTGGAGATAGGGGCTGATGAAAACCTTTAAATAACCCCCATGCGAGGGAGTCATTTTTTTTATTAAAAAAAAAAAACTTTGGACTTTTCTTTTTGAAAATATAAAAGAATTGTGAGTTTGATATATGGCTCCGTCATGTTGACAAAGAAGTCCGTCAAACTTACATTGAATTTCCAGGAACCACCATGATGGCGGCTTCTGGAAATGCAAGAGACGTCCGCTGGGGCAGAAGACATCTCTAAATACGGCGAGCGAGAGCCATCACCATGGCGTAAGTAAAGTACTCTACCATGGCGACAGTAATTTTACCTACTCTTTCTCAGTCTCGATTTTTAGTACAAAGTAGAAAGCCGGAAAAGAAAAACAAATTTACTACACGTTTTTATGCATTTTGGGTCTCTGAAGAATTACAATACAGAAACCTTTCTTCAAATAAAGTAGTTACCAACACCGTGCGTGTTTGCAAAACGTCAGACTTATGAGGTCAAAGTAAGGAGTAAAAGCAGGTCCACAGAAAATCACATGTACAGCGCGCAGCCATACTTATACGTTTTCAACTTATCACCAATGGCTTATTTTTTTTATTTTTTTTTTTTATTGAAGTACTTTAGTGACATTAAAGCATTACTGATCAACAATACATAGGATCAAATAGAACGAAAAAAGATTCAACATAAAATACAGCCAAATATTGCAGTTAAGCGTCATCAATCCGATGGAAATCAATCAAAATAAGGTCCCCAAATTTTATCAAATTTTCTTACTCCCCCCACCCGCAGGGCATAGATTTGTTCACTTTTCCTGACTCTCATCATTTTCTGTATCCACTCTAATTTAGATGGGATCTGTTCTGCCCGCCAGTTCTGCAATATCAAAGATCTTGCCACTGCCATTGCGATATACAGTAATTTAACAAACTGGACAGGGATTTTAAGATCCGGATCAAAACCATAAAGCATCAATTTTTCATTTAAAGAGATCATAATTTTATAATTAGTCTGAAAAAAAACAAATATATCATCCCAAAATACCCTAATTTTAATACAATGGACCATTACATGAGACCAATTGGCGGAAGTATACTGTAAACATCTAAAACAGTTCGATGAATAATTTGTATACATTTTGGAAATAGCTATAGTGCGATACAACAACCATTTCCCATAGGATAACATTCTACGCCAATTGGCACCTCGAAGTGTATTGAAATTAAAATAGTTAATGGTCCTCCAAACATTCAAAGATAATGCATGATTTTCCTGTTCCTGCAATTTTTTAATTGCTTTTTGACATAAATCCGATTCCCTACTATACGCTAAGTGACACTTCCACTCCCCAGGTTTCCTTACACATTCATCCATGAAAAGGTCTTTAGCCAATTGAGTTGGTTGATTAAGTTGTGCTATATCAAGTTGTCCCAAAAATTTAAAGATGGTATTGTAAGACCTAACCAACAAAAAGTTCCTCTGAATAAAACATGCCATCTCTATTGGAGTTATCCATACTCCATTTTTTTTAAAATCGACTACTTTAATAAATCCTGCCCTGGCCCAGTTACCCGCTATCTCAGATCCACTTTTAATACCTATTAATGGGAAAATGCTGGACAGCAGGGTTGTTGCGTTAATCAATGGGAGTGAATATCTTTTAAACATAGCAGCACGTTTTTTAAGAAACCATAACAAAATCTTATAGCGGACTAATTTGGGAGATTTGAAAATCTGCGGGGGGGGGGTGTATCTCATTTTCTAAACAAATTAAGTCAAAAAAGAAATTTATAAATAAGGTCTGACCTTGGGTTTGATTCCTAAACCTCGACAAATACTGTATAAAATATGCGTTGTAGTAGTCTCTAATATTTGGCAGAGAGAGTCCTCCTTGATCTAAATCCGCGTAAAGAGTGTTAATTGCTATACGAGGTGGCTTTTTTGCCCAGACAAAAGCGGAAAACAAAGATTCTACCCTGGAAAAATAAGTTCATGGCAGAAAACAAGGAATAGTGGAGAACAAAAAATTAAATGAAGGAAGAATGGACATTTTTATCAGGGCGACCCGACCCAGAATCGATAATGGTAAAGAATTCCAACGTGTAAACATTGAGCGGATCTTTAGAAGAAGGGGATCGAAGTTGAGCGTATAAAGATCCTTGACTGTATGAGAGAAAAAGACCCCGAGGTATCTTTTCGGTTTAGTATTGATACAACACCTTAAATCGGGATGCATTTCTAGCTCTCTACTCCCACACATCAGAATCTCTGTTTTCTTTTTATTGATCCGATAACCCCCTAAGGCTTCGAATTCCTCAAAAATCTGGAAAATCCTTACTTGCGAATGTAATTCGGGTTTAATTAGTAACATAATATCATCCGCATAGAGTTTGATCTTCGCCATTGAGGGAACTGGGGAAAGAATACTAACACAGTCCCTTATTGCGGCGGCCAGGGGCTCAATAAAAAACGCAAACAAAACTGGGGCTAAAGGGCAGCCCTGCCTCGTGCCGCGCTTAACTAAAACTGTCCTGACCATTACCGTATTTATGATAATATTAGCTTTGGCCGTATTATAAAGATTCCGAATTAAATTTACAATTTTATCGGGAATACCAAAGTGCTCCAAAATAATAAAAAGTGTCTCCCATACCACCAAATCAAAAGCTTTTTCTGCATCCAATAACAAAATCAATGCTGGGATCCCTCGTGTCTCAAAATAATCTAGAGCTTCAATTAAATAATGCGTGTTTGTGAACAGTTGCCTTCCTGGAATAAAGCCATTCTGATCCAAATGGATCAACTCTGTTGATATTCGATTCATACGCATTGATAATAATTTTGTGACGATTTTATAGTCTATATTTAGTAAGGTAATAGGTCGATACGAGTTCGGGTCTTTAGCTTCTTTCCCCTTCTTCAAAAAACTCATTACGGTTCCTTCCCGGAAAGAATCCGGGATCGGGCCTCCTTCCAGCATCGAATTCAATAATTGCAAAAAAATATTAGAAAAAGCACAGAGAATTTTTTTAAAAAATTCAGCAGACAATACGTCTGGGCCGCAAGCCTTACCATTTGGGAGATCTTTAACTACCAATTCTATTTCTTCCAAAGAAAATGGGCTCAACAATATTGATTGATTAGTTTGAGAGAGAGTAAGGCAATGCACAATTTTCTGAGAAATCTGCTAGCTTTTCCTGATCAATATTATGTTGCTGACTGTAAATATTATTATAATGTGAAAGCATTATCTTTCCTATCCCCACCAAATCTGCTGTGTCTATCTGGGTCACTGGGCATTTTAAGCCTCTAATCAAATTAGCCGCAGCTTGTTCTCTCACCTGCCAGGCTAAAAACTTCCCAGTGAAATTACTCTCTTCGTATATTTTTTGAGATTGCCTATAAAAAATCTCCTCACTTTGGGCATAGTAATACGCGCTAAATGCCCTTTTTGCTTCATCAAATTGATGTAGAATTGTGTTGGAGGGGTTCAACTGCCTTGATTCATTTAAAACATGTATTCTTTGTTCCAGAGCATTCTTTTTACATTTGGCTGTTTTAAATACTGCTGCATCTTTACCTATAATAATTCCGCAAACAAAGGCCTTCAAGGCATCGCAAATGATATTAAGCGGAGCCGTTGCAATATTAGGGGATACGAAATCACTAGTCTCTGATTTCAAGGATATTACCCATGTTTCGTCATTCAAATATGTTTTATTAAATACCCAACGCTTGGGAGTCTTTAAGTTTTGTGCTAAAGCAAACCCGATGACTAACATTGCGTGATCTGAGAACCCATTATGAATGGACCTCTGATGCAACATATTAAGCTGTCTAGAAACGAGAAAAAAATCGATCCGGGATGAAGACTTAAATCTCCCTGACCAGCATGTATATTCTCTTATTAACGGGTATCGTGTGCGCCATGGGTCGCAAAGGCCTAAAGTTTTTTTATAGTTCAGAATGACTTTCAACGATTTAGGTTTAAATTGCTTCCCTGATTGCGTGGTTGAATCCAACTTTAAATTCATAAGCAGATTAAAATCCCCTCCAATAATAATGTCTCCTACCACCATCAATAAGGATTGAAACAAATCTTCGTAGACTGAAAAACTATCATCTACTGGGGCGTAGAAGCTAACAAACGTGATAGGCCTCAGTCTATTTTTTACCTTACAAGTGACCCAAAAAAAAACAACAAAAAAAACAATGGCTTATTTAAGAATACTGACCATTTCCAAAGCTTTAAAATGTCTCTTTAATGTCCACACACCTGAGTTTTCTGCTCCAACCAATGGTTGTTTGAACATGCTTGAGCGATGCCAATATTTTCTTTTGACGTCTGTTTTTTACAGTCCTCTCAGGTTCAAATAGTCAAGAATCTTTATTACAGTCGATAATGTAACTTGGTTGCTTGAAGGTGCGTCTAGAGACATCTACGTTTAACTTGAAAGTTAAAGGTGACAAGAAATCGTGCCAGATTCAGACTTTCATCATTTCAAAGTTCATTAAAGGGCTACATACAGTTAATGTAGGTAATAGTAACTCCTGATATCTACAACACCTAATTGTCTGTGCCTTCATTCAGGCAAAAACACTCTAGCCAGCAACAGAAAAGTGCTGAAATACAGAAATTGGTTCATAACACAAAAAAAACACTTCGCCCTCGCAGTTCATTAAATTTATAGAGGCGAATTGCCAAGTTAAGCGTTAAATCTCCCTGAACACTGGTTTTTGAGGCCTAAGTGGCCGACAAACTGGTGTTCATGTGAAATGAAATCCTTAACACTCCTTGCTCGTGTTGCAGAGCATTGTCTCAAGACCTTGCTGAGGGGAAAAGAAGGATGACGCAGGAAGCTATAATTAAAATATAAATGATGACCGCTCGATTATTAAATCTTCTTTCAAATACACATATACGCTCAGATACACAAATAACAGAGATATGTTCTGACAGTTGGTTATGCCCACAGGTTTATCTTATTAGATGCACGAGTTGTCTCGTGCACTGAGGGCACCCTCTGTGGTGGCTTTAATGCTGCCTGAAGCTGTTGTATGGGCTTCTCAGGCATGTTTTCAAATCACGCAGCATAATTAAACGTTATTTTATTAGCGTAACATAAAAGCGAACACAATGTGCAAGAACGCTATTGATCGTGTTTATTTCACCCTTCTGCGATGTTTCAGGCACCTGTGGCTTTTGGCACACCTATGGCGCTCCAATAATTCATCCACACTTGATATCTTGAAGTACCATGTGGAATGTTATGGTTATCTTAAAATCGCAGGTAAATTGTCAATTCAGGGGTCTGTAAATTCGCAAGTGCACAATTTGCACCCAATTTAGGTGGGAATGAGAAATACCTCCGCGAATGGCAGGTGGAAGTCCCCATTTCAGCATATGCAAACATCACACATGCGCCAATTGCTCCTGTAATTTGTGCCACAAATTGAGGAAACATGCAGACATACTTGGCGCGCACTGGTTTGTACGGGATAAGTGACCTGATCCTGACTGGGACCACACATTGCTTAAAACGGGGCACTAAACTGCCTCTTAAGGAGACAAGAGGCAATGCACAGTGAGAGATCCAGGGTGGAGACGAGGAACAGGGTGAAGAGGGTGAAGTACTGGGGTACTCCTGAGAGCCTGAGACTGGACTGACATTGCACACTTCTCCCGGTGAACGCTGTAACTGAATGTGCAGATTATTTCCCAGTAATCTTCCCAATTCTCCCCCCCTTACCCCTATACTTTTAATCAATCAATTGGAAAATTATGGAATTGTTTTTAACTTCCCCCCTTCTCCAGACTCCTCCTTCTATCCAAGGAGTCCATAAACGGGGCTCCATCTTCCCATTAGGAGGATCTAAGGCAAATTACCTAGGAGCGATGGATCGTTGCAAGCATTGGGAATAGGAAAGGGAATAAAGAAGAATGTTTGTGGCACAGTACCTCCACTGTTTCCCCGAAATATACACTAAAAGCTATCATTTGACCTTAATATGGTGGTCACGAAATAATGGTTAAAATATTGTGGACAAAAATATTAAAGGTAAGTATAGCATTTCATGACTTTTTTACAATAATATTGATGTTTAAAATATAGTTTACTATTATATTGTTTTTTAATATGTTTTATTGAATTTCATTTGGTTTTTATTTAATTACTTATGTTAGTGTGCAAGTTATATTTCATACTTTTTAAACAATATTATAGTAATGGATAATTTAGTTTTCTGGTTGCTGGGTGTATTGGTGGATTGAGTGGGCAGTTGTTTTTGTGTAGAGGCTCACCTGTTATACTGCAGGGACGAAATGGATGGAAGTGATGCTAACTCCCAACTTCCCTCACCTACCTCCTTTGCCCAACTTAGTCAAAGCAAAAGAGGGAAGGTGGGGAAGGAGGGAAACAAAACAAGGGAAGGAAGAATGGGTAGACGTCCACTGGATCTTCTATGGGGGTGGTCTTCTAGAACCCTGAAGGAGAAAGCACAAGGTGAGTACTAAACATGAGTAAAAAGTGCTGGCTATATGTTACCCCTCCCCTATTTCTAATGAGATACCTTAAAAGGAATATGCCAAGTACGTGCAAGGAAACAACCGCCATGGACGATAGAACACTCCCACTGTCTAAAAGGAAGGACAATGTTCAATACGTAGGAGGACTGTGGAAGTTTGTTATTCAAACAAGGAATGCACAATAATATACAAACCTAGGTTAGAGACACCATAGGAGGAGATAGGACCCATAGTTAAAAATTATAATTTATCCGTTACACCTGCAATTAGGGAAAAACCAAAAAATGAATTTTCCTATTCAAGAGAAAGTACAGAAAAAAAGACAAAAAGAGCAGGGGTCACAATAAGCAAAAACACACTAGTGGGGTTTTGGATTTTTGTAATAGTGTTTTTTCTTTCTCCTTTGCAGCCAAAAAGGAGTTTACCAAAAATAAAAAGGAGCTCAAGAATCACCCGTCAAGAGCATAGAACCATCAGATAAGTGCTTTTTATTATTTCCAAAAAGCAGCTCTGAATACAACAAAAAACAAAGATACTACGATTCTTCATAACCCTTGCCTTATTTCTTCTCTTTCAGAGACAAGTTACCAGGAAGCAAAGGGTTAAGAAACAGAAGTTCCCTTGACACAAATTTACCAGCCGGGAAGGAGCAGCGTGTCGACAAGCCCCTGAAGAACACCAGAGGACCCAGGAAGAAGAAGGACACACGAGAAGCCCAGAAGCACGAGTGAGAGACTACAGAAGAAACTGTGGTCATCAGGATTCAGGTAAGTCAGGAATAAACTGTGGGAGGCTTGGCGGCATTCGTGCTGGAACACGAAGCGCGTTGCCACTGCGGACCCCTCCTTTAAATACTAATGAAGAGCCGCCCTCGTCTGCTGACAGAGAACAGCGGGCGGGGCTCGCTTCTCCACCCTCGAACGCGGAAACAGGTGCCGCTGCAACCAGCACATCATGAGAAGCCCGACAGTACATACCCCCAAGATCCCGTCCCGATGGGTTTGGGTTTGTGCGGATAGCGTTGATGAAATAAGCAAATCAAACGGGGAGCATGCACATTAGAGGCCGGTCCCCACATTCTTTTATCAGGCCCATAACCCTTCAAGTGGATCAGGTACTGCAACTGACGACGCACCCTGCAGGAGTCCACAATATACGCCACCTCATACTCGGGACTATCATCCACCAAAACCAGGGGAAGTTGTGAAGGAACAACAGTACCAGGGGCAACGGGTTTCAATAAAGACACATGGAGGACAGGATGGATATGCAATGAGTCAGGCAAGTTGAGCTTCAGAGCGATGGGATTCAACACTTTGGAAACAATATAAGGACCAATAAAGTGGGGCTTAAATTTGTTTGAACCCTTAATCCGGATGTTCCAAGTGGATAACCATACCCTGTCTCCTACAGCATAATCAGGTGGTGGTCAAAGAAGCCGATCAGCTCCTTCCTTATACCTGCTCTTGGCCTCGTCCAAAGATTTCTTGGCAGAAACATGAATGTCATGGAGATGGGACACCAAATCCAGAGAGCCCGGAGAATCAGTAGGTACTAGAAGCGATATCAAACCACAGCGAGGGTGAAACTCATAGTTACAGAAAAAAGGCGATACCCCTATAGATACATGTTCACTGTTATATGCAAACTCCGCAGTCCATAGAACTGAGTCCCAATCCCTATCTCCCTGTAAGAGGTGACACCGTAGATATTGCTCGATAGACTGGTTGACCCTTTCTGTCTGACTGTCTGTTTGAGGGTGATAAGCAGTAGAGAGTCGTACATCTATCTCCATCAAGTTGTTCAACCCTTTCCAGAAACGGGACATGAATTGAGGGCCCCTGTCTGATACAATGACAGAGGGTAGGCCATGAAGGCACACTATCTGTTGGAGAAACACAAAAGCTAGTTCTTTAGAAGTAGGAAAATTCATCAAGGGTATAAAATGGGACATTTTGAATAGCATGTCAAAAACTACAAATATGACAGTATGTACTTGCTTAGTAGGAGGCAGTTCTACAATAAGTCCATAGAAATGGAATGTCATGCTGTAGGAAATGTAGGCAGAGGAGTTCAGAGACTGGCTGGTACTTGGTGAGTACATTTGCTTTGTGCGCAGACATAACAATTTTGTACATACAACCGGGCATCTTGATTCATGGATGGCCACCAAAAATGCCTTTTAAGCAGGGCAAGGATTTGCTTGTTTCCAGGATGGCCCGTCAGAGCATGTGTATGGCACCAGCCCATTGCTTACAATTGGTGGGTTTATGTAGGTAGAACTAAGCCACCTTGAATATAGACTAAGTTGTTAATCCTGACCCCATTGTATTTGGTTTCTAGGTTCCTGAGTTCATCTGATTCGTGTGCATGAGCTACTTCTTTCAGAAATTATTCTTCTGAGAAAGTACCTGCTAAAACACGATCAGGACTTAGAATGAAAGGTGGATCTTGTGTGCTCTGCTCGTCAGGGAACTCATAGCCAAAGCAAGATAGGGCATCAGCCTTGCTGTGTTTAGTGCCAGACTGAAACTGACTGACGTAGTAAAAAATCACTAAACAAATGGGTCCATCTCAGCGGTCTCATGGATAAGGCCCTAGCTGCCTTCAAGAACTGCAGATTTCTGTGATAGGTGATGATGGTAACAGTGTGCAAAGCTCTGAGTAGGTACTGATGCCATTCTTCGAAGGTCCTTTTTATAGCTGATAACACCCTATCCCCTACAGAGTAATTCACTTCAGCAGGTGTTAGCTTATGAGAATAGTAAGCTACAGGCTGTAGATATCCTGTCTGTATATCTCTCTGAGACAGCACTCCTCCCATAGCAACTTGGGATGCATCTGTCTCCAATAGGAATGGCTGTGAAGTGTCAGGATGTATCAAAACAGGAGCGGTGACAAAAGCCTCTTTTAAACAGGAATAAGCTTTTCCAGCTTCTGGTGTCCATTTGAACGACATCCCCTTTTTCAGGAGTCTGGTGATGGGAGTTGTAAGAGATGCAAATCCTTGTATGAATCACCTATAAAAATTGGCAAAGCCAGACAGTTCTGCACATTCCTTTACTGAACGGGGAGAGGTCCACTTAGTGATGGCAGCAACCTTTTGGGGGTCCATAGTCACCCCTTTCGCTGACAATTCAAAACCTAAGAAGGTGACTTCAGGAACATGAAATTCACATATGTCTAATTTCACGTAAAGATGGTTATCCCTGAGACGTGTTAGGACACTCTTACATGTCTGACATGTTCTTCCACAGATGAAGAGTAGATCAAGATATCATTGATATAAGCAATGGTGTTTGTATCCAGGGTCTCTCTTAGTACGTCGTCAATAATAAATTGGGAAGCCACGGGGGCATTACACAGCCCAAAGGACATCACTAAGTACTCATACAATCCAAACTTTGTTCGAAAGGCAGTCTTCCACTCATCTCCTACCCTTACTCGAACCAAGTGATATGCACCCCTTAAATCCAACTTGGTAAAAATAGAGGCTTTTTTTACTTGATCGAGCAGAGTTTTATCAGGGGCAAAGGGTATTGAATCTTAATATTCACGCAATTGAGGGCTCTGTAGTGTATGCAGCACCTAAGACCCCCTTCCCATTTCGGTAAAAAAAAAGAGGGGAGGACGCCGCAGATCGGGATGGGCGAAGAAATCCTTTATGCAACATGTCATCTAAGTACTCCCTCAAATACGTGTTTTCTTTTTCAGTCAATGCATATATGCGACTACACGGTATTTTGGCCCCGGGTACCAGGTCGATAAGACAGTCATAAGGCCGATGGGGTGGTAAGGCAGAGGCTTTCTCTTCATCAAACACTTCTCTGAGCACTCCATAACAGTCAGGTAATACGGGTAATGTACAATCAGTACTGCCAGCCACATGTTGCATTGTTGTAGGAGAATCCAGACAGTGGTTCTTACAGTATTCAGAAGTGAAAACTATGGTATGATCTTCCCAATTAATGTCAGGGTTGTGTTTCATCACCCAAGGAAGACCAATGAAGGCTTGGAACTGCAGCGAGGAGATAACATTGAAATGAATAGTTTCATGGTATTTGTCTAGAAGGAGCACGTCTAACTGTGTGGTGGTATGAGTAACGGGCCCAGACTTCATATAACTGCCGTCAATGGTCTTAACTATGTCCACAGTACTTTTTGGTTTCATAGGAATATGCAAGTTCTTTACCCAGGCTGAATCAATAAAATTCCCAGTGTCACCTGGGTCAAGCATGAGTTGTACGTCTATGCATCGATCACCCCAACTTACTTGGGCTGAGATAAAAAAAAATGATGTAGAGGATAGGAAGTGGGATTTAACCCTACCAAGTAGGAGACCATTAAGCCTGTTTCACCTGAGCAATTTGTCTCTACCATACTCAGGCGAGTTAGTTTCCTGACTCCGTGCGTCTTTGAGGATTAACAGGGCAATCCCTCAGAAATTGACCTGATTTGCCACAATAGAGACACAGATTATTAGCACGTCGTCTCTGCCTTTCAACCTGGCTCAGGGTCCCTTTAATACTGCCTATTTGCATGGGTTCTGGCTCCTCGACTGGTTTGACCATTTCTAGTTTCCTTTTTTCTAGCAGTAGAGTACTTGGTTTCAATACATCCATTCTCCCTTTTTCTCTCATGCAAACGGTGATTCAATTTCACTACTAGATCGATTAATGCATCAGAAGTTTCTGGAGGGTCAACCACTTGTGCTAACATATCTTTTAGTTAGTCTCTCAAGCCTTTGTAAAAAAGAGCACCTCGTTTGGCTTCTGGCCAACCGGCTTCGGCCACTAATCTGTTAAAGCAGTAGATGTAAGTCATAAGATCCTTAGATCCTTGTTTAAGGTTTAACAACTCAGTGTACACAGACTTCATGAATGAATGCCTGTCGAATAAACGCCTTAGCTCCTCTTTGAATGCTCTATAATCATATAACAGAGGATCGATTCTATCCACTAAGGGGATTGACCATGTGGTGGTTGTACCACCTAAATATGATAAGACGAAAGCCACCTTGGATTGCTCGGTTGGAAAGCAGGAAGCTTTGCACATAAAGTGCGATTGCCACTGATTAATAAATGTTGCAAACTTAGCTGGTCACCCATGAATCTTTCTGGGGTGCTAAAGGTACAGAAGAGGGAGTCGTGATGTGATACACTGGAGGAGTGATGCTAGAAGGGAAAGGAGGAGACTTAAACGAGGTAGTATAAGAGCCTGAAGTCAGATCAGAAGGGTGCAGAGTCTGAGAGGCTTGCTGTAGGGAATCAACTCTAAGAGATAGAGCCTGGGTTTCTTTCTGTAATTTCCATATCATACTCGCCACATCTGCAAATATCATCAGATGTTCTTCTATAACGCCCAGGCAGTAAGGTAAAAAGTGAGCATCGCGTTCTGTAGAGGCTCACCTGGATTTACTGCAGGGACGAAATGGATGGAAGTGATGCTAACTCCCAACTTCCCTCACCTACTTCCTTTGCCCAACTTAGTCAAAGCAAAAGAGGGAAGGTGGGGAAGGAGGGAAACAAAACAAGGGAAGGAAGAAGGGGTAGACGTTCACTGGATCTTCTGTGGGGGTGGTCTTCTAGAACCCTGAAGGAGAAAGCACAAGGTGAGTACTAAACTTGGGTAAAAAGAGCTGGCTATATGTTACCCCTCACCTTTTTCTAATGAGATACCTTAAAAGGAATATGCCAAGTACGTGCGAGGAAACGACTACCATGGATGATAGAACACTCTAACTGTCTAAAAGGAAGGACAATGTTCAATATGTAGAAGGACTACAGAAGTTTGTTATTCAAACAAGGATGAACAATAATATACAAACCTAGGTTAGAAACACTATGGGAGTAGATAGGACCATTAGTCAAAAATGATAATTTATCCGTTAATCCTGCAATTAGGGAAAAACTAAAAAAACGAAATTCCTAGTCAGAAGATGCACGGAAAAAAAGGCAAAAAGAGCAGGGGTCGCAATAAGCAAAAACCCACCAGTGGGGTTTTGGATTTTTGTCATAGTGTTTTTTCTTTCTCCTTTGCAGCCAAAAAGGAGTTTACCAAAAATAAAAAGGACCTCAAGAATCACCCGTCAAGAGCATAGAACCATCAGCTAAGTGCTTTTTATTATTTCCAAAAAGCAGCTCTGAATACAACAAAAAGCAAAGATACTACAATTCTTTATAGCCCTTGCCTTATTTCTTCTCTTTCAGAGACAAGTTACCAGGAAGCGATGGGTTCAGAAATAGAAGTTTCCTTGATACAAAGTTACCAGCCGGGAAGGAGCAGCGTGTCGACAAGCCCCAGAAGAACACCAGAGGACCCAGGAAGAAGAAGGACACACAGGAAGCCCAGCAGCACTAGCGAGAGACTACAGAAGAAACTGCGGTCAACAGGATTCAGATAAGTAGGGAAAAAACGGTGGTAGGCCTGGTGGGATCCGTGCAGGAACGCAAAGCACGTTGCCAGCGCGGACCCCTCCTTTAAATACTAATTAAGCGCCGCCCTTGTCCGCTGACAGAGAACAGCGGGCGGGGCTCGCTTCTCCGCCCTCAAACGCGGAAACAGGCGCCGCTGCAACCAGCGCGTCCTGAGAAGCCCGACATTTTGTAAGTATAGTTTATTTATGTTTAATTGATTAATATGATATTTTAATTTGTTTACATGTTTAGTACAGTTTTAAATTGTTTATTAAATTTTCATTTGGGCCTGTGTAATTTGGTGAGGGTTTGGATGGGTAGTTTTTTGTGTATTTATTTTGAAGTTATTTTAATTGATTAATATCTGTAATTGTTATTTCTTTGTTTACTTGTTTAATATATGTTAAATCATTTAATACATTTTAATTTCATGTTATGGGTTTATTGGGGAATTGGGTTGGTAGTGTTTAAATAAAATATTTGTCAATTGTTAGGAGCTGATTAATGCATTAATCATGCAAATAAGGTTTGCATGTGTTTGTGAACTGCTATTTTATGTGTTTTTATGGCTAATGTTGTGTTTTGGGCTTGTTTGAGTATCGTTATTTTGATGGCTACATTAATTATTGTTACTTGTTTAATATGTTACAATTTTAATGTTTTAAATATATTAATATTTTAGATATATTCTGTTATGTGGTTTATATTGGGGAATGAGTGCATAGTGGGTCCTATTCACAAACTGAATTTTTTAGTACAATAGTAGTTCTACAGTTTTGATACAAAATGCTATTCATAAGCTTCCGCCTCCCATCTTTTTCTGCGTCGATATCTGTGTCCCAAACTGCGGAGTCTCCAGACCCGTAAATATGCATGTTAGTAGTAAATTTGATAGTGGCTGAAATATGGGGAATACTTACTACAAAATGGGAACAGTTAAGGGGGAGTAATACGAGATTTAGAGAGGGATGTGCATCCAAACACAAAAGAGTGAAACCATTCCTATTCATTATCATCAAAAGAAATGTATTTTGATCTAATGATAGACTGTTGGAAATTGGGTTATTGGTTAAGCTGGGTAAAACCCCACTGAAGTGGCAACCACAATTTCTATTAGAATGAAGTCACAATAACCCCAAATTGACCTATCCTTAAGCCTCTGGTAGCTTGGCACAAAGCAGTAAGGCTTACGTTAGAGGTAATGTAGAGTATTTATGCATCACTTCAAGCAGTAAAGACGTGAAAACACTCTACAAGAAAAAATCCTTGCCAATTTTGAAAGGTAGAGTAAAATGTAATACATTATTTGAGACCAAAACAACAGAAATCCAATCAGTAGAATAGGAATTAATACTTTTAGAGAACAAAAGCTGTGCCTAGAAGCATAGAGCACCAAGTGTGGTTATCTGGTTGGGCCAGACCGGGAGAGAGTCACAATTTCAGGCCAACCACGATGGAGCATGGGCATGATACTGGGACCAGGTTAGGCCCGCTAAACCAAAAATGTTAAATCCTGGTTGAGGTACATTGCGAGACCCCCTGTTGAGGATGTTTCACGAAGTGGCGGTACTGAGGAGCTGCGATGCGAGGTCCTGTGTCATCATTGAGGATGACCTCATCGAGGGGCTTGTAATGCAAATTCTTGTGTCCAAGATGTGGTGTGCATCGGCGGATCCGAGGAACCTGCGAGGCTGCAAAGCATTGTTCTGCCTTGTCATCGAGGATGTCATTGGGTGGGGAGTGGCAGTTCTGAGGAGATTGCGAAGTTCTATATCAGGTATGCATCACGCATTAACGGTTCCAAAGCGGAGCATTGAGGAGATGCATCATGCTGTGTTGGTTCTGCTGACAGGACCACAGCTGGGCTGGCAGCGCTCCTTCAGGCCCACTTCCAAGGGTCCACAACTGGGATGGCAGCACTTGGGGGCAGGACTCACAGCACACAATGTCCAGGTGCTGAATTCATGGTGGTTGGAGACTTTTCTGTGTCTGAGCCTCTGTTCAGTAACACCGCCAACTAGCCCTTGGAATCATCACTATGGTGGACCTGGGTTTAAGGTGCAGGTCCACTCTTTTCACTCAGGCAGCAAAGCAGCAGGCAGCACAGCAGCAAGGTAACATAATAGCAGTCCTTCTTACAAGGAAACACAGCAGTGTTTCTGAGCTGAGTCTGAGGGTCTATTATGTATAACTGCTATCTCCTTTGCAGTCCTTGAAGTTTCCTGCCTCACCTTTCCTGGCTCCAATATCGCTACTCGAACAACACATTGGTGACAAGTCCCTTGTGGGGAGGCAGGGCACACTTGATTCAGTTGCAAGTGGGGATGCGTCCTGCTCCACCCCGTCCTGCCAGTTAATGGCCCATCAAGGCACACCTAAGCCCTCTATTGTGTGGCTGTCTGGGAGAAATAAACAAAGGTCAATTGCCAGCTACACTTAGTCATGAGACCCAGGAACAGCTGCAAGCAACAAATGGTTGAGGCAGGAAAATGCTGATTTTCTAAAAGTGGCATTTTCAAACTTGTAACTTAAAATCTAACTTCAGCATTAAAGAGGGTTTTTAATTACAATTTCTCAAACAATAAACATGAAAGGTTTGCCTGCTCCCAATCAAAAGTTATCACTTATTAAATGTAATAAAGCAAGCCAGTGTTATCCTATGGGACAGGTAGGACTCACAGTAGTGAAAAATAAATGTAGGAGTTTTTCCCTACAAGGATATATAAAACTGAAAAGTTAATGTCCAACATTTTAAATACATTGCACCTTGCCCTACCGGCTCCTTAGGGCCTACCCTAGAGGTGACATATCTATTAAAAATGAAGGATTAGGCTTGGCAAAATAATAATTTTGCCAGGTCAAAATGGCAGTTTAAAAGTAAAACTGCACATACAGACTGCAATGTCAAGCCTGAGACATGTTTTAAAGGCTGCTTAAATGGGTGGCACAATCAGTGCTGCAGGGCCACTAGTAGCATTTCATTTACAGACCATGGGTACATGTAGTACCACTTTGCTACAGACTTGCAAGTAAATAAATGTGCCAATTGGGAGTAAGCTAGTTTTACCATGTTCAAAGGTGAGAGCAGAAGCACTTTAGCTCTGGTTAGTAGTGGCAAAGTGTACAGAGTATGAAAAACAAACATAATCAGGTTCAGAAGACAGAAGAGTGAAGGCAAAAAGTTTGGACATGACCCTACATAGAAGGCCAAGTCCAAAATGACCCCCTTTCAGCCAAAAGCCAAGGTACACTGATCAATACGTTAATGGGATTCCATGCTTAGGTGATGGAACATAGATGAAGGCCATGTTATGCCAGGGCACTTGTCAGTTCTACGCCTCTCTGAACTCACTTGGACCACTGTGTCTACACTCTCCTGAACCACTGAACTAACCTAATCAGTGAACCCCTCCTGTGAAGCACCTAACCTTAACTTGCTCGCAGATATATCCCAGTAGGCAGACAGTATCACCATGGCCAACAAAGTGAGGTGGCCTTTTCTGCCCCTTGGATCAGACATTTGTCCCCAACCAAAGTAAAACTCTACTCATAACAACCAACAGAGCCCAATGACAACTGTCAGTGCCAAGAGCAAGGCCCTTGGCTATTAAGTGTTCTCAGACCTCTGAGGTTTCTTAGAGTGCAGGGTAACAGCCCTGTGTCCTCAACACCCTCATTTCACTCTCCCTCCAACTAGTTCAGGAGTGGTAATCTGAGACTGGCTTTTCATTTCAGGGTCTGTACCCTGAGGCTGATCACAGGACAGGGGTGACTTCCCCCTCACCCTGCCCTCCATCTAGGCCTTTGTACCTTCTGCTTCAGAGTGGAAAAGCTGATCTTTCCGGGCACCCTAGGTAGCCGCCCATTCCAGCTCTCCTGACACTGTGAAACTCCCTCTGGATGGTCTCTTGGTATAGACCAGGTCATCTTGTTTGTGCCCCAACTGCGAGTAATCAAAGCACTACGGTTGGAAATCCAGCGTGCTGGACCTCTGCCCAATAGAACCTCCCCTCCTATTCTTCAACAGGGTCAGAGAACCCTTTTCGCCATACTATTCTGGGACCTGTTTGGGACACTATGAAACTCCCCTTCACTCTGTTGGGTAGACCCTGAACCACTCTCCTCAGGATCACTCCCAGGAACGTTCCCAGACGCTCTGGTACAAAACCAGAGGTCTGCCTCTTTTGCAAGCTCCTTGGTTCAGCAAGCTTGCAGTCACCCAGATGTTGGCGCAATTCTGTGAAACAGGTAACTGAGAATGTGCTCTCTCAAAATTAGATCATACAGCCCTTCATAATTTCTCACTTGGCTGCCCTTCATCCAACCATTTAGTGATTTACAGGAGAAGTTAAGAAAATCCACCAATACTGGCGAGTCAGTTGTGACTGTCCCTAAACCTCAAGCAGTATTTCTCTGGGGTGAGACTAAAGTTAGTGATAAGGGTGTAGGACTTCTGGTGAGCCACATCTAAAGTCAAAAGGGTATCCCTTCCTACAGCTGGCATGTGCCTCAACAGACCTGTCTCCCAATAGTCCGCTGCGACCCTATGTATTCTACTGGCTTCCTCAAAGGCCACAAACCACTTATCAATACCAAAGCTGGGCGCCAGGTCTTTGGGTATGTGGACTCCTTGATCTTCTTTGGACCCTGCGATATTGCTGCCACCATATCTGCTGGACTCTGACAGCTGTTTTGCCTCCAAGTCCAGCTCCTTTAGACTCACTTCATGAGTCAGCAAAAATTCAATCTTTCAAGGCTCTCCCTTTTTCAGCCTTCATTGCCAGTTTCTTTTCTTCCACTTTAAGTTTGGCCATCTGCAGCTTGACTCCGTATTAGCTTTTCTGTCCACCAGCTCCTCTGGGGACAGACCTTGGGAGGATACACTACTTTCCACTTTAAGAGGTTTCTCCATTTCTGGAAGCAAGACTTGCCCCTCCCCTGTATGCTGCATCTCAGGACTTGCACCAAGGTCCTCTCCTTTCTCCTCCACATAATTTTCCTCATCCTGGACATCCGTTGCTGTCAGCTACTGGTTAACCTCCCCATTCCTTAAAGACCTCCTTTAACTCAGTTGCTGTGTAGCTCTCCAGTTTAATGAGCTCCAATCCCATTTCTGCAGTTATGGTCAAAGACAGTAAGCTAGACTGTGAATGAATTTGGAAAAAGCAGAAAAGCCAATCAAGGAGAATTTAAACGAAACTTGAAATGGCCTCAAATTCTTTATTTAGGATTTTTAGTTTAACACAAAATCACGGTATAGCACAGCACAAACACAAGTCCAAATCTTACCTCTGCCACCAATGTTGGAAATTGGATTACTGGTTGAGGGGGATGAAACCCTACTCAAGCAGCAACCACAATTTCTGTTAGAGTGAAGACAACCCCACATTAACCTGTGCTTTACCCTCTGGTAGCCTGGCACAAATCAGTTAGGCTTTACTTAGAGGCAATGTGTAACGTATTTATGCAGCACTTCAAACAGTAATAAAGTGAAAACATCCCCTCACAAAAATGACAAAAATCCAGTCAAAAGAACCGGAGATATACAATTCAAAATTTTAGACAAAAAAATGTGCCTAGTTGTTAACTTCCCCTTAATCTTTTAACAGATATCAGAAACCTGGGTCACTACTGCACTGTCTGAACTGTTCTCTGCAAGACAGACCTCGAAATCTTGGATCGTACTAGCAATATGTTTGGGGTAGAAACCTCAGGGATTACTTTATCCCTCTTTAGCCTACAACATTAAGTTGTTGGGATACCTCTTTGACATAGTCTAAAGGGACTCAGAGAGCGTCTCAAAAGCATATCCTAACTTAGCAAGAGATGGACCCGGTAATGATGACTATGACCTCGACTAATAACCTTGTATGAATTAATAAGTGTGGTGAGCAGGGACGAAACAAATATGTACTCTATCACAGTGGAAGACCCTCTCCCAATAAATGTAGGATTACTTTCACAATAAGATTCTATGTCAGTGTCCAGCCAGCAGAAGAACAGGTTAAACTCACATAAAAGCAAATCTAGAAGATCGCCTTGGAAAGTGTGTTCCATGTGCAAATGACTAAGTCCCTCATACACCCTTCCTGCTGCCATCAAACAGCCAGGTTCTTTGTGCAAATTAAAGTCCCCTGCAAGAACTACCAAAATGGGTCCAACTAACTCACATCTGAGATGCTATGTGAGAGCTTTCAGCCATCCCAAAACATCCATGCTCTTAAGGTACCATTTGGTTTATATAAATTAAGTACTAACAATTTGGAAGAGTTAGGAAAAGATAGCAAGACCACTGAAAGGTGTGGGTACTGAGTATCATAAACTGTGATTTTACAATCTAGTTGACTCTACTCATCAAGGTTGGAGTTGCTGGTGTGAAATAAGAAACAAAACCCTCAGGGGAAAAAATATTGAGACACCATCCAAGTTTACTGGAAGCATTAAACATTGAAATTCTAAATTAATTGGGTCATTACATTTGCTGCCTAGGACTGCAGTATTCCAGTACAGCACATCTAGTAGGTTAGAATTCTTAGTAGGAACAACCCTAATATTCCCTACCTGTGTGGAACTAACTCTGAAAGAGGGGGCACGCTGCATTTGTATCCATGCAACTCAAGGGGTCAAATCTGTTTGCAATTGGAATATTGCAAAGTTAATAGTCTTGACTGAGAGCAAAGGAATTTAGTTTCATGGTTGGGTTAATACACCGTGCATAATCCTAATTGGCAACAAGGCAATGTTGGGGTCAGGGCATTGAGAGGTACGTAAGGGGGGTAGTAAAAACCCAGTGGGAAAAGTTGAATCATGGAAGGTCAGCTGCCCAAATGGGGAGGCATTGTAAGGAACCTTATTGCAAACCTAGGCTGGTCGAAATTTATGACCACCCAATCTCCAATAGTTCTAGGGAACATCCTCACCCAGTCAATGCCCCTGATTATAGTCATGTGGTTAACTAAAGAAGGTCCACTCTCACTACATTCACTAAACCAGTGGATAACATTGTTTTTTAGCTGTTCAGTATTTTCTGTGCACTCCACCTAAAGGTGAGGGACTTTTGCAATTACAGCAACATAGGGGGTGGCTTCAGGTGCAGGCATGGTAACTTATGGTGTAACGGTCCTCTTCAGCTGCTCGAATGAGCCTGTACTCCTGGTTTTTAAAAGGGCCCTGTCTCTGTGCCACAAACAGGCAGGGGGTAAATCTGACACTGGGAAGATGGCAGTATGGGCTGCTCAAAAAAAATGTAAGTAACAGAGTTTACCTTTATCCCTCCAGGATCATTAGATTGAGTTGACGCACCTCCCTCTGTAGAATGCTGCACTCCCAATCCTTTTTGGTCATGATCCCATCTTAGGGCCCAATTCTGATCTCGCTCGGAAATCATTCTGACCGAATCGGCTCCGGAATGCTTGCCGGATGACTCAGATCGGGGGAGTCCAACTAAGCGAGCATGATGCATCCGGATGGCTCCGGCCAGATTCGATCGGGCTCCCATTGAAGAATGGGGTGTTTGAGAAAAATCTTGCATCCTGTGGCAGGCACTCCATGGTGTCTGCCACACTGTGCATGGTTGGAAAGGGGGGGTCCCTTGGGTACCCCCACAGGACCGATTCGGAGGGCCCAGAGTGAAGGGAGGCCTGCTATGGACCCCCAAAGACTGATTCTGGCTGCCGATTCATTCCGGAGAACCGATTTGGAACAGCTGTCCGAATTAGTCATCGTACTCACTTGCTCAGAAAACCGAGTCCATAGAGCTGTACCATTCGGCTCCGAAAGACGTGACCTGTTCGAAAGCCTTTCTGAACTGATTCCGTCAGTCCGACAGGTTTCCAGGCATCGTATTTGGTTGTTCGGAAGTGTGTCCGACTCGGTCGGATACAAGGGCTCTGGATCAGATTTGGCAAACCCGAATCTGATTCGGAGCCCTTCCGAACAACCTCGGAATCTGCCCCTTAGTGGCAAAGGCTGAGTTTTACCTTGGACACTGTTAAAACAGCAAGAGGAGCTGCCTCTGCGTATGTCAGCAAACAAGTTTTTCTATCTGCAATCTACTAAAAATTGCAAGTTGCTTCACCCCTTCCATGCATCGGACACGCAGGAGCCGTCCGACTCATAAGTTCTCATATGCGTCGGACGGCTCCCGCGTGTCCGATGCCATTGCTGAAGAAATCTCTCTGGTGCAGGCACCAGAGGGATTTCTTTTACTCCCCCAAAGCCTCAACAGTTGGGTAAGAGCTTCCCCAGCTTCCGAGGCCCCTCCGCGTTTCTGTGAAATGACGATCAGCGCGCGCGTCAAGCTGACTTCATTTCAGAGAAACCGAAACTGAAATGAGCCTTTAGGTTCATTTCAGTTTCTCATCTCAGTTTCACTTTCTACGTGCTCAGGGGGCCCCTGAGCACGTAGAAAGACGGGAGAGGTATCATTGTAAAGGGAGAATCTCCCCTTTCAAATGGTACCCCTCCCCAGTGGATCCCTGATTGGGGATTGCCCCCTGCCACAATGACAGCCTTTCTGCCCCCCCCTGGGTGGCAGATGGGGGCAGTAGCCCCCGATCTGCCCTCCTGAGGTGGCAGAAAGCTCACTAGATGCCAGGGATTTTTTATGGGAAGTTTTAATTAGGGGGGGGCTGCCCAAAACGGGCATGCCAATGCCCCCACCCCCACTACAATTACAGCCCTTCTGCCCCTCCTGAAGGGGCAGATAGGGGCAATAGCCCCCAATCTGCCCCCGGGGGGCAGAAAGCCCACTAAACGCCAGGGATTTTTTTAGGAACTTGTTTATAGGGTGGGGGCTGCCCAAAATGGGCTTTCCAATGCCCCCACCCCCACCACAATGACAGCCTTTCTGCCCCCCTTGGTGGCAGAAAGCCCACTAGATGCCAGGGATTTTTTATGGGAAATTTTCATTAGGGTGGGAGCTCCCCAAAATGGGCATGCCAATGCCCCCACCCCTGCCACAATTACACCCTTTCTGCAACCCCTGGGAGGAAGATGGGGTAGTAGCTCCCAATCTCCTCCCCCCGGGCTGCAAAAATCCCACTAGATGCCAGGGACTTTTTTGGGCAATTTAATTAGGGTGGAAGCTGCCCAAAATGGGCATGCCAATGCCCCCACCCCCGCAACAATTACAACCTTTCTGCCCCTCCTGAAGGGGCAGATGGGGGCAGTAGCCCCCAATCTGCCCCCCGGGGGGCAGAAAGCCCACTAAACGGCAGGGATTTTTTAGGCACTTGTTTATTGGATGGGGCCTTTTTTTGGGGCAATTTTAATTAGGGAGGGGGCTTCCCAAAACGGGCATGCCAATCCCCCTCCACAACAATTACAGCCTTTCTGCCCCCCTGGGGAGCAGATGGGGGCAGTAGCATCCAATCTGCTCCCCCAGGGGGGGCAAAAAGCCCACTAGAAACCAGGGATTTGTTTGGGGCAATTTTAATTAGGGTGGGGGCTGCCCAAAACGGGCATGCCAATGCCCCTCCGCAACAATTACAGTCTTTCTGCCCCCCTGGGGAGCAGATGTGGGCAGTAGCCCCCAATCTGCCCCCCCGAGGGTAAAAAGCCCACTAGATGCCAGGGATTTATTTTTTATTTGTGTAGTGGTGGGGGCTGCACAAAATGGGCATGACAATACCCCCCCCCCAGAGAAATACCAGTCTTTCTGTCCCCCGGGGGGGAAGATGGGGGCAGTGGCCCCTGATCTGCCCCCCGGGGGGGGCAGAAAGCCCACAAGGTGCCAGCGATTAAATTTTGATTAAAAATCACTTTTTTCTCAAATTTCTGTGTGGTTAAGTTCTGGAATCTACGTGGATTCACAAATTTCCTACCACCCAGCATTCCCCCAGGTCTCCTGATGAAAATGGCACCTCACTCGCGTGGGTCAAGTACCCGCGACAGGCAAGGGCCCAAAACGTATTGAGAAGACATCAAAATGACCTATCACAAAACAACCTGGTTTTGCAAGGGGGGGTCACCTGAGTTTTTAACCCCGGGCTCCGCGGCCATCTTGGAAGACTACCAAACCCACACATTTCTGAAAACTAGACATCCGGGGGAGTCCAGCCAGGTATAGCTTGTGTGGATCCCCCAATGTTTTCCTACCCAGAATGCCCTGCAAACTTCAAATTTAGCTGAAAATACCACATTTTCCACATATTTTTGGGTGGAATCACCGAGCCGGCACAAATGTTCTACCCCATAGCATTCCCCTCAGTCTACCGAGTAAAATGATAACTCACTTGTGTGGGTGGGGCAAGGGACTGTGACTGGGAAGAGCCCAAAACATAGGGAATAAGGATATAGCGCCGAGAATTCTAAGCGCTAAGTTTTTTAGCCGATTCTGCATTGGACACCCACACAAGTGAGGTATCATTTTACTCGGGACACTAAGGAGAACGCTGTGGGGTAGGATATTTGAGCCGCCACGGTGATTCCACACAAAAATATGTGGAAAGTGTGGTATTGTCAGCTAAGTTTGAGGTTTTCAGGGCAATCTGGGTAGGAAAACATTGGGGAATCCACACAAGCTAGACCTGGCTGGACTCCCCTGGGTGTCTAGTTTTCAGAAATGTGTGGGTTTGGTAGTTTTCCAAGATGGCCGCCTAGTCGGGGACCAAAAACTCATGGGACCCCCTTGCAAAACCAGGTTGTTTTGTGATAGATCATTTTGATGTCGCCTCAATAGGTTTTGGGCCCTTGCCTGTGGCAGGTACTTGACCCACCCACACAAGTGAGGTACCATTTTTCTCAGAAGACTTTGGGGAACGCGTGGTGGGTGGAATTTTGTGGATCCACGCAGATTCCAGAACTTTCCACCACAGAAATGTGACGAAAATGTGTTCTTTTGACAAATTGTGAGGTTTGCAAGGGAATCTGGGTAACAGCACCTGGTGAGAGCCAGTCAAGTCACCCCGTCCTGGATTCCCCTGGGTGTCTAGTTTTCAAAAATGTATACGTTAGCTAGGTTTCCCTAGGTGCCGGCAGAGCTAGGGTTCAAAATCTACAGCTAGGCACTTTGCAAAAAAACGGTCTGTTTTCACTGTGAAAATGTGGTGTGTCCACGTTGCGTTTTGGGCCGTTTCCTGTCGCAGGCACTAGGCCTACCCCCACTAGTGAGATACCATTTTTTCTTGGAAGGCTTTGGGAAATGCAGGGTGGGTGGAATTTTGTGGATCCACGCAGATTCCAGAACTTTCCACCACAGATATGTGAGGAAAATGTGTTTTTCTGGGACAAATGTTTAGGTTTGCAAGGGATTCTGGGTAACAGAACCTGGTGGGAGCCACTCCTGTCACCCAATCCTGGATTCCCTGGGTGTCTAGTTTTCAAAAATGTATAGGTTTGCTAGGTTGCCCTAGGTGCCGGCAGAGCTAGGGTTCAAAATCTACAGCTAGGCACTTTACAAAAAAGGGTCAGTTTTCACTGTGAAAATGTGGTGTGTCCATGTTGTGTTTTGGGCCGTTTCCTGTCGCAGGCACTAGGCTTACCCACACAAGTGAGGTACCATTTTTCTTGGAAGACTTTGGTAAACGCGGGGTGGGTGGAATTTTGTGGATCCACGCAGATTCCAGAACTTTCCACCACAGAAATGTGAGGAAAATGTGTTTTTTATTTTTTACAAATGTTTAGGTTTGCAAGGGATTCTGGGTAATAGAACCTGGTGAGAGCCAGTCATGTCACCCCATCCTGGATTCCCCTGGGTGCCTAGTTTTCAAAAATGTATAGGTTTGCTAGATTTCCCTAGGTGCCGGTAGAGCTAGGGTTCAAAATCTACAGCTAGGCACGGTCAGATTTCACTGTAAAAATAAAGTGTGTCCACGTTGCGTTTTGAGCCATTTCCTGTGGCGGGCACTAGGTCTACCCACACAAGTGAGGTACCATTTTTATCGGGAGACTTAGGGTAACACAGAATTGTAGAACAACTAATATTACCTATAGACTTTCGATGCATTTCTGCCTTCCAAATGAAAGACAATGTGTAAAAAAGAGGTCATTTTGAAAAATGAACAATAATTCTCATGCTAGTATGGGTACTCACAATTGCAATGTGCAAATATCTACTGTTTCTAAACTCTATATTTTGTTCCAATTTCAGAAATACATAGGTGTCTTCCATACCGATTTTTCCATGTATATATTTTCCCAAATTAATTGCTATATACCCGGTTTATAATAAAAAACCATTGCAAGACGCTGATCTGTTTTTGGTTCTTGGTGAACCTACAACCAGAAAGGTCCAGTGGATGTAACGGTATATTGCTTTCAAACAGCTGTCATAATTAGTAGAAGTTACAGATGAAAATGTTGACACAAATGGCTGTTTTTTTCCAACTAATTTTATATTTTTCCTATATTCAACGGTTAGTTTCTATAAAGAAACCTTGAAGGATCTACAAAAATAACCCCTTGCTGAATTCAAAATGTTGTCTACTTTTCTAAACTGTATAGCTTTCCAGGATCCATTATTGCTTTCATACCCATTTCTAACATTAAATGGAAAGAGGTTGAAAGCACAAAAATAGCAAAAATAGGCTATGTTCCAGAAAAATGCCAAAACTGTGTAAAAAATGTGGTTTTCGGACAAAAGTCTGCTTGTCCTTGAAAGCTGGGAAGATGGTGATTTCAGCACCACATCCCCTTTTTTGATACCATTTGCAGGTAAAAAACCAGACGCTTTCATCTGTAGCCCTTTTTTCCCATTCCCCCCCCCCCCAAAAAAAAATTTACCTGTATTTTGGCTAATTTCTGGGTCCCCTCCAGGAGAATCCACAAACCCTGGGTGCCTTTAGAATCCCCATGATGTTGAAAAAAAGGGACCCAAATTGGGCGTGAATACCCTATGTGGTCAAAAAGTTACAGGGGCCTAAGCGCGAACTACCCCAAATAGCCAAAAAAAGGTTTAGCACAAGGGGGGAAAAGGCCTAGAATCACAAAACTGTCCAAGATACTGCTATCAAAATTATTAAGGTACACAGAACTCCCCAGTACTTGCAACAGGTCTAATACGGGCTCTCACCTGAGTCCTCAACCGGAAGGCCAATTGCAGTGGACTAAGGATTATCTTCAAATTAGGGTCTCTTTTTTTTCCTCTTGCAAGCTGTTGGTCATGCCTAACTACCCCACTAGAGTCAGCTGTGATGGTCTTGAAACCTGATCCTCCTGAATTACTTCTAGGTCCCATTGAGTCCATGTGGGAGGGCACCTCAAGGGTCGCAGAAGAGCCTGCAAATTTAGCAGGTTGAGGTCCAGGGGCACTTCTATTCCTCCTTGTCCCCAAATCTAGCTCTTTTGCTCTACTGATGAGATCTCCTCAGAAATCACGCCTACAGTAGGGTTCAAATAGGAAATTATCAAAGGGCCTGAACGTGCAGCTTCGGGCGATAGCGGGGTCGCATGGAAACATTTTCCACTTACACATAATGACACAAATGAAGGTCAGATAAAAATGAAGTAGCTCAGCTCAGCCTCGTTCAGGCACAGATGGTCCCACTCATGGCCCAGTCATCACCCGGGTCCCGCGCTGTGGAACTCCAAGTGCGCTTAAAAGTGTGATGACATCCTGCTACGTACCCTCCACCTATTGGTAGCACAGGAAATTGGGGCTGATGCAGTCCTGACCAGTGTCCAGCTCCTCAAACAGACCCCAAGAATTCCTATTCACAAACTGCAGTTCATAAGTTACTACAGCCCAAAAAAAAATTGTTGTAAATGTACTTCAATTGAGAGCTGGAGAAAGTTTGGTGCTACACATGGTACTGCAACACCCTCCAATAAAAAAATAAAAGAGGTATGGTAATTAAATTATACTTCACAGAAAATAATGACAAATGAAATAAATTATTTAAACTAGTTACAAATATTAATAAATGTAAATAATGTTTTAAAAAATCTATAGATAAAGCATATTTTTATTTCAATGTAACTTATTTTAATAACCTGTTTTACATTTAAATTTATTTAACAATAATTTTTGTTAAAATATTTTAAAATTCATCTTAATTAATTCTATACATCACTTTTAATAATATTAGCACATAGTAATGTATTTCTATATGTTTTACTTTATGTGGAATTGATTTATAATTTAAACTTCAGAAAATACTTTAAATCAAATTTAAATTAAGTTAATAATTCTGTAATTTTTGAATACTGTTCCACAATTAAGACAAATACATAAAATGATTTAACATTATTAATGTTTTACACTAATATATATGTATATATTCCGAATGACTTCTATAAGCTCTTCAAAGAATTGCTATATTCACACCTTCTTTATATAATTATTGGGCTCCGCGATAAACATTCTCAATTTTGAAGGAAAAATAATACTGTTACTTTCCTACAGAAAAAGGTGCTAAGAAGTGTGGGTTCTAGTGCGTGATCAATTCTGAAGCTAAACCGTATTCTAAGATTTTATTGAATAGACTTGATGAGTTCATTGAGGACATTATATTATCATTTCAACACATATTCATTCAGCGTAGGAATACCTTAAATCATATAAATGTGTGTATATCATTGTTTGATATTGAAGCGGTAGAGGGTATAGAGGAGAGATTTGTGTATCACCCATGGTGGAGTTGGAAATGCGTGGAGGTAGGGACAGGGATCTGATTTCTTGAAAATTTTGTTTATTACCCATGTAGTGTATCTGCGGAAGATTGCAGCCATTGAGAATATCTGTCAACAACTTCGATTGTCTGTCATAAACCTTTTTCAATAAAAATAAATTAAAAAATATGTATATATCCCCAAAGAAAGAACCTGTCCTTGGTTTAAAATATGAGACATTTTTTAAAGAATCCTAAACTACAGAGCATAAATTAAATCGATGGTCTATAAGGGTTGTATGATAGAATCCTGCATGCATTTCCCACGCACGCCTTTACACTTCAGTCAGTACCCTGACTGCGATGTTACCACTCATTCCTTCATCATCAAAGTTGTTACAATGACTTTCCTTGAAGGGGGGCGCTGGGCTTTGGAATAGTATAAATTACTATTGCAACTCCATTCAGTGTATCAGTAGGGAAGGTGTTGGCCCTAAAATCCAAAGCACGTCCCCTAAAGCAAGTCGCTGTAATGACTTGTGTGGTAAAGGAACATGTGGTAACGTTGGGGTAGTGATCCTGGTGTGAAGGATGTTTCCCATCTATAAGTTTAATGGGTCTCTGTGAACCAATGAAAATGGTTTTGCTACCAAAATTTAGATATTTGTTTCAAAATATCCCACTTGTGATCCTCTTGGAATTCTATACATGTCTCAACCCCGCTATTAAAAGTTTGTTTGATGGCATAAAAATGCAACATGCCCTTGTTACATAAAGCTCCCTTTAAACTGAGGGGAAAGAGTCCTCTCCAATTTTACATAATATTACTAAGCACAGTTCTTTAACGATCAATCAATATTTTAGAAAGTTACATTTAAAACTCTTGTACTGTGTATATAAAGTTGGAACAGATGGTTGAAATGTGATGGTAACTACAAATGTACTAAATACACCCACTTATGTGTTAATTCTGCACTTTCTGAGGTCTTTAGAGATTCTGGGTCAGCGACTTTACTGAACTCTCCTACTCAACAATTGGGTGATCTCAATCATAATGCAAATTTTTGTACATTTGGTGAGCTAAAGGCTCTGTGGAGTATTCCTAATGTGTTTTTAAATATATACAGCGTTGTGATTTTTTTCTAAACTTAAGCTGCAAGATACACTTTTTGTTGAGATCTTGCTTTTTGAGTTTATCAGTTTGGTCTGCAACATATGATTAAACAATTATGCAAATTATTTTATAGATAGAAATTAATATAACTTGCCCCATTTTGCTGATTGATGCACTGCCAAACCTGATGTACCCGATACAGTTTTGGAATTACCTGGCAGTATAATCAGAGAGCATAACACAATAAATACTGTGAGCCTTAAAAATCAGTACCCTTCATCCTGAGAGGAAAACTACAGTGTTAAGCTATGTGGAAGACAGTTCTAGTCCACTAGAGGGAATAGTGTGTTCTGCGATTGTTAGCTCTCGTTTGTGTATTGCTAAATATTGGCTAGACAGCATACCACCTCAGCTTACTCTGTAGTAGAATATGTGCATTCAGCGTTATGTATATCCACATTCTGCACATCATTAACAATGCGCAAAATATAAAATGCGTAAACATTCGAACAGCCATTCATGAGCAATATTTATTTACAGCTCTGCGCGTGCTGTGGTTAGGCTCGAAGGCCTTTTTATGAGAAGTTTCGTACATGGTTAAATTCCTGTCTGTCCTACTCTTCTAAAAGGTATGCTTCCCTAGTAAGACTGTCAAGCCTGTCTTTGACTAATAGGGAGGGCTACTAATGGGTATATTTTTCTTGTATAGTTTTGTAAAATTACAAAATATTGATCGATCGGAACGTATTTCCTACAATAGGGGTAGTGCCTGCTCAGGCACCACCATAGTAATTAAGATGTCCCTTTACGACAGACTTTCCATAGTGGTCCAACGGCCATGGAAAAGCTGTCAGAAATGGACTTTGGAGGGCCCTAGCAGGGCCCCCTGTTCCTCCTCAGCCTGTGGTATAAGGCCTGACAAACATCCATACCCTGCCAAACATTCATACCCTGTGTGCCAGGCACCACACAGTGCCTGGCACACTGTGCATGGCTGTTTACAAACATCCCATTTTCCATTGCAGCTTTTGCTGCGGCCCCTTCGGCTGCAGCACAACCCGCAATAGAAAAGGGCATGTTTCTGACCACCTCATGGGTGGTCACATCGTAATCTGGCGGGCGGGTGGAACTGCCGTCTACTAGTAGGGTGGTATCCATCCTGCAACAATGACTGTCGTACTCTCATCCAACCGCCATCGTAGTAAGCCGCTAAATTCAAGTGTGTGGATTGAGTAGGAGACAGATGGCCAGAGAAGATAGGGTTGATGGCAAGACTGCTGGTCTGCTGACCTGTGGCTAGGTCATGCTATGTAACTACTACAAACAAAAACGTAAAGGTGTAAATAAGTCAAGCCTGTCTATTATGCCTTGCCTAATATCTTTTACATGTATCTCTTGCCCTTTTCATTGCAAATGTATATTATACACCTAATTGTCATGATCTTACACCCTTGGATTATGTGCGCTCTCTAGAAACATAAAGAAATAATGAATTAATTAATTAATATTTGTGCAACTATGTTGTATATAGGAGCCCAATTATCTCCATTTCCCAATGCAAATTCATGTTTTGTATCCACAAAACACGAATGTACACTTAAATATAGGATAAAGTACCTGAGCAGTATATTATATGCAAATTGCAAGTCACTATGGAGTTCCATGACCATATAGAGGAACAAGGCCTAAGACTGCATTTCTATACAATGTGATGGAACTCCGAGATGATTTGAAATGTAATTTTAATATTCAGCAAAAGGTATTTTATCCCTTATACTCCATGATCAAACTATCACCCTTCTCACAAACCGCTTTATTCTTAATGTCTTGCTCTTTCATGCTCATTCTAAATACGAATACTAAAATCAGAAATGTAACACTCCAAAAAGAAGTTAGCAATTTTTGACAAAACATATCAGGATTTGTTTCTCACAAATCTGATTTAAAAAATATTCTGTTGAAACATGCAGAGATGTTAACTTCCCTGTACTGACCTATAGCATAGAAAAAGTAAATATGTTTCCATAAAAATCTCCTTTCTGCTGAACCCATTACAGTTGACCGGATACGTAATTTATTACGGGTGACTAGAAGCGTCACAAGTCGTCTGTAATAAGGAATTTATAAACGGGCTTTTATATAAAGATTACAGGCTCTAAATTCTTCAAATGGCTGTATTCACATAAAATATTACACTCGTATTGTGTTATTTTACTTCTGAGCAAATCTGGTCACAGATGTGTGTTGTGGGTGTTTTAGGGAGAATGCCTCCCTAGTTAGGTGTGCACACCAAACACGGGTTTTTGAGTCTTCACAAATTCTTGCAGCCACATTCTTTTCATGAAAACGAATGGGTATTTCCTCATTTGAATGGCAGGAGTAAAGTTGTATTGAGTATGGGAATAGAGTAAAAATCTCTAATATTGGTGGTCTGTGCCAAGAAAATTCTCCACAGGAAAAAATATTTTCCAGGGGAAGGAAAAAAGTTTGCAAGGACACTTTCAGTTTGGCATTTTTCTCATGTAGGAACAAAATCATATTTGCTACATCAAAACGTGATCATTATCATTTGATCCACTTTGAATCCAGAATGCATTCCAGATCTACTTAAGGGAATCTGCAACCGTCACAGCCTTCCTGGAGAACTCCTGGAATTATGTGTGAATTCCAAAAATGTCATATAAGCAGACTTTGTTCCTACAAGGTGTCCACTAGTAATAGTTTCAGTGGAAACATATTGATTAGGTTTGAAAGATAGGATTAGATAGGATTACAATGGGGAGGTACAGATTAGATTCAAGTAATTTAAACGTGTATACTAAAGGTTCAAATGTTTAAAAGAGGCTGGTAAATAACTGTATGTTTTTTATTGCAATATAATAAGTTGAAAGGTTTGAGGGTGGTGGGCTGCTATACCTTAAACGGGGAAAATGTACCCCATTTTCACCTGTGTTTGAGATGTTACTCTTTCCAAAATATGAAAGGTGGCGGGTGCTACTCTTTAATTTTTTAACCAAACATAGGGTGTAATGGTAGGTGTGTAGGAAAAACGTGACACGAAGCTTAATATTTACCAGTCAATAATGCAAACAAAAACTTTTGGATTGTAGAGTACGGCACACTGTAAAATGCTTCTTAAATTACTGCTTTTGTGCTTCTGACAGCTCCACGTGAGAAAGAAAACCTGTTAGACCTAGAAGAAAAGGGTGGGACCGAGGCTCGCCTGACAGGAACGTCTTCACACTGAACCGGGCCCGGGTTCGCGCGCCTCAGACCTCTCGGCTATCAGGCTCTCGTGAAGGATCACGGAACAAAGAAACAGCTGACAGTTTTCTTCACTAAAAAGTCGAGAACAATCGTGTTCTAGAACCGACACTGGGCCGTTCCGCGGACAAGAGGAAATAAAAATTTCGGAGTTGGCACGTGAAAGCCTTTTGCGCTGCGTCACCGTCACGTTTTCCAACCGGATCGCCCAGGGTAATGTAACACGTTTTATATTTTACGAATAAAGCGGCAGAGGCATATTCATTAACTAAATTATATCAGTATAGGCATTTATCATGGAGAGAAGCAGTGCCCGGGGGGTTTAGCCAAACTAACTCTAATATGCACTCCCTGAGGTCTATTTCATGTACATGTTTGGATATTGTTTTTGCAATGTTTTCAAAAAACGTAGTTGGAAGGAGTGGCGTCATTCATGTGAATTATGCTTTCCTAGAGAATGTGAACCAATTATGCCAATGTGGTACAGTTGGTGATAGTGACTCTGTAAGGTTAAATTCGTTAGTTCCGAAGAATAGTGTTTTGGGATTATTATAACTCTGGCTATTTGATTAAACACATTTACATTATCCAGAAGTAATATTTGTTCACTTAAGTTTGATCCTGGCATGTTAAGTGCAGGTTGGGGCAAAAATTCAATGTGTATGGAAAGTTCCAAATGTTGGGGCATATTTACAATAAATTGGCGATGCGCGTCATTAAGCCAAAAAGGCTAACGACACGCTTTGTCACTTTAGAAACGCTGCAGAGTATGGTGCAGCCTGCGTTTTCCCCTGCGCTGGCGCTAACGTTAGCTGTCTAGCGACAACGCAGGGACCCTTGCACATAGTGCAAGGATGCCTGTGTTGAGAGGAAGATTGTTTATGTGCAGGAAGGTCCCCCATAACCAATCTTTAAATGCCATTTTCTAACTTCTATGTGTGCTGCTTAATTCAGCACACATAAAAGTAACACACAGAATTTTTAAATGATTGTTTATGTGCAGGAAGGGGGACCTTCCTGCACATAAACAATCATAGGCAATTTCACCTGTTTAAGACCAGGTTTTCCCTGGTCTTAATTTGCCCATGCCTCCTATTTACGCTGCCCTTGTAAATAGGAGGCATTGTCAAAATCAATAGGTGTTGCAGTGGAACGCCCACAGAAACACCCATTGCCCTACCCTTTCACGCTAAATACCGCGTGAAAGGGTGCCTTATTTACAAGGCAGTGTTAAACCACGTTAAGCGGCTTAATGCTGCCTTGTAAATAATGCGAGGCCCTTAGCGCCATTACAACGTCACTAAAAGAGATGTTGTGGTGGCGATAAGGGCTTGTAAATATGCCCCGTAGGATTTCAGCCTTCCAAAGGGAACATGTTATCAAGAAGAGCATGATGCACAGCACTCTGATCTGGAGGCAGACTTGAATCTAGAAAGTCTGCATATTTTGGGTTGGTGTAAATCCACTCAAGGGATTGTTGAGCTATCTTAATTTTACACATACATTTATTGATGATTGTCTGCCGGCCTGACTGTGAACCTTAAATGAGCTTGAACTTGTGCTCTGGTTCCATAAAGTTAGATGAAACTTTTAACTTCAGCCACCATCTCCGGCCAGCGTACCTCAGTGGGAAATTATGGCATATTAGAACGTTGGAATGTTGAGTGCTCTTTTGAAGACAATAGAGTGCTACAGTTTTCTAATGGCTTGTAGAAGCCCGGAGCATCAACATTCCAATGTCTGCTCACAGCTGTTGCTTTGAACAAAGGCCTCACGGAGCCGAGGGGATTTCAACACATGAGGCCTTGTTTTACTATTTAGAACATTCTGCCCTATAGGGGCAGAATGTTCAAACAGCCTTAGAGCCCTCTGTAGTGGGCTCTACCAGCCATTAAAGGCCTACTCCCTTGTTAAAGGTCGGGCCTTTAACAAGGGAGTGGGCCTTTAATGACCGATAGTGCCTGCTACAATGGGCTCTAAGGCTATATTGAAGGGGAAACATCCATTACAACGCAGTCATTACATCGCACTGCTATTACAACGCAACTGTTACAACACAACTACCTTTACATCGCATGCTATTACAACGCATGCCATTACAACGCATATCACTACAACATATACCATTACAACGCATGCCATTACAACGCATTATAAGGTAAGTAATGGATATTTTTCAGTTTAAGGGTGGGTATGGGTTTTGAGTTAGATGGGAATAGTAATTTTTACCCCTACACTATCCAACACTTTCCCTATGGCTGCACTCACTGGAGTGGGAATAGTAATTTTTACTCCGATGCTATCCAACACTTACCCTACTGTTGCCCTCACTGGAGTGGGAATAGTAAGTTTTACCCCTACACTATCCAACACTTACCCTACTGTTGTCCTAAAAGTATTATTCGTTGTAATGGTGTGTGTTGTAATGGTATGCGTTGTAATGAAATGCGTTGTAATGGTAGTTTTTAAAAATGCGTTTTAATGGCATGGGTTGGAAAATCATGCGATGTAATGGTAGTTGTGATGTAAAAACCGCGTTGTAAAAGCATGCGTTGTAATTGTTTGCATTGTAACGTCATATATTCATATTGAAGCACAGTAGACACCACCTACTAGGGTGGCCATGTATTCCCAAAATGTGTTTGTGGGGTCAACCCAAACTTGGGAATGTAGGTCCTTAGCATAGGGGTCATTTAAGTTTTATATTGTTTTATAACTCATTAGCACCTTCAAACTACTCCAGTTAACCCGAAAAACGTAGGTCCAGGTCTATGAAAACAGACTAAAGTCCACCATCCCAAAATGCAAGGTATAGGCATGGTGTAATATGCATATAGCTTCTGTAAAGCTCATAGTGCACAGTATCAGCCCAGGCCCAGTGCTCTGTACTGCAACCTGGTGAAATGTGCACAGGACATGGCCGAAGGATATATCTCTGCTTAGGCCATACAAATTATGGTCAAATTATAGTCTCATTATACATTACACATAGGACAAGGCCAGCAGCCATGCTACCAGGTACAGAATTTATTCATGTAACTATTACATTGCTCTGCATCATGCTGGTATGGCACCTAATGGCCTCTTTGTAACACTAATACTTCTTGAAGACTAGTACCAGTAGGTGCTGTGCAAAATGCATGCCTATTGTGCAAAAGTTCGAGCATCTACTATAGGTACCCCACTCAGTCGGTGTTGTGTACATGGTATTCCCCAACAAATTTCGTACACAAACTTGAGTTGATAGTATCTTAAGGTTTTGTGGGTTACAAAACCTAAGAAGATCCTAAATTCTCCTGTTAAGATTAGCTATACTACGTTAACTCCTCAAAGCACCGATCATGGAGCCACACATGACATCAGAGATGACTTCATAAATTGTATCACTGGTATTTACGAGAGAAATCTAATATAGTTTAATGAAATGATGCTTCATTCATGTTCTTATTGCGTGTTTGTTTATGTCTTTCACAGTAAAACATGGAGCGAGTCTTGAAATATTTGCAATCCACATCAGAGGCCACCATGAACGTAATTTGTGGGGTTATCATACTAATAAGTATGAGGATATTTGTGATCTTTGAATTCCACTGCCCCTGCATACCAGGCTATAACAGGATATATGCACTGGGGGTCATGTTTTTTCCACCTCTGGTGTTCTTCCTTATTGGGGTCCTTGTTAACAAATACACCATAATGATCCTGGAGGAGATTGCTAGACCCAGTGGCGGGCGAGAGAAGAACAAGAGCATTACAAAGTAAGACAGTTTATAGTTAGATTTTGTCTCAGTGATTATTTTTATGTGCCTGACCTAAGTACATTTAAATACAATTCGACCTACTTTTTAGATATCGTGGATAAAGATGGTAAAGTATTTGGGAAAATATATCTGGAACATAATATTGTATGTGTAAAGCTAATCACTACAAGAGGTGCGCAGTTGGTTAGAAAAGTTTGCATGCACCTTGTGATGTATATTAGATATTCTTAACGTGGATAAACATTTGGATGGGTTCATTGGGAGAATTTGAGAACAGTTGTTGAACAAAGGAAAAGTAACACCAGCAGCAAAGGGAGTTTGTGTTACAATGCTACACAGCACTGAGGAAGCCTCATCAGAAACTATGTAGGGTTCTGAATATCAATCAATCCATCAATCAATCAGGGGTTTGTTAAGTGCAGCTACTCACCCGGAAGGGTCTCAAGGCTCTGGTGGGGTGGGGGGGTGTGCGCACAGCTCCTAGGCACATACGGAGGTTTATCGAAGGCCATGTGGGTTCAGAGGTCTTTCAGGGCCCATCAGGGTAAGTGCGGTGCTGGACGCTCATGGTGATTCGTCGAAGAGCCAGGTCTTGAGATTCTTCAGGAACTTGGAGAAAGTTGGTGTCTGGCGGAGGTGGAGAGGGAGGGTGTTCCATGCCTTGGCTGTGAGGAAGGAGAAGGAACGACCCTCGGTTCTGGTCTTCTTGATGCGCGGTACCGTGGCGAGGGGAAGCTGGGCTGAGCAGAGGGATCTTTGGGGTGAGTGGAATGAGAGGCTGTGTTGTGGAGGGCGTTGTGGGCGTGGTATCGCATCTTTAGAGCAGTGAGGCCAAAGTGGAGACAATCTGCTAAAATATGCAAGGTTTAAATCAAATTTCCCATTGGACATTTAACTGTACACTGTGTTGGTAAGGGAAATTTGTGCCAATATCTTAAATAGCTAGTAAACCCTCAGACAGATGATACCCAGCATCAGACATTGAATAGCTTTTTGCATGCTCCATAAACAAAGACGGCTGTCTAGAAGAGGCTGAGCCCAGTGAACTGGTGATTTGGGTAAAAAGTAGCATTGTGATATACTTACTAGGGATAAAGGGATGGTATTATCACATTGTCAGCGTAAAATACATGTATTTTGTAAGGGCAGCAAAGGATGTTATGATTCAGATAATACAAAGCGTTGTATTTTGATGAAGTTAAGACCTGGAGCTGATGAAAGAAGTGAATGAGGTGCTTTAACAATAAAACTTTAAATTACTATTAAGGGGGCTAGGCCAAGATGGCAACGGAGCTGATCGCAAAGACAGTGTGCTCCGTGCGCCCCTCCCAAGCCCCACAAAAATTTGATCTGGACAGATGCCCCAAGTCGATCCCTTTGAGGACAGAGAGATGGGCAGGTACCCCCGGGGCAGAGAGGAGGCTGACCAGCGCACTGCTGCTTCATGAGCTGCCTTTAAGGCAGACCCAACCTCGTTCTATGGGCAAGGGGTATATGCAGCCTGGAACAAGCACAGTTTGATCAGCATGAGAACAGTGATATGCAAGAAAGGCTTCCGGGTACCAAAGTGGCCACAAGGAAGCAATACAGGGTTTCTGGCGGGAGCATCGGGTGAGCTGCAGTGCGCCCCACTAAGTGGCTGAGGCAGCATCAGCACACTGACAAGACTTTATGGTGGTGGTGCCATTGGAAAGTGAAGCTACACCACAAGCCCTGCACTAGAGTCCAGATCTTCCATGCGACCCCGCAAGGTAAGGAGATCATGGGGGCTTCTGGGGGGGGGTGACAGTCACGTGGTGGCACCGCTGGTGGTGGCACCTGGAACCTCATCAATTTGCACTCTCCGAGAAGTGCGGCACTTATATGGGGGACTACTGGACATTATATCAGGGGTTGAGGCTTCCTCCCAACGACCTTCAATTGGGTGGCCTCCTTGCCATATTTTGGGGTGCTGCATCATAGACATGTATTTGAAACCCATCCCTGCCCCTCTTTCACAAAGTAACCATGCACTGGAGGACTGCATAGGTATTTGAAAAGTGCATTGTAAGGTGGGCCTATGCTAAATCTGATGCATCACTGAGTGGCACTAAAGAACGTTTTAAGGCTGCACTGTTGGCCTTAGTGACACACCCTGGCATTAAGGTCCTATCCCCTGGCACAAGCTGACCCATCACTGCCACCTACTGATTAAACCAATTTCAAGACTTTCCATGGGACACCCACATCCTATGGAACACTCCCTTACCACAAGAGGCACAATACACCATGATGGGGAAATACTGGCACCCTCCCAGGAGCAAATGAATGAAACTCACCAGACATAGCAGGTTTGCTCAGAAACAGAGTGAAATGTATTTATTGGTACCAAAAACATGCATCATTGCTAATTAGCAAGGAAGAAGTCAGATCTGCCACCTCAGGGGCTCTCAGACTGCTTCTTCCCAGAGTGACAAGTTTCTAGGTGTTATATACAGTTTGAAATGCCATGTCAGCGGAACTAGAATTAGGCACCAAGCCAAATATGGCTAACATGGATGTGCAATGTCTGCATCATGCAAATTATAAACAGCCATGTATGGGCAGACCAGAAAGGCTGGCTCGGCACTGTTTAAGCAACTTGCACAACCAGATTATGAAATATGTAGTCAGGACAAGCAAAGTGACCTTTAAGGGGGTACAGAATAGCTTGTTGAAGCTTGTCCAGTCAAGGTCAGATAGGAAGCCCTTTTGAGCTTCAGGCCTCATGTTAATGTGAAATATCTAATGATGATTGGGACTCACAGTGAACGAAGTGTACTGGGTATCCCAGCACGACGGCAAAGAGGCTTTCACGCTGTAGATGGGCTTTAATGCTAAAACCCACTGAGGAGAGAAAAATACTCTGCCTCTACAGGTATAAATAATAATATAGTACTGGTGTCAGGCTCAACAGGCTCTAAGGGAACCACAAGTTCATAAGGTTCTCACTTTATGGGGACAGCATGTTTTCACCACCCTCTCTT
Organism: Triturus cristatus; assembly: GCF_964204655.1. Lineage (NCBI taxonomy): Eukaryota > Metazoa > Chordata > Amphibia > Caudata > Salamandridae > Triturus > Triturus cristatus. The sequence goes on along the minus strand of NC_140580.1, from coordinate 587,059,267 downwards.
TTTTAAATGTTTTATTTATTTTAAATATCACTTTATGGTGAGGGCATTTATCCAAAACCTCTCCGTTCCCTAGATCTATAACCTTATTGTTAGTTATGTATACATCCATCCATTTCCTTTTCATCTGTAACAAACTGCAGTCTAACAGCATCATTCATCACTCTCAACACATCCACACGTGCTCTACAGGGGGTGCGTACAACAGAGAAACCTTACTCAAGCTGCAAGCAGTAAATGCCCTGTTCTAACCTATCCTTAGGTATTTGTGAGAAAATTCCCTTTATTAAAAAAAAAATATATATATATATGTATATATACTGCTGCAAAAATTATATTTATTTATATATATATATATATATATATATATATATATATATATATATATATATATATATATATATATATATATATATATATATATATATATATATATATATATTGAACCAATCCTGAATTCCAAACACATACAAATCCAGGCGCTGACTCCGTGGGATGATGAATCAAAGAAATATTTTATTTCGCAAGGACGCCCAGACGCGTTTCGACGGAAAAACCGTCTTCTTCACTACATCTGGTCCCTCTACAGTGTTTGTTTTTATCACTGAAACGAGGCACATTCCACCGTGGTTGCCACAGCAACTGTATACATAGACATAAAAGAAATAACAGGTATGTCTTAACCATATAACAAAAAATTCAATGCTGAATTAAAATACACTTCGCATTTTTAACTTGTGTTGAGAAAAATATTAATGCATTTTAGCAAAAAGAGCACTATAATTTAGTTTGACTTTTAAATAAAATACTTAAATCATTATGATGCGCTGATTTGTGAAATGCAATTTGTCAAACAAAGTATATGCTTTTGAGTAAAGCCCAAGTGGGCAGACAAGCAAAAATGTTGAAAATAGAGGATATATGGTAAAGGTGTATGTGCCAAGGAAAATTGAAGGATTATGAAAAAAAGAAAAGAAAAAGGAACCATATGTTATGGATCGGAGTTCAAGAGCGGGATGCGTGCACAGTTGGCATTCCTTAGTTTCTAAAGATGTACATTAAGTGCTTCGTCAGCATTCATCCCATTGGGGATCTTGCTGTCCAGAAGTATAATGTATTTTAATTCCAGTCTTCTCAGACTTAATTGTCTGTTCCCTCCCCTTATGTTTTTTGCAATACTGTCAATGACAAAATAGGATATTTCTTCTATTCTGCCCTCATGATGTAGATTGATGTGTCTCGCTACCGGATAGGTCGGGTCATCATTTGTGATGGCCCTAAGGTGTTGTAATATCCGGACATGTACTGGATGTATCGTACTCCCCACATAAAATTTGTTGCAGGTACAGCGGAGGACATATACTGCAAAATCCGTTTTGCAAGAAAAACTCCCTCGGATCTCAAAAGGGGTTTTTCTGAGGGGAAGAGAGATGGTTCTTGTGTTCACACCATATTTGCAGGCTTTGCATTTGGAACACTTCTGAAAGCCCCTCTGGGGTCTGAGCCAACTTCCTCCCTTGGTGTGTACATGTGCACTGTTTACCAATTCCTGTTGCATGCTCTTGGCTTTTCTAAACACCAACTGGGGGAATTTGGTACAGGTTGGTCCTATGGTGGGGTCATTCCGTACTAGGTGCCAGTGTCTGTAAAGAATCTTTCTTAAATTCTTGTGATAAGTGTTGTAGCCTGTGATGATTCTAGGTGTATTGTCTATTGTCTTCTGTGTTTGTTGTGTGCTATCCTTAAAGATAAGTTCTTCCCGTTTGAATTTCTCACTTTTTTGTTTCGCTAATCTGAGTGTTTTGCTATTGTACCCTCTGTTCTTTAGCCGTGTGAAAAGACTGTCTGTAGATGTCTGGAGACTGGCTGGGGTGCTGCAGTTTCGTTTCATCCTCAAGCATTCTGCATAGGGGATACTCTCTATGAGTTTGCGAGGATGGAAACTGTCAGCATGAAGGATAGCATTACCTGACGTTGGTTTCCTAAACGTCCTAGATTGTATTTTCTGGTTTTCTATGTACAATTCAAGATCTAGAAAGACAATAGATTTTTTGCTAGTAGTACATGTGAACTTAAGATTAAGAGAATTCTCATTGATGTCAGACACAAAATCAATTGCACTTTGTTCAGTGCCCTGCCATAGGATAAAAATGTTGTCTATATATCTTTTATATAGAACGACATTATTGGTAAAGTGACTTGCATATTTCTTCATGAGTACCTGCTCCTCCCACCAGCCCATATGCAAATTAGCATAGCTGGGGGCGAAGCAGGTACCCATGGCAGTCCCTTGTGTTTGCTTGTATAGTAGCCTGTCGAAGATAAAGATGTTATTATCCAGACACCACTCAGTCATATGTAACAACATGACTGTGTGGTGGTGTAGCTGTATGGGTCTGGTGCCTAAATAGTGTTTGAGTGCATTTAGGCCATCTTTATGTCTGATACTGGTGTACAGGCTTTGTACATCAAGGGTCAAGAAAACAAAGTCATCATGCCAAGACAGATCGTAAATTTTGGTCAAGAAATCGCCAGTGTCCCTGATGTACGCTGGAAGTTCCTTGACGAAACGTTGCAGAAAAAAGTCCACAAATCTGCTGGTGTTTTCGAAAAGGCTGCCAATTGCAGATATAATTGGCCTGCCGGGAGGATTTTGAGCATTCTTGTGTATCTTTGGGAGTAGATACAATTGGGGCGTGATAGGGTAGTCATTTTTCAAGAAATCAAATTCAGCTTTTGAGATAAGACCACCACATTTCCATTCATATAGGCACTTATGGTATTTTTCTTTCACGCTAATAATGCCCGTGGTACTGATGCGGTTGTAACATTCTCTGTCTTGTAACTGACTTAGCGCCTCCTTATTGTACATTTCAATGGGCCAAAGAACCACATTTCCTCATTTATCAGAGCAACGTACCACAATGTCAGTTCGTTCTTTGATTTTGTTCATTACATTTGCATATTCCATTCTGACATTGTGTTTTGTTTTGATAAAATCACTGCTGCTCTCTATTGCCAAATCTTTAAGATCTTTTATCACCCTTTCTGCAAAGATGTCGATACCATCCTTTGGCATGAGCGGTGTAAACACAGACTTAGGTTTGAAAGGCGTAGGTGCAGATTCCAAGATGTTTAGGTCAGATCCAATTGCTGCTTGTGTGATAGTGAATGAGCAGCTTTCTTGTTCAAATACCAATTCAGTGATGTCCCTGAGGATATTCATATCGGCCACAATCAGTCCTTCTGATCGCGAAGCAGTTGGTATCTCCTTAATGGCTTCAGTGTTACTGTTGGTGCTGTTGAAGAAATGTTTACGTAATTTCAATGTGCGAGTAAAATTGTACAAATCAATCCTGGTTTGTGTGTAGTCAAAGTTTGTATTAGTACAAAAGGATAGGCCAAGGGAAAGAATTCTTTCTTCTTCGGTAGTTAACGCCATATCGGTTAGATTTATGACTGTGTTTTGGCTGGCTGTGTCCATATCTATCTGCGTCTGTTTCTCCTGTATGCGGGGTTGCCTGGTCTTTGTGTTACTTTTACCCCATCTCCTGTTTTTCCTTCGTCTCCTTTCGGATTTTGTCCTTTTGTTATTTGGTCTTGGCGCATCGGTCTTGGTCTTAGACTCATTATGCGCTCCATGCGTAAAAAACCAAATTCTTCAACAGGTGTTGGTGCATTACATGTATAAACGGTTCCACTGATGGCTTCTGTGTCGGATTCAACCTCCGAACTCAGTTCAGACTCACTGGGTGCAGCCAGTCTTGTTGTGCTAGTGCCTGCTGCAGACATTTGTTGGCGGCGAATGTTTTCAAATTTTTTTGAGAAAGTGTAAATTCTTCCTTGTAAATAGTCATTTCTATCTCGTTGAAATTTCACGGCTTTGCGATCTTTGATAATTTGCTCGTGTTTCATCACTCTCAATTTGATTTCGTCCAGGCTTTTATTTACTTCGTCTTGATCTAATTTTTTCAGCTCATTGTAAATTTCTTCAATTCTGGCCATCATTTTTTCTCTGTCTGTGGTGGCGTATTTGATTAGGATCTGTAGCATATTCCTGGAGGACTGGGCATTGTTCTCTGCCCATTCTTGCAACATAGCCGGGTCTGGGTTTTCATACGTTGGAGCTACTAAAATTCTTAGCCCCCCTTGGGATGCGACCCACATCGAGGTAGCGTTTCAGAGATGTGCATTCCCACCATTTGGAAACTTCGTGCTTGCGTAGTTTTTCAAGTTCTGCCGTGAGTCTTTTGAGATCACTGACTAACGGTGCTGATGGTGTGCCACTCCTGCTAGGCTGGACCGTGACATTGGTTGTGTCACTGAAAATGTCTACTGCTGCCGCCTCCCGCTCCTTAATCCAATCCTCGGCCATCGTTGGGAAATTGTGATTATCTTTGACTCCCACTGCCCGTGTTGCAACTTATTGCGGGACTACCTCTCCCATCAGCCACCTTGTTAGACTCGGAAAGCCGTTACCGGCACACAATGAGCTTACCTGGAACCTAGATCGCCCTCCGGCGGTCTCCAGAAACAGGATACTCACAGTTTGCCGGCTTGGATCACACTCTCGGTCTTGGGATGTCGGCTGCGGGGGGCTCTCCGTTTTCCTTGTTCAAAGGACTTTGCAAACAGGTACCGGCAGCGAAGAGCACCATATATATATATATAATAAAATAAAATTGTGAAATGTATCCCTTTAACTCCCACGTTAGTGGAAACATCTTCCACCTTAGTGGAAACATGAGATTCTCCTTGGGCATGTCTGATATCTTCATCCTGAAACACTGTGCAACAATAAAACTAATACCATACTCTTATCTACTCTCTGGTATCTACGCTGCACCCCTTGATAATGTTATTCAGTGGAATAAACCCACCCTGCATATCTCCTACAAAGGTATTACTTCTGAAGAAAACAGTGATATCCCCATTCTGCTCCTAAAAGAAAATGCAATATTTCCTTTAGCTAATGACAGATCTGTGGTGTCCAATCTAGTTACAGGAATGCTTAATCAAGGCCATAATTTCATTGTAACGACTAGGTAAATTCTTCTATTTATTAAATGTAGTTAAATTACTAATGACGATATTCTGAATATTATTAACATGAATTGAGCATTAATTTGACCCTAATTTTCCTAGGCACATGATAGCCTCAGACATCATCAGAGCCAAGTTTATTTTTACATTCTCTTAAATGAGCAATTTAAAAAAATGCTATGATCTTATTTGAAAATTACCTGTAGTGTTTAATCCTATAATGTTAGAATCAGGAAATTTAATTAATACAAAGGAATTAAGTTGTTTAAACTACTCTTCAACATTACAAGCAGGTATTATATCTATGTTTTTTTCTATTTAGAACAAGTTGCACTGGAGTTTGCATTTGCTTAACACGTGTTATTTGCTGTAGGCCAAAATAGAAGCAAATCTGCTGAAAAGGAATATGTTCCCCGTTCAATCAAACACACCCCTGTACACACACACAGTGGCTAACCTCAGATAAAAAAAATGCTCAAAACTCCCTGCGTGGACATTTTCTTTCAGTAGTGGTGGTCAGTTCCAAATATAGAACTTGGCCTTCTAACCCTTAAACCTGTTGTCCCTTGTCTGAGCGACGTTACCCCATGTGGGTTATTTGTTCAAAGAAACTTCTCCAGAAGCATGACTGAGGGTGCGTGCCTCCGTGGTGATATTTGAAAGGTAGGGTGCACTTTTATTCTTTATTATTTATTTATTTCTTGTGCACTGCGCATTCTAGCACCTAAGAATTGGCTCAAAACTTCAGTTTTCTGAATGCCATAGTGCACCCAGAATTCTTGTGCATAAAAGTAAAAAATTGCATAAAGGCTTGCAATGTAATTCTCCTGTCTGTACAGCTACTCATTGCATAACTTTGTAAGTGCCCTAATATTCAGTAATATTGTGATTGCTAGAGAAACTAATATTCATCTTTATTATGTTGTGCAACAACATATTTTAAAGAGTTGGAGATAAATCTTAATGTGCACATTGAAATGTGAATATATACTTTGCACAGAATAATTTTCAACAGTGCTAAATATTATTAAATTTTCACAATAGTAGTATTAGATATTATATGGATCACAATTATGCAAAAAAGGTAGTCAGTTTTGAATTAATAATCACTAACCCTTTTGTTGTTTCTACATATGAAAGGCAAACCTCATTCCTTTCATTTTTGTCTTTAAATGCATTTATTTATAACACCTACAAAATTTCTTTTGAAACTAAGCACAGAGCTTTAATGAAACATAGAAAGTTATTTTCACTTTTTAAAGGGCAAGAAGTATTTACCATCCGATCCACATATGTGTTTATTTAAAATAGCAACAAGAAAGAAAGTCCTTACTTGTATTCTTTCTGTTTTATCCAAAATAATCAACTTATATTTTAAAACTTTCAAGACTATTTGTCTTTAAGGCACGAGCTCGTAAGTGCTATGCCTTAAGAGTCCAGCAACATTTTGCATCTATTTTTAATATTTATGTCCTAGTTTTGTAAAAACACACAAATTAGTTTTTCTCTGTGAGGCCTACCTTTTTAGGTCTCGGCTAGCGAAGGCCGCGCTTGCGCAGTCTCGCTCGCGAGATTAAATGACTTGGAGAAGAGGGGCTTGAACCCGCCCCTCTTCTCCCCTCTTCTCCATTGGCTGGCCTCTTGAATGCTGGCCAGCCATTGGAGAAGAGGTTTGTCTCTCCGAACAGGCCCCGTCCTTTTCGGATTCGGGGTGTGTTTTTTGCTACTTTTCTAATTATCTCCTCCAGCCAATGGCAAGAGGAGAGAAAAGAAAAACACGCCCCCGAATCCGAAACCGCCGCTGCCTTTCTCCGAGGCATTTCTGCTTCGCCTCGGAGAAAGGCAGTGGTGTGCTAGGTATGCGCTCAATCTTTTAAAGCTTTAATGAGAGTGAGAGAGTAACAAAAAGATCGTGTCAGAGAATGACACGCTCCTGGCGATCGTGGAATGATAAGATCTGTAGAAATCCAGTAATGGCATTACTTACGGGAGACAGAAGGCGGAACTTAAATTTGTAGACACTAACACCTCGTCCCTTCCCGCTTGAAGTGTCACAGTGTAAACAGACTATTACAGGGTTCGTCGCCACGGCAGGTTATATGAAGCAAATCACGGTGGTTTATAATCGGAATCACTGTGATTTGGTTCTGGTCTGACGCTGTGTCGAAGCACTTATGAATTTCTTTTGACGATTAAAACGTTATGCTCTTTCTAAATTCACTACCCAATTGCCGCAGAAGAGGCTGAAATCGGCGACTTTGGTTTGACAGACATCCGGTCTCCCCAATGAAGGTTGAAAAGGCGGAGCATGAGCTGTGACATCAGATAGTTGCAACTGAACGGAAAAAGCCGCACCCCGGAAATGACATTCCCAGAATAATCATGGCCGGGTATTATGGACAGCAGGTAAAATGGGACTGTTAAACAGGTCTTAAGAAGGAGGGGCGAATAGCAACACCAGTGTCAGGGTACGAAGTGAGGGGGGCGGAGGCTAGGGGCTTTTGAATAGGATTTTCCATACAATAGGTATTATGAGAATAGGACAATAAAGAGGCAGGGCGGAGCATAGTGTCGTGTCACAGAGAGTTCTTCAGACCTGGACTGCCCGGAAAAGTCTAGGTCTCTTCGGAAACGTGATATTAGTTTTTCGTCCTTAGTTTCGCCTCTTGCATTGTAGAAATTGTTCTTTCACCCCAATTAGGGCTCCTGGCTCTACAATAACAAATTGTAAACGGGCATCCTGGAAACTTGTTCCACCGATGATCTAATGACTATATGTGAGATCAGCTGTCGTTGGATTGATTATATGGGGAAACTCCTGTGCACTCGGTGTGTATAAATATGTGTTCTCCTTCCTCTACGTGTGCATTTCAATGTAATGTCGTGTTCGTGCAAAAGCAGAAGAGAGTAGCATTTATTAATTCATTCCATATTCCTATGTGACTATGCTTTAGTGTTTTCGGCGGTGTGATGGTGCGCGTAATTTCTCACCGCCCTGCTGATGTGTCCGTTTGATGTGTTACTGAGCGTGGTTTCCGTGGTGTGAGCAGTCTCCTCTGGGTAACATTTCTCTGGTGTAACTACCTCACCATGTTGGTTGGGTATAGGCAGGGCTACTGTGATTCTGCAGCAACGATGTTTTACCATATTTGCCACATACCCCACCAACTGCTTCATAATTTGCCGATTCCAAACTAAATGATGTTTGTAGCTCAAACGGATCAAGGGACTTTAAAACGCACCAAACGTCGTTCTGTGCAGTGGCATACACCTGTAAGGGTTAACTCGCCACCTTTTATTTGCTTATTGATTGATGTATTTAGACATCAATGAGGTGAACCACATGGTAACTGGGCCCAGCCTTTAAGCCTACATAATATCACGATAAATAACATGGAATAAACGCGCAACCTTTCATCGTCATGGCCCCGTTTAGCCTCGTCCACTCCTCTCTTTACCAATAAACATTAATACTCTGCGGTATTCTCAGTCAGCAGGGCTTTAAGTGGGCCGGGTCCTGCCGGTGCTCTGCAGCTCTAAAAAGCAAGTCCTGAGACGGGTCCCTGCCGCGGTCTCCGTTTTTTTACTTTAATCTGAACTCTGCAGCAATCGACTGCTTTTGATGTAGCTTTTTTTTGCAGTTCTATATTACACGAACCGGACCCAAAGGTATTGGGGCGCTTTATATGCGCACCAACACACACAGATGTTCAAATTGTGTTCGGTGGGCACGAGGAAATTAAGGAATTTGCCCAGAATCACAGGATGTGGAGTCGACGCCCAGACTGCAACCTGCACCAAAGTCGGCGGCTCTAGCCATTACGCCACAACTCCCACAAGAACGAAAGTGTTTTTTATATTCCGTACAACAAAGGTATAGTTGTTGCTCATTTATCTTATGAAAATAACCACTGACAAAGCCAATAGTCCTGGCTTGTCCAAATGTGTGTCTGGATGAATGGACAGAAGCAACAAAATACCAGTGGGGCGACCCACTATGGTAAACACAGATTTTTAGTTTGAGTCGGCGTCGGCAGAAGCATGCTTTTCAAACATGCCGTGGGGGCAGCTTAAAGGGGTCATCCTGTGTTGAGAAAAGACAGTTCCTTTTACCCTCTTTGCATCGCTAAGTGTCACCCCTCGGCGTCCAGAATATGGCTTTGCTTGATGACGTCTGGTCCCAACCACACACCTACTGTGACGTCATTCACCGGGTGACCCCTATAAAGGAGGCCAATGGAAATTCTTTCTGCTCATGGAGCTGGCTTTCCTGTGCCCACGGGGTCTCCCCACAGCGCCCCTTAATGGAGGCCACCTCAGTGAAATAAGGATGTTCAAGTTGCGAGTGATAAGCAATGAGAGTGCAGGTCTCGGAGATGCGGGGAGGTGCCTGGAAGGGATGTGTAAGCGCTGTGCTGGACCAAGAAAAACAACCGTGCCGGGTCTATTTGTGTTGGGATCAGCCTGGCTAATAGAGATTATACACCTCGAGCTGCAGGAGATCCAATTAGCGAGTATGGAGCCAAGCGGAGTCATTCATTGAAGGTGTGAAGGGGCGTGGCCCATCGAACTGAGAAGGGGGAGGGGGCTAGTTTATTTGTGTGTGGGTTGCTATATGTCAGTGGCTCTGTGTGGGTGGCTCTGTGTGTGGGTGGCTTTGTGTGTGTGGCTCTGTGTGTGGGTGCAAATGCAATAGGTCTCGCATTTGAGAGTGATTAAGCTATTAACATTGTAAATAACAATGCAGTTTCTTTAACCCCTTGAGTGCCCGCCCCTTTCCCCGCCCTGTGCCGGCCGTTGCATTAGCGGGCGGGGTTTATGACGAGCTGGTCTCGTCATGGGCACAGCGCAACCGCGGCCCATGACGAGACCAGCTCGTCATGGGCACTCAAGAGGTTAAATGTTTTCAAAAACAAAAACATAAACAAAAATAATGTCATGAGCAATGCCAATAGCTCTAACTTTAACAATGCCGAGACGATTGCATTGTAAATGCTTGTTTCTATTTAGTGCCTTTTCCTAGGAAAAGTCAGTTTTAACATTCCATGTAACAATTAGTATTAAAAACCCACTGACCTAACCATGTCTGTCTGACCAAACTGCTTGCTCTGTGCTCCTAAAATCACCCCTCCTTTACAAATCTATTCCAGCCTGACCCTGGGACCTTTTCTGCCCTCTTTGACAGGTCTTCAGTTGCCAAAAGCCTCCCATTCTTAAATGTTGTAAGCTCTGACTGCACTACTGATGGTGGTTCCAGTGAGGCTATGTATAATGCTCCCAGAATCCTCTCTTATTATATTCAAATATTTGCAGACGCTTGAAAGCAAGTGTGATTATTCTTTGCTTTCAAAATAAAATGTTCACAAAAAATGCAAGCAGGAAAAAAACATTTTGCTAAACTACTGTCATTTTTTAGGTACCATATCTTTGCAGCATTATTCAGTAACTTGTTGATGTATGCTAGTATTTCCCAAAATTAATTCATAATGGAAAATCAGTTTAACCAGTTTAACCCCTTCGCTGCGGCGCGAATTCCGCCGCAGCGCTGGGGGGGTTTGGGGGCAGCACGGTGGCGCGGTGCTCATGACGGAACCGCGCCGTCATGAGTCACGGGCGAGCTGTGCTCATGACGGCGTGGTTCCGTCACGACTCCGCCCACTCTCTAATTCGCCCGCACAGGCGGGGAATTCGAGCCGCGTGGGAGGAGCGGCCGCTCCATGACGGAACCACGCCGTCATGAGCACGCGGTGCCCGTGGCTCATGACGGCGTGGTTCCGTCAAGGGCACACAAGGGGTTAAATACATTTATACAAAACAAAAATAAACAAGCATTGCCAAAGCCAGTAGGTCTGAAATTGGAGGTCAGTCTTTTGTTTTTGTCAATGCATGACGTTTTTGTAGGCATGGTTTTTGTAAAACCATATCAGTGTTGGAGCTGCTGGGCCCTCACCATTCTAACAAGCATTGGCAAAAGCAAAAATCGTTTTTTGGTCTCAAAAAGTACACATTGCCACAGGAGTTCTGGGCACTGTACAAAACTACTTTGTGTGTCAATATGCTCCTTGTGAAAGAGCAGAATACTGTCACTCACAGTGATGCCAGCTGTTAGAGAGAGAGAGAGTGACAGGCATACTTTTAATATACACAAAAGGTCATGGCTAACGCCAGGCCTAATTAGAGGCCCAATTATTGAAGAAAGTTTTAAAAGTGCCTGCATGGTATATATCCTTGCATATATATGGTTTCCTTGAATTCAGAAGAATTTACAGAAGTAGGCCAAGAAATAGTACTCCTAGAAAATATTTGTGAACTGCATTTTTCCATGAGCAAATTTGCATGTGTAGATTTGCTCATGTGAAAATCTGAATGTTTCCAAGGTCACTTTTCCTCCAACCACTTTTTTTTCTAACCCTGGAAGAAGTTTTATATCTGCCACTGTCAAGAGTAAATTTCCAACCTTTCTCTGAGAAAATATTTGAGAAGAATTGGTGAAAACCCTTAAACATGCAAGTTAGTAGGTTTGCACAGACTCAAAAGGGCATTCCAACCCTGCAACTATTGCTTACCAATAACTTCAGCCCCAGTATGTAGACCTGCAGAAACGAGGCAACATAAGGGATTTGCTAGTATTCAAACCCTAATATGGTACGAGCCCTGGCATAATCAGAGATGCTATATAGAACTCTTATATAATGAGATTGCTGCCATAATTTGTTGCAGCATTGCATGGCACATAAGGGACAAGTGGATTTTGTTACAGGACAAGTAAATATATGAAGCAACCTGCCTCATGGACAAGTAGATATTTTATTAAATTCCACACCCCTGTTAATACATCAGTTAGGAACAGAAACAAACACAAAATATCTTCTATGAAATACAGGACAATGTATGCAAATCCAGTCTCTTTTTATATGCTATATTTTGTTACTGCTTCACTGTCCATAGTAGAGTGCAGCCACTTAACATATTTTCTATAATTCAAATTCTTACCTTCATTTGAATTTTTTCTCTTCTGACAGTTTTTTAAACAGCTTTCTAGCTTACCATGATTTTCATCTGAGATCCCGTCTTGTGAAATTTGCTTTGTACTCACAATGTGCGCTTACACCCTGAAAGATAAATTCAAAAGGTCTCCTACAAGGGAAAAGTTGTTAGGCAGTGGATAGAATAGGTTAAAAAGAGGGAAATCAACAGTTATGGACCAGCCAGAGACATCACATATAAAACCAATTTCCTTCTCCATGCACTAATGCGCTCCATTTTTTATATAAATCAAGGAAACATAGAGGTCCAGTACTGAAGATTAATGCCCTATTCAAATACAGTCATTCATCCATGACATAGCTACGCATATTTCAAAATCATTTCCCTGTGTTCCGGTGCAATCCGCAAATCAGAAGCTCCACTCACTATATTCTGGGAGGGTTTCTTTTTTGTGGGTAAAATCAATACCCCATCCTAGCATAGGGTCAACTGCAATAGATTTTATAAAAACCCCAAAGGGTCTAGCCATTTGTCAATATTTATTGACATAAAGTAACTTAGTTACTTATCAGTCACCTGCTTCACTACTTCTTATATGTGTAGGTACACATAAATTATTCTCTAACCCCAGGCTCTCCTGCAGTGTAAGCCACATATCAATTAGTGTATTGATACAGAGAATATTTTTAAAATCATTCTCTACAGTCCCCTGTCTATTTTAAATGCCAGTCAATGCCCCTTTTATTAATACTATGTGTTAAATACACATTTGAAAGACTAAAAGGTCACTTGTAGCAAGGCAAATTAGTTATTTAGCTTATATCTCACTCACCAACTAGTGACATCACAGTCCTCCAATGATCCCACTTCTGACACCATTCTGATGGGGAAATACTGACACCCTCCCAGGAGCAAATGAATGAAACTCACCAGACATAGCAGGTTTGCTCAGAAACAGAGTCAAATTTATTTATTGGTACCAAAAGCATGCATCATTGCTAATTAGCAGGGAAGAAGTCAGATCTGCCACCTTAGGGGCTCTCAGACTGCTTCTTCCCAGAGTGACAAGTTTCTAGGTGTTATATACAGTTTGAAAGGCCATGTCAGCGGAACTAGAATTAGGCACCAAGCCAAATATGGCTAACATGGATGTGCAATGTCTGCATCATGCAAATTATAAACAGCCATGTATGGGCAGACCAGAAAGGCTGGCTCGGCACTGTGTAAGCAACTTGCACAACCAGATTAAGAAATATTATGTAGTCAGGACAAGCAAAGTGACCTCTAAGGGGGTACAGAATAGTTTGTTGAAGCTTGTCCAGTCAAGGTCAGATAGGAAGCCCTTTTAAGCTTCAGGCCTCATGTTAATGTGAAATATCTAATTATGATATCTTTTAAAGTGCATACACATGAATTTGTATGGATATTCATATATATTTTGCAACACACCATGCACTGTGCCTGCATCAAAGCTACTGATGGAAGACTTGCACCCTTGGCCACAGCACTAGTTAATTCTAAAAGTGTAAAGCTCATAGCGACTAAGGGACTGTTTGATGTGATGACTCAGTCCTCTAACATGAAGGACCCCATATCACAAGTGGCTCAACATTGAGAGATGAACATTTTAGGGAATTTTAGCAGATGCTCCAGGTGAGATGGATTGTAAAACTATGCTTTAAACCAAGATTGTCTTGATGGCGCTAGATAGAAAACTGGTCGACAGAGTGGAAAATAACGAGTCTACACTTACACCAATGCACATGACTGTTAACCCCTTCGGTGCTCATGACGGAATGGTTCCGTCATGACCCACGGTTGAGCTGTGCTCATGACGGAACCATTCCGTCATGACCACGCCCGCGCAAGATTCCGTCAGCACAGCGGCGGAATCTGCGCAGCATCGAAGGGGTTAAGGAGCCACAATTTCAAATGGCGGACCTAAAAGATAAGGTCCATATCCTTAAGACCAAAGCTGAGGATGTAGAACGGCGTTCTGGATGCAAAAACATACAAATTATTGGCTTGCACGAACTAGTAGAAATTCCCAGCATGGAACACTTCCTGGAGAAGTGGCCATTCGATACAGCGCTGACAGACGAACCCTGAATTTCTTTTCTTTCGAGAGGGCATACTGAGTATCGGGACATCTCTCTGAGGTCAGTGGCAGCACGCCTTTTCAGCTACAGGAACAGTCCAAGATCATACAGAAGCCAAGATGCACCACACATTTGTGAAAAGCAATCAAATAATAACAATATATGTAGTTCAAATCCAATTCAAAAGACAGATAAGTGTTCCTTGATTTAGTCTTTTTATTCCAAGTTCATTAGGCAATGGACATTACAATGCGACACAGCCGACGCGTTTCGTCCTGAAACAGGACTTCTTCAGGGCAAATTGTATGAAAGATCACTTGTATACGTTGTGATCGTTGTTAATACGATGAGGAAAAGATCTTCTATGTAGGTTCTTTTCTTCCATACAAGGTTGTCTTCTCTATATCGAGTATGATCCAGATCGGAGGACCCGTTTTGTGAGCATACTTCTCTCGTTACCAGTTGCGACTAGCATATTGCGATCTGATAAATACTTTTCTTGAATATATGATTCTAAAAAAACCTGCTATTCAAACCGATGAAAAATCCACGGTCCAGGACATACTCGATATAGAGAAGACAACCTTGTATGGAAGAAAAGAACCTACATAGAAGATCTTTTCCTCATCGTATTAACAACGATCATAACGTATACAAGTGATCTTTCATACAATTTGCCCTGAAGAAGTCCTGTTTCAGGATGAAACGCGTCGGCTGTGTCGCATTGTAATGTCCATTGCCTAATGAACTTGGAATAAAAAGACTAAATCAAGGAACACTTATCTGTCTTTTGAATTGGATTTGAACTACATATATTGTTATTATTTGATTGCTTTTCACAAATGTGTGGTGCATCTTGGCTTCTGTTTGATCTGTTTGATTAAGTTCCCTAGGGAACTAGCATTGTAACAGTGGGTGCTATTCAGAATGCACACATTTCCTTAATCTATGTGTGATAACACTTTATTGGGGAGAACACTTTAAAGGGTGACATTAGAACAGGTGCTGTCAGTTAGAAGGTTCCACTGTTAGTCCTAATAGTACTCTTGTACAGTCCAAGATCCTCTCCATGCACACCCTGTTGGTCTCAATTCCTCAATGCAGCTTTCTATCAAATCATTTTTAGAATGAGGAGGGGCCATTAAAAAAACAATAGAAATAGGACATTTCAAACTGTGTCTTCAAGGAGGCCCTCCTCATATAGTATGGACTGGGATGGGAAGGACTAAGGTTTCAGGTAATGAAGATTACCAGTCAGTAATGTATTCATTATCAATGCACCTCCTACGTCAGGAAGTTTTTAATCACTTGCCAAAGTTATCTAAGGAAGAAGCAAAGGGATATAAGGAATTTGAAATATGCAGAAAAAACGTGATATATACTAACTACCCAAAGCAGGCACCATCGTAAAAAGGTTTCATTTTGGTGAGAGGGCTCAAAGAGAAGGAGTAACAATTGAAGAGTTTCTAGAGATTAATCCCTTGGCAACCATATTCATCCATATATAGTATACAAATCTCTCATATATGCATTCCAATATATATGTGGCTCACAAGAAAATAAAGTATAAAATATATTTTATTTGATATTTTTCCTTTTTATTTTTATCATTTATTTATCAAAAATTTCAAAGATTCACTCAACAGTTTTTTATCAAATCCATCATTTTAAGCAATATTAAAGAAAATATACACATAACTTGTTGTCCCATAAATACTCAGGGCCTGATTATAAGTTTGGCGGTGTGGGAGCCAACTGCCATGCCGGTGGTCCTATCCCACACTGCCAAACCCATGGTTGCATGGTGTCCACATGTCTGCCGGGCTATTTTTGGTGGTCCAACAGCAGTGCATCTGAAAATGGGAACCGCAATGGAAACATTAAAAACAGTTCCTGCACGGCATATACTATAAAGTCCATGCCATGCAGGAACTTGGGTGCACACACACAGGGAGGCACACATTGTGCCCCCCCTGCATGCATCCCCATGCACACGGGCAACAGGGGGCCCTGTAGGGCACCCTTTGTTTCAGGACCACAGGCCTTTTCATGGAAGAAAAACCTCCATGACACTGCTGGCAGTCCATAAAATCGTAATATGCATGGCAGTGTCGCGGTGGCACCATCAGCATATTACTGAGGCCTTGACTGTCACGCCAGCACCAGGGAACAGCGGTTCCCTGGCGGCTGTGGCGGTGCAACTGCCCAACTTGTAATGGGTTAGTCGGACCGCCGGTGCCTGAACCACCATCACTGCGCCCTCGTTAGTCTGGCGGTCCTCGAACCACCAAACTCGTAATGAGGTCCTTAGTATAGGTCTAAATTGAGAAGTAACAAATTCATTTTGTATAAAAAATAACCCCCCTATTCATTCATACATACCCTCATCACTGATACTTCATTTGCTCCGCATGCAACCGAATCCACGCTTCCAGTTCATATAAAATATTGTCCCATGACAATTCAGAAAAAGATCTTGAAAAGTCACATTAATTTCTACAGTTTGTATGCACTCCTTGTTTACTTTCTTTTCATGTGTCCACTAATAGGGAATACAATTATTTCTCCTATTACAAACATTCTATCTTCTTTGTTATTCCTTTTGCATCAATTTATAAATATGAACTGGGAGTTTGGATTCGGTTGCATGTGGAGCAAATGAAGTATGAGTGAAGAGGATATGTATGAATGAATAGGGGGTCATGTTCAGAGAATTTCAAGGTGTTTTGAGGAGCAGTCATTTCATCAGTGATGTCACTGACCATGTCATGAGTGACGTAATATGTGAAGTCATTAGCAGGCGAATTAAGTTGTACTTAGCTCTGGTAAGTATAATTGCTTAATTTCTATGTTTTTTTCTGTGTAAAATCTGAACCTCACTATAACGTCTCTGTAACCTTTGCTTTTTTCAGTAAATTTCTCATGTTTTTTTATTCTATTTCCTAACTATAACGTCCCTGTAACTCCCAGTAACCTTTGTTTTTTTCTGTCTATTTCTACTTTTTTAATACTGTTTTCTAACTATAATGTACCTGTAACTTTTGTTTTATTCAATTAATTTCTACGTTTTTTTGATTGCTATCTCCTAATTATACCATCCCTATAGCCTTTGGTTTTTTATGTAAATCATACTGCATCTTCACCCATAAGTTTATAAATACATTTTATTCAAACATTTATTCATATATACATTTGAAAAGTAAAAATTAGCAAATTAAGGTAAGGTAATTTATGAAGTTTTTCCATAAATGCAATACAGCAAGTTTTTCTCTTTTATTCATCATTTTATGGATTCGCCGCGATTTGGAAATGGGAGCCCGCATGAGTACCATGTTAAAAAACTATAAATGCAATATACAGGCTCCTCAAATTTCAACATTGACATCAGAGAAATCATAACCATACATTAATATTAGTGTTTTACAACATACTTATTTATTTTACGAACTCATTGAATCTGCGGACCTGCACGCCCTCCCTGAGCCTTCAGATGCCCCAGGGATCCCACCCCCGGGCCCGAAATCATTAAACAAATTGGGCAGGGGACTGCACACCCCCTTCGAGCCTCTAAAGGCCCTTGGGAGCCCATCTACGGACTGATTAGATTAAATGAGGGGGTCCACGCGCCCCTCCTTCCTCAAAAATTATTGGTCCCGGGGACCCCATACCCCGGGCCGGATCAGATGCTATGTCGCTGGTTGCCCACCCTTGAGACATTGCAGTTTGCCTGCCCACAGCGGGACGGTAAGGGAAACCTGTGTGTGCTCTCACTTGGTGGGAGCATTTTCAAAACTCCCACCAAGTGGGAGCTAGCATGAAGACCATTCCCAGCCCACGGAAGCTTCAAAAATGCTCCTGCCCGCTGGGAGCGGACGTTTGATCTGCAGGTAGGGCAACATGCATGCGGGAGCGGCTCCCGCAGTCTGCTTGGAGCTGGCTCAGGCCCCCCTGTGCCCCCCAATGAGACTATGGTAGGTGCCCTGGGTGGGCACCCTCCTTTTATTGTGCAAGCCCCAGGGGATGGGGCCCCCAGGACGGAAATCAGCCTGGAGAGGTGGGCTGCTTGCTCCCCTCCTTCTAAGAATGACACCAGGCTCCAGGAGATGGGGTCCCTAGGTCAAAATCAGCCTGGGGAGGGGGGTTGCAGCTCCTCTCCCCCTAATAATGTCAGGTCCTGGGAGTGTGCCCTCCTCCCCATGGAAATTGCATTGTGCTCCGGGGATAGGTTTCCCTGTTAGTCATGTCCGGCCCCGGGAAATGTGATCCCCAGGGCTGAAATTGGCCTGGGGAGGGGAGGCCACAGTGCCCCTCCCCCTGATAATACTTTCAGACCCCAGGAATGGGGTCCCCATGGCTGAAGTCGGCTGGAGAAAGGGGTTGCATGCCCTCCTCCCCCTGATAAACACATCGCGCCGGGGGAGGGGGTCCCAGGGAGGGGCCCCCTCCCCCTGATAATCACATCAAGCCCTAGGGGATGAGGTTCCAGGGCCCGAAATCGGCCTGGGGAGGGGGGCCCCACACGCCCCCTCTAATTTAATTAAAAAAACACAGCTCTGGGTGATGAGGTCCCCAGGGCCTAATAAGGCTCCAGGAGGCCACATGGCAGGAAGTATGGTCTTTAGCACCTTCAGATCTTGGTTGTTTTTACCACATAATGTCTTTTTTGACAACTGTTATCACTGTTCTTAGTAGATTTTTTTTAATACTCTGTGGTGTTTCTCATGAGAGTTTCACTGTTTTCACAGTGTGTTATAGAATAAACTCTCTCCATAGAGTAAACACTGTTTACATTAACCAGTTCTCTACTGATATCAACTTCATTTCTCATTGTAGGTTTGGTTAACGTTTTGATACAGAATAAAGCTGTCCATAGTACAGCATTTATTTTGGAACTGGCATTCACTATGTTGGCTTTCTGTGAACAGTTGTATACAGATTGAACACTATACTCAAGGAGGGTTTCCCATATCTGTGGTTGGCTGTTAATTAGGGGTGGGCGGAATTCGGGAAAGCGACTTTCGCAAATTATTGCGAAAATGTTAAAAATCTCCGCAAACAAGCGGAAATATCGCGAAGATGCGGAAGTTTTTTTCCGGCATGTTCGCGAGATTTTCTGCATGGTTGCGGGTCGCCAACTTACCCATGTGGTTGCTTGCGGGCGCGGCCATCTTGTTTTCAGTTGTCTCGCGGTGCATGATCGCGAGAAAAAAGACGTGATCGCGCGACGCATGACGTCACTGCGGACGCGAACTGTTGCGAGACAGAGCAAATGGCTAAAACAATACAACATCTCATGGAGAACGTGACCGGATCGGGAAAACTTGTCGGCGAACGCGGGGATTCAGGTAAGGCGATCGCGCGCGCGCGAGAATGTATTATTTTACAGCGCGAGCAAGAACCAAATGATCGCAAAGCTGCGGAATGCGGAAATTTTGACATTTCCACGCTTTCCGCGGAACGCGGAAATGCCAAATTATCGCAAATTCCGCGAACGGAACGGAAATTTTGCCCAGGCCTACTGTTAATGCGAACTATGCTGCCTGTAAAATGTGTGGTATAGGGTCAATGTTGCACATAATGCTTGCTTTCTACACCTAAGGGAGTTGTATCTGTGATGCCACTAATGATGCCTAATATTCTTCTGAGCTATTGTGTGCTTACTGTCAAGGCTCTAATACCATAGTAATTTACAGAGCAATATGCGGGAAAACGAAGTTTGGATGATTTCATCAGTGATGACATCTGTGATGTCATCAATTATGTCATTTGAGATGTCATCAGTGATGTCATAATGTAATAGAACATGTCATGAGTGATGTCAAATGTGAGGTCATAAGCAGTGCATGGTGGGGCGCAAGTTATAGTTAGTGCTGCTAACTGTAACTGATACATTTCTGTGTTTTTTTTAGTTAAAAACGTTAATGTTGTTATTGACAAATTAAACTAGGGTGTGGCAGGGCCAATTGCGCAAATCTTTTAAGTATTCCCACAGTAACCGCAAGTTATCATAGATTGTGGTGCTCCAAGGGAGAGAGCGGCCACTAGCGCTCTCACAGTAACTGAGAAAACCCAGTTCCTACAATAGACAGATTGTTCCGAGCAACCAGCTTGTATTAGAAATAAGTATGTTCAAGTCTTCTTGCTTTCAAGTCGGTTTATTTCTTCAATCCACAACCATCAGTAGTCTTCAGTAGCCAACACGTGTTTCGTCAGATAGATATGTAAGCATCACTGACTTCATCAGGGCTCATTTCAAAGTATCTCTAAGGAGTTGTTCCTCAGATTTGAGTTGCTTTGTCTTTGATTCTGTGTGTGAACTAGACTGTGCCAACAGTTGAAACGTGTTACATACAACGATTACAATTTCTCCTGATCTGCCTGATGCCTGAGAGAGCGCTTCATTGGATGGACTTTGTGGAATGGATATATGTGTATGTATGTATATATAGGTAGTTATAGTTAGGATCATGTTTCCTTAGGGAGTGTTTTTGACATGCCTATGTCTTTGGCACCAGTAGACGAATCTTCACCAAATCTTCCCAAAAAAGTGCCCTGCTAATTTTAGTTACGCATTTAAAGTTTTGTCAAGTGGTGGCTGAGAAAAAGGGGGGTCAAAAAAATTGCATTTACAATGTTAATTCCCATAAGGATTTTGAACACGGCTATAGCCCACACTGCTGTATTTCGTGTAAATCCATTCAGTAGTTTTAGAGTTGCTAAAATAATTCCAAATTTTTATATTTAAGGACGTGGATCCTCCGTGGATCCGACACTCCCCGTCCCGACCCTTTAACCCCAGTCCTGGGGTCCCTAGGAGCAAAAAAGCATTTTCTTTTAAATGTTGCCTCAAAATCGCGATGGAGTCATGATTCTATGGCAAAAAAACTATTTCTGTCTCCTGAGCTTGTTCATAACATAGCCAGGTCCTGGAGGCATGTGGTAAAAAAAGGAGCCTAAGGCACTATTGAGCCCTGGGGAACCACCACCTCCCTGGGGCTTAATTATTATAATGGAGGGGGACCGTGCAGACCCACCTACTGGGGCTGTTTAAAGCCCCAGAGACCACCACCTCCCCAGGGCAAAATTAAAACAATTAAAGGGGGGGCAGCATGTACCCCTGGGCCCCGGGGACAACCACATCCCCGGGGTTTACGTTATTAATAAAAGCAGGAGGGGAGCCGTGTGCTAATTAAAGGAGGGGGGCCAAATGGCCCCCCTCCTGCAACCATTAATGGACCTGGGAACCGTCACCGCCCAGGGCCAGCTTCCTATGTCCCGGGGTGCCCACCCCTGGGACATAGCCTTTTGCTTGGCAGGAGCTGTGACAGATCCCACCAAGCAACAGCAAATACTAGCTCCACTCACAGCAAGTGGGAGCTGCCCTTCTTGCTGGGAGCAGAGTTTATGTCTGTTTCCCTGCCCACTGTCATGCGGGCAGGGAAACAGATGAAAGAATTACTCCTGCATGCAGGGAACTGAATTTCTAGCTGCTCTCTGCATACAGAAGCAATGCTGGCTCCTTCCGGAGGTGGGGAGCTGGCTGGAACTGTGGGGCCTTGAGACTCCCCCCGTGCTCCCCAACAATACATACTGGGTGCCCTGGCTTAGGCCAGGGCACCCAGTTAGACGTGGTGAGGTCCGGGGGATATGGTCCCCAGGGCTGATATCGGGCCCCCTCTCCCAATAGGAGGCACTTACAAGTATAAACATCACAGGTGCCCAAATTGAAGCTCCACTTCTTTAAAAGACAAATGAGCCTGCCCTCCTCGGCTTGACAAAGGCAAAGCAAGTGTGTTTTCTCAGCAACATTTGAAGATGATCTGAAATGCTTTGTGGAGGTGAATGCATCGTTGATCTATTGGAGCGCAATGTGTAGTGACTGTGACGAGTGGGCTCTTTCTTGTCCTTACCTGATGAGAGCAGAGTCCATGATTCTCCCTTTACCTTGCTTCAAGTATTCAAATGTGCAAAATCACTTGGAAGCTTCACCCGTTTGGCCGTGCCCACCTTAGTAGTATGCAAAGATCTTCCCGCCTTTTGTCAGGTTGATGGACAGCTTAACAAGAGTCCCTCGCACCTTTCTCGACAATTTTAGTGATGTGTTTTGATACCAAGAAATAAAAGGACATCTCCACCAAAGAAAGAAGCACTTGCTTCATATAGTTAAGAAAAAGGACCCTTGTTTGGTGGAGATGTAACTCTTTGTACTCTCATCATCTTCTCTATACGAAGATTCATGTTATCACAAATTTCTGGATAAAGACGCTCAAGGAACAATCGCATTGCCAAAATGCACACAGGGTCCATAGTTGATATTTCCTCATGCTCCATTACACAGCTGTAATTTATGATATGCACTAGACATTTACCCAAGAAGGTAGCACTTAGTAATTAACCAGTAGAGAGTACTCCACTTCGGTAGATATTTTGTGCAAAACTGTGGACTCTTTTTGGATAAAGGGACAGGTGTAGTTCTGTTGTGGCTCAGCCACAGACAAAGCTACTCAAAATCCCACACAGACACTTAGACACCTGCTCACACACCCAGGCACTCACACACCCACTAACAGACCCGCCCATACACTGATATATCTACTCACAGACCCTCATGCACCCACTTACACACCTACTCACAGACCTACTGAGACACCCTCACACGCACATAGACCCTCTCAGACACTCATGCACCCACTTATAGACATACTCAGACACTCTCACACCCACTCACAAACTCATTCAGACACACATGCCCCCACTCAAAGACCCACTTAGACATGTACACCCACTCACAGACCCACTCAGACACAGATGTACCCACTTACAGAACCACTCATACTCTCTCATACCAACTCACAAACCTACTCAGAGACTCATGCACTGACTCACACACCCAGTCAGAGACTCACACACCTACTCACCTACTCAGAGGCTCACACACACACTCAGACTCACTTAGACACTCATGCACTCACTCACAGACTGACACACACACTCATGGAGGCACCTGCAAACCCACTCAGACACTCTCACACCCACTCTAAGACCCACTCTGACACTCACTCAGACACTCATGCAGCCACTCCCAGACCCACTGAGACACTCACACATCCACTCACACACCCATTGAGACACTCATGCACTCAACCACACACCCACTGCGACACTCATGAGCTCACTCACACAATCACTCTCAAAAGTTACACGTTATCATTCGCAAATACAATTTTTTTTAAAACCTTAAAAATTCCCTGAAAAAAACTAAGTTTACAAGGAAAAAACTAAGTTTACAAGGATGTTATAGTTAGGAAATAGAATTTTTTTAAAACCTTAGAAAGTCACTGAAAAATACAAAGGTTACAGTGACCTTATAGTTAGGCTCAGAATTAACTCTTACAAAACCATAGAAATTCAGCTAACTATAACTTATGCTCCGACAGTGCACTGCTTCTGATCTCACATATTGCATGACTCATGACAAGGTCAATGACATCACTGATGACATCCTAAATGACAACACTGATGACATCATCCAGTTAGTGTAAGTGTTTTGTGAACGTTTCCAAGACTTAAACATATATACTAAGCTACTGCTCAAGTAACTGTTTTGAACCCCATCTGCCCTCCACTCTTCCCTTGATAGATCTGTGCGAATCTTGCCATAGCAAACCCAAATCCACCATGATGGAACCAAGTAATGAACATATGAAAAAATATGCCCATGTCTCATATTCAACACAGGTGATGGGACTGATTAATGTTTGAATATTTAGCAAATTAGATTATTGCAACAGCCGGCTTGTGAACTCCCTCACTCCTTCTCCTGTCATATACAAAGTGTTTATGTTCAATACTAGACAAACACCCACTTCTCTCTTTCCCCATAAAGCTTCATGGTTCTCGGGTAAAAGAGGGGCCATCTTCAAGCTGTTGACACTTCTTTGAAAAGTGATTGATTAAAATAAAATTCCCTGTGTTACCGTGAGACATTATGATCTACTTCCCACACATCAAAGAGATACGCAACCCAGAGCTTGCTGGTTACATCAGAACTAGCGTGTGTCACATGTAGATTCTGATTGTTCCCTCTTCTAGGTCACAATCACTTGAAAACAATGCCTCCTAATATTCAAGCCTGCCCTACCCTCAAGTTCAAAACCATTACTGAGACAGAGAAAGGTATCTTGCATGACTGGAGAACATGCACCCCTACCATAGCAAGTTGTAGCTTTCTGACCCTTACCTCAGAACACATAATAATTATGCAAAAGAGTGGTAGACATTTTTGTGGAATGGACTGAGATCCAGAGTAGTGGTGTGTGGTCCAGAGTGGGACCCCATCTGCACCCTCTTTGTTGATAATAACTACTGTAATCTCACCAGGCAATAGAGGCCTCAGAATGGTGGCCGTGATATGGTTCTGGAGAGGTTCTTTTACTGGCCTCTCTATGTTTTTGAAATTGGTCAGCAAGCCCTCTGCAACTGGGTGTTTTGCCCATCCATGTCAGACATGGATGTCACATGTGTGTACCTTGCTTGTAGTGAATCCAACTAAGGAATGCTAAGGAGATGAGATCGAGGGCACCTTTAAAGATAGGGAATTTCCCCCAGCCCTTCTCTGGGCCATTGTCCCCTAGAAGTGCTACCCTCTACAAGAGAAGAAGTAGCAATGTAGGAGCAGCCTCAGTTGCCTTTGCAATCTTGTTTTGGATTGCTGTTGACAGGAGACTCACAGCTCAACCCCACCCTCCTGCTTACACTATGTGACAAAACATTGACTAGACCAGACTCGGTGAAATAAACAAAAGAGTAGAATGGACTAGAACTACACTCAGAAGTGACAGCTCGAATACACAACTCCTGTCTGCAACTTTGGTGTACAAATGGGATAAAAACTTTCTATAAGGGTGACAAGATTTCACTACCGGCTTCTAGGGTCTCCACACCAGTGCCAACGAAAAATTCTGTGCTCGAAGGTTGGATATCCACTGCCAACCCCTCTTGTCAGCTCAGGAACCTAACAACCTGGAAAACTTTGATTTGGACTGCCAGGAGTATATGCCTGGACTACTTGGAGGAAGAGAGCTGATCACATGCTCAGGAGGGACATAAGAGGTTGCACAAGTGAAATGCTGATCAGAAGAGGTGAGCTGTGAAGTCACTGAGGCAGGACAATCTGACGATGTTGTTTGTGTCCCAGTGGGATATTTGCACCCTTTACAATGGTAAAATTCAGGAACCCTTGAGATGCCACTTCAGTGTGGCCCGACTGTATACTCCTGTGGACCAAGGTTACATAGGAACTTAAGTCTGTACTTAAGTCCCCCTACAACTAGTGCTACAACAAAGCATGGAAAAAACCACATGAGCAACACAAAGTCCTAAGGAGCTGCAAGAAACCAGACTACTGTTCATGGTCTATGCTGAACTGAAGCGGCGCCTACTCACAGCCTCCCTGACTGGTACTGGTGCTACCTCCACTCAACTGATATCAGTGCAGAGCCACAGATTCAAACCACCCTCCAGCCAATTTTCCTGGAGCATGACTGCTGCTCACTGAAGGTGGGGCCATGTGGTGCACACCCCATGAATAGCGCAAGCCAACAAAGGATTCTGAGTTGTATAGACAGGACCCATGCCAGAAACAATTTGATGACAAAAGAAGTAGTGTGAGCTAGAAGGAAGACCACACTCGTGTGACACAACAGCTGAACTCTTTGGGAAAGGCAAAGTGGACACCGTTATGATAGAACTGTTCAACCCCCAAAACTACTTCCAAAAACTCTGTAGAAGTATCCCAGAGACTGCCACAAGGGAAGTTGTGGTACAAGAGCATCTTGCAGCGTTGTCGGTTTTAATAATTTGAAGGGTAATATTTACTCCCATTGAAACATGTTGCTTCTGAACTAGTTATGGACAGTACTATGTTTTGTGTAATTTACAGTAAAGTGCTTTCTATTTTCAAAAGGCTAAGCATTAGCTGGACATTCAGATATAAAATTATGTTATTGGTTTATTTAATTCTGAGTCTCTAAACCTGCATTAACTCTCCAAGTAAGGACTGGATTACTTGCATTCGCTACCTTGAGGGCCTAGTGCTAAAGAAGATTACTTGGGGCTCAGTTTTGGGTCCAACAGTAAGGCTAAGATCCAGGAGCCAATGATAAACATCTCTGATTCATACAGTCTGAACCCCAGTAACTCCTGACTTATCTGGGACACCTAAAAAAGTTCAAAATCCCATAATGAAAAAAAGCAATCTCATGAGATCAGAGGGAAAGGATATCTCAAAACACGCGTCATATGTAAAATGTAAGTAGGTCTATTGTGTAGCTATGCTATGTAATCTGTCTACTCGTTTTACTTGTTTTGTTATTCATTCTTAGCAAATCGCATCTTTTACAGTTCTGCAATCAAATACTCTTGTTTCTGTTCCCTACAGTATCTGCATATCAGACTATGTGCTGACTCTGTACTGTATTTCAGCTCTACATGTCCAGTTGGTCATCTCATGTAAATAAATAAAGCTTATTAAGAGTTAGAAGTATAATTGAGCAGACAACACACTGCATAGAGGGCCAGAGTCCTAAGGTAGCTCGCATATACGGTGGAGTGCCAAGAGAAAGCAGGGAACAAGGTAGATTTCTTATTTCCTCATTGTGTAATATCCAGCGAGAAATGTAGCAGTGGTCATACCCAATACTCTGACAAGGTATTTTATTTTTCTCAGTTCAATAAAATAAATCTCGTCTGGTGGATCTTACTCTTCATACTGTCAGAAACTGTCATTCCAGAATTGTGCATTTATATGTGATGTTCCTGTTTGTTTAGCATCTTAAGCAAAAGTGTTATAGAGTCTGTTCTGAGATAATACATTAGGCCTTTGTTGGACTTGGCCCTTTTTGCAGGGTCATCCCTGAACTGTTTGCCTTCCTCCTGGTATTTTTTTCTGACCTGGTGTTGGTGGTTTTAGGACTCTGGGCACTTTGTCACTGTTGTCCAGTGTAAAGTGCATGTGCTGTCTATGGTAAACGTGGTAAGATTGATCTACACCTGTTTGGCATATTTAATTTACCTATCAGTCCCTTGTAAAGTGGTATCTCATATACCCAGGGCCAGTAAATTAAATGCTACTGGTGGGCTTGCAGCGCTGCTTGCGTCACCCACCAAAGTAGTCTTTTAGACCTGTCTCAGACCTCTGCCATTACAGGGCCTGCGTGCGACTCCCCTTTTACTACATATCAGTCACCCCTAAGGTAGGCCCTTGCTAGCCCTATGGGCAGGGTGCGCTGTAGGTAAAAGGTAGGACATGTGCCTTAACTGTGTGGCATGTCCTGGTAGTGACAAGCAGCCATTTTAGTTTCTCACTACTGTGAGGCTGCCCTCTTATAGGAATGCATTGGGGATTCCCTGATATGTGTTTCAGTGGATAATTACTGGTATGAGAGGAGTAGTGTGATCAAGTTTGGTATGTTTGGAATACTGGTAATAAATGCTGCGTAATGGTGTTCGCAGATTTATTATCACTATTTTAGAAATGCCACTTTTAGAAGTGGGCATTTCTGTGTGCTATGTGTCTTTGTGCCTGCCTGATGTGTATTGCATGTCTGGCTCTGAAGTGACAGAGGCTGGGGAGGTGCAGTGGCTCCAGGGGGGCTCGGTGAGTCAGCGCTAGGCTGAATAGGCCGATCTTCATTTGGAGTAGTGGGAGGAGTAGCACCTGGGTCTGAATGGGACTGTGCCTGCCTTCCACAATGCTGGCTCTGCCCCCCTGTGGTGTGTCTGGGGCCAGAGCCTACACTTACAAAGGAGGTTGTTGTGCACTGTAAATAAAATGTTAAGTACCCCCCAGAACTGGTTTAGACCGGGCACAGAGCCCTGTGTCACGGAAGGAACAAAGAACATAGGGGGTATAAGTATTGGAGCTATGACCCCATGAAGGTGTGCTGTTGGGTGCTGACTTGGACCAGGAGGAACCGCCACCTGGGGCTTCCTACTTGTGGGAGTGAAGCTGCTGCCCTGCTGAAGAGCCCCGGTGTTCTGGCCTGTCTGGTCTGATTGAGCTGTATGGAGAGGGTGAAGCACCCTTGCCCTTAGAAGAGCGCTGCCAGGTCTTTTATGCTGTAGACCGGCTGGATGCTGCTGGGGTCACCAGTAGCTGCGTGGAGAAGTGCAGCCTCTCTCCTCTGTAAACGGAGAGGTAGTGGCATGGAGAGCGCTCCAGAATTGCTGTGACTGGGGGTTTGGAGCCCTGATGGGTGCTTGTGTGGTCCAATTGCCCAGCAGGTGCAGGTCTAGAAGTCGCGCCATTCCTAAAGAATAGACGGAGACCTTGCTCTGTAAATTGCTCACGGGCCAGAAGTCAGGTGGAGACACGGCCTGACTGTGGGCGGGGCCGCACAACGAAGGCAGATGCCAAGGGCTGGACATAGCCTTCAGAGGAAGTCAGGCAAGCTTGTGCCTGGAGGAGGGCGGGGCTCCCGGTGGGAGCCCCGCTTGTTACCCAGAGGGAGGGACGGAGCATTGCAGGCTCACCCACAGCCAGAAGGAGGACCAGAGCCTTGCCGGCTCCCTTCTGCAACTTTCCGCCTTTCCCCGCCTGGTAGGGGAGAGGCGGGCCACCGGTAACACGGATAGTTTCTCGCTGGGGAGACCAATGAGAAGGAGGTACTAGGAAATCCCTACGGGGGGGGGTCAAGTAATCCGGCCAGCTACGGCTACCACGCATGTCCACGGGTAGCCACCCTTCATGCAAGTGGCAGAAGCGAGGGACCATGTAAGGCCCTCTCGCCAACAAGGGTAGTCACAGTTCAAGGAGCCAGTGCAGGAGGCCCCGGCTCAGCCTCGTTGGGCATTTCTGGAATCTCCGCAGCTGCGCCGCAGGGTAGCGGGCGGCTGCCCCTCTAACTACTATTCAGGTGCACTGTGTTTGTATGAAGCTGCCTTACTCAACGGGGGCACTTGCTCTTCAGTGAGCCTAGGACAGGGCCCCCGCTTAGGAATGAGCATATGTTGTGCCCTGATGAAAGAGTAGGTGGCCAGTGAGGAGCCCATGTAGGTTGTAGTACATTGTCTGGGATGCACCCTAGATGTTTAGTAAGGGTGGCCTGCATATGCCTAAGAGGGGCAGGAGGTGTTTATTATGAGATGTGCAGTGGTAATGATATGGTACACTGCTGCTGATGAGGTTTAGGCCTAAGGTGGGCCTGATGTGATTATGATGTATGCATAACATGCTATTCTACGTAATGCTATTATGTAAATGCAGTGCTACCAGTAGTTACTAGTGGTTTTCACTAACTGTGAGTGGTGATATTATGGCAGAGACCCGATTGGCTCTGTAATGTATATAATCCGCTGTAAGGCAATACCTAGTATCAACACACAGAAAATAAGTAAGGTTCCTATAGTCGCAATTTTTATCAAGTATCGGTCTACAATAAAGGTGTAACAAAGCACATTATTTTGTAAAAAACTGCCCTCATTCACAACGAATTGTGGCATGCTTCATCATAGGGCTGCCGCGACGCCTCAGCGCAGACCCATCGCTTGAAGCGGAGCAATAAGGTGGGGAGACAATACAAACAAATAGAAAAGGAAAAGAAGGATCCAAAAAGGTGCAGAAAATAAGTCTAAAACTAACTAAGGGATATCCTAATAATAGTTTTATTCCTGGATTCCCTTGTCAGGATTAAAAAGGTAATTCATACCCTGGGATGATGGTGAGGTAAGTGTATTATGCACCCTTCACCCCTCCGTTCTGCATAATGATCAACATGTTTCTGCCAGAATCAGTGTCTCTACCAGCTTTCATCAGGACTGTCGGCTCCCTATGCTAGATTCCCTTTCTGCCAATATACTCCTAGTATATCAATATACTTATAGTATCTTCACCTGTATTATGTGTTATGGTCCAGTACACATGCTCCTATTTAAGATCGAGTTTACTGTACCAATCGCTAGAACTGGCACGAGAGAAGAGGGCGACCCCCTGTAGTCACACAGTAGTCAAGGGTGGTGTGCCACCGCTAAAATGGTCCCTCCTGGTGCTGTGCAGGTCAATACCTAGTGCCAGGTGGCACAGTGTATATATATGTTTTTATGCTCTGATGTGTTTTATGGATAATACAAAGGCCATTTTTATATAACCTTGTGTGGAGTTTCTTTAGTGGTGTGCCTATTGTGTCACTGCTGTGTATGTGTTGCACAAACGCTTTAGAAATTGTCTCTGGGATAAGCCTGACTGCTCTGCCAAGCTACCAAGAGGGTGAGCAGGGGTTATCTTCAGCGTGCCCTGACTAGAGTGGTGGTTTCTGCCTGGCTTAGGCGCTTTCGGCAGCCAACCAGAAATCCCACTTCTCACAGCCTTTTCTGTGATTTGTATAAAAATCAGGATTTTAGAATCTTCAATCAAGTCAAAAACCTCACCTACCCGGTGGTACAGAATGTCCCCCACCCTCTGGGTGGGGAACATTCTGCATCTCTCATGATGTGATTCCACTGGCTCATGACCTGCAGTGGGATACACTGGTCTAAGCTCACATTTCAGCATTGCTGAATGGATCTCGTAGGTCACTCTGCAATACTCAATTGTGGTTGTAGAGTAAAAAACAGGGCAGAGGACTGTCCTGCTTTCTGTGCCATCAACAGCTTATGTACTGGGACAACATGGCTTTCCCCTATAAATTGCTTGACAAGCTGCTCTGACGAATATCGACGGACAGAAAATCGATCTACAAAAATATCGACACAAAAATATCGAAGTCAAAAATATACACAATGGTAAGTACAAAAATGTTGTAAAAAAAATATCGTCAAAAATATAGATGTTAAAAATATTGTTTTTGTAATGTTTTAATAATAATGTAAAATTAAGTAAATAATAGATATAATTAAAAGAAATATAGTTAAAAATATTAAAATATATTTAAAAATTATAACTAATACAAATAGGGACCGATTCCAATCCTGGAAAAAGGCCGTACGAATCGTCATACGGAGCGTTTTCTCCGTACGACTCGTACCCGGTAAACTTTCCGTACAACCTAGGAAGTACGATTCGTTCAGAAAGCCTATTTCCGTATGTTTCGTACAAAAGACCGTACTGTTAAATAAAACCTACGATTCTGATCCGGAACAGCCTGTACGCGACGTCCGTACGTATGTAAGCAGCGTTTTACGGCCCAGCAAGTACGATTCGTCCCTACGTCACTCCGTACGGCTCTTTTTTTACGGGAGCCAATAACAGCCGTATAAGCTGAGTCCCCAGGGTACGAGTCGTACAGGCATACACCCCTGTGCGTTGTGTATGTATGGTGCGTACCCCCAGCGCATATGTACGCACCGTACCCCCAGCGCGTATGTACGGTGCGTACCCCCAGCGCGTATGTATGCACCGTACCCCCCGCGCATATGTACGCACCGTACCCCCAGCGCGTATGTACGCACCGTACACCCCGCGCGTATGTACGCGGTGCGGGGCACGCAGATTTCAGCTGTGGCAATCTTTTTTCCATTTAACACATATAAGACATTCATTGATTTTCTTCTAACCTATATCAATGAGAAAGTGGGATTGAATAAATGAACAATAAAATGTCCTTGTTATGATGGCACTGTCAGCAGGTATTGCGAACCCTTGGCTGCTAGCTATGCGAACTTAGTTGTTTGAGTTTATGACCTAAATTGCTAACAGTGATTTGTATGTGGTCAGGTGAACCCATTGTGCTGTCCAAAATCTAAATGCGCACATTCTGTTCTGATAGTAAAGGGTCTCTCTCTCTAAAGGGTCTCTCTCTCTCCTTTGAGGGATTTCATTCATTCGAGGGTGCTGCAAAAGGACACCACACCACCAGAACTGTTTTTAAAGTTTTAGGTAGAAATAGCACCATGAAGCACAAAGTCCCAATAATATTCAGTGGTTGTGGAAGAACAGGCACAAATTGATGCTGACCATTATGGAGTTCAATCTGGATATGCTAACCAGGTTCTTCCTAATCAAAGATTTTACTTTCTGATTCTAGTTCTTTAAGTCTCAATCCAAGACAGGAGTACACTTTTTCTCCCGCTCAGGACCTCAGGGGAGGCACTTAGGGACTCAAAGGGAGGCAGGCCGAGGCCAACAGGAGAATCAAGTCTAGGTCCAGTTGCCAATGCCCAGCTGGGTAGTTGTAGGAGGCCAGACTTATGACACTTCTTTGTCTTGGGTACAAGAGGGTGAGCAGGTCCAGTCTTCTAGGCTCCTCTCAGACAACACGTTCAGTCTTCTTGTGATCTTCCACAGGTCCAAGAGTGTTTGGAAATACCATGTTTATACTTTGCATGGGCTAATGAGAGAGAATGACCCCTGGGTATACGATAAAAGTTCCTGGGGCTAAACCTACACACTTGGGGCATTTTCAGGATGGCTGAACTCTTTGGCCACACTCAAAATGGGCTCTGAGGGCTAGGTTTGTGTGTGGGGAGTGTACAATGGTAAT
Source organism: Triturus cristatus (assembly GCF_964204655.1). Classification (NCBI taxonomy): domain Eukaryota; kingdom Metazoa; phylum Chordata; class Amphibia; order Caudata; family Salamandridae; genus Triturus; species Triturus cristatus. The sequence goes on along the minus strand of NC_140580.1, from coordinate 587,026,665 downwards.
CCTAGGTTCTGCTCACATCGTACACTAAAATCCAGTTTGAGGCAGGTCCTGGACCCACAACAACCTCAGAGACAGAAGTAGCATAGAAAAAAACCTGATTTCAGCCAGCACAAAGTGCATACACACAACTTATTTTGCATCTTTTTTCCCTCCTTTGACGTGCATCCCAAATGTTATATTTAAACCCAGCAGGCTTGTCAAACAGGCTTTGATACTGTGATGTCAAAAAGAGGCCCATGTGCCAACTAATATTTGCCTGTAACAGGTGAAGCCTCTTTCAAGTGCCCCCAAAGTGTCATATGAAAACCCCAGCAGACCTGCCAATCAGAAAATGACATTCAAACAGGGTTTGACACTTTAATGTCAAAAAGGATCCTCACAGCCACACCTTACATATTCTGTCACATTCAGATGGGTCGTCTTTGACCCAATTGCAAAGGTCTGCATACATTATATCCTGTCATCCAGTGAATAATTAGTAAAAAAAATAAGTGCCGGGGCTCTTGTCAGGACGCAGCTTTCACCAACTTTCTCCTGTTAGCGCCACCTAAAACAGAACCAACTACTGACCATGAAAGTGGGGAGCATGTGTAGTGTAATGGCCAGAGCTGCCCACTTCAGAGCTGGGGAACCAGGTTCAAGTTTTGGCGTCAGCTCAACATCCTGTGATTCTGGGCAAAACACTTAATCTCCCCGTAAATTAGTGTGTCCTTAACTGGTGCTCATGAAAAGCACCGGTGTCAATGAATAAGTGCCAGTGCTGAGCACCGAAACCACTGGCTCAAATTAAGCACTGCTGTCATACCACACCGCTTACCGTCTGAGATGCTTGGATCAAAGGGCCTCAAATATTAAACTTGCCAATATTTCCAAAGGGAAGGCAAATAAGAATGGGGGCAAGGCACCTCTGTGTCACGTGTCTCTTCTAAGTCCGAATAACAAGCATAAAAGGCAATTCAACTGAGGTGAATGTCTTCTCTGCATCAATTAATTGAACCACAATTGATTCTTTTGTGTCTTGTGAAATTTCTTTCTTTCTTGGATGGAAATGAAGCTGTTCTCAAGGACTGAGGTGCGGGCCTAACTCATTAACAGTTCTTTGGGCAAAATATTTCCAGAAGGTGCAACTCTGATTTATCACCTGCCTTATTAAGGTAGATGAACCCTTCCATAATTCAGTGGTGTATGTGAGAAATCATTTGTGGGTAGATGCCGGTCTGACGTCTTCATCCCCTCTCAAGATGAATTAGATTTGAATGGACAGATTAAGAACAGGTTCTGTACATTTACATAGGCATATTATGTATTTTTCTTATTGTTCAATATATGTATTTACAAGGAGATTTGCTGAAAATATACTGATATTTAATCTCATACACACATTAGTACACATTTTGTGGTTGAAAGTAATCAGGCGTTATGATGCATATTCTGTGCAATAAGCAATAATTCTTTATTTTAACAGTCTAAAAAACAGTTATTATAACTTTACAGAATTTTAAAAATGTGTTTAAAATTGGTTTTCTCTCCAAATGTAGACGTTTTTTGATTTCTATGTTGCTGCGGGCTCTGGCACCTCCGATCATGTGGATTATAATTTCCCTGTTGGATGGGAAGTTCATTGTTTGTGCCTTCAGTGAGTCTGTTGATCCAGAACCTTTTAAGGGATTGTCTAATTCAACAGGGATAGACGTTGCACAGCTGCTTGCCAAGATACCTTGCAAAAACATGGAGCTGCTGAGAAACGCTACAGCCAGGAAAGCTGCATCAAGGTTCCTCAAGTTCTTATCACAGGTAACCTGCTTATATTAATGCATTTTCAACATTACTAGCAAAGCCATACCATCTTGCTTTGGATTATGGTGAATATTCTTCTGCGTCTGGGGTCATAATGTTGCAAAGGAAGAACTTGTCCATGTTTGTATGGCATAATAGCAGATTAGATTGTCACAGATGACTGGGTGGCCTTTTGGAGTGGGTCTGGGCCAAATTGGAGAGCCTATCACTGTGGTAATCCATCAAAAACCATCTTCCTACTTCATTATAATCATTATGAAGTTTAGAAAAATCTTAAAGTAATACCCATACCTTTGCGTAAATGGCCTGCTCCACCCAAATAAACACCATACACACAGATGTACACAGAGACAGCAGTGCTCATTGCAGGAATGTCCTTGAGTGGTTCACTTCCAATTTATTTATCCCCTCAACCGCCCCCTTCCCAGGGCTCTCTGTGACATCACAGTGTGACAGTAGTGACCAGGTGGCCCACTACATTTCTCCCCAACTTGATTGGTGGGCATGCCTACCTCACGAGACCTGTTAATCTCTTAAAACAGATGGTCCGCAGGTAGTCCCACAGAGACTGGCTCAGAGCAGGATTAGGTAGCAGATTGTATCAGTGGCTTCATGGCTGACCTTCCGACCCATCTCAACTAGTACCACGTACCACCTTCACAGGATCCTGTGTCCTGCTCAAGGGCGTCTGGGGTCTCGGAGACAGGGTTCCTTTGCCAGATTTTGCTTATACGGGTGTGCCTTGACCTGCATGCCCCTCAGGCTGAGTTTCCAGCTCCCCAGTGGCTCATTTTCAATTGGTTGCCCACGATTTTCAACTCTCTTGAACCAGGAGATGTTTGGGGTCACAGTTTGCCTCCTTTTCCTGTCTGTGACCATCGTGCCTTGGATCTTGGTTAAAAGCTACGGGGCTCTCTCTAAAGGCATCCTGAATGTTCTAATACTTCTTTGGCTAGGGCCACTACAGCATGATCTTCTTATGTCGGATTCCAAGACTTTTGAATCGGAGGTTTATTGTCTGTCTTGACTTCCGACAACAAGCCAAACATAGACAGCACATTCTACAAGATACGCGTGCTTTTATAGATGACAGTTCGACCACTGGATACTTGGAATGGATGTCCACAATCACTACAGTGAAATGGCCGCCAGGGAAGGTTCTGAAGTCCATGCTCACTTTTGTCCACAAGCTGAGGCAACTGGGACGGGACTGCCCCTATGATTTGGCAGGACATGCACGTTTTCACCTTTTATTCCACTAAGCAGTCCATGTTCAGGAACCAGAGCTTGGACCTCAGTCTTTCTTTTGTTTTAGCAGCCCCTTTGTGCCCCTTGTGAGCCAGGTCAACCCCCCGGGTCCACACCGACTTGGGAACTACGATAAAGCTGACTATCATTATACGCCCTTCAGGTGTAGTACTCAATTCATCATGGACTCTAGTATAGTTGGGCCAATTTGAGTTTCTCAGGCAGGTTCCACATCTTCGCCCCATCCAGGAACTTCTTCCACTGGTGAAGCTGCATGGCTTCTGCTGCTTTCTGCTGACTGTTGTCTCTATCATCTTGATTTGCTCCACTGTCATGGCTGAGGGGCATGCTTCTTGAGCAATACTTCTGACAAATTCATCAGTTAGCTTGTGTGCCACACTTGTCTTCCTTGCTTCTGGGAAGATTAGATGGTGGGCTTTTCTGTTCCTGGTAGATGACATTAAAGGTTGTGGAGTTGTAAAAGGTATGGCCCATTTCTCTATCTGCAACGGTGGGTGTTGTGATGTGATGTGCGGCGGGACCAGTGGTTTTTGGTCAGTAACAACCCCGGTGTCCCAGCTGTACAGTTAGAGGTGAAAATGGTGACAGCCTCACTGAACCACCAGTGCCACCCTCTTAGTCTGTGCTTGGAGTGTCTCCGCATCCGTTAATGTTTTACTGACATATGCAATAGTGACCCACACCCCACGGGTTTTCTCGTATAATAATGCCCACATAGACTGACCGTGCTAGCGTCCATGGTCAGTTCCATTTGTCGATGAGGATCAACAAATGCTTTTGTGGCGTCCTCAAGCTGCACTGTCTTAATTTCTTTGAACGCTGAGTCAGCCCGACTGTCCCAGTTCCCAGGCTGCATCTGCTTTCATGAGTGCTCTGAGAGATTTTGATAAGGTGCCGAAGTTGGGAATAAATCAGCAACAGTATGTGGCCATCCCCAGGAAGTTTCTGACTTAAGTTGCTGTCTGAGGCTTTGGGGCACTTTGGATGGTGCTGGCTTTCCTGGGGTCTACTTTTATCCCTTCATATGAGAACGTGAATGAGAAGAACTCAATGAGCAATTCGAAGCAGGAGCATTTGTGTTGGTGTGATGTCAGTCCTTGACTGGCCAGCCTTGTCAAAGTGGCTCTTAGTGTGGTGCTCCAGTGTGGTTGAATATATTAGAATATTGTCACTGATGTTCAGTACTCCATCCAGTCCTAACAGCATTGCTCTAATTGTGTTTTAGAACACATCTGCAGCTGGCAAAATGCCATAGTTGAGTGTTTGTAGCATTGCAGCCATAGATGGGTTGAGAAGGTGGTTTTGTAGCGACTGGAGAGGTCAAGTTCCAGTTGGTGGTGCCCCATGTTGAGGTCCAGTTGGATGAATCTCTGGGCTCCATTGAGGTCTGCAATCACGTCATCCATGGTTGGCATCAGGTGCCACTCCCACCTGATGCATTTGTTGGGGAGTCTCATATCGATGCATAGGTTTCAATTTCAGAACGACAATCATGGTGACACACAATGTGTGGGTTCTGACATTTTCTGAATTAATGCTTTCTGTTCCAGCTTGTGGAACTCTGCCTCTACAGGTGGCTGATGGTGGAATGTGACCCACCTGTGTCAGAGTGCTATAGGGCGCACAGTAGGACGCTATGCCGCTAGGTTTGTGTGCCTCTGAAACATCCTAGGCCCTTGAACATTTGGTGGAAATCCTTAAAGATTTAATTGGGTTGGTTCTCATGGATATGTCTCTTGAAGAAGGCTTGGACGGTCCTCCCACCCACCATAATAGTACATATTGGTGGTGATCTCCTATCTCTGCTATGCTGTGCGGAATACAAGATGAAGAATATTTCATCATCTTCACTCTCTGCAGCCTCTATTTTGCTCCTTCACCACCCTGTGGCCTTTAACTGGTGGGTAATCCTCCAATGTAAACTGCCTCAGAATGGGACCTCCACGCGGTTGGGTTGACATTCTGCACCCTCTGTTGCTGATCTGACAGACATGAGTAAACTGGTTGGAGCATGACTTACCTTGTCCAAAGCATGCATTGACTGCAAGGGAATTCCAGTCCGCAATGGTGACATTTGCTTTGGTCTGGCGACTGTGGTCTCACTGGTTGAAGGTTTCTTGTTTTTTTGCATTCCGCATCAATGGTTTCTTCTTTTAATTTGGTCACTGTTGTTTCAGGGGCTGGAGCAGCTACATTCACTAGCAAAGGTCTAGCTCCTTTACCCAGCTGTTGGCTAGTTCATGCAATTGTGCCAAGATAAGGATATCTTCAAGTTTGATGCCAGGTTGGCGGAGGTTCAGGTGTGTTAGAAATGAAGAGCTGCACCCTTGAATCAACTGGGTGAAAATCTCCTTCTTCTGGTCTGTGCATGTGCTGGCCAGTGCCCTCAGTCTGGCATATAACTCATCAATGATTTGTCTTCTCGTTGATGGGCTTGCAGAACCTTGAAGTGCTCGAAAGCTGGGTTCAGCTTTGTGTCAAAGTGAGTGTTTAGAGCCACCACTTCAGCGTTGTAATCATCGTCTGCCTATGTTGCGGGGAGGTTCACGAATAGTTTGTAGATTTCCTCACCTCTGAAGTGCAGTCGTAGGAATCATTTCACCATGCCATCGCTTTCACAAGTGGTGTGGAAGTAGTTGTTTAGCCTCCTTATCCATATCTTCTACTGAAGAGCGGCTGTTGCAGTGCCGATGAGTTTGATAATTCATGGCAGGACGGTCATCAATGTCTGCACACTAGTGCCTGTGGGCTGTGGTGCCTATGGTGTGGGTTGTTGCTGTTGATCATCGGTATATACTTTTATCTTTGCAGATGTGCCATCTGGTGGGACTCCGGCATGTCCTTGTTCTTCCACTGTGTGTGATTCTGCTCGCTTTTTTTTGTTTTGTTTGGTTGGTGCTTCTATATGCTGTGTGTCTGTCTACTGCTTGCTCACTGTAAGACCACATTTCTCTGCTTACAGTCTTACAATTTCCCTTTTCGTGGTATTTCTTTTTTTTCTTTGTCTTCTACTGACATGGCGAGTACAATGACTGATGTTCCCCTTTTTAATTTTATTTTACTCCTCCGTGAAGAGGATAGAGTGGCTATGGGGTGAGCACATGGTGCTAGTAGGCTCGAGCACCTCTCTGGCTTTTCAGTTCTTCCACCCCTTGCTCTGGGAGGGCCACGCTCTGCCTGGGCTGAGGCCTGTCAGCTAGAAGGTGGCATTGTTTCCAGCAAATTTAGCAATCTTGCTTACTATAATTGCGAGCAGATAGCGCGTGACTCACTGCGTCTTATGAGCAGCATGTCAGCCACGCTGCAGTCCTCAGCCTTGGACGGTGAGGGAGTAGGCAGCCTGGAGACACCTTGGCCACCTCAAGTATGGTGCAGCTGTAATGTGGTGGGTTGAAGCAGTGCCGTTGGATGTGAGTGAAGTTTTGCTCATATGTTGTGGCATGTATGGCGATACACACTGGCCTCATTGCCCATGTAAAGGGCCAGCCCCACCTGAATAAACACCAGAAGCCGTATCACAGATACAGTGTATTTTCCCTGTTTGCGCTGGCCACACCGTTTAAAAGGCGCAAGCACAAAAAATGTGCTGTATTAGGATGAATGCGCTGCCTCCAGGGCAGCCGCACATTCGCTCTGCCCTGGGGACAGTGCATTCATATGAAAAATGGAGCGGTTGCTTTGAAGCTGTTCCGTGTTTCACAGTGCAGGCGGGAATCCGACTGCTCTTTGAATGAGGGTGCAGTGAGTGACTGCACCTACCTGCAGGGAGAATGTCTTTGAGGTCTGTGGGACCCCCTTTACTCCCTCTAGAGGGCTGCCATCAGGGGGCGCACTATCAGTGCACCTTCTGACAGCTTCTTTGCCTCTGCACCCGCATCTATAATACGGTCTGGGTGCAAAGGGATTCCATCATTTGCATGGGGCCACACTCCCATGAAAATGAAGGCATGCCCTCTCACAATAGCGCTGTTTTTCTATGTGCGCCAGCACTATCGGTATTATAGAAGGGGACGCACAAGCGTCTGAGGTGCCTTCTCTAATACCAAAGTGCCCCGGGGGCGTGCAAAGTGGGCGCAAACGCCCATTGCGCCCCGGGTCACTTCCATAATACAGCCCCAGGCACTCAGACACACACAGAGACATCAGTGCTGATCATGAGAATATCCTTGCCCCATTTATTTATCCCCTTGCCCGTGTCCATCCCAGGGGTGCATGTGAATTCACAGTGTAACAGTAGTGGCCAGTTCGTCCAATACACTTTGCAGGTTACCAGTGAACAATGTTCAGGGGCATGTTTACCAAAAGAATGTTTAGTGATCTCAGTTTTGAATTCCCTTCATCAAGCACTGATCATTCTGCATTTCCACGCTTATGTAAACTCATAAAATTGGTTTAATCTCTATAGGGATTCTCATTACCTATTGGCTTGTGAACCTGTTGAAGTCTTTCACAATTTCTCTTTAAGCTGTTTGGGAGAGAAGATGTGTTCCAGTAGAAAATTATCAACAATTCCCAGAAAACACTAGCCATGTTATTGGGATTCCTTAACATGTGGACTCATGGCATCCGTTGCTTCTGGGTTGTGCGTCAATATGCACATGAACATCGGTCATATTTTCACAGTGCCCCCAAGGCTGTTAAGCGCACACATTACAAAGGGTCTGCCTGCTGAGCAGAGAACAGCTCTTTACTTGCTTTGAAGTGAGAGGAAATGGAAAATGGACAGATTGGATAAAAGCAGCAACAAGACTCTACATTGCACATAACTTAATGTAAGCTTATTCTTCTTTTTAGGTCTTGGCTAGACAGCGCATGCCCTGTCTAGAAGAGGCGTGTTGTGTTCTATCTGTGGCCTTACTGGCCGCCCATTTCCTACCATTAGTAAACTTCAGCATCCCTCTCATTTTCTTTGATGCCATTCGTCATGACATGTGGATGTCATGCCCTCTTCTTGTATTGGGCCCTCCCATAGGGCATGGACCAAGTACATGTCTCCTTACACTGCTCCCGATTTGCAAAGCTATTTTTTTCATTGTTTTCAAGCACTCCATAGGAGTAATTTTGTTTTCAGGCCGACTACCTTTTACAAATACACACATACCACTAAAATGCATGTGCGTGTACATAAACGAATGCATTTATTTAAAAATTGTTAAAACACAAACAGCACTTGTTGATTCATTTTTGCATGATCCGATGGTATTGGAGCACTTGCTCTGTTGTCCTTCTTGCCATAGCACAAACACAAGCCGATTTCAGTTACATTACAGAAAGACACATTCATGTTTGTCGCTCATCGTGCTTCAATTAAGTTTTTTTTACAGTTGTTGCATGCCCACTTCCCCATCCCCATCCCCTCCTGCTTCCCTGCTTGACCCGTCACCCTACTACCTCCCTCGTCTCTGCTGCTCTTTTTTTTCCGTCCTCCATCTTGCCATAGTGCTAACACCAGCCAATGGTATTGGAGCGCGTTCAGTGCTCACCAGTGACATTGCACAATGGCACATTCATTGTCGTAGGCAGGGGGAAGCGCAAGTGATTTGCCCAGAATCACAAATTCTTCAGCCATCCCTGAGGTTCGACCTTGGTTCCCAGAGCCCGATTCACAAAAGTAATCTGAGACAAAATCCTAACTTTATGACTTTCGGTATTCACAAAAGGCATTTAGGAGTAGTAAAGTTAGGAATCCTAACTTTACTACTCCTAAATGCCTTTTGTGAATAACGAAAGTCGTAAAGTTAGGATTTTTCTCAGTTAGGAATCCTAACTTTACTACTCCTAAATGCCTTTTGTGAATACCGAAAGTCGTAAAGTTAGGATTTTGTCTCAGATTACTTTTGTGAATCGGGCCCCCCAGCTCCTCTGTCCGCAGCTCTGGTCATTATGCCACATCCTCACTTCACTTCAAAGCTCCTCAACTGTTTCTCAATTCCACATCTGTTCAGCAAGACCCCGTCAACACCGAACAAGCATTGGCAAAGTCAATAGATTTCGGCAATGCCTGAGCTGTTGACCTTTGTAAATGTGAATGTCTTCTAGCCATGTTGTCTAGCAGCATAACTGCTGTTCAGGATGGCCGAACGTCACTGACAAAAGTGCTAGCATGTGACCAGCACAGGCCAGTCATAGCGCTTTTTGTGTTAGAAAGGCCAGGACAATAAATTCAACCTGGAGGGTGAAGAGACTTGGCGTCGGCTTAGCATCCTGTGATTCTGGGCTTTCAGTAACTTTCATCCATGCTGAACAGCAGATGTGCTGCTAGACAACATGGCTAAGAGACATTTGCATTGACAAGGCCAATAAATAGATTGTGTATTGGCTTTGCCAATGCTTGTTTCCTACTGCCTCCTTAAGTGGTTTGAGCTTACGGCACACCCTTCCTCCATCTTCCAAATATTTCTCTGCACCACTTTCTGTTTTACCCCACCAGCCCTACGCTGGCCCTCACCACTTTGCTGCACTGGGATTGCTCCATCAATACAGCCCTGATAGCCCCAGGAAAGCTTTACATTCAAAACAAGCACTGACAACATCAGTCGTTTTGGCTTTTCTGTATTGAAAAGAGGTTTTCAAGCTTGAATAATATCAGTATCATATTCTTTATTTGGCAAATGTTGCCATAAAAATACACAATGATACAATTCACCTAATAATATTCAAACAATGCAATCCTTAAAATCCTTAAAACCATGATAAAATCATTGATCGACATTTCTTATACAGCAACTTGATGAAAAAACATTACTAGTCATGGAATTTCACAGTGAGGCTGGGCCATTGGCTTGTACTTCTGGATTCCAGTAGCACTCCATTATGGAAGGTCAATAAATTAGAGGGTGGGACTAAAATTGTATACGCATCAAGCTAATAACAATAGAGAATGCAGTGCAGTTCTCAGGGACGAACACTACCCTGTCTGATTCTCCATACTCTGATTAAAAAGCAGGTCAGAGCGAACACGGTCAAGGCTGTTTTGTTGGATCTAAGGATTCTGGAGACAACCTTAAAGTCCCTAATCCCCATACTCTGACAGAGTGGGAGTATCCACTTCTTTCGGTTGTTTGAATAGCACTGACAGAAAAAAATTATGTGGTTAATACATTCTTTCGCCTGAAGATATAAGGGGCGGGTCAAGTTTTTATCGCTGTCATGAAACCTCAGTTAGCAGTGAAAGTGCACAGTGGTAAAATCCTGAAACAAAATTTGATGTACAGGGTTTTGCCAATTGGGCTTCAATGGAGTCCATGTATTCTTTAATACAGAAGTTATCTTTGAATTCAAAGAAGGCTAGAATCAGAGTGCCCAAACTCCTGATCCTACTAAATTCTCCATCTATATACCTCCAGTACATCCCCTTGAGTGCAGCCAGGGTTAGACCACAGATGTTCACACCCCATCTTAACCAGGAAGGTCTTAATATGCCCTAACCTGGGGATCCTGGAGAACCCAGGCTCCCGAAGGAGCTCCTCCAATCCTGTCCGATATGTAACGAGGTCCAGTGAGGCCCGGATTTATCTCCAGTATAGCAAAGTTCTAAGGGCTGCTTTATGGGCGATGGACCTTTGACCTAGATCCAGCCATAATGGCAGGAGTGGGGTACTGGTAGGGAGGCTTGCCAAAGATCATATAAATTATTTCTCGCCTACCTCTAATGCAATGATCTTCTGATGTCCAAACAGTTCTCCCCCATACAGAGACCCACCCAGTGCTTGCAAGTTGACTATTTGGATGGCCAGAGACATGGGTCAAAAGCTGGAGCCCTTAAAACCCCTCAAAATGCCCCCTGCATTGTGTTCAAGCTTTACCTTGCTCTTGCAGATATGAGCAGACCAGCCAACATTCTCCATCAGAGTGAGACCCAGATACTGAAAGGTGCGGACACTCTCAATGGGAGGACGGGTTTGGGAGGGATATATGGCTGGGGTTAAAAACATGTACTTGCTTTTTTTGTAGGTTGATTTCAAGTCCGTTCTGCTCACAGAAGAAGCCAAACTGGTCCAAGAGAGTTTGAATACCCATAGGGGATTTGGATACCAGTAAGGTGTCGTCGGTCGAACAGGAGGGCTGGGATCTTCATACCTGCTAGGCTCCGGCCTCATGATTGCACTTCTCCAATTGGGCTAACAGATCCTTAATATATAATAGGAACAGGGTTGAAGTAAGAACACAGCCCTGTCTTACCCCCTCGTGACTGGTATCGTTTTCTCACCTCCCCATGTTTGTCATATCTCACATGCAGATAATTGTTTTCGTGCAGCCTCCTGATGAAATCAACTAGATAACTTGGGGCTCCATTTTAGATTAAGATTTTCCACAGGGCCTCCCTTGGGACGAAGCGGAAGGCAGTACGGAGGTCAACAAAGACTATTTAAAGTCCACCACCTCCCACAATGACATACTTCCAGTATGTAAGCTGTAGTCGAAATACTTGGTCGATGGTACTTCTCCTGGTCTAAACCCTTCTTGTAGGGAGCTTATCAGGCCTGTACCCTCAACCCACTCACACAGCCTGTCCAACAGTATACAACAGAAAAGCTTTTAAGAACTGTCAATAAGGCTGATCTTCTGTGGTGGCTGGTAACATTTAAAAGCGGTGAGGCGTAAAAGCTGGGTATGACTTTTATATACACACGAGCAAGCTTAATGGACAAACATTCCCGTGAAAAAAGACTGGCAAATGGTGCATTTTAAATCAAATTAATTTTGTGATAAAGCAAGACTTATAAAACAGTGGGAACCCTGAGTCTTGAAATATTAAACACATTAAAAACTTCCCCATATCTTACTGCAATATATGTTCAACAGTTACTGTAATGGGCAAGGCACGTTGAGTCACAATCTAAGTACAGGAGGGAAGCAAAACCAACTCACCTGACGCTGAAGTGATATGGAGTATGCCATGCAATATAAGCAGATTTGACAGTTGAATACCAGATACTGTATGATAATGCCACATTTATTATAGCCTTATAGCCCACCGTAGCGGGCTATACCGGCTGTTAAAGGCCCGCTGAAGCGTTAAAGGCCCGAGTCGAAGGCGAGGGACTTTAACAACAGCAGCGGGACTTTAAAAGCCGGTATAGCCCTGCTACGAAGGGCTATAAGGCTATTAGAACATTCTGCCACTAGAGGGCAGAATGTTCTAACAAAACGAAGCCTTCAGGGAGCGCGAGGGGATTCAAATCCCCTCCGGCTCCCTGAAGTCTTTGTTCACAGCCAGAGCTGTGAACAAAGACACATTGGAATGTTGGCGCTCCGGGCTTATACCAGCCATTATAAGCCCGGAGCACTCCATTGTTTTCAATGGAGCTCCCAACATTCCAATGTTCTAATAATACATATAAGCCGTACAAGAGTGTAGTTTCTTCTTAATATTAAACCAAATATCCCTGTGTCACATAAATTGCAGCAGTACAATCGTGCACCATCCTTTGCAGATTACATAGATTGCCCTGTTGTCATGGCGATTTTGTGCTAACATTTCCAGATTATGTAAATTGCTCCGGTGCTGGGGCAACTTTATACCGGCATTATCTTGCCAGGCAAGTTGACCGATGCAAAAGCAACATTTGTACTAGTAGGCCTGTCCTAGTGGCAGTGGGAATTTGTCCGTGTTTACACCAGTGAAATATATGTATTCCTGCCCAACTCTGACAAAACAGACACTTCACAAGAAAGCGTTTTATGCCCCAAAGCACAGGTAAGCTAGGTCAGCAGCAGGCCTCTTCGATCGCATCTTCCCAAAAACCCCAAACTCACCTCATTGTACTTCCCCCTATTAGAAACCCACTTAAAGAGTAGGTCTCAGGAAACTAATTTGACCTTGGGTCCACCGCGCCTCCCTCTGTAAGAAATGGATGAGAGGGTGCGAATGATTCCTGTAAAAGCCCAGCAACATTGTAGGATAACTCAGTGAGTTATAAGATTAACGCTGTGATATTATGTTACTAGTTCAACTCACAAGAAGCCAGGGCCAACTCAGTCGTTCATGCTGCTGAGGTGGATAGTACCGCTAACTTGGCTGATAGTTGTACTCGTATACCGTACAATTACAAAATTGTAAAACTGAGGTTGCAGGTGTTATACAGAAAACAAGTTATTATCATCAGATGGGGTCTATCTCTTCTCAATGAGCATCCTACCATCACGCCATTAAAAACTGCTCAACTGTTTACTTGCTATTCTTAAACTAATTCCTGATTTAGGATCGCGTTGGGGAAGCCTGTGACCTGGAGCATGAGCCCTGCTTTCTTTTATTTGGGTTTCAGCAATTTTCACAGTGCAAATACAGGAGTGGAAGCAGGCGTTATATACAGTTTTGCGTTAAAGAGCTTAGAGGTGTGCACCTGCCCACCATATACACTATTTCTCAGTGAACTTCGACCTTAATTAGTAGACAGATCAGGACCTCCATATGTGATTCAAGTCATCTAACAAAAAAGATCTGCTCCAAAGAAAAGTGTATCTGCTTTAAGTTCTTCCTGACAGAATAGTAGCCTGACTTAGGTGCCCTCCTCAGCTTCTTGTGAAGACTTCTGGCTTGGGCATTTGTTCGCTGAAGGCAGGGAGCTATTTACAAACACAGTAAAGAATGCATACCATAGTGCGCTCATAGCGTGCAACTCGCTACCCACCACTGAAACAACTTCCACGGAGATAGCCAATTGCAATTAATGTGGTTTAACCAAGGGCGTAGCCTTTTATTCACTTAGACACATCGCATCAGTGAAGAATAATTGTAGTTAAACATACATCATTGTTATGAAAATACAGTAAGATCGGCCACACACTGTTATGAGAATACAGGACATAAGATTAGCAAATCTGCTCAACGATTGTGCAAGCAATAAAACAGTTGTCTCCACCCATTACAGCGCAACACTTCATAATGCACTAGTAAGATCAGTCCAAGGCATTATAGTTCTGAGAATACAGTACATAGGATCAGCAGAAACATCTGAAAGATTTCGCAAGCAATAAAAACAGTTGCCAACACTTCGGAATGCAAAAGTGCCAGCAGGACCCTTTTCCATATCTATCGCCCACCCCCTCAACCCAGGATATCCGGGGCATAACTGTAGGACTTGGCCCTTTTTGGTTAAAGTTCCCTATACTTTTTGCTTTCTCCCTAGACCTTTTTTCTGACATGGTGTTGCCAACTTAGATGCTTTGGACACTTTGCTACTGCTAAACAGTGTCAACGAGCAAGTGTTCCATGTACAAAGTATAATGGTAATTGGTTGTCCATGATTGGTATGTTTGCCTTGCTAGTAAAGTCCCTAGTAAAGTGCACTATGTGTGCCAGAGATGGTAACGCAAATGCTACTAGTGGGCCTGCAGCACTAATTGTGCCACCCACACAAGTAGCCTTAAAAAGGGAACTCAGGCCTGCCATTGCAGTGCCTGCGCGCTGTTTGTTAAATTGCCATGTTGTTCTGACAAGTGCACTCACTTGCCAGACTTTACCCTTCCCTTTCTATGCACAACAGACACCCTATGGTAGGTCTAGTGTACCCCCTGGGCAGGGTGCAGTGCATGTGAAAGGTAGGACATGTACTAAGGTGTGTTCCATGTCCTGACAGTGAAATAATCTCCATTTCGTTTTTCACTGTTGAAAGGCCATCTTGCCCATAAGATAGAATTGGAAGGCTGTGTAATATGTTTTCCAGCCTATCTTCCTAAAGGCTTAAGATGGAAAGGTGTAGTTAAGTATGCCTGAACTCACAATGTAATAACACATCTTTTTATGAAGATGGTTTTTGCATTGTGTGTTTCTAAGCCACTCTTTTAGAAGTGGCTGGGGTTTTGTGCTCTAACATTTCTGTGTATCTCTGCCTGGTTGTGGATTGACTGTCTGGATTTAAAAGCGATAGGATCTGGAGATCTTCGTAGCAGTAGCGGCCCTGACTGGCAGCCTCGGATGAGCTGAGCCGCTGGCCCGAGCCCGCCGTTGCCAAGTCCCAAAGATTGCATCGGAGGCCCAAGTCGCTGGACGAGGAGAGGAGAGTGAGTTTGCGCCCCCCCAGGTAACGTGTGTCGACTCCTGGGGCGGGGTGCAGGCTCGGAGGGAGACGCTCTCGGCCTCTTTATCATTTCAGCAGCGCAAGTCTCTGCTTCGACTCGAATCGCGGCCCGTATTGCCAAGGGAGTGGCAGTACCGGGGCCGGAGTTGCACTTTTTGTGTTATACCATACCCGTGTGGGGGGCAACAGTTGTCAGAGGCTACCTGAGAGTCAGCATGAGTGGCGGAGGGACCGCCTGAGGCACCGTGATCGGTGCCGTAGTGCATTACGGATTACTCTATTTCTGCATAACAGAGTACCTGATTGTCGTAGTACACATTGCATCATTCCTGCATAATGAAGTACCTGATTAGAGTATTATGCATTGCATTATTCATACATAACGTACTACCTGATTAGTGTATGACGCATGGCATTGTTTCTGCATAACGAACTACCAGATTAGCATATTACGCATTGCATTATTCCTGCATAACGAACTACCTGATTAGTGTATTACGCATTGCCTTATTTCTGCATAACGAACTACCTGGTGGTTGTATTACGCATTGCATTACCTTTACATTGCAAAGTACCTGATTGTTGCATACGCATTGCATTATTTTTACAGGCCAAAGATTTCACTGGCGATCTCGCCCTCCCCCTATCCACCGTTGGAGGGCCTCAGTAATAGCCCCTAAGATAGTGCAACTGCTGATGCATCCAACATCCGAACTAAGTGACTTGCCATGGTTTGCAGTCTACCCTTTTCGGTAGCCCCCTTTTTCTGCTGCAAGAAATTCCGCCAATCTTCCTTCCTCCAGGTGTGGGTTTGTGACTGTTTACTGAGGTATGCTGGCTGGTGCACGGTGGAGAGAAAAAGAGGCCGATCTCTTACCTCATGATGCCTTATATGCTTTTTTGGCATTCCCCCATGACGTCATTGGTGACCCTCTCCTCTTCCTGAGAAACAGACAAGGGACTCCCGCTTTTGGCTTCATGCACGTGGAGCAACTAAGGTCGCCCCTTTGCTATTTGCAGAGGCACCTGGTCATTCATACATAAAATTTCAAGTTTCTAGTCAACTCCCGCACTCCCCTTCCCTGTTCGCCCAACTTAACATCAGTGCTACACGTGACAGTGAAGTGTGGACATGGAATATGTGACAAAGGCCAGTTACCCCCCACCCCGCCCACCGTCCAGCCGTGACATTCATATCAGCGACAGGAAACAAGTGGTGTCACGCTTGGTTCTTTGCAGGCTCCTGTTATGGTGCCGATGTAACAGGACACAATGACCAAACAGGTCAGGCACTAGGACCGGCCTGAGTGGGGACCAGGGCGGGTGGAAAGGGAGGAGCGGAGGGCTAGGAACGGCAGTTAGCCGTTAGCCCGGGGACGAGGAAGGAACGAATAAAGGAGCTGAGCAGTAAGAATCCTGTGTCCGTGTCTCTTCTTTCCACAGGGACACTACAACTGGCGACAAAGGGCTTCGAGCTTGCGCGACGACAGAAGTGCCCACCGGGAGTCCACCCCGGCGGCAACAAATCCGGAGCTCGCCCCACGTGTGGAGGCTAGAGCGTGAAGTCCAAAGCGCCAACCGGGAGTCCACCCCGGCGGCGACTGGCCCGGAGCTGCTCGCACTGCGTGTGGGGCTGGGAGCGCGACGACAGAAGTGCCCACCGGGAGTCCACCCCGGCGGCAACAAATCCGGAGCTCGCCCCGTGTGTGGAGGCTAGAGCGAGTCCAAAGAGCCTACCGGGAGCCCACCCCGGCGGCAATGGTGAAAAGTGCCCAAGAAAGAAGAAAATAACCTCACCTGGCGTGGTAGCGGTGCCCAAAGGCGGAGCCCCGGTGAGTGAAATCAAGCGCTGATGATCGCGGTGTCTCCGGTAATTCAAAAGACAAAATCTCGTTGCACACGAGATTCTCGCGGCGGCCATTTTGAGGTCAGGCGCGAGATTTGCCCAATCCCACTGTCAGGGACCACCGGCGGCCATCTTTAAGTCAGGCAGATGAGCCAAACAGCAAACAAACATTGGTAAATGAAACTGAAGTAACAAACAAGCATTGGTAAATACAATAGAAGCAACAAACAAGCATTGGTAAATGAAACGGAAGTAACAAACAAGCATTGGTAAATACAATAGCAGCAACAAACAAGCATTGGTAAATGCAACAGAAGTAACGCATAAGCATTGGCAAAGGAAACAGAAGTTGCAAACAAGCATTGGCAAGTGCAACAGAAGTAACAAACAAGCACTGGCGAGCGTAACGGAGAGCAAACAAAGTCTGTAAAAGCAATCAGCAATAACAGTTGAACAATGCCCGACACAGCTCCCACAAGCATGTTTGGAGCCTCATTCCTGCGCCGCCCCGAGCCCCTCGTTCTTGAATCTGGTGGGGGCATGGGTCAGCGATGGCAAGAATGGATAGAAGATTTCGAGGACTTCATGAAAGCGTCCAAGGTGACGGACCTTGAAGAACAACTGTTTGCTCTCAAGAACCTGATTGGCAAGGAAGCTGGACGAATCATAAAAGAACTGCCTGCTGAGTCCTCTGGTGACTATGACAAAGTCTGCGAAGCACTAAATCGCAAGTTCCTACACAAAAGGAACGTTGTCTATGAGCGGTACACATTCAATCTGGCCGCGCAAGAGAAAGGTGAGCAAATGGGGGTGTTCGTCACACGTCTGAGACGACTGACGAGATACTGTGATTTTGACAAGTTTTCAACTGAAGACGCCCTTCGGCTGAGAGTCATAGAAGGTTGCCTCTCTGAACCACTGAGATGCAAATTGCTCAAGAGAAGCTACTCGCTGGAAGAGATTGAAGAGATAACGAGAGTAGATGAACAAGCCGATGAACATGCGAAGAAAATAGAAGCAGGGAAAGGTGAGAGACGGGAACAAGCATTCAGGATGCAGTCTCTACAAATGCATGGAAGATCCCCACCACAGGTGCGTTCCTCCAGATCCAAGAGACATCACCACCAGTCAAGCAAAGGACACAAAGGCAGAACCCACACCAAGGAACGATCAGACAGACAACTCAAATGTTACAGATGCGGCTACGACTTCCCACATGCCAACGCATGCCCAGCACTAGGACAACAATGCCGGAAGTGTGGTAGAGACCACCACTTTGAAAGCATGTGCGGGGCGATACCCAAAGGTGATCAAAAGGGAAGGTACCGGCAATATCAGCCTTCAAGCAGTCGTCACCATGTCAGAGCAGTCCAGGATAGACGAAACTCATCCACTGGGTCGTCACAATCCAGCTGCCACTCTTGCAGGACATATCAATCTCGACGGTCGTCATCAAGAGAATCCCGATCCACATCACCCATCTCTCAAGACCGAAAGAAATATATTTATTGTGTAGCCGACCCTGATCGGCTGAAAGAATACCCACGATTGGACATCAGAATTGGTGCTCACCCCACCAAGTTCGTGCTAGACAGTGGGGCATCACTAAACTACTTGCCCGTAACGGAATACCAACGAATGAAATCACCTCCCAAGCTGGATTACGCACATGTACGAGTATACACGTGGATGTCCAAAAAGCCACTAACGTGTCTTGGGAAATTGGCAACCGAACTGTCGTACCAAGATCGCACAATATCAGCCTACATCCATGTCATCGAGGGGCCTGAGGCCGACTGCCTCCTGAGCCTGGCCACCGCAGAACGACTGAAACTGGTTGACATCCTATACCGAGTGGCTGACAAACCAGCTATCATCCAAAAGTTCCCCAAGCTCTTTCAAGGCCTGGGAAAAATGAAGGACTGCCAAATAAGACTGCACATAAATGAACAAATCACACCGGTAGCACAGCATCACCAGAAAATCCCGTTTCACCTGCAAGAAGCCATGGAGAAGGAGCTCCAAGATCTACTGGAAGCGGATATCATAGAAAGAACAGATGGACCAACCCCATGGGTCTCCCCGGTGGTGGTAGTCCCGAAGAAAGGGGAAACCAGCCGAGTCCGCCTATGTGTGGACATGAGGGTGCCCAACATGGCGATAGAGAGAGAGAGACATCCAGGCCCTCACATCAGTGACATGATCACTTCACTCAACGGAGCCAAGATATTTTCAAAACTAGATCTCAACAAAGGATACCACCAGCTAGAATTGCATGAAAGGTCAAGATATATCACAACATTCTCGACACACCTCGGGCTATTCAGATATAAAAGACTAAGTTTCGGAGTGTCATCTGCAGCGGAAATATTCCAAGAGGCAATCAGGAGAACAATACATCACATTCCACATGTCCTAAACTACAGCGATGACATCCTCGTATATGGAGCAACGACTCAAGAACACGACAAAGCACTAGATCAGGTCTGTCATGCACTCATGGAAGCCAACCTCACACTCAACCAAGACAAGTGTGAATTTCACAAACCAACACTGAAATTTTTCGGCCACATATTCTCTGGAAGTGGCATGAAAACAGACCCTGAAAAGGTAGCAGCACTAAACGACACACCAAGCCCAGATGACGTGGGCGATATACGATCATTCCTAGGCATGGCCAGCTACTGTTCCAGATATATACCTGACTACGCCACGTTAAGTTACCCTCTGAGGATGCTCACCAAGCAAGGACAACCTTTTCAGTGGTCCACCCAATGTGAAGGGGCGTTCAGAGAGATCAAAAGAACTGTAGAGTCGACCAAAAATTTAGCTTACTTCAATCCAAAAAAGAAAACAGAGATAACAGTGGACGCCAGCCCCGTAGGACTAGGAGCCATCCTAGCACAATATGAGAGAGAAGAAGATCAGCGACACATAGTAGCATACGCCAGCAGAAGTCTAACAGACACGGAGAGACCGTATTCACTGCCAGAAAAAGAAAGCCTGGCCGTTGTCTGGGCGTGTGAACACTTCCACATCTTCATCTTTGGGAAACACTTTACACTAGTGACTGACCATCAAGCCTTGATCACAATTTTTGGAAACCCACGAGCAAAAATGCCACCAAGAATAGAGCGATGGGGCCTCCGGCTCCAGGAATACACCTACACCATCATTCACAAGCCAGGAAAAGATGCAAACCCCGCAGACTACATGTACCGACACCCCATCAGATCCAGCAAATCAGAACAATCAATTGCGGACAAATACATTCACTTCGTAGTAGACCAAGCGAGACCTCCGGCTGTTCCACTGGAAGCCATTTGTGAAGCGACGCAGACAGATGCCACCCTGCAAGAGGTGAAACGTCGGATTCAAACCAACAGCTGGAGACACACGCAAAGCAGCGAACAGAACGACCAAGAAATGGCGGCATTCAAACTTTCCACGACGAACTGTCAATAGCAGCAAATGGTCTCGCCCTACGAGACACCAGAATAGTGATCCCACGACAACTCAGACAAGGGGTCATCAATTTAGCACATGAAGGGCACCGGGGCATAGTAGCCACAAAAAAAGCACTCCGTGAAAGAGTCTGGTTTCCAACACTAGACCTGATGCTAGAGACAACCCTGACAGACTGCCCGCAGTGTCAACTGGTGAGCCGTCCGGATCCTCCTGCACCACTACAAATGTCTCCACTACCGGAGGGTGTCTGGCAACACATTGCCATTGACTTCTTTAGGCCAATAAAATCGAGCCAATATGTCCTGGTCATCATGGACGAGTACTCCAGATTCCCCATCGCACAACTGTGCTCATCCACGAAAGCATCGAGTATCATACCGATACTAGAAGAGGTCTTTGCCGCATGGGGCATTCCCCTAGTGGTGAAGTCAGATAACGGGCCTCCATTCAACAGCCATGACTTTGCCGATTTTGCTCAACACCTCAATTTCAAGCACCGCAAGATCACACCATTATGGTCTCAGGCCAACGGAATGGTCGAACGCTTCATGTCCACGATCAAGAAAGCCATTGCCTCATTCCACCACAGGCAAATGTCCTGCCACTCTCATGCTGGGACGCCCAGTGCGCACCAGACTACCAATGATGACTATGGCAGCGAACGAACAGTATCCCGACTCTGACCATGAGGAGATGGCAGCCAGAGACAAGATAAAGAAAGAAAAGATGAATGACTATGCTGATGAACGACGACGTGCTACGTCCCCTCAAATACAAGAAGGAGACTGGGTGCTTGCACGACAAGAGCAGCCCCGGAAGACTGATAGCAAGTACCATGAGGTTCCGCTGAAGGTGATACAACAAAAAGGAACTATGATCACTGCAGAGACCGACGGAAGAAGACTTACCAGGAACGTGACGCACTTTAAAAAGTGCGGACCCAACGTTAAGGAACTACTGACTGAACTGAAAGTGGAGAAGAGAGAACCAGAGACACTGCCCCACCGCAGTCAGGCATTGATGGAAATGGCCGACGAGAACGAGCGTGACAATCCTGAACTCCAGTCACGCCCCAGAAGGGTCATCACAAAACCGTCTCGCCTTATTGAGGAACTTTAAAAAAAAAAGGGACAGTTGCTGTGTTGTTCATATTTTGCTTTTCATTTACAGAGGGGGGAGATGTAATGGTGCCGATGTAACAGGACACAATGACCAAACAGGTCAGGCACTAGGACTGGCCTGAGTGGGGACCAGGGCGGGCGGAAAGGGAGGAGCGGAGGGCTAGGAACGGCAGTTAGCCGTTAGCCCGGGGACGAGGAAGGAACGAATAAAGGAGCTGAGCAGTAAGAATCCTGTGTCCGTGTCTCTTCTTTCCACAGGGACACTACAGCTCCTGTCTGTGTATTTTTTTATCCTGGTGTGCACATAGAAAGTGAAACCGATGAAGAATCAACAGGGCTTAGGGCACACAACGTAGGCATAGCACAGCTGTTTTTACTGTATTTGTGAAGGAAAACGGACATTTTCACAACTTCAAGTTTTCACACTTTTTTGGTTTGCCATTTTGCACATACTCTTATATGCTACCAAAATAATGGAGCAGAAATTATAATTTGTAAAAATGTGTTCTTTTCCTGCAAGCTCCACTTTAAGTGGTTCTAGAAAATGTTGTTTGGGCTTTTAGGGAATTGTCCAGACAGTTTCCTCTGTGCATAGAAAAGATTTCCAAAAGGTACATCGCAGAAAAGATCTGTCATTCATTTATGTGCGGTGAAAACGGTCTCACTCTACAGAAGCAACACAAACATTGTAAGCCATCAAGCGCTTAGAAGCAAACAAACATACATTGTGCTGAAAAAAAGTTTACAGCCACTGCAGTAAATGTCGTGTTACTACTGTGCCCTCGGGTCACAGAGGCGATTAGTTTGAAATGCATGTGGAGAGTAGGCAGGGAGAGAGTGTGGGGCCCTTCAGGCGGCTCACAGAACATAAAGATGCAGCACCTCCCTATAGAGAGTTGTCAGACAAGACTTTTTGAATGGACAGGCGGTGACTATTATGACAAATATAAACAGAAGTTAATATGATGGGTAAATTACCAGTAGAGGCCAAGGACAACCCCTAACTTGGTTCCAGTCATCTGGGCAACAAATACGCAGCTTGTTCCCAGCACGCCACTCGAGTCAGCCTCATGTTTCTGCACAAAAATTTCCATGTGTGAGGGGAAAACATTACGTCACAGTCTCCCTTAAAGAAACATATCCAATAAACGTGTTGCTTGATAATAAAGCTTCACTATGATTGGTTATGTTCTTTAATTATCCCGCCTTACATTGCCTGCAATGTCAGGATTGGTGTGAGCACGGGAGTCCAGCACTCCGAGGGAGACTGACGGCCTGTGCTGTGTTTCTAAGAAAATGTAAAGGAGAGTGGGTTTGGAAAGTTCAAGGTGCGCATGTCTGGTTGGACATAGTCAGAACCCTGTCCAACCCCACATGCGCACTGGATCTCAGCTGGATGCCATTTCAATTTCCAATCATCAGGATTGGCCCACCCTGGCACCACCCCTGATGAACAAACATCAGCAAGGCGATCCCAGTCCTTTAAAGAGTTCGGAGTCCGGACTTTGGGAATTTTCATATTACATTCTCGTGGCTCGCTGGCTGCACTCCATAGAGGATCAACTCCCCTGCACCCTGAGGAGAAACAGCTGCTGCTGATTGGCCGATAATCAGATGGCAGCGACCGTTGGCCTTTCTTGTAAATTGGTACAATCTCGGCCCCTGCCCACGTGGGGGGAGTGGGTAGGCCTTTCAGAATACAATTAAAATACTTAACAAAGTATGGGCCCCAAATAGCCTTATCTTTCTTAAACAGGTCCCTAGGCACCTTGTCTTACCCCAGTGCTTTTCCTGGAGTGATTCAGTCTATGGCTTTAGTAACCTCGCATACAGTAATTAGGGGATAGTTGCACCCGTTTGGTTCAGACGGAGCCTCCGTGAGCAGCCCATTCCCCACACTGCGGCACTCCACTGTCATAGCAGTGGGACCCTCAGTACTGTCAGAACAGGTCCTTGCCTTGTCCATGACCCCCCATTGAACATCCCCGAAAAATGGTTGACCCATGCTGCGGCCGAGATGTTAGAGTTCAGCAAAGCGGCTGAATCCGAAGTCCTATCAACCAGAGTGTGCTAAAACAGCCGATGATCTTTCAGTTTTGTTGCATTCAGGAGGAGTTCCCATTTCTCTACCTCATACTCGGATTTAGCCCTGCCTAGCAAGGCTTTATAAGAGGCCATTGCTTCCTTAACTGAATCCCTCTTGCAGCTCTTAATGACATCTGAAAGTATTTTGCGGGCAGCCCTGCATGTTTTGGTGTACCATGAAGCCACTTTAGCCTTTCTAGGGAGGGAACTAGATTCCACCATAAAACGTCTTTAAATGTGCAAAACATAGAATTGCGGATTATATCATGGTCACCTTATTCGGCAGCTGTCAAGACATACCCCCTAGCGATAGGACTGCTTCCAGAGTCATGACAGAAACCTCTTAAATCTGCTTTTGGGTTGAGGTGATAACACTCCACCTCAGCCTTCGGCGGTTACTTGAGGGGACAAACCTCCTATCAAATGTTTTGCTGGCACTAGAGGAGGCATTAAGCCCCAGTGAACGAAGAGTGAGGTCCAGAGCTGTATGGTCACTATCTTGTCACTGTACCACTTCCATGTCAACAACTATGGGCCATAACCTAATATCCAACAGAATATAATCTATTTGGCTCGAACTGCCCTGCCGATCAAATGTATCCCTACCCTACTTATCTGATGAAGTTCTCCCATTGCATGCTCTCAAACCATTGTCAAGGACAATCAATCAATCAATCAATCAATCAAATAATTTGTAGAGCGCACTACATACCCGCAAGGGTTCTAAGGCGCTGAGGGAGGGGAGAAGGGGGGTGCTGTAGCTACTAGTCGAACAGCCAGGTCTTGAGTTGTCTCCTGAAGGTTAGTAGGTCTTCGGTTTGTTGTAGGATGAGGGGAAGGGTGTTCCAGGTTGTGGCGGCGCGATGGGAGAAGGATCTGCCTCCGGCTGTGGTTCTACGGATGCGTGGGATGGTGGCCAGGGAGAGGTCTGCGGAGCGGAGTTTCCTGTTGGGTACGTAGAAGGAGAGTCGGCTGTTGAGGTAGGCTGGGCCGGTCTTGTGGAGTGCCTTGTGTGTGTGGATCAGGAGCTTGAAGGAGATTCTTTTGTTGACAGGGAGCCAGTGCAGGTTCCTGAAGTGCAGTCTGTTGATGAGCTTGGTCGGGGCGCCGGCGTAGAGGGTGTTTCCGTAGTCGAACTGACTAGGGCCTGGGTGACTGTTTTTCTTGTGTCTGTCGGGATCCATCTGCAGATCTTGCGGAGCATACGGAATCAGGTGGGGGAGACAGCGTTAACTTGTTTGGTCATGGTGAGTTTTGATTCGAGGATGACTCCCAGGTTGCATGCGTGGTTGGTGGGTGCGGGGGGTGTCCCCAGTGACGCGGGCCACCAGGAGTAGTCCCATGCTGAGGGGTCGGGCACGAGGATGAGGATCTCCGTCTTGTCTGTGTTCAGCTTGAGGTGGCTATCCTCCATCCATTCGGCGACGGCCTTCATTCCCTGGTGGAGGTTGGATTTGGCGGTGAGAGGGTCCTTGGTGAGGGAGAGGATGAGTTGCGTGTCATCGGCATAGGTGATTATGTTGAGGTCGTGATGTCGGGCGATCCGTGCGAGGGGCGCCATGTAGACGTTGAACAGCGTCGGGCTGAGGGAGGATCCCTGCGGGATGGCGCATATGATCTCGGAGGCTTCGGATCGGAACGGGGGAGGCGAACTCTCTGGGTTCTGCCGGAGAGGAAGGAGGAGGTCCAGTCCAGGGCCTTGTCTCAGAGACCTGCGTCGTGGAGTCGTGTGCGTAGTGTGCGGTGGCAGACGGTGTCGAAGGCGACAAAAGCATTCAGCTGCATAACAGCGGCTGACCACCTCCTATTTGGTGGTAGAGTAAAAGCAGGTATCGCCCATAGTTCATCCTCTTCTCCACTAATTGGACCAGACCCTGCAACAATTGGTTCAAAGCAACAATTAAAATCCCCCATCACTATTCTAAATGCGTCAGGTGGGAGAGATGCCAGATGGCTGCTAACTAGGTCAAAAACTGCTGGTTGGCCTTGTGATTATCATTCCTACAATACGCATCATATAGCGATGAAGAAGCCCCCTTAGAAAACTTTAAATTCACACAAAACATCAGGGAAACCTAGGTCGATTATTCAGGAAGAACATGCAAGGGTGACATTGATTCATGTCGCCAAGCCCCCTGATGGTACGGCTCTCTTGCCTTAAGGGGCAGGTTGATCAAAACAGACAAACCCAGTTCAAAATAAGGAACCTGTTACCCAGGTCTCCTGTAAAGCACAGATTTCGAATTGGTTCACAAAATTGGCTCATTCCGGAAACCAATCCTGTTCTTCAAACCTGCAATGTTCCAGGAGAAAAGTTTGTTATTTTCCACTGGAGCAATGTAGACGATGCTAGCCTGCAAGGCACTGGTGTTATCGTGGACCAGTAGATCGGGACCTTTGACTGCAGCAGGATCAATCATTCTTCCCCCGACTAGGGACAGCAAGCATCATTAGGGGCCTATGATATGACTGCAACAGTAATTTACCCCGTATCCATGCCCTTATCCTTAAAGTTGCCCATTGCCTGACCCGTCGCTTGGACTGGTACAAGTCAGTCATTGGCATCCAAACCTAATAAAGACATGAAACTGTTATAGGTTGTAACAGGGAGGCATCCCCCATGTTCTCTCTTTGTAGCTGGGCCCTCCTATCACTGGGCTGAGTAGGTCTATAAAAAAGCCTAAAGGAACAATGCCAGTGGCTGACTTTGTGGCCCAATATCTGTGACCTGATTGATTCAGCCGTAGTGTCATGCTTGGATGCCTGTAATTTATGACCACACAGTCCCATTCTGTGGTTTTGGATAAGTGGCCTGTCCATCCGATCCTCCACACCAATAATATGTCCACAATTACATGCATAAAAAGTCAGCATTACGGACAAGCCAATGGCATACTTTGATCTTGATCTCTGTTTGGGTCTCTTCAATGTTGAGTTCTAAGGGAGGTACTCTGACTAGGACTGCCCCATAAAGACAGCAGTCAGGTGGAAGGGACGGATAGGACTGGGAACCCCTTTTACGTGGGAGCAGCTTTTGTTCTTGCAGAGGTGGCCTACCCCTGCCCAAACCCCTTCCTCTCCAAATCCTCAACCACTGCTGCACCGCAACTTTCTGAGGACCGTGTTCTATCCCCCAGGGCCAAAGTTGAAGGGATAACATCACTGGCACAGGACACTACTGGCAGCATATGGCTCGGCTTGGTTCGGTCAGTCGAGTTAGCGATGCGACGAGTGCAAGGTAAGTAGTTTTCTTTTTTTTAAAATTAGTTTTCCCTCATCATTATCTGTCAACTACCTCCCCACCCCGCCTCACCACTCTTACTTGCACGGGCCTCTCCTGCTACTTAACCCCCCCCTGGTCTGACTGGAGCCGCCGCCTTCACCCACACAGCTGAGATCAATAATGGCGTGAAGCAAGTTGGAGAGGCAAACTGGAGGTTTATCGAAGAACTATATGCAACACAGGGCACTCTGCACCACTCAGCGCCACTATAGCTGCCCCACCCGCCCGCCGTCCTGCAGCCCCACTGCCCTGCCTTACACCCGTATCCACCCGCCTCCATGAGCGAACCGGGTACGTTGACGGGGACAAGCGGGCCAGCAGACAGACCAGCAGACAAACAAACAGCCAGCAATGGGGCCGCCCACAAGGCAACTGTGGCCTTAGCTGAATCACACTGCCCTCAGTGGCGCCCAGGGGAAAACTTGGAATGCAGTGCGGTAAAGCTAATGACGATAACAGTCCATGCGGGGGTAGAAGCAACCATCCCACTATGAACCCTGTCAGCCGTCCGTGATGCTCCGCTCTCTCCTCTCACCTCATGCTCTAGCTCCCGGCTCCCGCCAAGCGTGTGGGCAGGCAACAAGCACGGCGTAACGTACGGGGGTGGCAAATGCAATACAGACAAAGTTGAATAATATACATAAAGGGAATCTCGCACTGCTGCAGCACGTGTTGTACATACTGTGTGTACAAGCACGTACATACTGCTGCCACCTGTTCTTTAAGTTAAGGAAGGGTGCAAGGGTGAGAGGACAGGCTGCAAGGGAAAGAAGACTGAGTGGAAAAGAAGGAGCACACAGTGCGACGGAAGTAAGCTTTGTTATTACGTTGCTGCCCGCATCTACCAGTCCCAGAACCATATCTTCTCGCTGCTAACACCCATGTACTGTTGCTGTGCCAGTTTTAGGAACATAATAATCATACTGTAAGCCGTGACCTAGAATACTGCTCTACTACCAGCAACGTGCAAGAGATACTACTCTGTTAACAGTATTTTTAATTTGAACACAACTGTCTTAACTATTCAGAAACTAACAAGAAATCAGCCTCATAATACCTGCATGATCCGCGTCACTCTCCATTTCGATGCATTGATCGACCTCCCATCAACCTCTCAGGAGGCAAAAGGTAGCATTCAACCTAAAGGCGGCCTTTCTAGTGAAACTCTACTCCCTAGATGCTGCCTTAAACAAATAATCCCACATTGACAGAAAAATTGTAACTTGCAGCACGATTTGCAACCAAGAGTCCTTGAATGCTAAATACAAGAGAAAAAGACAGTTGGAATGTCTCCCTCACACAGCTGCCAAACATTAAGGTATCCTTCCAAAGCCAAACCAAATGATTTCCACCAGCTCCCAGCCCTATGATCCAAAGGCATCCACCTCCCTGTTGAAATAAAACCCATAAAATGTTAAAGTACTGATGCTAACAAACACTCAAAAGCATGCCAAATCCCAACCAGATCTTTTCCCCGTTGACACTATCCATCAGCATTAGCCCCAGATCTCACCCACAAAGCCTAAGGCAGCTATCATCCAATAGACATCCTACAATAACAACTGGTGATTCAACCGACCACTAAAAAACCTGCCAATTGCCAATGCAATGTCAGAACTACACCAGTTGACCCAAGACCTTCTCAATACCACCCAACACCCTTGGAGCGCTCTTTTGAAAAGGTCATGCTCTATGTAAAATCTCCCTTCGTTCCTCCAACATTATATAACCCATCCCTTCAACTTAATCCAAAGTGTGACTCTTTCCAAAAATTGCACTCTTCTAAAATTGGAATTATTCCAAATAACTGCATGGTCTCTTCCTACGAAATACTCAATCATGTGTCCAGGCCATCCCTGCAGCGGTTACAATGCAATTATCATTTATCTAGGTTACCCTGCAATTTCATGTCATAAAATCGGCTTCCTTATCTTTTTATGAAATTCTGCTCCAAACTGCTCAAGGTGCACAAACCACAACCTCTGAAGGTCCAACCCATTTATCCCAAAATATAACCCTATGTGCTAACCCTTTCTGCAAAATCAATCAATCATGTATTACACTCTTTAGCAATCATCCTAAGTTATGGAAATATGTCTACCAGTTATATACAGCACTGATGTATCCAGGACTTCTAATATGATGCCAATTCGAGCTTCACCCACCTGGGTGCTCCACAAATGCATCAATCGTTCACAAAACATTCCCCACATGATTTCTCCGAACATCTTATTCAGACAAGAGGGGCTTGGTTAAGCTTGATGGCGGAGTAGATATGTGTTAAGAGAGCTCCCGCCATCCTGCCATCCATAATTATCCTGTTTGTGATAGAGCGTAACCTATCACATAAATAAGTAGGGGACATACCTCTCCTCCCTCGATGTGTGTTTGGAATCGGGGTCGGAGCTCCATGGTGGCCCACAGCCGGTGGAGCCGAGGGGAGGAGGACGGAATCATGCGGCCATCTTGAGGTTTTCACCGGAGGACCCGGCTGCGGCGAACAGTCCCGGAAAATAGCCGGAGATCATACTTCCCACTGGGGGGGGGCAATACTGGACTCAGTCTATGGGCTGAGGTGTTTGTTCCGGCTCCTTGGTCGACGCCGCATTGAAAAAAAAGGTGTGGTCGCTGGCTGCGTCAGTGTGGGAATAACTACAATAAGGCCTGAAGCCAGGGACGAGAGTGAGACCTTGCGCCGGGCCTCCGAGGCGCATGAGCTGTGTCAGCCGGAGGACGCGTGACACAAGCCTGTCTCTTAGCACATCAGGCGGCTGCAGAGAAAATTGCAGAACGGCCCTGCTGATGACATATACGGCCTGAGAGGACTGCTGGGGGAGTGAGGATCTCCAATTTATAAGCATCGCAATACATTGCATTCCACGCCATTGCCTCGGAGGTCATATTACGCCTTCTTGCTGCACTGGGGACGGCAGCTGGTGGGGCCCGGGATCGCCCCTGTGAATCATGTTGTGGGGCGTGTGGCTGCGCAACTGGAGGCACCTTCCCCCAGGGGTTCGATATACACGGGCAGCAATAACAGTGAGATGGGTGCGGGACGTCTCAGGAGGAGCACCATTACGAGGATTACATTAATGACCCCAGATTAAATACCAAGAACCCCCCACGATTTAGACTGTATGGGGGAGGCTCACAGTCCCCCAGAGAGGAGCTACATCCCCAAGGACACGAGCTACTGCTAAAACTGATACTGTGAGCACAAGTGGGGGATTTCTCCACGCAACATCACTGTTTTAGCATACCAAGTGCAGATATAAAAGACTGTAGGCACTGAATGAGGAACCTAATGAGTGGCGAGCAGACACCCTTGTAAACCGGACCCGGAGGGGACTTGAGCCTAACTAAACTCAGGTGACATATCGAGTGACATCACATAAATAAATCTGAACGTGTGCCCCGGCGCGTGGACTCATTTACACCCTTTCCAGGGCACACATACAGCATTAAATATTGTGAAAGACAAAGGCGGCAAGGCAGACCATGTGAACAAAATGTCCAATTAGGCACAGCCACTCCCCCCGGATCAAAGGCCACCGAATCCGGCTCTGGCCACTAATACGGATGAGCAACCGCAGGACTCTGAGCGACCCCCCTATATATCAGAGGTGCTTGAAGCCATACGTACCTCGGGAGAGGTGTTCAATAAAATTGACTCAGTTGCCATAGATGTTAATTTATTGCGATGTGACCTGGTAAGGTCTCTGATAGAGTCACCACTACTGAGCAGACGGTGGACATGCTCCAGAGGGAACTCCATACCTTGAGGGATACAGTTATTGGTCTACAGAGAAATGTGGGACACCTGGACGATCGAGCAGAAGATGCGATAGGGAGATCGAGAAGAAACAAACTCCGCTTCATGGGATTTCCTGAGAAGGCGGAAGGTCCGTCCACAGATCTGTTCATTGAGGATTGGCTGACCCGTGTATTGGCTCCAAGGAAACTATCCAAGTTCTTCTCTGTGGAAAGGGCGCACAGAGCATTGGTCCCCCTCCCCCCCCCCTCCCCCCGAGGCCAGAAGCACCTCCAAGGGCCCTCATAGCAAGGTTTCTCAATTTCCGGGACCGTGATCTTATCTTGCAGTTTACCCCACGCCATGGCCCGCTAATGCATGAGGGTCATCAGATTTCCATATACCCAGATTACACACAAAGAGTGCAGGAACAAAGACTCTCCTTCCTGGTGGTGAAACGCCGTATTCAAGACCTGAATCTTAAGTACAGTCTCCTATTCCCCGCGCAAGTGAGAGTCGAGTGTGGGGACAAAAAAGCATTGTTCTTCTTTTCAGCGGGGGAAGCTAGTGACTGGTTGGACACAAGAGGATCACCAGAGGCCTGTTTCGTGCCCTCACCCATCACACCGAGGAAGTCTGGGTCTCACAGGCAACCTAGACACCAGGGCCAACATACACAATCACAAAACAGCATCAAAAGCCGTAGCCCGAGCAGAATAATGGTTTGTCCAGATGGAAACTTAAGGCGTCAGACGTCGTCCCGGACTCTAGACCCACTTTACCCGGAGACCCCTTGAACAGCAATCCAAAAGAGGACACGGATGCCTAGCAGAGACACTAGGTGAAGATACGAGAAAAGAACTGGTAACTCCAACAGACTACCCTTGATGGGTGACAATTGGTAAGATTGTACCGAGATTTAACACAGGGAGGGAAGAGGAAGAGACTCATTCTATTATGGGACATTCTATACGAACTTAGGTACATGGCGGGAGTGTGCCCCCTATAGGCTGGTACCTGGTTAAAGAGTTGGAGGCTAGTCCTCACACCTTGCTAGCGAACTAGTCACTTCTTTTGAATAGGGTGGGAGGGAAGGAGATGGTCAATAGTGTATATGTCTGTTGATTTATTTTTAGTTACAATAGTGGGATATTGCAAGGGGAATGGGGCGACATGTGCAAGCCTTACCCTGGGTTAGTTCAAAGGGAAATTGCCCAGGGGGTGAGGGGAAGCTGGGGAAGTTATGATAATGTTTATGGGTCCCCGTTATGTGAGTGCCGGCCTAGGAAATTCAGAACTTTAAAAGTCAGGATAGAAATGTGCATCACAGTTCACACATGCAGGAATCATAATGTGTGAAAGGGCACACGAAGCAAGTCGGATAGACCACCATGAGTAAATTAATTACTTGGAATGTTCGAGGCATTGCTGCCTTTGAAAAACTTAGGCGCATTTTTGCCTACTCAAAAAGATATAAGGTGGCAGTTGCATGTCTTCAGGAGACCCATATCTGGGGGGATTCCATAAAGTACTTACGGAAGAGATGGAGGTGACAAATATACTCTACCTCATATTCTGGGTTTGGGAGGGGGGCGGTTATATGGATAGCCCCCGGAGTTCCGTTTCAACATTTCCATCATGTAGTTGACCCGGACGAGAGATAAGTAATCCTCCATGGGAGAATGGACGGCTCCGAAATTTGTATTATCAATGTCTATGCACCAAATGATGATAGCGCTTTCTTTTTTGCTTATCTTCTGGTAGCGGCCTCCCCTTACTTGGGAGCACCAATAATTTTGTCAGGAGACGTTAATTGTATACTCGATGGGTCTCTCGATCAGGAGCCACCACAACTCCATACTAAACCTAAAATGACCGGAGCGCTGCTGGGTGTGCTACAAGGGTTGCACCTGCAAGACTTATGGCGTATGAGCCATCCTACTGCAAAACAGTACTCATGTTACTCTCGCGCCACTGGAACCTCCAGTAGGTTAGACTATTGGTTCCTTTCTGTGGATCTTGGCTGAAGTGTGGAAGGGATATCATATTTGCCGAGATACCTGGCGGACCATTCCCTGGTTATGTTGGAGTTGGGGTTAGAGGCACAAGATCTGAGATACCCATGTGGCAGCTTAACAGTGATGACCTCACAGACCCTCCATTTGTCGCCGCGATCTCCATGGAACTCACCAGATATTTCCAGGAGAATTGGGGGACAGCCTTGTGCCCCGCGAGTGAGTGGGAGGCCATGAAGGTAGTCATATGAGGAATCTGCATTAAGACTACATATGGTGTGAGATCTCAATTGCAACAAGATGTGAGTAGACATGAGACCGTCTTGGGAAAACTAGAGACTGAGGTAGCCAAGACCGCAGAGAAGTTGACAGAATGGACTGAAGCTAGGGAGGCTCTTATGACAGATCTTCGCAGAGTTGAAAAGCATGTCCACACAACATATAGACAGAAACTTTACAGAGAAGGTGACAGAACCGGAGCGCTGTAGGCTCTGCTGATAATACACGAAACACCAGTAGCTCAGATACTACAAATACGCACAGAGAATGAAGTATTAGTGTACTCGCAAAAAGTGATAGCCGACGCCTTGGCACATCACTTGCAAAAGGTATACACTAGTAGAGCTGGACTGGATCCAGAAGTATTGATATCATATTTAGACATGGTGGACCTCCCGTCCTAGCCCCTGAGGACCAAGACATACGCAATGCCCGATTGCTAAAGGTGAAATCATTAGCACTATAGACCGTCTCAAAATGGCCAAGAGCCTGGGCTCCGATGGGCTCCCTGTGGAATTTTATAGATGTTTTGCCCCTCTTCTCGCAGACAAGCTCCTAGAAGTATATAATGAGGGCTTCAATAAAGGCAGTTTGCCTCCTACAATAGGGAAGGCACTCGTGGCTATGATTTTAAAAAAAGATGAAGATCCTGTCCAGCCAGCCTCATACAGACCAATATCGCTGTTGAATGTTGATATGAAAATATTAAGCAGCATTATGGCGGATTGACTCCTCCCAATGGTGTCGCAATCAATCCACTCCGACCAGGCGGGCTTTATCCCTGGCAGGAACACAACCTGTAACTTGAGACGACTGTCACATATATGGCAGGCCCCTAGATTAATAGAGATGGACAGTGCCGAGGTGCTCTTAAATGTCGAGCAAGCGTTCAACTCTGTGGAGTGGCCGTATTTGTGACAAGTCCTTAGGCGAATGAGAGTGGGTGACACCTATCTTTAATGGATTCAACTACTCTACGCAGCCCCCACGGCTAGACTACGGATAGGAAGATTGGTATCAAAACAATTAGCACTATGACGTGGCACCCGACAAGGATGCCTGCTCTCACCCTACTTTTCGCAATGGCGATGGAGCCAATGGCCATTCGACTAAGAGACACGATGGAGCCATGGGTTATACAGTTGTGGCACACCACTCACAAAGTCTCGTTGTATGCAAACAACACTCTACTCTATCTGAACGATCCATTCCAGTACTACAATCAGAAATGCAAAGATTTGGGATGATCTCAGGGCTCCATATTAATCGTACAAAGTTCAGGGTGGTCCCACTGGGTAGAACGGCTCAGATTTCACTGCTTTGCAACCGCCTATTGAGTTACCTTGGGCAGAAGGAGAGCGATATTTGGGTATTCATCTGGCACATACGGCCAAGACATATCATGAGTTTAACATTAGTTGTGTAATACAGAGTTTGAGGGGATTGATTCAACTCTGGATGGAGTTGTGGTTATCCCTTATGTGACGCATT
Organism: Triturus cristatus; assembly: GCF_964204655.1. NCBI lineage: Eukaryota > Metazoa > Chordata > Amphibia > Caudata > Salamandridae > Triturus > Triturus cristatus. The sequence goes on along the minus strand of NC_140580.1, from coordinate 586,992,237 downwards.
GCAATCATTAAAATTATTGTTTTGCCCTGTTGTCTGTATACATTGCAACAGTCCTCTATCTAATTCCTCGATCTTACTTCCTCACACTGGAGAGTCTCATAGGGGACCTGCTATGGGAGAAAAAAAGCAGACAAGTGCAATTAGCGACCCTACAGAGAACGTGGGAGCGTGGAGGTCTGGAGGTACCCCAACTTGAATTTTATTACATTGCTTCCCACCTGCAACATGCCATCCAATGATTAGATAACAACGAAAACTGGGAGAAATCACTATTAGTCGGCACTTATGGTGGTAGTTCGTTGGCCGAGCTGTTAATGCTAGGAGCGCGAGTTCCTGAAAAATATCCTTATATAATACGACATATGGCGACATTGTGGAAGGATGTGGTCAGGAAAGTCATGCAACACGCACTGTACGCACCTGACATGCCTTTATGGGCAATCCGACCCTTTGTGGCCCTAGCAGACTGTAAGTCTGTTCGTTGCTGGAAAGATGGCGGCTGCCAGTTGTTGGGAGATCTCTATGCAAATGGACAGTTTCTTTCCTGGGAGAAGACACGGGACACCTTTGACCTAGGGATAGGCCAGTTTCTCCAAAATGGTAAAATATCCAGTGTAGTGCGGGAGCTATTGCAGGGCTTCCCAGAGGAACCCCCTCACCATCAACATACTTCAAACTTTACTCTCCATGGCACGGGGGTAGACTAGTCTCACATATTTACCGGGCACTCTGTGAGGAACTGCCCATAACGCCATTACCACTTCAGCAGAAATGGGACATGCTAATGGACGAACCCTTGACTACATGTGAATGTAAAAGGGTGTATGAAGGGGTGCAGAAAGTCAGTGAAAATGCACAATTTAAACTCCTCCAATATAATGCAGTGCATCAAACTTATTTTACTCCACGTACATTACACACAATATATCAAAACCGTTCAGATAGCTGTCCTAGATGTGGAGCCTGAGGGGCAGATTTTCTCCACATGATTTGGCACTGTTCATTGTTACACCCCTACTGGGAGGAAGTATTAAGTCATCTAGGAGAAGCGGCAGGTTGGACCATGCTAAAAAAGGTTAAACAATTCCTGCTTGGACTATTGCCCACGCCCAAAAACAAAAAACTAAGCAGACGCTTTGTTAATCTGGGGTTGGTTTTTGCCAAAAGACGTATAGTAATAACATGGATGCACCCACAACCACCGAAATTTACAAATTGGAGGAGAGATATGAGTGAATGGGCAACCGCAGAGGTGGTGCGAATGAGATTTTTAAGAAATGATGAGAAAGTTGAAGAGGACCGACTGGCATGAACCACGATGTTGATGGATCTCCAGAAAAGTCAGGAGTCGGTTTCCCAAGAGAACACAGGAAGGGAAGGCCTGTAACTACATCGGACAAATTGTGTGGCACATGAATAATCCAACAATCCAGAACAAACTGAAATAAATTTGTATAGGGTTGGGACTCCGTACCGACACTGAATAGGATGGGATGGAGGGGTGTTTCAGTGGGGATCGTGTTAATGCTTTGTTATGTTTATTAGTGATTCACTGTATAAGGATACTCAAAAGATATGTAATAAAATGAATATGTTAGATGATAGAATCTCTGGAACTACTAAATAGAACGGCCTGAGAACAGACCGCAATGCTAATAATTGATGAAAAGTACACTTTGTATGCTGACTTTGTTGTTCCAGGATTTATTTCAAGATGTATAAGTGTGAAATGCCAATAAACAAATAAAATAAAGATCTTATTCAGACAAACTTCACAATTTTCATTACACAACATTTACATCAGGACCCTCAACTTTCCAAAATTCTTAGGTGCGAGTCACAAATTAGCTAATCAGTGATTTCACTGGAATTAACATTGCATTACCTTCCTTCTCCAATGATATCACAGGAAGTGACATCAGCAAAAGTAGTACAATTCTGATCTACTGAATTTAACACATTGTCAAAAAAGTCACCAAATGAATTACACATGAAGGTGTCCATGCTAGGTGTAAACAATAGACCATCACTTAAAAGGCAAATATTACCCTAATGCAGCATGAGTACCGATGGTCTCAGAAAATATATCCATCAAAATCCTCTAACTGCATATGGAATAATGGCTGAGAGAATGAATACATTATTGGCTGTAGGCATTATTTTCACAAGTAGCACAAGGGAGTACATGCATCAATGTCTGTGGGCAGTGATAAGGATTTCCACCCACAGTAATATGTCTCAATGAGCAAAGACCTTATATGCACCTATTAACCCAGACTGTAATAAATATTTATGTACTCAGGCAGTAGTCTTTTTCTGTGTCCCTTATAGCACTGTACACAGATGACCAAGTCATTAATATGCATGTAACCCCACACATTGTATGGATCTGTGGACCTAGGCTATATATGAATCCATTAACCTAGACATTTATGTGTTATTATTCCTGCAGTATACGCATCAATGGCCACAGTAAGGATTATGCATCAATGGGCTTAACCAGTAATGTGCATAATAGATGTAGGCAATAATCTTCACCAATGACAATAGAAAATAAGAATGTGAATGGCCACAGGCTGTATCACTCATCAATGGACCCCATTTGCAACAAGTATCAGTAGGCGCAATAACGAGCATCAATGGTCCCAGACCGTAATATGCATCAATAGTGCCAGTCTGTATCATGCAAGAATGGCCCAACACAGTGCATGTATGAATGGCTGTTAAATACAGATTGGTAGCTGTGACAATAACAACAGATGTCGTACAGTACTCAAACTAGTCAGGGTAGAATGTATACAGAAAGGATACTTGTTCAAAGACTGGTGCTACAACATCACATGCCCCTGCTACCTGTAGGGGCAATGATGGTGTAACTCCAAAGATGAAGAGACACAATATCTTAAAACTATATACTGTAGCACTCAAATTTGTATACATAACAATGTTTGAGGACAAATAACCTGAAAATTCAGTCCCCAAGTCCAAGGTCGTGATTTTTTCGTTGTCTTTAGTGTGTTTACATGCTTTCAACTAAGTACATGATCATCAGCTGACACATGTTTCGTCCCCAATGGGACTTTTTCAAGGCATGTTCGCCCTAAAGAGTTGGCGAGTTCTTGCATAAAATTTTGAACATCTGGGGCCATATTATATGTATGGCGCATTTTCATTGTTTGTGCCAGGCTCACCTATTAAAAGGTGCACCTGGTGCAAATAATGAAAATGCACTGTAATAGCATGAATGCGCTGTCCCCCAGGGCAGCCGCAAACTTGCGCTGCCCGGTGGGCAGGGCATCCATATGAAAAATGGAGTGGCTGCTTTGAAGCCACTCCGTCTTTCACCGTGCAGGCGGCAACCTGCATGGACTTTTAGAGGGGTTAGAGATCCCCTTGCAGGAGGTTGCAAATGAGGACACCCCCTCTGATGATAGCGCAGGCACCTTATGTGTGCCAGCGCTATCGATATTACAAGAGGGGATGCACAAGAGTCTGTGGCCCCTTCTGTAATACCAAACTGCCCCGGGGGTGCGCAAAGTGGGCGTAAACGGGCTTTGTGCCTACGGGTCAATTGGTAATACGTCCTCTGAAGTTCTTGAATTACTGAGAAAAGTCAATACAATGATGCTAGATAAAGTTTACCTTATGGACGTCTGAGCGTGCATGGGTCTATTTTGCCTATTAATTGTTTTCTCTATTGATATATATGTTGCTTTGAGATTATTTGATATTTGTTAGCCATCACTTTCTCGTATTTATATCGCTGTTTTTGTGATGTAAGTGAATCGCTGTCAGCATACCCTCAGCAGCCACATTGATAGTATTTGTGTTTGTTTCCTATTTCATCCTTAGGCCCTTGGATGGAGCCTGGTTCTGTTCTTCATCTTCCTTGGCGCCCTGGCACGCCTCCTAGGGCCCTTGTTCACCAGTCCAGAATCTATTCAAGCACGTTACTGGGCTTGTTATACTGACCTGGAAGAAAAGTTCTTTGAAGAGGCCTGTATACAGCAGAACCATTCATTCGCCAACAAGTACATGAAGCATTTCTTTGAATCCTTTGGCAAACCCCGGATGAAAAGTAATAATAACTCTAAAAAAGCAATGGGAATTGTGGCCGAGAAAGAGAACCTCTGCACAAGACGATATCCAGACCACCTAATGGGGATATTGGAAACGTGGTATAACTGTAAGCCCCCTGTATCCATCAGAAGCTACAACACGCCTCCACAGAATGAAACTCATGCTCCTTCCTGTGGCAAGGACTTTGTGGATAAAGTCGCTTAGAGGTGGACAATATTCTGCCATTGTTGAACCTGTACTGAATCACGGAGATTCCACTCGCCTGGGGCAGAGGACAGTCGGGGGGAAATGACTATATTTACTTTTTGCAAAGCTTGTCCTACTATTTCCCACTGGCACGTGGACATTGGAGATCAGAGACGATATGATTAGCATGTATTGAATTTAAAATTTTTGGAATCTTTGTCATCGCTGTGTTCATAAATAAAATGAATTAGCAAAAGTGTTCTTTGAGAGTGAACCCTTTTCTAGCAGTGTCTGCCAAATGAGCCCTAAGCACAGATAGATTGTATACCCTTTCCCAGCAATGGAAAATTACTGAGCAGTTTGGTTCCAAAGTAGGTGTTGGGGGCTGCAACATTTTCTTTCATATTGCAGTCAGCCAATCAGATCCTTTTGGATCCATGGCTCCTGCCGAGGATCCACAGCCCTGAAATGGGCAATTGGAGAAAAAGCTCCCTCGGCCAATAGGATTCGAATTTTTTTGATTTATTGTATTCAAGGACATCCGTGGATCCTTAATGGTACAGATATCACTAGAATTTTCTGAAGTTTAACCCCAATGCCCAACCTAAGCCTCTCTTTAATTGCTAATTTCTCAAAAATTGATTTAGCACTGAAATATCAGCTTTACATATATTTTGCTAATTCAACCATTTTCTCCAAACATCAGCTTCTGAAAGAAGTTCTGAAAATGCACACATTTTCATCTTGAATACATGCTTTTCAGTTTTGGTATACATATATTGACTAAACAAAGCATACGTTTCTAATTAAGTAGGCTGGGCTGCACTCAAGAAAGCTACTCACAGGTAGCTGGAGAGCTACCTGTAGGTCACAAGCTACTTATTAGAGACACCTGCTTTAAAGCCAGACCTGTTGACATTGCCAATGCTTGTTCTTTTATTAATCACATTTTTATGTATTGGAATTTATGCAATCAGCAAAATACATAACAGAAGTCTTTGATGCTCAGCATGTGATCCACACATTACAAAAAATCGACAGAAGACAAATGACAGCTGCACAAATAAGAGCAGTAGTGGCATTTTTACAGAAACAGTGATCATCAACTACAAGCCCCGCCACCCACGCTGCATTTTATTGGACAGATTGTGTGGTTCAGGGTCAAGCTGTGAGGTTCAGTGTCACGCCCAGATCTGTCACCAAGGACAGTAAATGTGGTGTTAACACCAGTCTGAGTATTAGGTAATGCCAGGTTAAAAACATTCCCTTCAGGTGCCCCAGATCCAAGAGGGCTTTTGTGGGCAGTCCCGGGCCTTGTACCCTTCTTTCTCCAGGGTAACGCAGCAAACCAACCCCATCATCAATGACATTGGGCGAGTTCCTCTCTCCATATCTATGCAATGCCTCGCTTTGCAATTAGGCAACCCAACCCATCAGTGTATGAGCACTTTTAGGTCTTCCTAGTTCAACTTGTATTCCTAATAGGCAATTTGTGTATGAGGTCTATGGATCTATAACACTCATCTACCAAGGTGGGCTTCACATATCTCCAGAATGGTTGGATTCAGTGTGTACAGATGAAAGAGTATCGTGACCTCATCTTCCATTATCTTTGAGGAATGCAATACGTCTGGGTAAGTATTTGACCTGGATTAGACAAAGTCTAGATGATATGGCTAGACAATTTGGCGTCATTTTAGCTTCCGTCCATTCCATGTCATCAAGGCAGCTGAGTGTAAGGCAAAATGGCCCCCTGCTATAGAATGAGAGTTCCTTTAGGCAGGGGTCAGGAAATAAGTGCAAAGTCCTAAGGCAACTCAATTAACACTCAAAGGAACAACGATACTAAATAAACTGAAGGAACCAAATATTACAAAAGTACAAAATATATTTTATTATCTTGAGACAATACAAAACCAATGATAACTAATTAAAGTAATCCACATGCTCACTCCAGTCATGTCCACATCTACTCAAACATCCACACATCTGAAAACACAATAGAAATATTCAATGCATATGATTAACTCTGCAATAGCTAGTCGATCTCCTTTTACAAATATAGATGGTTAAAAGGTAAATTCAGCACTTCAGCAATGGATAAACACAACTGAAAACCAATAGGTGTCTAGGTTGAGACAACAAACAGGATGAAGCGTGGCTCGAGACCAGATGGTATCTACGCCCGTTTCGGCATGCAAAGTGCTTTCGTCAGGAGAAATCACAAGCTTATATTCTTGATACCTGTAAATGCAAAAACAATACACGTGGTTCCTACAGAAAATGGTGTTTGATTAAAGGATAAATTGTAATAATTAACTGCTTCACATCTGTTCGCAGTGAAATATATAGTCCCAAATACCAAGACTTTCATGCCACCAGAGATTTCAAAAGATAGTGTCACAAAGGTAGCTGCCATCAATACTATTCTATAGATAAACCAGAATAAAAAGATGTGCCCAAACGAGAAAGAAGAATCCTTACATGCTTAAGCCAAATGTTTCAAACACCCAATGTGCTAAAATATCTAGTGGGTTAGACTAACAATACCATGAATGATGCAGGAGTCTACGAGATATGATGCAGGGATTGATCCTTTCCAATGAAACAGTAATTTAAAAGACAGAAGGTATCTGAATATGGAAAGAATTTTAAAAGAAAGAATTACAAAAGTGACATGACAATGCATATCACAACAAGGGCTCTTGAATTGAACATAACTACCCACCTAGGGGAATGGCCAAGAGAACAGCATCTAAATCACTTGCAAACTGCTGATTCCAAAAAGGGGACTGCCCGATAGATTCACACTGGCGCCCGTGTCAAGATAATGTCTCTAAAATAATCCAAAAGGCATATGTTAGCCCGTCCATGAAGCCAAAATAACAAAGCCAAGCAGTACTACCCCAGAGCAGACTCAAACCATGATTAATAAAATACCACATCCTTCCCCCAACTTGGACAAGAAGGAATTGAATACCCAATGGGATCTTAGGGGCAATTCAGATGTAACTATTAAAAACTGTGATATAGGTGGCGGTATAATGGTGTTGGATACTGACAACTATGTAAATAAAATGCAGGCCCTGTTAAATGATATGGAGCATTATCTACCCGTGAAACTAGACCCTGCCTCTAGAGTGAAAAGAAAGATCCATAATCTCTCTAAGACAGCCTTGGAACAAGGCACTATTTGTCAAGATGAATTTGAGTTTCTTAATATTGATCATCCTAGGATGGCGAGCATATATGGAGTACGAAAGATCCATAAGAACAGTTCTGACCCCCCATATCGCCCCATACTTACCATGATAGGGTCTGTCACTGAACCTGTTTCCAAATATGTGGATCACATTCTACGTCCACATATATCCAAAACTGCCTCGCCCATCAAAGACACCAAAGCTATGATTCAAACTGTTGAAGGTCTTCCTTTCAATGCCATGAGGGAAACCCTTGTCACGTTTGACATTGAGTCTCTATACAGAAACATACCTCAGGGAGATGCCTTAAAGGCAGTACAGTGGTTTACTGAACAATATCAAATAGACTGTTGTGCTGTCTTCATTATAGATATCCTACATGTAGTATTTGAGGAGAACACCTTTGAATTTAATGGAAGTCTCTACAGACAAACAAAGGGAGTCAGCATGGGAGCCTCTTGCGCTCCCACAGTAGCAAACATCTCCTTGGCTCATTTTGAGAATACCTTCATACATAACAAAATAGTCCCCATTTATGAATCCATCAATCAATGGGTATGTTATATTGATATCAATCTCACAATTGGGGTAAAATACAGAGTGATCACATCCACGATATTACTCCAAAACTCTATACTCACAAAAGATATTGGGATGTTAACTATTGTGTCAATACCTGACCTTAATGTTTTTGCGTGGTGAAGGGGTAGGGCATTAGTCTTTTAAAGACGAGAACCCTCACTCACCCAAAGGTGACATGCTTCATCATTGGGTTCCCTCTTACACACTGCGACCGCAAGGTTCGCAGTGTGGGCTACAACTCTCCCTTATAGAAGAGGAGCGCAAGGTGTTTTGTTTGTAAATCATCCAATGGAAGTAGGGAGTGAGGGGCAGAGTGCAAACAAAGTGAAAAAAGTGTATTAAAACTAACTCACAGAAGATCAAATTAATTTTAATAGGTGTCTCTGGTGGTTAGGACTAAAACGCTAAGTGAATAGGGATATGGATGTTCCCCATAAATGTAAGGTCGACATGTTTCTGCCTGAGGTGACCTGTTGGTTCAATGGCAATCATCAGGACCCACTTCTTGTCACTCTGATATTTATAGTGAAAAATAATATGCAATTTCAAAGAAAAAATACCATACTTCATTCTGATGGCATCAATCTGAGTGGCACCAGCTGCAGTATGGTCCACAATCTGCAAGAAGTAAACAACTTTGTTAAACTTCTTAAAATTAATTCCATAAATCCGTGTGTATATGCACCATTGTGTCCACCACCTCACAACACACATGCAAATTCAAAAGTCAATAGGCACGCGTATGAAGCATCTCACCACTAGGGTGCTATTAATGTACCACCACCTTCCTGGGGTCCTTTACTGATGGATCTCCAAAATCTAAAGGTGTAAAATGTATAAACAGGAGTAAAATAAAATTCAAATAAAGTTCACAGGACTTAGCTCATCAACAACGTAGACCAATTAATATCACTTATAAATAAGACTACGTGTTCTCATGTTACCATCCATTTCTTCAACTAGACTCTCGATCGCTACCTATATCGATAATGAAGCCAATATTCTGTTGCTTCTTTTGTTGTTTCGAATTGTCAAAAAACGATCACCAGAATAGTTACCCCCATAGGTAATCACATTTATAAAGTTTTATGTCAACGCTATGCTCATAATGGTCGCTCGCTATCGGTTAATGCATTTCAAATAAAAGCACAGAGTGACTGGCTCTCTACATTGGCCGAGTCACAAAACCAAAATGAAAGTTAAATGGAAATGAAGGACTACACTGTACAAACAGTTCTCTCACTCGCCAAAATCACAGGGCGATCAGTTACTTTACTCGCCAAAGTAACGGGACCATTACAGTAACCGTACTCATGCACACATTCTCCAGCCCGACCACTTCGCCAGACACAAAATCTCGGGTCCCTCTCTCTCAAATGTACCTTATTCAATTAGATGTCTTGCCATCTCAGTAAGCGCTGAAGGGGAACTGCATCTTCATATTGCTGGTATCTTATGTTCTTGCTACCGTTTTACGTTGCGTCAGTGAACCGTAAGTGCTTGATTATACTTCCTATTCACGGGAATCATGGGAAATGTAGTATTGGTGTCTTTAACTATTTTTGAGCACATTCTGTGCTTCTCCTGTATTTGATTCAGTATAGTTGTTTTCTTTCTAATTAAACGAAAAGGAGTCAAGCAAAAACAGCAATGTGTTCATGTCAGTCCTGGGATATACAGTCTCACACCCAATTAACAAATAAAAACTGTCAAAAATGTAGTGCGTAGGTGACCAATTCACACTCACCACTGTTTCATTGTTCATGGACTACATAGACAAACTCGTGCTACTGTCTCTCTGGTCCTATATGAGGTTGGTAGAGATTAGGGACAGTGTGCTGAATATCCGTACTTACAATATTCTATAGCACTGCATGTGAAAACGATAATTGTTAGCAGTGAATTTTTTTTTTTTTAAATATATTTTTATATTGATGCGGAGAGCTAGTCTCTCTTGATGAATTTCTGGCATGGATCAATCTGTGTGGTCAATCTGTGTGATTCCAATCTGAAATTTACAGCTAACACCAGTAATCAAAAAATTGAATTTCTAGACATAGATATTAAGGAGCAGAACCACACTTTAGAAGTTTACCTTTATGTAAAACCAACAGCCAGAAATACACTATTACACTTTAATAGTTACCATCCTAAGACTCAGAAGGAAAGTATTCTGTTTGGGCAGTTTCTCCGGTTGCGGTGAAATTGTACCAACCTAACAGACTATGATACAAGATCTATCATGATGAAATCTAAGTTCATAGCTAGAGGGTATCCAAGACGATTGGTACGCAAGGTGTACAAACGTGCCCGTTTTTTATGATAGAGATTATCTGCTGGGAAACCATCCACCCAAAGGGCAGCCTAAATTGGTCTGTGTTACCAGACATTCAACCCTCAATGAGAGAGTTCACCAGATTATATGTGCCAATTTGCATATTTTGAATGTCAATGCTGATCCTAGTTGCATACTGCCACATCCCATGTTTACCCATAGGCGCAACAAAAATCTGAAAGACCATGTAGTCCATTCTCGTATGAACACAAAGACGCCCTACATTCCGAAAACAATTAACGGCCAACATAAAGTAGTTGGCAATTACAAGTGCTCACAGTGCAATGCGTGTGACAACGCCATTATTACATCAACGTTTTGACACAATGCACATCACATCGTCATGAAATCATTTACTAATTGTAAGACTAAGAACATAGTATATCTTTTATTGTTCCCATGCAAATTCGGATATGTAGGGGAAACATCTAGATCTTTAGCTACACAACTCACAAACATCGATCCGCTATCCGTACCAAAAAAATCATGGCGTCCCTTGTGAAGCATTCTATAGAACTACAGCACCGACCTGAGGAAATTGATTGACTTATATTAGAAAAAAGAAACCACAAACCAGGCTGTGATCCCGAAGCTATCAGAAAAAGAAGAGAAGTATATTGGATTTTCACTCTAGACACGGTGTCCAGTGGTTTAAATCAGGATATTCCATGGGAGCAAGCCATACGTTATAATGCTGGTTGAGTTTCAGGATACTCGTCCTAACATCCGCTGTGTTATAGGTCAATCGTTATGATTTTTATTTCAGTATTAATATTTCAGTATTAATATTTCTGAAATATTGGTATAGGGCTCTATGCCAGTTTAACACTATTCAGGTACATCTATTCTTGGGATATAGATATGCCATTGTGTTCCCGTTATTATCAACCCTTTGGGGAGAACATGTACAGCAAGTATAGTTCCTTATGTTTTAACTTTTTATTGCCGCTTACCTTGCAGGCAGGTTGTACTAATACTGATAGGGATGTATGGCATCCTTACTCCCTTATTATTTGGCTACTGTGGCTGTGATAGTGATTACTTTTCATTCTTTTTTCTTTATCCATTCATTTCTATAGTTAGGTTGGCATCAATAGCAATAGGGATATTGACGTGTTCCCTCTTTTACTCATGGCTGCCATGTTTGTGATACATTTATCCAATCCTTTGTAAACCAATTGAGAGGTCACATGACCGCACCTGATGGTGCATGCTGTACGTTTCCCGAATAGTACGGCATAAATCATGTGACCGCAGTCACAGGTTTATAAACGTCCATTCGTGTGACGTCTGGCTTGATCCAGGAAGGCGTCTGTCTGCTGAAGACTTTGCATATCAATAATCTATCCAGTAAAATAAATATTGGTAAGATATTACTTTATTTTGCGCTTACCTCTTGTCAGCTGTCGCAAATCTTTCAAAACATATCTAAGAGCGTCCATTATCTTTCTAGATCCACAGAATTCATGGTTAAAGCAGCAGGCGCGAAGGTCTACACCGGTCTTGTTGTACGCCATTTGACATTTGAATCTTGCTCTGGGGCAGAACTGTTTTGCCTCGTTATCTTGACTTCATGGTAGGTCTGACGCCTACCTTTTGGATTGTTTGAGAGACATTATCTTGACATGGAGCCCCAGTGTAAATCTATCGGGCAGGCCCCCACTTTTTTTGAATAAGCAGTTTTGCGAGCGACTTAGGTGCTGTAAACTTGCTACACACCCCTCATCATGTGAGTCTGCTCTGGGGTAGTACTGCTTGGCCTTGTTATTTTGGCTTCATGGACGGGCTAACGTTTGCCTTTTGGATTATTTTAGAGACATTATCTTGCGCCAGTGTGAATCTATCAGGCAGCCCCTTTTTGGAATCAGCAGTTTGTGAGTGATTTAGATGCTGTACTCTCGGCCACCCCACTAGGTGGGTAGTTATGTTCAATTCAAGAGCCTGTGTTGTGATATGCATTGTCATGTCAATTTTGTAATTCTCTCTTTTAACCCTTTCCATTCGTCGGACCACGGCGCGCGTTCAAGGGGTTTAAATTCAGTTCATATTCAGATACCTTCTGTCTTTTAAATAACTGTTTCCTTGAGGAGGATCAATCCCTGCATCATATCTCGTAGACTCCTGCATCATTCAGGATATTGTTAGTCTAACCCACTAGATATTTTAGCACATTGGGTGTTTGAAACATTTGCGTTAGTCATGAAAGGATTCTTCTTTCTCGTTTGGGCACATCTTTTCAATCTGGTTCACCTATAGCATGGTATTGATGGCAGCTAAGTTTGTGACACTATCTTTTGAAATCTCTGGTGGCATGAAATTCTCGGTATTTGGGACGATATATTTCACTGCGAATAGATGCGAAGCAATTAATTATTACAATTTATCCTTGAATCAAACACAATTTTCTGTAGGAACCACATGTATTGTTTTTGCATTTACAGGTATCAAGAGTTTAAGCTAGTGGCTTCTCCTGATGAAGGCACTTTGGGTGCCGAAACGTGCGTAGATACCATCTGGTCTCGAGCCATGCTTCAGCCTGTTTGTTGTCTCAACCCAGACACCTATTGGTTTTCAGTCGTGTTTATCCATTGCTGTGGTGCTGATTTTACCTTTTAACCATCTATATTTGTATAAAGGAGACTGACTAGCTATTGCAGAGTTAATCATACACATTGAATATATTTCTATTGTGTTTTCAGATGTGTGGATGTTTGAGTGGATGTGGACATGATTGGAGTGAGCGTGTGGATTACTTTAATTACTTATCATTGGTTTTGTATTGTCTCAAGATAATAAAATATATTTTGCACATTTGTAATATTTGGTTCTTTCAGTTTATTTAGTATCGTTGTTCCTTTGAGTGTTAATTGAGTTGCCTTAGGACTTATCAAGGAAGCTGAGATCCCACTGGGAAATGCAGTGGTATAGTAAAGTCAGGCCTTTTAACACCAATAAGTGATACAGTTTCGATATGCCATCTCTACCCAAAGTTCCCATCATCAACTTGGCCTCAAGATTGTTGAATTCTGGGTAGTTGGCCACTTCCAGTCAGTACTACCCCAAAGCATGCCTTAGTTGGAGGAATTGAAAAATGGTGATAGAGCAGGGAGTATTTAGTCCTGAGTTTGTGAAAGAAGCACATATATGTAATGCTCCACCCATCAGAATCACTTCGGCTACCATGGAATCAGTTATTTATGCTGACCAGGTGAGCTGCCCAATAGTGTAGCTGCAAGTCAGCAGCTCCGATCTCCCTGTCGTAGACTGATTTGGTACATTTGAGGAAGGAGATGCAAGACTGCTTTCCAGCCCACAGAAAATCTCTCTCCTTGGAATTAAGTGTTGAGGTTATTTTGTATAATGTAGTGGTAGTTTTCCAGTGTAAAGAGCCACCTAAGTAGAATTTTCATTTTATAGACAGCGTTTCTGTCTATTATCAAGAACGACAGCCTAGCCCATCGTTTCAGGTCCTCACCAGTTCTGATGAGCAGAGGAAGAATGTTGAGGTTCCTATTTTCCAGGAGGAGGGGGGGGGGGGCAATGTCACTACTTATGTATTAAAGTTTACAAGTATTGCAGGGAGCTTGTTTACCACAACTGCCCTGTCTGTATGTCCCCCCAGTGGTATCATAGCTATCTTGCTTTGGTTAACAACTAGGGCAGATGCATATTCATATCATTTTAGTTCTTTGTGAATCGGTCCCTAGTAATTAGGCGGTCCTGCATGAAAACGAGGACATCCTCCACATAGAGAGAAATACAGTCTTACACAGGTCTGGTCCATTGGAATCCTCTCAGAAGTGCATATTTTCTGATCAGTTCGACCAGTGGCTGCAACAGTAAGGCAAACAGTTGTGGTGGCAGGAGGCCCCCCTGTCTCATTAACTGCGCAATCTCAAAGTGCCTGGATAGAGTCCTCCCTGTCTTCACCTGGATCACCATATAGCATCCTGTTGCACTGTATAACACCTGATTGCACAATGCTGACGAGCAACAATGCTTGCTTTAAGAAGAAGTGTTGTAGGAAATGCAGTTTTCCCTAAAGGAATGCTTTAGAATGTTATGTGTATCAACTGCAGCCGATGTGCACGTGACTTTAAGTTTACTAACCATTGTTTGACAGTTGCTGCGTCACTGCCCCTCCCCTACGTCCAGCTGGCTCCCTTTGTTGTCGGTCTTCATGCTGTTTGATCTGCAGCTGGTTTGAGGGTGGGGAGCAGTGAAAGAGGTTCCCTCAGCTGCCTGGTTGCTGTATTGTTGTGAGCTATGCAAATACTCTGGGTGGAGGCACGAGCACAAACAAATCCGTGCATTTGAATAGCCGAGTCACTCTCCCAAAGCCTGTCACCAATGGCTAATTTTCCATCACAGCAGACGAGGAAGTGACTTGCTGAACATCCACTGGTCCCAGCCAGAGGCTCGTAGCCCACAGGGGACCGCCAATTACTTGACGAGTGAGTATAGTTTAGGGGGGCTGTGAAGCGCGAGCTATACTTTGCTCGTCAGAGAGACAACTGCTCACTGCACATGATATGAATTAAAATAAAACTATTATTTGAATTAAAAGGTGAGAGGGATTTTCTGCACTCTGATTCAATGAAGATCAACATGAAAATACTTGTGTTGTTGTAGAGCTTCACAAAAGAAAATCCAAGATTATCAAAGAAGGGTAGTATTTGCTCCTTCATAAAAATAAATAGAGGATATTATCAGAGCAGCTGAAACATAAGGGAAAATCCAACCTAACGTAAACTTCAAGTAGTCATTTATCGACATCAACCAGCGCCATGGAGAAGTTCCGTATGATCTTCCAGTACTTCCAGTCCAACTCTGAGTCGGTGATGAACGGGATCTGCGCACTGCTCGCCCTGGCCAGCGTGAAGATCTACACCTCCTTCGACTTCAATTGCCCATGTCTGCCCTGGTACAACATGATGTACGGGATGGGCATCATGTTTGTGCCACCCACAATATTCTTCCTCTGTGGTATGCTGGTGAACAGGCAGACGGTGATCATGCTGGAGGAGTGGAGGCGACCCATAGGCAGAAGAAAGAAGAACATTGCTATCGTCAGGTATTGTATAGATTACGCTTATTCTTATATTGAATGGTTGAATGCATTAATGAATGAATTAAATATTGAATACATGTTTTGCATAGCACATCATCTTGAACAGAAAAGCTCTAGGCGTGTACTGTTTATTTCCTCATTCTGCATTGCACTACCTGTTAAAAGTCAGAGCCACAGGACCTCCATCCTTATGCATCCTACTACTTTCAGGCATGCTGGTACATTTTTTGATGACTATATTCAGATATTTGACTCCCATTCCAGGTGTCATATAGATAACATTTTATTATCATAGGTCCATTCACATTTTCGTGCAATACTACTGAATATTATTGCATTTCTGCCCGGGATATTCTGTACCACTTTGAGAAATACTTTCCTATTGTTTTTTATTGACCACATTGATGAGAAGGTGATATGCCTTTCATAGATTTGAATATTTTGGTATATAGGTTTCCTTTTTGGGCGTTTAATATGGCAGTGCATCTTGGTTTATGGTGGCACGAGTTTACAGATGTACCTCAAAGTGGGGCAAATCCAAAAAGCACCAAGTTATCTATAAATGTAGTCTGTCCTTGCAATAAATTCGATATTTGACAATTATTATATTAGGTGAATTTTTCAAAAAGTGGCCAGCATATCTTTTCCCAGCTCCTTGGGACAGATCAATGTACTGGAGGATGGATGTACAGGTAGTGGATGAGTGGAGGCATACATGTTTAAATGGATAGATGCTGAGGTAGATCAAATGCACTTCCTGGCACAAGAATGCACAGATGGATTTGTGCAAATGTTTGTGTGGAGTGATGGAATCAAAGTGCATGTACTGATGATGTGATGTATGTGTGTGTGTGAACAAATAGATGGGCACAGGTGTGGATTGATACATGTATAGGCAGCTGGACAGTTGATGTCCAGATATTGAGATATACAGGTGGTTGGCCAGAGAAATGGGTGGACGCACAAATAGATGAGCCAGAAGCGGAGATATGTATACGTGTACAGGTGAATGAATGCAGAGACAGAGGATGTACGGGTGCATAGATGGATGGATGGATAAGTGGGTGGATCAATGCCAAGGAAGGTGGATGAATGTAAATAAGTGGGGGGGGGTGAGACCATCAGTAATTGCATGCATTTGGCTATAGGTTAGTGAATACAATGATGGCTAGACTGATTGGCAGATGCAGAGATGGTTGGCTATGCTTATCAGTGTATGCGTTGATTAACAGTTGGGTGGATGAGTGGAGCCATAGCAATGAGTGTTCCAGAGAAAGGATACAGAGATGAGTGTTGTAAAGCTATGTAAATAGAGCGATAAGGTGATCTCAACTTAAAAGAATGGATGGGTGGATATACAAGTGTGGTGGATGCTGAGATGGGGAGTTATGCAAGTTCGCTGATATGGACCGTTTAATGTTTATGTAAATGTAAAGATGCATGTCTTCTGTTGGGACAAAAATGTCCCTCACATGATAGTAGACGTGAACCCAGTTGTAGTGCTATTTGGATCCTTGGTAGCTATTTTTGGTCATGAGTGAATACAGATCCTCACCCACGCAGACAAGGCACTGCAAAACACTGGAACAACATACCTGAACAGCCACCTCTCCTTCCATGCACCCAATATACACCTCAAATCAGCTGACGTCTTGCTGTCCACCGTCCCTGGCATCCACAGGACCAGGACAGGAGTAAAGTCCTTCGCCTACCTCACTGCCAATGTCTGGAACGACCTCCACCTCCGACAGGCACCCACGTTGTCCCAGTTCAGGAGGTACCTCAAGACCTGGCTCTTTGGGTGACCCCCAATCCACTAAGGACCTCAACCTGGCCCTTCGGACGACCCCCAAACTCAACAGAGCCGCCCCCGATAGTTGCACTTCAACAACCATGATTGATTGATTGAAGTGTGTGCACCATAACCTAGGCCTGTCTCGAGGATTGTGGTCTGCTTATGGATGGATGCACCACACGCTATCCTTGTAGTGATACAGGGCTACCATCTTAACAGGGAGTACGGTTGTGGGGCATTCCTTTTGACTTGTGTCGTGGGAGTGGGGCCTGCTAGGCCACTAGCAAATGTTCCGCTGCTGTGTGCTCAGCTCAACCTTGGCCTACATATGGAAAGATGTAGAGACATGTAATGCATGTTTGAGTGCACCACACTGGCATGAGCCTGTGAGTGCTATAGTACATGGGGACAGCACATGCATAAGTGAATGCATGCATTGGCATATATGTGAACCTGTGAGAGCTACAGTACATAGAGACAGCACATGCTAGTTTGTGTGCATCACGCTGGTGTGTAAGGGTGCCACGAGTGGTACAGCACATGGAGGGCTACACAAGTGTTTTCTTGCAGCAATAAAGATGCAAAGGTGCCTGTGAGGGGTACAGTGCATGCAAGGCTGTAGTTTTTCTATTGGGAGATCCAGGGCATGCTGGAGAATCATGTGTTAGAGGAGCACCAATACGGAGTTGTGGATAGCTGCATTCTTGAGAGCTAGGTTGGACACCCATACAAATGAGGAAGGGAGAGCAGGGGGCTTCAGTACACTTCAACAGGGCTCTATGATTCTGAAAGAGGTCACATGTAAATGGGGCCTGATGACATATCAGGAATGAGATGGGGCTGATAAAAGAATCATAAAGAGTAGGGTTACATCACATATGTAACCAGAAATGGATCATATTAAGGGGAGCACAGGAGAATCAAGAACACTCATTTGGAGCCTGTAGCACCAGCTTCTGCCCAACCCAAGAAAAGAGGGCCCAGTAAGGAGCAGGAGATCGCCTGGAAGGAGTTAGTTCCAGTAGAGATCCTGTATAGTGGGTCCTGGGAGTAGACTGTTAGATTTGGGTCAGTCAGGACCACTGCATCCATAGGGCTGTCTGCCCGTCTGTACTGTCATATCATTTGGGTTGTCTGCCAGTGTGCGTAGTCCATGACCCCCCATATGTCAGGTCGGGGTCACAGTGATGATTTAGGGGCATCGCTCTGGTATAGCGCTGGACCAAGAAGAGGGCCGTCACCCTGTGTGCCCCTGTAAGCTGAAGAGGCCATTGCACTGTGTGTGCTGCTACGACAACCCCAGTATATCTGGAGGGGGGTGGGGAGAAGTCAAGGGACCATCACCATGAAGCAGCGTGCTGCCATGAAGAAGGAGTAGACCGTGACCTGCGGAAGAAGAACAATGATTCAACAAAAAAATCTGAATCTGGGAACACCCAAGACCTGCCACCGGGCTCAGAGAGACTGACTACTAGGCCACTGAGCTTCTGGAGGAAGTTGCTCTGACTGACGGGCTATGGCATAGGGATACTTTGGCTTCTGCAAAGATATCGTTGAACTCACTATCGGGCCTAGCTTGGATGTTTCCTTGCGTAAATGGGGAATAACCACTGTCCTTAAAATGGAAAGCGAAACAAGTCAATCCACTGGAATTCCTTAAAATTCTCAAGGGTCTAAAGTCTGGGTCGCCCGCGGACCCCTGTCCTGCTAGGCTATTGGCAGCAGTGGTCACGAACACAGAAGTGAATACCATCTTTAACATGTCTCTTCAGAAAGCTGTTGTACCACAGGCTTGGAAGCAGGCTAAGATCTTGCCACTTCTAAAAAAGCCGTCATTGGACCCCCTTAGCCCAGGGAACTACCGGCCTATCTCCCTCCTTCCTGTTTTGGCTAAGGTGTGTGATAAGGTGGTTAATAAACAGCTTACAGAATTTGTGGAAAGGGAGGCGCTCCTGCATCCAGCCCAATCAGGGTTTCGGGCGTCTCACAGTACAGAATCAGTTCTGGTTGAGGTGTCGGAGGCCATCCGTGAGTGTTTGGACACCGGCGGGAGAGCTGCATTAATTTTGTTGGACCACTCGGTAGCGTTCGATACGGTCCGCACTCATTTCTCCTAGCGCGATTGGCCAGGATTGGTGTGTCGGCTGCCGTTTGGGGCTGGCTCAGGTCCTTTTTGGAGGGACGGGTTGAACAGCTCCCACCGTCCTTCTCCTCTCCTCAGTTAGTGACAACTAGAGTCCCCCAGGGATCCTCCCTTAGCCCCCTTCTTTTCAATATCTATGTCACTCCTCTGATATACCTGGCGGAGGAGTAGGGGGCCAGGGTGATGACCTATGCTAACGACAGCCAGTTACTTTTTACTTTTTACCTGGGTCAAAGATGCGGACTCAGTTCGATTGGTTCAACATTGCTTATCTTCTACTCTTAAATGGTTGGCGGATGCACAGCTTAAGTGCAATGAAGAGTAGTCCAAGATCTTTCTATTTGATAAATTCCCACCTAACTTTCAAGAGCAGCTCTGACCTCCTGAGTTCCTATTGCCTACCTCCACAGGGAAGCCCGCTGAAAATCTGGGGGTATGGTTCGATGAGAGTCTCTCCTGTCCGACACACATTAAGAAGTTGGCTGGCTGCTGTTTTAGCCTTCTTAAAATGCTCAGAAGATTTGTTTCCTCTTTTACCTCATGCGGCGAGGAAAACAGTCACTTGTGCACTGATTCTGTCACGGCTGGATTATGCCAACGCCTTTTAAGTTGGTATTCCGGGCTACCTGTTGAAGAAGTTACAGGTGGTTCAAAATACGGCAGACAGACTCCTCTTGGGAATTTTGGCTAGGAACAGCGTTCGCCATCGGGGGCGGTCTCTCCACTGGCTCCCCATGGTGGATAGAGTTAAATTTAAATTACAGGTTCTGGCCCATCGTGCTCTTCATGGCTGCGGTCCTCTTTATCTGCAGAGACGGTTTTCCTTTTATGTTCCTGGGCGATCCCAGCGATCCTCGTCCCTACGCTTTGCTCAGGTTCCTCGCTTCAAGTTTCAGAGGCTAGGGGGCAGCTCCTTTGCGGTGAAGGCTGCTGTTGCCTGGAATGCTGTGCATACTATTCAGGACTCAGTGGCCTTTAAGAGGAAACTGAAAGCACATTTTTTCGCTTGAACCTCACTTTCCAGACCCCGCTAGGTATTGCACCGGGACACTCATGAGTAGCTGTGCGCGTTACAAATTCATGTAACATAACATAACTTGAGAGCTGACCCGGGAAACAATCGCGTACCTGGCTTGTGAAGACAGTAAATAATATTTGTGGTGTATCATATTATACTTTCTGTACGTGTATAAATACTGCCTTTTACAAAAAAGAAAATATTTGACTAGACAATCATTTATTGGGATTGCTAGGTGTGTTCAGAGTTGTGAGGCTGTGTTCAACCAACACCTACCTCCTCCCTGAGAAGCCTTGGACTGCTGAACTCATACAAGCACTGAGTCAAGTGCAGAAGGGGAAACAACCTTTATAACATGGTCATTACCATGCAGTACCTTTAACACACATCCATTAGAACGCATATGTCTTAGTTTTTACCATGCATATGCCTTTACCATGCATACTTTAACAACGGAAATGTAAGTAAATAGCAGATAAGTGAAACCAATATATATGATGACATCACTGATGACATCATCAATTGAGTGTGTTTTCTAAGAGTTTATGAGTTCTAAACATATATACTAGCCTACTACAAAAGCTAGATTAGTATACTAGGTGTACTAGTAATGAGAGATACTATTTCTAACATATGTGATCTGTGACTGTCT
Source organism: Triturus cristatus (assembly GCF_964204655.1). Taxonomy (NCBI): domain Eukaryota; kingdom Metazoa; phylum Chordata; class Amphibia; order Caudata; family Salamandridae; genus Triturus; species Triturus cristatus. Next base: position 586,971,172 of record NC_140580.1, on the reverse strand, counting down.
GTATCAGTGTGTGAGTGGGTGTCTGAGTGCCTGTATAGGTGTGGGAGTGGTGTATGAGTGTTGTATGGGTGAGTGAGTAGGTTTCTGAGTAGCTGTGTGGTGTGTGAGTAGTTGTGTGAGTGGTTGGTTGAGTGTGAGTGGTTTTATAAGTGGTTGTGTGTGTTTGAGTGTGTGTGTGTGTGGTTGTATGGATGTGTGAGTGTATAGGGGGTGTGAGTGGGTGTGTGAGTGGTTGTATGGGTTTATAAGTTGGTGTGTGAATGGTTGTATGGGTGTGTGACTTGGTGTGTGAGTAATTTTATGGATGTGTGAGACGGTGTGTGAGTGGTTGTATGGGTGTGTGAGTGGTTGTGTGGGTGTATGAGTGGGTATGTGAGTGGTTGTGGGCATGTGTTTGTACATGTGTGAGTAGTTGTATGGGTTTGTAAGTGGGTGTGTGATTGAATGTGTGATTGGATGTGTAAGTGTCTGTGTAAGTGTGTCAGAGAGTGTCTGAGTGCCTGTATGGATGAGTGAGTGGGTGAGTCAGTGTCTGCATGGGTGAGTGAGTGCATGTGTGAGTGCCTTTACGGGTAATTGACTGCATGTATAAGTGGCTGTATGGGTGTATGAGTGGTATTGTGAGATGTTGTATGACTGGGTGTGTGAGTGGCTGTATGACAGAGTGAGTGGGTGAGTAGTTATGTCAGTGTCTGTATGGATGAGTGAGTGGGTGTGTAAGTAACTGTATGGGTCTGTGAATGGGTATGTGGGTGCTTATGTGGATATATGAGTGGGTTTATGAGAGACTGCATGAGGGTGTGAGTGGAGGTGTGTTGACATCATCAGTGATTTCATTTTAGATGTAATCAGTGATGTCACTGACCATGTCATGAATTATGTAATATGTGAGGTCATAAGCAGTGCATTACAGGGCATAAGTTGTAGTTAGCTCAGGTAACTGTAACTACTGAATTACAATGGTTTTGTACAAGTGAAATCTGAGCCTAACTATATTGTCCCTGTAACTTTAGTTTTTTCAGTTAATTTCTAAAGTTTGTTTAAATGCTATTCTTTAACATTAACGTCCCTCTAGCCTTTGGTTTTGTCACTGAATTAGTGAATTTTTAAAATTGTTATTTGCTAACTATAATGTCCCTGTAACCTTTAGTATTTTAAGTTCATTTCTAAGGTTTTTTAAATATTATTCCTAACTGTAACATGTAACCTTTGACAGTGAGTGTGTGAGTGAGACTATGAGTGTCTCAGTGGGTGTGTGAGTGTCTCAGTGGGTATTTGAGTGGCTGCATAAGTGTCTCACTGGGTCTGTGAGTGGGTGCATGAGTGTCTCAGTGAGTCTCTGAGTGGGTGCATGAGTCTCTGAGTGGGGGTGTGAGTGGGTGTGTGAGTTTCTGAGTGCCCTCTGTTTTCCCTCTTTTGCTCTATTTTGCCTTTTCTGCTAGTTTTTCTGCCATCTGTTTTTCTTTTCCTGCTCGTTTTTCTGCCCTCTGTTTTGCCTTCTCATTTTTCTGCCCTCCGTTTTGCCTTTTCTGCTAGTTTTCCTGCCCTCTCATTTTTCTTCCCTCTGATTTGTCCTCTTTTATAATTGGAAGAGAGGCTGTGAGGCCCCCTCCCCGGACCGATTTCAGCCCCAGGGACCCCATGCCTCAGGGCCCAGCCATGTCTCCCTGGTTGCCATGGAACCCACCCAGGGCACCAACTGTGCAATGATGTGGACTGCGGGGGGAGCCTCCAGGCCCAGCAGTCCCAGTCAGCTCCTTGCCTCCTGCGGGAGCTATCATTGCTCCCGCATGCAGGAAGCTGCTGAATTTGCAGTTTCCGTGTGTGTGAATAATCGTTCCATCTGTTTCCTACAAGCTGAGCAGTTTACCAGCTCCCAATTGCTGGAAGCAGAGTTATGTTTGCTCTCGCTTGACGGAAGCTGTCAGCTCCCACCAAGCAAAAACAAACTGCTTTGTCCCGGGGGTGGGCATCCCAGGACATAGCAGGAGACGGCCTTTGGAGTGGCGGTCCCAAGGGCCATTGATGGCTCCAGAAGAAGGCCGCGCAGCCCCCCTTCCTTTGAATGCATAGGCCTGCCCCATGGAAGTCGTGGTCCCCGGGGCTGTATATGGCCCAAGAGGGAGGGCAGCGTGGCCCCCTTCCCATTATTATATGCATGGCCCTGGAGAGATGGTGATCCCATGGGCCCGGTCAGGCAATGGAGGGGGGTCCGTGTAGCCCCCTCCTTTTGTCTCATAAAGCCCTGGAGAGGTGGTGGGGCTGTTAGAGCCTCAGGAGGAAGATTGCTTGGCCCTCCTCCATTTTGTTTAACACTCGGTCAGCCCCAGGCAGGTGTCGGTCTCAGGGGCCAAGTTTGGCCAAGGGGAGGGGGGCCTTGTGTGCCCGCTCCCCTTATTTAAGATAAAAATAAGCCCCCGGGACCTGGCCCCCGGAGGCAAATCTTCAAAGAAGCACAGGAGCCCCCGCTTCATTTTTAAAACATTGTTGCTGTGAATTGTGACTCTGTCGCGATTTTGTGGCAAAAATGTAAAAAATATTGCTATTTTACCCTGGAGCTGAAGCCGAGTCCCAAGAAGGCTGCCAACACTTCCTGGTTGAAGTGTTAGCAGCCAATCAGATTTCAGCACGGGGACTGTCATTTCCTCAGAGGATCCGCGTCTCTAGATATACAAATTTGGTTTTCCGTTAATTTCTCAAAAACTACTGAATGTATGTAAACTGCATAGCAGAAAGCATGCTTTCTGGACCAAGAGCTACCTTTCTGCCACATTTGATGTAATTCCGTCCAGGGGTTCGGACTGTAGCCGTGTTCAAAATCCCTACGGGAATTAACATGGGAAATGCACTTTTTTTTACCCCCACCTTTTTTCCGGCCGCCGCTTGATGGATCACCCCAAACTTTCCATACACAGCTAGAATGACCGGTACGCTTTTGTTGTTGTTGAGAATTCTGTAAAGAATCGTCCTATATATTTGGAATGGGTAAGGGTAGTGGGTGATAAGAGAAATTTTAGAGTTTACGAGTAGATAGGAGTATTGGGTGGTGAGGGGGCTTTTAGGGTGTAGAGGTGGGTAAGGGTATTGGGTGGCAAGTGTATCTTTAGAATTTAGGGTGGGTGTCCGTATTTGGGTGGCAAGGGTGTTTTTATGGTTTTGGGTGGGTGAGGGTATTTGGGTGGCATGGTTGTTTTTATGGTTTAGGGTGGGTGAAGCTCAGTGGCGGCGGGTGACATTTGAAGGTGGTGGGTGTAAAATTATAGTCGTACTACATTATGGTGAGCGAGCAGAGCGAGCCTGAACAACCTACGGAGGGTTCTGGGAGGTTCTCCCCCTGAGAAACTTTTGAAAAAAGAGTGGACAAACGGTGCATTTTCAAGCAAACTTGAGGAAGCAGGAAGGTTAATAAAGCAATACTATTGAATTATTTATCATTTAAGAAATTGCCAATTTTTATAAGCTATGGAGGACATATGGGTCAGCCCTTGTGTATTGTTGGTTGTGGTGCGATCACAGGCACCGTTAGTGTGTTGTGCTCACAGATAATATCAATGCAGTAAACCCACACACAATGGAAGTGCAGAGCTCTCACACACAGCACAAATTCAGTGTACTCATAAATAAAGATAACGCCGCATATTCACTGGTAATGCCTCTAGGATAAACCAAGTCTAGTGTACTCACAGATGATGCTCGTGCCCTGTTTGCACACACAATGCTAGTGCTGTATGTTCACAGATAGTGCTTGGTGTGCAGGAGGTGCCGACGAAAAGCACAGGTAAAGGCACCACAAAATCACCCTTTTACCAAAGTGAATGAAATCGAAAGGCTCTGAATGCAACAATATCCTCTGTGTCTCTGTCGCGCGGCTTCCCTCGATGCATCTCCCTCTCTCTATCCAGGTCAGTCTAGTTTCATATACAATAGTGCCCTGATGGAGAAGTTCGGAAAGTACCGTCTGCCATCAAAGACGAAAATATTACACCAGTAACCAGTAGCTATCACTGTGTTTTTTGGAATGGAGTCAAATGCCAAACTCGGATTTCAACACCAACCGCCCCAAACAAATCTGAGGAGAACAGAAAGAGAACGGTAGCGAGAGGAGTGGTGGGCGAGAATAAATACACTTTGAAGCTTTAGTCTGTGTAAAACAGGCATTTCTAAAATCAGTAGAGCGACTTTAAATGCACAGACTAAAAGTTTCCTTCTAATCTCCTCTCTCACACCCAGGCCGGTGAAGTGGTCCATGACCTATTACCTGGCTAATGGTAAGCAGTCGCGAGGCATAAAAAGCAGATAAAGGCCCCTGAGGAGGGCCCTGGGGACAACGGACAGCTGAAAGGCTGCACAGCCGCCCGGCATTCTTCCAGGGAGTGTGAGCCCTGAGCAAGCCTTACGACACGTTTATGTGTCGCACATAAACGCGTCATAACTATTCAAACTGTTCAGTCTAGGGGTACCTTTCACGGCATGTGCACGCGTGCACTACATACCTGAAGTGAAGTCTGAGGAGCCCCCTGGCACTTGTCACTCCTGATAATGCACAGTGGACTTCAGCAGCAGATGCAAAACACAGTCGCGGCCGGCATGACGGGCAGGTGGAAATGGGGTCGTCACGGGGGAGGGGTTTAAATAATTAAAATAAAACTCACTGTACTGCGCCGCCTCAGCTGTCCTGGCCGGGTCCCGACTCCCACCGTCCTGCATTTTCCCTGCAGCTCTCATCAGGAAAGCCACCCACAGGCATCCTCCCTCCCCTCCGCCAATCACAACGCTGCAATGGCAGCGTTATGATTGGTACAGTGCAAGCGCACAGCGCCCCTGCCGGGCGCCTACTCCGAGGCCCTTTTCTCTCTGTAGGCTGCATGCAGCCTACAGAGAGAAAAGGGAGAGTGTGCATGACTGCTTTGGTCAGCCCCAGGCCGACCAAAGCAGTCAGGGTCCACAACAGTGTGGAAGCCACACCACCCTGCCCTCAAGCAGGACCACCCACCCGCCCGCCAACAACCAGGCACTTCTGCGTTCTTGCAGTGCGAGAAGCACTGAAGCAGAAACATAAAATGGTAGTTTTACCATTTTATGTTTCTGCTTCTCGCACTGCGCCTCCACACCCCTATGGAGTAGTCGCCACTGGTGAAGCTATTTGGATGGTAAGGGTATTTGTAGGATTTAGGGGTGAGTACGGGTATTTGGGTAGCAAGAATATTTAAGGGTTTAGGGTGGGAAAGGTTATTTGGATGGTAAGGGTATTTTTAGGGTTTAGGGTAGGTGAGGGTATTTGGGTGGTAAGGGTATTTTTAAAAGTTTAGAGGGGTGAGGGTATTTGGCTGGCAATGCTATTTTTAGCGTTTAGGTGGGTAAGGGTATTTGGGTGGCAAGAGTATATTAAGAGTTTAGGGTAGGTAACAGTATTTGGGTGGCAATGTTATGTTTAATGCTTAGGATTGGTGAGGGTATTTGGGTGACAAGGGCATTTTTGCTGTTTAGGGTGGGATAGGGTATTTGGGTGGTAAGGGCATTTTTAGAGTTTTGGTTGGGAGAGGATATTTGAGTGGCAAGGGTATTTTTAGAGTTTAGTGTGGGTACGGGCATTTGGGTGGTAATGGAATTTTTAGTGTTGTGGGGTAGGTAAAGGTATTTGGGTGGCAAGGACATTTTTAGGGTTTAGGGTGAGTGAGGGTATTTGGATGGCAATGGTGTTTTAGGGTGGGGTAGGGTATTTGGGTGATAAGGGTATTTTTAGAGTTTTGGTTGGGTGAGGGTATTTGGATGTTAAAGGTATTTTTAGGGTTTAGGGTGGGTCATGGCATTTGGTTGGCAAGGATATTTTCAGGGTTTAGTGCTAGTTGAGTATAGGAGTTGGGGTTTGAAATGGAATTAAATATATATATATATATACATATATATCACTTTCTTCTCCACATCTGGCAAAATCCACACCGAACAGATGGACACGGACCCGATATAAGTGCTGAGGTGATTTTACTTCACTCCTTATGTCGCCATGACGCGCTTCCGCTCCACAGAGCCTTGTTCACATGACATGTCGGAGCCCAATTCCAGTGCATTTTTCAAAGTGCTAGTGCAATACGTAGGCACATCACATGACCTGCCCAGCATAAACATAGACAAAATACTAACAGCTATTGAGCATGTTTGAACAGACATCAATAAATACAGGTCAAATACCAAAAAAACTATTAAATTTAGTCACGTTTTTTTCATCGTGCTTTTTTTCATAGTTCTTTTGTTGTGTATTGTTCCTCACTTTACTTTTGAATTCTATCAATGATTATGGGATATAAAATCGATCAGATAAAACCAAAATAGGAGACCCAATGACCAGTAAAATACTGAAATATCCCAAAATCATAAGCATAATAAATGACAAAATTCGTTCAAATAGAAGGTGAAATGGCCTTGCAGTGTATTAAACTTACAAAATAGATGGTCAAGTCTAATCCTTACATTCAAAAGGGAGAGGGAAAAATTATACATATAAAGAGATGCCTGATTTTGCCTAGATGTCGGACATGGTATGGGGGTTCTATGGTGTTGAAGGTGAAGTGCCAATAATAATAAAAAAATATTAAAAAAGGGGTTGTAATTCTAATGAATTCGATCTTATACATATATATATATATATATATATAAATATATATATATATATATATATATATATATATATATCGAGAGAGAAATACATACACACACACACAGTTTTCACTTACCTGCAATATACTTACATTTTCATTGTAAAGGTATGCGTGGTAAAGGCATATGCATGGTAATGACTTGCGTGGTAAAGACATATGTGGGGTAATAGACGCATGGTAAAGGCATGCGTGGTAATGGCATGTGCTCTTCCATCTTATATCCATGCTGTAGTGGTACATGGCCCAGTTGCTCAGAGCCCATAGTAAGTTGGGTCCTGGGACATCAGGAGTTAAAAGCCTCACCCCCCACGGTTGGGCCCAGGAACGCCTGCTTGCCCATGGCCCTCTGAAAGGAGTTCTAACATCTACGTTGGTGTGTAGGTTGAGCTATAAATGAGTTGAACTGTGTTCTGTGCTCAGATGGATTGATGCATGTATAGACAGAAGCGCAAATTAGTAAATAAAGAGATGCATGTTCTTAGAGGTAGATAGTTCGACAGAAACAAGTCTAGCTTGATGGATGGGGAATCCATTTGCAGATGGAGATGCAGAGGAGTGTGGAAGTACATATGAGCTGTTGAACTGGTGAGACGGTGCCTGCACGCAACCACATGTGGGTTAATACAGCTCCACATGTGGGTTGATGTAAAGGTGGAGTGATAGATGGATGAACGGATGAGCATATATCAGGTTACCCTGTCTTCGGCTCCTTGCCGAGTGCCCACTGCTTCTGCCTGGGCCATATTGCATTCATTGTATGGTCTGTCTTTCTTACTATCTTACGGCCCTTTATTAGACTTGGAGCACAAAGGTTGTGTCAGGACATAGAGCTCCTCTTTGTGGTCACAGTACTGGCCAAGATAATTGCTGTCACTAAGCAAAAATGAATCCTGTAGCATTCAAAGTTATCTTCCTCCCGGGCTGCATATTAACAAAGGGAAAATACATTGACAGAGAAGAAGGACTACTACATTGTTGAGATACAATCAGGCAATTCAGTGATAGACACAGACGTCTTGATGGTGTTGAATGTAGGGCAGGATTAAAGGATGGTCCACGTGGATGTGCCTAACTGAGCCTTCATGGAAGTGTTAGAGTTTACCAAACATCAAGTCACCTTTAAAGTCAGGTGATCATCATGGATGATAATTCACCAAAATGCCAGGGTTAGTGCAAGTGCCATCAAGCACACCTTTTAATAGTTATGAGGCTGTTGTGTTCTGGAGTCTCTGGACTCTGCAGCGCAGATGGAGTGTTGGGGGGTCGTAAGGGAACATAACTTTCCCTCTTTCCTACAAAATCTCTCCTAATATACATTTTCTGTAATGAATATTTTGGGTCAGTAATGGTTCGAAAAAGCATTACTTTCCTAAAATGAAGGATGCTGTTCTTAATGGTTGTTACACTCATGTATGAATACTTGGGACTGAAAGGATTTTGTATTATACAGCAATATGACCCTTGCACTCAGGAAGGTGTATCTTTTTGTACCTTAGCCAAACTATTTCAGCTTTAACTGAGATGGTCTCATGCTGAACTGTGAATTTATCCTCCTGTTTAAGGTTTCTTGCATTAAACTAAATGTTTCGTTTTCCTGGTGTTTTTTCTCTATTTAGGTCCATTCGTATTCCCTTATATCCTAATAAGTAACCCAATCATTGCCAATGAGAAGCATCCCATGACATGCTATTGGCTCTTTGCAGTAGGGATGGTGTTCTTTGGGTAACGTGCTGTGCTTGGTGTGTGCCAAACATAACCGTTTGCATTTGGGCACAAAATATCCATATTTATTTCTTCGGACCTCGAAGCATTTTGTAATACGTCTACAGTGTCTCCTGAGCATTTTTGCATTCTTGAAATGAGATTCAGTGAGGACGTCCTGGAGTAATGGCTTTTTTCTTCCTACCCTACCATTTAGACCAGATTGGTGGAGTGCCTGGTGAATTATTGTCTCATGCGCACTTTGGCTAGTCTTGGCCATAACAGCCTTCAGCTTATTCAAAGTAGCCAGTGGGAACCTTTCCTTCAAGGTTATCAAATGACACAAGCCAACTTTTACAACAGTTGAAATTCGTGGTGCCAAGTCAAAAAAGGCTCCTATTTCTTGACCACTTCAAGAGACTTTGAATAAGAGGTAAGGGCAATATTATTTTTTTTAACACATAATATATTCTGCTATAAGCCATTCTGCTAGGATTTTGCTTCGGAAGTGACAACAGAAAGTTACAAATTATACTTGCCAATGCCTGTACTTGTATGGTTACAAGGACTAGAAACGATTTGAAGCTTTGTAGTAATGCACGTCATCTTGGTACTTTTTGACCGACAAGATGATAAAGTTATGCACTGTATGTTCTACATAGTAGAATCCTCAAAACCCGATGACATGACTCCATTAAATAGCATTTGGTCAACTGTTTCAAACGTCATTGATAGATCCAAAATCCAGGAAAGCTACCTCTAAACTTTATCTCACTCTAAGGTCCTGCCATGTCACTTCCAAAATCACATTTATACATCAGACTCATTGAACACTCACTACATTAGAGAACTACAGATTTTTTTGTCTAAATGAAGACCAGGAGGTGTTTCACCAATGTCTATCATAATTGTTTGGGCAATAATTCCTGGGATTGTGAAGATTCATAGAGGATTTGGCAAAAAAAAAGGCACAGTTACTGCATATGTTTAGATCGAATGGAACTTTGCTCCATGCCAGCGATGTATTTTTTACAAAGGTCACACAAAATGAAATTTTAGAGTCCAGTACCAGAATTTGTATGGTTTCAAGGTGGGAGGTCTTTCAGGCACCCTGAATATTTGCTAGTCTTGAGCTGATCTTCCATTAATGTCAGAAAATTCTACAAGAATAGCTGAATTTGAAGCCAGGTCATGGGATGTAGTTAAGGAGTTGGGGAATCATTGATGACCTCCTTGCTATGAGCTAGCCCTGATGAAATAGTTCAATGCAATGTACTGAGTTTGGTAAAAATGAAACCTATTATCGGATAATTGTAAATTGTCTTTGCCATTGTTTACTGCTGTGAGTTTTATACATTTATCTAGATTCCAGAAAAGTTATATTATACTTTCTTGAGGATTCTAAATTTCATGGAATATAATGTGTGTGCTAGATCCCTGAATGTGCAATCTGCAGTATCTAGAATGCTTACTGATCTGCAGTTGGTGAGTGGAGAGAACAAATATAGCTAAAGAGATTTCCATTCATTTCTTCAAATCAGGGAGTTCAGGTGCATATGTCCAACACATAACGCAATATACTGAGGCAATGCAACAGATGTTGTTGAGATATTTTATGGGAAAGAACTCAAAATGATATTTTATATATCTGATACCAAACAAATAGTAGGTTTTCAGGCATCCCCTGTTTCCTCAGTGTGGATCAAAGAAATGTTGTATTGACTGAGTCTAAGGCTGTTTTCGTGTCTAAAATAGGTAGGAACAGGGGAGGGGGGGTTTTGCTTCACTTATTTAATGCACATGAAACAGAGCCTTGTTGCCTGATCATTGCTCATCGAATGTGCCCACTGCGGTGATGAAAACTTCCAGCAGGCCAGCCAGACTCCGGCCACTTTCAACCTAGTCTTCTATATGGTTTAGTAATAGCTTCCTATAGATTTTTCCTGCTCCATCCAACAATGACATTGGTAAATAGTTTGCACTGTCTGATCGCAAGCCTTTTTTGAAAATAGAGATGATATTCTCTGTTCCATATTAGCAGGGTACGTCTTTGAATTTCCAGACCAGTTTGTAGACTGCTTAAAAAAAGGAGGACCCATATGCCTTGGTTCGAAAAACATCCAATAACCTTTGTTCTGGGCCAGGTGCATAATATGGCCATTGACTTAAAATCGCATACATAATTTCTTCTTCAGTAAATTATAAATCTTCATTTGAAGCTAATAAGCTTACAGACTCTGGCACATCTTGAAATTCTTTTTTGAAGCTATTATTATTCTCTGGTAGAGCAGACCAATTTCAGAGCCATTCGACTCCCACGTTTAGGTTTGTAGGTGTCCCGCTGCAACCCCATTTAACTAATTACCAAAATCTATTTTGTCACTTTGGTGTAGTCCACTTTTTACCAGATTCCAATCTTTGAAAATGTAGTAGTGTCTTCTTAAGCTTAGTTAATAGCTTATATTCTTCTCTTAAACTGTTTAATATCATCTCCTCTGTAGGTTCAGAAACCTATTTTTTTAAGTCTTTCATTAGGGTTAGTATTTGAGGTTTTGTATAGAATCATTTCTTGATTTTTAGGTTGGTGAGATTTGTGGATACCGGGGGATGAATGTGAGCATATTCATGAAGGCTTGAATTATATCCTTCTTTGGGACTTGCTTCAGAGTAATAATTTCTTGCAGTTGATTTCTGTGTATTTTGTCTAGATGCCAGTATCATGTTTTGGGGTTTCAAAACTAAGTTAGCGGATGCCTCTTTAAGCCTTGAAGTAGGCGCTTTGCTATTAATGGATAATGATCGCTTTCAGTTTTTGGCTGAGCACTTATATCATGAAGACTCTTTTTTTTATTTTTTTTATTGGAATTGATTGGTGTCATACATAGTTACAGATCAAAAGTTCATAACAAAAAACAAAACATGTGAACAACAAATCTCGTACAGAGGACCCTGCTTTCAGTAAGTAATATCAACATATGAGTAGTTTACATTTGGAAATAACTGGATATGAAAATTTAAACGTAAGAAGGCAAAGATATCCTCCCAAAAGACTTTCACCATGCTGCAGTTGATTATAACATGAGCCCAATTAGCTGGGGCAAAGTTCAGGCATCTGAAACAATTGGGTATAAAATTACTATACATTTTAGAAATTACCGCCGGGGTACGATATAGAAGCCACTTAACAAAAAATAACATTCTGCGCCAATTAGCTCCCCTTAAAGTCGAAAAATTGAACTTATTGAGGGTCCGCCAAGCAGTCAAACATAAAACATGATTTTCTTGTTCCCACCATTTTTTGACAGCTTTGAAACCCAGATCCCCTTGTCTAGATTGAGCTAAGATACGTTTCCACTCGCCGGGTTTCCTTATCAGTGTATTATTAAAGAAAAGATCATTATTTAATGAGGAGATCTGAGAAAATGAAATGAGAGTATGCTGTAGCAGGAATTGATAATTTTTTTTATAAGACCCGATTAACAAAAAATTATCTAAGAGTAGTGCTCGCATCTCGGACGGGGTTATCCAGCTTGATTGTTGTAGAAAATCACCCACTTTGCTGTAACCAGCTTTAGCCCAGTAGGCCATTAAATCAGAGCCTGGACTCATCCCACTGAATGAAAGTAAGGAAACAAGAGAAGAGGAGGAATTAAAAAGAGAAAGAGAATATCTATTAAGCATAACGGTGCGCTTCCTAAAAAACCATGCAATTATTTTATACCTAACCAATTTGGGGGATTTAGGTACCAAAAGAGGGGAGGGTATTTGACTTTCCGAAAAAATTAAATAAAAATAAAGCTGATGTATAGATTTGGATTCAGAGTTGGAATTTTAAATCGAGAGAGATATTGGGCAAAATAGGCGCAATAATAATCTCTAATATTAGGAAGTGCAAGGCCTCCATTGTCTGAATCCTCAAAAAGAGTACTCATCGCAATACGAGGTGTTTTATGTGCCCACAAAAAACAAGAAAATAAAGATTCAATTTTAGTAAAGAAAGTGCCTGACAGAAAGCAAGGGATTGTTGAAAACAGAAAATTAAACAGCGGTAAAATAGACATTTTTATCAAGGAGACTCTGCCCAAGATTGAAAGCGGTAATTTATTCCAGCGCGATAACATTGAGCGAACCTTCTGAATGAGGGGATCAAAATTCAAACGGCAGAGATCTTTAACTGAAGATGAAAAAAAGACCCCAAGATATCTCTTAGGATTCTTATTAATGCTACCGCGTAAATCCGGATGTAATTCCGGACTGTGATTACCACAGACCAATATTTCTGTCTTCTTTTTATTGATCCGATAGCCCCCAAAAGTCTCGAATTTCTCGAAGAGTTGGAATGCGGAATGCGAAAACTGTAAATCGGATTTGATAAGTAACATAATGTCGTCTGCGTAAAGTTTTATCGTGGACATAGAAGGAAGCGGAGGTAAGATCTCAGTACACTTACGAATTGCAATTGCGAGAGGTTCAATGAAAAAAGCTAAAAGAATGTTCCCCGATTAACAGAGACTGACCCGACCATTTGTGAATTAATAATAATGTTTGCTTTTGCACCCGTGTATAAGTTTCGAATTAAGTTAATGATATTTGGCGGAATATGAAAGTGTGACAAAATAATAAAAAGTGTCTCCCAAACCACCAAATCAAAAGCTTTTTCCGCATCCAATAAAAGAATAAGTGCGGGAATCCTCTGTGTCTTAAAATAATCCAAAGCTTCCGAAAGATAATGAGTATTGGTCAGCAGCTGTCTGCCGGCAATGAAGCCGTTTTGATCTGCGTGAATCAAATCCGTGGAAATCTGATTAAATCGAATAGCCAATAATTTAGTAACGATCTTATAATCAGAATTTAGGAGAGTAATTGGACGGTATGCATTAGGATCTCTAGCATCTTTCTCCTTCTTCAAAAAGCTAACCACAGTACCCTCACGAAATGAGTCTGGAATAGGAGCTCCTGCCAACATTGAATTGAGAAGGTCGAGAAAAAAATTTGAAAAGGCAGGAAAAAATACTTTAAAAAATTCGGCGGGTATCCCATCTGGGCCAGAGGCTTTACCCAAAGGAAGTTCTTTCACTACGAGCTCTACCTCTTCCAACGAGAATGCACCCATCATATTTAATTGTTCAATTTGAGAAAGAGAAGGAATTACGGCCTTCCTCAAAAAGGCGTTCAATTTAGACTGATCAATTATATGCTGATAGCTCTATATTTTTGGATAATGACAATGCATTATCTTACCTATCTCATCCGGGTCAGTTGTAAATTGAAGTGTGACTGGACAATTTATCCCCCGAATTAAATTAGACGCTGCTTGTTCTTTCGCTTGCCAAGCCAAAAACCTTCCCGTAAAATTGCTTTCTTCGTAAACTTTCTGGTGCTGAGTACGAAAAAAAGCCTCTCCTTGCTCGTATAAAAATGAACTAAATTCTCGTTTGGCTTCATTTCATTGATCTTTGATAATTCTAGAGGAATTTTGCTGTCTTTGAACACTGAGAACCTGTATACGATGTTCTAATGATTTTTTTATGGCCCTAGCCTCTATAGATGTAGCAGCGTCTCTTCCAATACAGATACCACGAATAAAAGCATTTAAAGCATCCCAAATAATGTTAGGAGAGGCGGTGCCAGAATTACGCATTAGGAATTCTATGCTCTCATGTTTTACTTCGGAAACCCATTTTTCGTCATTAAGATAAACTTTATTGAAAACCCATCTTTTAGGGGAACTTCAAATATCCCCAAGAATGAATTCCCTAATGAGCATAATGTGATCAGAAAATACATTATACACCGTATTATAAGAACCGAGCATAAGTTTACGTGAGGCTAAAAAAAATCGATACGAGAGGAGGACTTAAATCTGCCCGACCAGCAAGTATACTCTCGTTTAAAAGGATGGGCTAAACGCCAATGATCAGAGAGATCCAATAATCGTATATAATTAGAGATGGTGTGAAAAACTTTGGGTTTAAGTTGTTTTTTTGATTGTGAAGATGAGTCTATTTTGGGATCCATCAAAACATTGAAATCACCAGCAATCACTATATCGCCTGACACCGTTAATAAAGATTGAAACATATCTTCATACATATTGAAATCGTCATTTAAAGGCCCATAACAGGATACAAAAATAAAGGGTCTTTGTCTACTTTTAACTCTGCAAGAGACCCAGCACCAACGTCCTGAACCTCCCTCTTCTGAATGAATAATTTCAGGATAAATATTCTTATTTAAAAATATCGCCACCCCTCTTTTAAATTCATCACATGATGCGAAGCAACGAAACGAAGCCCAGGATTTAAACATAGAAAATTCGTCCAATTTAGAAGAGGGAATATGAGTCTCTTGTAACAGAATTACTGATGGATTTTCAGCCTTTAACCAACATTCCACAGCGCGCCTTTTCTTAATATTATTTAAACCATTAACATTAAGGGAAAACAACTTCAAACTTTCTTTCATTGACATTGAGATCTAGATTTAACTAGCTGATGACAGATATCATCGGACCACCCCTTGCACATTATATACTTTCTGGCACTTAGAATCGAAATCAAAATCGAGAAAAAAAAAATAAGCATATCCTGACACCATCAAATTCCTTTTTTGATTCATCCCACCCATCACCGACACCCCCACACCAACCATCCCCACCCTCACCCCCCCAAGCCTTACCCTCCAATGGCCGAATTCCCTCCTCCCACGCAGACCATCGGAACCTTCCCCACTTCATTGGGGTGAACTGTTCACACCCCCTTGGCCCCCTGGGTTCCACACTCCTTCGTGCTCTCATGGCCCACCCCCCACCCTCCAATTAATCAGCGCACAGAAAAAAAAAAAGAACCTATAACATCCTATGTGCAGAAAAAGACATAGCTCAACATATACTCCTCCCAAACTAACTAGATTGAGAGGACGAAATCTCCTTAAGTAGATCCTGTGCTGCTGCTATATCAGATAACATAAAAAATTTGCCTTTAACCAAAACTTTAAGCTTAGACTGTTGCGCTATCGTCGCTTGGGCGCCTTTGGCTTTAAACAAGTGTAACATTTGCACAAACTCTGTTCTCCTCCGAGCTGCGGAAGCCGACATGTCTGAAAAAATACGTATCTTTTCAGACATATCATGAAGACTCGATACTGATGAATATGGAATTGATCAAAGTTAAGTTTTTACCCAAAAGGTATTTTTTGCAGGCATTGCATGCATATCTGATATTGCAAGCCCATTAGGAGAATAAAGGCTGCATGCTGCCATCATTATTGCAAATGAAAGTCCTTTCTTCATCTCACCATCTGGAGGTAGAGGTTTTTTAATGAGCCTTTGGAAAGAGAACTGAAAGGTGAAAGAACACTGCAGTGTGTTTTACAGATATGGCGACGAGCCAGTCTTTGTGCATCGATTTCCTATTGTTATATCATTACCGGAGGTGCTTCTGGTTAACAGGATTTAAAGATGGAAGTCAGGGGTGTGTTATAACAAACACGTGGACTCCGCCATAGAAAGGATAAAATCACATTTGTTTTCTGTTTTCCCTGATGTGCCTCTTTGAGTAAAAAGGAAAGTCACACACACATTTAATTGTTATAGATCAGGTGAGTCGTTCGTTACCAAGTTATTAGTGAAATATCTGCCGTGTATAAGAACTGGCAACATACTCGCTAGAAAGAAGTGTGCATAGCAGTACACAGTGCCATTCCTCTCTTGTTCATTAGTTAAGGCAAGCGCTTAGAAGACCATGGCCCCATATCAAGCCACAGAAGCGAGAAGAGACTACCAGGAGCTTTTGGTGCAGGAGATACAAATGAGTGATAGGCAGAGCATTGTGCTAAACACAGTCGGTTTTTGGCAGCAAGGCACATTTTCTGATTGGTGGGTTAGATATTAGAGAGTGAAGATAACTTTATTTGCCCACATCCACATTAATTACACCTTTGGCTCGTGCCTGACTTTTGCGTCTCCCTACAGATGTCCAGCTCAAGTCCACCTCTGATGAACCTAGAACACATGGAAAATAGGCTGGTGTGATACAGATAACTGCATGAAAAATACACATTCTGTTTTCTCCAACAGATACATTTAAAATCATAGGTATCCTTTTCAAATATCCCAAAAATGCATGCCCTAATGGTTTATCCTTTAAATGGATACTTTGTATGATTTGAGTCTAACCCTGGTCCCACACAGTTAAGAATCTGAGATGCATAACGCGGCCTCTTGTCTACTTCTTGCTGCAGGTACATGTGCACGTCTGTCATCCAGCGGGCAATGATCGCTCCTGTGGTCTGGATAATTGTCACCCTTCTCGACGGAAAGTGCTTCATCTGCGCCTTCAGCGAGTCCATTGATGCCGACAGATTCTCTGGCTTTGCGAATAAAACGTCCCTGGAGGTTCTAATCTTGCTCTCCAAGGTGCCCTGCAAAGAGGATGAGCTTGTGAAAAACCACACTTCCAGAAAGGCTATATCCAGGTACCTGCGCTGCTGGTCACAGGTAACACTTCCTGTATGCCTCTTCTGAACAAGGGCACCATTACAAGCAAGCGAAGACAAAGCCAATATGTCTGGCTCATTTTAAATATATTAACTTTTATTGTAATGCTTAGACCTGGATCCTTTATATGCATGCATGGATGTAAACATATGTAACACACATTCAGGTGCCGTTGCAAATACAGACATAACATATCCAGGTAGACCTGCAGAAGCAAGTTTATGAATGAAAGCACAGATGACTGATGAATGTTTGAGTCTATAGCAAGATGGGGTATGTGGATGGATAAATGTTGGTGGATTGCTAGTTGGATCATTGTGTGGATGGATAAATGCACATGTATGAGTAAGTTGATAAAAAACACATGAGACCTATTAATAGTAAGTTAACTCTGGGACCCCTTATCTCCTGATATCCCATTTGATACAGGGCGACCGGGGTTTCAGAGTATTGATATCTTTAAAAGTACATATTCCATTGTCCAAATCATTTCAGCAGTTTTAACAGTGCTCACTGAATTTCCAGCTGGAATTGGACTTTTTCTATGGTTGTGAGCATCTAAGATAGACAGCAAGGACGTCAGGGTAAGAGGTGGCCACGGTCAGTGAATGGAGGGTGTAAAGGGATGAAATGTCTGAGCTTGAGGTCCCAGTCATTGTGAAATCATCTCAGTATATCTGCGAGTGTTTGATACAGTGGGGTATTGAGTGAAGAGAATATTATTTGGGTTCGACACAGAAGAGGCAGTGTTTTGGCCATGCTGTCTGTTCTTGTTCCCAGTAAACTACACATTTCGTTGGCGGTACGATTAGTTTGGAATTGAAAAACATGCGGGTGGATTGGTGGAAAATGTGGACACGTGCAGTGGGGGGAAGGGGTGGGGAGGCGAAAATTGATCACAGTGGCTGATATAATGCATAAGGTGAGGGATAGGAGGAGGGTTGTAACTGGAAGAAGCCAAGTGGTGGAATATGGCAAGCAAATGAGACAAAGAGAGGCAGAGTGGTGACGTGTGCCAAGATGCAGCATTTTAATACTACTACCCAAAGGGAAACTAGAGACTCAATGGGGGTAGAGGTCATCAGGGCCAGACTGGAGGCCTCGCAAAAATGTTCAAACCAGCCCCCCACAACAGGAGGCCTTAACTAGAATGGGCCATGAGCACTTTCATAGTTGAATCGTGGCAGCATATCCTGCCCTGAAAGCAGCCTTCTAACCAGTAGTCCACTAAGAAAATGCCAGAATGGTGGTATGGCCAGTCCAGCTCTGGAAGTCACAAGGAGCTTCTGATGCTGGTGATTGCAAGGAGAGCAGGCTGGTACTGACGCTTGCTCTTGGTCTTGTTTTCAACAATAAAGGCGTGTGTGAGCAGCTTGGCTGATGAGGCCTAGGGGTAGGTGCTTCCATGCAGGGAGATGATGTGGAGGCCCACAAATTTCAAGTATTGTCCAAGTCTGCAGTCATTGACACTATGTTTGTAAAGAACTGCATGAG
Source organism: Triturus cristatus (assembly GCF_964204655.1). Taxonomy (NCBI): domain Eukaryota; kingdom Metazoa; phylum Chordata; class Amphibia; order Caudata; family Salamandridae; genus Triturus; species Triturus cristatus. The sequence continues at coordinate 586,952,824 of NC_140580.1, read as the reverse complement.
GTTATGTTATGTTAATAAAATGTATTGAGCGAGCCAATACCCGGAGGTGTCTTGGCGCTAAGACTGTGGTAAGCCAAGGATGAGAGCAACTAATTCTGAAAAATACATGTTTTAAGGTGCTTTCTGAACGAGGCGAGTGAGCAAGCACTTCTGATATCAAATGGAAGCGTGTTCCATAGTTTTGCTGTGCCGTACGAGATGCTACGGCCTCCCCAGAAAGAGGTTTGGATCCTTGGAACCCTCATGAGTCTAGCGCCTAAGGAGCGTAGTTGTCTGACTGGGTGATACCAGGAAAAGAGATTTTTGAAAAACATTGGTCAGGTGTTGTAGGCTAGGCATAGCGCCTTGAACTTAATACGATGCGCCACCAGGAGCCAGTGAAGTCTTCGAATTTCCTTGGCTACAGACTCGTGTTTAGGGACATTTAGTAATAGCCTTGCAGCTGCGTTTTGAATCATCTGAAGCTTTTTAAGATATTGTTTCTGCATATTCAGGTAGAGTCCGTTGCAGTAGTCTAACTTTGACTGCACAAGTGTGTTCACTACCGTCCTTTTGGAGTCGACTGGAATATAAGGTAGAATCTTCTTCAATTTCTTGATCAGAAAATAGGAGGTGGACACAATGGCATTGGTCTGCTGAGATATAGTGAGTTTATTATCAATCAGCTCCCCCAGGTTTTTCACCTTCTGAACTGGTTTTGGCAGCTCCCCCATTTCTGCCGGCCACCAAGAGTCATCTCATTTGGGTTGCAGATTCCCAAAAATCACCACTTTAGTTTTCCCGGAGTTAAACCTAAAACAGTGCTTTCCCATCCACCTGTTTATTTCCATCATACAGTTTTGAAACTGCAATGATGGGGAGGTTTGATCTGTATACGCTGCCACCACGATCTGGGATGTTAAAGTATAAAATGCGGAGGCTCAGGGCCAAACCGTATAAAAGTGCATGTCATCTGGAGACACATTAATGTGACTTGTGTCTCATGTCCTTTGATTAGTTGAAAGGTTTTCTCAATCTCCACTAAGAGACACAGAACAGGTACTACTTAGGTATTATCAATGAAAACTTCCCTCAAACGCACAGAACAGGGACAGCATAGGCAACAGCAGTGTGGCAGCTCACAAACACACACACACACACACATACACCTAAACACGCACACACACACACACACACACACACACACACACACACACACGCACACCAGGTACCAAGTGTAGGACAGGTAAAACCTGCTCAAGCTTCCCTCATACATAATATGTACCTACTGTGCAGTAATAGTGAAATCTTCCATCACTTATTCAATCTAGTTACAGCCTCTAAATTTTTTTACTGGAAAAATTCTGCTTTGCTGTTTTTGAAAAAGAGGTTCTGACATAAACAATTCATTGAAGATTTATACAGCTAGACAGTGTGCTGACCCTAAAATGTGTACTGCTTATAATTAAAATTGAGCTGCTCACAGTTGAGCAGAGTGCTGCCCTGGTCAGCATTTATTGGCTCCAGCACACATGGATTTTTTCTACAAGCACTAGGAGTTGATGGAGGAGGGGTATTTGATTCTCAATCTCTTGGTAAAATCCTCAAACAGAATCCCGACTGGTCGTACGGACCTTTGGTTGCCAACTTGAAGTGTTGAGAGGGAGCTAAAATCAAAAATACATTTAAAGTACAATTAAACCAATGTGACTTCACAATAGCGACAGAGAGCATGGTATTCAACCGTAGAGGTTTGTTTTCCAAATATTAGTCAAATCATCATTCAGCAAAATTGGCAATGGTTAAGATAATATAAAAAAAATCCAGCCAGTATATTATGATGCTCAAATACCCTGAAATTAAGTATTATGAAATACACAATAGACACAATCAAAATGTAAACAATGCAAAATATCCAAATTATGTCTTCCATAAAGAAACTCGCCCTGTCTAAATTAAGAGATAAAAGAGTGTTGGAGATTTCTAAAGAGGAAGTAAAGAAGATGTCAGCATTCTGTAAACCTCAGTAGAAGTGTCCAGCATGAAGCTTTCCACTCAGGGGTAAACCCAACACAGAGATATCCTCACATCTAAGTCAGAGTAAGGTCTGCTGTAACTAACTATAGAACACTAACTAGAAGCACAATTGAAGGTTCCAGAACATCCATATCTCGCTTCCACAGTCTGGAGCCAATCCCATGTCAGCATTGGCTGGGAACTGGCAAACTCCTTTAATTTCCCATTCTCACACAATTAGGTACACATTTGCTTGCCCTTGAGAGTTGCATCTTCCTAGTATGCCAAGCACAGGAGGCTGAGTTCACCGTTGTCTCTCCAACTGTGCTGCTAGCAGTCTCTTCTTAGATTTCACTATCGGTTTAATATATAACAATAACCCTTTCTCTAACTAACAAGGAACCCGATACCGCACCTGTGGAAGAGAGAAACCAGCATACTGGAGACCTTAATGTGTGTAATGCTCAGCTAAGACCCGACGCCAAGCTAAATTAGCTTGAGAATCAAAATGGAAGCACAATACAATTTTATTAACTTTGGGAATCAAACAGTTATTATTAAAGTATAAATACATATTTGGTAAATGCAGTTACATTGATTATCATTCAACTCAGTACAGTTAAGCATGATTTCTTAACATGCTCAAAAGTGATAGCCCACTAAAGTTATTATCAGAGTGGAACACACAGATTAATGACATTAAACACACATTGAATATAAGAGTTACACGTAAATGCATATAAGTGAAATACAGAAGGTGGAGCCTGAATTTACGCTGCTCCAAAGCTCCCCCATCACTGATGGCTAGTATGTCCATTACAAATCAAATGAATCGTTCTTGAGACCATCTCAAAAATCTGTTGTCTACAACATCTTGCACCTTCATTTCAGTTTAAAACTTACACTGACTCTCCTCTACTTGTATATCACTTCTCTTTTTCTTCGCTCCCTTCCCATCAACGACTTCTTCTTTGATCTCATATACTTGAATGCTTTACACAAAGCAAACACACAAATCAAACAAATTGCAATAATTATAATAGGCTTCAATATAGTGCCTAAAACCCCACTACCTGTATTACACAATCAATTGCTTACTGTGGCAAATCCCTTTCCAATCGCTTCCCATGCATCTGTAGTTTCTAAATCTTTCTAGTGCAGTTTCAAATCAGTGATGTTTTCCACAAACCTTCTAATCTCACTCTTATCTGGTATATTGGTGCAGCATTGGTGAACCTTCTACATCTTGCCAGCAAAATATCTAATGCAAACCGATTTTGCAATACCATTAATCTAATAGCTATGATTTCAGTATCAACAGTCAGCAATGACCCAACAGTGCTAATTGATAATTTATCAGCTATGGTAGAAAGCTTCCTAAACTTTAGGTCATTTAAAACAACCCAGACAGAAGGAATCATTGTGCCTAAACTATCTCCAACTATTTCAGAAGCACTACTACTACACTTTGGCCTTGCATAGAAACCCATTTAACTTTTCTACGTGATAGATCTTTGGAAATACTACAGCTAATTGACAGGTACTGGCCCAATTTCTGGGTAATTCAAAAGAAGATGTGGGTCGCACACATTACGAGACCCCAGAAATAACAGAATCCTTCCCTCCCATGATCTGCTCTGTATTGCCCCCCAACTCAAATGTATGTTCACACTTACTTTCTCCCATGAACATATTTGCAGACAGCTTTTTCTTCTCAGACTTCACTATCAGTCTATAACAATACACCTTTCTCTAACAAACGTGGAACCAGATAACACCCGTGCAAACTGGAGAAAACAAACATACTAGAAACTTTAAAGTGTGCAATGCTCAGCTAAAGCCCAACATCAAGCTAAATTAGCTCAAGAGTCAAAATTAAATACTATTAATCCTTAGGAATCAAACATTTATAATTAAAGTGTAAATGCAGACTTGGCATTTGCAGTTACATTGATTATCATTCAACTAAGTACAGCTACATATCATTTCATAACATGCCCAAGAGTGATAGCCTACTAAAATTCTTATTAGAGTGGAGCATGCAGACTAATTAGGTTAAACACACATTGAATATAAGAGTTACACTTAAAAGCATATGTGATATACAGAAGTTGGAGTCCATATGTACGCAGCTCCAATGTTCATGCTTCCATCATAGACACAAACAGTTGTAGCTGAAGTAGCAGCAGTGCAGGTTTCACACACTCAGATGTATACACACACACACACACACATGTAATGCATGGGCATCAACAATGCATGATTCCCTCGTACACAGTGAATCATTTATGCCAATGGTTGCAGTTGGTGAGCTCTGGCACACTTTCTTTGTGTGCCATGGCTTATTTTTCAATATCAGTCTTTGAGATAGTAATTAGTTTCTAGAGGCAAGAGGCTAGTGAAAATATAATGGAAATTACAGCTGCAAAACCTGGCAATAGTCAGAAAAATGTACTATCCCTCACTCGAACCAAGTACCAAATGACACTAAGCGAGCAAGTGAGGCAAGTGCGCCTCTTTTGGGGGAGAGCTGTATTCACCCTAAGGAATTTTCAAAGCAATCCTGCCACCCCCCCTTCTCATCCCTTTTCTTCCTTTTTACTTCCATGTATCCACCCACCCTTCTTTCCATCCTCACTCTCATTTTCCCTTCCTATGCTTCTCTTCATCCCTCCACCCGTCTCTCCATCCACTAATTGCTCCCTCTTTCTCTCCATTCATTGAGTCATCCACCCATTCATCATTTCTTCCTTCTCCATCCACCCTTCCTCACTTTCTTATCTCAGTTATCCAGCCTTCATTCTCTAATTTCTTCATTTATCTATCCCCTCACATTCTCCATCTATCCATCCTCCCCCGACATTCTCCTCTCCATTCATCCACCCATCCTTCTATCCATCCAGTCTTCTGTTGCTCATCTTCTTTCTTGCTCTTCTGTTTTCATTTATTCATCCTTTCATCTCTGCATCCATATAACCTCCCCAGACACCCTTTTTTCCATCCATCCAGTTTTCTGTTGTTCCCCCTTTTTCTTGCTCTTTATCTATGCATCCATCTGTCTATCATTCACAAATCCATCTTTCCTTCTATGCATCCATCCATCATTCATCAATCCATCTTTTCTTCCTTTGCATCCATCCATACATCCTCCCTTCTGCCGCTCCTTTATCCATCCTTCCTTCTCTCCATAATTCATACTATCCATCCATCCATGTATTCACCCATCCAATCGTCTCTCCATTCTACTGTCAGTCCATCATCGCCTCTATCCATCCTCCTTGACATTTTTTCTCAGAATGTTCTTGTACAAAGACCATTGTGAAGTTGTGCTCCCAAAGTCCACATCAGCAGAAAAGGGCATAGAGACCAGCAACTTCGAGTTTATCCATCAGTCTCTCCTTCCACTAATCTTTATTATTATTAGTAAACTTTATTCGATTTGATTACCAAATCATAAAAGCATATAAATAACAAATCATTCATAAAATATCTCACAAGAATACATTTCACTAAAACAGGCTGTAAGATGATTACCACATACATGATTCAACCACTTAGACTAGGTATTGCGGGGGAATGACAAAAATACCTCAATACTTCAGTCCCCCCTCGTGATTCTTAGCTTTAGAGCAGCTCTTAAAAAGTTGACCACACAAAAAAGAGTAAAAACATCAGATGACAATTTTAAAAACAACAAAGCTATGCGTGCCTGCCTAAATCTAACTTTTCTTAATAGGCCCTTCAAAAAAATTGTTTTGGGGTAGGCGTAATACGGGCAGAGAAGGACTAAATGAAGGGTATCCTGTGGAGACCTATTGTTGCAGCCACAGGGCCCTCTCTCTTCTGAGTTTATAATAAAACCTGCCGGTACCGCCAATAAGTGATGAATAAAATTTGAACTGAAACGAGTAATTAAAAATCTATCATGTGCACTTGTCATTAATGTTAAATATGGTTCTATACCCTGAGTTGTGTTAACTAGAATATGATCTCTCACTGAATGTTTAACAGGTTCAGCGGCTTCACGTTGCGCCATGGCAAACTTTGAATACAGAACTTTGGTATCACTCTTATCCTTGGGTCTTATTGTATCCGGTTTGGTAAACAGATCTCCACGCCCTAGTTTAGTAAAAGAATCCCTAACATATTTTATCCAGGGGATTTTCATTATGTGGTCTAAGGAAAGAAAGTCCTGAATTACGAGCCTTGTCAGACCCGCCTCTACGTTTGTCCAAATCTTCAGCCAACATAGTAGGGGCTTAACTGACACCAGGTCTGAAATATATTTGACCCCCAGTTCTTCGTGAACGCTAAATGCCGGGGTACTATGAGGGACCTTCAGTAAACGCCTCAGGTATTTGTTCTCTTCCCTTTGCAAATTAGTAGTCTTGACGAATCCCCACACCTCACTTCCATACAGAACCTTGGCGCAACAAATTGAGTTAATACATTTAAGATCATACCCGGGGTCCAACATCCTAGCCTATGTGCACAATTTGCAATAGAACCTGTAGACCTGTTCAGGGCCAGGCACTTTTCCTCTAATAAATGTTTAAAATTCAAATGACCATCAAAAAACATGCCCAAATTTGCAAAGGCTGGGATTTTACCTAGGGTATATGAGCCTATGGTATAATTTTCTTGGCTTCTTCCCATTTCCATGACATATGATTTTGCGAGATTAGGGGACATATCCAGATTTTCCATAAACTTCACAAAACCATCAATTAAAAGAAGCAAACCATGTGGGGTGCGGGTGAGGAGCCCCGCATCATCTGCGTAAAGCAGAACCGGGGCTGCTCTTACACCCATTCTCGGCAGGTCTGCTTGGATGTCGCGCAAGGTGGCGTCTAGACCGTTAATATATAGGGTAAACAAAAACGGCACTAACATGCATCCTTGTCTGAACGCCCTTGAACACTTGAAATAATCCATAACCTTACCATCCTGTGTGTATCTAACAGCAGCTGTGGTATTGGAATGCAGCGATTGAAGAATATTTATTATTGCCGGGTCCACCCCGAGATCACCCATTATTGCCCACAGTTTACTGTGATTCACGCGGTCAAAGGCCGCAGCGAGGTCCATAAAGGCTAAGTATAATGCTGCAGGCTTAGCTACTGTATATTTTGCGGTGATGAGGTACAAGTTGAGGCATTGATCTACGGTGGATTTCCCCGGACGGAACCCTTATTGAGCATCCGTAATGATTTGTGTGGGCTCTGCCCATTCCATCAACCTGTTTAAAATCACCCGCCCCAGAACCTTCGCTGGGACATCTATCAGAGATATGGGTCGATAGCAGTGTGGGCTATCCCTGTCGCCTTTTTTTAAAATTGGCACAATAATGGCGGAAGACCAGGATGCTGGCATTGCTGAGCTTATTGCCGCATTTAGTACCCTAGTTAGAAGAGGGGCTCCGTATTACAACGAAAGAGGTCTGGTGGGATTCCATCTGGCCCGGTGCCTTGTTTCTCGTCAGGCCCTCGATTCCTAAACTTACTTCATCCAGGGAGAAGGTAACAGGGTCGATACTCAGTGATGCGGTTGGGGTCTGCAGCTCATCCCGACTGTGAGGGTGGTTATACAAGCCCTGAAAATGCTGCTGCCATTGTTCTGGCAGAATATTATTGCTTAGCCCTGGCTTATTCAGGTCCATGAAACAAGGGTTATTAATTACTCTCCAAAAGCGGGCGGAGTCCTACACCTCCGCCGCCTCCGTGAGCTCCTCCCAGGCGGCATTTTGTAAATGGCCCTTTTGTCCTTTGACAGCTAGTTTATAACTTAAACGGCAAGCAGCCACCCGCTCCCTGTCCCTTGGAATCTGCTTAAGTGCCACTTTTAACTCTCTTAGGGCCTGTGAACATTGGCTATCAAACCACCTAGGAGGGCCTTCAACAAGATATCCACCAAGTTTGCGGTATTCATAAAAACCTCTATTAATTCAGCCCCTTTCACTCCTAAATCTAAGCATTTCAATATTTCCTGGTAACCTCTATCAAATAGGGAAGTATTAAAAGCAACAGTATCAACCTGGGCCCATCTCTGCCTTCTGCCTTGGTCCGTCACGGCAATTGCCGAACCCCCTTCCTGTCTGTTTAATACTGGCAATTGGAACTGAGCAGCAAGCACTAGGATGAGTGGGTTATGATCACTAAACACACTGTGTTGTATATTACATTTTAATGCACCTCTTTTCAATAAAGGGAAGACAAAAATAAAATCAATGTACGAATGGTAAACTCTCCCTTTTCATTAACGATCATGTCCATCGTGTGGGTTAACTCATAGGAATATAAAAGACCAGTCAGTTCCCGTCCCACCTGGGAATGCTCCAGGTGAGGTCCCTTCCTTAATGAACAGAATGACCAATCACCATGTGCTGCCCTCAGGTGTGGGCACAAGTGACAGTTAAAATCGCCAACTAAAATCAATTGTGATTGAGCCAGCCCTTTCCCTTGTGTGTGCTCCAGCCGTGTATTTAGTTCATAGAGACTGCTCGCGCCCTGCGCATTTGGCATTACATTATAAACATTTATTAGAATTACCCTAAAGGTGTTATTCGAGAATTTTATTCCTTGGACGACATTTGAGTCCCAAGCCAGATTTTTCCAACTGCCCTGAATTCTCAAATCTATGAACATGATCAGGCCCCCCTTTGCTCTACCGGAGACTGATCTAACTGCAGGGCAAAAGAAGGTGTTATATCCTTCAATAAAAAAGTTTTTACCTGTCTCTGATGTTTCCTGAAGGCATATTATGTGGTACTGCCTCACGTAAGTGAGCCATTGCTCTTCCCCAAATTTACTAGATAGTCCAGCTATGTTCCACGAGATAATTTTTATGTCTCCCCCACTGCTCCCCACAATAATATCAGCAAGCCCAGTACTGCTCCGCAGGATGGCGGGCCTACCCACAAGATTTATCTCAGAGATATCAGATTCCCTGCACTCCACAGGGGATAGTAATGTTGTCCCCATATAGGACTCCACACTCCTCTCTGCTATGTCAGTGTTGGGCAAAAGGATATCACTGACTCTGCCCCCACCCTCCCTATGGTTTAGTCAGTCGATGTTCAAATACCTCAGTGGTGTAAATGCATTAGTTACCGCCACAGGCCTGCCGCCCCACCCAGTTCCCTGATCCTGTACTGCATAGCATTGTATAGGTTTAAGGCTGGGCACTGGTCTATAAAAAAAGCCCAAGGGCAGTGGTTTAAAGCTGGACTCTAAGGCGAATGAACCAGCTGAGTACGAGAGAATCCCACGCGCCAACTCAGGGTATCTAAACGTGACAATAATGCAGTCTTCTAAAAAAACTTTCCTTGATTTGCCAATCCAAGACACCCTCTTGGCCATAAGAATGTGCCGATGATCTTTAATGTTGAATCTAGCATACTTGCACATCCAGTACGCCACTTTATTAATTAACTGAACTGTGGACTCCTCTTGTGCGTTATTATGTCCTGGCACACCTGTCAGAACCACTGTGTATGGGCAACTTGCCGGTGGGAGGTCTATTACTGGGAGCTCAATGCTATAGGGGGCGACTGGCATATCTTCCCCTCTCATTTGTTGTTGGTGTGCACTATCCCCCTTCAAAGCATTGTGCTGATTCTCTAGTTGGACCTTCTCAGACCCTGCCTCCACTGCCCTTAGATCCCTTGCACCCAAGTTCCCAGATTGAGCCTTAGGGCGTGTTGCTACAGGGTTAAATTGAGGGATATGATTTACCATGTCATTTACCATGTCAGCTCGTTTGTGTAATCGGAGATCAGAGCCCGTTAAAGGTAATGAAGGTGGAATCCTTGTCATGTGTTTTCCCCCTTCCGGTGCCCCCTGAGCCACAGATGGTATAGCTAATGGTTGAACAGAATAATTACAACAACACCCCCCTGTATTAGATGTGTTAGATGATGTGCTATTTAACTCTTCAATCAACAAGAGTTTCTCCTCAATTGACCATAATTTACATAAGTAAGGGGTCCAGCAGCACAGACACCAATGTCTCAAGTCTTCTCCACTGAACATTATTGCAATCGAGAATCGGTGGGCTAGGGGATGAACCCTGTCGCATAGAATGCCCTGAAGACCCTTGTGCGCCTTCCGAGGCCGTGAAATCTTGATTTGGTCATTTGGAAGGTGGCTGCTTTAATCTGGGCTTCTGCCTTGGCCATTGGGGGCGCCACTCCTGGACCATTTTGCCGGCGGTTCGTTAATAACTGTTGGTATCGATCCCGTCCCACTCCCCCTTGGGATAACCCTTAGGTGCTTTTTAGATCTAGTTGCGACCTCTCTGTTCCCGGGTTCTGGTGCTGTTAATGTTTCAATTGAGGCCAGAGGTGCGAGAGGCACAATGGGCAAGACCTCTAGGGAGCGGGACACCTCCTGCACTGGCGTGGCACCACTTCCCGCCACAACTGTCCCCGTGGCTGAGGTATTTGCTGGGATGGGTGAGTCAGCATCTAGGGTCACCAACGCTGAGTCCACTTGCCCCCCCGGATCTGTCTGTAATTATTGGGTCATCATGCAGGCACACGGCAGCTGTGTGAGCGCCTGTAGGAGATTTAGCCCTGCTTATGCAACCTAATGGTGATCTTTTATGGGTCACGACAGTATCCAAAGAGAGTCTTTTCTCTGTTAGTTGTATTTCGTGTGTCAGCACCGACTCCGCCCGTGTCAGGAAGGCATCGAGGGACCCCACAAGACCCCCCCCCCCGAGGCTGTAAGAAAATCCTTTTGTTTAAGTCGTTTAGCCATTAGATACTAGTTAACAAGTCAGTTTATATTAATGAACAGTACCTTAGAAATGTGGATTCTATGCCCCTGCTCCGATGAAAGAGGGTGGGCTCGGACAAGCCTTTTTCGGGCTCTGGCGGGCATGGACGGGCCCGCCCATGCAGGTCCCACGCTGCCGGAGCCCTGGCCCCCTCTTATGCGCCTCCTGGCGCTCAGGAAATGCATTAGCGCCTCCTCTGGCGCAAAGAATGCTGGGTGCTGAAGTCCCCCTCGCTGTGCGGTGTGCGGGCTCTGGCAGGCAAAAACAAACGTTCAACATGGGCCTTCCACTAATCTCTCATTTCTTCTCTGCATCACAAATCCATTTTTCTTCCTGCTCATCCATCCATCCTCCATTCTGTCTCTCCACTATCCACCCTTTCTTATTTATCCTTACTTATCTCCAAAAACCTTCCTTCCTTCCCTCCACCCATACATCAATCCATTTATCCATCCACCCACCCATCTCTCTATTCTCCTGTCCATCCATCACCCCCTTCCTTTTTTGCTCTCTGGTTCCATTTGTTCTCATACCCTGCACCCATTCGAACGATTCTCTTTACTAGTTTCTTTTGGAGATCAAAGTCTCTGCTAAAATCAAAGGAAGCATGAATAACAATTCATACGTATTATGTTATATAGACTACCCAGTGGCACTCACCCTGCTCAAGCTGCTAAAATGGGGGTTAGTCATGCCCCTGCCTGTTACTAAACCTTTCCCCCACCTATTTGTGCAGAATACTAAATCTGGTGGTAATACCAAGCAGAAAAGATTTTACTGCTCCAGTCCTCAAGGTTTTATAGAAGTTTCTACAGGTCCATGCCGTTGTAAAAATATGAGGTATTCACCTGGTGTATTATTACGGCATTGCCCTGAGTTTGACACATCAGAATTGTGATAATATTACCTCCTTGTCCAATTTCCTGGATGCAGTCCTTACGCTTGAGATACTTCTTTCCGACAGAACCAGTTCCCTAGCTGAAGCCTAAAAAGTTCCTTCAAGATGGCCCCTGTTACCCAGGAGCCACCACAAAAGGGAGGAACCAATGATGCACTTCTATACCACGTAAAAGCCAAAAAAAAATATCAAACTGGAAATAATAATCCGCCATGCCGGGGCAGGAGGGCATGACTCAGGACTGCATTAAGGAAGACTAGGACTCGGAGAAATGAAGATTACCACTAAGTAACCAGGGTATTGGGGGGCATGGACAAGATGGCGACCTGAGCGGACGCTACCTAGAGAGCTCCACAGCCCACCCGTCTAACAATCCTCAATAATCCTGCCCATCGAGCCCTTAAAACACTACGGGGCGCATGCATCAAGGTAGGCTTTTGCGATACCTTAATTGCGATTATTAACCCCTTCGCTGCTAGGCCTTTTCCCCCACTGAGTTAAGCCTTTTTTTGGCTATTTGGGGTAGTTTGTGCTTAGTCCCCTGTAACTTTTTGACCACATAAGGTATCCACGCCAAATCTGCGTCCTTTTCTTCCAACATCATGGGGATTTAAAGGTACCCAGGGTTTGTGGATTCCCCTGGAGGGGACCCAGATATTAGCCAAAATACAGCTAAATTTTGTTTTTGGGGGGGAAAATGGGAAAAAGGGCTACAGATGAAAGTGTCTGGTTTTTCCCCTGCAAATGGTATCAACAAAGGGGTTGTGGTGCTGAAATCACCATCTTCCCAGCTTTCAGGGACAAGCAGACATATGTCAGAAAACCAAAATTTCTTACACAGTTTGGCATTTTTCTGGGACATAGACTATTTTTGCTATTTTTGTGCTTTCAACGTCCTTCCAGTTAATGGTAGAAATGGGTATGAAAGCAATAAAGGATCCTGGAAAGCTATACATTTTAAAAAGTAGACAAAATTCTGAATTCAGCAAGGGGTCATTTGTGTAGATCCTTGAAGTTTTCTTTATAAAAACTAACAGTTGAATATAGGAAAAATTGAAAAATTGTTAAAAATAACAGCCATTTGTGTCAACGTTTTCACCTGTAACTTTTTCTAATTATGACAGCTGTTTGAAATCAATACACCATTACATCTGCTGGACCTTTCTGCTTGTGGGGATATATAGGACTTGCAGGTTCACCAAGAACCCGACAAACCCAGAGCCAATAACTGAGCAGCATCTTGCAATGGTTTTTTATTATATACCGGGTATACAGCAATTAATTTGGGAAAATATATACATGGAAAAATCGGTATGAAAGACACCTATCTATTTCTGAAATTGGAACAAAATATAGAGTTTAGAAACAGTAGATATTTGCACATTTCCAAAATTGTGAGAACCCATACTAGCATAAGAATTATAGGTCATTTTTCAAAATGACTTCTTTTTATACATTGTCTTTCATTTGGAAGGCAGAAATGCATCAAAAGTCAATAGGTAATAACAGTTGCTCTACAATTCTGTGTTACCCTAAGTCTCCCGATAAAAATGGTACCTCACTTGTGTGGGTAGGCCTAGTGCCCGTGACAGGAAACGACTCAAAACGCAATGTGGACACACTTTATTTTTACAGTGAAAACTGACCCTTTTTTATAAAGTGCCTAGCTGTAGATTTTGAACCCTAGCTCTGTCGAAACCTAGGGAAACCTAGCAAACCTATACATTTTTGAAAACTAGACAACCAGGGGAATCCAGGATGGGGTGACTTGAATGGCTCTCACCAGGTTCTATTACCCAGAATCCCTTGCAAACCTAAAAATGTATTTAAAAAAACACATTTTCCTCACATTTCTGTGGTGGAAAGTTCTGGAATCTGCATGGATCCACAAAATTCCACCCACCCTGCGTCCCCCAAAGTCTTCCAAGAAAAATGGTACCTCACTTGTGTGGGTAGGCCTAGTGTCTGCGACAGGAAACGGCCCAAAACGCAATGTGGACACACCACATTTTCACAGTGAAAACGGGCCCTCTTTTTGCAAAGTGCCTAGCTGTAGATTTTGAACCCTAACTCTGCCAGCACCTAGGGAAACCTAGCAAACCTATACATTTTTTAAAACTAGACACCCAGGGAAAACCAGTATGGGGTGCCTTGACTGGCTCTCACCAGGTTCTGTTACCCAGGATCCCTTGCAAACCTCAAAATGTGTCCATAAAAACACATTTTCCTCAAATTTTTACGATGGAAAGTTCTGGAATCTGCGTGGATCCACAAAATTCCACCCACCCCGCATTTCCCCAAGTCTCCTGAGAAAAATGGTACCTCACTTGTGTGGGTAGGCCTAGTGCCCGCGACAGGAAACGGCCCAAAACGCAATATGGACACACCACATTTTCACAGTGAAAACGGACCCTTTTGTTTGCAAAGTGCCTAGCTGTAGATTTTGAACCCTAGCTCTGCCGGCACCTAGGGAAATATAGCAGACCTATACATTTTTTTAAACTAGACACCCAGGGGAATCCCGGATGGGATGACTTGTCTGGCTCTCACCAGGTTCTGTTACCCAGAAACCCTTGCAAACCTCAAAATCTGTCAAACAAAACACATTTTCCTCACATTTCTGTGGTGGAAAGTTGTGGAATCTGTGTGGATCCACAAAATTCCACACTCCCCGCATTCCCCAAAGTCTTCAGAGAAAAATGGTACCTCACTTGTGTGGGTAGTCCTAGTGCCCGCGTCAGGAAACGGCCCAAAAAGCAATGTGGACACACCACATTTGCACAGTGAAAACTGACCCTTTTTTTGCAAAGTGCCTAGCTGTAGATTTTGAACCCTAGCTCTCCCGGCACCTAGGGAAACCTAGCAAACCTATACATTTTTGAAAATTAGACACCCAGGGAAATTCAGGATGGGGTGACTTGTCTGGCTCTCACCAGGTTCTGTTACCCAGAATCCCTTGTAAGCCTCAAAATTTGGCAAAAAAAACCATATTTTCCTCAGATTTCTGTGGTGGAAAGTTCTGGAATCTGTGTGGATTCACAAAATTCCACACACCCCGCATTCTCCAAAGTCTTCTGAGAAAAATGGTACCTCACTTGCGTGGGTGGGTCAAGTACCCGCGACAGGCAAGAGGCCAAAACCTACTGAGGGAACATCAAAATTACCTATCACAAAACAACCTGGTTTTGCAAGGGTGGGTCCAATGAGATTTTGGCCCCGGGCTCGGCGGCCATCTAAGGAAACCTACCAAACCCACACATTTTTGAAAACTAGACACCCTGGGAGTCCAGCAAAGTATGGCTTGCATGGGTCCCCCAACATTTCCCTACTGTGAATCCCCAGCAAACCTCAAATTTAGCTGACAAAAATAACTTTTTTCTCCAATTTCTGTGTGGGAAAGTTCTGGAATATGCGTAGATCCACAAATTTCCTACCACCCAACGTTCCCCCGGGTCTCCCAATACAAATGGTACCTCACTTGCGTGGGTGGGACAAGTACCCGCGACAGGCAAGGGTCGGAAAACTATTGAGGCGACATCAAAATTACCTATCACAAAACAACCTGGTTTTGCAAGGGGGGTCACATGAATTTTTGGCCCCGGGCTCTGCGGTCATCTTGGTAAACTACTAGGCCTGGGCGGTAAATTTCGTTCTGCTCTCGGAATTTGTGATATTTTGACATTTTTGCGTTCTGCGGAGAGCGCGAAATCTCAAAAGTTTTGCAATCTGCCGGCGAAACGGAAGGATTTTTCTTGTTCGCGCTTTAAAAATGTGCTTTCGCGCGCGCCGTCGCGACTTATCGGGTCCCTGCGTTCGCCGACGAGTTTTCCTATCCGTTCGCGCGCGCCACGAGATGTTGGATTGTTAGTAGCCGGTCGCACTATCCCGCGAGAGTTTGCGACCGCGAACACGTCATTGCGATCGCGAACACGTCATTCGACCCGGAACAGGAAATAAGCATCGCAAGCAAGATGGCCGCACCCATTAGCGACCGCATGGGCAAGTTGGAGATATATTTCCCCACGAGCACGCAAAAACACATCGCGAACAGGCGGGAAAAGCAATCTCCGCATCTTCGTGAAACTTCTGCATGCTCGCGGAGATTTTGCGCAATTTCGCGATAATTTGCAAAAGTCAATTTCGCAAATTCCGCCCACTCTTAGAAACTACCAAACCCACACATTTCTGAAAACTAGACACCCCGGGGGAGTCCAGCGAGGTATGGCTTGCGTGGATCCCCGGACGTTTTCCTACCCAGAAGGCCCTGCAAACCTCAAATTTAGCTGAAAAAAACAAATTTTCCACATATTTATGGGTGGAATCACTGAGCCGGCAAAAATGTTCTACCCCATAGCGTTCCCCTTAATATGATACCTTACTTGTGTGGGTGGGGCAAGGGCCTGTGACTGAGAAGAGCCCAAAACATAGGGATTAAGGGTATAGCACCGGGAATTCTAAGCGCTACATTTTTTAAAAATCTATTTTTAGCCAATTCTGCATTGGACATGCACACAAGTGAGGTATCATTTTACTCGGGACACTAAGGAGAACGCAGTGGGGTAGGCGATAAAAAAAAAACCCTGGTTTCTAATGGGCTTTTTGCCCCCCGGGGGAATTTCACTTGGGGTGGGGGCTTTGTCATGTCCATTTTGGACAGCCCCCACCCCAGCATCAATAAAAAAAAATCCCTGGTTTCTAGTGGGCTTTCTGCCCCCCGGGGGGAAGATTATGGGATACTGCCCCATATGCCCCCTGGGGGGGCAGAAAGACTGACATTTCTCTAGGGGGGGCATTGCCATGCCCTTATTGGGCAGCCCCCACCCCAACGTCAATATAAAAAAAAATCCCTGGTTTCCAGGGGGCTACTTCCCCCATCTGCCCCCCAGGGGGGCCGAAAGACTCTTGTTCCCAAGAAAATATGGGGGGAGTAAAGGCCCTTGCCCAATGGGCCGCTCCCCCCTCCCTGGTACTAGTGGGTGGATCCCTGCTTGGGGATCACCCTCCTGGGGAGATTCTCCCCTTTCCAACGATACCTCTCCCAAGTGCTTCGGTGCTTGGGGGGCTGAGATAGCTCCACGAGCACTGAAACACTAAAACTGAAACTAAGTTTTTAATCTGATGATGAAAGCGCGCCATACGCACGATCGTCATTAGATTGAAAACCAGGGAAGGGCCTCGGGAGGTTGGGGAAGCTCTTCCCCACCTCCTGAGGCCCCCCAAAAAATTGAAATCCCTCTGCTGTTTGCAGCAGAGGGATTTCGTGCCCCTGTCCTCATGATGGAATCGCAATTAAATAATCACAAAATCCTATGCATGTAGGAATCGCTAAAGAAATAGCGATTCCTAAACGTTCCTTAATTGCGACTCGCAATTTACGAGTCGCAATTAAGGAATGGCTTCCCATTCATTCCTACGGGCCTACCCAATAGGTACTCGCAAATTGCGCATGCAATTTCAAGGGTGCCAGGGTGCCAAAAGGACACCCTGTTGCACCCCATAAATTGTAATGTTTACACATGTTGCGCACACACATGCCCCAAAGGCATGTGTGTGTAACCAGGAACTTTAAAAAATGCACTTTAATGCATTTTTCAAAGTTTTTGCAAATTACCATCAAGTTCAAATTGATGGTAATTTGCGACCCCTATTTGCGAAATCGCTATTTGCGATTTCATCATCAATTACATTCAGGGAATCGCAATTTGCGATTCCCTTAATGCAATCACAATTAAATAATCGCTATTTTTGCAATTTCTCAAAATGCAATTTTGCATTTGGGATGATGCATCCCAAATGCAAAAATACTGGTCGCAAAGGGGCAGATTCTGCGAATCTGCCTGTTTGCGAGCGTTTTTTCGCTTGATGCATGTGGCCCTACATCAATACCCTACGTTGCAGCGGAGGTCTGGAGCCCCAAAAAACAGGGCTGTGAACGTCCTTGTTGCCCTGAGGTCAGATTGAGCCAGCTGGGCCTACACTGCCTCGATGTGGATTTAGCCGTGAGGGCCCCGAGGTGGCAGGGGTGCCTGGTGTGCCCGCCGAAATACTGAGGTGGCTGTCGATGCCCTGCCCGTCGAGGACTACCAGAAACAAAGACTGGAAGACCTGCATGTGACCCCCCCGGCCCTGGAGTGTGCCCTGGTGAAGAGTGGGGGCAGCGCTGAGGGCGGGCCTGACATAGTAGACGAAGCCTGGGCCTGGCGTGATCGGCGAGTGGAGAGGTCGCGGACAGGAGGCGTCACCCCACCTGCTTTGCCGCGAGGCGGATACTAGCGACTGCTGACAGTGAGAGGTGAGGCCGGGCCTTCTGGACTGAGCAGTGAGCCCTGAAGGAGACGGTGGCTGTGCCTGCGGCGCTGTTGCTGTGCTGGTGTCCGCGCATACAGGGAAGCAGGCCGTGCTGAGGAGCTGGGCCCGAGGTGCCCTGCGATCCCGGAGTTTGCGGAGTGCGAGAAATAGGCACCCCGTCCTTCGAATAACTGTGTAGTGGCACAGGGCTGGAGCTCCTGTGTGTGTAGATGGCACCTAGACCGGCCACCCACTCCTGGAAGCCTGAGGTGAGGAGTCTTGACCAAAGGCAGTAGGCGGACTGTGGTGGCTGTCCCTGGAGTTGAAGGGAACCCCACCCTCGAAGTGACTCTGTAGTTTTTTGTCGGTTGTGGACCCCCCGTGAGCAGAATTGCTGGGGACGTAAATAAAGGGCAACAATTAAAAATGTAAAATAAAAATAAAAGGAACTACATTAGAGGACTGGGCGAGCTACAATAGAGGGATTCACTCTTGCCTTCCCTATAGTGCTGAGGCTCACGGACGTGGGCAGTGCAAACCCCCTCGGCATCCAACTAGAAAGGCACCGGGGATCTATAGAAGAAGCAGCAGTGATTAATTAAGGGTGCGGAGAAAGCTGTGAAGAGAAGGCAACCCCAGGTCCTGCTCACCCCCCCCTGTGGGAGCTGCGATGCGCTTCCCTGACCACCGTACAAACAAGCGGGGTGGTGGACTGCGCAATGGGTAGACCTCAAAGAACAGCCCAACAGTTGAAAATGGATCATTACTCAGCTCAGGGGGTGCCCCTTAAGCCAGACCTGCCACGAATGGACTTGGCGGGGGAGCGGCGCTGTCGGACCCCACTGGGCTCAGATACTCGCAGCGATCGAGGCATCCAGCGTAACAGTCCAGGCAAAAATAGATGCAGTCTCGCTGGACGTTGGACTGTTGTGTGCTGACCTCTGCACTGTTGCGGACCACTCACTGGCCACAGTACAGACCATTGGTGAGCTGCAGTGCAGAAAAAAGTCATCACACTAAAGGCAACACTAACTGAACTCTCACACAAGACAATAGCCCTGGAATGCCGGGCTGAGGATGCAGAGGGGAGCTCCCGCAGAGGTAATCTGCGCTTTGTAGGCTTTCCGTAGGGAGTTGAAGGGTAAGAGCCAGAACTTTTCCTGGAAAGGTGGATCAAGGAGGTATACCCCACAGATGAACTCTCCTCCATCTTTATTGTAGAGCGGGCGCACTGGACGCTTATGGCGGCGCTGCCGCCGGGGGCCCAACCCAGGACACTAATAGCCAAGATCTTAACTTTCAGAGACCGGGATTGTATTCTTAAAGCAGCTAGGTGTGATGGTGACCCTGCCTTCGGGAACCAAAAAATCTGCATGTTCCCAGATTACACTCACCTGGTTCAGCAGCAGAGAGCGTCCTTTATTAGGGTGAAACAAAAGTTGCGTGCCAGGAACCTCCATTACATGCTCCTGTATCCAGCAAAGCTAAAGGTTCTCCCCGGAGGCGGTCTGGGACTGGTTGGAGGTCCACGGAGGTAAGAGGACACTGCCTAGAGGGAGAGAGGAGGGGAGACCCCCAACTAATTCCAAGAGGAGCAAGGGCAATAGCCGACATCCAAAGTCCAGGTAGACCCCCAGATCGACATAAAGAGTAGTAGTCCGAGGGGACGGATCCCTGGATTTGGAACAAACTGATTCTGGTGGTGAGGGCAGGTGGTCTCCCAGAATAGATCAAGCATCACAACAGGCGGAACGAGAGGCTGCCAGACCACTGGTGGAGTAGGTGACGGCCACAGGCTCTGAGGCGCGCATGGGAGATATCGTCGAGGACACTCCACAGTTGGGAGGCTCCTGAGAGGCTAGTGGGCAGAGGCGACAGATGTGAGAGAACGGATTTAACAAAATGGTTTGCAGGAGCCACACCATAGATAATGGCATCCTTGCTGGACAATAAACTGGGTGGTAGTGGAGTTAGTCCCCTCCACCCTCCAGCTGGATGAAGGGACTCAGATGGGCATCAGTATCGGGCGGGCGGAGAAGAGTACCCTCCTCTTCTTTCTATTTTCCTTTCAACTCTCTTTTACACTGATGTATCTCACTTTGTCTTCTGATGTCTATCCTTTTCTAGTCCTATTTCTTAATCGGTCTATCATGTATTTCTGAATGTTAGGAGGTGTAAGTGGGTAGGGTGGATAGTGCAAAGAGTGGGTGTGTGTGATTTCCATGGTCAGGAGGGCACTGCTGACGGACACATAGCAAGTCTGAGAAGTCCGCTATCCCTGGCCTGGCAGAAGATACTTATTGAATGACTGAACGAGGAGCGCGTGTAGGTAGATTATGAGGTATGAAGTGTATGAGGAGTGGAAGTGTGTTACTGTTTTCTTATGGAGCTTTGACGTCAGAACAGATGATGTATGCTTGCTCATAATGTTCAAGGGTAGGGATGGGAGGTTTGGGGTTACATGGGGAAGTCCGCTTTGTTATTATTGTGTCTACCCGGGCCGTGGAATGTTCAAATTGTTCAGTTCAAGGGCCTCACCAGCAGCGATTGTGCAGCACATACGTAAAATAGATAAGACAGACATGAGTTGGAGGATATGGGACAATACAAAATTATAACATGGAATGTGAGGGGGTTAAACTCATTTGTAAAGCGTTACAGAGTACAAACATATCTGTGGCAGCAGGGCATTCAGATTGCCATGCTACAAGAGATACACCTGCTTGACACAGAGACACAGAAACTCCATAGAAAATGGAGAGGGCAGCTGTTCGCATCTACCTACTCTGCCTATGCTAGGGGGGGTGGCCATATGGGTAGCACCACAGGACCCGTTCAAATTACGTAATTACGAGGCGGATGTAGAGGGCAGATATGTCATAGTACACAGTGTGCTTGATGGTATTGAGGTGTTCCTGGTGAATATCTATGCCCCAAACATAGATGACAGGGATTTCTTCAGAGATATAGAAACTCTGCTTCTCCCGTACATTGGGACGCCATTGATATGGGCGGGGGACTTCAATTGTGTGCTTGATGGCCTATTGGATATGTACCCGACGAAACAGTACACCAAACCGCATATGACAAATGCCTTGGGTGAGGTGATGAGCAGGCTCCACTGTGTGGACATTTGGCGTGACACGCATGTAGGCAAACGAGGTAATACTTGTTACACCCCTGCCCGTGAGGCATATAGTAGACTTGACCGTTTCCTGCTCTCCCGAGAGGCGTGTGGTGTGGTTTTGAAGACCGAAGTGTTGGGCCGATTTTTGTCGGACCATGCTCCGGTGTTGCTTGAGTGGGGACCTAAGAGATCAGGCTGAGGATTCCATTGTGGCGATTACAATCAGCCATGCTACGCCACCCGGTATTCAGAGAAGATCTCAGAGAGGTCATTGCGGGTTACTTCGCCACAAACTGGTCAACTACTGCGACCAGGAGTACAGAGTGGGATGCTTTCAAAGTGGTCACTAGAGGGGACTGCTTATCCAGAGTGGGAAGCACCAGAAGGCGACTAGAGTTGGAATTGACAGAGGCAGAGGATGGCTTGGCCAGGATTCAGCCCGGTCCGGCGGGAATATCAACAAATACTACATAGGGAGGGTGACAGATCTGGACGACTATTGGCATGGTTGTTAAAGCGAGAGTGCCCATCCCCGTTGATATTAACATTGCATAGCCCAGATGGAGCTACGGCCACCACACAGACTGGTGTCAACACTGTACTATTTAATCATCTAACTGAAATTTACTGTGAGGTCCCGGGTGTTGAGATCCCAGTAGAGGGGGGGGTACCTCCCGGATGTCCCCCTCTCACTTCTCACACAAGTACAGAGGAAGGAATTAGAGGTGGTGCTTCTACTGGGGGAATTGCAAAAAGTATTACAGGGTATAGCTCGCTTTAAGTCCATGGGCCCGCATGGGCTCCCAGTGGAATTTTATCACATATATGCAGATATTCTGCTCCCACGCTTGCTGGAAACTTTACAGGACGCAAAAAAGGCTAGATGCCTGCCGCAATCTATGAGGGAGCAAGTTGGGTAGGAACTCTGAGGATCTGGCTGCGTACAGACCTTTGTTTTAGTTGGGAGTAGATGCCAAATTACTAGCTACGGTCTTGGCCACTAGATTGAGAAAAGTAGTGACCTCATTGGTGCATGAAGATCGGTGTGGGTTCATACCTGGGAGAGGAACGCATATGAACTTATGGAGGCTGTCTCATGTCCTCCATTCGGTGGCCGATAGGGAACAACACACAGTGGTGGTCGCTTTTGACATCGAAAAGGCCTTCGATATGCTGCGGTGGCAATATCTTAGGGAGGTATTACAAAGAATGGGTTTTGGCGGGGAATACGTCACATGGATTAAACTGCTCTACTACCAACTGAGAGCTCGAGTGGGAAATGGGAGCCAAGTATCCGAGACTATACGGATTGAAAGGGGCATGCAATAGGGATGCCCACTATCCTCACTTCTTTTCACACTAGCAATGGAATCCTTAGCAGTGAGACTGCAGAGGGATATGGCGCCGGGGTGTATAGTGGTTATACAGCCGAACACACGTGGTCTCTCTGTACGCTGATGACGCTCTCCTGTATATTAGACAGCCAGAAGAGGCGATTCCGGCACTTTTGGGGGTGTTGAACCCTTTTGGTGCGGTCTCTGGCCTCCAAATAAATCACCAGAAAACAATTATATTCCCGCTGGGAGCCCTTGCACGAGGACCCCCCAGAACCTTCCTGAAGTAGAACTGGACTGGGATCACAATCATTTTAGATACCTGGGTATTCAGGTAGTGCACCAGCCAGAAGCTCAGTTCGACCTCAATATGTTCTCTTAGGACTCAAAGCGTCAATACAATTCTGGAACAAGTCAGGGAGAGAGTGGCTCTGTCAAAAATGGGGGTGCTGCCCTGCTGCCTATATGTCCTGCAGGAACTCCTTCTGTAGAATCCCCAAATCCACATTTGATGTACTAAACAGCCTTCTGATCTCGCTGGTGTGGGCTGGGGGTCGCAGTAGAGTCAAGCTAAAAACACTCAAGCTGGATATGAACACGGGAGTCCTTGGATTGCCTGATCTCAGGTTATACTATATAGCAGGTTTACTGCAATATGCTGCACAGTGGTGCATGGAGGAACGCACGGTAGACAAAGAGTAATTGGGAGACTGGAATCGGAGGTCACAATTGCAGAGGTTTCTTATGATGGGATCGAGGGTCCCAAAAGACTGTCCTCACATAGTGCGGCGAGTTGCGGAAGCCTGGGAGCAGATTGTCACACTAGTCCTTCGCAAGGCGCAATATGCTGGGGCGTTGCCTCTTTGGTGGTTACACGGATTTCATAGTATCCAGGCGACCATGGATATCTCAAAGTGGTACGAGGGAGGGTGCGAACGGGCTGGGGATTTATATCAGAATGAAGCCTATCTGACCTTTGAGGAGGGACAAAACTGGTCCCAGGTTCCAGCAGGGCACTTCCTGCAGTACGCAAAGGTTTTGCGTACGGTCCGGGAGATATGGACCACATTTCCGGAAGAGCCGCAGGAGTCACACACACTAGTGACACCGCTGGATTAACCCCCGGCAGAGACCTCCGCTTCACCTGCGGAGTGTGCAGAGATTTGCCTTCTCTGCGTTCCGCGGAGAACGAAAATCTCTGCACACTCCGCAGCAGAGCGGAGTTGGCAAGCCCCCGCCTTCACCTCCACTATTAACAAGTAAGTAAACATTAATTAAAAATACATTTCAAACCACTTACCTCTGTACTGCAGCGTCCCCGTGCTGCAGTCCTTCTCTTCCTCGCCGTATCGGTAATCCTGGTGAAAACTGCGCATGCGCGAAATGCGCATGCACAGGCGTGCGCGCATGAGCAGTTTTCAACAGGATTACCGATACGGCGAGGAAGAGGAGGACTGCAGCCCGGGGACACCGCAGTACAGAGGTAAGTGGTTTTAAATGTTTTTTTAATTCATGTTTACTTACTAGTTAATAGGAGGGGTTGAGGCGGGTGGCTTAGCGGAGGTCCACGGAGTTCCACGGAGTTTGTTTGCAACTCCGTGGACCTCCGCGTAGCCTCGCTACACCCACCACACCCAGGGTTACGCTGGATCTGGGCTCTGGCAGAGGCCTGATCTCGCGCATATACAAGGCGTTAAAGGAAGACTGTGTGGCTGACTTATCAGCTGCCAGGGGGAAATGGGATGAGGCCTTACCTATTCCATTGACAGATAGAGAATGGCAAAGAGCCCTAGCACAGGTGACTGAAGCGACAAGAAACGCTAGGTTTAAGCTCATCCTATTCCATTACTTGCATCGCACATATTTAACCCCGCAGCATTGAGCGTGGTTTATTCCAGGGTCTATGTCCTCCTGTCCAAGATTCTGCATAGACGCTTCCACGTTTTCACATATGCCATGTTTTCACAGGCTGCAGTGTTTGGGATGTTTACACCTGTGTCTTTCTTTGAAAAGTAAAAGAAGATTTGCAAAAACAACAGTGGATTGGATTTGGTTCTCTACTAAGCTACTGATCCACTCTAGACGAGTTGGACTTTCTATGTGACAGAACAGAGTGAGCTTGTTTGCTTGTTCGCTTTGATACATTTTCACATATGACCTGGAACTGCATACGCTTACAATTATACTGGAATGAGGTTGTACAGACTCTTCGCACTGCAACAGCAGTGCGTTTAGAAGTTTCCATAAAACAGTGTTTGCTGGGCATTCTCCCAGCACCAAAAAACGGGTCACGGATGCGGCATAGGTTCTTGATGATAGGCCTGGTTCTGGCAAAGAGACGGATCGCGATACATTGGATCCTCCCTGTGCCCCCCCACGCTGAACAAATGGAAAGATGATGTGCGTGAGTGGGGTGTGGTAGAAGAATGTCGCCTTAGGGCAGTAAGAGTGGATGAAAATGCCGAGAGCGATTTAATGGAATGGGGACAAATGCTAACAGAAGTGTCTGTGATAACAACCCAGGGCAATGATGAAGCTACATCCACGCAGCCATTCACCCACACCTCGCAGGTACCCACCACAGAAAATAACAATTACCCTCTCACACGCACCTTAAATTAGTTACGCCAGCCGATCTGAACACTCACATAATGAGTAAATAGTGTTGCTGACCGCTGCCCGGGGGGGGGGGGGGGGGGGAATCACGAAAAAACTCAAAGGGCATTGCAAATATATTGTTTATTCACTATGTGAGTGGAGAAAGCAGTACATCAACATGTGGATGCCACAATGTAAATATGTATATGACAAAGGTACATGATGTGATGTGGTGCAATGCTATCAATAAAAACAGTTTAAAAAAAAATAAAAAGTAACCAGGTCATTATTTTCACTGCTTCGAGCTGTGAAAACTAGGGACAATGTGGCCTTTCCCCGTGCAAATTTCACCAGATTTTATAAGGTGAAAATTATTGAGGGGAAAAAAACCTGATGGTGCATTATTTAGCTCAAAATTCTAATGTGGGTGCAAAAATGTAGAATCCCACTGGATTTGGAAAGACCCCCGAGATTATTCACCAAACCTGTGTCCTTTCCATGCGGTAACAACTTCTTTTCCCCCTTAGATGCTTTTTAGACAACTTCCACTATTCTTCACAGGCCACACCCATAGTAGAAGTCATTTGTTCTGCCTCAGAGTCAGAACCCTTCAAACCCCTTTAACCACCTTCCTTTTGTTTATATTTCTCTGTCCGTCTAGGCTCTTGGCTGGAGTATTTTGTTGTTCCTGATTGTGCTGGCCTTCCTAGCTCGGTCCCTCAAGCCCTGCTTCAACCAGACCGCCTTCCTGCAAACCCGTTACTGGAGCAACTACATTGACCTGGAGCAGAAGGTTTTCGACGAGACCTGTTGTGAGCACGCAAGGGGATTTGCACACAAGTGCATCGTTTATTTCTTTGAGAGTATGCAGAACGAGATGAGGTTAAGGAATTTTAAAACCAAGGTGCCGGAAGAGGAAGAGGAGGAAGAGGATCAGATTCGCGGGATCACCGACCTCGACCAGATGAACTGTCTCCTGAAAACCTGGTACGAAGATAAACCCCCTCTTGACATCAGTTCAGCTGCCAGGCGACCACACTGCAGGTCAACGGAATCAATGTGCCTAGGGGGGTACAGCGAGTGTAATGGGTGGCACTTTTCACAAGAGTCAAGGAAAGCCAAGCACACAGATGTTTAAAACTTACAAGTCAAAATACAATGGTCCATGTGTAGGTTTTTTAGAAAATTAGGAGGCTCATTTAGAGTTTGGCGGATGGGGTATTCTGTCATAAACATGATGGTGGATGTACCATGTTACAACTCAGGTCAATACAGCCTGTGGAACTTGTAATATGGCAGAAGGGATAGCCCTCATAGTAACCCAGCCACAAAATTCTAAGGCCTTAAGTGACAAGCATATTTTTAGGAGAAAATGATACATTGAAAACATCAATTTTGTTTTGGGATCCATCTGAGTAATGTGCTTCGCCTCATGCAAGTTGATGCATTTTTAATGCATGAATTAATCAAAACTTTTTTTAAATTAATTGAGTCAATACATCAGACAGATTGTGGAGGTGCAAGGTTGCAGAAGATTAGAATAAGGAGAAAATAAATTTGGATGGCGGGCATGCCCAGAGCAGGAGATAGAAGTAGTTGCCAAAGTAGTGATGCAGTTAAAATCCATCAGTGCAAGATCGGCTCTTGCAAAGTTGGATATCACTGGCCCCACATTGGCCATGCCTGCAGTGTTGTCACCAGATTGGGGCCAACGGGGTCCCCATGCCCCAGCTCCATTCCTTCTGGCCCCTCCGTCTGCTCCATCATTACTTCTAATAATAAAAACAAAGACCCTTCAAACCTTATGCTCCATCATCAGTTCTAGTAAGGTAAGAGACCACAAAAGAAAATCAAAAAACTGTACTATAGCTGGCTGTGAAGCCTGAAGGAAAAGGTAGGGCTCTAGGAGAAGAAACAAAAACCAAGATGTGAAGAAAACAGAAACTGTGGAGAGGAAAAGATTTTGAGGCATGATAGAAAATAAAAAAGTAAAATGGAAAATAATGTGAACATGAAAGGGGGAATGATTAAGCAATTTGGAAGAAAGGGACACACACTCACACAAATACACACACATATACACAGTCTTCGTGTTTGCCCATAATTGGTGGCCTCACCAGTTGTATATGTGGTCCTCTGTGTTCCACCCTAAAAATTATGCCTAAAGACCGGAGGAGAAAAAAAGTGTAGGAGCCTCAAATGAGCACGAGAGAGTTGTGAGTGCCTTGGTGTCCATCTCAGGTAGTGTTCTGTATTGTTGTTGTCTTCCATAGGCGCCTCATTCCCATATGCGGACCAAAGCGGAGAGGATGTGGTCCGTCGGTTAGACTGCCGACTTTGGTGCTGGAAACCAGGGTTCGAGCCTCGGGTTCACGTCCACACCCTGTGATTCTGGACAAATCCCATAATTTCCCCGTGCCTGAATGTGTAATTAAAATACAGTGTTTGTGTAAAGCGCTCCAATACCTTCGGGTCGAGTTCGCGCTATATAAATATGCAACAAAAAAAAGCATTGAGCTCATTAGTTCTTTTCTGATGTAAGATGGCTCACAGGCTGAGGCCATGATTAATCTGTGCCTTTTGCTGGTTCAGTAGCGAGAGTGCGATGCTTCTCGTGAGTGGACCATGTTAAGGTACAAGAGTACTTATGGCTTTGATGGAGCAATAAATTAAAGAACAGCAGGCAGGCAATGTGCCCAGTACAGATCCGCCATATACTCGACCCTATGTATGAAAGGATCCCAATAAAATATATGGGCTTGAATATTAAAGACTTTAGTGAAATTGTAAAGGAGTGTTGGGAACATTCAATGTAAGTTTTTTCAGATTTTTTGGCTGGTGAATAAAGTACCTGGGCATAAGGCACACGGCCTTGAACATGCTCTGACCACCTGAAGGCACTGGGAGACAAGGGAGGGGATTTAGGAGTGGGACGATGGATAGATTTAACAGAGCCTGTTTTCAAGGAAAAGCGTGGGCCACTGTTATCTTGACTCTTTCTTGTGCGACAGAGACTCACACATTCTAATATGTTCCATAGAGAGGAGGGAGTGGTAGAGACTATTAGATTCCTTGAGTGATTCTCGATGTAGGATTCAGGACAAGGATGCGAGAGGACAAGATCAAGGGGAGGAGGCCAGGATGTCTGTTCTCATACAGCATAGATGTGTACCAGGAGCAGCAGTGGATGCAAAGTTACCACCTCAATAAATCAAGCACTGATAAAGCCAATAAGTGAAAATGTCTATTGCTGGATGTGTTTGGGTGCCCAGCTACGATGGCGGGTGTGTGTAGCTAAATTTAAATTGAAGTGGGTGGATGTACAGTGTGTTGGCTTGTTGGCTGCTTGCATTTTGAAGGACATTGGGCCAGCCCAGTAGCATTTGCCAGGGCACAATAGATTACCCTAGTTGTTCTCCTCCAAGGAAGTTGTCAAAAATGAGTGCTAAATATGTCACGTTATCACACATTGGGGCTGATGCCATGTATGGAACTGAGTGTGGCTCATGATCAAAATTTAATTAACTTACGCAGTGCATGCTAACTGCTGACCAGAGACAGGCCATGCAAGCTAGCTGGAAGCCCAATGATGGTAGACACAGAGGGAAGGAGAAGGAGCAACAAGAAATTCAGGAATTGTCACTTTGTAGCAAGAAGTTTAAAATGCTTCAACTCTCATCTATGCTAGTCTGTGCCGCAGATTCAAAGTGAAGGCAGAGCTCTGTCGCAGCTGGCGTGAAGGATGTGCCATCACTTTGAAAACTTTCACAATACTATACTTATCACAAAGAAATAAAGAAATGGTGATTGTAAAGCGAAATATAACACAGAAGAAGGGTGCGACTGGGAAAGAAAACAGGCCCGGGATCCAAAATAAAAGTGGCCCCCGTTAACAAATAGAATAGCTAAATCAATGGTCCATATTTGCAAATTGGGGCAGTTTTGAAATAGTAAAGACACTCTAAGTGTTTTTGCAAGGAATGTAAGATTGAATGGATTTGAGATTGTTGCAGGAAATGCTTGTTTTAATAACAGGGAAGTCAACAGTAATACCGGCCCAGCAGACTATAAAACAGTCCCACAACCAGAAACAAATACCTTCCCATACACTGAACTGTCAGCCCCACTGGCCAGTCCAACCCTACACAGAAGTGCTTAAGATTGAATAAATTGTTCAGAACATGGCATCAATATCCTTAAATTAATTAGTATAAATCCACTATTTGGTTGGTGCTTAGCACTGCATGTAACAGGTGTCTCCAACCAGTCCATCACGAGTTACCAGTAGCTCCCAGACACCTTCAGAGTAGCTCACAGTCTTGAGTTCATGTTTAAATAAGCACAAGGTCATATATTCCTTTAAAAGTTAAGGGAAGACTGTGTTTATATGTTTATTATTATCATCAGGCTGCAGATAGCAGGCCCTGATAATGAGCAGTGCTTAGTCAGAGTTATGACCTAGGCTGGGCCACAGAGGTGAAGAACCAAATCACTGAGGTATGTAACTCTTAAATAAAATTCCTTGTCAACCTAATATTGGAGCTGTGAACTAAATTATGTTTCTGAATGCTTTTAAATGGAAGAAAATTTAAATGGAAGTTACCTTAATGAGTAAGTTTAATCTTCATTTCATTGTTCTCCCATTTCAAAAGTGTCACATTTGCAAACAGTTAGCCCCTTACACCCAGTGGCCTGTAGACCCTGTACCATAAGTATAACGAAAAAATACAGCCATTTTTTTTTTTTAAATGAGAGAAATTTAAAGTGCAGAAAAATGTTCCATATTATGAACTTTAAAAAAAAAGATTTTCCTGCACTTTTAATGTTGCCGATTTACACTAAAAGATAGTATGTTCGTGTTACACATGTAAGGTGTGACATATGGCGAAAGGTATTTCCTGTGCTGCAAGTACATACGACACAGGCTTTCAATCACCCATACAAATATAGCCCATTCATATGCACATATGTTCATACATCTCCAAAGACCGCGCTCATAAATTGTTACATACCTCAGGTGGCAAGGACATTTACACATTTTGCAGACCATTCCTGTTTAGGGGATCTTTAGTAAGCGTAATAAGAAATATAATAGCGCTATTGGTTATTTTGACAATTTTGATTTTTATCTTTTATTCAATGAACAGGTAAATGTATTTTATTGTAATGACTCGTTTCCCCCTTTACCTTTTATTTCTATCTAGTCTATACATAATTATTATTGTAACATCAGTCTTTATCTAAAGCGTAAGTTCCTTATCTCTCGACTGTATTGCAATGTGGATGTTGATTTGTACTTCTCAGCACCTCTGACAGATTAAATCGTTGAACTCAGACCCACCTACTGTAAGAGAGAGTCAAAGGCACTTAAAGAAGGACTTTTGACCACCATTGTTTGTGAAAAGCTGGATTTAGGGTGCTGTGGGAGCCTACCTAAAGTGAATTCACTCCCTTTGGCTGCTTTCCTGCTGCTCACAATTTGAGCCAGTGGTTTCCGGTGCTCGGCACCGGCACTTAATTGTCAACACTGGTGTTGTGACTGTCTGTCACAAGTTGCTGCTGTCTGGCTAATTTAGAGATTACCACAACAACAGTTAATTATTAACTAAATATACATTAAAAATTAGTATTTTCTGAAGCCCAAGTCATTCTTATACCTCTGGGGGCCTGGAATAGTTTGAATAGTCACACTTGTAGGAGTGTGACGGTTAATAGTTGTGTTTTTACTATCACTGGCAGCATGGAAGGGGAAATGGGTGGTGCCAGCTGCAGTGGCCTCCTGGCGAGAGCCCTGGCACTTATTTTTTTACAATTTAAGCACAGGTGGCGATCGCATGCCGATAGAGGCAGATGAAGCTAGATGAGGTGTGATTAGGTTATGGCTTGGTGGAGTACTGTAAACAGGCCACTTCAAAAACACCAGCAAAATAAGATTTGGTGTGTTAGTGTAATGTTTATTTCAAAGGGCTGTGAGCACACATGACACCATTTTTTCTGCAATGCAGCTCCGGCAGACAGAGGCAGATTTCTTCTTAGATAAATCTGAAAATCTCCCAGCAGGCTGGTAGTACTATTTGCCTGTTCGGTACTCATTTCCATATAGGCAAGTGCGCCATCAATTGCTTAAAATATTTGTTTAGTCGAAGGCAAACTAGAGATGCAGGCAGGCCAGAGTAAGGGGGGCTTGTTAAATTTATAAACTGCGAAATAATTTACTGCATTCAGTTGGGTCAAGAGGTTTTTATACACTGGACTATGTTTGTAGACAGTTAAAGAGGAACATTTTGCTGGTTGGTGGGTGTATGCAAGACCATGGGACAGCCCCATTATCTCCCTCGGCTTTTCAGTGAAAGGGGCTGGCCACCCTTGGCCATTGACCAATAGGGGCTGTTGACAGGGTGAGGCAGCTTGAGGTGAGTGCTCAGGATTAGGCTGCTACTTTCTTGTCTTCCCTGTACACAGAGGACCACTGACGTCAATTGTGGGCTAAGCCACAAGGAGAGTGAAATAGGTGGGGGAAGCTCGCAGGAGGTGGCACCAGGGATTAAGCAAGGACAGGAACAGATGTGGGAGTTGGGTGTGAAAAGAATAGGGGCTTAGGCACGGTGAAAGAAGCATGAGGTAACAAGTAAGCCACGACATAGAGACATCACCCCGCCCACATTATCTCAGTCTGACCTGAATACTACCACCATCTTCATGTGGGCTGGAATTGGCACTTTGTGGCTGCGTGGGTCCTACAACTTTTTGTGATCAAAGGCAGTAGCACCAAGTCCCAATGTGCTGAGAGTCAGAGGAGATATGTGATGGTGGAGTAAGCAAGGCTTCCAATTAACACATGAGGCGTGCATCAGCTCAAAGAAAGGGGTTGGTCTAATGCAATCCACCAGACTACCGTCTTGAGTAGGCAATGGACAACATAGTAATAACATGGATTTTTGATTGACAGTGGCAGATAATGAATGAGAGGGTTTCATGTTGAATAGGAGAGTCAGGGTAGAGATAGGGGGCAGAAAATAAGTTGTATGGGATGATGGGTGGGGAAGACTAGAAAAAGGTGTGATATGGATAGGACAGTATTAGAAGAACTCAGATTGTGATGGGTGGACGGTTTTGAAGCAGTGCTGCAATATCACACCCCTGTAACAAAAGCGGGAGCGGTGCTTCTCACTAGCAACACCACATCCCCGCACCCTGTGCCAGTCGAGCAGCAATCTGCCAGGGCTGGTTGCTGTTCCCAATCCTGCCTTGCTCACAACACATCGGTACAGCTGTGAGGAGTAATTTGGGAGAAACAAAGCACAGCACACCAGAACAACGGACTAATAAGAGGCAAGGGACTGGGAACACCAAGGAAACTAAACAGGAGGAAAACAACAAAGGTGAGCGAACGAAGTATGGCTTCAAACTACGCATGAGTGAAGAGACCATGCAATGAATGACTCATTGCCATGCTAGGTGCACAAGTCCTCAGGTCTTATTATATAGGGCTCTGCCGCTAAAGATATGGAACTGACCTCAGACCGTGAAAGTAAGTAGCGTCCATATGTTCTTATCTAGCATCCTTCCATAAATTACTTGACACAGATGAAAAGAGGTTAGATAACCTGGAAAGCAGACATGAGACTCCTGATTGAGGAAGTGTTATTTGGTACATAAAAACCAAGGTCACCGACTTGGAGAACCACACAAGGAGAGACAATATTCTTATCTACGGAGTTCCCTAGAAAATGAAAGGTGAAGACACGATTGGACTTCTCACTAACTTTATATCTAATCTGCTAGATTTTTCCTTCCTAGAATCACATGAATTCTTTAGGGCTTAGTATCAGGGTGCAGAACCAATCAGCAAAAAACACCCTAATTCCATCATTGCCCGCTTTTGCGGCATCTGCTCACTCACCTCATGCTCCAAATGGCAAAAAAGAATGCTCTTCATGCTAGGAGATGACACCATATACATTTCAGTAGACTACTCCTGTGGAGCTAATATCAAAAGAAAAAAGTTCCTGGACCTGTGTCCTAAGTTGCATCAAAGAGATATCAAATACAGAATACTTGATCCTGCAAACATGAATATGACCATAGTTTGAAAGACCACTGGGTACTCTGTACAAGACAGCATTGAAAGCTTCTCAGCAGAATTGGGGAACGAACCCTTGGAGACTGTTGTACAAAAAACAACTTACAAACAGACAAACCAAGTGAGCCACACTTAAATGGAATCATCAAGCACTGGGCAACAACTTTGGAGAGACACCGATCCTCCAACATGGACGGCGTTGGAAACACTTATGAAAAAGAAACTTATGTCCAGATCACCCCTGAAAGAAAGCTCCTAATCCCATCCTGATGATTGTTCTCATGGGCTCTAAAACAATTCCCCCCTCAACTTAAAAGCTGAGGTAACACAGTGTGAAAACCCCTACACTGACCCTTCTTGGCTACCTCTTCCATTAGATTATGCTTTCACTTTGAGTTATAGACACCACTGCACACAGGTATTGCTTCTCCTGCTGGGTTCTGCTCACATATGGAAACTGTATAGATACATGGAAGCTTTCCTGTTGCTATGTTAGCCACTCTATTGAACTCCGTCACATCATCTTATGACTTACCTGTACTGTGAATAAAAATGAACCTAAATTTAGAGACTCCACAGTCTCACTTACATTTGCAGGTGTCTCCCAGAATAGACTGCCAGACAGAGCCCTATTGTGGAATGAAATAGGTAGCATCCCAATACAAGCCCACTTCCCTTCCATCCCTTTTGTCCCTTTTCCTCTTTTCTTGTTTTGACAACAGAGTGAAGGAGTTTTGACTTACCTTCTTCGCTCCTGTAAACTGTGGCCATCACTGAGGGAGAAAGCTTCTTGACTAAAGTAGAATCCTCATCAACATTTCCACTTGTCCACTGACTGGCTATTTCCTTAATATTGACCAGTGCAGTCAGGCTGCGTTTCAAATTTTAGGGATACTCTGTGCCTTTTCCCTTGATATACTTGGCAGTCTATCTTACTGTATATTGTCGATACTGTTTGTTTTAATATTCTTGTCCCATAGCCACATTATCTATTCTAGATCCCTCACCCACATCACTCTTCATCCATCTGCCACCTACTGAGCCCTCACTGACATCATCCCCACATTTGATGTTTATCTCCTATTTCTAGGGGAGATGTTGGTTTACAGATCATATAACAGACAACAACGCAAGTGCTACAACACCTGAAGACCAAATACACTGATAAAACCCTTCTACAGGAAACACATACATCAGTGATGGAATCCCAAAAACTGAAACATAACTAGTTGGGCTTTGTTGTGCATAGTAACTGCACCCCAAAGTCGCAGGTAGCCCCTCTGACACCCATTACAGCACCAGGAAATGTAGTGTGGCCATCCATTTTCAAAGAAACCTACCCATAAGATCATCAATATTTTAACTAATTTAGAAGACAGATATGCTTTGCTTTTTTAATGCTCAAGGCACAAAATAGGATACTGAGAGTAGGAACAGTATTTGCCCGAACACCCAAAACAACACTTATTCACAATTCTATCATGAATAGCGAATGAACGTGAACACACCTCATTAGGGATAGGAGGTGATCAGAATATAGGCGTGACACCCATTTGGACTGAAATGTGTAACAGGGAAAGGCAATATTCACGATACATTGGGAGACCATAGCCAGACAGACATGGAGAGACTACTCCACCTCACTGGCAGAGAACACACCTTCCTCTCCTGTCCCATGGCACCACCTTGCACATTCATGACTTTGTGATGCAGGGTCCAATCCTATTCGATGTCTCATACTGCACTATCTCGGATAAAGGTATTACATACCATTGAACTGAATTGCACTGGTCCTTTTATCTTTAGAGTTGAGACATTCCATCCCACCCTCTGCATTGTGGCATAAGAGGGCTACTGCATATAGACACCCACAAGATACACTCTGCACTCTATGTAGAGTGAGGAATCTTATTTAGGACCCTTGAGAAAGACAGACTTGAGGATGACTTCTTAAGGAGATTAGCTATAAAATGCCCCATTCACAATCATCATAGCAATGCTTTCCAGTCCAGAGCAATAAAGACACGACTCTGTACCTGTAAAGAGTGTCCGTTGTCACCAAGGCCCGACTGGGAACAGAAGCCAGCCCTGGGAACTCCACTCGACCGGCCCCCGGGGGATGGGGCAACTGAGAAGCTCCGGCCTGGGGGTGGTAGAGGGGGTGGAGCTAGTGTCAAGCACCGCTGCCGCTTTCGTTACAGGGGGTTGATATTGCAGCACTGCTACAAAACCAGGCCCCAGCAACAAAACCGGCCCCCACATGTCAAAAACAGGCCCCCATCCTTCTGGCCCACAAGGAAAAAGCCCGATGCCTGCTACGGCCGGTCCGGCCCTGGCTGTCACCTCTGCTGGTCCTCCTGACTTCAGAACTTCTATCTGTTTTGAACCATCAGTCTGGTGATACCCATTGGATACAAACTACATCAAGCCAAATTAAGGCATTTCTATATAACAATGACATCCTGTCAACATATCAAGCACTGAATTGTCCCTACCTGCTCTGATGCCTCTGGTACATGTTTTCTCCAGATTTTCTGGGTACAGAGTCAATTGAGGGAAATGCGAAGCATTAGCCATATCCAACACTGCCACAGGACCTGCTTGGGTGACCAACATACACAGTGGATCCCCATGGGCCTCAAATACTTCGGAATTCAGCTTAACAGGGGCACTGAAAGAATGATAGAGACAATTTGGTACTGCTTATGCCTGAGGCTGATATCGTTTTTGGTTTTGGTCCCATCCAAATTTAAAATTGTAAATTGTAAATTGATACTTGTATAGCGCACTACTCACCCGCAAGGGTCTCAAGGCGCTTGTACGAATACCGCTGTGGAACCCATCCTGGCTTTCCCTGTGAGGCGTCCACTCCTGGGCACCCCCAAGGTGGAGGCCAGGCATCCTTAGCGTTGTGGGGGCCGTTGTGGAGATTAAGCAAGTTATTGCCTAGAGTTGCAGAGTGGGACTCCATGATTGGAATAGGCACCGAGGCGAGAATTATCAGGTCCGTGGAATTTTTTAGCCCAATACCCGCCGAGGCGGGGAATTGAACCCTGGTCCCGGGCTAGACCTCTGCATCAGGGTCTGTCACTCTAATCATTGAGCCACACTTCTCCACTCCATTTAGTGATGTGGGGTAGATTTCAAACAGGTAAAATGACGTTTGCATCCAGGTTTATTTATGTACATGGAATGCTGCCATTGCAGGTGTGGGAATCAGTGCTTACCCAAATTGACCCTAATGTTAAATTGTACATCTAGGACAGAAGAACATCTATACTGAAGTCCCAGAAGCAGATAGCACACATCACGTCCAGTGGCCTTTGCTTTCCACACTATTGACGTACCATATAGTGCATCACTAAACGCAGGTGGCTTGCCTTTTACCCAAGGTGCAAGATTACCCTCAGGGAATAGAGACTGAATGAAACATGCTTAAATGCTAAAAATGGATTCTCTTCACTTACACATGCAAATCGCTACAAAGAAATGCTGACTTCCTGGCCCTTAGATACATGTTTGGTACATGGAGATTGACACATAGATGATTGAAAGTACACAAATTGGAGCACAACCTGGCATCTGTATAGTGTAGCATGGGCATACAAAAAGGTAGAAGATCACTGACTTGAATGAAATGGGGAGTGAAGGGGATTCTCTTAAATTATTTCATGATCTGGAAATGGAAATTTGACCTACGTGAATACATCAACATTCCAGTTGTCTGAAAGGTCATTTCAGCTCACCCATGACCGCCTTACAAGCATCCTTGATCATGCATTACCTCTACAAGTGGGGACTATACTCAATCAATCAATCATAGCTTTGTTAAGTGCGACTACTCACCCGTAAGGGTCTCAAGGCGCTGGGGGAGGTGGGGAGGCGCAGGGCCCTGTCCATCAAGGAGGAGGTCTGGGGCCTGTATGGTGCCTATTATGGAATTATTCCCCACACCAGCCCTAAATGCTTCTTGTCTGCTTTAGCAAACATCACTGAGCAGAAAATACTCTCCAGGTGGCATGTCCCCTCTCTTCCCTATCATGTGAGAGAATCCAAACTGAAATTCCTATACTTTGAAGCATTCCAAAACTGGTATTGGACCCTCCTAAAATCTGGAGAGTCTCATTGCTAATTTACTCAGACCACTCAAGATGTGGTCAGGTGTATTCAAACTAAATATTGACTCAAACATATCCTGCAACCATAACATTGTGGGCATAATATTGTGATTACAAAAATATCATGCACAAAAATTTCAACTATAAGTTTATTTTTTGTTCCTGGCTTACAATAATATCGCAGTTTATAATTTTGTTTAAAATGATCGTTTTTTAACTATATTGTTCTCATTCTGCTGACTTGTATTATGTTTTTTAATTATTTATGTTTTTCAAATACATTTGTATTTATTTTATAAAAATATTATAGTAGTGTATAGTTTTAGGGTATTGTTGGGTTCATTTGGGGATTGGTTAAGAAGTGTGTTTTTTAAAAACTAGATATGATTTTTTATTTTAAATAAGATTTGAATTATTCAATATTTTATTATTATTTGTTTACACAATTAATATATTGTTAATTATGTAATGCATTTACATTTGGAATTGTGGGGTTTATTGGGGTATTGAGTTTTTAAAAGTAAATGTGTAAAAAATGATAATAACAGAATAATGTATTAATTATGCCCTTTTCATTTTTAATCTATTTTTACTTGTTTAATTACTTATGAAGAATGATGTTTGCCTGCTTTTTTAGAAAAATATTTTATTATTTTGTTATATGTTGACTGGTGCATTGGAATTTTGGTGGGTAGTAGTCTGTAACTGCATGTTCATTATTGTTACTTAATAGTTATAATTTGTGATGTTTGCCATTGTTAACGATTTTTAACATCTCATCTTTTCAAAATTATTTCTTTTACCTTTGGTGATTTGGGATTTATTGGTGGATCGAGTGGGTAGGCTTTCAATTAAAATATGAAATAATGTGTATTAACTGATTTGTTTATAAATTAGGTTATGTTCAAATTAAATATTTGCAGTTAACTTGTTTTTGTATTGCATTGAATGATGTGATTGTATAATAAATGTCTGTAAAAATTGTTTATTACACTTTTTATTACTGGTTGTAAAGTAAATTGTGGAAATAGGTGAAGTGCGTTTTCTACAAGAAATTATTAAATTATAAATAACTAAAAGGTTACATATGCAGAACACATAGATTGTTTTAGCATGTGGCTTACATGACAGTTTAAGAGGTCTGGTATATTTTAAAATATTGTACTGAATATTATGATTGAACAGTGTTTTAACAATTCTGGTACATTTGTAATGTTTTTAATTTAATCCAGTGTAAGTTTTTTAATCAATATAAGCCCTTATAACGGTGGGTGAGGCTTGCAACATCTCAAACTATCTGTGGTATACTTTCCATTCTGCAAGCATAGCTTGCTAAATGAAGCAACACTCCATTGGCAAAGTTGCAGGGAAAGG
This sequence comes from Triturus cristatus, assembly GCF_964204655.1. Lineage (NCBI taxonomy): Eukaryota > Metazoa > Chordata > Amphibia > Caudata > Salamandridae > Triturus > Triturus cristatus. The sequence continues at coordinate 586,914,231 of NC_140580.1, read as the reverse complement.
TTGCATCCCAGCTAACTCAATCAACAATCCCAGACCCCGCAACCATCAAGCGACTTTGGAGGCCACGTACAAGAACCTTGGAAATAGTTCAAAAAGCAGATCTCAAATTTCTGATGGACTATAAAGAAGAAGCAGAAGGAGTGTGGAGCATAAGCAATGCAAATGAAGACAAAAACAATGACAATAAGATAAACGGGAATGCGCCCACAACGGAAACCCAAAGCCCATGAGAGGGAACAGAGGAGGCCACATGGAATACAGGTATAAGACGAGATAACTTGAAAATGCTAAGTGACCTTTATCCTAACCAACTGTCTCCCCTTACAGGATCAATGACCCCTACTCAAGATAATAGCTCGTAATTGGGCTACAATCCAATAACAATCCAAGGCTCTGTCGAATAGGTGAAGGATACCCATGATTTAGAGCTCGCTACTATCTCTAAGACAACCTCTGTTTACCCACTGTTTTGTCACTTAGCTTCAAAAACTCCCCTGGTAGATGGAAGGGACCAACAAGCAATGGCAAATAAAGACCATACGTTGCAACATTCCCTTTTCGCTAGTGAAGCTCACTTAAAAGAGAACCTCCGATATGAACGCAGGAAGTTAACAAAAAGACCCTGGGAGAATAGCAGCCACACAAAAAGATAAAGATTTTAGGGATATAAACTTGTCCCTCCTACTGCTGCCTCAAGTACAGCCTACAGAGACTCTTCTAAAATCTGATTTACTAAATCCCGGAGCGACCGCTGAATTATCAATAGGACAGCCCGCTCAGCTTACTGAGCTACTGCAACAGATATTAGGGGAGATAACAGATCAAACCTTTGCAGGAAACAGCTCACAGAGAGCTACATGAACAGCTCAGTAAAATAAACACAGACCTACAGCAATTCAATCTCAGATAGGCACAAGCGGAGCAAAGAATTTCCGACCTTGAGGATTTTAAAACCAAGTCAGATACTTCAACAATGAAATGCAAATTAGAATTAACTGAGCTACAGATGAAAATAGAAGAGATAGAGAATAGATCCCAACATTCTTATCTCTACTTCGCTGGGATTTCCGAAGGACGAGAGAATGGCCAGGGTCCTATCAAGCTGATTTTAGACTTGGTCAAACAGTATGTGATCCCGGAACAAAATTAAAGGAGGAAGTCCAAACTATTATGCAAGCTCATTATGTTCCTTCTTTTCATCCTCCCAATGAAAAATATCCAAGCACGTTTTTGGTCAACTGTGGAGACTTTCGCATAAAAATCCTGATGAAAGATATCAGAACTAGACAGTCCCAGATGACAGACAATTTCTCATTCCAAATTTTTTCAGATATCTCTTCTGCAGTGGCTTGTCGCTGTCGAGAATTCAAAGCAATGATCAGTCCCTTTAAAAAGCAGGGCGCTCAAGTGGAACTTTTCCAACAATTCATGCTTAGAGTTCTAATTGTGGAGCAATTCGGTATCTTTTCCTCAATAGAACAAGCTAATGACTTTCTGCTGCTCATCACACAAAAGGGGAAGGCAAAGGAAGCTCCTCAAACCCAAAGAGAAGATGATGGGACACTCAGTTTCTAGGGCGCAAACAGTGAATGTTTGAATTGTTTCCCAACGAGTTAGATCATGCCTCTTTAGGGCTCGCCCCTAGAGATGCAGTGCGCAGCACTGCTCGCGCAGGCGAGAGCCCTTTTGTGGAGGGTTCCAAAACGGACCCTGTAATCGCACACGCTCGTGCGTGTGCTTTTCCTTTTGGATTCCGCTATTGGGCTTTGCGTGCGTGTTTTTTTTAAACAGAGCACGCAATAGGCCAAAGGCGGGCGCATTGCTCCACCCATGGCCTATTAGTGTCTGTTACGTGCACCAAAGCCCATATGTTTTCAATTATCGTGCCCAGACACGGGCGCGATAATTGAAAACATATGGCTCGCAGTGGTGCGCGTGCGTGCACCACTCGCGGGCGTGTCTTTTTTAAAAAAAAATAGCGATCGCTTTTTTTATCACCGAGTCGGCTTGTCTTGGTGATTCTGAATCGTGCACACGTCTCCCATAAAATGTACACAGTAAATACATGTGCCACATACATGGTCTTCGAGAGCACGCTGTCAGTGCTGTCGTTGCACTAGTTAGAAACTTTCTGTCCCCACCTGTTCATAGAGCCTGTGCCCCCTGCACCCGGACGCCATGCTCGCCTCTCCAGCTCACTTGAAGACGGCCCAGGCCTAGGAATTTTTCCAGGGATAGAACGACTCGTCCCTGGCACTGCCATCGGACAAGAAGCTTATAAATGGCATGTCAGGAGACCAGCGGGGCAAGGAACAAGTCCTGATGACCGTCAGGAGGCAGAAACACCATTCCTCGGCGTCCTCAACTCTGGGAACCTCCTACCGAGGTAAGAATAAGAGAGCGCCTATCTGCATAGCGCCCAATGCCAGCTGAACTCCTCTAGGCATTCGCTGCGTGCCTGAGGGTTAAAGGGTTTGCATTATAGTGCTTTCTCAGGCTGATAAGCACAGAGGTCTAAAATGTTCCATAGCAGTGTGACTCCACACACTGTCTACTGGTGAATGCCAAACCTTCTCAAAGGGGGACAGAACCCGTACAGTTCATGGCCTCTCTGCTGAGGATGCTACAAATGTTTGGCAATACTGAGCAGCTAGCCTGGTTGTAGGTGCTACTGATATCTCGCAAATAGATTAATTAAAGATGGAGTTGCCGTTTTATTAGACCACACCCACTACTTTTGAATGAATTAATGAGTGTTCTAAAGTAGCCCACTTTATGGACTGGGGCACATAGAAGGAAATCACGTTACCATTGACCCAGCCTGTCTTCTGCTTTCAAAGTATGCGCCAAGGAACTTGATTGCATCTTATATCATCTTCTTCTTGCTTATTTTCAAACCTTATGTCTGCCTACTTCCTGTCCCTTTCTTGAAAAGTACCTAAGAGCAAGTCATGCGTAGATCCCACAATCAGGTCAAGTGAGGACAGCGAGAATAACAACACAGGTCTTCTAAATCCTGCAGGTGACATATCCACTAAACCCCATCACCTGAAGGTCACTTGTGAGAACTGCGCTGAGACCCCCACCGCTAAATGTATTTCACTCAGGCTGCAACACACCACACAGGCAGTGATAGGGCAAACGCCCGTCCTGTATAGAGCAGGTATAAGGCACACAGCAGCAGTGCAAGCTTCAAACACATGTACACTCGCCTGGCACCATGTGCTGTGGCAGTGCGCGTTTCTCTCACACAGTACGGGGTCAGCATAGACAGTGCAGTGGCACTGTACGCTTCCTTCACAAATGTACGCACGCCCAGGGTCCAGCTTAGTCAGCCTGTGACAGTGCCATTGTTTCCTTCACAGCCTACAGGTTCTGCAACCTCAGTGTCAGCATATGTTTTGTGTGGCCACACACACAGAAATACACTCCAGCTATGGCACAGGTAGTGACAATGTAACCTTCCCTCACACAGACACACATACATACACCAGACACTGCCCTGCCAGCGCGTTACACATGCTCCTCTGCAGGACCTTTTAATGGATGTAAAACAGCTCACTCTGAACCAGTGCATCATCTGACCCAGTGGTCGCAGGTGGGGCCCACCAGCACTCATTTTTTGGGATCAGCACTTATTTTTACCCAACATACTTTAATCCAGAGCAAGAGAGATAAAAGCCACAAAAGGGGAAAAGAAACAGGAATAGAAAGACATTTAGATATAAAATAAAGGCACTATCTCTCTGTGTGCATATTTGTATATGTATACAAACACACACATATATATATACATGTCTGTGTATGCACGAATAAATGGACAGTGCGTTTGTACTCAGACATGACAAACTATGCTTCTTACATTATGTTGATGAGGTTGTCGTTATACATGTCATTATACATCGAACTGTGCTTCCTGTTATAAAGCAGATACATTTATGTAAGGGGAAAAATATATATTTAAAAGTGTATATTGCTCCGGAGCAGGCGTGCAAAGCCCATTGAGCTCAAAGGGCTTCAGCTCCCCCGCCACGCCGTGTGTCAGCCTGGGCTAAGAGAGCTTCCCGGGCACACACACAAAGTTTTTGAGCTTATCGCAGCCGCACCCGAGTCCTTCAAAGGTCTTTTACGTGTTAACGAGGTTTTGTTGTTTTTTCGCCCCTTCATCTCCACCCTGCCTATTGCTGGAAGAATTAGCCCCCCCTCCCGAAATTTTTAGTAGCACCCCCGCCCTCCGAAATTTGGCTCTAGTTGCACCTCTGCACCCAAGATACATGAGTATAACAGTCCATGTAAATATTGCTCCTTTGATGTGTGTATGTGTGTATAAACAGCAGAATTTATGGCTGCAACTAAAACTTTACTGTCATGTCTATCTATGTATGTATAAGATATATTCATTTATTTGGTAAAAAAAATTGCATACTTCACGACAAGATCCATGTGCAATGCACATATTACTCCTAATCACATATGTCTATAAATATATATATATATATATGGAGGCATTTACTACAACCACTAAAACTTTACTAAGTGTCATGTGCATGTATATAGAAATTAATTTAATTTTTGGTAAAAAAATATATATATTCCCCTCAGCCCCAAACCTTTCTGACTGGATGAACTCCCAAACATCCTTCTCAAATGTCCACCTCCTTTTTAGCCAATTCTTCCAACTAACAGGCCCACATTTACAGTACACCTCAACATCTTTTTCAAACTCCCCCCCTCATTTTTAGCCAATTCACCCAACTGAGAGGTGCACATGTCCACTGAGTCCAACAACAACTTACTACTTCCCCTTTTATAATCCATTCCCATTATCCCTACCCAAAACACTACTTAACACACAAGAACTCAAGAGCACAAACTTAACACAGCTAATCCACAAGGAAACAAGCATTTGCAATGCAATAGGTCTCGCATTATTAAAGTTTGAGCTATTGGCATTGCTAAATAATGTAATACCAATAGTTCAAACTTTAATAATGAGAGACCTATTGCATTGCAAATGCTTGTTTTCTTTTTATTACTGATTGCATTTGGCTTTGTTTATTTGTTTTTTTAATTGAGATTCTCTTCTTCCACCGTTTTGTTCTCATTTTCATCTCTTTCTTAAAGAGACTTTGACGATATGCTGCAGTTACCTGTGGATGCAATTATGAGTGCTATTCCAGGGCACTCAACTATTGGGGAGGTAGGGGTGGGGTAGAGGAGTGGCTGGGGCTGACCCAGCAAGAGAGCCCAGGGAAGTTGAGGCCCTCAGAGGGCCTAACTCTACACTCTACAGGGGGAGGGAATGGGGGTGATGGACAGGGGGGGGGGGGGATAGGAGTGTCACAAAAAGATGTAGCAGAGGTTTATTTTCAATTTGTGACTTGGCTGTGAAATTACTTTGAAACAGGTCATGGCTTCTACATTGTTAAAAGGGATTTCATGTAATGCCAATGGCCTGAACAAACAGAGTTACGTTTCGGTTGACGCTATCATGATTTAAGACATTACACACAACTGTCCTCTTTTTCCACACGCCCTCCCTTAAAGACGTCAGGCTACACCCAACATGCGTTTTATACATCGTCATCTTTTTCCACACGCCCTCCCTTAAGGACTTCAGGCTACATCCAACATGCTTTTATGCATCGCCAGATGCAGCAATTACAGAGGTAGCAATTTTAATCACTAAAGACCTATGTAGTGAGATATTATATGTAACCAGTGACTCTGGGGCTAGATGGGTTTGGGTGAAATCTAAGGTGCAAAACCATATAATACATTTCATGAGCTATTATGGACCCATAGAGGATTTGCCCCTAGCCTTTAAGGCCATATATGATATTGCAAAAGAAGCAGTATGACTGCTGGTAATTGGGGGTGGTTTCAATTTTCTTCCCAATACTTCTATTGATTCCTCTGGTTTTATGAAACAGAAAAACAAACCTAAAACAAATTAGAAGCTGACATTATTAAAAATCAGGCCCTAATAGACCCCTGGCGAATCAATCATCTGCAAGACAGACAAAATACTTGTTTTTCAAAAAGGTTCAATTCATCCTCACGAATAGACTTATCAACTTCACACATTTTGGCACACATTTTTTGCAAAGGCCAAAGAGATATCATAATCAATGTGTTCTCAGACCACTTGATAATTACTTAAGAACTCTGTCTGCCAGCTTGGCAGAGCATAAGGTCTAGATGGGCATTCAATAAATCTTCATTAGCAAATGAAAACTGGAGAGAAAGTTTGCAACCAGCTCTGGAGGCTTTTCTGGAGGCCAATATAGATACGGCTTCTGATATCTCGGTCTGGGGGCGGAGAAAGCTTTCTTTAGACGTGAAGTGGGGTTTAGGCATAGAAAGGGGTTTTAGGGTTCAGGAATGGGTGGAGTTGGTGGTAGCGAGTGATTTTATGGTTCAGGGATGGTGGATTTTTGGGGTAAAAAGGGCTTTTAGGCTTCAGGGATGAGCATAATTTAGGTGTGGTGAGGGGTTTAAAGGGGGAGGGATTGATGGTGTTTAGGGGTTGTGGGGGTCAGTGATGGATGGTGTTTACGGGTGGTGATAGGTCAGCAAATTAAAAACATCTGAAGTAATTGTTTGACAATGTAAAATATATAAATATCAGATAATGTCCTCTGAAGGAAAGCACTGAAATAAATATCTCTGGCAAAACTGTTTCTGAAAGTAAGACCTGCAACCATTGCATTTACACTTAAACAAATAAGAACTAAAAAGGCAACTTTGACTAAAAAAACATTCTATGGATTTGTGTCGAAAAAGGTACATGCCATTCATTCTGAAAATTTCCATTAAACAGTTTAGATGAAATGGTTTTTGTTAAAAAATCACCCTCTCTGTAGGGTCACCCCAAACTTTTTGCCTTTCTCCTCCTCTTTTTCTGACATCCTTTTTTTGGCTTTAGGACTCTGAGTACTTTACCACTTCTAACCTGTGCTAAAGTGCACGTGTTCTCTCCTCTAAACATGGTTTAGCTCATATCCAATTGGCATATTTAATTTACCTACAAGTCCCTAGTAAAGTGCACGACATGTGCCCATCGCCTATAAATTAAATGCTACTAGTGGGCCTGCGGCACTGATTGTGCCATCCACTTAAATAGCCCCTTAACCATGCCTCAGGCCTGCCACTGCAGAGCCTGTGTGTGCAGTTTTAAATTGCTATGCCATTATATCGTTTTTCTATGAAACCACATACAATCCCTTTACTAATGGGTATTATATTAGCATTATAATAGTAAATTTCAACCCGGTCCACTATGTAAAGAATTTCTCCAGTGTTTATTAGATTGGAGTTAGACTAGCAATTCTGACACCTTAATGCATGTACTTTCCCCCAATGTTTGTAAGATTGGAGTGAGGATTGTAAATCTGACCTCCCTCACCTACACCCCAAGGTATACACTTTGCCCAATATCTGTTAGACTGGAATTAGAATAGTAAATCTGCCCCCCATTGTAAACACTTCACCCAATGTTATTCCCCCACCCGCCTGCATGTATGCCCTTTATCCAATGTTAGTTATACTGGAGCTATAATAGCAAATCTGACCCCCCCATACATTCACTTTCTCGAATGTTTCTTAGATTGAAATCAGAATAGTAAATCTGACCTCCCAATGTTTGCACATTCCCCAACATTTACGAAACTGGAGTTAGAATGGTAAATCTGACCCCTTTCCCCCCAAATGTATACATTTTCCCCATCATTTGTAGGATTATGGTTGGATGGTGTATTGGAACAGCTTTTATTTGTTTATTTCATCATGTTTTTAGGTTAGAGTTAGGTTACTATTTCTTACTTCATTCTGTATTCTTTATAAGATATTTCAGGGTATTCAATTTAAAGACAAAACAAATGTAAATAATTTTATTTGTTTTGCTTTTTTTATTTTTTTATGATTATTTCCTAGTTTTCGTTAGGTGCTTTAGGCCCTTCTGCATTAACCTATTTCACCATAGACACAGACCGAGTATCACCCTTTGAAACATCAAACCCTTAGTATTTAAAAGGATGTTAGTGTTTTTGTTTCTACATATTAATGAAGTATATTTTAAATAATGTGATAAATGTAAAATACTTTTTTCAAGAGGTATTACAAATAATTTATGATTAGAAATATGTATATTGTTTATTATTTTATCAATATTTATCAATATTTTTGACATACACTTGATATTTGTGTGTCTGATAAAGTTATCTCATTTTTTTTATTCAAAACGATTTTTATAATTATTTTTTTAATTTACTTTAAAGTACATGTATTTTTAAAAATTACATTTTTAAAATGAAATAAATGTTTATTTCTTTCTGTTATGTACTTTTTAAATGTACTACATTTTTGGGGGGGAAAAGGAAGTTCACTTTTTAAATACATATAATACATATACTTGCCAATGCAGTGTCGATATTTTGGTCTATTATACGTTTATTCTTCTAATTTACATAATATGTTTATAAATTCAATATTTTGTCTATATTTTGACAATCATTTTGTACCATGAACATTTTGTGGTCATCATACAACCCTGTCGAAGACCACCATTTATGACCCTTCCCTTTAAACACTGGCAAATATCAAGCATAAACAGGTCAACTCTCTGAAAAATGTAATGGATTGAATTATTAAATCAGATTGTCACCTCTCTGAATTAAAAGCGTCGTATATATTTTTCCACTGAGTCACGCACAGCAAAGCCTTAGTTCATAATTAAGTATTTGCACAAGAGACTGGAGATGTGCACTGCCCCCTGAATATTCTAAATTTCAACAGAGGACAAAAGGAAGTGAGGGAGAACCCTCCAGCCATCAGGGTTGAAAATGATCTATTGTCCTTATCTTCACGCACACAATTATTCGTTGTTTTTGGGACGACACCTCTGCTCCAAAGCATTCATGGTGCGTCACATCTTTCTGTTCACATCTCAGAACACCTGCGGCAAATCTTCTTCAATGGCGGGGAGGAAAGGCGGGAGAAAAAAATGCAATAATGCACAACTTGCCCCAGGAAGAGGAGGGGTGAAAGAACATACCAAACTAGACACGGAGTGGGGGAGCAGCATTCCAGCCCTTAGCAAACATTCTCTCACCATTAGAGATAGGTTTGACAGGTTCCATTTCTCAAAATGACTCCTACCCACAGATGTGTCACGCACGCGCGCTGTCACTACATTTCATCGCCTGAGACGGTAATAGAAACCGAGGTAGGCTGAGCAGCAGGCCAATAGGATTAACATTAGCTCTATCCAACTTAAAAGACGCAGTTCCCCGCAGTTCTTCTAGCAAGGACACGCTGAAGCCATGGAAATAAACATTTTCCCAGATGCACTCCAACTTTTTAGTTCCAATGAATCGAAGTTTGAAATAATGTTTCAACCTAAAAACGCTGACACTTTGTTTTTTCCCTCTAATAAAATGTTTTCACTTTACGAACATAAAGGACCTCGTATTCGTAAGGTGTAGAAAAGATGAGTACGTATCATTGTATTAGTTCCATAGCACGAGTGGCCGTTCAGAGACAGGCTACTGTAATGAGGGAGTGGGGCTCTTAACTGTTCGTTGCCTTTTGGTATACTGCATGAAGTATCATTGAATTGCAAATCACAGATTAACGAATATTCATAGAGTGCTGTGTGGAAATCTGCAGCGCTGCATAGTGTAAATGGGAGGTACTGTGCAGAGTCATATTAAACAAGTGTAATGCGCCAGAGGTGTAACCGGAAAACTGCTGCAAGGCCAGGGTAAACATTGTTCTCTGAGTCAAAGGAGACGTGACGCGGGCAGGGGAGGCAGGGCCGGACCAGATAGGGGCCCGCAGGGACCACCTACCAATGGCGGGAAGATCAGGAGCGCGAGGCTAGAAAAACGCCCGCAAAAATGATGCACAGTGATTGGAGCGTGTGTTTTGAACCGCCCAATATTGACAAATGTGATGTGTAACACAAGCAAACATGGGGATTTCGAATGACCAACCAATAAATTGCGAAATGTATGATCCATGGATTATGTAATAAATTGTGATCTTCATGCACCATAAACTGTTCCCTGTGTGATTTAAAAGGAGGGGAGAGGGTGCACTGTGTGGCCGAGAACGGTGTGAGCGCGCACGTCTGGGAGGTTCCAGAAGTGCCATTTTTTTCCCCAACAGATTCTTATTGGTTTTCAGCACAGCGAGACATTACACACAATGTATGTTAGCGCCCTCCCCCCCCCCCCAATGACCACCCCCGCCACAGATTCTCTCACTACCACGCTTTAACAGTGCCCCTCAAGTCTCCATAACCACTCTCTCTCAGATGCATTTGACTAGTTTTATAACGCCACTCATACCAGTGTAGGGTGTCAGAGAAGTTTACATCACACCCACCACAAAGAGACAATAAATCATAGGTGTGTAAATCAGTGTATGGGAAATGTTAAGTAAGACAGTGGACTACAAGGTGCAGGAGTCGCGTCATCCAAACTGGTAGGCAGTTTCGTTTAAGAGTGTTTGGTCTGGAGAAGCACAAACTCAGAAATTAAAATGGAACACCATGGTTAGGGATTCTCATTAATAATCAGAATTGATTTGTATCCAAATGAACCCTTTCTTTTTCCAATATTAGAATAATGAAAGACTGGGAAACAATATAACGCTCTAATCTGTACTTTGTAGTTTGCATGCAACTCTTTGATGACAGTTAAGAGCTCATGAGTCTCTGTTAGGATTTTAACCTATAAACTGCAAGTAACAAAAGGATCTCTCAGACAAAAGCAGTAACCCACTGACATATTTACATTATGTGAACTTTGCAATCTGCATGGTACACATTCTTTGCAGCAGGGATATGAACCCACTGCGCTACCTTACCATGAGTCAAAACATCCACTATACAAACCTCCGATCTCTCTCTAGAATGAGCATATTCATCGGAGTTATCTTGACATTTTTATTGCTGCCTGAAAGAAGCCAGAAACGTCACAGCAGGTGCTTTCAAAACCATAATATACTTGCAAACAGGTCACGCCCACCTCAAATTAGTGGCCGGTGCGGTCTCACCGGTTGCACTGCCCTAAAGCTGGCCCTGATTACACAGGCGGGGGTCACAAATCTCCACCTTTCCAGTCTGCATCCACTCAGCCAGCTGCACCGCTAACAAACCAATACATAATAACGCCAACATTCCCTCCGCCCCCAACAGTCTCTTTTGAATAGTATTGGAATGTGTGAAGCCCCAGTGCGGGCTGACCACAGCAGAGGAAAGCCCCCATCAATATCTGGACGAGGTAACCCTCAACTTACTGCAGTGTCTTGTAGCATGTCTAATTTCCTCAGGCCTCTTCCCTCCCTGTTAGCACTGCTCTCCCACATGAGCTCACCAGCCCAGCGACGGTTCCTCCGGCAAAAGAGAATCACCCCACTGACTTTTATCAGTGCAAAAAATTAAAGGAAAAATAAAATTATAATAAGATGATATTATTATGATTTTATTTTTCAGTACAAGCCAGGTTAGGGGTGGGCGGGGCGGAGCTGAGCTGTCAGAGCAGTGGGAGGAGGAAGCATGTGCTCTTAAGTGCGCATGACGGTTTGGCCAACGGTCTTGAGCCAGCCAAACAGTCATGCTCTCCTAGCATGTTCTCCACCAGTCTGTATTGCACAGCCGGGGTGGAGAACATGCACAGGCTCCCACTCCCTATCTGAACTCTGAATCAGGCTGCTCAGACCAATCACGACGCTGCTGTCATGCTGGTGACAATGGCACCATGAGTGATTTAGGGGAGCCTGTATGCTTCCTGCTTTAGGGAGTCAGAAAGAGAAGCGGAAGAGAGACAACGGAGGAGAGATGGTGGCCATGCAGAGGTAAGTGTCATACTTTTTTTTTTCTCCACCGCCACCCCACTTCCTTACCAGCCTTCACTCTCAGCCATATGCGGGTCTGGGTCTCTCCTTTAATCAACCAAGTTCTCCCATGCTTATGCCACATCAAGGGGCCCACAACCATGTTTCTCTTATCTAAACAAGACACCACTCTCATAGCTCTCCCATTTAACCATCCCTCTACGCAAGGTTTCTACTCTGGGACCCCTAGCTGCCTTCCAATTCTGTATGATCTTCTGTGTCGCAAAGACAATGACCAGATCAATGAACCCATTTTGTAAGCTTACATTTGGCTGGGCGCAGGAACCAACCCAATAAGCAGGGACCCGGGGAGCAGGGAACATTACGCTAGGTTACCTGATTGACACAGGTTAAAGTCTCTTCCCAGAATCCCACCAAGGAAGGGCAGGCCCAAACCATATGATACATTTCAGCCCCTACTTCCCCACACCTAGGGCATGTGGCCCCAGCGGTGCGGTAGAATCGGTTCACTCTGCCATCCATGAGATATGCTCTGTGCAGGAAGTAGAAGTTAATCAACTTAAACTGAGCACTCCTAGACACCTTAGAAATGTTTTCCAGAATCTTTGCCCAGTCTGCTTCAGGGATCAGGGCTCCAAAAACCTCCTCCCATTTCTCCCTGATTTGGGTCAGAGGCGCGATAATATCTGCCCTGAACACCCAATAGAAACATGTGACCACCTTATGGGTGCCTGAGGATGGGCAAATCAGGTCACAGCTTTGATGTGTGGGGGTCCTGCCTTCCCAGCTCCCCAGTGAGTCTTCATTGCCGCCACTACAGCTCTATGGACCAAGAAGTGGACCCCAGGGAGTTCAAATTCGATCTGTAGGTCCCCATAAAGGGTCAACATCCCTGCACAAAACAAATACCCTACCTGGGCAACATTCAAGGCCGTCCAATCTGTCAACCCTCGCCAGTTACCCCGTGGGGCAGCACCACTAGCCACTGCAGCTGTATTATATTATTATTATTATAATTATGATTATTATTAATATATCCAGGGACTATGGGAGCGGAGAATTTTTTTTCTGCAAGCAACACAGCCAGGCATGTCTCATAACTTGGATCTCATCAGGGCCCTCCTGGACCGCGGTAAAATGGCAGCCCTCATCCACCTGAACCTTTCAGCCCTCTTCAAAACAGTCTCCCATCACATCTTAATCAACAGAATCCACCATATCGGAATCCAAGATGCCCACTAATGGATTGCCACTTACATCTCCAGAAGAATCCAGAGAATCGGCCTCCCACCTTTCACCTCAGGACCCCCGAAAATTATCTGCGGCGTTCCCCAAAGATCATCCCTCAGCTCCACTCTCTTCAACACGTACATGACTACCCTAGCCAACACGGTAAGATCGCACAGACTCAACATCATCTCCTACCCCAACAATACCCAGCTCATCATCTCGCTGTCAGAAGACCCGTCCGCCACCAGAAATAACTTCCACAGATGTATGATGAACTTTGCCGACTGGATGAAGGAAAACTGTCTCAAGCGCAACATGGGCAAGATGGAAGTCCTCATCTTCGGAACAACACCTCTCAATGGAACGACGAATGGTGACCTGCTGAACTCGGCCCATCCCAGCCCCAACAGACCACACCCGCAACCCAGCATCATCCTGGACAGCCAACTTTCCATGAAGAAACAGGTAAACGCAGTCTCATCTGCCTGGTTCCTCACCCTATGCATGCTCTCGGAGATTTTCAAGTGGCCCCCAGTCTATACCAAAAGGACGATCATGCAGGCCCTTATCACCGGCAAGCTGGACCATTGGAACGCACTTTGTGTAGGAATCACCTCACACCTTCTGAGGAGATCACAAACAATACAAAACTCAGCAGCCAGGCTCATCCTCGACCTCCCCAGATGAACCCACATCACACCCCACCTTAAGAAGCTACTCTGGCTTCATCTCCAGAACAGAAACCAGTTCAAGATGTTGACCCATACATACAAAGCCCTCCACAACGAAGGACCAGCATACATTAACAAATGCTTGACCTTCCACCGACCAACCAAACACCTACGATCCCCCTCCTTCTTCCTTGCAGACACTCCCGAAAGCTCCTTCTCACACCTGGAGGCCAAAGCTTGGAACAACCTGAAGGGGATGTATGATGCAATAACGGATGCCATTTTAATGCCTGGCTTTACACCACAAGTGTTATAACGAAAATGCCTTTACAACAAAAGGCTTTTACAACTAAATTTTATACAACAAATATGCTTTTACAATGAATGCCTTTTCCATGAAATTGTAAGCATTTATCAAGTAATTATAAATCTTTTTTAAATATATGGATATATATATATATATATATATATATATATATATATATATATATCATCACTTTCGCGCCAGGACACCAGGAATCCCCTTATGCCACTCGAACAACGGACACGGACCAAAAGGTAGTGCAAATTTAATTTATTCCTCGTAAGCCGCCATCATAACGTTTCGGCTCGTCCGAGCCTTAATCACATGACAATGCAATACTTGTAAGCTCCCAATTTAAAGTAACAGTGCTATTTCAAAAAACGATCATGTGACAGGCATTAAAATAGACATAAAAGAGTTACTGGCATTTGTCAGAATTAATAAAACCAATGCAGAAATTCATAGGTCTAAAATACAACATAGTAATCTACATAAAATAATAGAAATCATTTTTGAGTTTCGTATAAACACTGTAGATCATAATCATTGTTATATCCAGCAGTAAATGAATATAGACATGTGCAAAATGGCAAACAACTAATATGTTCATGTATAGGAGGACTTGACATGTGCAACACATACTCTAATGCCAACAGTTAAAGCGTAAATGCTTGGTCACTCGAATGCTGCCTCTCATGTTTCCAAAGAGTCTGCAAGTGTATGTATCTACCTGGATGTGGCGTGACGATTTTATATATAACAGGGGCTTGTTGCCCGTATATACTGGGTTAAATCTCAAAAATTAAAATGTCAACTTTACTGATCGAAGATCTGGCCTTTTACTCAAAGCGGATTCAAAATAACAATTACCATTTCAAAGGAAACCATTGCAGACTAACATCGTGTCTGGACGCTAACATGAGTACCTATTAACAAGTAAGTGTAATGCCTCTGTAAAAAAGGGGACACAAGATATGCAAACAAAATTTAGAAGGTCCTCCAATCAATGCTCATGATCCCAATATCTGTTCCCCGTCCTGGGAGACATAGAAATATCTTGTGTCTTAAATATCAAATATCTGGTTTTGCTGTGTTTAGACTGTGATTCATCATCATAACATCCTAGGATAAATCCCATAATGTAGTATAACCATATCTGTAAATGCCTAGCTGAAATGTCTATATAACAACCTCCTGTGCGTGTATAAAAATACTGTTACGTGATGAAGTAAAACCCATAATGACTGTTAAAAACTATTTTGACTTAATTGTGGACAGTTCCCTAAGATTATATAAAACGTATTACTGATTGATCTAGATTTAATATCCAATAACAGCGCAGTGAAAAAGAAGCTTTTGTGAACCGTTGGTACCATATATGGACAAGGAATCCACCTAACTAGACTAGACCCTGACTGTTGTGACTAAGTCAAGTTACAGCAGATTCTCACTTGTTATCCACATATAGAAATGAATGCAAAGCAAAAAATAATAAAAATACAAATACAATATCTCTTGAGCATCGGCAGCTAAAAAACAGAGAACAAAAATTGGACAGCCTAAAAGGTGTTAATGGCTATGGTTCGTAGTGACTGTAATCCTCACATATAGGCCCATTGGTCACAATACTCAATTAATAAATATATAAATAGATAAATAGATAATAAAAACCTTCTATATATTATCACATAAAATATATCTATAAATATAAAAAGTACTGAAACCTAAGTTGTTTGTTAACATCAAAACCAATTCATGTCTCTAGATCGCAAAGTCATAGCTTGTCGTAACTCAAAGTATCAGGGCTTGAGAAATGTAAATATCACTCCATATGAAGATTAAAAAATGGAAAACAGTCAGTGTATTACATGTTCAGTTAAAGTAATGATAAAGTGCTGAAAAAATGTGTCCTGAGACAGATTAACCTAAACAGGTGTGTAAATCGTCGGTGATATTTGGGCCTCCTGGAGTCTTGGAATCAAGTTGAAGGATGTAGCGTGTTTCAAGTCTCCGTAACTTTGATTCTCTATCCCCTCCCCTTCTACTGGGTGTGATAGCATCAATAACAAAATATTTGAGTCCACAGTTATTACTATTGTGGACCTCCCTAAAATGCCTCGCCACTGGATTGGTGTTGTCCTGATTAGATATGGCTCGGAGGTGTTGTAAGATGCGTTTGTGTGCGGCCAATTTGGTGCTACCAACGTACTTAAGTCTGCAAGGACATATGAGCACGTACACAGCATATTCGGTCTTACAGGTTAAGAATTTGTTAATCTTTCGTTCCCTGTTACTAAAGGGATCTGTATATGTTTTCTTATTGATCCCATGGATACAAGCCTTACATGTTTTGCACTTGTAAAATCCACTGTTGGTCTGTAACCAAGTGGCTTTGTCAATCAATTCCGGGCTTGTATTGACCAATGAGGCCCTCATCGAGGGGGCCTGCTGTGTGTGATGGATACTCTGTTTGGTAAAGTCGGTCCAATGACAGGGTCACTTAATACAATGGGCCAGTTCTTTTTAATGATTTTGTGAAGGCTAGCATGTTGCCTATTCAAGCCCATAATGATCCTGAAAGGGTTGGGTATATTATCATTCCTAACCATACCGGTAGTGTTGTCTTGGGGATCATTGTCTTCTGACACCGTTCTGGTACAAAGGAGATCACTTCTGCTGTGTCTCATATACTTCATAATAGCACTGTCTATGGCATGCTCAGTGTAACGTCTCTCACGAAATCTATGCTTACTCAATTGTTGTGCTTGTCTTAAATCAACAAAGAAGAAACAAGGAAACCCTGAGGTCAGAAGGGACCAGGGGTAGACAAGTATTTGCAAGGAACAGTGGTCCCATTCAAGAGGAGTCAAATTAAATATCACAATTACTACAATAAGGAATTGGAATTCAAGAGAATGAACAATGAATGTGATGAAAGAAGGTTTTTATGTCGATTTTGTAAAAAAAACGTGATAAATAACAAAATGAGTGAGCTAGCCGTGAGGAGGTTAGAAGGGAAATCAGCCGATTTCCTTAACCCAGGCTGGTGACTTAAAAAGTGACTTAGAATAAACAATGCAAATACGTAAAGTCAAATCAACATCTCATACTCAGAAAACAAATGTACAGTAGGGTTTTGAGTTTAGAGAGTTAGATCGACGACGTTTCGATCCCCATACGGATAGTGGGATCTCTTCAGGACAAGGCGGTGGTAAGGATGCCTGGGAAGTTAGCTGGGAGGCCACAAGATGAAGGAATGAATGGCTGAGAACCTCAGGTGCTGAGGCGCACGCAGAAATGAGGCGAAGAAGGGGCGTCCAGGGTCCGCACCTTGGGGATGCCAAAGCAACAATGCGAAAGAATTCGCTAGCGGTCCGGGTCTGGGCCGCTGAGCGGCGGTGCAGACAAGCTCGCAGGTGCTGGTGGGGGCCGTGATGCCGGTATGAGCAGGGAAGAGTACCGGAGCGGGAAATCCAGCGCCGTATGTGCCGTGGTCCGTTGACCAAGGATCGGCGGTAAAGGGGCTGCTGCTACCGGACGAGGTCGGTGCCTTTCTTTACTCATAACTGGATACTGAATCGGGTATCTCAGAACAGGATATACTCGCCCTCATTATTGGAGGAGTTATCGTATAGACCCATCATCACACTAATTCACAAAACTGATGTCATCGGATATTGAACCTTTCTACATCGTATCAAAAAAACTTTTTTAAAAAAGAACTTGGATTGCTAATCTGGGATATACTACAAATTGAAGTAGTAAGTTTTCTGAAGAAAGTAAAAGAGAACCTAAAGATGATGACATTCAACCCACTGTTCTTGCCCTGAAGAAGTCCAAAGGTGGACAAAACGCGTCGGCTGCTTTGGCTGTTTTTGGAAGTTTTAAAGATTGCATGATAAACTGCATAATAAAGAAGAAGTTTTTTGAAAAAGAACAACCTTAATGATTTGGATTTATTTGAATTATACAAGCTGAGTGGTGCATTTGGTGCTGTTTTCTTAAAGGGGCCGGAGCCTTTGATGAGCTCGGGACGTCCGGGAGCTCAAAGCATGGCAAGTCACGTAGTGCGGGCTCTCGAGAGTGTCAAGAAATGTGATGGACGTTTGGCTCATAGTAACAGTGAAGTGGAGATTCAGATCATTATTATTAATCCCTGTTACGAATGTCTCCGCCTGTTCTTCGGTACCGTTCCATAACACAAGCAGGTCATCAATATAACGCAACCATACAATCACCTTATCATCAAAGATCTCGCTGTGTTGGTTTCTGAGGACCAGTTCCTCCCAGCTACTCATGTGCAAACAGGCGCAGCTAGAGGAACAACTGCCCCCCATAGCTACGCCCCTTAGTTGCTGGTACAGGAGATTGTTAAACATAAAGTTATTGCTTCTGAGGCAATGTTCCAACATCTCAGAGAGCATCTTGTTATGATCCTTGAATTGTGGCGCTCTTTGGGATAAATAGTATTGGACTGCTTGTATACCATCTTCATGCCTGATGCTGGTATGTACCGTGGTCCGTTGACCAAGGGTCGGCAGTAAAGGGGCCGGAGCCTTTGATGAGCTCGGGAAGTCCGGGAGCTAAAAGCGTGGCAAGTCACGTAGTGCGGGCTCTCGAGAGCCCGCACTACGTGACTTGCCACGCTTTTAGCTCCCGGACTTCCCGAGCTCATCAAAGGCTCCGGCCCCTTTACCGCCGACCCTTGGTCAACGGACCACGGCACATACGGTTCTGGATTTCCCGCTCCGGTACTCTTCCCTGCTCATACCGGCATCACGGCCCCCACCAGCACCTGCGAGCTTGTCTGCACTGCCGCTCTGCGGCCCAGACCCGGACCGCTAGCGAATTCTTTCGCATTGTCGCTTTGGCATCCCCAAGGTGCGGACCCTGGACGCCCCTTCTTCGCCTCATTTCTGCGTGCTCCTCAGCACCTGTGGTTCTCGGCAATTCATTCCTTCATCTCGTGGTCCTCCAGCTAACTTCCCAGGCATCCTTACCACCACCTTGTCCTGAAGAGATCCCACTATCCGTATGGGGATCGAAACGTCGTCGACCTGCGTCTCTAAACTCAAAACCCTACTGTACATTTGTTTTCTGAGTATGAGATGTTGATTTGACTTTACGTATTTGCATTGTTTATTCTAAAGTCACTTTTTAAGTCACCAGCCTGGGTTAAGGAAATCGGCTGATTTCCCTTCTAACCTCCTCACGGCTAGCTCACTCATTTTGTTATTTATCACATTTTTTTACAAAATCGACATAAAAACCTTCTTTCATCACATGCATTGTTCATTCTCTTGAATTCCATTTCCTTATTGTAGTAATTGTGATATTTAATTTGACTCCTCTTGAATGGGACCACTGTTCCTTGCAAATACTTGTCTTAAATCAACATCATTACTACATATTCTTCTGAGGCGTAGCATTTCACCGTAGGGAATGCTTCTAACGAGGTGTGGAGGGTGAGCACTGCTTGCATGTAATGTTGAATTACCTGAAGTTATCTTCCTAAATAATCTGGTCTCGATTTTGTTATTGTATATGTATACCTCGGTGTCAAGAAATGTGATGGACGTTTGGCTCATAGTAACAGTGAAGTGGAGATTCAGATCATTATTATTAATCCCTGTTACGGATGTCTCTGCCTGTTCTTTGGTACCGTTTCATAACACAAACAGGTCATCAATATAACGCAACCATACAATCACCTTATCATCAAAGATCTTGCTGTGTTGGTTTCTGAGGACCAGTTCCTCCCAGCTACCCATGTGCAAACTGCCCCCCATAGCTACGCCCCTTAGTTGCTTGTACAGGAGATTGTTAAACATAAAGTTATTGTTTCTGAGGCAATGTTCCAACATCTCCGAGAGCATCTCGTTATGATCCTCGAATTGTGGTGCTCTTTGGGATAAATAGTATTGGACTGCTTGTATACCATCTTCATGCCTGATGCTAGTATAGAGAGGTTTCACGTCCAAGGCCAGCATCCAATATCTCTCTTTCCATGCCACATCCTTGATTTTTTGAAGGAAATCTCCTGTGTCCTGAACATTTGACTGTAGCAATCTTACATATTCCTGTAAAAAGAAGTCAATGTATACAGACGTCTTTTCAAGAATTCCATCCCTAGCCGAGATTATCGGTCTGCCAGGGGGCTTGCTGATGTTCTTTTGAATTTTGGGAATAAAATATATTGAGGGGGTGAATGGATATTCCTTTCTTAAAAACTTGTATTCAGTGTCTGTTATGAGTTGTTTACTCTTCCATTTGCTAAATTTTTTATAATACTCATTATGTGATATTTTCATTGCCGCTGGAGTATTACGTGCGTAACAGTCTCTGTCATCCTACTGTGAGTATGCCTCTTTATCATAATCCTCACGCGTTAACAGAACAATGTTACCTCCTTTGGCACTCCCCCTTATGACGATGTTTTTTTCCCCCTTCAGTTTGGACATCAAGGCCTCATACTGTAACGTTGGCTTATTGTATCTGTGTCTTTTATTTTGCGTTTCGTTGTGTAATTTTTTTATTTGTGATGTAACATTCTCATGAAAAACATCGAGCGAATCCCGGGGCATTATGGGATTAAAAGTAGATGGAGGTTTATAGGGTGTTAAGGGGGCCCTCTGACATGTATCTGTCGTAAATTCACCAGATATATTGCGTAGTCCGGTGGAAATCCCGTAACCTGCCCCCTCCGTTTCCCACAGTTCTTGCATTTCAGTCAATATGGGTACATCAGATTGAGTCAATGAAATTGTATTTATCAAGTAAGTATAAATCTTTTTTAAATATATGGATATATATGTCACCAAGATCGTTCAACGTTTTAAGAACACACTCCACAGCAGCGGTTTTATCCAAAACTATTTATTTCATGGGGAACCAGCGTGGTATTCCTGCTTCTGTGCCTAACCGGTTTCGGAGCCCCATGCTCCTTAATCATAGGCTTTTCTGCGATTGCGCGGATTTGCATGCTCATTCATTTATTCCCTGCAGTGGGACACTCAGGTGAGTGTCATTTATACAATGCATGCTGGTTCATGTAGTTCAACTAGAACATATTTTTACCCTTCGGTGGGTTATGTATGTATGTATGTATGTATGCATGTATGTATGTGTATATTATATATGTATATATATATATATCCTTGCAAACTTACTCCAAAGGAGTTTTTCTCGCACTCGCAGTGATCCGTAAATTAATTCACTCCACTTCAGCGTGCTTTTGCATTCGGTGTTATTTATTGAAGCATACCAGCAGGGTTTGCTGTATGCTTCAATAAATAACACCGAATGCAAAAGCACGCTGTAGTGGAGTGAATTAATTTACGCATCACTGCGAGTGAGAGAAAAACTGCTTTGGAGTAAGTTTGCAAGGATAATAACGGCGAGGCTCTGCCGTATTTCAAACGCACCGTCGGAGAGCGCCCACATGACCGGAACAGTGGGCTACATACGGAATATATATATATATATATATTACCTACTGGCGGTCGCCAGTAGGTAGTTATAGTTAGGACCCTGTTTCCATAGGAAATCCGCAACATTCTATTTTGAATAACTTTTGCGCCGGTCGACGAATCCTTGCGAATTTTTCAAAATAGGTGGGGCGCTACGCTCCGCTCCTACCCTGAAAGTCTCGGGGGGATTCGTCAAGCGGGGGCTGAGATAAAAGGGGGGTCCCAAAACGCGTTTTTCCCATGCATTTTTCCATAGGACCTTTAGACACAGCTACAGCCCGAACGGCTGAACAGAATTACTTGAAATTTGGCAGAGAGGTAGCCATAAGGTCAAGGAAGTGCCTTTTGCAGGTCTGGTGTAAATCTGTTCAGTATTTCCTGAGTAAATAGCATTTAAAAGCATATATATATGTGGGCGGAGCCTAACCACACATCTCATCCTGAGATCTGATTGGCTGTCAGCACTTCATCCAAGAAGTGTTGGCAGCCATCTTGGGACCAATATACATGATAGCACCTCATTAAAAAGCATTGCAGTTAATAGAAGGTTTTAAGACTTTAGTTACATTATAAATCATTTGTTGATGGTACCATACTCATTTTAGGAATTGTGGTATGTTCTAAGGTGATTTCACCATGTGAAAAAGCCTTCTGCTGGGATATCATGATTGAGAGAAAAATATTTTCTCATGCTTTTACCACAGAGGTTTGGAAGGTGATCTATAGGCTAAACTGAGAGCTTATTTTCTGTAAATTCACATTATCTTTCTCAGTCATGTGAGAATGAAGTCTGACATTCTCAGTAAAACATGTACATCCAACAAGGGCAGAGACTGTCAGTTGATTCCTTTGTGTTCTACTGCAGCTTCCCAGAGTGTTCCAAAGAACTACTAGAGCGCTAACAGTCCTACTTATGATAAACGTATGGCACACCTGAAGCCATCTTGCTTGGATTAAAGTGGTAACTCTTAAAACATTTAATTTAAAAAGGAACAAAATGAGGGGGTTCATTTTTCCATAAAAAGTATGATTAGTGCTGCAGAAAGAAAAATTAGGGCACATTTTGAGTGACTTCTCAAATCCTCTTCTATTTCATTAAAAAATTCTGACATGCAGACTGAAACATGCACTTTCAATACCAGCAGCAGTTTTCCCTGGTGAGCAGTAGCTTTACTACAGTGATCTAATGAGCAAAAAGAGTGCTAACATTCTGAATTTATGGCAAATGTGTGACACATCTGAATGCCTTCTTGATGGAATCAAAGTAAAAAACTGAAAGTATTTCCTACTGAGGATACTGCAGTAAATGAGGAAATTAGGAAACTTCATAACAAATAAGTCTCCCAAGATGGCCACCAGAGACAAAAGAGCCCAAATGTAGCCCAAATATCACCCAGATGTAGCCCAAGTATAGCCCAATGACAGAATGTCCCAGAATGTTCTTAAAAACAACTAGAGCGCTTACTGTCTTCATTATGACAAAAGTATGGCACACCTGAAGCCATCTTGATTGGAATAAACTGGTAACACTTAAAACATTTAATTTAAAAAGGAACACAATGAGGAGGTTCATTTTGCCATAGAAATTATGAATAATGCTGAAGAAAGAAAATGAGGGCACATTTTGAGTGACTTCTCAAATCCTCTTCTATTTCATTAAAAAATTCTGACATGCAGACTGAAACATGCACTTTTAATACCAGGAGCAGACTTCCATGGTGGAGTAGTTTTACTACAGTGATCTAATGAGCAACTAGAGTGCTAACATTCAGAATTTATGGCAAATGTGTGACATATCTGAATACCTTCATGATGGAATCAAAGTAAAAAACTGAAAGCATTTCCTACTGAGGAGACTGCAGTACATGAGGAAATTAGGAAACTTCATAACAAATAAATCTCCCAAGATGGCCACCGGAGACAAAAGAGCCCAAATGTAGCCCAAAATCAACCAGATGTAGCCCAAATATAGCCCAATGACAGAAGTGTGCAAAACACTTATTATTTTGTGTTTTTGCAGTGTTATATAGTGCAGACTTGTCAGGTATTGGAGTGCTTTACATGAGCATTGGTTACATCACACAAGAACAAATTCATTTTGGTTGTAGACATGGGGAGACTAAGTGATTTGACCAGAATCACAGAATGTCGAGCTGAAGCAGAAACTTCAACCTGGTTCCCCAGTTGCAAAGTCTGCAGTTCTGGAAGTAACACCACATCCTCTCCCCTAAGTGCAACATTTAATCAAGTGGTCAACTGGATAAAAAAACATAAAGATAACAAATAATTTAAAAGTGCTTTGTCGCTATTTGAAAACTCAGAAAATATGTCCTTATTTTAGTCTTTTAGAGCACTAACCATAATTTTGATGCCAATAAGACCCTCTCATATATGTAATTTCTAAAGGAAATGCTCTAGGTATTACAGTTTTGATTACATCAAGATGATGTCAGGCGTTCCACACTTTTGTAATAAATATAGAATGTTAGCAATCTAGTTGTTCATTAGGATACTGTTGAGAGGCAGAGGCCAGGGGCACGGACTCTGAAAATTGAAGGCAGGTAGGAGGGTGCAAAGGCAACAATTTAACCACACTGAGCAGGCAGGAAGGGCCGTGGAAGCACAACAGACTATGGAGGGCAGTGGAAAGGGGGGCAGGGGCAACAAACCAACAATACAGGACTTGCAAGAGAGGCTGTTGGAGGGAAGATCTATTACGGATCAAGGAAGCTAGGGGCGGTCCCCAGATCCCCGGGAGCCACCACAGAACTGAGCAGGAGAGTGAGTCAGGGACAAAAGGGGCACCTTAATTTGAGCCGGGGTGCCTAGGAACGCTTGCTCCAAAAATGAAGAAAACAGACATATGAGACATGGAATTGGAGGCAGAATACAATGGCAGTTTAATGAGAAGATGCAACTTCAAAGAAACCGCAGAATAGAGACATAAAGTACAAAATACAGAATCCAGATAATCATACAGCTGTCATAATATTCTCTGTATCTCAATTAATGTACTGACAGAGAGAGAGAGAAAACACATCTATAAATGCATCATGAGAAACAAGTTACGCCAAGGAAAATGTTACCTAGGAACACTCACGTTTACTCTTAGAGCAAGCATTCCTGCAATTACAATACAAAATCTTTTAAATGCAAAAGTAAAGAGAACAATGGTTAAACATAACATGACATTTCATATAGGTAAAATAGAATAAGATACTTCAAGCAAAGCAGAGCAAGACATTTTAAGCAAAGGAAGACAAGAGCTCCCAGCTCTTGGGGAAAACCTGCACTGCCTGTTAACCTACATACAGACGGCGAGGTAGTCCGTCGATATCTGTGGGTGCTCCCTTTTTATATCATTTTGTGGGCTCCTTTGCACGCTACATCTCCCTACGTATGCTACCCAAAAGCTTCGTCTGCAGATTTTACCAGACATTTCGTCATTTACCCACTTAATGCTGACAATGGACTGGGTGAAAAGGTCAGTCTCTCAGGCCAATCGCTTATCGTAAGTTCCATAGAGCAAGCAGAAAATAATGGGTATTGTACGGGAATTCAATATATTTATGTATAAAATCTCCTCAGTTCTCCTAACTTGACGCTCTGCGGTTGCCACTTCCTTAAAAGCGGGAAACCTGCCCAGGAAGCAAGTACCAGTCCAGGATGCAGCCTACTGTATGTCGACAGCTTCAGGGGGATGTTGAACTTTGATACCGAGCACGGAGCACTCGGGTAGGGTGGGGGCTACTAGTTTGGATCAGAAGGCCTCGCAGACCTGCCTTCAGACTGCTATACACTAAAATTGCAGAGCTATGGTCAATTTAACAAAGAGGCCTACATATTGAACAGAAGGGCCTACACAGGGGTTTTATGCTGGCTGAGTGGTAAGGATGTCTCAGGATAATTATATAGCAACACAGGACCCGCTGGTCAATTTAATACGGCCTACAAATGCAGCTGGCAGGGCAAGGACAAGGGTCTCATACTTCAGGTGTGGACAGAACGGGCCAGGGGCCCCCTGTGATACAAAATCTACCCTCCTTCAAGGCTGTGGCAATGTAATAGACCATTGTGGGCAGAAGGAAGAGGCAATGGTAGTACAACCATACATGCCAACAGACCCGATTCAGCCAGGAAACGTCCAATGTTTTTAAGCTCAAATGGGCTTTATTTGATCTGTCTCCTGTCTACAATATCCTCTTTTTCAATGTAACTCAAAGGGGAAAATCAATACCCCAGTTGTTTTTCAAAATCTCCCTCTTACCAAGTTCAAAATGTTCGCAAGTATGGTACATTGGATCATGGAAGGAAATGGGATAGGGACATGGACTTGGATAACAAAGGACAGGAGGGACATGGAGAGGTGCACCAAACTGACCCTGCAGGGCAGGCATCAGGGTTTGCAGCAGCACAATACACCACACAGGGCATGCAGGACGGGAGTGCAGCACAACAATCCATAGAAAGCAAGAGGGAGGGGACAGGACCATGCACATGGACAACAGAGAACAGAGGGGCAAGAGGCAATGGTAGCTAGCTGACCATAATGGACAGACAGGAGAGAAAGCTGCAGCATAACAGACCATAAAGGGCAGGAGGGACGGATCAGGGGCATTACAATGGAACAGACAAGCCAGGAGGGAGGGAGTAGGGCAGGGGGCAAGGGGGCAGGGCAGGAGCAGCAAGATAGCCATGGAGGTCAGGCAGGATGGGCACTAGAAGCAAGACACACCATGAAGAGCAACAGTGAGACTGTGATGGCATACACACAGACCATGGAGGGAAGGTGGGAGGGGGTCAGGGGCAGCTAACTGACCACACAGGGAAGGTGGGAGGGGCCATGGCAGCACAGAAGACCATGCATGGCAAGTGGGAGGGTTAGTGGCAGCACAATGGCTATGATGGGCAAGAAGGAGGGTGGAGGGGCATGCACAAAGGACAATGGAGGATAGAAGGGAGGGTCAGGACCTGTGCACAGACAAGAAAGTTCAGGGGAAGGGACCTCACAACAGACCACACGGGGCAGGCAGGAGGAGCAGTTGCAGCACAACAGACCAGGGAGGGCAGAAGGGTGTGGCAGTACAATGGACCATGTAGGACAGGAGGAAGAGGATAGGGGCATGGCATGTGGACAGGCAGGGTGGAGGTGGCAGGGACAGGTTACAGTCATCTGACAATGCTAGGCAGGTGGGAGGGGAGTGGCAGCTCAACAGAACACTCAGAGTAGATAGGAGTGGCAGGTCCATGGGACATGGTGGGCAAAAAGGATGGAGCAGGGGCATGCACAAATACATCGGAGGGCAGGGGGAAGGAGAATAGGGGCAGCAAGCTAAGCACAGAGTTTAAGCAGGAGGTCAATGATGGGGCATAGAATTGGGCAATGGAGGGCAGGAGGAGTGGACTGGTACATCATACTAAATTGAGGGCAGTGGCAGCACATCAGACCATGCATGGCAGGAGGGAGGAGGCTAGTCCATGGATTCACACAACAGAGGATAGGGAGGAAGGGGATGGGGCTAACTGTTCAGAGAAGGCGGGTATTAGGAACTTTATTGTTTTTAAAACATTGTGTCTGTGCGAACTACTTAAAATATGAACAAGTATGCAGCATAATCTCACTTTTATTCAGGAAGAAGAGGACGTTTGTGACTGTGACTCCGGGCTCACTTGGCAGAAACACCCCCTGACCCTCCACCCCCTATCGCAAAATGTAATGCCCGTGAAAAGGGTAGGTGAACACAGTGTTATATAGAACATAGTCCTGAGAGCACGATTGAAAATGAAAACTAGATATAGTGTATGGTATAAACTATGCACCAAAAAGTGTGATATAAGATGAACCGGGCGTGAAATATAATATGCAATACATTGTGCGCAATGACAGATTCATTGGAGAGCGCGAGATAGCACAGGCACTAGCGCGTGCTATGCGATATGCGCCTTGGAGTGTAATATGCACAGGGCAGTGTTGTGTAACCTAACTAGTCTCTAAAGTTGTAATATAAAATATGTGCTGGGGAGTGTAACGTTGCATATGCACTGTGACAAATATATGGATCCCAGATTGTAATATGTATGGCATAGCACTGTGCGTTATAACATAGGCATCGAGAAAGGCACGTTAGATGGGGCAATATAACCCGTGCGAAGACAAGTGTGGCATGACATATTCACGGGGTGGTGTTACAGTGCACATGGGCTAGAGAGTGTCATAGCATATGCACTAGCTAGTGGAATACAACACAGAGGTGTGTGGCACTCGGCAGGCAATGGTGGGTGTAACACAGCATTGGGCTCTGTCAGGAGCACGCTGTGACTCTCAAGTGATGTTCGTCCCCTTTCCAGAGAGTAAAATAAAAAGTATCACACATCCGGCAGTGGATGTGTGTTTTATTAACCGTGAGGGGGGTTTCTTGCATAGTTTTGGTCGAATTTTTGTCGAATCCCCTTTGAATGGCTTGGTGTGCATGTGTATTAAATGTGCCCGTCAATAGCTACCCATGTTTGTATAAATAAACGACAAGGGTGTCTACCAGGATTAGGCACGGTAGGGCATCAGACATGTCAGAGCTTCACTAGTGGTGTAAATACATTCCACGTGGATTCATTGCATGCATAGTCGCCTTTTAATGAATATCACGCAAATCGTCATGGTGATAGGTACGTACGGTTTGTCCAGCATGTCCTAGGTGTGTCTATAAATATATATTTTTTAAAAATAATAAAAAACAGTGGCCGGCCCTGGGGATTGGGGTCAAAAAAATATAATTAGGAGACTGGCCCTGGGTTATGGGGTCATCAGGGCCAATAAATTAGAATAAGAAGGGGAACCAAACAGCCCCCCTTCTTAAAAAACTAAAATAAATAAAAGACTGGCATCGTGCCGGAGGCCATGCCCCCTCCGTGCAGCACTCTGCAAACGCGCCCCCAACAGGCATCTCCAGTATGCGCCAGGGAGCTGCGCTGCAGCCAGGTGTTCTGAGGCCAAGCCCCTTTTTACACCTCTCTGCAACGCAGCTCTGTGGCGCTTACTGGAGGTACCTAGTGGTCTAGTTTGACCCTAGGGACCCTTAGGATTCAGGGGGACTTAATCTCTCAACTTAGAACAGCCACAGGGCGCGTTTACACAGTGGTGAAGGGAGGGGACGGGGCCTGAGGTGACGTGTGCAAACACGCACTATGGCATGTTTTAAATTGGGGATATAATTTCCCTTCAATACTGAGGGCCCCTGGGGGCTAACTAGCCCACCAAGTGCTTCCAGTAAGCGCCACTGAGCTGCATTGCAGAGAGGTGGTCCAGGCCGTGCCACTTTTTACACCTCTCTGCAACGCAGCTCTGTGGCACTTACTGGAGGTACCTAGTGGGCTAGTTGGACCCTAGGGACCCTCAGGATTCAAATGAACTTAATCTCCCAACTAAAAATGGACACAGGGCGTGTTTACACAGTGGTGAAGGGAGGGGACGGGGCCTGAGTTAACGTGTGCAAAAACGCCCTGTGGCCTGTTTTAAGAGGTAGTTTTAATCCCCATGCCCTATTATACACTAGGGGCTTACAGAGGAGGTCATGCTAATCACAGGGGGACCCCAACGCATAATGTTCCCTAGTGTATGTAGGTGTTTTCACTGTATTCTAAGTGTCTTTTAACATAGCACTGGCTCTAGGACTGGTTAGTCAGACTCAGTTACCACCAGTATCCGTCTGAAAAAGTTGAGGGTACAGGATGATTTTGCAACAAGGCTTCTTTCTGCTCTTCTTTTTGTTCTTTCTGCACGTTATCCTTCTTCCTGCACTTATCTTCGTATTTGAGGACTTCTGTTGCTTCTTTCTGCACTTCTTTTGTTTCTTTCTGTGCATTTTTTCTTCTTTCTTCACATGTCCTATCTCTGTAGGCATAGTTAGAAATTAGCATTTAAAAAACCTTTGAAATTCACAGAAAAAACCATAGGTTTCAGGCACGTTATAGTTAGGAATTAGCATTTAAAAAACCTCAGAAATTCACTGAAAAAACCATAGGTTTCAGGGGTGTTATAGTTAGCTGGACTTTTCACTTGTACAAAACCATTGAAATTCCCCCGTTATAGTTAGTTCAGCTAACTATAACTCGCGCGCCCGCAATGCACTGCTGATGACGTCACATATTACATCACTCATGACATGGTCAGTGACATCACTCATGACATCACTGATGACATCTCAAATGACATCACTGATGACATCACTGATGACATCATCCTTGTGATAGAGTGGCAGACCTCCTCTCACCCTAATATAACCTTTGATACACACATTCAAAAATAGAGACTAAAATTTTCAAAACAATGGACATACCAATACCAGTTACAACAACCTCTTCAGTAATTCTAAGATCCACATACACATCCACTCATTCACCAACAGTCCTATACAGTCACTCATACATGTACTCACTCATCATATGTACTCATACACCTATACATCCTGTTACACAATGCCACTCATCCATAGAGTTACTCACACAAATAGTCACTCATGCTAATAAAGAATCAAACATACATTTACTTGCATATACAGTTATACACACACCACCATACTTACTTCTACGGAAACTTACACATACTTAGTCTTTTAAACAATCACTTATAGAAACACATACTTATTCATACAGGAACTCTTTCAATCTCTCACTCTCACATATACTCACATATATACACCAATAGTCACATATACTAGTTTAAAACATATGTAGTTACTCATAAAGACACTATTGAGACAGTCATTCACTCACTAACACACCCATACACACACTCATCCACCCATACAGTCCTGCACACATGCTGTGTTCAACACATACAAACAGTGAGTCACTCATTCATGCACCTATGCACTACGTAATACCCCCCACCGAACCATGCAGACACTCAGACTGATACTCAAAAAAACAACTAATAACCTATATAGACACCCAT
Organism: Triturus cristatus; assembly: GCF_964204655.1. Lineage (NCBI taxonomy): Eukaryota > Metazoa > Chordata > Amphibia > Caudata > Salamandridae > Triturus > Triturus cristatus. Next base: position 586,883,745 of record NC_140580.1, on the reverse strand, counting down.
GTAGCTACTCACCAACCCATGCAGCCACTTATACACAAAGTGAGAGACTGATACAGATATTTACATATTTAAACATTACTCACTAAGCCATGTATTCACTATGATACACTTAATCAGTCAGTTACACAATCAATTTTTCAAAAACAAATCATCCATTTAGACACTTATATACCCATTTATTCTTCCATCGACCTTGAGATATACATATATAAAACATATTTAATTTTCAGAAAAACACACATTCACTGGATGATGTCATCAGTGATGTCATCAGTGATGTCATTTGAGATGTCATCAGTGATGTCATGAGTGATGTCACTGACCATGTCATGAGTGATGTAATATGTGACGTCATCAGCAGTGCATTGCGGGCGCGCGAGTTATAGTTAGCTGAACTAACTATAACGGGGGAATTTCAATGGTTTTGTACAAGTGAAAAGTCCAGCTAACTATAACACCCCTGAAACCTATGGTTTTTTCAGCGAATATATATATATATATATATATATATATATATATATATATATATATATATATATTATCTACTGACGGTCGCCAGTAGATAGTTATAGTTAGGACCGAGTTTCCATAGGAAATCTGAAAATTCTATTTTGAATAACTTTGGCGCCGGTTGACGAATCCTCGCGAAATTTTCAAAACTAATGGGGCGCTCCGTTCAGCTTCTACCCTGAAAGTCTCGGGGTGATTCGTCAAGCGGGGGCCGAGAAAAAAGGGGGGTCCCAAAACGCGTTTTCCCCATGCATTTTTCCATAGGACCTTTAGTCGAAGGTACAGCCCGAACGGCTGAACAGAAGTACTTGAAATTTGGCAGAGAGGTAGTCCTCAGGTCAGGGAAGTGCCTTTTGCAGGTCTGGTGTCAATCTGTTCAGTAGTTCCTGAGAAAATAGCATTTAAAAGCATATAAATATCTATGAGCGCGCACCGTGCGCGCACCGTGCGAGCACCCTAACGTGCGCGAGCGTAATTCTGATTGGTGGTTACATGTTAGTCAACGTTCGAATCGGTCGAAATCAGGAAGTGTCAGCCGCCATTTTGTTTGTTTTCAGTGCGAGAGTGAAAAAGGAAGGTGGCGAACGTGAAAAGGGGACAGGGTAGAGAGTTCCTGACCCCCTAGCCTTTGTCAGGGGGTCCCTGAAGGACCCAGAAGGCAGAATTTTTCTTTTCTTTTTCTTTTTTTTTTTAAATCGCGGGGGTGCGCGCACTGTGCGCGCACGGCGAAAGACCAAAAAAAAAAATATAATAATTTTTTAATACGTAGTTTATTGTAAAATAAATATATAAAAAAAAGAATAATACATAAATAAATTAGCATTTAAAAAACCGTACAAATTCACTGAAAAAACCATAGGTTTCACACACGTTATAGTTAGGAATTAGCATTTAAAAAACCTTGCAAATTCACTTAAAAAACCATAGGTTTCACACATGTTATAGTTAGGTGGATATTTCACTCGTAAAAAACCAATGAAATTCCCCCGTTATAGTTAGTTCAGATAACTATAACTCGCGCGATCGCCACTCTATCACAAGGATGATGTCATCAGTGATGTCATGAGTGATGCCACTGACCATGTCAAGAGTGATGTAATATGTGACGTCACAACAAACAAATGATGGATGGAATGCTGACAATGCAGACATTCTCCCCCAGTCAAGAGATCTGGGTTAAATCCATCGTTCTTTTGCCCACTACACCACCCCAGTTTAGACATGGCTATATGCAAATCAGTCTTGACCCTGTGCCTCATGGGAACAGTCCAGCCCGAACTGCCAAGCCATGTCTTCCCTGGACCGGAATCAAGCATCCTAGGACCGGTTTCTGGCTATCAGCCGTCATCAGCCAGGATAGCTTGACTCCAGTGGCGTAGTGAGCACGGGTCCCACGTCTGGGAATACCCATCCCAGTTAGGGCGAAAAGCGTTACAACAAACAAATGATGGACGGAATGCTGACAATGCAGACATTCTCCCCCAGTCAAGAGATCTGGGTTAAATCCATCGTTCTTTTGCCCACTACACCACCCCAGTTTAGACATGGCCATATGCAAATCAGTCTTGACCCTGTGCCTCATGGGAACAGTCCAGCCCGAACTGCCAAGCCATGTCTTCCCTGGACCGGAATCAAGCATCCTAGGACCGGTTTCTGGCTATCAGCCGTCATCAGCCAGGATAGCTTGACTCCAGTGGCGTAGTGAGCACGGGTCCCACGTCTGGGAATACCCATCCCAGTTAGGGCGAAAAGCGTTACAACAAACAAATGATGGACGGAATGCTGACAATGCAGACATTCTCCCCCAGTCAAGAGATCTGGGTTAAATCCATCGTTCTTTTGCCCACTACACCACCCCAGTTTAGACATTGCCATATGCAAATCAGTCTTGACCCTGTGCCTCATGGGAACAGTCCAGCCCGAACGGCCAAGCCATGTCTTCCCTGGACCGGAATCAAGCATCCTAGGACCGGTTTCTGGCTATCAGCCGTCATCAGCCAGGATAGCTTGACTCCAGTGGCGTAGTGAGCACGGGTCCCACGTCTGGGAATACCCATCCCAGTTAGGGCGAAAAGCGTTACAACAAACAAATGATGGACGGAATGCTGACAATGCAGACATTCTCCCCCAGTCAAGAGATCTGGGTTAAATCCATCGTTCTTTTGCCCACTACACCACCCCAGTTTAGACATGGCCATATGCAAATCAGTCTTGACCCTGTGCCTCATGGGAACAGTCCAGCCCGAACTGCCAAGCCATGTCTTCCCTGGACCGGAATCAAGCATCCTAGGACCGGTTTCTGGCTATCAGCCGTCATCAGCCAGGATAGCTTGACTCCAGTGGCGTAGTGAGCACGGGTCCCACGTCTGGGAATACCCATCCCAGTTAGGGCGAAAAGCGTTACAACAAACAAATGATGGACGGAATGCTGACAATAAAGACATTCTCCCCCAGTCAAGAGATCTGGGTTAAATCCATCGTTCTTTTGCCCACTACACCACCCCTTTTTAGACATGGCCATATGCAAATCAGTCTTGACCCTGTGCCTCATGGGAACAGTCCAGCCCGAACTGCCAAGCCATGTCTTCCCTGGACCGGAATCAAGCATCCTAGGACCGGTTTCTGGCTATCATCCGTCATCAGCCAGGATAGCTTGACTCCAGTGGCGTAGTGAGCACGGGTCCCACGTCTGGGAATACCCATCCCAGTTAGGGCGAAAAGCGTTACAACAAACAAATGATGGACGGAATGCTGACAATGCAGACATTCTCCCCCAGTCAAGAGATCTGGGTTAAATCCATCGTTCTTTTGCCCACTACACCACCCCAGTTTAGACATGGCCATATGCAAATCAGTCTTGACCCTGTGCCTCATGGGAACAGTCCAGCCCGAACTGCCAAGCCATGTCTTCCCTGGACCGGAATCAAGCATCCTAGGACCGGTTTCTGGCTATCAGCCGTCATCAGCCAGGATAGCTTGACTCCAGTGGCGTAGTGAGCACGGGTCCCACGTCTGGGAATACCCATCCCAGTTAGGGCGAAAAGCGTTACAACAAACAAATGATGGACGGAATGCTGACAATGCAGACATTCTCCCCCAGTCAAGAGATCTGGGTTAAATCCATCGTTCTTTTGCCCACTACACCACCCCAGTTTAGACATGGCCATATGCAAATCAGTCTTGACCCTGTGCCTCATGGGAACAGTCCAGCCCGAACTGCCAAGCCATGTCTTCCCTGGACCGGAATCAAGCATCCTAGGACCGGTTTCTGGCTATCAGCCGTCATCAGCCAGGATAGCTTGACTCCAGTGGCGTAGTGAGCACGGGTCCCACATCTGGGAATACCCATCCCAGTTAGGGCGAAAAGCGTTACAACAAACAAATGATGGACGGAATGCTGACAATGCAGACATTCTCCCCCAGTCAAGAGATCTGGGTTAAATCCATCGTTCTTTTGCCCACTACACCACCCCAGTTTAGACATGGCCATATGCAAATCAGTCTTGACCCTGTGCCTCATGGGAACAGTCCAGCCCGAACTGCCAAGCCATGTCTTCCCTGGACCGGAATCAAGCATCCTAGGACCGGTTTCTGGCTATCAGCCGTCATCAGCCTGGATAGCTTGACTCCAGTGGCGTAGTGAGCACGGGTCCCACGTCTGGGAATACCCATCCCAGTTAGGGCGAAAAGCGTTACAACAAACAAATGATGGACGGAATGCTGACAATGCAGACATTCTCCCCCAGTCAAGAGATCTGGGTTAAATCCATCGTTCTTTTGCCCACTACACCACCCCAGTTTAGACATGGCCATATGCAAATCAGTCTTGACCCTGTGCCTCATGGGAACAGTCCAGCCCGAACTGCCAAGCCATGTCTTCCCTGGACCGGAATCAAGCATCCTAGGACCGGTTTCTGGCTATCAGCCGTCATCAGCCAGGATAGCTTGACTCCAGTGGCGTAGTGAGCACGGGTCCCACGTCTGGGAATACCCATCCCAGTTAGGGCGAAAAGCGTTACAACAAACAAATGATGGACGGAATGCTGACAATGCAGACATTCTTCCCCAGTCAAGAGATCTGGGTTAAATCCATCGTTCTTTTGCCCACTACACCACCCCAGTTTAGACATGGCCATATGCAAATCAGTCTTGACCCTGTGCCTCATGGGAACAGTCCAGCCCGAACTGCCAAGCCATGTCTTCCCTGGACCGGAATCAAGCATCCTAGGACCGGTCTCTGGCTATCAGCCGTCATCAGCCAGGATAGCTTGACTCCAGTGGCGTAGTGAGCACGGGTCCCACGTCTGGGAATACCCATTCCAGTTAGGGCGAAAAGCGTTACAACAAACAAATGATGGACGGAATGCTGACAATGCAGACATTCTCCCCCAGTCAAGAGATCTGGGTTAAATCCATCGTTCTTTTGCCCACTACACCACCCCAGTTTAGACATGGCCATATGCAAATCAGTCTTGACCCTGTGCCTCATGGGAACAGTCCAGCCCGAACTGCCAAGCCATGTCTTCCCTGGACCGGAATCAAGCATCCTAGGACCGGTTTCTGGCTATCAGCCGTCATCAGCCAGGATAGCTTGACTCCAGTGGCGTAGTGAGCACGGGTCCCACGTCTGGGAATACCCATCCCAGTTAGGGCGAAAAGCGTTACAACAAACAAATGATGGACGGAATGCTGACAATGCAGACATTCTCCCCCAGTCAAGAGATCTGGGTTAAATCCATCGTTCTTTTGCCCACTACACCACCCCAGTTTAGACATGGCCATATGCAAATCAGTCTTGACCCTGTGCCTCATGGGAACAGTCCAGCCTGAACTGCCAAGCCATGTCTTCCCTGGACCGGAATCAAGCATCCTAGGACCGGTTTCTGGCTATCAGCCGTCATCAGCCAGGATAGCTTGACTCCAGTGGCGTAGTGAGCACGGGTCCCACGTCTGGGAATACCCATCCCAGTTAGGGCGAAAAGCGTTACAACAAACAAATGATGGACGGAATGCTGACAATGCAGACATTCTCCCCCAGTCAAGAGATCTGGGTTAAATCCATCGTTCTTTTGCCCACTACACCACCCCAGTTTAGACATGGCCATATGCAAATCAGTCTTGACCCTGTGCCTCATGGGAACAGTCCAGCCCGAACTGCCAAGCCATGTCTTCCCTGGACCGGAATCAAGCATCCTAGGACCGGTTTCTGGCTATCAGCCATCATCAGCCAGGATAGCTTGACTCCAGTGGCGTAGTGAGCACGGGTCCCACGTCTGGGAATACCCATCCCAGTTAGGGCGAAAAGCGTTACAACAAACAAATGATGGACGGAATGCTGACAATGCAGACATTCTCCCCCAGTCAAGAGATCTGGGTTAAATCCATCGTTCTTTTGCCCACTACATATGTAATATGTGACGTCATCAGCAGTGGATTGCGGGCGCGCGAGTTATAGTTATCTGAACTAACTATAACGGGGGAATTTCATTGGTTTTTTACGAGTGAAATATCCACCTAACTATAACATGTGTGAAACCTATGGTTTTTTAAGTGAATATATATATATATATATATATATATATATATATATATATATATAAATTCACTGAAAAAACCATAGGTTTCACACATGTTATAGTTAGCGGAAATTTTACTGATAAAAAACCAATGAAATTGCCCCGTTATAGTTAGTGCTGGCAACTATAACTCACGCGACCGCAATCCTCTGCTGATGCTAATACTGTATTTAGACACTTATTTGCCCATGTCTTCTTCCATACATTTTTAGCTATACATATATTACAAATATTTTTTTTTATAAAGACACATATGTCATCAGCAGAAGATTGCGGTCGCATGAGTTATAGTTGCCAGCACTAACTATAACGGGGCAATTTCATTGGTTTTTTATCAGTAAAATTTCCGCTAACTATAACATGTGTGAAACCTATGGTTTTTTCAGTGAATTTGCAAGGTTTTTTAAATGCTAATTCCTAACTATAACGTGTGTGAAACCTATGGTTTTTTCAGTGAATTTGTACGGTTTTTTAAATGCTAAGTTACTTTACGCCATTCGAGGCGTGCGCGCCCACTTAACGCAGTGCGTTCCGTGCACGGTTTTTATCAACTTTAATAAGCCCTGTACATTTGGTGGCCTTCGGCCACCAAAAGCACAGGGGGTGGGGTCAATGTGGATAGTGTTTTTTTTATTTCGATTTTATAATTTCATGTTGCCAAAATATAGTTTTTTTACTGATGTAATAAGCCCTGTACATTTGGTGGCCTACGGCCACCAAAAGCACAGGGGGTGGGGTAAGTGTGGATAGTGTTTTTTTTATTTCTATTTTTTACTGTACGCTTACGGTAAGCGTACGGTAAGCGTACGGTAAGCGTACTCGGCGAAATTGCCGAAAAAAAAATAAAACCGTTTTTGCTCTTGGGGGATGTTTGGGGACTCCCTCAACATGACTATGTGGGAGGGAGTTGTCAAAACAGCCCCGTAACATGTTTTTGGGCATCATGTTTGATAAATAACACTCAGTGCGAGAGACAAAATGGCGGACGCCGCTTCCTGGTTTCGGCCGATTCGAATGTTTACTAAGATCTAAGAGCCAATCAGAATCGCACTCGCGCACGCCACCGTACGCGTACGGTAAGCGTACGGTAAGCGTACCGTAAGCGGGCTCAGATATATATATTGATTTAAAGGCTATTTTCTCAGAATTTACTGAACAGATTTACACCAAACCTACAAAAGGCACTTCCTTGACATAGGGACTACCTCTCTGCCAAATTTCTAGTAATTCTGTTCAGCCGTTCGGGCTGTAGCTCTGTCTAAAGGTCCTATGGAAAAATGCATGGGAAAAACGCGCTTTGGGACCCCCCTTTTATCTCAGCCCCCGCTTGACGAATCCCCCCGAGACTTTCAGGGTAGGAGCGGAGCGTAGCGCCCCACCTATTTTGAGAAATTCGCGAGGATTCGTCGACCGGCGCCAAAGTTATTCAAAATAGAATGTTGCGGATTTCCTATGGAAAAGGGGTCCTAACTATAACTACCTACTGGCGACCGCCAGTAGGTAATATATATATATATATACATATATATATATTTATATATGTAATCAGTGTTTCTGGGTTAGTGACCCCTTGTCACTGTTACTTCACATGTGTCCCTTTTTTTAATTCCCATCATTAGTGTTACCGTATCAATGTCTGTGTCTCTATTTCCCCATCTATCAATGTTCCAGTGGCAGTGCCCTGGCACCAATCCCCCAGTGTCAATGCCCCCTTGTCAGTTTTTCTGTGCCATTGTCTTTGTGCCCATGTCTGTATCCTAATTTCAACATACTACGTTAGATTCAGTGTCTCTGAGTCAGTGTCCTCTTGTCCTAGTGTCTGTCTCTGTACTCAAAAAGTGTTTCTGGGCAGTGAACCCTTGGCAGTGTTGCAGTGACCAATGTCCATGTCAGTGTCACAGTTCAAATTTCAGTTTCTGTGATCTTATATATGTGTGTCCCCGTGTCATTGTTCTTATGTCTGAATCCCACTGTCAGTGAGCCATCCCAGCAACCAAAGGTCAGTACCTGAATGTTGTATCCCCCCCAGTAGGTGGCTTTGTGTTACTCTCCATGTATCACCTGGTGTTGTGTTCAAGCAGAAGTATCTAAGAGTTAATATCCTAAAGTCCTGAAGGCGTACATCCCCGTGGAGTCGGCACAGAGTAGAATGCAGAAGTAGATCTGGACCTATGGGACATGATGATTGATCACATAAGAGGGAACCACGGGGAGGAGTCGATGGACTCTGACGCAAATTTTACCAGATCCTCGGAGGGATCTCGGCCCTCTAATGTTTCCTCCGAATTGTGATCAGAGAAATGGGGGACATGTGGGTGTTTTGTTTTCATTTTTCTAGGCACTGCAGTGATGACTGTGTGCCTTGCTGAGATTGTGTGGTGTGATTGAGGGCCACAAACTGATGGGGGTGGCATTGGTCCCTTGATAATCCCAGCAGAGTGCTTTATATATGGGTTGTTAACAGGGTTTCTCTCTCCCCTCATTATTGATGGATATTATATGATTGTATCCTTGAAAATGAGTATTGGAGACATCTGCATTCTTCATCCTCTGTTTTATATTTTTTGTTTATGGTTTAAAAATGCCAATAAAGCCATAACGAAAAAAAAATATCCTAAATTCTCTATGACAATCTCCTAATGTCACTGCCCTGTGGCTTCGGGCCAGCATCAATGTTTGTGTCAGTGTTTATAGTCAATATCCCCGTTTTGGTGTTCCATTACCTGTGTCCCAGTGGAAATGCCCTTGTGTCAGCATCACTGTGTGTTAATGACCTAATGTGTCGCAGTGTCAGTGTTTGTGACTCATGCAACAAACAACATCCACTGCCACATTGTCAATATCCCCATGCTATTGTTCATGTCACTGTCTCAGTGTTCAAGTTTGGTGTCCCAGTGGCAATGTCTCCATATCAGTGTCTCTGCATCAGAAAATTCTGTCAGCTTCCACAGGTACACTAGTGATGTGTCCCCCAATCAGTATTCCTGTGTCAGTATGTCATGTCACAGTCTAATATTATGTCTGACTGTTTAGTGTCCATATCCTTCTGCTGGCATCCCTGTGTCAGTGTCGCAGCATAACTGTCCTGTGTCAGTGTCCCAGCATTAGCGTTTGGGTCCCATGCCCACGCCCCAGTGTCACGGTTCCCATGTTAGCATTGAAGTTCCAGTTTCGGTACCTGCTGTGCCAGTGCCCTAGTGGCAGTGTTTCTTTGCCTATTGCATTATCTTACTGACAGTGCCCATTTGCTAGTGCCCCAGTGCCAGTGTCCCCACGTTAGCACCCAAGTGTAAGTGCCTATTTGTCACTGTGGCCACATCAATGCTCCCAGGTCTTTGTTGATTTTCCTGTAGTAGTGTGCTAGTGACAGTGTTGGAAGCTAGTGACAGTGTAGTAGTGTGCTAGTGACACTGTAGTAGTGTGCCAGTGACAGTGTAAGTGCCCCTGAGTCATTCTTGTGGCCCCCGTTTCAGTGTCAGTTTCCTAGTTTCAGTGTAGGCCCCACTGTGGCACTGTACTAGCCTTAGTGTCTCATATAATGACATTGTCTGCTTTTAAGCTACTTAACATGTCTCAGGTCCCCTAGTATCAAGGGAAGAGAAGAGTTACATGGCCTGGGGTAGAGATGTCTGAGTGATTTGGTGATATTAAAAGTGGATGATGGATGATAAAGTGCATTGGGAAGAATACATTGAAAAAACAAAATGTGAAATTGCATTTTAGGAAGGAGACCATTTAAAAAATGAGGAATGGGGGGGCGTGGCCAAGCCGAGCATGGAGTAGGACGTGGGCTGCTGGAGCTCCGGGCTGCCGCTGGCTAAACGAGCTTCCTACGGCACTTGGACAGCCGGTATACGGCCTCCCCTAGGTGCGAGAGGTCGGCGGAACCGGAGTGGGCTGCCGCTGAATAATGTGGCGGGCTCGAGGAGTGCGGCTGGCGGCACCGGAGGCTGGACACTGGGGCGCTCCCGGGCGCTGAGGAGACGACCGCCATTTTGCGCGATCTGCGCTGGGGAGCGGTGCAGGTTCCCGCGGACTGCCCGGGAGCTTGAGCCTGCTGAGAGAGCTGTCTGGCCATCCTGGGAGTGATCGGAGGTGTCTGGGAGCGGGGGCCGGGACTCCCTGGTACCGGCTGAAGGAGGAGGCGCTGGGAAGACTGCTCCGGTGGGCGGGTCCGCCATTTTGGGACCCTGTGCCTCTGAAGCTGCGGCCCCTGCAATTGAGCGCTGGTCTCCGCTGCGCTGGACTCCGCTTGAGGTGAGGAGGTCGGCGGGAGGCATCGGCCCGCGGGGCGGTTCACCCGGACACCGGAGGGGGCGGAAAGACTGAGGTAGCGGGAGGAGCCCCGGCGGAGGTGGGCCCGAGCGCTAGAGTGCCCCTGGGAGTGCTGTCCTCGCGGTGGCGGCGACTGCGGTGGAAGCGCTTGGAGGTCTAGAGCGGGGGATATCACTGCGGCCCTGAACTGGAGCCCCGGACCTGGGGCGGCCTGGCTGGTCGATCCTCGCGGGTGGTGGCCGTGTAACCGAGCGCCGGACTGGGCCCTGGATGCTGGCTCGCCTCCCCTGCTGGACATTAAAGAAGAGAGGGGCTGAGCGGTGAGGCGCTAGCGGGACTTGGGACGGCGGGACTGCTTGGCTGTCGGGCCCCCCTGCGTGGTTGTTGAGCTGCGGGGAAGACGCGCTCCTCAGTGCTCCTGACACTGTGCTGTTCGCTGCCTGCGAGAGTGGGGAAGGCCCCGGGTCGGAGTCTGGTGGGCCCGGGGACCTGGCGACATCTGTGCCCTGAGGGCGAATCGTATCGGTGTGGGCCGCGGGGCCTTGGTCCACTGCTGCACCTGGAACGCCTGCGCTGCGGCGCTGCGATTGGGCCCGCGGCTTGGAGTGTGGGACAGCCCTACATCGGACGCGACACGGCCTGGCTTGTGCGCCCTTCGACGCTGGTTGGCCCTCCGGGGGCCCTGAGTGGACGGCCTGATCTACGGCTGGGGTCTCCCTGTAGAGGCGGCGTATACCTGCATAATGACGCGCACCAAGCCGGGAAAAGACTCATCGGCGCCCACGAAAGATACCACAGTGAATGACCTTTGGAATAAGCCTGGAGGGGCGCCGACGGGCTCGCAGGCGCTGGGGGCTGGTGGGTCGGCGGAGCCAGTGACACAGTCCTTCATGGCGCTCTTCATGCAGGACCTCAAGTCTGAAATCGGCTCGCTGCGCACGGAGGTTCAGGCCTGTGTCAAGGAGCTCCGGAAAGATGTGGGAGAGCTCGGGGACAGGGTCGACGACATGGAGAAGACCCTGGACGCTCGCACGGAGGACCAGGAGCGCTTGTGGCAGAGGATAGCGGCCCTGGAGGAGCAGAATGTCGAGCTACAGATCAGGCAGGAGGACCTGGAAAATAGGGGGCGCCGCAACAACATTCGCATTCGGGGCGTCCCGATTGGCGCGGAGGGGGCGGATATCATGACATTTGTGGCGGACCTTCTGCATGAACTCCGGGGGGATGATGACGCCTCTCCGCCGACTCTGGATAGGGCCCACCGAGTCTCTGGCCCGCCCGGGAGACCAGGTTTGATTCCCGACATCCTGACGCGGGTCCACTTCTTTGTCGAAAAGGAGGCTATCATCAAGGCGACCAGGGACAGGACGGATATCAAATACAACGGGGCTACGATCCAGCTGTTTCAGGACCTGGCCCCCACGACACTCCGGCACAGGCGGGCCTTCCGGCCGGTTACGGACAAGCTGCGAGACCTCAACATTCGCTATCAATGGGGACATCCCTTCGCCCTCATCTTCCACTGGGAGTCCAGACGACGGGTGCTGCGGTCCTACAGGGAGGCCGCGCAGCTGCTTCAGATCCCGGACTCCCCTCCGGCCAGCCCGGTGCGCGGTGCCGCGGGGCCTCGTGCCTCGCTTAAGCCTAGCTGGTCCAGGGTGCGCCGGGCGGGGCGATCTCCCTCCCCTGCTGCTAGTCGATCCTCGAGGGACAAGCAGGACATCATACGCCACATTCGGTCCCTGGAGGCCGGATCGTCGCCGGCGGGATCACAGGAGCCCGCTCCCCAGTGAACTTCCGGGCTTGCGACTCTGGCTCCTTCCTTCTCGAGAAAGCGAGATGGCCCTCTCTGGGGCTACCAGCCGTTTGTGGGGAGAGAGATTGCGGCCCCCTCACTGCGATCGCTGTTACAGCTCCTGATGCCGGGCGGTGGCCCGGGGCTCCTTCTAACTTGGTGAATGGCAGCAGTGCCGACGGACCCCCACCACTATTCCTGGGAGAGTGACATCTCCGGGATAGCCTGTGCCGAAGTGCCTGGCCACTCCCTAGACTGGAATAGACCTTGTTGGCCATGTTGGCCGTTCTGTGGTTTTGGTTCTTTTGTTTGCTCCTACTTTCTCACCTCTCTCCCTCTTTACTTCCTAACCCTCTGGCGGGGGGGCTCTGTGGATGGGCTGGGGGCGGCGGGGGGGACAACTGCGCATGTTGACCCATGTCTATGACTACAGTACCCTCCTGGAAGGTCGTCTCTTTGAACGTGAAGGGGCTCAACTCACCTAGCAAACGACATCAGATCTGGAGGTATCTGCTCCAACAGGGTGCCGACATAGTATTTCTGCAGGAGACGCACCTTCTACGGGCTGATGTGGGTCGTATGGCCCATCCGCGCTTTCCCCATAGGTTTTGGGCATCCGCGGCCACTAAGACAGCGGGGGTTGCTATCTTCTGCCGGGCGGGATTCTGTCATGGGGACACACAGGTGCGTAGACACACTGCGGGCCGGGTCCTGAGGGTGGAGCTCACGAGGGGGCACCGTAGGCTCACGCTATGTAATCTTTATGCACCCAATCAGGGGCAGGATGCCTTCCTGCGCGGGGTCATCCGGGAGTATCTTGACCCGGTGAGCTCGGACCTTATAGTGGGGGGGGACTTCAATCTGGTTTGGGACGCGGAGCTAGATCGTTGTGGGGGAGGCTTCCATGGCGTGGGGGCCCTGTCGGCCACTGTGAAAAAATCCCTTACTGCTTTGACCTTGGTAGATGTGTGGCATTATCACTCCCCGGGGCTGAAGGACTTCACCTTTTACTCACATGCACACCGCTCCTACTCTCGCATCGACATGCTCTTTGTCTCCCACTCCCTGATCCCAGACACTATGTCGGCTTCACACTCGAGCATTTCGGTCTCCGATCATGCCCATGTGGAGGTGTTACTCCACGAGCGCTCCACTCGTACCTCCGGTCCACGCCGCTGGCGGTTCCCGGATCACGCCCTACGGGACCCGGTAGACAGGGAGGAAATAAAGACGGCCATATTGGAATACTTCGAGCATAACGAGTTGCCGGAGACTCCCCTCCCCCTCTTATGGGATGCCTTCAAGGCCACGATACGGGGCACCCTCACGGCTATAGCTGCTGCGCGGACACGGGAAGCCCAACTGTACGAAACCAGACTTACCCGCGAACTCAAGACGCTGGAGAAGATGGACCAGACCCGCCCGTTGGCGGCCCATAAGCGGCGGCTGGCGGTCCTTAGGGGACAGTTACGGGCACACAGGACGAATAAGGCGGAACAGGCGCTCCTTGCGCTCCGGCAGCGCTTTTACATCGGAGGGGATAAGGTGGGAACGGTGCTAGCGCGGCGGTTGCGCACGAGGGTGGCCAGGGCCCACATCGCGAAGCTGCAGGGGGTGGGGGGTACATGGGTGACCACTGAAGCAGCGAAGCTCCAGGCGTTTCATGAATACTATTCCTCTCTATACAAGAGAGACCCGCCGGACCCTGCACTGATCGCGGAGACCCTGGGTGAATGTGAATGGGAGCCGCTGAGTAAACATCACTCCGAGCTCTTAGAGGAGCCCATTACACTGGAAGAAATAGCGGGAGCCCTGGGAGATCTTCCGCTAGGCAAGACACCTGGGCCGGATGGGCTGCCAGTGGCGTTCTTCCGTGCCTTTCTGCCGCAGCTGCAACCCTACCTTCTTCGGCTCTTTAACTCATTCGCGGATTCGGGAGGGCCCTCCCCGGACATGGCGATGGCTGAGATTGCCCTCATCCCAAAGCCAGGGAAGGACCACACCCTCTGCTCATCATACCGGCCCATAGCCCTGTTGAACACAGATCTTAAACTGTATACTAAAATTCTTGCCAAACGGCTCAGTACACACCTCCCTCACCTCTTGGATCCGGATCAGGTGGGGTTCATCCACCAACGCCAGGGGGCGGACAATGTCCGTCGCATTGCCTACATAGTGGGAAAGGCCAGGCATTGGGGTATCCCGGCTTGCCTGTTGTCCCTAGACGCTGAAAAAGCGTTCGACCGGGTAGATTGGGAGTTCCTTCGAGCGGTTTTACGGAAAATAGGGGTTGGGCCCAAAATGGAAGCACGCATCATGGCCCCATACGCTGCCCCGGCAGCCCGGGTGCGAGTAAATGGCCAACTTACGCAGCCATTCCCCATCTGCAGGGGCACGCGGCAGGGTTGCCCCCTATCGCCTCTGCTCTTTGCCCTGGTAGCGGAGCCCCTGGCTATTCTCATTCGCCAGTCGCCGGATGTCACGGGCATTTCCCTTCGGGGACGTGACCATAAGGTTGTGCTCTTCGCTGATGACCTCCTTCTCACGCTGTCTGCGCCCTCAACCTCGCTTCCAGCCGCACAATCGCTGCTCCGCACCTACGAGCGGGCCTCCGGGCTTAAAATTAACCACACCAAGTCTTGGGTGCTCAATCTCACGATTCCGGAGGCGGAAGTTGCGGCGCTGCGGACGAGCACCCCATATCAATGGGCGAGCGACTCCGTGAGATACCTCGGCCTCAACTTGACACCGGACCTAGCTACCTGGACGCAGGCCAATTGGCCGGAGTGCAGGCGCTCTGTCCTAGACGACTTGCGCACCTGGAAGGCACTGCCGCTTTCCTGGCTTGGTCGCCTCAATGCAATCAAGATGTCCGTGCTGCCGAAGATTCTCTACCTGTTTCAGACCCTGCCGACTCCCATCCCGGAACATTACATCCAAGGACTACAACAGGACTTGATCTCCTTTATTTGGGGAGGTAAGAAGCCGCGATTCTCTAACAAAATCTTAAAGCTCCCTCGGGATAGAGGCGGCCTTGCCTGTCCCAATCTAATGGACTACTACTGGGCGTCGCACCTCCGATATGTTCTGGAGTGGGGGGCGTGGGAAAGCGAAAAAATTTGGTTCCATATGGACAGGGCAGTTACCTGTCGCCCGATTTGGGATCACGCTTGGCTGCCCCGGGCGGCGCGTCACCGTAGTGCGTACATGGCGGTCCCCACTAGGACGGTCTTGGAGATCTGGGATAGGGTGGCGGTCCGCAGGGGCCTCACCACCTTCCCCTCGCCACACACCCCTCTAGCTCGCAACCCCCAGTTTCCGCCGGCCTGCCGCTCGCCATACTTTGAGAACTGGACGGAAAGTGGCTGCCGGACGATCCGAGATCTTTTTGAGGGAGGGACCTTCAAATCCTTCCAGCAATGCCAAAGGGACTTTGGGCTGACAGACAGGGACAAGTTCCAATACGTGCAGCTTCGGCACTGGGTGCACGGCTCTTCGCTGGTGCAGGCGGCCACGAGACCTCTCACCCCGTTTGAGCACTTAGCGCGCACGTTTGGCACATATAAGGGCCTCGTCTCTCGCGTCTATAAAGTGCTCCAGCACTCCCAGCGTCCAGGACTACATCCGTACCAAGTGCGGTGGCAGAATCTTTCGGGTTCCGGGATCAATTCCGCGCAGTGGGCAAGGCTCTGGAGCGATATCCCTAAAACCTTCCGCAGCATCCCCCAACAGGAATCGGCCTACAAGGTGATGACCCAGTGGTACTACACCCCTGTCCGACTGCAGAAGATGTTCCCCAAGGTGTCCCCGCTGTGCTGGCGCTGTGCCCAGGCGCCAGGGGACTTTATCCATATTTGGTGGACATGCCCGAGTCTGACTACTTATTGGAAGGAAGTCCTCAGCCACATCAAGAGGGTGCTAGGCTACCCCCTGCCAGAGGACCCCCTCACGATTATTTTGGGCCTCCGGCCGACGTCACGGCGGGCAATGACAGGTCGAGATTGGCACCTGAGCCTTCACATGCTAGGTGCAGCAAAACAAACGGTGGCGGTGTACTGGAAGAAGGCGGAGCCGCCGTCCATCAATGTATGGTTCGCCCGCCTCTGGCAGGTCTTGGCGATGGAGCTGCTTACAGCCCGCCTCCAGTTCAGGGACACTAGGTTCAAGACCCTCTGGTCTCCCTTGGTGGAACACTTGGGCAGGATAGAGCATGCACGATTGCAACCGCCGAGACTGCGGGCCTTGAAACTGTTTGACGACGAGATTATTCTGATGCGCTCCGAGATTCTCACGCGGCCGGTGGCGCTGACACCCTCGCCGTTGGAGGGTCCCTAGCCACGGGTGGGCTCGCCGGGGTCGGATCCTCCCACTGTGCAGGCATACATCCCCACAGGGGTACTAGGGGCGCTGGAGGGCCGCCGGCCCAGCTTAAGCGAGACTAGTTGCATTCCTTGGATTTCCCTCTTCCCCCGCTGCGGCGCTTGGCGTTCTGCTTCCCCTCCTCCGCCGCCCTCCCCCTCCCCCGCCACACCCCCCCGCCCTTTGTTTACTTAGTTTGTCCTGTCTTCAGGACGTGTAGAGGTTAAGTGCGGTGATAGTGCCTTGGTGACCCAGCGCGGTGGCGCGACGCTACTCCATCCAACCCCTTCCAACACTACACGTTTACTTTGGGACACTGCACTACAATACATGAGCTGCCCAACACATTGTATATGCACTTGGCATAGATCAGGCGCGGAGTGCAGCACTTACTTGTCCTGGGCAGGGTTACGGCACGCACTAGCCCCGGCCTCGAGTTTGGTTGGCCTCCTACTACGGGAACTCTGTTGGAGATTAGCGTGCAACATCAGCTGCATCTGCCTTACCCGACTCCCCTGCGGGTGCGAACACGGCATTAGACAGGATATGGGGTGGCGGGCGCTCTGGGTGCGATACGTTGAAGGCAGAGAATTGGAGGGGAAATCCATGTGATATGCTATGCTATAATGTCTCTGTTTGATGGGACTTGACTCTGTTCGCTGCCGGCCAGGATGGTTGTAGGCACACAGCTGTGTACATTGAGCTCGCCTCTTTTTTCTTAATAAAAACAAAGTTGGTTATAAAAAAAATAAAAAATAAATGAGGAATTGAAAAGTAAAACAAGCATTTAATGGATACATACCTAAAAGTGATGCCTGCAGCATTATGATTATCCCCACATCAGGCACATTTTTAGGTCTCGGCTCGAAGGCTGCGCTTGCGCAGTCTCGATCCGAGATTTAATGACTTGGAGAAGAGGGGCTTGAACCCGCCCCTCTTCTCCCCTGTTCTCCATTGGCTGGCCTCTTCAATGCTGGCCAGCCATTGGAGAAGAGGTCCCGTCACTCCGATCAGGCCCCGTCCTTTTCGGATCGGGGGGCGTGTTTTTTGCAGAAAGTCTAATTATCTCCTCCAGCCAATGGCAAGAGGAGATAACAGCAAAACACGCCCCCGAATCCGAAAACAACACTGCGTTTCTCCGAGGCATTTCTGCTTCGCCTCGGAGAAAGGCAGTGGTGTGCTTGCCTTTTGATCTGCCTTGTTTTTAAATTGTTATTGTTCATTCCCACCTGCTCCGCGCACGATCTGGTGTGAGCGTGCCATCACAGCGCCTTTTAAAATCCGGATTATGATTTGCCAAAGCATTTCGTGGAGTCAGTGGCAAGTATAGCGATTATTCCAAAATAATTTGTAAACTGTTTAATGAGTGAAACCGGAGGGCTAGATATTGCGGTAGAAAATAGTTCTCACTGCCCGTCATTTTACTTAGCTCAGTTAGCTGGGGTGCCAGCTCCTTGTCGCTAGGACCGGAATTCATTTTTTGTCCCGAAACACAATGTCCGCTCGTTTTAGCGCGCTTTCGTTGGTTTGGCTGCAGTTTCCCACGCACCTGCATGGAAGCTTGACTTCAGTGTTATTTAGACCGTCTCGAGCATTCTTCGTACATGGTTTTGAGTCTTGCTTGACAAGGTCCAGATTGCATATGGCCGCCTGGAGGGCACAGCACCAAGCGGAAGTGCGCGCGCTGTGCCCGGATTAGCAGGGTCTCCGGTCGCGAGCAAACAGCCTATTATGTAACAGTCTGGCCGAGAGTACACAAACCCGAGCCGCCCCTCTGTTGCAAAGGCTGGGAAGGAGTCGGCCGCAGTACCAGGGCTAATTTTGGTAACCAGGTGGCTGTATTACGTGAACAGGTTATTTAAGTTTAACCTGCTGCTGTGTCAATACCCAAATCGATTGTTTTCTTGCCGTGCAGTGAACGCTTCGTTAAAGGGGCGTGTTCGCTTTTTTTACATGAAATGCATTTTGAGCGCCCAGTTACCACAAACAGGTGGCACTGGAAAAAATGTAGAAGTAGCAGCCGCCAAATCTCAAAGTGACACGATCAGACAAGCACAGAGGTGAAGGATGACCCTCCAGGGCAGCTGAGGGCAGAGGAAGTGTATAGCCAGCCCCAGGGCATGACACCAGAGCTTCTGCCCTGGGACATGAACCAGTGAAATTCAGCAGTATAGTTACTTGAGTTAACTATACCACTGCCTCTTTTTGTGCCGGATCGCCACCTGATGGTCAGAAGAGTAATGCCCCTTCTTGCCATGATGGCCTCTCGTATTGCCATAGTCCCTCATGCATCCGCTACAAGAGTGCCTGGCGGCACAATGGTCACAAGTGGGGGGTTAATGGGATGCTCTAGCGTTGATTTGGACCCATCGCTCTCTGCAGTGGTGAAACAGCAGCAACCTGTTGCAGGGGCCGTTCTTCCTTAACCTAGCTACGCACGACCAGGGCCGATGTATCCCATAACGACCTGGACACACCCCCCTATACCACGTGACACGTTGTGGCATGGTGCTGATACCTGACGCGACAGGCTGCAGGAAGCGTGGATTGCCTTTAAAAGCAGCGCCCAGATGGACGCGCTGGAATCTGGCTTTTTGCGGCTCCACGCGTGGGAGGTGAACCGACGCACGTCCTAAGTGGACAGGTAAATGAGGGTGCTGACACAGGGTGGCGGTGGAACAATGCCGAGAGTTCTAAACGGACCAATTGGGTCCAGACATGGGGGAAGGGAGGGAGATGCTCTTCCGATCCCTATGCTCGCACCAAAGCCCCTCGAGTGAGTGATGGTCTGTGTGGCTCCCTGGTCGCTTTCGAGGCTGGTGGCGGGGGGTCCTCCTCTTTCCGACCCGTTCGGGCCGCGGTTGGGGTGTCCTCATTGACATCATCCCGCAGATACTTCCCTGGGGCGACCGCACCACACAGCCTCAATCGTCCTGAATCCGCCCTGGCACTGTCAGCCTCTGTAACCGCCTTCCTCTCCCATATTAGTGCAGAAACTCCTCTAAATATCTTGTAACATCCTTAATACCCTCCATAATTCATCGTCATAAATCCCCGGTCGAGCGTGGGGTATTAACTTGGGGATGGGCCTGCATAATTTGCTTGCACACTCCCTGTCCACCCGCACGCCCATCCACGCATATTGTCCCCCCCATAGGACGGTGACCAGCAGCTCTGCATCCCTGTGCCAACAACCCCCCCAGGGTCGGAGACACAGCCCACTCCACGCAGCCCCGCCTCCCCCGCCTCTATCTCTCCTTGCGCATCCTCCCCCCTGCCTCGCCTCTGGTGTCCCAGCTCCAACGCAACAAACAGCCGCTGGGGCACAAAAACACCCCCCACCCCGCCTCAGTTAAAACACGGCGGCACGCTACAATCACTCTCTATCTCACTACCTCACTCTTTCTATCTCACTAACTCACTTTCACTCTCTCTTTCACTACCTCTCTCTCTATCTCACTACATCACTCTATGCTTATATATCACTACCTCACAACATCCCTCTCCCTCACTCTTTCACTCTTTCACTACCTCACTCTCTCTATCTCACTACCTCACTCTCTATCTACCTCACTCTCTATCTCACTACCTCACTCTCTTTCTCACTACTTCACTCTCTCTCACTACCTCACTCTCTATTTCAATACCTCACTCTCTCTCTCTCTCTATCTCACTACCTCACTCTCTCTCTGCTAATGCAATAGGTATCATATATGCAAAAAAAAGTTAATGCCAATAGAAATGACAATGCCATTTATTTAGGGATACAAAAATGATAAAAAAATAATGAGCAATACCAATAGCTCTACCTATAATATTGCCGAGACCATTGCATTGTAAATGCTTGTTCTCAATAGCCATGAAGGAGCGGATTCACTGATCATTTGAAAATTAAAGAAACAGTTTGCAGGTTGTTTCTAAATGCAGTGGAGCAGTGCTTGATTTGTAAAAAAAATAATAATTAAGAAGTATACGTGCCCAAAATGTGTCATAGGAAGCCACCCACTTCCTTCTCAAGCGCATCCCACTCCTACCAATGTTGCTGCCCATTTCCACTACTGCATGGAAAATGCTCAAAATAAGATTGTAGCAAGTGGACCTGCCTTCTTCGAGTGGGTCAAATAGGACATAGAGCCCTAGACCAATATTCAATTAAATTAGCTGGAAAGCAAATTCATCTGAAAAGGCATTCCTAAAGGAATACAGTGCCTTGATGGTCAGTTTTTGTTGGGCGGGGAGAGCAATTATTTTTACACCACTTTTAATTCAACCATTACGTGTATTATGAATGAGAGCTGACTAGACTTTTCAGTATTCAAATTCAAATTCAATTCACATTTCGCTTTATTCGGTTTTCATTTTTGAATTACAAAACCATAAAAGCACAGTATACGGTATACATTAGACTTATTGTAAAACACTCAATTTAAATTCATTTTTAGAAAAAAGTGACAAACACGACAAAATATTATTAATTTCATTACTTCACATTTACCATGATAAAAACATTTCTCAATTATTCTCAATTATTAATAAAAATGGATATACAAATAAGTCAGTATATTAAAATTCAAAGTTGTTTCCTAAGTTTGATTACAGCTTTTAAAAATAGTGCAATATTTCTTGTGTAGCATTCATTGTCCAATGACTGCAATGTAAGATAGGCAGGACGACATTGCCTCAGGCCCCAAATTTTTTAAATGGGTAGGATCCACCTTTTTCTTTGATCCCAATAATATTTACAGAATAAAACTACATGAATTGTCGATTGGGATGAGGATCCATCACAGGGGCAAAGTGCTAAATTTTTTGACCAGTCATTTATCGTAGGAAACGATACTAGTCGGTAAAAGAGGTCTAGTCTAAAGCGTGAAAGTACAAATCTTTTGTACCCAGTTCCATGATAAGTTAAATATGGTTGCATTGCAGTAGAAGAAACGATCATTTGATTTAATTGAACTCTTGATTTGTGAACCTCACTGCCATATCTAAGTTCTTCCAGGTGTGAAATGCATTGTTTTTTAAAAACTTTCCTGCAGATAATACTCATCTTTGACATATTGTGAAAAAATTCTGGCTGTCCTAGGTCCGTCATGAAGTCTTTAATAAAATTCAGCCACCTAATAGCTAGGGCTTGCTCCAGTTTAACCCCTTCGACACGCTTGACGGAACGGTTCTGTCATGCACGTCGGTTGGGCTGTGCTTATGACGGAACCGTTCCGTCATGGCCCCGCCCGCGCACGGAATCTTCAGCGTGGCGCGGAAATCCGCGCCGCGCTGAAGGGGTTAAGGGAATCTCTTAGGACCTTTTGATTAAAAGTCATTTTTGTTGAGGTCCAAATTCGATGCCACAATAAAACTGGCTGCACCCTTATTTTATCTGTAATGTATTGTAACCCCAGCTCGGTGTGGCAAATATAGATTGACGTTGTCCGGGGAACAGACAATAAATAGCAGATAAAGGCATTTTCCACTTTCTCTATGTCAGTTACATTGCAATATCCCCAGATCCCAGCCCCATATATTACTGCACTGACACACTTAGCTTGATAAATCTTGATCAATTCCATTGGGGGCCTTTTACCTAACTTCTGTGCAAAATTTACAAGGGCTGTTGTAGTTCTCACAAATATTTTTTTTTGCCCTTATGGCCTGTTGCCAGGTACCCTTATTATCTACGAGAATACCTAAGTATGGGTATGTTTTTGTACTTTCGAGTTTTTTATTCTCAATAAAGATAGTCCTTTGTTTTCTACTAGCCTTCCCGCAATTCATTATGTAAGTTTTGGTAACATTAATCTTTAAATCAAGGCTTTCCATATAGTCATTGTATTTATTAAGGGCCCGCTGTACCACTAATGGTGTTTGGGCCATTATCACTGCATCACCTGCATAGAGTAGGGCGGGTATAGATCGATTTTGTACTTGTGGTAGGTCCTGACACCCCTCAAGCATTACCTGTTCAAGGCCGTTAGTATACAAGGTAAACAAGAAGGGTGCCAGGAAACAGCCCTGTCTAACCCCCCTCTCTACTGCAAATGGAGCTGTATATTCCCCATTTGGTCCATACCGTACCCTAGCTCTAGCGTTCGAGTATAATTCTCTTACGATTTGGATTAAGGGTAGTTCGACTCCCATCGCTTCGAGGGTCTTCCACAATTTATTGTGGCATACACAATCGAATGCAGTGGAGAGATCTACAAATGCTAGGTACAATTTTCCTTTTTTCGCTTTAGTGTATTTTTAAATTAAGGCCCTGTTCTATTGTTCCTAGGCCTTCCCTAAATCCAAATTGCAAGTCCGATAATACATCATTATCTTCAGCCCATTGCTGAAGATGGTTTAGAATAATGCGACCCAACACTTTTCCCACCGAGTCCAGTAAAGAAATCGGCCGATAGCATGTTGGATTCTGTCTATCGCCTTTCTTGAAGATTGGTACCATTAGTGACTCAGACCTAGGTTCCTATGAATCCTACTTTACAAGCTGCTGCAAAGACTTGTTTTATTAAAGGACCCCATAGCTCTAGATTTTGTTTAAATAAGTCTATGGGTACCCCGTCTGGTCCCGGTGCCTTTCCACCCTTGCTAGCTTTCAAAGCCAATTGAACTTCATCTAAAGTGAAGTCTATATTAATTGGGAAGTCCTCAAAAAAGGAGCTAGTAGATATAGGACAGACAACTGGGTTGCTAACCTCCTTTTTCTTAGCATACATTTTAGAGAAATGATCTACCCATTGTCCTTCATCGATAGAAATTTCTATTTTTGGAGTCATCTCGGATCTCAAGAAAGGAGAGTTGACCACACGCCAAAAGGCGATACTATCCCTATCTGTACTCGCCTTATGTAAGTCGGCCCAGGCATTCCTTTTTACTTCACTTTTCCTTATTTTTAATGCTTGATTATATGCATGCCTACATCGCGTTATTTCCGCTCTATCCCTTTCCTTTTTGTGTAGAGCGAGCTTTAGACTAGTTTAGGCTTTTGTACAGTTATTATCAAGCCATCCACTTTTTTTCTTCTTCCCGTTTTTCAGTTCCCTTTTCAGTGCGTTCCTAATTATGTCTGTTATATGTATATAGGACCCCAATATATCTTTATATGGTGTAGTCTCGTCGAGGCATTTCAAAATTTCTTCCAAACTATTGTCTACCACTGCTTTAATAATTACAGGTGGTTCTACCTGTGCCCATTTTAGTGAGTAACCATTTGTTTTGCTTATTACTAAATCCCGTATTTGTTGAATTCCATTAGAATGAAGTGCCCGTATGTTTGTAGAGACGGATATATACACACTTAGGGGAAAGTGATCACTTAACACATTCTTGTGAGTTTTGAAGCTTAGAACCCTAGAGGCAGACCTGTTTAGGATTATTATAAAATCAATAATTGTTTTTTTTTTTTTGTTTGTTTTTGTCCTCATCTGCCACACAGGTTTCAATATGCAATCTTGTAGGTTTGCACACATTGTGCTGCCTCAGTTACTATGACTGGTTGGGGCAGTAATGGAACAGAAAGCTCACCCCTCAGCAACAATGTTTCAACCAGCAATGATCGCTAATATAAAACCAAACAGGGATTGCTAGAATCCAGCCAAGGTACTAATCATAGCACCAAGGAACGACTATCCCCCAGAATGGGATTGATGGCTTAATCATTGGACCTGGGGGGGAAAAAAAAAAAAACCAGATACTCAATGGACCCAATTCAGAAGATGCCAGAAGGATCTTGTATCTGGATTACCGGTTCTAGCCAGGTCCAACTTAGAGACCAGCAGAGTAGAAGCATACCAGTCATTAATAGAAGGAGATGAAGAGTCCTTCCACTTCCTGCATATCTCCCTCCTGGCAAGCAGTATGGCATAAAAAATAAGCTTTTTTGCCAAGGAAGGGACCCCTTGATAGCAGCCAAATATTACTGATGTAAGGTCCAGGGTAATGTTAACACCAACAGAAAGTGAAAGAGTCTTACTAATGGCTTCCCAGAATGGGGACAAATGCGGGCACTCAAAGAAAATGTGAATGTCGGAAGCAGCCACCAAACCACATTTCGCGCAAGCCACACTACTCCCCACGGTAAATTTGGAGAGACGAAGGGGTGAGTAATATGCTCGATGAATGGTGAAAAGATGGTTCCTGCGTAACCATGAAGGTTTTACAATGTCCCACATCAACGTACAAGACGAATTCCAAAGATGTTGTAGATCGGGATTGGTGACATGTAAAGACCAAAGCTCCTCTGGCAATGAAAATATTCCATCCATTTCCTCCAAGATTAGATTGTACCACAGTGAAATCTCCTTCTTGGCAGGCAGTTTATCTGCCAAAAGCGTTATAAGATGACTATACACACCCAAGGGATATTTAACACCATGTGGAGGTTGAACTGTATATGCACAAGACCAGCTCGATATTTGAAGATACTTAAGCCTAGAGAAGTTTGGACCAATTTTAGTGCAAAGATATTCCCAGGGTAACAAATCCCCGTCAACAAATAGGTCACCCCACTCCTCCAGTCCAGCCTCTCTCAAAGGCATAGCTAGTGCATCCCCTAACCAAGTTGGACCGTCAGGGAGATCCCACAGCGGTGTCCTGCTTCCATAGTACCCAACTTTAATGGCCTTAGACATCTGAGCCCATATTCTAGCCATACCCCATAAAATGTTCAGTTTAATTTTTTTTGAAAAACTTGGGGTTTCCAAATTTGAAAAGAAAGCCTGACTGACTTACCCCTTCTGCATTCAATAACATAGAATAAATGGACCCCACTCCATAGCCTACTGGACTCTTTAATAGGATCCTGGCGTGAGATAGCTGGAAAGCCCAGGCATAAGCCTAGAGATCAGGGGCAGCGAGCCCTCCTTTTTCCCTACGCCTCCTGATTTTTTTCCAGGAGATTCTTGGAAGATGTTTATTCCAAATAAAGGTACTAATATCAGACTGCAATTTTCTGATAGAGGCGGGATCAAAATATAAGGGTATCGTGTTAAACAAAAAAGAAACTTTAGGCAAAATGGACATTTTAACAAGGCTGACCCTACCCAGTAGGGAGAGCGAAAGATGGGCCCAGGTCTGGAGCAGCTTACGACATTCTTTTGCAACTTTTGAAAAATTAGTAATAGTGATCTGATCGAGGTCAGCTACAATATCCAAACCTAGATACCTCATCTGACTCCCCGGCCGGATTTCAGAATTAAAGGTACTGTGGTCAATATTCCAGGTCATCATCTCGGTCTTTAGAGTATTAATTTCATAGCCAGAGACCCTCCCGAACTCCGAAGCCAACTTAAATATTGCTGGGAGGGCCTCATGCGGTTCAGAGGTACATATAAGGATATCGTTTACAAAAAAAAATAATAATTGTATTCAATCCTCTCCCATGAAACATCTGCGTAAATGGAGTAGATGGCGAGCTCAGTACTTTTGCAAAGCCCATATCCAGAAAAAATAGAATCTCATTTAGAGCATCACCCTGTGGGCTATGCAGAAAATGAGGGAGGTTACACTCTTTTTCATCTACTAATCCACATAATACATCCTCACTGTGTGGACACAAGGCAGTATTAAAGTCACCCCCCCATACAAATAATACATTGTCCCTACTATCGTTCTGAATATTCTGCATTGCATTTCTGAGCTGTTTTAAGATGTCTATTACGCATTCCCTCTGAGCATTGTTATAAAAATTAACCAAGATAACAGTATCGTTTATCTATTTTCATGACCAGTATTTGATAATTAGGTTCTGAGATAGTCAACCATAATTTATTTATCCTTAACAAGTTTGATACATATATACACAAGCCCCCCTTTGGCCTCCCACTTGCCGATGGTGAGGCTGGTGTATTAAAAGTATTGTAAGCTTCAATATGCATTTCTTCCGGGGACCATGTTTCCTGTAAGCAAAGGATGTCGAATTTGCTCACAAACTTAAACCAGAGGTGATTTTCTAATTTGGGCCGTAGTCCAGCTACTTTCCAGAAAAGTACCGTGATGCTATTTTTACTGCCTCTTGCCTGGATTTGGTTGTCACAGTGTAATGTAAATTAGGGAAAGACAGCCTGTTTTGTTCTACATTTTGTACAAGCTCCAGCACTTCAGTACTATTGACATTATTTGTTCTATGTGTAACACTCTGATACTGAGGGCTTAGTTGTTCGAATGGGGCAGCACTATAATTAATCTTGACAATCTTATCCGTTTCTGAAATAGTCTTGAGAGAACGGCTATTAGTGGTACCTCCTTCCAGTAAAGCTGGGCTATTAACTATTTCATCAGTCCTGTCTACTTCTTGGTGACTCTGGGGGTGTCAGTGGAACAGATGTTCAGTCAATCTATCTCCTCTAAAGAGGTCAGTGGTGCGTATCGATGTTTCACTATAATATTATAAGGCTATTCAGTACTTGCTCCATTCACTCAGTCTATGCCACCCCTCTCCATCACATTTACAGGTTTATAGAAATAACCTAAGGGGAGAATATTTATATCAGCTGTATTTGGAAAACCCATTTCCCCCCTTACATGAGATCTTTTTAACTAGGTCGGGAGTTTTGAACGTTAATACTATGCAATCACCAGGGAGGATCTTTTGTTCTTTTCCTACCCAGTTTACCCTCCTAGCCATTATAAACTCCATGAAGAGTTGGTGGGTTAGGCCCACTCTTCTACTTAGCCAATGAAGCGCTTTATTTCTTAGCCTTTCTCAGGATTCATTTTCTTCTGATCTCAACTTGGGTGGATTGGCTAGTATTATCGTATATGGTGTACAAGCTGGTGGTAAGTCTAGGTAGGGTGGCTCAATAGGTATCGCTTTTATAGATGTGTAATTTTCTTTTGTTGGTAAGAGGGAGTCGGTATGGAGCTATGGGTTTCCGTTATCACTTCCCTATTACCCTTTTTATGGATATGACTCCATTGGTGGTCAGCATGATTATCTTGACTCCTATTTGAAATTACCCAATCTTCAGGTTGGGAGGACTGGCCTTGCTTGTTCTGTATTATACCGACCCCGCCTGTATCACCCTTACCAGCTGCTCTTTCACCCTGATTACATGGTAGATCTTTTCATTACAGTCTGCTCTAACTAAAAGACCCGTTAACATCTGCTCTATCGTGTAAACTCTTTCCTCAATTTTTGCGAGTGAGTCTCTGAGAAACAGATCTAAATTATGTACGAGGGTACTTAAGGTTTCTAATATCAGCTTCCTTTGGTTTTAGTTTACTACTTTTCTCTGCCAGAGGTCTGATGAAATGTTGTAATTTTATCAGTATTACAAAAGCCTTAGCCACTGTATGTGGTGTAAGACGTGTGAAAGTGATATTCTCAATGACCTGCTGGAGGTCAAGACTGGTACACACCTAATTAGCAGCAGATGATAGTAGAGGTTCACTGAAAATTGACCCTTTTCGATGAAGCATTAATAACTGATAATACATAGGAGCACTTTCTGTACCTGCATCAGTTAGGGCAAGAGACAAGTGCATCTGAAAATATTGCTGTGCTTGATGTGTGTGTGTGTATTGTTTGTTGTGATCTGTGTGATCTATGCTTAGTGTGCATGGTTTCTATGTGCTGTAATCGTGTTGACTTATTTGTGTGTCTGTGGCCTGTCTTTGTGCTATATATGAGGTGAAACTTTGTGTTGTGCTATAAGTTGAAGTCAGTGTGAGCTGCATGTACGGTTGGGTATGTAAAACCTGGTTGATGTGATTAGTTGTAAACCCTTCAACAGTGGCTGGTTATCCAGCAGGCACAATAGTGTGCTTCTTCTGAGTTCTGTCTATCTTGAGGTTGATGAGCTGGTTGTGAAGCTTGCAGTGCTTACTGCTTTAAAATGAATGGCAGCTCCCAAATACTTTCTTAGCAACTCACTTTCAACTCTGCCTAATGCCAGTGTTGTGGAATATACAATGCATAGTTGTACAATGAAAAGCGCCTTAGTGATGTCCAACTGGGTTTGAACATAAGTACAAATACATTGCAGTCTGCACTTGTTCCAAAATCTGCACAATTCCACATTCATGCAGTGTTGGATTAACCTTGAGCTGTTCTTTGTTTGGTGTAGTTGCTTTTCTATTTCTGTTTTCCATTGCATTCTGGTATTTGTAGTCCTGAATAAATAATAATTGCTAACCTACGGATTAAATAAAAAAAAAAAAAATTAATAAATTACTTTTATTTCACAGATTAACTTGAGAGCGCCTAATTTTTTCAACATAGATTTTAAATGTAAATGTAAATACAACCTTGCAAATACCAGATCAGGAAGCTGCTACCATATTACTGATTATCCTGGACCACCCTTCCTGCTTCATGAAGTGTCATGCCTAAAGGGGGGCGAGGGGTGCTTGGCTGGTACTGGTGCCACTGCTGCTTCTCCATTCATAAAATAAAATGCATGCATGTAGCTCACAGTTAGCTGTGATTTTGTGGTGGTTCATGTTGTTAAAAATATACAACTACTGATCCATAGCACAGTCATTGAAATCATGAGTCAAGCACCCCAGTTTTGCCCTGGTGCTCTACAATGAATTCCAGGCATACTGCTCAACTTTAGAGCTGCTAGCATTTGACTCATATGCTTTGCCATCAGATCGTCTTTTGTTCTCCTGCATAGGAATCACGAGACAAGGCAGATTTCTTTTTGCATCCAGGTAAGGGAATGAGACTGCTGAGGAAGGCAAGTCAATTTAGGATATTCCTGCGTACAGTGCCTTATTAAAGCATCCCCTTCACCTTGCGGCTTCAGTGGCAGGCTGGGCACTGGGAGAGTCTGGGCATCATCAACAGACAGAAGTTTCTTGTGATTAATTACTCCTTCATCAAATACACAGGCATACCAGTGAACTAGGCTTTGAAAGTGGACAAATGACCATACACACCAGCATGTTGGAGTAGGTGAGAGGGAAATGTACCAAAGAAGTCATGGAAATTTATTTTTTCCATTAATTCACATTGAACTGGAGGATTTTTTTGAAAGTGAAGAAAGCAAAGATAAAGCTTTAAGACATCCTACCCTCCCCGCACTCAACACACAGACAAACACATACACACACACACACTCACCAGCATACATATCAGTGGAGACATATGCAGGCACAAACATGCATGTTGTTTAGCACATAGTAAAGGGTATAAAGCGCTATATTACTACAATATACAGACTTTGACACTGCCGTTAGTTTTACCTAGTCCCAGGCCATAATCTGTATTTTCTGCAGCTGAGATTGCTGTCTCCCTCCCTGCCTTCCCACGCTCTCCTATGTAAGCAATGGCCTTGCATGTCTCTATCCACAAACTCTTAATGGTGCCCTCAGAAGAATATTGAAAGTAGTATTTTCATTGAGTTCACTAACACCATGCCCCAAACCCAGAAACCCTGTAGTTATCCACACCTGTAGAGGCATACAAGCATGTATTTCTCTGCTACGATAGGCTGTTGGAACAAGCATTTTTGACAAACATTTTTTCTAAGACTGAGGTGGGGATTCCTTCTTCAAAGAGAAAAAGTCATGTCTGGTAGTATCATCTGTTGAGGAATGAACAAAGAGAGAGTCGAATGGCTAGTGGTTAAAAATATATTCACTGCGGCACTACAAGAAACTTATCTCACACACCGATTTTCTCATAAGAATGCAAAAGAATTTTGCTTACTCGCTCATCCATCCACTTCCCAAGACCTGTTTTTCTCTTTTAACAGTTTGGAGGTCACGGTCATGGCATCAGGGAAGGCAGAACCTCTGTAGGCAATAGTTGTGGTAATTCACGGAAATCAACTGTAAAAACCAGCTCTCCAGACCATAAAACAGGCCACAAACAGCCAAAAATAACCAACCCACTCCCCTCTCAGACCAGTCCTTCTGCTACTGGTAGAATGCCGCACATGCCAGTCATACTTTGCTCATCACCGATATACCAGCAACAGGCTTTTTTGGGCTGAGTGTGACTCTTTATTCACTAAACTAATGCTACTTCAAACACACAGAATGCGTATGATTTAATTTGCTGTCAAACTAAAAACAGAATCAGAACCTGACCTTCCAGTTGATTCATGGCCAGTGTGTCTACCCTGCTGCACTCTCAAAAAGGGCCACAGATTGAAGAGAAATGTTGTTTCCGTTTTGGCTTGGGAACGTGGCAGATAGGGCCCGGGAAAAGTCTGCTTCCTCCTTCCGTAATGTGTACTTAATTATTACAATGCTGCTGCTTTCCATAACCGTAATCATTATCTTTTCACGTTTAATAAATGATTTTTTTACTTTCCACTATTTTATAATAAAATAGCGTGCATCCATTTTGATTCTCGAATTAACTTAGCTTGATACTAGGCCCTAGCTGAATACGTTTGCTTTAACACTGTCAGTATGATGTTTTCTCTCCTCTGCAGGTGTGTTATTGTGTTTCTTATTAGCTAGAGAAAGGCGTATTGTTATGTATTAGATAGCTGATAGTGAGGCCTGGAAGAGAAAGCAAGGATTTGCTTCCTTGCCCTGTTGCCTCTCATCATCCATGTAAGATTGTAAACGAGGGTTGGATGATGGTAATGGTATTGCTCAGCACTGGGCTGGATGATGGCACACGCAGACAGAGGCCCCATTGGCCGCTCCCTCCTTCCCACCTCAATGGAGAATACAGTACTTACCCTCTCTTCTGCTCCCGCAGGGCTGCAAGCAGTGCAGCATAGCAGCTGCTTTCAGGAGCTCTATGGTTCCCACATGAAGATGGCGACAATGACAGTTCTTCAAGCCTACACGGGATCCAAAGGGTCTGGGGGCTGAACAGCACTGGTGTGCCCCTCTGTTGCCTGGCGCTCAGTGCCGCACACATGGACCGCCAAAGCTGCCCATGCAGCATCTAGGTGAGGTGAGTGGGCTGCAGGGTCCCTAGGCACTGACCTGTGCAGACTGAAAATTAACAGCACAGTCCATCCGATCAGAACAAGCACTATCTCCCATTGAAAAGAAAGTGACTAAAAACTAACCCAGTTCAACAAGGATATGACAAGGCAAAAAAATCTTACTGCCCCTATGGCAAACAGTGGCATCTCAAATGGAACTTCTCTCTCTATTCGGTTATGCTGCTATATGGTAACAGAGTTTCCTTTGACAAAGTTGCAGATTGTTTTATGATGCTGCCAATACGTTTCAAACCAAACAACTAACCGTTATGTTACCGTTTATGTTACTTTACCCTGCAACACAGGGGGATCCAACCTGTGGGGGAGTAGACTTGCCCCACATTACCTCAGTGCGTGGCGGCTCCACGCCTACTATAGTATTTGAGTTCAGGTGCAATGGTTCATTCGGTTGCCAAGGCGATGAAGGGCTGGGCTGACAGCGACAGCCTGCGAAGTCTGAATTATATGTGCTCTTACATGCAGCACACCTGTAATTGATTCATTCTGTTGTGCTCTGGGGCTGTTCAACTCCGCCCTTTTAATGGCCACAGGTTTCTGGAGCAATATGAGGGAGCATTGCTCAATGGCCTTTACTGAATACGCTGCTGGCTATGGTTCAGAGTCAGACCGATGACAAAACGTTACATGAAAATCTATGATCACTTTTAATTGTTACTTACTGGTGGACGGTAAACTCCGCTACAGGCAGTGGGCGAAGTTTTTGCCAAACTCCGTGCTCTAAGCGGAGCACGGAGTGGGCAAAACCCCACTGGCAAACTGGAGTTTACTGCCCACTCCTAATTGTTATAGCTTTCAAATCTGTTCCTGCTGTGCATACATACTGGTTGGATTAATGTTTTTTAAAAAACCTTCATGGTTGATATAACTGATTCCTGGTCTTCATTGTGAAGTTGCATTAGTTCCACAAGGATAGAAATGTATTTCTCTCATGACATTTCAAGTCAACTATCAAAGGTCCATACAACCAGGTGGGGAATTTGTTAGATGATTTTACTAAGAGATTGAGGTTTGGATACCCTCGCTCCAGCACCATGAAACAACAGGTCAGTGGGATTGATTTGTGCTAGTGAAGTATATATACATACCCTGTGTGAACTAATCAAGCAATATGAAACCGTCCAACAAATGTACTCAGGAGCCTCTCTATGTGGAAGAACAATTCTGTAAATCTATCACAATAAGTAAACATAAAGTAGACAATAGAGCAAATGGCACAGGGCTCAAAATGGCAATGTGAATTCAATTACAAATATACGCATAAATCCTGGACTGTCAACAGTAAGCAACAGAGGAAGTCCAACATGAATTTTCTTTTCTCCATTTTGAATGGTCACTAGATAAGCCCAAGGTGTGTCGTTCATGTTTCGACCCAATTGGATCAATCTGCGGGTCTCGTCAGGTTAGATTCCATCCAGCTATCAACCTGTTGAACAAATAGGAGCGGACATTTAGGATGTGTGTCTGAGGTTACAATCCCTGCACTGTATATGTCACAAATATTCACATACCTCGTTGTATGATTTAATGAAAACAAACTTACACTTCTATCCATCAATGAGAAGTAAGGGTCTGTCTTTAGATCAGACTGTCATCAATACCAATGTGTCTCTGAAAATTAATCAAGCATAAAACATATTTTAGTATATAATGCCACCTGTAGAAACACGTCATATTTGCTGAAACTACGCAACACTGCATAGCATCCCTATAAACAGACAGCGGGTATAGCTTCACTACATAGAGTTCCTATATAAGCCTATTTTTCATGTAGTGGTGCATTGTATATTAGTGCTGTGGCAGGTACCGCATAGAATGTGGCTGAATTACAACTATGCTACTCACACCCGACACTACAGTGTGTAAAAACTGCTAACATTATCAGCTAAGGCGGAGGAGCGTCACCCCACTGCTTCAACTGCAAGCTCAATACAAAAAATAAAACGATAATAAAGTTCTGGTATTATCATTTTATTTTTTGTATTGAGCTTGCAGTTGAAGCGGCGGGGCTAGGCTCCCAGTGTTAGCGGGAGGAGGAGTGGTGGCTGCACCTTAAGTGCACATGTAGGTTTGGCCAGCCCTCTTGGGCTGGCCAAACCTAAATGTGCACTTTGCATGTTCTCCACCCAGGCTGCATTACAACCCGGGTGGAAAACATGACCAGGCTCCCATTCCTCATCTGAGCTCTGAACCACTGCGCTCAGATCACTCACAAAGCTGCATTGCAGCGTTGTGATTGGCCGGGAGCCTGGGTATGTGCTTCCTGGTTCCTGTGTGAAGGAAAGACAGCGGCTGGTGACCGGCGCTGTCAGCAGCTATACCCAAATAAATATATAGGTATAGCCCCTCTTCTTTCCCAATTTTTTTCTATTTCCTTACTGGGGCCAATTTATGTGCATTTCTAGGGTGGAAAACTACCTGCCTAGGAATAAGTTTGTGTGGCACACCAGCTGCTTCATGGTGGCTCACACAGAAACACCTAAAATCCTGCCATAGGTCTAAAATTGCAAATGCTGCTACTACCATACTATTGGTGGAATGTCCATAATCAATATTGCTCTGTAAGAATGTGTAATTCGGCTAATACTGATTCTGTGAATCAGGGTGTGAAGTGTAAATTTGCAAAGCGCACAAAATGTCTGTGTGTTGGTTCCTAGAAGAGAATTTTGAAAGAGCACATCTATTAAAGGTCTTTTATTTAGAAAGCTGTTCCCTAGAACGTGTGATAGGTACACCCTAATGCCTTTAGTCTTGATTTAGACCACAATTAGCCTCCCGTCACAAAGCCACCAATCACAAGGTGAGGTGGGGCAGGATTGCGGTATCTTTGTCACTCCTCTGCCTGCTGCCCACCAATCACACATGGTACAAGAATTGGGTAACAACATTTGGTGCTCAATTTTACTATAACCTGGTGGTGGGAAGAGAAGGTGATAGAGTGGAGGTGGTAGAGACTGCCCACTCGCTGCTGGTGGTAGCCCCCATCTCCCTCTCTTCAGGGCTCAAGGAATTGACAGACATTTCCTCAGCTCTGATAATCATAGGTTAGTGTATGGGACAGGAGTCTCTATGCCTCTACATGTGAGTGTGATAGCGTTCATGCATGTGTGAGCTATTTTTCACTGTGTGCATCATGTATGCCAGTGATCCTCTTAGCACTATGGAGGAAGATAGCGGTGATGAAAGTGCACTGTTTATTAAACCAGTCGAGATGAAAGCCTCAGTGTCCAAATCCAATCTAGCTTGTAGGGAAAGATATGAGAGCAGCCAAGGACTAAAAAGGAGAGAAAGGTAGAAGGGTAATATCAAGAATTAGTTCTATACGTTTTCCATTACTTTTTCAGGTGCTTGTGGTTTAAAGATCATGGATAACGTTCGAGATTAGGCTGTGTCACAATACTCACCTCCTGGGTTTTTTCTCTACAGTGCATCATAATCTGGTATATTTTTCCAATTGGTGAACACACTTGGCACAATAGAGCCATTCGCAAAATGCCAAGGCATTGCTGGATAGCCAGTCCAAGGAATGGCACACCATGAAAACACATGAAAGACAGTGGCTGTAGGGTGCTGACCCAAAGCCCACTCTCTCTCTCTGTACTTTTTTAAAAACTTTTTTTGAAGTACTGATGACATGAGGTCTGTCAACAGCTGGTGCTTTCTGAAGCCAGAACTAAAAATGAGATATGTTTTTGATTCTTTAAAAAAAAAAATCTTGTAATTGAAACCTGATTGAGTGATGCGCCTCCAGGGCCGGACTGGGAACCAAAACCGGCCCTGCCAAAGTGCTCTGCCGCCCAACCCCGTGGCGGGTTGGGGGTGCTGCCGAGCTCTTTGCCCGGGCCGGTTTTCGGCCGATTTTGTTACAGGGCCGATTTTGCAGCTACACTGCAAAAACGGCACTGTAACAACAAGCATTTACAATGCAATGGTCTCGGCATTGGTAAAGTTTGAGCTATTGGCATTGCTCATGACATTATGTTTGTTTATGTTTTTGTTTTTAAAACATTTAAAGAAACGGCATTGTCATGAGCAATGCCAATAGCTCTAACTTTAACAATGCCGAGACCGTTGCATTGTAAATGCTTGTTAAATACAACTCAGAGATGGATTGGTAAAAAGAAAGTAGTGCAAATGTGCGATTGTGCATTTTTGTGTTGGAGAGGGTGGTGCCGTAAGGCTAACAATCTGTAAAGAGAACTTAAAAAAATATCAAAGGATAAGGATGAACACGAGATAACATACTAGAAACGGAAGTGGGGCGGATAGGTCGTGAAAACAAGCATTAGACGGTTTAGGTTAAACCCAGGAATAAAGGCGATGATAATCGAGGCGTGCATCGGAAACGTGGTGAGGGGGCTCAAATAATACGTGTCTGAAGACAGATGGAAAATATGTGTCTTATTGGAAAGATGGAGGTATTGGTCTTATCCCTTATAAATTTAAATTAAAAAAAAGAGGCGCCGGGTATGGATGTTCTACGTATAATAGAGGGGTAGGGGAGAGGTATGGGCTGGATAGCGAGGTGGGGTGCGATGCCCAACAATTAAGACAAGTCAGTCACAGCGGTTAGTAGGTGGGAAAGAGGCACTAGGCCCGGAGAAGTGCCTTTTTGGACGTCTGTGCTGCTCTACTGGGTGCCAGAGAATGGAACTGTCCTAGGATTGGGTGATAAATGTACCTCTCAGACTCACCTCCACTATCTTCTCACACTGTGTGCCTTTGCCGGCACCGGGCCCGCCAAGGACGAACACCACCAAAGGCTTCATGACAGAGCTTAGGATACAGCGAAGACTGGGAGGAATGCGGGACAGCGAGCCGAGGATACTGTACAACATGCAGAGGCTGGTGAAAGGCGGCGCAGGACACACCCGAGGGAGGGGCGGTACACCCGGCCTCAGTGGAACCAGGAAACCAGAACAGAAACCGGCAGGCAGGAGGGCTACTAACATAGAAGAAAGACTACCACGGATATCCTGATTCTAGTGTGACAACAGGTCGGAACTATGTAAAGTTAAAATAGGAAGTCTGATGCGAATAGGTTAGATTTCCGCGACTTGTTACTATGTGTCAACTCATATTTGTCAATACACAGTACATGCAAGTTAAATTCAAAATAAAAATCAATCACTTGAAGATGTCCGCCGCTTTTCAAATGTTCATTAAAGAACCTTTTACGGCCTCCTTCGAGTCAGCCATGTTGGGAAGTGGCGATTTTTAAGCCACTCCCATAGAGCTCTGAACTGTAGAATGTTCGACCGATGCAGGGATCCAAACCCGCTATTAATAGCAAGTGGCAGCAAAAATAAGCATGGCATACAAAAACATGGCAGAAGCTTGCACGGCACACAACAATGACATTGAGGAAGCACTTAAGGAGCTGTGTATCACCAAACCCATTGTAGAAATAGCAACAGAAAGACTTCAGTTTTAAACTCCTTCCAGTAACCAAAAAAAAAAACGTGAACGGGAACAAAAACTGTAAACGAAACATAGTTGCAAATTATACCCCACATGTGAGTCAATATGCTGCCGATGGTTGATGAAGGTCCTTAATTCCCACAAGCAGTTCCATTCTTCACTTTTTTCACTTAGCGTAATGTTCTGCCTATACGTAGAGCAGTTGCGCGGCATTAAATAAAGTCTCTCTCGCCGATCTCACCAATTCTCCATGAAACACAGCATGTAATTAATCAAAGGCGTGTGGGTAGACGCTTCATGAATACAAAAACCCTTCCTGGACTCAACAATGCAAGGCAGTTCGCATTCCAGTCTTCGCCATTCATGACATCACTATGCAACATCGCCGTCTTCTACAAGCGCTGAGTTTACGTTCTTGCCCTTGTGCCAAAGGCTTGCTGAGTCGACACTAAATCGTCGAGTTGCGCATGGCAGCCTCACGGTGGATTCAAATTTCGCACAAACTCCACAACACAACAGTAAGGAGGCACACGCTGTAATGTTATGCACTCGCAGCCGTTATCTCCGATGGCTGCAAATTTAAATAAACACTCAGTCAAAGTTTGTTGGGCGCATATATGGACAGCACACCGCATCTATGCCAAACCATACATCGCCGAGAACTCACCCATATGTTGACCTCTAGTGCGTAGGTGGGGGGGGGCTTCTGATTGTGGTAGTCACCTGTGAGAGTGAGACACGCTGACTGAGTCAGCCCCCTAGGGAGGGCGGGAGTGAGTGTGCGAGGGAGCTGAATGTTCCAGCCTCCTGGGGGAGGGGGCGGCTGGAGTATCGATTGCGACGAGGCAACAGCGGGTCTGAAGCCTCTAGGGACAGCCGGGGTGCACAGGAGTACCCCCAATACCGGACATACAAGAGCCAAGCAAATGCAAAAAAAAGACTGGTGGCAGCACAAATGTGAGCTGGCGGGTGCTGCGGCTATAGAATATTTTGTTAGGAAATTCATTCCCACCCTCCCAACCGCACGTAGAGAATAAAAAATAAATTTCCGTTTACCAGGGAGAAAATGGAGGCTGTCGGCTGGCAGTATCGGGGAGAGATGGAGAGATGAGGTGGGCGGAGAGGGGAGGGCTGTGATGGCGAGGGAGGGGTGAACAGATGGGACGCAGAGGAGAGGGCCGCAGCGGGGATGCCCAGCCGTGAAAGATGAGGGGGGCGGGGTTCGAACAAGTGAGGAGCGGAGCGGAGATCTTGAATATTAATTTGGCGCTGCGCGTCAGAACAGAGTAGCCCGTTTTTGCTTCAAACTGTATTTTTTTAGGCCGGACTGAGAAGTCAAAGCAGCCCTGGCAAATGATACCAGTCCAGCCCCCATGTGGTGCATAGCGAACGGAGGGCCCGCATAACAAATTGGCAAAGCGTGCACAGAGTAACCCCTGACGGAATAGAAGGGAAGTGGATTCGGACACACGCCACTTACTTCAAAAGGTACTGCGGGATGGCGCAGCCTTCGAGCTAAAAACGAATCCTTACAGGGGAAAGTTCACAGGAAATAAAATATTTAAAGGGCAGGAGCCGAGAGCAGGGGGAGAGGACACGCACACCACCGCCTTTCTCCGAGGCACAGCAGAAAATGCCTCGGAGAAAGGGAGTGTCCTTTTCGGATTGGGGGGCGTGTTTTGCTGTTGTCTCCTCCCTGAGACTTCTCGCAAAAAACACGCCCCCCGATCCGAAAAGGACGGGGCAGGATCGGAGTGACGGGACCTCTTCTCCAATGGCTGGCCAGCATTTACTAGGCCAGCCAATGGAGAACAGGAGAGAAGAGGGGCGGGAGCAAGCCCCTCTTCTAAAAGTCACTCAAAATCATTAAATCTCGCGAGCGAGACTGCGCAAGCGCAGCCTTCGCTAGCCGAGACCTAAAAACGGCCCCAAAGAGCCCAAAACCGGCCCCACCCGTGCGGCGCACTGGGGTATTGCCCGGTGCCTGCTACGGCCAGTCCGGCCCTGTGCGCCTCCGATGCCATTAAGAGCAGAATAATCCAAATGTTGCTTCAACCTTTGTGCAATTCTTTGTATTTGACTTCAACAAAAATACATGACTCGTTCTGCATTCCTGCCACGTGGTGTTCTGTATGAGTGGAGAACAACGTCTGTGGAGTTTCTCCAGCCCCAAGCACTCACCCCTCAATCTATATTTTGTTTCCTATCGGATAATAATTAAATATGCTGGGTCAGGGCCTGCTTTAGCGCTGGTGAAGCCCAGTGTGACAATGTTTGTTGGTGCCCCCCAACGACCACCTCCGCCACAGATTCCCTCATTACCACCCTTTAACAGTGCCCCTCAAGTTTGCATAACCACACTCTCTCTCAGATGCATTTAATTAGTTTTATAGCGCCACTCATACCAGTGTAGGTATCAGAGCACATTACATCACACACACTACACACACACAGACAATCGATGGTAGGTGTGTAAATCAGTGTACTAGAAATATTACGTAAGACAGAGCACTACAAGGTATAGGAGTCACATGTCATCCATGCTGGTAGGCAGTATAGTTTAAGAGTCTTTGTCTGAAGAAGCACTAACTCAGAATTTAAAACATACCGCCATGGTTAGGGATTCTCTTTAGTAATCAGAATTGATTTCTATCCAAATTAACCATTTTCCAAACTTTAGGATAATGAAAGACTGGGGAAAAATCCTAACACTAATCTATACTTTGTTGATTGCATGCAGCTCTTTGATGATGGTTAATAGCTCACTATTCTTGTTAGGATTTTTACCCATCAACTTCAAGTAACAAAAGGATCTCTCTGACACAAGCAGTAACCCACTGACCTATTTGCATTATATGCACTTTGTGATCTGCATGGCACACGTTCTTTGCAGTTGGCACATTACCATGAGTCAAAACTTCCACTAGACAAACTTTTGAAATTTCCTCTAGGAAGACCATAATCACCGGCGTTATCTTGACATTTTTACTGTTGCCTGAAAATATCTGGAGGCCAGTAAAGTGGCAGCAGGGGATTTTCATACTATACTTGTAAACATGGCCTTTCCAGCCGAAGTCAGCACAAGTGCAGTTGCACTGGTTGCACTGCCTTAGAGCCCGCACTGTACCTGCTACTTAATTTTTTTTACACAAAGCTCAAAAATTGCGCTGTCCTATTAAAGGATGTGGATCCTTGTTGGCTATAAGAACTATGCTTCTCGGATCTTACTGACATATTATGCATTCAGGGAATGTCCTAAATCTGATGGGCTGATTATGCCTAAAACATACATATATCGCATGCCGGGGCCACTATCCTCTCCTCAAAATCTGCTTTTTTAGCTGTTCTAACACCTGCATAGTATTATTTTAGAGCTGCCTTATTGGTGAACTTTGTTTTCTGCATTGTAGTTTTTCTGCCATTGTAAAGTGTTTTAACTAAAGGCAAGAATCACACATAGGTGCAAGGCCACTATTAAGCTGTGCAAGCAGCTATCATGTTTGGTAACCGGTAGGACATTTTCCTCGGATCTTGACCAAAAAAGTTCATGCTGGAAATTGTTAGTCTTCCTAAGGTGCAGTTTTATCTTTTCGAGCTCAAGACTCAGTCTCTCACACTTTGATTTCAGGTTTTATGCCACCTGTTGGCTGCGACACTGTTCCTGCACTCATTGCAGCCCCACAGTCAGTGTCTGCTTCAGGAGGCACAGGATTGCGGGCAGCAGATCCATCTCTCAGATCTTGCCGCTGGGAACAAGTGGAATGGCAGGCTTTGGCAGCAGTTACTTTTCTTCGGAAGTTGCAGCCTCTAGGCCACTGGTGTTCCTTCTCTGAAATAGTGTTGTTGGGCCTCACCGGACTCACAGCATATCCTGACTAGACGGAACAGGTCCCTCTGGTCACAATGCAGTGCTGCCGGATGCCATACTGTTGCTTGGGGTTGTAGTACCTCACAGAGTTAGCAAAGTGAACCATTCAGGGAAGTCAAGTGAACCCTTGCAGCTCCAAACTCTGGGAACACATCTAGCCTTGTCCTCCTATGCAGTTTATCCTCCTGCAGGGTCAGGCAATCTCCTTCACACTCAGCAGGCTGGCAGGCTTCTAGGCACTAGGCAGAAATACAGCTCTCGTGCAACTTGTGCTGACTTCAGGCAGTGCCAGTCTTAGAGGTGTGAGAACCGTGCGGCCGCACAGGGCCTGCAACTTAGGGGGCCCGAAAATGTCTCTGAAAATTTCACAGACATTTGCCATCGATGTCAGAGTGCCTACCCGCAGCGCCGATGCTTTCGTCGGCCAGTGCTCTCAGCTGAAGAAGAGCTGGCTGCAGTCAGCTATGGAGGCAACAAAAGAGCAATGGGGCGAGGAGGTGGAAGGGAGTGTGTGCGCCTCAGAAGCCCTGTAAACCGACATGTCCCACAGAGAGCGGGAGGCTTTTCATGGTTTCTGTGAACACTGGCTATGCCACTGCTAGCTCCGAGATCGCAGAACAGTAGCAGGTAATATAAGGGCACAATCCGTCCCTGGATTACCCTCGGAAGGTGCGCTGCAAGTAACGTCATTGTCGTAATCTGCTGCACCGGATGGCAGCCTCCCCAACAAGCAGCCGTGTGTGCGGTACATATGGCCTGGTACTACCTATACCCCCTCCTCCCTTGTCAAGACCCACACAATTATCAAGAACAAGAGTTTAGTTGGAAAAGGGGGTCGTACATAACCCCCGGCCGTATTTATTAACAAAATTAATCAAACAATGAATATTAACAATATTTACAAAATATTACACAGACAATCATATAATTGACATTTGATTACATTTGATATGTACAGATATCAGATGGCTATCCTTAACATAACTCTAATACAAGTTATTCCTATCCGAATCTAAACATAGCATCATCCATAATCATAATGGCAATAATTTTCTGCGTATCCATGTTTGAGCCTACGGCAAGGTCAATAACTGGTGTCAGATCCTTATCAATTAAGCCCCGCCCTCCCACCTGAGTGTGCATGCGCAGGGGGCCCGTTCACCATGAGGGTACTTCCCCCCCCAGTTACCCCCGTACGCTCCGTATACTATCTCCATCAGGGGCCCTTGCAGTTCTGTGCCCTTTACTGGCACCTTTCTGCACGTGCGGGGTGGCCAACCAGCCTAGGAAAAGCGTAACTCCCCCCTCCCCCGCACCCATACAGCCAAAAAGGCTGTAACTGCCCCTGGAGTTCTAGGAGGGACGACTTGTCCCTCCCCCTTGGGCGACCCCATTCAAGAATGGCGCCGCCCCATAAGGACCTTAAATTTACTGCTCACCAATCATGACCTTATCGCCTGACCACGGAATCGCACTAAAATACGACAATTTTTACCTTTAAAAAGGGGAAAAAACAAGTTATTTACACATCACAACCTAAAATGAAAAGAGAAGACAATCATACACTACACAACCTTTGCTTTAGGGGATGGTGGGTGGGCAAATATTAAATTGCAACCTCCTTGCAAGGTTGCACTACTGGCTGGGGAGCGCGAAAGGCAAAGAGGAAGATTCCTCTGCTCCCCAGGCTTTTATGGCAACTACTAGCCCCCAGACCGGTTTTGTCCGGCCTGGGGAGGGCTGGCAACTTGTGTGACCCGGAAGTGATTCCTTTCACTTCAGGGTCACGACCCAGCTTGGCCAATGAAAGAGGGGGCGCGCCTGTCACGTCACTGCTGTGCGCGACAGGCCCGCCTCCCTGGTCGTCGGGGGCCGGCAGGACCGCCATATTATCGGCGTGTCCGATGCTGGCCCCGCCTCTTCTATATGGCCTGGTACTACCTATACCCCCTCCTCACTTGTCAAGATCCACACAATTATCAAGAACAAGAGTTTAGTTGGACAAGGGGGTCGTAGATAACCCCCGGCCGTATTTATTAACAAAATTAATCAAACAATGAATATTAACAATATTTACAAAAAATTACACAGACAATCATATAATTGACATTTGATTACATTTGATATGTACAGATATCAGATGGCTATCCTTAACATAACTCTAATACAAGTTATTCCTATCCGAATCTAAACATAACATCATCCATAATCATAATGGCAATCATTTTCTGCGTTTCCATGTTTGAGCCTACGGCAAGGTCAATAACTGGTGTCAGATCCTTATCAATTAAGCCCCGCCCCCCCACCTGAGTGCGCATGCGCAGGGGGCCCGTTCACCGTGAGGGTACTTCCCCCCCCAGTGACCCCCGTACGCTCTGTATACTATCTCCATCAGGGGCCCTTGCAGTTCTGTGCCCTTTACTGGCACCTTTCTGCACGTGCGGGGTGGCCAACCAGCCTAGGAAAAGCGTAACTCCCCTCTCATCCGCACCCATACAGCCAAAAAGGCTGTAACTGCCCCTGGAGTTCTAGGAGGGACGACATGTCCCTCTCCCTTGGGCGACCCCATTCAAGAATGGCGCCGCCCCATAAGGACCTTAAATTTACTGCTCACAAATCATGACCTTACCGCCGCAGGCCAGCATAGTTGCCCGACTATCTGCCCCCCCCCACCACCATGCTAGCTAGGAGGTCATGCCCTGCTTTTCAAGCCCACTAACCATGCCAGCTAATTCTCCGAGAGGATTGCATTACCCACCGTTGATCAGTGGACACCGTCTTTTAAGAAGCATGGGTCCCCCCTGATGCACCCGTGGGCGATCGTCTGTAAATGAGGAGACCTAAACAACCTCTCTCTCTTGTTGTTGATACGCCTTACTGAGTGGTTCAGTGCCCTTACCGACTCCCCCCCCTCCATTGACATCTAGGTACCATTTGCAACCATGCTATGGTGCATCCCTGGCATGCTTTTGCTAACCAACCCACCTCTGTTATTATGGATTCCACTAGCAGTCTTCTACCCAGATTCACCAGGTCATTCCCTCCTAGGTGTAAGATAATGATATCTGGAAGGGGACCCCTTTTGCTCAGCAAATCCCCTACAAAACCCCTGCACTGACTAAAACAAAGGCCCCCTCTCCCATGGAATGAGACCTTTAAACCAGCCTGCTCTGCCCTGTGTATGCAGTTCCCTGAAAAGAAAAATGCCTTCAAACGTTTCACATATGAATGGCCTATAATCCAAACCACCTGTGCTCCCGACTCTGGCAGAGGTGCATGTCCTTGCTTTGCTAGTTGCGGATGATCCGACGCCAGTTTCCCCCCTGCGTGACAGGTTTGAGAAACTGTAGAGATTAAACAGAAAAAAGACACGCATCAGTACAGTGCACATAGCCTACTTACAACATGTGCAGCCGCACATAGCGTTTGTAACAATTGGAGGACCATCTCCCAATTCTCTTGACCTTGCTGCTGTGTAACCCCCTTGCTGTTGCCTCAGTCGCAGCCCCTATTCTAAAAGAATGGGTTCCAAAGTGAGCAGGATCTAAACCTGTCTGCTTAATTGCCATATCCATGACCCTCTTAAACTGAAACCGGGTGAGAGGTGTACCGTCTGCATGGATTAATAGTGTCCCACCCCCTGTAGAAGGTCTATGCCGCAAAAATGCTTCCAATTGTGCTACAGGGCAGCGTGGATTGCCATGTGCTCGATGCAAAACCAACCCCTCACCGCGGGCCTCTTGGTCAGTTTTGGACTTCTTAATGGCTATTAGTAGGGCGTCGCCATTTATTTTTGCATGGTCTAACTGCAAACCCCCTTGTGTATCCTGCTTATTCTGGGCGACCAATTCCCC
Source organism: Triturus cristatus (assembly GCF_964204655.1). Lineage (NCBI taxonomy): Eukaryota > Metazoa > Chordata > Amphibia > Caudata > Salamandridae > Triturus > Triturus cristatus. The sequence goes on along the minus strand of NC_140580.1, from coordinate 586,839,172 downwards.
AATACGAAATGCGCCATAAAAGGCTAGTGAAAAAGCCGCCCTGAATAATAAAGCTTCCCCTTTGGTGTTGCAGACAGCGTCAAGCGTCCCCAGTAGGGCTGCTAGCAGTTCCACTCCTATTGGACGTCTTAAGTCGGGTGTTGTTCCCTGGATGCACTGCCAACCCTTTAAAGCCTTCCTGACTGTGAAGCTATCAGTGGGATCCCCCTTGTCCCTGGCTCAGGCGAAGAAAGAAATCGCTGCCATGTGGCGCCTGGCTGCCGCCACTGAGCGCCCCTCCTCATGTAAAACGCCTAAGTAACGTAGCAGTGCCTTTGGGGCATGCCATTCTTCTGCCCAATCCTTTCCCAAGAAAGTACAATATGCCCAAAACGCCCCCTCATAGGCTTTTCTGGTCCTGGGAGCTAGGCTAGCTGCCACGAGGTTCGGTAGGTGGGGGCACCAATCAGCCAAAGTACTTCTGGGAAGGGTGTTGGGTTCGCTTCTGCAGAAGGGAGGTGTGTTCTGAAGACCTGCATCTTGAAGCGAGAGAGTGCATCAGCAGCATTATTTAACACACCTGGCACATGTTTAGCCTTAAACAGTATGTTCTCTTTCATGCACAACATGACTATCTCTTTTAACAGGCGGAGGATCATCTTACATCTCGCTGCTTGCTGATTGATGCTTTCCACCACAGTCATGTTGTCAGACCAAAATACTACAGACTGGTTACACAGTCTGTCAGGCCATACCGTTAAGGTCACCCAGATAGGAAACAATTCTAAGAAGCCAATGTTAGCCGTTAATCCATTCTGCACCCATGCGTCTGGCCACTGTTGCGCCACCCACTCATCGCCAAGTATGGCACCAAATCCCACACTACCCGCAGCGTCAGTCCATAAACCTAACTCTGCAGAGGTAGTGGGTGGACCGGGCCAGACCACCCTGCCGTTGAAGTCCTGCAGGAAAGCCATCCAAATCCGCATGCCCTGCCTAACCTCAGCCGACAGCCTGGTGTGATGATGTTTTTCTTGAATCCCGGTCATGGCTTGGGCGATGGAGCGGGAGAATGGTCGTGCCATTGGCATCACTCTGAGGGCGAAGTTCAACTGTCCTACTGTTTGCTGCAACTGATGTAAGGTCGCCTTATCCTTGGCCAGGCATTGCTGTAAGGCTGCTCTGAATTTCTTAATCTTATCTTCCGGCAAGCGGAAACACCCTTGGACTGAATCTAGCTCAATACCTAAGAATTCTATCATTGTTGCTGGTCCAACAGTCTTTCCCGGCACCAGGGGAACCCCAAAAGCCCGCATGAGTGTGCAGAATTCCTGCAATGCCCATGCACACTTCTGAGAGCCCGCCGGCCCCAGGATAAGAAAGTCATCTAGATAGTGCATGACAAACTGGTGCCCGGTCACACGTCTAAAAACTCATAACAAAAATGAACTGAATTTTTCAAAATAGGCGCAGGAGACCCGGCAACCCATGGGCATACACATATCCATGTAGAATTTTTCTTGAAACTTAAAGCCTAGCAAGTGAAAGTCCTCTGGGTGAACCGGTAAAAGACGAAAAGCTGATTCAATATCAGACTTTTCCTGCAAAGCGCCAGGGCCCAGTCCCCTAAGCATTTCCACGGCCTGATCAAATGATGCGTATTTCACACTACAAATTTCATCACTGATGGCATCATTCAGTGAATTGCCTCCAGGTGCCGACAGATTATGGATCAACCTGTACTCGCCCTCCTCCTTTTTGGGGACAACACCCAAAGGAGAACAAACAAAATTATGCACCGGAATGTGATCAAACGGGCCCATTATTCTGCCCAGGCGTAACTCTTTAGCAATCTTAGCTGCCGCCACACCTGGGTTAGTCCTTACTGACAATTGATTTTTGCATTCAAGTGTCCCGACATAATCTGGGGCAGGGATCCTAAACCCATATGTGAAACCCTCTTGCAGTGTCCTAGCAGTAGAATGACAGGGGTATTTGTTAGGCCACGGGGTCATAGCTGTAATATCAATGGGGGAATGTGTGACTTGGAGCACTCTACCATCAATCCTATTTTCTCTTGCCTTTATCCCTAGAATTTTTGAGACACTTGGATTCTGGGTGGGAAGGGTTTGCGCAGATAGAGCAGGCATGTTTGAACTTACATGTGCCTGGCGCCCTAGTGCATGTTCTCCTATTAAAATCCCAACAAGTCCCCTTCCGCCCCCCCTCCCCCCCGAGCCATGGGCAGGGGCTGTGTTCTGCGCAGGCCGAAAAGGCTTATAAGGCTGATAAGGATGAAAAGCTGGAGCCGCCTGTCCTCTGTTATTAGCTTGCGTTGTGCTAAACTGATAATTGGACTGTGGTGCACCAAATTGATCCAACCAAGAGATCGTATCGACCTGGTTCCAGGAAAGTGCAGGGTCAGATGACTTCGCCCTCCTGAAATCTATGTCATACTGCTTCCAACCCCCTCCCACATATTTGTCATGAGCCATAGTAATGCGGTTCTGGTAACATGCCATCTCTGCCTGTATGTTGGGGAAACGTTCCGCCATTACTGCCATGAATACTGAAAAGCAACCTGCCCAAAGGAGTTCCTTCAACTTGTGCAACACATGCCTAGCCACGTTCTCCCTCCCGGTACGAGACTCTCCCACTTCCAGCATTGGCAGTGTCCCCTGCTTACCTGCTGTGGTCACTCCAGCAGGTTCTGTCAGCTTCTCCTTCGCCTGGCTGACCACCGGTACTTCCTTGTTGACATCCACTGATGTACCCCCATTGTTGAGATTGGGAAGAGAAATAGGCGCCTGCCCTGTCCCTAGTGGCCCCACTGGTGTTACCACAAACTGGGCAATCAACTTCCTTGCTTCAGCCTCAGGGTCCCCCTGTATGTCTTTCACCCCTACTGTTGGCGACAAAATCCCTGCTTTCCCCAACCAAGGCAAAACCGATGCTAAATGTGCCACCAAATCCGTTGGGACCGGATTAGTACCTGCTGGGTTATCTTTTGGGACCCCACTGCCTGGCACCCCTGGGTTCTGTGGCGAGATGGCTACCGGGACTGCTCCTGCTGGGATGACCGTTAATGGATCAGTCAAAGGTTCCCCCAAAGGTACCACCCCCATTGGCATAGCCGGGCCGGAGCACTCAAAGGGGCTCCCCCCGGTGGAACCACTCCTGATGGTCCAGGGACCTCCCCATCCTTGGGCTGAGACACCGGAGCCGTGGTTTTAGCCTTAGTCCCACCCTTTTTGGGCCTAACCCGCTTAGGCAGGGGCTCCTATTCACCTCTGGGCTTGGGGGGTACTATGGTGCACTTGGGCCTTTCCAATGTCCCCTCCTGACCCTCAACCCTCTCCCTGAGATCTGCCAGGTTTTGCCCCAATCTATCTACCTTCTTCCATCTCTTGTCCATGGTAACCATCTTTCGCATCATTGTCTCCATCATATACTCCATGCGAGAGCGCTTGTCGCCCCACTTCATCTTTCCTGCCATTGCCCCTTAAGTTCCTGCCAAATGCTTTGACCCTTAGACTAACACCGCGTATACAATGCTAGCCCTGTTTACCTTCTTAACTTGTCTAAAGATACCCCACGTAACTACGTTCTTCTGGATAAAATACTGTTCAGCACTTTATCACTGAAATAGATAAACAAAATTGTTTGAAGCGCACTCCCAATTTATAATGCCTTTGTGCGCTCCGCACTCCCCGCAAAAACCAAGCTCCAATCCTGAATGACTAACAAACAGTATGCTTATTTAAAAACAAAAGCGCAAGAGCCGCAGACCCTAATCATTAGGTCACAGTTATTTGCCCCAACAGTATGCTCTGTTTAAACTGTAGCATATCAACATTCAGCATTGAGCACTTAACCTTGAGAGCATGAGCTTCCTTTAAAACATTTGGTTCAAAAGAGATATAACAGAACAGGCACAATGGAACTTGAACACATAACCTTGAGAGTAAGAGTCTCAGCTTTTACTATAAGATAAGCGTATATTTATTCATAAATAAAGCATTGAACACTTCCCCCTGAGAGTAGGAGCCTCTCACTTTATTTAAAGCCCTACTAGAGAATCGAACTCTGGACCTTCTGATTACCACACTGACGCTCTGTTCACTGTAAAAAACCTCTCCCTTTATGTAAATCCCTACTAGAGAATCGAACTCTGTACTGCACCTTCTGATTACTAAACTACCGCTCTGTGATTACTCAGAAACCACAAGCTTGACTCAAAACAAAATCGCTCCCTTCCCAGCCGCTGGTAAACTTTCACAGTGCCCAGAAATGCTGTGCGCCGTCCCCGACTCTTGCAATGCTGGGAGTCACTCCATTCGCGGGCATACGCTAGTGTGGGATCAGCAATGCTACACGCCGTCCCAGACTTTTAAAACGCTGTCCGGCAATCAAGCAAGACTCACTCACAACTGGCACCGGAGCCACCGAAGGCTCCGCACTTACCCGATCTTGCAGCACTCCTAACGCTACCTGCACTCGCGGCCGTACGCCAACACCGACGTCGCGATGTCGACCTTCGCCTTGCTGCCAAAACGATCCTGGGGCAATCCTGATAAGCTCCCGACGATCCTCGCTCCCAGCCACAGCAGACCTCGCCTCAACACCGCCAGCAGCGATCCCAACCACGGTCGCGATATTTTCGATGGGGGCCCAACGCTCCTTCAATAGCAGCCACCTGTAGGAAAACAAATGACAAATATTAAATTGTAACCTCCTAGCGAGGTTGTACTACAGGCTGGGGAGCGCGGAAGGCAAAGAGGAAGATTCCTCTGCTCCCCAGCCTTTTATGGCAACTACTAGCCCCCAGACCGGTTCTGTCCGGCCGGGGGGGGGAGGGGGGCAGGGGGGGGTCTGGCAACTTGCGTGACCCGGAAGTGATTCCTTTCACTTCTGGGTCACGACCCAGCTTGGCCAATGAAAGAGGGGGCGCGCCTGTTGCGTCACTGCTGTGCACGACAGACCCACCTCCCCGGTCGTGGGGGCCGGCAGGACCGCCATATTATCTATTGTGTATGGTGCCGTGCCACAGGGCAGAGCGATTTATGCATACATTTCTCAATTTATTCATATCCAGTAACATTTCCCCATTATGTGCAATGTGAGAAGTTGAAGCAACTTGTTTTAACATGCGTCATGGTTGACACAGATCTTGTTGTTTTAACTTGTAGCCTGGTGTGTCGCTCATTTTAAAGCGCAGGCTGTGAGTGGTCAGCTGTTTTCCATCTTAGATTAGGAGCTCACACTGTCGAAAATGGTGCAGGATCTACCCGTCCTCTGCTACAGAGCACCATAGTTCAGGTCCTGCCACCTTTCCAATGTGTTTTCAATGTACTATGGCCTCCTCTGTGGCACTCACTAAGGCTTCAGAAACACAAACTCACAGAGGCCAATAACCAGAATACGGCGAGCTTGCACGGAATTCAAATATTTCAATAATTTCATCATCACTAGTCTGTATAGTTCACATGCTCCTGCAGCAGACTGCCCGAAAATGTCTCTGAAATTACAAATGAGACAGGGTAGGAAGTTTACTTGCTTGGTGTAAGAAATTGGGTTGTTGACTGACTGGGGTGTGAACCCTGGTCAAGCAGCAACCACAATCCTTGTCAGGATGAGGCACAAGTCAACCCTAAATTAACCTGTGCTCAACTCTCTGGTGGCTTGGCACTTAAAGGCAATGTGTAAAGTATTTGGGCAACACTTCAAACAGTATCAAAGTGAAAAACACCACACAAAAAGGATCCAACACAAAGTTAGAAAAACAGAGTACGATTTAATAAATAAAACCAAAACGACAAACATCCAATTATTAAAACTGGAGATATTCAGTTTTAAATATTTTATTGAAAATAGCGCCAAAAAGCAAGAATCAGCAACTGTGGATAGCTGGTCATGCCAGACTGCAACAAAGTCACAAGTTTAGGCCGACCACGATGTAGCGCGGGCCAAAAACAGGGAACCAGCTAGGCCCACTGAACAAAGTACCTTAAATTCTTGTTTGTGGAGCATTACGAGGATCCACGTAGAATATGCGTCATGCAGCCAAAGTGATGCGTCAGTTCTGAGATGCAGGGAGGCTGAGATGCGATGACCTGCGTCATCACTGAGGAGCCAGTCGACAGAGCTTGACGTCGGAGATACAGTGCGCAATCGTGGCAATGCATCGGTTCCGAGGCGCTGTGAGGCTGAGATGTGAAGTCCAGTGATGTCATTAAGGCTGCTGTCTACGAGGGATGTGAGGGCCTGCACCAAGGATGCATCGTCCAGGGACAGTTCTGAAGGTGATGTGGGTCTTTGCAATGGGTCCAATCCATGCAGAAGCATAGATGAGTCGGTTTGGCTCTGGGTTGCGCCAGCATCAGAGGAGATGCGTCAGTTCCGCTGGATCAGCAGAGGACCTTAAACCCACTTCCAAGGGTCAAGTACTGGGGCAGCACTACTTGGCAGGGTAGACTCACATAGCAGGTTCTAGGTGCAGGTGTAAGGATGTTGGAAGCCTGTTATGTCCCTCAGGCTTCAGATCAGGAGGCCAGCTAACTAGCCCATGGAGTCAATCTTGGTTCTGGGTTCAAGAGATGCAGGTCCAGTCCTTCTCAGTCAGGCAAGAGGGCAGCAGGTTAGGACAGCAGGGCAGCCATTTTTCAGAGCAGCAGTCTAGCAGAGTGACGGTACTTTCAGCAGCACAGCAGTCCTTCTTCTTGCAGAATAACCATTGGTCTAGAAGTATACTGAAGAGTTGGTGCCTGAGGGACAGTATTTATACCCAGTTGTGCCTTTAAAGTGTACATGTGCCCTGCCTTTGTGTGGAGACAGGACACAGACTATTCAAGTGTATGTGAGGTTGTGCCCAACTCCTCCCTCCCTCCCATCCTGCCAGTGATGGCCCATCCAGTTACACCTAAGCTCCCCCAAAGCTCCCCATTGTGTGTGTCTGTCTAGGAGAAATACACAAAGCCCAACTCTCAGCTACACCCAGTCATGTGACTCAGAGACAGGCTACAGGCACTAAATGACTAAGGCAAGAAAATTCCAACTTTCCAATTGTGGGATTTTCAAATTGTAATTTAAAATCCTACTTCACCATAAGTTATGATTTTAAATTCCAATTCCAGAGACACCAAATGTGAACTGGGTTTTTTGGAAATTACACTTATAAAATGTAATAAGGTTTCTTCAATGTTATTGTATGGGAGAGGTAGGCCTTTCAGTATTGAAATAACAAATGTAAAAGGTTTCCACTACCAGGACATATAAAACCTAAAGCCCAAGACCCAGCTATATGAAAATCAGTCTTGACCCTGATCCAATAGGAACAGTCCAGTTTGTTTCTCCTTGGTCCCTTCGTCTTAATCCCACCTTCTCAAACAGTGGGTTAGAAATAAGGAACTATCTGTGTGAACCATATGGATGTGCCGGATGAGGGAGATGTAAGGTGAAGATGGACTGAAATGGGACACAACTATGGACCAGGACAACTTCCCCTACATCCATTATGGACATTGAAATATTATTGTACCATGAGAGCTGTGAATTGTTAACTGTCTATTTTTTATTGTTCTCATTATTATGTTATAATTAACACTGGATAGATTGATGTATTCAATGAAGGTGACATGCTAACACATGTTTCACATTACGATTTTGATTTTCAAAACAATAAAAAAATTTTTTTTAAAGTTACTGAAGATACTGGAGAGGCTAGTTCTTTAAATGACATAAGAATGAAAAGCTCTTGAAGAACTAACTATATGGAGACCTCATAATTTTATACCACTTCACCTTAAAACACCTCACCAGATATGCTCCCCAACATTTGGATCTCTAACTTCACAATAAAACTGGCGAACCCGGTGGATTTAAAAGGGGATTGGCAAGTTGCCCTCACAGAAATCCAATATCCCCAAACCTGAACTACCTTAACTAGAGCCAAGGCTAAGTTTACAAGAGGCAACAGGTGGTGGAGCTACTCCATGCCGGGTTTCCTTATGTATATTTTTAGTGAAGCGTCACAGCAGTGGTTGATGCCATCAAGCAAAGCCCCAGCTAGAATTGACACATGCTCAGATAATCAACTGTCTTCAGACAAAGTCAAAAAAAGTTTTTATTAGAAGTCTTTAAAACAGCTTTGAACTCACAATCTTCTTAGTCATAAATATAAATGTCTTCTTTAAGCCCAACCTTCATCACTAAAATATTTCAGCGCTAAAAGTCTGTTGAGAACCTTTCACACATACATCTTTCAGCTGAGACATCCTAACATGATCACCTTCTTTCAAAAGGGTGTTTTGCCCTCTCTATGAATTGATCAGTGTACACTGTCCTCTAAGCATGTAAAGCATTCCGCCATGTTACAGAATTAGGTGTAATCTTGATAGTCCAATGGTAACTAGAATTATAGACATCTACACGTGACTGTAAGACATCCACATATTGGAAGGTGTTGTAAGCTGTGAAATGTCTATACATTTACGATTTTAAAGTTCTCTTAAAATGCTCTATTACTGCTTTCATTTCAGTGTGCATGATAAAATGATTAAGTGAACGCTGTTTTAATAATATCTGAAACTGCTTGTTCAATAATTCTTTTCCAGCATCTGTTTGTAGTTTTTGAGGTGTTTGGCCTTTGCTAAAAATGTCCCTAACACTTGGACCAGTTTTGTCTTTAAGCGGCTCTGAAAGGCATACTTCGATAAACCGTCTATTACAGTTATTGTGCACCATTATTATTTTTAGCAAATTTGTGAAGGCAAATTAAATCAGCCTGCCATTGATAGTCTATAGTCTCCACCACCATTCACCTTCTCCTACGTTATTTCAGAGAGGGTTTTTTAGAAATTAAGGGGCTCATTATGATGGTGGGTGGACCTGAGGCTGCCCGCCATCGTTGCGGTGTGTGGGACCACCCGCCAGACCTGCGGCGGTCCCACCACTGCAATTAGGATGCGTCCGCCATACTGGCGGGCGCATCCAGGGCATTTAATATTGCGGACGGTGCTGCTGGCTGCAGCACCGTACGCAATGTCAAAATGACATGCTGTGCATTTCCCTGCACTACATGGCAGTCACCACGCGGTGCCAGCTATGCAGTGCAGGGAAATGCACAGCAACAGCTCCCCCAACACAGAGGGGGCCCGCAACGGGCCTCCGAATCCAGCCTCTGCCAGCCTTTCCATGGCAGTTCCACTGCCATGGAAAGGCTGGCTGACGCCAGCATTGTAATCTAGTGGGCGGTGCCTGCTAGGCACACCACCATTTTAGGCACCCTGCACCGTCCGCCAGGCAATCGAAAAGATTGCATTTGGCGGTGAAGTGGCGGATGGACTTTGCGCCCGCCGCGGTACCCACCACCATCCTAATTGGGTGGTGGGTAAATTGCTATGTGATGGCGGAAGGACCACCACCGCCGGCCCTGCGGTGGTGGTCCTTCCGCCATCCTAATCGGCCCCTATGTGTCTCCTCAAGATAATCACTTGTTTACCAAAGGATCTTATTCAGCCCCAACGCTCCTGGTCAGAGCTTCAAAGCTTCCAAAACCTCCAATCCCTTTTTATCATAATAAAGCTTCCTCAACAGTGCATCAGCCATGTCACTCATGTGGGCAATCCATAAAAGGAAGGACAATTTTAATGGCATAATATAGCCTGTCCCTCTCTCCACATCTACAACTTTGTATACATGGCATGCTTACAGCATTCATTAATTCATACATTTCTCTATCAAATAGAACATACCCCTTATTGTTGAAATAATCCTAAAGCAAATGTTCCAAGGCACCTTGCACTTTCACAGTTGGTGGTAAAGTCAATCCATGAATGTGGTACTTGTAAAAATACCAATATTCATCCATTGTAGGTAGCTAGGATTGTACACGTAAGATGGCAATGCACATTAGGCTATTACACTGTGGAGTATCTGGTGGAACACAGAAATTCATATACTTCAAACTTACATGTTGTACTTCTGCTATTCTTTTTTAATGCAGCAGGTATAGCAATTTTGCAATGCATATGCATCCAGACCTTATGTAAGAGCCAGACTGTGGATGGTCGTCTGTCACGCGTCCTAAAAGGTAAGTATGTAAACATAAGTAACATTGATATGTAGGCATAGTAATTTTTAAACTAGCCTTCGGGGTGCTAAAAAAACCTTGGGCATATCATCAAGCCCCGGAGATGAAATTATCGCCGCTTTACCGTCCGTTTTCGGACGGAAAGCGGCGATAATTTCATCGTCTAATCAGCAAGGTCACGCTATCGCGTGAATCCTTGCATTATCGCTCTTTCCCCCAACGCCCATCTTTGCATCTCTAATGAGATGCAAAGTGGGCGTTCCTGCCTTGACATAACTGGAAAAATGTCGCTAAGCGACATTTCTCCAATTATCAATGGGCACGCTAACCTGCAGAGCGACAAGCAAAGTAACCTCTGTTATCACTACTTTCCTTACGCCTGCTTCAAAACTGATTTAGCCATGATATCCTATGTAAGGTGGGTATCATAGATAAGTATGCCTTGCCCTATCAGCAAGCTTTCGCCAAAACTTGTGCGATTATCGCTGTATTTCTAGCGATAATCGCACAATTGGCAGCTTGCGCTCTGAATTTTATCGCTTTGGAGATAAGCGTTGCTGATAGCATGCTATCTCTGCGATAAAATTCAGAGTTGGCCGGCGATAATTATCCTCGCGCTAAGAGCGCTAAGCGATAATTAAAATGAACATTACCATGTGTTTTTCTATAGCTCTTTCAACCAATCTTTGAAAATTGACCTTGTGTCCACTCAAGTTTTCTGTGAGGGTTACAAGCAGCTTGAATCTCTCTGAAGGTTTTTGGCAAGATATGGATAATATTGGGAGGCACATTTTTTCCTATCAAATTATATAACAGCCTCAGCAATATGTAAACTTTGTGAGGTTCTAACAAAAAGCATACACGGCGAATAGTTCTTGACATGTATGAGGTTTGTAGACATTTGAGAGTGTTCTATTGAGGAATGTTGATTTTATGTCCAGAAGAGCGCTAGTATATTGGACAGGCATTTACAACAAAAGCTGCAAAAACCTTCACCTCCCAAATGTCATTAAGGGGCACACCACAGGCTGCCTTTTCAAAACAATCACTGTCATCAGAATAAACACATCTCTCTGCTTCGGGTAGTTGAACTGTAAGCATAAGCAATAAAAATTAATAGATGTAATTTCCGACCATGAACCGTTAGCACTATCGATTTTTGTTGAGGCTTTCTGCAGTTCAAAAAAAAAGAAAGGTAATTTATTAGTTAATATTAAATATGTATGTGCATACATCTTAAAAAACACAAGTGAAAATATTTTACAGGAAATGTTTTCTGTACCAGGAAGGGCAGAAGCAACGTAATTTCCAGCTACGAGGCCATTGATGACTTTATTTCTGGGCTGCAACTTCTGGACCAGGGGTCACAGATGACATCAGTTCCTGGGCACATGGGGTGGAAGTGACGTCACTACTGGGGCAGGACTTCTGAGGTGTAGTCACCTGTCACATTCTGCAAACCATACCTACTTTTGAGTTTGATGAAAGCTATCGCACTTTACTACTGTGCACAGTACAGTCCATCAACTTCAGAAATACCTTGCTTTCCTAGTAGCAGGCGCACTCACTCTGCTGTTTAATTATGTGGGTAAATCCCGTGCAAACTTCCCTGGAGGCAGCTATTGTGCCATCTGCTGCTGGAAACATTGATGAAATTGTTAATCCACAACACAATGGGGCTATGTTGTTGTCTTCTGGATTAAAGGCTGTCATGAGAACCCAGAAGCCTGTACTTGTGTGTTTTATGGAACTAAAGCTAATGTGGATGCTGTCCAATGAGAGGCGGATAGCCATTTAGATGGAAGGCATTGGATTGTTCTGCCCTGGTACCTTGAGAAGAGGCATGATTTTTGCACTCTTTAAGGCTGGCAGAAGAAAATCCCAATTAATGCTGCATTATTGATGGTATATAAGGTGGAGGTGAGGCCATATGTATTTTTTACTAATGCTCAGTCATTTGAGGTAAAGCACCAACATGCCATGAGTGTGAGGAAAGAACGAAGGAGCCTTGCTGGGCTCACATGGTAGGCTGAGTTAGAGTACTTTGGCAGACGTACTTAATTAGAGAACTCAGTAAACGTGCGCGTGACTAACCACACTGGTGCAGGCACTTGGAAGTTACGCAATGTACTTTTCCTCATTATGTTTGGTGCATGCTCTGAAGTTAGCGGCTTCTGGTAAGACTTACCAAATACAACAGCCGGGCCCCTGGGATGTCACTAGACCTAAGGGCACATTCGGTATAACTGGTGTACATCTCGGATGTACCATAATAATGTATGTTCTTTGCATGCATGCTGGCGCAGTGTGATAATGTGTATGAGGCGACAGGACCCTCAGCTGTCTGCACAGGCAGCCCCAGCCATCACCCGCAGGAAGATGTCACATGCCCACCGCATGCCATCACCTGTGCGGGGATACTGCTATAGCCCTTGGCAGCTGACTGATGCCTTCACAAGCCCTCCCCTGCTGAAGGATACCACTCACCCGCCCCTGAAGAAGGATACCACTCACCCTCCCCTGAAGAAGGATACCACTCACCCTCCCCTGCTGAAGGATACCACTCACCCACCCCTGAAGAAGGATACCACTCACCCTCCCCTGAAGAAGGATACCACTCACCCTCCCCTGAAGAAGGATACCACTCACCCTCCCCTGAAGAAGGATACCACTCACCCTCCCCTGCTGAAGGATACCACTCACCCACCCCTGAAGAAGGATACCACTCACCCTCCCCTGCTGAAGGATACCACTCACCCTCCCCTGCTGAAGGATACCACTCACCCTCCCCTGAAGAAGGATACCACTCACCCTCCCCTGCTGAAGGATACCACTCACCCTCCCCTGCTGAAGGATACCACTCACCCACCCCTGAAGAAGGTTCTCACATGGAAGCGAACAGTTTGAATGGGAGGAGGGATTTTGTACAGTTTTAAAAAAAAAGATATATAGCTTGCTTACACTCCCCCAAGAGGTTGTAATTCACTGGCTGCTAAAGTATGGCAGGAGGCTGAGTGCTGTGGCCAAGAGGCTGATGCCTTCACAAGCCCTCCCCTGCTGAAGGATACCACTCACCCTCCCCTGAAGAAGGATACCACTCACCCTCCCCTGCTGAAGGATACCACTCACCCACCCCTGAAGAAGGTTCTCACATGGAAGAGAACAGTTTGAATGGGAGGAGGGATTTTGTACAGTTTTTTTAAAAAAAGATATATAGCTTGCTTACACTCCCCCAAGAGGTTGTAATTCACTGGCTGCTAAAGTATGGCAGGAGGCTGAGTGCTGTGGCCAAGAGGCTTCAATAATTAGGGATCAGAGGCACAAAAGTTTCAGTACCTATCGAGGAGGCCATTTTGTGGCAGGATCGTACATTATTCAAATGGGATATTTCCCTGGAGCTGTTTGGTCCAATAAACGGCATGGCTCTGCCTTCATCTTTACATGTTGATTTTCCTGCTCGCATCCTGGCTCGTGTTCTCCTAGGTTTGTAGACGAATGCAAATTCTTGTTTCCGCTGCACCATCGGCTATATACATCAGAACATCTCTACACTATTTGCTTATGTTCAAATTGTTCAGCCTAAATTTAGACTGTGAAGCAACCGAATACCTCTGGTGCTCGGCGAGGGTACAAAACCACACAATGCAGGCGATTTTAGTTTGAACTCGAATAGCAAAACGACTTTTATTTTGTAGTTAAAAGTTACAGTGTGTCGAGAGAGGTACCTGAGACATTCTGTGAAAGGCAGTGTAAGGCCATGTATAGCTAATAACCAATATTATTTGTGGCTGCCATTAGATGTACAGAGCATGGAATGACAGGCAATCACACGCACTTTCCTTCAGACTTCAATAGTTGCTGTCCCGTGGGGCTTTTTTCTGTTTTGAGAAAAATAGAGACTTACTTTTACCACCTAAAATGCACAATTTTTCGGCTATCTAAGAAGCCACAGGAAAGTCTTCCTTGAATTGCTAGGGGTGTTTGGGGCTCAGTTAAGAGTTTGCTGTAGTGGGAGCCCCTCCACAAACTGTCGATGCTCCAGCTGAACGTGTGGTTGTGCAGGAAGTGCAGGCTTTGCGCCATTGGAGCCTCAGGTGACTCAGTCTATAGATACTGACCCGGCAGTACATCTGCCACATGGCCAACCAGAGACGCTTTAAGACATGGGCAAAGTGGGCAGCTGCCCAGGGTCCCCACCTTCCAAGGGGCCAATTGGGAAAGTGAACTTTCTCTCTAACTCACTTCTGTGTATTTTTGTATCTTAATCTTTAATGTATAATTCAATCTTGTTGGGCAACATAGGGCTTGAGTTAGCAACAAAAGGTTAATAAAATATAGAGTTGTTCCAAATAGGGGCACCAAAAATATATCTTGCTCTCGGCCCCCAAAACTCTTATGATGCCTCTGGGGCCAACTGCCACAGTGGCAGTAGCTTGCCCTGTTTAGAGCAGGGCTATTGACGCTGATTTTCCACGTCCAAGTTGCTGTGCCAGGCATGGCTGGGCCGGACTGGGAAAACAAGCAATGACCCTCAGGGGCTTGAACTCCCTGCATGTCAGGGCCACTGAACACTTGTTTTTCTCAAAGTCCTGCTTTGGAAGTTTGTTAAAAACAAAAGTATGACAAAAAATTGACATGTCATGTGCTCAGCATTCAGCTGTGCCTATGGTGCATCCACTGCACCGAGAATGTACACAGGGACATCCCCGCTTGACAGACAATGCAGGGCGGGTGATCCTTCACTAGAGGGCGCTGTGGAAGGCCTATGCCAACACGGCGGCCAGGTGGGCTGCCCGCCAAACTCAGGATCAGTTCCTTTGACTCAGCTTCAGATACTTATTTGCTGCACCCACGAGGTAGTGTACATAAGGTAGTATGCTGCTTCGGGCACAACCATACAATCATCCCACAACAGCAGACAAAAGACCCGGAAGCATCCAAGATGCTGCCGAAGGTTCTTTCTGGTACCCTACCCTGCCCTGCCATCACCTCAACGATTTGTCACCAAAACAACTGCAGCCACCTGAAGGTTTTGTTCCATGATGGAAAGGCCATGCCCATTTTTTTAAAAATATTTTGAACCATTTCATTATAGTTTTTCAAAGGGTTACAATAATGCATGTACAGGCAAGTGAGTTAGCCATAAAGCAGGTGTCAGATCTCAGCAAAAGCTAACTTTTACATCTATCTTCCCTCACTACTATAGCATTGGCACTATTAATATAATGATATACCCTAGTGCCAGTCTCTACTGCCCTCTAATGATGAGCAGAGTCAAAAACATAGCATGCACATTTGGCAGTGCCCACTCTACTTATGACATGAACATTAAAGACCATTGCAAATTGTTGTCTCTCTGCCCTAAAATGCATGTAGGGTAACGTTCATTACTGAAGGTGTCAAGTCCCTAAACAGCTGAATATTGAATCACCAAAATAGCTCAAGAGCTGTAGCCATGGTTTACACAAGGGCACCTACACTCAATGTTACGAGTGGCATGAATAGAACAGCCTGGACATTAATGATGGGCTCCCTCTGGTTCTTATCATTAACAGATTATGTTAGATCTCAGTTTTAGGCTTCTGGTGATTAGCCTGACACAGAGCAAGCATGCCTGGCATGTCCCCCCCTTCCATTTTCTGATGTATTAGGTGGACCATCCTGGCATTACTGTCATTAAGTGGGCATCCCGTGCATCGGATGGTCGTCCCATCATATAATGTGCGTACATGGACATGCAAGGGACAACTGCAGCAAGTTAGGAATTCAATGACAGTGTCTGAGCATATGTAATGTACATAAGAATGTAAATCTGCATCGCTATTCTGAGTTTCTAGTAAATGTGAGTGCTTGATTACTATGACGTGCTGATACAGAGAGCAAAGCTGTGTGCGTTTCCTAAAGACGAAAAACGTTATTTATAGGGGGAAATGACTATATTTTCCGAAAGAACAAAATAATGGTAGGCGATAAAATGAATGTATTTGCAAAAAAAAAATGCTATTTTTCCCAAAATGGCAAGCTATTTTTAGTTTTAATTTCCAAAATTGAAAAGCTAGTATTTCAGTGCAAATTTACTGCATTTTCAGAAACTGGTGAGCAATACAATGGAGGGTAGAGATTACAGAAGTTTTAATTTAATAACCACAAAATACATTAAAAGCTGGTATATGGAAGGAAAATTAGTGCACTTTCAGTATATGGAAGGCTGTTTTTTGAGACAAAGTGGGTATATACCCACAAAATGATAAGCTACTGTGTGGGGATTCACTAAGGGCCTTTTAAAAACATATTGAAAATTGTTGATGGGTGATAATTCACG
Source organism: Triturus cristatus (assembly GCF_964204655.1). Taxonomy (NCBI): domain Eukaryota; kingdom Metazoa; phylum Chordata; class Amphibia; order Caudata; family Salamandridae; genus Triturus; species Triturus cristatus. The sequence continues at coordinate 586,822,781 of NC_140580.1, read as the reverse complement.
TTGATTTGTAGACACATATCTCTTATATTTTGGGCTCCCGGTTTTATGGTATTTATTTTTTTGAATTTTCCGTTTGCATTTATCCATATTTATTTTTTGCAACCTTATCTGTATTTATCCATATTTATAATGGGATTTGATAAAAAAAAAAATATGAAACTGGTATATTTCCACATTTTAACCAATAAATATGCAGTCTCTCTTGAATGCCTGCCAGGTTTCAGTGATATGAAGACCTGCAGAAGATAAATCAATGCACTTATATGAAAATGTGCACATTTCAGTATCAACCTTGTGCATATCTTCTGCTGTTTTAGCCTCTTTACTAAAATTCCTTTTTTTCAACCCACCTGTATTTAGAATCAATCAAAAAGCACCCAATTCCCGTTTTTTATCTACATTTAAAAATAAATACAGACAAGAAAATAAATGGTTTTCTGTCCTTATTTATCTGTAAAAATCTGTAAAAACGGAAAACAGGGAACCTTACTCATATAATAGTATAATTTCCTAGGTTCCACAGAGCACTTGATGGCTCCTATTGTTTCAGCTTTGTGGTTCACGTGAAAGCAATTTATGATCTATATGAATAGCTTCTTTATTTTTTTTAAATACTGTTTATTGATTTTTCATGAGTGTGTACACCAATCCTTTACAGTGCAGGTTGTGCGTCTATTCTTCCATTCAGTTGCTAGTAGAGCGTTGATATGAGAGAGGATATATAGACGACATATTTGTAGAACAACGCAGTAGTGCAACATTCATGTCCCAATGGGAACTGGCGGTTACATGTCACAATAAACATTATTATTAACATGAACAACTGTCCATAATATACCATACATGTCTTGACGATGGTTTATTTTGGGCGTAGTTCCTACCTCAGTCGGGCGTTTATACATTTCAGGCGACGTGGGGTTCAGGATGGGGCGATGGCTCGTGTAATGTTGAGTGTGTCAGTGCAAATGTATCCTGGGGATGTGGGTGTGCCTGGGGACAGAGCCTGTTATCATTTCCATTCTTACTTAGCTGTTAGCTTGGTAGGGGCAGTGTTGTTGTAAGGCGGGATATGAGAGGGGGGAGAGAAAGAGAAGGGAAGAGGCATAATTGAGAAGGCACACGTCTTGCATCGTGGCTAATTTCTTTGTTGGTTATCGCGCAGCCACAGCAGCACAGTTATGGTGTGAGATTTGTGGTATTTCATTTTGATTCTATGAAAGTTAAATATCTGTGCCAGTCCGTGGGAGTTGCTGTGGCGGACGGGTGTGCAGTGCTAGTTTGAAGAATCTCATGTTCCGCCACTAGCGCCCTGCGAAGATCTAAGCCACATGCGTATGCCGGGCCCCAGTTCCGACTTCCAGGTCATGGCCAGCTTGCGCTTGGCTAGGCCTAGTGCCAGGTCCAAGAATTTGTTCAGATTCTTGCGACGTGCATTGCGTTTTGTTATGCTTAGTAGGAAGTGTAGTCCCTGAGCCGCAACTGTGGTGCCCGTTGCCTCGGTCAGCGTTTAGGACACACTGCCCCAATACGCCCTTCAACTGAGGGCAACTCCAGACCATTTATGGGGATGTAGCTTCCGGAGACTTAGTGCGAGCTAAGTATTCCGCATGAAACACTTTGGGCATGGCTGCGGCGGAGAAATAGATTGCGTTGATTCTCATATGCAGATCATGTAGACCTGAGTAGTGAGAATATACTCCTTCCGTGGGGTGCATGTCCCGCCAGACGTCGCGCAAGTGCACATTATCTGCCCAAGTCTCCATAGGTTGCTCCAGTCTTATGGATCGTGCCCCTGGGAGTGGTGGGCACAATCGGTCCAGGTCTAGATTCCGTGTGCAGTTAAAGTCCCCCCCCCTTCCCAGTACGCAGGCTCCGTTGGGTCAGGGAGCAAGGATTTGGTCAGTGCATGCAGAAACATGGACTGTCCTGAATTTGGCACGTATAGTGAAATTAGTGCTATTGGGGCGACATCTAACAGCCCCTCTAGTATCACATAGCGTCCATTCGGGTCCATGCATGTGTGCAATGTCTGTAGCGGGGTCCCGGGTGCCACCCATATTAAGGCGCCTCTAGCATAGCCAGAGTATATAGTCCCTATGATTGTGCCTCTCCAACGCTTGCGCAATGAAGTGAGTGTTTGCAAGGTTAAATGCGTCTCTTGCAATAATGCAACTGAGACCTTGCATCTGCGTAGGTATTGATATATCAATAGCTTCTTAAGGTATTATTATCACTATTGCATCAGACCTATGGGTGCTTTAAGAACTGTATAACCTAGATGCGAAGTTGATAGTAATGGGATATCCGCCAAACATCGGTGAGCACCTGTCCAACGACTCCGCAGTTATTACCTCAGTGGCAAGGTCTCACCTGGCTCCTGCTGGCCGTCCGGCATCCACAAAGGCACCCTAACACCACCCTTGTTCGCAAGTGCCATACAAAGCAAAACTGTACCCAATGTTACTGAAATTAAATCCAGAGAAAATGTCAACCAGACCACTGTGATATGCCATTATTGTGATATTTTAAGAGCTCTCTATGCAAAATGCCTGTGAATCCTATCAATTTTCTCACATTCTATTGAAAATTGATTTTTCTTATAGGTCCTCTCAGGCAGCACTCGATAGGTGCAATTTGCATGGGGTTTACATTTCCTCAGTCTGAAAGTTCAGAGTCCCAAGGCACTGATGAACAAACGCCCAGGGCATGATCAGTCAAGGCTAAGACCTGCGGGCTACAGGTGTGGTGCTGTCTGCCCCTATAATTCATATTTTAAGGCTTGAGATGACGCTTATGCATTACGTGGTAAAGATATTCTTTGGAATCAACTCATAAAATATTCTGGCTCAAGCTAATTATTTTTGCATTTATTTCACAAGAGGCCAGGGCATTTCAAACAAAGACAATGTACACAGCATGCGGATACAATCCGTAGGTCATAAGAGAACTTCAGGATGAACCATATAGTCTAGGTGATGCAGTGTGAGATATGGTGCAAAGACGTGATAAATGTGTAGCTATTTACATATTAATATCAGGAGTCATTAAGTCTGGGGCAAAAGCGGGGCGTTTATTGGGATGGTTGTCAGCACGAAGGAGATGAGCTATGAAGGAAGTTTTAACTAGGCAAAGGGTGAAAGAAATTGATACGTCAAAGAAACAAGTATTCCAGTGGTGAAAGTCTACGAGGTCAATACATCTAAAATGTGAGGTAGGACAAGGCCGCTTTGGAGGGTTGGCTGGCAGAGCGGAGTGCTTTGGAGAAGAGCGGTGGGAGAGAGTGCTGCCAAACTAGAAGAAGAGCTTTGTGGAGTGTTTTTCCACTGTAGGGGTAAGGGAGAGCCAACCAGTATTGAGAAGATGATCGCAGGTGGGGGTGCTTATATGGGAGAGTAAAGAGCACTTTAGTGGCAAAATGAATGACTGTCAAATGGGGAGAAAGAATAGATATGAAGGTCAACCAATGATTCACAAACTTTACATTTCCCACATGAATTTGCCCAGATTAGGAAAAAAGTGTGCATGGGGGAATTCACAAAAGGATTTGCATGTACAAAACAAAACATGTGCTGCAAATGAAAAAAAAAGTATTTAGTACACATAATCTTGTCATTTGCAAAAAATGCACAAGGGTATGCATAGAGCCAGATGCAAACTTCATTTGCATAGCAATACACCAGTCTCTGCACCAGGCTGTGCTCTGCTCTCTCCCCAGCACTACTTCTCCTGTGCAACTTGGCAAAATATTCCCTGAGGGAACGGTGTAATACAGACATGGCACATTCATGTCCCCTATGTCCATTCCTCTTGCCTCCTCCTTCACTTTCTGATGCTCCCGGCAACGCTCTCTCCTTCTGCTTCCTGTAATGTTTTATGTAGAGTAATCACAGCAACAGGACAGTAGGGTGCTCAGTATATAGAATGGAGTCAGAGGAAGGATGGTCACTTATCTTTATTTAGTGCCTGTCTGTAACAATAGGTCTAGCCATGTGGCACATCCTCTTCGTTTCCCTTCCTTCTCTATCTGCCCCTTCCCAGGAAGTTGCTGTTGTTCAGTTCCTGTCGGGGTCAGCTAGACCAATGACCAGCTTGTGCAGTTATGTCCTTTCCTAGTGGACATTACATCTCCCCCCACTTAAAAAAGAAATGTGGTAATTGCTTCAGTGCACATTTGAGTCCTTAGTTGTTTCTTCTCCTTGCAGATGTTGGGATGGGTTCCTCTTGCATGGTGGGTTTGTTGGTGAGGTGGGAGTTGCTCCCTCTCCACAGCATGAAGAGAGCAAGGGTCAGCTCTGCTGCCCGTTACACTTGGCTTGTTTGCCTTGTCAATTCCCGGTCACCAGTGTGAATGTTGGAGTCTTTGCCCCTCCGGGCATTTGCATGGTCTTTCCTCACCCCCCCCCTACTCCTCCCCCCATGGAAATGAGATCTCTCTTCTATGATCTTACGGAGGGATGCATCTACCCAACATTTCTGAGTAACTTTCCATATGTTTGCTCTTGTCCTGTGAGTTTTTTAAGTCAGTTGGCCCGCCCCTTTCATAGGGGAAGTTGTATTGTTCATGTTCTGGTGTGGATATAACTGACATGCCAGATTGTGTTGTGTTGCAGGTGATTGTTTTGAGTCATCAGCATATGATGTGCTGTTCTGGACTAGGAGAAGGTTCTCCAATTTGGCTGTGCATTTGGATGACTTAGGGTATAGGTGTTTTCTCGATTATGACATGCCTGATGATTCGGTTGATCTGCTTTCTGAATCAGACAAGTTTTCTGGTAGTTTCCTTTGAGGAAATTCTTTTGGGTGTAGTCCGAATGGTGATTCCGATGAGCTGATGGACTGTGGTGAACCTCTCCTTCAATCGGAGATGTCTTTGAGGTGTTCTTTTGTGGTCACCTCTTGGTGTGTCTTATGTGCTCTTCGGAAGCAGATTGTTTTGTTCTTGTGTTCGGCCCCAGTGTGTTTTGTCTCTGCTCCTCTCTTGTGATGTTGACTGTTGCCTCTCAGTTTTCTCCTTATTGATGTGGGTGTCTCGGGTGTGTTTGTATACTGATTTCTGGAGTCTGGGTAGGTTGCCAAGTCTTCTGAAATTTGTTTCTTTTTCTTACTTGTTGGGTGCACTGTTCTTCGGAAGTGTCTGTGAGGCTTGATAAGCAGTTTATTGAAGTTGTTTTAATTTGGTTGTTGTGCTCCCTGATTGTCTGGAACTTTTGTATGCTAGTCTCTTCAGCCAAGTGTGTTGTTGAACTCGTGTATTGCGTGCCATGCCATCTATTGTAATATTTTATCTCTGATCTGTCTTTGCCCTTGCTTTTTTGTTCTCTCTCAGTCTCTTGTGTTTACCTCACTGATGTGAGAAACATCTCATTTTTCTTGTCCTCTCTTCCTGCCTGCCTAGAGGTATGTGCTTCTTTTTCTTTGGCCAGCTCTCCCACATGGGCCCTCCTGAGAACTTGCTTTAGTGAGAGTGGCTTTTGAAGAAGCTTGTGCTTCGTAGTTGGTGCTAAACAGCCCACAATTATCCTGAGTCGAATTTCATCCTCCTTTGCGAATGTATTAAAGGTGCAGTATTGCACTAGATTTTGCAGCCTTGTAATGAAATCTGCCAATGATTCGCCTGGCTCCTGGCATTCTGAGTTGAAAGTGAGGTGTTCTTGATCCTTATTTTTCCATGGTTTGAAGTGGGCGCGCAGTGCCTCTTTGAGTTTTTCATACGTCTCTGTTTCCTTTGTTGGAAAGGTCCTGATCAGACATCTTCCTACATGCCCCAACAGTTGAAGGAGCAGTTGCAGCCGTTGTTTGTCCCTTCGCTCATTGGTTGCTACAAATAAATCATCCAGTGGCTAGCCATCTGTTCCATTTGGGACACAAGCTCTGGGTGCCAGTGTGTGTCGCTGGTGGCAGCACTTCAATGTAGCAGTTAGCCTTTTGTGTTCCTTCTCCCACTGGCAGGATGGCCTGGTATGATAATGCCATGCCATTGTCCACCATGGTGTTTGCCGTGAGTGTGTGAACTTTGTTATGTCTTATTTGTTGACCCTTCTAGGCAGAGAGCCTATGTGCCAGGTGTATTTTTGTGTTTCAATGGTGTGTCTACTCCCGCCACACCTCATTTTGTTGCTTATCATACTGGTGTAGCTTCTTCTTGTTTTTTGTTGCATATGTTGCCTGGTAGAGTCCGGCGGTGGTAAGCTGCGCTAAAATCTCTGCTGTGCCTGAGCGAGCATGTGCCTGTTTTTTGTGTGCCCTTATTCAAATGTTTATGTTTGGGTCGACTGGAGTCTGCCTCAGTTGAAGTCGTACCTTTGTTCTCTGCACTGCAGTGCCTTGCAAGCCACTCACCTCAGTTTTTACTGGGTGTTCTTTGCTGTTCCCAAATTTTTGCTGGGTGTTCTTCGCTGTTCCCACTGTATCCACCCCATTTCTACAGGCAGTGTTCTACCGCTGTCCTTTTACCTTTGTTGCCAGTTTAATGTTTTATGTAGGGTCCTCATAGCAACGAACCAGTAGGGCGCTCGGTATAAAGAACAGAGGAAGGATGGTCACTTATCTTTATTTAGTGTCTGTTGTTACAACGGGTCTAGCCATGTGGCACTTCCTCTTCGTTCCCCTTCCTTCTCTATCAGTCCCTTCCCAGGAAGTTTATGTGGTCCAGTTCCCGTTGGGGTCAGCTAGACCACTGACCTGCTTGTGCAGTCATTTCCTTTCCTAGAGGATGTTACACTTCCCACTTACTCCCCTTCTCAAAATTCCTTGAAAAATATTTTTCTTAAAGAGGGCCCGGAAGCTGCCAGGCCACTCACTCTCTTTTTCTCGCCTTATGCCATGTTAAATGAGTAAATTAAAAATGGCTGCCTACACCACGATGCATATTCAAGAATAGGTCAGAATGCATGCTCATGCAAGCTTGCACACGTCACAAGGCATGCATGCGCATCACTGGCCATCTTGGAATGGGTTTTCCTGCATATGCATGCAAGAGAAAAAAAGAATTGGCAAAGCTAATAACTTGGTATATTATAGCGTGTTGGCTTTACCAATGCCTGTAATGACTAGAGCAAAGGAGATCTGCACATCAAGATCTAAGGGGAACAAAGTGCTGATGTGCATGTGTGGTTTGTACTTCTGGTCCTCTGTGTTTACAAATGATACACTGCAACAGTATCACTAAGGAAGTGACTCTTTTTGGCGCACTGCCCTTTCAATCCCTGTCCTTAAAATCTTCAAGGCGCAAACTTTCTCTTCATCATGCAGGTCCTCAAAAGTCCCACTTCAACCAACACAAAAAACTGGACAAAGGCCCTAGTCAGGACAATGGGGGCTTAAGTTTTATTTTGTAGAAAGCTTTGAATGGAGATCAAAGAGTCCTCTGAAAACATCCGTGACCATCCAGTAGGTGTTTAGCGAGTCTTTGATGTGAATAACTCTTTACATTAAAGATCATTACCATGCTGCATGCTGGGAGCAGACCTTTTCTTCTTCAGCGTTGTCTAGTTATGGAGTCTGTGCATCGTAAGCATCTATCCACTGGGCAGGTGCCCTCCGACGGCCACTGCCCAGCTCTTTTAACTACAGCCAGTTCCTGGCTTCAGAGTTTCATCGTTCTCGAACATGTTTTGTTAGAGGAAAGCGGATTATAACGGTGTACAGCGGCAGCTGCTTTCAGCCAATCACAAATGTTTAAACACTCGCACACAGGTAGGTTTCAGGAGAATAAGAGCTGACCCTGTACGATACCGCGTCCGATGCCCAAACCCATTTTCACATGTATGTTCAAACTTCAAGTGGAAAAGATATGAACTATGAGTGTAAATTTACTTTTACTATTCAACGAAGGTGAATTTGCCTACATGTACATTTATTTTCTCATGCATATAGTATCATAGTATGCTGTAACATTACACGTGAGTAAACCCGTTAAGAAAGGCAGCAGAATTGTGTAGGGCTTTAACATCACATAGGCATGTATGTTGCAGAGAGTGTAAGAGGCAGAGTCGTGCATGCATATACTTGCCATCTATATATGGTGATATTGTTCTATGCAGTAGCAGAACCGCACGGTTGTGGGAAACAATGAAGAGTCCACACTTCGTTTTCTAGTTCATCCTTCTGCATTTTGGATTTAACCCACTCAGGTCTTGTAAAAGCTCTTCAGTATGTTGATCCATTTGACCCACAGATTATATATAATCGTCTAGAGACTGAGGCACATTGTGTGGAAAAGCCTAGTTGTTGTATCTTGAAATGTCAGCACATGAAAACGAGAAACCACAGAATTGCCCTACCTATAACATCAACAAGCATTGGTATCTCCCATACTAGCTCTATTGGCTTTGTCGTTGTTTATTAGCCACGTTGTACAGCAGCCCACCTGCTGTGCAGCATGGCTGAAAGGTAAAGTGCTATGACTCAGTCAACGCTGACCATGTCATAGCGCCTTTTTGTTACTATCAAACAAGCTGCAGAACAGCCACGTAGCTGTACAACATGATTTAAAAAACATTGAAAAGCCAAATAGTATAGCGATTCGGCTTTGTCAATGTTTTCTTTGCCATGTTGTACTGCTGTGTGGCTGCTGTGCAGTATGGTTAAAAGTAAAATAAGGTATTATGCATGGGTTTCACCTATGTGATGAATAAAATGCTGTTTTTATCAGTCATTGTCCGGGACAAAGATAAAAGAGCTCCCTGACAAGTAACACGGAGTGGAGAGGATGTGGTGCAGCGGCCAGAGCTGCCGACTCAAGAGCTGGGGATCCTGGTTCGAGTCAGGAGGGGTAAGATCCTATGATTCTGAACAAATCCCTTTCTCCGGGTGATAAGTTGCTATATAAATCTGATGCAAGACAAAAAAGCAAACAGAGGCAAAACTTTATGAAAAATTAGTTCCACCAAAGCGGATTTTAACAGTATATCGGCTACAGGAAACTGATAAGAGAAGCAGATGAGGAACACGCATTTGTTAAATGTAGGAAAATATGCTACCGCCAATATAAATGGAGGAAAAGTAAGTGGCACACACAGGAACCAATAAAAAGGCAGGAAAGATAGGGGGCGGGATGGAAGCCCCTTTTAAGTTTATATTAAAAACAACAGATTTCACAAGCACAGCGCAAGCGTTGTGCAGGCAAAACCTAAAAAGGAGCACAAAAAAGCACCCAGCGTTGACCGCTTCGCAGGATATATATATATTTTTTTACATTTAGCCATGCTGTACAGCAGATGCTGCAGTACAACATAGCTAAATAAACATTGACAATGCCAGTTGATCTAGCATTGGTGAGACCTATTGGCTTTGCCAAGGATTATTTAATAGAATGGATCTACAGGTAGCCTCACTGAGAGCTAGGGTGAGGGGCCCTGGAGATATTTATTTACACCAGTCGGACCGGGTAATTTCACCAGAGGCATTGGAAGGCCACATCAATGGATCAACGCATTTGTAGAGAAACAGAAAATTGCACGAAAAAACTCTCTAGGAGCAAACTGTATTTGCACACATACATGTCAAAGAAGCAGGTCACATTTCAAAGTTATGCGCAGACCCTCTGCCTCTCATTCAACATTGCACCTCTGCTGTGTACTCCTATTTCGCTTGGTAGCACATTAAACAAGCAACAAAACGTGAGTGGTATGCAACAATGCATACCGGGGCAAGGGAGCAACAAACTAGGGTCATGTGCAGTCCAGGCGAGACCTAAAAATGAGGCACACAGCATGGTTGCTACTGCAAGCTCACAACTCCCCGCACGCACGACACACAAGCAGAAAGATTTTACCCCATCAAGGACCATGAGAACTTGATATCTGCTGTAAGGAGAATCCATCATCATTAAATGAGCCCAAGCGCAAAGCAGACAACAAGGCTTGGAAGGCTACAGATGATAGAGATGTGCTATCATGATCAGGGATATACAGAAAAATGTCAGTAGCTGCAGGCACAACAGAGGTGTGCAATCCTGCCAGACTGGTGTTTTAACGGCAATGATGAAAGCCACACTTCATTTTCCGACAAGCAGGAGGGTTTAGTAACACCTCTACTTCCACTGTGAGCATGCAGAGTGAACCTGTAAACTGCTGGCATGGAGACACACTCCCAAGCACATTAAGCAACAAGCATTTGCCCCCTCACATGCAGAGGCTGTGCAGCACCCAAAAGATTCAATCTGGAAAGGATTCACACAACCCAAAGCAGTGTCAATAGTCAAACAAGGTATGTGGCCCCAGAAAAATCATCATCCAACCCCAAATACAATCAGTGACATTACCATTAGCATATATTACTTCAGTGTTTTTGACTTATGTGGATATTAGATACCATAACATGTGATTCAGCGGTGAATAGCAGTTCACAATGTCCTGACTACTTAGATCTTCAATTTCTCCTGCTAATACCTTGGACCACTGACTCACAACTGGTTGCAGTATCCTAAAGCTATAGTTATGCAGATCGCGAACTCCAGTCACTTTGGCATCACTTCAAGTTACAATCACAGAGATCCACTCTTTTGCTATGTAGATTCTCTCTACAGCCTATGTCTACTTAAGGCAAGATTTACAGTTGGGTAGTTATGAACAATCAGGTGACTTTCAGAGGGAATGCTAATATTGGACAAGAGCCTCACAGAGAAACTTTCTCCCTGAAAAAGCAAGCAAACTCCTCCAGTCAACTCTTCTATGTAGGTATATTGTGGCCGAGGAAATTCTTATATGTAATTAAAAACTGTGTAGTGATTGTGTAGGAAAGTACATAAGATTATGGACAGGAAGGTGATGGTTATGCTTCCTCTGTCTTTACTCAATCATACCAGCGACCACAAACAACAAAAGCATGTCAAAATACCACTCTGATGGACAATAATGACCCACCGAGATACATCACAATATGTTGAATTATCTCAATTGCTAATAATTTTCTGTCATAGATAGTGTAATTATTTCAGTTGCTGCCAAGGTTTTAGAGTAATATGCCATAGGATGCGGTACTCCAGTTCCAGGGTGATGCAGAGAGGAAATAGCCACAATATCAAGAAGAAAATGGATCGGTTTAGAAAGTAAACGAAGGTCTACATCCAGCTGTCTCCAGCTAGGGACTTGAGTCAATGTTTCTCTTCACGAAATTCTGTTCATGCTACAAACCCTATTGCTATTCCATTCAAATTGGTGATGGGAGCAGCAATAAATAGATTAAGCATTTTCTACGAAGTGCCTATAAAAATTGACAAAGCCCAAAAATCATTGGCTCTATTTCAGTGTGAAAAGTATTGGCCATTCATGCATAGCAAGTACATTGTTGGTATCCATAAGATCATCATCTGCCAAGATTTCAAAGCCCAGGAAGGATACAGAGGATCCTTTAAAAATATATTTCTCTGATTTAGAAAAGGGGGGTTGGTAACCTCTGATTAGTACCTCTTGCATGTGTTGAATGCTTTATTTTAAAGTATTGAATAATACCAGGATGCCATCAAGATGCATGGCAAGGTGTCTAGAATAGAGTAAAAATGTAATTGACCGGATGCTGAAATGTAGCAGTGGTTTTGCAAAGCTTTTTTTTTTTTTTTTTTTTAAGTTTTTATTGAACAATAATTCGATTACAAGCACGGGCCTACAACCACCAGGGCCGGCCGCTAAGTACAGAATGAAATATACATTTATCAAAGCTGCAGTCGGTTCCCGGGGCTCGGCCCCGTAGTGACTCCGGATAGTTCTAAAGAAACAGGAGACTTAAATCCAACAAACACAAAAAACTAAAAGAAAAACAAAAGGCGAGGCATAAAGACAAACAGTGCAGGTCAGGCTTCCTCCGGGGAACTCCAGTTCAGACCATTAAGCAGCACGCGAAAGGAAGGAGTACCAGGAGGCTGGGGACGGGGGGGGGCCAAGGGAAATGAACGTCCATATGTAGTCATTCCAAAAGGTGCCCGGAACCGTCAAGGGTCAGGGGGACATGGCGATATCGGTGTCCACCAGGGGGGGCGTACAGATACCCCCGCGATATGCATTCCATTGCCCCCAGATTCTGCCCCATGCCCCCGGCTTACCACGGGCAACATACACAGTCTTCTCCCTGAACATACACCAGTCCATATTCTCCTTCCATACTGACACGGTGGGCGGCCGCTGGGCACCCCAAAGCTGCGCTATATCTCTCTTGGCAATCATGTTCCCCAGGGCCGCCCACCGAGTCTGAGCCGCGCTATAATCATTGGGCTCCCACACATTCAGGACACAGCGACGCACCTCCGGCAGCAGCACAACCCCAGTGACCTGTCCCATAACCGTATGTACCCGGCGCCAGTAGTCCGCCACCTCGCGGCACTCCCACAGGATATGGAGAAAGGTGGCGCTGAGCCCACAACCCCGCTTACAGAGCCCATCGTCGGAATATCCCATCGAGACCAAGCGAGGACCCGTCACATACACCCGGTGAAGAATCTTAAGCTGTACCAACCGGAGACGGGCTGGAATGGCGACCTCCTTGGGGGACGACAGTGCAGACTGCCAGTCCTCGTCGTCCAATTCCACCCCATCCCCCGTCCAAGCCTCCCGAAGGCGCACCAAGAGGTCAGCCCGATGATTAATCAGTTTCTTATAAATTAAAGAAATAGTACTGTCAGGGACATGTCCGTCAAGTATGCGGTCCTCGAGGGGCGAGGAAACCGGGATCTTGGTCCCCTCTCCAAAGACCGAAAGCAGGGCGTGTCGAACCTGGGCATAGCGGAAGAACTCCCTGTCCGTAAGCTCATATTCGGCCTGAAGAGCCGCGAAAGTCTTAACCGCGCCCTTATGCCACAGGTCTCCCACTTTGCTGATACCAATCGTATCCCACTGGTCAAATCCCTTCGTAGTCCAGAGGCTCCCCAGGCGATCGGAGGCAAACAAAGGAGTAGCACATGTCAGTCGCTCACTCCAGCCCGTGGCCGCAGTGGCAGCCCTCCAGGTCCGCACCGCAATCTTAGTAGGACCCGTAAGGGTCCGGCCAGCCGAGCGGGAGTAAAGCGCCCTGTTATAGTCCCCGCCGGGAAGCAGGAACTTGTCCATCTCATACGCCGGATTCAGGCCAGGCGCATACGTGGCATGGTTGATGGCCGAAAGCTGCGCGGCCCAATAATACCTGCGAATGTCGGGAAGCGCGATGCCCCCGTCGTACCAGGGGAGAGTAAGCTTAGCAAGAGCAATACGCGCCCGCCCGTCCCACACCAGTCTCCTCTGCAGGTTCTTCACCTCCCGAAAGTAGGCCACTGGGATGACGTCGAAGGAATTCTGGAGTGCATAGAGGAACCTGGGAAGGGACATCATTTTGAACAGCGCGGCCCGACCCAGCGGGGACAGGGGCAGCCTGCACCACCGGGCCGTGTCCTCCCGCAATCGCCGAAGCGGACGCAGGAGATTCTGCTCATAGCGAGCCACCGGGTCCAGCGAAACGTATATCCCCAGGTACTTAAAGCCGCTCAGAGATACCTGGATCGGAAGCCGAGGCGGCAGGAGAGGAGGACCACCGGAGATCGGATAGACGCAGGATTTAGACCAATTGATCGTGAGACCCGAATTATTCCCAAAGGAAGTCAGAACGTCAAAGAGGACGTTGAGCGACTGCCGCGGTGAGGTGAGATATAGGAGAATATCGTCCGCATACAGCGAAACCCGATCTTCAAAGCCCGGGGCCCACCGGATCCCTCTAAGCGAGGGCTCCCAGCGGAGCCAAGCCGCGAGTGGCTCCAGGGCGAGAGCAAAGAGCAAAGGGGACAACGGGCATCCCTGCCTCGTGCCCCTGCCGAGGGCAAAGGGCCGAGAGACCCGCCCATTAACCACCACCTGAGCCATGGGTCCCGTGTAAAGAAGCTTAACCCAGCCAATAAATCCTTCCCCAAAGCCAAATTTAGCCAAGACAGCCCAGAGGAATGGCCACTCGATGGTGTCAAAAGCCATCGTGGCATCCAAAGAAACCAGCACGGCCGGTTCGGAGAGGAGCTCCGCCCTGGCAAGGGCGCCGTGAAGACGCCGCAAGTTAAGAGCGGTGTTACGATGCGGGATGAATCCGCATTGGTCCGGATGAATAAGATCGCACACGACGCTCAACAGACGATTGGCAAGGACTTTCGCCAGGATCTTAGGCTCCGCATTTAGCAGTGAAATAGGCCGGTAAGAAGTACAGCGGTCTCGCGGCTTGTCCTCCTTGGGGATAACGACTATCGTGGCCAAACGCTGGTCGGCCGGGAGGGAACCCGCCGCCAGAGACTCACGAAACATGCGACTGAGGAAGGGCGCAAGCTTGTCGGGGCGCAATTTGTATAGCTCAATGGGCAGACCGTTGGGACCCATAGCCTTGCCCGAGCGAAGGGAGCGGATCGCGGTCGCTATTTCATCCGCCGACAAGGGGGCGTCCAGCCGCTCACGGTCCTCAACGGACAGGCCGGGCAAGGCGATATCCCTCAGTAGAAGGCGAGAGTCGTCCTCATCCCTGTCAGTCACTGGGGAGTACACAGCCCGGAGGTGGTCGGCAAAACATTCCACAATCTCGTCAGGCTCCGTCACACACACACCATCCGCAGCACGCAACTCCGGGACCACACGATTCACTCTCTCCTTCCTGTCCAGCCACGCGATCAACTTTCCCGCCTTGTCCCCGGCATCGTACAGTCGACCCTGCTGCTCCCTATACATAGTTTTGGCCGCGTCAGTGACCAGGGACCTATATTCAAACTGTTTCAGGCTGAGGGCATGGAGCCCGTCCGGAGTGACATTCGCCTCCAAGGCCGACTCCAGCCCCAAGATGTCAGTCTCCAGCCTCACCACTGCCTCACTCTTGACCCTCTTAGCCACCACTATCTGGGAAAGGGCGTGTCCACGGATCACAGTTTTAAAGGCTTCCCACAGGGACATTGCAGACGACACCGACCCCTCGTTATCCAGGAAGTATTGGTCCATAGCCTTGACCAGGCTGTCACGAGTCGTAGGGTCTCGCAGGTACCATGGGTTAATGGGAGCGGTCCGCCCTGCAGACCGCGGCCCGGTGTCAAAAAGAAGCCACAGCGGAGAATGGTCGGAGATACCCCGCGCTAGGTGCCTGACCTCACGAATCCGACCAGTCTGCGCCGCGGGCATAAGGAAATAGTCTAACCTAGAGAGACTCCCATGCGCCCCCGAGTGAAAGGTGAATTGACATTGGGTCGGATGCATTAATCTCCAACTATCCACCAGGCCGAAGGTCTCCAGCATCCCACCCAGCCATGCCTGGGCAGCGGGGAGGGTCCTTGGTGGGTGACGATCCAGTTCACCCGAAACCACAGAATTAAAGTCCCCGCCCATGAGCAGGAGGCTGTCAGGAAGGTCAAGCAGCATTCGACCCAAGTCAGTGAAGGTGGAGTTCTGGAGGCCCGGGGGGACGTAAACTGAAACCAGGGCAAGGGGCTGCCCCTCCCACCTCCCAATCAAGCACACATAGCGCCCTCTGTCATCCGAGACTATCTTAGTGATCTCCACCGGAAGTGAGGTTCGCAGGAGAATGCCCACCCCCCTGGAACCAGTTGTGAAACCAGAATGGGCCACGAGGCGGTATCCCCCCCTGTTCATTGCATGACAAACATTGCCAACCAGATGCGTCTCCTGGAGAAACACCACATCCGGAGTCAAACGACGCAAATATTGCAGTACTACACCCCGCTTGATACGGTCCCCCAACCCATTGACGTTCCATGACATAAGCCTCAACCCGTCCCCCCCCATCCCCCCCAATAGATCAAGGGTCCCCCAGCCTGCAGCACAGTTCCCAAATGTGGACAAAAATCAGTACCTCGCCCTGTAAACAAAAAACACACAGCAAAACAACCCCTCCTCCCCCCCAACCCCACCCCAGGACCAACTCCCCCCACCCTGCACCCCTGCGGGCCAAAAAACCCCCCCAACTTGCAGTGTGCCTGTCGCCCCTCTAACCCCATTCTACGAAAAGACCCCAGAGGAGGTAAGGGACCCGTCCCCGCCCGCCCCCCTCACTGGTCCTGGTTAAACACAATATGCAAATGAAATAAGACCCGACTGTACAGTGCAAAACGGCAAAATCAAGGACCAAAAGTCATTATAAAGGGGACCCGTCACCCGCGGTGCCCGCAGAGGGTCCGGGACGGCCACCTCCGTCCGGCAGAGAGTCCAGCCAGTCACTTGCAGCCACAGGAGAGTCAAAAAAGGCTGTCCGATCCCCATGTTCCACTCGGAGTTTTGCAGGGTAGAGCATCGAATACTTTAGGCCCAGCTCGCGGAGACGACGCTTCACCCCCTGGAATCCCATCCGTTGTTTCTGGACCAGTTGCGTGAAGTCCGGATAAAAATTGATGGTCGAGTTCTCATAACGAACCGGGCCGTGGGTCCGTGAGGCCTGCAGAATAGCGTCGCGGTCCCTGTAGTAGAACAGTTTGGCCACGATAGGCCTCGGGGGGGCCCCCGGCCGTGGCCGACCGCCCGGAACTCGATGGGCCCGCTCCACGGCAAAGAACTTACTTAGGCCAGCCGGGGACAACTGTTTCAGGATAAGTTCCTCGACCACGAGGTCGACCGGGCGGCCGTCGGAGGACTCCGGTACACCTATGACGCGGATGTTGTTGCGTCGGGCCCGTCCCTCGAAGTCCTCAAGCCGCCGGGCCATATGATCGTTGACCACCCTGATGTCTCCGAGCGCGGCCCGCAGATCCGACACCTCCGCACCGAGGGTGGAGGTCCGTGTGTCGAGAGCCTGGACCCTCTCGTTAGTTTTGGAGAGGTCGGCCCGGATCAGGGTGACATCAATCGCGACAGTGTCAATCTTACGGGCCAGGGCCTCATATTGCGTCGCGATGGTTTCCCTAATGCCATCAATGGCGCCCATAATGTCCTGCAGGGATAGTTCCGTAGAGACGGTCGCGCCTCCCTCCGCAATATCCGAGGGGGGACCAGCAGCGCCAGAGGGCCCCCTGCCCTGGGTGTATCGGTCCATGTTATTGCTCTGGACTGCTCCCCCGCGGAGGGAAGCCTTGGTCTTGCGGCCCTCGGGACCCCCTTTGCCCCCCATGTGAACACGGTCACTCAAGGGGACCTCCAATCAAGAGGTGTAAGGGCACCAGCAAGAAGACCACAAAATGTCGGTATAGGGGGTCCGAGGCGATAGGCACTCTAGTGGCAGGTGAAAGAAAACCTCATTCAGAGGCCCAGGAAGCACCTCGCCACCCCGAGCGCACCCCCCTGCCGGTCTCCTGAAGTGCAAAACCGAAACCGAAAGTGGTGGATCGGCAGCTGGCACCGCGCTGAAGCCGCTGTTGTTCAATTGCAGCCCGGCCCCTCGGGTCACCTTCACCCCGGTCACCTCCGTCGGGTGGGTCCCAAAAGTTCCGACGGCGACAACTCAGGATTCCCAGGTCCGATTTGAGTTTTGAAAAGAGATATATGCTCAGCTGGTCTTTATCTCCCAGATTCCATAAGCCACGTCAGGATATTCTCAGGATAGATTCCGAGGAGCAGAGAGGGTCCGGGGAGCCCTGTGCTCACGCGACCATCTTGGATGCGCGCTAGGCTCCTCTCGGTTTTGCAAAGCTTGAAGGGCATTATGAGATATTTCAAATGCTCCTGGCATAGTTAAACACTGTCCACTCACCCCTCCATTAATATAGACAAGATTGTAGGCTTACAAAATTCCTATCTTTGAGAAAATGTTTCTTTGTTCAGATCTGGTCAAGCTATAATGTTATGGACACCTGTCTGACATTTTAATGCTAGTCAAATCACAATAATCCACACATGTACTGTACTCCCCTGGAAGGTTTGGGACAATAACAATGGAAGCTTCTACAGAAGACAGAGTGGTGAAGGAATTCTTTAGCTAGGTTTTGGCTGATACTGTGTCAGGGCCTCATCCTACTTTACTGATAATTAATACATGCACCCATACACATTGTCGCCTCTAGCACCAGTTCAAGGGCACAACCATATTCTCTGTGTAGAAAGAGTGTTCACCCCTTGCCAAGTGAAAACATCTTGATATTTTTTTGCTTACCTTTTTATTAATATCATAACATATCACAGGTTACACATTAGCAAAACAGGATCATATACACTGCTCTCCTTTTTTTTTAACGAAACCTCATTTTTAGACTCACAAGACTGACCAACTGAATGTCAAAATTAGAATTCATAGAATAGTCATCCCTGTCACACCATTTTCAACACCCCGACAATCCTTCCCTCTCGCGCCTCTCGTTCCACTCTGGGAGCCATCTCCAAAGTCAAATGGGGAATATATGCATGTTTCATCAGACTGCAGTCTCCTCTAAATATGCAGGCAAGGTCACTTCCATATCAATTGAATCTCCCTGCCCTTGGACGCATGGACTCTCTATATCTATCTGGGTAAGAGTTGTTCTAAGAAGGTCTCACATATCCTTCGATCTAGAAGCTGAAGGCTACCGCAGAGCATATTTTTCAGATTTATCATTATAAGTACCAAAGCCATGCTGCCAGTCTTGTGTATTAGAGATCACCTTTCTACAACAGTTCAAAGCAATTCTTTGCTGAGTCATTAGTAACACAATTGCCACAAACCGTCTAATACCATGAGGGATCAGTTTAACGTAGGCTAACAGAGCTGTCAGCAGCAGATGCTCCAGGATATGTTCAATCATATTAAGCACAATAGAAGAGACTTTCCTCTAATAGTCATTGGACAGAACAAGATCAGATGAGGAAACCCAGCATGTACCAAATGACATAGCTGGCAGAGATCTCATCTCACTTTCAGCCTTTGCTGTTTGTCAGCCGTAAAGTATGCTTGATGAACAAATTTAAATGTAAGCCTTTCCTGTAGTTAATAGATACCATCTTGGTCTAAGTGTAGCAATATTTCCATTTCTCTTCAGACAATTCCACGTCAAAATCCTACTCCCAGGCTGGCCTATAAAGCGTGATGTTTCCCATTTGGACCTCGGACACCATCACATATAATTTTGATATCCATATAGTCAAATAAGGGGACCTACTTAGATGTGTCAGTGGAGACAACTCAAATTGTGGTTCCACAAAGCCCAGCAGCTTCTTCAGTGCCATATGATCTAACTGTAGGCAATCAAATACATCTAATGGAGACGTATTGTCACCCAACTTAAATGTATCTAGTGTGATGAACTAGCCCTCAAAATAGAGTTGACAGGACTCTGTTAGGCCCTTCTTAGACAAGGCGTGCAGCACTGTGCGCTTAAGTGGAAAGACAATATATTCTGCCAAGCATATCACGGGTGAGTACAAAAAAAGAATTGTTAGCTCTGTGATACATACACTTCCAAGCCACACATGTGGTTGCTATTGTGACTATTTCCGTTCGTGGACATAGCAATGCCAAGGGGAGCAGGGAACCCAAGTGGGCACCCCATCTGCTCCTATTCTGCTGTGACATACAAAAGCCTGGCATCTGGATATTATCAATAACTAGCAGAATGGCACTGTGCTGCGAAGTAGTACGTTTCTGGGTCTGAATCTTTGAACCAACCCCACTCATAAAGTAGTTTCATAGTGTCATGATGGCCAACTAATCCTGGGGTTGTTCCCTGCCCACACTGATCTGATTCACAACAATTTCATCATTTGGGATAATTTTTGTTCAGGGTGATAGGAATAGTCAAAAGCAAAAATATTAAAACCTAGGATGCACAACCACTTTTATAAGATCAATGCGGCCAGCCAGGGAGAGTGGAAACTTGGTCTCAGTATTCTTGATAGGGTTCAAGAATCCGTGATGATCATCTGAATAGGACACAGAGAAACAACTTAAAGGTCAACATGCTCACTTAGAGTGAGTAGGTGGCCCACCAGCACATCAGTACAATGAGGGCCCTTGTCATGCTCCTCCCATTGGAGGACTGCCGGCTTAATTTGGAGCTTCCTGCTAGGTTGGCAGAGGTCGTTTTTGTGAAAAAGCCTCTGCCTTCATGGAAAAAGCCATTGGAAACCAGTGGGCTTGGAGGGGAGGAAAACAAAAACAGTGGTAAATGTGAGTGCAAACTAGACTGAAAGTGAAGAAGCAGCTGAAACAAAACACAAACAATGCCAGGCAAGGTGACACTATACCCAGTCCTTCTAGTGCTGTGTATGCCTCTCTCACCCAGAGTAGATGGAGTTGTGAGCACCTTATAGTGCCTGTGCGCCAAACTGCCCCATTTGTCCAACGTCAATAGTCTGGTCTGCCACAGACACCACACCATCCTGTCATCTGGAAGAATTAGGTTGTGTGTGGACCTGAAATGGTTGAACAAAAGCCCTGTACAGTGTGGACATCCCCTTTCCAACACTGTGCAGGTAATTACACTTTTAGGCGATGCCGGTCTGTTCACAACTCTAATTGCTATTTTCATCATGTGTTTACCACCATATAGGCTACACCCTGAGTCACAGAGATACACAACATGCATAACTCTCAAATGAGTGTTCATGTTTCTCAGAATGTTGTTTAGTCTGGTGGCATTCTAGAGTGTGGCAAACAACCTAGTCATACACCCTTTGTGTACAGTTCTTCAAAGGTAATATCTTTGAGAACATGATGAGAGGTTACAGTGTGCACTCCCTAGAGGGTATGTGGGGATATACGGGCCATATGTAAGAAGCATTTTTGCCATTGCAAATGGCTCAAATCGCAAAATCGGGCCATTTGCGATGGCAAAAATGCTTTTCCTGATGTACAAACACGCAAACTGCGATTCTCCAGTTCTCTGGTTAATGCGTCCCTTCCAAATAGCGATTGCATCAAGGTTTGGCAACCAAAATGTGGTGACAAAACCTTGATATTTTACCATCAACTCAAAGTTGGTGGTAATGCATTCGCAAATTGGAAGTGGTCCCCATTATGAATGTTGAAATAACATATTTTAAGAGCTAGCAGTGGTCCCAGGACCACTGCCTGCCCTTAAAAATTAAAACAAAACATTTCATTATTTCATTTTTTATTGTTGAAACGCATCCCGTTTTCCTTTAAGGAAAATGGGTTGCATTTCAACCAAAATAAAAACTTTATTCAAAGGCAATCTAAGGCCACCATCCCTGTGATGGCAGACATTCCTAATGGGTCGCAAACTGCAATCTACCTCATTAATATTCATGAGGTAGGTCGATTTGCGTACCCACTAGAAATCGCAAGTATCAAACAAAAAGTGTCATACATAAGGAATACTGATTTCCAAATAGGGATTCAGATAAAATTGCTATTTGGAAATCGCTATTCCTACTCTTTGTACATCTGGCCCTTAGTCTACAGTTTCGTGAGTAACCAATCCTTAATGTTTGTAAGAAAGAGGTAAAGCCCAAGGAAAATTGTGGGGACGCTATAGTTAGAGCTTGGAAACCAACTAATAGGGGTAGCAGCTATTTCTTCTCATTTTGGCAGACTTTTAATCCATATTTATGACTAAGTATGCTAAAAATGGTACCTATGAGAAGTGCATTAAAGGAGGATGTTGCATATGCCTGAAGATTGGAATGCAAAAAGAAATTCAGGAAGTAAAGTTTGTGTCAAATTCTAATTTAGGGTGGTTCGAGCTGATGATACAAAGAATCGCTATCATTGACACACATGTCAATGTGAGTTAGTGGTGGTTCTTACTCAGGTGTAGGAAATTACGGTTACATTTGTATCAAGACTAGGGAGCGAGTTAGCTCTGTAATTTAGAATGTGGGTTTTCCAATGAGGTGGTCTGTGCAGAAACATTTATATGGGGTGCATATTTTAAAATAAAGACTGGCAACAAGACAATAAAGGAAGGTTTTGTCAAAAAGGATGTGGATACTATTTGCTTTTCTGGGCCCTAGTTGTGAAAGCAAACATTCCATGCTATATTTGTGCCTAAAAAGAGAAATTATAGAAAAAAGTTGAGTTTGAAAATGCTTTCACGACTGCAATGTTTAAGTAGGAATGGAAGGAGAATGTGTTGAGTGACCACATGTTGATCAAAGGATCTGACTCTGAAATTGTGAAGTGCTGGTGAATAATATTTGGATGCTTTGGGATCAGCTGAGCTCTGCTGACGATGTATTAATGAGAGGATAGAGGCTAGCTCCCACCCCAGAAAGTTTAAATGTTCAAATGTGTTTAAATGGCTTACTATCAGAGTTTCAGGGTGGAATTTGGATGGTCACATGGGCAGATGGAAAATGAGTGGTCTATTAACTTGTGTGCAAAAACAATGATAAGGTTCTGAGGGCCTTAACAGTTGGAATTCCTGAGTTACCGTGGGTTAAATTTGGCTAGATCCATGGGATCAGTTTGGACTCCAAAATAGCTTTTCTAAGCAGTCGAGGTCATTGTTAGCACAGACACCTTAACGGCATTAGCATATTTATGAAGTGATGGTTGAGAAGGGCAGTTTTCCTAGTCTTTTTACTGGTAATCATGTCTAATTACAATTTTGGAAATTCAATTAGCTTTGCCGGATAAAGGAGTTGCTCAGAAAAGAACAGCATTATCTGAATCTAATGCTCGTGCATAACGTTTCAATCAGACTGTTATACTTTGCATCAAATTGGCACTTGATGGGGGTGATTTAAGGAGCATATGAAGAGAGTAATCAGGCAATAGACAGTATGTATGGATGAGGACAGGTTGATGGGATAGCGTAAAACAAGATCCAAGGAAGGCTGTTAGGTTTGTAGTGCAGTGAATGCTAATGTGAGTTACTGGGTGAATACCAAACTCCCAGGTAATCTCCAGAAAGATATATGTAGTTTTTCCGAAAGCATCAAAGGTGGGGAGAACATCTGCCGCCCCACACACTTTAATGAAGCATGTGGTCCTTCCTAAAAAAAATTGGAAAAGAGAATGTTTTGGACGGGCGCTAAGGAAACTGCACCTAGGTAGACTGTTGGGTTTTGATAGAGCAGAAAATGTGTACCCTATCTGAGGTACAAGTAATGGGAGTGCAATATATTCAATTGTAGTCTGTAACCACATATTATTCATTGTCAATGTTGAAATGAATAGGTTGCAGAAGGATTACAAATGAATATGTGTTTGAGAAACCCTAATCAATTTGATGTAAGGCTCATGTGTTAGAAAAATAGAGGAATGTTAAACCATGTAACTCGTATTTGCATAGGGTTTATAGTAATGTGATGCATAACTATTTTGAATTTTCTATAAATGGTTATTTGAAAATGAAGAAATCGCTCTGTGGTGTATTAAATGTAGCTTGATGTAAAGAACATTAACATTTGAATAATATTGTGAATGCTTTTGCATATAACGTGATGCACTTGTTATGTTAGCTTAAGTCGTAGGCCTGAAATCGTAGCTTTAGAAATTTCGTTACTCAATCTAATCCTTTGGGATTTCATGAAGTTGCAGAATGCCGTTCTTTCTCATGTTTTACATTGCAGGTGGAAAGTTTCTGTTATAGTTCTCTTAGCTAGTTGAGGAACGAAGAAGATACAGTTTGTTTGGTCGGAGGTGATAAGGTGGAGAAGAACACCGTTAACACGGGAGTAGGATCCAAGGACGAATTGTTGCAAGGGGCTTGTATGGAGAAGACCATGGAAAACTTTGCTGTAGTGGAAAATGTTGTAACGTGAGCCTATGGCAGAGGGCATGATGTGGAGAGGAAAGCATTATGGGACTTTTGTTGAAGTGCAATTTGAATATAGGATGCGTGGAGAATAGGGGCCGTGCCCCACTTCCCTTTTGTTTCTCTGACAGAGAGCCCCTGCTTGTTGGCTTGCTATTCCTTGCAATAGCTTTATGCTGCTTGATCCATCTAATGATGAAGAGACTTCTTAGGAAGACTTCATCACTGACACCTTTTCTCTTTTGAACCTTGTTTACCTAGGGATGTCACTTAAAGATTTAGGGGCAGATTTACAAGCCCCTTGCGCCGCCGTGCGTCACGTTGTGTGATGCACCGGCGGTACAACCTGCTGAGTGATATTTGCACGTAAAGCCAACCTGCGTGACTTTACCTGTGCTTGTAAATATCGCCCCTTTTCACGCAACACTTTGGTTGTTAGGGGTGTGACATGAGAATTGCTGTGGGTGTTCCCACGCAACACCCATGTCAACTGATGCATTTACAGATTTACAAGCAATCGTAAATCTGGAAATGCGTCGGAATGCTTGCCACCCTAGAGGTGGCGTAGCGCAGTGCAACAAGGAGAATTGTTTTCCATTTCTCCTCGTTTTTTTCCTCTTTCAATGCATGCTGCATTCTATGGCAAGCATTGGAAGAGGAAATCACCTCAATTGATTGTTTTTGTGCAGGAAGGTGCCCTTTCCTGCACAAAAACTATCTCCCCACGACGCAGGCATCCTTGCACCATGGTGCAAGGGTGACTGCGCCGGCGCATGGCAGCAGTTTGTGCGCCAGCGCAGGGGGAAGCACAGAGATGCAATATATTGTTGTAAATATGTTGCATCCCTGTGCGTAGAAACTAATGCAGCGCAGCAAAATGACTTGCAGCACTGCGTTAGTTTCTTGTAAATTTGCCCCTTAGAGTAGGGATAGATTTCTAATGCTTTTCTCTCACGAGGCCCGATGCAGAACAATCTAGACGTATGCTTTCTGATCTCTGGCATACTAATTACTGAATTTGTTGTCCTTTTTATGCTATACCTGGCCAATCTGTTTCGTAGGTTTGCATTCTTCATGTTTCCTTTGTATTTCTACACCCTCGTATTGTGATGCATTTATGTCCAGTTGTTTCTGGCTTTGTAATAAAATTTGACTAACCTTCATTTGGTTGTCACACTGAATTATTGTGTATCTCTAATGAGTTACACTGTACCTACATTGGAATAACTGAATTTTGACTCCCCTTTACACTTTCATGCAGCTAAAAAGAACCATCGAGGCAGTACTGAGACCAAGAGTCAGAATCGAATGGGCCCGGCTCCTTCAGATTCCACAAGGAGGCTGGCCAAGAGAAACAGTGAACATCCAGGACAAGTAATACAAGAACTTCATGAAGCATGCCTTAACTTATTAAACTTTTCCCCCTTTGTTCTGCGGTATTTCGTATAGTATATGTTGGAGTTATTTCTTCTCTCTCCTGTCTTATTTCCCTGTGCCTTCTGAGTACCGTATGTTGTATCTTTTGGCACGCTGGGTAGTTTCGGACCTATTTCCAACAAAATTGCACGTGAAATGGTTGTCCTCCTTAGGAAGTACCAGTTACCTTTGGAGCATATTATATTAGACATTACCTCTACGTCCCTCGTCCTCGGCCCAGTCATCACTAATTAGTGATGACTGGGTCGAGGACGAGTAGGACTAAGAGTAATGGGGATTACCTGTAAGTAATCATAGCATTACCTCTACGTCCCCTGTCCTCGACCCAGTCATACTTATTAGTGATGACTGGGTCGAGGACGAGTAGGACTAAGAGTAATGGGGATTACCTGTAAGTATCATAGCATTACCTCTACGTCCCTCGTCCTCGACCCAGTCATACTTATTAGTGATGACTGGGTCGAGGACGAGTAGGACTAAGAGTAATAGGAATTACCTGTAAGTAATCATAGCATTACCTCTACGTCCCTCGTCCTCGACCCAGCCATACTTATTAGTGATGACTGGGTCGAGGACGAGTAGGACTAATAATAATGGGGATTACCGGTAAGTAATCATAGCATTACCTCTACGTCCCTCGTCCTCGGCCCAGTCATCACTAATTAGTGATGACTGGGTCGAGGATGAGTAGGACTAAGAGTAATGGGGATTACCTGTAAGTAATCATAGCATTACCTCTACGTCCCTTGTCCTCGACCCAGTCATACTTATTAGTGATGACTGGGTCGAGGACGAGTAGGACTAAGTGTAATAGGGATTACCTGTAAGTAATCATAGCATTACCTCTACGTCCCTCGTCCTCGACCCAGTCATACTTATTAGTGATGACTGGGTCGAGGACGAGTAGGACTAAGAGTAATGGGGATTACCTGTAAGTAATCATAGCATTACCTCTACGTCCCTCGTCCTCGACCCAGTCATACTTATTAGTGATGACTGGGTCGAGGACGAGTAGGACTAAGAGTAATGGGGATTACCGGTAAGTAATGCATTACCTCTACGTCCCTCGTCCTTGGCCAAGTCATCACTAATTAGTGATGACTGGGTCGAAGACGAGTAGGACTAAGAGTAATGGGGATTACCGGTAAGTAATGCATTACCTCTACGTCCCTCGTCCTTGGCCAAGTCATCACTAATTAGTGATGACTGGGTCGAGGACGAGTAGGACTAAGAGTAATGGGGATTACCTGTAAGTAATCATAGCATTAAACTACGTGCTTCATTGACTTGGCGCTGCTTTTTCACACAGTAGCACAACTGATTTGATATAAGCCACTGAACAATGTTTCCAACGCTAGTACTGTGCAGGCTTCACGTGTGGCACCTTGTGAGCGAGAGCACCCAGGGCTCAATAGTCCTGTTGCAAATAAAGAATAACTACAGACGCTATCGCTGCGTGTGAGGATAAGCGAAGGTATGAACAAATAAAACACTTGGAATAGAATACTAAAGAAAAACACATACCTAACACCAAGTGGTATGTGCACTCACCTACATTATGTTTGGAAAGAAGATAAACAGGATTTGACATTTACCGATGGCTTGAGAATGGAATGAAGACAACAATGCTCAGGTTTTAGCTTTGTTATGAAAAGGTGGACATTTTTTGTGGTAGCCCCAGGCGTTATTTCTATCAATCAACGCGTTTTCTAAGCAAACGGAACATCACACAATTGTGCTATGAACAGAAAGCCTAGAACAACAACAGGTGGACAGGTTCACCACCAGACTCTGCTGCAGAAGGGTTTAGCATGCCCCTGTGCAGGAAACTTCCTTCACTTGGCTCTGTGCCTGACACCTGCACTGGACGGCGGCCATTAGGGAAAAGGCAGACGAGCCTCGTTCTCAGGTTTGGGCCAAGAGGCTCTTAATGCAGTAGGTAAAACCTGGAAACTGGAGCTGATAAGTGTTACTATGCTAAAAACCATTTCATAATTTTGAATACTTGAAAATAGATCAGCAAATGACGATTTCTTTAAATAAATCACCACGTTGTTGTTTGTTGTTATTGATATATTTCGTCCTTTGTGTGCTGAGAGCAGTAATAGGGTCCTCTCGACGCCCTATGTGTCCCCCTACCTTTGATAAAGATTGTGCGATGGTAAGCTGGCCCTCAGTGAATGGGCTGCAACGAATGAGCCACCATAGCTGGGATTGAGAATGCATTCGGTGGTGGCAAAGATACTTCGAGAACTCTCCTCTTTCACTACATACGGCAACAAATACACATGGTAGACTTCACTTGAACAACTCCAATGTTAATTAATCTACTAATCATTTCCCAGTTAGTTTCGGAGGCTGCAGTTGCCAGGCAGACTTACTTTTCCTATCAGACTTTGATGTAGATAGAAAGTGAAAAAAGACAAAAAGGAGGAAGACAGAGGCAATGACAAAGTGGCAAAAGGAGAAGAAGGGAAGACAAAAAAACACAACAGTAAGCTAAAGATACAGGAAGTTTCAGTTGGAGGTGGAAAGAGGCATTAGGAGGAAACAATTCTAGGCACCATTAATAGTTCTGCTGCCTCTGCATTCAGCAGCATCAAGGGCAGACTTTTAAGAAAAACTTTGGTACCCCGCACTTATGTTTTTTTGAACAAACGCACATCTCTACTTTCTTCCGTCAAAAGACTGGCATAGTCGAAGATCAATTCTCAGTAGGATGGGGGTACAATTTTATGCTAGACATGTGAGGGACACCTTGAGGCTCTACACAACGCTTCTGGGTATTTCCATAAATATATTACTGGCAGTAGATTATAATGAGTAAGTAAATGATAAAACATACATGAGCAATAAGGTTATACTAATCCAAAAAAGGGCACATGCTTTAGACCATATACCCAAAGACACAAACACCTTTCTGGACAACATCAAAACCTTCTTGGAAAACTATTGAACAGCCATGCCCCAATTAAAACATGCAAGCCAAAGGCTTCAGCACCCTGGTACTCCAAAGATCTCACTGACAATAAAAGCTCCATCCTCTGACAGGAAAGAAAATTGAAGAGAAACAGACCTGCCCATGACCTCATGATACTGAAGTCCCTTGATCCAGCATGCAGACAGCTCGTCACATCAGCCACAGCAAGGTACTATACCAACAGCATCAAGGAAGAAACCAAAGGAAAGCAGAACGTTTTCAACAAAATGAAGCCCTTCATCACTCCCTGTCAGATCCACCTATCCCTCACTTCACAGAAAAGTGCAATGCCATCAACCTCATCTTCAGTAAAAGAAATACAGATCCAACAGCACACTGACAGCACCAAGCCTGCTTTATTTCTTACACCCACCGCTTCTCAAGGAATCCCAAAATTGTCAGTCATCAAATCGACATCTCTTGCTGATTTCACTCAGTTCCCTCAAAGCCAATTCGTATGAAGTATTATCCACGCCCTTCATCAAAGGCAGCCGCAGCCGGTCGAATGGGGCTGAGGGGTCATGTCCCTCCACCTTATGCCCCTAAAGAACAGTGTCTGTCAGGCTGAACAAAGGTCAGCCTGACAGACACTGTTCATTTTCAGGTCAAGCAGCCAGGAGCCACACGTGCGCTAAATGTGCAGGCTCCTGGCTGCCTGAGCTGAACTTTACTGGGTTGAGGAAGTCACAGCTCCTGTGGGTGTGATGTCCTCAGCTCAGCAAAGGTCCCTGAGACCCTCCCCTCAGTGACGAGAGGTAGCGTCACTGATTGCCTCGCACCAGGGCGCTTCAGTTTTCAGCCTGAAGCGCCCAGGGTCGAGTGTCAATCAGTGACACTTCATCACAGAGTGGGGTGGGGTCAGCAGTCTCACTGACTCCATCCCACTCTGTGATGAGGTTGGGACTGCTGCCTTCCCAAGCCTCCTGGAACCTCTGTGGCAGAGCTGGCTTCAGGTAAGTGGGTGTTTTCTTTTAAATTAATGTTTGGTGCATGCGTGCGTGTATGTATGAATGTCTGATAAAAAGTGTTGTGAATGGATGTGTTTGTGTGTGTGAGCATGCATGTGAATGCATAGCTGCGAGTGTTATGTGTATGTGTGCGTGTGTCCCGTCTGCCCTCTCCCTCCAAAACGTACCTGCCGTCACTGATCACAGGTCTCACTGGGGATGCTCTCTCAACCTTGCTCACCATTGTCAATGCCTCCCTCACTCTAAGCATTTTCTCAGGAGCTCTCAGGACAATCTAGGCCCTACTACTCCTAAAAAATCCTATATTGGTCTCTGATGACCTCACCAACGATCAGCCCATCATTCACCTACCCTTCATCAGCAAATCATCGAAAAAGCAGTCATGTTCAACCCCAAGATCGCAATAATGCTATCAATCTCCTGCACAACTACCAGCCTGGCTTCAGATGACACTGCATCATAGAGACAGCCTCTGCCTCCTGATATTACAGGACCCCACTGCTGCCTTCGACACAGTCAACCATTCCACCCTCAAACACACTCTATAGTCTTGAATCAAATTCACTGGCCATGTCCTTCACTGGTTCTCCTCCCACCTTTCTGACCAACACTACTTTGTTCAGATGGGCAGCTACAGGTCCCAAAGATCACTGTTACCTGTGTAGTCCCCCAGATTACCATACTGTTTCATATAATCTACACCCTTTATATGGAGTGGTGTGGTGCCCTACTCACAGAGAGCGACAGCAACAGGAACAAATGAAGGATGGAATGCTGAGCAATGCAAACATTCATTCCAGTCACAAAGATCTGGGTTTAATCCATCGTTCTTTTGATCACCATGCCACCCCAGCTTAGACCTAGCCATATGCTTGTCAGTCTTAACTGTCTAGCTCGAACTGCCAAGCCAGGACCTCCCTGGACCGGAAACAAGCATCCTGGGACCGTTTTCAGGGCATCACCCCCCATCAGCCAGGCTAGCTTGAATCCAGTGGTACAGTGAGCACAGGGCCCACATCTGGGCATACCCTTCCCCCTTAGGGCTACTCACAGAGAACAGCATCAGGATTTTCCAATATGCAGATGATACACAATTCTACTTGAAAGTCTCATTTATTTCAAACACCCAATGCTTAAAATTCTGCCTACACATTAGCCACCTGGATGTCCAGCGTCTACCTGAAGCTCAAACCAACCACCACAGAATTCCTGTTATTTGCCAAGAACAACAAACAAGAAACAGTACAAACCTGGCTCAATGGCATGTACCTTGATATCGTTGAACACCAACATTCACTGAATGCCAAGTCACTTGGATTCACACTGGACACCAACATCATCGTCAAGGAACTCATTGCCAAAAAACAAACATGGCCTAATACCAACACTCTCTTCTCCAGAAAACAAGTTCAAGACTGGTGTACAAGCTCTCATACTCTCACATCTGGATGGTGATAACACCCTGCTTCATGGCGATGCAGCGAAAGCCTTACCAAAAATGTATCACACTAAACACTTCTATTCATCATCTCTAGCTAGACCCACATAAACTTTACAATTTGTTCACCATCCTAAATATCAAACCTTGGTCCTCCAATGGATCTTTTTGTTGAGCTAACAGGGACTTGGATATTTAGAGAACGTGAGGCAATTTCCTTACGAGGACCTGAAATAAAGAAATGCCAAAACATATGTCTATTTTATCGCTTTTCTCTGGGACATCAAGACCACCTATCTTGAGACAAGAAAGTTATGACCCAAAGAAATGACACTCATACGAAAATGATCAGTCATAGAAACATTTATCTAAAGCCTCAATTTGAATGGATGGAACATGAATTTGCATTTCATATCAGATTTAATATTTGATAATTAGTGCAATAGTGCAATTGCTACACATTCCAAACAGGTTTAATGATGAACATTTGCTGGTTGCCTAAAGAGAGAGAGAGAGAGAGAGAAAGAAACAATAGAAGTTTGAGATTCAGTTATCATATCATACAAACCAAATATGGTTGAGATATAGTCTGTCTTTAATAAGGATCTGGCCAATTCAGAACTGTAGCACAGAGTGTCACAGAAGGAATCAATTAACCCTTCAGCCGAAAGGTTATTTCCTGCTCAACATTACCAGCCGGCAAAGTGTAGGTTCAGGACAGTCAGGAAAGTTCAGTTCAAAGGGTATGGCATTGTGGAGAAAACAAAGTTCAGTCTTACAGCATGCCAGGCAGAGATAATGGAAAAATGACAGCCAGACTCATCCTCCAAGGGGCAATTATACTTTCAAATGTTAACGGTTTCCACCCAAAAAGTATCTTTTCCTTCAGCCCATATGGTTTCCATTGATTGCTCCCAGTGGGCTGCTCATGGTATGATCAATACCTCACTAAGAAATCTGGAAGCATTAAGTAATCCTTTTGCAAATTCATTAAGTTCCAATTGTATTGCATTTCTGTCCTTTCCACGGAAGTAAGAAAACTTCACTTTTCATACAGTCAGTCCGTTTCTAGGCGCTTTTCCTGGTTTGTAATCATATTGATACATTTCTGTCAAGAGTGTTGCTAAATCAAAAGTGAGCCTCTTGTTGTTAAATACAGAAAAGAAACTTTAGGAAAAGTTCTCACAGCATCTAAAGTGACAACTTCAGCTTGGTTCTACCTTTTGAGCAAGAAAGAAAAAGCATTTGACCATCTCCGACCTCATCGCGCCCAGCGTCATCGCCTCCATGGACTACATACAAATTGGAGACCTCAACTTCCACCTCGACAACCTCAGCGACCCCAACTCTGTCACCCTCCTGGACAACCTCACCAACCTTGGACTGAAGCAGCTCATCACCAACCCCACCCACAAGGCAGGACAAACCCTCGATCCCATCTTCGCAGGAGGCAACAGCATCCACTTCAGCCACACCACGCAACCCCCCTGGACGGACCACCACTGCGTACACTTCTCTTTTGACAAAGCCACCACCCCCAAACCTACACCACACCTTCCGCAAAGGAACTTGAGCAAGGTCACCGAGGAGCCGCTCAACTCCACCCTCATCCACGATCCCCCCAACCTTGACCGACGCCAACTCCGCAGCCAAAGAACTTCACAGATGGATTACCAACTGCGCAGACAAGCTTGCCCCCCTCCGCAACCCCGACAGACAGTGCCCCAGGAAGGCCACCTGGTTCACCGTCAACCTCCAAGAATCCAGACACACCTGCAGACGTCTCGAACAGCTATGGAGAAACAGCAAAACCTCGCACGACCGTACCACCTACAAAAACACCATAACGTAATACCACCAACTCATCAGACCCACCAAAAGGACCTTTAATCCGAACCAAATCCACACCAACACCAGCAACACTATGGAACTCTTCAGCATCATTCAGGAATTCACCAAGCCCCCCAGAAAAGCCACGGACGTCACACCCTCCCAGGACCTCTACAACAAACTCGGCTCCTACTTCCACCTGAAAATAAGATCACTCTACAACAACTTCAATGAACAGACCCCGGACACCGAACCCATTCCTCCCCCCAGCAACGACAGCCAGCCTACCATCTCCTTCTGGAACCCAGTCACCACCGAAGACACTGCATCGACCATGAAAGGCCTTCACTCAGGAGCCCCCACGTACCCCTGCCCTCTGCACATCTTCCACAGAGCCACCGCCGCCATAGCACCTGAGCTACGACGCACCATCAACGTCACCTTCAAAGTAGGCACATTCCTTGATGACTGGAAATGCACAGAAGTCAAGCCCCTCTTCAAGAAGCCCTCTTTCTCCTCCCTTTCATTGCTAAAGTCACCTAGAAGATCGTCAATGCCCAACTAACGAACTTCATCAAGGCAAACTCCATCCTCAACCCCTACCAATCCGGATTCTGCAGCAACCACAGCACCGAGACCACCCTACTCTCTGCCACAGACAACATCCACACTGTTAGACCTGTCAGCCCTTTGGGTGGTCCCTCCTCATCATTATTTATTTTGTCCCACTTTTGCCTCAAACACTGTTAGTATTTTTTCCTTTTTGGGAACCACCAGACTTTTTAGTATTGATGCAGATTCAGGGAGCCATTTTATCTACCCCTGGAACTTCTGTCTGAGGGCCTGGAGCACAAAATGGAGGCCACCCATTGTCACCTGTGACATCACTGGAACCTACTAGAACCTTCTGCAACATTCTGGAACCCTGTGACAGTTGGAGGCGGTTTAGAATGTTGGGAAGCTAAGTCAGAGTTGACAGTTGGAGCTGGCAGTTGGCACCTGACTGGTGAAGGGAGAGCAGCAGAAACCTGAAGGAGGAAGGAGTGAGGCAGCAGGGGTGGAAACTTGTGCCTGGAGTGGGGTCCATAAACCCACCCTTGATACTAGTCCCTACTGACTGAGCCCAGCCTGGAGCCCTGTGTGGGAGAAAGCAAGAGAAAACCATCTTAAGGACCTGGACAGCAGGAACAGGCCTTAAAAGTAAAGAACAGCAAGTTCCTGACCTGATTACTGGTAACTTCTTGAAGTCCAACGTCGTGAAGCCTGGAGACCTGGAGCCCGAGGTGGAGAAGCGGCGCTGACTGGAAAGCAGACGTCGTACCCGGAGCCGCCAGAGAGCGAGAGAGGGCGCCGACGGAGGTCGTGGAGAGTACCAGAGGTCGAGGAGGAAGTCACCCGAGGTCGAGTGAGCGGCGTCGACGGGGGAGTGAAGTCCGCCCTCCGGAGTCGCCGGGGACCGAGGTGAAGCGTGCCGGAGGTCGGGAGTGGAGATCGCACTCCGGAGTCGCCGGAACCTGAAGAGAATCGTGCCGGAGGTCGGGAGTGGAGGTCGTACTCCGGAGTCGCCGGAACCCGAGGAAAGGAGCACCGGAGGTCGGGAGTGGAGATCGCACTCCGGAGCCGCCGGAAGTCGACATCGAGCCGAGGCCGCCCGACGTCATCGAACCGGAGCCGCCCGAAGTCGACATCGAGCCAAGACTGCCCGACGTCATCGAACCGGAGGTCGACATCGAGCCGAGGCCGCCGACATCGAACCGGAACCGCCTACCGGCGTCGACAAGAACTGTCATTGAGCCGAGGCCGCCGACATCGAACCGGAACCGCCTCACGGCGTCGACACGACTCCAGCGGCGTCGGAACTTCATAAAAAGGGCAGTAAGTGGAATAGAGGGCACCTAAGGCCCTGTGAAGCCCTAAGAGACCATCCTAGAGGCTAGAGAGGTGCTGGAACCAGCTTGATAGTGCCAGGGGAGAGCTGAGACTAATACAGAGGGGTTGTGTAGTGTGGGAGAGCCAGATCTCTAGATTCCCCCTTGATCTACCTCAATTTAGGCCTCAGCCTTGACCAAGCCAAGTAGTACATCCCTCAGGTTATCCAAAACTCTACAAGCTGGGATTAGGTCAAATCATCCAATAGTACCTCAGGAATGTGAACTGATTTTCAAGTGTCACTGTTGGCTTTTATTATTTATTGAGAGCACTGTATTTATTGTATTCATTCTATTTATGGCCTTACAGTATTTATTGCCTCACAGTATTTATTGTTTCACAGTATTTATTGTTGCACAGTATTTATTGTCTCGCAGTATTTATTGCCTTATAATATTTAATTGCCTTTCATGTAATGCACTTATATTTATGCCTTGATTATTTATGATCTACCTTATTTATTGAATCGTTAAGATAGTATTTATTTGACGTACCCTTCCACAGGAAAAGCCTTGTGTACTGTGATTGTATTATTATTTATTTAATCAGCAACTAAGAGAAAAGAAGATAAAGAGATATATTTTCAGTATAGTTTTTAAGGTGTAGTGTCGTTTTTGGAACGGATGCACGCATGGTTATTGTGTGGGTATGACGTATGCTTAGCACGGTGCCTGATCCCTGACCACTCGAGCCAAGCTACCACAGTGTATGTCTGGGAGAACACTACCACCCTTCCGGTGTGGGAGTGGTTTTCTAACATAATTGGTGTTCAGTGGTGGGATAGAGCTGTGCCTACGTATACTCGACAATAACTGTGGGTTGTCCATAGGCCTACACCGGGAGTTTTCTCCAAGCGTCCTTCCTAATTGTGAGTTTTTGTTTTTTCCAAATTTACTCTGGTGGTGGGAGGAGGTATTATATAAGGTACCCCCCTGCATAGCTTCTGCAAATAACTGTCCTCTGACCTGAGTGGGCAAAATGGAGTTTGTGCTAGAAGACCTGGAAACCTATACTGTGGCCCAACTCAGGGACGGTTTAGAATGTTGGGAAGCTAAGTCAGAGTTGACAGTTGGAGCTGGCAGTTGGCACCTGACTGGTGAAGGGAGAGCAGCAGAAACCTGAAGGAGGAAGGAGTGAGGCAGCAGGGGTGGAAACTTGTGCCTGGAGTGGGGTCCATAAACCCACCCTTGATACTAGTCCCTACTGACTGAGCCCAGCCTGGAGCCCTGTGTGGGAGAAAGCAAGAGAAAACCATCTTAAGGACCTGGACAGCAGGAACAGGCCTTAAAAGTAAAGAACAGCAAGTTCCTGACCTGGTTACTGGTAACTTCTTGAAGTCCAACGTCGTGAAGCCTGGAGACCTGGAGCCCGAGGTGGAGAAGCGGCGCTGACTGGAAAGCAGACGTCGTACCCGGAGCCGCCAGAGAGCGAGAGAGGGCGCCGACGGAGGTCGTGGAGAGTACCAGAGGTCAAGGAGGAAGTCACCCGAGGTCGAGTGAGCGGCGTCGACGGGGGAGTGAAGTCCGCCCTCCGGAGTCGCCGGGGACCGAGGTGAAGCGTGCCGGAGGTCGGGAGTGGAGATCGCACTCCGGAGTCGCCGGAACCTGAAGAGAATCGTGCCGGAGGTCGGGAGTGGAGGTCGCACTCCGGAGTCGCCGGAACCCGAGGAAAGGAGCACCGGAGGTCGGGAGTGGAGATCGCACTCCGGAGCTGCCGGAAGTCGACATCGAGCCGAGGCCGCCCGACGTCATCGAACCGGAGCCGCCCGAAGTTGACATCGAGCCAAGACTGCCCGACGTCATCGAACCGGAGGTCGACATCGAGCCGAGGCCGCCGACATCGAACCGGAACCGCCTACCGGCATCGACAAGAACTGTCATTGAGCCGAGGCCGCCGACATCGAACCGGAACCGCCTCACGGCGTCGACACGACTCCAGCGGCGTCGGAACTTCATAAAAAGGGCAGTAAGTGGAATAGAGGGCACCTAAGGCCCTGTGAAGCCCTAAGAGACCATCCTAGAGGCTAGAGAGGTGCTGGAACCAGCTTGATAGTGCCAGGGGAGAGCTGAGACTAATACAGAGGGGTTGTGTAGTGTGGGAGAGCCAGATCTCTAGATTCCCCCTTGATCTACCTCAATTTAGGCCTCAGCCTTGACCAAGCCAAGTAGTACATCCCTCAGGTCATCCAAAACTCTACAAGCTGGGATTGGGTCAAATCATCCCATAGTACCTCAGGAATGTGAACTGATTTTCAAGTGTCACTGTTGGCTTTTATTATTTATTGAGAGCACTGTATTTATTGTATTCATTCTATTTATGGCCTTACAGTATTTATTGCCTCACAGTATTTATTGTTTCACAGTATTTATTGTCGCACAGTATTTATTGTCTCGCAGTATTTATTGCCTTATAATATTTAATTGCCTTTCATGTAATGCACTTATATTTATGCCTTGATTATTTATGATCTACCTTATTTATTGAATCGTTAAGATAGTATTTATTTGACGTACCCTTCCACAGGAAAAGCCTTGTGTACTGTGATTGTATTATTATTTATTTAATCAGCAACTAAGAGAAAAGAAGATAAAGAGATATATTTTCAGTATAATTTTTAAGGTGTAGTGTCGTTTTTGGAACGGATGCACGCATGGTTATTGTGTGGGTATGACGTATGCTTAGCACGGTGCCTGATCCCTGACCACTCGAGCCAAGCTACCACAGTGTATGTCTGGGAGAACACTACCACCCTTCCGGTGTGGGAGTGGTTTTCTAACATAATTGGTGTTCAGTGGTGGGATAGAGCTGTGCCTACGTATACTCGACAATAACTGTGGGTAGTCCATAGGCCTACACCGGGAGTTTTCTCCAAGCGGCCTTCCTAATTGTGAGTTTTTGTTTTTTCCAAATTTACTCTGGTGGTGGGAGGAGGTATTATATAAGGTACCCCCCTGCATAGCTTCTGCAAATAACTGTCCTCTGACCTGAGTGGGCAAAATGGAGTTTGTGCTAGAAGACCTGGAAACCTATACTGTGGCCCAACTCAGGGAGTTTTGTCAGCGGGAGGGGGTGTATTGTCCCCCAGGAGCAAAGAAGGGTGCACTCCAAACCAGCTTAAGGGCTTGGGGGGAGGCACGACGAGAAAGCAAGGCTGAGGAGGAGGACAGGGATAGAGAGCCCGACAGTGAGGGAGCTGGTTTGTACCAACCTGAGGTGGGGAACCTGTTAGCGGGGCCCAGGACACTTTCTAGGAAGGGCAGCAGTGCCTCTAGCGGTGGCTTGTCTGAAGTGGAGTTAACAGACCGGAGGGAGAAAGACAGCTCACATGGGACTTAGCAAGGCTGGAGAAAGAGAAGGAGGAACAGAGGATGGCTCATGAGCTGAGGTTAAGGGAGATAGATCTCCAGATCCTACGAGCCGGGGCACACCCTATTCCTAATGGTGGCAGCGAAGAAAGAGAGTTCACCAGGGAACCCAAACCCTATTTGCCGAAGGACCTAGTGGCTAGCTATGGTGTGGGCGACGATATTGCCAAGTGGCTAGCGGCCTATGAGGTCTCATTAAGGGCCCATGGGGTTCCAGAGAAGTACTGGGGAGGGGGATTGTACAGGTACATGCCTCCAGCTGGTAAGGATGCATTATTGGCCCTAGAGCAGGATGAGCAGACCCACTACCCCACCATGAAAGTGGCGCTCATACGGAAGTTTGGACTAACACCCGAGAAATACAGACAGAAGTTCCGGGGTAGCCACAAACTGGGCACACAGAATTGGGTGGACTTCCTGGATTATGCAAAGAAGGCATTAGAGGGTTGGATTCAGGGCAGTGAAGTGAGGAACTACGAGGGGTTGTTTGATTTAGTATTGAAGGAACACCTGCTCGAAAAATGTTTCCCTGAACTGCGTCAACACCTGGTGGATAGCAAGCTGACCAATCCCCGGAAGCTTGCTGAGGAGGCGGACATTTGGGCTAGTACCCGGGTGTCCACAAGGGGGACTGGAGGGGATACTCAAAAGGCCGGACAGGGCGCCCCCCAGAAGAAAGAGGGAGGGTAAAAGAAAAAGGAGTTCTCCAAAGGCCCCCAAAATAATTTCCAAGGTGAGGGAACAGGATTCACCCCTAGGGCTAACCCACCCAGCAACCCTAATCCTGGCCAGAGTCAGCAGCCAAGGGTTGTCCATTGCTTCGAGTGCGGTGGCGTTGGACACTATAAGGGAGATGCGAAGTGCCCAAAACGACCACCCCCTCCCATTGGAGGAAAGACCCCCGGAGTAGCTAGTGTAGTGCTCGGGGAGGAGATGCCTTTAATTAAGGGAAGGGAGTGGGCGGGTGTCACTTTAGTGTCCCTGGGAGAACGCGAGATGGTTCCTAAGATCCAGGTGCCCGCAAATACCGTAAAGTATGGGCAGTGGGTCACCATCAACGGCCAAAGGGGGGAGGCTCTGAGAGACACAGGAGCCAGTATGACTATGGTGCGTAGCCAACTGGTGTCTCCAGAGTAGGTAATTCCCGATGTACTCCACCCTGCCGCGATGGCTGACGGCAGAATGGGCCACTATCCGGTGGCCGAGGTTCCCTTTGAATGGGAAGGGGTTGCAGGTTCACTTCGAGTTGCCGTAAGCCCTGCCGTGCCAGTCGATTGTCTGCTAGGGAATGACATGGAGCACAATGCTTGGAAAGAGGTGGAATACCGGACTCACACTGAGATGCTGGGTACACCTGACTGGGCCTGTGTGAGCACAAGGTCCGCGACTACCCGGAGAGGGAGTCTGTTTCGGCTGGAGCCTGGAACAAAGGCCCAGCCAGCTGCCAGTCAAGGGAAGAACCAAGGACAGGAGGAGCCTGCCTCGGCGTCCGCACCCCGTAGGACGGATAGGCCACCGGAGGTGGTGGACCAGGAGTCTGCGGTGGGGGATGTCACCGAACTGGAGGACCTACCCATCCCGGCCAAGTGGCACGTGGAGGGAGGCCCGTCCAGGGAGGAATTCTGCCAGGGCCAGAAGGAGTGCCCTACCCTTGAGGGACTGAGGCGACAGGCCGAAGCCCAGGCAGCAGGGAACGTTGAAGGGAACTACAGTGTTTACTGGGAGGATGGCCTCCTCAACAGTGAACCCAAGGCACCCCTACATGGATCGTCACGAGCCTTGGTAGTCCCTCAACGTTATCGAGCCTTCCTTCTGGAGTTGGCTCACGAGATCCCATTGGCAGGACACCTGGGGCAAGACAAGACCTTCGCCCGTCTTGTCCCACACTTTTATTTCCCTCAAATGAAAGTGTCGTCCGATACCTACTGCCGGACATGTGTGTCTTGCCAAGCCAGTGGGAAAACAGGGGTGAAGCTGAAAGCTCCCCTGGAACCACTTCCTGTCGTTAGCACCCCCTTTGAAAGGGTGGGCATCGACATTGTGGGTCCGTTAGATCCACCTACTACAGCTGGTCACAGGTTTATCCTGGTTCTGGTGGATCATGCCACACGGTACCCAGAGGCAATACCTCTGAGGACCATAACAGCACCTGTTGTGGCTAGGGCCCTGATGGGAATCTTTACCCGAGTGGGTTTTCCCAAGGAAGTTGTGTCCGACAGGGGGACCAACTTCATGTCAGCGTACATGCGGGCCATGTGGAAGGAGTGTGGAGTGACCTACCGGTTCACAACTCCTTACCACCCCCAGACCAATGGTCTGGTGGAGAGGTTTAACAAAACCTTGAAAGGCATGATCAGAAGTCTGCCTGAAAGCCTGCGGAGGAAATGGGACGTCCTCCTACCCTGTCTACTCTTTTCTTACAGGGAAGTGCCACAGAAGGGAATGGGCTTCAGCCCCTTCGAGCTTTTGTATGGGCACCCTGTACGTGGACCTCTCAACCTTGTGTACTGTGATTGTATTATTATTTATTTAATCAGCAACTAAGAGAAAAGAAGATAAAGAGATATATTTTCAGTATAATTTTTAAGGTGTAGTGTCGTTTTTGGAACGGATGCACGCATGGTTATTGTGTGGGTATGACGTATGCTTAGCACGGTGCCTGATCCCTGACCACTCGAGCCAAGCTACCACAGTGTATGTCTGGGAGAACACTACCACCCTTCCGGTGTGGGAGTGGTTTTCTAACACACACCCTCCTCGACCAAGGCCACACCGCTGCCCTGATCCTGCTTGACCTCTCTGCAGCCTTCGATACCGTCTCCCACCACACTCTCACTGCCAGACTCCACGACGCTGGTATACATGGAGCCGCCCTTGACTGCCTCTGGTCCTTCCTCATCGGCAGAACCCAAAGAATCAGACTCACCCTTCCTCTCCGAACCCACAGAGGTCAACTGCGGAGTGCCCCAGGGATCATCCCACAGCCACACGCGCTTCACCATCTACATGGCCCCCCTCACTGCCATCGTCAGACAGCATGGACTCAGAATAGTATCCTACACTGATGACCAGCTCATTCTCTCCCTCTCCAAGGACCCCCACACCACCAGACTCAGCTTCCAGAAAGGAATGAAGGACGTTGCATCCTGGATGAGCAGGAGCTGTCTGAAGCTCAACTCGGAGAGGACAGAAGTCCTCGTACACTCCCCCTCTGCATGGGACAACACCTGGTGGCTCACTGCCCTCGGCAGCCCCCCACCCCCACGGACCACGCCCAGAACCTCGCCATCATACTCGACTCCTCCCTCACCATGACCCGATAGATCATCGCCTCCACCTGCTTCAACACCCTCCGCATCCTTCGCAAGACCTTCAAATGGATCCCCCAAATCCAGAAAGACCGTCACCCACGCACTCATAACCAGCAGACTGCACTTTCGAAACGTCCTCTTCGCCGGAATCAACAAACCCCTGCCCCGCAAGCTCCAGAACATACAGGACCCCTCAGTCAGACTCGTCCTCGGCATCTCTCGACATGAACACATCACCCAAGAAGAGAGTAACCTTCAGGGTACTCACCCACGTCTACAAATGCCTCCACAACACCGGACCCCAATATCTAAATGAAAGAATCCTCTTCCACGTACGCAAGAGAAACCTCCGATCCACCGACCTCACCCTCGCCGAAACCCCATGCATCCGCAGAGCCAGAACGTGTGCAGGAGCCTTCTCCTACATCGCAGCAAAGACCTGGAACGAGCTCCATAGCAACATCAGACGCATCCCCACTCTGCACACCTTCAGGAAGAGCCTCAAGACCTGGCTCTTCGGCTGACCCAGAGCTGCCCCCCCAGCGCCTTGAGATCCTCACTGGTGAGTAGCACGCTTCACAATTCCCTGATTGATTGATTGATTGATTTGAGGCCTACACAAAATTTCGCTAAATCATTACCACGTTATGATTATTATAAATCACACATCAATAATTTTATTTCGACTTCTCTTGATTAATTCAATCACTATTCTTCTTAAGCAGTTACATGTCATTATTAGGCACTACTAAAATTTTATAACATCTTTGCATGTCATCATTTTTCAAAACAAATATGTACCTATCACTCTGAAATACACGTTTTTATCACATAACGTTAGAGAAAAGCTGCAGTTTTTCTTACTATCGATTATTACTGAATTAAGCATTTTTAATCATTTCAGGAGCTTTATTGTGCAACATAATTTTCATTTTGATACATATTGGAAGTTATCGTCACACCATACTCTTTATGTTAGCTATGATTGTTTCTCCAAACACGTGATTCCATACATATGTAAATGTCATTTGTTTCTCTCTCTTTAATAACGTTTTCATTTTGTCTTTATCAAACACTCTGCATGCTTTTACGATGCAGTATGAAACCTCACGTTTTTTGACTTATTCAGTATATATGTGTTTATCAATAACATATTGTCATAAATCTCTTTTCATAGTGAGAATTGATAGAGGCAAGCGTCATTTAACATTTACACTCCATCAATGGCCTTCTAAACTCAACAATGCCACCCCTTAAGAGTATCCTATATGCCACAGAATGTCTCACCCAGAACCTGAATAAATATGATTAATTCACCTTAATCCTGATAGAACTCCATTGGCTTCCTTTTGCCAGCCCACACCATAAAAACACCTTAAAAACAGCTATGTTATTTACAAAGCCATCACAACCAGCACAACTGTTTACCTTGCAGATAAGCTCACAATCTCTGGTGGTCCTCTGCACACCGGTAGCTAGGACACCATCAGGCTTCAAAATAAGATGTTTGCAAAAATAAAAAAAGGCTCATGTTGTTCCAGATGGCTTTCTCCTTTTGTTGCACCTCCCTGGACAAAAGGAGCATTGGTGTGCAGAGAGAGACCTCCGTCAAGAAACCCCTGTGTCTTGGGCCTGGTAATGGGTATTGCCTGTCTCCTGAAATGAATGACCTTGGTATATCCAAGCGCCTTCTCTCCCAAAAGGCCCACCATCCTCCCTTTCAAGACATCTTACAGTATTAAATCCTATATCTAAAAACAAAATGAATGTGTTGCTTTTTAAACAATGAGACAAATCCCTTAAAGGCCAGAGCTTTTTGTTCACAGACATCCGGATTGCCAAGTGATGGTGTTCTGGCATTGGGATATTGGCCTATTCTTGTAGGCCGGATCCTGGTGACAAGCTTGTCCTCGGATATGATCTGCTTCTAGGGAGGTGGAGTTGTGTGCTGGCCGGATTTATGCATGGTGCAGATTTGTGTCATTGTGGTTGACAGCAGCCATCTCCTGAGGGCTGGCGTTGCCTTGGCTGCTTGCGTCAATGCTTATTGGTGCCCATTTCCTGAGGTGAAGGTGTTGCCTTGGCAACGCGTGATGCTTGCATCCCGTCATTTATTGGTGACCATTTCAGGAGTTATGGGTCTATGCAGCATGACTGCTTGCACCAACGCTCATTGGCCACCATTTCAGAAGTCCTGGCTCTATGCTGTAGCCATTCCAAAATTGGATGCCCTGGCAATGCAGTGTTATTCTGGGGATGAACTACATACGGAGCCACTTTCTGGTATGGCATGAAGATTTTATTAAGCTTTCCTTCAGTGAGTGCACCATTTTGGAGCTGATCTCAAGTTCTTCAACAGTGATTGCACCAAGTACAAATGGGTAATTTAAGACTGCTTCAGTCATCTGCTCGGTGATTGGCACACCTAGTATATTTGCTTGCTTGTCAATCCTGAATTTACTGTCCTGTTGGCAATTGGCACACCAGAGATAACTTCTTGCTTTCAAGCTCCATGCCGATACTGTGTCAGTCATCCTGTTGGGGATTGACACACCAGAGATAATTGCTTGGGTGAGTAGGTGATTGGTACAACAGATAATTTGCTTGCTTCCAACTTTGGAGCCAATATTGAGTCACATATTCTGTAGTATCCACCGGATATTTGTTAAGTTCAATGGAGTAACAAGTGTAGATCATATTGGATTGCGATATTGGTTTCCTTTTCATAGCATATGTCATATGTAAATGTTTAGAGTCATTTAGCATGGGAGAGCTTATGTAGTTTTCTAAACAAATTTAAACATCTTTAAGCGATGACGAGCATAGAACCCCTCCTCATTTTCTCACGCTAAATCAAGGGAACCCCAGGTACAATAAGATCTGTGGCATGATATGTTTGAAGCTTATGTGGCTGTATTAGAAGATGGTGAACGTACAGCGGAAAGACATTTACCTCTACTCAGACATAGATTAGATGCCATGGGTTTAAGGGAATTTAAGAATTGACCTCCTTTAGAGAATGCTGATAATGTAGATGTGTATCAGTATGCTATTATACAGATGCAAGAAAGGTATGGTAGGTAAATTAATGTTGTCCTGGAATGGTTTGAATTGTATTCAAGGGCAAAGAAGGAGAATGAAACATTTGACCAATTTGTTGCAGCTTTGAGAGGATTTACTGTAACATGTGGCTTTGTGCATATGTCATATGACCAAGTTTTAAGAGATCAGATACTGATGAAAACACAATGCAAGAAAATACAGGAGAAATTATGGTCGTGTAGGGAAATGACTTTGAAGGCAGCTGTGGGTGTTGCTAGAAGCATATAAGTGTCAGAAAATGTATACAAGCTGTGAGAAAGGTAAGTGAAGGTGTTGTGCAGTTGGAGGATGTTAATATGCTAAATGTAAAGGGAAGATTTTTGAAGCAAAAAGTAATGAAGCAATGAAAATTGTAAGTAATCATGTTATCATCATGTTATAGATGTGGATCAAGAAATCTCTAGGCTAATTCTAAAATGAGTCCTGCTGTAAGCAAGAAGAAGTTACACCTTAGTAGAGTATGTAAGAGCATAGGAAGGGAGGTTAATTATCTAACAGAAGATGTTGGGGATGAAGAAGGGAGCATGCAGGGAGCGATATTAAGTATACAGGATGATCGTGCATGTTATGGTGAGAAATCCGGGAAATTGCCCAGTTGCACTGTAAATATAGATGAAGTACAAATTGAAACGATGGTTGATTCATGTGAATGGTACACTATCATGAACAAGAAAATGTTTGACAAGTTATGACCTGGTAGACAATTGTATGAATCTGATATTATCCCAGGTAGTTATTTAGGTCATGGGATTCCCATGCAAGGGTTTATGCAGGCTAATCTACTATTCTGTTCCAGATAGTGTCATGGCAAGGGTGCCATGAATTTGGGTTGGCTTCACATAATGAACCTGGGCATGAAAATAGATCCCAGAGTGAATCCTACGGTGCATTCTGTGCTTGATGTAGAACAAGTAATGGATGTGGCAATAGTAGAATATATAGATTCAAAGGATGAGTTTTCATGTGCATTCCGTGAGGGTTTGGGCAAACTGAAGGGGTTCAAACATAAAATAATTTTGTGTGATATCGCTATACCAATTAAGCAGAAACTGAGGAATGTACCCTTGA
Organism: Triturus cristatus; assembly: GCF_964204655.1. NCBI lineage: Eukaryota > Metazoa > Chordata > Amphibia > Caudata > Salamandridae > Triturus > Triturus cristatus. Next base: position 586,777,793 of record NC_140580.1, on the reverse strand, counting down.
ACCATAGAGAGAAATGAAAAGGGATACTGCAAGATTTAAGCAAAAAAAAGAGATAATAGAACCTGTTAAAAGTTCTGATTGGCTTTCGCCATTTGTAATTTCACCCAAAGCAAATGGAGAGTTAAGACTTTGTGTGGATTTGGGGTGCTTAAATGAAGCCATTTGTGTGGACACTTCTCCCTTACCTAATTTGCAAGAATTGATCTCTTCAATTGGTAATGCATCCACAATTCTACTATCAATCTCATGAGTGCATATCACCAAATTGAATTGGAATATGAGTGTAAGCATTGCACAGCTTTCATAATGCCAAAAGGAATGTTCCAGTACAAAAGAATGCCATTTGGTCTTGCAAGTGCTTCAGCTTTTTTCAGTGAAAAATGTCTCAAATTTTGCAAGATATAAAAGGTATTTCAAAACAACATTTTAATACTAAGTAAAGATGAGCGTAAGCATGATAAGAACTTAAGCCAAGTCTTGTTAGCATGTATGGAGAATGGTTTGACTATAAAAAGAGAAAAATGTTTCTTTGGGAAGCAGGAAGTTGAATACTTAGGCCATGTAATATCTAATGAGGGTATTTGTCCTAAAGTAAGCCATTTCGAAGCATTTGTAAATGCACCAGAACCAGAAAGCATGGAACAATGAATGTCCTTTTTGGGGATAACAGAATTTTATTCATGGTTTGTGAAGAACTATTTTTATTGAAGAAAAGTGCAAATTCTTGTTGGTCTAAAGATCAATCAAAAACCTTTATTGCAATTAAGAATTAAATATTGCATGCACCTTGCTTAAAATCATTTGTCATGGGGGTGGACTGCATAATATCTGTGGACACCAGTAGTTATGGAGTTGGTGCAGTCTGGTCTAAAAACAAAGATGGAATGGAATAGATAGTAGCATATGCTTCCCATATGTTGCCTCCGACAGAGCGTAATTATTTAGTAATTGAGAAGGAGTTACTGGCAGACACGTCAGTAGTGGAACATTTTAAGCTACATCTATGTGGGAGGAAGTACAAAACTAGCTGTGGTATCCTAGGTTATAGAACCATCATCTCCTGTGGTTCTGTAATCTAGGAGCTTGTTAATTGTATTCTTTACTGTCAAATTAACGGAAGACTTGGTCGGCAGCAGTTGCTTTTGGGAGCGCTTCTGTGGATGGGGTCTTGAACATCTTTATCTCAAATAAACTTCTTTAAAGCTTCATCTGCATCGATCCTTCTTTTCTACGCTGGCGATGAACTACCCACGTGTCAACAACCTCGGACGCTAACTAAAGAACGTGGATGAAAACGCAATTCCTCCTTCTATCGTCAAGAGGAGAACAGAGAGGAGAAGCTCATCTTTCTCAGACTCTAGACCCTAACACAGCGACTTTGACACAGCAAGTACATTATTTTATGGTTTAACAGTACTGTGAGTGTTACGGTTACTCATGTGCTGTTCTGCTCATCACGCGCTGTTCAGCGCATGAAGGCTCCCTGCTTGTGAAGGCTCGCTTTCTGTCTGCCTCGAGCACGACTCTCAAAGCTCTTCACGTGACTTCACCCTTCTTCCTGTTCTGTCACGCTCAGCGGCCATTTTAAATCAGGGATTTTCCCTGCAACGCGGTGACACGCACACCTTTAATCTTCTTGTGTAATTCATGTTCTCTTTTGCAGCCATGTTAGATCAGGTGTTTTTGCCTGTAACTCGGTGACACGCACACCTTTCTTCTTTGCGTGTCACATTTGAGGTTTTTATACAACGTGGTGACGCGCACACCTTCATCATTGCTTGAGTACCTCATTTAAATAATTTTTACCACGCTGTGACACGCACACCTTTCTGCATTGCGTGCCACATTTAAATAATTGCTTCAATGGTGACACACTCACTTTTAATAAGTCAGCTTACTCCTTTTGGGAAAATTAGTGTGTCACGGTGATATACACACCTTATTCTAATTTAAGGTGCACCTTAATGGAGCCTTAGTCTCCAGTCTGCTTCATATTATTTTCTTCATTTTACATTTAAATTTTTTTGTTTGTTATTTAATTAAATAATTATTTTATATTCCACACAGTACATCAGTATTTCATATCAGCATTTCATAGGTAAATATTTGCCATGCAGAATGTTCCTACTCCATCATTTTTTTTTAACTCTCCAGGTGATCCACCATTGAAATGGTCAAAGTGGAAGAAAGTTTTTGCTCATTATGCAAAGGTGTGTGGTGCCAATTTAAATGCGGAGAGAAAAACATTGTTATTATTACATTGTCTTGGTTCTGAGGGACAAGAAATCCTTGAACCTCTCCCTGAATTGTCAGAGGATAGTGTTGCAGATTTAAATGAGTATGAGATTGCTATAAAGAAACTTGATCTTCACTATCTTCCAAAATTGAGCACTGTTCTTGAGAGGTATCAGTTTGGTAAGAGGATGCAACATCAAGGTGAGAGCGTTGAAGAATACACTACCGTGCTACGCAAATTAGCATCTACATGCAGTTTTGGAGCATCTATTGATGAACGTCTTAGGGATCAGTTCTTGTTAGGGTGCAATCTAGAAAAGGCAAAGGAGACAATGTGGGAGAAGAATAACCCATTTCTACATGAGGTATTATCTATAGCAAAAACTTTAGAACATTCACAGGCGTGTGTGGAAGTGATGAAGAAAGATGCCTTAACCACAACTAAAGACTGTGATACGAGTGTTAAAGTGGTAGTGGAGAAGGATAAGGACAGCGTACCTAGTCAAAGCAACAACAAGTATGATGTAAAAAACAAATTGTCTAACAAATCTTTTGTTGGGAAATGCTTTCGATGTGGTGATGCTGGTCATTTGGCCAACAATAAGTTGTGTTCTGGCTGGAAAGCCATGTGGAAGAATTGTGGAAGAAAAGGACATGCCTCAAATTGTTGTAGGTCTACTACAAAAAAAGTTAGGGAAATAGATTGTGATGATGACTCAGTAGAAGAAGTCATTATTCTTGAAAACTGTGTAGAGAAACTTGATGGACCACTAGAAACTGTGTTAGTAAATGGTCAAAAGGTCCTGATGTTATTTTACTCTGGAGCAAAAATTACTTTGATACTACTTGCATTTTACGAAGGAAAACTCAAGTCTGGAGTAAAACTCTTAAAGCTAGATATGAAAAACAGAGGGTTAGGGTGGTGAGCCAATAAAATTGGCTGGGTATTTTTGAGGTTCAATAGAAGTTAAGGATAGGATCATTTCAGGAAAAATCTTTGTTTCTGTCAAAGGAGACTCGCTGATAAGTTGGGTACACCAACGTGATCTTTTTGTTTTTCTTGACCCTAATGCTAAACCCATGGTTTGCTTAAGAGATAAACCTACTGTCAACTCTGTTCAAGTTGATTGTGATAACATACTGGAAAGGTTTTCAGGAGTTTTTAAGAATGAATTGGGGTGTTTAAAGAATTATGTTCACGAGATCAGGTTGAAGGAGAATGCTTGCCCGAAAGCTGCCAAAGTCAGAAATGTTGCCATGGCTATTAGAGGCAGCATGAAACTTTAGTTAGACAACCTAGTTGCCAATGGGATAATTGAAGAGGTAGAAGCTTCACAATGGGTTTCTGCCAGTTGTAATGGCCCGTAAAGCCAATGGTTAGGCTTGCCTGTGTGTAAACTTGAGGGAGTTAAACAAAGCTGTTGTGGTTGATCACTACCCCTTACCCAACATTTGTGAAATGCTTAGCATGTTAAATGGGATGAAGTATTTTTCATCCCTAGATCTCAGTTCTGCTTATCATCAAATTAAACTTACTGAGAACTCCCCAAAATTGACTACTTTCGCCACACCCTTTGGTACTTTAACATTTTGAAGAATGCCATTTGGTCTCATAGCAGCCGCCTCAGTTTTTCAACGGGCTATGGAGAAAACATTGAAGGGTGTGGTGGGAGTGAAGATCTACCAAGATGATATTCTGGTTTCAGGTTCAACTGTTTTAGAGCATACTGCAAGATTATATGAAGATTTGGACAAGTTGTTAAATTGTGGTCTGACTTTCAAACGTGGAAAATGCAAGTTTGGGGTTTAAGAAATTGAATATTTAGGACATCTAGTTACAAGCTCTGGAATCCAGCCTAAAAAATTGTTAGTTGACACCATAAAGAATTTGCCATCTCCCAAGAGCAGGGATGAGTTAGTAAACATTTTGGGAATGGCTGAGTTCTATAATAAATTAATTCCCAAGTTTGCAGAAAGATCATTGGCTTTAAGATCTTTGTTGAAGAAAAACACAGAATTAAACTGGTCCAACTTTTGTGAAGTAGAATTAATTGATATCAAATCAGGCATGCAGAATGCATCAAACCTTGGGAGTTTTGACGTTGGTGAGGATGTGATTGTGATAACAGACGCTAGCTCAAGAGGTTTGGGGGAGTTTTGTTGCAAAGATCTGTTGGTGAGTGTAGGACAATTGCTTTTATCTCCTGAGGCCTGAGGGGTGCTGAAATCAATTATTCAGTTATTGAAAAAGAGGCCTTAGCTGTCTTTTGGGCTGTAAGAAAACTGAGAAAGCTTCTTTGGGGCGTAAATTTGAAATAAAGACAGACCATAAGCCTCTTAAGGAGGTCTTTACAAAAAAAGGTGTGGAACAGATTTCCAATCATATACGCAGATGGGTCATTGCTCTTCAAGAGTATGATTTTGAAATAAATTATGTCCCAGGTGCTAGTAACCTGCAGGCAGACTGTATATCTAGATTGTATGTTGAGTCTGAGTGTGACGATTTCTCATTGGAAGAGAGTTTTGCTGGCGAAGACTTTGATGAAGACTTAAATGTTTGTCTTGTAACTGAATGCATTATGCAAGAAACTGAATGGAAAAGTTTGTTAGAAAAGGATGTTTGCTTGCAGAGTGTAGTAAAAATGGTGTTGGAGGGCTGGATGGTCAAGAATAAGTGCAGAGTATAACATCGGGGAAACATGGCGTCGGCAGGCTTCGGCCGGTCGTGTGAACTCCGTGAACAAGGAGAGGCATGAGCTGAACTAAACTGTGGTATTATGTTATTGCGGAGATTCAGCCGGTAAATAGAAAGGTAAGGAGCACAAGCGGCTGCAGCGCTGGTTGGATTGCAGGTAAGGGGAGGCAGCGGCAGAAAAAGACTTCCAGGCAAACCGGAGGAGTCGGAGAAGGAACGTCGTTTATGGTACGGGGAGGAGGCACAAGACTTTTGTTTGAATTCGCGACCCGAGGAAGGGGTAAATTACACGAGGCAGCAAAATCAGCAAACGGAGGTGAAAGAGACTTTTTCCTTTACTTTTTCTTTTCTTCTGTCGATGGAAAGGAACTCTATCCCCAAAGCGTCTCAGCTCGATGAAGAGGGGAGAGAGAAGGGTGAGAGTCCCAATATAGCGTATACTATTGTTAAAGAAGGCACTGTTAACCCAAGGAGAAGGTAGTCGGCAATTTGTGCAGGGGAGGACAGTGCTACAATCGACACTTGTTTAAGTAGAGAAGTGCAGCCCACCCAAACCAAGAATAGATACCAACTAAGGTCTCACCCGGAGGCAAAAGGCAGAGGAAGCAGAATTAGTGCTATCAAACAGCAGGTGGTGCGAGAAGTGACACCGTTCTCCCCAAAGAGAAAAGTGATAAAATCTGGGGGGAAACCAAAGCCGTGTGGCACTAAGGCAGAGCGAGTATTGAACCACCCCCCCATCCCTTACCTCTTATTTTAAAATAATGGAGCATGTTGCGGGACCTAAGGGTGGGGGGAATAAGACCATCCAGTCAAACTCGGTTCCTCTGCAGCTGGAAAATAGATTTTCCCCATTAGCAGGTATACAAGATGGAGATGGCCAGTGTGAAAGCCGGGGGGAGGAAAGAAATGGCAGTACCCCAAAGGTAGAGAATACGGGAAAAACGCAAGGAGAAGAAGCGGAGAAGAGTCAAGTTGAATGGTTGTTTCTAAATCTGAGGCAGGACATCTTAACGAAATTCGATATTTCAGAGACTAACCAGAGAGGGATACGAGATAAGTGTGTTCCGGGTTCGGCGACGCGGGCAGGTTTACTAACCTCCAGGGGAACTATGATGTGGAACGAATGTGTTTCTCCCCCTGTTGACGCGCCATGCACCTGATGATGATGTTTTTATAATAGGATTTGGTGACCCCTTTGAGATATAAATAATACATAAGGTAGGGGTACCAACTAAGGGTTGACTATCAAACTATTTTCACCCTTTTTCACACCACACTGTAGATAGTTTTTAGCACACATCACTTTAGTATTATAGGTCCTGACGAAGCGCCATGGGATCCTTCTGACCGACTGGGCGCGAAACATGTTGACCAGAAGAGTAGAGCGTAGCTAGCCACTCCTCCTTTTGTGAGCAAATATAGCTTTAACGCCACTCATCCTTTTTAACAAGGTGGTTGACTGAGCCAATAAAGTTACATTTCTGATTAACCAACCTTTTTTACCCATACACATCTACACACCCGGGCCCTCACACGCATGCACCATACGGCAGGGAACAAAAGATCTCCGATAAAGAGCCCCTGTATGGGTGCCCGCCGGGTATTGCACCGCCGACCCGACGAGGAGCAAAACCCAGATGATGAAGCATGACACCTAGCTTGCTGGGTGTGTGAGGGTTTCAGTTCCACCCTGAAGGGACCCCCTTCCCTTGTGCACTTACATTCACCAGGTGAAAGTCTGCTATCGGAAAACTTCTTTCCCTCCGACTTTTCACTTTGTAGGAACTACACACCTTTTGTTGATAACATACGAGATAAGTGTGACATTTTGGAAGGAAAATTGGATGATGTAGCACAGCGAACGGGGGTGCTGGAGAGTGAGGTGAAGGTCCTGCCAGAAGCTGTGCTAGACCAAAGACTTAAAGAGCGCAGACTAGGGCTCTGCAAGAAGATATGGAGAGACTGGAAATGCAGGCCAGACTAAGCAACCTGAAAATTCTCAAAAGTACCAGAAGGTTCAGAGGGAGCTGATAACAAGACCTTTGTGTGCAAAATGCTGAGAGAAGGTATTTAGAAGGACAGATTAGACATTGAGCTTGAGAAGGAGATACAGAGGGTCCTCAGGGACCCCTTTAAGATAAACCCAACTAGGAAGGCGCCGAGGAAAATCCTGATAAATTTCCTTACTTACTCTGTGAAGGAGGTAGTCCTGGGGCGCCTTTAAAAGAGGAATCTCTAACTCATGATAAATTTAGCTACAAAATAAGATCTGACCTTGGAAAAAGAACGGCTCAGAGGCAATGGGAGCTGGGGGTTAGAATGCACGAACTGAGGAGAAAGGGCGCTCAGGTACAAATGAAATTTCCGGCCATGTTAAGAATAATGTGGCGAAACAAAATGCACAACATCAGTAACCGAGAGGAAGTGGACATTTTTCTAGCACAAATGGAGGGTTGAGTCCTCCTCAATACATGGGGCACCGTCAGCAGAGCTACCCGAAAATAAGATGGGTCCAGGAGGTGCTCTGTTCTGAGCAAAGAGGAAGTACAAGGGGAGTGGCCATTATCATAAGATCTAATGCAGGAATTAGAGTAATCAAATATGAGACGGATCAATCAGGGAGATGGTTTGTGGCGAATATTACGATCCAGGGCAGACCCCTAGTGTACGTAGTATACTAAGGGCCGAACGAAGATAATCCGGAGGCACCATTAAAACTTGAATCTGGCTTACTAGAGACAACAGCGCCGATCATTCTGAAAGGTGATTTCAATTTAATTGTAAATAAAGAGCAAGACCACACCTCACGAGTAAAACATATTAGTCCCCCAAAAACATTTGTGAGTTTAAAGAACATGATCAGAGAATTCAATCTAGTGGACATCTGGCATAGTAAGATAGGAGAAGTTAGAGATTTTACATTTTATAGCAAAAAGTATAGACACCATTCATGGATAGATTATTTCCTCATAGATCAGGAGTTATACATAGATATGGAGACAGTAAATCATATCCCTGCAACCTTCTCAGATCACTCAGCAGTGGCCATGACCCTGAAGTTTCAGCTAAGAGAAGGGCAGAGGAGGTGACACTAGACAGGACGATCTTATTAGATGAGGAAGTGATCGGTAATTTGAGGGAAAAAATTGATGAATACTTTCAATTTAACATCGGCTCAGCTAAAGATCAGATAGTTTGGGATGCTTTTAAACCATATTTAAGGGGGATACTTAAGTCCATAATGGGGGGGGGGGGGAGAGGAAGGTTATGAAACAAGATAAAGGGAGAAAATCAGACGGATTAAGGAAAAAGAAGAGAAACTGCAGAAAGCGTCGATGGAAGGCCTAAGTAATATATCAGTGCTAGCAAAGGAATAGGAGAGGCGGCAGGCAAATTTTCAGGCGCAGCTACACAAAAAGGTGTTAGACAGATGGAAAGCAAGTAAGCTTCAGCATTTTGCATACGGGGAGAAGTGTAGCTCTTTACTAGCGTGGAAAGCTAAAGCGGATAGGGCCAGAAATACGATAAGAAATCGATTTAAAAGACGGTCTGGAGAAGTACTTCAGGCAGACACAGATATTCGTGAAGAAGCCCGAAGCTTTATGAGCGATTTATATACCGAAGATGTAACACCATGCTGAGAAAATATGGAGAACTGGCTTAAAAAGTTAACATTTCCCCAAGTAACAGTGGAACAGAAGAAAGCCCTAGAAGTGGAAATTACAGAACAAGAAGTTAGGGCACAGTGTAAAAAGATGGTACCGGACCGGATGGTTTGACAGTGGAGATATACCTGTGTATCATAGACAGTGTGGTACCAGTCTTAAAAATTATGTTTAATAAGATATATATAAATGGGGAAAATCCACCTAGCTCATGGGCAGAGGCTACGGTCAGGCTAATTTTAAAACCTAATAAAGACCCGCAGAGGATAGACTCTTATAGACCTATATCTTTATTAAATACAGACTATAAGATTTTTTCAGGCATAGTGGCATCACGGGTAGCTATGGTAATAAAGGAGATCGTCCATTCCGACCAGAGGGGCTTTATACCAGGGAGACAGCTCAATGAATTAACCTTTCAAATAATGGGGGCTATAGATATGGCAGAAACCAGAGAGGTTCAATTAACTATAGTCGCAATAGATGCTGCCAAAGCCTTCGATCAGGTGAATTGGGTATATTTGTGGGAGACGTTAAATAGTTTTGGTTTCCTGAGAAATATGGTTAAGGCAGTGAAGAATTTATACCTGAGCCCCAGGGCAAAGGTATTGGTTCATGGGGAAATGACAGACTGGTTTGGCATTAAAAGAGGTATGAGGCAGGGCTGCCCCCTGTCCCCGCTTTTGTTTGACCTGTATATCAAGCCCTTCGCCAATTTAAACAGAGGGGACACCTTAATTTCTCCTTTTAGATCTGGAGAGTTCGAAGTCAAATTAACTTCATATGCAGACGATCTAATTCTTTACACCACAAACGCTCAGGAAGCAATTCCTAGGCTAATGGAGATGGCGGAGAGTTTTGGTAAAATATCAGGTTATAAGGTTAATACGGAAAAGACAGAAATAATGGAGTGGAATCAGAAGACGAGGACTCATGGAGCTAAAAATCAAATGAGGTACCTGGGCGTACAGCTATCTCAGAAATTAGAGGACATTCCTTTAGTAAACTGGAAGAAAGCTAGTAAGGAGATAATGTGTTTAATGTCGCAATGGGCGAACCTACCATTAAACATCTATGGGAGGGTAAACCTTGTAAAAATGATTATTCTTCCCAAAATGACCTTCCTCTACAACTCTATCCCCTTATCATTCAGAAAAGAAGATATAGCTAAGCTACAGGGAAAAATCGGTAGCTTTATCTGGTCCTCGAAGAGCCCAAGAATACCATGGAAAAAGCTTAGAAGAAGGCTTGTTGTGGGAGGACTGGCTTTACCAGATGTATTCACTTATTGCTATGCTTTCCATTTTAAAAATGTTTGCATGTTGGCTAATAAGACTGACAGCTCATCATTGGAACTATTATTTGAAGCCATGTTTGGAGATGTTTACCAAGGTCAGCAACATTTTCTTTATAAATACGGTGATCCAAAGTTTAAAAAAAAAGTAAGGCTGAAGATCTTAAGAGCTGCGTTAGAAACCTGGGTTTACATAAGAAAGAGATTAAAGTTCCCGTACTACTCATCCGAACCCCGATTTGGGAATCTCCAGGTACTCCTGAAGGCTTGAAAGATCAACTGAGTCAGCCTTTGAAAGTAGGAGGCATATATTACTGGGCAGATCTCAAAAATGATTTAACCTTAATAAGCTGGGAAGTGCTCAACAATCTTACCAGAGGTAGTCTGACCAGGTTTTAATATTATCAGCTTTGCTCTTGGTGGGCCACACAAAATTGGCCCCAGGAGGAGGAGAATCCAAAATTGGACCAAGTGTCAAGAACAGATAAATGGAAGAAAGAAATATCATTTTGGTATTGGGCCCTTTTGGAAGTCGAGGACAATATAGAAGCTGAAATTACAGGCCTGTGGGGTGGAGAACATAGAGATGAAGATACTAAGAAACTCTGGTACGACTCTTTTGGTATGTTGCAAACAGTAGTAAAACCGGCATCGCTTAAAAGGAATCATCTATATATGATATAGAGAGTCTATTGGTCTCCCCAGAAGTTATCAAAGGTTACTGGAAACACGTATAAGTGCCCTAGGTGTAAATATCCCACAGCAGGTGATATGCATATGTTTTTGGACTGTCCAAAAATTAAATTTTTGGGGTCAGGGGTGTGCAATTTCCTGGAGGAAATACTTAGTAAGCCAGTTAATGTAAACCCCTGTTTGATATTTTTTGGACTTTCACATGGATATCAGCTGAATGTACCCAGCTCAAAACTTATATTCTACTTCATAGTATTGGCGAGACGGGAGATATGTAGGCTCTGGAAATCAGAAAATCCCTCTACCTTTGTTGATTGTTTAAAGAATATTATTTACACAAGTGAATCAGACATGGCTTGCGACCCAAGTAGTAGAGTTAAGATTTGGTCTGCATGCATGGAGTAGAGATAGAAGACATGCGAGTCAAATGATTAAGCCAAATATGCTGTCGGTCCTGGCCTCTCCAATATCTCTTCTTTCCGAGGGTTCACACATGTGAACGGAGATGGAAGTGGAAACATCACTATCTTTGTGGGGCATCTCTCGCTCTCTCTCTTTCCCTGAGGGCCGAAACATTCTGGTATAGAGAGAAAGAGGAGTCTAAACAAGAGATTTGGCAAAATGAGGACATAAAAAAAAGAATAAGTGTGGAGAAGAGTTACATGGATTCTGGGAAGTTCGTAATGAACTTTCTGTTGTTGATGGTTTGCTTCTGAGAGGAAGCAAACTTGTTCCTCCTGTGGACTTGAGACTTGTTTTGGTTAAAAAGGCTCATGCCAGTCATATTGGTATTTCAAAAACCAAAGAAAGGTTCTGGGAAAATTTCTGGTGGCCCTCAATGGATTTGATGATTGAGAGGGAAGTTAGCGAATGTTTGGACTGTGCAAGGAGTGATAAGGTGCTAAAGATATGTTATTGTTTGCATAGACGTGTTTTCTCAGTGGCCAGAAATCAAAGTTGGGAGTTCCATTGAGTCTAGTGATGTGATTACATTTTTTAGAGGAGTTGTTTGAAAGAGAAGGGTTTCCCTCCAGTGTCCTTACTGACAATGGGGTTCAGTTTACCTCTGGGCTGGTGGAAGAGTTTCTTAGAGAGAGAGGGGGGTGAAGCATAAAAAAGCTTCACTTTATCATCCTGAGTCCAATGGTGTGGTGCAACGTTTTATTAAGGTGTTGGAAGAGAGTTTGCAGTTATCTCTTGTATGCGAGTCCAGCTGGGTTGAAGGTTTGAGGAAGAAAGTGAGAGAATACAGGTTGACTCCTCATTCCATGACAGGTGTGTCACCTTTCTGTTTGTTTAAAGGAAGGGTATCCTGTTGTGAGATCAGTCCTGGTTGGCTCATTGAGAAGAGACTGAAGGCTGATGATCAGGTTGGTGTACCTTTAGGTTGGGAAGCCAAAGAAGAAGGAAAGAATTTGAAGCCAATGGTATTGTATGACATGAAAAAAGCTGTTAAAGAAATGAGAGTCCAAGCAAGTTATTGGGTGAAGATAAAATCTCCAAGAAAGGGTGGAAGGTGTTTCAAATTCAGAATGCCTTGTCGTGTTAAAGAAATTGTTTAAAAATGCTATGAAAACTGATGATAAAAAGATTTGGAATCTAAACAGAATATCAAAATGTAATTCGGAGCTGGGATCAGTTCCTTTGTCTACCAAGGAAAAGACTTCTGAAGTAATAGGAGTCAGACCTCAACGTGAAAGAAGAAAACCAGGTTGTTTTCATTGATTTTGTGTAAATGCTTTTAGCATGTTATTTGACAGTGTTTTGGTAACCATTTTCTCTTTCTGTATCTTTACTGTTTTGCTTTTTATGTTTTAATTATTTGGTTTTTTTTGTTGGTCTTTGTGTTAAATATAACTGAGGAGGTGATGTGGTATCCTAGGTTATAGAACCATCGTGTCCTGTGGTTCTGTAACCTAGGAGCGTGTTAATTTCATTCTGTACTGACGGATTAACGGAAGACTTGGTCGGCAGCAGTTGCATTTGGGTGCGCTTCTGTGGATGGGGTCTTGAACAGCTTTATCTCAAATAAACTTCTTCAAAGATTCATCTGCATCGATCCATCATTTCTACACTAGCACTGACCGTAAACCACTGATAAACATTTTAAAACCAGGTAGTGGAAGGAATCTTACTCCAAGGCTAAAAAGATTGGCATCGAAATTGCAAAGGTTTTATTACGAGATTGTGTATGTGCCAGGAAAGAATAACAGCAATGCTAATGGATTGTCATGATTACCATTGGATGATGGGAACATATGTGTAATGAATGTGATGTAGCTTTTACGTATGAGGATGTTGTGTTGAGTAAAGGAGAGGAGTGTGAAGATGGGCAGAAGTTTTCTGAAGTGGTGTGGAGGCAGTTAATGGAGAAGAATGTGATTTTAAAGATGATAAAAGAGATATTTTGGGTGGTTGGCCGACGGAATGACAATTGCGAGGGGAATGTAGTGCATTTTGGAAGGTAAAAGAAGAGTTGTCCATGTGGAAGAGTATTGTATTTAGAGGGGACAAGATTGTACCCCATTGTGGAGTACGTGAGAGTATAATCAAGCTAGGTCATGAGGGACATGGAGGAATGTCAAGCACAGGAAGAAAAATAAAAGATAATTTTTGGTGGCCTGGGTCGGATGCTGTGGTTGACCTTTGAGCAAGGAACTATAAAGCATGTAATGTAAGTGATAAAGTTGTGTAACCATTGTGTGTGCCTTTGACAATGGTGGAGTTACCGGATGGACCATGGCGCAAGTCAGCTAAGGACTTTATGGGGGCTTTCGCGACTTTATAATTTAGAGAAACATATCCATAGTACTTATTGATTGTTATTTGAAATGCCCAGAAGTGTGCATGGTGAGCGATGTTACTACTGACGTGGTAGTTGAATTCTTGAGGATGTTTTTTCAAGGGAAAGTATTCTGAAAGTGCTGGAATCTAATAAAAAGGGTCAATTTATGTGAGAGAAGATGCAATAAATTTGTTAAAGTTCTGGAATAAAACATGTGAGAGTGTCCTTGTACACCCTGAGGGAAATGGTCAAGTAGAACGTTTAAACCGAGTTATAAAAGGAGAAATTCAATTAGCCTTAAAATCTGGTTTGTCATGGAAGAAGTCTCTTCAGGGCATGTTGTTATCTTAAAGAATTACTCCCCATTCTGTGACAGGTAGGATGCCTTTTGAGTTGTTGAGAGGAAAAAAATCTTCCTCCAAGTTGGTTCCGTGGTGGCTGGAAAAAATGAATGAGATGAAGTCTGTATGGCAAATGGAGCATGAAATAAGGAGGAAGGTGGAATTGTTTGAGGAACTGATGAAATGTAGATAGAATTCTCATAGCAGAATGCCCACCATAAAGGTAGGACAGTATGTCTGAGTGTAAAAACAGGTTTTGTGGAGAAGGGTGCATCACGTCGGCCAGAACCTTTAACAGTTCTAAAGGTTTTAGGAAGCGCAATCAGACTTGAGGATGGAAGAGTATGGAATTTACATTGTGTAGTTCCTTGTAGTATGAAGGAATTCAATTGGGTGACTAAAAGTAGTGAGGATGGTGGTGGAAGTGGTTACTTGATAGCAAATGGAAAATACGCTGGTATGGGTCGGACAGAGGTTGTTGTGAGTGTGAATGGAGAAAGAGTAGAAAGAAATGAGCGTGGTGAGGAAGTAGTTGATGAAGGCAGTCGGGGAAGACAAAAGATATATGTGTGGTGGAATGCGAGAGAGAAGAAACTACCTGGTCATTTCATTGGTTATGTGCTGTAGTAGTCCCTTAGGAAGGTTCTTCAGGGTTGCTTTAATTAAGTTGGATAAAATGATTTATATAGGTGTAATTCTTCTATTAATATTGTATCCTTTTTAACTCCTTGTTTTGTAATCTTGTTGGTTTGTGTTATTAGGGGAAAGTTGTGTGGGACACATACATGGTATGAGTGGAATGTTGGTGGGCTTGAATGTAGAATGGGAATCAGGAGAAAGTTCTGTGGGTGTCAGTTGGTGCGGGACAGTTGAACTGATGGTCGCTTCTGGAAGTGCCTGCACCACTCCTTACTTACCTACAATTTCTTTAAAAAAACATTTGGATACCCACTTACCTACGTGGACATTGTCTTTCCAAAACAGCTATATTTTACAGCACAGCATAATAGTGAGATAAAACACCACTGCCATGCCACCCCCAATCTAACCTATACTGCACTATTGAGGTCGGAACCAGGAAAACATTATCACCTTAGTCTTAGGTTGGTATGCTAAAAGCATATCAAAGTTTAAACGTTGTGCCGTATAAATGTTGCAGCCAAAAGATTGACTATGAAATATCTATATATAGATTTACTACACTTAACTATGTAATAACATGTCTTGATGATATGCATATAAATATATTTAGATCACCAAGGTACCTTGACAAAATCAATATATGGTCAAAGTATGTGGATGTGAAGTTAAGAATAATAAATCTGTGCCTACTTATAAATATTTACCTTTGTGATATTATGGTTTTCAGGACAATATGTTTGTGCTCGATGTTGTGACATAAAGCACTAGTCTTCAGCTGGGGATCAAGAAACGATTGAGACAAGAATGAAATCTTCCAAGACCAGAACAGAAACTTAACTGCAAGTCAAAGAGCATTTGTTCTTTCAGAGTGGAGGCCAGCCACCCTAGGCACATTCTGTCTTTTGATTAATCCTTGTGGGTTTTAAATGCCTTCGTGCATCAACATGGGACAGTATCAGGCAAGTACACCTAAGGCTTGTTTCGTCAGCTTTTCTTCTGCCACGGTTCTCTCCTGTGCCCTCTCTATCACAACCCCTTCCTATGCCGCCTGCGTAGTGGTCTAGCACGCAGGGCTCATGTGGTATTATCCCTGCGGCACCTTATGGCACGCTATGATACTATGACTGATATCCCCCTAAACCCGTGATTCCATTGCGCTTGAATCCCTGCAAGCTTCCCCCAGAATCCCATGAACGAATGGCAAGCCTTGCTCCAGCTATTACTAAGGCCTTGGTGTTGTTTTCCTTTATGCACGTTCAAGCGAAACAATATATTTGTTTCCTGCTGTTTAGTTCTGATTGCCAAGTTGTACCTGTCCTTCCTGTAAGGTCAAAGCCAGTGTACCAACACATGTTTTCTTCAAGGGTTGGAGAACCTTCCTGACGGCCATGTGCCACACATGATCCAGTTACATCTGTTAAGCCTTTGAGACAGTATATGAACACCGCCCAACCCTGAGAGGTTGCTTGGCCTTGCTCCCTGTGGAACAAGCTTCACCCTTCCCACTCACCTGAAGAATCTGGACAGAACAGAGAAGCTCTCCACTCTTCTTCAAGTACAAGTGAACCGGTGGTTCTAGTGGCTCCAGCTCCCTTGATTTCTTCCTCAGCTCTCCCTCCTGCAGAGCTACTCTGGACTCCTATGACTCCCTGAGTCAAAGCCTCAAGATCTTCTTCGAACTTCAGTCAAGTGGGAGAACAATGCTAAGTACTTGATATCAGGTTAGTGCACACTAATCTGCCATAGTAGTAACCAGGACAAACTATCAGTGTCTTCAAAGACTATAGACTTTTCCTCCATGCCCTCTCTGTGATTTACTCCAGAGCTTCTTGTGTGTTCATACTCCGGACCCTTCTTGCAACCTTGGCACTAGAATTGAGTTTGCGCAATGACTATAGACTTTAGCTCCGTGTTTCTCTGATGAACAGTAGTGCCAAGAGAATGCACTTCAGACTCTGTGATATATGTATGAACCTTGTACCCAATCCTGTGTTCCGAGTTTATCCTTGGGAGTGCAAGTAACTCCAACCTGTGTTCCGAGTTTATCCTTGGGAATGCAAGTACCTCCAACCTGTGTTCCGAGTTAATCCATGGGAGTGCAAGTAACTCCAATCTGTGCCCTGAGTTTATCCCTGGGAGTGACACACTCAATCTGTGATTTTGGCTATTCTGCTCTCATGCCGTGCTGCTGATGAAACCTGGGTATGTCACTGAAATTAATGCATGGTAATTGTATGTAGAGACCTGTTAGTGTACTGATAACTGCCTCCTCTTGTTATTTCCAGTGCATTGCACCAGAGGTTCTGGTCAAGTGCATATCTACCTTGCAAACGCAGATGGTCTTAGAAGTGACAAATCCTGTTACATAGTGGCGCACATCTGCTGAGCAGATCCAATTCTGCAAGTCTCTCTTTTCTTACTTTATCCTAACCCCCCTTGATCCCAAGGGCCGTGCGTGATCTAAGGAGTTTGGTTCCTTAATCTTGTGCAGCTCTGAGGGGGATAGGCGGTCCAGCATAGGCTACTGTGTCAGCTTGGGACCAGGTGAGTGCATGAAAGAAGGCCAAGCCTTGCATGCTTTCATCAGTCGTATGACATGGATGACCAGATACACATTCAGGACTAGTGTTTTAGATTTGGCAGGGGCTTTAGTGGATGTGCAGCAAAAAGTTCAGTCCTTCCGACAGGAAAATCCATTGCTTAAGGACTAACTGGTCCAATGTTACCCTCACCATGGTTATTTGAGTTGGGGACTGGGGGGCAGGTGGGTTCCCAAGAGCACACATCACATTCTACAACCCCAACATTACAGCGATTTGGGAAATCTAACAATCACCTCCCCTAGTGGAAATGTTTATCCTGCTCATTCTGGAATCAGTGCCAGTTGCAATTTCTTTGTAAAGCAGGAGCCTTTCCCTCTGATACTACTGGAATAGCCTTTGTCATATCCTACCTCAGGGAAACAAATGATAGTTGGGCTATTACACTCATTGAAAATAATGACCCATTTTTTGTTGTTGTTTGTTTTTAATATCTTTTTTATTGACATTTGTGAAACCACAACACTTTCCCAGATCAGCATACTACCATGGATACAGTGTGCTTGATTCCCATCAAACTGATTACATATTTGTACAACATAGGATGGTAACCCTATTTGGGGGGCTTCGATACAATAAAACTCCGCCGAACTTCTGTGTCAATAGAACTTTTTAGTCCACCTCGAATTTAATAATGACCTGGTTTTACCTGATTTTGGAAGGTTTAAAGAGGCAATGCATGATTTCTTTGTTATGCACACGTTTGTCCAGGACAGTGATAATGACTTGCTAAAACTCCGTCAGGACTGTAAGGACCTCCTTACCTACATTACTGCCTTCTGTGAGCTAGTTACAGAAACACAGTGGCCAGAGGGAAATTGGAATTCCCTCTTTTACAGAGGGTTATGGGATGACTTGAAGGATTTTAGATTACGCTCAGATAGTTCATTGACTTAGTTGTCAGGCTTGACCATAGTTTAAAGGAACGCCCCTGAGGGGAACCTAGACTGATAGTTGTGCAGTCTGAGCGGAAAGAGGCAGAGTGCAGATTGGGGGCTTCCGTGGTCCTCTGACCGCCGAGGAATATAAACGTAAAGAGAAATTAAACTTGTGTTTGCATTGTGGTAAATCAGGGCATTTTGCATGAGAATGCTCCGCCAAACTGAAGGGAACTCGGGAGGCTAGTGCCATGACTTCTGAAACAGTGTTGACAAGGTTAAAGTGCCCAACTGACAAATTGCTCACTCAGTCAGGTGTGGTTCTTGAACTGACCCCCATTTACCTGGCTAATAACTCACATACAGTTCCATAACCTTAACAATACCAGTTACCCTTGTCATTGTACTCCGTCAGATGCAGGTTTTGCCCATGCTTGTAGATTTTGGGGCCACTAGAAACTTCTTAGATCTAGCCTGGGCCAGTTCCTTACAAATCCCACGGATTAGAAAAATTGAACCAGAGCCTGTTAGAGTCGTAGATGGCGCTGAGCTCTCATCTGGGATGATTGTATACCAAACTACTCCACTGTCATTAGTATGTGGGAAAGGACATACAGAGACCTTGACCTTTGATCTCATTGGCTCACCTTCCTTTGGTACTATTTTAGGAATCCCTTGGCTTCAGCTGCACAATCCTGCTATTGACTGGTCCCTCTCGCTTGTCACCTTGGGATACCCTTTCTGCCAAACTCATTGCTATAATAATGCTCAGAAAGTTCTATCTCTCTTGACTTGAGCAACACCTAAACCAGACCTTACACAACTACCTCCTTATGGGGAAATTGGTTGCCTCATTGACTTGATTCTGAACGCAACACTTCCCTGTCATCATGATTATGCTTCTTCAGAGCCCAAGACAGAACATCCTCTTTTTGCCAAATTGGATAGAAAGAAGGTACCTTTTGAGTGGTCCCAGGAGGCCAATGATACCTTTCATTTATTCAAGGAGAGACTCACCATGGCCCCGGCACTCAGACATCCAAACCCCAAGCTGCCTTCCCTTGTCTCCCAGGTAGCAGTGGGAGGTATGTTATCACAACATGACAGCTGAACAGGACACATACACCCAATTGCCCTTTTTATCAAAAGATTATTGCCAGCAGGGCAGAATTACACAGTTGCCGAACTAGAGTTATTTGCCATTAAATAATGCTTCCAAGAATGGCAGCACTACCTTCGGCCAGGCCCTCAACAGACAAAGGCTGATCTCCCATCTAGATGACATTTCACAAATCAGGACACTCTGGGACAGACACCAAAGAACTTTGTACACTCAAAGTGCACTGTAGGACCCTGCGACCCAGAATCCTTCTTGGATAGAATTTGGCAGAGTATGAGACAAGAAGAAATTAACTCTTAGGTAATTGGAGAGGATAATAGGATAATCATGTGTAAAATGAGCTTCCTTACTATGGTACCACCATAGATGTCCCCATGAAAGAATTAAGGGTCCGATTACAATGGCGGGCGGATTGCCACCGCCAAAACGGTGGCGAGGACTGCCAGCCCGGTGGTGGCGATTCGCCCATCAACCTGAATATTCCCACCACCAAATTAGGATGGCGGTGGGAATGGGTTTGGTACCGCGAAGGACGGAAAGACCGTCCGCCGTGGTCCCTCAAGGCGGTCCTTTTCCACCCGCCTTGCGGGACATGGTACAATGGGGCAATGACAGCGGTGCCGTGCAGGCACCGCCGTGGGCATTACGATGCCTGTCTTTTTCGGCAGAGATCCCGCCGCAAAAATACAGGCGGTGAATGCCTTCAGGGGCCCGTTGCGGCCCCCAGGGGGGGTGGGGGGGTTGAGGGCTTTATGTGGGGGGTACCTACGGTACCCCCCTGCATTTGCATGTACAAGGTGGCAGGCACTGCAGGGTGCCTGTCACGTTGTACATTCAAATGCACAACATATATTTTTACATTGCGGCGGGTGCTGCTTGCAGCAACGCCCACCGCAATGTAAAAATATGGGATGCGCCCGCCAGTGTTGCGGGCGCATTGTAATTGGTATTGCGGGACCACCGCACCTATTGCGGGCGGTCCCTTTTGCCAATGCGATGGCAGGAGGACTTTGTCCGCCCGCCATCGTAATCGACCCCTAAGACAGGAAGTCTTAACCTGGTGTGATGACAATCCATTAACAGGTCATCCCAAAATCCAAAAGACTTTAGCAAACTATCAGCTATGGGTTGGGTGGCCCACATTGTCCAAGAATGTGCATGACTAACTTCAGACCTGCCCAATATGTTCTCAAAACAAGGCATCCCAATCCGCCCCATCAGGCTATGTGCAAACTTTGCCAGAGCCCCCACATCATTGGAATAACATAAGCATGGACTTTATTACTGGTCTCTCTAACTTCAATGGTTATACACCTATTTAAGTAGATCTTTTTTCCAAGATGTCGCATTTTATTGCCCTAAAATAAACACCCACTGCAAAGACCCTCACAATGCTGTTTCACAATTTTGGCGCAGTCTTTGCACATCACTGGACATTGATTCTCGACCCTCATCTGCCTATCACGCACAAAATGATGGGCAGATGGAGCAGGTAAACCAGGCTTTGAAACAGGTACTGCGATATCTATTGACCTCTATTCCTAAGGGTTGGGAATCCATATTAACCTTCACTGAATTTGCTTGCAGTAACTCACAGCATTCAACCACTGGAATTTCCCCCTTTTATTGTTCAACTGGTACACATCCACGTATGTTACCCGAAAATGTTGTAATGCATTTAAAAAATGTACCTGTCATACAAGACTTTGTAAAACATCTGGTTGATTCACAACAGCTGGTGCTATTACACTTACATCAGGCTAAGTTGCTTATGGTAAAACTTTTTAACAGACATCGACAACACAGCCAGACTACAAGGTTGGAGATCAAGTTTGACTTTTTAACAGACATCGACAACACAGCCAGACTACAAGGTTGGAGATCAAGTTTAGCTGTCCACTAATCACCTGCGATTACAGGGGTCACGTAAACTACAACCAAGATATGTGAGTCGCTTTTCTATTGAATGAATCATTAACCCAGTAACTGTGAAATTACAGTGGCCAGAAGATTTACCCGTTCATCCAGTGTTTCATGTGACACTGTTGAAGCCCTTTTGTATCATGACTCTCCCTGTTCCGCATCCCATCCCTATAACACTGGATGGTTATTTGGAATTAGATGCACAGAGAATCCTTGATTCTAAGGTCCCTTAGGATGTAGGGTGAAAAAACACCGCGACCGCCATGGAAGCGGAAAACAACCGCCCGCCGGCCCCGTGGGAAAACTGGCGGCCAAATTAGCATTAACCGCCAAAAAAATAAGCCATTGCAGTACACCAAACAAACTTACAGGTAGGTAGCCATCTTCACAATGAGGGTGTCTGGGGGTGGGGGGCCTGCACCACTACTCCCACCATGCCCCCTGTCCCACAGCCTAGCAAGATGGATCCCTCCCACCACCCCACCGAGAAGCATGTGTCAGCCATTACACACCCCTCATCAAACTTACAGGTAGGTAGCCATCTTCCCTGGGAGAGTGTTTGTGGCCGGGAGGGCTGCACTACTACTCCCACCATGCCCCCTGTCCCACAGCCTAGCAAGATGGATCCCTCCCCCCACCCCACCCAGAGGCATGCATCAGCCATTACACAACCCTCATCAAACTTACAGGTAGGTAGCCATCTTCACAATGAGGGTGTCTGGGGGTGGGGGGCCTGCACCACTACTCCGACCATGCCCCCTTTCCCACAGCCTAGCAAGATGGAGCCCTCCCCCACCCCACCCAGGAGCAGTTGGAAGCCATTGCAGTACATCAAACAAACTTACAGGTAGGTAGCCAGTATGTGCACCCACCCATTTTTCCCAAATTAAATGGTGCCATATGACAACACCAGCCCTCACATTGCACAAAGAGCCATACCTACCCCATTGCCAAGCACAGTGTGCACACAGGTAAGCCAAGGAAACTGTCACAACCACCAAAGTGTGACACACCAATGCACAAGTAGAAGAAAGCCTGGGCACATTCATGCACAGACACTAGTTACATGTGCATCACCAAAATATGAAAGCATGTGTGGTGGCACAAATCAAGATATGCACATGACAGGACAAAGGGATGCAGGAGATGACAATGGCCAGTCCATGGCCAGATGTGATGTCTGCTAGGTCAGACAACTAAACCATGAGTCCACAATTAAACACATGTTGTGCCAGGCCCTAGATGGCAACAAGTGCCAGTAAACCTCAATTGGACACGGTTCGCATGGTATGCCCTGACACCTCGCACCATGGACAAGTAATGCTTTTACCACTATATCATATCAGGGAGCACAGTACTGCACACAGTCAACAATGTAATGAATATCAATTGTGCAGTGTACAAAATGTGAATGACACACAGCTAACCCAAAGCTTGCCGGGTGCACTGCAATGACCCTTTCCCATCTGACCCACAGGTGATCAAGAACTCACTGCAGAGGGCAACACCAGCAACACCAGCAACCTGCAGAGCCAGTCTCCAACCCCGGTACAAGGACTCTCGGATGTTGACTCCCAGGATTCCGTGGACGATTAGCTCGAGGCCGGCCCATCTGGTGTGCCAGGGAGCAACAAGTCCCAGGACCCCAGCGTCCCCCCACCACATATGCGGCAACAACAAATCCCCAGCAGACCCCTGCTGTCACAGCCTGTGTGGCCACCGCCACCACCACCACCAGTGCTGCCTGCAACACCCTCCCTGTCCCAGAGGATGCCCCGCACACACCACCCATGGAGGAGGGCAGGGAGAGGATGCGGGAGCCCACAGTGGTGATACAACAGGTCCGTGGCAGCAGGGCAGGTGGGAGGGGCAGGGTCACCCAGGGACACCAGGAGGCTGGGACCCACTCCCTGGAACACATCACTAGAGTCCTGGGCGCATACGAACAGGCCCAGGGACGAACGGGCCGGTCGGACGATCTGTTGCACGAGCTCATCCTGCTGATGAGGTCCATCGACAGACGCATGGGACAAATCGTGGAACTCTTGGGCCAGCAAGTGGTGGTACTGAGGGACAGGCGTGCACCCCAGACAACACCTCTGCCTCCCTCTGGTGGACTGCACAATGACAGTTCACCATCCTTCCCTGCGCCCACAGAGAGGGGTGATTCCTCAGACCACACTGGTCCTGCAGCAGGGCCCCCCTGCCAAACGACAAAGGGGCCGTCCCAAGAAGACCCTGGGAGTATCTGGAGGCAAAGCACCTGCCAGACGCAAGTCACGGAGCCAGCCATGATGGCAACCCTCTCCACCACTGCATTGACTCTTTGGACTGTCCTACCCCACACTGCCTTGTGAATGGCATCTGCCTGTTGGACTGGGTCACCACAGCAATGTGGTGACTACTTGACCATCTCATCTACCACGACTGTCAACTCACTCCCCCCCAATGGAAATGTACACCCCCCTTGCATCTCACCATAGGAAATAAAATATCCTCACACACATGTTGTTGTGTCTGCCCCATCTTTATTGCAGGGTGTACAGTCTTCAACATGATCACAATGTACCACGACCATGGGCTGTATGTAGGCAAGGAGAAGTCGAAGGCACCTAGGGAAACACAACATAACAACTGTCACTGGTCTGATTGTGGCATCACAGACATCACACAAGCCCTAACACCAAGATAACCCAACATGCACATGTCACAATGGCCCCCAAGTGTCAACATACACGTCCCGTTGATGTTCCCAAATGACATGTCTTAGAAACATTTCCAACCACCACTGAGTCTACAACTGGCTGATGCTACAACTCTCACATGCCCCTTCACCACAACAGCAATCTCATCAGACAATGGGTATGTTGCATATTGCCACCCACCGTCAAGTGAAGTAGCGGGTGATGAACTGTTCACGAAGGTCAACACCTTCCTCCTCTCCACTGTCCTCATCACTGGACACGGCTTGGTTTGAAGGCTGGGGCCTTGGGTCCTCACCATCATCCAGGAGCAGGGAAATCTCCCTGCAAATGGCTAGGTTGTGGAGCATGCAGCATGCAACAACAATCTGACACACCTTCCCGGGCGAGTATGCCAGTGCACCTCCGGTCTTGTCCAGGCACCGGAAACGTGACTTGAGCAGGCCAAAAGTGCGCTCCACCACACAACGTGTCCTCCAATGGGCCTCATTGTAGCGGACTTCAGCCAGGAACCTTGGATTCCGCAGTGGGCTTAGCAACCAGGGACGGTTGGGATATGCAGAGTCACCTAGGTATGACAAACACAAATAGACATTGCAATGTCGCAGAGTCTCAGGGGAGCAGGTCACACACACAGCACACCACACGACTAGTCATACTCACCCACAGTTCATGCACGCTCTGGAAGAAGATTAGCCATCAGCTGGGGCACTATGCTGTTCCTCGGGATGTAGGAGTCGTAGGCCGAGCCTGGGAATTTGGCACACACCTGCGAGATGGTCATATCTGCCAGGCTCACCACCTGCATATTGATAGAGTGGTAATGCTTGCGATTGTGGTAAATGTGCTCACTTGCCTGTGGTGGCACAAGAGCGACATGGGTGCAATCAATGGACCCAACAACATTGGGGATGTGTCCAAGGGGATAGAAGTCTCCCTTCACAGCTGGCAATTCAGCACCCCTGGGGAAATAGATGTATCTGTCCTTGTAAAGCATCATGGCAGACAGTACATCATGCAGCACCATGCTGAACATCGGTTGTGACATCCCACCAGCGCTGGCCACAGTCTCCTGGAACGATCCTGTGGCAAAAAAATGCAGGGCTGCCATCACCTTATAAGTAGGGGTGAAAGCTGTTGGATATGTCCTGCGTGGCTGCAGGTGGGGTTCCAACAGATCACAAAGGGTCTTCAGGGTGGCTCTGTCCAGGCGGCATTTGCGTAAGATCGCAACATCCTCCAAAGTCCTCCAGCACCGTCAAGTGACAAATCAAATTTGGCCTCCTCCTATTGGAGTTGATAGTGGACACGTCAATACAATACACCAAGAGATGTGCACAGCATATCACGTTTTGGATGACACAATGACAACAATGACTGACATCTAGAGTGACTAACAGACCAGCTTACATGGAGGGACACCTTCAGTTACACAAAGGGCACACGTGTCAACTTACACAAGACAAGTCCCTCAAACACCACCTTTGGCTATGTGAATGCACATAGGGATATGGCCACAGTACATGTGCACGCCTGGGAGTCTAGCATCCAGCATATGTGTAACTAATCAAAACCACTGTCTCATACCTAGCTGCTGTACCGGTCACACCTTGATGCGTCATTACAACCTGGCACATATCCACCACACAATGACCACAGTCGGCGCTGCAATGATGAATGTGTTCATGAGCAGACATGAGAGGCAATGCTAATTAGATCAACATTCATCGAAACGAGCATTGCTGTGATTGTCACTGGACCTCAACACATTGACATGTGTACACATTGTACAGTCCAGGACCACACTGTCCTGCCTACACCAACATCAAATTCTCAAGTGACATGTGAGTGGGTACAGACAAATGTACGTTACACACACACAAACATGGCATGTGTAGCCATCAGTGGAGTAAATTGAACATTGCCATTGTGTGCACAATGATGTGCCATTGAGCATGTTGGCACTATGCACTGTTGATGTGTGACAGATGGACATCGCCATTGCATGGCACCCGTATCGTGGTAGCTACCGCCTGGCACCGGCGGTGTGTCACCAGCACCCCCATTCACACCAGTGCAGTAGTCATAGGCATGGAGACATGTGGAAATGGTGGTTGGCATGCTCCGCCGCCTGAATGGCAGTGCCTGGTGTCAATGCATGGCACCCATACCACGGTAGCTACCGCCTGGCACCGGCAGTGTGTCACCAGCACCCCCATTCACACCAGTGCAGTAGTCATAGGCATGGAAACATGTGGAAATGGCAGTTGGCATGCTCCGCCACTAAAATCGCAGTAGCGCACCCCGGGCCCCAGTGGTGTTACACCGCCGTGGAGCTCGCCCTAGAGCCAATGGGAAGCTCGATAGCGGTGGCATGATGCAATTTTGAAGGTCGCGGTAGGCGTGCTCCGCCACCGCGGAGGCGGTCATTGGCTGCATTTGAAATCAGCACCATCGCGGTAGCGCACCCCGGGCCCCAGCGGTGTTACACCGCCATGGAGCTTGCTCTAGAGCCAATGCGAAGCTCGATAGCGGTGACATGATGCAATTTTGAAGATCGCGGTAGGCGTGCTCCACCACCGTGGAGGCGGTCATTGGCTGCATTTGAAAGATGCACCATCGCGGTAGCGCACACCGGACCCCAGCAGTGTTACACCGCCATGGAGCTCGCCCTAGAGCCAATGCGAAGCTCAATAGCGGTGGCATGATGCAATTTTGGAGGTCGCGGTAGGCGTGCTCCGCCACCTCGGAGGCAGTCATTGGATGCATTTGAAAGAGGCAGACATGGACCACCAATTGCTGCAGCTTGGCACCTTTGAAAGGACCCCAGGGGGCTATATATGTGGGAGTGAGCCTCACATTGCCACTGCTCACAGGGCCTGCTTCGTGAGACCCATCACCTGCTGCTGCCTCCAGGGACTGCTGCCTGACACCCTTCTCCTGCTGCTGCCTCCAGGGACTGCTGCCTGACACCCCTCACCTGCTGCTGCCTCCAGGGACTGCTGCCTGACACCCCTCACCTGCTGCCGCCTCCAGGGACTGCTGCCTGGGGACCCTCGCCACCAAAATCCCCTGCTGTTGTCTCACGTCCACAGTGATGGCAAGGACAGAGAAGATCCGTGCCAGTCCCTTCACGAGCGAGGAGCTGGAGGTCCTGGTAGACGAGGTGCTCACACAGTACCCAAGGCTATATGGTGCCCCAAATGTCGGGGTTAGTCTTAAACAGTGTTGTGGTAGAGCAGGGGGGCCACACATGTAGTGGACTGATGCAGTAGGTGCCTGGGAGTGTGGGGTAGTGTAATGCACTGCCTGACATGCTGTCTTCAGTGGGAGGGTGTGTTTACCCACTGCCACAGCTTTCCCTCCCTGCACATGTAAGTATGAGTGACCTGTGTTGTGTTGTCAGCCATACAGTGACACAGAAGGTTGTTCATGCTGTAGTCAGGACAGTGATTGCTTGGCTGGATGGCTGTGTATGCCCCTGTAGTCCAGGTCAGTGTGAGCCCAGCTGGACAGCACAGTCCCCGTCTACAAAGACAAGGACACATCACTTCACTTACAGAGTATGACATCAGTCTTTTCACATTGCACTCCAGCTGTGGCCCATCTCAGCACTGTAGATTGCACACAACCGCCCTTGTGAAGGCCATTTTGTATTTGTGAGATCATGTCCCTCAATGTGACATCCATGACACAGTTATCTATTCACAGGGCAGGGACATTGAGGGCTGCGCAGTCTTGGACACAATGGGTCATCCCCCAAACACAGGTTTATATGTGATGTATGTGTTGCTCAACCCAACAATTGACTGGAGATGTGGGCAGGCAGGTTTCAGTGCTGGCATCCTGCATTTGTGTGAGATGTGCAGGGACTGTGTTCCCCCTCACACCTGCATGCTTTAACATCAGCTTTTCCCATGCAGGGGTCACATGTGGGCTGTATAGTCTCTGATTAATCTATCGTTGGATATGTGATTTTTTTGTATCTTGCTGCTATACTGATAGATGTCGGTACATGGCACTGTGTACCTCATCATTTCTCCCTCTTGTCTCCCATGCCTGCAGCTCAAGGTACACCAGCGTAAGGCCGTGTGGAGGGCCATTGCAGCGAAGGTGCGAGCCCTGGGGGTCTCAAACCGACAGCGCACCCACTGCCACTAGAGATGGGATGACATCAGCTGGCAGGCAAAGAATGTGGCGGAGATGACCCTGGGGCTGCTTCCACACACTGGGCGTCTGGCACGGCGCAGCATGACACCACTAATGGGGCGCATCTTGGCGGTGACACAGCCTGAGCTGGATGCACGCTTGAAGGAGCATCAGCAGCAATGGATGGGAGTGGCTGCATGTGTACAGAGCCTGTGCCGTTGCTGGCCTCTGTGATGTTGGTAGTGTGATGCTGTGGCATGTAAGTGGCTGCTGGCCTGGGTGCCTGTGGCATGCATTTGCCCTACCTGTACTTACAAAGTTGATTTGGAAGCTCTGCCTTCACATTACATTCTGAGTTGTGCTCTTCAGGTTTCTTCTGCATTTTTATAGTCTTGAGAATCCCATGGGAGGGAACGGCAGTGTGCCCAATCTGACTGTGCGTACATCAATGCGTCCATTGCATGCACCCATATTGGGGAGGGCTAGATATCTTACAGCAATGTGCAGCATTCTATTGTCCCCAAGGTACGACATGGTGGGTGGCATGGGCTAATGTCCATTGTGGACTGCCATGTTGTAGTCTGGGTCTTTGTTGTCCCCTCCTGTTACATCCAGTTCTGTCATTGGCAACAAGTTGTGTGCCCCCATCATGTCCCTAGGTGTGCTCAGAACTAGTTGTGTGTCTGAACAGAGCCACAAGCAGGGTGTTGTGCTGTGTGGTCATCACATGGCTCACTCATGCCTGAGTTTCCAGTTTCCATGCACTGCTTGAGTCTATGTAGTGAGTTGGCACGATGTGATTGCACCGGGTGGTGTGCAACATGTAGATTTGCTCAACTTTTGTCATGCATTGCTTGCATATGTTTGTTCTGTTTTTGCCACTGAACTGACCCTACATCTCTCTCTCCCATGCAGCATCACCTGTGGTTACAGAGGGACAGGAGATGGACACCAGTGGGGGGGAAACTAACACCACAGCTGCCCAGGAGCCCAGTGACACAGATGTCACCAGCGCATCAGAGGGGGACAGGAGTCTGCTGGAGGAGTCCCAGCCTGAGATGCAAAGCACCACATCATCCAATGCCAATGGGGATGCATCCATGTTGGAAAGCACAGGGAACGGGGACTCTGCATCGACTTCCATCACACAGCGGCCATTGCCCACCCTCCCAGCCACTTCCTCTGGTGCTGCCCGTGTCCACCTCAGTAACAGGGGAAGAGTGTCCTTCACCCCTGGCACCGCTGCCCCTGCCCCTGTCCCCCCTGCTGCCATCAATGCTGAGTCTGTGGACCTTTTGCGACAGCTGTGTGTAGGCCAGCAGCTCTCCTAAATACCTTCATTGACCACGACAAGAAATTGGCCCAGGTGGTTGCTTTCATGGAGGGCATACATTCCGACGTGAGTGGGCTGCACCGGACAGTCCAGGCTTTGTCATCAACAGTGACGTCTGCCCTGCAACAGGCACATTCTTACAGTCCAGCTCCAGTCCCTTTGTCTACCACCCAGGCAGTAGCCAAGTCTGACGATAGTGACCACGGTCCACATACATAAAAGTCACGATACAGCACACGGAGCACACAGCAGCAGCAACCCAAGCGGTCCTGTGCGCAGCCACCATCCCCACAGAAGACCAAAGGCACCCCAGAGCGCAGGGAGAAAAGCCCGTCAGGCGACACCAGGGGACAATTAGCAAAGCAGCAGACCTCAGGCACACACGCCTCAGTGGCATCCCCATCCAAGGACTCTCCTGCCCCTAAGGCATTTCGCAAAGATAATCGTACAGTGTCTGTGCCCACCAAGGAGGTGGTGCATGCCAAGGGTACACCTGGGAAGGGCTCAAAGGCAGTATCACCAACCACCTCAACTCCCATTCCAAGCCCAGTGAAGCAGGGGCCGGAGGGGATTGTAGGGGTGACACCTAGTAAGCAGGGGAAGGGGGGCAGAGGAAAAGCAAGGCAAAGCGTTCAGCTGGGTCCAGCACATCACCAGAGGGGCTGCCAGCGCTTGCACCTGCTGCAGCAGTGGTGGTCAGTGTGCCTGTTGTGCCCACACCACTTCCCATTGATCCACAGTCAGTCAAGCCATTTAGGATCCCCAAGAAGTGGAAGGGCACCCCTCCACAATCTCCCAGCCACACCGTGACTCCCGTATGCATGACTCCACCTCCACGTGCCACTACACCACCTGGTCCGAGCAGCCCACCAGCTTGCCAAGACACTGATCGCTCTACCGCTGCTGTTCCGCTCTCTCCCCCTTTAAGTGCCCCGACAGTCCCCGAGGAGGCACAGCCAGCTCCCAGTCTGCCTGACAGCCAAGTCTGAGTGGTAGTCACCCTCACACACCTGTGTCTCACACAGGAGGGCCTGTACTGCACATTGTTGCCCCCTGACTGTGTTACTGGCCATGGAAAGGTACAGTCGCACACATTCCCTGTGCAGCTTCTCATGGACTCAGTCTGCACTCTGCCCTGGCGACTGGCCTTGATGTTCACTGCTGTTTTACCCTTGCCTGTGCAGCTTCTCATGGACATGCTCTGCACTCTGCCCTGGCCACTGGCCTTGTTGTTCACTGCTGTTTTGGCCTTGCCTGTGCAGCTTCTCATGGACATGCTCTGCACTCTGCCCTGGCCACTGGCCTTGTTGTTCACTGCTGTGTTGGGCCCTTGCCTGTGCAGCTTCTCATGGACATACTCTGCACTCTGCCCTGGCCACTGGCCTTGTTATTCACTGCTGTTTTGCCATTGCCTGTGCAGCTTCTCATGGACATGTTTTGCACTCTGCCCTGGCCACTGGCCTTGTTGTTCACTGCTGTGTTGGACCCTTGCCTGTGCAGCTTCTCATGGACATGCTCAGCACTCTGCCCTGGCCACTGGCCTTGCTGTTTTGCCCTTGCCTGTGCAGCTTCTCATGGACATACTCTGCACTCTGCCCTGGCCACTGGCCTTGTTGTTCACTGCTGTTTTGCCCTTGCCTGTGCAGCTTCTCATGGACATGCTCTGCATTTTTTGCCTTACTCTTCATTTCTCATGGTGCTTATCTGTGCAATTTGTGAATAAAGACAGTTGCTCCAGTTGTCTATTTTGCCAGTGTCCTTACTGAATAAAGTTATTTTGCTGTGTGTAAATGGTTTACTGTGCCACATGGTCTGTGTGGCACTTCAACATGTTCAATGTTTGGGCTTACTTGCTCTCTTTTTTTCAGGGGTGACAGGGTCTTCAGTTCTTCTTGGCCCAGATACTTGTGGTGGCAATGGTGTCAATTTTGAATGTTTAGCAGTAGTCATTTACTTGTTTAGTTCATGTTGGCTCTATTGTACACATCAGGTTGGGGGGCACTGCCAGCACAGGGTGGGTTTCTGCACACAGTATTGCAGGCAGGCTGTCCAGGGTCATCACATGTGTGTTCTTCCTATATGTGTACCCAGTGGTGTATGTGTGTGGTCATCTTGTGATGGCCAGTCATCCTAGTCCCATGGCTTACTTTCTATGTGTGCTCTTGGATGGCCAGGTATTGTGCAGTGTGAAGGGGGTAAGTTTGTGGGGAGTGTTGATGTGTGCATGCCTCTGCAATGTCAACTACACACGTGTCACCCAGGAGTTGTGTGCCTGTTGTTTTGATTGTTCATCCCTGTGGATGTGGTTGTATGCCCATGTGTGAGTTGTATGTTGTGCACTGTGAAGTGTGTTGGTGTGTCCTTGCAGTTCTGTCTGACTCCTACTTTGTTGTTTTTGTCACTTGTGAGTATGCCGAGGGTGTTACTGGCAATTCAGTGTTGTGTTTTGTTGCACATCCCTGTGTCTGGTGGCTGTTTGTGGGGTCTGTGCAGACCTGCTGCTCCACACTGCCATTGTGGTTGTGTTTGCTCATGCCTTGCTGTCCCGTGGTGCCTTCTTGCCTCCAGTGTGGCATGTTGTGTGTGTTGTCATGCCATCCCCAATCTGTGCTTCAGCTGCCTACCCATTGTGGGTCTGCACTCCCTCTCTTTTTGTGTATGGTACACTCCTGCCATACCCCCTACTGACATGCAGTACACTTCCCTTTGGTGTGAACTGTCCCCTTGGTTTGTATGTGTGTGTGCTTCCCCATGACTTCATTTGTGACACTGTGCTTTGTGGTGCAGTTCTTTGTCCAGGTTCAATGTGTCACTCAGTGCATTTCCCCAATGGGTCATGTGTGATGTTCTGGTGCTGTTTGTCAGTCATTGTTACTGCTATGCAGTTCAACTGTGTGTGCTGCTCAGTCCTGTGGTCAAAGTTGCTTCCACCTTTGTGTCCCAGACTTGTGCATCTATTGGGTGTTGTGTTGGATGTATGTGTGTTGTTTGTGTTATTGCTTCACTTCCTGGGTGTGCTGTTGTCTTTATGCTGTGCTGTATGGTGTTGTGTGGGTTGCTGTTCTGTCACTGATGTCTGTGTGTGTCTGGTATGCTTGGTGTGCACACACAGCTTGTTGTGCTTGCTGTGCTGTGTGTATGTTGTCGTGTGATTGCCTGTTGTGCATCCCCTGATGTTGTGCTATGTTTGCTATGTGATTGTTCTGCCTGTGCATCTGTTGTTTGTTTGTTGTGGCTGTGTTGTTCTGTGATGGTGCACTTCTTGTGTGTGTTGTGGAATGTTGTCTGTGCATTGTTCCTGAGTGATGAGGTTGTGCACTCCTGTTGTGTCTGTGCTCCCATTGCCTTTCCCCAGTTTAGCTGCACAGGGCATGTCTGTTGTTGTTGTCGTGGCTCTGTGTGGGTTTCAGTCTGTTGTATTTGTTTCCACATTTGTGGTGGCATCCCTGTGTGTGTGATGTTTGTGGCTGACCCCAGGGTGTGTGGCACTGGTGTTGTGTGCTGCTGGTGGGAGGGGGGTATGTGTGTAGATTCTTACTGGTGTTTGTCAGTCCTGAGGTGTGTAGATGGTCCCTGTGTGTAGTGCTGCTTGTGTACTCCTGTGAATTAGTTGTATGTATGTGTGGCTGTTCCCAGTTTGACTTCAGGGCCTTCCTTTCATCCGTGTGCCTATACATGGTTTGCCTTGCTGTCTCCCTGTGTGGTTGCACTGAGCTGTCTGTGGTTTGATTTCACTGACTGTGCCAGCCATGTGTGCTTTGATGGTGTGAGTGTGTTGTGCTCTGTTCCTTGTGTTGATGTGATGTACACATGCTTGTTGTGTGTCTCCATGGCCTTCCATTTGTGTGCAGCCCACTTTGGTTTCCCTATTTGTTGTGCTCCATTGCTGTTGGCATGTGGGGTGTGTATGTGTGTGTGTGTCAGTCTGTGATATGTATGTGTGACTGTGCAGGCTGTGTGTCCATTTGGATGTTGATTCCTTTTGTGTGTTCATTTGTTGCTTGTCTTCATTGCTTTTTCCCTGAGTGTGGTGTAGTGTGTGTTTCCCTGGCCCTGTGCTACTGTGCTGTGTGTTCCTGCGCAGCCACTCCTGCATTGTGTGTCTCCATGATTGTTTGTTGTGTGGTGCAGGGTATGTATTTCCCTGGCTTGTTGTTGTGCATGGGGTGCCTTCATGGGGTGTGCTAGTGTGTGGGTGTGGCCCTGTGGTCTTTGTGCCCTGCCCATGCCTCGCACTGGCCCTGTCTTCTGCATTGTGCATGTGTTTGATTGTGTTCGCCGCTGCGGTGAAGTGACCGGGACATTGTTGCATGGTGGCGGTAGCTGTGTGTCCAGGATGCAGCGGGGTGCATTTGTGGCAGGTGGGTGATGTGTGGGTGCCCTTGGGGATGTGTCCCTATCCCCCCTAGGGTGTCTGATGTGGATTGGGACCCTGTGTCAGGCCGTGGGTTGTGTGTTGTGTGTTGTGTTATTGCATACCTGCGGCGGCATCCGCGGCGGTCCATGAATTCCTGGTGATGTAGCAGGTACAGCACCGGAAAGACGTGTAGAGCTGCGTCCATTGCGGTCGTGTCCGGGTAGTGTGGACCGGGACTCTGGTTTCGCGCTCCGCTGTCGAGTTTCCGCCGTCTCTGGTTGGGCGATGTCTCCGCTGCGGTGCGTCTGCTTGCTTGAGTCATCCTAATTTGTGGACCGGGGCGGACGTCATTCCGCACGGCGGAGGGTCTCCATTGGCTCCCACCGCCGCAGTGGCGGGTGCACTTTGATGGCGGTGCGCGTCGCACCACGGCGGTCGGGAATTGGCCTATGTTTGACCATACTAATATGGCGGGCGTGATGTCCGCTGCTAGCGGGCGGAAAAAGGCATTTTTCCGCACCGCCAGTGTGGCGGTGGTCCCACCGCCCTACATCCTAATGGACCCCTAAGCATGAGAATTGATTGCTGGAATAGAGTATGCTCCTGAAGAGAAGTCTTGGGAACCAGCTAGCAAAGTTCATGCCCTTCACCTGTTTCTTTCCTTCTGGTATTTAGACAAAATATCAAAAATGTAGTATCGACCTACAGAAATATAAAATTGGAAATATGGTCATACAGAAATATCGTCAGCAAGAACATCGTTGGCAAGAGCATTGATTTTAAGGTAAGTAATATCGATATTAAAAATATAGAAAGTGTTATTATCGAGCACAAAAATGTCTATGTTGTTAATATCGATGTTAAAAATATTGTTGTTAATAATATCGAGTTTTTGTTATTTTAATGTATTTTACTATATATTTTAATTGTATGCGTAATAAATTGTATAAATATTGTTCACATATTTTAATATAGTTTGTGAATTTTTTGTAGTTTTAAAATGTTATTTAATCTGCTTTTGGCATTTTTAGTACTACAGCAGTATGTGGGTTTATAGGGCTACAGGGTGGGAAGTAAATCCATTATAATTAATTAGTAAAACATTTTTAATTAATATTAATTATGTTATTTTAAATTATTCATTAATTAAATAATTAAAAAAATTTATGTAAGTTTTAGGTGTGAGTTGGGGGTTTTGTAGGGGTATAGAGTGGGAAGTAAATTAAATATAATTAATTAATAAATATGTATTATTATAATTAATTAGTTAATTGATAATTAATTATGTAAATTGTGTACTAAATATATATTTTTATTTTGTGTAGTTTGTAGTTTTGTATGGTAAAAGGGTGTGTAGGAAATTAATTATAGAATGTAATTAATGTTCAGCTATAAAAATTATTTAATTGATAATTATGTAAATTGTGTAAATAAGATATTGTTTGTGTTATATATTAGGTGTGAGTTGTATTTGTAGGGGTGGAAAATTAATTAAATATAATTAATGTATTAGTTAATTATTCCTAATTGTTTAATTGATTATGTAAATTATGTAATCGTTTTTTAATATATATTATGTGTGGGTTGTTGGTTTTGTAAGGCTAAAGGGTGGGAAGTTAATTAGATATGAATATTTTACTATTAGGTCATTATTATTATTATTTTAAATGATAATTAATTATGTAAAATGCGTAAATCTTATAATTAAAATATATATTTTAGCTGTGTGTTGTGTAGTTTGTATAGGTATAGGGTAGGAAGTTGCTTAAGAAATAACAAATATAGAAACCTTTTTTTTATAATGATATGTGTTAATTGTGTTGTGGATTTGAATTTAAAGAAATAGTATTTATTGGTTGCTATTATTTGGGGAATTTGGTATTTTAATTATAATAATAATTTTATTAATTTATAATATGTATAAAAGATTATAATAAATATGTAATTTGTTTATTTTTTAAATAAAAATGATATATATATTTTTTCTTTTTAAATATTTAAATGTTTTGTTATTTAATAATGTTTTTAAAATGTTCAATTTTTTTAAGTGGACTACTTTGTGTGTGTGTGTGTGTTTGTGTGCCCGCGTGTGTGTAGACGTGTAATGTCATCTTTACAATGAAGCAAACACCCATGCCTATTGGCTTTGTCAATGCTTGTCTAGGTGTGCTTTGTCATTCTGATTTGCACATATTATGGCTGTCGCTTACCCTTTCATTTCCCACGCAGTGAATGAAGAAGCAGTTATTCAATATCATATTTCTCAGCTGCCTCGATTTAAATCTGCCCTGAGTACACACATCTAACTAGTTTTTCTTGATGTATAATGCATTCCTAAGCGGAAACACGTATTTTACCATTTTACAAACCACATTCACTTTAAGCCACCGCAACCATTATAATTAAAAATAAAACACAATGCTGTTGTTCTGCCTCCTACAGTAAATCGATATGTGCTTCGCCCTGGAGCGTTGAAAGCTCCAACAAAGAAAAGGCGCCCACAGATAAACTTTAAGAGTAGGAGATTGCCAACGCGGCGGCCAGCCGTCAGGATAAAATGTCCCGCTCATTTTTCATGAAACTTAAGACTTCTATAGTATTTCATATGACGGCAAAGAAAGGGAAAAGGCTACACCCCGTTTCCTGTCGGTACTGAATAGCACCATCCACTGTACGGACACGGGAGCTTCGAGGAGCTGTAATGAGGCATGTACTCCTCTTACCTGCTGACGAAGGGCACAGGGTGGAGCTTGCTGCAGCACGGAAGGCTATAGTGCTCGCCTGCTGAGGCGGAACGATGTAGATTTATGCGCTGTCACTCACTGCAGCCTAATACCCCCAGGGACTTTCAGCTGCAGGAAACTGGACGGCAGGGGCATAACTTGGTCAGTAAAATTGGTGGGGGGTGGGGACGCCTTCAGATTTGCCAACAATCACGCTGACATATATTGTAACAAACATTTGCAATGCAATAGGTCTCGCATTTGTTAAAGTTGAAGCTGTTGGCTTTGAAAATAATTTTTTTTGTTACTTTTGTGTTTTTTATTCGCAGTGGAGTTATTATATTTGCATAGCACTATTGCCAATGATATAAAAAAGCAAAAGTAAAAAACATTGTCATTTTCAACGCCAACGGTGGAGCGAAGATGGCGCCTTCGGCACTTAATCAACCCCTTCCAAAAACCAGGGGCAGAAGTCTATTTTTTAAATCCGGCCAGGTCAAAGGTTATATTTAGAGTACATACTGGTAGCTTCACTTTGGGGATACAAACTCAGGAATATCTGATGGAACTGGGTCAGGGGAACAGCAACAGCAAAGCTAAATGATTATCAAGGATTAACCCTTCTGTGTATTACCTGGAAGAGGCATTGGCGGAGGGCTAATGGGGAAAAGGAAGTTTTTCTTTCTATTGTATGGAGAGAGGAGTGGCGGGGGTAGTGGGCTGGGACAGTAGCGGCTCCTGGTGGGAGTGCTGCCGGGCGGTGACGTGGGGCGGGGGCCGAGGCGCAACTAGAGCCAAATTTCGGGGGGGGGCTAAGACAAAATTTCGGGGGGGGCTGAATCTTTAAGCAATAGGCAGCGTGGAGCTGCAGGGGCTCTTAGAAGGGGTGAAACAACAGCGAGGCCTCATCAACATGCAAATGGTCTTTTAAAGACCTGTGAAGTGCTCGGGTGCGTCTGTGTGCGCGTCTTGGAGCTGTCTCATCCCAGGCTGCCACACACGACGAGGGGGGGGGGGCTGAAGCCCTTTGAGTCCAATGGGTGTTGCGCGCCTGCGCGGGGGGGTACTAAACACCGGAATACGGATGAATGCAGGTAAGTAGACAAATCAATAAAACAAATGTCGTTGCACGCGCTGCATTGCCAAATGCGCGCGCACCGAAATTCGTTTTATTGATTTAATTGTCTACTTACCTGCATTCATCCGTATTCCGGTGTTTACTACCCCACAACCTGCCCCTCCCCCGCCCCACATCACCGCCCGGCAGCACTCCGACCAGGAGCCGCTACTAGGCTGGGGATACAGTGTTCAGGCCATGCCTTATTGCTCATTTTTTTGTAGTGGGTGTGTGGGGGGTGGGAGAGAGGGGGTGGGAGGTAAGATGAAAGGACCACACAATTTGATTGTATTTGGTGTTTGTTTTGGGAGACAGGGTACTGTTGCAGCTTAAGGAGTAAGTGTGTTACATGTGGTTTATGGCTCAAGGAAGGTATAACATATTATGGTGGTACGGATGACAGGTGTTGGGAAGCTTCGACTAGCCTCTGTTAATATATGTGGGCTGAACGATGCCAAAAAACAGACAGAGGATGCATCTAGGGCTGCAAACACTGCAAGCCAAAACCCGCATAGAAGAGTCAAGGGTGAGCCTGTTAAAAAACTTGGGCTATAGACTGGTAGAGGGAGCCACCCAAGGATCACGTACACACGGTGTTGCTATTTTATCCCAACACAATAAAATGTAGTTTGCCCAAATGCGATCGGATCCTATGGGGAGATGGATGATCACTAAGTGTAGTTTAGCAGGGACTGACACTTTCACGCTTTGTTCTGTGTATGGGTCTATAGTGGACAATCCCAGGGTCATTTATTGGTTGACGAACAAGTTAGCACACTGGCCACTACCCATCATTCTTTGTGGAGATTTAATGTTAATTTACCTAATAACTGTGAGTCCAACCCAAAGTATGTAGGGAGGAAGCAGAGTATTTCAAGCGCTATCACATTAATGTAGTATGCATGGTTTGATAGATGTTTGGGCAACGAAGAGGACGTTAGAGGATGGTTTCACTTTTTTCTCTGCCCCCCATTCTAAACATGCAAGACTGGATTACTTTTTTGTATCATCTACGATTCAGCAAAAGTGTCAATTAGACAGACATCCCAGATTTTTATCCGACCACAACCAGCTTGTGTTGGACTGGTGGGGATGGGAGTGAGGCAGAAAACCTCAACTTCGACTTTCGAAAGAGCGTTACTCCTTGATGAAAATTATAGGAAGCATATGAGGGAGTGGATACCGGGGTTCTTGAAGGTAAATGTAGGAACAGCTTCCCCAGTCAGCGTTTGGGATTTCCTTAAAGCTGGCATCCGGGGGAAAACCATTCAATTTTCCTTAAATAAAGGGAAAGATGAAAAACGGAAGATGCAAGTCCTCTGCCTAAGACTTGCACAAGCAGAAAAATCTTGTAGTGGCTGTACAGCTAGGGGACAGAGTAGAAGAGGCTCAAATTGAGGTAGCAATAGCCAAGGCTGCAGTTAGCAAAATTCTCATGAAGAAATCAGTGAATAGAGCCATTACCCATCAGTAAAAGGTATATGAGAATAGCAAGAAAATAGGTAAACAACTAGCAGTACAAACCCGGCAGAAATATGTTTGTAGGGAGATCACTAATATCAGAGATCCTGATTCGGGTATAGTTACCGACTGTAAAGGAATTCAAGAGGCTTTCCAGAAATTCTTTCAAAATCTGTACACTGAGGAATCTGAGGGGATAGACCCCCAGAAACATGTCCCCATCAGTAACTATTTAAATTCGGTGCTTGTGGCTCTATTGATACAGGAATAAAAAGAGGATTTAGAAGCACCTCTGGCTGTAGATGAGATGCTTTTGGCACTATCGAGCCTGTGTTATGGGAAAGCTGCGGGCCTGATTTAATACCCTCTGAGTTTTATAAGGTATTTGCAGAAGAGCTAAAAGATGTAATGATAGATCTCTTTACACAAATTTGAAATGGAGGTAATCCACCAAAGTCTTGGGCAGAAGCAAAAATTATTGTCCAAGGTAATCGTCCAATTACCTTGGTTAATTGTGACGCAAAGGCTTACTCAAAGGTGTTGGCCTCTCGACGGTCCCGAGTGATCGATAAAATGGTGGTAAATTATCAGTATGGGTTTATCCCCGGGAGGGGAACTATCAACCACATTAGAAGAATGAGATCCTTATTTGATGCAGGACAAGTGTCAGGAGATCCTATGGCTTTAATCCTTCTTGATGCAGAAAAAGCATTTGATAGGGTCTCCTGTCACTTTCTGTGGATCATAATGCAGAGGAAGGGGATAGGTCCACATTTTATCAGGGCAGTCAGAGCCTTATATATAAATCCAGTAGCTAGAGTTTGCATTAGCTGGGAATTATCTAGACCCCTGAGTATTACAAGAGGAACTGTCCATGCTCCCCATTGCTCTTCGCACTGTATATAGATTCCTTTCTACAAAAACTGGAAGCTAACCCAAGCATACCTCCCGTAATAACGCATTGGCTATAGTACCACAGTTTTGGCATATGCCGGTGATGTGGCAGTGGCCAACCCTAACCCCGAGCTTGCTATAAAAGCTATAGAAGAAGAAGCAATGGTTTTTGAGGAATTTTCAGGGTATTCCTTGAATAGAGGAAAACGCAGATAGTTATCAATGAGCACGTTAAATTGATGGATAGTAGAGTAGTTGAGAGTGCTAGCTATTTGGGGGTTATAATTTGGGCTGTCTTGGATGCTATTGTAGACGAAAATCTAACACCTGTAGAGGAAAAATCTAAATATACATTGAGGAAGTTGGATAATTTGGACTTAACGTTGGTGGGTAGGTGCAATTTAATAAAAATGGTGTACCTTCCCATATTATTATACCTAATGAGAGCCATTCCCCTTTTTTTTGTCTAATCATCGGTTTAAAAAAAAATTAGAAACTATTTTCTCACTTTTTATTTGGGCTTTTTCGAAACCCAGAAGGTCGGTTAAACTGCTGACACTCTCTAAAGAGCACGGTGGGCTGGCATTACCCAATTATTGGGCCGCAGTTTTAGTGTATTATACAAATCTTCTTAGGGAATTCCCCAGCAATGATCCATCGATGTACTCCTCTCTTTTTGAACTGATAATTGGGGCTAATGGAGAGAGCTAGAGCTGGGGTACTATCAAAGGGTCAGATTTAAGACTCTCATGACCGCCTATAAAATATGGGTTCCTATTCATCGCCTTTTGGGTTTAGACAGGCTCATTTTTTATACTCCACTTCAGGGTAATGAAAATCTACCAGAGATATTCTCTGATTCATGCATGAATAAATGGCAGAAGTCTGGGATTAATAAAATGGGGTGTTTATATTCAGCCTTAAGTTTCGTTTCGTATGATGAACAGAAGACCAAGTTTAATCTTACACATACAGAGTTTTTTAAATTCCTCCAGATAAGGGAATTTTTACAGAAGAAGGGGGGTGGTCCAGGGAAAATAGATAAAAATGAATTAGTGGAGAAATTAATAAATGGAACCCCCCCCCCCGTATTGGGACTTTATCTTGTTTTTTAAATGGTTTAAT
Source organism: Triturus cristatus (assembly GCF_964204655.1). Taxonomy (NCBI): domain Eukaryota; kingdom Metazoa; phylum Chordata; class Amphibia; order Caudata; family Salamandridae; genus Triturus; species Triturus cristatus. Next base: position 586,737,058 of record NC_140580.1, on the reverse strand, counting down.
GAAGGATGATATGGGGAGGATTTCTGAAAGGTGGCAAGTTAAACTTGATATTACAGATAGTCTGTTTCATCAAGCTTTTTTAACTGCACAGACTGCACTGATGTCAGCTAAACTGCAGGTCCAGTTTTATAAAACTTTTTTCTTTTCATACTATACACGATATCGAATTTCAAAGTGGGTAGAAGGGAAAGGAATGCGGTACCCATGCTGCCCCCTTCACAAGGCAGATATAGTCCACATGTTTGCAACATGTGTATCTCTTTCAATGGTCATTAATCAAATGGGGGAACTTTTTAGAGATAAGTTATGCCTGAAAGTAGTTAATGGGGAACAACCACAGGAGTATAACCCATAAACCTAGTTAAGATCTGGGTAGGTACAGTACAAATATGCAACAATATCTCAACCGGATTCATTGAAAATAATTATGCTTGTATGTGCAAGACATTACAGTAGAGGAAAAAAGGCGAGAGAATCCAAATTATTTGTTAAATGTGCTCTTAGGCATCATATATTTAGAAGACTGTTGTAACAGCACTGTTAGGCATGGATGCAGAGGCAACCCTAAAGAAATAAGTGCACATTGTGCTCGTGACAAGGCGTGACGGCGCAAGTGACTACGTGAGAAAAACACAGCGCAGGGCGCAAGGTGAAACGTAATATACAATATATACAGGATTGTTAGTTCACATAATGATTATTTCGAGTAGGTAGGCTATAATTTATCAGCGATTTAGAGAACCAAAGTACGGTGTGCACCAAAAGAGTTTTGCTGGTGGGAGAGGGTCGACGGCGTTTCGATCCTTTCAAGTTAGGATCATCATCAGGACCGGGTAGCCATATAGCTGAGTGCTGTGTGGCAAAGAGGTAAGTGTCAGAGCGGCTGGTGACGGAAGAATCACAGGGAGGAAAGGTAGGGGTGAGAACTGCCTACCTGTGGCACGAAGGGATCAGTGCCCACGGGAGGAAGGGCTGACTTTGGATGCCTAGGCGGCGTCGCAGGACGTCAGCTGTAGAGGGTTGATCATAAGAGTAGAACCTGTGAAGAGAGGCAGGGCGCGATGAGAGCAAGTTCAGGGTGAGGGGAGGGCGGGGGGGGAAAGGAGACGGTGACAGGAAGAGCAGCGATGTCGGAAACTCACCGTCCGGTGACAGAAAAAAGGGGGGGTTGTTCGTTGCAGGGTCGGAGCCCCGATCCACTGCACAGGAACCTGGTAGAAACCCATTTAGAGAGGGAATATAGAGTGGTTAGGAGTCCGCGAGTCAGTAGTGATTAAGATCAAGGGATCCAATTACAAAGCGGACGGGGCTTACCTTGGTAGGGCGCTCGTATCGAGGGATTAAATCCAAAGAAATCTATGGGATGAGTAACGCCGGGTCGCCACGGACGTGTGCGGGTTTCAGCCGGTGTCTCGAGGGTGTGTGGTGGACGCTGCATTAAAAAGGGGATTGGTCATGTGGGTGCACAGCGCGATGATGTGAAGGGAGCCGATAGGTCCCTGAGGTGGTGGGAGGAGCATAGGTTGGGACGCTAGGCAGTCGTCATGGCGGTGAAAGGGAAAGTGAAGAGATACTCAAAGGGCTTTAACGTAGAAACGGCAACAACCGGTCAACAGGCAATAATAAGATTTAAACAAATTTTACCCCTGACCACAATACCGAATCAGATCTGATACCCATATTCCACCAGGTTCCTGTGCAGTGGATTGGGGCTCCGACCCTGCAACAAACAACCCCCCCTTTTTTCTGTCATCAGACAGTGAGTTTCCGACATCGCTGCTCTTCCTGTCACCGTCTCCTTTCCCCCCGCACCCCTTCCCCCTGAACTTGCTCTCATTGCACCCTGCCTCTCTTCACAGATTCTACTCTTACGATCAGCCCTCTACAGCTGACGTCCTGTGGCGCCGTCGAGGAATCCAAAGTCAGCCCTTCCTCCCGTGGGCACTGACCCCTTTGTGCCACAGGTAGGCAGTTCTCACCCCTACCTTTCCTCCCTGTGATTCTTCCATCCCCAGCCGCTCTGACACTTACCTCTTTTCCACACAGCACTCACCTATATGGCTGCCCGGTCCTGATGATGATCCTAACTTGAAAGGTTCGAAACGCCGTCGACCCTCTCCCACCAGCAAAACTCTTTTGGCGCACACCGTACTTTGGTTCTCGCTGATAAATTATAGCCTACCTACTCAAAATAATCATTATGTGAATCAACAATCCTGTATATATTGTATATTACGTTTCACCTTGCGCCCTGCGCTGTGATTTTCTCACATTGTCACATGTGCACTTATTTCCTTAGGGTTGCCTCTGCATCCATGTCTAACAGTGCTGTTATAACTGTTGTGTATATTCCAGTCTTCTAAATATATGATGCCTAAGAGCACATTTAACGAATAATTTGGAGTCTCTCGCCTTTTTTCTTCTTCTGTAATGTCTTCACATACAAGCATAATTATTTTCAATGAATCCGGTTGAGATATTGTTGCATATTTGTACTGAAAGTAGTTAATGACACCAGCCCTAATCCTTTTGGGTACACAAGAGGGTGGTAGTATCAATTAGGGAAGAGAGCTATTAAGTATTTCAATGGCTTTATTTAGGCTATGTGTTTCATTGGCCTGGCTGGATCCAGATCCCCCCGCTTTTCAGCAGTGGCTGGCCTGATGTTGTCTATTTACAATCTTGGAAAATCTAAAGGCTCTAGGGCACGGGAAAAGGCCTAGAAATATGGGAGTACCTGTCCAGTTGGGTAGAGCAAAAGAAGGGATGAACTGCACATGCACTTTATATGATTGCCCAATAGAATATGTGTTTTTACCAGCTAATTGAATTATTTTTTTGGGAAAAGTCTATGTATGTATTCCACTTTTCAGCTCTGTATTGAATTTGGTCTTAGATTTGATTACTAATGGATCCCGGTTTCCCCTATTTCTGTTTGCAAATTCACCGTGTGGGGATGGGTGCTTACAATTGTAAAAAAATCTATTTTTGCCCAGAGGTTCTAGGGTACGGAGAATAAGGCCTAAAAAATATGGGAGTACTGGTCCAGTTGGACAGATTAATAGAAGGGATGATTGCACATGCACGTGATTGATCGAATAGAATAATTGTGTATACTAATTAACTGAATTATTATTTCAGGAAAATCCTATGTATTTATTTCACTTTTGAGCTCTGTATTGGTCATAGATTTTGATTGCACATGGATCCCGGTTCCTTCTGCTTTTGTATTTAATTTCACTGCGTGGGGATGGGTGGGGAGTGGGTGTAGGAAGGCAAAAATTAGTACCTAAAAATCCTTACAATAAAAATATTTTTGTTAAAAATGAAATGCAATTGGTCTCGCAATTGTTGGAGTTGGAGTAATTGGCATTATAAATGCTAATGTTTTTTTACTTAACCATGTTGCAGGGTGCAGTAGTATATGTTGCCAAAAGAGGTCCCATGAAACCTCTTTTGGCCACATACCGTACTTCACCCTGCAAAGTTGGACTTATTGGCATTATGAATGGCAAAGTTTTTTACCTAGCCACGTTGCAGGGTGCAATACCATATGTGGCCGATGGAGACCTCTTTTGGCCACATATTCTACTGCACCCTGCAGAAGATATGGTGAATCCACCATATCCATAATACATTGCATGCATCACAGTACCACGAGTACATTCAAATAGATATGTCCATATATACAATTAGTATCTTTGAAATGTGACAAAAGAATTATTATATTAATTCCCGATTAGGTTTAACTCTGTGTGGAGCTGATGAAGGGAAATTTATAGAAAGTCTCATAGATATGTGAGATGTGCTAGTGAGTAAAGTAACCACTGACAGCCTTGCTTACGACCAAGCGTGTGTCCTGCCTGAAGCCATTTAAGAAAATAGTGCTCTGAGGCTGTAATTAAAACCTAGGGAGTAACAACACATGTAACATGGGGTGTCCTCATGGGAGGTTACTAGAAAAGACAAGGCGGTACTAAGGAGGCACTACTAAGCCTATTGACCAATGAAAAGCCACCATTTACAAAGGACAGGGACAGGAGCCAATTAAAAAGATGAGTGGAAAGTGGGTGGAGCTTTATGCCCATATCCTGCATTAAGTATATCACGAAGAGACAGCGCAAGCGCTGCCTAGGCGAGGCCTAAAAATATATTATTTGTAGGCAGGGAGCATGAGAGGGTCTTAAGGACCAGTGGAAAGTGACAGCAATGCAAGTTGGTAGGGGTACTAAGTGAGGGAAAGCACAATATTTTGCAAACTTACCAACATTTTTTAAGACTTTCAAAACAGAGAAAGGTAGAGAGTGTGTGTGCGTTTTTGTCTGTTTTGGCTGATAAAATCTGACCGATACCTCACCATACCCGACTGAAAGCACTTGTACCGATCAATTTAACATAAAATACATTTATTATGGGTGTGTAACACCCCAAACACCCACACCCCTCTGAAGCTATACCCCTGCTGAACAGGTGTGTTGCAAAACGTTGCCACTTGAAGCTTTGCCCGTCTTCATGAAAGACAACGTTTTCCCACTTCAGTCGATTTCATTGGGGACATTTATAGTTCAGCCACCCCTTGTTCAGCTCCACTTTCTCATTCACATGCAGTGGTGATCATTTTATTTTCCGTCCTGCATCTGAGTCTTGGGGAGCGTGGCCACAGCAGTGAAGCAGGGGGAGGAGGGATGGAGAGCACTGCTGTCAGTGCACATGACGGTTTGGCCAGTCGTCTTTGGACGGTCAAACCATCATGCGCACTGACATCTCTCCAATCAAGCAGTTTTGCTGGATGAAGAGACCAGCAGGCACAGGCTCCCAGCTCCCAATGGAGTTAAAAAAAGCCCGCTCTGTCCAATCCCAACACTGTTCCCATGGGTATGAGAGCAGCATCTGTATTGGCCATAGGGGAGTCTGGGAGCTTGAACCTGTGTCTGGAGGAGCAGAAGAGCGGCGGGGAGAGCAGCTAGCAGAAGACAGGCAGGTACTTTTTTTTATTTTCATTTGGTTACAGGACCCACCCCCGCAAAGCCGCACCATATTTTCCTGTCACCAGCCGCTACTGATTACGTGGAAATTGGTGAAGGGTGGAAGATATTACAGGAGGACCCCAAAAGTAAAATTTTCCATATAAATACTCAGACAAATGTTGATAATTGAGAAAAAAATTGAACATTGCCTAACGAGCCCTATTTATAATAATATAACAATAAACTTTATTTCGGCCAATTGGCCATAAAAGTTGCAAATAAAAACAATCTTAAAACAAATTTCCATATCATTGTGAACAGACATCACATTAGTTTGGCAAACATTTGACAACCAAAATGCTAACGGAAGGATCTCTAACATCATATAGTAATGGGTCAACAAGTAAGGAACGATCGTAGTCAAAACCCTATCATGGTCCATCATGTCATATGACTGAGGCTGTGCATGTCCCCTACCCAAATGTTGTCCATGATGGAGGAGACAAATACACCAGATTTTCAGATTTCGCATTCCATCACAATAAATACAAAATAAGAACATTAACGTTTGTCATCGTCATGTCATATAAAGGGCAATTGCATAAAAATGCTTCACGCACAATTAAAAGGTATGAATCTTAAAACATTACGTATAAAAATATCATTGGATGTGAGCCTCGTTGAAATCACAGTAGTAATAGCAGCGTGGGCTCAAAAGTGCACAAGTTAGCATGAAAACGAACATAATTGTTTTTATTAGCATTTATTATAAAAAACAACAAAGAGGCAGAGGCCTTAAACGATCAACAGAGGGTGAGGAGGAACAGGAAAAGGGGTGAAAGGGTGGAAAGAAAAGGGGGAATAAAGGAGGAGAGAGGCAGCTCAATTCAAGAGATGCATCACAATATCTCAAGGTTACAAATAGTGAGAGATAGATTTGACAGTTTTACTGAGTCTGTAAGTTAGAGACAGAGCTTGGGGGAGTCCAGGCGCCTCCAAGTTGTAAAGTTGTGTGGCACTCCAACATTAGGGTACCACATCTGGGGGAGGATCAAGCACCCCTCCAAAGTGCAGATGTACCTATAGGGTTGCGGCCACTGCAGGGTCCAGGGAATGGGTGTCGGCAGACAAGTCGCCGTCTGCCATCAATCGGGGGGTCTCATATTCACAGATGCAATAGCAGTGGTTCCCAGATATCTTTAGGACGAGATGTTGACAGCATTAGTTCCCGGTAGTAGGCCAGTTGCTCTTGACAGTAGGCTGCATCCTGTAGCCAGGAATCAACTTTGGGTGCAGGTCTCCTCCCCCAGTGCATGGCAAGTCGACGCTTAGCCAGAAGCAAGAGCATAACTGTGAGATGCTGAGTTTCAGGGGGGATGTCTCTGACATGGCCCAGAAGATATTTCAATGGGGTCTGCAGTTTGGAGCGGCCTGGAATCTGTTACAAGTTATGATGCACTGCCCGCCAATAGTCTACCACCCTTGGCCAGTCCCAGGCTAGAGGTGGAAAAGAAGCCTGGGGCGCTGAACACCTCACACAGCGCGCTTCCATCACCAGCCCTATCCACTGTAATGGTGTCAGTGGAGGGTGGAGCTGGTGGAGGAACTTGAAATCAATAAGCCTCAGTCTGTAGTTAGGTGAGAGAGCTGTAGTTTGCCCACAGCAGTAGGTCCACTGTTCATCTGTGAGGGGGAGTCAGTGTCTAGGGCCCAAGTAGCACCGGCTGTGGTGGACCAGGTTGGTGCCTTGTCTTGCATAACTGCGGGTGACCAGTTTGTGAGGTGAGGCGTTCACCAATATGTGCTCAAGGGCGTGTAGCGTAGGTAGAGTTCAGGGAACATTTTGTGTATTCCTCAGCATGTGGAACGGATCTGGTGATAAAGCAAGATGTCTAGTGCAGTGGGGCGCAGGGGTTCATTTAGGGCAGATGGAGGGAGGAATTGGCCATCAGGGTAAAGGTCGGTGAATGTGAATAGCTTTCTCTGGTGTGCTACTGCTTTAGACCGTCATCCTGCAGGGCTGGTAGCAGTGGGTTGCGCGCTAAGGGGATGGACGGGGCATAGATGCATTGCCATCGAGCACGTCATCACAGGCCATCTCATGCCCACTGACACACTCCACTGTATCAATTTCTGTGTGTGAGGGCTTGTAAGCCTGATAGAGCACAGTGGGTAGCGGCCAGGGGGATACCATGTGCGCCTCTACCGCTGCATGTAGCTTGAAGTGTGTGGGGTATAGACAAAAATTAAGATATTGAGCCTTAGTGCAAAGTGCATACAATTTCATGTCTGGTGCATTGAGGCCTCCTTGTCATAACAGTAATTTGAGTATATCCCATGCAATTCTCAGCTCCTTTCCAGCCCACGCCAGTGATATCAGGTTTGAGCGCAGGCGCCGAAGAAATTGTGTAGTGAGCGGCATGGGGATATTAAGGAAGAGGTATAGGAATTTGGGTAACACAATAATTTTGGCTATTGTTAATCACCCTGTCAGGGACAAAAGAAGCTGGTTCCGTGTTGGGATTCTTTCATTTAGCCAGGATATGGCCTTACCGTAATCGGCACGCCACAGCTCATCCATGTCGCGGCTGAGCCTGATACCGAAATAGCACACCGGTTCTGAGACCCACCTTAAGGGGAACTCATTCAAATGGCAACATACTTGAAGTAAGTGGGAAAAGGCTGGATTCAGCCCAGTTTATACAAAATGCCTGAGTGGCTGCCAAATCGAATAACTTCCCGTATGATTGGGTCAAGATTCTCTTGAGGGTCCCGGACATAAAGTGCGATGTCTTCAGTGTACATGGAGATTAAAATCCTGCGTGCTGTAAAGTGAAGCCCCTGGTGTGTGTGATGCTGTCGCAACTGGGCAGGGCAGTCAGCGGCGCCATCGCAACCGCAAAAAGGACTGGGGAAAGGGGACCATGCTGCCGGGTACCGCGCGTGATCAGAAACAGGTCTGATATCATCCCGTTTTTAGCGTAGTCTGGCAATTGGAGAAGTATATACTAACTTGATAAGGCGCACAAAACACTGACTTAGCCCCAAATGTGAAAGGAGAAAGAATAGGACAGGTCATTCCAGTGAATCGAACGCCTTTGTGGTGTCTAGTAGAGCAGCGATTGCAATGAGACTGGGCTCCATGATGTTCATAATAGCAAACAGCATGTGAAGGTGTGTGCTGTGGACCGCCCCGGAACAAACTCCAATTGGTCTGGGTTTTCTATGGCTGGAAAAAGAGCAAGGAGGTGGTTAGCAATGAGTTTAGTGAGTATTTTATTGTCAACATTTATCAATGACAGTGGCCTATATGAATCGCACTGGTTCATTGACTTGTCGGGTTTGAGTATCGTACCGATGACTGTCTCACGAAGCGATGGTGGCAATTCAGACGATTTCAGAGATGCCTCAAACATAGATAGTAAGTGAGGGATCAGTAGAGCAGCATATTTCTTGTAAAAGGAAGTTGTAAGCCCATCTAAACCACGCACCTTATCGTTGGGAAGACTCTGTATGACCAGTAGTACTTCCTCCTCCGTGAAGGGGCAATCTAAGTATAGGCAATGAGCGCGGTTGAGCCAGAGTAATTGTATAGTATCCAGGTAAGCTAGGAGCTCCTCTCTGCTCGGTACTGTTGTGACCTGATAGTCAAGAGTAGACGGAGGTCATTGTGTATAGCAAAGTGGTGGGGGTAGACTGTCGTTCCAGTCGATCATCAAATAGTTCTACTGTCTGAGGCCCATTGCCTGTGCAGCATGTTCGCGAGTGTTCTACCGGGGTGATCACACTCACCATAGCAACATGCAGTTGCTTCACGCATCAAGTAGTTTAACTCTTGCCCTGTCTCTTTGTTTTGTGAAAGGTTGCCATGAAGGCGGGATCCTTAGAGACATAGTATTCTAGTTTGCGCACCTGGAGTTCGCGCTCCAGCATGGCAAGGCGCGTTCTGATTGTCTTGAGAACACTGCCTTGGTTTGCGATGCACACACCCCATATCACAGCTTTAAAGGCTTCCAATAAAGTTGATTGGGAAGAAACTGAACACTTGTTCGTCGCAAAGTAGTTAGTAATGGCAGTACGGATTTCAGTTCAAAAGACAGACTCTTGAAGAGCCCCAGGGGGCAGTCGCCATGCGAATGCCCATGGAATGGCCAATGGCAGGGAAAGTTCCCAGTGTACCGGAGTGTTATCCGAGAGTGTACAGGATAAATGTGACACGGCAGTGGTCCATTTGTAAACATCACCAGTGGTCAATCAATAATCTATATGCGACCATGTGCCATGTGCAGATGTGCCGATGTAACACCGGTGCCCTCCCTATTGCACCCACGCATGCATCTCCAAACATCTGCCAGGCAATTATCATTAATTAAGGTATGCAAATGTCCAGATGAGTGGGGTCAACGTGGAGCGCCAGAGCGATCCATATTTGGATCCAGTACTACATTGAAGTCACCCCCCATATCACATTGCCTGGCCCCATACTAGCCATTTGTTGCCATATATCTGTAAAGAACTCTGGGCAGTCAGGGGTTGGGCCATAGCTGGAGGCCAGTAGAACCGTGTGGCAGTGTAATTTACCGGCTAGGAGGATGTAGCATCTCTCAGTGTACCATATGGCTTGAGTCAGGTGCCAGGGTAGGCCTTTGCGTATAAGTATGGTAGGCCCTCATGCGTTGTTGGATTATAGGGATGCATGCAGTTCTGTGCACCAGCCCACTCTGAGGTGGGTGGGCGTTGACGGAGTGAGGTGGAGTTCCTGAAGGAAACAGATGTCAATGTGGTGTCTGGTAAGGTAGGCGTGTACTAATCTATCCTCCGCTGGTCATTCAGCCCGAGGACATTCCAGGTTACTTAGTAGCTGTCATCATACCACCTAGAGGATAGTATCATGCAACATAGAGGCTGTACTTGATAGGCCTGGATGTCAATCACAAGGAGGCGAGAATGGCAATCCTGCCAGGGAAAATGGTAGGGAGGAGGGAAAATTGCAATGCAGTGAGTTACCGGCTGGGAAGGCTGGGGGAGTGCAGAAAGCAGTAAGGAGGATAGTAGGATGTCCTGTCAGGTATGTGAGCCAGGAGCTGATGTCTGAGTACAGTGAGTCACTGCCTGAAGAGGTCTGGATAGTGGTGGGTACTGTGCAGAAGACCTGACACAAGGAAAGAAAAAATAACAAACAATAACATTCAGGAAACAACCCACCCCCACTCACTCCAACCACTGAACTTGGCTGAGAGCATTTAACCCACCCCCTCTCCAAATACCATCCCAAAACAAAACAGTAATCAAGGGAATCATCCCTGTGGGCAGTGTCGAGCAAGGATAACTGCCCAATCAAGAACTGGCTGTGGCGTGAGCGAGCGATAGGCCCGCTCCATGATGAAGACTGGCGCTAGGGCCTTTCCAAAGGGTTCTCACAGCAAAGATTCAACATAGTCCTCCATTTTGATGATAGCCTTGGATTCTGGGACCCAGGTGCTGTGTAGATTATTGCACTGCGATTGCACTTCCAAGCTTTCGTTTTTCGCTTTGATCAGTTCATGGACTTTATCTACATACAGAGCTATTTGCTCGTCATGGTCTGTGTATCATCCACAGTGGAGACTCTTGTTTCTAGATGATCCAGACAATTTTTGTGTTTATCAAACCGCTCCTTCATACGGTCCAGTCGAGTGGCCATAAGGTCTAATTTAGCAATAATTGCTCACAGGCTGGATTTGACGTCCATGAGAATTTCTTTAATGTTGCCGTCATGTTCTGAGGCCCCACTGGAGGAATTGGAGTGATCACCGTGGGGCGGGTCCTGGTCAGTTTGTCAGATGTGTCTCTTGCTCTCAAAGGAGAGCTTCGATTGGCGTTCATTCTGTTTGCCCATTATGTACCGGGGGGTGATGTGGGTCACAGGGAATGGCACAGATGAGGGCATGTGTCCGGCACAGAGTCGAATGCCCAGATGATCCGAGAGGACTACTGCAGGCACGCTGAGCGGGTGAAGCAGGTGTCTTCAAGGGGCGATGAAGATTCTGTGCAATCAGGTCTTGCCACACCCCAAGTTGTGCGCTTGTCATGCGGGGCATGAGCACACATAATCCGATGGGCAGCCCCAGTCCCGGCTGCCCCGACAGATGCACAGAGCCGCAACGAGTGTTGAGTCCATTCAAATCACGAGCTCACGGTGGGGCCCGCACGCAGTGATGATCACACCAAAGACAGAATAAGATCACAGCTGAGCCATGCCCCCGTCCCCAAGCCAAGCCGGAGGCACTGGATGACTTGTACCTGGACGCAAGCTGCTGCACCGGAGCAGCAGTGGTTGTAGTCCCAAGGGGTACCAGCAAGGGAGGATCAAGAATCACAACTGGAGCCCTGCCTCACTCCAGAGCAGCCCTCAGCACAAGCAGGCCCAGGAGCAAATCACGGGCCAACGGGGGTGGAGGGCTGGGGATAGGTTAATGGGCAGAGCACAGGTCTTACATGGAGGACGGCCTGGAAGCCCAGCAATGTGGCAAACGACAGAGCACCCCCTGATAGGAGTCAATAAGGGTCCAACAGCCACCTAGCTACAGTCAAATTAGGGCAGTCGAATCATTTATGGGCTATCCTCAAGCAGTCGGTCACCCCGGAGAATAACGGTTTTAGAGACACTAGGGGAATGGGTCTAGTAAAAGATTTTGAATCCCTTGGTCTAAGTGTGTTAAATGGAAGATATCAACAAGATTCACCACCCACATGAACTTACCAGGCAGCGGGCTTGCAATCTAGAATTGACTACCCTATAATATCTTTACCCTTATTTCAAATGCTATTCTCCTTTCAGATTACCAAAACAATCAAAAGTGACCACGGGCAACAAGTCATTGAGATCCAGGTCCAATGTACAAGACATCAAAAGGTAAAGTCCCTTCCGGGGGAGTTAATAACAACAAGCTATAGGAGGCTGTATTGGTCGGAAGGAACTATAGATTCAATTAGGACCACAGCTTCAACATTGGTCAAGCATTTTTTTTAGTAGATTCTCTTACAGTAACAGTACAATGAGCTCTATTTACAGAAAAACTAATGGCCACCTACTCATCGAAAAATAAAACTACCACTTGGCAATTTAAAGGCCAAGCACAAAATTTAAGCAGGATTAGATCGGCCTCATGCTGCATTCTGAAGAGGAATTGTAATAGAATTCTGAGGTAAAAAGAAGTGGCCAGGAAATCAAGAGCTTCAAACTGAATTGAAAACTATAAACAGAGACTTTCGTAGGTTAATCTGGGAAAATAAATCAAAATCAAAACAAACACTTTGGGCAAAAGCTCTGTACATAATGGCAAAAAGAAATATTCAAGAGACTTTTGGAAGATGATTAACAGCCTGAACAGAGCCCCAACGGCGATCATTTAAAAATCAAAAAAATGTTTTTATTGCGTTTTGAATATAAACAGCCGTCAGCATATCCATAGAAGGCATTACGGATGAAAAGAGACAATATCATCCAATATGACAGCTAATCAACATCGAAAAAGAAACACAAAATGCAGGAGAGCACAGTAAAAAAATAAACGGATAAAAGAACAATGAAATATACATCATGGTTAGCTGGCAAGTACATCAGCGATCGTACATGTATTTAATACCTTCAGAGCATTTACAGGTTGGAGTACGGAAAGTCGATGCGAGTGGGTGACGTGGGTGATATTAATAGACTAGGTTCTTGATAGAGGTGAGATGTATTTTTGTAGTAGTAGAGCGGCCTGGAGTGGAGGGGTACCATAATATTAATCAGTCACCTCAGGGTGGCGCAACAGGTAAAAGCGAAGGCGCTGCCAAATATTCTTAGGCCTAGAGGAGGGGGGCAGCAGGGTCACATAAATATCGCTGGCGGTATCACAATATATCAGATCTCTCATCCAGGCCTTAATTGTTGGTGCAGTAGTGCCAGCCCAATGTATAGAGATCTGTCTCTTAGCCAACAGCAAAGCAATGGAAGCGAAGCGCCGAGACCCAGGGCTCAGCGGTCCAACGTAGCCAAGCAGCGACAACAATGGGGAGGTAGTCAGCTCAGATTCAAGCATTAGTGCTAGATGGCAGAAGGCTGCCTCCCAGAAAGGCAAGACGGGGGGCAGTTCCACACTAAACGAATAAAGTCAGCATGGTCTGCAGCGCATTCGCAGTAATTATGGGACCTAGTGGGATCCATTTTAGCAAGAAGTGCAGGGGTAATATATGCTCTATGTAAGTATTTAAAATGAAGGAGTTTGTGCTGGGAGTTGCTTGATATGCAACGGGTCTGTTCACAGCAGAAAGCCCATGCTTTGTCCTGCAAGGGTTGGCCCAAATCACTTTCCCACGCCGCCCTAGCCTAGCCTCCCACCTCCGGCCGTAGCGTGAGAGCCAAATGGTATAAACGGGAAACAAAATGGGTATTGTCAGGTGAGACAATGACTATGGAGAGCGGGGGAAATTTGTTCGGTTCAGTAGTAGAGGACTGTAGTGCAGCGATTATGGAAGTCCGTGTCCTATGCAGGAGAAAGCTGTCCGGGGGGGCACGTCACGTCCCGCGGTCAAGTCGGATACCAATCGTAACTGCGCCTCGTGAAATAGGTCCCCAACAGTGTGGAGACCACACCGGGTCAAAATTTGCTTTGCCATGGTTTCAGTAGTCGGGATAGCCAGGGGTTGTCCAGTAAAGATAAATTGAGGGAGTACAGGAGGTAGGCCCGGAGATAGCGACAAAGTCTTTCCAATGCCCAGTACGTGGTATGTAATGTTTTAATCCCCGTATGTGTCCTAGTGAGCCCAAGAGGAAGAATGGTAGAGAGGTGGCAGGGGGCTGCGACCATTCGGGTTTCAAATATTGTAGCCGCGCGTCCGGGTGGTACCAAAAATAAGTGTAGTGAATTTGCGCTATGAAATAATATAAGTAGAAATGTGGTACCCCAAAGTCCCCATGCGTGAAGGGCATTGTGAGTGTCTGCCAGCCTATACAGGCCTGTTTGTTGGTCCAGATCAGTCTTATCAATAAGCTCCGAAGTGACTCAAAGAATTTAGTCGTGAGAGGGATGAGAATATTTAAAAAGAGATACAAGAAACGAAGCAGCACAACCATTTTAATAATAGCTATCCTGCCGGCAAGCGACAAAGGGAGCTTTATTTACCAATCTATCTGCGTGGATAGTCGGTCTACTGCTGGGCCGTAATTTAGGCAGATGACTTCGGAAGGGGTGCAATGTAATATAACACCAAGATATCGAGGGGGATCATCGCACCACTGCAGTGAAAAGTCAGTTGTAAATGGGAGTGTGGCATCTACTAATGGAAATAGTCTGGACTTAGACTTAGACCAGTTTATGACTGGGCCAGAGAAAACCCCAAATCGCACCACTTCTCGCAGAAGCCGAGGAAGATTGATCTCAGGTTCACAAATGATCAAGAGAATGTCATCCGCATAAAGAGAGGGAAGGAGAGGTCCTAGGTGGAACCTAAAAGCGCAGTGAAGATGCCTCTCCTGGAGATGTCGCACCAACTATAAACAGTAAGGGTGAAAGTGGGTTAGGACTGCGAATGTGGTGTGCAAATTGACAGAAGTGGATCTATTTGGGACAAAACCAGACTGAAGAGGAGAGATTATCTGATTTATTAGAAGTGAGATGCGGGTCGCTAGTATCTAAGCCAACTTTTTATAGTCCTGGTTAAGAAGGGATAGGGGCCTATGGGAGGCACATCTATCAGGTGGTTTGCCAGGTTTGAGCAGCAAGGAGATAACGGCTTCCCGCCTCGTGGGGTGAAGTATACCAGAATCAAGAGCTTTCGCATAAACCTCCAATAGGTGTGGACTCAGCAAAGTCTTATATGTCTTATAAAAGACACCTGTGAGCTCGTCTGTGGTGGGCACACGTGCCCCATTTACATCGTCAATTGCCTGTGATACTTCATCGGCACCTGTGGGCAAGGCCAAAAATTAGGTCTGGCCTTCATCGATCTAAACCATTGCTATTTCTTCCAGATATTCGGAGAGGGTTGTGTCTACTGGTGGGGAGTGAGTTGTATACAAACGAGAGTAGTAGGAAAAAAAGGCGGACAAAACATCCGAGCTCTGAGTAATACGCGTGCCGTCATCTAATTGCAACTTAGTGATATAAGACTGGTGCCGGAAGCTAAGTATTCTGGCAAGTCTGTCCCGGTCGATCTCCCTCCTCATATCTTCGAGAAAAAAGCCCATTTCCCAAGGTAGTTAGCCTCACGGACCGTGAGTTCCTGAAACTCCTCAAGAAGCCTTGCCCTCTGATGCAGAGGAGAGGGGGGTTGTCCATTCGGGTGCCTGCATCAAGATCCTTCAGCGCTCTTTCAGTCGTATCTAGATCATGTCAGATAGTGTGTAAAACTCCTGCCTGTTTGGCAATGCAAATGCCGCGGATATATACTTTGAAGACTTCCCATAAAGTGGAGTAATGTGACACCGAGCCTGTATTAAATTAAAAATATTCAACAATGGTGTCATTAATCTCACTTTTAAACACTGCGTCAAGAAGAGCATCAGTAGGGAAGCGCCAGAGCAGGTATGGTTGTGTGATGGAGCGGATCAGGATCGATAGTAGCACCGGAGAATGATCCGATAAGGTGCGTGGTAGGTAGTCCGCCGAGAGTGTATAAAGTAAAAGGTCAGGGGTCAGGTACCGATGGTCTATATGGGACCACGAACCGTGTGGTGAAGAAAAAAAGGAAAAGCCACTATCAGTAGGGTGGAGATGTCGCCAAGCATCCGACAATAAGTGGGCTGTTAATAGGTCTGTAAGTTCATGTGTTGAGTGTACTTTAGTGATATGTCCCAGCCCTGTAGTGTTGAGTGTAGGTTGCAGAGTGAGATTAAAATCTCCACCTAGTATAATGGAGTCGATGGCAGATTTGGAAATATGCATGGAGATACCAGAGACAAAAGCCCTTCACATCCACATTGGGGGCATATACATTTAACAATAGTATCTGTTTCGTGCCAAGAGTTCCTGCCACCAGCAGATGCCGTCCCTCAGGATCCTTAACTACTGTATGCGTCTGCAATGCTACAGATTTGTGAATCAAAATTCAAACCTCGCTGGAGTGGGTGCTGTAACTGACGAAAAAGCGATTAGCACCCCAGGAAAAGGAAAAGCGATTGACAGCAATGGGAGTGTAATGGGTCTCTTGCAAAAAAGCAGTATGTACCTTGTGGCAGGAAAGGTAAGCCAGCACCTGTCTACCTTTACGGGGATTGTCCAGGCCTCTAACATTCCAGACATGGATTTCAGCTCTAATGCCCCTGAGTTCCCATACGTCTGTGCGGAAGAAGTGTTAGTCAGATGTGCGTAAAGATGTCAATATGAACAATTGAATGATACCGGCCGATAAAGTGCACCTCCTGCATGAAACTAACAAATATCATACAACATAACCAAACTCTCAACCCACCTTCCACCTCCCACATCGCATATCCACCTAACCTGTATCCGGTGAATTTCATAGTACCCAATAACATAGTAGGAGATCTCCTAGGGGAGAGGCAACGCTCAGGTGGGGTGGGCTGCAGAGAGTAAGATAGTGATAGCAATACAAGAATTGCAGCTAATGACATAGACATAAAACAAAGTTATATAACTAAGGGGTATCCCCTCGATGCATCAGATAAACCATCAATGACCTCAAGTTCAGTGGAGCAGACCACGGAGGAATCGGATGTAGTACAGTACAGAAAAAGTAGACCAAAGGACAGTGTCTCTACTTCCCGAGAGAGGAGTTTGGTTGCGGTTTGATGTTTCCAGAAGTCTGCCGCATCTACAGGGGAGTCAAAGACGTGAGTTTTACCATTAAGCTGGAGGCACAGACTTGCTGGGTAAAGCATGGCATATCGAACATTTGCGTCTCTCAAGGTCCGCTTGATAGCCTGAAATTTATGGTGGGCCTCTTGGACCAGTGGAGTAAAATCATGGAAGAAGGACAAAGACATGCCCTGATAGTGCAGGACTCCCTTGTCTCTGGCCATGCATAGGGCAATGTCCCGATCGTGATAGTACAAAAGCAGAGCAATTATGAGTCATGGTGGGGCTCTAGGGGCCGACCTGGGGGCGAGTGTCCTGTGGGCCCCTTCAATTGTGAATGTGGAAGAGAAGGAGTCTCTACCAAAAAGTTCCACTAGCAGTCGTTCCACATTTGCCTCCATGAGCCCAGTGTTAGTGGATTCTGCTACCCCCGCAATTCTTACATTATTGTATCAGGACCTGGCTTCCAAATCTTCTGCCTTGGTTGCTGTAGTCTTGAGGAGTCATTCCATTAGCTCTAGGCGCTTAGTGATTGCCAATTGCGATTCTTCAAATTCTGAAATGTGGTGTTCAGGCACGTCAATGCGAGACTCATGCTGTTCACTTCAGCCATACATGGTGTCCAATTGGGCTGCCAGGGTGTCAAAACGTGGGTCTATGGCCCAGGACCAAGCTCGCAGTTCAGCTACTATGAGGCACAGGGTCAAGACTGATTTGCATATGGCCATGTCTAAACTGGGGTGGTGTAGTGGGCAAAAGAACGATGGATTTAACCCAGATCTCTTGACTGGGGGAGAATGTATGCATTGTCAGCATTCCGTCCATCATTTGTTTGTTGTAACGCTTTTCGCCCTAAGTGGGATGGGTATTCCCAGACGTGGGACCCGTGCTCACTACGCCACTGGAGTCAAGCTATCCTGGCTGATGACGGCTGATAGCCAGAAACCGGTCCTAGGATGCTTGATTCCGGTCCAGGGAAGACATGGCTTGGCAGTTCGGGCTGGACTGTTCCCATGAGGCACAGGGTCAAGACTGATTTGCATATGGCCATGTCTAAACTGGGGTGGTGTAGTGGGCAAAAGAACGATGGATTTAACCCAGATCTCTTGACTGGGGGAGAATGTATGCATTGTCAGCATTCCGTCCATCATTTGTTTGTTGTAACGACTATCACCGCAGCGCCATCCACAGCGGGCTGATCGGGGTATGTCAATAATTGAAATGGAGGCAGCAGGGCACCGTAGCAGAGACTACAATGAGGTGGAGGCATAGATGTGCCAATAAGGGGCCCAGTGTAGTGGGCCCTTGCTGTTGAAAGTCAGGGCAAAATAACAGTGTGTAGGAAGACACCACCAAACCCAGTACCAGCAATGAGCAGCAGCATGGTGTGGGAGAGAGGCACAGAATCTGGCTTGTACATTAATTCCTTGTCAGTTTGCCATGGGCATGTGTGGGTCATGTTCGTTGGCGAGAAAGGCGAGAAGTGAAGGCCCCCATAGGCACACGTGCACAGCTGCAGTAGTCCCAAAAGGAAGAAAATCCCCAGCCCTGGGGCCCAGTAGTAGCAGCCCCCCACCAGGAGACATACAGCAGATAGAGAGCAGGGTGGGGGTGAGGGCCCCGCAGGGTGGTCCGAGGGCAGGGAGGACTCACCACATCACATCCCCAATCAATGGAAGAGTGCGGGCCTGGATGCTCTGGATGCCCCCGCCAGCTCAGACACCTCCTCTGCTCTGGGCGTGATTTAAGAGGAGCCGCTCCGTCGCGGCCGCTGCCACGCCCTCAGGCTCGCCCATGGCCCCTGTCACCGCGGGGCCTCCGAGGTCTGCCTCAGGCCACCGCCAGCTAGCAGCTCCACATCAGCGATGGGTGCAGGGTTGTCTGCCCCAAAGAGCTCAGGATGTTCCGCAGAGCAGCAGGGAGCAGAGGAGATGATCGGCTCCATTTCAATCAAGTTTTGAATGGCACCTGTGCTCTATCCAAGAAACACTAAGTATAACGAATCAGACAAATCAAGGTGAATATAAATTTACTATCTCAGAAGAGCAAGTATGCAAGATCATTAAGAAAAGTATACACGATGGGGCACCTGGCCGGAACGGAATCCCACATGCCCTGTACAAGGAAAAAACCTACCTTTTGGGCAGGTTACCCAACGAAAGTCTTTAATAATGCTCTTCAGTTGGCGAACATATAGGATTCATGCAAAGGCTCCATAATAACACCCATTTCTAAAAGTGGAGATTGGTCACAACCAGCAAATTATTGCCTTATTACACTGCCACATACAGAGGTAAAACTCTTTGCAGAAATCCTCCTGACTAAATTATCACAATGGGCAGTAGCGAGGCAGATTATTCCGATGAACCAATTGGGTTTCGCTAAAGGGTCAGGTCTCGCGACCAATATTTAGCACTTTCAATAGTTATAGATAAATATAAGTCAAGTAAGCAACCAATTTACCTTTGTTTTTTAGATTTTAAGATCAGCGTTTGACTGTGTATACCAGCACGTTCTTTGACGAAAGCTGATTAAACAAGGAATACCTGCTAGTCTCTTAAAGGCAATTCATTTGTTTTACTCTGAACTGGGTCAGGGTGAGAATAGGTGATGGTTCGTATTTATCTAGAAAAACTGGAACCTCCCAGCAGCTAAGGCAAGGGTGCATACTTGCTCCATAAATATTTAATCTATTTTTGCCCGATTTAACACAAGCAATGGACAATGCAAATGCGCATCCTCCTAAGTTAGCAGACAAGTATATATCAAACCTACTATACGCCAACGATGTCATTCTGTTAAAAAAAGGTTTGGTTTGCAAATACTTATAGACATACTATCAAACTATTTATTAGCTAATGGCATGGTTATAGATGAGAAAAAGACAAAAGTTATGGAAGTAAGTCACAGGATACAGAGAAAGCATAAGTGGTACTTACAAGGCCGCCAA
The DNA here is from genome assembly GCF_964204655.1 of Triturus cristatus. NCBI lineage: Eukaryota > Metazoa > Chordata > Amphibia > Caudata > Salamandridae > Triturus > Triturus cristatus. Next base: position 586,717,358 of record NC_140580.1, on the reverse strand, counting down.
CTGGAGAAGATGAAAACAAATAGGTATCTGTGAGTACTTTTTGATGACAAGGGTTCCTTTCAGGAGTATAAGATGGATGGGCAGAAGAACGGTAATACCCTACTTTTATCATTTAGCACTTTACAGAGGTCTCTGGGTGGGCCAAACCAGCGCTCATTGTTAAAGGTAATAACTGCATAATTACTGCTTAGTATCTCTTATGGAAGCGAGGCACTGCGTGGTAGAGACTTGTAATTTTAAAACACAATCATTGTAAAAATATTTAGATCCCTTTTCCGTCTCCCCTGCAACGCCTCACTGGCCCAGATAAGGCTAGAATTTTGATTAATTAATCAGATTGTCACAAGGAAAGGAGATTATATTAAGGTTTGAAAGAGAATAAAATCAAACACCTCAAAACAAATGTGCCAAATTATTTGGCAAGAAGTCCAAATAAATCGAAACTCTCAATCCTGGAAGTATCTAGATCAGCTCGTTCTGTATGGGGAAATGTCATTCTCCGCAGAGTCTTTTAAAAAAGTAATCAACATATTAATGAAAAGAATCTCGATGTTGAAAGATAAAGAGTCCCTCGTGCAAAGATCGCATGCCTGGATGAAACTGAATTAGTATACAATTCTTAAAATGCAGCCCTATCTATAAACTGGCTGGCAAATGAAGCTAAAAGACGTTTTTATTAGAGCACGATTGGTCTTACCCCAGGCCTGGCTCACGCGATGCCTTGACTGCGGCTAGCAACAGCCATATGCTTCAGACTATGTAAAAATGGAGAGGAAAACATTATTCATCTAATTTGTCTTTGCCCTGTACTACTGGAAGAAAGAAGGTGGTATATGTACATGCAGGCAAGCAGTAATAGCATGTTTCAAAACATCTGATACAGTTTTGAATTGCATTTTTACAAAGTTCTAGACACTTGTGGCTACAAAACTGGATTCCTATGATGCCATTTGGGTTTAACTTTACTGCAAGTAATGGAATTTCATTTATTATAATGTATAATATTATAGACTCACGATTTTGTAGCGCACATTCATGTATTTGGTGAACTATTTAAACAAAATGACAATATACGTACACATGAGATGCTAAATCTTCACTTGGTTTCGGTATTTAAGATTTGTATATGAGCCACTATTCAGCTGGGATATCAAAAGAGGACCAGCATATAAGTTTGCTAATAGCAGACACCTGGTGTGCAGCTGGTATTTTAGGAACTTTAAATTAATTTTAAACTATAATTTGAAAGTATTTCATTTAATTGTGCCTCGGTGATTTTAATATATTTTACTGTATAACATCTTTTTAATGATTGTATATTGTATGATTTTAATTGATCACCAATAAAAAATGTTCTCTCAATAATGTTTCCTAGAAATGTTCCTTTAACTTAGTGGGAGTGCTGTTTGACATTACAGTTGGAGAATGCTACAAATGCTCTCTTTTAATAGCTACACATAGCTGCTTGATCTTTTTGAGCCATGGGGTACACAAATTTCTATCTAGGGTAATTAATTTGGATAAGGCTTCCCTATAGAAAGTCAACTCCGGTGTAGTCCAGAGATGTACCCAGTATTGGAGGATTTTCAAGAGGGCTGACAAATCCACCTTATTCATAGCCAAATCAATGCATAGGGGCAACAGGGGAGTGCTTGAGGGCAAACAAAGTAGTGAACAAATGAACTTGTTTTCGATTTGGATTAGAAAGGAGAGGTTGGGGCCGTGGTTTCAGCACCGATCAAGATGGCAGTGTGATCTCGGAGCTCCGAGCCGGTACTCCAAGCGCAGCTTTCTCCACGCCGGAGAGAGCCTCTACTCTTCAATAACAATGTAGGTTTGCGCCTTCCAATGATAGCAAGCAGCATTTGGACTTGAAATTTTCTGGTTTTGCCTCCGTTTTCGGCACTTTTTCACCCACGACCGTTTTTCCTTACAACGGCCGCCATCTTAGCTCTGCTGCTCTCCAATGCTGATCATACCCCAGAAATGCCTAATTTCTACGTTTCTGCAGCGTTTTTCTTCTGCCTGGTACTCCTGTTGGGCAAGTGATTTTCTACTACACTCCTTTGTTTTTTCAGATGCTTTTTGGGCATTTTAAAGGAGCTGATGGATTGTTTTTATGGCACGGCCGCCATTTTGTGACTCCTTTATACCTCCCGCATATTTCGTCTTCCTTCTTGGAAGTGCTTGGTGTTTATCTTGTCAACATGCATAAATGACTTCCTTTTTTGTTCATTACATACCTTGCTGCTTCCCTTATGTCTTGAGAGACATGGAGTGATATCTCTATCAATGGCTGCCCTGATGTGAGTAACCTCATCGCTTCGCACAGTTTTTCAACATGATGTGACTTTTTTTTGTGTTCTTGACCTGTATTTTGCATTTTGGATGTCCACCACTTTGCTGTGTTTTGTCAACAATATAAAGGACTGTGCTTGTTTTTCAAGTTTTCATCAGATACCTAGTGGTGCTATCACTACTTTTCTAATTGTTCTGCAAGCCTTTTCTGCGTTTTGGCTTTCCTCGTATCTACATGCGGCTGGTTCTTGAGGAGTTTTGGTGCTAACGGGGTGGTTCCTGTGATTTCTCTTCAGACCTGAATCTCTTTTTGAAACCACGCTCATATGGGGAGACTGAGAGATCTTAAATTAAGCACCCCCTCTAAACCTTCTACACAATCGGATTCTAACTCTGCTCTCAACGACATGGAGGACATTTCTCCTAAAAAATCTGACCTCCCAACAGGCGCAATTACAAAATCGCATCTTACAAGTAAACTACCTGCGGTTTCCACCAAGCGACCGAAAGAAGACCCTCCTTCTCCAGTGAACTCATCTTCAGCATCCATGGATTTCATTCTTGAGGAAATCCATGCTTTAAAACCCTTCATAGAGGACACTAAAAAAACTTTGCAACTTCTGGATGATAAATGGTCTTTGCTAGAGTCACGTATACTTGTTGTGGAACAAAAAACAGAATCTCATCAGTCCTCTTGTTCTCGTATTTCCACTCTGGAGTTTGAAATCTCTTCACTCAAGAAACAATCCGAAGATTTGGAAAAATGAAATCGTAGGAACAATCTTAGAATTTACAGTCTTCCAGAAAATATTGAAGGATCTAACCCAACAGTTTTCTTTCAAACTTTACCTAAACTTTTAGAATTATCTTCCATTTCTTCCCTAAATATTCAACGTGCTCACAGACTGGGTCCCAAAACCTCTGCAAGACCTCGAGGATTCATCATGTTTTTCTTTCAATATACAGACCTTATGCAGGTGCTGTGTGCAGTCAAGTCCAAGAAACAAGTTTTTTGGGAAGGTCATCGTCTCTTTTTCTCTCAGGACGTGGCTAAGGTTACAGCTGATCGTCGCAAGAACTTTCTCAATCTTCGACCTCAACTGCGTTCCCTTAATGCCAGATTTAGATTAATTAACCCCTGCATTTTCAAGGTCACTTATAAAGATAAAACTATGACCTTTGAGGATCCAACCGTCTAGCAAGAATTTCTCCGTCAACATAGAGCTATGGCTATGGACACCTCAAGACCTATTTGATATGTTTTCTTGTTATGTTTTGTCTGATGGTTTTCTACCTATGTACATTTTGACTGTTGTTTTGCTTGTATCTTTTATATCGCTCCTTGCATTATGATGTTTTACTCTTTCTATCTCTTTCTCACTTGCTTTCGTTTCCTGTACAGGTATAGTTCTTCTCCGTCATCTGATCCCTTGTGGTCTCTTCCTTGTTGATGTTTTACCCCTTGTTCTTCTGGAGTTCGGTGGTGTTCTGCTGGTTTCGTCATCATCTTCTGGTGTCGCCATCCCTCACGTTCGTTTTAGTTATAGGTATGAGCTTCAGTCGTCATTTGTTGGACATTTTTTATTTACATGTTCTATTTTATGACTTGTACTGTCTCCTTGTTCTCTGTTCTGTTCTTTTTCTCCCACAGACCCTCTGTACCTTTCTTCTTTTTCCCCTAATCATTTTTCCACTTCTTTTTGGTCTTTACTCTATTACCTTCTTTCTTCACACTCTTTTTCTTCCACTTTATTTTAATTCAAAGTTTGATTTTATCACTGGTTGCTTAGAGAATGTTCATGTTAATGCGTTTTACTCACATTCAGAGATACTACATGGAATTTTAAGGGATTAAATAATCCCATTAAAAGACAACGGGTGCTATCTCATTCAGCTAATTTAAAAACTGATGTTGCACTACTTCAAGAATCCAATCTATCAGAAGCTGAAGCTTCCAAACTGAAGAGATGTTGGGTGGGAAAGGTTTTCTCTTCTCCAGCTTTAGGTAAGAAAAATGGAGTTCTGATTCCTTGTCATAAGAAACTCAATGTTTCCGTTGTTCATCAAGAAACGGATACCGATATACGTTGGGTTATTGTTGAACTTCTTATTGATAAAATACCCTTAGTTATTTTTAATGTATATGGCCCTGTCACCGTTGATAAGGTTTTCTGGACACAAATCTCTGATAAATTAGTTTTATATGATGATGACTATGTTGTTTTTGGCAGTGATTGCAATCAAATGCATGACCCCTAATTGTATCAACAGTTGTCTGTTAAATTTGCAAATACTAAAATGCACTCACAATTTACCTCCTCCTTACAACGTAGGTCCCTTGTTGATATTTGGAGACTTTGTCATCCAGATCTCAGAGAATATACCTACTTTTCACCTCCACATCAAACTCAGTCCAGTAATGACTATCTCTTTCTTAGTAAACCTTTAGCTCAACATGCTCTTCATTCTGAGATAGGAACTATTTTAATTTCAGACCACGCTCCAGTTTTTGTTGACTTCGATCTAATACCTTTAACCCCACATACCGGTAGATGGCGTTTTAATAATTCTATGTCTTGCGGATCCTAACTTCTCTAGCCGGTTCAGTTCTTTTGCCTCTGAGTTTTTTGCTATTAACTCAACTCCAGACTCTTCTCCTGTTATGATTTGGGATTCCTTTCAGGCGGCAGCCAGAGGCTTTATAATTAATTTTGTATCGCAAAAGAAAAATTCTTTTGAAGTAATATCTACCCAATTACTTCATAAAATTAAACAATTGGAATATACTTATTACCATTCCAACTCTGAGACTTCTCTAAAAAATCTTATTGACGCCAAACTTACTTTTAACAGACTTTCGACAGAAGCTGCTTCTTCCTATCTTTTAAAGACCAGCGCTCGCTATTATGGTGGCCAAAATAAAATGGGGAAACTCTTGGCCAACTACTTAAAAACAAAGAAAGAAAGAACTAGAATAGATTCTCTACAAAGTACTAATGAGTCTCTTCTATTTAAAGATGAGGCTATCTTAAATGAATTTGTCTCCTTCAATAAAAATGTATATACTCCAGAGACTCAACCAACTCAAACAGATTTATCCTCTTATTTTCATTCTATTAATTCTCCTCCCTCCGACTCTATTGATTCTTTGGAACTTGATATTACATTAACTGACATCACCAATGATATTTCGGTCTTGCGACATGGGAAGGCCCCTGCTCCTGATGGATTTACTATTGAGTTTTATGAACATTTTGCTAAACTTCTTCTTCCAAATCTTTTACTCTTATTTAACCACATCGATGTGAGTGACGGAGAGGTTCCGTCATGCGCGTTGGTTGCGCTGTGCGTATGACGGAACCGCTCCGTCATGGCCCCGCCCACGTAATAGAACCTTCAGCACAGCGCGGTAATCCGCGCCACGCTGAAGGGGTTAACTCCTTTATTACTAATGGTTTGTCGCTTATCCTCTGACAATTCTAGAGTCTTCTTTAATGTACTTAGTAAGGCTTCTTCCTTAGATTACCCTATTGGTGCCATAGCTTTAGGTGCTGAAAAAGCATTTGATAGGATTGGTTGGGATTTTATGTTTCATGCTTTAAAATGGATCGGTTTTCCTCCTAAATTAATCTCCTTAATTGCATTGCTTTATTCCAGCCCCAGAGCTTCTATTTTCGTTACCGGCAAGACCACAAATTATTTTTCTCTTCTCAGAGGAGTAAGACAAGGATATCCTTTGTCTCCATATTATTTGTAATAGCGTTGGAGCCCTTTTTAACTACAATTAGCCAAGATGTGCAGATCTCCGGTTTTCAACTCGATTCTCATCAGGTTAAAATGTCTGTTTACGCAGATGATTTTCTTTTATATTGTTCTAATCTGACCACTTCCCTCCCTCCCTTCTTTCATCAGGTTAATACTTTCTCTCAATTATCAGGGTACCATCTTAATCCGGATAAATGTGAAGTCTTACCACTAAATGTTTTATGCCTTCGATATTATTTCACCCATACGGGTTTTTCATGGTACTCCTCTAAAATCAAATATCTAGGTTTATGGTTTTCTTCCTCTACCCCTGACACTTTAAAACCAAATTTTGATCATATTATAAAATCACTAAATGATAATATTACTTGTTGGCATCCTCTTTTTCTATCCTGGTGGGGTAGACTTGATTCTATTAAGATGATGCTCACCCCATTGATTTTATATACTCTTTCCATGATACCTATGCATATTCCCGGACACTATTTTAAAAAAATTGATTCACTTTTAACTAAATTTCTATGGAAAAACAAATCCCCTTGAATAGCTTTATCTTCTTTTAAAAAGGATAAATCTAATGGAGGTCTAAGATTTTCCGAATTTCAAATCTTATCACTTGGCCTTTTCTCTGAAACAAACTTCCCGTTGGCTTTCTTCAGAATTTCATCCCCCTGTGTGGATTTCCATAGAGAAATCTATACTTTCTCCCTTTGCATTTCAGGAGTTTCTTGCTTTCACCAACAATATTTCTTCTGTACGCTCTCCTATTATTTCTCAATCTCGTAAGATTTTAACCCCTTTTCTACCTTTTTCTTACCCTTCTATTGCCTCTCAGTCTCAACAACCTATTTGTCACAATAAATTATTGTGCATCAGGAATTGTACCATTTATTGGAAATCTTGGAGATCCAAGGCATTACTCTGGATTTCCCAACTTTTAAATAATAATCTTCCCCTATCCTTCTCTGATTTACAAACTAAATTTTCATTACCTAATTCTTTTCGTAAACAATATAATTCTCTACTTCCTTCGCTTAATCAGTACCTTCTTGCATTACCAAATAACCCCACTCTTCCTATAACATGCTCCTCTCTATTTCCCATTTTAGACTCATCCCCTTCGGCTTCTTCTATTTATAAGTGTCTACTATCGCCTTTAGAGAGGCTTAAGTCAAAAACTGAATTCGCATGGGAAAGGGATCTGCAACGATGCTGGCAAACTTCCTTATGGGATAAATTGTGGTTCAAAATACACAAACCCTCAAGAGCAGCTAACACCTCTCAAATCCTTTATTTTGTTTATCAACGACTATTACTTTCCCCTGCAAAATTAGCTTCCTTTTCACACACTACTTCATCTATCTGTTGGTCCTGTTCTAGCTCTAATGCAGATCTAAAACATATGTTATTTGAATGTCCCAATATTGCTCATTTCTGGCAACTAGTGTGGTCTCTGATTAAAAAGCTCTTTAAAGTCAACATTTCCTTCTCCTTATCCAAAACATTTTTAGGTTCCCTGTCCTCTCATTGGCCTCAATCACCAGCTACTTTTAAGTTGCTAGATTTATTATTGGCTGTTGCTTTACATCTAATAACCTCGAATTGGAAACAAACTGACAAAGTTACTTTCAGAGCTTGGTGGAACGCCGTATGCTTTCATCACAGTCTTGATAACAATTTTGTTAACCCTATTTCTATTGCTATTAAGAGAGATATCTTATGGCTTCCTCTCACTACACATTTTTACGCCTCTAATGCTGTTAATGTTGCAGATGATGTCCGAAACCCGCCTTAATTTCACCATGTTGTCTTATCTCATAAAATTAGGATATTGTTAGTCATGTTTATGTACTAGAATTAGTTTATATTGTGATTCTCTTAATGCCTAGGTATTTTTATTTTATGCTTACAGTGTTTCACTTATTACCTTGTTGTTTCTTTCTCAAAATTTTTTGATAGAGTTAGATTATGTTTTACCCCCCTTTTTTCTTTTTACCTCCTCTCTTTATATACAGCATGATTGTTACAACAATGGCTTTTTTTATTACTTAACATTCCTTATATTAATTGTAATTCTTTAAGCTTAAAATGTATGTGCTGTTCTTTTTCTCTTGTTTGTCAATAAACTCAAACTTTTTAAAAAAAGAGAGGAAAGGTTGGCATAGCCCCAGATCTCTACCCCATAAGTGACACCAGCCACTGTAGTGGCCCTATAAACTTCCAGGGCTGGGGTAACCGCATCACTGTTAGTGGCCCTTTACTTCCTTTTCACCACAGATTCCCTTCGATCTAAGACAGCTCTACTTTTTGCTATTTGGGTGGCCCAAGGCATATTGTCCGACAGCCTGACTCCCAGATAATCAAAGTGGCTCACTTGCTCCAAGGGCAACTCGTCCACTACCATCATACCGCGAAAGGATTGGTGAGGATTCAAAGCCATAAATTTAGATTTGCAGAATATATCTCTATCAAAAAGCGGCAAATCATCCAAGTGAACCTTAAGATCCATAAGGATTCTAGAAAGGAGCAAAGTATCATCTGAAAAACATCAGGATCGGGTCATTTTGCCTGCAGATGTAGGCGCATCTTGCCTGCAATCCACCAGCCAATTGACTGCACCATTGATATAAAGGCTGAGCAACATAGGAGCAAGGACACATCCTTGCTTACTCCACGGTTCACCGGTGTTCTCTGTGTAAGGGCAATTCTATGTTCTTCCGGACTTGAGCATATGTTTCCTGGTGGAGAACCCTCAAAATCCTCATGCGTTTTCAAGGGGTTCCATAGTCCTCCAGGACCTTCCACAGGCCATCCCTAGCGACCAGGGCAAAGGCGGCCCTCAACTCCATGACGGTCACGTAGAGATGGTCCCACTTCAAGAAGATGTATTTCTTAAAGTGAAAGACCTGGTCCACTGTGCTGACCCTGCGCCTGAAGCCAGCCTGGAAATCTGAAAGATCATGATTGTCATTCATCCGCAGGTGTAGTCTGCACAGCACTTGCCTGCAGAAGATCTTTTGGCTGCTGTCAAGAAGGCTAATCAGCCTATAATTAGAGGGGACATCACGTCTGCCTTCCTTATAAATAGGGATGATAGTAGCACCATGGTTGGAAGGCGGAATATCCTCCCCTCTCACAATGGCATTACCCAGTGTGTTTAAGTAAGCGACCCAGATTTCTGGCTGTGATAAAAACAGGTCTCCTGGGATGCCATCTGGGCCGGGGTCTTAATCACTGTGCATTTGACAAGCAGTCTTTTAGATCAAATTCCATGGGGGTACTATCACCTTCTGACTCCGTAGGTGAGGCATAAGTTGCTGGTGACTCGCCCCTGAATGACAGGAAACTTAGTTGTTAATGGGGTATTGGGTGATGCCTGTAGGCAGGTCTTTAATTTGGATGGGTCCCTCCAAGTCTCAAATCCAGTAGTAATTAAAAATGGACTTTAAAAGGGATCCCTATCGGGCCCTTTATTCATGTCCTTAACTTTAATGGTGAAAAACAGTAATAGATTGCTGAACAATCAATGTGAAAAACGTTAAGGTAATCTATATCAGCGGTTTGGTTCTGATTTATATGTCATTCATGTTTTACTTAACCTTGCATTCCCTAAGAATGTTAGCTATTTACAGGATGGATGCCGTGGTTTTTTTTGTGTGCCATCTATTACTCTTGCATAGTGCACAATTTTGAACTTATTCACCTCCAGGTGTTTATAATGGCTCTCACTTATGAGGGCTGGAGTTGAGGCTGAAGGCATTGCAAGTTTTTCACAGTACCTGTCAGTGGTCAAAACGGAGTTCAGAATACATGGTCATCCAATGCTTGGCTTTTCTGAGGAGAACACAGAGAAATAGTGACATATTCCAAATACAATTGTGATTCTCTGCAAATTTGTGTGGAGGAGGTACACAACTGTCTTAATATTGATAAGGCAAGAGTAAAAGAAAATGCAGTGTTTACAGGAGAATGGGTGTGTTGTGTGTTTGGGAGGTGGTGAAGTGAAGGTGATGCGATGAAGTGCGTTCAGAAGAGCGTGAAAAGAGGATTCTGAAGAGAAAGAGATGAGGTTAAGATATGCAGATGGCATAGATATGGAGAGAAAAAATGTGTGCATGTCTAACAGAAAGTGCACATAAAGGGAGTGATAGAGACACTCTAAAGACAACTGCCCCTTCTACAGACCTCCGTAATGTTTAATTCACAGTCTCATTTTAAGAATAGCTTTTTTTATATTAATTATTTACAATAAAATCGTTGTTACTTATTTATCCTAAACAGCTAACAGATACTGACAAAGCCAATAGTCTTGGCTGGTTGAGGTTAACTTGTTTAAACCACGCCTTTAATTACATAGACGATACCCGTTTCGGAGCCCCCCCCACACTTTTTTTTATCCGACTTAAAGTCCTGCTCGCAGGTGTGGTCAAAGGTAACTCCATAAGACCAATGACACCTGTGTAAAGATAAGGGCCATGCCCAGCCTGAGTTGGTCTTAGTAAATGGCTGAAAAGCACGCCACACACCCAGTATCCACCGGGAATAATGAAAATACGCTGTAGGCTCTGGGGGCACAGGCTCTTGATAGAGTGGATATTCAAACAACATGCCCTGCGTCCAAAGCATTTGGGGCATGCCGAATGAAAAGGCTCTGGTGGTGCAGTAACTTGCTCAGGCCAAACACCACAAGCTGCGCCACGAAATTCTCTGCAGGGTATTGTTTTTCAGGGGCCCGATGACACTCTCACGTAAGAAACTTAGGAGTTGGTCAAAATATTTTTGATCAGTTTATCAAGAAAGTGTGACGTTGGCAGCACGACACCGTAAACATGTCAGAATACGTCTCCTTGTGTCTAACCCAGTTAACACCTCCTGGTTCACTCTCTTCTATGGAACTACTATTCTTGCCTGCGAAAAAAAAAAGGTTGACACAAAATAGCTCTCTGACTCCAGGACCCTCCTACACCACTCTCTTCCTCCATTCTAGGTAGGTTAAGAAACACGTCCAATAAGTATTGAACCAACTCGGATCAGGGAACCTGTAGTGGACAAGTCAGGGTCAAGCCTCTAGAAAGAAAACTTAATGTGTGAGGTCATAACTGGCATTGAGGTAGAGGCATTCGTATAGAGCTGTTCATACCTGAACTAGACATGGGCGAAGTTCGAGGAGTTCCACGTATGACCAATAAAACTGTGCCGCGCTACACGGAGTTCCGGAAGCGGTGGAGTGTGTTAAGTCATGCCGTTCGCACTGATTTTTAGCACCTGGTGTTTGTTCCGCGCTGGAAAATCACAGCGAAAGGCACAATGTGCGGCACAAGAGGGCGCTGCTTCTTTCTGCTGCTTGCGTAGATGTTCTACTCGAGCGGCAGCTTCCTCAACCCGAATGGAAGGTTTCTCAACGCGAGCCGTCACGGCCATCCGCGACCGCCTGTGTTGAGAAATCTCGCTAGGAGGTGGTCCAGCGTTGGATTTTCCTCGCTCGCTCGCGCTCACCAACTTAACATTGACGAACGAGGAAAAAACTCTGAACTCGGTGTGCTCCACGGAGCGTGGAGTGTGGAAAACTCCGTAAATGGAGCAGAGTCCACCGCCCAGGCCTAACCAGAACACAAGGGGTGAAGTCTGCTCAGCGAGATCAGATTTCTTTAAATAGGTCTCCTGAGCTCGAGCTGCATCGTTCCTATTGTTACGTGGTTGACACATGGAATTTGGGAGGTAGAAGGCAGCCGGTGGAAATAACACTTACTTTGACCTTTTCAGTGTAGCAATAACTGCGCTACATGTCATCAGAATAATTGTTTCCACTTGCATGTTTTATCGGGGAACATTTATTTTTACAGTCATGGTTTACATATGTAAATACAAGTAAAAGTGATGTGATGGCGTGGGTAAATATTTTTTCTTTTTTAGGGTTTTGAACACGATGTAAGTAGCAGTGAGTGCATTAGCTGAGACAACAAACACCTGTCCTTGCAGTGTGTTTAAGCATCCCTTCTTCTTTCAGTTCCGTAGGCGACCGTGCAGCGCCTCGAGGGTCGGTAGCTTCAGATGCCGGCACTCGCCTTGCTTTTCTGCAGGACGCGCACCTTCGGCTAAAATGTCACAGGAACCAGTTCGGCCGAGATGTTTGCATGGGCATTCCCTTCTATGCAGATGAAAGAGGCGGGGCGGGCTCGTCTTGTTTACTGATGGCCGTGTCAGTGGGCAGCACGCCTCTGCGTTTGCAAGCAAGCTTTCCCCGAGCAGTCAGGTGGAAGGAGCCGAGCTTACCTGCAGACTGACGATAAACGACCAACCTTCTGCGCACACAGCAAAGGTTCAAAGACCTGACAGGCAAAGTCCCTGCCAGAAGCTGTGAGGAGACCGGGACAGAGCCAACTTTTGAGGTTACCTCAGTTTGAGGAAAGACAACCACCTCAACTATTTTCTCTGGTCTTGAGGAACCATAGCGTTCATCTCAGATTCTGGTGAGCAGTTGAGCATTCTTGACAGAAGCACCCACTGAAGTGTGTAGGCATCCGACACCGCCCCATTTGATCGCCAGAAGAAGCCTAAGAGCGCGCCTGTGAAGATGGATAAGTTCCGCATGATCTTCCAGTTCCTTCAGTCCAACCAGGAGTCCTTCATGAACGGCATCTGCGGGATCATGGCCTTGGCCAGCGCCCACATGTACTCGGCATTCGACTTCAACTGCCCGTGCCTGCCGAGCTACAACATTTCCTACGGCATGGGCATCCTGATTGTGCCGCCCATCGTGCTGTTCCTCTTGGGCTTCGTGATGAACAACAACGTGTCGATGCTGGCGGAGGAGTGGAAGAGGCCCACGGGCATGAGACAGAAAGACCCGGCCGTCCTGAGGTACATGTTCGCCTCCATGACACAGCGTGCACTGATTGCGCCGGCTGTCTGGATCTCTGTGACGTTACTGGATGGGAAGTGCTTCATTTGTGCTTTTAGCACCATGGTGCCTCTGGATAAGCTTGGGAACACGACTGACATCGGCCTGTCGGAGAAGGACATCATGAAGATCCTGGCCCGGCTTCCATGCAAGGAAATTTATGAGGGACATGAGATTATCGCACGAGAAGTTGCGACCAGATACCTGCGCTGCATCTCTCAGGTAAGAGAGGCACATGCAGTACTGCATGTTGCATGGGATGGGGACCTGAAAGATAAGTTAGGTGGCAGAGGAAACAGGGGATGAAGGAGAAAGAAGCATCTCCTGAAAATGTAAGATTACTGCTGGAAGACACAATGGGAACACAATGTGAAGGTGGTACATGCCAGATGTACAGAACCATTTTGCAATCAGAAACCCAGATATTTGCCAAATCCGAGGCTTGTAACTGCAAAGTAGTGTTTTGCAATATACTAAACCATTTGAGATTCGGTAAATACTGCCCAAATTGCAAAATGGGTTTAACAACTCATTCCGCATCACAAACTAAAGGGGGGCTTGAAAAGAGCCTGTCTGTATTTTGTGATGAAGTGTATCACTGGTTTGTGACCCCAGTTGCAGTTGTGAATCATTGAAAAGTCACAGGCTCCTCATGAAGATGGTAAGGGGACCCGTTTGTAAAGCGGAAATCTCCTGTTGGACAGCTTCCACTTGGGGAATTGTGTTGGGAGGCATTGCCAGTGACCTTTTCCCACAATGTGTTGCCAAACAGGAATACTTGTTTTTAAAGCGGCAGTGGTTCCTTTACATAACACAGGCTCCATTAAAAAAAAGTTGGGTGGTTAGAAGTGTATTGGCAGAGATGGGGATGTGCTGTTCCTTGCAGGCCAACAGCCCTTTGCTTGCAGCCAAGCCAGCAAATTGCAACCTGCCTAATTAATATTCATGATGTGAGATTTTGCAACACAACCTAGTAGTTCCTATGTCACACCGCAAAATGACAAGTCTCAAAAAGTCAGTCTCTGACCACTATGTATGGCGTGTTTGTGCACATGAAGCTCTAAGTTTGCTATCTGATTCTCCTTGGTTGTTAAAAGAAAAAAGTTATGGATTGAAATGCTTTAATTAATTTGAAGTATGATTCCATTCCATCATTTTTTTATCATGTCTCCACATTACTCAAGGATCAACCATAGATAAATCAGTCTTTGTCACTTTCCAAATGAACGTTCCAGCCATGCCCTCCCTCCCCCCGAGTGGAGCACAAGCAAGCCCAGGCACCTTGAGTCTCCACAGCCCTCCTGAGTGAGGTAGAGCTAAAGCCCAGAGGCAGAAGAAGAGGCCCAGCACTACACGATTGAGTCAACAATTTCCACCCTTCACTGTTTGCTGTCTCTCTGGGTGTAGCCTGTGTTGTTTTGTCACTCAGTGTGATCTTGGAATGTTCATTTCACAGTTGATTACCCCAATTAATTCACCTTATATTATAACTTGAAGTATGTTTTGCTAGTATGGCATATGGCTTTCACTTTAGAAATGCTAGCATTCTCCTCTGTATACAGAAGTTTACAGAAGTAAACCGAAATACAAAGACAGATAAGAGCCGCCGTTGACAACACAACGCGCAGACTAGTGGTCTGGGTGGCTTTTTATTTACCTTAAATCTTGAGATCTAATTCCATCATAACCCTGAAGTAAGGTGCGATTTCGGGAAAATGAAATCATCATTCTTTGCCTCAGTTCCTCGCAGAGTAAAACTAGAGAGCGCTTCGAAACAGGGCGACTTGATTTAGTCATTCACAGGGGAGTAGCTACAAGGGACGGTGTTTGGGTTGTGAAACGCTACCTAATAAATGTATTTTCTGATGAAAGGTTGAGTACAGGTGCTTTCAGTCTGATATGGTCAGATGTCTGTCGGATTTCATCTGGGATTTTTGCATACATACACTGCCAAATACACACACACACTCACTCTCATCTCTTTTGAAAATACTTTAAAATTGAGATTATTTTTCAAAATATTATGTTTTCTCCCATTTAGTAACCCCGCCAATCCACACTCGTCTCCCTTTCCACTGCTCCTTCACCCCCTTTCATGCACCCTACTTGTAATATAATGTATTTTAACAGTATATGCCAGCGTTAATGTTGAGGAATTCGAAGCGCACCCCCTCAATCTTACTGACAAAGCTACGCCGCTGGTCATTCACTATAGATCTTTCAAGTGATTCACTGGTGGCGTCACTGCTTCTAGGCACTGTGCCCTACCTGATGTGACTGTGGAAGTGGAGAAGGCTTAAATGACAGATTTTCAGACTGCAGTCCTGGGCTCTGACTCCAGCCTCTCCAATAGGTCGAGCTTGTCCTTCTGGACAAATCATTTTAGCTCTGACAACAACACTTCAATAATCCAGTAAATTAGGGCCACTTAGAATGACACTGGTCAGCCGTCTTTAGCATCACATCAAAAAAACATGAATACACTGTCAAACCCAGAAGCCTCAAAAAGCAGATCATTTTTGGTTGCGCCATAGGGACTTCCTCGGTCACTCACAGGGCCCTTCAGTGCACCTCGAAGTGTGAGATGGCAAGTGACAGAAGGGACTGTCAGCGACAGAAAGGATGATCAAAGACAGAAGGGATAGACAACGAGAGAAGGGATAGACAGAATAAAAAGGAAGGGTCAGCAAGCGAAGGGAAGGTCACTTACAGAAGGGATGGTCGTTGGAGAAGAGATGACCACTGACCAAAGGAATGATCAGCAATAGAAGGGATGGTCACTGACCAAAGGAATGATCAGCGAAAGAAGGGATGGTCACTGATCAGCGATAGAATGGATGGTCACTGACAAAAGGAATGATCAGCGATAGAAGGGATGGTCACTGATCAGCGATAGAAGGGATGGTCACTGACAAAAGGAATGACCAGCGATAGAAGGGACGGTCACTGATCAGCGATAGAAGGGATGGTCACTGACAAAAGGAATGATCAGCGATAAAAGGGACGGTCACTGATCAGTGACAGAAGAGATGGTCACTGACAAAAGGAATGATCAGCGATAGAAGGGATGGTCACTGATCAGCGATAGAAGGGACGGTCACTGACCAAAGGAATGATCGGTGATAGAATGGATGGTCACTGACAGAACGGATGGCCTGCGAACGAAGGGATGTCCACTGGATGAAAGCTCTGTGGTTGGTGTCACTTACCGGATGAATTCCTGCATGAGCACTGGGAAATGCAGGCACTGTTAGCAAAGGATAATGTCACAAAAGAGAGAGACTAGGGAGAACGAGAGCCTTCTCTGAATACCCTATCAAACGGTGAAACTCACTAAGCAGAGAAGAACTACAAAGAATTATTATTTACAAAGCAATAAGACAGTGACAAAGTATCTAAAGCCCAGAGGTATAGCAAGAAGGAAAAAACATTTTTATTATAATAAAATAATTCTCCTTGTTTTTGTCTTCACTATTTGTGTTTTTGGTTGACACTGTTTGTCTTTCTGTACTCTCACCACTATATACTTCATTCTAAAAAAATGTTGCGCTCCGCCCACTGTGTTGGTCTGCACGCGGGCGTTTGACACAGCCCAATGATGAAGCATGACACTGCAAAGTGTGTGAGGGCAGTATCATAATAAAAATGTTTTTTCCTTCTTGCTATACCTCTGGGCTTTAGATAGTGAAGGATAAAACTATTTCTTTGTCACTGTCTTATTGCTTTGTAAATAATAATTCTTTGTAGTTCTTCTCTGCTTAGTGAGTTTCACTGTTAGCAAAGGCTCAGGGGCAGAGTAAGTGCTTGGCAAGGAGAGTGACTGAAGATGCCCCCAACATCAGTGAAGTGGAGCTTTACCCACAGAGTGTTGTGTGCGAGACTGAGAAACTGGATATTACAAAAGCCTGGATCAGCAGCCACTGTAGTTCCTTTGTGGCCGAGGGGCAGGTTGCCACTTCCTTTGTCTGGATCAGTATTGTACAGTCCTGACCTTTCGGAGTATGCAAACAAGATATTTCAGTGTTCAAAACAGAGACACTTGGCCTAGTCTTCAAATAAAGTGAAGCTGCACATCTTTCTCTAGTGCATGACTATTCTTCAGGGTAAGCCCGCGTGTAGGCCCAGTAGACAAAGATGCCAATGAGACGAGTCGACGACAGCAGGTGCCCCTTGACCCGGGGTCCCTCTCAGAGGTGAAGAGAAGAAGGGATCACAGCTCTTTTTTTGCCAGGTAGCTGACCCCTGGAGCCCTGGAATGGTCAGGGGCGTAGCTTCAGGGGGATGTTTGGGCTGTTACACTCCCCTAAGAAATGTATTTTCCGATGAATAGTTGGGTACAGGTGCATTCAGTTGGGTATGGTGAGGTGTCTGTCGGATTTCACCTGGGGTTTTTGCATGGACAAGACTGACAAAAACACACACACACACACACTCTCTTATCTCTGTTTTGAATGCATTAAAAATTATGATTATTTTACCAAATGCTGTGTTTCTCTCAGTTAGTACTCCTACCAGTCAGCATTCCTCTCCTCTTCCTCTTCCTCTTGTGCCCCTCTCATGCGCCCTGCTTATCCTATAATGTATTTTAACATTATCTGCGAGCAGGATTGTCAGGTAATCTGAAGCTCACCCCCACCACCCCCCCAATCTGACTGACCAAGCTACACCCCTGGGAATGGTGGCACCAATTGTGAAAGATGTCTATAGGGACAGAAATTGAAGACTTCATCCATAAGCCATTGAGTTTGAAGGCAATTTATAGCGCCCTCTTCTCAGTTGAGAAAAGACCATTCACTTAGTCAGATCCCTGAGCTGGACTGCCAACAAAAAGTAGTCGCATTGGCTTGTCTCTTCACAGGACTTAGAGCCCAGACTACAGCTGTGCAGAAGGGCTATCAGTGGGAAAGATTACTTGTTAGTAAAAGAGGCTTTGAGGCAGAGCCAATGAGTCAAGTGCTGTTTCCCCGTTTAGCTCTTGACCCCCTTTAGCTTAAATAGGACCTCCCCCAGTTTGGAGACTGGGATAGACACATTCATCAACATGTCAGGACCTACTGTCTGAAAAGCATCAGGCAGGCCTGGTAGGAAGTGTCGTCTAATAATGTTCTGCCCTGTCATATACCATCTCTCAATGGACTCAAGCTTGATTTCTGCCCATCGCTGAGCCTGGCACTGCACTGAAAATAATCCCACCAGGCTCTGCTAGTGGCATAAGCCTGCAACTACCTACTCAAACTCTTTAGCACAAACGCATGCATGCTTGACCTTGTGCAAGCGGCTTCTGTGGACACATTCAGGGTTTTTCAAACGAGGGACGGCAGAGACTTTCAAAGGCCTGGAAACTAAATAGTCCAAAGAGGTGTTGATGATGAAGGACAAAAGTCTTCCAATGTGTGGCAGCCATGATTTCAGACGCAAGGATGAAGTGCTGTAGACCTAAACCACAGTAAGTTGCTTGCCAGTTGTATTTTGGGTAAGCCTGCTCCACACGACCTAGTAATAGCACTGAGCAGGGGCGCAACTAGACCGGCGGGGGGGGGGGGGGGGGGGGTGCTAACAATCCCAGCCAGGGCTGGCCCTAGCACTGGTCACACACGGTGCAAACCTTCTTTTTTGGCGCCCCTCCCCCATTCCCTCCTTCTCCATGTATTCCGTCGCAACCACTCACTAACAATGCACCTCATATCTCTTTAGCACCTTCCTAACACCCCTTCACTTGACTATATCTCTCCTATGAATAACAGGGGTGAGGGTGAATTATTATTTAGGGCTCGGTGTTCAGATGTGCAATATGAAGGTATTAAGAAGTGAGACGCGCTGAATAATTTTACATGGTATTATTTATTGTTTATTATTTGCCTTTTAATGTACCGCCCTCCTCAGCCTTCGCCCTCATTCCTACCGGCATTTCAAGACCTGTTGGCCAACTTGGTGGTCAACTACGCCTCGGTCTTGGTGCTGGGAGACTTCAATTATTGGCCCTCAGACCCACATGAGTGTACGGCCTCTAAAGAATTCACAGAATCTCTCCTGTCTCTCAACTTTGCTCCGCATATAACTGTCCCTACTCACTCCCATGGGCATATACTCGACCAGGTCTGGTCCCTCAACCTCCCAGTGGCTTCGGCAGCAGTCTCTCCCTGCCCCTGGTCTGACCATGCCCTCATTTCCCTCTCCATTCTCCGCAACCCGGTATCAAAAACTCCGCATGCCAAAAACACCTGGGCGCGGAACTGGAACAAACTGGATTTTCCATCCCTGACCTCCCTGCTTCGAAACTCCACTCCCACCCTCTTCGGCTTATCATCTACCTCTCAAGCCAAGGCCATAAACACCTGGCTGGCTGGTGGCTGTGATTCAGTGGCTCCCTTACGTCGCATTTCCATCCGTCGACCTAAGGATTCCAACAGATGGTTTAACGACCACCTGAAAGAGCTTAAACTGAGCGTCCGACGGGCGGAGAGACAATGGAGGAAAAATTACTGTCCTTTATCAAAAACTCACTTCCTCACATCACTGGCCAAATATAAAATAGCAATTCTCGCCGCAAAAACCACCCATTTCTCTGCAAAAATAACGTCCGCTGAAAATAAACCCAGGGAAATTTTTGGCATAGTGAATGACCTGGCATTCTCAGATCGAACCTTACCCCAAATCCCCCCCTCCCAGCCTCTTTGTGATCAACTTAACGCCTACTTTCTGGATAAGATTGTAACCATCAAGGCCAACATTCCACCACCTTCACCTGCATTCGTTGATCCTTCCCCTCCCACCGTTCAATGCCCTCTCACCTCCATTCCCCCCCTTTCTCAGGAATCATTTCTGGAGATCCTTCCCAAAGTGAAGTCGGGGTCTCCGGCGGATGTCTGCCCGGCACGTATTCTGCAGCAAATTTACTCCTGCTGTTCTGAACCCCCCATCGCCTTCCTCAACAGCTCCCTAGCACAGGGTGTAGTGCCCCCCGCGCTAAAAGCAGCTACTATAGTACCCATTTTGAAGAAACCTGGCGCGGACCCTTCCATCTCGGCCAACTATCGCCCCATCTCCTTGCTGCCCTTCTTGGGCAAGGTGATGGAACGCCACGTCACCGTGGTACTCAGCGCCCATATTGAGACCAATGGGGGACTGGCATCTCGCCAGGCCGGTTTCCGTCCCAGACATTCGACTGAATCGGTTGTGGTCTCAGTCCTAGACAACCTCAGAAAGGGTATGGATGATAACAAACACCAGGCACTGGTCCTCCTTGATTTGTCCGCCGCCTTTGACACGGTGGACCATACCATCTTACTGTCCCGTGTCAGGGCGGCTGGAATCGGGGGATCAGCCCTGGTTTGGCTCTCCTCCTTTCTGAGGGACCGCACCCAGGCAGTGCGGCTAGGCGTCTTCTCTGCCACTCCCCTCCCTGTCACTTGCGGCGTTCCCCAGGGATCCTCTCTTTCCCCCCTGCTTTTTAATCTCTATATCTTCCCTCTTATCTTCGCGCTTCAGCAGCTGGAGGTCACCGTGTACAACTACGCGGATGATCTCCAGCTCATCTTTGATCTGTCCTCCTCTCCCCTTTCTGTCTCTAATTTCCAGTCTACCATGACATTCATCAGGGACTGGATGAACCACAACCACCTTAAGCTGAACCCGGATAAAACCGAGTTGGTTCTCACCGGTGGTTCATCCAGCCCCTGGAACTCTCTTTTTTGGCCCCCCTCTCTTGGGCCCGCACCTTCCCCCTCAACCACGGTCAAAACACTGGATGTCAAAATGAATAATCAGCTCACCCTTCACCCACAAATCAGCTCCGTGGTCTCCTCTTGTTTCCTCACTCTCCGCACCATCCGCTCTGTTTCCCGCTTCTTTTCCCCTCAGGCACTCAAGATCATCATGGCCGCCCTGGTGATATCAAAGCTGGATTATGCCAACGCCCTCTATCATGGCATTCCAGCTTACAGCCTGCGAAGACTTCAGTCGATCCAGAACCAGGCGGCCCGGCTGGTTTACGGCCTCCCACGCTATCACCATTCCACCCCCCTTCTCAGGGAGCTTCACTGGCTTCCCGTAAAAGAACGCTCCCTTTTTAAGACGGGCTGCATGGTCTTCCAGGCCCGCCAAGGCACTGCCCCCGCCTTTATCTCTTCTTTAATAAAACCCTATGTTCCCACAAGAGAGCTCCGGTCTTCCTCTAAGTCCCTTCTTCAGATCCCCCGCTTCACACGTAAAAAGTGGGGTGGGGCCAACTTCTCCACCTTGGCTCCAACATTCTGGAACTCCCTTCCTGACCATCTCCGTTCTGCTACCCAGTACCTCTCTTTTCGCAAAGATTTAAAAACCTTCCTCTTCAATCAGGCTTTTTCCGCTTAGCTCTTCATTCTTATCACTCTTGTCTTTTCCCTCAGTTGCCGATCCTGCCTACTAGCGCCAAGAAACCGCATGGTGTACGCTGCGCTTTAGAAATGTTTTAAATTAGAAATTAGAAATTAGGTATTGCCCTGTTTAGCAGTTACTAGATGTTGAAATAAGGAGTGCATCTGTACTTTAGCGGTCTCAAAGTGCCTCTTCAGGGCATATCACGATACGCACTTTAACTCAAAGGTTTTTCTTGTTCTTGTATTTGGCATGCTGCATTACATTTGATTGTCTATTATAGATCTGTTTATTAAAACAGGCTGGTCACTAATGCACTTTCCTCTCTTTTTCTGTGAATTCATTTTCAATACTGTGACAATATGTGGTGTTATCTGCTCAATTCATAAATAAATAAATGAATAAAATAGCAACATAATTCTCCTCATTGCTTCGATTTAGACAGAGCAGTGTAAAAAAGAGCACATTTATGGCACTAGGTGGTCGCTTACACTGGCCTGATTCCACTGAGCACAGCATCTCTTGAGGTCATGCACATGAGGCGAGGATCAAGGAATTGATGACATATTCCTAGAAACTATTCTAGGGGGAACAAACGAGCAGAGGTGGCCCAGTCAGACCAAGAATTTGTGAGAGGACTGGGATGTTTAACTTACTTTTGACTCTAAATACCTGGGTCTGGTGGCTTAGTGGACTAATGCTTCCACTGTAGGGGGTCTTTGTTCGACCTCATGGTCACAAGTTCAAATCTCAGCGGGTCCACTCAGTCTTTCATCCTACTGAGATCAATAAAACGAACACCTTTGGGTAACGATAAACATCTGTTATTCAGCGCCAAAATACCCCTCTGTGTGAATGTATGCTTTACAAATGCATGTTATGTTATTGCAGCAGTACCCCCCTGCATCTAACAATGCTCTGGGCTAGCATTCCATGAAGCTGGTACTGCTTTGATGCTGCCATGATGTAGTGTATATGGAGCTGTGGGGCATCTGACAGCTGCCGGGGATGCATTGGGCCTCACTCTTCCTGGGCAGTCTCTCATTCTTCAGGGCCATGCAGACTTCTTTCCTTCTCTCAGCAGGCAGGCTGGCTTCTAGGCGCTTCAAAGAAGGTCCTCCGTTTCAAACATCAAAAACAGATAGATGCAAGCGAAATTCCAAGAATATAGGGTAGAACAATGTACTCAAACTCTTGATAAGTTTCCAATGAAACGGTCAGAGAATTGTAGCATGTAGGGGCATAGTAGGAAGGCTTTTGTATTTGGATTGGAAATTTATCATGGATGTATGAACACATAGTGGGGTCCAAGTTCTTGAAATTATGATTATAGACATTATCCTTATCTCTTAACAAAGAGATTGTGTGCATCGCGAAACACGTGCTGGTTGACGTTTTGGCTACAAACTAATCTTAAAAAATGATGGGACCTTGATTTTACAACAGAATTTCAGAAGCTAAAAAATGAAGTCAATGTTCATAGAGAACGGATTCATAATTAGTGTTGCGTGCTTCCATATTCTTTCTTCCGCATAGGTGTTCTGGCAATACCACTGAGCCTTGAGACCCTCACGGTTGAGTAGATGTGCATTATAAGCCCCTGATTGGTTGACTGACAACAAATGACTTTCATCGTTTTAAGCAACTAAAGAAATGCTGCCAAGGATTAAGACACATGTTTCTTGGTAGAAAGGATGGCCAGTCATCCAGGCTTCTGCATTTCATGTGTCTGTTCTGCATATGAGCTAATGTGGGAATCACAAATGGCCCACTTTAGCCCATCATGGAGGACGGTTATAGGCTGAGGGACAGTAGTTTGAAGGGGTTGACACAAACAGCTGTCTGGAAGACTGGAGTGGTTCTGTCAGATGTCCCAGCCCTGGTACTGTGTCCAGGGGAGCATGTAAGGGGACATGGTACATGGTGGGGAGGAGCTGCAGCACAAATGTCCTGTGCAATGCTGCTTTAGAAACACAATGACCTTTGGATGAGCCAACACAGGGGAATGAGAGCATCTACATTGAGGCGATCCTCAAGCATGAGGTATCTGTCCTAAAAAATGCACCTTAACCTGACTGAGTTAAAGGCTACTCAGTCTCTGGAGACTACATATTCTTAGACTCTTTGTCAATGAGAGTTATGAATTTCACCAATTTACTATTTACAAAATAGAAAAATGCAAATGAGTAAGTTCAGGAATCTTTGCTTTGGAATCTAGTTCCACTATTGTGGTTTAAGTTGGAAGTATGATATGTCTTCAAGCATTTCTTGTAATTTTAGTTAAGACCAAAGACAGCATTTGAAACAAAACAGTACGGTATAGTGTTTTATGAATCAGACACAGTGGCGATCAAGGTGCTCATTAATTGTTAATTTACCACCCTTTAACCACAAGATCATGATGAATTCATAAGCATGAAAGGGGTTCTTGGGACTTATCCTGGGTATATGCCCTTAATGCTCATTTGCTGTGTTTAGCCTGTTTTGAAGCACTTGCACAATGATAGATAAATGATAGATGATAGGGAGAACATGAATTGCCAAAGATGAAGCAATGTGATCAACTCAGAAAACACAGAGTGCAATGCAGAACTGCTCATGCAAAGGCCCATAACTGTCCCACTATACCCGACACCAAATTCTTCCAACCTTTGTAAAAACAGAAGCAGAGTTGAAGGAAGGTGGAGTAGTATGTGGTGATGCTGGTTAGGCTTTACCATGCAATACTCTCACAAACCCCAAAGATGGTCCTTGGAGTCACACTAATAAATCCTTAGCTCAGTCCTGGTAGAGGGGCAAGGAGCAGTCATGCTTTACTAAAGGAACGTGTTAAGCATTTCAGAGCAACAAAATAGACGATAAGTAATTGACACGACTCTCGAGAAATCTGACAACAATTTATATAAATATTTTATTATTAATTCTGACACCAAAACGAAGAGAATACCATACACATAACGGAAGTTATAGATTTTAGAAACAATATTAAATCATTGCAAAACAATACAGTGAAACTTTAACATTACGGTCAATGGGAAAAACCACTATAGACAATCGGTCACTTGCAGGTCGAGTTGCTTGGTACCCACGCAGTGTAACGGTGATGCCGGTCCCCAGGACCAGACCACAACAGTCAGTTCAATTTTACCTGGCCCGTGGAGCCCAGGTTCCGAGTTGCCGTGGCTGTCCCTGATGCTTAAATGGAGCTGCGGGAGAGCTGCTTTTACCACACAGTGCTGCAGTGGAACAAGATGTAAAAACACAAAAACGAGGTGGCTTCTGATGTCAGTCAAAGGTCGGATGGAGATCCCTCTAGATGCAGTGTTGAGTTAAGGGGTCGGTTACCAGACTGGCGACCAACATGCCTTGGCAGCGGTAATCCGTGGAAAAAGGTACTTCAATGACCAGTGGTCCCGGGGAACACGGTATGTGCCTGTAACTTCATGGAAGTCAGGACTACTGTTCCCACAATGTACTACAACATCTGTATTTGGGCCACCCCATAGAGGACCCAACGGCCAGCGATTCTTCAGATCCAGAGCGTTGTTTTACCTGAGTCTGAGGGTGTTCCAGGCTTTTACAGAAGTCCCTCTGTCTGAGGGAACTTAGAGATAGCCTAGGCAAGTCTTGATCATCAGTTCCAGGAGCGTTACCACAGGTGCAGAGTATCTTTCTTTTGCTTTGTGCTAGTCCTGTTGTCACAGACACAGGTCTCTTCTTCTGTCCTCTTTGATGCAGGACGTTCAGAACTAAGGTTCTGGTGTCAGAGGTGTCCCTTAAATCCTGACTTAGGGGAGTTAAGGGTGTTAGAGCAAGTAGCCAATGGGCTGCTTGTCCCAGCAGCTAGACTGCCCGAGGGAGATGACGACATCCAGGGGGGTGGGTATCCGGGGGTGTGGGTCACCTTATCTACACAGAACCCTCTTTTCTGCCACTACTAATAATGGCAGACTGGGCTGCCCAATCTGGAGGTGTGGCTAGTCTTCTGGGGGTGGACACCTCCTTGACTATCGAGGCTGGGCGCAAATGTGTCTGGGGCAGGGAGAGGGCTGTTTACTCCCCTGGAAGTCAGCCCCTATGCATATCAGAGGTGGGGCAGCCTTTGAAGCTCACC
Organism: Triturus cristatus; assembly: GCF_964204655.1. Taxonomy (NCBI): domain Eukaryota; kingdom Metazoa; phylum Chordata; class Amphibia; order Caudata; family Salamandridae; genus Triturus; species Triturus cristatus. The sequence continues at coordinate 586,691,925 of NC_140580.1, read as the reverse complement.
ACCTTGATGTGCCACTTCACTAGCCTGTCTGTGATGGGGGATGTGTGAATTCCCTCCTGCCCCGGCCTTTGTTCCTGACTTCTGGGAGTGGTCATGCTGCCTGGCAGAAGATCAGAATCCTGTCTTGGCAGCAGCAAGCACGGTAAGCACAGACTTGCCAGCCAGAGCACAGGGAAGCTGGGGCAACCAGGTGGGCAACCTCTAAGGTAGCCAACTGGGTGCATGCCACATCACCCTCAACTTGAGATTCATTTAAGAGGCCTTCCTTAGGGGTGACTGGCATATCAAAGATAGTGCATTGACTTTGCCACACATGGTGTGGGTAAAGTCAAGTTCAAGCAGTTTGCACTGCTCCTGCAGTGTGCAAAGGCAGGCCTGCTGTCAGTAGTTTACTTGGGTCACTCAGGGTGGCACAAACAGTGCCACCCATGTCTTTGGTACCCTTGGTAGCATATATTCGAAACATATAAGAGGGTTAAAGTCCTTGTCAATTGGGTTTGCCAATTCACACATAACAGTTTTAGGGAGACAGCACTAGCACTGGAGTCAGAGTCATAACCATCAGCACTGGAGCAAAAAGTGGCGGGGCGCCCATACAAAAACAGCACTTTCCTACAGATTAACATATTAAAAAATTGACTTCACAAAAGCACACAGTTAGAAGCAAGGATTAAAAGCCACATCTCAATGATCCACAGTTAATCATTTTCCCGCCACAGCACTACAGTGAGACGAGTAGCATGAATGCAAAGGTCAGGGAGTACCCTCTCCTGTGACATGTCTCTGTGGCAAGAGTCTGGTCCAGATTTTTAATTTCCAGCATATTTTCGTAAAGTAATAACACCAGAATTAGATGTCAGGACTCATTCTTAACGGTCTAAAACCTACCCACGCAACCTAATTTAGTGGTAGGGATGGTGTTGTCTGCCTGCCCCCATGCCTGCATCAGTGGCATGCCCTTCTATTTGGAGGAACTGTTATGGTTTTTTATAGCCCATATTATCTGCCTCCATCTAAGCATCCACAATGTTTGCAAATAAGGGAATGAAGACAGAAGGATGTTGTAAGGCCTTGACTCTGGGCCCTGTTGGAGTTGGTGGTTCATAGGCAGCATCAGTGGTGGGTACTCTAGTTTACTATTGGCTTACCTAGGACACATTATACCAATAAATTACAATTCAATAACCAAGTTACTGTCTTTGTACACTTGACTCTCCAATGACAGTGATATCAAGCATCAAGGCTAACCCCATGAAGTGAGAAACAGATGGCAACTCTCATATAGCAATCACTCTTGCTAAACTCAGTGTCCGGTCACATCTTTGTATCTTAAAGATACTAGAAGCCTACTTTAGAAAGGGGTGGCATGGAATGAAACCCATAAAATGGGTTTGGCAAGTAAACCTCCCTAATAAATGCCTTTTGGTGGCTCTGTACACCCAAAGTGTCTATTTGTGTGTGCTGTGTGTTGTGAAGTAATAATGGAAAGTTGGCCACCCTAGAAGTAGACAAAGATTGATGGCTATAAATGAGGTGGGAATTGCTAAAATATTGGCAAAAGCAGTCACCTGTCAGTGCTGGAGTATTTAAAGAGCAATCCTAACCCACACTCCCTGTCTCAGGAGCAGTTTTTGACTTTTTTAAAGTCCAGTCTGGATCCTATTTTCGTGGTAATAACACACTTTTTCAGGTTTTTATTAAAAGGCAATTCTAGCCATTAATGTGTTTTCCTACTATTAGTAATATATTTTTTTACAGCTGATAATCAGCTAAGGGCAGTAAGTAACAGAGTGAATTTTGCCTATGGGTGGTATTTCATCTTTCTGCTACAGGTACATTATCCCCTACCGCTTAGGGAGTTCTGTGTCACTGAATGGAAAAAAGTGACTCATATGCCATGTCAGAGCACTGAGATGCCTTCATGGTGATAGCCCTTGAGATATCTCTTGACTTGCTGCACCAATTACCGTGCTACACATAATCCCTAACATGACAAAGCAACGCCTTTCAGGACCAAAAAACCTGCAACTGGTGTTTTTTTGTAAACTACCTCCTTGTTACTGAGGTGTAACTTGTCACTGCCCTTTAAACACCTAGGGCCATAACACGAAGAGCTGTGCTGGCTCAGAGCGATCAAGCACCAGTTCTCTTGTATTTGAGCAGTGCCTAATTTGTAAAAAAAATAAATCCCAGGGACCTCGTCAGTGGTCACTGCAACTTGGCCACCCATGGCCCTGCCAGCGCTGCCAATGACAGTACCAACATAACTAGTAACTACCACACTCTTACAGGTGTGCCAATTCAAACTATTCCAGGCCCCCAAAGCTATAAGAATGGCTTGGGCGACATGCCTTAGTCGTTTTTAAAGCTCTCCTAGGCAGCGCTAGCGCGGTCTCTTCAACACATGCTGTATTCAGGATATGGGCATTAAGCAACTCCCATCTTTCTAATTGGCTCCTTTCACTGCCCTTTGTAAATAGTTGCTATTCATTGGTTAATATGGTCACTAGTCCCTCCTTTTTTACTTTTGTAACCTCCCACAAAGACTGCTCCTCTTACTTGTGGTGTTACTCGTCATGTTATTTATTAGGGTCTGAGCACTTTTTTATTTCTTTAATGCTCGCTCCCATGCCTTTGCTACTGCTGCTTTGGAGGTTGCGCTTTATTTGACTCTTTATATTTTCAAAAAGCGCTCGGCGCACACCGCGATGTTGCGCTTTAACTTAAAATATGGAGGCAGTACCTCTTGTGTGGCCACTTTATATGTTATGTTATGTTATTTAGGAACTTATGTAAGCACACATTCACCAACAGGTCTCTTGGCGCTAGACATGCTCGCGGAACATCGTGAGGTCCCACTTTAACTTTAATTTTGTTTATTTTTACAATGTCGAAAAAACAATAGGAGAGAAAGGGTTCAGTTGCTTGGGGTACTCCTAGTCCCCTGGAGCAAAATTAGACAAACAATAGAAGGAGTACACCCATACAGGTAAATTAATGCCTAGGGGATGGAGAGGTGCACTGGAAAGAAAGGCTTATCCTTTCTGATAGAAGACCCCTCACTCACCAACCTAGTTGGTGACATGCTTCATCATCGGGGTCCCACCCGGATAACCGAGTGGCGACACCTGACTACAGTGGAGCTGGTTTTTTGTGTGGTGCAAGTGCATGAAGTGATTTAAAAGATTGGTCAGATTTAACTCACTATCAAAAATTGTTTAATCATGGAGCAACTGAACAAGGTTAAAAAAGAATGGCGAGATACCGTGTAAGGTTAGATTGACCTAGGGTATCAAAAAAGTGAGTGAAGTGAAAAAGTGGTGAACTAGGTCTACATGTTTCAACCTTGAGGGTAGTTATCCAGGTTTTCGTCAGGACCGATGCTAACCAGGGCGGTCTACACATGCTAAGGTGTACCCTACCCTTGGCTAGAATTAAAAAGACCTCCTGTAATTTACAGTGGGGTAATCCTTGCTCGTAATTCTCAAGGGAAAATACCTGTTGGAAAAAAGAGAAGGAAACAATATATACATAACAAAATATGTTCTGTACTCCGCTTCGTTCCAAGCTCCTCTCAATCGTCATCCAATATTATTTGCGACGTTGTTGTATGTGACTCAACTCACCAGTCATACTGATTAGTCACATACAGTGAATATATATCACCGTGCTTCGTTGTGTCTCATGAAACGTAAACACTGAATCGGGCTTACATTCACCCGTAATCACTCCATGTATCCGAATGAAACACACAAGTGATATTTTGCACTCACAAGGAAAATACCGGGGTGCACATAAAGAAGTGACGAGTGGTCAGGTGACTAGCACGGGTGCCATTCGTCCCACATGAGAACACACATAGCCAGTATCTGATTACTACCGACGGCGGCGTCCTAAGTTACAATTATAAGTGCTCCAAAGCATAGAATCACTCTCAGAGACATGCGTGCGTGAATAGAAAATCAGGGACAAACCGGCCGACAAGGGAGGGGGGGGTTGTAATTCAAGATAAAGAATCCTATTGCAATGAATGTCTCAGGTTGCTGTCAGACAACAGGAACTACCAAATACTAAACACTAATCCATCTGCTGATTTACAACATGAGATTAAGTCTCTGACAGACCAGGCAGAAGCCCAGGGGCTATCTCGAAACAAGAGGCGACCTTTTTGTGCGACAGTGAAGGTAAGATTCCATACTTTTACACACTGCCTAAAATGCATAAAAACAAATTCCCCCCCCCCCCCCCCGGTAGACCCATTGTATCGGGTATTGGTTCTCTGTTGGAACCACTATCACGTTTCTGTGACATTTTTCTGAAACCAATTGTTCAGAATACTACCACATATCTTCGAGACACCAAAAGCCTACTTCAACTACTTGAAAACATCAGAGTTAATGACACCACGATACTAGTGAGCTTTGATATTGAAAGCCTGTACACCAGCATTCCGCAGGACGATACTCTCGAAGTCCTAAAAAGCACCCTCGATGCCATGAATTGGACACATCGAACACCTAAGAACTTTGTTCTAGAATGCGCCAGATTGGCCCTAAAGAAAAACTTTTTTGAATTCAAAGGCACCCTCTATCTCCAAACAGGGGGTACTTCGATGGGAAGCACATTTGCGCCGAGTGTGGCTGGACTCTATGTGTATAACTTTGAGGAGAAATTTATACTCACTGAACAGAACCCCTATTCCGGATATATCACTTTCTGGAAACGCTATATTGACGACGTCCTTGCAATTTGGTAAGGACCAGAAAATATCCTGTCTGAATTCTGCCAATGGATTAACACCTGTGACCAGAATCTGAGATTTACTCACATCAAAGATCCAAACACAATGATCTTTTTGGATGTTGAGATCACGAAGGAAAACGATCGCCTGGAGACAAAAACTCATTACAAACCCACAGCTAAAAACAATCTATTGAGATTTGAAAGTTTCCACCCAAGGCCTCTGAGAGAGAATCTTCCGTACGGCCAATACCTGAGGCTACGGCGTAATTGCAGTAAAACCCAGGATTACAAAAAGCAAGCCTTGGATCTTACCAACAAACTCTCTTCAAGAGGTTATCCTGAGAAAATTCTCAACAAATGCCAGAAACGGGCATGAAATCAACCACGAACAGCACTACTGGAAGACCAAATCAATAAAGACGTTACATCACCTTTGACTTGTGTGACCACATACAATACAATATCGAATTTGGTCACTAAGTCCATCAACAAATATTGGTCTATCCTCAACAGCGGCAACCTGAAATGGGAAAAACCTCTGTTCTCATATAAGAAATCCAGAAGCCTGAGGGATACTCTAGTGAATACACGCCCCAAAATGATGGTCCAAGAAAACAAACTACTGTCCTCAACGCATGGGGTCTACCTGAAATAACTGGACACTACAAGTGTGGTAATTGCAGTGTCTGTCATCTTACAGACAACACAAAAACCCTAGAACTGGAGCCTGGAAAGACGTGGACCTTGAGAACACACACGAACTGTAACAGCACAAATGTGGTTTATAGGATTATCTGCCCCTGCAATCTCCAATATGTGGGGATGACAAGCAGGAAAGTTAAACAGCGAATCTGTGAACACCGCAGCAACATCCGGTGTAAAAAATCAATGACTAAACTCACGGAACATTTCCTTGCGCAAGATCATACAACAAACGATCTGAAATGGACCGTTATTGAACAAATAAAGACAGGAGAGAGAATGCAGGAGCGACTATTTGAAAAAGAACAACGTTGGATATACAGACTTTCCACTCACAAAAGCGGATTAAATGACAATATCCCATGGAATTCTGTCCTTCCAAAATAGTCTGTCATTTATCCAGAGTGTTGTTAACACCGTTGTTTGACTAAGTGTTCCATCAGTACAAGAGAGTGCTTGTTTTTGTTGACTGTTCTCTACTTTTCTTCACGGGGGCTTTGCACATGAGACTAGGACTTGGGTTTATTTTCTACCCTCTGTTTTTAGGATCATGCCCCCTTTTAACACTCTAGGCTCGATTCCTAGCAGTGCCCCTTCGCTCACTATCTATGAACACGAGCCTGTTTTATACCACCATTAACAGTTCACAGTTAGGGGAATTCTGTCCCCTTTTTGACACTCCTTGCCCGTATTTAACGATTGTCCTTTCGCTCGCTTTTTAATTAATCGAGCTTGCGATTCAATATCTGTCATGCTCTTCAATTAGGGGTGCTCACGTATTCAGCTAGTTATCCTGCAGCGTCCCTAGCGACCTATCACGTTGCTCCTCTGTGAAAGAGTCACTTCCCCTTTTCCATGTACGTTAGCCATTGGTTCTTATTCCGGTTCTTATTCCGGAGCAAGTAACCGCTGATTGGCTCTCCCTCTTCCTATTGCCGCCGATCCGGTAGTATTTGATTCCCGTCCGCGATTCCTTCAGTATCTCGGCCATTGCCGAGACACGGTTGCAGGTCACGGTGTTTAGGCGTAACAACGGACCCGTTTTCTCCACTAAGTAAGTTCCTTCTATAGTCGTGGGTGGGCACCACAGCACTTGTTCGTTTCCTGCCTGCCGCTTCACTTAACCACATATCTCCCTCTCTTTAGATTGTGGTAGGACCTGGCAACGTGCCCTCGACAACTTTGAGGCACGTTTGTTTCGCAACACGAGTAAGGCTGGCCCTTCTGGCCCTTTTTACCATCCCCACAGTTTTGTCCCTGATTTTCTATTCACGCACGCATGTCTCTGAGAGTGATTCTATGCTGTGGAGCACTTATAATTGTAACTTAGGACGCCGCCGTCGGTAGTAATCAGATACTGGCTATGTGTGTTCTCATGTGGGACGAATGGCACCCGTGCTAGTCACCTAACCACTCGTCACTTCTTTATGTGCACCCCGGTATTTTCCTTGTGAGTGCAAAATATCACTTGTGTGTTTCATTCGAATACATGGAGTGATTACGGGTGAATGTAAGCCTGATTCAGTGTTTACGTTTCGTGAGACACAACGAAGCACGGTGATATATATTCACTGTATGTGACTAATCAGTATGACTGGTGAGTTGAGTCACATACAACAACGTCGCAAATAATATTGGATGACGATTGAGAGGAGCTTGGAACGAAGCGGAGTACAGAACATATTTTGTTATGTATATATTGTTCCTTCTCTTTTTTCCAACAGGTATTTTCCCTTGAGAATTACGAGCAAGGATTACCCCACTGTAAATTACAGGAGGTCTTTTTAATTCTAGCCAAGGGTAGGGTACACCTTAGCGCGTGTAGACCGACCTGGTTAGCATCGGTCCTGACGAAAACCTGGATAACTACCCTCAAGGTTGAAACATGTAGACCTAGTTCACCACTTTTTCACTTCACTCACTTTTTTGATACCCTAGGTCAATCTAACCTTACACGGTATCTCGCCATTCTTTTTTAACATTGTTCAGTTGCTCCATGATTAAACAATTTTTGATAGTGAGTTAAATCTGACCAATCTTTTAAATCACTTCATGCACTTGCACCACACAAAAAAAACAGCTCCACTGTAGTCAGGTGTCGCAGCACACCCGGATGACACTCGGTTATCCGGGTGGGACCCCGATGATGAAGCATGTCACCAACTAGGTTGGTGAGTGAGGGGTCTTCTATCAGAAAGGATAAGCCTTTCTTTCCAGTGCACCTCTCCATCCCCTAGGCATTAATTTACCTGCATGGGTGTACTCCTTCTATTGTTTATTTTTACAATGTGCCACACCGCACTTCACATTTAATATGGTGGCTGCGTGCCTTTCTTTTGTGCTGCGTGGTTCACCAAGATTAACTTTTAAAATATTATTTTTTTTTGTCAACAGCGCGCCATGTCACGCTTCAACTCTAACAATGGCACCTGTGTGCCTATTCAGCAGATCATCGTACCTTTAGTATGCAGATTGTCCTCCCAGCCCACTCCTCCAATTGACCACTGCCTGCGCCTTTAAATGCGTCTGACTTACGTCTTGCTGCAAAGACCACCCACAGCACATGCCGCAGCAGCTTTTCAGCATTTGTATCTTTATCTGTTTTGGTGCTTACGAGCTACTAGGTAGAAAAAGTTGGAGCGGGTTGTTCAAGAAATTAATTCTTTATCTGGAAGAAGCTGCAGGAAGCATCACACATTCCTTCCATTCCATCACACATTCCTTCATTCCACTACATATCACTATCAAGCAATTGTCGCTAGACTAGCGCCTAACAGTGGAAATGCGAGTATTGCTCTAGCCATGACTGATGCTAGGAGTGCCCCTGGACTGGTGTGCTGGTGTTGTCCCATCTCCTTTGCCAGTGCTTGTTTCAGGTCTTGTTGCTCTGCCCATTCGCCCACAGGCCCCCCCTTGATACGCTGCTTCTACATATAACACATTTTTTTCAAGTCGCGGTCTACTGGTATAGTCAATAGAAGCTTAGTCTGGTTCGTAAGTTCCATGTTGATACTGTTGCATCGTTACCGAAGTGAAGGAAAAGATGCAGGTCAAATTCAAAATCAAAGAGGACAGATCCATGTGAAGGGAGAATATTTATCTACCGACAGGGAAAGAGAAACTTAGTGACAGATAAAAACTGGCATGTGGTTAAAATAATGCAAGACAGCCATTGTTTAGGCATGCCTGAATTATTGCTTCTCAACTACAGCAACATTTCTGCGTGGTGACACACTAGTGACTGTGCAAATAACATTTGTCTGGTGGGGATCAGTGAGTAAAGAAGAGCCTCGTGCATCAGTAACTCAAGATCAAGAAAGCAAACAAAAAGTCACTTAAAAATTACTCTGCAGGCATTTCAGTGCTACTGCACAAAATGAAACCTGACCAGCAATCTGAACTGTGTTTGTCACTTTATGTGCTAACTTGCTGAGTCTCTGATGCTGATGCTGTCCGATGACTATTTGCTTAGTGTTTTGCAATAGGTCTCGCATTACTGAAATTTTGAGCTGTTTGCGTTGCAAATGATAATGTTTTTTACTATTTTTTTGTCAAGAAATATACCAGCAGTAGCATAAGTAATAAAATAAGATCCACAAAGCTAGAAAAATTGCATTACACAGGCTGTTACTAGGTGTCCCTGTGGAGTTGTAAAGGGACCTCTATTAGCCACATAAGGTACTGCATCCTTAATGCAATTATAAAGAGAAAGATTGCAGCTGAGCATGTTTCCATTTGTTTTTATTGGAAGTCAGATGTTTGTTAGCTTGAGTTTAAAAAATGCACCATTGTTATTTATTTTAATAGTGCATTTTTAAACGCAAGGTAACAAAAATCTCCCTTTCAAATTAAGCACGGCTTTTGAGGTGTCTAAAGTTCGTACATCTAGCTCATAATGTCTCTGAGTTAAGGCATGAACTTTAAGCAGAACGAGTCAAATAGATAAAGAAACAATACATGCTCACTGTTTCCAAGTTGTGCTGTCTGCATTTCATGCATTAATTCAGAGAAAATCCAAGTTATATATATGAACTTAAGACCCCTGTAATGCAAAAAAGGCACTTGGCTCTACGCTGAACCAGCGTATCTGAGCATGATGTTCTCACTTGAAGTGGCTAATAGTATACACAGAGACGGTTTTCGTGTACTTAAGACACAGGAAAGAATCGAGTTTAGAAGCTCCCGCTGGCTGCTGGTCAGATAGTGCTGGACACAAGCACGATTGACGAACGTTATGGATGAGTGAGCAGAGGCAGGGAATCAATCATAGCAGGTGGATGGACCAATGAAGATGTGTAGCCCAATATGGTCACAGTTCCCCACTCAGATCTTATCATGCACTTGCCACCTATGGGCACTAACTAGGTCTTTAATCAGGACAATAATTGATGCAGCAGGTGCAGTTGCACTGGGGCCCTGAGGGTCCATTGCAGCCTGATATTTGCTGTATTTTAATACTCCAACAGCAGGCAAATTAGTTATTTTCCTCGATTGCACCGATACCAATGGCATCATTGCTACGCTATTGTGCTTAATGTGTGCTGCTGGTCTTGTGTGGTGGGCAACAGCGCTTATTTTTGGCAAATGGGATCTTTTTTCATTAGAATTTCATTCCAAGCAAAAGAAAAAAGGCAGAAAAGGGAAGACGAGTAAGCAAGAGAAAGGCCCAAAAAACGTCAAAGGGAGAATCTGGAATGAAAAGAACCAGGAATTGTGAGATAAAGAGTAGGGAAGCGTAGGGTGATGGAAGAAAGAGGCATTAGGTGGAATCAAGATTTGACAGTTTTTATTATTCCACAACTCTAGCTTTTAGTAGCACCCACAGTGGGCTGGTGAGAAAATAGTTGTCCACCTGCACTAAATTTGTACTGCACACTACACTAATCCAAGAAGCATGTACTCCCACTTATACTATGGAGCTCAGTACAGAGAAAGTGACTACTTCTCAACGTTAAGATACAAATCTGAAGCACAAGATGACAAAAGGACTTGCCCAGGATCACACAGTTTAAGGTGCCCAGCCTTAGAATAGCGGCCAGGTCTTCTATCTTCACAGAAGACAATGTTACTACCAGCATAGTGCTGGCCTTTGCTAATGGATGCTAATGGATGTGGGAGAAGAGATGTTTGGCACCCTTGCTGATGGTGGTGAATTAAATGAGGCAGCGGGGGTTCCTTTTGTGTTCACTTGTCAGTATCTAGATGACCAGGCACTGGCCCCTGAACACATACATCAGCAGACCTCCCCCAGCTCACTTAAATTACCCATACATAGCTTAGCTGTCTCACGTAGATGATGGTTTTGTTGATGTGTGCCAGCAGGAGTAAGAGAATGAAGGGAGGGCAAGGAAGGGGATAAAGGGGTGTTAAAAACATCGCCTGGTGTATGATAATGAAGGACTAAAACCACTTTAAACTGGCAAATGACAGAAAAGAACAGGCAGGGACAAAGACAAGGCTGGAGCAAGATGAGAAGTGCGTTGCTGTTGGCATAACTTTAAAGCGCACAGCTCCATGCGCCCCTTCAGAAAACTGGCGCCCTGTGCCTGATCCCAGCTCGCCCATGCTAGAGGCCAGCCCTGACAGTGAGGATTCCTCACCCTTGTTGCGTCACAAAGGCCAATCGCATTAACATTTTCCTCATTGAACTACAATGTTATCAGGTTACGCCTCTCAATGGGGAGCACGTTCTTTCCAGAGTCGGCCATTTCCGGAAGAGGCGCGTGCTGCAGCCCTCGCTGGGTCACCATAGCAAGGCAGTCAGGATTTAGAAACGAGCAGAAACCGTGAAATACCCTAATGAAAACACTCTGCTTTGTTTGCCAAGTCGGACTGTGCCGGTGAACAAGGGCAGTTGAAAGATGAGGCGGTGTGTGGCCTCGGATGGCACAGATGTGCGTCACTCGGTGGTAACAGCTTCTGTAACCTGATAACATCAGCAGGATTAAAAACGTCACAGGCACTTTCTGCAAGCCAGCAGGAGAGAGGTGGCTTCAAAGGCGCACGCCTGTGGGACTTCACAAAAGTAGCTGGATGCCAATTATGAATGGTATTTTTTCTTACAGGCTTTTGTTGTAGCCCAGGGAATGCATACTGCTTCATATACCTGCACAGTGCTGAAATGGGAAAAAAAATACACTCAGGGAGCCCATAGACTGCAATTCAGCCAACTCACACAGTGTTATTGTGTGTCACACGATGTCGGCTCCCTTCACACAGTCACCTGGCAAGGACCCGAAATCACACAGTGGCAGGGAAAACGAGCGGAAACCACTGTAAACAGTAGATCTCCAGCCCTTTTTCGGAAGCTGTAAGCGGCCGATGTCCATAAAAGGTGTGAAAACACCCCAGGACATCCTTGACAGCCTCAATGACCCTTTGCTTTTTTGTTTTTTTAGTAGGTGGTGTGGGCCTTGGGGAGGGGCAGAGTGCCTCTCAATTAGCTCTCCGCACAAGGCCCGCACCCTCCAAGACCCTAACTCCTCCTCACACGGTAAAAATATTTTGTAAGTTGGCAGGTGTAAGATTAGGGTTCAAGGTGTCGCAGTGGAAAGGGGATGGGGTCACAAGTGGTGGGGATAAAGAAAAGCGAAGTTTGACAGTCAGCTTACACATTTATTTGTAACAAATTCTGCCACAAAGAAATTGCCAACAAGAGCACACGTGATAGATCAGTAGGTTCTGCCCAGCAGTTTTCAGGTGATGATAATAGAGGTGGTTAATGCACTTACTGGAGATAATTGTGTTTTTTTCACTCACAGGTTTGACATATAAGTTAGCATAAAGAGTAAATGTTCCTGCTGCAAAGCACATTGTGTAACATTCAGATCACAGATGTGAATTTTATGTAGCTAGGCATGTGGGTCACTGCTTTTGACACTCAGATGCTTTTGTTACTATCAGTTCAGAAGCTGCAATCCTTCCAATGGAGCACAGTGAGCTATGCACTGGAATCAAGGCGCTGTATCCAAACTGCAAGGCATAGGTTTAAAACCTTATAGTCTATTTTCTCTCTCTTTGATTATTCTAAGGTTGCTAGAAGCGTTCCTTTGGGTAGTAATAAAGTCTTGTAGGTACAGACAGTACCAAGCATTGTGTTACATTTGAAATTCTAATTTTCTGGTTCTCCCAGCTATGCAATCTTAATATCTAATGCCTATCAGTAAAGACGATATGTATTTCTTATACCTTGTGACCCTCATTGTCTTATGTAACATTTCTTGTACATTGATTTACACACTTGCATGCTTTACTTTCTCTTTATAATGTGTGCATGTGATGTAAAGGGCTCTGACACCCTGCATTCAGATGAATAGCACTATAACATATTAAATAAATGTGGAGGTGCTTTTTAAATTGTTATTTACTAATTATTCATGCAGCTGACATTTTTACAATGCATACTATTCAGGGGTTGAACGGTCATAGATTCTCTTAAGTACTTGTGAAGTGATAAGCTGTGAGCCTGTTTTTCCCTCCGTTGCATGGGAATCTGGGTGTTAAGCTCCAGATAGCTCCCAGCCAAGATGAGACTCCAGCACAAGAAGGGCTCATGGCCCTTTAAAACATGCCTAGCTGGAAGTGAAAATAGGAAAGATCCTTTATTGTCTGCATGTTGCTCCTTGGAACGGAAAGCAGGCAACGTGCGGATGCAGCTGAACAAGGTCCCAAATGCCAGCAAATGACACCTGAACAAATTCAGCATATTAGACTGGAGCCAGCCCTGATCCTGGATCCAGCTTAAGTCAGCCAAACACCTCTAACCTTGCAGCTTTGAATCCCGCCCTCGAGTCGCACTTGCCCAGTGTATAGGTAGAAGAAATCTGGTGTTCTGATCTTGGAACCCCGGGGGTGGGCACTTAATTTCAGTATTAGTACTAGCATTCACCAGACCACCAGCCCCAGCTCTGCGTACTCAGCCTGTGCTCAACAGGGAGGTTATGGTAAACAAGGGAATATGTACATCGCTCACTTTCCCTGTAATGAAGCAGTTCCCATCCTAGAATCGCCAAAATGAAGAGATGGGGGGGGGGGGGACAATAAATGAGTATTGGCTGCCATTGCTCCTTGGAATATGGAAAACTGTTCAATTGCTCTTGGGGTATGGGCAACTCCTCTCACATATTCATCTCCCCAATAGTGACAACAACATTCTCACCAGAAAAACTAAATGTAATTTAAATAAATTATACCTGCTCTGAGAGAGAGAGGGAGCGAGAGAGAAAGAGAAAGTGGAGAAAAGGAGAGAGAGCGAGGCGAGTAAGGGAGCGGTGTTCGTTTGAGCGTTTTTCCCAGGCTGCTTTTCATTCCCTTGTCCGGCCTTGCTTCATCCGCTGAACCTGGACTCTTTCATTACCCCTAACTGGAAGACAACTGTTGCTCCGCTCTCTTTGAGCCTAAGAGAAGCCGCTGTCCTGCCTATCAGATGCCCTTTCGGCTTGTGCTGAGTCATTCCTGGTCACAGTAAAGTGAGCTATACAATACAAAAAGTAGCCTAATAACAGTTCCACCAATTTCCTGGAGATAACCATCCAGTAGCGACCTATCCTCTGCCAAAGTTCCAGAGGACGGAGGTGGGGGTGAGGGAGGGTTTGGGGGACAAAAAAAAGAAAATAAACATACCTTGCCACCGCCGTCTCCCGCGCATCGCCTCGTCCTTCTTCTGGCCCTGGGCACAGGCTCCCAGCCTGTCCTGTGGCCAATCCTGAAGGCTTCAGGATTGGCCGGAGAGCCAGCAAGTTGGGCTCCCGAGCAGACTGGGAGCCTGTGCCTGCCTCTCCAGCCCCAGCAACGCAGCTGAGGCTGGAGAGAGCTTCACTGCGCCAGAGCAGTCCTGCCAAGTATCACGCATCAGGTGTGAGTCTAACGCATTTCAGTGTGGTGATCCGCATCACCGCACTGAAATGCATTAGTCACGTATTATAGCGCTGCTCAGCCGTCAATGCAGAGCACTGCTATAATGCACTATAATGTAATAACTGTGTAAGCAGCAGTAGCGTGGTGTGCACTGTTCCCGGCAGCATAAGGGTCTGGCAGCTAGGAGCTCTGCAAGCTCTCTCTCACTACAACAATGTTTCCAAGCTAGACACCCCGGGCCTCAATACCCAGCATAACTGACGTCAAAATCAGTGCCCGGCCAGTCACGGCTTGTCAGAGTTAGTTAGGCTAAGGTCAGTGGGGGGGTGAGAGTCAAATGCGGCGGGAACGGGGAAAGGAGATTAGGTTGAGAGCCAAGTGCTCATCGTCGTCGCTGCGGCCGGTGGTTGGATCGACGTGGATTGGATCCCACCCTGACCATGCAACTGACCCCAGCCCACTGGACCGTGCCGCCTGAATCATCAGTTAAGTGCTGTCGGAGTGAGCGGCAGTATTTGTTTTCAATAGTTAACACCTGCCATGCTGTTATATCATTCCTGTAAAGTTTGCCTGGCAATTTGGTGGTGGGAGTAGTTAACAAGAGCCGCAGGGGGTGCTTGTGCCGGTCTCCCTTCCTTTGCAGCATCTGCATCCCGCTGGTGCCCCCTGGCCTTCTCCTTTCCTGTGGGACTCCCGCTCTTCAGATGCAATCGCTTGAAATTAAAGTTTACCAGTTTCTCTGGAGGATTCTTTTTTTTTTTTGACTGCCTGGACGATGCTGGGTGTATAGAGAGGTCCATGCAAATCGTTAGAAAATAGCGGGCGGCTGCACGCCAGACCACAGGGGGCAGTGCGCATCTATTGGTTTAATTACACTGCTTGACGAGCCCTGTCGGAAAAGCGTCAAGCTACCACAGGGGTAGGATGTTCGAAGAAATACTTTCTTTCAGCAGATGTTTGGTAACCCGGTGTTGGCTTTGAGAGTGTAACGGCGGGCAACGATAGAGCAGCTGAAATACTGACTACTGAGATATCTATTGCTAATGTGTAAGCAGTGATTTTCCAGTTTCGAGCCTGTTTAGGTCTCGGGACCATCCGGTCGGCAGACCGGAAGTCCGGAGATTTAATGTCTTTGAGAAGAGGGGCTTGCACCCGCCCCTCTTCTACCCTGTTCTCCATTGGCTGGCCTAGTAAATGCTGGCCAGCCATTGGAGAAGAGGTCAGTCACTCCGATTAGGCTCCGTCCTTTTCGGATCGGGGGGCGTGTTTTTTGCAAGAAGTCTCAAGGAGGAGACAACAGCAAAACACGCCCCCCCATCCGAAAAGGACGCTGCGTTTCCTCGCCTTCAGCACCAGACAGCCGGCCAGTGTGGAGACTGTTCTGGGAGAAGGACACCATACCTTCTGTATCGCGCTATTCGGGCGCGTGTTCGGTAAAACAGCGCTTCTCGCCGCGCTCGAGAGCCAGCAGCTGCTGTTTTGTTTAGCTGGAGGAGCCCGGGCTGTGCCTCGAGGAGGAGGAAGGGTCTCTGGGCGCGCCGTGGGCAGGAGCAGAAGCAGCCGTGAGTCATCCATCCCGCCCCCCCCCCGCTCGCTCTCTGAGAAGTGTGAAACACTCCTTCAGCGTGAGCTGTGCCCCCGCTGCAGTGTGTCGAAGCCCCCCCCCCCCCCCCCCCCAGCATTGGGCAAACAAGCGTCCGAAAACACCGCCAACAGGAAGCATGACTGGACAACTAACACACCGAGAGCAGCAACACCGAAACACGACTCCTCAATACAAACGGAAAGAGGACACGCACATTATAGCAGCTCTGTGGTGGACTAAATGAAAAATCCAAGATAAATGCACGAACACTAGCATAACATAAGCCCCGGCAGCCCCCACATTGCGGGGGCGTCCTGAGCTCCAGGGGCCTCATAACTCCGTCCACTCACTGACTCACTAACTGGGTCTTGGAACAGTTAGTTGTATAGGTACGCTCGAGCACACGTTCACGATATTACATATGATGCATGCACGCCGCTGCGTGGTCTTCAGGGTGGGGCACAGGGTGGGAGTGTGTGCATTGTCATTCACACTTGCACAGTGTAAGCTGCATGTGCGGCAGCCGGTGGGACCATCATTTTCCAGCAGTCTGCGCAGTGCGCGTGCAACTGAAGCTGCAGGTCACAGGTGAGCGTGAAACGAGATGAGACGTACTCGCTATATCACAATCACGTCTGGTTCTCTCTTCTCTGCAGCGGGGACAGAGGGCTGCTGTATTTAGAATCCCGGGGCTGCCACAGCCAGACATGTGGCTTCAAAATGCACACTTCAGTTACCATTCACACCAAGCATCGGGAATGCACACTTCAGTTACCATTCACACCGAGCATCGGGAGGGGCGTAGAAAGAAAAGGCACGCTTTAATCCCAAACTTTGCACCGCGACAGGCAGAGATTGTTGTGTCCATTAAGGACCGATGCGGTTTTCTGATAAAGACCGATACGCCATCTGCGAATATGACCATCCCAATTACCCCATGTGCTGGCCCGTCTAGGCTCGTGCAAAAGTCATTTCGTGTAAAAAGTTCAGCAAAACTTTTTTTTCCCCCTCTGCACAGAGCCCGCCGAGCCATCACAGTTTACACAGCTGAGGGCCTCGGCTTGTCATGCTCGGCTGTCTTAAAATAATACACTTGTGTAGTCCATGCTTTCACTGCGCAAGCGCCAAGAAACACTTCTTGTAATGGGCAATGAATATGTCCCCAGTTATGAGGTGCTTTCGGCGCACCCCACGCATACGGGGCAACAAATCCTAGGGGAGGGGGAAGCTGAGTAAGATGCCCCCGCTGCAGAGAAGTCGGCAGTGTGGATTCAATCATTCATTCTGACGGGTGCTACGGTGTGACAGAACATGCAGAATACAGACGCCAGATATGTACTGTGATGTACAGCACAAACCTCTCAGAGCTTAAGATTAGTGTGTGACTGCGACTCCACTCTTCTCACATCGACCAGGAATGATGAGTCTGAGTAGGCCCTACTGACCTTCGTCTCTATGGTGTGCAAGATACATCTACGTCTGTACAAGTGGGTCTCTGCCGACTTTTCAGTCCGACTGATGGTCAAGCTCCCCTTATGGTTTCATGGACGGAGTGCGCCCTGAGCGGGGTTTTAGTGAGGCGCGGGGTGTGTACCACCTAACACCTGCACCTTTCAGGGGTTAATGCTGCCGGACCCGATAGTGGTCTGTCACCAGCCCATCCCCTTACGAAGCAGGTTAGTACACACTCTTTGAAAGAGCTCCACACTGCTGGGGCTTTTGTAGGCGCTAGAGCCTGTCAACCCGACTTGAGACGGCTTCCCAGGCACAGGAAGCGAATCATTAAACTGACAACACGTCTCATTCTCTTGGACTTCTATGATATTTCAGGGGATGCGAGAATCCCAACAATCGCTCATCGAATTAAAGCAATATACCCGAGATCACGTATCGCCTGGAAAAAACTTTTCCGAGGGAACCCCAATCTACCGCTCTGCGAATTTACCTGCCCTGGAGTGCCAGCATATATCACGCTTCATGCTGGCACGGTGTTGCCGCCTTGAATTTTTGTTGAAGGCGCAAAGGTTTCAATGAGCTTAATACAACCACCTCCTCTGTTGACTGTAGATTGAAGTGGGTGCAATGTTCGCAGTCTCGTGACACAGGAAGCCTGCCTGGTACCCATAGGGATGAAAGGCCGGTGCTCATGGGGATGAAAGACCGGTGCCTGCGCAGTGGTGAAAAAGTGAACTGTGTTTTCTGTTAAGAATTTATAGCCTGTTCAGGAAAGATGAAATCCTGAAGTGCGCCCAAACCCCACCCTTGCACCACCCCCACGAGCCAGCAGCCCACCAATGACCCCTCTCCTCTAGGAGGAGGCATAAGGAAGGGTCTTTCGGTTTCCGCCGAGACACACGCCCAAAACACTCTTAGCCGAGTTAGTTTACACAAATTCAACATTACCAATCTAGACTCTAATTGTAGTTCAAGTATTAACATTTAATATTCTTATATGTTTTTTTTAACAAAGGTTTTTTGGACTGCAGCGAAGCCATTCGACAATAAATGGAAAACTGACGGTAACTATGGCACACATTTGCGAGGCAGTTGTACCAAAATAGGAGATTGTCCCGTTCGCTGCAGGGCCTAACGCTATCAATAAAATAAATAGCTGTTTTGTTAAAAATACCACTGACCGTGCCATGTGCCATCATCTGCAAAACAATTTTCGTTTCCTGCTGTACAGTTCATTCAAAACTGCCACAATATGAGGGGGAATAAAAACCCCTTAAAGGTGATATTCACTCGTAAATACTTCAAACGAAAGTATAATTCACATCCGTAAATGAATAGTTGATTATATTTTGAATAGATAAGGCAAAGCAGTATGTTTTTAAACCCGAATAAACACATATTTCGATACATAAATGCTACTATGTATGCACTGATATTAAGCTGTAATTGTTTATAATTCCACAGCCAACGCACACAAGACTACATCTCTCAGGCAAAAAGGTCTCCTCTGGGCAACGCCAAATGACATTTAAGAAGGCCAGTCTCAAGGTCGGAAGTCTGCAAGGGGAGGTTCAAGCTACCTACCCGTTCACCCCCTCTCTCTGGGGACAAGGGTCACTGTAACTGGCTCACCCGAGATCAGACTAACTTCTTAAGGCAGGGGGCTTTTCGCCCTCCAAGCATCCTTCAGCAGGAACAAAGTCACTGCCAAGGTGGGTATCTTTCAATGGTGGTTAACAATCACTGACACGTTTCGCCCACTTCTGGGGTTGTCCGTGGGACGCACTTGGGTTGTTTTGAAGGACATTAACCTCGCTGGCGATGACCTTCGTATTTTCCTGCTCGGCGGATGTAGGAACCCACACTGCCCTGATGAGCCCTGAAGGGGGTACCTTCAAGGAATGTGTTTCTAGGCACTTCACAACGAAGGATGTTTTTGCTCGACTTTTCCGACTTAAGTAACGCATAAAAAGAACTCCAACCGCAGCCTTACAGCTTCTTATTACCTTTGGGAGATGAAAGTCTGGGTCGGCCCAACTGGGTTTGGAACTACCACTCGCAGGTGCACTGACTCACCGAGTTATCTTACTGGGCGCTATCCTGAGAGGGCAAGATGCACAGTGCACAGCGGCTTCTGTATGCATGACCGCACATACATATTGAAACAGACCCTGCCTCCTCAGTTCCAGTAATCTCTACCCGAGCCTCTTCGCGGACACACCTGGCTCTAAGGACCCAGACTCACCCCAAGAGCTGACAACACCTCCCCATCCTCCACTGAACCCCAAATACAAGCCGACCTGTTACAGCACCCCAGGTATGGGCGTCCAAACCTGCCGCAGACAGAGCTTCCAAAAGTCCTAAAAGAACATCTTTCTAATATGCACTCGTCAGTGCCTCAACACGCCCAGTTTCTCCTTCTGTCCCCTTTGCTGCCCTGTGATTCTGTGCCTTTTTAGGTCTCGGGACCATCCGGTCGGCAGACCGGAAGTCCGGAGATTTAATGACTTGGGAGAAGAGGGGCTTGAACCCGCCCCTCTTCTGCCCTGTTCTACATTGGCTGGCCTCGTAAATGCTGGCCAGCCATTGGAGAAGAGGTCCCGTCACTCCAATCCTGCCCCATCCTTTTCGGATCGGGGAGCGTGTTTTTTGCGAAAAGTCTCAGGGAGGAGACAACAGCAAAACACGCCCCCCAATCCGAAAAGGACGCTGCGTTTCCTCGCCTTCAGCACCAGACAGCCGGCCAGTGTGGAGACTGTTCTGGGAGAAGGACACCATACCTTCTGTATCGCGCTATTCGGGTGCGTGTTCGGTAAAACAGCGCTTCTCGCGGCGCTCGAGAGCCAGCAGCTGCTGTTTTGTTTAGCTGGAGGAGCCCGGGCTGTGCCTCGAGGAGGAGGAAGGGTCTCTGGGCGCGCCGTGGGCAGGAGCAGAAGCAGCCGCGAGTCATCCATCCCGCCCCCCGCTCGCTCTCTGAGAAGTGTGAAACACTCCAGCATTGGGCAAACAAGCGTCTGAAAACACCGCCAACAGGAAGCATGACTGGACAACTAACACACCGAGAGCAGCAACACCGAAACACGACTCCTCAATACAAACGGAAAGAGGACACGTACATTATAGCAGCTCTGTGGTGGACTAAATGAAAAATCAAACATAATTGTTCAAAGATAAATGCACGAACACTAGCATAACATAAGCCCCGGCAGCCCCCACATTGCGGGGCCGTCCTGAGCTCCAGGGACCTCATAACTCAGTCCACTCACTGACTCACTAACTGGGTCTTGGAACAGTTAGTTGTATAGGTACGCTCGAGCACACGTTCACGATATTACATATGATGCATGCACGCCGCTGCGTGGTCTTCAGGGTGGGGCACAGGGTGGGAGTGTGTGCATTGTCATTCACACTTGCACAGTGTAAGCTGCATGTGCGGCAGCCGGTGGGACCATCATTTTCCAGCAGTCTGCGCAGTGCGCGTGCAACTGAAGCTGCAGGTCACAGGTGAGCGTGAAACGAGATGAGACGTACTCGCTATATCACAATCACGTCTGGTTCTCTCTTCTCTGCAGCGGGGACAGAGGGCTGCTGTATTTAGAATCCCGGGGCTGCCACAGCCAGACATGTGGCTTCAAAATGCACACTTCAGTTACCATTCACACCGAGCATCGGGAGGGGCGTAGAAAGAAAAGGCACGCTTTAATCCCAAACTTTGCACCGCGACAGGCAGAGATTGTTGTGTCCATTAAGGACCGATGCGGTTTTCTGATAAAGACCGATGCGCCATCTGCGAATATGACCATCCCAATTACCCCATGTGCTGGCCCGTCTAGGCTCGTGCAAAAGTCATTTCGTGTAAAAAGTTCAGCAAAACAGTTGTAGCAAAGGCACAGAATGCACACCACCTGGCTGAAACACAGGACCTCTGACAGATTTATGGCATTTGCTGGCACTGATGCAGTGTCCTGGCACTTCAGGACCTCAATCCAGGCCTGGCTAGATGATGCAAAAGCTCTAAAAACTAATGGCTGCCGCCATGCGACACTTCTGTAGTGCATGGAGACCTTCTTGGTGTCATTAAATTGCCCAATCGTGTAAGTGAGCTGCAAACCTGGTTCAGAACAGAGCCTTTCACAATGTTTCATAGGAAGGGGGTGGTCTCAAGGCTCACCTGGAATTCCACATCATCAAAGGCACTGTTCTCCTGGCAATTTTTTTCCCACGTCGCTGCGTCTCCTCAGCTGAGGACATATTTCACAACTCGGACATCGAGCACACCGCCTCCTTTTATCTGGACCACACCTGCGTCTTTCACCCACATTTCATGTGCCTATATCTGTTGATAAGATCCTGAGCTACAATTAAATAAATAAGGACATAGTCTTTGTAGTTTGATGGGCCCAGTTGGTTCAAAATTGGAATATTAAGGGCTCAAAGCTCTACTCTAAAACCTGCGGCCGCTGCAACTAAATGTCAGGCTGCGTGGTCGTGAATCAACCTCAGGTCTCTTTATTCCACTGCCGGACAATCGCTGTACCTTTATCTCAATCTCCCGCATTCTCCCTTTATGGCAGGTTTACAATCTTTGATCAACTTTGTCAAACATTCACCCCAGTACAGAAATCTGGGCCTAAATCGTAATTATTTTTGCTCATCATGCAATTCCAGTTTGGACTCAGCCATATCCAATCAGTCTTGAGCCTGCTCCCCATGGCAACTGCCAGGTCAGATCCTCGATGGACCGGAAACAAGCATCCTGGGACCGGTTGAGTTTGTATGATCTGTTCCCTCTGTGTCAGGGACCACCGAGGAACAATATCAACTGACTTTCTTGCGAAGTTTGGGCTTAGATGTTGCTTTTTCATCACTTGATTTATTGCGGGCTGAGCAGACCGCAGTACCTTCTGTATCGCGCTATTCGGGCGCGTGTTCGGTAAAACAGCGCTTCTCGCGGCGCTCGAGAGCCAGCAGCTGCTGTTTTGTTTAGCTGGAGGAGCCCGGGATGTGCCTCGAGGAGGAGGAAGGGTCTCTGGGCGCGCCGTGGGCAGGAGCAGAAGCAGCCGCGAGTCATCCATCCCGCCCCCCGCTCGCTCTCTGAGAAGTGTGAAACACTCCTTCAGCGTGAGCTGTGCCCCCGCTGCAGTGTGTCGAAGCCCCCCCCCCCCCCCAGCATTGGGCAAACAAGCGTCCGAAAACACCGCCAACAGGAAGCATGACTGGACAACTAACACACCGAGAGCAGGAACACCGAAACACGACTCCTCAATACAAACGGAAAGAGGACACGTACATTATAGCAGCTCTGTGGTGGACTAAATGAAAAATCAAACACACACACACACACACACACGCACACACTGAAACACAGAATAGCAATACTGAAAACACGATGATTCAATACAAACTGCACGAGGACACGCATTATAGCAGATCAGTGGACTAAATTACAAAACAACCACACACGCAATAAAATCACACAAATAACAAACACAACTCAATACAAACTGAAAAGGGCACGCACAGTATACCTGATCTGTGGGCTAAATGACAAAACAACCACACACACACATACTCAAAACATAGAGAGAACAGCAATAGCTCCCCCCAACAAGCATTTACAATGCAACGGTCTCGGCATTAGTAAAGTTAGAGCTATTGGCATTGTTCATGACAATGCCGTTTCTTTAAATGTTTTAAAAACAAAAACATAAACAAAAATAATATCATGAGCAATGCCAATAGCTCTAACTTTACCAATGCCGAGACCATTGCATTGTAAATGCTTGTTATGTGCTGTGCAACTGGCTCAACTGAGGGAGCAGCTTATATTAGCTTTTGTGTCTGATGCAAAAATATTTATTGATTTTCCAGTCACGCTTGCGACTTCATAATTTTGAGTTTAAAGTTGAATAGAAAAGTACAGTTCTTCCATTTAGCTGGTCACATCCTACAGTCAATTAAAGGTAAAAGCTGTTGCTTATAACGTTGAGTTCGGAAAACCTTACTACCTTTAAAGTTAACCACAGGCTACATCTGTTTTTTGGGGGAGCTGCTCGGCATGTCTGTTATTTCTGATATTTGTTTCCCTGGTCTTCATTACTTGATGTCACTCATAGTTGTTGAAATGTCACTCATAATTACACTGAAATTTTGAAAATGTCACACATGGCAATCTAAAACCTTGGCAGCTATGCAAGAGCGCTTTGGCCGGCCTGTGAAGGCCGGCCAAACACCTCATGCGCAGTGAAGGGAGTGTCATCTCCTGGACCCGCCTCCAAGACTCGTCAGACTCCTGGGGGCGGGTCCAGGGGATTAAACGATAATAAAACGGGTTTAAAACCCGTTTTATTATGGTTTTATTTTTCTGCTGGTGTGGGGGGGACAGAGCTTCTCCGCTCTAACGGAGCAGCCGCCCCTGTAAACCAGCAAGGAAGTATTTAACCCCTGAGTTCAGGCAAAGCTGTCACTTGGGGGAAGGGCTCCATCTACCTGCAGTTCGACCAACAAATAGACATAATTATGAGCCGTTCTATCAGAACTGCCTCTCGTGGGCTCCTCCAGAAGAAGAGAGCAGATGCTCCAAATATCTAAAGGGCCATCCAGGAGATGACGTCAGAACAAGTCTTAGTTCCCAGGCACATTCTAGAACTCCTTTTATTGATAAGTGTTGTTGGAACAGAGGTGGCTGAATAGAACTGTATTCCAGTCTAGTATTTCGACGTGACCTGCTGGGCCATGCGTCTTGCTTCAGAACAGTAAAAGTAAAG
This sequence comes from Triturus cristatus, assembly GCF_964204655.1. Lineage (NCBI taxonomy): Eukaryota > Metazoa > Chordata > Amphibia > Caudata > Salamandridae > Triturus > Triturus cristatus. Next base: position 586,667,817 of record NC_140580.1, on the reverse strand, counting down.
CCTGACAGCTCCACCATGTCCTGGAACAGAGCGGAGCACATGGAGAGCTCCTCTAGCAATGCCGGGGCCCCGGGCCACCACAGCAGAGGATGGAATGTGAACATTCTTATCTGTACTACCTACCCAGGTGCACGCAAGATTAAAACAGATATGGGACATTTGGAAGATTTCGGTCACTTCTTTGTCCTCAATTCACACATACGGCTTCAGTATTTTGACCTTAAACATTTGCTTTACAGCTTGAAAATAGTGCTGATGAGAGAGATTGGTTGCAATTAAGTCAGGCCACTCCAACATCAGCAGCCTTCATTTACCATGTAACATGTTCATTTCTGAAAAACACCATGGGCCACATGAATGAAACAATTTTGCATTCACAAACGGATCGAATAGCAAAATTCGTCCGAATTCGTTCGAATGCAAAATAGCCTTTCATGATATATGAAAGGCTATACAGTTGGAAATTTAGGTAATCGATTTTTTTTGCGATTACCTAAAATTGCAAATGCAAAGAGGGAATCGCAATTTGCGATTCTGAATGCACAGGTATGAAGCATTTTCTAAATGCAAACTGTGCATTTAGGACAATGCAATTACCATCGACTTCAAGTCGATGGTAACCATGTGCAAACTTTGAAGAATGCACAAAACTGCATTTTTCAAAGTGCCATGTAGCCACAGATGCTGCTAGGGCATGTGTGCGCTGTACATGTGAACATACATTTTTGGGGGGGTAATTCAGGGGGGCCTTAGGCCTCCGGGGACCCTTGGCTTTGCATTTGCTAATTTGCAAATACTAATTAGGTAATCACGAATTAGATAATGCAAAACCATCCTCACCTATGGGCCTTTTGGTCCATAGAAACGAATGGAGTAATATTACCTAATAACAATTCAGTATTTACCAAATCGCTACTAGGTAATATTAAGGAATCACAAAATCTTTGGCAATTACAAACATAGCATTTTGCCATTACCAATAGCAATTTGAGAAATATCGCTATTTCGTAATTGCAAATTGCTATTTTGATACATGTGGCCCCATGCTTTTAACTTAACAGTTTCAAACATTGCATAAGTTTGGTTATAGCCATGACATCTATTCCCCAGAGTTTTAACCAAACCATATGAGTGACAAACTCCGTGAATTCAAAACACAGTTTCAATTCACACAGGATAATTTATTCGGACGGGAAGAGGAAACTATAAAATGGCTTCACATTTTAGGTCTAGCCTGGGGAGCGCTTACACAGTCGCTTAGCAAACTGTTGTATATGGTTTTTTGAGTTCTCTCTGCCCATTTCTTCCTATTGCTTTTCATTTGTCCATGTCAGTGTCCTTTAAAAAACCTTGCTTGCTAGTGGTCATTCCTACCTGGTTGTCCCTCCTTTTTCTCTTCCATTCCTCCCACGGAGCAGGGACTCAGTACTGTATCATTAAACTATGTTTCTTTATCTATTCTGTGGGGGGCTATTTGTTTCAAGGTTTCCATCTCTGTTGCTTAGCTTCGGTGCCATAGCTACTTACATTTTAATATAGCATTCCTCCCTCCCACATCCTTTTTTACTCTTTTTGCAATTTTCAATGTTGACGGTCAGTTGCTAGGGTATTTGTTTGGTTTTGGGCTTCCTTTTAAGAGAGATTGGGCTTGTTGAAGCCTTGTTTTTAAGTTTGACTGAGACAATCCTAAAAGGAAGGCCATGTTGCAGCAGGGCATTTTTACGAACAACTGTGATAACATTGGGTATTACCTCAACACACTAGTATTTAAACTTAACTCCACCTAAGGCGTTCCTTTATATAAATTGTTGTGTACACGGGCGCTGCGCTTCATGTTTCAGCATGGCGCCCTCTTTCATATTTTTTATGTTACACTCATTGTTCCCTGTAGGATGCACGCTTACTGCGCGCACATTGTCCTCCACCAGCCCGCACTCTCTCTCACACAGCGTGCACATCACTGATTCCGTTTATCAGCCTCTGCTTTACTCTTTTTGCAATTTTCAGTGTCAACCGGCAGTTGGGAATTTATTGTTAGGATGTTGTTTGGTTTAAGGATTCATTTAAGGGGGATTGGGCTTGATTACTTTAGTTCTGACTTGCATGGATTTAACCCGCAGCAATGTAACTGCGCAGACAGCTACAATCGTGCTCGCTATTGGTCCTCAAGTGCCACCTTAACTAGTGCTACGTAATTCAAGGAAGTGATGTACTTATAACTTGTTTTTTTGTTGGCTTTGGTTCCAGGCTGGTGTTGTGAATGCTTAACAGCTTAATATATAACTGTATTTTCATGTAGAGTCTCATAAAGAAAACTACAGTAACAACTATGAAGGGCCTGCTACAGTGCGCGGCATGTTTACTACTGCATTTAGCTTTCCCAACACTACTCTGTAAGTAAACTGTAGCGCTTTCTAATTAGCATGAATCTAACTTGCAATTATAAATCATGTACTTTACAATGAACATGACAAACGGATTAACATGAAGATTGGATGCACAGAGATGGTGTCTTCAAGTATGAGTTTTGCCCAATCCTAGGAGCTAAGAAGGGCCTGCTTTTCTGTGCTACTGGTTTAGTTTTAGCTTGGGTGTTTAAAGCACACCACTGTAATGTAAACTGCAGCGCTTTATAATCAGCATGGAATTTAATATTAAATATACATCATGGTATTATCTTGAAGTTCTTCCTGTATGTGACGCTTAGCTGAAATGTCACTGCTCTTTAAATTCACACAGCAACAGGTGTAACAAACAACAAATAAACTTTCTCCCAAGGACAGCAATAAATATAGTGCTTTGAAGTATGCGCCTTTGTTGGGGCAGCAAGGGCTCAGGCTGCCCATCGGATATGTTATCTCAGCCTCCTGGTCTGCTCGTTCCCCCACGAGTGGCGCACAACGTGGGGTGTTGCGGGACTTGAGTGCAGTGTTCATCGCACCTTGCACCCGCCCAGTGCGCCTGCAGTAGCCCTCTCGGATCATCTGGGCATTCCGCGCTGTGCCTGACGCCTGCCTTCATCGGTGCCATTCCCTGGCTGTGACCTACATCACAGTACATCACGCCCGGGACACAAGGGGCAAACAGGATGCGCCAATCAAAGCTCTCCTTTGACAGTTTGAACATTGTTGAACATCCTTTTGAAATGTGTGTTTCTTTGATGCGTTAGGAAACCTTTGTAGTCTGTCATTTCACTACTGATTTCTGCAAGTCTTTTCTCGTAAAACGTAATTTCGATTGTTGTGCTGAGATGACTCTTGTTTGTTTGTATTTTCACTGCTAATGCCTCCAATAACCCCTGGGCCGTTTTCATCATCAGGATGAGGCAATGCCTAGTGCAGTGCCAAGTGATCAGCAACCAATCTTTTCTAAAAGTTGGGTCCACTAGAACTGTGTGAGGAGCACTGGAAGCTAAAAATCCCCAGACCGGCCGCGTTAGATCTTTCAGTCATTATTACCCCATGTGGAATGGTCTTAATCTGGCTGCGGTTTAGCTCCGTAAGTGTGTTCCAATCATTTCTTTGAACAGTAGTTTATGTGATGAAATAACATTAAGTAATGGAGGACCTGGGAGGATCGAATTAAGGCCCTCCTTTGTGCAGTTTATTCTTAGGTTTTCAGCCATAGTAGTTGTGTCACCCAATATTTAGAGATAAAGAATATGGTCTTCCTTCTATGAGTTCTCTGGGTGGTTATGTTTGCTAACTTCTGGCTTAGGGTTTTTGTTATCTCATATTGCTAATTAGAAAAAAAACAGGTTTTCCGGTGAGTATCTCCTACAGCTGTGATACCAATTCTCAAAAAGGGGAGAGAGACAAGCCTGAGTTTACTCTACTTCCTGTTTAGTATGTCTTAAAATCATCAATCAATCAGTCATTTGTAAAGCGCACTACATACCCGCGAGGGTCTCAAGGCGCGGGGGGGCGCTACTGATTGAACAGCCAGGTCTTGAGCATCCTCCTGAAGGTCAGCAGGTCTTCGGTCTGTCGTAGGCTCAGTGGGAGGGTGTTCCATCTCTTGGCGAAGAGGTGGGAGAAGGATCTCCCGCTGGTGGTTGTTCTTCGGATTCGCGGGACGGTGGCGAGTGAGAGGTCGACGGAGCGTAGCTGGCAGTTGGGGATGTAGAAGGAGAGCTGTCAGTTGAGGTAGGCTGGGCCGGTCTTGTGGAGTGCCTTGTGAGCGTGGATGAGGAGCTTGAAGGATATCCTCTTGCTGATGGGGAGCCAGTTTAGGTCCCTCAGGTGGGGGGCGATGTGGCCGTGGTGTGGTACGTCGAGGATCAGTCGTGCCGAGGCGTTTCGGATGCGTTGTAGTCGTTTGATGAGCTTGGTCGGGGCTCCCGCGTAGAGAGCGTTTCCGTAGTCGAGTCTGCTGCTGACGAGGGCCTTGGTGACTGTCTTTCTTGTATCTGTCGGGATCCATCTGTAGATCTTGCGGAGCATGCGGAGGGTGTTGAAGCAGGAGGAGGAGACAGCGTTGACCTGCTTGGTCATTGAGAGCGCGAGTCGAGGATGATTCCCAGGTTGCGTGCGTGGTCGGTGGGTGTCGGGGCTGCTCCCAGTGCCGTCGGCCACCAGGAGTCGTCCCAGGCTGAAGGGTTGGAGCCGAGGATGAGGACCTCCGTCTTGTCAGAGTTCAGCTTCAGACGGCTGGTCTTCATCCAGTCGGCGACGGCCTTCATTCCTTCGTGGAGGTTGGCTTTGGCAGTGATGGGGTCCTTGGTGAGGGAGAGGATCAGTTGAGTGTCGTCGGCGTAGGAGATTATGTTGAGGTTGTGCTGTCGGGCGACGTGTGCGAGCGGGGCCATGTAAATGTTGAACAGTGTCGGGCCGAGGGAGGATCCCTGGGGTACGCCGCAGATGATCTCGGAGGCTTTGGACCGGAATGGGGGGAGGCGGATGCTCTGGGTTCTGCCAGAGAGGAAGGAGGTGGTCCATTCCAGAGCCTTGTCTCGGATCCCTGCGACGTGGAGGCGTGTGCGTAGTGTGCGGTGGCAGACGGTGTCGAAGGCCGCGGAGGATGAGTGCTGCGGTCTCGCCGTTGTCCAGCAGGATCCTGATGTCGTCGGTGGCAGCGATGAGAGCAGTCTCAGTGATGTGGTTGCTGCAGTACCCTGACTGGGAAGGGTCCAGGATTCTGTTTTCTTCAAGGTATCGGGTTAGCTGTCTGTTGACGATTTTCTCGATGACCTTGGCCGAGAAGGAGAAGCAGAGAGATGGGCCGCAAGTTCTTGAGGTCTCTTGGGTCTGCCTTGGGTTTTTTCAGTAGGGCGTTGATCCCAGAGTGTTTCCAGCTCTCTGGGAAGGTCGCGGTCTCGAGGGAGAGATTGATGACGTTGCGCAGGTGGGGTGCACTGGGGCTGCTTGCTTTGTTGAAGACGTGGTGCGGGAAGGGGCTGACGGAGAGCCGGAGTGGACTGTGCTCATGGTCTTGGTGGTGTCATCGATGCTCATGCTGGCCCAGGCTAGCAGGGGGTCGTGGTCGATGGTGTGCGGAGGGTCTGTTGTATTGCTGTCTGTTTGGTCTGTCTGGATGTTGAAGCTGTCGTGGATGTCTGCTATCTTGCGGTGGAAGAAGGTTGCGAGAGAGTCGCACAGGGCTTGCGACGGCGGGATGTCGTTGGTGTTGGAACTGGGGTTGGAGACTTCCTTCACGATGTTGAAGAGCTCCTTGCTATTGTGTGCGTTGTTATCGAGGCGGTCTTTGAACGAGGTTCTCTTGGCAGCCCTGAGGAGGTGGTGGTGGTTGCGGATGGCGTCCTTGTGTGCTGCGCGGTTGTCCGGAGTTTGTTCGCTGTGCCATTTCTTCTTTTGTTTCCGGCAGGCTTGCTTGGAGGCTAAGAGTTCTGGGGTGAACCAGCTGGCCCTCCTGCTGGTGTCTCTGTGGGGGGGTTTCTTCAGCGGGGCGAGGGTGTTGGCGCAGTCCTCGATCCAGCATCTGAGGCTGTGGGCAGCGTCGTCGGTGTTGGAGGGTTCGGTGGGTGGGCTGAGAGTGAGGTTTGCATGTAGTTGGTCTTCGGTGATTTTGCTCTAGCAGCGGCGGGGGATCTGTTGGGTGCGATGGTGTGTGGTGGGTTTCTGGAAAGTGAAGTGGATGCAGCGGTGGTCGGTCCAGGGGAGTTCGGTGGTGTGGCTGACGGAGACGTGCGGACTTGAGGAGAAGACGGGGTCGAGTGTGTGGCCGGCGGAGTGTGTAGGCGTTGTGACGAGTTGCTTTAGTACGAGGTTGGCAAGGTTATCAGGGTTCTGGAGTTGTTGTCGTTGTTGTTCTCAAGGTGAAAGTTCAGGTCTCCGAGGAGGATGTAGTCGGTGGAGGTCAGGGTGTGCGTGCCGATGAAGTCGGCGATGGAGTCGCTGATCTGGGGGTGGGGTCCGGGGGGGGTCGGTAGACGAGGGTGCCTCTGAGGGTGGAGTTGGGGTCTGTGTGGATCTGGAAGTGCATGAGTTCGGCGGTGCTGAGCGCGTCGTCGGTGCTAGTCGAGACCCTGATGCTGTTCTTGTGGACGATGGCGATTCCTCCTCCGACTCCGTTGGTGCGGTCTCTGCGGGTGATCTTGTAGCCGTCTGGGATGGCTATGGCAATGTCGGGTGCGGAGGAGTCGTTCGACCAGGTATCTGTCAGGAAGGTGACGTCCGGGGATGTTGTGTCGAGCAAGTACCAGAGCTCGACGGCATGTTTGCGCGCGGAGCGGGTGTTCAGTAGTATGTATCGCAGGTGGGTGCGGTCTTTCTTGGCGGGTGGTTCGTCGGTTCTGAGGCTGGTGTAGCTGCAGTTCCGGCAGGTGAAGGGACCGTGTGTGCGTTTCGGGGCGGCCTTGAAGGCGGTGTGGGTCCGTCCGGGGTTGAGGGCGTGGAGTAGCGGCGGCGGTCGTCGTGGCGGGAGCAGGGGCCGGGGTTCTGGTGCTGGACGTGATCCAGGCACGGAAGAGGGTGGACGGGCATGCCTTAGGCGCGCCTTCGGCGTGCCAGCGGCGCGGCCGCACAGCGGCCGGTATATATGGGGAGGTGGGAGGGAGGAGCAGCTGGGAGGCGGGAGGTGGGGGCAGCGAATAGGCTGTCAGGGGGGCGTGGCCACAGGGGACGCAGCGGTGGGGGCGGAGGGGGACGACAAAGGGAACAGAAGGCAAAAGGGCACAAAATCGAGGGGAACGAGTGGCACAGAAAGCAAAAAGGGCACAAAAACAGGGGTAAACGAGTGGCACAGAAGGCAAAAGGGCACAAAATCAGGGGGGAAACAAGTGGCGCAGAAGGCAAAAAGGGCGCAAAATCGGGGGGGAAACGAGTGGCACAGAAGTCAACAAGGGCACAAAATCAAGGGGGAAACGAGTGACACAGAAGGCAGAAAGGGCACAAAATCAGGGGGGGGAAACGAGTGGCACAGAAGTCAACAAGGGCACAAAATCAGGGGGGAAACGAGTGGCACAGAGGGCAAAAAAGGCTCAAAATCAGGGGGAAACGAGTGGCACAGAAGGCAGAAAGGGCACAGAAATACAGGGGTGGTTAAGAACAGAAGGCAAAAATGGGCAGAGAGACACGGGGGCAGCGAGGGGAACAGAAGGAAGAACTGGGCAGAGAGACAGGGGACAGCCAGGGGAGCAGAGGGAGAAAAACAAGCAGAGACCACATATAGGCAGCGGGGGGAGACAGACAACAGCAGATGCAGCAATGAAACTACAGGCAATACAATGAGGCAGTGAAATACAGCCAATGCAATGAAAGTGATGGAAAAAACAGGCAATACAATGAAGCAATGAGCGGAAGAAGAAACAAACCTACGGCTAACCACTGGCCACCTCGAACTTCCTCAGCAGCGGCAGCTGGGGCAGGGACACACAGGCGGTGCTGTGTGGAGGGGGAGCGACCTACCTGGTAGGGTCAAGGGTCACCCTCCTCACCGCGCAGCAGCCGGCATATATGGGGTGGTGGGAGGGAGGAGCAGCTGGGAGGCGGGCGGCGGGGGCAGCGAATGGGCAGTCAGGGGGGCGTGGCCGCAGGGGACGCAGCGGCGGGGGCGGACGGGGACGACGAAAGGAACAGAAGGCAAAAGGGCACAAAATCGAGGGGAATGAGTGGCACAGAAGGCAAAAAGGGCACAAAAATGGGGGTACACGAGTGGCACAGAAGGCAAAAGGGCACAAAATCAGGGGAGAAACGAGTGGCGCTGAAGGCAAAAAGGGCGGAAAATCGGGGGGGAAACGAGTGGCACAGAAGTCAACAAGGGCACAAAATCAGGGGGGAAACGAGTGGCACAGAGGGCAAAAAGGGCGCAAAATCAGGGGGTAAACGAGTGGCACAGAAGTCAACAAGGGCACAAAATTAAGGGGGAAATGAGTGGCACAGAAGGCAGAAAGGGCACAGAAATACAGGGGCGGTTAAGAACAGAAGGCAAAAACGGGCAGAGAGACACGGGGGCAGCGAGGGGAACAGAAGGAAGAACCGGCCAGAGACCGGGGACAGCGAGGGGAGCAGAGGGAGAAAAACAGGCAGAGACCACATATAGGCAGCGGGGGGAGACAGACAACAGCAGACGTAGCAATGAAACTACAGGCAATACAATGAGGCAGTGAAATACAGGCAATGCAATGAAAGTGATGGAAAAAACAGGCAATACAATGAAGCAATGAGCGGAAGAAGAAACAAACCTACGGCTAACCACTGACCACCTCGAACTTCCTCAGCAGCGGCAGCTGGGGCAGGGACACACAGGCGGTGCTGTGCGGAGGGGGAGCGACATACCTGGTAGGGTCAAGGGTCGCTCCTCTGAAAGAGGGAACCCACTTATTTTCTTTCCAAAAGACCTTCTTACTAATCTAGTGGAGGCATCTCCATTTTGTTAAAAGGACCATCACCTTCCTGGGTTAGTTAGTGGCGTTCTCCATCATGTAGACACACACAATTAATATGCTATCTGTTACCATTGTTATATTTCAGGAGGAGCCATGGCTCACAAGAAGCAAGCTAGAGTGGGTAATGATGTGCCTACCTTCCATCATGAATGGTAATAAATAGCATATTACACTTTACATGTAGACATATGTGATATATCACATTCTGTTACGTCATGTGTAGTAGTTACAAGTAAAGGTAGCTAACCAGAACCGGGATACAAGGGCTAAAATGTATGCACTGAGAAAAAAAAACACTGATTAGCCTCAGGACTGCTAGTAGAGTGCCTTTCCTGTGTAAACTTAGAATAACATACAGTCAGTCAGAGAGTAAGCAATGTTTTTTCATGTCCGTTTCCCTAGACTATGTTAGTAAAAAATTATTTAACCTTTGCACTGTAATAATTCACGTGTGCGTATTTTTAGAGGTGCTTTAAAGAAAACTGTTTTTTTCAATCTAACTACCACAAAATATAAATGTATTATAAAATTAACTCATGTTATTAATATCGTTCTTAAAATAAACCTCAGAAATTCAGTGAAAAAAACAAAGGTTAAAGTGACCTCATGGCTAGGTGAAAATGTCTGTTAAATTGTTACTTTTTAAACTAAAAAGCACTAAAATGCACCAGTCATAGTTTACTGAGCTAACTAGAACTTCTGTCTCCACCATGGTCTTATCATGACCGCACAGACTGCAGCACTCATGACATGTTCAATGACATAATTAATGACATCACTGATAACATCTCAAATATATATATACACATATATATTACTTTTCCAGTAAAAAGCTGCAGCAGTGTAAGCACATTTGGGTGCATCATGATTGACATTGAGTTATGATGCCTTGTGCTTAATTTGTGCAGGTGGTTGCAGGTGTTCAGCACCAGCATTTGGTTTTGTAGCCCAATATGTTTTTATCAGCAGGCTTTGGCTCTGACCAAGAAAGAGAAAGACAGCAAAGGGAGAAAGAAGAGTCAGAGAAATAGCAGTAAAAAGTGACAAAGGCAAAAAGTAGAGATAAAAAAGAATCTGCAAAAGGCAAAAGAAAATGTAGGATAGTGTAAAAAATATGATTGAGGTGGAATCAAGACTAGGCAGCCTCGGTATTCAGCAACTAGCGCATTCTGCGGTGCTGGTGGCAGGCTGTTAAGAAAATCTTTGGGCCCTGCACTTATTTTTTATAAATTAGGCACTTTTCCATCAAAGAATCCAGTCACTTCTACCCTGCTTTTTTAGGTTGCACCTGCACACCATTTGCGATGTGTTTTCCAAATCTCTTGTAAACCAAGAAAAAACCTCATAAAACAGGCATAGAGCCAACCCATCACTTAACATCACTTACCATTAATTGGCTTCCACATCACTCTAATTTCCTCGCTTTCTATTGGTCAGCACCTCCTCCTCACCTCCTGCTTCCTCCTCGGGCTGCAGAGTGTTTCCCTGCCATGGTGCATTAACGAAGCATAGCTTCCTGTCTGCAGCTAGTGTCCTTCCCCTGCCCATAGGGCTCCTGCAGCTACTCTTTTTTAACTTTTTCACATGCACTCTTATAGAGTGTATGTCTCTGCACTCCATTTCCCTCCCCCGTAGTTACTGCTCCCTCCCTCATATTGCATTCCCCAGCCCTCTTTCATTGTTTCTTTCGTTCCCTTCCATCCCACTGTACGCTGTTGTTTCCCCAATCCCACCCTTCACCCACTGTCCGTTGTCTCTTTGTTTGGTTGGTCCACTTGTTGTCTGATTGTTTGGTTGACCCACCACCCCCTCAGCCCTCCTACCACTGTGCCACATGCCACCCGCCCTTCTCCCACTGTTCATTGTTTTGTTGACTGACCCACTCCTCACCCACCTACTGCTGTCCGTTGTTTGGTTCAATCTCTGTTCTCACCCCCACCCTCCTCCTGCTGTCTGTTGATTATTTGGTTTCTTCCCCACCCCCACCTGCCCTCTTCCCGCTGTCCATTGTGTGTTCAGTTTGTTCCCCACCCCTTTGCCCTCCTCCTTGGAGTTACTTGACCTCCCGCCTACCTCTACACTGTTTTTACACATAAATATTATCATAACTATTTTATCTACAAGTGCTTCACTATTGAAATATTGAGGAAAAGATACAATTAAAAAAAGTGTTAAAAAATACACAAATAAATTAGCTTCAAGTACAGCAATACTTGAAAGTATGAGATTAGACATTACAACTTTAAATCTCGATACATTATCTTCCTTATGCATGTATACTCTTTCTATGTAGTTATGTTTCTACATATTCATTATTTTACTCCTACTGTAGAAGAAAATAAAACACCTTTGATTCTCTCCAATGAACTGCTCTGCCTCACCCTATACCTCTCTCAATATATCCTCTACCTCCACTCTCGGACTCATCCCAAACCTCATTCTACTACTATGATCTCCAAAATAACCCTTTCTAGACAATTCCCTCTTCTATCCCTCTTTGGCTCACCCCAAACCTCATTTTACTACTATGATCTCCAAAACAACCCTTTCTAAATTCTATCCTCATGTATCACTCCTTTGACTCATCCCAAACCTCATTTTACTACTAAGATTTCTTTAACGCCTTTTAGGGGACTCTTCCTTCCTCCATCTCTTTTTTTACTCATCCCAAACCTCATCTTACCACTATGATCTCCCAAATAACACTTTCTAGACTCTTCCCTCCTCTATCCCTCCATCATCCTATTCAATCAAACAAACAGACTCGCATGTCCACCGTTCAAATTGGCTCATACTTTCCTACACTAATCCACCACTAATCCTTTTTGGGTTCCAGAGTAGCGTGCTACTTGCCAAAAAGCACTTTGATGCCTCGTCTGGGGTAGCAGGTGCTATATAAATACAGTTTCAATTACAATATTGCACAGCAGCACGGGCTTAAAGGCAAAAAAAAGTGCTACGACGTGGTCCACACTGGCCATATCATATCACTTCTTTTTTACTTTAAGCCATGTTGAACAGCAGTCGGCGCTGCTGTCCAACATGTCTAAAAAAACATTGGCAAAGCAAATAGATGTTGCACTGTTGAAACCTATTGACTTTGTCAATGCTTGTTCTGACCTGCCGTGGAATATTCCCGAAGCTTTGTGTATGTGACCATAGAGTCAAAGGGATTGCTGCTTTGACGTTCAGAAACCAAAAACTCTGTACACCGCCACGTCTTTTGCATGTCAAAGCTGAAACTTGACTCCCTGGCAAATCCAACCTGGTGGCCAACATTCAAAAGAGGCGTGCTGTGCTGCATGCACATGCTAAGAAAACAAGCGCGCGATATAGAACATTTGAAATAGAAAGGGCTTCTTCGGACTTTTCAACAAATATTCCCATGGACAAAAGATTTCTTTTGCAAAAGAAGGGATAACTGTAACAATAGTTCATAGTGCAGCAGAAACCTGAGAGCCGAACAGAATTGAAGAATACACCAGTGGGAAGCAGGAAACAGAAGGTATGTTTCCAGAAGAACGCATAAGCTTCTGGGAGGCACACACCTCCAAGATGGTTCGCATCTTACATAAAAGCATCAAAGGTTCTGTGGCAAATTACACAGTATTAACGCAATGCATTCGTTTAAAATATCTCAATTAAAACCACAGATGTGTTTAAAATCATGTGCTTGTTTATGATTGTGCAACTACAAAAAACAGAAATATGTTATCCACATAGATAAATGTTGCACCTAACAGGATCGTTTCATCAAAGACGAGCTCAATATCTTATAGCGTTGCTAACTTTTTCTTTTTACGTCACCTGAATTCATTGTTTTCCATATAGAAAATTTTGCAAAATGACAGTTTGTATTGACTATGGTAACAAGTTACATCCAAACAAAAAAACGAATGTGATGGTCCAGGGCTGACAGGCCTAAAGTTGCACTCAAGCTTACCCCCATAAGGTTAATTAATACGAGAGGAAGGGGGTCACAAAGTATATTTGTGAGAAAAGAGTTAATAAGCATTGGCAATGCCAATAGATCTGGCATATAACCGTAAGTGCCTCTTCGGTCACTGTTGATGGTAGGGATTTAATAAGTAATCACATTTGCACTCTGTCACTTATCTTTGCACTCCTGCATCCATTCATTCATCCACTGAATCACTCTTGCATTCACCCTTTCTCACAATAAACACAATCTCAAAAAGGATCAGCAAAATAAATAAAAAGAATACAAGTAGAAACAAATTAAAGATTCAGTTACCTGAACATGGTGGGCATATCCTTGCAGTAAAAAATAAGCGAAAAATTAAACATAACAGCGCACAGCCATCTTGGAAGGGTATTGTGCATCATGTACACATACTGTAGTAACACAGTGAATGCTTATTGGTTTGCACAATAAACAGATCAGACCAATGTAATCTGACATACCTTTTCCCAATTAACCAGGCAGGCCTATAGTGTTTATCAGTGGTTTGTCACCATAACCAGCTCAAGACAACAGTATTTAGCAGAGGCTTTCCCACGATGCAACCACGAGGGTTGCAGTCATAAAATTGCAATTATGTTCAAAACTACAGTTGCCAAAAATATATACAAACGCTTCTAGGAGCATATGTGCAAATCTCCTACAACCAGTGTTTGTTTGTTGGAGGGAGTAACCAATAACAAACCCCTTGCCAAATATGGTAATCTTTAATACAATGTAATAATGATCTACCATTAAGGCCTTTTAAGTTTAATATGTGATCTTCTCAATAAATATGTCAGACCTACCACATTACCTACTACATGGATTTACATAATGGAGTTAGTTTAAAATATATTCTGTAATATAAGTAGGATCAATAATAAGTGGAAATATCATGCAGCTTTAGATTGGATAAACACTTTGGCCCTCATTACGATGTTGGGCGAAATCATTCCCGCCCGACACTGCATCGGTCCTGTGACCGGCCTACACCCGGTCAGCGGGGGAAACATTGTTTACAATGCAAGCGATAAACTGCGTGCCATTACACCGCAAGTTGTTACAACGACGCGTTGTTATATTTCATGCCATTACACAACGCAAGGCGTTACAACGACTTGCTGTAGGGGGCAGAAGGTGTTTGATTTGTTGGATTTTCAATCCAACGCCTTCCCTACTGTTGCACACACTGGAGTTGGAATAGTAACTTATACTATTCCAAACTCCAGCACCCCCCCACAGAAAGTCTTTGTAACGACTTGCATCGTAATGACATGCGATGTAACAACGCGTCATTGTAACGACTTGCGTTGTAATGGCATGCGTAGAAAATGCATGCTTTGTAACGAGGGCTATTCGTCGGCGGTCCCAACCGCCACATTCCTATATTTTACAATGGGAGCATGCATTATGGCTGTAAACCGAACGTAATGCATGCTCATGTTGTAAAACCGGAGGTGCGATTCCTCCCGGCACCCCGTGGCAGGCACCTCAAAGTGTCTGCCACAAGGTGCAGGGGTCAACTGGGGAGCACAATAAGTGCCCCTCGGCCTCCAACTGGAGGTCGTGCTCCCAAGAGGGCCTTGCTGGGGACACCTAAAGACGCTTTCCATTATGGTCCCATGTTGGACAGGCCAGTATGGAGACCATGTCAGAAACCGTCACCGTAATCTCAATGGCAGAAAGGCCCGCCCTAGAGATTACTTGACACATTCTGACTGGCAGACGAGCTCTCCGAACTCGTTGGAAGCCAGCAGGAATGACCGGTCAGATTCCTTTCCGACTGCCTCAATCAAAATGAGGCGGTTGGAAAGAAATGCAACGTCACTTTACGATGTGGTTCGGAAGGGTCCTACCGACGGTCGGAGCTTTCCGAATTGCATCGTAATGGGGCCCTTTATGTCCAGATGTATTATTGTCGCACAAAACCCACTTGAAAACTAGTAACCTAACAATATCTACCCCACCTTGAGTCTACCTGCTATATCTTTGCCATATTGCATGCCATTTGTGCTACTGGAACCAAGCTATACTTGACTGATAAACCCTAATAAGGGCAAAACAAATTGTGAGTTGCTTGTGTTCCAGTTCAGGGAGGACTTGGCCTGGCAGTTCAGGCTCAATTGTTCCCATAGGAGTAGAGTCAAGACTGATTTGCATATGGCTGGATCCAAACTGAGGTGGTATGGTCTGCAAGTTGATAGTGGATTGGTACACAACCCCAAGTAATTACCAGTGGCTGAGATTCATTCAAGCATTCTATCCACCACCTTTTTGTATACTTTATATTTGTGTCTGTTAGTGCAGCCCATAGCAAGGGTGGATATCTTTTTTAAGCATGCTTTAAATCAGAATTGAATTATATAATTTCAGTCATGCAGGCATTGAACTTTATCTGGGCATCTTGTCTGTTGAGTGGAGGAACAATTTGCGTGTCGTCCGGATAGGACAGGACGTTGATATAGTGAGAGCGGATGTTCCCATCAAGATTCCTAAAACAATACTTTAATGAAGTAACATATTTGATTCAGAATTTTATCTGGAACAGTCATCATGACTGTTTAAAATGATGATGCCTTGAGTACTGTTTTACCTGAAGTTAATTAGTTTGTTAGTTTTGTAAATTCATTGATCTTTTAAGTTCTACCAGAGGTCAGCAATGTATATGCTTTCAATCTGGATGGTATAGTATGTAACGTGGAATTTATACTTACACGTACATATAAGATTAGAGAATGAGAATATCTGCTATGATGTGACCTCTTGTTACCCCTATGTAAAGGTGTCTTGAACATTCGTGCTAAGCACCTGGATGATGTTTTTTATGACTTACCGCTAAAATAATAATAAACAGATCAAACAAAAAAAATCATGACTGTTTAAAGCTCTAACTGTCTGAAACTAGATAAAGAATATGTGAGTTTGCCTTGCCACATATAATGCTTTATTATCTAGCTGTTTTACTACCTAGCACATCCCATTTAAATAATACATTACCGGTCCATACTTTTGACTACTATCTAATTTATGTAATAATCGAAGACCTAGGAATTCAGTTATCTTTTTTTATTAGAATAGTCAATCTTCCAGAAATAACATGATACAAATCAATTTGTGATCTAAATTTGTGTAAAAAAGAAATCTTTAAGGAGTAAAATGTAGCAGATTGGGGAAACAAGCTTTACAACGAAGTCATTACATCGCACTACATTTACAACGCAGTCATTACATTGCATGTCACTACAATGCAGCCATTACATTGCATGTCACTACAACGCATGTCAGTACAAGGCAGGCATTACATCGCATGTCATTACAACGCATACCATCACAACGCATAGTACCCCTACACTATCCAACACTTACCCTACTGTTGCACCCACTGGAGGTAGAATAGTAATTTTTACCCCTACACTATCCAACACTTACCTTAAATGCAATGTAATGGTATGCGTTGTAATGGTATGCGTTGTAAAGGTAAAATGCGATGTAATGGACTGCGTCATAAAGGTAGTTTCGAAAAATGCGATGTAGTGGCATGCGATGTAAATGAATGCGTTGTAAAGGATGTTGCGATGTAAAAACTGCGTTGTAAAGGCATGCGTTGTAAATGTATGCGTTGTAACATCATACATTCAGCAGATTGCCATGATTTTGTGATGCTGAGAGATTGCAAAAGATTTAGTTGTGCACTCACAAGCAATGAGATTTCAAAATGGAATAGTTTGGGATTGCAAACAGTAGCCGATTAAAAAAATTATTCCTCATGAAAAACATGGGAGCAGCTAAGCTTCTCAAACGCAATAGAGGATGGATGACTTTGGTTCAATTATTTGAAAGCTACAACTTGTTCCAATACCATCCAGCCTTGACTAGAGAGAAAGCTAAAATGATTTGTAAACATAAACTTAAAGGCATCTGATGTTGCTATAGATAATCAGGCACATCTCTCTTCTCTTTCATCAATTGAACAGAGTTGAAAGAGAGACAAGGTGAAAACTCAGGTTGAACGAATGGAGGCAAATGTCTCAATATGACTACAAGTTGTTGAGAATGACAGAGACCGATTTTAGAAGGGTCGATTTTTTCATTCGGTGGATGCTCGATTATACCCAAAAGGTACTGCCTACATGTCATAACCATCTGCCTCTTTCTCTTTACATTTTGGAACCAGCTGTTCTCTTTTATTAATCTTAAAATGTACAGAAATTTTCCAGCTGATGTGTTTACCATCTTGTCTGCATATATGAGACATAAAGCTCCCATTTCAGTCTCAGATCGAAAATGTGTCTTTATTCTTATATCTTGAGCTCATTCACTCAGTTTACAGGGTTGGAAGTCTACAGAGGTATCACTTTGTGTTCAATGGCAGCTAAAAATGAATAGTGGAATTTTTTAAAATTTACTAATACAAAAAGAACTAATTAAGTGGTCAAATACAAAGAAATATGGCAGAGAGACTTTCTTAGCAATTTGATGTATCGTGGGGCATGGAGATTGAATATAAAAGTGAAAAAATAACTGAATCGTATTATTTTGAGATAATTGTCAAATTAATTTCCCCTTGATTGTATATTAATTACTGTTTACTTTTTATCACAATTGAATTTTGCATATCTATTTGTATATTTTTTATATTGCTCTATTTTGGACTACCAGATAAAAAATATATTTAAAAAGCAATCTATCCTTAAAGGTCTACTGCCTTTAACGTATATTTTTCTCAATAGTTAGGTCTGTCTTACTGCCTTTGTCAAAACATTCCTTGGTAAACAGATCAGCCTTGATCATTGGCTTGTCACTATAACCATCTCAAGTCTACTGTATTAAATAGAAGCTTTTTTGCCGAATTGCAAATGAATGCAATTCAAGCATTCTTTTTCTAGTGGAAACAGCCATCTACTTGCAAATCAAAAGATAGATGAGAGGAAGATCAACACGTGGGTGGAGCCTAAGCCCCCTCTCTCAGTACTGCTCCTTAAAGCGCTCTTTCTGGTCATCACATAAGGTGGCAGCTGTGCTGTCGAGTCAGACCTAAAAAGAAAAGAGGGAGGGTTGGAAGTAAGAGCACACCAGAGAAGAGGTCAAAGGCTAAAAAGAAGGCAATGGTAAGAGTGCTCAGAAGGGTGATGATTTGGGGCCAGATTACGATGGCGGTCGGACCGCCATCGACAGGCCATCTGCGGCGGTCCGACATAATTTCAGTCGGACTGTCAATTAGAGAGTCTCCCCCCCCAGGGACTGCAGGACTTGTTGTGCCACCCCTGAGTGCGATAAGGTAAAACATGGCTCCCAGTCTACCACTACATACTGGAATGGCAGCTTTTAACTGCTAACTCGACTTTGCTATTTAGGGATTTAAGGTAATGGCAAACCCCAAACCTCCCTTTTTAATGTATGTAAGTCATCCCTTTGACAGGCATAACAAGCCCTAAGGCAGGGTGCTGTATGTTAAAAAGTGGAACATGTATCTTACATTTTCCAGCAGTAAAAACCCTAAACTGTCATTTTTACATGTGCAAGTATAGAGTTACAGGGTGGCACCCCAGCCCTACTAATTTCTGAATGGGACTACCAAGGTTGGTACTGTTTGGTATCAAATGAATCAGTACATTACATCTAAATTAATGGTTACATCTAATTTATTGCCACTGGTGGGCAAAGGGCAACTTTAGAAGTTTCCACTTTAGTTTCCCACGGTTTCCAGTGCTGTTTACTGATGTACACAGAGCTTGTCCTGTAGACAGCTTTCTGCCCTCCTGGGGAGACGTTCTAATGACTCCCAGGAAAAGGACACAATATGGGCCTGCATGGGAGACAGGTGTTACCTTCCTCCTGCAAGAAGCCACAGAGGTGTTAGCCCAAAAGGCGGGCTTCAAAGGAGAAGTCGCCTTTGAAGGGCAATTGGGTAACACTTGGGAGAGGGGCTGCTCTATTGTGTTGAAACTGTGTTCGGAAGCCAGAATCAAGAAATGACCAGAGCCGAGGCCCGTAACATCATTTGTGTGAGAGCTCTTCATCTACAGAAAGAAGATGTATGCTTTAGAAAACAAAACCACATCGTGCACCTCAGTTTGAAGATTCATTTTCTACTGAGCACCATCTTAGCCCGCTGGTACCTCCAAAAGAGAGAAGTTGTTAAGTTTGAAGATTCATTTGCCACTGTGTACCATTACAGCTTGCCTGTACCTGCAAAAGACAGAAGTTGTTACGTTTGAAGATTCATTTGCCACCGTGTACCATTACAGCTCGCCTGTACCTGCAAAAGACAGAAGTTGTCACGACCAAGTCCAGGTCCTGCTAAGAACCCCCAAGCAAGATGGAGTTTGAAACGCCTTGACTCCAGCTCTTGGGACAAGGCACTAGGGTGTGCCACGAGGGAATAACTGCATCATTATTTCTCTCCTACAGACAACACCCTTTAATATCATAATTCCCAGAGCAAATAACACTGGCAGGAATTTATAAGACACGCTGTTGGTGAATTACGATCGGTCGCCTAGTGTTTACAGATGTAATAAGGGACTGGTCATATACCTTTTGTTACATTTTGATATGTCATACATGTTCACTGTGTTGTTTTAAGATTTTTCACTGTATTGTTTTATGATTTGTCTGTTAAGGATTGTTTTACAGTGTCTGTTATATATAAATGCAAAACAAAAATTGGTGTTGCCCGACAAGATGACATGAATCAAATGTGATAATCTTGTTCTTTCTAAAGTTTAAAAAGAGAAGGGAAATAAATCACAACGGGCTTTGAAACTAATGACTAAGGCTCAATGATTTGTTGAAATTGAGCTATCCGGATACTTTGTGTGTTTATAACAATTATTTAGGTAGACAGGCTGGCACTGGGGCAAGGACGGGAGAAGCCACTTGTCAAATCAGTTTTTCCAGGGGCGAGTAGCCCCTTGGTAGCCACTACTTTCGGGGTCAGCTAAGGAGCTCTCAGTGGTAAGAGAGGGGTCTCACCATGTTGGGAGCAGGCAGACTGGTGCATTGTAAGATATTCAGATGCCACACTTCTTAGGAAGTAGCCATTAGGAGGAGGGAACTGGGCTGTCCATTGGCTACCAACTGCATCCTACCCTGAGGGCACCCAAACTCGGCTCTAAACCAGCTTGGAAGAAGGACCAAAGAAGGAATGCCCTGCTGCACCGAGGGACCAGCGAAGAGAGGCTGCATTGTCGAAGACTGCACCTGCTGCACCTGGTGGCTAGCGAAGAGAGGGACTGTGTCTGTCATGTCCTGCTCAAAGAGAGGCTGTTTCCAGAGTCTAGTCAAGCCAAGAGACCAGTCCACTGGTCTCCTGTTCGCAGCACAGGGACACAACAGCTGAAGAAGCCTGCTGGGGCAGGTTGGTAGCTCAAAGACTTCAAGCTGCTACCACCACCTATGTTCCCAGAAAGCTGCGCGCATGGGCACGCGCGCAGCACCATTTTTTCAGCGCCCAGTGTCTCTCCCGGAGCGCGCACGTGCCCAGACCTGAATAGAGGACAAAGTGGATGTTTTGAAATGTGCCTCATGAAAGGCAAAGGTCAGACTATCAGTAGAAAGTCTGCAGAAATGAAAATGCCTTGTCCTGAAATGCGTGTGTGTAAGAAAGTGCAGAAATAAAAATGTCTTCTCATAAAATATGCGTGTATTTAAATCATGGACAAGATTTAAACACACATTTCAGGAGAAGGCATTTTTATTTCTTCAGACCTTCTACTGACAGCCATGATCTTTGCCTTCCACAAGGAACATTTCAAAAACATCTTCTTCAGCCTCCCTTTCAGATAAGGAACAGGATATCTAATCATCACGTGCTGATCATCCCCCAGTGGCAGCAATACAAATGCCAGCACTACAGCTGAAGAAACTTCATGGAGGAGTGTTCATTTGACACAAATTTCAAAGTAATTAAGACTGTTGGAATGGATTGGATAATTTTCTGCTTCCTTATAACTACATGCACACAATAATCACTATCAGGGAAAGAATGTAAAAAGGAACTTTAACCAGTCAACAGCTCCTGAAGTCCAATAGGGTGTTACCTTTGGTCGCAAAGAATGCTTGTTTTAATTAAATTGTATTTTGTATAGCGCTTAGAACACCTGACGAGGCGTCAAAGATATTAATCTTCATATTATGTAATAAAACATAGTTATGTACATCAAAAGAATGTCTAAAAGGGATGCATGCGAACAGATGTTTCAATGAGTGTACAGGAAAGATGAGTGGAGGAATAAGGGAACTTTATAGGAAAAAATATGCTACCATAAGCCTTTTTTAAATTGCTGAAGGGGAACAGAATCAGAGGTAGAGGAAAGAGGAAAACATTCTGGCTGATTGGGTACTTGAACAACTCTTATGCCGCCCCAAGGCTGCTTCAAAAAGCTACATAGGGAACTGATAAGATAGAGTGGATGGTGATGTGTAATCATTTATATGAAGCAATATAAGTCCATGCTTCCTGACCTACCTCTCACTCATGATCCATTATTCCCTGGTTCTTTCCCCATTTTGCACATTGAAGTAGTCTTGGGCAGCACAACAATTAAACGAGCACCCAACATGCTGTATTGTTCTCCTGTTCCATATACTCCACCACCTTTCCTCCCTCTTCATCTCCCTTGTTCACTTGGGAGAAGCCTTAGGATAGCACATGTACTACACAAACTTCCAGAATGCCCTAAAAGTTCCCTGTTTTCTTTCCTCGTCTTCTCTCTCTCTCCTGTCACTTATTTACTGTTTCTATTCTCACACAGCACTTGGAAGCTTAAAGACTGCATATGGGCTATGCAAAATTCTAATTTCCTATGACATTCCTCTTTTCTCTCTCTCGTTTAGAGACAAATATGTGAATATCAACTATTTATAATATGTTTAAGACTGACATTTAACCATTTAGCAAGTGCTTACAATTTTGACAGTTGGGTAATGGAGACACAAACATTAAGTAGTCAAGCTTGTATGTAGTTTGCATTGGGGATTGTTTTGTGCTTTTGCAGTGCCACCAGCAATTTTACTTTGAGGTAAAAAAGCCCTATGTTTCACCTTCATCAGTGATGCCATGTCTGCTGGAAAACATGCCTCCCATAATCTAAAATATATAACAGCACATCTGATACAGTGGGTAAATTACAATATCTAGTACTTTGGTTGGAGCCTTTGTAGAAAATGTGATGTCCCAGATAAGACAGACAATTATTGGGGGGGGTAGAAAAACTACTATAATAGTTGTCAGGCAATTACTAATTGACATGTTAACAGCTAATGTTGATTAGATGTGACATGTAAGTTGTTGTCCACAACCCACCAGAAGTTGAGTAACGTCTTGCTCTGAGGATTGTATTCTGTGCAATAAAATCGATGCATGGAACCTTAAGACAGAACTGAATGAGGAGTAATCTTAGATCAGATATTGAAATACTCAGGTATGTTGTTTGAACTCACATTTTTCCACAACAGAGAGATTGTAAAGTGATCCATTGCTGCAGTATCTTTAGCATCATGCTGGATGGGAATTTATTTATATCTCACATGTGCAGCGGCGGCCGGCACAGGCTAATGTGGCAGGGCAGGGTGGGAGGGGGTTAAGTCGACAGAATAGGTATAATGAAATAGATAAATAATACCTATTCTGTCGTATGTCAACTCCCACCCTGCCGTGCCCTGCCTCGCCCCACTGCACTTAACTGTGCCAGCCACCGCTGTACATGTGACTATTGCATGCAACAAAACTGAACAGAAATGTGCAAATTTTCTTTGATTTCCAAATAAATCTTTGGAGGGAGAAACACCAATTATTTTAGTATCTCATGTGCTGCACTTACTTGCATTGTAATATTTCAAATCTTTGGTGCACATAGCCTAGGCTGAAGCGCACAAAGACCTTTCGTTGCCACACACAAAGGAAAAAAATTAGAGGGAACATTGACCACCACCACTGTGCTGCACCAAGGACCAAGACCCAATGCACCCGAGTTTGCTGAGCCCAGGAGTGCTATTGGAAAGTTGCTAGGACCCTCAGAAGGTGAGTTATTGACCCAGGAATGCTTGCCCTGTGACCGTGACACCAGGCGACTAGTAGTTCAGTGGCTACTGGACTTCAGACAGACTGAAGAGGACCTCATGGGACCTTGACCCTGCACCCAGGACCCCCTTACTATCTTCGTGGACTGAGGCATCCATGCAGAAAGACCCCTGTCAACCGCGTCGTATCCACCGCATCCTTAAAGCAACTTCAGCATCCTTCTTCCAAAGCATCAGGACCACTCAATAGGAATCCATTGCATACATATACAGTTTATCTTTATAAATGGGTATTAGATTTCTTGAGCATCGTGTCAATTTTGTCTTCGTTTGTTTTGGTCATATTTAAATGCTTTACACTAATCGCTCTGTTTTACACCCACAACCACACCACATAATACACCCCATCTCCTCACACATACCATTAATATGGCGTAACTATTTTTGAAGTATTTTAGAATTTTTATAAGAGGACATCAGAAAATGTAAGCAACTGAGTGATTAGCATTGCAATATCTAATAGGGTCCATATTTGCTGTGTATTGCCGCGTTATTTTAATTACACATTGTGATTGGGCATGAGTCAAATACGATGGGAAGGATTGTACTCAATACAGTGGTTCAGGGTACTTCAAGAATTTGCAACCTCACTAATAAGGCCAAACCGTATGTTGGATTGTTTGGGCTTCCAGTTAGAGGGGATAGCCTAACGATTTGGGCTGTACTGTCCTGTAGTGACAGGATCAACTCTGATTTGCAAATAGTTGGAGTCTATTTTAAAAGCAAATCTTATATAAAAACAATAGAATGGAATGAGCACACACTATTTACCCATGCTTCAAAGTAGTGCAAGCATTTCTGCCATCATTTTTATTTTACTTGAATGGAACTGAGGATCCTGCATCAGAAAGTCAGGGCATTTTGTTAGTTTGCAGATTAATAAATGCAATCATAAGTAAGAAAAATGCATTGAGGTACAAGTGCTTTTTCTGTGCAGCTGTGCCAAACCTTTTACTTGCCCCAAATATGAGTGGAGTGATGTTTCATCGTGGCGCTGAGGAAGCGTTGTGGAAAGCTCTGAAATTTAAAGCAAACCCAGGTCCCATAAGTGACATGTTCTAAAGATGGGGTGTGATTAACTCTTCCCCCCAGGCTTGTACAGTCTGCAATAAACGACCAGAGCACTCAGGCTTAACACGCATTTAAGGTCATCCACAAAATTCCTACATACAATACTATTCTCGGGGTGCCCTGGCTCCCGGCAAAATACAGGCAATCCATCAGCACCAGAACTTGACCTGACTTGGTTCTGGAGCAACTATACCTGTTAATTGGCACACATCCCTTTGGGGGTCTTCATGATTACGCGATATTTGAGAATTAGCAGATCCCAACACAAAAATAATTCACTATAATGCTTACTGCTTTCCTGAGAGTTCTCCGTATCCTCAGGGTGCTCCCTAATCACTAATGTCTTTTCCAAAAGTACATACTGTTCAATGAGTAGAGTCATCTTCTGCCACTCCTCCACCCTGTCGAACACTCATTCTAAAGCCCAGGCATGTGATATTTCCAGTTCTCATGCACCACTGCACACTGATCGTTTTCCACTCTGATGTGCCCTTGGGGATGTCTTGCTCTTTAGCAGTCAAACCCTTAGCCTTTGTTTGCAGTTGCGATAGCGTAAGCAAGGCTCCACTGAAAATACCTCCTGAGTCAATTCAGGCTTTTTGGCCAATTAGATGATCTTTGGCAATGAAGAGAGCCCGCGTCTTTCACCTTAGGACTGGAGTTTTATTTCCAATTGACGGTGACCAGGATGCTGAAGGTTCGAAACTGTGATAATGCCTTATGGGGCTTATGACGTGGCATTGAGTTACCCAACATAGAATGTTGACAGGGGGAAGTTAGACATTGATGCATGTTGAGGAGGTACTAGTACTACTAGGTGAGTTACCTTGAAGGTGATGAATTTGAAGAATGTCCTGGTAGTCGGTGGCATGCAGAGATCCAGCCCACCTGGTGGCGTAACGATCAATAGACATAGACCAGAGCAGACGATATAAGTTATTGACGTCGCCCAGAATAATGAATCAGGATTATAGCACGCCAATGGGGAAGCTACAGACATAAAGTTTGTATGGGATGAAGACTTTGACTGGGTTCTTGTGTTACCGGAAGGGGAGTTGGGACTATTATATAAGAATAACAATCAGGCACTGAGGAGCTTGACAGAAATAATGAAAGGACAATGTTCAGATTGCTCACATTAAAGTCTCATTGTTTTCCTGATGACAAAAATTGAAGGAGTGATATCACTAGCCACGCCTGGATCATAAACGGGCCATGAAGCATAGAATGAAAAAGGTCAAGTTAATCCTATCCAGACCACGGTTTACATCACAACCCTTAGGGTGTGCATAGTTGCTTTTTATACATCTGCTTTCGCTGCTCAGATACTTTGAGTTGTGATTAATGAAAAACAAATCATGATATCCAAATAGTTTTTAAAAACTTCATCTACCAAAATACAAAAAGATTCTACCCGTCAAACGCTGTCGCAAGTGGGCGATAGCGACTGAGAACGTTATTAACAATCATGTTGATTACTGCAACACACTGTCTGTGGGCCTGCTGGGAGACATATCAGCAAATTCTAAATGTTCCAAAATGCAGCAGTAATATGGGGAGAAGTGGATGCTATATGTCAAATGTATTTATGCAACCCCCAATTCACGCCAACGTTTCCTAATATGCAATCTTTAGTGAATATGTAATGTGTTAATATGTAACCCTCAACATAAGTAACTGGTGTAAGTTTACGTATTGCCACCTACTACCGCGTAACTCTGTTTCTTCTGTAATGTACTTCGCTCTATTGTAAAAGCGCTGTAACACCTCGGGGTAAACTGCGCGCTATATAAAAACGCTTAAATAAATAAACCAGAGAGTTCATTGCTGTAGGAGTTGAGAGTGCAGAGAGGGCTGGGGCCCCGCGCACGGTGAGTGGTCTTGGAGGAGGGGGGGGGGGGGGGTAGATTTATTTCACCCTGTTATAAACCGCGAGTCTGGTTTTGTGACTGGCGGTCAGTGGGAACGGATGGAGCGAGTCACCCCACAGCCTCGTGCCTTCTAGCGCTTGCAGGTATCCATTCAGGCTCTGTCAGATTACCTTTATTTGAAAATCTACATGACATGTGAAGCAGAGTAACATACATGTGCCTAACATGGGAATATTCCAGCGCTGATGAAATCAAGGACAGGCACGAGGGCTTGGTTTGTTTCAAGCTCCCAGAGTGCGCACATTTCTAGCGCTTTATCACAAGACTCTTCCATGTAGGTACCCAGGCGCTGCCCAGGTTCCGGCTCTTTCTATAGCTTTCTTTTTTTTTTCTTGCATGCACTGGCTTGATCACTTTCGGTTTTGGGTGTTTCCACTCTTGTCCTTGGTAAAGGGAACTGCGGTTTTTGTCGCTCTAGAAAATGTACAATGTCCTGTTACTTACCGGTAATCATCATTACTCCGGGTCCCGTTGTCCTCGTCCCCTTCATACTAACAAGTGAGATAATCTATCTCACGACAGAAAAAAGAAAAGCAGGAATGCTGGTACACCCCTGCCCCTCCTCACTGGGAGTACATAAGGGTACAGTACCCAGCATGCCTCCTGAACAACCAAGCCCCAGATGAGGGCCGGAAAGCCCGGGAGGGAGGGAGGGATGGTATGAAGAAGACGAGGACAACGGGACCCGGAGTAATGAAGATTACCAGTAAGTAATAGGACATTTCCCCCAGGTCCCTCCTGTCCTCGTCCCCTTCATACTAACAAGTGAGAATACCCAAGCAGCAACCGGCCATCATCCCCCAACAAACCACCAGGACACAGAGCCATAGCAAACCCAGCAATTTATTAGAAAACAGCACAGTTGCAAAGAGACAAAGGGGGAAATCAGGAGCACACAGCCCGAAGGACCCCCAAACCAAAGTTCGCGTCATCCCCCAGAACATTCTGAATCCGGTAATGCCGAACAAAGGTATTAGCAGAGGCCCAAGTAGCGGCCCGACAAATCTCAGAAAGAGACACACCATGAACCTCCGGCCAGGAAGCAGCCACCCCCCGCGTAGAACGCCCCTGAACCCCAGCCGGAGGAGGAGAGCCTGCAAGGGAATAGGCCAACATAATAACCTGCTTCAACTAACGTCCAATGGAGGAAGTGGTAGCACGGCAACCCCTGGAGACCACCCCAAAGGACACAAACAGGGAGTCAGAACGCCGAAAGGGACGGGTACGGTCCACATAGACCTTCAAGGCCCGGCAAACATCCAGCAAGGACCCTGGAAGGTCGTCCTCATCCACCTGAGCAGAACACAGAGCAGGCAAGACCAACTCCTGAGAACGATGAAATTGAGAGGAAACCTTGGGAACAAAAGAGGAATCCAAACGGAGAACAACCCCATCCGCAGAAAAAGAAAGAAAAGGCTCCCGAGCCATCAGAGCCCCCAGCTCCCCCAGGCGACGAGCAGAAGTAATAGCCACCAAAAAAACAACCTTAAAAGTGACAAACTTCAAATCAACCTCCTCCAAAGGCTCAAAAGGCGCAGCCACCAAGGACCGCAAAACCAAAGGGAGGTCCCAAAGAGGAAAGGAAGGCCGAACCACAGGACGCGAGATCGAAAAACTACGCAACAAACGAGAAACCAGGTCATCCACATCATGCAGATTCCCCCAAGGGGCACGGAAAGACCGAATAGCAGCTCACTGGGCCCGCAGAGTCGAGACAGACAAACCCTTCTCGAACCCAACCCAAAGGAACTGAAGAACATCAGGCAAAGGACAAACCAAGGGAGACAACGCCAGTCCGAGACACCAACGCTCAAAGTTCCCCCAATGCCTGCCATAGGACAGAAGAGTAGAAGGTCTCCGGGACCGCTGAACAGCCAAAGCTAAATGCTCCGGGAGACCCCTATTCCTCCACCCCTGCCTCTCAACCTCCAAACCGACAGCCGAAGCCGCCGGAGGGACAACATCGGAGAGGACAGCAAGGGAGACGGGGGGAACGGGAAGAACCAAGGACCCTGAACCGCCAACAACCGCAGAGTGGGAAACCACGAACGGCGGGGCCAGAAGGGCACCACCACCACCACCTCCCGATCCTCCAGCAACAGCCGAGCCAGAAACCAAGAGATCAGAGCAATGGGAGGAAAGGCATACAGGAGGCGAGAAGGCCAAGGAAGGGTCAGGGCATCCACCCCCCAAGACCCCTCCTGAGGAACCCGAGAGAAGAAGCGGGGAAGCAGAGCATTGAGCCGGGAAGCAAAGAGGTCCAGAAAGGGACGACCAAACCTCACGCACACCAAACGCAAGGCCACCGGAGTCAAGGCCAACTCCAGGGAGGCCGGAAAAAACCGACTGAGAGCATCCGCCACCCCATTGTCCACTCCCCGAACATGCACAGCTGCCAGAGACAAGAGATGGCCCTCCGCCCAGCAAAACAACGGGGAAACCACCGCGTTCAGGGATCGAGACCGGATCCCCCCCTGATGATTCAAGTAGGCCACGGTCACAGTGTTGTCCGACCGAACCAACACATGGTGGTGCAACAGGAGGCGCCGAAACCCCATGACAGCCCGAGACACAGCAGACAACTCCCGCCAGTACGAGGACCGTCGACCCTCCAGCAGAGACCAATGACCCTGAAGGAACTCCGACCCCAAAGTCGCCCCCCAACCCAACGCACTGGCATCCGTTGTAAGGACCAATGGAAGAGGAGACTGCAGAGGCAAGCCCCTGGCCAGATTGGCCGACAAGGTCCACCAACGCAGAGCAGGAAGGATCGACAGAGACACCGGAACCAACAGAGACAAATCCAGAGACAAAGGATCCCACCGAGCCAACAGGTAAGACCAAAGAGGCCGAAGATGGAAACGTGCCCAAGGCACAGTGAACACCGTAGCCGCCATCAGACCCAGAAGGCGCAACCAAAGACGTACCGGGAAGGACCGACCCCCCAGAAACCGATGAGCCAGGGAACACAAGGTCATCGCCCGGGCAACCGGCAGGAAGACACGTTTCAGATCCGTGCGGAAACGAGCACCGATGAAAGTCAGATACTGAGACGGCAGAAGCTGACATTTGGGGAGATTCAACAGGAACCCATGGGCCCCCAAGGCGGCACACACCAACCCCTGATCCTTCAACAACTGAACCTCGGAGGGAGTATGAAGGAGCCAATTTTCCAGATATGGGTAAACCATCACCCCCTGAAGATGCAAGTAAGCCACCAAGGGAGGCACCACCTTGGTAAACACCCTGGGGGCAGACCGCAGAACCTGTAACTGATAATGGACACCCCAAAGACAAAACCTCAGGAACCGACGGGAGAGAGGGTGGACCGGAACATGATAATAGGCATCCTGAAGGTCCAGAGTGCACATGTAATGACCCCGGAGAACCAGGGGAATCACCCGCTGAAGAGTCTCCATCTTGAACGGAACCCGCAGCACATACACGTTCAGGGCCTTGAGATCCAGCACAAGACGAAACCCCCCAGTCACCTTGGGAACAAGAAAAATGACGGAGTAAAACCCCCGACCCCTCTCCCCCTGGAGGAACCAACTGAACCGCCCCCTTGTCCAGCAGCGACCTGACCCCTAGAGACAGCTCCACCCGCTTGGACGGACATGACGGCCAGGGAGTCGGATGGACCCCCGAGTCCGGAGGAAGAGCCGAAAACTCCAAGAGGTACCCCAAACGGACAATGTCCAGTACCCACAAGTCTGAACAGGAGGACATCCAGGCAGGAAGAAAGAACCGGAGCCGACCTCCGACCAAGGATCCGGCGCCGACCTCCCCCTGACAGTCAGGAACGGGGCTTCGCAGGAGGAGACTTCGCCCTCTTGTCATGACTCTTCCCAGACTGAAAAAGGCCCCTGCCCCTGGTAAATTGTTTGCGAGAGGAAGGACGGAAGAACGGCTTAGGCTTAGAGAAAGCAGGCACCGTAGAATGTTGTTTAAAAGAGGAAGAATGCTTCTTCTCCTTAAACTGCCGATGCAACCGACCCTCCAACTCCTCACCAAACAGCATAGAACCCTGAAAGGGCAATCGCAGAGCAGCAGACTTCTGGGCTGAATCAGTCTTCCAGTCTTTGAGAACCAAGTTACGACGAGCAGCCACACAAGCACCCCCAGAAAGGGCCGAGGCACGCACGACGTCGAATGAAATATCAGACAGAAATTCAACCTGCCGCTCCACACGAGCCAGAAGACCGGAACAGTCAGTGGCATCATCCATAGAACTATACAAGGACTTCAAGTCCGGAAGTAGAGACTGAGCCACATAAGTCCCGTAAATGCCAGCCCTGAGCGCCAGATGGGAACCAGAATACACCTTCCTCAAGGAAGCGTCCACCCGCTTGTCCACAGGATCCCGTACAACTGCGTCCTCAGCCAAAGAAGTGCGCCCAACGAGACTGGCCACAAAAGAATCCACAGGAACAGAGTCCGGCAAATCCTTAGCCATATCCTGAAGAGGATAGAGTTTCGCCATGAAGCGAGGGAGCAAAATGCGGTCCGGATCCTTCCACTCCCGGTCAAGCACCTCCCGAACACATGAATGAACCGGCATGACCACAGGAGCAGAGCACTGGAACTGCCGAAGCAAGGAACTCCCAGAAGTACATGGAGCATCATCAGCAGGAAAACCCCTATTAGTCTTCACATGACCCAACAAGTCCGGCAACATGTCCTTGTCGACATACTTGCCCTTCAGCACATCGCTCCCCAACCATTCATCCTCCGACGCAGAAGAAGAAGAAGCAGGAGGCGGAGCCCGACCAGAAGACTTGGACCGGGGAGCACCCCCCATATCCAGCAGAGTTTCCCTAATGAGCCGCCTCAGCCTGACATCACCACCTCGGGAACGATGCCTGGAACGCGGAGGAGAAGGAGAAGAGGAAGACGAAGCCGAGGCAGAAGAGGAAACCTCCACATGCCTGCTCTTCCTGGCATGTTTACCCATGGCGTCAGCCGGAGAACAACCAAGCAGCGCAAGCCCCCCACAGGACCACACCGCGGAGGCCGCAGGAACGTAGAACACCTGCCAGGCAGCCCACCAGCAGGTCAGGCGCAGATGCAGACCAAATGCGAGGGAACGCCAGTAGTGCAACCCCACCGAACGGCCAAAATCCAAAGCTTGCAACTCCTTCAGGGACAAATTCCAGGAAGCAAATTCCCTTGGGTGCAGAAACAAGAAAAAAGAACCGCTATGCGGTACTTACGTAGAGGACCGGCAAGCGCCACCGCCGTCAGCCGCCAGCCGCCATCATGAAAACGCCTGACTTCCTGCCCCAAACCCAGGAAGTCAGGCAATCCCCGTCAGGAAGCGCCCCAGCCACACGGAGGCCGCCGCACTCCCGGGGAACAAACAGGAACCGCTACGTCCCCGACATGCCCAGCAACACGGAGGATGCAGCCAGGACACCGCCAGCGGAAGGAAGAAGTCTCGACCCGTCAGCAAGCGTCCACATGGCACCCCTCAAGCCCGGCAGGAGGACAGACCAAGAACATCCAGCACGAACCCGAAGCCCAGCAACAGGTTAGCCCCAGGAGCCCCCAGGCTCCTGGTCCACTTCATACTGTCGAAAGACAGAAAAAAGAACAGGAGGCATGCTGGGTACTGTACCCTTATGTGCTCCCAGTGAGGAGGGGGAGGGGTGTACCAGCATTCCTGCTTTTCTTTTTTCTGTCGTGAGATAGATTATCTCACTTGTTAGTATGAAGGGGACGAGGACAGGAGGGACCTGGGGTTAATTGTGTATTTTCAGATTCCTCGTGGATTCGTGCATTTTTTGTCAAACGCGCACCTGATTGTGAAAAGCAAAAATGAAAGGCGTCACGAAACTTGTAAATCGTTGTTTGATGACATTTTACCCGGTGTGTGTGTGTGTGGGGGGGGAGGGGGACACAACCCACTCTGGATATTTTGCTCGAGAACACCCCACCCAGGCAGCGCCCACCCCATACAGAGAGTCCCTCTCCCACCTTAGCCGTTCCACGGGGGTGGGGGGGTAGGTGCCCTTTGTATGTACTTTGGGGTACTCCTTCTCCAGTCTGACGCTACAGCGAAGAACGAGGGGGTGGGGCACCCCCTGACCGCCCCAACCCCTGCACCAGAGGTGCCTCATCTCCAGGCTGACCCTACATCAAGGCCCCCCCCTCCGGGGTCACCCACCCCTAGGCTGCCCCTTCCATTCACCTAGGGTACCTCGCGTCTAGCCTGAGCCTACATCAAGGCCCCACCCCCTCCGGGGTCACCCATCCCCAGGCTGCCCCTGGTCATTCACATAGGGTACCCCATCTCCAGACTGACCCTTCACCGAGGAGACCCACCCCCAGGCTGCCCCTTCTATTCACCTAGAGTACCTTGTGTCTAGTCTGACCCTACATCAAGCCCCCCCCCTCCGGGGTCACCCAACCCCACGCTGCCCCTTTAATTCACCTAGTGTACCTCGTGTCTAGACTCACCCTACATCAAGGCCCCACCTCCAGGGTCACCCACCCCCAGGCTGCCCCTTTTTTCATTTACCTAGTGTACCTCATGTCTAGACTGACCCTACATCAAGCCCCCCCCCCGGTCACCCACCCCGCCAGCCCTTTAATATTCACCTGTGTCCCATCTCCAGTCTGCCCTCACCCCAGGTCACCCCCCTCTGCCTGCCCCTGGCCATTCACCACTCCTGTCCCACCCTCCACCTGCGGGCCACCATCTGCAGTCTGACCCTACATTGAGGGGGCCCTTCGCCTTGCCCTGCCAGAAGGACTCATACTACAGCACTCACAGCATGCCTTCAAAGGCAGGCAGGCCCTGGGTGGCCCTGGGGTGGCCACATTCACACAGCTCAGGCTCTACCACTGAGTGCAAAGGCACTTCGCTTGCTGCCTCTCCCCACCCCCACGGTGCAGCGGGCACCCCTATGCGTGGGAGTGGTGTCCCCAACATCCAGAGGCATGTTTTGGTATTTCTGGGGAGCAAGAAGCGCTATATATAACAAGCATTGGCATACCCAATAGGTCTCGCTTTTGGGACCTTATAAGTATTTAGTTACGCAGCACAATATCCTTGGTGCAACAACACCAACTGTTGCATGGCTAAACACTTATAAGGTCCCAAAGGCGAGACCTATTGGCTATGCCAATGCTTGTTTTTTTTAGCTTTGCTGAATATATATTTGAATATGATATACATTTCCCAGTCTAGAAAGGCCACAAGGCACGCTAACATTTCTTGGCTAGAACTCCATTACTGAAACCGTTCCACTTTGCACATATCAAATAAATAAATAATAAACATTATCTGCTTTGGCACACACTGTATTGTATACTCTAAAACGCGTCGAGACACAGGTGGCTACGGTGTGCAGATGTCCCAAAGCTGTGGAGTTGGAGAAGCATTTTAACAAAATCTGAAATTTCAAGTTAATATCAGTTAATACAAAATATGTATTTATCAGGGTTTACCTGAGTTCAGCATCTTCACTATGAAATGCAAACTCTAATATGTTTGGTATTTCTTAAAGGTATATTATTACTGATTAGCCACCTAAAACGAAAAAGATAAATGTAGCGTTCCTGTATAACACCCCAATCCAAGAAAAGGCGAGAACCGTCCTCCTGGGCACCTTGAGATGTAACCACGGGACATAGGGCCATCCTGGAGGAGGGTTACTTTAAGATTCAGTAAAGGGACCCCTGGTCCAATATTCTCTGTTTCATGTTTATGCCTTCGGAGTGTTGATTGAAATTTCCTGAGACACAAACTCTTTTTGGTTCCACTAAAGGACAGTATGCTGCCACAGGCAGTTCCAGATCCCAAATTGCAGAAGAATACATTAAATTACCAGGTGTGCAAGTGAATAAAGGGAGACAGGGTAATACTACCCACAATGATTGAAAACCATCGTTTGTCGAAGGACAGGCTCAAAACTCGATAGATTTTAAAGATACTTCAGAAAGCGATTTAAAGGGTTTGTGTAACTAATATATGTAGCGAAAAGTAGAAAATATTGTAATCGTTCAACTCAGATGGATAAATTCCCTATGGAAAATGGATGCGTTTCAGACAGTTTGTATTTAGATTGTAGTGCTATGTCTCAAAGGGGCATTTATAAAAAAGATAGTTCTGAAGGTGGTTGATTCTTAAAGCATCGGTAAATAATAAATTGAACAAAACATTTTTAGAAAACAACACACAAATCTGCCACATGCAAGCACTAGGCTGAGGCACACCAAATTATTGGCGGTGGCCAAGCGCCAGGTGATATGGCCAGATGCCTTGTGTGCCCGTGGAATACCCTGCCCTCTGTGCCCGATGCCCTGCGGAAGCCACCTGGAAATTATTATGCTCCTCCACACCCCCGAATCAGTTCATTTCAATAGAAATGGGTCTATTTACCAGATGAAACCGAGGTTCACATTTTGCTATACACATATAATAGATGTGAATACATATATTGTGTATAATGTATGTATTCATACATCAATCATGCATTCAGGCCTATATACTGATCTGACTCTCGATGCACAACATCAGTGTCTTATATGATGCATACATCTAATTTAAAAACAATGCAAGCATGTTTAACATTCTATCGTGTGCCAAAAGGGCAAATTAAGGAATGTGAAGAATACTTTAAGGAGCTGTGCACTCTTTTACTGTGATCAGTAACACAAAATATGGAACTCTTCAAGTTAATACCAGCTATGACGTAACATGTCAACTGCACATACGTGTGATACATTCTTGAAAGTGACCCTGCAACGTGAATGTGAATTTCTAGCTGGGATTCACAGAGGTGTGTTATAGTGGTATGCTTACAGTAGTGCTCCGTAGTGGCTTTCTGGCTCTGAGAGCAGTATAAAACAAGCATTTGCAATGCAATAGGTCTCGCAATTATAAGAGTTTGAGCTATTGGCATTGTAAAATTACAATTCCTTTTATTTATGTTTTTGTCTTTAAACAAACAAAAGGCATTGTCATTTAAAATGTCAGTAGCATAAACTCGCATAAAAGCAGTGTGTGGAGTGCAGCATTGTGCGGCGTGCAGCAGATGTGTGCGGCGTGCAGCAGATGTGTGCGGCGTGCAGCAGATGTGTGCGGCGTGCAGCAGTGTGCGGCGTGCAGCAGTGTGTGGCGTGCAGCGTCATGCAGCAGTGTGTGGCGTGCTGCAGTGTGTGGCGTGCTGCAGTGTGTGGCATGCTGCAGTGTGCAGTGTGCGGCGTGCAGCATTGTGCGGCGTGCAGCATTGTGCGGCGTGCAGCAGTGTGCGGCGTGCAGCAGTGTGAGGCGTGCAGCAGTGTGAGGCGTGCAGCAGTGTGTGGCGTGCAGCGGCATGCAGCAGTGTGTGGCGTGCAGCAGTGTGTGGCGTGCTGCATTGTGGGGCCTGCAGCAGTGTTTCATGTAGCAGTGTGCGGTGTGCAGCATTGTGCAGCGTGCAGCAGTGTGCGGCATGCAGCAGTGTGCGGCATGCAGCAGTGTGTGGCCTGCAGCAGTGTGTGGCATGCAGCAGTGTGTGGCATGCAGCAGTGTGTGGCCTGCAGCAGTGTGTGGCGTGTAGCAGTGTTACGTGTGCAGCAGTGTGTGGCCTGAAAGTGTAGGCGTCACATGTCATCCATACCGGTAGGCAGTATAGTTTGGTGTGGAGAAGAACAAACTCAGAGTCGAAAAAGAAACAGCATAACTGAGAGTTTTCTTTAATAAAAAAAATCGATTTCTAGCCAAATTAACCCTTTTTGCAACATTAATCAATGTTCTAATGTATACTTTGCAGTGTGTATGCAGTTCTATGATGAAAGTTAATAGCTCACTATTCTATATTAGGACTTTAAGTTATAAATTGCAAGTAACAAAAAAGATGTCAATTTTGAAAGCAGTAATCTGCTGACCTGTTTACATCATATGCACTCTGTAATCTGCTTGGTACACGTTCTTTGCAGCAGGCATATTAACCCTCTGCACTAGCTTCACCAAAGTCAAAACCTCAACTTTACAAAACCGTGATCTCTCTCCAGGAAGATAACTAATCCCACGAGTTTTCTTGACATTAATGTGAGGCCTGGTAATTGCAGGTGGAAAGAAACGCTGCAGCAGGTGCTTCAAAAGCTTTAAAAAATTTAATACACGGCGCCCCCAGGAAGCCATCACCCGGTGCGGTGGCACCGGTCGCACCACCCTAAAGCCGGCCCTGAGTCATTCTGCTGGCAGTTTCTTACGAGGCCGGTAACCCGTACATCTCCAAGAAGGTGAAAGGTTGGATAGCAGCACATTCCTTCCTATAAGATGTGGGGGTGGGAGGTTCCAGGCGCTTTCAACAGTGTAAGCGATACTTTCTTCCGTAGGGGAAACCTTTAGAGTTGAAATAACGGGGACATGGACTCGAGTCCCAAACACAAAATACCCTGGTCTCCTCCTGCTCCCCTCGCCAGTCACCCTCTGTGCATTCCCCGCGCCCCACCTGAACCTGTGCTCTCTGTGCTGACGGGCCGTCAGAGAGAGAGAGAGTCCCGTCAGCGCTGCCCGGAATTATTTTATGATATAGCGACAGTGGGAAACAGCTCCGGTTTTCTACTTTGACTGCGTCACAGCAGTGAATGAATACCCAGGGTTAGAATCTGGTTATTCACGCTACAGTGAAGCCATACATCACAAAACCACCAAACCACAGCACACAAAGTGGGGTGACAAAGACCAGTGTCCGACGTGTGAATAGATATATGTTTGGTTAAAGCTGTTTTTAGCACAAGCAGAACGTGGCATAATCTTCTTCTCGCACGGCCTCACTAGGTTTCTCGATAGGGCCTGAAGTGTGAGGTACATAAACCGTTCTTGTATTATTACGATGCACATGGGAAGGTTAGTCCGGTGTTAATATTACTCAAATATATTATGTAATCTTAGAGATAACGAGAAGTGCTGAATGAGTTCCTGTGCACGTCTTGGAGTCGGAGGCGAGGCAGCCTGGGCGGAGGTGTCGAGCAGCTGAGAGGGCCGCGGGCCAGCCATGGCGCCGCTTCAAGGGAGACGGCCAATAGCTCTGGAATGTGAACAGAGGAGCTCGGCTCCTTCCTTTCATAGACACAAGCCCCCCGCCACGAAAGTAAATGGTACCGCTCTGCGTGCCTGGAGACAGCAACACCCGTCTCCAGAATGGAACAAAGCTTCAGAGGGGCGGCACTGCGGCGGGCTATCGAGTAAATCTCTCGCAGGAAGTGGGATAAGGGAGGGGGTAGGGGAGAGAGGCAATGCAGGCTGGCAAATGGTGAGCACTTTTCGCGGGCGAGCGTGCGGCCGCGAAAGTGAAAGAAAACGAATGCTTTCAGGCTGCCAAATGGTGCGCGCGCCCAGAGCACATGCACTGTAGTTGGCGGCCTGAAATGCACTCGTTTCCACTTCCAAAAGCGCTTACTATAAGTCTCGCCAGAGCAGCGCTAAAGCGCTGTCTCAGGTGAGACCTAAAAAACAGCAAATAAACCCGATCTGATCTGATATAAACGTGTTTTAAAAAAGTAGAAGTAATTTTAGACATTGTAAAATTCACGTGTGTCTTTTACACACATTTAGGAATAGTTGGGTTTAATAATATCTCAAAGGAACAACATTTTAAAACCAACGTTGACAGAACACGTGGGATTGGTTTTAGTGCACTAACACATGCAAACAGAATTTGGTCATGCTTGTGTTTGCAAGTGTTAGCACATTAAAGTCAGATCTTTTAAGTTTGCCATTACTTGCTATGTATACATCAACAGGACTTTAGATGAGCAGTAGAACAGGCAAGTGCATTGTTCTTGGTAGTCAATCAATCAGGGTTTTGTAGAGGGCATTACTCACCCGTTAGGGTCTCAAGGCGCTGAGGGGTGGGTGTGAGCAAGCTCCATTGGGGTCAATCAAAGAGCCAGGTCTTGAGGTCTTTCCTGAATTGGTGCAGTGTCGGGCTTCGACGGAGATGAAGGGGGAGATCGTTCCAGGTCTTGGCTGCGAGGTAGCAGAAGGACCTTCCACAAGCTCTGGTCCTGTAGAAACGTGGGACAGTGGCTAGGGAGAGGTCGGCTGAGCAGAGGTTTCTCTTGGGGGCGTGGAAGGCGAGGCGGTCGTTGAGGTACTGTGGCACGATGTTGTGGAGGGCCTTGTAGGCGTGCGTGAGCAGCTTGAATGTTATTCTTCTTTCGATGGGGAGCCAGTGGAGGTCGCAGAGGTGTTGGGTGATGTGTTTGTGCCGTGGGATGTCTGGGTGTGGCGTTCTGGACGGTTTAGAGTTTGCGGAGGAGTTTTTTGTTGATTCCAGCATAGAGAGCGTTGCCGTAGTCCACTCTGCTGATCACGAGTGTGTGAGTGACAATGTTCCTGGAGTCAGGGGGGGGATCCAGTGGAATGTCGTACGTAGTATGCCGAGGGTGTTCAAGCATACGGAGGAGATGGCATTGATCTGGCCATTCAATGCAGCGACAACTAGAAGAATACATATCTATAAATAATAATAATAACAAACAAACTATAGCCCTAGAAATCTGATTCACTTGAAGGTGGAAATTCAAACAGGACAGATTCAGAAGAACAAAGCTATGCAGGGCAAATATTGGTGTGGGCATCACATGGGACGGTAACACCACTTGCCGCTCTGTTTTGCAGTAATTGGTGCAGTAACACACAGGGCTTGAACTGACATGTATTGAAAGGTTTCTGCAGCTCATGCATGCAACGCAAAAGCCTCAAGAGCTTTATTAGCAGCAAAGCAGATAGAAATCAACATGCTTGGATATTGTTCTGCAGGTCTAGCAATGGCAGAGCTGACAAACAGCACAGGCCTTCCACTGGAGGCTAATCTCATTCTGGGCCATCGTGCAGATCAATGGTGATACTTGAAGCCAACCTACACGATGGAAATTACAATTTCTCTGAGCTTTAGCTTCATAACTCAGGCATGGGCATAAAAACAAGATGAACGCGGACACTGTTGGCCATCTT
This sequence comes from Triturus cristatus, assembly GCF_964204655.1. Lineage (NCBI taxonomy): Eukaryota > Metazoa > Chordata > Amphibia > Caudata > Salamandridae > Triturus > Triturus cristatus. The sequence continues at coordinate 586,628,968 of NC_140580.1, read as the reverse complement.
GAAAGAGCAGCAGTTTATATTGCTCATGGACATACATGTAGATTTGTTATTCTTATACATTGATACTATTGTGGTTTGATAGCTGTGTGATAAAACATGATTTGGCATAAGTCCAGCCTTCTGAAGCTAATGCAATGGCTATTTTTTTTTCCATTCTAATCACATGCCCCAAAATGGAAAGAAAAGAACAAGCAGCCACCTCCTCCTTACCTCCATATGCTTGCTATAACAGTCTAAAATGGAAAACATTCTCGGATGTGTCCATTTTACGAGTGATGGCTATTAAATAACACACCTTTTAGTTGTGCCATGCATTTTATTGTCACTTGTGAAGGAGATAAGAATAAATGGTCTTGAAACCGAGTTCCCATTTGAGGCAGCTAACAATGTTACAATGCAATTTAAACACTTTATAATAGCACCTTTAAAAAGGAGATGGAAAATAAATCACCATCTAAATGGATATGTAAAGTGCAGGCAAAGTAAATTACCATTACTTAAAGTTATTGTAAAAATAAGTAAAATAAAACACACTTTCAACCAGATGTATCACTGAAGAGAGGGAAACTACTTTAGGTGGATGTAAACAATGTTTCCTGCCAAGTGCATTCACTCAAAGTGATGGGAGCAATGGATAAAATAACTGATCCATCACCCCATGTAGTATTGTGTAAATGTTGGGAGTAAAATATAACAGCCAGTTTAACAGACCAATGAATGAAGCCCACTGACGAAAACCCACTCTGTGTACGTATCTTATGTATGGATTTTTGGAAAATAGTAGTCTGGAGAAACAACTAAAGCTGTCTCAAAGTCCAGATCTAAAAAGCATGATAATGTCCGAATTCTTTTTATTTTCAAGCGATGTCAAGTTTATATGGAAAGACACCTGCAGCATTATACATATGGAGGGAACAATGACAAATGAACATGCAAGAAGAAAGAGGGAGTAATGGGGCGAGAGCAAAGAGGAGTAGACCTCCACTGGCTCCCCATCGAAAGAAGAATAACATTCAAGCTGCTCACGCATGCCTACAAGGCCCTCCACAACATCGTGCCACAGTACCTCAACGACCGCCCCGCCTTCCACGCCCCTAAGAGAAACCTCTGCTCAGCCGACCTCTCCCTAGCCACTGTCCCACGTTTCTACAGGACCAGAGCTTGTGGAAGGTCCTTCTGCTACCTCGCAGCCAAGACCTGGAACGATCTCCCCCTTCACCTCCGTCGAAGCCCGACACTGCACCAATTCAGGAAAGACCTCAAGACCTGGCTCTTTGATTGACCCCAATGGAGCATGCTCACACCCACCCCTCAGCGCCTTGAGACCCTAACGGGTGAGTAATGCCCTCTACAAAACCCTGATTGATTGACTACCAAGAACAATGCACTTGCCTGTTCTACTGCTCATCTAAAGTCCTGTTGATGTATACATAGCAAGTAATGGCAAACTTAAAAGATCTGACTTTAATGTGCTAACACTTGCAAACACAAGCATGACCAAATTCTGTTTGCATGTGTTAGTGCACTAAAACCAATCCCACGTGTTCTGTCAACGTTGGTTTTAAAATGTTGTTCCTTTGAGATATTATTAAACCCAACTATTCCTAAATGTGTGTAAAAGACACACGTGAATTTTACAATGTCTAAAATTACTTCTACTTTTTTAAAACACGTTTATATCAGATCAGATCGGGTTTATTTGCTGTTTCAAAGGAAAGAGGGAAGCCAAAAGGGAGAAAACACATGTGAGGAAAGACAGAGGGGTGGGAGCAACGAGGATCAAACATCTGCGGTAACAGTAACACAAGAGAAATAATAAAACAATCTTTGCTTGAATTAAGGTGAAGAAAAGTGTGATATGCATTTCAGGTCTTATTTTCAAAGAGATTTATTTATTTTTGATGTAGTAATTATTTTTACACACAAAAGTATCTTCTTTTATATGAAACCCCCCAAGATTAAAATACTTATCTACATCATACTTCTACCAAGTAGTAGGGTAATATGCACGTGTTGAAACTAGAAGCCTCCATTCCAAGATGGCTTTTCCATTTACCAAATAGTTCCTGCCAGCTGGTAAAAAGCATCTCATGCATTGCAATGGAAGCACCTCCATAAGGTGGAATGATACATCAAAGTACAGGTCATAATAAAAGCGAGGTATTTAATGTATTAGTGACAAAAGCTGGTAGACAGCTGTGCCGTCAATCAATACCTAAAAAGTGCAATTTCCAATTAGCAAAATAAATGTTTTGAGCATAATTGCTTAAGTTAATGATGCTTTGGTGGTAACACTTTTCTAAGTATGAGAGTAAGCGTTCTAATGCAGCCATATATGTATCACACCAGAAAACCATTAGTCCGGATTAATGAGACCCTAACTTGAAGTAGCCCTCATGGGCCACTACAACTTGGCTCTTATGTGTGTCTACAAATCAGCATGACGTTACCTTGCACGTAGGAGTAAATTTAGATTTAAGAAGCTTTTGTTAGATGGAACCAAACTGTTACACAAACATTGTGGAACAACCTCCTTTTCCAAACCCACTTGCGCTTCATCTTTCAGAAATCTCTCATATAAATTCTTATCACTAAAGATCAGTTTCTAGAAAGCAATTGGTGCCCTGGTGAAGAACAACACATAGGACACGATTATGATGCCGGTCAGACTCTCGTCCGACCAGCACCGTAGCAGAATCAGGACCGCCGACTAGAATGTGGCGGCCTGCTGCCCTGATTACAAAGCGACCGCCTTCACTGTGGTCGCAATGTGTATATTTTCTATTGCGGCATGTGCTGCGGACTGCAGCACACGCCCCAATAGAAAATAAACACTTTAAAAACATCACTGCACAGTGTGGCAGGCACTAAACGTGGGGAAGGGATGGTTAGGGGGGCACCAGAGTGTCCCTCAGGCTCTATAGCGGAGCTTGGGGCCAACAAAGTCACTTTCCGCCTGCCTTTTCATGGCGGGTGAACCGTCATGGAAGGGCAGCCGGAAAGGGACTTTGCAATCCCTACAGCGGTGTCTCAGCCCGCCACATCGTAATGCGGCGGGCGGACCACAGGGGCAGATGTCGGTGGGTCCAACAAGCAGTCGGTGTCGGACCCACCAATATCCTAATCATCCCCATAGATTCTATCAGATTTGGAAATGATCCGCAAAACTGTGCACACTTACTCAAGCTTTTGAACTCAAAATAAATTGTTAAGGGGCGTGGCAAAGATGGCGACCTAGGAGGACGCGGGACCTTAAGGCTCCTCGCGCCGGGCCCTCTTCCCCGGCCAATTCAAGCATAAAAGTCCCCAGTTATGCCTTGATATCGGCGGAGTGTTGAGAGGAGACGAGGAGCCATACATGTGAGCATTTTCGGGGGCGAGCTACCTCGGAGAGACCCCGCAGCAGCCCGCAGCTTGCAGCCGCGATTTGGCGCCCAGGCCGAGCGGGCACCGACGTGGACACGGTTGAGGGCCGCTGTGGAGACGCCAAGATTCCGGTGGTAGCCTGCCGGCCTCCGGCCTTGACAATTAGTGAGTGGGCGGCAGCTGCTGCGGAGTAGCGGGACAGAGGATACAGTGGAGCCCAAGCGGCGAGCGGTGGTGAGCAGAGAGGCGATCCTGAGCAGCTGCGCGCATATTGAGGCCGGGGCTGTCGGGCCTACATGGGTGCGAACAATCGCTGCCAGCCTTGGCGGCGCATCGGGGACTCCGGTATAGGGCCCCGTTAGGCGCACAATAGCGACGGCAGCGAGGGACTGGAGCCGGCAGCCCCTAGCAGAGCTATGTGCAGGGAGAGCCACACATTTGCCACGGGAGGGAGGCGAGGCAAGAGGCCGCAAATCATCGGCGCATTGACCCCAGGGCGAACTATCGGACCTGTCGGGGGGTGGTGCGAGAGCGGCATTCCCTGACAGCAGCCTCCGGGCTCACGCAGCGGCAGGCAGAAGGTGGACGCGAGGACCATAAATCCCAAAGGTGCCCGCATAGCGGAGGACGTGCGCCCCCATTGAAGTGAGGCGCAGCGGCGGGGGCGGACTAGCGGCCATTGTAAGGGTACTGGAGGGGGCAGGCGGAGGGCCCCCACGAAAGGAGGGACAGAAGGCCTGCCCGCGGCACATAGAGATAAGCCCCCGCGAGTGGCGGGCCCTACGGGTGGGCCATAGGAAATGCAAATTAGCGGCCTGGGTCGGGGCTGTGCACGGCGGCCCTCACTGCATTCCTACATCCAGACAGACGGGGCCTGTTTCAGCAGCGGGGGTCGGCTGCCAAAGCCGAGCCCTTATTGGCTGGGCCCACATACTTAAGGTTGGCCAAGCAGACGGAGAGCGCACCGGGGGCCCCGGCAGGGTGCACATCATATACCCAGCGGGGAGAGAGGGACGCTGATGTAGACGGTCGGCCCGTCTGAAGCCTACCAGGACACCTACACAAGCCTCAGCAAGGTAATTGAGTAAGTGGGGCCACAGGTGTGGTGTACGGATACAAGGAGTGGCCTGGCGGGTGGTCCAGACGGGAGTGCTCACACACATAGATAAACCCACACTGAACTGCCACCAGAGTCCTTCAAAGGGGGCGGTGATTCCCGGGCGCCCCCCTTTTCTACAACTCGGCGGGACAGTTAGGGTAATCCAGCACCGGTGGCCCGGCTAGAGAGTTCTGCGGTGGGTGGGCAGACACGCGGAGGAGACGCAGGAGGACGCTTGCGAGACAGAACTTGGTGGGGGGTGGCGCTCTTGCCTTGTTCCCTGGACAGCTGCGCCCCTTGGCGCCCCCTGCACGGGTGTGCACTTGCTGATCAACAGGACTGGTGGGGTGCCGCACGATGGCTGGTTCGCGGAAGAAGGGGGCGAGAACGCTCAGAGAAATGCTCACCAAAACCCTTACAACAGGAAACAAAGGGGGTCTTGCTTCGCCGGCATCCCGACCTCTCCCTGAACAGGAGCAAAAAGACGCGCCTATCACCAGAGAGTTTCTGGAAATGCTCTTTAACACGCTCCGGGACGATTTTCAGACGCTAAAACAGGAGGTGGCAAGCGAAGTAAGAGAAATACGCCGGGATGTTGACGACCTCGGGGAGCGTGTAGCTGCCATTGAGAATGGAGAACAGTCCAAAAGCGAGGAAGTAGAGCTCCTGCAGCAAGAAATCATCCGCCTAAAGATCAGCAGGCGGACCTACAGGCGCACGCTGAGGATCTGGAGAATCGGTCACGACGCAATAACATCCGCGTCAGGGGGGTTCCGCTGCGAGAAGAAGGGGCAGACGTGGCCAGATACATCCAGGGCCTCTTCAGAGAAATCCTAGGTGAGCCCCGGACTTTGAGATCCGCATCGATCAAGCACACAAAGTGGGGGCTGGGAGGCGAGCGCCGGCTCCGCCGCCTGACTTTCTTGCCTTCCTACCGGACTTCCAGCTGAAGGAACATATACTATGGAAGGCAAGGCTGAAACAACCTCTCAAATACCAGGGTCACCCCATAGCCCTATATCAAGATCTGGCCTCCATCACCCTGCAGAAGAGGAAAGCATTCAAAGAAGTGACAGCCTACTTAAAAGACAAAGGAGTGCCGAATTCATGGGGACATCCTTTCCGCCTAATCTTTAAATGGAACGGCAGGATACAGCAGTTGCGCTCACTCCAAGAAACTTGCGAACTTCTGGGCCTAGCAAGCCGCAGCCAGGCGTCCTCCCCTAATCCATCACAGCAGTCGACGGGGAGCGGATGGCAGAGAGTGGGACGTAGATGCTCGCCCACAGCCGAATCAAAGCCAGACCCGGTAGCTATATCCCAAGAGAGGGCATCAGCCCTGGAAGTGGTGCTGTGGGACACCTCAACTCCCGAGTGACATTAAAGAAGCACATGGGGATCCCATAGCACGGAATGATGGCTGGCCGGGGGGGGGGCGGGTTGCCTGGGCTGCACGAGGACCCTACTCTCTTTTTCCCATTTGCCGGCATCTTTGGAAGGCGGGCATTGGACAATGTTGGTTTGTTGGGATTGTTCTGTTGGGGTTGGGGTGGGGGAGTGTTGGGGGAGATTTGAGAAAGGGGGTGAGGGTAGGGGAAGGGGGGAGGGACAGGGGGGAAGGACGGAACCGCTGGGTTACCCTGGGTGAGATCTCAGGAAGGGCGTTTAGCAGGGGCATAGGTGCTGGCCGCACTCGAACTAACCATGACACACCGGTTCCGGGAGGGGGTGGGTTGAGAGGGGTAAGTGGCCGGGCAGCTTTGGACAATGGCCTCACGGACAAACTCTAGCTGTGATTTACGAAAGCGTTGGGAGTTTGGCCGGCGTTGGGGAGGGTCCTGCTTACCCAAATAGGAATATGTGGGGTTTGTCTTGGGTTTCGTTTATTGCCTGAAACTCAATAAAATAAAGTTAACAACAAAAAATAAAATTTTTAAAAAGGTGATATAAAATATTATGTGCCAGCATTTTAGAATGCATTTTCACTTTGGTTACCCAACAGAACTAAAGCCTACATGCATATCTTCAAAGCTGGGATGCCAGGATAGGTTACATAAGAAGCAATTCATAAGTGCCCTAACAAAGAAAACAGCAGTCCAAGAGAAGCAAAAATCACCCACACGTGTAATCCTGGCTAAAGTCAACATAGAGGAATGACAGAAAATGCATGGTTGTTGTATTCTCAAAGGGGACAGAGGAGAGGACTACAGTAAAACTATGAACTGGTTTGGGAACCATTTGATATTTTTGAAGATTTTTCTGATAAAAAGGATGTTAATCAAAGCACATGTTGCTCACAGCACTTGATCGAGCAATATATAAATAACTAGATATAAATTGACTTATCAAGATGTGAAAGAAGAATCTAGGTTTGTTCTGATTGATTCAAAATGGCCCTAGCTCCCAGGTGTTCCAAAAGACTTATAGTGGTACTTAGGTTGTGGTTGGTTTGAAAGCTGCTTCAATAGTTGGTTGCTTCTACTGTTATCAAACATGGGGGCATATGTACAAGCCCCTATCGCCACTACAACGTCACTTTTACTGATGTTGTCGTGGCGATCGGGGCTGCGCCTTATGTATAAGGCAGCGTTAAGCCACTTAAAGTAGCTTAATGCTGGCCACGTACATAAGGCCCCCTTTCACGCTATAGTTAGCGTGAAAGGGGTGGGCAGTGGGTGTTGCGGTGGGTGTTCCACCGCAACACCCATTCATTTTGACACTGGCCCCCCCATGTACAAGGGTGGTGTACATAGGAGGCAGCGCCAAAATTAAGACCAGGGAAAACCTGGTCTTAATTTGGCGAAACGAGGAGAAATGTATTATTTCTCCTCGTTTTTGCTTTTTCCATGTGTGCTGCCTTGTGCAGCAAACATGGAAAAAGCAAAATGCTATGGTTTGTTAATGTACAGGAAGGTGTCCCTTCCTGTGCATAAACAAACCTTTCAAAAAATGCAATTTTGTCACTTTCATGTGTGCTGCATGAAGCAACACACATGAAAGTGACAGAATGGCATTTTAGGATTGTTAATGTGCAGAAAGGGACTCCTTCCTACACATAAACGATTCTCCCCTGCACGCAGACGCCCTTGCACTCTGGTGCAAGGGTGCCTCATTGGCGCTAAGTTGCTAAACTTAGCGCCATCGCAGGGGGAAACGCAAGGCTGCACCACATTCTTGTAAATATGGTGCAGCCTTGCGTTTCTGAAGTGGGGGAGAGAGGCGTTAAGCCAAGACGGCTAACTCCTCTCTCCGCCACTTCATTGTACATATGGCCCACGGTTTCTTTTGATACTGCAGTGACATGGTCTATTGAAAACGAAGGCAACTTAAACCATGTTTTTTCAAACGTACATGTGATACATTTTCAGAGATCATAGTGATTTGTGTTGTCTATTCTAAAGTCAAGCAAATACTTTTGCCAAATCAGGTGTTAGTTTTATTGTCCTATTTTCTTTGAAATAGCGGGTACATCCTGCAGTACTTTGACAGTTCAGCCAACGTGTGTTTCACCCAATGCAGCTGATTAGCGTAGGGCGAAAGTTAAATATACAGTCCTGTGTTATTCTGCTCCAAAGGTTTACATTCTTTAATAAGGGTATATTACTCGTGTTGCATCTGGGATTGACCTTTATGCTTGTTGGGGGATAAACAGTAGCTTCTGAATTCATTAAGTGTGATAAGGTCTGGAGTTTTCCTGAAATTCATAAAGGCCAGCACAATGTGGCATACAAATCCCCAAATGAAATACAAACAAATGTGGATACAGCAAAGTCCAGTGGATAGTGGTGAGGTCACGGTGACATAGCTCTCTATGATTATCCAGAAACTATGGGCAGTAAGGTATGTATGATGAGTAAAATGTTTATCATATATGTAGCACCCCAATTTTGAATACTTGTGTGCTTTTTCAATATGAGAAATATAATTTGTTTATTTAAATATTTGCTCTAAAGAGGTATTGTTGGATTGGGGAATGGTTGTATGACATTACAACGCATTCTATTACCCCGCATGTCGTTACAACGCATACCTTTACCCCGACTTGCTGTCGGGGGTGCGCTGGAACTTGGAATAGTATAATTTACTATTCCAACTTCAGTGTGTGCAAGAGTAGGGAAGGTGTTGGAGTTAAATCCAACACCTTCTACCCCCTGCAGCAAGCCTTTCGCGTTGTAATGGCATGCGGGGTAATGGCATGCGTTGTAACGCATGCATTGTAACAGTTGTTTCCCTTGGGGAATCTGCTAAATAACACGAATCCTCTGTAGACAATTGCAACTGTATTCTGTTGATGATTTGTGGGATGTCTTTTGAGTTGCTAAGCAACGGACTGGCTATTTAAGTAAAGAGAAATGGTAGGACAAGTTATGTTGTGTTATACAATTCTTTTGAACAGAAAATCAACATTAACGATACATAAAAACACTAGAACCCAGTATCGACTTACCCATTGTCAAAAACATGTTTTAGAGAAGTGACAGGTGATACGCCTTCAACTCGAGCTAAGTCGTTGGCTCTAGGCAGAGCACCAGTAAAACAGTGATGACAGCACCTCCTCGGACAGTGGGACCACTCCCACGATGTTCAGGCCACTGTGATAGCTAATACATAGCAAATTATCTCCTCTTCAGGGGGGTTGAACATCTGATTTGGCTAAATCTTTTCCAAATAGCCGTACACATTGTGAATGAGGCAACCCTGCTCTGGGATCCTGATAATGTGTCACTTTCGAAAAACCAAACAAAGTCCAACCTTTAGCTATAACAATGTTACTATCCTTCATTCTTCAGTATTAGAGAAAGCTGGTCAGTTTTCCTAAGTTTGTATAGGAAAAACACACTGTTTTGTTAAAATAACCCCCACCCACCAAAAGGTCCCTTGGTGGCATGCTTCATCATCGGTTTCTTCTCGCCCCGCTGCAGGAGGGGGCGTGCTACGACCGACGACGAAGAGGGAGCACTTATTAGTGAATTGAAGCTATGTGTGATGTGAGAGTGGAAGGGCCTGAGTGGATATAGTGAGATTAAAAAATACTTGGCTGTGTGGAAACTAAATTTTAATATTCCTTGTAGCTGGTATTATTAAAAGCGGGGAGTATAGGTTTGTGTGCTGCGATGGGCTCTACCTCCCTAGTCTACATGTTTCGTAGCCATCCCCATGACTTCTCTTCAGGACCAAAAAGTGATCCCTGTGCCACTCTATGTTAGAAAACAACCTAGTGGTTTTGCCTGCTCACTTTTGCAGATTTTAGTGCATATAGATAAGCATGCACTGATACAATACCTAATTGGTATGATCATACGGGTTTTAGTTACTAATGTTACCAAACTATAGCTCCATGAACTTTTTCACGGGAGGGGAGGAGCGCTTGTAGTCACACAGTCATCATAGCTGCCCTCTCACCCTAGCAATGCATCTCCATGGCTCTGATTCATCGGGCCTATCCCCAATATACTGAATCACAATGAAGGAAAAATGTGATTCAGTATATTGGGGATAGGCCACCTATATCACATAATTTGCATATCCAGTTTGTGGTCATTATTGTTCTCTCAAACTAGGTTTGTTCTTTAGATATATTGACAAGGGAATTATTTTCTTTGTTTCAGCAGGACAGACAACATTATAATTCCTTTGCCCCTATGAGCCCCTGTCACTTAAGCGATTGCTTTGGGGCTGTTATTGCGAAGGAGGCCCTTTACCTGGTCATTTCTGAGCCCACTAATAAAGTCAAATTATTGAGCTGGAACATAGCCGGTATTCAAGCCAAATTAGCGATGGAAAATTGGGTGTAGTTTATTCAGACATATGACATTGTCCTGCATCAGGAAGCTTGGTCCACAACATTTTTTTTCTGGGATTGGCTTCTGCTGTTTTTCCGCTGCTATTCGTGTTGCCACTGGCCGCGCTAAAACAGGGCTTGCTGCCTTGTTCAAGACAAGCCTTCCCAGTAGTGTTGACCCAATTCCGCAAAAGTGCAATCTGATCCAAGCATTCCATTTATGCTGCCCGCAAAATATTAGCGTTCGTATTAATAATTTATATAAATGATAATTTTAACTACACAAACACCCCCAACTAAGCAGTGCTATTTGAGCTTATTAGTGAATTCATCTGCAAATCTGCTGAGGCTGTTTGGGAACAAATGTAATTTTAGCAGGGGATTTTAATGCTAAACTTGGGGATTCCCTTTTGGACAATCGGAATAATTCATTGTAGCCCGCCTGGGTCGAAGGGGTATCTCAAGGTACTGATTGAGGGGGGGGAGGAGCTTTACTCACATTTGGCTGCTCTGTAATGCCATGGTGGTGGCTCATCCACCTCATTCTACAGCTGTTACTTACATGGGAGGTGGGCATGCCACCACCGTTGACTACATTTTGATTTCAAAATTCCTTCTGAACTGGGTCACTGATGGATCGGTCAAATATTCTGCCTTCAGTGATCATAAACCTCTGACCATTTTCTCACAGGAGCTTGGGGATAGCCACAAAAGGCCCAGGTTGGTGCCTGGGGCTTACTCCACACTAGATAAGGGGTACAAAATAGGCTGGCTCTCAGTTCAGATGAATTAACTCACTAGGAAACTGGGCATAAATCATTTGGCTTTGATTTTCAGCTGCCGCTCAGGTACCCAGGAGTGCTCAAAATGAATCCTGGATTTTCTTAGATTGGGCTCTGCAATTAAGTAGACCTCACAGAGCCATCTAGGACCAGGTCTGATACCCAACCCTCTTGGTTCGATGGAAGCTGCATGTCACTCCTTCCCCAAAAACAGGGGTCTGATTGCCAACTCCAGCAGGTCTTACAAACGAGTCCTGTGTAAGAGGAAGGTGGAAGTGCAGGCTGACATATGGTATAATTTGGTCACTGTGTGCAACATTTGAAACAATGGTATGTTTTGGCAAATTTAATTGATAACAATTTGCTGACTGGCAACAAGCATAGAATGTGCACTAATATTAGTTTGGGCCAATGGGAAGATCACTTCCATAACATTTACAATCCTACAAATAGTCCTACCTTGACAACTGACACCCCTACCTCCTTTTGTCCCATTGGTCTAGATTTTTCCTTGGCCGAGGTCCTTGACGCTATTTCTATCAGTCCTGCCAACAAGGTCCCCATGGATCTCTACAAGGCCAAACCTGAACTGTGGTCACCTTTACATACCAACTATATTAACGCTGCTTGTGCCTCTAGGTTCCCGCACTTCTGGCAACGTGCCATGATTGTTCCATTTATAAGAAAGGCAATTGGGCCTGTCCCAGTTGTTACCAAACAATTTCATTATCGAACTCTGTTGTGAAGGTCATGGGTAGAGTGATGCTCAATCATCGGACCACAGAGATAGATGAAAACTAAATCCTCTCTAGGGTACAGTTCATATTCCATGAGGGCCATGATAGAATGGAGCAGAGTCTTAATCTCCACCTATTGATTAGTAAATACTCCATCACTAAGTGTTGTTCCATCTACCTGGACGTCATAGACCTCTCATGTGCTTCCGATTGCGTTATGAGATCCAATTTCTGGAAAAAGCCTGGAGGGTTTGGTGGTTTACCAAGACATTGCTACCTTTTTGCGTGCCCTTCACTGTGACATGGAAGTCTTTGTAAGATATGGTATCAACGTTGAATGTACAGATCCCTTTAGTATTTCTCGGGGTGTGAGATAAGGATGTGTACTCACCCTGTACTTTTTTTATCATATATCAATGAGTCTCTTTGATTAAGCAGGGCCGAGACATGCCAAGGATTAAAGATCAGGCGATTCCCATCTTACTGGATGATGATGATGATGATGATGATGCCGTCTTGCTGGCAAGCAACTCCAACGGGCTTAAAATCCTGATGGACATATTTGTTGATTTTATGTTCAGATTCAACCTCGAAAACAATCTAACCAAGACCTTTGTTATGGCCTGTGGCACTAAGAACCTCAAGGGCTGCAGGTTGGCCCTACAGGGACAACCTATTACTAGAATGCACAAATTCCCCTACTTAGGTGTTACTTTTGATTCAAAAGGCAGCTGGGGTCCTTGCCTGTCAAAACGGGGACTGAGCTTTTCTAAAGTTGTTGGGTTTTTATTTAATTAGGCTTCCTCTAAAAACAGAAAACCAATGCCACCCCCCTTCTACAAATGTATATTAGGAAGTGTCTACCTGTTTTAACGTATGGCTCTGGGGTGTGGAGTTATAAGGATGCAAGAGCTCTGAAATTGGAGGAAAATAGGATCTGCAGACACCTCCTGGTCTTGCCCGCCAGCTGCCCCACTTTTGCCAGTCTAGTTGGGTCTTGCTTATGAGGAGGACTCAATCAACCTTGCCCCATTAATATTATGGTGTTCAATTTGGTGCAATACGCTGGAGGCGTATTGCACCAAATTGACACCACCACCAGATTGCCTGTCTTTGGGCCTCGAATCCCATGGTTGTTATAAATCCAAATAGTCACTAATATCTGGGACCGGATCCTCCTTACTAAATTTAGATTCAGCATTGCTGGATGTCATTTATGTTTCCCTCTGGGGCAGTTTGACCAGTTGTCTATTATGATTTGCCTATGTGTTGCGTCCTGTACCCAAAGTCTGCTGCACCTTAACTTCTTTTGTACATTGTATGCTGTATATACTAAACTATGTTTAATCCCTGTTCTGAGAAGTCCTGGTTTTGCTATCTGCAGCTCCCCTCTGCTATTTCTCCAGCTATTTAGCTCAGCCCTCGTATGTCCGAGTGTTCGTTTTTTTAATCTGCCCTTTGTCATAGGAAAAAAACTGCTGTTTTAATTATACTTGAAGCCTGTGTTATTTATTTACACTTTTTCCCCATATTCAGTGTCTATATGTCTTGCCTACAGTTATGCTTGTTTTTAAATGATCGACTAAAGCTATGAAGAATGAGTCAAATTCCAATGCACTAACTTCACTTTAAAAGACTTCTGGGGGGGAGGAGCCTAGCGCTTGACCAAGATGGCCGCGTGAGCTTAGAGCTCCCGAGACCCTCGCGCCCTCCGTCGACTATCCTGTCTCTAATCCTGACGGTATGCATGGCACCGTGTTGCTGAGTTGTCAGGGAGGCGATTGATACTATCCGCGGTCGGATCGCCCATCGGGAGCCGGACTTACGACGGGCGAAAGATTGCGGCCTAACTCCCGGAGATGCCAGGGGCTAGAGTTGGCAGGATGCCCGACTCCTAGTTGATCAACAACGGCCTGGTGAGGTGTGAACTGTCGGACGGAGGCCCTTGCTCTTTCACTTTCGGTTTCGTTCCCTTTGTCTGCCCGGACACTGTAGAGCTCTGGGTGGCTTTATAACCCCAGGGACGCTCGGCGGGCTACTCTGGCAGCACAAGGCGGACCTGCTCACTCCTTATTCCTCTCTCTGAGAGGGAGCGGTCTTCACTGCATTGGACTGCCTGGAGTCCATTATGTCGGGCAAAGCAGAAGGGGATCGGTTGAAGACTAAGTCCACCAGGCGGGGAACGTATTCCCAAGTTAACAGTATGGACCGCTACGCCCTCCTGAAAACATCGCCGAGTGGACCGAGCCAGGCGCCGGATGCCCAGAAGGAGGACTCGCCTGGGACACCGGAGCTCTCCCTGCAGGATGTCATGGGCGCGCTTGACGGGATGCAGACCTCGATGGGGAGGCAATTCGAGGCCCTGGCGCATAAGGTGGACGCCATCCTGGTGGATGTCAATTTGATTCGCTCGGACCTGGGCAAGACAAACGAACGAGTTAAGAACCTGGACCACAAGACCACGGGCCTCGCAGATGATGTCGCGGATTTGCAGAACGAGGTCCGGAAGCTGAGGGCCGAGAGTGACCTCGCCGCCCGCCGGCTGGAGGACTTCGAGAGCCGGTCCAGGCGCAATAACGTGCGCGTCATCGGGGTCCCGGAGTCCTCGGATGAGGCTTCGACGGACCTGCTGGTGGAAGATTTGGTCCTCAATCATCTTAAGCCTAAGGGCCTTGGAAAGTTTTTTGCGGTGGAAAGGGCCCATAGGGTGCCGGGCGGGCGGCCCAAGGCGGGGGCCCCGCCGCGGCCGATTGTCGCCCGGCTCTTTCACTTTCCTGATCGGGACGCTATCCTGCAAGCTTCGAGGGTGACAGGCCCAGTCCCCTTCCAGAATGCGTCGGTGAATTTTTATCCGGACTTCACCCAGCATGTGCAGAGACAGAGGCAGAGCTTCCTGGGGGTGAAGCGGAGACTTCGGGAACTGGACCTGAAGTATGCCATGCTTTTTCCCGCCAGACTACGGGTGGTGCATGAAGATCGGACATTCTTTTTTGACTCTCCTGTTATGGCCGATGAATGGCTGGACGCTTTGCCCCGGCGACGGACCGGGGACGACACAGCCGAGCATGGAGACAGTGACCGGAATGGACAGGGCTGATATCTCAAAGCCGACCTGACTTGATTTAATCATACTTGAAGATTTGAACGGAGTGCAGTAACTGTGGAGGGTTGCGGGAGGACGAGGGGTGCTCTTTTCCTCCCTTAGGGTACTTTTTGTAGATTTTTGTTTTTGTAGGGCGACAGGCACACTGCAAGTTGGGGGGGCTTTTTAAGCTGCAGCAGGGGTGCAGGGTGGGGGGAGTTTTTGGGACTTTGAGTTTGTTGTTGGGGGGTTTATTTCTGCAAGGCATGATGATTATCCTCAGGGCTGTTCCATGGTGGCGCCTCGGGTGTGGGGTGGGCCTCTTTCCGTTTGAGGATGGGGGGTAGAGGCTTAAGTGTTATAAGCTGGAATGTTAATGGTTTGGGGGATCGCATCAAGAGGGGGATTGTGTTGCAATTTTTGAAACGCTCAATGCCAGACGTTGTCCTGCTGCAGGAGACGCAGCTCATAGGCAATACGTGCTATGCCCTGAATAGGAAGGGGTATAAATTCATTGCACACTCGGGATTCTTTTCTGGGTCCAGGTGTGTGGGCATCCTCGTTAGAGCATCGCTGCCTTTTGAGGTGGACTCCACCATTGTTGACGATAGGGGGAGGTTTGTGGCGGTGGCGGGGCGGTGGGAAGGAAGGACTTTGGTTTTGGTTTCAGTTTATGTCCCGCCGGCACTGCAGGCCTCCACATTTGCTGAACTGGGCAGGGCTTTGCTGACTCTCCCGGGGGGAATGCTGGTAGTGGGAGGGGATTTCAACGCTGTGGGTTCCGGACTGTTGGATAGATACCCGCCCAGGGCCACAGGGGGGGCCCAGAAATGGCTTCCAGACTTCCTGGATACATTTGGTCTGATAGATTGCTGGAGGCTCCGGCACCCCACACAGAGTCAATACACGTTTCACTCCGGGGCGCATGGTAGCCTCTCCAGGATTGACTACCTGCTCACTCTGGCCGCACATGCCTCGTTGATATCCGAGGCGAGGCACATGGCACGCGGTATCTCTGATCACTCGCCAGTGTGGATCCGGTTGGATCTAGGTCGGGAGGGAGGAGGGAGGGTGGCCCCCATCAACCCATGGTATTTCCGAGACCCCAAGATGCGCAGCGCCCTGGTAAAGAAGGTAGATAATTACTTTAAGGACAATCTGGGAACCGTGGACTCGGCGGTGTCGCTGTGGGAAGCTTTTAAGACCGTGCTTCGGGGGGAAGCCCTTTCCCTTGTGGTGGCTGCCAAGAACCGGAGGGATGGCGAGGTGCGGCAGGTGGAGGAGGAGATTGCGGCCCTTGAAGGGGATATGGAGGAGGAGGTTACAGAGTCCTCATTGCATGAGCTTTGCCTGAAGCAGGCGGAGTATAGGGACCTGGTGACGAACGCCGCTAAGACCCTCAGCAGGGAACAACAGGGCCGCCTGTATGACGTTGGGGATAAGGCAGGGAAACTCCTGGCGTGGCTGGACAGGAAAGAACGGGTCAACAGAGTGGTGCCAGAGTTGATTGGAGAGGGGGGAGAGGCGATCGTGGAACCTGAGGGGATTGTGAAGTGTTTCGCGGAATGTTTTCGTAGGGTTTATTCCTCTGTGTCGGACAGGCCGCCCGAGGACTCGTCTGCTCTCCTCCGAGATATCGAGTTGCCCTGCCTCTCTGACATAGATAGGGACGATTTGGATGGTGACATCACGGTTGACGAGGTGGCGGGGGCGATTCGCGCGTTGAACTCGGGTAAGGCCTCTGGACCGAATGGACTGCCGATCGACCTGTACAAACTGTTCCCGGATAGGGTCGCCCCTCATCAGCGCGCCATGTTTTTGGAGGCGCGGGGGGATGGGATCCTTCCGTTGGACCAGCGGCTGGCGTCGATCGTGGTCATACATAAAGAGGGTAAACCCCGAGATAGATGCTTCTCCTACCGGCCCATTTCACTCCTCAACGCTGAGCCGAAAATTCTGGCCAAACTCCTGGCTACCCGTTTGATTAGGGTACTTGGCGATTTGGTCCACCCGGATCAATCTGGCTTTATCCCGCACCGAAATACAGCATTGAACCTTAGGCGTCTTCATGGCGTCATCGCCAGGGCGGGCACGCTGCGTGAACCGGCTGTTGTGGCGTCTCTTGATGCCACGATGGCCTTTGACACGGTGGAGTGGGCATATTTATGGGCCATGCTGGCCAAGTTTGGTTTCGGTCGCGGTTTTGTGAGTTGGGTTCGGTTGCTGTACGAGGGGCCACTAGCGAATGTGGTGGTGAATGGACGGGCATCTACTCCGTTTCAGCTTGGTAGGGGTACCCGGCAGGGCTGCCCCCTGTCGCCTCTGTTGTTCGCCCTTGCCCTTGAACCGTTGGCTGCGTGGATACGTTGGCACCCGGATATACGGGGCCTTCGGTGGTCGTCCGATCATGAGGACCGTATTTCGCTCTATGCCGATGATATCCTGCTGTATCTCGCCTCACCTAAGAAGTCACTTATAGTGGTCTGTGACGTACTCGCATCGTTCGGTAGGAATTCGGGGCTTGTGATTAATTGGGGCAAATCGTACTTGTACGTTCTTAGTGGCGAGGTCCCACCGATCCCTAGAACATGTTCGATACAGGTTGCCCAGCAGGGTTTTGTGTATTTGGGGATTTTTATATCCTTGGATCCTGCTGTGCGCTATGAGAGGAATCTGCTCCCCCCCTTGGCACGCTTGAGGCGAGATGTGGAAGGTTGGCGGAGGCTGCCGCTCTCCCTCGTTGGGCGTGCGGCCCTGTTTAAAATGATGTCTCTTCCCCGCTTCCTCTACGCTCTCCAGAACACCCTGGACTGGGTACCGGCCAAATACTTTCGGGAGGTCGAAGGCCTCCAAAGGACGTTGCTGTGGGATGGGCGGCCGCGAATAGCTATTTCAAAGTTGACGCTCCCATGGTACGATGGCGGCATCGCGCTCCCAGACATCCGACGGTACTATTGGGCCACGCAGCTGAGCGCGATCAACCATGGGTTGTATGGCCCTGCCCTCAGCCCTGGGTATGCCATGGATAGGTGGCTGCTGCGCGGCGGCAACTACTACAGGGCGTTGTATTCGCGGTCCTTAGACTCGTCCCTCACGGGGCCCACAGGTGTGGCGGTGCGCGTATGGAAGATGGCGACTGACTTTTTGGGCTGGAAGGATAGGCTAACCCTCGCTACCCCATTGTTTGAGTCGGAAAGATTGGGAAGACTCTGGCACACGAAGGGCTTTGATAAGTGGGATATGATAGGCATATCCAAGGTGGGAGATGTACTGCATAAGGGGAGGGTGAAGTCTTTCGAGGAGTTGCAGACTGAGTTTGAGCTAGGGCCCTCAGAGTACTTCAGGTATATCCAGCTGCGTCACGCCCTCCGATCAGTCCTCGTGGAGGGTGAGAAGGTGCCGGAGTCCTCTCCCCTTGAGGACCGAGTCCTTGATGGTCATATGCCCGAGAGCACGATCTCGCTCATATATAAGAAGTTGATTAATGTCCGGGCAGACATGCTTTTGGGGCTGAGAGAACAGTGGACTAGGGATGGCCTTGAGTTGGATAATGAGGACTGGCAGTCAGCGGTTTCTTCTCCTAAGGAGGTTGCGACCCCGTCGCGTCTGAGGCTGGTGCAGCTTAAAATACTGCACCGGGTGTACGTGACGGGGCCAAGGCTGGTCCACATGGGATTCTCGGAGGACGGCCTGTGCAGAAGGGGATGTGGTATAGTGGGCACTTTCCTGCACATCATTTGGGAATGTGGTGTCATTGTGGAGTTCTGGAGGAGAGTCCATGCAGTTATGGGGGAGGTGACGGGCATTGTGGTACAGCCGGAGGCGCGGTGCTGCCTCCTGAACGTCTGGGGGCCCACTGACCTCGATGAGGCGCAGACCCAATGGGTGACTCTGGGTAACATGGTAGCAAAAAGGGATATCGCGCGGCTATGGGGCTCCTCGGGACCCCCTACATTGACCGCGTGGAAGGAAAACATGGATTGGAGCATGTTTAGGGAGAAGACGGTCTACTGCTCTAGCGGTCGCCCCCGGAAGTGGCATGCCATCTGGGGGCGGTGGAACCAATACAGGGGGGGAATATGTCTTGCCCCGGATCTGGAACCTCCCGAGGAACAGCTTTCCCCCTGACCTACTTTCCAGCACAGCTTGGTTTTAGTAACTGTTCTGGGCCTCTGCTATTCCCCTTCCTCCTCCATACACAGTCTTGTACTTAGTAGACGAATGGGGTCCGGTCTCCCCTGGGGGCCTCCGCCATGGGCTCACAATGTCCTTGCCTTGCTGGGGTTTGTTGTTAGTTTTTCTGTGTGTATTTAAAATTGAACCTTTTGCATTATTCTTTGAACTGCATTGGGGACACATCACTGTATCTAACTTGTAATGCTGCCGAACCTTCGGGCTGTCGGCTGAATAGCTGTGTCCTGAATTTTGAAATAAAGGTTTTAAAAAAAAAAAAAAAAAAAAAAAAGACTTCTGGAAAAAAAAAAGAACTTGAACACCCTCTTCTTTGAATTATCCAAGCAACTGAGGGAACAATCATCATCGAGAAAGAGTGGCTCCATCAAAGCAAGAGAAAAGAAAAGTTGAGCCGACAAAATGGGGATGTTGTAAATGGCTTCCCTCAAGTTAATTCTACAAAGCAATCAAAATAACACTAGGCTTTTTTTTCGTAGTTTTCTATGGCGTGAACTTGACCCGAAGCTATGAGAGCGCTTTACACCAGCACCAGTTGCATTACACAAGGACACATTCATTTTTTTTCTTTCTTTTTTGTTAGGCACGGGGAGATTAAGGGATTTGACCAGACTCACAGGATGTAGAGCGTCATTGACGAGACCCAGACCCGGCTCCCAGGGATTAGAGATTGACCGCCCGAGCCCTTAGAATACATCCTCTCCCCGTAGGCTTACTGTCCAAATGCTATATAGAACAAATCCATAATGAACTGGGGTGTGGTAACTCAAGCTGAATAGTTTTCGATTTTCTTGTTAGCTTGTGGAAAGCAAGGTGCATTTTGAGACTCAGAGTGGAGCGCCTCCACAATCCCTGCAGTCTCCTATCAGTGCGCCATTTTATGATTGAATATGGTGTCACGGTAAGGAGCTGATTTATCCTGATTTTTAGACCCCTGTGTGCGTGTTCCTTTTCTTTGCAACTCACATCTGGGACATGTTTTTACAGAGATCACTGAAGATATTGGTGTAAAATTGTTAGCAGCTGGTGCACACTCTAGAATCTTAGACTGACCATCCAATGGGTCCATGTCAGCACGAGTCCCCTTCCAAATCCATTTTTAATGCTTCTTCAGTAACATCGGAGAACGATAAAAACTCATCAAGCAATGCTTCCCGACTTTTATCTTTGCGCCATCTCTCGGCCAGGTCTTTGGGCAGGGGGCCCTCCACCAGCTCTACCAGATAATTCCGATCCCCGCAGAAACAGTTTTTACAAGTGATGCAGCCTTTATTACACCCAATAATTTTGTCAGGTGAAACCTGCTGGAATTTAACAGGGGGCAAATGCTGGTTAATTACTGGGACATGTGGATTTTAGTGAAAATATAATGTGGAAAATCTCGTAGTAGATGTTATTTAACACACACTTCTCCAGGCCACTCGTAAAGAAGACTAGTTAGGTGCCCTATGGCTGCAGGAAAGAAATGTACAAGAAATCTACAAGAGGTTGGTTGCATGTTAATAAAAGTGGTCAGAGTCAATACATAAAGGAAGAAAGGGAGGGGCTTCAAGAGAAGCAGGCGCTATACCTCGAGCTGACTCCAAACTTCAGCCAGGGTTCGTCTATTTGGTATTTCCTAGCAGTTCTGGGACTAAGTTAGCTCGTTTTTCCTTCAGCTGCATTTTCTGCTTCCCACTAAAATAAACTCACAACCAACTGGGATGTGCAGGTCATAAACACCAGCCATCTTCCCTGCATCTCCACAACCGCCCAGAAGGTAGCACAGTTTAGGCCTAAATATATTATAGCGAGTGTAAGGCTCCTGCCGGCCGCTCCCAACACCAAACAATTTCCCAGCCTGGCTAGCCAGTGGTCTGCGATATGGATGAA